>NC_142480.1:55267500-57667500 GCF_049115385.1 Moschus berezovskii | reverse complement strand
GTTTTCCCAGCACCACTTGTTAAAGAGACTGTCTTTTCTCCATTTTATATTCTTGCCTCCTTTGTCAAAGATGAGGTGAACATAGATGCGTGGATTTATCTCTGGGCTTTCTATTTTGTTCCATTGATCTATATTTCTGTCTTTATGCCAGTACCATACTGTCTTGATGACTGTGGCTTTGTAGTAGAGCCTGAAGTCCGGCAGGTTAATTCTCCCAGTTCCATTTTTCTTCCTCAAGATTGCTTTGGCTATTCGAGGTTTTTTGTATTTCCATACAAATTGTGAGATTATTTGTTCTAGTTCTGTGAAAAATATCTTTGGTAGCTTGATAGGCTGCTGAACAACGAACAAATCATAGAAGAAATCAAAAGAGAAATCAAAATATGCATAGAAATGAATGAAAATGAAAACACAACAACCCAAAACCTCTGGGACACTGTAAAAGCAGTGCTAAGGGGGAAGTTCATAGCAATACAGGCACACCTCAAAAAACAAGAAAAAAGTCAACTAAATAACCTAACTCTACATCTAAAGCAACTAGAAAAGGAAGAAATGAAGAACCCCAGGGTCAGTAGAAGGAAAGAAATTGTAAAAATTAGGGCAGAGATAAATGCAAAAGAAACAAAAGAGACTATAGCAAAAATCAACAAAGCCAAAAGCTGGTTCTTTGAGAAGGTAAATAAAATTGACAAACCACTAGCCAGACTTATCAAGAAACAAAGGGAAAAGAACCAAATCAATAAAATTAGAAATGAAAATGGAGAGATCACAACTGACAACACAGAAATACAAAGGATTATTAGAGAATACTATCAGCAATTATATGGCAATAAAATGAATAACCTGGAAGAAATGGACAAATTCCTAGAAAAATACAACTTTCCAAAACTGAACCAGGAAGAAATAGAAAATCTGAACAGACCCATCACAAGCACGGAAATTGAAACTGTAATCAAAAATCTCCCAGCAAACGAAAGCCCAGGTCCAGACGGCTTCACAGCTGAATTCTACCAAAAATTTAGAGAAGAGCTAACACCTATTCTACTCAAACTCTTCCAGAAAATTGCTGAGGAAGGGAAACTTCCGAACTCATTCTATGAGGAAATTTTTTTAAATGAAAAAAAGTATTGAACTGATATCCAAAGGATCAGTCAAAGTGAAAAGGGTGAAAAAAAAAAATCTGTTCCAAGCTGAGTGAAGGAATATGTTATGTGAAGCCAACTGACAAGAGAGGTCTTGGAACATCTGAGAAGCTGAGAATAGTAAAACCAAAATCCAAGGTGTAGGAGTACTGATGAGAGACAAGACTAGAGAGACAGGTGGAGCTCACACCAATTAGGTCCTACAGGTTCTGCCAAGAATTTCCTTTCATCCTGTGCGTGTATTTAGACTGCTGAAGGCATCCGTGTGAGGGGGTGTGGAGATGGAGGTGAGAAGATTTGAGTTTCAGAAGGGTCACTCTGACTATCTTGAAGAGGATGGGCAGGAACAAAAATGGAAAGTGTCAATTAGAAGCCAATTTCAAGTGTTCATAAGACAGTCTGAGTATCCAAGCTGGCTCATATTACAACAGAGACATGGAACTGACTAGAAAGTGGTGGACAGAACCATGTAGGGTTAGGGGTTTGTCAGACACTGGACAGATGAAATTGGTCCACACTGCCTAACCCACTTGAGTTCAGTTAATCTCCTGAGCATATGTTTCTGGGCTCACAGATCTTTGGTGATTTATACTCATCATTTCATAAAGTGTCAAATCTAGCAGGTATTCACTAATTCTTGAATAAATAAATGTGTGAATAAATAAAGTTTTGCTCATTTAGAAGAGAGGTGAGTCCAGAAGATGGAATTATCCATACCTATGCCAGGGTTAAGTAACTTCAGAGCTCCAGAGTGCTTATCTACAAAATAAATATAATAGTGTCTTCCTTACCAACTTATTAAATTATTATTGAAGATATGAGAAAATGAGATACTTATTGGTATATAATGATGAATTGTTTGAAGAATGTTAACTTTATGTATGCTTACTCACTGGCTGGGAAGAGCTCATCGGAAGTGTGGTCCTGGTAGGAACAGGGCAATGCCTTTCAAAATACAGCAGCTGGGTCTCTTGATGACTTAAACTCCTTAAAATTGAACATGAGAAGGCTCACTCTCACAGCCATCAAATTTACTTAGAGTATCTATTGATGCTTTTAACTCATCACTATGGGCCAGCAGAATTAGTCTGTTGGGATGAAATTAATCCCTGAAAGTTTCAGAGAAGACGTGAACATAATGAGACCACAATGCAAACCCAAAATGCTTTTAGCAGGCAAGTCCAGAGTTACACTAAATTTCCATAAAACATAGTTTTCTTTCTGAAAGTTTGAAGTTTTGGTCCAAACCATTCCACAAATACTCCTTATTCGTGGTCAGTTGTTTTTGCAATGGTTGTGCCACAGAAACACTTTACTGCTGTTGATATACCTCATCACAAGAACCCAAGAATAGATCACAGTTGGCACAATGGTAAGACTGCAGAATGTAAAACACTTGGCAAAACTAACTCAATTAGCTTCAGGTAACACCAAGAGCTAGATTCCTTCTTGTAAATCTACTTGATAGAAAATATGCCTTCATGCTAAGTCACTTTAGTCATGTCTGACTCTTTGCAACACTATGGGCCATAGTCCGCCAGGGTCCTCTGTCCGTGGAGTTCTCCAGGCAAGAACACTGGAGTAGGTTGCCATGCCCTCCTCCAGGGGATCTTCCTGACCCAAGGATCAATCCTGCATCCCTTATATCTCCTATATTGGCAAGGAAGTTCTTTACCACTAGTGCCACCTGGGAAGCCTGTTAGAAAATGCCAAGTGTTTAATAGTTTTAGGTATCCGAAAGGAAAATGTGGTTTAAAAAAAAAATTATGAAAAAAGTGAGGTAAAGTTTTTGAAGTCAGTTCTAGGAATATCTATGATGACCATTCCAGTAAAATTCAGAACGGCCCACACTTGCTTACCTTCAAATCAGTGAAGCAGCAGCACCATGGGGAATTAACTGATGTTTCCAGTGAAGCTGACTCTCGGGCTTATTGCTGGTGTTGGCGTGTGGATACAGCAGAGCTGTCGTTTGCATGTACTGCCTTTTCACAGAGGTGATCTAATGGGATTTCTGTACCAATTTTACCTGAATTGTTAAGTCATACCTGAGCAGAAGAGATGAAAAGAGGACAAGTACATGAGATAGGATTGACCTCTCAAGTTGCCAGAAAGATGGCAATTTAAAATACAGCCAGGGTATGCTCATTTCAGCCACCCCCTACAATAGGAAGAGCAAGTCAATACATCAACAAAATGGTTCCAATATGGTAATGATATTCCACATTAAGTAGCTCAAACAAGGACTTGTTTGTAACCAGTCAGACTTAGAAAAGACTGACTTAAGTTCTCATTTTCTCTCTGTGCTTTCTTTATACAAAAGACGTTTTCATTAAAAAAATAAATAAATAAGTGAAAAATCTCAAGCCATGCCCCTTAATTTTCCCTCATTATACCCTCTACTTTTGGAAACAAAAAAAAAAATTAAGAAGAAAAGAAAAGAAAATTGGGAGGATGGGGGAAGAATGAAGATAGAAGGGGGAAAAAAAGAAAGGAATAAAGGATGGATGGACAGACAGAAGGAAGGAAGGTAGGAAAGAAGGAAGAAAGGAAAAGAAAGAAGAGAAAGACTGCTTTTGTAAAACTTCTCTGAGTATTTATACCATTTTGTTTTTCATTCACACGAGGGAAATAACAAGAGGTCCTCTGATGAATGTTACAGATCGCCATGGTTACGGTTCAGAGATGCGGCAAAAAGCAATTATGGTGGAACAGAAGAAAGAAATGCACCTCTTTGTCAGAATTTCATAACAGCTGTAATAACACTAGAGCACCCAAATGAATGTAAAATAACTGAAATATTGTGGCATGTTAAATGCCAGCACATTAAAAAATTGTATTTCAATGTCACATTATTTAAAACGACAGGAAGCATTAATTCCAGCTGCAGCAAGGAGCTTGTTAAGAGATACAGGGGTGAGGGGGGGTAATCCAGCATCTACACAGGGAGGAGATTTCCACACGATATATGAAACACAATTCTGTTTGGAGAGAGAAAAAATCAGAAATGTAAAAGAGCAAATTTAATCTGATACTCAGAATTAGTCCTCTTATTCATTATTGAGTTAGGCTCCTTCACCCCTGCCAAATCTTCTACCAAGTTAATCACCTAACCTTTCCTTGTACTGTGAACCCCAAATATTTACATCAATTAAAAACTTTCCTGCTGAGGAATGTTATACCCATTTTATAGTAGAACTCAATGAGGCAATGATGCTCATATATGCGTTTACATTCATCCTTAGAAGCAGGACGTGTGAATGAAATCTTTCTGCAAACAGCAGAGTTTAAGGATGCCTTTAGATTCTGGGAGAGAGAATTTCATCTTGAATAGCTCTAAGTTCCTGGTTTTGAAACATTGGTAACAAAAGATATAGGATCCAACAGTTACGGGAAACTCTCTCTCTATTGAGTATTCTTCAAATATCATTCCCCTCAGAGTAAAAAAATTAAATAAATGAGATGTGCCTCGGTCACAAATATAGATTGCTTGGTTCTTCTGATATTCAGCCTGCTACTTCTAATTAGAACCTGTGCTCACTGCCCAGCTCATATGCTGTCAGAACCAGATTCAAAGTGAGTCGTGCCTTATATTTCAGTGGCCAAATAGGATGGATATTCTCAATGATCTAGTCACTCTAGATATGCCTGTGGTCTCTTATAATATTAACTGGGCTGTAAGACAACCGTCAATAGGATCAGTATGAAATCAACTTCACCACAGAGAACATGTAACTCTTAAAGGTAGCTATTACTTCTGAAATGATTTATATTTTAGAAAGTTAATGTTTTTACATGTCTTACCAGGATTCTCTTTTTTTTTTCTTTACTAGAATAGAACTTTATTTGTGGCATCAAGATTTTTTAAAAAGACTTTATATTTTAAAGTATACAACACATTTTGATACATTAGTCTGGATATATTTTCCCACATGCTCAGTTCAGTTCAGTTCAGTTCAGTCACTCAGTCGTGTCCGACTCTTTGCGACCCCATGTATCACAGCACGCATGCTAGGATTTTAAAAACATCAAGTGGCTTACAATCAAAACAAATTGTTTTTTTGTAAACTTTTATTGGTGCGTAGTTGATTGCAGGATAGCTAATTTGCAATGCTGTGTTAGTTTGAGGTGTATAACAAAGGGAATCAGCTTTTTTTGTGTGTATGTGTGTATGCACACACTCAGTCACTCAGTGGTGTCTGACTCTGAGACCTCATGGACTGTAGCCTACCACGTTCCTCTGTCCATGGGATTTTCCAGCAAAAATACTGAGGAGGGTTGCCATTCCTATCTCCATTCTTTTTCGGATTCTTTTCTCATAAGTATTATTACAGAAAGCTGAGTAGAGTTCCCTGTGCTATACAGTAGGTCCTGGTAGTTACCTGTTTTATCTATAGGAGTGAGTATGTGTTCATCCCAGCCTCCTAATTTATCACTACTCCCTCCACGTTTCCCCTTAGGTAAGCATAACTCTGTGAGTACCTTAGGGAAAGCACTGGACTTCCTCTTCAGGGGAATGGGGCAACTAAAGCTGAATCAGCAGCCACGTGTGGCCCCAAGACCCACGTCTCTCTGATACTGACTGCCCAAGACCTTTCCTTTGCACGCCTCAAGTGTGCCTAACCCTTACACGCACAGAGTGCTCACTCTCTCCAGCAGAATGACATTGGCTAAACATAATTAAATTTTAGATTGTTTTAGTTTCCTGATCTGATGCCTGTTGCTGTCATACAAACTACCCCAATGAGTCCTGATTTAAAATAACCATTGTATTATGCTCAGGGGTTCCATGAGCCAGGAATTCAGCAAGCACATCATGGGGATGACTAGCCCCTCACCATCTGGGACTTTGGCTGAGATGACTTAAAGTCTGGGGTGGAAGGGGGTGACTTACTGCCTAGGACTGGAATCATCTGAAGGTCCTTCCACTATATTGTCTGGTGTTTGAGCTGGAATGACTCAAAGATTCGCCATTTGGGACTCAGCCTCAGAACCTGTATTATACTCTATTCGTTTGAGGTGTGTTTGTGGGATGAGGCAAGAGACAGAACTTCTCAATGAGCAGAAATGTCTAGGAATTCTGTGGTCATTTTAAAACCACTGCAGTTTCTAACCAAAATCAACTTCATCATCTTTGGATACATGGCCTTGACAAAAAGGTTAAAGGGAATTCCAAACTTTTGTCTTACTTTGGAATAATTAAACCCAAGATTGTATGCTGTATGGTGGTTACAGATGTTCACATTTGCTCACAACACAAGTAGAATGATTTTTGAAAGAGTACTGAGAACTTTGGGAAAATTATAAAGCAGGTGAATTAGTATTACTGCTTCTGGAGAGACATAGGACTGAGGGCAAGTAAGGGGTTTTGGTTGTTCCAAGCGGATCATACTTGCTCACCACTGCACCATCACCCAGGCTTCCCCCGGTGGCTCAGCAGTAAAGAATCATCCTGAAATGCAGGAGTTGCAGAAGACGTGGGTTCAATCCCTGGATTGGGAAGATCCCCTGGAGGAGGGCATGGCAACCCACTCCAGTGTTCTTGCCTGGAAAAGCCTATGGACAGAGGAGCCTGGCAGGCTCCATAGAGTCACAAAGAGTTGGCCGTGATTGAAGTGATTTAGCACGCACACTGTCACCCATTTTAATGGGAAGGATTTAATCAGCCCTTCCACAGAGCTCCTAGTTTTCATGGAGGTAAACATTTTATTATCTTTCTTATACAGATAAAACCAGTGAGAGAAGTGACTGGCATGTGATAGGGCCTGGGGACACTCTTCTATCCAGGCCATAAATCTAATTTTCCAAGGTTTTGCCCAAGCTACTTCTTCCTATGTTCCTAGAGTAAGGTTTGAAAAATATAAATTAAAATTCAAGCACAATAGTTTTGAAATTCAAGGAACATTGATCTAAAGGTAAAGATATTTAATTGTCAACTTTTAATTGAGATACAGGGGAAGGCCCAAATTATCGGTCTGATGCTTTTTCATACAGTGAACACAGATGTGTAACCAAACGTACATCAAGAAACAGAACTGAGTTGCCATATGATCCAGCAATCCCACTCTTGGGCATTTATCTAGAGAAAACTATAATTTGAAAAGATACATGCACCCCAGTTTTCATAGCAGCACTATTTACAGTAGCCAAGGCCTGAAAGTAGCTTAAATGTCCTTCAACAGATGAATGGCTAAAGAAAATGTGGAATACATACACACTGGGATACAAAGCCACAAAAGAAAAGAAATAAGGCCATTGGCAGGCATTGATGAACCTAAAGATCATCATGCTAAGTGAAGTAAGTCAGAATGAGAAAGACACATATGGTATGATATCACTTACATGTGGAATCTAAAAGATGACACAAATAAACTTATTTACTAAACAGAAACAGACTCTCAGACATAGAAAACAAACAAATTACGGTTACCAAAGGGGAAGGAGGGAGGGGTAAATTAGGAGTTTGGGATTAGCAGATATAAACCACTATATGTAAAATAGATATACAACAAGGTCCTACTGTACAGACCAGGGAACTATACTCAATATCCTGTAATGAATCATAATGGAAAAGAATATGAAAAAGAATGTATGTATAAATACATTCTTCTTCATATGTATATATATTTTTTCAGAAAATATATATTTTTTCAGGATATATTTATATTCTGAAACTAACACAGAAACTAACACAACACTGTAAACCAACTACACTTCAATTTTTAAAAAAGAGAAATGGAACTTAATCATCACCCTTAACCCCTTCCAGCCACCTTCTCCCCCCAGGTGGTGATACAGAATGTGCTCTTTTTTGGTCTGAATTCTTTATAGACCTTACTACACTTTCAAGATTTATCTAACTTCCTAAGTTTCCCCTAAAACTCCTTAGCATCTTTACATTTCATGTGTATTACATTTCAATGCTTATCAAAATTATTTGATGAACTGACCATGTGACCAATATTATTTAATAATTCAACACTGTGTTTTTGTTGGTTTATTTGTTTTCTTCTTAAAGTCATTATCGACAGAGAAAATATTGCATTCTCAGAATAAAATAGAAGGTCTGAGTTTCTTTGCTACAATAAGCCCTTAATTGTCACTATGACCTTGAATAAGTCACCTCCCATTTCCATTCTTGATCATCTCTTCAGAAAAGTCAGTGTAGAAATATGTAGTCCCCAATATTCTTTCCATCCTGAAACCATCTGCTGTTAAGCTATTCACACTAATTCCATGTTATCATACTTCAACTTTCTGAGTTCCCTTCACTATTCACCTGAAAATATCACAACATTGTTAACTGGCTAAACCCCAATACAAAATAAAGTTTTTTAAAAATAAAATGCAGAACAGTGCTAATATATATATATATTCCATAAGTTCTGTCTTCTCAAAGAGATGACTATTCTGGGGAAAAAAATACCTTGCAGAGACATTAGAATATTTGTAAACTGCAACATATAAAATATGATTGTTTGCTGTCCAATAAACAAATGTCAATTGACTGCTGAATGACAACAAAATAAAAATGCTAATAATCTAGGCAAACGTGACAGCATCAGTATAATGACTGACTATGTCACTCCTTGGAGTTGATTCCCTTCTGAGGTTAGCCAAATAGACCGGGGAGAGGAAGCGACTTGAGCCTCTGCCCCTGGGGCACCTACTGAGGGCAGGGGTAGGATTGTCACAGCTTCTGTTGTGCTCTGGGTAACTAACTGGAGTTTAAACAGGGAGGTGGCAAAACACTGGGTTTTAAGACAAAGCTTTCATTTTCAAGTGCTGGTGCCTCATCGCTTCTTGTTTGCTGCATGCTCCTGTCAGATAAGTGGGCTTGAAAGGCACCTGAATTAGAATTGAGGTTTGTACTGTGCCAGAAGGCAGGGACAGCAGGCTTTTTGGTGGGGACCAGACTCATCAGAACACTGGGCGGACTTGAGGGGTTCACAGGGGAAATAGACTTTAAGTAACACAAACTCCTTCTGCGTCTCTCCTGCTTCCAAAATCTATTAATTATTTCCCCCCTTTGTAATATCTGAAAGGAAAAGAATAATAACTGGATTTTTCTTTTCCTCCAAGAAGAAATTCAAAAACCTTAGAATTCAGAAAGCATAAACCATCCTATGATTCCAGAGGTAGTAAGTTAGAGAAGCATAAGGAAATATTTGTCTGCTGGATGGGAAATACTAGATTGTTGGTATTTAAGATTCCCTGGTGGCTCAGTTGGTAAAGAATCTCCTGCAATGCAGGAGACCTGGATTCAATCCCTGGGTTGGGAAGATCCCCTGGAGAAGGGAATGGCTACTCACTCCATTATTTTTACCTGAGAAATCCCGTGGACAGAGGAGCCTGGTGGGCTACAGTCCATGGGTTCGCAGAAGAGTCAGATACAACTTATTGACTAAACCATCACCATAAATCTAGGTACTTCTTCAATTAGCACTATGAAAGTGAAAGTGAAATCATTAGTCATTCAGTCGTGTTGGAGTTTTGCTGCTGCTGCTGCTGCTAAGTCACTTCAGTCATGTCCGATTCTGTGTGACCCCATAGACAGAAGCCCACCAGGCTCCCCCTTCCCTGGGATTCTCCAGGCAAGAACACTGGAGTGGGCTGCCATTTCCTTCTCCAATGTATGAAAGTGAAAAGTGAAAGGGAAGTCGCTCAGTTGTGTCTGACTCTTAGCAAGCCCATGGACTGCAGCCTACCAGGCTCCTCCATCCATGAGATTTTCCAGGCATGAGTACTGGAGTGGGATGCCATTGCCTTCTCCCGTTGGACTCTTAGTGACTATAATTGTTCATAAAAATTTTTTTTGTGTTTTTTTTTTTACCCCCTAGGGCTTCCCTCGTAGCTCAGTCGGTAAAAGAATCTGCCTGCAGGAAACCTGGGTTTGATCCCTGGGTTGGGAAGATCCCCTGGAGAAGGAAATGGCAACCCACTCCAGTATTCTTGCCTGGAGAATCTCACAGACAGAGAAGCCTAGCGGACTACAGTTCATGGGGTCACAAGAGTCAAAGTGACTAAACGACCAAAGAAGTTTTCCTACTATGTCTATGAAGTGAAGTGAAGTGAAATGAAGTCGCTCAGTCGTATCCGACTCTTTGTGACCCCGTGGACTGTAGCCCACCAGGTTCCTCCGTCCATGGGATTCTCCAGGCAAGAATACTGGAGTGGGTTCCCATTTTCTTCTCCAGGGGATCTTCCCGACACAGGGATCGAACCCAGGTCTCCCACATTGCATGCAGACGCTTGAACCTCCGAGCCACCAGGGAAGCCCAATATTCCTTATCAAAACAGGTGCTTCCTGATACAAGGACCAGGTCTTTCTTATTCTCTACTATATTCCTGGCATCTCTGATGATCATGTTCTCTCCTCCCTGATGGCACTCTACACTTTACTAGCTAATAATTTATATTGATTGATACCAATCCTATAGAGATGAAAGAAAATACACTGTCATTTTCTGAGCAACAAGTTGTTCCTGTGGTTAAATGAGTAAATGTGTTTTAGAGGGAGAATGCCTGAGGATGCTCTATTGAGGGACTTTCTGGGATGAATCAAAATATGTGTTTGACACCTCATTTTAGAAGTACTGTGAAAACTATTTTTGAAAAATAGGCACTAGGTTTTGCTTCCATGTCACCAATGTAGTTTGGTTGTCTTGTTCTTATATTGAACAATAAAAGTTTCCAAGATCTCAATATACTGATTAGTTGCTACCTCTGGGTAATAATTATTAATGAGGGAAGTGAAAGTTGGAAAGGAAGCAGTAAGGTGAAGTAGGCTTCACAACTGCAGTGATGAAAGAAACAAGAGAGATGAATCGAAATGCTGGAGGCTTAGGCTGACTTCCAGTTGGTTTGGGGAGAAAGGAACCAAGATGTAGATGAGGGTCTGCTGGGTCCATGTCAGAGAGTTCCGAAGGTCTTTGATCTAATCTTGTCCATGGTGAAAGTGAAAAGTGTTAGTCACTCAGTCGTGTCTTACTCTTTGTGACTCCATAGACTGTAGCCTGCCAGGCTCCTCTGTCCATGGGACTCTCCAGGCAAGAATACTGGAGTGGTTTGCCATGCCCTCCTCCAGGGGATCTTCCCGACCCAGGGAAAGAACACAGGCCTCCTGCATTATAGGCAGATTCTTTACCATCTGAGCCACCAAGGGTCCATGTTAGATGATTCTGAAGAGAGGAGAAACGGGTTCATGAGAGAAGCTTTGGTGAGCCAAATGGGTCTGCATATCCCTACTTCCCTCTTTCCATCCCCCTTCCTTCACTTCCCCCTTTTTTCTCTTTCTCCTTTGCATCCTTTCCTTCCTTCCTACCATCCCTCCTTCCTTCCTGCATGTTCCCTTCTCCCTCTACTTCATCACACCCATATGACTTACATTTCCCCCTGCTGCTGCTGCTGAGTCACTTCAGTCATGTCCGACTCTGTGCAACCCCATAGATGGCAGCCCACCAGGCTCCCCCGTCCCTGGGATTCTCCAGGCAAGAACACTGGAGTGGGTTGCTGTTTCCTTCTCTGACATTTCCCCCTAGTTACAAGTAAAGTTGGACGTGAAGTCCATGAAGGAAGGACCTATTCTATATGTAGCTCAGTGCCTACACCAGGCCCTGACACAGAAAAGAACTCAATACTGTTCAGTGGGTGGGTAATTTCCACAGAAAGCAAGGTGGCTGTTCAATTTGAGGCAGAAATTAAATCTCAAGGGGCAAAATCCATCCCCTCTTATGTTAAAAGCAAAGAATCTCATTAATAATAGCTATTCCCCAGATACATAAACATTCCTAACACCTACAAAATATGAACAAGCTAGTCTTGTTTTCTCTGCTGCTGCTGCTGCTAAGTCACTTCAGTCGTGTCCGACTCTGTGTGACCCCATAGATGGAAGCCCACCAGGCTCCCCCGTCCCTGGGATTCTCCAGGCAAGAACACTGGAGTGGGTTGCCATTTCCTTCTCCAATGTGTGAAAGTGAAAAGTGAAAGTGAAGTCGCTCAGTCATGTCCGACCCATAGCGACCGCACGGACTGCAGCCTACCAGGCTCCTCCATCCATGGGATTTTCTAGGCAAGAGTACTGGAGTGGCTTGCCATTTCTCCGAGTCTTGTTTTCTCTAGTCCCAGTTTCAACAACATTATTTTTCCTCATGTTGGACAGGCATCCAACATTAGGACTGAAGAGGAACTGTGTTCCCAGTGGCTTCTTCCTTCCATCAAAAAGTGCAATAAGATAGGTTATTATTCACACCACTAAGCAAATACATTGTGGAAGTAACATGCTAAACAATTTCTCTAAAACTTGAGTGGGAAGAGGCTCTTTCTGTCTCCAGATTTCAGTGGTTGACTCCTTGGCCAAGGTTTAGCATTTAGCAAAGATAATTGTTTACTTGCCACTGATTTTCCAATTCCATCCAAAGAAAGAGGGTAATTTAATAAAAGAAAAGTGAGTCTGCCTCTCCAGGTTCCTCTTTTGACTGAGAACACACAAAAAAACTAAACTGAATGGTCCCTGATAACCATCCTAGTTGATTTTAACATTGACTGGATGGACTTTTAGTGAAAGGGGCACAGTAAGCATCAATGTCAAATGCTTTTTCAATTTTTCCTCTTACACAAACATTAATACTGCATTTGCTACCTTCAGGTAGAAGGGCTAAGATAATTCAAACAATGATAACTGGTCAGTGTCATTTGTGTTTCTGGATGAAATGCTGTGTCTAGTAAACATTTTCAAATCTTAGGCTAATATTTTGAGGTTTAAAACACACCAGAGAACATCCACACCTCATTTTATCTAGTTGCTTCAGAGTTTCTTAAAAATAACCAGCAGTAGCAGTAGCAGCAGCAGCTTCAGAGTTTCTTAAAAATAACGTTGGTAATTATCATTTTTTTACAATCTTCCATTTTCAGCCCCTATTATATTCCTCACAAAGAAAATTTCAGTTCTGTGCCTGAAAACATGTGATGGAATCCATTTACCATTTAAGCCCCTACTGTTGGGATTTCGAGGTGGTGCTAATAGTCAAGAACCTGTCTGTCAATGCAGGAGACATAAGAGATGCAAGTTCGATTCCCGGGTTGGGAAGATCCCCTGGAGAAGGACCTGGCATCCCACTCTAGTATTTTTGCCTGGAGAATCCCCATGGACAGAGGAGCTGGGCGGGCTGGTCTTTGTGACCACAGGGTCACAAAGAGTCTGACACGACTGAAGCTACTTAGCAGACACACATGCACACACCTATTATTAAACATCAATTAACAAAGCTCATCGCAGTCTTGAAAGAGAAATGGCATAGAGGATGTAAGAGAGGATTAAATTCATAAAAAATGAGGGAGGCAATACTAAAATCGATTTAGTTATGGAATTTTCAGGTCAGATAATGGATTTGTCTCATAATCAATGAGAAGTCATTTTTATAATTCTAACTCCATGAATTTAAAAAACTACCTACTGTATAGGTAGGGTATCTCAGCATCCCAGTAAGCTAGGACCTGGGTGGTTGTCACTAAATGTTCTCCTTTTGCGCTCCATGTATTTTCTGCCTCAAAGAGGAGGAAAAAAAAACAAGCATACATTTAAAGAAAATCCAAAGACTGAGAAAAA
This sequence comes from Moschus berezovskii, assembly GCF_049115385.1. Lineage (NCBI taxonomy): Eukaryota > Metazoa > Chordata > Mammalia > Artiodactyla > Moschidae > Moschus > Moschus berezovskii. Next base: position 57,653,754 of record NC_142480.1, on the reverse strand, counting down.
AAAAATAGAGAGAGAAAGAAATCTACTAAAAGTGTGGCTACAGTTTCAAGGGAACAAGGATTGACAATGGAAGGACTGTTGATTTCGGATGCAGTGTAAAGAAGGTCCTCCTCCCCAGCTGTGGAGAGGCTGCCGTGACTGACCAGCTGAGCACACACTGTGCAGGAGGTCTGTGTCTGGATCCATGACTGACAGCAGAGCTGGAGCAGGCATCATCAGGCCCTGCCCAGACCTGAGTCCTCTCCGTTACAGGATATGCCAATGGCATACTACCCACGCATCTATACCCGTGCTTCTTCCCAGGGCTTCCTCTTGGGAAAATTCCTGGGGATTGAACACCCACTAGGAGAACGCATGGACAGAGGAGCCTGGCAGGCCATGGTCCACAGGGTCGCAGAGAGTCGGACACGACTGAAGCGATTCAGCACACAGAAGTAGTTTAAAGTCAATAAGAAACGGGAAGTCGTGTGCAGATACTCCACTTTTGTCACTCATCTCCCAAACGCCCCCTGCAAGGTGGAGTTCCAGGCGTTGGCAGCTCACGTGTGCGCCTCACTGTCCTCCGTCTCCTTCTGCATCACGCTTCCCATCTCCTCTACTGGTGCTTCTTGGAAAACCATTTGCTCCTTGTCTCGGAGACAGCTGAGCCCAAGACAGTGAAGCTAGCCAAAGGCAATGACAAAGTTGCCCTCTCTGCTTTCATAACAATACTCCTGATTCCTTACTTAATGAGCTCTTGGTCTGACCAGACATGACCCACATGGCCCCACGATCATTCTAAGACTGCGTTGACGTCTTCCACCATCAGCTCTCCTAGCCAGCTTTTGAGGTCAGGAATGACACACTCCAAACAGTTCTAGGATGATGGCAGAATCATACAATCATATTTTCCCTCTTATCCTCCTCCTGTATCATTTTGTTTTGTTTTGTTTCCAACAGAGGTTAATTAAGGGCTAGGAAGTACAGAGAAAGCCTCATGAGAACAAAATATAGTCAACATATAACTGACTATACTGATTCATCAGTATAACTTTGTGTCAAAAGAAACGGTGGTCAGACTGAATGTTTTGTCTCTCCCATTAAATTCATATGTTTAAACTTAACACCCAAGGTGATGGTACTGAAGCGGGGGCCTTTGGGAGGTTATTAGGTCATGATGGTGGAGTCTCCCTGAGTGGGGTTATTGCCCTGAAAAAGGAGGCCCCAGAGAGATTCCCCAACCCCTTCTCATATGAGGACATAGGAAGAGACCCTGTCTATGAACCAGGAAGTGGGCTCTCACCAGACACCAAAGCTGCTGGTATTTAGATCTTGGTCTTCTTATCCTCCAGAACTCTAAAAAATAGAAGTTTGTTGTTAATAAGCCAACCAATTTATGTTATTTTTATAGCAGCTAGGTGGACTAAAACAAATGACCAACTTTATGAGATATATAATAAGAAGTATAATGCATGATCTCTGTCTTTAGTGAGCCAGAAATCTAAGAGGCAAGAAAAAGGAAAAAAAAAAAAAATACTAAATGGATGACACACAAGGAGTGTACTATGAGGAGCAGACCATCTCAGTGGCCCATAGCTGTGTTCCCACAGATCACTCTTGTTCTCCAAGATGATCAACAATGCTCACTGTTGAAATCATATATAATCTTATTTTTACTAATTTATGGACAAGATTATGTTACTGGATAAGATATTCTTATTTTTAAATTTTACTCTCTTTTATTTTTCTACTATCTTTGGTATCTAGTACTACTTGATCATCCTAGACTTAAGTATATAGGAAGGATTCTTAGCATTTTTTCCTTCATCCGACAGTTACGTGTACAACGCCTGCTACATGTGCAGCACTGTTTAAGACACTAAACTAGGGACTTAACCTGGCGGTCCACTGGTTAAGAATCCACCTTGTAATGCAGGGGATGTGGATTCAATCCCTCATTGGGGAAATAGATCCCACACGCCTAGGAGGAACTAAGTCCTATGCGCCACAACTACTGAGCCTGCATGCCACAAATAGAGAGCCCATATGCCGCAACAAAAGATCCCCCACGATGCCACAAAGATCCTGTGCTACGCAAGTAAGACCCAACGCGGCCAAACGAACCAGTTAATTTCAAAAAGAGACTGGGCTATAAAGGTGAACAAAATAGATAAGGTCCCTACTTTTAGGACGTATTTATGCGATGTAAAATATTAAATATGCAAAACTAGTAAGTGAGCAAGATGATGGTAAATAGTCACTGCTGTGGAAAGAAATGAATTAGGGCAATATTACAAAGAATGACAGGGGTGTTGGCCATTTAGACTGGGTCATCAGGGAATGCCTAAATGAAGCGACAGTGTTTGAAGTCAGAACTGAATGAGTTGAAGAGGTCAATTAGGTGAAGCTCTGAGGACAGGCATTTTCTAGGCAGCAGGTGGAGCAAGCAGAGAAGAACTAGAGGATCACTGAGCTTGAGGAGTTTCACGATCATCAGGAAGAACTCCATATCTGAAGCTTGATGAGCAGTGGCAGAATATCCAGAAATGAGATCATGGAGGAAATCAATGCTACTCAAAATGTGGTCCCCAGATTCGTGTTGGTCCAAGAAGTGTCTGATACTGATCCATGAAAAAAAAAAAAAAAACTACAGAAATTATGAGTAAGTATTTCGAAACTTTATTTGATATTGGACCAAAAAAATATTATGCTTATTGAACCTAAAGTCATAGTTTCCAAAGTGTGGGCTGACATGTCCTGGGGGTGGGGAGGGGGAGAAGCGACAGTGAGGGGATTAGTCATGGGGCACCATGGGACATTTCAAAACCTCAAGGAAATCACAAAAAGACTCAGCATCCAGTTGGACACTGCAACATCAGGGTCAAAGTATGCCATATTTCCCAATTATTTGGAGTGAGGTTCCTTTGGATGGTGTCATCTTTGCAAAGCTGGCTTTTCAACAGCTGTGATATCAAGCAAGCACTGTGTAGAATCAGTGTGGAACAGTGAAACTGATGGTGATGGCAACCGGATCTTGAGGGATGTGTGGAGCTGGGCCATGTCCCACTGGTCAATGGTGAGGATTATTTCAGAATCAAATGCAAACAGGACCATGATGGGAGGTTCTGCCACTCTTTGTCACAGGGAGACTCCCTGGAATCTACTATGGAGTGACTCAGAGTACGTGTCTGTGTAATGCAGCCTCCCTCTGGGGGCCTCTCAGAAATGCACAACATCAGGCCCCATTCCAGATCCATTAAGTCAGAGCCTGCATTTTAAAAAGATTTTGAAGCGGTTCCTATGCATGTTGAAGTTGGAAAAGAACTGGTTTATAAGCCACAAGCTGATTTTATGAAACAAACCCACATGTGTTAATCAAGATAGAACCTCTGAAGGAGATGTCCATCCATTTCAACTTAGTACCTGCATCCTCCCACTCTCTCCCTGATCCTGCTGGTCAGAGGAAGACTCTATCACCATCTCCTACCATGGGAATCTTTAGCTTTGTCCCCTCTGCTGGTCCCTTTCACAGTGTTGAAAGACCTTAAGATTCACCCCATATCTTAAAGATATTCCCTCTTGATCTTGACCTTGCAGGTTCCCTCTATTACCAAAAATCTCTTTCTCAAAGCTCTGGGAAAAAGTTGGTGATGCTGAAAGCTCAGCTTCTCTGTGCACCTGTGCTGAATTGAATCTTGGAGACAGAGTTTGGGGTGAAGTAGAAAAGGATAGCTTTATTGCTCTGCCAGGCAATGTACACAGGGAGCTCCTGCCTTGAAAAACTATGTGTCCCAACCTGGGAGGATTTGATTAGGAGTTTTATACTTCATGGAGTCGCAAAGAGTCTGACACGACTGAGCAACTGAAATGAACTGAATACTTCAAGGGTAGGGTTGCTGATAAGGTTAGGGTGTGTGCAGAGTCTTCAGTTCAGTTCAGTTCAGTTGCTCACTAGTGTCCGACCCTTTGCAACCCCAAGAATCACAGCACGCCAGGCCTCCCTGTCCATCACCAACTACTGGAGGTCACTCAGACTTACCTCCATCAAGTCAGTGATGCCATTCAGCCATCTCATTCTCTGTCGTCCCCTTCTCCTCCTGCCCCCAATACCTCTCAGCATCAGAGTCTTTTCCAGTGAGTCAACTTGTCGCATGAGGTGGCCAAAGTATTGGAGTTTCAGCTTTAGCATCAGTCCTTCCAATGAACACCCTGGACCGATCTCCTTTAGAATGGACTGGTTGGATCTTCTTGCAGACCAAGGGTCTCTCAAGAGTCTTCTCCAGCACCACAGTTCAAAAGTATCAATTCTTTGGCGCTCAGCTTTCTTCACGGTCCAACTCTCACATCCGTACATGACCACGGGAAAAACCATAGCCTTGACTAGATGGACCTTTGTTGGCAAGGTAATGTCTTTGCTTTTTAATATGCTATCTAGATTGGTCATAACTTTCCTTCCAAGGAGTAAGCGTCTTTTAATTTCATGGCTGCAATCAGCATCTGCAGTGATTTTGGAGCCCAAAAAATAACGTCTGACATTGCTTCAACTGTTTCCCCATCTATTTGCCATGAAGTGATAGGACCAGATGCCATGATCTTCGTTTTCTGAATGTGAGCTTCAAGCCAAACTTCTCACTCTCCTCTTTCACTTTCATCAAGAGGCTTTTCAGTTCCTCTTCACTTTCTGCCATAAGGGTGGTGTCATCTGCATATCTGAGGTTATTGCTATTTCCCTGGCAACCTTGATTCCAGCTTGTGCTTCTTCCAGCCCAGCGTTCCTCATGTTGTACTCTGCATAGAAGTTAAATAAGCAGGGTGACAATATACAACCTTGACGTACTCCTTTTCCTATTTGGAACCAGTCCATTGTTCCATGTCCATTTCTAACTGTTGCTTCCTGGCCTGCATACAGGTTTCTCAAGAGGCAGGTCAGGTGGTCTGGTATTCCCATCTCTTTCAGAATGTTCCACAGTTTATTGTGATCCACACAGTCAAAGACTTTGGCATGGTCAATGAAGCAGAAATAGATGTTTTTCTGGAACTCTCTTGCTTTCTCCATGATCCAGCGGATGTTGTCTATTTGATCTCTGGTGCCTCTGCCTTTTCTAAAACCTGCTTGAACATCTGGAAGTTCACGGTTCACGTATTGCTGAAGCCTGGCTTGGAGAATTTTGAGCATGACTTTACTAGTGTGTGAGATGAGTCCAATTGTGCAGTAGTTTGAGCATTCTTTGGCATTGCCTTTCTTTGGGATTGGAATGAAGACTGACTCTTTCCAGTCCTGTGGCCACTGCTGAGTTTTCCAAATTTGCTGGCATATTGGGTGCAGCACTTTCACAGCATCATCTTTCAAGATTTGAAATAGCTCAACTGGAATTCCATCACCTCCACTAGCTTTGTTCGTAGTGATGCTTTCTAAGGCCCACTTGACTTCACATTCCAGGATGTCTGGCTCTAGGTGAGTGATCACACCATCGTGATTATCTTAGTCATGAAGATCTTTTTTGTACAGTTCTTCTGTGTATTCTTGCCACCTCTCCTTAATATCTTCTGCTTCTGTTATGTCCATACCATTTCTGTCCTTTATCGAGCCCATCTTTGCATGAAATGTTCCCTTGGTATCTCTAATTTTCTTGAAGAGATCTCTTGTTCTTTCCTATTCCGTTGTTTTCCTCTATTTTTTTGCATTGATCCCTGAGGAAGGCTTTCTTATTTTCCTTGCTATTCTTTGGAACTCTGCATTCAGATGCTTATATCTTTCCTTTTCTCCTTTGCTTTTTGCTTTTCTTTTCACAGCTATTTGTAAGGCCTCCTCAGACAGCCATTTCGCTCTTTTGCATTTCTTTTCCATGGTGATGGTCTTGGTCCCTGTCTCCTGTACAATGTCACGAACCTCCGTCCAGAGTTCATCAGGCATTCTATCTATCAGATCTAGTCCCTTAAATCTATTTCTCACTTCCAGTGTATAATCATAAGGGATTCGATTTAGGTCATATCTGAATGGTCTAGTGGTTTTCCCTACTTTCTTCAATTTAAGTCTGAATTTGGCAAAAAGGAGTCTTAGGTAGTCAGATCTCCTAATCTTAATGAGCTTCTCTGGCTCCTTTAATCTTGCCTCAAGTGGTTTCTTCATTGCTCCTTTCTTGATTCAGTTCAGTCACTCAGTTGTGTCTGACTCTTTGCAACCCCATGGACTGCAGCACACCAGGCTTCCCTCTCCATCACCAACTCCCAGAGTTTGCTCAAACTCATGTCCATTGAGTCGGTGATGCCATCCAACCATCTCATCCTCTGTCGTCCCCTTCGTCTCCTGTATTCAATCTTTCCAAGCATCAGGGTCTTTTCCAATGAGTCAGTTCTTCACATCAGGTGACCAAAGTTTTGGAGCTTCAGCTTCAGCATCAATCCTTCCAATGAATATTCAGGACTGATTTCCTTTAGGATGAACTGGTTTGATCTCCTTGCAGTCCAACGTACTCTCAAGAGTCTTCTTCAACACCACAGTTCAAAAGCATCAATTCTTTGGTTCAGTTTTCTTTCTTGAATTCCCTCGTAGCTCAGTCAGTAAAGAATCTGCCTACAATGCAGGAGACCCTGGTTCAATTCCTGAGTGGGAAAGATCTTCTGGAGAAGGAAATGGCAACCCATTCCAATATTCTTGCCTGGAGAATCCCATGGACAGAGGAGCCTGATGGGCTACAGTCCTTGGAGTCACAAGAGTCAGACATGACTTAGCAACTAAACCACCACCAGTTTTCTTTATGGTCCAACTCTCACATGCATACATGACTACTGGAAAAAGCATAGCTTTGACTGTATGTACTTTTGTCTATAAAGTTATGTCTTTGCTTTTTAATATGCTGTCTATGATGGTCATAGCTTTTCTTTCAAGGAGCAAGTGTCTTTTAATTTCATGCCTGCAGTCACCATCTGCAGTGATTTTGGAGCCCAAGAAAATAAAGTCTATCCCTGTTTCCATTGTTCCCCCATCTATTTACCATGAAGAGATGGGAACAGATGCCAAGATCTTAGTCTTTTGAATATTGGGTTTTAAGCCAACTTTTTCACTCTCCTCTTTCACGTTCATTAAGAGGCTTTTTAGTTCCTCTTCACTTTCTGCCATAACATCTGAGGTTATTGCTATTTCTCCTGGAAATCTTGATTGCAGCTTGTGCTTCATCCAGTCCAACATTTCACATGATGTACTCTGCATATAAGTTAATTAAACAGTTTCCTTCTCTTGATTAGCAACTATTTGATAATCTGCCCTTTGAAACTCAAGGGAGGTCATGGAGGCTGGAGTCTTTCCTACAGGAAATCGGGGGCAAAAAGAGGCTTCTGTATCCAGGGCCCACTCAGTTTCATTGCCTGCACCTGTTAACAACACGCTATCTTTCCCATTCCTCAACTCCCTGATTTCCACTCTCATCACCTCAACTTCTTCTCTGCTCTTAATTGTCTACAGCCTCCTAGTTCTAGAACACCTTCTCCTACACTGATTTCTTGTGAACTCCTTCATTCTTGACTAATCCTCCCTGTTCCAACTTTAAGAAACACTTTCAAGTCTTGACTTTGATGACCTCTTCCTACCTCTCTGCTCTAACACATCATTTTCTCTGCAGAATCTTCTTTCTGGCCCCATCCCTGGTCTTCTCCATAGTTCCCCACCAGGGTGGCCTTCTTACCTCATTGTCTGCTTTATCCACTGGGACCTAATCTCTCTGTGAATGCATCCCTGTTTCCACCCCAGATCTTAATCTTTCTCACCAGAGAGTTCTATTTGATTGTTGTCCTTGCAACCTTCGATCAATGGATGAAAAATGAAACTCATTTTCTTTTCCCATCCCATCCATGCTAACTCTAGCCCACCTCTGATGTCCCTTGTGTTAGTGAAAATCATCACCACACACCTATTGCACGCACCATTGATCTGTAGCCAGCCTTGAGCCTTCTCTTCCTTATTCTCCATATCCAGAGAATATGAATCCTGTGCTTCTATTCCTTAAAATGTTTCAAATCTATCTTCCTCTCCAAATCATCACCCTTCAAGACACGCTCATCTCTTGAATCGCTCACTTTGACAGCCACCTCACTGATATCCCTGCCTTTACTTGTTCCCTCCAGGTCATGCTTCCCATTAATCTCCATCAGTTCAGAGTGGAGCTTCTGGAATGGAAATAGTATCATCTACTTCTTGGATATCCAGTGCCCATAAGATAAAGTTCAAACTCCTTAGTATGGTTCCCAAAGTCCGTTGTGACCTGGCCTTTCAAGCCACACTGTAAGTCTTCCCCCAAAGTCCGTTGTGACCTGGCCTTTCAAGCCACACTGTAAGTCTTCCCCCAGTACAATGTGACAGAAGACATTTCAGATTTTCTCTCATTCTTTTTCATTCTCTCTCCCCATCCTCCCCTCCATCCTTTCCACCCATAGACACACACACACACACACACACACATATATATATATATATTTATAAAATATAATACATATAATCTCTACCAGCAATATTCTTCCCTTCTTTGTCTCTGGCTAATTTCTCTTCTCCTGTTGTATCTTAAACCTTACTTCTCTTTGGAAGCCTTCCCTTACCCCTTAACACAAATTTAGGGGTTTCTTTAACTACACAATTTCCATAGTCAATTTTCATAACACTTATTTTGTTGTGTGTTTAATTGTCTCTGTGTGGGCAAAGATTGTGTCGATCTTTCTCACTATTTCTTCTGATCACTAAGCATGGTTTCTAGTCCACACTAATGACATAGCATTTGATGTCAGATCTGACATTTCTTTTGTACTTATTATGTACCTGATGCTCTTCTAAACATATTATGTAAATTTACTCATTTAATCTCACAACTAGCCCTTGAAGAGTGCAGTATTATCCCCACTTAGGGAAGGGTAAACTGAGGCACAGTGACAGTCACTGAAGCTAAGTGACATGTACAAACAGTTAATAAGTGACAGACCCAAGATTCAGATACAGACAGTCTGGCTACAGAGACCATGCTCTTAATGCTGATTCTTGATGAAACATATGAGGATAAGTGAAGGGCTGGGAGTCTGGATAAAATGTAGAGGGGTCAAATTTATTTCTCCACACTACATAGCAGAGATTGGCTATAGCTACGGATGCCCTCTGAGTCTTTCGAATCCAAATTTTATGGCTTTAGTGACTGTTCCGCACTGTACCTTATATTTTTAATTGTTTTAAAAGCAAATGCAGTTTCGCTCTCTGTGGACACTGTTTTAATAAGCCTATTTAAATATTCATAATTCAAATGCAGAATCCCCTGCTGCAGTCTTCCATGATTCACAGACTTCAGTCCGTGGCCTCTGCTCCTCTCCGTGCAGACCTGGTGAACTGGCTGGCCACCCGTTTATGCCACTTCCTGTCTGATCAGACTCTGAACAGACTGCTGAGCCAGGGGGTTATGAGAATCTGTCATTGCTTCCAAAATATTAATTGGATGGTGATATTTTTGCTCAATAGGCAGCTGGTTCATAACCTCACTGGGAAAGTGCAAAATGGTGATTAAAAAAAAAAAAAAGTGGCTCAATTCTAGGAGAAATGAGAATGTTTCAGAATATCTCAGGAGTTAACTGAGCTGCTGAATATTTTTTTTCTCCTCATTCTCTCAAATGCACATTCACTGAACATCATTCAATCCTGGAACAAGATGCTTGAATTCTAATCTGTGAACCTCAGGCATTTCTCAAACTTCTCCTGTATCCTCATTGAAATCAAATGTGGAGTTCAGGTCCTACATTTTTTATCCAAACTGTAAAGTGAAGTGTTATGTCTGACTCTTTGAGACACCATTGGCATAGCCAGCCCACCAGGGTCCTCTGTCCATGGAATTCTATAGGCAAGAATTCTGGAGTGGGTTGCCATTTCCTTCTCCAGGGGATCTTCTCCATTCAGGGATGGAACCCGGATCTTTCACACTGCAGGCAGATTCTTTACCATCTGAGCCACCAGGGAAGCCTTTCTTAATTATTTTTGGTTTGGAGGTAAATCCTATTAAATTTTATATTCTTAGTGTCCAAATTAATGCCACTTACATATATTTTTCCCTGAATAAACTCTGGAAAGATAGAAAGAAGAAAGGGAGGAAAAAAAGAAAGAAGGAAGGAAGGAAAATTTTATCGTAAACCCTCATAGTTTTTTCCTTTCTTTGTGTGTGTCTGGGTGTGTGTGTGTGTGAAGGGCAAGAGAGATTGATTTAAGGACTTGGCTCATATAATTCTGAAGTCATAAAAGTTATCAACTCCAAAATATGCAGATCTGGCAAGCTGCAGACTCAGGAAGTGTCAGTGCTGCAGTTTAAGTGTGAAGGCAGTCAGCTGGCAGAATTCCTTCTTGCTTGGGGGAGGTCAATTTTTTGTTCTATTAGGACCTTCAACTGATTGGACGAGGCCCACCCGGTCATGGATGGCAGTTTGCTTCACTCAAAATGCACTGATGTGAATGTTAATCTCATCCAAAACCATTCTTACAGAAACATCCAGAATAATATTTGACCACATAGGTGGGCACTATGGCCCAGTCGGATTGACACAAGAAATTAATCATCATAGGTGGTGTTCTCCAAATCCACCTCCTTCCCAGAACATCAGAATGTGACCAAGGTTGGGAACAGGGCCCATCGAAGAAGCACTTAGTTCAGATGAGGTCCTGGTAGGGTAGAGTGGGCCACCAGTACAATATGACTGGTGTCTTCCAGAGAAGAGAAAAGGGACTTCCCTGGAGATCTGGCGGTTAAGAATCCACCCTGCAATGCAGGGGACGTGGGTGAGATCCTTGGGTGGGGAACTAGGATCCTATATGCCACAGAGTAACCATGCCTGCGTGCCACAACTGAGTCCGCAACACAGCTAGAGAGTCCATGCACCACAACAAAGATCCCGCATGACAAAATGATGACCCAGCAAGCCACAACTGAGACTCACGCAGCCGAATGAATAAATTAACTAAAGTATAAATATTTTTTTAAAAGGAGAAGAGAAAATACAGAGCCAGAGATGCTTTGGGAGAACACTGAAAAAGTGTTAGTTGTTCAGACATGTCCAGCCCTTTGCGACCTCATGGGCTGTAGCTCACCGGGCTCCTCTGTCCATGGGATTTCCCAGGCAAGAATACTGGAGTGGGTTGCCATTTCCTTCCCCAGAGGAACTCCCCGACCCAGGGATCAAACTCGGGTCTCCTGCATTGCAGGCAGATTCTCCACCATCGTAGCCACCAGGTGTGATGACAAACAGCAGAGACTGCAGTGAGATGTCAACAAGCCAAGGACAGCCGAGGATTTCTGGCCAGACCAGAAGTTAAGTGATGGCAGGGAGCAGGTTCTCCCCAGTGCCCGCAGAGAGAGCAGGGCCCTGCCAAGCCTTGACTTCAGACTTCGGACCCCCAGATCTATGGGGGACTACCTTTCTGTTGCTGCAGGCCACCAAGTTCATGGTACTTTATTATGGCAGCCCTAGGAAACAGATTTGATTGTTATACTACTATATATTAATAGCGTAAAGTGTGGAAAGGTAAAAAAAAAAAAGCTCTTTGAGGATAGAAGTAAATATATCTTGGGATTTTCTCTCCTAAGGGTGGGGAAGCAGGGGCATGACCCTTGACTCAGACGAGCTCTGGGACCTGCAGCATGAAGAGACAGACGAAGCTGGGGTCCAGCAGAAGAGCCCCCACAGGAGAGGGGAAACAGTGAGACGGACCAGCAGGGGTCATCTGTGAAAGGAACGATGCCAGCTGACGATGGAAGGGGCGGACACCTAACTTTGTCACTCTCTCTTTGATTCAGGTATTTGTCTTGGAAAGCCTTTCAGGGGGGTGTCTCAGAGTCACTCACAGGAGCCCAACGACACCTCCTGCAAAATCAGGAATACGAAAGAGACTGGAAACAGAGAGTCAGAGGGGTGGAGGGGAAGAACTGGATCCGCTGTCACTCTGGAAGGGAACAGGAAGCGTCAGATCGCAGCCAGTAAATAAGATGTTACAGAGAAGCGTGAAAAGCCGGGTTCCTTCTCCTTTGTAAAGACTCCCCCGGCATCCCATGAAGGGGCTCAGTGACAGACACATTAAAACACCATTAAAGTGTGAAATAGAACACAGTGTGAAAATAGATTTAACCTTCACAGCATATCGATCGCTACCCTGCACCGCGGCCAGGTTCTTGGACAACTGTTTTATAATAGGTTTTACTTATTTTTCCTGTTGCTATTCTGACTTCCTCTGAGGAGGGTGTGATTTCTGAAAGCTCCTGACAGCGGAGAGAAGCAGGCTTGCCTCTCGGGGAGCATCTGGCCCTGGAGTGCTCCCCCCAAAGGCTCCATGAACAGAGACCCACGAAAGTGAGGGATGATTCTGGGGTGGCCGACGCCCAGGGCTGAGGGGGGGAACACTGCCAACTTCCTAGGGAGGGAGAAGGAGGGAGCATTGGGTCCACACAATTATAAATAATGGCAGGAGTGGGCTACCCACATCTCATGTGATTTAATTTAGGCACCCAAGGATGATGGACTATTTCTGCCTTGTAAGATGGCTATGTTATTTTTTTTCTTCTTCAGAGTGTGTATACACACACACACAACTTTTTTCATAATAAACAAGAAAAGAGATTCAGTTCCCTAGGACAAAAATGATCAAGGATCTGTAACTCTCTAAATAATTTTCAGAATACGTTTTAGACCCACATGCAAGGAGGTCAACGAGGAAGAACATAAGGACAGTAAAACCACCTACATTTCAAGGAAATATGCATGTTTCATTTTTAAAAGTTATTCTTGATTGTGTTACAATATTGCCTCTGTTTTATGTTTTGGTTTTTTTGACTGTGAGGCGTGTGGATCTTACCTCCACGATCAGGGATCGAACCTGCGCCCCCTGCACTGAAAGGTGAAGTCTTAACCACTGGCCCACCAGGGAAGCCCCTTATATTTAGCTTTGTAATGGCTCAAGGGACTCAGCAGATGGGAAGATGCATTTGTATCTCAGAATTAATGATCATGAACTCAAGTACGCCTTTATGTGAGACTTGTAACACGTTTTTCTTCAGTCATCTTATTTGTAAAATGAATATCTAAGGAATAGCCCTTTCTTAAAGTGTAGCAGAATCAGAGAAAAATTTTAATGAAAAGATCAGTGTGTGGCAAAGCATTCAATACACTTGCATTGTAGGCCATAGAATACCAAGAAGGCCACTATTGACTGATGCTCTCTGGGGCCCACTAGACTATAACTCCAAAAAGGTGGGAAAACTACCCATTAGGCCTATGGAAAACAGTGTGGAGTTTCCTTAAAAAACTAAAAATAGAGCTATCATGTGATCTTGCAGTCCCACTCCAGGGCATATATCCAGACAAAAACATGGTCTGAAATGATCCGTGCACCCCAGTGTTCATTGCAGCCCTGTTTACAACAGCCAAGACATGGAAGCAACCTAAATGCCCATCAACAGAGGAACGGATAAAGAAGATATGGAGCATATATACAATGGAATATTACTCAGCCATTAAAAAGAATGAAATAATGCCATTGCAGCAACATGGATGGACTTAAGAGATTGTCCTCCCGAGTGAAGTAAGTCAGATGGACAAGGAGAAGTATTGCACACATCTCTTATATGAAGAATCTAAAAAGAAATGATGCAAATGAACTTATTTACAAAACAGAAACAGACTCACAGACTTCGAGAACTAACTTATGGTTCTTGGTGGGGGTCGGGGGGGTGGATGGGGGGAAAGCACAGTTATGGAGTTTGGGATGGACATGTACACACTGCTATATTTAAAATGAATAACCAGCAAAGACCTACTGTCTAGCACAGGGAACTCTGTTCAATGTTATGCGGCAGCCTGGATGAGAGGGGAGTTTAGGAGAGAGTGGACACAGGTGTGTGTATGGCTGAGCACCTGAAATGATCACACATTGTTAATCAGCTATACTGCAATACAAGATAAAACGTTAAAAAAGACCAAAGGCCCTCAAAAGACTACCAGTGAGGGGACACAAATGTGAATTTGCACAACTGTGTGTTTCAAATCAAATTTTTATAATTCATCATGTTAAGAATTCAAATATATTTGATAAAATTGAACATCATTTTTTAATACAAAAACTGTTTGTAAAAAAGGATTAAAAAAATTTAACAGAAAAAAATATACACCATCATGCTTAATGGTGAACAAATAAATTCTCTTTGAGCTTAGAGACATGACAGTTACCTACCTCATTTAACTGTTGTTGTTTAGAATTCTTGTGTAAATAATAACTGCTAAATTAAATATAAATGAAGAATAACAACTCTAATAATGAAGGGGATTTATAAAGCACTGTAGATCATATGATTGTCTAAGTAAAAAATTCAGTAAGATCTACTGAGGTCATTAAAATAATTCATTTAAATATATTTGTCAATTAAAAAGTATATACAAAATACCAGTAATTTCCTGTGTGAGAAATGTATCTGCTTTGGAAATATAATAAGAAAAAGAACCCTCTCCCTCCAAAAAGAGTGCACCCAATTGGGACCATAAATATAAAATAAACTGAGAATAATCCTTATAGGAAATGTGTGGAACTCACATCAATAAAACTATAAAATATCATGTCATGTTCACATATTGAGAGATTAATATTGTAAAGATCACAAATCATTCCCAAATAATTTATGAATGTAATAAAAAGCCAGTAGGATATTTCAGAGCATGAAAAATATCTTTAAAAAATATTATGTGGAAGAGTAAGTTGGGTAGATAGCTTGGGATTTTCTAAAATGAAGACTGACATCGGTTGACATGACCATCACATGTCAATCATTCATTAAGTGAATACTTGATTGTGTATTTTGCTTGGGGGATGAAGGGAGAGAATGGGCATGGTTCCTGAGTTCCAGAAGTCTACAATCTAATGGGGGGGGGGTTAGTACAAAAAATCATGACACAAATATTAATATTTAATTACAAATTGTAATTCCTGCTTTAAAAGAAAGCTGCAGGTGTGGGGAGGCAGCACCTGGTGACCTGTTGGTGTCCTCCAAACCAGCAGATGGCACACAGATGGTGTCACTGGCCTGGTGTGTTGCTCGTGCAGCCTAAAACATTAGTCTTACTGGTGAGAATGGTATTTAACCTGGGTCAAGGGGCAGAAGGGCAAGAGAGTTACTAGTAGAAAGAAAACAGGTCTTAAGGTCCTGCAATGTAAAGATCTGGGCACAGTCAAGAAACTAAAGGGGTCCAATGTGGTCAAAACATGGAACTCTAGAGCAAGACATGGGGTAGGCATGGAGATCATAGTAAGTGGGGGCCACGCGCCGACCATGTAAAATGGAACAAATGCTGGGTGCTGTGACAGTCTCCCCAAGGGTTCTGAACAGGGAAGCACATGATGTAATTCATGGTTTAAGGAGTTTATTTTTTTTTTCCAGTTGTGAAGAATGGTTTGGAATGGATGAAGAATGGACACAGTGAGATTAAATAGTGGACTATGCAGTAATCCAGGAGAAAGGTGGTAGTATAATTAACCCAGGTGAGGGCACTGGAAATGGAAAGTGAAAGGATTTGATAAGTATTTTGAAGATAGCGTTCATGAGAACTCGTGACTGAATGGGAAGTCCAAAGGCCTACATAAGTCGATATAACTTAAAGATGTTCACAGGTGTAAAAAAGACCGATCGTTGGAACAGAACAAAAAAGCAGAAGCAGATAAATATTATACAATAAAGTTGGCATTTAAAATAGTGGGAAAGAAGGGATTATCCAAAAAAATAAATGTAGGCAATTGACTAAATTTTAAGGGGAAGAGAGAACTGAAGAAGGTAGAGACATTTTTTGCAATTTACACCAAATAAAAACAAAGCATTTGAAGTACTCGAAAATAAGATAGGTTTGTATTTTTATTACCTTATCTTACTTCACTTTTTTCGTTTTTGCTTTTGAACCTCAGCAATAAACGTAATACATAAATACTGCTCAGTTCATGGCTCACTACCACCCATTGGTCTGTACAATATGCTCTCTTATCTTTTTATTCCTCCTCAGCCATCAATCCCATCTTAAATTCTTGGCTTCATACTCTCCAACCTCATAAAGTACCCACTCTAAGGTTCTACATAGAGTTAATGAGTAATATAAGTGCTAATACATGAAAAGCCCATTAGAAAATATCAACCATTTTGTAACCAATGTTACAACTCTTAATATCAATGAATACTAATATTAAATTCATTACTAAGTTTTCCAATCCAAGAATATACTTTATCTCTTCATTTGGTCAAACATTTCTTTATGCTCTTCATTTCTTTTAGGATTTTTTCCATAAGTGCTTATTCATTCTTTGTTAAACTCTAGTCACTTGTAGCTTGTGTTGATATTTTTAAGAAATCTTGGTTTTTATTTCATTTTCTGATTATCCCCAGTATGGAAGAATGCTACTGATTTTTAAATTGTATTTTTATGCTGAATTTGAAATAATCTTGGAGTAGGGAAGACATTTTTTTTAACCCCTCGCCCCCAGCACAGTGCCAAAAGCAGAACACATAAGAAAAATGTTTGCCAAGAAAACCTATAGAAGTCAAAATCATATGATAATTTAGGCAAAAAATTGCTACATGTATGACAGAAAAGGAGCTAGTACTCTAAATATATCAGATGTTATGACAAAACAAAAAGTAAAAATTGTCAAATATGGGTAAAGACCATGAAGAAGCAATTCAAAATGAGAAACTGAAATATCCAGCAAACTTGAATTAATGTTCAGTTGTGCATGTAATCAAGGCCTGAAAATCAGTAGAAGAAAGCACTTCTTCACTATCATATCAGTGGTCAAGATTCATGTCCCAGTGACAGAATCTAAACACAACATAAATTATGCAAAATGGGAAATTACTGGGTCAGTTCACTGGGATATATGGGGATGATTCTATCTTGAGTTCCAGGTGGAGCCCAAAATTCAGTTCACAGCTGTCACCTCCATTGGATTTTATTCCATAGGCTGATGTTGTCCGCTTAGAAGACAAGATTGCTGCCAGTGGCTCCTTCCAACCTAGCAAATGGAAATCAAAATCAAACAGCTCTCCTGAATGCCTACATATGAAAGCAAGGAAAACTTCTGATCCTGATTCATTCCTTCACCTATGCTGAATGGATAGTAACACTCTATAGACAAAAGGAAGCACATGAGAGGGTATTTTCTAATTCCTCAAAATTTAAAAACCACAGATTGTAATAAGCAAACAATGTGGAGAATGTCAGACATGGATGATATACTCTCTCTCAGGAACCAGGAAGACCTCATTACACTGAAAGTCACTGCCCAAACCACTACCAAGGATCGGCAGGCTGGCTAGCATGATTTGCTTGAGACATCACATCATGGTCCTTGGAGAGCAAAACTGTTTGCAGAAAGAGAAGAAGCAATTCTATTTTGCAGGACAAAAGCAAGCATTACACAGGTCTAAGATGGGGAAAAGAAAAGGATGGTGGATCCAAACTCTGCAAGAATAAGTTTCTCACAGTGAACAAGGTGGTCTGTGCTGAAGGTTAGTTATAAATACCATTTTGAGTAAGTGAGAAGCCACTCTCACTTTTATTTTTTTTGCCCTACTCAATTGACAGCTTGGCAGGTTTAAGGTCTGTGTCCTTTAGAAATCCCACCACACAGCTTGGAGGTTTCATTCAGCCAAAAGGCAATCAGTAGCTCAAAGGCCATTCAGGGCCTCTACCACAAAACGAGATGCTTTGTTTCAAGAAAAATACAAAACACTGAGTAAATTGAGCCAACAAAGGGACGATCTGAAGACTGCAGAGAGCAAGTTAATGAAATTCCATACTCCCTGGAACTTTTCAGAAAACCTGAATTCCCTTTGACAACAAATCTGCCACCTTATAAATTGAAAGACCTTCAAATGGGAAATGGCACTTGCAACTCTGCCTCGAGAGATGAGGCCTCCCTCAGGTTTGGAAAGTTTCTCTGGCCATATGGTTATCTACTTCCTGCTTTGGATGGGGGAAGTCTGAGCACACAGAAAGAGAAGTGACAAGTTGGTAAGAGTCTGCTAAGTCATAAAAGGAGAGGAGTCCTGGGACCATCTTTCCACTGGTTGTCCCTGGACTTGGAGTTCCACGGAGGGTGTCACAATTCCCTTAAAAGAAACGTACTAAATGTCACCTGGAGGTAAGTACCCTGAAGGATTCAGTATTATTTTCAATTTTCCTATCAGAAAGGCAGAACTACCTTATACCTACATCATTTTGTCTTCATAACACCTAGCTACAAGACTTGGCGGGTAGCAGACTCTCCTAAGTGTCGACTTACTAGAATGAATGAACATAAGTGAATGAACTACATCTAGGCAGTGCTCACATTCCATTTAGCTTCATTCTGTTAAAATTAACATTCCTACTGTATGTCCACCTGCAAAGCCTCTGAGTTAGCTGAGAGGGTACCACAATTCAAATAGAGATGAGGTGACTATCACTTCAGTTCAGTTCAGTTGCTCAGTTGTGTCCGACTCTTAGCAACCCCATGAATCACAGCAACCCAGGCCTCCCTGTCCATCACCAACTCCCGGAGTTCACCCAAACTCATGTCCATCGAGTCGGTGATGCCATCCAGCCACCTCATTCTCTGTCGTCCCCGTCTCCTCCTACCCCCAATCGCTCCCAGCATCAGAGTCTTTTCCAGTGAGTCAACTCGTTGCATGAGGTGGCCAAAGTATTGGAGTTTCAGCTTTAGCATCAGTCCTTCCAATGAACACCCAGGATTGATTTCCTCTAGAATGGACTGGTTGGATCTCCTTGCAGTCCAAGGGACTCTCAAGAGTCTTCTCCAACACCACAGTTCAAAAGCATCAGTTCTTCGGCGATCAGCTTTCTTCACAGTCCAACTCTCACATCCATACATGACCACAGGAAAAACCATAGCCTTGACTAGACGGACCTTTGTTGGCAAAGTAATGTCTCTGCTTTTTAATAGGCTATCTAGGTTGGTCATAACTTTCCTTTCAAGGAGCAAGCGTCTTTTAATTTCATGGCTGCAATCAGCATCCTCAGTGATTTTGGAGCCTCAAAAAAATAAAGTCTGACACGGTTTCCACTGTTTCCCCAGCTATTTCCCAAGAAGTGATGGGACCAGATGCCATGATCTTAGTTTTCTGATTGTTGAGATTCAAGCCAACCTTTTCACTCTCCTCTTTCACTTTCACCAAGAGGCCTTTGAGTTCCTCTTCACTTTCTGCCATAAGGGTGGTGTCATCTGCATATCTGAGGTTATTGATATTTCTCCCGGCAATCTTGATTCCAACTTCTTCCAGCCCAGTGTTCCTCATGATGTACTCAGCATAGAAGTTAAATAAGCAGGGTGACAATATACAACCTTGACGTACTCCTTTTCCTATTTGGAACCAGTCTGTTGTTCCATGGCCAGCTCTAACTGTTGCTTCCTGACCTGCATACAGGTTTCTCAAGAGGCAGGTCAGGTGGTCTGGTATTCCCATCTCTTTCAGAATGTTCCACAGTTTATTGTGATCCACACAGTCAAAGGCCTTGGCATAGTCAATGAAGCAGAAATAGATGTTTTTCTGGAACTCTCTTGCTTTCTCCATAATCCAGCAGATGTTGGCAATTTGATCTCTAGTGCCTCTGCCTTTTCTAAAACCTGCTTGAACATCTGGAAGTTCACGATTCACATATTGCTGAAGCCTGGCTTGGAGAATTTTGAGCATGACTTTACTAGTGTGTGAGATGAGTGCAATTGTGTGGTAGTTTGAGCATTCTTTGGCATTGCCTTTCTTTGGGATTGGAATGAAGACTGACCTTTTCCAGTCCTGTGGCCACTGCTGAGTTTTCCAAATTTGCTGGCATATTGAGTGCAGCACTTTCACAGCATCATCTTTCAGGATTTGAAATAACTCAATTGGAATTCCATCACCTCCACTAGCTTTGTTCGTCGTGATGTTCTCTAAGGCCCACTTGACTTCACATTCCAAGATGTCTGGCTCTAGGTGAGTGATCACGCCATCGTGATTATCTTGGTCGTGAAGATATTTTTTGTACAGTTCTTCTGTGTATTCTTGCCACCTCTTCTTAATATCTTCTGCTTCTGTTAGGTCCATACCATTTCTGTCCTTTATCGAGCCCATCTTTGCATGAAATATTCCCTTGATATCTCTATACGCATTGTTAAAATATAACGTGGAGGAACACAGCTGCCATGGGAAAGGAGCAAGCTGATGTATGAGGTCAAAAGCAGAAAAGCTTATGCACAGTTATGGGGATCAAGTCACTTTCTTAAAGAAGTGAGATATGCGTATATTAATGCACATATGTGGAATCTAGAAAAATGGTATAGATGATCTTATTTACAAAGCAGAAATAGAGACGCAGACATAGAGAACGAATATTAAAAGACACTTGCTCCTTGGAAGGAAAGTTACAATCAACCTAGAGAGCATATTAAAAAGCAGAGACATTACTTTGCCAACAAAGGTCCATCTAGTCAAGGCTATGGTTTTTCCAGTGGTCATGTATGGATGTGAGAGTTGGACTGTGAAGAAAGCTGATCGCCGAAGAATTGATGCTTTTGAACTGTGGTGTTGGAGAAGACTCTTGAGAGTTCCTTGGACTACAGGGAGATCCAACCAGTCCATTCTAAAGGAGATCAGTCCTGGGTATTCATTGGAAGGACTGATGCTGAAGCTGAAATTCCAATACTTGGCCACCTGATGTGAAGTACTGACTCATTGGAAAGGACCCTGATGCTGGGAAAGTTTGAAGGCGGAGGAGAAGGGGATGACAGAGGATGAGATGGCTGGATGGCATCACCAACTCAATGGACATGCGTTTGAGTAAACTCCAGGAGTTGACGATGGACAGTGAGGCCGGGTGTGCTGCTGTCCATGGGGTCACAAAGAGTCGGACATGACTGAGCAACTGAACTGAACTGAACCTAGGGGGAAAGAAGGGGATGAACTGGGAGGTTGGGAATGACACATATGCACTATTTTTTTAAATACAGAGTTTAATCATCTTTTTCTAGAGGCTAACAGCCTAAATGTTTAATAAAGTAATTTTTTACTCAGTAGAAAAATCATGATGTTGAGAAAAAAGGCTAACAATATTTCTTGCTGCTGCTGCTGCTAAGTCACATCAGTCGTGTCCGACTCTGTGCAACTCCATAGACAGCAGCCCACCAGACTCTGCCGTCCCTGGGATTTTCCAGCCAAGAATACTGGAGTGGGTTGCCATTTCCTTCTCCAGTGCATCAAAGTGAAAAGTGAAAGTGAAGTCGCTCAGTCGTGTCCGACTCTTTGTGACCCCATGGACTGTAGCCTACCAGGCTCCTCCATCCGTGGGATTTTCTAGGCAAGAGTACTGGAGTGGGGTGCCATTGCCTTCTCTGAACAATATTTCTTACACATTAGCAAATGACAGAGTCTGGTCATTTGGAAGAATGATGGGTAGTACTTGGGGCATCCTACAGACACATATACCCTATTGACACTATGTATAAAATAGATAACTAACAAGAGCCTACTGTCTAGCACAGGGCACTCTACTCAGTGCTCTGTGATGACCTAAGTGGGAAGGAAGTCCAAAAAAGATGGGATATGTGTAAACATAGAGCTGATTCACTTTGTTGTTCAGCAAAAACTAACACAACATTGTAAAGCAGCTATACTCTAATAAAGATTAATTTAAAAATACATAAACAACAAAGAATTGTGATATGGGAAAAAACACTAAAAATAACTTGTTGCCAATGGGGGAGAGAGAGAGAGGAGGCTCTGCTAGATGCAGGCAAGCCATGTGTTTAGGATTAAAAAGCAGTGCAGTTTGAGTTGAATCAAACACATTTCTAAGGACTTAACCTGTAGCTCAAATGGGAAAGAATCTACCTGCAATGGAGGAGACCAGGGTTTGGGAAGATTCTCTGGAGAAGGGAATGGCAATCTACTCCAGTAATCTTATTTGGAGAATCCCATGTAAAGAGAAGCCTGGTGGGCTACAGCCCACGGGGTCACAAAGAGTAGGACACAAATGATTGACTAACACACACATAAACACATTTCTGGGAGATTGCTATTATGTAGGACTGGAAAGTTAGGTTGGAGACAGGTGCTTCCTATTTACACCAACATGCTTCACTTACTGGAAAAGAAAGTTGATCATTTGTGTTATTATTGCTTTTTAAAAAATTACTATTGCTTATTTATTGCTCTGTTTTTCATACTGGAATATAAGTTCCTTGAAAGCATGGACTGGATCCAGTTCCCGCCTGGCAGGAATCTCTGCATGTGTGTCTTCTAGTCCATAGTTGTTGTTTTTTAGTTGCGTAGTCGTGTCTGGCTCTTTGCAACCCCATGGAGTGTAGCCCTCCAGACTCTTCTGTCCATGGGATTTTCCTGGCAAGAATACTGGAGTGGGTTGCCATTTCCTTCTCCAGGGGATTTTCTCAACCCAGGATCGAAGCCATGTCTCCTGCATGGGCAGGTGGATTCTTTACCATTGAGCCACCAGGAAAACCTCCTAGTCCATAGCTGTTCAGTTGCTAAGTCTTGTCCAACTCTTTGTGATCCCATGGACTGCAGCAGGCCATGCTTCCCTGTCCTTCAAAGCTCCTGGAATTTGCTGAAATTCACTTCCTTTGAGTTGGTGATGCTATCTAACCGTCTTATCCCCTGCTGCGTGCTTCTCCTTTTGCCATCTCTCTTTCCCAGCAACAGGATCTCTTCCCATCAGTTGGCCAAAGTATTGGAGCTTCAGCTTCAGCATCAGTCCTTCCAATGAATATTTAGGGTTGATCTCCTTTTGGATTGACTGGTTTGATCTGATCTCCTTGAAGTCAATCCTAGTCCATAGAGTTGCTCCTTATAGGGAGAGTCCTTGCCCAAAGCCACTACTGAAGAGACTCCCTTGAAGAGAGCTGTTTAGAGCAGCAGTTCTGACCTAAGTCTCTATCAACACTGCTCCCCAGGGAGCAGGAAGGAAGCCAGCCACTCAGATCCATTTCCTCTCTTTGTCTTTGGCATCACCTTGCGTGCTGAGAATGGGGATCTTGTTTGCTCCTCTTCACCCCAAGTCTTAGAGGAACAGGCTATGGCCATTGTTCAGGAGGCCTCTGGTATCCACCACTTTCTGGGGCTGGCTGGAAAAGTCTAGTTAATTCTGGGGTTCAATATTAGGAAGCCCAGTTGGCATCATTCTTCAACAATGGTATTAAGTATCAATTTTTATCTCCATTTGTTTGACTCCTCCATCTATTTCTTGGTGGTTTCTGAATTCAGGTGGAAAAGAGGATATGATAGCCCTCTTCAATGCTATCAAAAAAAGTTTGTGGTGCTGGAAAGAATGAATGCATAATTTACTTACTGACGCCTACTGGATGCAAGAGGCATCAGAGTCACCACCCTGTCATTCGATTGCTCTGTCAAGGACCAGCTATGACTGTGTGCACTTGATAATGGACTCTTACTGTGACACCCTTTGGGTCACCATTAATAGATCACTTACTCCTTCTTGTTTTGGAATATTTGATTATTTCCTTTTTCTCTTCTTTCATGTAAAGGCTGTTTCTCAATTCCTGGAAATAGTCCCATCACCTTTTACTCTTTGAATACGATTTCCTCTCTTTCCCCACCAACACCAGTTCCTACAGCTGTTACCTCAATTACGTCTGGTGCCCATTTCTAAAGCCAGGAATTCTAATATCCTTGAAGTTAAGAATAAAGAAACTTATTGCTCCAGCATGCCCATCAGCACAGGGACACATCTGTTACTTAGAATTCCATGTTTGCTGTTTAGAGATCAAGCCCTTGTGTTCCTCCTTCTTTCACATACTACTCACTGGGTGAATGTCATACTTCCTGGATTGAAGACCAAGAAGGTTCCTTTTCTGTTTTTTAAAACTCACGTTTGACTTGGATTTGTTTATTTTAGAATACATTGCTACTTCTAAAAACTGGACATTGCATTTTATCAAGCACATGCCAACTAAAAAAAGAAACTGACCTGCATTTCAAAGCTTGTGTTTGAGGGTTCAAGTAGCTTTCTGAAATTGGATGGCCATCTCTAGTTCCAAAGTTTCTTTAAAAATGATGAAACCCTGTGATCACTAGGAGTAAACTAAGTTGCAAGTTGGGAATATGACTGAAAAAGTGAAAAAGATTAAGAGCTCAATTTCTACAGATGTCTGGATGCAGATGATTGAGCATCAGCACAGAATATTTTTTTAAAAGGCAGGTAGAGCCCACTGAAAATGGAAAAACAATTAAAAATATATTGAAAGTAGAAAGAAAAAGAGAAATCATTTCTAATTAATTCTGGTGCCCTGCTCAACCTCAGCCTCTTTGTAATCCTACTGGGAACATCTTCATTGATCTAGGGGTCCTGCAGCAGACTTCTGATGCTTATCTCAGCATAAAAACAGGCTCTTGTGATGAGCAGTGATTTAATTACATGACAATCACTGTTAACAATGCATGGCGAATACCAAAAATACACAGAGCAAACCTGGCAGTGATAAATGCAAAGAGGTGCCATTGACTTTCAGTCAAGTTTCTGGCTAAAATTCCACTGATACCTCTCTCATAGGAAAGAATGATATTCAATGACTTGAAATATCTAAGAACTGACTTCATTGCTTCCTTTTTAGGTAACAAAAAAGAAGTTTAAATTTTAAAATATTAATTGGTATTATGTTAGTAAAACCTATTTGTAAAACCTGTGAAATAGACCTAGAGTTAAACTTTTCCACAAAAATACGAGGCTTTAAAAGGCAGATAATTTCTCTTTTCTTAGATCCTCAAGACTCACTTAGTTTTTAAGTTCCTAGTCAGTATTCAAAAATTATGGATGGAACTAGTGGAAATTGAATACATCTTCACAATAAGTACCCATTCAGAATAAAATTTCAAGTGTCTTCAGATACATATACCTTGGCTTTTAGATATGTCAAAGCATGAATTTTAAGTCTAGACACAGTGAAAACAGGAAAATACATTCCACTCTTCGTTACTATTCTCAGTCGGATTAATCAAAGCTAATTAGTAGTTTAGAAGGATTATATCATAATGTTAATTGACAGTTTATTTTACAGCATTTGAACAGATAAATATGATAAAAGCCAAAACTTTGTGTTTAATCTGGTTTCATAAAATCTTATTAACTGTTTTATATATAGCAGTGTGTATGTGTTAATCCCAACTCCCAATTTATGCCCCCCCACCTTTCCCTTTTGGTAATCATAAATTTGCTGTTTTTTTTTCACTTTTTGTTTATTGGAGGTTAATTTCTTTACATTAATATATTGGTTGTTGTTGCCATACATTGACACGAATCTGTCCCAGGTTTACATGTGTTCCCCTTCTTGAACCCCCCTCCCACCTCCCTCCTCCCCATATCCTCCCTCTAGGTCATTCCCGTGCACCAATCCCAAGCATCCTGTACCATGCGTCGAACCTGGACTGGTGATTAATTTCACATATGATAACATACATGCTTCAATGCCATTCTCCCAAATCATCCCACAAATAAATTCATTTGTATCATTTTGTAGATTCCACATATAAGTGAAATCATATAATAGTTGTCTTTATCAGCAAGGACATACTGGAGAACTCTACTTAATATTCTATAACTTATATGGAAAAAGAATCTGAAAAAGAATGGCTATATGTATATGTATAACTGAATCACTTTGCTGTACACTTGAACTAACATAGCTATGTAATACAGTCCAATATAAAATAAAAATTAAATTTTAAAAAAGCTGATTAATTGAACGTGATAGAATGACTCACCTGTCATGAGAGGTTAATAACATGAAAGCCTAGTACAGATGAGAATAAATCAACAAGAGCTGAGAGAGTAGAGGAAGAGTCTTTTCAGATGAAAGTTGAAGAGAAGCGTCTCAGTGAATGGAACACAGCAGTACCAAGGGGATAAGAAACGCTGGACAGCAGAGCACACCAGTGGGGTCATTCACACCAGTGGGGTCATCCGCACCAGTGGAGTGGAGAAGCGGATTACTTTCCCTTTGGCATCCTTCACATAGCTCGGCTTGGAGCTGACAGGGTCTCAAAGGTGCATGGGAAGAGCGTCAAGGAAGAGAAAATTTCACAGGAAGTTTATACAGAGGCACACACCAGCACAACCTCAGTTTATAAACTGGAGCTCTCTTCTTTTGAGAATACATGAAATTTCTAAAGAGAGCTAAGGCAGCATATGTTCTGGAGCCAGACTGGCTGGATATAAAGTTCAGCTCTGTTTCTTACAAGCCATGTGGCCCCGAGCAATTTCCTTAACCCTCAGAGCTTCTGTTTCCTAATGTGGGTGATAATAATAGTACTGCCTCACAGTTCTTTTGAAGACTAATTAATTATTGTGCTTAAAATATTTAGACTAGTGCCTGTTAAGTGTTAGCTATTAGTGGCATCGACATTTACAGTGTGGTATTGGCAAGCCCAGAACAAAGTTTTCCTGATTCTGGAATTTGGGAAGACTCACAATCCATAATGGAATCTGCCTACTTGAACTTAAGCATACTGCGGCCAAGTACCCTCTTCCCAGATTCACAGAGATTTCCCTTCAAAGACACATTAGCAGAAGAAACCCACAGGTCCTACCCAGAAGAGTCAATCCAAGGCTTCATTCCAAACTAAGAAGAGTCAAAAATGAATCCACAGACCCATGAGGAAAGCAAGCAGTGTGACAGAAGAACTGACATGGAAGAAATAGATGACTCAGGAAGATAGAAAAAATTTAAATTAAAAAAAGAACATTCTATTGTCTTCAGATTTGACAAGATTATTTTAAAAAACAGAAGGCGAGGGAAAAAATTCAGTTCAGTCACTCAGTCATGTCCGACTCTTTGCGACCCCATGGACTGCAGCACACCAGGCTTCTCTGTCCTTCTCTATCTCCTGGAGCATGCTCAAACTCATGTCCACCAAGTTGGTGATGCCATCCAACCATCTCATCCTCTGTCGTCCCCTTCTCCTCCTGCCTTCAATCTTTCCCAGCATCAGTCCTTTCCAGTGAGTCAGTTGTTCACATCAGGTAGCCAAAGTACTGGAGCTTCAGCATCAATCCTTCCAATGAATATTCAGGACTAATTTCCTTTAGGATGGACTGGTTGGATCTCCTTGCAGTCCAAGGGACTCTCAAGAGTCTTCTCCACCACCACAGTTCAAAAGCATCAATTCTTCAGCGCTCAGCTTTCTATATGGTCCAACTCTCCACATCCATACATGCCTACTGGAAAAACCATAGCTTTGACTAGATGGACCTTTGTTGGCAAAGTAATGTCTCTGCTTTTTAATATGCTGTCTAGGTTGGTCATAGCTTTTCTTCCAAGGAGCAAGTGTCTTTTAATTTCATGGCTGCAGTCACCATCTGTAGTGATTTTGGAGCCCAAGAAAATAAAGTCTGGCACTGTTTCCATTGTTTCCCTATCTATCTGCCGTGAAGTTATGGGACTGGATACCATGATCTCCGTTTTCTGAATGCTGAGTGTTAAGTCAACTTTTTCACTCTCCTCTCACT
Organism: Moschus berezovskii; assembly: GCF_049115385.1. Taxonomy (NCBI): domain Eukaryota; kingdom Metazoa; phylum Chordata; class Mammalia; order Artiodactyla; family Moschidae; genus Moschus; species Moschus berezovskii. The sequence continues at coordinate 57,626,229 of NC_142480.1, read as the reverse complement.
TTCATCAAGAGGCTCTTTAGTTCTTCTTCGCTTTCTGCCATAAGGGTGGTCTCATCTGCATATCTGAGGTTATTGCTATTTCTCCCAGCAACCTGATTGCAGATTGGGCTTCATCCAGCCGGCATTTTGCATGATGAACTCTGCATATAAGTTAAATAAGCAGGGTGACAGTCTACAGCCTTGACGAACATCTAGGTAAATCTTGCGAAACTGCTAGGCAGAGATTAGGAGTAAAAATTCCTTTAAAAAACTAAGCTAAGTTGGTGATGGACAGGGAGGCCTGGCGTGCTGTGATTCATGGGGTCGCAAAGAGTCGGACACGACTGAGCGACTGAACTAACTGAACTGAGATGAATGAGAAAGGGAAGAGATTGCCAACAAAATCTGAATTAGTTAGCTAGGCAGCCCAGTTCATGTCAGCTGCTGGACTCAATGCCTTCAGAATTCCAAAGGGAGCATTACTGTGAAACCAGCACTGACCAATAACCTTTGAACCCTGGACAAATGTGAATGCTAAATAAATACATTTTCAGAAGGTAAAGGGCTCAATACTTTACCTTCTGCCTATTCTTTCTTGGAAAGCATTTCGAGATGTATTTCAGCATAAGAAAGAGAAGGACACCGAGCCCAGGAACCCATATGTAGGGCCAAGAGAGTAAGGGTCGTCTCCGGTAGGAGGAGTGGTCGGTGTGGGAAGACAAGGCAGGTGTGGGTGGGTGGGACAGTGGTGTTCTAATTCTAATCTTAAATACAGAGGAGGGGAAACACTGACTGCAGTGAACAGAACAAGAATCCAGGCAAGTAGTTGAGAGGATGAGAGAAAAATGAAGTTCATGTATAACTTGGAATTACTTCACAATGCAGAAATCTACATATTAAACATAGATTATTCTAAATTAGCAAAATAAAAAGTATCATTTCTAATAATGATTAAAAAATATCTTGGACTTTTCCAAATTGCTTAAACAGCTGGCATCTCTCTCTTACTCCCTCTCTCCCCTGCTCTACTCTATCTGCATGAAATTGCTAGTTTTTATCTATACAAAAATCCCCACTTTTAAAATTTTAATCCACACAGAAATCCAAGTCACAGCAAAATTATCTGACTTCAGTTCCCACAGCTAGGAAGTTAACTTTTCTCTTGGTCCAACATTAAAAACAAATCCCCCAGGATACTAATCCAGGCTAAATTTACATCCGAAAGGATTGTAGGTGGCCAGAGTATGCCAACAGTGGACCCTTCATTCATCAAGTACTAAAATGCAAAATTGCACAAACTCACCTTTGTGGCAAATGATGACTAACATAGTCCTTCACGTCAGTGTGACAAACGTATTAAAACATGATGAATTCCTCAGACGAATGCTTCTCATTAGCCTGACCTGTTGTATATTTGCTGAAAAGCATATGTGCATTCCCAAATGCACATACCTAATACCTCTTCGGCAGACTGAGTTCTCTGCAACTCACTGATATTAATAGAAAACAGACTCAGAGATCAGGCTCAGAAAGAAAAGAAAATCTACGAGTTGCCATTGCTGTTTTTAGGTTTCAGCAGATTCAAATCTGCCTCTGCAACTCACAGCTTAATTGGTATTTCTATTATTATACAATTTCTAGCTTTATGGTTTCTAGTTCTGACATAATCATTTCCGAGTGTGAGTTAGAAGGAATTTGACTGTAAATATACTATTAATTTAAATATACTATCAATAAAATAATCAATTACTTCAATCCAATCATGGCCCAAATCCAGAGGAAAATTCCCCAAACCAATCAGTTTAAATTCTAGCTTTAAGCTGCTTTTTGACAGCTTGTTCCAAAAGAATTATGTAATTATGATTGCCAACTTGTTATTTTCTGAATTTATGGGAGACAAGTCTAACATTGATAATTGAAACTGAGAATTGGGGAACTATGAACCCAAATGACATCTAATGATTAGTTTCAATGTCCACTTTCATTGAACACCGAGGCAGTATTGTTACATAACCAGATTGGCTAATCCCACGCCAAGAGCTTAAAATAATGCAAGCATTTTATGTCCTGTGCCGGTGTTTACGTTCTATTCCTAAATATTTCATCCTTTTGCTTTAGTGGAGAAACTGCGTTAGGGTGTATTGCAATTTTGCATTCAATATTTCAACAATTAGCATTAGTGACGATGTCAAGAATTAGAGTTTGGGAGTTTGGCTCTTACTCCGCTGAGATGAGCTTCCTATCCAGGCCCTACTGAGGTAGGAGATACATGGGCTCCAGGCTGAACACTTTGCCCTCTCCATGGACAGAAACTCCAAAAGAGCAGAAACTCCATAAAGGCAGAATGATGAAGAAGGCTGGGCCCTGCCCAGGTAAGAGATAAGAAACTACATATTTCTCATTCTCGAAGTTAAGGAGAACTCCCCGACTACACGTGTGTAGAAAGGTTCCTCAGAGGTTAGAAAGGGGAGGAGGGCATCCCTTGTCACTTCATAGTAAGTGATGTCAGCTACCCATGAGCCTCTTTACCAGAATCCATCTTGGCTGAGAGATACATGTGCACACATGGGAATTTCCTGAGGTATACCAAAGACGGCCTCAAGACCGGCCAAATCAAATGACTGGCCAAAGGAAACTCGGAGGAAATGCCCTGTAAGACTCTAAGTCCACCCCTGTGTCTTTCCACACAAACTGTACTCTCGTCCTCCTCATAAACACTTCACTGGTTTCACTACTTCCCATCTCTGTGGGAATTTTTTCTGCAAAGCCAAAGAGCCAAGACCTTGTCGCTGGTCTGGTGGATAGGATTTGGTGCTCTTACCGCCATGACCTGGCCTTAATCTCTGACCGGGAACTAGAAGCCTTGCTTCAAGCTGCTGCAGGCCAAGGCCACCTGATTTTGCTACTGTGTAGAAGAATTTTTTTTGCTAAATTGTTAAATTTAGGGTGGATTTTTCTTTCTTCCATCCTTTCCCTCTGGAGCTGAGTATTCATTGGTCATGAGGCTCCTTAATGGAATTTCATGATGAAAAATGCTATTGTTTAGTCACTAAGTCATGTCCAACTCTTTTGCAACCCCATGGACTATAGCCCACCAGGCTCCTCTGTCCATGGGACTTCCCAGGCAAGAATACTGGTGTGGCTAGCCATTTTCTTCTCCAGGGCATCTTCCCAACCCAGAGGTCAAACCTGCACCTCCTGCATTGGCAAGTGGGTTCTTTACCACTGAGCCAACAGGGAAGCCCTATGATGGAGAATACCTTTGAGTATTTTATTTGAGTAAATAAATACCCACGACTCTCTACAGAGCCTAATTATTACTACTAATACAGTTTTATATTAAAGTTTATTAAAGGGCAGATTCAGGTCAAGAACATGGACTTTCTGATTCCCAATTTGAAGTTCTTTATATCCACTCATGCTGCACTTGAGCCACTGTTAAGGATGTTGTTCTGTTATACATGGGATGTGGTTTTCCCCACACACTACTGTTTTTCAGTGATACTCTGAGTAAATTACGAGTGTATTCATGTGTGTGTGTGCATGCATGTGTAAATATACAGGCGTAATAAGTATAAGAAATTCTGTTTTGAAAATAAGTAGACATGACAGAAACTTCAAGAAAAAAAATAGAAATGTACTCTTACCCAAACTGGTTAATTTAGAGTAGAAAACCTTAGTGGATGTGATAGGCAGATCAATGGCACATCATGAATATCTACATCCTCATCTCTAGAACCTGCAAATATGTTAGACTACATGGCAAGCTATTTAAAATTGGAAATGTCATTAGGTCACTAATCAACTGGCCTGAAATATGGAGATTATCTCGGATTATCCAAGTGGGGCCAAAAAATTTACAAGAGTAAGTCCCTAAGAATAGGAGAAGGACTTGGAAAACACATCAAGAAAAGATGGCAGAGTGAGAAAAACCCTTCCCAAACATCGCTAGCTTCAGAGACGGAGGAAGGGGAACTTCCTTGGTGGTCCAGCGGTGACACCTTCACCTTCCAACTCAGGGGGTGTGGATTCAGTCCCTGGTCAGGAGCTAAAAAGCCCAGTTGCCTCCAGGCCAAAAAGTCAAAACATAAAACGGAACCAGTATTGTAACAAATTCAATGAAGACTTTAAACTAGGTCCACATTTTAGAAAAATCTTTAAAAGGAAGGATGGAAGAAGGGGTGCAGGAGCCACAATGCAGGAGTGCCCCTTAGTAGATGGAAAAGGCAAGGAGAGAATCCATCCCTAGGGGCTCCAGGAGGAACTCAGCCCTGCTGAGCCCTTGACTTTAGCCCAAGTAAGATAGTATATCAAAAAGCAGAGACATTACTTTGACAACAAAGGTCCATCTAGTCAAGGCTATGGTTTTTCCAGTGGTCATGTATGGATGTGAGAGTTGGACTGTGAAGAAAGCTGATCGCAGAATTGATGCTTTTGAACTGTGGTGCTGGAGAAGACTCTTGAGAGTCCCTTGGACTGCAAAGAGATCCAACCAGTCCATTCTGGGGGAGATCAATCCTGGGTGTTCATTGGAAGGACTGATGCTAAAGCTGAAACTCCAATCCTTAGGCCACCTCATGCGACGAGTTGACTCACTGGAAAAGATTCTGATGCTGGGAGGGATTGGGGGCAGGAGGAGAAGGGGACAACAGAGGGTGAGATGGCTAGATGGCATCACCGCCTCGATGGACATGAGTTTGAGTGAACTCCGGGAGTTGGTGATGGTCAGGGAGGCCTGGCATGCTGTGATTCATGGGGTCGCAACGAGTTGGACACGACTGAGCAACTGAACTGAACTGAACTGAACTGAAGATCATTTCAAACTTCCAGCCTCAAGAACTATAACTATTATAGTACACATAATACATTTGTATTACTTTAAGCCACTAAATTTATGGTCATTTGTTACAGCAGTCACAGAAATTAATACAACAGGACTGTTCAATGCAACTTAGCTTTTTAACCTAGAGAGACACTACACTGAAATTAAACCTCACTGAATAATTCTGCTTATCAGTCAGACTCTGATTTTTTAATAATTCTAGGAGACTTTACACTTCCAGACATTCTCACTCTGTTATTCTTTTAACCAATGGAAAAGGAAGGGAGACGGAGAAGGCAATGGCAGCCCACTCCAGTACTCTTGCCTGGAAAATCCCATGGACGCAGGAGCCTGGTGGGCTGCAGTCCATGGGGTCGCGAAGAGTCAGACACGACTGAGCGATTTCACTTTCACTTTTTACTTTCACGCATTGGAGAAGGAAATGGCAACCCACTCCAGTGTTCTTGCCTGGAGAATCCCAGGGACGGCAGAGCCTGGTGGGCTGCCGTCTATGAGGTCGCATAGAGTCGGACATGACTGAAGCGACCTAGCAGCAACAGCAGCAGCAAAGGAAGGGAGAAAAATAGTCTGGGGTATAGTGTTTAGCCAATTTCCATCAAAATGTTTATCTCTGTAAACAGTTGTTTTCCTAATTCAGCTAATGTGTTATGGAATTTCAGTAATGTGTATTTTCTGTTGCATATGAGATTTGGATATCTACATTAGAATACACAATATGAAAGCAGTTGTTTATCATTTCTTGCATATTTGCATCACCTTCCCTCATATTATAACAACTGGCTATTATAAAGAAGATGAAAGTGATTCTTTGTTTTCTCAGATTCCTATTTTCTTTCATTATAACAAATACTCAAACTTCCTGCTTTTACATAATTTAGCACAGTTTACTAGAGCTTTACAATTTTTAAAATTGTGAAAACTGGGTAAAGTATTTTGAACAGCCCTCCAATAATTGTTGCTGTTTAGTCGTTAAGTCATGTCTGACTCTTTGCAACCCCATGAACTACAGCCCTCGGAGCTCCTCTGTCCATGGGATTTCCTAGGCAAGAAGACTGGAATAGGTTGTCATTTTTATCTCCAGGGGATCTTCCTGATCCTGGGATCGAACCCACATCTTCTGTGTCCCCTGCATTGGCAAAAAGATTCTTTACCACTCTATTGTCTGTACTTAGAGTGTACAAGTCTCTTAAGGTATTATGTACACTAGGGAACATGCCAGAAGGGAATTTTTTAATGAGAAAAAGAAATATAGATATAGATATATAGATAGATTTTTACATATACAGGTAGTGTACATATAGATACACTGAAGTATGTATATATATATGAAAGATTACACATATTATTTTTAATCTATAGACAGATATAATTTTCTCAAGTCATTTCATAAAGACAGGCGGAACTATAATAGCATAACCAAAGCTCATACAAAACGTGTCATCCAAACTAGATAATGTGACATCCTCATGAGCCCCAAAAATATAACCAAGTGAAGACAAACTACTGATAGCTTCAAAACCTACATAGTGTCAACAGAGGAAGCATGGGGTATCTGATGGACCTGACATCAAAAGAACATCCAGATAGATACCCTGAGACACAGGGAAGGCAATGCAAAGGTGGTAGCTGAAACTAGGAAAGATTTTGCATGCTCCAGTTTTTAGGTGAGTACATGATAAACTCTGAGGGAGCTGGAGCTGTCTGGGTACTATGAACTCTCCAATCTCAAAACTAATAGAAGAGCTTCCTTCCAGAACAAAATCAGCTAGTGAGTCAGAAACTTCTATGAATGAAAAACAAAATTGAGTGGGACAGAGGCCAATAGGGTAAAAGAAAGAGGTTTAGATTCCAGACATCAGGAGGAAAAGAGGCAGCAGAACTCAAATTGCAAAGTCACATCTTTTTAATCTCTTTGGAAGGACAATAGCTGTGAAGCTATCCTGACCCATGGCCCCACATAAAAACTTCAGGGAAAATAATTCTAAGTAAAAGTGAAGAATAAGATGTCAATTCGTATCAACTTGGAAAAATTAGGCATGATGAACTAACCATATTTCATACTATATGTCAAACTAAATTCTGGATTGACTTTAGACTCAAAGGTGAAGATAATTTAATAAATTTTTCACAGGCAAACCCAGGAGAAAATCTTCATGGCTTTGGAGTAGAAAAAAATTACTTAAGCAAAATACAGAAAGCACAGATAATTTAAAAAACAATAAATTATATGGCATCAAAATTTAGAACTTCTATCCATTAAAAGATACCACTGACGAGTCAAAAAAGATTGAAAAGGCAAGTCATAAACTGGAAGGACAATGCTCACAATATATATCTTTGATAAATGACTCATATGCAGACCGTGCATAAAGAAATTCCACGAAACATAAAAGAAAATCAAGATAATTGATTTTGGAAAAAATGGCAAAAGAGTTGAATAGACACTTAATAGAAAAGAATATCTAAATGTTCAGGTAATATATGAAAATTGCCCAACTTCTTTAGGTGTCAGAGATACGCAGATTAAAACTACAGTGAGCTACGACTGCATACACAGCTGATGGTTAAAACAAAAAGGATAGAGATATAGTGTTTAAGAGAATATGATCCACCAGAAGTCTCTTACAATGCTGTTGGGAAATTGGATGTATCTTCTAGAGCTTGATTTGCATATCCTATGACTCAGTAATTTTACTAGGGTATTTCCAACAGAACCTATACTAACTTGATATTCAATTCAGTTCAGTTCAGTTCAGTCACTCAGTTGTGTCTGATTCTTTGCGACCCCATGAATCACAGCACGCCAGGCCTCCCTGTCCATCACCAACTCCCGGAGTTCACTCAAACTCATGTCCATCGAGTCGGTGACGCCATCTAGACATCTAACTCTCTGTTATCCCCTTCTCCTCCCACCCCCAACCCTTCCCAGCATCAGAGTGTTTTCCAGTGAGTCAACTCTTCACATGAGGTGGTATTGGAGTTTCAGCTTTAGCATCAGTCCCTCTAATGAACACCCAGGATTGATCTCCTTTAGAATGGACTGGTTGGATCTCCTTGCAGTCCAAGGGACTCTCAAGAGTCTTCTCCAGCACCACAGTTCAAAAGCATCAATTCTTCGGCGATCAGTCTTCTTCACAGTCCAACTTTCACATCCATACATGACCACGGGAAAAACCATAGCCTTGACTAGACGGACCTTTGTTGGCAAAGTAATGTCTCTGCTTTTTAATATACTATCTAGGTTGGCCATAACTTTCCTTCCAAGGAGTAAGCGTCTTTTAATTTCCTGGCTGCAATCAGCATCTGCAGTGATTTTGGAGCCAAAAAAAAATAAAGTCTGACACTGTTTCCACTGTTTCCCCATCTATTTCCCATGAAGTGATGGGACCAGATGCCATGATCTTTGTTTGCTGAATGTTGAGCTTCAAGCCAACTTTTTCACTCTCTTCTTTCACTTTCTTCAAGAGGCTTTTGAGTTCTTCTTCATTTTTTGCCATAAGGGTGGTGTCATCTGCATATCTGAGATTAGTGATATTTCTCCCAGCAATCTTGATTCCAGCTTGTGCTTCTTCCAGCCCAGCGTTCCTCATGATGTACTCTGCATATAAGTTAAATAAGCAGGCTGACAATATACAACCTTGACATACTCCTTTTCCTATTTGGAACCAGTCTGTTGCTCCATGTCCAGTTCTAACTCTTGCTTCCTGACCTGCATACAGGTTTCTCAAGAGGCAGGTCAGGTGGTCTGGTGTTCCCATCTTTCAGAATTTTCCACAGTTTATTGTGATCCATACAGCCAAAGGCTTTGACATAGTCAATGAAGCAGAAATAGATGTTTTTCTGGAACTCTCTTGCTTTCTCCATGATTCAGCGGATGTTGGCAATTTGATCTCTGGTGCCTCTGTCTTTTCTAAAACCTGCTTGAACATCTGGAAGCTCATGGTTCACATATTGCTGAAGCCTGACTTGGAGAATATTGAGCGTGACTTTACCAGCGTGTGAGATGAGTGCAATTGTGCGGTAATTTGAGCATTCTTTGGCATTGCCTTTCTTTGGGATTGGAATGAAGACTGACCTCTTCCAGTCCTGTGGCCACTGCTGAGTTTTCCAAATTTGCTGGCATATTGGGTGCAGCACTTTCACAGCATCATCTTTCAGGATTTGAAATAGCTCAACTGGAATTCCATCACCTCCACTAGCTTTGTTCGTAGTGATGCTTTCTAAGGCCCACTTGACTTCACATTCCAAGATGTCTGGCTCTAGGTGAGTGATCACACCATCATGATTATCTTGGTCGTGAAGATCTTTTTTGTACAGTTCTTCTGTATATTCTTGCCACCTCTTCTTAATATCTTCTGCTTCTCTTAGGCCCATACCATTTCTGTCCTTTATCGAGCCCATCTTTGCATGAAATATTCCCTTGGTATCTCTAATTTTCTTGAAGAGATCTCCTGTTTTTCCTATTCTGTTGTTTTCCTCTATTTCTTTGCATTGATCACTAAGGAAGGCTTTCTTACCTCTCCTTGCTATTCTTTGAAACTCTGCATTCAGATGCTTATATCTTTCCTTTTCTCCTTTGCTTTTTGCTTTTCTTTTCACAGCTATTTGTAAGGCCTCCTCAGACAACCATTTTGCCTTTTTGCATTTCTTTTCCATGGTGATGGTCTTGGTCCCTGTCTCCTGTACAATGTCACGAACCTCCGTCCACAGTTCATCAGGCACTCTATCTATCAGATCTAGTCCCTTAAATCTATTTCTGACTTCCACTGTATAATCATGAGGGATTTGATTTAGGTCATATCTGAATGGTCTAGTGATTTTCCCTACTTTCTTCAATTTAAGTCTGAATTTGGCAATAAGGAGTTCATGATCTGAGCCACAGTCAGCTCCTGGTCTTGTTTTTGCTAACTGTATAGAGCTTCTCCATCTTTGGCTGCAAAGAATATAATCAATCTGATTTCGATGTTGACCATCTGGTGATGTCCATGTGTAGAGTCTTCTCTTGTGTTGTTGGAAGAGGGTGTTTGCTATGACCAGTGTGTTCTCTTGACAAAACTCAATTAGCATTTGCCCTGTTTCATTCCGTGCTCCAAGGCCAAATTTGCCTGTTACTCCAGGTGTTTCTTGACTTCCTACTTTTGCATTCCAGTCCCCTATAATGAAAAGGATATCTTTTTAGGGTGTTAGTTCTAAAAGGTCTTGTAGGTCTTCATAGAACCGTTCAACTTCAGCTTCTTCAGTGTTACTGGTTGGGGCATAGACTTGGATTACTGTAATATTGAATGGTTTGCCTTGAAAACGAACAGAAATCATTCTGTCATTTTTAAGATTGCATCCAAGTACTGCATTTCGGACTCTTTTGTTGACCATGATGGCTACTCCATTTCTTCTAAGGGATTCCTGCCCACAGTAGTAGATATAATGGTCATCCGAGTTAAATTCACCCATTCCAGTCCATTTTAATTCACTGATTCCTAGAATGTCGACGTTCACTCTTGCCATCTCCTGTTTGACCACTTCCAATTTGCCTTGATTCATGGGCCTAACATTCCAGGTTCCTATGCAATATTGCTCTTTACAGCATCGGACCTTGCTTCTATCTCCAGTCACATCCACAACTGGGTATTGGTTTTGCTTTTGCTCCATCTCTTCTTTCCTTCTGGAGTTATTTCTCCACGGATCTCCAGTAGCATACTGGGCACCTACCGACCTGGGGAATTCCTCATTCAGTATCCTATCATTTTGCCCTTTGTTACTGTTCATGGGGTTCTCAAGGCAAGTATACTGAAGTGGTTTGCCATTCCCTTCTCCAGTGGACCACATTCGGCTGTGGTCCATGTGATCAGATCGGCTAGTTTTCTGTGATTATGATTTCAGTGTGACTGCCCTCTGATGCCCCCTCGCAATACCTACCGTCTTATTTGGGTTTCTCTTACTTTGGGCGTGGGATATCTCTTCACAGCTGCTCCAGCAAAGCGCAGCCGCTGCACCTTTCCTTGGATGAGGGGTATCTTCTCAAGGCCGCCCCTCCTGACCTTGAATGTGGAGTAGCTCCTCTTGGGCCCCTGCGCCTGTGCAGCCACCACCTCTTGGACGTAGGGTAGCTCCTCTCAGCTGCCGCCCCTGGCCTCGGGCGTGGGGTAGCTCTTCTCGGCTGCGCTTCTGCGCTTGGTTGGTTGCTCACCACCGGAGCTGGCGTCTCTTGCGACTTGGTATTACATTTTGAAATACCCCTAGAAAACCCAACATGTAGAGATTTTTCTAGTAAAACTAGTGGACTTCCAAGGAAAAATAGCAAGTCATCTACAAGGAATAGTAAATCAGACTGATATCAAACTTTTCAACAGAAACCTCCATGTCTGTGGGAAACAAATATTTAAATATAGTAGTAAAAATCAATCAAGTAATTAAAAAACAAGACAAAGAGTAAAAAAGAAAAAACCCAAAACATAGGTAAATTTTTCTATGACCTGTGAATGAGGAAAACTTCCTTATAAGCCTGGAAACAATATGGGAAAAAATACATTAAATGATTTTACTAAAAATAAAAACATTAAAACAATTTTTGTGTGTAAATGACAAACTTGGAAAAATATTTTCAACTTATATCACAAATGAAGGGTTAACTGTTTCTGTTGTTGTTTATCAGTTGCTAAGTCATGAACTGAAGTGTTAATATTTCTGTGTAATTAACTTGTAATAATATTTTAAAAAACACCAAAATCTCTGTATAAAAACAGGCTAAAGAAATGATCAGACAATTCACAGAAAAATAAATGCAAATAGATATTCAACATATGAAAAGCATTTCTCACAATAAGAGAAATGCAAATCAAGACTAAACTAAAATAACATTTCTCACTTACCAGATTGGAAAAATTCAAATTTGTCAATCTTTTAGGATGATGAAATCTGTATGTAGGTCATACATACCTGAGAAATCTGTATGCAGGTCAAGAAACAACAGTTAGAACTGGACATGGAACAACAGACTGGTTCCAAATCAGGAAAGGAGTACATCAAGGCTGTATATTGTCACCCTGATTATTTAATTTATATGCAGAGTACATCATGAGAAATGCTGGGCTGGAAGAAGCACAAGCTGGAATCAAGATTGCCGGGAGAAATATCAATAATCTCAGATATGCAGATGACACCACCCTTATGGTAGAAAGTGAAGAAGAACTAAAGAGCCTCTTGATGAAAGTGAAAGAGGAAAGTGAGAAAGTTGGCTTAAAACTCAACATTCAGAAAATCAAGATCATGGCATCTGGCCCCATCATTTTATGCAAATAGATGGGGAAACAATGGAAACAGTGACAAACTTTATTTTGGGGCGCTCCAAAATCACTGCAGATGGTGACTGCAGCCACGAAATTAAAAGACACCTGCTCCTAGGAGGAAAAGCTATGACCAACCTGCTGCTGCCGCTAAGTTGTTCAGTCATGTCCGACTCTGTGCGACCCCATGGACGGTACCCACCAGTCTCCCTCATCCCTGGGATTCTCCAGGCAAGAACACTGGAGTGGGTTGCCATTTCCTTCTCCAATGCATGAAAGTGAAAAGTGAAAGTGAAGTCGCTCAGTCATGTCTGACTCCTAGCGACCCCATGGACTGCAGTCCACCAGGCTCCTCTGTCCATGGGATTCTCCAGGCAAGAGTACTGGAGTGGGGTGCCAAGGCCTTCTCCGGTGACCAATCTAGACAGCATATTAAAAAGCAGAGACATTACTTTGCCAACAAAGTATGGTTTGTACTTCAAAGCTATGGTTTTTCCAGTGGTCATGTATGGATGTGAGAGTTGAACTATAAAGAAAGCTGAGCACAGAAGAATTGATGCTTTTGAACTGTGGTGTTGGAGAAGACTCTTGAGAGTCCCTTGGACTGCAAAGAGATCCAATCAGTCCATCCTAATGGAGATCAGTCCTGAGTTTTCATTGGAATGACTGATGTTGAAGCTGAAACTCCAATACATTGGCCACCTGATGCGAAGAGTTGATTCACTGGAAAAGACCCTGATGCTGCGAAAGATCGAAGGTGAGAAGAGAAGGGGATGACAGGGGATGAGATGGCTGGATGGCATCACCGACTCAATGGACATGAGTTTGGGTAAACTCCAGGAGTTGGTGATGGACAGGGAGGCCTGGCGTGCTGCAGTCCATGGGGTTGCAAAGAGCTGGACATGACTGAGTGACTGAACTGAACTAGGATGATGAATCCTAGTTCCCAGGGGAACAGTTCCCCTGTTTCCCAGGGGAAACAATCATTGTCAAATATTACTTGGGAGAAGGCAAAATTGAAAACTGTATAGAAGATTTAGCAATAACTAGCAAAATTACATAGGAAAAGGAAATGGCAACCCACTCCAGTACTCTTGCCTGGAAAATCCCATGGACGGAGGAGCCTGGTAGGCTGTAGTCCATGGGATCGCTAGGAGTCAGACACAACTGAGCTACATCACTTTCACTTTCATGCATTGGAAAGGTAATGGCAACCCACTCCAGTATTCTCGCCTGGAGAATCCCAGGGACAGGGAAGCCTGTTGGGCTGCCGTCTATGGGATCGCACAGAGTCGGACATGACTGAAGCGACTTAGCAGCAGCAGCAGCAAAATTACATATATATTTATTTTTTCATCAATTAAACATCTAATAATCTATCTGAAAGAAACACTGGTAAAATATAGATAGATGCGCAGAGCAACTCATTGTAGAGTCATCTGTAAAAGCAATAGATGCCGAAAACCAAATAACTATTACTTGCTGTATCTGCAGGTGCAAAACGGAAGAGAAAATATATAATATTTATATATTGCAATGGAGTGGTTTCCAGAACATGTTTTCCAGTGTAAAAAGTGAGTTGGATAAAAGTGTTTAGTAGAATACTAATTCTCTAAAAAGGAAGGAGAGGAGTATATGTATGTGTCTGTGTGTGCTTATGTTAAAATTTTTTTTAATTCAACAAATGAGATGGAAAGAGAAAAAAAAAGTTACTTTGGTGGGAAGGTGATAATACTTTGTTTTGTAGATTTGACTTTGGAAGCGAATAACTATTTTACTGATTATAAAACCAAATTAAATTTTAAAAGCAATCCCTAACAGAAATAAAACAAATTAACTTACATGTGTATCCAATTGGTGTCATAATCCCAGAGAATTATTCTATGTGACTTAAAGACAATAATTTAAAGAACTACAAAAAACTACATAAATAAATAATTACCTGTAATAATATTACTAGTGGTAGTGCTGGTTTTGTTATTCTGAAACTTCTGTGTTGTGGGATAAAGAGCATACTTAATTTTGTAATATTCTAATTTATATTAGGTATAATTAAAAACTGGGATTCTCCATAGAGGGAAATAAGACACAGAAGTAAGATTAAAGAATTGAAGTTAAGACCCTGTAGTTGGAAGTATTAGCATCAATTTACCATGTATTTTGCTTGAAAAATTATTTTTTCTAGCATTGTAAAAGGCTAGAAACTTGAGAAACTCATTTGTACTGAGCAATTTTAGTATCCAATGTGATGCTTAATTTTATGTCATCTGACTGGGCCACAGGTCACCCAAATATTTGATGAAACATTATCTGGGGTGTGTTTTATTTATTTATTTATATTTTTGGCTGTGCTGGGTCTTCACTGCTGTGTACAGGCTTTCTCTAGTTGTGGAAAGAGGGACTGCTCTCTGGTTGTGGTGTATGAGCTTCTCATTGGGGTGGCTTCTTCTACTGAGGAATGCTGGCCCTACAGTGTGCAAATTTCAGTAGCTGTGGCTCTCAGGCTCTAGAGTAGTGGCTCAGAAATTGTGGTGCAGGGCTTTGTTGTCCACAGCAGGTGGGATCTTCCCAGACCAGGGATTGAACCCATGTCCCCTGCATTGGCAGGCAGATTCTTGACCACTGGACCATCAGGGATGTCCTATCTTGGGTGTCTCTGTAAGAATGTTTTGGAATAAGATTAACATTTAAAATTGGTAGACTGTATAAAGCAGACTGTCCTCCCTAATGTGGGTAGACTTCATTTAATCAGTTGAAGGCCTGAATAGAATAAAAAAAAAAAGCTAACTCTCCCTGAGTAAGGGGCTTCCCTGATAGCTCAGTTGGTAAAGAATCCACCTGCAATGCAGGAGATCCCAGTTGGAGTCCTGGGTCAGGAAGATCTCCTGGAGAAGGGATAGTCTACCCACTCCAGAATTCCTGGGCTTCCCTGGTGGTTCAGACAGTAAAGAATCTGCCTGCAATGCAGGAGGCCTGGGTTTGATCCCTGGGTTGGGAAGATTCCCTGGAGAAGGGAAAGGCTACCCACTCCAGTATTCTGGCCTAGAAAATTCCATGGACTGTATACTCCATGGGGTCGCAAAGAGTCGGACATGACTGAGCGACTTTCATTTTCCCTAAGTAAGAGAGGAGCTTTCCTACTTTAGTGCCTTTGAACTGGAACATGGGCTTTTTTCCTGTCTTCAGATTGGACCTGAAACAGTTTTTCTGGGATTTAAGCCTGCAAGCCTCTGAAGTGGAACTACATTATTGGTCCTCCTGAGTCACCAGCTTGCTCACCTGTGTCATCAGCAACTCACCCTAAGGATCTGAGACTTACCAGCCTCCATAAGTGTCTGGACAAATTCTTTATCTTTACACATGTGGGAGTGCACACATGCATACACACACACACACACACACACACACACATCCTGTTGGTTCTTTATCTTGCGAATCCTGGCAAGACACCCAGACTGTGGTCCTGAAACACCATTTCCCACTAAAAAAAAACCCCAGACTTTTGGAGAAATGACTGATTCTAAGGCCTTAGTAAGGTAGGTGCTGGGTTTAGCGTAGTTCAGCATATCAGATACCAAAGGAAACTATCAAAAAATATTAAGACCATGGCAAAAAGAATCAGAAGCCAACTTAGATCTCATTGACACTTTGTCTATAAGGATAATAATGTAAATAAAAGGAGAAAAAGTGGAAGCCATGAGAGATTTCATTTTCTTGGGCTCCAAAATCACAGTGGACAGTGACCGCAACCGTGAAATTAAAAGATGCCTGCTCCTTGGAAGTAAAGTTATGACCAACCTAGACAGCATATTAAAATGCAGAGACATCGTTCTGCTGATGAAGGTCCATCTAGTCAAAGCTATGGTTTTTCTAGAGGTCATGTATGGATGTGAGAGTTGGACTATAAAGAAAGCTGAGCACCAAAGAATTTATGCTTTTGAACTGTGGTGTTGGAGAAGACTCCTGAGAGTCCCTTGGAATGCAAGGAGATCAAACCAGTCAATCCTAAAGGAAATCAGTCCTGCATATTCATTGGAAGACTGATGCTGAAGCTAAAGGTCCAATACTTTGGCCATCTGATACGAAGAACTGACTCATTGGAAAAGACCCTGATGCTGGGAAAAATTGAAGGCAGGAGGAGAAGGGGATGACAGAGGATGAGATATTTGGATGGTATCACCAACTCAATGGACATGAATTTGAACAAACTCTGGGAGATACTGGAGGACAGAGGAGCCTGGTGTGCTAAGAGTTGGGCACAACTTAGCAAATGAACAACAGGAAAATAAAGGGGAAACACTTGAATTTCCTATAAAAATTGTACTATTGGAGAGCCAAATAGGAGAATAAGGGATTCTGTCACTTGAAGTACAAGCTGATGAATATAGGAGAAACACTAGATGTAAAATATTTCTATATGGTAGCCCTAATGAAGTAATGGATCTAGATTTATTCATTGCTAACATGATATGGTTCTTGATGGCAAAGTACAGCAGCACTATGAAATGGCATCAGAAATTATCAAACCTTATTTTGTGTCTATCAATAGTAATGCTGTCAGCTAGGAAGGTCTGGGAGCTCTCACCTGGGCCCACGGTGAATCCTCACAGACATTTCCAAAGTGGTGGCTGGACCAGCCCTTGTGATTTTTATTTTGATTGCAAGATGCCTGTAGACATCAGGAACAACCATCAGGGAACTTTGAAATAAACAAGATTTATCACTCACAGTTCCTGGAGGGTACACAATGCTTGGGGCCATACAACAAGGTTATGGGGAAAGAGCGAAAAGAGAGAATGGACCTTGATATTCTGCCTGTAATGGGGTCCAGGGTGCAGTGTCTAGTTTTGCGATTTCACTATTGGTGAATGCAAAATATAAGAGTGGAAATTAAAGTAGAGGGAAGGAAAATCAGAGTCAGCAAAAAGGTCAGTTATCTGGGTCAACCAGGACTTTCTAGAAGAACTTCATGGGTGGGGTGGCCTGACTCTTTCCATAATGGTTAGTTGATGATGTGTCTATTCAAGATCCATGTCTTTGAAGTGGGTGCATTTAATATCAATCACTTACATTACACCTTGACAATCAAAAAAAAAGAATCTAATTGTCAGGCCCTTATACTACAAACTCTATCTGTGACCCTATGGACTATACAGTCCATGGAATTATCCAGGCCAGAATACCGGAGTGGGTAGCATTTCCCTTCTCCAGGGGATCTTCCAAACCCAGGGATCAAACCCAGGTCTCCCGCCCTGCAGGTGGATTCTTTACCAGCTGAGCCATAAGGGAAGCCCATATCTGAGAACATCTCTTCCCAGTTACCATCTATAGAGAATAGGACAGAGAACAAATTAAATGACACCATGAGGATACAATCATCTAAATTCAGATGATCAGAAAAGTTATAGAGCAAAAGATCAGTTTCTTTAACAAATTGAGAGAAAAAATACAGACTGGAGACATTAAAGCTTAAAAGTGATTTCAGAGAAATATGAACAATGAAATGTATGAACTTATTTGGAATCTGATTCAAACTATAAACAAGAATTTTTATTGCAAAGCAATTAATACTAATATTATTCTTCATCTTGAACTCCCCAGCTTGCTAGTAGTACCAATCAAAGAAATAATTTCTCTTATTTTCAACCTTAATACTCCACTAAAATATACAGGTTAATTAACATATTAATGTTGTCTGTTGCAAGTTACTTCAAATCTCTTTTGGGGAAAGGCCAGACATAAATTATTAAGTAAATATTCAAAATAAACTAGGGGGTAGTCATAAGGTACACATCAGTTCAGTTCAGTTCAGTCGTTCAGTCGTGACCGACTGTTTGCAACCCCATGAATCACAGGACCCCAGGCCTCCCTCTCCATCACCAACTCACGGAGTTCACTCAAACCCATGTCCATCGAGTCAGTATGTATAGCTTAATAAATCCCTAATAAATACTGCCAAAAGTTTTCCAAAGTGAATGAACTAATTTATACTTCTACTAGCAGAGGCTGATAGGAGCTAGGGAGAAACGGGAAGAGAAGCAAGATGTTTGATGCCCCAGGCTTCAGGAGGATGTGGATTTCAGAACTCCTAGGCAGAGAGCCTACTGGCTAGTAGTTTGTACCCAGAAGTTTCTCTCAAATGCATGAGTACCCACAGAGGAGGAAAGATAGAGGAGAAGAAATGACAGCTCGCACAGGAGGGGCCCCTCAGGACTTAGGTCTTAGTGGTATCAGCTCAGTTCAGTTCAGTTCAGTTCAGTCGCTGAGTCGTGTCCGAATCTTTGAGACCCCATGGATCACAGCATGCCAGGCCTCCCTGTCCATCACCAATTCCCAGAGCTCACTCAAACTCACCTCCATCGAGTCGGTGATAAAGATCAGTATATACCAGAGGGTCCCACATTTTGCCAACCCCTCCTCCCCTACAGTATGCCAAACATTTGGCAGTATCTAGAGACTTTTTTTTGGTTTCCCTCACCATACGGCATGTGGAATCTTAGTTCCCAACCGGGGATTGAACCTGCTCCCCCTGCAGTGGAAGAGCCAAGTCTTAACCACTAGACCACTGGAGACATTTTTGATTGTCAGATTTTAGCAGAGTTGGGACATATTATAGGCAACTCACTGTCAGAAGCCAGGGATGCTGCTAAACATTATGTGTACATTCTGTAACCAAGAAGTGTATGGCCTCAAAGACCAATAGTGCCAAATCTGAGAAATCCTTCATGTACCCCTGAGGGACAGTCATGAAAAGAGGCACAGGAGAGGCTTCTGGGGTACCGGCAATGTTGTTTCTTGACCTGGGTGCTGGTTTCATAACGATATTCAATTAGTAAAGATTCATCAAGCTGCACCGTTGATATATGTACTTATATATATATCTATATACTTACACAGGTGTGAGTAGGCTCAGTCACTTAGTCGTGTCTAACTATTTGAGACCCTGTGGACTATAGTCCACCTGGCTACTCTGTCCATGGGATTCTCCAGGCAAGACTACCGGAGTGGGTTTCTATTTCCTCCTCCCAATAAGCACACACACACACATATACACAGGTATGTATCTTAATTTAATAAAAGCATACAATATGTGCCTGACATTGATGAATTTTTATATTCTTTATTCAAAACCCCATCATTTGGGTGTTATTATTTCTAATCTCAGCTCAGTTCAGTTCAGTCGTTCAGTCGTGTCCGACTCTCCGCGACCCCATGAATCACAGCACGCCAGGCCTCCCTGTCCATCACCGGGCTCCAGGAAGATAAATGCTCTGCCCAGAGACATACAGTAAATTACCACCATAGTACCCAGCTGTGAACTTGAACTTCTCTCTTCCTAGCTCCAGGTCAATGAGGTCACCCAAGCCAATAGCAATCAAATGTTAATGAAAGGCAGTTGGAAGAAGTAACGTGGTTTTTATTTCGATATAGTCCAAATCTGGGCTCAGCCCTCTGAGCTCCCCCCACCCCCATTGCCTGTTTTAGGATATGTGAAATATTTGCTGCCTCTGAGTTAGCAAATGGACAGCTGTGAAAGAGAGAAAGAGAGCGAAAAACAGATTAAATAAGGTAGCGGTTGTATAGCTTATCAGGACGTTGGAAGAGAAGTGCAAAACGATAAAGTTTAAAACTTAATGGCAAGTTTGAAGAGAACATGTGCATTACATTCATGTTCCTATAGGACTATGAATAATCGAAATCGAGGCTGAAATCTAAGGGTTAGAAGAAAAGGGGGCATTAATTATTAAAATGAATGAGACACTATTCATTTGGAAATCTTTCACAGGGACAGTCAATATGAATACTTGATAGAAATGACCAGCTTGACCAAGTTACCATTTATAAGAAACAGAGGAAAGAGCTGTCAGGAAACCTTATCCTTCAAGTCAATAGTCCCAAAATGACCCAGACCTCAGAGTTTTCACCACTGCCCCCTCCTCCCAACCTCCTAACCAGGACCTTTCAAAGTGGTTCGTGTAAAATCAAGAACTGAAGCACAGATCAAAACCCTAGGCCTAGGCAGACCCTGTTAATTATGCAAAATATCTTTGTAATTGACTAAAACTATGATTTCTAAGTGCCTTGAATATCAATGACCATCAAGAAACAGTAGCTACTGGGATGCCTGTAATGACCCAGGGTTTCAAAAGCAAATTTACTACTATCAATTCTGAAACTTCAACTTGAGGATATTCAGTGAATGGAATTATCTGGAGAAGACCTTGAGGTCTGTTTACTATTTAAAATCAGTACAGAAGATTCAGTGGTATTTCACAAAGCTCCAATTTTAAGTTTAATTTGCTGAAAAAAAAATACACACTGATTAGTTGAAACCAATCACTTCTTAAGACCATAATTGTGATAAATGCTCCTGGATCTAGTTTAAAAGAAGTGTCTGATCACTGGACTGAAGGGATCAATGTTATATGCTAACCTGTTCAAACATCTTTATTAATGCTTTGGAAGAGAAAAGAATATTCAGCACAAACATTTTAGATGATTATAAAATGGAATATACATAGTATATTATATATGTATACATACATTTATATATATATATACATACACACAGTACTGTGTCTGACTCTTTGCGACTCCATGGACTGTAGCCTAGCAGGCTCCTCTGTCCATGGAATTTTCCAGGCAAGAATACTGGAGTGGGTTGCCATTTCCTTCTCCAGGGGATCTTCCCGACCCGGGGATTGAACCCAGGTCTCCCTCATTGCAGGCAGGCACTTTAGCTTCTGGGCCACCAGAGGAGGTATATACAGTACAGACAATGTGAAAAAGAAGAAATAGCAGTTTTATATGATGAGATACTTTTTCCTACTGAGTCATAAGCCAGGTAACACTTGCTTGAGGTAAAAGTTGCTGCAGCAAAAGGTGTCAGTAAATGCAGGCAAGGGCAAAACTTTCGGAGTCTGAGACGACAGGAACCTGTGTCCTCCCCCCAAGTCAGCTCCGCCCCCTCCAGATGTGAAGGTGTTGCCGGACTAAGGCACCTGTCCCTGACCACTGATGTCCACCCCTTTCTCCCATCAGAGGCGGTGCTTTCCACTTTTCTAAGTTCATCTAGCAACTTCCAGTTGCTGCCTGGGTGCAGCCCCGCATGCAATGTAAACAACATACAGGCGATTCATGCCTTAACTGAAAAAAAAAAAAAAAAATCTGTGGTCTCCCTTCAGTGTGCCAGGAATGTGGCACTTGTTCTGTTAACTTTTCTTGGCTGGACTGCTTCTCTAAGTTGTGTGGGCCTTTTGGGGATAAAAATGCCCAAACAGAAGCAAACTCACCTCAAGCCTTTGCTGGACATATGCACACTGAGTCAGTTAGGGCAGTTGTTTATTATGCAGTTAAACAAATGATTTCATGTGTTTTCACTTTTCCAACCAGTTGTTTTGATCTAATAACGAAAATACATTGGTGATAGAAGCTTGTTATTGTAATAAATTAAATGAATGGAAAACCAGCTGAAATTTTAGGATTTTTCAGCCTATAAAGACTAACTTAACAAAACATTTCCCAGAGAAAACCTGGATCAGAAGTGAATGAGTTGGATTCTGGCAATGAGCAAGCTACTGATTTTGGGCTCCTACAAAAACACTGCTGCACCCTGAGGTTGCAAATCCAGCAAGAGACAAACTTCTAATATTTTGCCTGAAAACACGATTCTTGGATTCTTAACTGGAAGCTTTGGGTCAATTTTTGGAGATATGTAAAATTTCACAAAAATGTGTGACTATATGTGTGTATGTACCTAAATATTGAAGGAGTCCAGGAAATACAATTGTGACACACAAATTATTTTGAGCTGAGAGCATTTGAAAATCAAAAGATGAAATTTTTTCCTGAACTCCTTTATGACTAAAAAAAGAGACTCCCACAAAGAACTGAATTGTTTTAAATTCCCTGCCCAAGAGTAACATAGGACGGTAGACTAATCACCAGGGACAATGAGATGATACCACACCTAGAGAGACATTGTCACCAAACCATCCTGTCTCCCATCCCTCTCTTCTATCGAGGACCCATCTATTTTTCTTAAAAGTCGCTAGTGTTCCATGTACTAACCCTTCTTCCCCCCTCTAACAAGTCGTTTACCTTCCCATTTTATATGCCTTTCTCCTCTTTCCTTTCACCCCTTAAGATGGTGTTTAAGCCCCAAATTCTTTTTTTTTCATATTTTCTTAATTTACTTTTAAATTTATTTTTAATTTGAGGATAATAGCTTTACAAGATTGTGCTGATTTCTGCCATATATCAACAAGAATCAGCCCACACGTCCCCTCCCACCCCCTACCCCATCCCACCCCTCTAGGCTGTCACAGAGCACCAGATTTGAGCTCCCTGCATCACATGGCAGTTTCCCACTGGCTGTCTATTTTACATATGATAATGTATATGTTTCAATGCTACTCTTTCAACTCGTCCTACCCTCTCCTTCCCTGACTGTGTCCACAAGTCTCTTCTTTATGTCTTAAGCCCCAGACTCTAACTGCCCACTTTGAGTCACATTTCTTTGTGATCTGCCTTATGTTCACACGTGGTTAAAATCTGTTCTTTCTCTTGTAAATCTGTTACGTGAGTTTAATTTGTAGGCCTCCAACTACTGAGCAAAAAGGTAAAGTTTTCCATTTCAACTGTATATACACTGTCAACTATATTATTGATTTCTATCTTCTATATATATCTGTCCATCATCCATCTCTCTTTCTTCCTGTAAGAGAGAAGACAAGTAGTCTTCCTATGGAACAACAACAACAACAAAAAAACCCATCATCTTTTTTCTCATAAGCTTTAATATATAAAAGGTGAAGAAAAATGAATGATTCATATAAGAGATGTCCTAGGATGCCAGGCTCAATGAACCTAAGTATAAACTGTAAAGAGTTAAAAATTTGGGGAACACAGGATCCTGCAGTTTTATGAGTCAGTTTGTTCATGTAAAGCAACTTTTTAATGATTCAGCATATGATCAGTTAGAAGCCATTCTTAGTACTCCTGTTTATAAAGATTTTTTAAAAATTGATGGTTGATTTAAGGTTAAATTGAATTTTCAAAAGCAAAAAGATTAGGTAGGAACTGCCTTCTTTGGGTTTATTGTTCAAAAAGACTCTCAAATCTTAAACAATTTTAAAGGTTTATTGGAATAGGTTCTTTTTATGTTTAAAATATTTTGAGTGATTGGCCTCAGCTTTTGTCATTGTAAATTAGGGCTAAAATTGTCATGCTTCACTGTTTTTCTTTTTTTTTAGGAAACATGTAGGAAATTACATTAGTCATAAGGTTATAGCTCAGGGAATTTCACAAAATGAACAAAAAGTTCAAGTAACGAGAGTTCGAAACAACTGACCAGTAGCATCATTCCAGGAGTCCACTCAGTCACTATACCCATAGCTTTCTGACTTCTAACACTATAGAGTGTATTTTCCCTGTTTTTGAACGTCATATAAATGAAATCATACATTGCTTTTATCTGTGCATGCGTCTTGTTTTGCTCAACAAAATGTGAAATTTATCCATGTTGTTGCATGTAACTTTATTATTTATTTCATTTCTCTGTGCATCCCACTGTAGAGCCATTCACAGATTATGATCAATTCAGAGATTGCATATGCATGTATGTATATTTATACATACTACATATGTATGTTTGCAGACTGTTTTTACTTTGGAATTATATAAATAGTGCTGCTATGGACATTCTCAGGCATGTCTTTTATTAACCGGCACACACTTACTGGTTGTATATCTAAGAGCAAAACTGGGGGAAAGGCCATAGGGTATGCATACAGTTAGCTTTAATAGGGACTGCCAAATGGTTTTCCAAAGTGGTTGTACCAGTTTACTTTTCCCATCCACCAGCAAGTATGAGAATTTTTTTCACATTCTTAACAACACTTAATATTGACTTTTCCATTTTTGTTATTCTGACTATGTGCACTTGTATCATTTTGTGATTTCAATTTGTACTTGTCTAATAACTAATGATATTGAGCACCTCTCTATATATTTGCTGGCCATTTAGATAGGCTCATTTATACAGTACCTGTTCGAGCCTCTTGCCCAATTTTCTACTGGGTTATCTGCCTTCTCATTATAGATCTTTATGTGCTCTGGACAAGTATCCTTTGTCAGATTACAGGTAGAGTTTGCATATCTTCTCCCACTTTGTGGCTTATCTTTACACTCAATCATATTTTTTGAGGAAAAGATTAATTGTAATGATCAACAATTTAACAGTATTTTCCCTTTATGATTAGCATCTCGTCTCCAGTTGAAGACATTTTTGCATATCACATAGATGTGAAAATATTTTCCTAAATCTTTTTCTGAAATCTTTATTTTGCCATCCACTTTTGGCTCAGACGGTAAAGTGTCTGCCTACAATGCGGGAGACCAGGGTTCGATCCCTGGGTTGGGGAAATCCCCTGGAGAAGGAAATGGCAACCCACTCCAGTATTTCTGCCTGGAAAATCCCATGGATGGAGGAGCCTGGTAGGCTACAGTCCATGGGGTCGCAAAGAGTTGGACACGACTGAGCGACTTCACTCACTTTGGATCTGCAAACTCATATGAAATTGATTCTTATAAATTGTATAAGGAAGAGATCAAGATTCATTTTATCCACATGGATGCTAAAATGACCCAGTATCATTTTTCAAGAAGGTCTTTTCCCTATGCGCTGCAAGTATGTTACCTTTGACATAAATTAGGTCACAGGTTACCAAATATGTGTGGGTCTACTTCTCATCTTTTCTACTTTGATCTATTAGTCTACCTTTGTGCCAATACCACATTGTCTTAGTTACAATAGCTTTGTAATACATCCGGACATCTGCTCGAGTTATTGCCTGTAAGACTGCTTTGACTATTCTTGAATTCTCACATTTCTATATACATTTTGTAGTCAGTGGGTTAATTCCTGCAAAAAAAACTTCTAATTTTTATCAGGCTAATATTCAATCTATTGACATCTTAATATATTGAACTTTTAACCCATGAATCCCTTCATTTGTTTATCTTCCACCTCTCTTTTTTTTTTCAGTGTAAAGCCCTATATATCTTGCATAATTTCACATTTATGTACATAAGGGATTTTGGTCATTTTTCCATTCTTGCATCATCTTGTGTTTGGGGATGACAAGTATATCGGCCTCATAAAATGTGTAGAAAAGTGTAATCTTTTTTGTTATTTTCTAAAACAGTTTGCAGAAGAGTGGTATTTTTGTTTTAAAGTAAGTATTTAGAAGCATATCATAGTTGCTTTTTAAAAAATTATTAAATGGGCTATTACATCTAAAGCACTTAGAAAGTATCTGGCATTTGATAAGTGCTATAAAATGTTAACAATTCTGATGTGCTTGACCATCCATTTTCCCCATGTAAATCATTACATTAAAATGCCAGAACAGAATGGCAGGTTTTATGCAAGGAGACCTATATAAAGAGGTAATGTGCTTTAAGCCATTCTTTAGAAGTCACCCTTGACTTCTATTCAATTATCAATTGACTACTCAATATTTTCAGAGAATATTCTATTTCAATTTTTCAGCCATTCTTTTGCTATAAAAGTTAGATTAATACTACATAAAGAAGAGGTGGGTTTTGACAGAAAATAATTTTAAATAATGAATATAGTCCACTTCAGGGCTTCCCAGTCTCAATGGCAAAGAACCCGCCTGCCAATGCAGGAGACGCAGGTTTGATCATGGGTCAGGAAGATCCCCTGGAGAAGGAAATGGCAACCCACTCCAGTATTCTTGGCTGGGAAATCCCATGGACAGAAGAGCCTGGTGGGCTACCGTCCATGGGGTTGCAAAGGAGTCAGACACAACTTAGCAACTAAGCAACAACATACTCAACTTCATCTCGTGCTCATGAGGAATGTTTCGTAGCTGATGCACACACCGTGTTCGTGACACGTGCAGCTCTTTTCTTATTACGGTCTTCCTGCAGACTTTCAGTCTCTATTCTCCCTCCCTTTCTTGCAGTGAAACTTTCAGAGTTACCTCTGTTCAGTCTCCATATCCAGACATCCACACGTGTCAACCCCTATCTGGTATCTCCTCCTACTACTCCACTGAAATGACTCATTGCCAAGGTCCTCTCAACTGCCATGTCATTTTAAGCTCATTATTCTGTCCTCAACCTACAGGATCTCAGTGGTATTCAGAACTATGGACCACACCTGCTTTCTGGAAACATGCTCTCACCTTATATTCAATGACAGTGTGCTCCCTGCTTACCTATTTAATTCTATTTTACAGTCTTTGCTAACTAATCTATATATAAAGATTATATGTATATATCTGACTATGAGTGTTGAGTTCAATCTCTTGAAGCATGTAACTTCGTTTTCTATGACTGTTGGTCCTTAAGTGTACCTCAAGTACAGTGCATTTCTTCTTTTAGCTCTATATTCATGTACCCAGTCACTTCTTAGACATTCCCATTTGGAGGCTTCTCAAGCATCTCAACTTCAACACTATCTAACACTGGACTCCTGCAGTTCCTTCCCTGGCTGCTCTTATAATTCTTTCTTGGTCAAAGGCAAGACCATCTTCTTAGATCCAGAGACAAGAGGACTGAGCACTATCCTTGATCTACCTACTCTCTCCCTCACCCCTTAGTCAAGAAACTGACATCCTGCTCATTTTAATCTCTTCTCTCCAATTTCACTTATGCATTTTTCTTTTTCTGGTACTGTTATTTGAAAGTCCAGCCTACCATCAGCTTATCCACAGTCCTGCAACTGGCTCTTCTCTGGACGTTCATAATTACTAATGTACCCACTGCAGCCAGAATGCTTTTTTTTTTTCAGGAGTATTCTATTTTTTTTATTTTTATTGGAGGCTAATTATTTTACAATATTATGTTGGTTGGTTTTGCCATACATTGACATGAATCCACCCCGGGTGTACATGAGTTCCCCTCCTGAACCCCCCTCCCACCTCCCTCCTCCCCTTATCCTCCCTCTGGGTCATCCCCGCATACCAGCCCTGAGCATCCTGTAACATGCATCGACCCTGAACTGGCGATTCGTTTCACATATGATAATATACATGTTTCAATGCCATTCTCCCAAAACATCCCACCCTCACCCTCTCCCACAGAGTCCCAAAGACTGTTTTATACATCTGTCTCTTTTGCTGTGTCGTATACAGGGTTATCATTTGCATCTTTCTAAATTCCATATATATTCCATATATACTGTATTGGTGTTTTTCTTTCTGGCTTACTTCACTCTGTATAATAGGCTCTAGTTTCATCCACCTCATTAGAACTGGTTCAAATGCATTCTTTTTAATGGCTGAGTAATACTCCATTGTGCTCTTTTTAAAAGTTGAATCTGAGAATGTAATGCCATGATCCTGCTTAAAAATATCCGTTTAACGTCCAGCTCTACTAAGGGAATGTTCTCTGTTTCATTCAAGTGTATCATCAGTATTCGTTTGTTCAATTATAAAGAATCAAATTTGAGCTTAAGAACCGAGACAGCTTTGATTCATCTACAAATAAACATTTTCCATTGACATGGAGGTAAGGACTTCTCCAAATATAAGACACTGTTTAATTTAAAAGCTTATAATTAACACAGCCAGAGTTTATAAATAATGTCATAATCTAAGCTGTACACTTAATGCAAGAAATTATTTCTTGGGATAGACCACACTAATTTATCCAGCTCAGCCTTCTGAGAATCACACACATGAAAGGGCAGAGAAAGGATAGGTCTCTATAAACTGTTAATCATATATTTTCTAAGTGTCTGTTTGGTGCCAGGTAGGATGGGCTACGCAGTAGAGGAAGGCGGGCGATAAGGTCCCTGGTAATTAGGAGTCATGGCAGAATACAGAAGATGCCAGAAACATGTACGATAAGGGGGTGTGAACAAGAACGGTGGGCTCCAACACAGCAAGCAACTAATAATAAAGCATGTGTGGGCAGGGGACTTTTGAGTGTTTTGAAGGCAGATAGAATTAATCTGGATAGAAACTGGGGAGAAAGTTCAAGGGAAAATAATAGTCTGAATGAAGACTGACCTGGCGTAAAGTAATTGGCACAGTTACCTTGACTTGTGAGAGGTTACAGAGGCCTCAGATTGGGCAGAGGCTTGGGTGGTTGTGATCAGAAATGGACAAGATAACTTGCCAACACTGGATCTACCAGATTGTATAGGTTGGGAGACAGGAAAAAGGCGTGAGGACTGAAAAAAAAAGATGCCAAGGAAGATGCCCTGGAGAAGGAAATGGCAACCCATTCCAGTATTCTTGCCTGGGAAAACCCATGGGCAGAGGAGCCGGGAGGGTTAGGTCCATGGGCTTGAAAAAGAGTCGAATGCAACTTAGACCTCAACAAGGGGCCTCCCAACCTATAAGATGCCTGTACCAGTAAGGGAAATAACAAAGCTAGTAGGAAGTTGTGGAGTTTGGGGTCCTGAACACATGAATAATGCTAAATTCCTGACCTGCTGAGGAAGAGATGCCCGTAAGACATCCAGGCAGGGCAGGGGATGGGCTTGTGAGCTTGAGCTTCTCAATGGGCTTAAGAAGAGAACCAAGAGAGTTTGGTCAGGCTTTCAATATTCCTACTAAATTACGTTTAATTATCACATGATGAAACCATAACCCACAAATCTTATCTACAAAGCATCCCCAAATCTTTCATATGGCGTTTGACTACTTGTATGCATCTTAACATTTCACTTGCAGATAACATTCATTTTTAGCATCCCATGACTACTTAATCAATTAACAATTGTTTTCCATACAAAGTTATTAAAGGTTGATTCTGTCCTTGCTTTTGCATCTCAGCTTCTATTTGTGTCCTAAACTCAATGCTGAAAATTCCAGTCGGACTACAGAAGAAATAAGTCTAACTAATGACGCCTTCCTTTCGGGCGAATTATTTCATTTTGAGATTCTATAGAAAAGAGCAACAATAAAGTATTGGTTCCACTTTTGAATAAATAAGGGGTTATTTTGCTGCTGAAAGTTTTCATTCAAATGACTGATCAGATCTCACGTGTCTGTTTAAAAATGTCTGACTTAGGTCATTACAAAATGACAGACTGTGATAAACTGGATGGTAGTTGGGAGTGAGACAATGAGGCATTGTTTACACAGAAGATTGAGTAACTGGTTTAACAAAAGAGGTTCTTGGGTATCTATTGTATGTACAACTCAGAGATTTACTGGAGCTTTTATAATTTCTGCAAGGTTCTTTTTCAGCCAGCTTCATTAACTTGAAGTAAATCAAATCATGCAGAAATCTGGCTCAGCGAGAAGGCAACCCAGGAAGATAGAATATGAAGAAAAACAGACACAGGATGATAAGGTTTAGAATCTTTGGCATTTTTCATAAACATTTTGTTTGAAGATTATTAAATTACAACCCAGAGAGAGAGAGAGAAAAAAACAACAACAAAAACCCAGTAAAACTCACTACTGAATCAGATCTTTTTACTTCAATTTTTCTTTACAATACATATATTTATAGATATATACATATAAAACTGCACATACAAAGTATGTGTCAACAAAATATAGTCTTTACAACTTAAATATCATTTGAACAGAAAGATATTTGCATTCATTTTATATATGCACAAAAACTGGGATATTTACTTGGAGGAGGTTACAGTGAAATGGTAAAGTGTATACTCAAAAAGACTTTAGGGATTGTACCTTTCTAGGAATGGGGTTCTGAGATATATGTCTTTATTATGTGTAGCTTATTTTGCTTAGGAACAAAAGATCCATGTGGATTGCTACAGCATCTTTTTCTTTCTTAAAAGTGCAGGCAAGTGAAGGGATTATGACATTCAGATAAGCAGCCACATTCATTGGTCCCTTGCTTCTCAGTCTACCTTTCTAAACACTCACAGAATTCACTCATTCACCCCCACCCCTCTTTCTCAAGCTATACTACTGAGATTACATTTGGGAAATGAGCAAAAAGTAACATCAGAAGAAATGGCTATTTGGAGCACCCAAATATTTCCACTAAGTCCTTCATGTTTTGGGCGAATGACCTCTCAGAACATTATAGAGCATCCATTGCCAGCAATGGACCAGGAGGCAGGCTGGCATCCAGCACCAAGCAGCTTACTGAAATTTTACATCTAGGTCTTTAGTTGTTATGGCTAAAGGAGCCCCAAAGAACTGGGACGATCCAGGTAATAATTAAAAAAAAAAACAATTTATAATATACATTATTTGGGTAGATGGTGGCTATCAAGGACTTGTTAACTCAGGGTGGGGAAAAAGCCAATCATCTGAAAGGATGGTAAGGGTGTGAGTTAACGTAACTGAATCTTGATGCGAAACTGTTAGAGATGCGAAAACAAGTTCTAAGTCACGCTCACATCCAAGTGGCCTCCTGGCTGTTCTCAAGGAGGGTGCTGAGACCCCTGGAAGCTTGCTTTAGTCTCCTGTTGGAAGAAGGGATGTTGGTCTTTCACAGTCTCTCGAGTGTTTGCTTTCGCTGGGCTGACTCCAGATGCAAGTCGATGACCCCTGCACACGGATGCGCCCACGGGCACGTGCATCTATGCCATGAAGACGGGGAGGGTGAAGACTGGGCTCCACACCGCACGCGTTTCAGAAGGACACTATGGCTGCCACTGAACACAGGTCTCATCAGTCCAACACGCCATCGGCTGCTGGAGTCCAGAGTCAGTGTGTGTCCTAGAGCGCGCTGCGCTTCTTCCGAACGGGGCTCTGGCTACTGCCCGGCTTCAACTCCGCGTACTGCACCTGTGAAAACAGACAGACGTGACGCTGGTGGTTAGGTAACCCTAGCTCACCACAGTGCGTTAATGGCTCCCCGCGGACACAGCACTGCAAAGGAAGGAAGGTTCAAAGGTAATGAATCATTCTCTAAACACAGGAACATGGAGGGATTAATTGCAGGAAGGATTTGAAGAGTCATGCATCATTTCTTGAAACCAAAATATTAAAAGCAGATTTTTCTAATGAGATGCATGGGTTTCTACCTGCTCTCGGGGCACTGCTAGATTTCAGTTCTGTGTGTGCCCGTGTTCGACCAGGAAAGAGGTTAATAATTGCCCCTTGGGAATGTTTATCTTAGTATATGATACAGCAACTTACTACAAATTATTCATTTAAAAGTATCTAAAATCTTGGGGGAAAAAATCTTTTGCCAATTATATCCATTTCTTTTGCCAGAGAGGGAAAGAATGTTGAAATGGATACCAGCCCCAGACTAATAAAGATTTCTCTTAAAAATGGATTTCATTTACAGTATAATGGCTAAAACATCTGCGACAAACAGGAGCACGTGGGGAGTCCCCAGTGGCAAACTGCCTATTGTGTTATTAGCAAGTGTTCTTGGAGATACACGTAGACCTCACTAGCTTCCTGGGCATTTCCCTCGAATGCTCTTTTGTTGCATCCTCAGTCTTCGTGCCAGCACCAACTGGATGACCTCGCTGAGGGCTGGTCCCCAAACGTTGCACAGACAGTCCTTGGCAGGGGGCTTGCTGGGAATTTCCTTTCTTCAAGGAGGCAGGCACAAATGCACATTGTGACTCAAGTGATGGTACGTTGCAACCGCATCACTTTGGTGTGCAGGCTTGGATAGGCTGACTGTGGAATGGCTTTGTGTAAAGTATTGTATTACAGAGCACCTGTGCTCACTATTTTGAGTATTTGTGCCAAATTCCCCAAGCACATCCTACCCCATCACATAAGCTGAGCTACACTTGGTGGAAAGCAGATATGTGAAAAAGGCATGCTTTCCTTTGAGCTGTTTTGTGACGGTCCCCTAGGGGATGATATGCCTGTCAATCTTCAAGGCACAACAAACAGGGGCCAAGTTACTATTTCACAATCCTGTAATGCAATGTTAACCAGTAAATTCGTATTAATAGAATATATTTTAATAGATAATTATATCATTAAATGAAGTTTAAAGGGATAAAAAAAAGCAACACAGAGTCTATTTTAATCTCTAGAACTTAGAATGAAGGGGAAAGAAACTCTCCGAGGCCTGTCAACCCTACATCTCTGCACTCCACCCAGAGGTGCTGGGAAATGAATTACGGTACAGCGGCCTAAGGATGGAATTGGTGTTTGACTTGGGATTCTCTCACACAGTAACAGTAATTGCGTCTTTGATCGTCCTGATGATATTTCATGCCACTGTCTCCCCAACTACCTATTCTATGATCTCTGTTCTCCATCAGAGAGATCTTTACCTTTGCCTGCCCTCCCCGCCTCCGGGTTTACACCAGCCTGATCAGCGGGGGCCTGAATGAGGCTGCTCTGCAGACTTTCTGGTGCTGTTGCCGTGCTTAATCTCTACACATCCACAGAAACGGGACATTGTGGGACTAAGGGACCATTACCTGTAATGCTTCTGATTAATCTCTAATTATCACATGCCGTCTCTGCCTTTATGTGTACTAGAGTAAGTGGGAGCTCTGTCCTCAGCATCTCTTAAGTCTTCAGAAGGAAGGGGAGAGGGGGGAGGCTCGGGAGATAATCAGGGCAAACAAAGATCAGAAGAATAATCCTCTTGTCCCCTACTTCCTGGAGAATGCCTGCCATCCGGAAGAGGAGGAAAATGGGCAAGCCTCCCCCTGGCTCTGGGTTTCCTGTGTTCCCACGTGTTGAGCCCATCTGACCCTCTTTGGGGAGGCAAACAGTCAGAAAAAGGACAAACCTCCCCGCACTGCAGCCTCGCAGTGTGAGTTCCAGATCATTCTTAAGTAGCTCTTTTTTCAGGATAATTTTCCCTCATCATCTCATGCTTTGGACAAAGGTTTTGCTGGCCACCTCGCTGCCAGCCAGGCCTCTGGAAGGATTTTCTGATTCGTTATCTCAGTGACTCACACAAGCACAGCCCCCTGCTCCTCTGGCTTGGGGGCGGGGAAGGGGGTAGGCCAGACTTTGGGGCTGGGGCCCCAGTAGGTGGTGGCCGTTCATTACGTACCTTTTGAACATCAGATGGTACCCTGGAGAGGAAGTCCAGAAGCTCATTATTGTCGATGGCATAGGGGTTTCGAAGCTTCTTAGTGAATTTGTTTATGCCTGGAAAACAGACATATCAGGAGATCTCTTTGTCTGTTGATCTCTCTCTCTATTTGTCTACCCATCTTTAAAAACTCACCTGACTGGGGGAGGAGAAGCATTCACAAGTAAAAATTAGTGTGAAAATAATCACTGGATCTCAAGTCATGCACCCGTTGCTGTCATATGGAATCATTCAGAAATGTCTTTTCTTGGAGGGAGGGAGGGGGGGATCGTTGGAGAGGGGCTGTGCCTTCTTCAGCTGTGAAAATCCCATTACAGTCCCAGCAGCAGGGCGGCAGAAACACACACTAAAACTGTGGAGCTCATTGGTTTTTTTGGACGATGCTGATTAACAGCCTCCTCGCCTAGGAAAACGAATGTCCCAGATGGGAAAAGGCCTTCATTAGCCCAAACAAGTCTCTGCTTGGGAGCTGAGGGCCAAAGGCAGCAGTGGGAGCTGGAGGGTGGGAGTTGTTTTTTTTGTTGTTGTTAAAAAGAACCCGCAAGAAATCTATCTCCCCCCTTCCAACTCATTTTCACAGGTTTTCCTTCTCTCGCTGCAGAACAGAACTTGACATGTTGGTCGTACTTTGATGCTGCAGAAAACTGTGAAAAGTTATTATTGGAAAATTATCTTACTCTGGTTGCTAGCTTAATTTATGGACCACAGTGCTGGCGTGTGGGTTTGGCTAGGCCATGGAGTCGTGCTGATTCAGGACAATGGTAATTAGAAGGGGATGAGACGTTTAAATCACCAACTCAATGGACACGAGTTTGGATAAACTCCGGGAGTTGGTGATGGACACAGGCGTGCTGCAGTCCATGGGGTCGCAAGAGTCGGACACAACTGAGCGACTGAACTGAGAGGTTTAAGCTGTCCTTGGTGGGGGCACATGCGTGATGCAGGACAAGCTCTGCCCAGAGTTCCCTCTCCAAAGGGAGACACCTCTCCACCAGCTTGGTCTCCTACTCTGCTCCTCAGAGCTCTTTTGGGCAGCAGGGGTGTGCCTATATAGCCAGAGCCCAGAAACTGTGATCTTTTCACCAAGTGTCAACTGCATTTCGTGCTGTGTTTTAGAAGCAGAAAGACAAGGTGGCCTCCTGAAGTCTGGCTACAGAGTGCTTGCTCATCAAGGACCGTAACCAAGTCCTCGACAATCCCCACAATGCTGAGTGCTCACTGTGTGTTCTCCCACTAGTGCCTATGCCAAAGTCAAGATTTACCTATCCAACAGTCCACAACACAGAAAAGGCTTGATGTTTTTCTTCCTTCATTAAATATTGCTTTGTGTTCACCTAAGAACTGGACTTTCTGCATGCCATTATACCTGACACAAGGCCGAAGTCCTGGTGGTTTCTTTAAGAGTGTCAGATTTACATCCACGTGGCAAATGGAAGCCAGACATGTTCCTAAGTCAAGGGTGGCTTGTTGACTGGGCCGGGGAAGACTTCCTGCAAATAACCCCCTTTTCCGCAAGTCAAAGCCTCTCTGTGCCTTCCTTTTTTCTCTGCCCCCACAGCCAGCCCCATGTTTCTAGCTAAAATTTCCCCCAGCGTTCCTTTAAAGCACTCTCCACTGCGCTAGTCTAAAGACATCTAATTGTAGCATGGGCTTCTTGGCAAAAGAAAACAGACAAGGCGAAATGACGAAGGGAGACAAAGACGTATTGAGAGGAGATGTATCTTCTATTGTTAATTATATACAGTGTGAGCATCTGGAGTCCTTACAATGAACAGCCAGGCAGGGATAATACCACTGCTGATCAAAACACTGCATTCTTCGTCACTGAGAAGATTACAAACCTGCAAAGTAGCTCAAATGCACCAATGAGGGCAGAAGGAAGTCCACAAAGCACTCCGACAGTCTCTGTTTGAAAAACTTTGTTAGGCTGAAAATTATAAGGAACTCAGACTGCATGCTACAAAAGCACACCTTATCTTTTTAAGGTGTCACCGGCTCAAATGTCAGTAATTCTACCGTATTATCTGCTGTGTGAAAGCGAGTGTCAACATGGCGGCAGAGATTGCTTGGCCATGTCTGAAGAGCAATGGGGCAAGTAAGAAGGGTGTAGAGACAGGCATAGCTGGGTCCCAGTCTGGTTTCACCATGTATTATTAGCTGCGTGGCACTTAATCTGTGCCTTAGAGCTCTTATATTAAATTTTGAATAATAGAGGGGGTTGAAAGGAGAATCACAAAGCATTCTAAAATCTGGAATTTCACCACAAGGAAGAGGGCTACCATCATTACTGTGTATGTCAATAAGCCAAGAAAATAAAGAAGGTGGTGATGGCAGAGTATTTATACAGACAGCATGTTATCACACACCCAATTTGGAAGTTGTGTCTTTCTCCAGTAGCAGGTACCTTTAGATTTTTTAACCTAAACAATAAAAATACAGCATATATGCTGTGAATTTTTATTCTGTTTTCTTTTAGTCAAAGAAAGAAAGTGGAATTTAAATACCAAGGGATTAACATTTGGGAAAGGCATTATCATTTAATGATCATAGATAGAATAGATCAGTAGATTGGAAAGATCCCTCCAGTTTAAAAGCAACCCCCCCCCAAAAAAAAAAACGGAGAATGAGAGAGGAAGAACAACATGGCTGCTTTGCACATATAGTCAGTAGGGAACAACCACTTGAAACTGAGTTAGATACAACATTGTATGAGTGACTGGCATAACCCTGACTGCAATATATCGGTGGGGGCGGGTGAGGTGGGGCAGAGGGTCCTTGCTTGCTCCTGTGTCTAGCTCGAAATGTCTTACATGTAAGATATATTGTGCTATCAAATGGAGATACAAAGTTAAATAAGTCATAGTTTCTTTTAAGATGCTCAAAATCTGGCTTGGGGTGTTCTTAATCTACTTGAGAAAACCGGAAGTGGCTCAGATCAGAACTGAAAACTATATTTAGAGCATCTATGATGAAGAACAGAATGGAAGGAATATGTGAAACCTTCCAAAAGATACGGAAAACCTACATGGGATCTAATCCTCAAAGCTGCCTTGCCTACTAGAAATACATAAAACAAATAAATTACCGAAATTCAGTACCGAAAATTTACAGTTTCCTAGAGAAAATTCTAGATATCCCTCTAAAACCACTTTTAACTTAATTTTCAAAAATTATACTCCCAAATAAGAGAGGTGGCAGGCTCAAAAAAATGCCATCTATGAGATCATAGGTATTAAACTTGCAGACTTAGCCACTCATAAAATATTTGCGAAGTACTCACCAAAGATCTATTACCTTTGGGTAGCTTCACTAGGAATTACATGGTAAAGAGGACAGAAAGTATCTTGCCCTTTAAAACCTTATAGTGAAGTTTTTGAATCAAGGAATATTCCCCATGGTCATCATGAAATTAGGCTATTTTCATAGGCTTATGTTAAATAATTGTGCTACCTAAGAAATATTTATATAAAAATGTTATTTGGATGTAAAGAATATGGAAATATAGTGGAATATGTATGTAACTCTAGAGGAACATAGAGTTAAATAATTTTGTTCCAAAAGGTTAAAAACACTGAACAAAAATTTTGAAGATTTTTATCTACCAATTTTAGGACTCAATGAAAATGAGTAAGTAACTTAGAATAAGAAATAGTTTTTCTTTTTTGTAGTCCTTCAGCTGTGCATTTATAACATGAATCATATTCAAATAGTAAAAGGTCTTGCCTCGTATTAACTGGGCTGCTCACAATGAATATCAAAATAAATATAAACATGTATGTTATATAATATAGGTACATTCAACATATTTGTTATCACACTATAAAGAAAGAAAGAAAGAAAGTGAAGTCACTCAGTCGTGTTCGACTCTTTGCGACCCCGTGGACTGTAGCCTACCAGGCTTCTCCGTCCATGGGATTCTCCAGGCAAGAATACTGGAGTGGGTTACCATTTCCTTCTCCAGGGGATCTTCCTGACCCAGGGATCAAACCCGGGTCTCCCACATTGGAGGCAGACGCTTTAACCTCTGAGCCACCAGAGAAGCGCTATCCCTCTATACATGGATACAAAACATCCTTATTAAAAACATAATGTAATATCATAATATAGGCTTCCTTGGTGGCTCAGAAGTAAAGAATCTGTCCACCAATCAAGGAGATGCCAGTTTGATCCCTGGGTCAGGAAGATCCCCTGGAGAAGGGAATGGTTACTCACTCCAGTATT
Source organism: Moschus berezovskii (assembly GCF_049115385.1). NCBI lineage: Eukaryota > Metazoa > Chordata > Mammalia > Artiodactyla > Moschidae > Moschus > Moschus berezovskii. The sequence goes on along the minus strand of NC_142480.1, from coordinate 57,588,903 downwards.
CTTGCCTGGCAAATCCCATGGACAGAGGAGCCAGGCAGGCTACAGTCCCTGGGGTTGCAAAAGAGTCAGACATATAACTTACTGACTAAACAACAAAAATCATAATGTATCAGAAAAATACATCATAATGTAATATAATTTAATATCATCATATAATAATTTTCCCCAAAAACATAATTTTTACTGTGTACCTTGGGTAAATTTACCATAATGTGCTTAAATCATTTCTCTATTATTGAACATTTTTGATTATTTTAAATTAATTTACTACTATAAACATTTTGGCAAAGAACATCATTCTTTTTTTTCATTTCCATCCTGAAAAAAATAAAGAAACAGTCTTCTGAGCCTTAATAAGATTAAAGGGAACAATAGAAATTCAAGACATGTAAAGTTTCCTTCTACATGCTAAATTCTCTGCCAAGAATATGATCATGTAAGAGATGTGCAAAGGAAAGCCCTGGGTCTGTGCTAGCTAATAACTAACTTGTCTTGCAAAATAATAAGTCCTAATAGGATGGCAGAATATATTCCATGATAGTACAACAGGTTTTAGATAATGAGAAGAGGCAAGAGGTGATGTGATCGTCAAGGCTTTTGACTACATTATCTATGGTAAACTCATCAATACACCTCTGTCTAGAGTCTAAAACCAATGAATGCGACAATATAGGGCTCAAAGGATTACTTTCAGTCCAGGAGAGCATCATAAACTCGATGCTATTTCATAATTTCATTCATTAGCTGAACAATAAATAGAATAACGTCTCATTAAGTAGATGCAAAAAGTTGACGTTGAAAGCTGTCAAGAACTTGGAGGATAAAACTAGAGGTCAAAGGGATTAGGAGTAAATTAAAAGAGGGATTGGAATCCCGAAATGGACAATCTAAGGAAGAAATACAGTAGAGTCTTCTTTGTCTAGGGTGAGGTGCAGGAAAGCATTCTCTACCAGAATGATGATGAAATAATGAGCAATGGTGTTTACCAAGCTGACCATGCTGTCGTCTTACATCATCTTAAAAATGAGGAAAACACTGGCCAAATGACTGTAATTTTGGATCAAATTCTCATTAGCGGCAGATCATAAAGACTTTCAAGATCTGTGTTTTAAACGTGGAGAGTAAATGGACTGATAAACTAGTACAAAAAAAGCAAGAAAGAATGAGATTATTCAGTCTATACAGATAGCATTCAGTATATAAGTATTCAGGAAAGTGCTTCTTATAAAACACATATTCCTTCTTAATCAATGGGCTCCTAAAGAGCTCCATGTTCTCTTTCCTAAGAGTCAAATATGGGCCAATGTGCTAAAAGTGAAAAACATACCAGAGGAACACAAACGAAGCATGGATATGAGAGCTCTCTCATAGTGAGCATCACCTAGTATTAAAATGGACCCCGGAAGAGGAAGTTAGCAAACCTTTTCCTTTTCTTGGGCTTGTTACAAAGGAGAGAAACTTTATGTGATAGGATTTTCACTTCCTGGAGAAAACAGAGAATGAAGGGATTATGCTCTATTTCTGAAATGTTATGAGTTATTCTATTTTTCCTATGACTTTTCCCATTTCTGCACGTCCAGGTTTGGCCATTCTCATCAGCAGGATTCTGCCTTTGTGGGTGCTCTTTGGAAATGGTCTACAATTAATGGTCTTAGAAATATTTTATAGCTCCCCCTCACCCCAGCATTTGCAGGCTTTCAGCTTTTGCTGAAAAGGAATGCATCTCAACACACATATTTGCTGAGAGGAATGCATCTCAACACACATATTTGTAGCTTCCCCGAACCTCTTCACACCTGCAGATCCCTAGAGATGACTGTGGTTAAGAACTGAGAAGTGGTCACAGGAGTCAAGCCATAGAAAACCAGAAGTGAGAGATTCTTCCAGAAGAGGGGTGACTGCGTAGTTAACTAACTGCAGTGCACTCTCCTTATAGCAACCCAGTGCCCACCCTGCAACAGACACAGATATTCACAAGGCTGCTGGCAATTTTTCCAACTGTTAGCTTGAGTAATAAGTCAAGTCCTGAAATTTATTTCCAGTGTGCCATTTTTGTTTCTACTCTTTAAAAAGCAGCTGAACTCTATTCAGGCTTACCATTTCCCCTGGTAAATAATAGCTTTCCCTATCCTGTCGAGCACTGGTTAGATGGCCACTGTGGGCCCCTCCCTTTCACCTCACTGCTTCTGGTTTTAAGTATTGGGTTAAGTTATTTTTTTTTCCTTCCAGGGGAGATGAAATGTCAGGAGCAGCCTAGTAGTGGCTAGATCTACTTTTATGTAACATACAGGGTAAGATGCAGGTGTTTGCTCACTGTTTGAATAACAGCGTTTCCTGAAAGTTACTGGGCTACAACAGTATATTATTCAGGAGTATTTATGACTCTGAAAGCTCAAAGGGAAATAGCATGCACAATCACATTTTTATGTGACTGCAATTATGTAAGAGGCCTATAAGTATCTATGCTGACCGTTCATGCCACTGGCCTTTTCAGGGAGGTCCTGGAAGTTTTTGATCCCCAAATGCTTTTCTTAATCTCATGTTTAATTCCTAACAAAAGCACATTTAAACTTTATAGCTGCACTTAAAAATGAGTAATTGATTCTTACCTGGAATTGATTGCTAGCAAAAGGACTGTGCCAAACTTACCCCAGATTAAAACGATGTACCGGAGTGGAATGAAATACAACATGATGGTGGCAACTGCCAGGATCAAACAGGCCAGGAACGAAAGGAACGGGACCGTCCAGTTAAACGTGCTGTAGACAAACCACACACATGTCACTTTCTCTGATGCTAAAGAGAAGCGGTAGATTCATTTTGCCATGTGTTTATTTCTTAGTAATACACATGAAAAAAAAGGTCTACTGGAGAAGTTGCTTCTCAAAACTGGGATATAAGTCTGCCAGAATGATTGGACACTGGAAAACAGTTTTGAGGTGAAGGTCACAGACCAATTGCCATTCAGCTCGTTTGGATCTTGGTGACTCTGCCTTCCTGGAACCGACAGTACTTAACAGAAAACTCTGCCTCTCAAAAGTGATTAAACACTGCAATATTGTCATATGGCTCTGTGAACGCAGAGCTTCAAAATGAAAGGTGAGTTAGGTCACTTCAAAGTCAATATTTCTCTCTCAATTAACACATGCTTGCCAGTAAATATTTAGAGACGGGAGGCTATTATTACAGTGCTCTTGTGTTTTTCTAATAACTTATATTTAGAATTTCCAGACTCGTTGACTCCAGAAGGGTAATGATGCCCTGAAGATGGACTGTGGAGCTTCTAGCTATAAACCATTACACTGCCAACCCACCGATAATGCAGGGAATGTTGCTGCATATCATTTTCACGGGGACCCTGACTCCTTTTGTCCTATCTATTGCCTGTTTTGACTTGAGATCTAGAATATGAGATGTGGGACTGAATGTACTGTGGAAATCCTTGCAGAATCCTAGAAAGTAGTCATTAAATGCAGTGCCTGATGAGAGCTCATGAGTGTCTAGAGTATTTTTCCAGGCATCCTCACTTAACATGTCCGTCTATTGACCCTTCGCCTTGCCGAGTACTAGGAATAAAAGAGATGAAAGATTTATTTCTGTTGTCTTTTCTTTGGTGGGGGGCATATCAGGGGATTTGGCAGAGCAGCTTATAATAGTTATTGGGCACTTAGTAGATGCCACTGTCCTAAAATGTATATATATATATATATATATGAAAGAGATTGTAATGTTTAACAATAATTCTTTCAAGTAAGGATTATCTCCCTCTTACAGATGAGCAAATCAAGGCTGAAGTAAGGATTTTGGGATTAACATACACATAATACTATAAATAAAACAAGTAAACAATAAGGACTTACTATATAGCAGATTGCTGGGAGAAATATCAATAACCTCAGATATGCAGACGACACTACCCTTATGGCAGAAAGTGAAGAGGAACTCAAAAGCCTCTTGATGAAAGTGAAAGAGGAGAGTGAAAAGGTTGGCTTGAAGCTCAACATTCAGAAAACAAAGATCATGGCATCTGGTCCCATCACTTCATGGGAAATAGATGGAAAAACAGTGGAAACAGTGTCAGACTTTATTTTTTTGGGCTCCAAAATCACTGTGGATGCTGACTGCAGCCATGAAATTAAAAGACGCTTACTCCTTGGAAGGAAAGTTATGACCAACCTAGATAGCATATTAAAAAGCAGAGACATTACTTTGCCAACAAAGGTCAGTCTAGTCAAGGCTATGGTTTTTCCCATGGTCATGTATGGATGTGAGAGTTGGACTGTGAAGAAAGCTGATCGCAGAAGAATTGATGGTTTTGAACTGTGGTGTTGGAGAAGACTCTTGAGAGTCCCTTGGACTGCAAGGAGATCCAACCAGTCCATTCTAAAGGAGATCAACCCTGGGTGTTCATTGGAAGGACTGATGCTAAAGCTGAAACTGCAATACTTTGGCCACCTCATGCGAGGAGTTGACTCACTGGAAAAGACTCTTTTGCTGGGAAAGGTTAGGGACGGGAGGAGAAGGGGATGACAGAGAATGAGATGGCTGGATGGCATCACCAACTCTGTGGACATGAGTTTGAGTGAACTCCGGGAGTTGGTGATGGACAGGGAGGCCTGGCGTGCTGTGATTCATGGGGTCGCAGAGAGTCAGACACGACTGAGCGACTGAACTGAACTGAACAGGGAAATATACTCAGTATGCTATATTAAACTATAATGGAAAAGAATCTGAAAAAATAGATATACTTACACACATATATATGTACACATAACACTGTAAATTAACTATACTCAATAAAAAATAGAAAAATATAGGAGAAATCAACTCATGCCTCAATCTCTTGTTAACGATTGCCTATGGGAGATAAAATACTACATATGTATGTGTGTGTATTTGCTATTTCCTGCCTTTAAACTATAAGCTAAGTTGAACACATTTTAATATGACTGTTGGTCATTTTGATTCTCAGCGATATTCAGCTTATATCCTCGCCAGACCAACTATTTAAGAAAGTACTTAAGAAAATTTACAAGCAAACTGGCATGGATTTGAGTTCAGGCTCTATCTCTGAAAAGCTGAGAAGGACAGGAAAGTCTTTCAAATCAATCTGAACAATAATTTCTTCTCCACAGAATGGGAATAATAATAATACCCATAGCATAAAGTTTTGCTAGAATTAAATAGGAACTGGCATTTAAAATGGTTAGCTCTTCATGTACATTACCATAGCTCTTCATGTGCATACCATACAGATAGCTGTTTTACATATGGTAAAACATATGTAAAACTTCCTCCATAGCTGTGAGAAGCTGCTGTATAATGCAGAGAGTTCAGCCCCAGCGCTCTGTGATGACCTAGAGGGATGGGATGGGGTTGGAGGGAGAAGCGAGGTCCAAGAAGGAGGGGTCATATGTGTACCTATGGCTGATTCACGCTGTTGTGTAGCTGAAACCACCACAACATTGTAAACCGATTATCTTCCAATTAAAAATAAATTTTAAAAAATAACGCTGGTAACACATGAAAGATAGCTTATTATTCAAATTAAATTTTTACCTTAAGTTTATAAAAAAAAATAGTTAGCTCTATTTCTTGCATATTTTAACCACACACACACATATACACACAAAGAAGTTACTACTTATCTGTTTTCCCTGGAACTTTGTTGCTGCATATTTTCCTCAAACAAAATCTCTTTGGAAACTAAAGAAATCAGTTCTTTGTCATATTTGTTGAAAACACTTTCAGTTTGTTACCTTGTCTTTTAAAAAATCTTGTTTATAGTTTTTAAAGATCAAAATTATATATTTTACACTACCAAGTTCATCAAAACTTCTGCATATATGTAGGTCCATTCCTGACTATTCTCTTCCACAGTAGAACTTCTTAGGAAGGAGGCAACTTCACAATACTTGGGAAAATGTTATGGAATCCATAATTGCTCCTGTTATGCTAGGGCAAGAAATTTAACCTTCAAATATCTTTGCACAAGAATGCAGAGATGGTACATTAATGTCTGATGCAGTATGGTTTGTAAATAGTTAAAAAGAAAATAGCTTCAGTATCAAATAATATCTAAATAAAATCATAGACAAATAATTTTAGTACCTTGGGAAAAAAGAGAAAGCTACCACTAAACTGACTTAAAAATAAGAAAACAATAGAGTGTAAAAGATAATATATTGCAAGAATTCTGGAGGTTACCAACTTCCAAAGTCAATTTCACTCTAATAATTTCTGCCAGATATTAAAATTTTGAACTTCTATATCTGTTAACTGAGTGGGGGGCATAAGGTAACATACAGCCCCGGGCTTCCACAAAAGAAGATTCAAGTGTAAGAACACTGCATAAAACTTACATATTCAGGGTAAGGATGAATTGAGAGAGACAAGTAGAAAGACGAGTGGAAAAGGGTGAAAAGAAGGGAAAACAAATCTACCATATACAAGCAGGTGCGAAGAATTCTCCGGGTCACGATGCTGGTACCAGGGTTTATCATCCAGCTTTATGCTACCAGTGTACTCTAAAAAACTCAGCAAAAATTTAATTCAAAAGAGAGATTCCAGGTTGAATCACCCCAAAGTGACTAGAGCACTACTCTTCTCTAAGGAAATGCATTATCAACCCATATATCTGAGTATACTCCACATACAAACACATACACACAGCATATGAGCTCATAGACAGTTAAAACAGTAAAATATAAATGGATATACAGCATCACGAGGAAGAGCTATCAGAAGGAACAGCAAAACCCCAAACAGAAGACTTCAAATACTGAGAGCAAACATAATGCATTAAATAATAATGCTTAATACTTTAAAAGTCATAAAACAAAGGCTTAAAAATATGGTCAAGGACGAGACTGTAAAAAATGACCAAGAAGATTTGAAAACAAAGCAAGTAAAACTTTAAAAAGAAACACAGTGATTAAAGTTAAGACCTCCATGCATGGATTAAACAGGATTTTAAATACCACAGAAAATAGAGTCGTGTAAGACAGCCCAAAAAAGGACTTAAAAGGCATCACAAAGAGTAGAAAGATAGATGTCAAAAAGAAGAGATACAGAACATAGATTCAGAGGGTTCCTGAAGTGACTGGGAAGATGCTAAAAGTAACGGTGAATATTAGACTGTGGACTGGCAAAAAGGTGCTCACTGTTAGGTCTCTATTTTCTGACCATAAAACAGTGCAGTTAAAAACCAGGAGCAAAAAGATAGCTAGAAAATCTTCATATACTTTGAAATTATCCTTCACGTCAAGGAACAAATAAAAACAGAAATTAGAAAACAAGTTTTTACTAAATGTGAACTAATAATGAATATCAGTGCCAAAATGTTTGGCATTGAGCTAAGTACCTAGGAAGGTGTAGCACTTTAAATGCTTATGCTCAGTTCAGTTCAGTCGCTCAGTCGTGTCCAACTCTCCGCGACCCCATGAATCACAGCACGCCAGGCCTCCCTGTCCATCACCAACTCCCGGAGTTCACTCAAACTCATGCCCACAGAGTCGGTGATGCCATCCAGCCATCTCATTCTCAGTCGTCCCCTTCTTCTCCCGCCCCCAACCTTTCCCAGCATCAGAGTCTTTTCCAGTGAGTCAACTCGTCGCTTGATAGGAAAACAGAAAGACTGAAAATAAATGATCTAGCAATCCATCTTAAAAAGTTAAAATAAGAATAGCAAATTAATCTCGAAGTAATAAAGATAAGAGTAGTAATTAATGGAAAAGAAAACAGGCAACAGGGAGATTAACAAGGGTAATGCCAGTGCTTGCCGTAGAATAATATAGTTGATAAATGACTGTCAAGGAGAAGGAAAAGCACAATTTTAAACCTAAAGAAGTGGACAATGCTAGATTCTACTGTCATCGATAAGAGGATTTTTTTATATAAACAACTTTATGTCAAACAGCAGAAAATTTAAAATGGACTCTTAGAAAAGGATACACAAGCAGATACGAGAAGAAATACAATAGCTGAACAGACCGATATATACCACAGAAACTGAATATTTGATTAAAATCTTTCCTGAAAGAAAACTTCGGACCCAGAGACTTAACCAGAAAATTCTACAAAATCGTAAAGGATGTAATGACACAAGTTTTACACCAACTGCAGATAATGAGAGAGAACACTGCCCACTTATTGCATGAGTCGAGAATAACCTTCACACTATAAGGAATTTTCAAGAACTACATATCCAATCTCACTGATGGTTAAAGCTGCAGAAATTGTAAGTAAAAAAAATTGTAAATAAAATCCAAGCATATATAAGGAGACTGGATAGCATGATGAAGCTGGTTTTATTCCAGAAATGTAAGATTGGTTTAATATTTGAAAATCAACAATAATAATACACATTAACAAAAATAGAAGAACACAAAAACAACCAAAAGATGATCTCAATGAACACAGACAAAAGTTTGACAAAACTCAACCTACATTCATGATAAAAAGTCTCAGCAAAATAGGAATAAACAGCAAATTCCTGAAGCTGATAAAGCATCTTTACAGAAAACAACATCATTAAGGGCAAAATGTTAAAAGCTTTCTCTCTGAAAAAGACAGGAGTATGAGAAAAGAATGTTCACTAATACCACTTCTGTTCAACATTGTATTGGCATTACTAGCCAAGACAATAAAGCAAGTAAAATGTACAAGGACTGAAAAATAAGAAAGAAAAAAAATATTCCTAGACAATATGTTTAGATAATACAACATCCAGAGTAATAATCTTCATATAAAAATTAAGATAACTAAGTTTATCAAGGTTGATAGACACAAAGTCAATGCTGGGGAAAAAATTCCACTTTTCTATCCTGTAACAAACAGGTAGAGACAAAACCTGAAAAAAAGAGGCCATTTAAAATAACTGAGACAAATCAAGTATTTCAGACTACATCTCACAAAAATGCATCAAATATGTATATATAAAACTCTTAAAGTAATAAAGATAACACAAATAGATGAAGGAATGTATTACACTCACACATTAAAAACAAATTTTATCAAGATGTCAATTTTTCCCAATTAATGCAATCCTTATAAAGATCTCAATGGTCATTTGCTCGTGTGCAAGTATGTGGTGTGTCATGTGTATTTATCTGTTGGATGCTAAAAATGAAGCTATGCATCAGACACATTTGCACACACCATGTCAAATTTGCCCTCCCAACACCCTAGTCAGTGAAGTCATGTATTTTTTCCTAAGGAACCCACAGTTTTAGTAGTAAAATGTTTAAATGTTTCACAGATTTTAAAAAGTTTAATAAGCAATTTTACCAATATTCATAATTGTGAAAATTTTTAAGTGATTACTACAGGCCATCCACCAGTTTAAACACATTCAGCTCAGTTCAGTTCAGTTGTTCAGTCGTGTCTGACTCTTTGTGACCCCATGAATCACAGCACGCTAGGCCTCCCTGTCCATCACCAAATCCCGGAGTCTACTCAAACTCATGTCCACCAAGTCAGTGATGCCATCCAGCCATCTCATCCTCTGTCGTCCCCGTCTTCTCCTGCCCCCAATCCCTCCCAGCATCAGGGTCTTTTCCAATGAATCAACTCTTTGCACGAGGTGGCCAAAGTATTGTAGTTTCAGCTTCAGCATCAGTCCTTCCAATGAACTTCCAGGACTGATCTCCTTTAGAATGGACTGGTTGGATCTCCTAGGAGTCCAAGGACTCTCAAGACTCTTCTCCAACACCACAGTTCAAAAGCAACAATTCTTCGGCAATCAGCTTTCTTCACAGTCCAACTCTCACATCCATACATGACCACGGGAAAAACCATAGCCTTGACTAGACGGACCTTGGTTGGCAAAGTAATGTTCCTGCTTTTTAATATGCTATCTAGGTTGGTCATAACTTTCCTTCCAAGGAGTAAGCGTCTTTTAATTTCATGGCTGCAATTACCATCTGCAGTGATTTTGGAGCCCAAAAAAATAAAGTCTGACACTGTTTCTACTGTTTCCCCATCTATTTCCCATGAAGTGATGGGACCAGACGCCATGATCTTAAACACATTACAGGCACTAATTCATCTAATTCTTCCAGAAATGTTATGAATAGGAATTTCTGGTATGTCCGTTCTACAGATGAGAACTTGAGTCAGGAAAGGTAGTAATTGGCCACAAATCACTTTCAGTCTAAGTGACAGAACTGGGATCTGAATTCAGAGAGTTGCTTCAAGAGCCTACATTTGGACTTCCCTGGTGCTGCAGTGGATAATCCCCCTGCCAATGCTGGGGACATGGGTTCAATTCCTGGCCTGAGAAGATTCCACATGCCATGGAGCAACTAAGCGCTTGCACAATTACTAAGCCTGTGCTCCAGGGCCTGAGAGCCCCAGGCTCTGAAACCTGCATGCCTAGAACCTGTGCTTCACAAGAGAAGTCACCGCAATGAGAACCCCACGTACCACAACAAAGGGTAGCCTCTGCTTACTGCAACTAGAGAAAGGCTGAACGAAGCATTGAAGATCCAGCACAGCCATAAATAAATATTGTAGAAAAGAACCCACACTCACTGCTTGTATAGTAGACATTTCAGAAAATGTAAGAAGGTCATTTTACTCATTTAATCCATTCAATATTCCCGCTTATAAGACTGAGGACTTAATTCAAAGATATTATATACTGGCTTTGCTGTTCAGTTGCTAATTCGTGTCCGACTCTTTGTGACTCCATGGACTGCAGTACACCAGGCTCCCCTGTCTTTCACGGAGTTTGGACAAATTTTCTGGAAGTTTTATCTTCCTGAGTTTGCTCAAATTCATGTCCATTGAGCCAGTGATGTTATCTAACCATCTAATTCTCTGCCACTCCCTTCTCCTTTTGTTTTCAGTCTTTCCCAGCATCAGAGTCTTTTCCGATAAGTCAGCTCTTTGCATCAGGTGGCCAAAGTATTGCAGCTTCAGCTTCAGCATCAGTCCTTCCAATGAACACCCAGGACTGATTTCCTTTAGAACTGACTGGTTTGATCTCCTTGCTGTCCAAGGGACTCTCAAGAGTCTTCTCCAACACCACAGTTCAAAAGCATCAGTTCTTCAGTGCTGAGCCTTCTTCATGGTCCAATTCTCACATCCATACATGACTACTGGAAAAACCATAGTTTTGGCTATATGGATCTTTGCAAAGTGATGTATGTTTTAGCTTTTCAATACTCTGTTTAGTGTATTCAATACACTAAAGTTAGACTGACCTGCCTCCTGAGAAATCTGTATTGAAAGTTAGAGCTTTCCTTCCAAGGAGCAAGCGTCTTTTAACTTCATGGCTGCAGTAACCATCAGCAGAGATTTTAGAGCTCAGAAAATAAAATTTGTCGCAGCTTCCACTTTTTCTCCTATTTGTCATGAAGTGACAGGACCAGATGCCATGATCTTAAGCTTTTTTAGTCTTGCCTAGAAAATCCCATGGATGGAGGAGCCTGGTAGGCTGCAGTCCGTGGGGTCGCTAAGGGTCGGACATGACTGAGCGACTTCACTTTCACTTTTCACTTTCACACATTGGAGAAGGAAATGGCAACCCACTCCAGTACTCTTGCCTGGAAAATCCCATGGACAGAGGAGCCTGGTAGGCTGCAGTCCATGGGGTCATGAAGAGTCGGACACAACTGAGCGACTTCACTTTCACTTTTCACTTTCATGCATTGGAGAAGGAAATGGCAACCCACTCCAGTGTTCTTGCCTGGAGAATCCCAGGGACGGGGGAGCCTGGTGGGCTGCCGTCTATGGAGTCGCACAGAGTCGGACACAACTGAAGTGACTTAGCAGCAGCAGCACTATATAGTTTGTTGTGATCCACACAGTCAAAGGCTTTGGCATAGTCAATAAAGCAGAAATAGATATTTTTCTGGAATTCTCTTGTTTTTCTATGATCATCAATCCTGGATGTTCATTGGAGGGACTGATGCTAAAGCTGAAACTGCAATACTTTGGCCACCTCATGCGATGAGTTGACTCACTGGAAAAGACTCTGATGCTGGGAAAGGTTGGGGGCGGGAGGAGAAGGGGACGACGGAGGATGAGATGGCTGGATGGCATCACCGACTCTGTGGACATGAGTTTGAGTGTACTCCGGGAGTTGGTGATGGACAGGGAGGCCTGGCGTGCTGTGATACATGGGGTCGCGGAGAGTCGGACACGACTGAGCGACTGAACTGAACTGAACTGAACAGATGTTAGCAATTTGACCTCTGGTTCCACTGCCTTTTTTAAATCCAGCTTGAACATCTGGAAGTTCACGGTTCACATTGAAGCTTGGCTTGGAGAACTCTGAAACACAGAAAAACATCTACTTCTGCATATTGACTATACCAAAGCCTTTGGCTGTGTGGATCACAACAAACTGTGGAACATTCTTAAAGAGATGGGAATAGCAGACCACCTGACCTGCCTCCTGAGAAATCTGTATGAAGGTCAAGAAGCAACAGTTGGAACTGGACATGGAACAACAGACTGGTTCCAAATAAGGAAAGGAGTACATCAAGGCTGTATATTGTCACTCTGCTTATTTAATTATATGTAGAGTATATCATGAGAAATGCTAGGCTGGATGAAGAACAAGCTGGAATCAAGATTGCCGGGAGAAATATCAATAACCTCAGATATACAGATGACACCACCCTTATGGCAGAAAGCAAAGAACTAAAGAGCCTCTTGATGAAAGTGAAAGAGGAGAGTGAGAAAGTTGGCTTAAAACTCAACATTCAGAAAATGAAGATCAAGGCATCTGGCCCCATCATTTTATGCAAATAGATTGGGAAACAATGGAAACAGTGAGAGACTAATTTTTTTTTTTTTTTTGGTTTTCAAAGTCACTGCAGATGGTGATTGTAGCCGTGAAATTAAAAGACGCTTGTTCCTTGGAAGAAAAGCTATGACCAACCTAGACAGCATATTAAAAAGTAGAGACATTACTTTACCAGCGAAAGTCTGTCTAGTCAAAGCTATGGTTTTTCCAGTAGTCATGTATGGATGTGAGAGTTGGACTATAGAGAAAGTTGAGCACTGAAGAATTGATGCTTTTGAACAGTGGTGTTGAAGATGACTCTTGAGAATCCCTTGGCCTGCAAGGATTTTTACATCCATCCTAAAGGAAATCAGTTCTGTATATGCACTGGAAGGACTGATGCTGAAGGTGAAACTCCAATACTTTGGCCACCTGATGTGAAGAACTGACAAAAAGACCCTGATGATGGGAAAGGTTGAAGGCGGGAGGAGAAGGGGATGACAGAGGATGAGATCGTTGGATGGCATCACCAACTCAATGGACATGAGTTTGAGGAAGCTCCGGGAGTTGGTGATGGACAGGGAGGCCTGGCATGCTGCAGTCCATGGGGTCACAAAGAGTCGGACATGACTGAGTGGCTGAACTGAATTGAACTGAGTAGTATATAGTAGCACTAACCCTCAAAACCTTACTAGACTCTTCACTCCAGTTATCATGGAACTACATTGCAGTGCTGGTCTTTCAAGAACATCCAAGGTTGAAGACCTCTGGTAAATCAAAACTTTATATCTCAAAATTAAACAATCTGTTAAACATTTTCATGGACTTTGGTGGATTTCCTGACTTGGGAACTCTCCATTAAAGCCTAAGGGAATCCCTGACTTGAACATTTCAATTAATGAAAACATTCAAGGAATCCTCTTCATTCATTAAACTCTTCAGGTTCACTAACATCTCCTAAGAATATCTTCAACAAAATTTCAAAACAAAACCCAGAAATAACTGTCTCAACCTCCAGTAAGGTGGGTACCACTCCATTCTACCATTACTCCCCCAATGGGGTACCCCACTGGTTGACCTTTATGTCAACTGATTCATTATTTTCTTCATTTCCTACGCATGGAAAAATGAAATCCTTTGACTCTTCTATCCATGGAAACAGAGACACGGGTCATAAAAGCCTGCAGACTATTCTTCTGTGATTTACCTCACAGGATGCTTTCCTTCATGGTTTTCGCCCCAGTTGGTGACCTCTCTCTCCCCACAACTGGCCTTCTGCCCTCACCCCGCTCATTCTACCTTCATTCTCTGTCCCTTTCAATATGTAACCTTAAATATTTATTTAGCTGTCCGAGTCTTAGTTGCAGTTCATGGGATCTAGTTACCATATGAGGGATTGAACCCAGGTCCCCTGTATTGAGAAAGCAGAGTCTTAGCCAACAGGCTCCAAGGGAAGTCCCTCAACATGTAACTTTAGATTAAACATAAGATAGGTCAATCTGTCCTTCCACCTGTGCTCACCTTCATCCAAACTTCACTTATCCTGCTGTCTCATCTTTCAATATTTCACAGCATGACTTCAGAGAAGTTCTTCCTAGAAACGTGCCTTCTAAGCTTTACTCCAGAACATCTGCAAGGATGACTCCCCTGTCCTCGGTCTACCTTAATCTCATTATCTTCTCTGCAGAGAGGAGATTTCCCTAACCACTCAAGGACACTAGTCTTGTAGCCAACACTTCATGGCAACAGGACAAATAATACACATTACTCTTCTGAGCCATCCTGTTTGCTGCCTGGGATAATACAAATGCCACATGCTAAGCAAATATTCGGAGAAGGCAATGGCAAGCCACTCCAGTACTCTTGCCTAGAAAATCCCATGGATGGAGGAGCCTGGTGGGCTGCAGTCCATGGGGTCGCTAAGGGTCGGACATGACTGAGCGACTTCACTGTCACTTTTCACTTTCACACATTGGAGAAGGAAATGGCAACCCACTCCAGTGTTCTTGCCTGGAGAATCCCAGGGACAGGGGAGCCTGGTGGGCTGACATCTATGGGGTCACACAGAGTCGGACACGACTGAAGTGACTTAGCAGCAGCAGCAAGCAAATATTAGCCTGATGTATACATACATTTGAAATCTGTATACAATGAGAAGGTAATTAGAGAATGCAGAGAAAAGAAAATACCATTCGCTCCAAGTGAATACAAAATCATCAGGGTCTTCTCTGCCAGTAACAAGGGAAGCCTTGCTCTGAGAGATTTAAGCATGCTTATTTATTCTCTAGTTGCCAAAAGTTGGGTAAAAGTTTTCCTGGTCCTTATGCACTGAGTTACAATGGAATTCCAACAGAGTTACACATGATGTTGCACTTGAATGCCCAGCGGGAACCTTAAGGTCACTGCAATAATGAATGACTGAAGAATTAATAGGAGTTGAGCCTCACACGCCTTCCTGTGTCACAGCTGGGCAGAACAGTGCTCTGTTCATGGCTGAAAATACGTCTCGAGACATGGCCACCACAGCTGTGCTGGGCACGGCCGCCGTCAAAAGGCGCTGCAGAGCTGGGGGCCTGTTTAAATCACCCTGCCCTCTTCTCATCAGACATTTCCTTGACCATTACCAACTGCACAACAGTCACATTTGTCTATTAACAGACATGCAAGCACGGAGACAGTCTCACCAAAGGACACGGCCTTCCGTCCTCAGCCTTGCCCCCGCTCCACATCCTCCTATCTTCTTTCCTGCCAGTACATCCCTTGCTCACTTTTGTTTCATTGACTTTCTGCATCCACTCAAGGCCCGTGTGACCTGCCTCACCTCCAGGAACTGCCACATCCGTCCCCGGTGGCACAGACACGCTAATTCCCCTCCACCTCCCTCCCTCGAGCACAGTCTTGGGCTTTGAGCCTTTGCACAAAGCCACCCACCCACTGAAGCCCCCATTCATCAGCTCTATGCCCAGCTGGCTCTTCCCATCCTTAGAGATGCTGATAAGGTGTTGCTTCTTCAGAACTTTCCTCTGCCCCCCTCTCTCTCTCCCCCTCCTACATCCTTCCGGGGATGTAGTATCCATCTGCACATCCCACCTAGCCTCTATCTAGCGTCAATGTTATTTTAACTGTCTTATTAGTGTTCTTTCCCTTCATTGGAAAACAGATTCCTACAGAGAAGAAAGTGGGGAGTACCAAGACATGGGGAGAGAATTAAAAGGTACAATCTACCACGTTTAAAAGAAATAAGTTACAGGGATATACAGCTACAACACAGGGAATATACCCAATGTTTTATAATAACCTTAAATGGAATGTAATCTATAAAAACTTATTCTTCCATACATCTGAACTAATATTCTATTGTAATCAGCTATACCACAATAGAAAAACAAACAAAACATAAAGGCAAACACACACACACACAAACACAAAACCAGATACCCAGAGGATAATGATACTATAGTGTAAAGTGAGGCTGGCAGGTTCAAATCCAAGCTCCATGGCTTATTCATGGTGTGATCTGGGCTTCATGTTTAATCATTCTGTGCTTCAGCTTTCTCATCCGTAAAATGGGGATACTAACAATCCTTACTCTGCAGGGTTGTTGGAATCATTTAATCCAATTTCCTTAAATAACTCCTGAAAGAAGTTGCTATGTGTCAAAGGTTTAGAACAGTGTCTGGCTGGCACATGACATTAGTTGGTTTCTATTGTCATTGTTATTTTGGGTGCATTTCTTATTCTTAAAACAAGTCAGTGACTGAGATTCAAACACTGATAGCTGAATGAGTGAATGAAAAATTATAATGCCCTCTTCACCACTTCACTATTTTCTTCTGTCACTTATATTTTTGCTAAGCAATTTTGAGGGTACATTCAGGAATCATTTTTCAATTTACATGAAACCTAGCAGAGATAAAGCAGACAGATGTCAATATACATGATGAAAAATCCTACTGCTCCTTAATTTTTCTCGACATCGCTCATGAAAATAACAATGTGTAAATTCAGTAAAAACTCACTAAACTTGTTTAAAGATAACTTAACCTGCCTTTTAAGCAGCAGAAACATATTTTCTATGCCAATAACAAATGGATGTTCAAGGGCAATTTGTTATAATAAGTGACTGAGGAAGAAAATCAGTAACCACAGAAAGTTCCACATTAGCTGTTTATATTTCCTGATGTCAACCACTGCTTATTCATTTCCCTATATCTTAATGGACAGAATTTCACTTGGCTTTTAGTATTAATTTTAATCTGTTCTTAACCCATGTACTTTCTAAAAATTATGTCCTTTATGTAAAGAAGCTAGAATGGCCAATAAAATAAGAACAGTAGTTGCTCTTTAGAAAGAACAACGTGGTTGACACAACCCTGGATTTTAAGTGGGGAGCAATCACTTAAAATTAAAAAAAAAAAACCTGGTCTGTTCATGGATATCAAATGAAGACCAAGTTACACAGAGTTCACAATGTGTAAAACCAAGTAAGCAAAAAAATAAAAATAAAAACATGAATCACAGACAGGCTTTCTCAATTGAGACTCCATTAGAGAACTAAATCTATGTTTTAACCTATAGTTTATCACTTAAACCAGAATATTTTGAGAATAAAAAAAGGCACTATTAATAATTATGGTCAGATAACTAGTATAAATTGGGTCATGTGGTCCACCCTTGTGAAGTTGACAAACCTGAAGAACCAACCAACCAAAGTTCAAAGGCCCAAGATTGCTGTTTCTGTTTTCTGTTTGTTTTTGTATTTTCTGATCCTGCCCTCCCCAAAACCCTCCCCCTTGCTTATTCAAAAGCATGGCAGTTTTACTCCAAACACAATAATACAAATGTAGAACTTACTTTTTAATTCTTTCTCCAAAAGAGGCTAATTCCTCCAAGATGTTTTGAACAGTTGAGACAATATCCTGTACCATGTAGATTCTTTCAATTAAGCCCTTTTTCTCAGATTCCTAAGAAACATAAAAGACTGAACTCAGTTACTTCATTTTTATTGGTCTGTTATAGAATTTATTATGCCAGTATTATCACAACATGGCTATTAGCAACAGAATGACTTCAGGAGATAAACTTACATTTTTTACAATTTATTTATTGACTCACCCACATTCCTGACTACTTATGAGATGTGACCACTTGTCGTGTGCAAGCATGTCACCCTTTCAATATCATGAGCTGATGGAGGGGAACTCCACAGAAAAAGGAACTTCATTTCCCTACAGAGTTGCTGCTTCTCTCAGAGAATTCTGTAACTTCTTTCATTGGCTGATCCTGAGTTGTTCTGTCTTCACAAGGTTAGCAACAAGGTTACTTCACAAGGTAATAATTACCCCTCTTCTGTTAGTTCTTCAGAAAGTCTTCCAGCAGGTTATAATAGAGCGTGTTGGATATCCAGATGATATTTAGCTTTCTAAGAATATTATCCTCACTTTGCTTAAAGAAAACTTAAAATGTGTTTTAGTGATGCTACCTAAGCATCTCATCCTCTGCTGTCCCCTTGTCCTTTTGCCTCAATCTTTCCCAGCATCAGGGTCTTTTCCAGTGAGTCAACTCTTTGCATTAGGTGGAAAAAAAATATTGGAGCTTCACCTTCAGCATAAATTTTCAGGGTTGATTTCCTTTAAGATGGAATGGTTCGATGTCCTTGCTGTCCAAGGGACTCTCAGGAGTCTTCTGCAGCACCACAATTTGAAAGCATCAATTCTTTGGCACTGAGCCTTCTTTATGGTCCAACTTTCACACCTGTACATGACTACTGCAAAAAAACATAACTTCAACTATACAGACCTTTGTTGGCAAAGTGATGTCTCTGCTTTTCATATGCTGTCTAGGTTTGTCCTAACTTTCCTTCCAAGGAGCAAGCGTCTTTTAATTTCATGGCTAAAATTACCATCAGCAGTGATTTTGGAGCCCCCCAAAATAAAGTCTGTCACTGCTTCCACTTTTCCCCCTTCTGTTTGCCGTGAAGGGATGGGACTGGATGCCATGATCTAACCGTGTTAGGTAGCTGATACTTATAAAAATAATTAGAAATCACTCACATGTTGGAATAAAGATGATTCCCTGAAGAAGGGCATTTTCACACTATTCCTTATATTCTGATATCATATTCTAGCTCCCTTATGGACTCTATTGTAACTGGGATTTAGTTACTAACTTCTTAGCTCAGGCCAAGCTGAGTCACTGCAGCTGTTACATCTAATATATAATACCTAAATCCTCAAATAAATTTAACAAAATCTACCTACAATTTTTCTACCTAAAATTTTACTTGGATTAGAATTATACTAAATTATCTTCTAAATCCAAGAGACCACTTGTATAAAAATCTTGTTTGCAACAAAAGAAAAAAAAAATCATTCTCATCTTGTATTCTCTGTTCCATCAAACTGGACCATGGATGGAGGAAGGAGGATATACTACCTCACAGTGATTTCAGAGACTGGTGAAAGCATCAGTATGGCAGAAATGTCAAAGAGCAGAAATTTCCCTTCTTGTTTATGGAGCTATTGGCAGAAACGGAGCAGAGAGGGGCTGAGGTTAGGATGTACCGTTTCTATCTCCTTTATAGTAAGGGTGCTGGGATGGCCTGAGTAACGTCTTACCATCTGTTCTGCACCCATTTATCCAATGATCCTGTACGGTAAGAGGTCAAATTCATTGCTTCCTCTTGCAAACTCAAACTTGCAAGACATTTTTACTTTTTTCACTCCAAATTTCAATTTCTTATTTCCCTTCCTCTCTTCCTAACTCTAATTCTTTAAGTGGTTGTATTAAAAACTGGATATACTGCCAGAATGGCTTAATTCATGTTCAGCAATCCACCAACATCTATTAATGGGCACAGTGGTGAAAACCCATCTCTGTCTGTCACAGAAATATTCATATTTATAAAAGAGGATTTGGAAGCACCAGGGAATTTGACCCAAAGGGCAAAAGTTGCTTCCTCTTTTCAACAGCATAGAGTTTAGGTCAAAACAATTTTTTGGAAAATGACTCAAATTTCCATGTGGCTCCATTTCATAACAATTTCCTACTTTAGTTGACTGATTTTTTTTTTCCTTCTGAAACACCCCAAATGCACAGATTCTGGGTTAGTACAACAAAATAATAAATGATTCTCACAAGATTCTCTTACTTTTTAATGAATTTGATGTTTTAGTTTGAATAATCAGTATTTAAAGACTAAGCTAAAAATTTTACTGTATCTAGGGTAACAAGATAATTTATGTGCCATATCTGTCTACTTTTGAGAGTGAAAGTAAACAGACTATGTAATTTTTGAAGTATTCATCAACTGACAACTTGGTTTACTATATTAGTGGATCTATAAAATTATTTCATTGCTATTTTCATAATGACATTGTTTCAAGATAAAAACATATACTTTACACACATTAGAACAAAAGAAGCTTTCCCATATTATGTGGATTGTAAAATGATACATGAGAATGATTATTCATTCCATATATTCATATATTTAATTGCTTTTCTAGTTATCGCTGTTTATAGTCCCATGTTAAGATTACTTTTCCACAAAAGTAATATTATCTTTAATGTCATCTTTTCACTTGCATTTCATAAAATTGTTCTTACCTATCTTCAGAGTTGCACTTAATCATTGTTAAATTGATATATTTAATTGATTGTACTGTAGACCATAATTTTAATTACAAAAATACTTTCTCTCCAGGGACTGAGGTACTTTGAAAATTCACAACAAAAATGTGATACATGAAGAATATCTCAATTCTGTTTTTTAAATATTAAAATCTGTATATATTTAAGTCCAAATAATTTCAAAGGCACTAAATTCGTATGAACTTTATGAAACTTTTTTTTCAAGATAAAACTTTAAGTAAGTTGTATGTATAACTGTTCAAATTCTTCTAAAGCTGAAATTCTTCAAATTTATGCTGAAAAAATAAGTGGTTTCTCAATTTCCTTCCAATCCTGGGTAGAATTTATATTTATCCTATTAAAAATCAAAAGTTTTTAAATCCCATTAACTGAGATAATCCAAAGTGTAACTTGTGAATTTAAACACAGAATCATGCATAGGATCTGACCTCACAGATTGCTTTGTGTTGAATATCCCTTGCTTTTATAAAGAAAAAAAAAATCATTATTTTTTCCAGTTCTTTTAAAATTGATTTCCATTTACTAAAAGCTTCCAAAGATGAAGTTATTAGAATTTTCAGTTATCAAAAATTTTGATTAAAAAATTTCCAACTGACATGACCAAAATGCAGCAAACACTGAAAAGATTTCTTTTTTTTTTTCCCACAAGAGTTCAATAGCTTTCAGATCAGATCAGATCAGTCGCTCAGTCATGACCAATAGCTTTAGAGAATGTTTAAGTTGACTGAGAGTTCATCAAAGGTTTCAAACACTCTTAATATTAGACTGATGGATGGATGACTGGCAGCAAAAAGAAAGTGCATACAGCCATGCTGAATGAAATATATTTTTATATCTGACATATTTTTGCCATGAAAACTTTGCCGTTGCTATCCCAACTCTGTATATATAAAATATTAATAAATGTGGACACTGCTGCTGCTGCTAAGTCGCTTCAGTTGTGTCCAACTCTGTGTGACCCTGTAGACAGCAGCCCACCAGGCTCCCCCGTCCCTGGGATTCTCCAGGCAAGAACACTGGAGTGGGTTGCCATTTCCTTCTCCAATGCATGAAAGTGAAAAGGGAAAGTGAAGTCGCTCAGTCATGTCTGACTTCTAGCAACCCCATGGACTGCAGCCTACCAGGCTCCTCTGTCCATGGGATTTTCCTGATGAGAGTACTGGAGTGGGTTGCCATTGCCTTCTCTGTGGACACTACAGCTGCTAATTCAATTGGTGGTGCATTATCACTTGTCTGTATGCAATCACGGATAATAGGGTACCATGATCTATCACTTGTAAATTTCTGCTTCAAAGATCCATTCAACTTACATGAGTATCTTATTAGCCATGGTGCTATGCTTCATCAAAATTTGCATTCATATTATCACTACAAAATTAAATAACCCTCAATGCTACTCGTTCAAAATAAATTTACAATAGCATTCCTGGTGTCAGAGGAATCATTTTTTTGTAAAACTAACTTATAAAAGCTCTATTTTTATTCCATACAGTGGATGAAAAAATATAACATTTCAGGTTGTCACAGCAGGGTACTGGAAAAGTTTCCAATTAGCAGTAATCGCCCCTCAGATAAACCTCATTGGCTACAATATTGCCACTGTGCAAAGCTGCAACAGATTTCAGAATTAACTTACTTGATATTGTTTGAGTCATTTGATGGCATGCTGATAAGACTGGCGTCATTTGACTCTTCATAAGGTTTTTGATACATTGATGTTACTGAAGTGAACATATTAACATGTACCTTGCCCTTTCTCAGACATGCTTAATGGAAGATAAGTGTGGAAGAACAGTCATTTGATCCAAAGGAAAAGTCATGCTGCACACAAAGATGTATAAACACATCTTTTGGGCTATGTAATTTAAAACCATGTTTCCAGAAGTAGTCTTCTAAAAATAACTATTGACAGTTGAAGACTCTTCAGCAGGTTTGCAACTTAAGTTTACATGTATCAGTGATGTGATCATGGTCCAAGTGGTACACAGGAAATGTGAATCAGTTAATTCATCAACAAATATCTTGAAAAATGGATGATCAGAACTTGATTATTCATTATTATTATTATTCATTAAACATGCAATTCTATTATTATTTACTCACTGAAAAAGCATTATCAAGAAGTAAAACAATGTGCAGATTTACTAAAAATAGTGAAACAAAACAATATAGTAAAAATGTGCAGACTTTTTTATTCTATCCATAGGACTGGTTAAATTCTGTATGTATTTAGTATATATCAGTGCTATAGTTGCTATCGTTTCCCATCTTTCTCATCACTGAGCACTCTGACCTGGCTGCTTGGAGTTTTATGCATCTGACTGGCCCTGGCAGTGACCTTGCCACCACAAGGTCACTGGGGTCATCAGATACTTCTCCACAATTGCCTAAGAGCACTTTGTCTTTTCAGGGACCATCCAAAAGCCTTCCTTCAAAGCTAAATTTTATTTACAAAGAATCAGGAAAATAGATGGGTCATCCCTGCTTGAACTTAACCTGGTATCGGTGAGAACCCTTCTTCTAAGGCTCAGTTGCTAAAGTCGTGCCTGACTCTTTGTGACCCCGTGGACTGGAGCCCGCCAGGCTCCTCTGTCCATGGATTTTCCAGGCAAGAATACTGGAGGGGGTTGCCATTTCCTCTTCCAGGGGCTCTTCCTGACCCAGGGATCGAACCCATGTCTCCTGCATTACAGGAAGATTCTCTTCCTGCTGGGCCATCGGGGAAGCCCAAGAGCCCTTGTAACTGACATCTAATTCCTAGGCTACTAGTAAAGAGAGACTGAAAGCACAAACTGAAAGCAGGAGCAGCTTGTCCTAACTTATTTTAATGCAAACAGTAAATACTGAGCTTTTTAAGAAATGGGGAATATAAAAACAGTAAATGGAAATATTTGGGCAAATAGGAGCATGTGATGAACCTAAATCAGTTTTACCTAAAATTCATTAGCACAGCAAGGGGCCAACTGTGTCCAAAGTATTCTTGGACAGGGAGAAAAAGGCTTTTTCTTTTGTGTAAGTTTCTACCCCCTCCTTAGAATCTCTGCATATGACATATGCTAGCCATATATGAGAGGGGAAAAAGTCACCTGAGTGCAGGGACTCTCACAATTAGTGGTAAGTGTCATTTTTGCTCTCTGAGTGGCTTTTATTGCCTTTGGGCAATGAATCTGTGTATTCAACAAGGGATGGTAGCTTCTATGCTATAAGACGAAATTTACATTTTCATAGCTTGAGTGCTTCATTAACACTGGAAGAAATGGGTCTTCTCTGCTGGTCCAGTGGCTAAGAAATCATCTACCAATGCACGGGAGATGGGTTCCATCCCTGGTCCAGGAAGATTCCACATGCCGTGGGCACCTAAGCCTGCACTGTGTAACTAACTACTGAAACCTTCATGCCCTAGAGCCTATGCTCTGCAACAAGAGAAGCCACTGCAATGAGAAGACCATGCACCACAGCTAGAGGAAGGCTGTGCACAGCGATGAAGACCCAGAGTCATCAAAAATAAGTGAGCAAAATTAAAAAAATATATTAGAAGAGCCTCCTGCTCCACTACATCCTGCTTGAATTGGTGGACCAACAGATAAGACCAGACTGCCTTACCTCAACTTGTGCTCTCAGTACCAACATCCGTGGTAGGTACATCCTTAGGGTTGAGACAGTGCGTATTTGATGGAGAAATGAATGGATGAAGAGGAAGGACAGAGGAAATCAGGTTTATATTAGTATCAAAAGATCATAAGTACTTAGGGTTAAAGAGAAGGTTTCAGGCCTCCCAACTCCAGCAGAATGACCTAAAGGTCCAACTTATACTCCTGGTCTCCACGAGACCTTTCCAGGGGATGCCAGTCCACAACAACTATTGTCTTGTCCTCTCAGTTTGCATCATACCTCTAACCTTCTCATCACTCTAGCAGCAAACGTTCTTTTCATTCTCTATACTGCAAAGGTTACCTTTAAAAGCAATGTACTCATGTACAGATGTGAGAGTTGGACCATAAAGAACACTGAGCACCAAAGAACTGATGCTTTCAACTGTGGTGCTGGAGAAGATACTTGAGAGTCCCTTGGACAGCATGGAGATCAAACCAGTCAATCCTAAAGGAAATAAACCTTGAATATTCATTGGAAGGACTGATATTGAAGCTGAGGCTCCAATACTTTGGTCAACTGAGGTGAAGAGCCAACTTACTGGAAAAGACCCTGATGCTGGGAAAGACTGAGGGAAGGAGAAGAAGCAGGCAAGAGAGGATGAGATGGTTGGATGGCATCACCGACTCAATGGTCATGAGTTAGAAAATTCTGGGAGACACTGAAGGTCAGGGAAGCCTGGCGTGCTGCAGTCCATGGGGTCAAAAAGAGTTGGGCATAACTTAGTGACTAAAAAGCAACTACTCTTGTTAGCCAAACACATGAAAAGATGCTCAACATCACTCATAATCAGAGAAATGCAAATCAAAACCACAATGAGGTACCATTTCACACCAGTCAGAATGGCTGCTATCCAAAAGTCTACATGCAATAAATGCTGGAGAGGGTGTGGAGAGAAGGGAACCCTCTTACACTGTTGGTGGGAATGCAAACTAGCACAGCCACTATGGAGAACAGTGTGGAGGTTCCTTAAAAAAACTGGAAATAGAACTGCCATATGATCCAGCAATAGCACTCCTGGGCATACACACCGAGGAAACCAGAACTGAAAGAGACACATGTACTCCAATGTTCATCGCAGCACTGTTTATAATAGTGAGGACATGGAAGCAACCTAGATGTCCATCTGCAGACGGATAGATAAGAAAGCTGTGATACATTTACACAATGGAGTATTACTCAGCAATTAAAAAGAATACATTTGAATCAGTGCTAATGAGGTGGATGAAACTGGAGCCTATTATACAGAGTGAAGTAAGCCAGAAAGAAAAACACCAATACAGTATACTAACGCATATATATGGAATTTAGAAAGATGGTAACCTTAACCCTGTGTACGAGATAGCAAAAGAGACACAGGTGTATAGAACAGTGTTTTGGACTCTGTGGGAGAGGTGAGGATGGGATGATTTAGGAGAATGGCATTGAAACATGTATATTATAATATGTGAAACGAATCGCCAGTCCAAGTTTGATGCATGATACAGGAGGCTCAGGGCTGGTGTACTGGGATGAACCAGAGGGATGGGATGGGGAGGGAGGTGGAAGGGGGGTTCAAGATAGGGAACATATGTACACCCGGGGCAGATTCATGTCAATGTATGGCAAAACCAATACAATAATGTAAAGTAATTAGCCTCCAATTAAAATAAATTAAAAAAAATAAAAATAAAAAACAACTACTCGTGATGGGAATTTTTCTAATTATATCTTCTGGTATACCAATGGACATGTTATATGGTCTTTGATATTACATTTCCATTAATAGGAAAACAAGGTCCAAAGAGGTTAGGTGATGTGTCTGTATCCACATATATGTGGTGGCGGATTCCAGTCCAGGATCATTAAGTCCAGAGCAAGTGTGGACATTTCACAGGGGAGGCATTCAGCTCAACTTGTTCTTTTTGTCATTTGCTTCTTTGGGGTCTATGGATCTCGACTTACTATAGAACACATGGTTTTTAGACATCTTATTCAGTTACATACTTCTATCTAATGTTCATTTCCAGTATTCTTTGCCCAATTTTCATAAGAATGCATGTTAAATTATGCTTTTTGAAAATATTTGGGGAAAAACATTTCTTTCCATTATTTTTTAACTTGTCTTGTGAAACATTTAGCAAATTTTATGTGCAACTTGCAAAAAATACATACCATAACTTACAACATAATAAAATGCATCCATTCTTAAATAAATAAATAAAATGTATCCATTCTTATTTAGGAACTGAACTAGCCAGGGCTTACAACAACAGATGAAAAGTTTGCAGTGGGGGTAGGGGGGACTTGCTGCTGCTGCTTCTGCTGCTAAGTCGCTTCAGTCATGTCCGACTCTGTGTGACCCCATAGACGGCAGCCGACCAGGCTCCGCCATCCCTGGGATTCTCCAGGCAAGAACATTGGAGTGGGTTGCCATTTCCTTCTCCAATGTGTGAAAGTTAAAAGTGAAAGTGAAGTCGCTCAGTCGTGTCCGACTAGTAGCGACCCCATGGACTGCAGCCTACCAGGCTCCTCTGTCCATGCGATTTTCTAGGCAAGAGTACTGGATTGGCTTGCCATTGCCTTCTCCGTCTGTCCGACGGAGATGTATCAAATCTTCAGGTCTGCATATTTTATTAATCACAGGCTATGGAGTCAGGAGAAAGTGAGTTCAACACTGGTCTTGTCACCTGCTAGCATTGTGATCATCTCAAGTTCCTAATGGTTTCTGGAGTCACAAATTTGCTACCTGAAAAAGGGGGATCATAATCCTGACCCTAATTGGAATGTTTGGAGAATTAACTATTATATATAAAGCATTTGGTACACTCCAGCTGCTTCATAAATGTCAAGTCCTTGCCCATTGAGAATGCAAAGAAATGAAAAAGAAAGAATCACCTTTTGTCTAGCTTAAAGAATCCTGGGGTTCATTTACGTTTCAAAAGCAAGGATCTCCCAGGACAAGTCCACTCATGTTGCCCTGCATCGTATGAAAGATCATCTGGCAGTTCTATCTGCATCACGCTGGCTTTATTTACACGTTTCAGATTGAACCAGGGGATGTGGTGATAACACAGTTTAGCAAACACAGCATTCCATCTGCTGCTGCTACCAAATTGTCTGGGAAGAGTAATAGTGGCTCATTCAGGAAGAAGAACTGCTATTACATGTGCTTATATTTTTCCTTAACATACAAGTCTTCTCATTTATAGAGGGAAATGTATAATAAAAACAGAGACGGCCACTGGTGTGATTAAACCAATGAACAAGATAATTGCAGCTGCATGCATATTTTTAGATTCCTACATTTGAGAAAGAATGGGTTTTACTTCTCCATACGAATTTCAGAAAACACCAAGGCATAAATAAAATTAGAATGATTTAGGGTCTACTTCATGATCCCTGAGTTGGGAAGATCCTCTGGAGAAGAAAATGGCAACCCACTCCAGTGTTCTTGCCTGGAGTATTCCACGGACAGAGCCTGGCAGACTACAGTCCATGGGGTTGCAAAGAGTCAGACACAACTGAACGCCTAACACTTTCATGAGCAAGTAGGTATCACCATGTAACAGAAGAGATGAAAGCATGGAAATTTTCAGATCCAGAACTCAAATTTCTAAAGGATCCTTTGTTTTATGATATAGAGAATGATTATAAGAAAAATAATGTAATTATTATAATAATTTTAAGGAAAATAGTTATAAATTCCAACTCTGTAACATTAAAATGCATATTATTATATAAAATGTATTAAGAGTATTATTTTTTTCATTGACCAATTTGCTTATAAAATGTCAAAAAAAAAAACCCCACTGAGTCTTTCAGCTAAGTTTTAGAGACAGCTAAATTAAGAACAAATAATATGCCTGTGTTGCAACATGGTTGTTCTTTAAGATCAAAATCAATAAATAATAAATAAATGAATAAATCAGGCAGTGGATTTTTCTTTCTTTGAGGCTTTGCTGGCTTCCCCAATATCTCCAAACAGCATAGCACTGTAGGTGCAATAAAGTAGCTTTGAGCCTCTAGGAGAGAATTAACACCATCAAAATGAATTTACAGCTAAGAATTCATTATATAATCCATGTGTTACTTTAAATTCATACATGTTCTGAGTCAAGAAAATCTTTCTCTACTAATTACCTAAGCAAAATCAGAGATAGACCTAAAAATTGACCACATCAGGAAAGATCTTTGTGACACACTTAAAAATTGGGTAGTATTTGTCACAGGATGCCCAGGATCCCCTAAAGGGAAAGATGCAACATTTATATCTTAGGATCATCCCAATAATGCAAACCATCCAGAGCAAAGATGCAGAAATATGACTTCAGATTTTAAATGGAAATCTGTTTGGTCTACTTCATCCCACTGAATATTAAAAGCCTACAATTTGAGAACTTGAAGAATTATAAACATCAGAAATAGACTGAGTGGCATTTAGCAGGAGGGGAGGAACCTCTCAGCATCTGTCATAACAAAGAATAAAAAGTAATATTTCTGATATATGAGATTAAAAATTGTCCTCCAGGAATCTGGCTTAATGCACTGGGAACTGTCTTTAAGGCTTCTTCCCATGAGATATGCCCTGTGCTCATGGACACACATACACACACACACACCCTACTTTATGGTGCACTATTAAAATGAAGAAAAATCTCTGTCCTCTTTCAGGAGAGCACTTCCTTCTCAGGTGGTATTTTTGCTTTGGGAAATGAACATGAAGCAGACCGGATTTTGAATCAATATCATTTCGAAGCAGTTATAAACTGCTCCCACAACCTGTTCATTACACAAAGTCCTTCCACACTGACTGATCTTTACCAACAGGTTTCTTTGGCCTGCAACAGGATTTTCATCAGGGATCAAACCAGAGGGCTAAAAATGTAAAAGGAAAAAACATCATCATCACGAGGAAGATTTTGATAAAACACACCTTTGAAAAATCGGGAACACTGTGGAGAAAATTATTTGGAATTTAGGCCCTGGGAAGACTGACTTCCTTAGAGTTTCTCGGAGCCAACTGACAGGTGCCATGGTGTTCCGGGGCAAACAGGCTGGTGGTTTTCCCCAACTGTCACTCTCATAGGGAAACACACAGTGCGCCGCAGTTGCTGGTTTAGCTGTGTGTCCTCTAGCTTTCTCTGAGGTGGGGGGACTGAGGCACGTGGAAGATAAAAGAGTTATCACCTAAGACTCAGCACAAATACCACCTTTAAGCAGTCCTGACTCACCCAGGCACTGGATCTCTAACACCCAATGTAGTCTACAAATTTTGACGAAAAGGAGTAATCGCAGATACAGAGCAAATACTCCATAAATGTTATCAATAATAATGTGGAAACATGGGCCAGTACATTAATAACGTTTCCTTCATATCAACGTAACACAGTCCAAAATAAACAGGATCTAGATCAGAAGGACTGGATTTGAATCTTGCTCCTGGCTGGGAAATTTTCCAATGCATTGCTACATTTCTCTTAACCTGGATTAGTTCATTCACAGATGGGGAAAATAATATCAAATTTAATAGTTTGAGTACTGAATGAGTTAAAGCACATAAAAACAGTCTGCAAATTGTAAACACTCTACAAATATGAATAATCATTTAAATAATTCTTACTCAAAATGGTCTCTCTCTTTTTTAACTTTTTGGCTGTGTCCTGCAGCATGTGGGATCTTACTGGCCTGACCAGGGATCAAAAAGCACCCCTTGCAGTGGAAGTGTGGAGTCCTAACCACTGGACTGCCAGAGAAGTTCCAAAATGGTCTCATTTTAAATTATTGCTTTTATGTCATTTATTACTTATGCTAAATTACAATTTTTCCCTTGAGAAAAAAGTGGTGTCCCTACCTTTCTATCAAATATTTTGTAAATTATCTATTAATTACCTTGCAAACTCATTGGTTGATGGGGACTTAGGGCAAACCACACTGAAACAGAGGGGATTTCAATAGGAAAGACAAGAGGAATGGCTATTATCGTCAGGAAAATAACGACTTGTGGATAACTGAGATACAATGTCCAATGTCTTCTCTATTAGCATAACGTAAAAATTTTAGGCAATGGCAAGATAAATATCCAGATGTATACTCTGTAACATCAGAGCCTGTTACTGTAAATTACTTAAGAGGATAATCTATATAAATACCATTTACAGTTTGGCATTTTGGGCTTCCCTGGTGGCTCAGAGGTTAAAGCGTCTGCCTCCAATGCGGGAGACCCGGGTTCGATTCCTGGGTCGGGAAGATCCCCTGGAGAAGGAAACGGTAACCCACTCCAGTATTCTTGCCTGGAGAATCCCATGGACGGAGAAGCCTGGTAGGCTACAGTCCACGGGGTCCCAAAGAGTCGGACACGACTGAGCGACGGAAGGGAAGGGAAGGGGATACCATATTTCACAATATTTGGGAGCAGCATACAAGGAAAATCTTTACAGTAGGAGTCACAAAGAAAATCCACAAGTACTGGGTCTACCAGAAAATCCTACTACCGGCTGAAAAGTGATTCAAAATATTAGATTAATAACATTTCTGGACTATTCTGAAGGTAATGAAGCCAGATATCTTAAGGATGGACGTTAGATTTTTTAAAAGGGATCTGAGCAAGTCAATGTGTCAGGGAAAAGACTGTAAGAATAAGGAAGCCAATCTCTTTTAATTCAAAACATGTATAAACGGATAATTAAGAATTGGCTGGAATCCATTTTAATATTAAAGTCTTGGAAGTAAGACGGTATGGTAGGAATGTTAGCAATTAAATCACTTCATCACTGAAAATAACATTAATTCAAATTAAAAGAAGTTATATCAGAACAACCATTTACTTTTTTCCCCTGAAAATTATCCATAAGGTTCTCTACAATATGTCCTGTATGTAGACTGTATATCCCCTGAAAGTGTGTGTGTGTGTATTCAACTATTGTTAACTTTTCGAAGATACTATCTGATTTTTCATTTTCTTAAACCATCTTAAAGAACCATGACTTAGTCAGCAGATTAAAAAAAAAAATCACTAATCAAACTAATTTGCTGTGTTTTGGACATGCTTAGGAAGGCACAAAGGAATCATAAACAAAACTACTGTCACTATTAAACTGTAAGGAGACTTCCTCCAAGAATGACAGTCTTCCCTGGCTGAGACACTACCATCTTCTCTTTCTGGAACAAGAAAACACAGGGAATAAGGCATGCTGGCCCTGAACAACTTCACCCAAAGGACTACGTAAGTGAACTTACAAGAACTTCTAACTGTACACACATTTCCTTCTCTCTCTAAGAAGGCTCTACCTGGGTGGTGGTAAGTGGATTAATCATTTGGGAGGATAAAAATCATTTTGCAAATGATAACCCTGTATACGAGACAGCAAAAGAGACACAGATGTATAGAATAGTCTTTGGGACTCTGTGGGAGAGGGTGAGGGTGGGATGATTTGGGAGAATGGCATTGAAACATGTATGTTGTCATATGTGAAACGAATCACCAGTTCAGGGTCGATGCATGTTACAGGAAGCTCAGGGCTGGTATGCGGGGATGACCCAGAGGGAGGATAAAGGGAGGTGGGAGGGGGGTTCAGGAAGGGGAACTCATGTACACCCGGGGCAGATTCATGTCAATGTATGGCAAAACCAAACAATATAGTATTGAAAAATAATTAGCCTCCAATAAAAAAAAATAAACTGGATGAGATTAACAACAGATTAGATGCTGCAGGAAAAACATTGGTGAATTTTAAAAAGCCAGTAAATAAGAGAAACTATCCAAAATTAAAAACAGAAAAAAAATTAAGAATGCATTAGTGATGTGTGAGATAACTTCAGGAGGACTAATACATGTGCAATTTTAGCCCTAGAGGGGATAAAAGCAGGGGAAGATATTATATTTGAAGACGTATTTGGTTGACAATTTTCTATATTTGGTGAAAATTATACACCCACAGATCCAAGAAGTTCAGTAAACCCCAGGTACAAGATATATAAACTTTGCCAAGGCAAATCAGTCACATTGCTCAAAACCAGTGATAAAGAGAAAATTTTAAAAAGAGCAACAGAAGACTGATGCAAAAAAAAATAATAAAAAAATAAAACTAGGATTGATGGTTTAAATATAATTAGATTGTAGTGATAACATCCTAATTTGTGAAAAGAGGACAGGGATACAATATCTATTCACATTCTTTCATTACAAAATCTTCGATCCACAAAAATGTATGTCTCTTATTTTCTTAAAGGAAAAGATCCACATGTTTTTCATCCATAATTGAAATTAAAGGAGGATCTTTTCCCCTTCCACCAAACACTGGAAAGCAACTGTGAACTCACTGATAATCTTGAACAGATGATTCAATCCTATTTCTGACAGCTGAGTTAAAACCAACCAACCCAAAATGCACCATCATGATGCAGTGTCTTTATGACAGCAAAAGGCAGGGTTGTTTTTTTTTTTTATTACATGCCCTTATTATTCTTTCTTCCTGTTGTTGACAGTAAATCCTGAAATATTCTATACAAGTGATTGTTGGGTTGGAAAAAAGAAAGAAACGCTAATGCAAGTATTTATACCTTCTGCAATGAAAACAAGATATTATTGCTTTGCATGACCTTTCCTAAATATGGGATACAGCATTTTACACAATAGTTTCTTGGTTCATGCTTCAATTACTGACCTTTACTGTGTAGCAAATTAATGCAATTTTCATTGTAATCCATCCGTACAAATAAGGTCTACATAGAAGAATTTCACATACAGAATCTAATACAAATAGGAAATGTCAGCTGATTGCTGTTGGCTGAACTTAGTCATTATCTGTTTGTTCTGGGGTCCCCAGAAAACTGTACTCGTAACAAGCAATTTCTTGCACGAGGCCATCAGATCTAAGAAAGATTTCCTCTCTTCAAAGTTGAGTTTGTACCTTTAGCTTCCTAAAAGCCAAAAAACTAGTTACCAGAACATTCTACATTGCAACTGAAAGCCCACCAAAGGAAGGAGGGCAAAATTGTGGAGTCTAATTTGGTTTCGAAAAAAATACAGGGCATTACCATGGACTTTTAACAAAGAGAAGAAGCAAGAGGCTACGGTGATGTCATTTTACAGCCATCCCTGTTCCAGACAATAAAAGGATGACAGACCCCAGACCGTGTCCTGGTCTGTGCAGCGGAGACAGACAGAATATGGGAACGCGTCCATCTCCTGAGGAAGCTGTGCCAAGGGGTCCCCAGCACGCTTTCATCTTCCGCGGTTGTCCGTGATGGTATTTGGTGGGAAGGGGTGCTGGCAATTAAGAAGTGTCATTTTCAAGATGGATAGTTTGAGTAGAAAGGAGTTCCCCTCCTCTCCTGGTTTGGAAGGAGACGGCTGGATGTTTATAATTTGTAAACAGTCCGTCTCTCACTGGGTGTGTTACAGTTCCCAGAAGCCCGTCTGTCATGTCTAACACACAACAGAAGCCAGAAGGGCGCTGTGGGGAAGCCCCCGGAGTCAGCACACCGTGCAAAGGAGTGGCCCAGGGCCTCCTTGCTTGAGGGACCAGTGCTGGGCATGGAGGCTGCTCTACATGGAGAAGAAATGATAAAGCCTAATAATCTGTAAGTGGAGGTGTGCTCCAGGGGTCTTCCAGGTGAAAATCCCTCTAGTTCACACATCTCCTAGAGAAGTAACAGAGCAGAGATGTGGAAAAGGGCTGCAGAGCGTCAGTCTCCCCTCCCAACAGAAGGCTTGTGTTCAGCAGAAGAGGCCTAAGCAGAAGCCAACCTTTCACTTCAGACCTATGCCTTCAGAAGTTTCCAGGTTGCTGCTGTTCGGTCGCTAAGTTGTGTCCCACTCGTTGCCACATGGCCTGCAGCACGCCAGGCCTCCTTCATGGAGCACAGCCTTGTGGTGCCGAAGGGCTTGTGGAGCTCAATGAAGCTACGAGCCATGCCGTGGAGGCCCACCCAGGACGGATGGGTCACAGCGGAGAGTTCTGACAAAACACGGTCCACTGGAGGACCCATCAACAGGATAAAAAGGCAAAAAGAAGTTTCCACAGAAGTATGAAATTGCGGAATAGAAAGAAACAAGGCCATACAGGGCTATTAAAGGCCCTACAAATATACTACAATCAAAGTATCTCAAGAACAGAACTGCCCTGGAGGAGACGTGGAGACCCCAGTGCCAACATGCTCAGTGTGGGTGGGCTGATGCATCTGCTGTGAGGAGGGCCATGCTTAGTTAGAGAACTGCAAGAGCTCCCAGGTTCATCCATGTAGATCACAGCCCAAGTGGTTTTCCCTCCACGCCCCCAGAGAGCCCTTGAGGTACCACAATAGAAAGTTAGATCATGCCAACCACTGCTCTAAAATTTCATGGCTGATATTTTAAAAATGTTTTTGTTTGGCTGCACTGGGTCTTCTCTGTGGCATGCGGGATCTCTGATCTTCACTGCAGCACGTGAGATCTTTAGCTGCAGCACAAACTCTGAGTTGCAGCAGGTGGGATCCAGTCTCCTGACCAGGGGTTGAACCTGGGGCCCCTGCGTTGGGAGCTTGGAATCCCTTCACAGATGACTTTATTGCCTTCCTGTTGGCTCGACCCAAGCTTTCATTCATCACCTTCTTGTTGGATGTCTTCTCTCTTAGAGGTGATAAAGCCCCACAGTCACAATGCTCTCTCCAGGGTGGGTGACGTCTTCTTCCATAGGTGCCTTGTTTATACAGACTTGGCCAGAGAGAAAGAGATCTTCCTCACTTCCAACCTTTGGTTAATAATATTGATGATTACTCCTTGTGTAGCTTCAGAATAATTTCATTAAAGATTGAAGGCAGGAGGAAAAGGGGATGACAGAGGATGAGATGGTTGAATGGCATCACTGACTCGATGGACATGAGTTTGAACAAGCTCCAGGAGTTGGTGATGGACAGGGAGGCCTGGTGTGCTTGCAGTCTATGGGGTTGCAAAGAGTCGGACACGACTGAGCGTCTGAACTGAACCGTGTCTCCTTTGGTGAAACATCCCCTAAGGCACATTAATTTAGTTGTGGTTACTTTTTAAAATAACTTCATTTGTTTATTTCTGGTTGCACTGAGTCTTCACTGCGGTGGCTTCCCTTGTTGCAGAACACAGGCTCTAGAGTGCAGGCTCAGTAGTTGCAATGCGTGGGCTTAGTTGCTCTGAAACATGTGGAATCTTCCCAGACCAGGGATTGAACCCAGCATTGACAGGCAGATTCTTCACCATTGAGCCACCAGAGAAGTCCTTGCTGCTGCTGCTGCTGCTAAGTCACTTCAATCGTGTCCAACTCTGTGCGACCCCATAGACAGCAGCCCACTAGGCTCCCCCGTCCCTGGGATTCTCCAGGCAAGAACACTGGAGTGGGTTGCCATTTCCTTCTCCAAGGGAAGTCCTTAGCTGTGACTACTGTTAATGTTCAACGATTTACACCACTCAGAAGCCACTCACATCAATTCATCAAGAAGAAAGTTGCATCATGGGACTTTCATTCTTGAAAGGATTCTGATTCTCTTTTTAAAAAGTCACACTTTATTAATTTGCTCTTAATGATCATTTTAGCACAACAAATAAGATTTACTTTGTAATCTGCCCAACTTCCTTCAAATGGGCAAAACCATCCTGCTCGCTCGATGGATTTTAAGGCTGTCTGTGTCATGAACTTGGTGTTTTTGAATTCATTTCTGTTTCCTGCACATTTTATATCGGACCCTTAACTTTTCCTGTTCCCACTCCTGCCTCTCTCCTCTCCTGTCAACCTTCTACACACTGTCGCCCAGAGCCCTGCAAACCCAGCAGATCTAGGGGACTGGGCGACTGTGAAGCTAGTAGCATCTCATTTGGCATTTTACTTTTTTTTCCCGTTTTATTCCAGAAGGTTTGTTTGAAAGCGTAATGACAACAAAGCAGCAGATTTGAGAGATTCTCCCAGGAGGAGAGAAAGGACAGATGTACCCAGACGTAGAGCTGAAAACTATGCCAGCAACAGCTGGGCAAGTGACAGATTCTGAAGCAGGTGACCCACCCCGCAGAGTGCAGACGTGAGCCTCAAGGAACAGCAACTGCACTTGATTTACTTTTGACTTCCTGGACTACCTTTCATCTACCTTTCATCCACCAAGGGGAAGGCTACACTTTGCCTCCAATGACAGGCCTCCTAGTTAACATATCAGTTATTCCTTGTATTGCACCTCTTTTCATCTTCACTTAAAACTTGAAAAGAGATAACTTTTACACATTATGAGAATTTGATCACCAGATTGGTTACCCAAGGTAGGAAAGCGATACAATAGAGGTTGACCCAACCGGCTAGAATGCCGTCTACCAAAAGCATTCATGCCACCTTTCCTGTCCTTCCTGGAGCACACCCACCTTTTCATCTTCATCTTCCTCCTCATCCACGTCCGGACTCTCCTACAAGGAAAACCCACAACGGTAAATATAACATCAACTGAAATGACCAAGAACAAATGCATGCGTACCCAGGCTTCAAGTTTTCCTACATCATTGAAATACTCATCTTTTTGAAACACACTGCACCCTCTTAAAAAGGACCATTTTAAAAAGTTAAAGGATGCTGAAATAAGACAGTAAACAATATGCACAATCTACATAAAACTGTTAACTATAAATAACGCTATTGGGTGAGTGCCCTTTGAAAGCAGCCAGCTATATGGAATTTAGAAAGATGGTAACCTGAACCCTGTATACGAGACTGCAAAAGAGACATAGGCATTTAGAACAGTCTTTGGGACTCTGTGGGAGAAGGTGAAGGTGGAATGATTGGGGAGAATGGAATTGTAGCATGTATATTATCATAAGTGACCAGTCCAGGTTCGACGCATAAATTTTTCTCTGTTCATTTCTTTGCATTTGTGCTTTTTCAATAAAAATACTTTAAAAAAAAAAAGTAAGAATAAAAAAAGAGATAATGTCTAAAAAAATAAATAAATAAATAAATAAAAACCGCATTGCTGAGTTGTACCTTCTGTAAACAGTTTTGTTCTTATTCTTGACAAATGAACCAGCTGCTGTGTTAAGGCTGAGAACACCATACTCCGTTTGTGCTGGGCTCATTGCTATAATGACTTCACTTTTCCTCTGGGGCCATTACCGAAACATTAGACAGTAGAAAATGCATTAGTCTGAATGTAATCAATCTCGAGAATAAGATACAGGTTTCTATACAGTATTATTGTTTTCCTTGGGCTTTGGCGTTGGGGGGCAGCGCAGATGAGGGAAGGAAACTCCAGGTTCAGATCTGGGCTCACAGGGGGCTGCCTTTAGATCCGGGTCCACAGCACAAGCGGTGCTGTATACGGAGGCTTGTCCAAATTAGTTTAGAAATTCCGGCTAGTTAATGGGTATGTTTGAATCATATTATTGCTACACTTAAAAGCTAACATGTGTTGGTACACAATCCAATGATTTGGGAGCTCTGAAAGAACGCTGGGTAGATCAGAAAGCTCAGGTCTACTTTCAGTTTAAACACTTACCTTTCTACTTAACCTTGCAAAGCTCATGCATACCAAATTAGCTACATTGTCCCAACAGAAAAAAGAATAGTCAACATCATGCTTGTACAAGGGAGTAACTCTGAAGTATCAGTACTCTGCTGGCCTCCATAAACCACTGAGCAATTTCTTCAGGCAGGGCTGGTGCTGAATTACCTCCTAGAATGCCTACAAACTCCACCGAGCAGTCTGTGGAATGCTTACTGATACTGGAGAACTAACCTATTCAACGCTAGCAACAAGCATCTTTCATGAGAGCAAATGGGTAACAAAGCATAAAAACGAATACAATGAAAACCAGCTAGGGGAGGAAAGAACTCTGTAAATAGGAGTTAAAAGTTTTCATCAGGAAACAATGTCTTCAGCTGGAGACCTTGTCCCAGCACTGCTTTGCTGTGTGACTTACGGCAAATCACTCTGCCACTCTGAACCTTAGTTGCATCAAGCATGAAATGAAAATAGTAGTTCTTGACTCCTTCAGGGTTATGTTACCAAGTTTAAAATAGAAAACAAATTACAAAATGTTTAGTAAATTAAAAAATATTTCACACACACACATATATATACACATTTATACATATATACACACAAGAACACTTATGTACCCATATTTACTTACACACACATACAAAAGGACTGTAGCTTGCCAGACTCCTCTGTCCATGGGATTCTCTAGGCAAGAATACCGGAGTGGGTAATGTGCCCTCCTCCAGGGGATCTTCCCAATCCAGGGATTGAACCCAGGTCTCTTATGTCTCCTGCATTGGCAGGTGGGTTCTTTACCAATAGCACCATCTGGAAAACCCACACAGATGTATCAAAGTGAAAGTGTAGTCACTCAGTTGTGTCTCTTTTGAGACCCCACGAACTGTAGCCTCCCAGGCTCCTCTGTCCATGGAATTTTCTAGGCAAGAATCCTGGAGTGGATTGTCATTTCCTTTTTCCAAGGGATCTTCCTGACCCAGGGATCAAAGCTGGGTCTCTCACACTGCAGGTATATTCTTTATCATCTGAGCCACAAGGGAAGTCCATCAGTTCAGTTCAGTTCAGTCGCTCAGTCGTGTCCGACTCTTTGCGACCCCATGAATCACAGCACGCCAGGCCTCCCTGTCCTTCACCAACTCCCAGAGTTCACTCAAATTCATGTCCATCAAGTCAGTGATGCCAGTCCATACCTGCCTACAAATACACACACACACACACACACACACACATGCTATAAACAGGTACATCATATATATACCTGGAAAAGTAAAATCTGATTAAAATTGTAAAAAAGTTTGTTAACACAGCACTTCTACAACAGATGTTTCTCTGTAAAAAGCTTCATCTATAGCTCCATGAAACTCAATCCTTACATAAACTTGTATTTTAAGGCTTTTTATTTGTCAGTTGGTTCTAGAATCTTCAGGCTCCTCATTATTGATACAAGCGCATGCTTACTGAATTACACGATCAAAAACCAAACAGAATTTTGAGTCTGTCTGATGTTTTACTCTGTGCCTTACACTCATTCCCCACCACCCCAAGTGAAACCAGAAACATTCCTTAAATATCTGTTATTTCAGAGACAATTATTTTTTAATAATCAGAACACTGTAAGGAAAAATGGGTGAAGATGGTCAGCTTTTGAGTCTTAGAAAATCCAACATGGAGGTCATTTTTTCTAAAGGATGTTACCAAGTCCCAAGATCTTTGATTTGTTTTGAAAACTTGGTTCTTGAACCTGCAATAACAAGCTTATATCACAAAGCAAGTCTATACATACAAGTTCCTTCCAATATAGAGCAGAAAAAGATTCTATGGGCTGGAATAAGAGGGGTAGAGGAGGGAGAGATGGAGAAAAAGTAAGAAAAGTAGATGTGGGGGAATGTCGTGGAGAAGAGGCCCTGCCTGTGTTTCCTTTTACACCACAGTGAGCTTGAGAATTGCAGGAAAAACCTGGGCACTTGAGCACAGAGGGGGCCCATGCCCACCCACTCTCTGACTTCCCTGGAAGTGTGCCAGCCTCAGAGGATCCCCTGAGGCCTTATGCTAGGGGAGAATATTGCACAGGAGAACTATCTGGGGAGGTCTGAGGCACCTTCCACTTGTGTTTCCCTGAAGGGGCTCAAGAAGCCACCAAAAGCTTGTTCTGCATGTATGCTTGCTAAGTTGATTCAGTCATGTCCAACTCTGCAGCCCTGTGGACTGTAGCCCACCAGGCTCCTCTGTCCATGGGATTTTCTAGGCAAGAATACTGGAGTGGGTTGCCATGCCCTCCTCCAGGATATCTATGATCCATGGATCAAACCTGCATCATTTATGTCTCCTGCATTGACAGGTGGGTTCTTTACCACTAGTACCACCTTGGAAGTAGAGAATCTTTTTCCCAGGAACTCTATGGAGTACCAGATGGACACCCAGACAGGTGCTGCCTGCCTGGAAATGCTGACGAAAACCAGATGGCTCACTCATGCTAAGAAGGCAGGCCCAGACATAGAAACACAGATTCTCTAGAACGAAGACTCCAGATTATACATGATGAATATCTTCCCTGTAACATGAATATATGAGCAGTGTTTCTCCTCCAGTCTCAAATGCAGTGGATCAGGTCATGCTTTGGTGGCGGTGGTTTACTGTAAACACATTTTCTTTTCTAATCAAATGTCAGAATTATTGGAACGTGTGCTCACCTGGCTGTCCTGGATGCTGCCAACCTTCCCTCTCGTGGGTCCGATGGAATTGTAGACAAAGAGGAGCAATAAAGCCAGAGGGATCATGTAGAGCTCAAAATTCCAGACAGTGACTAAAAACACCTGATTGGAAGACAAAGAGCAAATGATTCCTTGCAAAAACAGTATGGGAAAAATGCTCAGCTTCTACTCATTGACTTCAGGAGATTAAATCCAGGAATTTCTGTATAGTTCCAAGTAGATTAAAATACACACACAGAGACGATCATTAGCACAGTTTTAGAACTAGCAGCAGAATAAGGAAGGCAGAGAAATGAGCTGGCCCATCACACTCTGGAATAGAGTTCCCATATTTGGAAACCTCATTACTCTACCAACCTTATTTAGTTTTCTGCTGCTGGATTTGGCATACCAGAATATAGGTAAAGTATACAGCATGGACAATCCAAAGGTCACTAAGAGGCTACAGGCCAAATTTTACCCAGAGTGAGATTTATCTGAGCTAGGGCCGTGTGCTGTGCTCACTCGCTCAGTCGTGTCCAACTCTTTGTGGCTCCATGGACTGTAGCCCGCCAGGCTCCTCTGACCATGGGATTTCCCAGGCAAGAATTCTGGAGTGGGCTGCCATTTCCTCCTCCAGGGGATCTTCCCAACCCCAGGATCTAAACCCTGTCTCTTGTATCTCCTACATTGGCAGGTGGATTCTTTATTACTACTGCCACCCGGGAAGCCCCAGAGGGAATGATTCCTTTACAAGCAGGCTGCCAGTGCTAAAAATTCAAATACTTTGGATAAAAACTTTAGTTTTCTGAAGTCTCTTTAATTTTTTTTTAAATTTGATTGAAATATAGCTGATTTACAATGCTATATTAATTTCTTCTGTACAACAAAATGACTCAGTTATACACATATATATGCTTTCTTCATATTCTTTTTCCTTGTGATTTGTCACAGAATATTGAATATAGTTCTCTGTGTTATACAGTATGATCTTGTTGTTTATCCATAAAAATCTTAAAATCTTCCAATTTTGAGGCTAAATGGCCACAAGAAAATGATGATCAGTGTGAATCTTTAACACTTGAAGAGACCTAAGCTTTCTATTAGAAATAAACAGTGTCAAAAATTTGAGATCATTCTGGAACATTTTAATACTGCATTTTATAGATCTGTTGATGGTATATATAAATCAAGTATATTCATTTCACGTGGTACATGGTACCCCCATTACAATGAATGTTTCACAATTTTTCCATTATATTCTCTTATCAATGAAAACTTAGGATGAAACAGTGGTTTTATTTTTTTTTAATGCAGCCAAATATATTAACCTTCGACTTGAGGATTTTTGCCTTTAATATTCGGTGTTCTACTTAAGAAATCTATGGTACCGTGAGGTGATAAAGTGATTTCTTGTCTCTTTCAAAAGATAACTGTGTGAATGTGTGTGTGTTCCTTCTCTTGGTTTATAGTTGGAAACAAGCACCTCATAGTTGATTTACAATGCTGTATTATTTTCAGGTATATGGCAAAGTGATTCTGCAATACACACATATATATTAAGATTTTTGATACTATTATGAATGGGATGATTTTCAAATTTATATTCTTTAGTTGGTTACTTATTTCTAGTTACAGGAACACTGATTTATATGTTTTTCACATTATTTCTGAGCCCTCTTATTACTTGTAGGGAATTGAAACTACATCATTTTTGAGATCTTATGTGTAAAATCCTACAAACTGTAAATCATGACATTTTCCTTTAGCCTCCCAATCTATATGTTATTTATATTTTTTTAGTGCTAAACCTCTATGCATTTTTTAATGAGTAAGTATAGAATGTTTGAAATACTTTTTGAATCAATGTAGATCATTACATTACTGATATCTTCCAGTCTATTAACTGGATGGGCTTTAACAACTTTATTTTATAATATATATATTCCTCTAATTTTCTAGGTGTTTAATGGTTTCTTTTCCTTTTACTTTTGTTGTCGTTCTTTTATTATGAACAACACAGACAGAAGTTGAGAAAGTAGTACAACAATTTCTCTACTATGTAAAACTAGTAATTTTCTTCATTGTTACCGATTTCCCTTTCCCTGTTCTTAAAGTTCTTTTAAGATTAGAGGTTTTAATTATATTCTAAAGGATTACTATTTCTTAATGTCAGTCTATTGGATAAATGGAATTTTCTCGTTCTTTCAAATTGCAAAATATAATTTCAAGTAAAAAGAAGCTGACCTAAAACTATTGAGAAAAAAATAGGAAACAACATATTTTTATTTTCTTCATTATCAACTATTTATATAAAGTCTTCAACACAATTACTTTTACAGGAACCGAAACTAGAGGGATGGATGTCTTAGACAAACACCTCATTTATCATATTTGTCTCCTCAGGTATTGGTAAGTAAGCCCAGAAAGTGTTTTACAAAAAATAGAGAGTCATTTAAATATCACATTCGAAGGACTTGAAATTCTTTAAGAGTGAGAAACTAGTACCTTTAGAAACATTTTTAAAATCAATGTGTAATTTTTACTTATCTGGTCCCATCATTTCATGGGAAATAGATGGGGAAACAGTGGAAACAGTGTCAGACTTTATTTTTTGGGCTCCAAAATCACTGTGGATGCTGATTGCAGCCATGAAATTAAAAGATGCTTACTCCTTGGAAGGAAAGTTATGACCAACCTAGATAGCATATTAAAAAGCAGAGATATTACTTTGCCAAAAAAGTCCATGTAGTCAAGGCTATGGTTTTTCCCGTGGTCATGTATGGATGTGAGAGTTGGACTGTGAAGAAAGCTGAGTGCCGAAGAATCAATGCTTTTGAACTGTGGTGTTGGAGAAGACTCTTGAGAGTCCCTTGGACTGCAAGGAGATCCAACCAGTCCATTCTAAAGGAGATCAGTCCTGGATGTTCACTGGAAGGACTGATGCTGAAGCTGAAACTCCAATACTTTGGCCACCTCATGCGAAGAGTTGACTCACTGGAAAAGGTTCTGATGCTGGGAGGGATTGGGGGCAGGAGGAGAAGGGGACGACAGAGAATGAGATGGCTGGATGGCATCACCGACTCAATGGACATGAGTCTGAGTGTACTCCGGGAGTTGGTGATGGACAGGGAGGCCTGGCGTGCTGTGATTCATGGGGTCGCAAAGAGTCGGACACGACTGAGCGACTGAACTGAACTGAACTGAATGATGGATTAAGTTCCTTAACATCATCATCGAGCAAAAACAGAAACCCTTTAGGACTGGAGGGGAGACAAAGCATTTGAGAGTATGAAACAAAGTTAATAAATTTTTCAGAGGAGTTGAAACCTTGGACGAAGAACTCAGATCTGCATGGGGTCACATGAATAATTTTTGCATCTTGTGCCCAAGGAGAGTTGAAGACACAGAGATGGCACCAGTTGGTTAAAACTCAATAGAAAAATCTGCCAGGTTTCTAAACGCCTACGAAGGATGTAGCCAAAGCAGTCAGTGATACTCAGGGCCACCAGAGAACACAGAAGCACACCAGAAGCGGGGAGTAAGCAAAGGAAAATAACAAATTCTGTATGTGAGCTCTGCTGTAGTCACTACCGCACACATGGACCAGACCCATCTGCTGCAGTCTCTACCGCTCACATGGACCAGACTCAAAGGCCTCTGAACGGGGATCAACGTTGCCACTCATAGCAGGTGTGACTGAATGTTCTGTTTGAGTGTAACAGAAGTAAATGCTTTCTTAAAAAACAAAACCAACCTTATTTGAACCAATGTAGGATAATTTAGTGTTTTCACCACATAACCCTCGTAATGTCTAAGATACAATTCAACATCACTTGACATACAGAGAGTCAGGAGAATGGAATCATTATCAAGGAGAAGGCAATCAACACATGTCAAGTTCAAGGTAATGCACATGTTAAAATTATCAGACAGGAACTTCAGAACACCTATTAAAAATATGCTCAGTGAGATGAAGGAAAATGACATAATAAATAAGTTAGTAAATAAATGCACAAAATAATAAAGGGGAAAATTGCCCAACTAAAAATTCAACATCTCAAACTAAAAAAAAAAAAAAAGAAATCAGTAAGTATGTTCAGGATCAGAATTAAAAAGAAAAACTTAAGGAACTTGAAGAGATATCAAAAGAAATCATCTTATCTGAAAGAGAGAAAATAGTATGGAAATAAATGAATGGACTATTACTGCTCATTGAATAATTTCAAAAGTTCTAATATAGATATTCAGAATCTCAGAAAAAGAGGGAAGTTAGAGACATATGTAAATAAATAATGGTTGAACACTTCCCAGAGAACTTCCAGCAGAATAAATTCAAAGAAAATCAGGCTTAAGCAAATAAATATATATATTTATATATATATTGTATATTAATACACATGTATTAGTTGCTAAGTTGTGTCTGACTCTTTGAAACCCCATGGAGTGTAGCCCACCAGGCTCCTCTGTCGATGGAATTCTCCAGGCAGAAAACTGAAGTGGGTAGCCATTTCCTTCTCCAGAGGATCTTCCTGACCCAGGGATCAAATCTGCATCTCTTGCATTGGCAGGTAAAACAACTATTTACCATAGCTCTTGGGTAAAGAACCTGCCTGCCAATGCAGGAGATTTAAGAGTATACAGGTTTGATCCCTGGGTCAGGAAGATCCCCTGGAGGAGGGCATGGCAACCCACTCCAGTATTCTTGCCTGGAGGATCCCATGGACAG
Source organism: Moschus berezovskii (assembly GCF_049115385.1). Classification (NCBI taxonomy): domain Eukaryota; kingdom Metazoa; phylum Chordata; class Mammalia; order Artiodactyla; family Moschidae; genus Moschus; species Moschus berezovskii. The sequence continues at coordinate 57,543,980 of NC_142480.1, read as the reverse complement.
AGGAGCCTGGGCGACTACAGTCCAGAGGGTCCCACAAAGACAGATAAGACTGAAGTGACTTAGCATGCATGCATATATGTATCATAACCACAGTTCTGAAAAACAAAACTGCTGAAATTCTGAAACCAACTAAAGATAAATGACACATTATGTACATGAACTTAACTATCTGAATGTTCATGGATTTCACATCAGAAACCATGGAGGCAAGGATAAGTACAACAGCGATTTTAAAGTGTTCAGTTCAGTTCAGTCGCTCAGTCGTGTCCGACTCTTTGGACCCCATGAATCACAGCACGCCAGGCCTCCCTGTCCATCACCAACTCCCGGAGTTCACTCAGACTCATGTCCATCGAGTCAGTGATGCCATCCAGCCATCTCATTCTCTGTCGTCCCCTTCTCCTCCCGCCCTCAATCCTTCCTAGCATCAGAGTCTTTTCCAGTGAGTCAACTCGTCGCATGAAGTGGCCAAAGTATTGGAGTTTCAGCTTCAGCATCAGTCCTTCCAATGAACATTCAGGATTGATCTCCTTTAGAATGAACTGGTTGGACCTCCTTGCAGTCCAAGGGACTCTCAAGAGTCTTCTCCAGGACCACAGTTCAAAAGCATCAATTCTTCGGCGATCAGCCTTCTTCAAAGTCCAACTCTCACATCCATACATTACCACTGGAAAAACCATAGCCTTGACTAGATGGACCTTTGTTGGCAAAGTAATGTCTCTGCTTTTTAATATACTATCTAGATTGGTCATAACTTTCCTTCCAAAGAGTAAGCATCTTTTAATTTCATGGCTACAATCAGCATCCACAGTGATTTTGGAGCCCAAAAAATAAAGTCTGACACTGTTTCCACTGTTTCCCCATCGATTTCCCATGAAGTGATGGGACCAGATGCTATGATCTTTGTTTTAAAGTGTTAGGTAAAAGCAAAAGCAAAATTGTCAACCCAGGATTCTATATCCAATGAAAATATCTTTCAGGAGTGAAGGTGAAATAAAGATTCAGATAAGTGAAAATTAAAATAATCTTTCACCAGTATACGTGAGCAAAAATAAAAGCTGAAGGATTTCTTCAGAATAAGGGAAATGAACCCTAATGGAACTCAAACTTCAGGAAGAAATGAAGAACATCAGAAATGGTAGATATATAGGTAAATATTCAAACAAGTTTTTCTTTTATTTCCTTTAGAACTCATATGATTGCTTAAAGCTATGCTTATACCATCATCCTGGTGGTGTTCATAATGTATTTAGATATAATACAAGACATATGAAAGCTGAAATAAAAAGGAGGGTAGGGAGAGGTGGACAAATGGAATTAGATGAGTTGCAATATTTCTATGTTTTAGGTGAAATGATAAAATTTTAACTCAAAATTGGATGTCAAAAGTTAAGTGGAAATTACACACACAAACACTCAATATTTAATCTATAGAACAATCACCAAAGAACAAGCAGAGAATAGCTAAAAAGTCAACAGATGAATTAAAACAGAATTGGAAGTTGGAAACAGGAATAACATTCTATTGGAGGGAATGTTTCACAACTAATTTTATGAAGCCAGCTGTACCCTGATATGAAACACTGACAAAGCCATTAAGACAAAACAAATTATAGGCAAATATGCAACAGAACAAAGAGGAAAGAACACTTATGAAAATACAGCAAATCCAATCAAGAAACACATGGTAACATATTGTTTTAGTTGCTGAGTCCTGTTGACTCTTCTGCACCCCCATGGATGTAGCCCGCTAGGTTCTTCTGTCCATGGGACTTCCCAGGCAAGAACACTGGAGTGAGTTGCTATTTCCTTCTCCAGGGATCAAACCCATATCTCCTGCATTGCAGGTGGATTCTTTACCATTGAGCCACTAGGGAAGGCCAAGAAACACAGCAGACAAATACAAAATAATAAAACAGTAACCAAATTTCAATACATCAACAATTACATTGAATTTTACTGGAATAAACACTGCAAGCATAAAAGGTAGAGATGAGAATAGAATGAATATCTCTGTGGCAAAGTAAAAAAAAAGTCTTACCTCTTAAACAAGGGAAAATGTACCGAAACATACAACTGAACAAAACTGAACAAATGTCTCCAAGATATATTCAAAATCAAATGCTTTCACTGTCGAATTCTATCAAAAATTCAAAGAAGAAAGAACATTCTACTGGAGGGGATATTTCACAATTTTATGAAGCTGGTTTCACCCTGATATGAAACCCTGACAATGCCATTATGACAAAATAAATTATAGGCAAACAGGCAACAGGAACAAAGATGCAAGAATCCTTAAGAAAATAACAAACCAAATCAAGAAATACATAAAAAACATATACTATAGTGTAACCAAGGAGAATATGGCCCAAGAATGTAAGATTAATTTCACATTAAAAATAAATATAATCCACCATATTGACAAAATACATTCAATTATTTCAGTAGATGTGGGGAAAAAATTGACAAAAAACTCAACACTAATAACAATGAATACAAGAAAAATTATCTGAGAAAGGACACGTAACAAAAATCTTAAAGTTACTATATTTGATCATATTTGGCAACAGTTTGTTGTATACAAATTATGCTTTGAGAAGCAGATTTAAAACAAAATACTAAGAAGAAAACACTTAGGCATGCAGCCATATTAATATGTCTCAAAAACACAGTGAGTGAAAGAAGTGTTACACAAAAAAGAGCAAAAACTATATAATTCCATTTAGATGAAGTTATAGAACAAGACAAAATGATTCTATGATGAGGAACTGCACCATCTCCTTCTAAAATCTGGAACAAGACAAGGGTATGTGCTCTCACTACTCCTATTCAGTACTGAATTGTATGTTCTAGCCACTGTAACAAAGGAAAATCTATGAAGTAAAAGGCCTAAGTATCCGAAAGGATAATAACAAAACCATCACTTTTTATAGATGACCTGATTTCTACATAGAAAATTTTATGGAATCTACAAAGCAAATGCTAAAAATAACAATTAAATGCAGCAGTCAGAGGGTATAAAGTTACTTTTTAAAAATCAATTCTATTTTTAATACAGAAGCAAAAATCTGAAAAATAAAACTTAAGATTTTTCATTTACAATAGAATGAAAATCCATAAAATATAAGGAAATAAAATACACAAAATGAGAGCAAGACCACTATACTGGAAATTATAAAGTATTACTGAGGAACATTATAGGATACCTAAAGAAATGTATAGCAATGCCACTAGTTCATGGATTTTAAGACAATATCGTTAATATGACAGTTCTCCATAAACTGATCCACCGAAGCAAGCAATCCCAATTGACAAGCTGGTTCTGAACATTATATATGGGAATATTAAATGACAGAATAGTCAAAGCAATTTTAAAAAATAAAGCTTACATAATAGAGTTTATTATAAATTGATACAGTAATGGAACAGAAAATACAATCAACATATATCAATATATAATTAACTTATTTCTAAAAACACTGCCAATTCAAAAAGATACATGTACCCCAATGTTCCCAGTGTTCACTGTTTACAACAACCAGGACATGGAAGCTATCTAAATGTCTATCAACAGAGGAACGGATAAAGAAGATGTACATATATACAATGGAGCATAACTCAGTCATAAAAAGAAGAAAAACTGGGTCGTTTATCGTGATGTGTATGAACCTAGAGTCTGTTATACACAGTGAACTAAGTCAGAAAAAGAAAAACAGAGTGAAGTAAGTTAGAAAGAGACAAGCAAATATCGTATATTAATGCATATATATGGGATCTAGAAAAATGGTACTGATGAAGCTACTTGCAGGGCAGGAAGAGAGAAGCAGACGTAGAGAATGGACTTGCAGACACACAAGGGGAAGGTGGGGGTGGGGTAAACTGAAAGAGCAGCACTGACATATACACACTGCGGTGCAGACAAGAGATACCTGGTGGGAAGCTGCTGCATGCATAAGGAGTTCAGCTTGGCTCTCTGTGATGACCAAAGGGGTGGGATGCGGGGGCAGGGAGTGCGGGTGGGAGGGAGGTCCAAGAGGGAGCGGCTATATATGTATACATATGGCAGACTTACTTTGCTGTACAACAGAAACTAACACAAATTGTAAAGCAATTATACTCTAGTAAAAAAAATAAAAAACATTGCCAAGGTAATTCAGCGTGAGAAATGAGTCTTTTCAACAAATGGCCCTGGAATGACTGAATATATGCATGGGAAAAAAAATCACTATGCCTTACCACAGACAAAAATTAACTCTAAATAAATCATAATATCGAAAACTAAATACTAAAACTTCAAAGCATCTAGGAAAAAACTATGAGAAAAACCTCTGGCTTAAGAAAGGGTAGGTCAAAGATATCTTAAGGCACAAAATGCAGAACGAAATAATGTAAATAAATGAAAAAAAATAAACTATTAAAATTATTCTTCCCTTTTCTCTTCAGAAGACACTGTTAAGAAATGAAAAAAGTCACAAAATGGGAGAAAATATTTTCTACACATGTACTGAAAGAGAACATGTATCTGGAATATTTAAGAATTACTACAACTTGGTATGAAAACACCTCAATAAAAATTGGCAAAATATTTGATTCCCCAAAATTTGAATATTACATGACAGTTTCTCAAAAAAGTTGTGCATACACCTCTGTGATTCTGGAGTGATTCAAATATCACTATGGTACATCACAAGAACATACCATAAAGACACAGGGTAGAAGCACAGGTTTCATTTAGAAAGCTATTGCAATGATCCAGGTTAAAGTTAACTGTAGCTTAGAACCATGCTGGTGGCAGTGCAATTAGTGATAAGTGGCCATGTAACTCTACTTAGAAAGTAGACCAAGAGGATTTTCAGACCATTTGAATGAGAAGATAAAAACGGAATCATCAAGGATAATACTAAATTGTGGGGCTTGACAAACTGGAAGCCTGGAAGGGTTCATTAATGGAGATATAAGTCTGTGGGAAGAGCAGGTTTGGAGAAGGGGAGTCTGAGGCACCTATTAGACATCTGGGTGGAGACAAAGAGTAGACAATGGATAGAAGGTTTGGAGTTCAGACGAGAGGCTAGGGCTAGAGACATAAGTCTGCATATTATCAGCATCCAGACGGTGTTTAAAGGTTTCAGACGGGGTAATTTTAACAAGGAAATAATCATAGAGAGAAATGGCTCAAAGGTGTAGTGATCCCTTCAAAAAGTACAAATTTACGAGTTGGAGAAGATTAAAAGGAATCAGAAAAGGATATTGAGGCGCAGTCAGAGCAAAAGAGATAGTGCAGGAGACTGTGCTGTCCTAGGAAACAAGACCTTTAAAGAGGAGGGCAAGAACAGGTGACTCAGATGGTAAAGAATCTGCAATGCAGGAGATCCAGTTTGGATACCTGGGTCGGGAAGATCTCCTGGAGGAGGGCATGGCAACCCACTCCATTATTCTTGCCTGAAGAAGAGCCTGGAGGGCTACAGCCCATGGAGTCACAAAGAGTAGTGACTAACACTTAGACACTTATACTTAACAATAAATTTCTAAATAAGGCGGTCACTGGAAACTGGTCACTGGGGATTTGAAATGAGCAGCTGACTAGAGTGATAAAGCAAAAATCAGATAAAAGTGAGTTTAAGAAAGAACAGAGAACTGTAGCCAGTGATTAGAGACAACTGTGAAAGAGTCTGTTATAAAGAAGAGCACAGAGGGACTTCCCTGGTGGTCCAGTGGCTAAGACTCTGCACTCCTAATACAGGGGGCCTGGGCTTGATTCCTGGTCAGGGAACTAGATCCCAAATGCTGAAACTATAAAGATCCCACCTGCTACAACTAAAAGATCATGCATGCTGCAGCCAAAAAAGTAGATCATGCTTGCCACAACAAAGATCAGCAATACTGCATGCTACAACTAAGACCCAGCACAGCCTAATAAGTAAGAGCAGAGAAACAGGATGGAAGAGGATGTAGCAAGGACCAGGGGAAAGAGGGAGGAAAAAAATGACGGTGCAGGAGACAGAAGAAAGAAGAGTTGGAACAATATTTTTGAATTACTGGGTAGGGGTGTGATCCACTATATGCATGGAGAGTCGGTCTTAGGAAGCAACGATTCAGTGATTCATAGTTACAGGACAGAGAGCAGAAGATAGCAGGCACAGATGTTGGTAGGGGGATAGGTGGGCATGGCAGGGGCAAGACAGCAGTAAATGGGCACATGTGTCAACCATGGTCATGATCTGAGTGAGGACAGGCAGAAGTTATTAGAAAAGTAGGGCAGAAATTATAAAATAGTCCAGAAGAAAGGATAATGGCTCAAAGAAATGTAACATAGCTGTCAGGAGGTACTGGCTGTTTTCTGCTACCCGTGCTTACATGGGGTTTTGCTAATCAAGTATAATGAAGGTAGAGAAGGCAAAGAAATTAGTTTTTAAATGGGCCATGGAGGGCTTCTCTGGTGGCTCAGTGGTAAAGAATCCACCGGCCAATGCAGGGTGACACAAGTTCGGCCCCTGATGTGGGAAGACCCCGTGTGCCTCGGAGCAACCAAGCCCATGTGCCGCAACTACTGAGCCTGCGCTCTCAGGCCCCAGACGCGTCCACTACTGACCACGTGCTGCAACTACTGAAGCCCCTGTGCCCTGGAGCGAGAGGAGCCACCGCAACGCGAAGCCCACGCACCACAGCTAGAGAGCGTGTCTGCCCTCTGCAACTAGAGAAAAGCCTGCACAGACATCGAAGACCCAGCAGCCAATACACAAATAAAATGGCTTAAAAAACGGACCATGGAAACTGCGCTGCATTTTTGCTGAGAAACAACATGAAGTGGAGACAATGAAATTTAAACACAGAGGTTGTTGTTAACTAACAGGTTAAAAACAGAAGAGAACTAACAGAAAGGAAAATTATTTGACTGAGAAATAATTCCCAAGAAGTCCTTCAGAATGTATAGGACAGAAACAAAAATACAGATATATGAGTGGTCAAAGACATGGAAGATGTAAACAAGAAGGTCTAAGACAACATCTGATGGGTGTTGAAGGGGCAAAGAGTTAATGAGAGAAGAGGGAAGCAATATACGAAGATAAAATGCCTGAAGATTTAGAATTGTTGAAATATATCAAATACGAAGATCCAAATAAACCCTTAGCAGGATAAATAGAGAGACATCTGGGCTTAAAAACACCATGGTAGAACTGAAAAATACTTGGGGAAAAAAGCAGAAACATTCACAAGCAGCTAGAGAGAGAATACAATTCACCTGTGAAAAAAAAGTAATATGAGTGACTTTATGTCTCAGTGCAACAAGCGAAACAATAGAGTAGAATAACATATACATGCTTTCAGCTTTTCAATTCAAAAACTTGTACCTAGCAAATTATCTTAAGAGTAAAGCAAAGACTTTTTCAGAAAAGCATAAGCCAGCAGTGCTTATCACCTGAAGATTCACTCATGAAGGTACATATAACAGATTTATTTCAAGGAGAAAGGAAAAACATTCCTGGTATCAAAAGGCTGAATGTGAGAATGTATGTGCTCAAAAGCAACAGTAAACGTGCATACCAATCTAAATAAACATGGACTTATTAGAAAGGTCTAATGTAGGCGTGCTGAAACAATTTAAAACGGGGACAGCAAATGTCCGTCAACTGGGAAAGGTATGGGTTGATTTAGAAAAATTCTAAGACACCTTGTTGTTAAGCCTGTATGTTAAGTAGACATGTAAACCAGCTTTTCAGTATGGAGCTGAGCTTTATCTCATTCTTCCTGCATAAAACAATATCACCCACCAAAAACAAATGGAACCCCCTCCCCCCACCAAACAACTGTGAAAACTCAATAATCTATACAGACTCTGTTTGAAGACATTCGAGGGGAACAAAGGTATCCAGGATCTGAGAGGACAAGATCAAGGGTAACAGGCAAATGTAGTAAGGTACATCTTAGTTTGCCACTGCTTTGTCTTCTTTATAGAGTTTTTGTTACATTTTATTTTTGCCAATTTACTGTCTAAGACATAGCACACAGGAGCAGTTTAGAGAATGCTTCAATCTTAATAATCTAGGGAGTTAAACACTGGGGTGCAAGGGAACTAAGGCAGCCAGAACTTAAGGAACAAAAGAAACAGCAGAGATTCAAGCCTGACATTCGAATGCATGTCTCCATGAGAAATTTACTGTTTCTAGCACATGTGCTTAGGATGAAAAACTGAGGCCAAGCAGAAAATGAGAACCAAAAGCTTTTCGCAATCTCACTGAATAAAAAATGGAGGTTAAGGACTCTTAAAAGAGAAGGGGTCTAGTAAACTACAGGATTTTATTAAGACTCCTGAAGGACTATGCACTAGCGAAGGGGTAAAGCCAGAACAAACCAGTCCTCAAGATGCTTGAAATCCTATCTTGGGTCATTTCAATCCCTGATTGGATGATTCTGATTTGCTAGGCCCTCATTCCCTTCTCTATATTCTTTTGGGGGGGAAATAACACATTCCATATCCTCTAAAGTGTTTAAATTTTATCCAGTATTTGATTGAAAAAATAATCTACAATGGTCAGGATTAAAAAAGCAATAACCAAAAATCAAGAGAAAAACGGACAATGAAAACAAAAATCTAATTTAGATGTTAGAGTTACCAGATTTATATTTTAAAATAGCCACGATTAATATGTACGTATTTGTACCATAATTTGTAATATATATGGGCTTCCCTGGTGGATCAGATGGTCAAGAATCTGCCCGCAATATGGGAGACCTGGGTTCAGTCTCTGCATTGGGAAGATCCCCTGGAGGAGGGCATGGCAACCCACTCCAGTATTCTTGTCTAGAGAATCCCCATGGACTGAGGAGCCTGGTGCGTTATACAGTCCATAGCGTTGCAAAGAGTCAGACATGACTGAGTGACTAAGCACAGCATAGCACATGCAATATATATAGATGGATATTCATATATGAATATATATACTGTATTAATATATACATGAAAATGGACTTTAAAAAACTATGGAGAATATCAGCAGAGAACTGATATCTATAAAATAGAGTCCAATGGAAACCAAAAAAAAAAAACTTTTTTCAAAGATAAGTAAAACGAATACCTTGCTAAATGAATTTAGTAGCAGACCAGAAAAGAGAGCATTTGTGATTTGGAGTATTAGCAGAAAATACCTATACTTAAAGCAGATATAAACATGATAATAAAATACAGCAACAAAGATTCATGGCACATTTATAAGGGTTTGATTTATACGTAAAAACTTGGAAGTCCAGAAAGAGATAAGAGAGAAATGGAAAAAAGCTATAAATGATATTGAATGAGAATTTCTAAAAACCTAACACATAAACTGTGAAGTTGCAGATTTGAAGAACCTCAAATAGGATGAAGGGGGAGAAAAATCACATACAGGCAGTTCATAGTAAAACTGCACATAATTCATGACCAAAAGAAGGTGGAACAGCAGACAGTGAGGTTTAAAAAAAAAAAAAAAATCACATTTACTCTGCAATGAAAAACAATCTAAATGGTAACTGATTTTCACCAGAAAAGATAATAGCCAAAAGACAACTGAAAAGAATCTGCATAATACAGGATTTATCCGCTCCTTGAATATTTAGCAAAACCTTGTCTCTAAAGTTTCCAGGGCCTATGTTTTGTTTTCTGGTAAGACATAAAACCACTGATCCAATTATTTAGTGGGTACAGGACTATTCAAGTTCTCATTCTTTTTCAGTCATTTGGATACACTGCTCTACAAGTTTCACCTCTTTCATGTATGTTTCATCATTTTAAGCATAAAACTTCATAATATCCTCTTTCTATTTAATCTCTGCCTCATTTGAAATATCTCCCCTTCAATGCCTGCTGTAATTTGTGTACTCTTTGTACACTGAAAACTCTCAGAAAAGAGTAACTAGTTTTGTTAGTTTTTGAGAGACAGCTTTTAATTGTTATTCCTTTTATTTTATTTTAGCCATTCAGATCTTAGTTCCTCAACTAGGGATTGAACCTGTGTCCACTGCAGTGGAAGCGTGGTGTCTTAACCACTGGACTGCCAGGAAAGTCTCTGTTATTCCTTCTCATTTTACACATATATTCTACTTCAGTGATTTTTCATTTATTTTTCAGTTCAGTTCAGTCACTCAGTAGTGTCTGACTCTTTGTGACCCCATGAATCATAGCACGCCAGGCCTCCCTGTCCATCACCAACTCCCGGAGTTCACTCAAACTCATGTCCATAGAGTCAGTGATGCAATCCAGCCATCTCATTCTCTGTCGTCCCCTTCTCCTCCTGCCCTCAATCCTTCCCAGCATCAGAGTCTTTTCCAGTGAGTCAACTCGTCGCATGAGGTGGCCAAAGTATTGGAGTTTCAGCTTCAGCATCAGACCTTCCAATGAACACCCAGGATTGATCTCCCTTAGAATGGACTGGTTGGATCTCCTTGCAGTCCAAGGGACTCTCAAGAGTCTTCTCCAGCACCACAGTTCAAAAGCATCAATTCTTCAGCGACCAGCCTTCTTCACAGTCCAACTCTCACATCCATACATGACCACGGGAAAAACCATAGCCTTGACTAGACGGACCTTTGTTGGCAAAGTGATGTCTCTGCTTTTTAATATACTATCTAGTTTGGTCATAACTTTCCTTCCAAGGAGTAAGCGTCTTTTAATTTCATGGCTGCAATCAGCATCCTCAGTGTAATTTGGCTTCCTTCTGCTGTTCTTTTTCAATGGTGTGATTTTGAAAGCTAACTCAATAATTGTCATTCTGACTTAATTTTCCATATTGGTTTGGTCTTGTTCTTTATTTTTATCAAACACAACATGTCAATTCTATTATGTGGAGGAGCAAAATATCAAGAAGAGCCTAAGCATTCTTGAAGATGAAAAACAAATTGGGAAGGACCATGCTAAGTTCAGATGATGGCTGTGTAACATTGGTACAGGTGTAGACAAGAGACCAATGAATTGAATGGACCAGTCCACCTATGTAAGGTAACCTGATTTATGATCCTTGGAATTGTAGGTCTCTGAAGAAAAGTAGAATATTTAAGAAATGGTACTGGATCAGTTGGTATCCAGAAAACAAAAATGAAATCTACTTATCAGTAGATTTTAAAATTTAATATAAAAAGTAAAACCATAAGTACTGTAAAGAGCATCTTTATGACTTTTAGGCTGGGAACAATTCCTCAGTAATGACATAAAATGCCCAAGCCATATCAAAAATAATTAATAAATTTGACATTAAATATAAGAATTTTGTTCATCAAAATACACAGTGGGGAAAAAACAAGCCACAAAATTGGAGAAGATATTTCTATTACAATTTCTATCTAGATTATATAAAACACGTCTACAAATCAATAGAAAAGATAAGATGAGGGAGAAAATTAGTCAAAAGGAGAAAGAAGTCTCCCAAACTTATAAATATTATTAGTAATGAAGGAAATGGGAATTAAAGTCACACCGAAGTGCGACTTAACTCAATGGATTGACATGATTTTGAAGTTACATCATGTTAAGAGTTTTCTAAGATGCAGAGCATTGATAACTTTCATTGAATGCTGATGGTTCAGTAACCTGGGAAATGGCTGGCAGTAATTAATTAAGCAGAATGTGTATACCAGATAATACAGATATTCATTCCTAGGTATAAACTTGGGAGCAGCAGGTTTCAAACTTTAGCATGCAGGAAAAATGCCAGAAAACTGGTATAGACAGGATCAATCTCTGGACTCCACCCCAAGTTCCTGGTTCAGACAGGATCAATCTCTGGACTCCACCCCAAGTTCCTGGTTCAGCAGGTTTGGGGTGGGGCTCCAGAAATTCACTTCAGCAAAGTTCCTAGGTGATGCTGACTCTGCCCTCCCAGCACCACATCCTGGGAGTCACTGCTCTGAACCCTGGCACGTGTCCACCAAATGAAATGTCCAATGTTTACAAAAACACTTTTCATAAAAGCCACAATACTAGCAACCAACCAATCAAAACCCCAACCAAGCCTGCAACCAATTCAAATGTGCTTCTAGAGTAGAATGGGTAAATAATTTATGCATCAAGTTAAATATCATACAGAATGAAGATACTCGAAGGTCACATATTGACCACATGGATGCAGGTCAAAAAGTGAGTGAAATGATTTGCAAGTCACACAGAAAGACCTAAAAGTATTACATGATTCCTTTATAAAATCTTTAAAAAGCAGACAAAATTGAATTACACTGTTCAAAGATAGACGCAAAGGTGGTAAAACCACAAAGAGAAAATGACACAACATTCAGTGCCACTGTTACTTCTGGGGATAAAGGAAGAAGGATTCAGTAGTAAAGAGGCAGAGGCTGATTCTGAAGTATGAAGTGGCAGACTTCTAAAGCAGTAACAGCTTTCAATTTAAAGCTGGGTGGAAGTAAACAAGGGGGTTTCCTGGGTGGCGCGGTGGTAAAGGACCCGCCTGCCAATACAGGAGATGCAAGAGATGTGGGGTCAGGAAGATCCCTTGGAGAAGGAAATGGTAACCCACTCCAGTATTCGTGCCTGGAAAATCCCCTGCACAGAGGAGCCTGGCAGCTACAGTCCATGGGGTCCCAAGAGTCAGACATGACTGAAGTGACTAAGCTCTGTCCAGGGTTACAGACCCAGGTGCCCATGAGGGTCAGGGTAAAATATAAAGTACAGGAAGCCCGGGTGTCAGATCAGAAGGAGTGGTGACCAGGGTATACTCAGATTGCAACTCTTTTCCAACTACAGCAGTTTTCATGTGAGATTAGGATTAGGTTTCATGTTACCCAGTACTTTGATTTTTCAAAAACTCAAGATAGGAGTGAACTACTAATGCATGCAACTTGGACGGATCTGAAAGCCATTATAATGAGTGGGAAAAAATGCATCTGCGAAGGTTACCTAATATAAGATTCCTTCTATATGACAGTCGAGAAGTGACAAAATTATGGTGATGATGATCGGTAAGTGGTTGCCAGGGCTACAGCTGGGGGTGTGTGAACATTAAGGGGTAATACAAATGAGCTTTTCACGATGATAGAACTTTCCTCGAGACACAGGAACCAGGCACTGAGAAGGAAAACATAGGCCAGTTTGTGGAAAGACCTGTGTGCCATGGTAGTAAGTTGAAGATATGATCCTAAACTAAATGGGAATTCTTAAATTGATTTTTAAAGAGAATAATAATAAGACCAAATATTTAACTAGATAGTTCTAGTAGTGAAGTACACTTAATTATGGAAATGTGTATGTGTGTGCCATGTCCTCAGTCGTGTCTGATTCTCTGCAACCCCATGGACTATACCCTGCCAGGTTTCTCTGTCCGTGGAATTTTCCAGGCAAGAATACTGGAGTGGGTTCCACTTCCTCCTCCAGCCATCCTTCCTGAACTAGGGATTGAACCTGGGTCTCCCATATCTCCTGCACTGCAGGAGGATTCTTCGTGCACTGGGAGTCATCAGGGTAACACTGATGGAAATGCGGTAAGGAAATAAGAAACAAAAATTCTATAAACAGAAATGGTGAAAGCAAATGGGCAAAATCACTTCTATGGGATGCTGAAGGATGTTCTACAGAGACTATAGATTTTTTGTTTCTTTAACATGGATTCCCTTGTGGCTAAGCTGGTAAAGAATTTGCCTGCAATGCAGGAGACCTGGGTTCAATCCCTGGGTTGAGAAGATCCCCTGGAGAAAGGAAAGTATTGAGTCCATGGGGTCAGAAAGAGTTGGATATGACTGAGTCACTTTCACTTTCACTTTTAAACATGGAATAGACTGATTCACTGCAGGGAATCAGGTATGGAAATGCCATGGATCTTATGCCCAGTAACATTCACTTACCAGGAATTACTTCTGAGTCTTAGACAAACCTTCAATCACTTCTTGTCCCCTTAGCCCATGTGTTCCTCTCTCTGCTGGGGTTCTGATACCCAAGATCTGCTGTGTGGAGAGTGACACAGCTTCCGGCTAGATGTCTGACCCCACTAATATCCCACTTACATCTATGGATAGATCAACTAAACAGAAAATTAGGAAACACAAACTTTAAATGATACAGTAGACCAGTTAGACATAATAGATATCTATAGGACATTTGACCCCAAAACAATGAATTTCACCTCTTTCTCAAGCGCATATGGAACCTTTTCCAGGATAGATCACATCCTGGGCCATAAATCTAGCCTTGGTAAATTCAAAAAAATTGAAATCATTCCAAGCATCTTTTCTAACCATAACGCATAAGATTAGATCTCAATTACAGGAGAAAAACTATTAAAAATGCCAACATATGGAGGCTGAACAACACGCTGCTGAATAATGAACAAATCATAGAAGAAATCAAAAGAGACATCAAAATATGCATAGAAATGAATGAAAATGGAAACACAACAACCCAAAACCTCTGGGACACTGTAAAAGCAGTGCTAAGGGGGAAGTTCATAGCAATACAGGCACACCTCAAGAAACAAGAAAAAAGTCAACTAAATAACCTAACTCTACATCTAAAGAAAGTAGAAAAGGAAGAAATGAAGAACCCCAGGGTTAGTAGAAGGAAAGAAGTCATAAAAATTAGGGCAGAGATAAATGCAAAAGAAACAAAAGAGACCCTAGCAAAAATCAACAAAGCCAAAAGCTGGTTCTTTGAGAAGGTAAATAAAATTGACAAACCACTAGCCAGACTCATCAAGAAACAAAGGGAGAAGAACCAAATCAATAAAATTAGAAATGAAAATGGAGAGATCACAACCGACAACACAGAAATACAAAGGATTATTAGAGAATACGATCAGCAATTATATGGCAATAAAATGAATAACCTGGAAGAAATGGACAAATTCCTCGTAAAGTACACCTTTCCAAAACTGAACCAGGAAAAATAGAAAATCTGAACAGACCCATCACAAGCATGGAACTAGAGGCTGTAATCAGAAATCTTCCAGCAAACAAAAGCCCAGGTCCAGACGGCTTAACAGCTGAATTCTACTAAAAATTTAGAGAAGAGCTAACACCTATTCTGCTCTAACTCGGCCAGAAAATTGCTGAGGAAGGGAAACTTCCAAACTCATTCTATGAGGCCACCATCACCCTAATCCCAAAACCTGGTAAAGATCCCACAAAAAAAGAAAACTACAGACCAATATCACTGATGAACATAGATGCAAAAATCCTTAACAAAATTCTAGCAATCAGAATCCAACAACACATTAAGAAGATCATACATCATGACCAAGTGGCTTTATCCCAGGAATGCAAGGATTCTTCAATATCTGCAAATCAATCAACGTAATACACCACATTAGCAAACTGAAAAATAAAAATCATATGATTATTTCAATAGATGCAGAGAAAGCCTTCGACAAAATTCA
This sequence comes from Moschus berezovskii, assembly GCF_049115385.1. Taxonomy (NCBI): domain Eukaryota; kingdom Metazoa; phylum Chordata; class Mammalia; order Artiodactyla; family Moschidae; genus Moschus; species Moschus berezovskii. The sequence goes on along the minus strand of NC_142480.1, from coordinate 57,528,636 downwards.
ACATCCATTTATGATAAAAACCCTCCAGAAAGTGGGAATAGAAGGGACATACCACAACATAATAAAAGCTATACATGACAAACCCACAGCAAACATTATCCTCAATGGTGAAAAACTGAAAGCATTTCCCCTAAAGTCAGGAACAAGACAAGGGTGCCCACTCTCACCACTACTATTCAACATAGTTCTGGAAGTTTTGGCCACAGCAATCAGAACACAAAAAGACATAAAAGGAATACAAATTGGAAAAGTAGAAGTAAAACTTTCACTGTTCGCTGATGACATGATCCTCTACACAAAAAACCCTAAAGATTCTACCAGAAAACTACTAGAGCTAATCAATGAATACAGTAAAGTTGCAGGATATAAAATCAACACACAGAAATCACTTCAATTCCTATACACTAATAATGAGAAAATAGAAAGAATAATTAAGGAAACTATTCCATTCACTGTTGCAACGAAAAGAATTAAATACTTAGGAATACATCTACCTAAGGAAACAAAAGACTTGTACATAGAAAACTATAAAACATAGTGAAAGTAATCAAAGAGGACACTAATAGATGGAGAAATATACCGTGTTCGTGGATTGGAAGAATAAATATTGTAAAAATGAGTATACTACCCAAAGTAATTTATACATTCAATGCAATCCCTATCAAGCTACCAACAATATTTTTCACAGAGCTAGAACAAATAATCTCACAATTTGTATGGAAATACAAAAAACCTCGAATAGCCAAAGCAATCTTGAGGAAGAAAAATGGAACTGGGGGAATTAACCTGTTGGACATCAGGCTCAACTACAAAGCCACAGTCATCAAGACAGTATGGTACTGGCATAAAGACAGAAATATAGATCAATGGAACAAAATAGAAAGCCCAGAGATAAATCCACGCACCTATGGACACCTTATCTTTGACAAAGGAGGCAAGAATATAAAATGGAGAATAGACAGTCTCTTTAACAAGTGGTGCTGGGAAACTGGTCAGCCACTTGTAAAAGAATGAAACTAGAACACTTCCTAACACCATACACCAAAATAAACTCAAAATGGATTAGAGAGCTAAATGTAAGACCAGAAACTATAAAACTCCTAGAGGAGAACGTAGGCAAAACACTCTCTGACATAAATCACAGCAGGATCCTCCAAGACGCACCTCCCAGAATATTGGAAATAAAAGCAAAAATAAACAAATGGGACCTAATTAAAATCAAAAGCTTCTTCACAGCAAAGGAAACTATAAGCAAGGTGAAAATATAGCCTTCAGAATGGGAGAAAATAATAGCAAATGAAGCAACTGATAAAGGATTAATCTCCAAAATATACAACCTGCAGCTCAATTCCAGAAAAATAAATGACCCAATCAAAAAATGGGCCAAAGAACTAAACAGACATTTCTCCAAAGAAGACATAAAGATGGCTAACAAACACATGAAAAAATGCTCGACATCCCTCATAATCAGAGAAATGCAAATCAAAACCACAATGAGATACCATTTCACACCAGTCAGAATGGCTGCTATCCAAAAGTCTACAGGCAATAACTGCTGGAGAGGGTGTGGAGAGAAGGGAACCCTCTTACACTGTTGGTGGGAATGCAAACTAGTACAGCCACTATGGAGAACAGTGTGGAGATTCCTCAAAAAACTGGAAATAGAACTGCCATATGATCCAGCGATCGCACTCCTGGGCATACACACCGAGGAAACCAGAATTGAAAGAAACACATGTACTCCAATGTTCATTGCAGCACTGTTTATAATAGCCAGGACATGGAAGCAACCTAGATGTCCATCTGCAGACGAATGGATAAGAGAGCTTTGGTACATATACACAATGGAGTATTACTCAGCCATTAAAAAGAATGCATTTGAACCAGTTCTAATGAGGTGGATGAAACTGGAGCCTATTATACAGAGTGAAGTAAGCCAGAAAGAAAAACACCAATACAGTATACTAACGCATATATATGGAATTTAGAAAGATGCAAATGATAACCCTGTATACAAGACAGCAAAAGAGACAGAGATGTATAGAACAATCTTTGGGACTCTGTGGGAGAGGGTGAGGGTGGGATGGTTTGGGAAAATGGCATTGAAACATGTATATTATCATATGTGAAACGAATCGCCAGTTCAAGGTCGATGCATGTTTCAGGATGCTCAGGGCTGGTGTGCGGGGATGACCCAGAGGGAGGATAAAGGGAGGAGGGAGGTGGGAGGGGGGTTCGGGAAGGGGAACTCATGTACACCTGGGGCGGATTCATCAATGTATGGCAAAACCAACCAATATAATATTGTAAAATAATTAGCCTCCAATAAAAATAAAAATTAAAAAAAATAAATAAATGTACTGATAAGTGTCTCACTCATTTCGGAGGTGTAATTACTGGCACTGTGGGCACCCTCGGTGGGAAAAGTCTGATGGGGCTCGAATTGTACTCTAAGGGACAACACATTCTCTACAAGTGTTCGCTGACTTTGCTCACATGAACATCAAGCTGTAATTGGGACTAAAAACTTCAACTGAACACTGAAGACTTACTCCTTCATATTCATAGAAATATTGGATCAGAATGAATACAGGAAAAATGCTCCAGGTAATAAAGCAAGTGTATCTAATTAGCATTAGCACAGTGATGGAATAAAGCAGTTCACTGTATTAAGTTCCTCCACTTGCAGCTTTATTTCTGGCACTAAACTGAATCAGGGTTGCAATACATTCACATTAAGCCTGCAATAGCTCTGTATGCATTCAATGTGCTTAAAATAGACTAAGGTGCCTTAATTCAGAAAGCCTCCAACAGGGATTAGTGAGCGATGCTCTTTATAGCAAAGGACAATTCCTTTAGGGAACAGAATAAGAATGTCTTGGATGGTCTCCCATTACTCGGATCAACTACCTATTTGCTTTATCGAAAAGAAAATTGAGCTTGTTTCAGAGCCACTAACAATAAAAAGGATGCCAAGTTTGGATCTTCCTTTCCCTTAAAAATGCTCTCAGGAGTCCTGAGTTTATTTTAATCCAAACAGATTTCTGACAACACTGGGCATCACTATAAACTGGGAAGAAACCTAAAATATGGTGTTTCAGCATGTATGTCCACACACACATACTCATACATACACACACCCTCAAACATACACACACACACACTCATACATACACACATACCACTCACACTCAAACAAGCTTCTGCCCCCCAAAACAATAGCTCAAATCAAAGCCCTGCTGCGCAAGTACAAATTCCATTTTTGGCCTCTTATGTTTAAAATCTGTCGCATCACGTAAGCAAATATGCCCAAAACAAGCACCAATATTCCTAAAACAAGCATAATCCTATTTAAAGATGCCGTGTGAATTTCACTGTTTTTCCTTTCAAACAAAAAATAATAAGTTTGATGACACGAACAGAAAATAAAAGTCTTCCTCAGCTTTTTTAGGATCAGATCCATTTACGTGCAGAGTGAAACTATTTTACAAGGTCCTTTAAAATCCAAGAGGCAGATGTTCAGGTAAAAGCGAAGCCAGGAGACTGTTTATTTTAATAAAGCTATTATATGCGCTGCTCCAAATTAGGAGTGGCATTGAGGCTAGGGCATGTCTAAACCATCACCACCTGTCTGCCCTGAAAAATCAATTAAAGTCGCACTTTCACAGCACGGCCTTTCTAACCAATAAAACTTAGACAGCTTCATCATGAGACTTGAGTCGCTCAGAGGGGATGTATTTGAAACCTGAACCGTTCGTCTTACACTCCTGCCCTGCTTGTGTTCATATAAACCAACCACAGTAAAGCTGGCCTTCAGGGCCAGTGGGAGAAATCAGAGGGAGAAAGGGATGAAAATAGGAAAGAAAAAGAGATAGACTCTGACTCCCACTGGTTTCATCCTGAGCATCACACCTCCTTTTGGTGAATTCCAGTAATTTCTTCAAAGGCTCTCCCCCCACCCCACCTTTTTTTTTTCTTTTTTTTCTCCTTCAAAACAGAATCCTGGGCTACATTTTCTGTGCAAGAGAAGAGATCCAACTTTGCAAGTTGAAAGCAAGGGCAGGAAAGCCATCCCAAGTGTTTTAGTAATTAAACGAATATGCATAATGAACCATATGCCCAAAGGGCCTGTTCTTCATGCGGGCCAGATTTTTGTTTGAATTTTTAATTTTTATATACACGTGAAGCATTCAGTGTAATCTACCAACAGTGCAAGGGAACATACAAGAAGAAGAAGTGCAAGGGACAGTCCATGTAGGAGCAGGCACGGGAGACCCGGGAGAAATTCTCTCCTGAAGATATTGATTCGAATGCTGTTTTCCCCCCTCGAGCAATAGTTCTCGTCATCTGCTTGGAGGCTTCGGGAGACGTGTGTAACGTATACACTGACAGCTTTACACAATATGAGTAAAATACAGTGCCGTCAGCTGAAAAGTGTGAAAGTCCCGTGGGACAAACAAGGATTTCTTTAAAAAAAAAAAAAAATCCATCTACAGCCATCATTCAGACTACCATCTCGATTTACAGGGAATCCTCCCAAGTCTCTTCTGGAAGCAACATAAATATTATATTGCAGGCTCTTGGCCACATATATTAGCAATCTGAACTGATCTCAGAGGAATTCTTATCTCTCAATGATGCAACTGTACATAGTGGGCAGAAAATGCTCAGGATGAAATGCAAGCTTGCCCTTCCCACTCCTCCAGCAAGGCTGACTATGAATTTAAGGAGTGCAATATGGTGCCTGCAACATACAGAGCCCTAGGATTTCCTGCACTTCCATCATGGAAGAATTGGTAAAAGCTTCCTTTAAGCTTTTCGGTGTTACTTAGAAAATGCTGAGTTAAAATCAAAGCAATGTAAGAGATACAGAGTCTGATTAAAATTATGATCTCAGCTTTCGGACACCACACAAGAATAAGGAAGCGTTCTTTAATGCAGAAAGTGAGGTTTTAAAAAATATGTTTGCACAGCTTATGAAATTTCCAATGATGTCCTGGACAAAGTTATCAGGTCTATGTGTGGGTCAGTCTTATACGTGCCTAATTCAAGATAAGTATTTCAGAATTGCGTGTGTGTATGTGTTTGTGTGGTGGTGGGGGAAGCGGCAGAGAGGAAATGCTAAAGTCCACTATTTCTTACATCTGTTTTTACTGGAAATAACTTCAATGCAAAATGCCACAGTGGCCCTTATGGCATTGAGAAAAGATTATGAAAACAAATCTGATCAAAAGTCAAAGTGAACCCTTGGACTTCTTTCAGCCGCCCTTTTCTGAACACGGATATGCTGTCGTTTTCACAACGTAAACACCAGCGATGGAATGCAAAGTATTTAAAGAGCAAGTCATAATGGAGCTGTAAATAACATCTCTCATTGCTTTCACTCTTAATTCAGAGTTTATGCCTTTGACACTGGCAAGGCTACTTGATCTAGTGGTCTCAGCGGAAAGACAGATAAACTTCAACTGCAGGCAGAAGACAAAAACTGACAAGGAGCATCACCTTTCCTGACTGTTTAAATCCTTTAAGGAAGTGTTGGAGCAATTAGAGAGGGAGTGTAATCTTTGCAGAGTGCATTAACACTCTCCGACCTCCCAGACAATAGATCAGACCTCAGACACATAATGCTTCCCTAAGGCTTTTTAGCCAGTATATTTGATCTCTTAGTCACTGCGTGTGTGTGACTACAGGTATCATCCACGTAGAAGGCATTATTCATTAGCACTACTGTCCACTGCCTCCGACACTGGAAAGTAATCAAGCAAAAAGCAGGAAAATCACCATAATCCATAGCAGTATTTCCTGCATCTTTAAGATGTTCTGGGGTGTGGTTTAAGGGTGAGTCTAGACTTCAGGAAAATAATCTTTCCCCATTCTCTTATTATTTTTTCTTAAGCTACAGATTTCATTCTGTAAAAGGGAATTTGTTTTATATGGATGTGTGTGGGGGAAGGGGACGACCTCCAAAGCACTGGATGCTCTTTGTCTATAATATGAACTTCAGAATAGATTCATTGAGAAAAACATATGTGTGATAAACAACACCGTAATACACAAAAGAAAGCAAAGGGAGGAAGTCAAATAAACTCCCTGCACTGCAAGCTTTTAAATCTTCATCTATCCTGCATGTTACACGGCAGGACACACTGTTAAGGCAGTAACCTATTTCCTGACGAACACATCCTGTTGCAACTGCTAATCTCACAGTAGAAGCTTGGCTTTTACCATTTATTAGAAACATTTTCAAGAACTGCTTACTATGATATATTTTTTAATGGATTAGATTTGTGGTCAGTTGCTAACAGAGCAAAGAACTGAATATTCTTTACATGAAAGCAGAAAAATAGGTTTTTCGAGAGTCTGACTTGCTATCCTCATGAGGAATTGGAATAGCAATTGAAATAGAATATAAGAAGGCTAGAAGGTTCCTTTTCTCTTCTCTTTTCCCCCTTTGTAAGAAATTCTGTAGTTTGAGGGTATAGCAGACAAGACCTTATTGGTTCCAAACTTCATAAGACTTAGCAAAATGTTCAGGAGAGGGACAAAGACTGAATTTCGCACAATTTGCTCGAGACTATCATAGCTGTCTGTTGATGACACTCAACATCTACAGCCTAAAGTATTTAAACCAAAATAATTACATTTTCTGGAATCAAGGCAGTTCCCCTTGAAAATGTGCACTGCAAAGGTTTTTTAAATGAGGCTACTTGAAAAGAGGAGAGCTGAAAATTAGCTTTATGTTTAAGCAAATCACTTCAGAGTTTGCATCTTCAAACCCAAGCTTAAGGAAAAATGGCAAATGAAAATACATATTTGCAAAAAGAAATTTAAGAATTTTGAACATTAACTAGCAGGGAATAAATATCTATTGAATGTTTTAACTTTGCTTGAACAATGCCTGATATTTAAAATGAAATAATTAAAATAACTAAAAACTGTTATCATATCCACTATACAATTTCTTGGAGAAGGAAATGGCAACCCACTCCAGTGTTCTTGCCTGGAGAATCCCAGGGACGGAGGGGCCTGGTGGGCTGCCATCTATGGGGTTGTGCGGAGTTGGACATGACTGAAGGACTTAACAGAGGCAGCATACAGTTTCTAGTGTTCTCACAACAAATTGTTTATGTTGTGTTTTTATTGCTGGATAAAATAAATAGTTTTCAAAGAATCTGTGATTCTGCTCAAATTAAAACTAACCTTCAACAACTGGCTAAGGAAGAAAATGCCCTATGGAAGCAACTGATTTTATCTTTTGACACACAAGAGGGCTTCCCAAGTGGCTTAGTGGTAAAGTATCTGCCTGCCAATGCAGGAGACACAGGTTCAATCCCTGAGTTGGGAAGATCCTCTGGAGGAGGAAATGACACACAAGAAAACATACACATGCAAACACACACACACACACACACACGTATCACTAAACTTATGCAACTTAGCACTCAATAGCAAAAGACTTTACAAACCTAACCAATGGTACAGGCATCAAATTTTAGCTACAGGTTAAGAAAAGTAAAACAAAAAATTTTAAAAAGAGGCTTAAAATGGTTATTTGCCATATAAAATCTGTACCAGTTCAGCAGTAACCTAGATCTTATCTCTTGTGCTTACAGATGAACAAGCCGCAGAATATCCGAGAAAATTTTTATAAAAACAGAGATTACATAACATGCATATTTGAATTTTTTCTAATGTAATGATTTCTGCCTGCAGATGACTGTATCAAATTAAAAATAAATTACCAAAATTAAAATCCCCGAGAAACTGCACAGAAATTTACTTTGGGACTTTTATCATTTATGAGTTTCTATCGCCACCTGCAGGACTGCCTTCAAGTAAACTCCAGCAATGGAAAGGTTATCTGGTATCCTTTCTCTTTTCCCTTTTCCTTTCTCCTCTTCCCTTTCTTGGGTGTGGTCACGCATGTGTGCATGCACATGCACCAAAAGTCCAGGTAATCAATTATTTTTCCCTTGAAACGTGTCCATTACTAAAAGTTTAAAGACCACCAATGAAAAGAAAAATAAAACTTACAGAAAGAAGCGAAGGTGACTGAGGCCTAGGTAGCTAATTTTTTAACAGCTAAACACACATCACATTTTCCTATTTTGCAAAGTAGAAACTGGAGGGGAAACCAGTCTACAGAAATTTCCTCAATGTGAGGCCTTCAACACTTTCCAAGGCACTTTTACTATGGAATAGTTGAAAATAAAGTTTACAGTTGCATGTGCCTGGCTTATACCAGGGCAGAAGAAATGTTGCTGTTTGCAAATTCATACTTAATATTCTGCTGCTCTTTAAAACAAGAGACAAATGCGAGACAATATTTTGCTAAAAGTGTTCAGTTCAGTTCTTCAGTCATGTACTCTTTGTGACCCCATGGACTGCAGCACACCAGGCTTCCCTGTCCATCACCAACTCTCAGAGCTTGCTCAAACTCATGTCCATTGAGTCAGTGATGCCATCCAACCATCTCATCCTCTGTCGTCCCCTTCTCCTCCTGCCTTCAATCTAGAAGTGTTACTACAGTCTAATGTGTAAGAACAAGTTGAAGAGAAGTCACTTACATGCCCAGAACATGCAAACACTGACTATCATCCTCATCAGTCTCACCCTCAGCAGCACAGAGTCCCCATCAAGTCCTGATGAGGGACACTCATCTGCTGTGAGGAGAGGGCCAGTCAAGGACTTCCCCGGCGGTCCAGTGGATAAGAGTCCACCCGCCAATGCAGGGGTCACAAGTTCGATCCCTGATCCAGGAAGATCCCACATACCACGGGGCACCTAGGCCTGTGCCCCACAGCTACTGAAGCCCGAGCTCCAGAGCTCACACGCAACAACCACTGAGCCCGCATGCCCAGCACCCGTGCTCACAACAGAAGGCCCCACAATGAGAAGCCCGAGCCCCACAACGAGAGAGCAGCTCCCATCCGCTGCAACTCGAGAAAGCTCATGGGCAGCAAGGAAGACCCAGTGCAACTGAGAATAAAAACAAGTAAATAAACAATTTTTTACAAAGACAAGAAAAGGGCCAGCTAAGCCCACACCAAGTAGCATTATAGATATTCGGTCCCCCCAGGGCATATTCCCCTCTGGGTAGCGACTCTCCAGACGCATATTTTCCAAAGGTAAGACTTGCAGAAAAGTGTGTTTTTAAAGAACTTTTAAAAGCACAATCTGTGGACACTGTGTAGATACCACTCATACTCATGAAATGAAACCATCATCGCAAAATTTATGACCACCCAAGCCACATGTTGTGAAAATGGCATTAGGGCTGACGATCCTCCATTCTAAAGGCCAGGAGGAAAAAAATCACTGTCCCAAACCTTCGATTTCTTCCCCTGTGAAAGAACATAGAGCTCCATGTTTTTCCAGACTTAAAATTGTAGCCATGGGGGTGTTGCCTTAATACCAACTGAGCTAAAGAATATATTCCTTTCTTTTTACTTTTCCTTGACAAAATCAAGTATCTCTGGCAGTGAGTTAAAAACAAAATTTTAAAAAGCGAGGACAGAAATAGGCAAGTCTATTTTAAGGGGCCAAAAAGCATGGATCTGGGTTATAAGAAAATCCCAAGGAGACTAAAATAGTCAGTAAACATTGAACAGGAATGGATTTAGATGATGACATAATAAACTGACTTTTTTATTTAGCTGTCTTCCTATCTTTTAAAATAAAAGTGGGAGCAAGAGTACCAGTCCAGTGAAACTCCCCCCCCCCCGGCAAATTAGCTCTATTATTTCAAAGGCCAATGACATGACTCCAAGCTCAGCACAGAAGGAGCAAAACACACCTTCCTGAATTATAAATCAAATGGCAAAAGTACAATATAATATAGTAAACCCCAACCAGACCACAAAGAAGGCTTCTCTCCATAAACATCAGATCAGGCAGCTCGAATGATTACCATGCTCTCTTGTAACTGTCATCTGTGGTGGGTCTAATTACAGGCTGCCCAGCGAGCATGCCCGCATCACACAGCAATAAAAGGGCCAGCGGCTCGCCAAGCCCAGCCAGACAAGGGAGAGCACGCGCCACCTAATGGGGAGCCTCGAAGATCAGCCAGAGATGCTAATAAAGATGACAGCTTCCAAACAAATGACAAAGCTCGGACCACCAAAAAGGCAATATTGAATTAGCTGGAAATGCAAGTGTTGAGCGTGGTTCTTCAACAGGTCAGAACTGAAGCAGGAAATTGGTCCTGTGTTCAGACACACGAGCACTCTATGCCTCTCTGCCCAAGCCCTCTCTTATTTCTAAATCTCCTTTTCCGTTTTTGCATCACACAAACTGTTTGCACAACCAGGTGTCATATATAGAAACAGATTGGGGGTGGGGGACACACTTGGCTCTGTAAGAATCAAAAATAAAATCCCTGCAGATTCAGGGGCTGTGGATCTGGGTTAGAGATTTGCCAGTTCCCCTCCTCCTCCCCCAGTGTTCCGACCAATGTCTTGTGGCCATCCAGCTGCAAATGAGCAGCAGCCCCCACCCCACCATGGACAGCCTCGAGAAAAAGTTGAGAAATGTACATCCAGAAAGATTACAATGAAGCTATTTTTGGCTGTTTCTGAATCTTACCCTCCAGTGGGGTCATGGGTTGCTATGGTCAGAATAGTAACTGAACTATAAACAGTAGCTGATAACAGATAGTGTGCCTGAGTTCCAGTACTCTTCTAAGCAGCACTGATTTGATGCCTGCAGTATACTCAATCCCAAGATAAGCAGTAAGGATGGATACACAGATAAAAGACTGGGCCTCTGTCATTCAGTCCACAGCTCACAATGTCCTAACACAATCCTTCAATCACACAGCCAAGTTGCACTGAATTTCTTAAGCATATGACATTACCCTGAAATATTAAAATAAAACCCCCCTTTTTTGATATAAAGAACATAATTTATTAGGCCAAACATGAAAAGTACTATCATAGCCTGAAAGATAGAACCCCGTGATTTGGCATTTCCATGCACATTAATCAGCCCTGGAGATAGTTGACTCTTACACATTAGCTACATAACACAGAAGACAATGCTTTGCATTTCAACCCCATCCTCAAACAGGTCCTTCACAACCTTTGCAATGAAATAGCAACTTTGTGTGTGTGTGCACACCAGTACCCACTTCAGTGAAGTTTTTCTCTGAGTTAGGGCAGCAACATCCAGCCTCCCCATAGCTAGTTAGTTCAGTTCAGTTCAGTTCAGTTTAGTTCAGTCCAGTCACTCAGTCGTGTACGACTCTTTGCGACCCCATGATTCCTACCCACATTTGTAGCTCATTTCATATGTTTAAAAATATTTGTGATTATTAATTTTCTCTCTAAAAGGGCAAGTTTAATTTTTCTTATGGTGTGCTTTAATAATTAAAAGGTTATCACTTTGGTTTCAAGCATAAGAGGAGCACACTGGAGGGAAGATAAGAGAAAGAAAGACAGGGAGCGGCAAAAGAGGTGTGAAGGGATGCTGGGGAGAGGCTGGGATGCAGGCGGATGGGGTGAGAAGGGCGGGAGGGATGGAAGGAGGAAGTGAGAGAAGAACAGAGGCAATGAGGATGCTCTCTGTTCAGTCACTCAGATGTGGCCAACTCTTCTGAGACCCCATAGACTGGAGTAGTCCGCCAGGCGCCTCTGTCCACAGGATTCTCCAGGCAAGAATATTGGAGTGGGTTGCCCTGCCCTCCTCCAGGGGATCTTTCTGACCCAGGGATCGAACCCGCATCTCCTGCGTTGGCAGATGGATTCCTTACCACAGAGTCACTGTGGAGGCCCAGGATAGACAGAGGACTTACTATGATCATTTCATCTCTGCACCTCCGTATCTAACACTGGACAACAGCTGTGAAAAGGGAGGGAGGGAAGCAAGGAAGGAGGCCGTGAAACGCGGCCCGGGTAGAGGAGGGACGTGGTCACTGAAGTTTTTTCTTTCTCTAAGATTTAAGTTCCGAGAGTCAGGATCAAGTTCAAATTAACTTGGTTAGGGTATCTCTGGAGAGCAGAGTGAACTAGACTGAATTTTCTGGACTCTGCAAAGAACAACGGTCTCTAACCAGAAAATTCAGAGAAGGTGAAAAAGTGTGTGCTTACAAATACCTCCCAAGAGGAAGCGCAGGAAAGGCAGTAGGTAGAAACAAGAGGGTCCCCATCAGGGGCTGCGCTGACCAGAACCACTCACTAATTACCCACAGGGCCATGTGAAGACTGACAACATATGCTGTTCCAGAATTTAAAAAAATTAAGACCTAATGCTTACTAGTCAAAACTGGGATGCTCCAAAATACCAACTGACTTCATTCAGTATAGCTGGAATTCTGTCTGGAAATGCAATTCAATTATGAAACTGAAAATATAAACATGAAATATGCTAAAAATAGCTAAGAGTGTCCTTTTAAATTTTCAACAGATAATCTTTTAATGCAATTACTGTAATTTTATTAAATGGCATAATTAGTTAATGCCTGAGAAGATGTCAATAAAAGGTGCAATTATGTTGTAAAAAATTACAATCATAATGTACAATAATGGATTGTTCTTATGAAAAAAATTGCTGAAAAAGAACTTTATGGTATTTCTGAAAGTATGTTAGCTAGTCCTCTGTGAAAAGGAAGATTTTGGAGATCATGTTAAATCGAAAAATAATAAACTGGCAAATATCTTAAGCATCCTATGTAACATATTTAGAGATTTTTGCATATAAGTATACATTTTTGTAGCATTTAAGATGCCTAAAAATTTTTTTCCCAGACAACGTGGTGATTGTAACTGTGAATTTTTTTTTATATAGTCGATTAACAAGGTTGTGATAGCTTTGGGTGCACAGCAGAGCAATTGGGCCAAATATACACATACATCTATTCTCCCCCAAATTCTGTGAAGAAAGCTGAGTGCCCAAGAATTGATGCTTTTGAGATGTGGTACTGGAGAAGACTCTTGAGAGTCCCTTGGACTGCAAGGAGATCCAACCAGTCCATCCTAAAGGAGATCAGTCCTGAGTGTTCATTGAAAGGACTGATGCTAAAGTTGAAACTCCAATACTTTGGCCACTTCATGCGAAGAGCTGACTCACTAGAAAAGACTCTGATGCTGGGAGGGATTGGGGGCAGGAGGAGAAGGGGACGACAGAGAATGAGATGGCTGGATGGCATCACCGACTCGATGGACAAGAGTCTGGGTAAACTCCAGGAGTTGGTGATGGACAGGGAGGCCTGGCGTGGTGTGATTCACGGGGTCACAAAGAGTCGGACACAACTGAGCGACTGAACTGAACTGATTCTCCCCCAAACTCCCTTCCCATCCTGGTTTCTACATAACATTGAGCAGAGTTCCCTATGCTAGACAGTATGACCAACACTATTTTAATAGGCTGATCTGAAAACAAAACGTCCATTGTAGTCATTTGTAGCAAAGTAAATTCAATCTGAATTCTGTGGGCGACAGAAGGGGCAATTCTCCAGGTCTCATGAAATTTTTTCAAACTCTTCTCAGAAAACATTCAGCAGTATAACTTTCTGCTCCCCAAATGCCCTCTGCTTCTCAGTGCTGTGTGCACGTGTGTGTGTGTGCGTGTGTGTGTGTGCGTGTGTGTGTGTTTGCGCATGCGTGTGTGCGCATGCATATGTGTGTGTGTGCATGTGTGTGTGCGCGCACATTCATGCATGATGAAAAGGTTCATTCTGTCACAGTTGCTGTTGTTTTTCAGTTTCAATGTGAAATCATTTCACACTTCTCAAAATTACAGATCCCTAAAAGCTAAGAATTCTGTTTGTGTTAAGTAGAAGCTAGCAGTATGAAAGTGGAGAACTGTATTTTAACCTCATGGGGGGAGTTGATTGATGCTTTAAGTTATATATCATACTGCAGGACCTGTCAACTCTGAAGAATTAATTCTTCGGTTTCTACAATCAAGAAATACAAGGAAAAAGTCACAGATGTTAAAAGCATAGCTTTATGAAGATACCCATTGATATATGGTAGACTTAGATTGCTTTTTAACATCAAAGATCCAAGTAAAAATTTAATAAATAAGGAATCCATCAAAAATTCCCCACAGACTTCTCTCCCTGATACAAGAGGTAAGTGCCTGAAGATTGGTGAAAAAACAAAACTATATAAATGCAACTTTATTTTTACAGCATTGGGAGATCTTTGCTATTTAAAATAATCTTCTGATGATGCCAACTGTCAAGCAAATATTTTCTGTCATATGAAAAAAATCAATGCATTTTCGCCATGATATAACCTTAGGTCTTTTTATAGATAATACTGGGGGGCTTGTAAAATAGTTACCTAAGAGAAAAACAAAAACCCAGACAGTTGAGTGAACAATATAAGTGTCAAGATACAAAATTATCTTTTGAAAAAAAATTCAGTTCTTTTTAACTATCATCAAATAATGCATTTGCACTAGACATGGGACTATACACTAGAAATATGGGCCTTCCCACACTAGAAAATTAGGCTAATGCCTCTGAAAGCTATTGCTTTAAAATATTCTGTACTAATTTACTAATGTAGATAGTCACTCTTCTTGACTCCCAGCCCCTATTCTTAACAACTTGAAATACTTGAAGAAAATCTGAAAAGAACAGATTTCTTCCATGGTTCCTTCCTTTAGTTCTTTTCACTCTTCAATACCCCCAAGAAAATCTTTCTACATCATCTAAGGGCTTCCTCCAAAAGCAGGAAAAGATAACTCAGTCCTCAATTTGGGGCTTAGTCTAGAACCAAGCACTGAGGTTTTCCAGACCATGAAGCTGAATTCCAAGGATATCATAAGCATGTGATTCCCAAAGTCAGGGATGTTCCCCAAAGATGCTACAGACATTTCCACCTCTTGCTCCTTTTATTCCAGCTCTTGTGAACATAATGACTGTATCTGAGAATTATTCCTACCCATATATTGACAGTGTCTTTCTCCCAAAGCATCTTGGAATAGGCTTAACTCCCATTTGTAATATCTGGATACATATAGGAAGTGACTCACATGGTTGTTCCTAGAGTTATTATGTGACTGTGAGGTGCTATGTCACTTCAGTCTGACTCTTTGCAAAACTCTGGACTGTAACCCGCCAGCCTCGTCTGTCCATGGGATTCTCCAGACAAGAATACTGGAGTGGGTGGCCATTCCCTTCTTCAGGGGGTCCTCCTGACCCATCAATTAAACCCAACTCTCTTACCTCTCTTGCACTGGCAGGCGAGTTCTTTACCACTAGCGCCATCTGGGAAGAGTCATTATCTATCTACCTAACTGCAAGGACCACAATTCGTGTATTTGTCTCTAAGGACAAGGATCCTGAATACAAGGGTCCTTGAAATACAAAGACTACAATCACTGCATCTTTGGCATATATAAGAGGCAGTGTAGCCCAATGGCTAAGTGCAAGGACTCTAAATTCTGATGGTCTGAGTTGAAATCTCAGCTCTGCCTCTTAAATGCATATGAGCTTCATCACTTTATTATTAACCTTTATTTACCTTCCACGGGCTCATTTTTCTTATCTGTAAAAGGAGGGGAATACTGTAACTGGCACCTACACCTGCAGGTTGTTGTAAGAACTAAATGAACGGACATTTATGACACGCTTAGGATGGCACCTGACATGCAGCAAACACTGAAACAACATGAGCCATTAGTTATCCCTGGAGCTCAAAGCCTGTGACTGGGAATGATCATGAGCATGTATATAAAACACCATGTATATTTATAAATCCATTCACATGGAAATATACAGATGTGCTTCTTCTAGACATGATGCTTTAGCTACATGTGGCCTCTGTCAATAAGCTGACGTCTCATATGAACTTGTCTTTTAATTGGAGAAGCAAGACTGTGAAAATTTAAGCAAAAAACAATTAACTTTAACTTGAAGCAAGTCAAGTTCAGAAAATATAACACAGTAAGAAAAAAAAAATCTAGAAAACTTAGGGGAAGGAGAAAGACTCAAAAGCAGTAATAAGCAAGATTTCCCCTAATTATCCTAACAACAACAAAAGAAACCCTTGAGCCTATAGAAGCATGATTTAGAATTTGACTACTCTAAAAAAGTACACATTCAATGACCTACTGTACAGCACAGGGAACTATACTCAGTATCTTATAATAACCTATAAGGAAAAGAATCTGAAAAAAAATAGACATATACACATGTAACTGAATCACTTTGCTATACACCTGAAACTAACAACATTGTAAATCAACTATACTTCAAGAAAAGTTAAAGGAAAAGTCCACAATTAACTTCTCACAACAACAATGAATTAAACAGTATATAGCAACACTTATACAGCAGGTGTCAGGGAATTAAAGATAACTTTCTTCTTTTAGTATGGGGACCAGAACCACCCATCTTACGTGGAGAGGGGATTCATCCCCAGTGGGGTAGGTTGACGCTTAGACAGCATAAAAAGATAAATTTTCTCATGTTTGTTCATCTCCTTCTGACTGGACCCCACATGGACCTAGGTTTTCTTTTTCTCCTGTGATTCTGGGCCTAGATCTTCACAGGCTGCTTTCCTTTAACTCCTGCTTTCAACAAGATATGATATATTCATATACACATCCACAGGATCCCTTAGAAAATGTATGGCTTGCTTTCATAAAGTCTTAAAATTAACAGCCAGAATATCCTAAATATGATCCTATTACATTCCTGCTTTTTATCAGCTGAAAATAGACACACAGACATGTTGTTAGTAAGGCAACTTTATGTTTAACAGAAGTGAACAAAAATTCCTAGAGTTCTGCCCTTAGCTTGCAGTGTTGTACCTCTAGGGGAAGGACAAGCCCCAGTGGAGACTGGTTCAACCAACCCAGTTCTTTTCACATCTGGGCGATGAACCCTCAAACAGCACTTATCCTAATTTCTAACAGAGAAAGGCTTTTACATGCAGTCCTACTGTTAAATAAATCCTTGCCATAAGACCTTGCTTCAGGGAGTTCCCTGGTGGCAAAGTGGTAGAGGATCCATATTGCTACGCAGGGGACGTGGGTTTGATCCCTGGTCGGGGAACTAAGATCCCACAAGCCACAGAGCGACTAAGCCCGAGCGCCACAACAAGACAGTTCAGGGGCTGCGTCGAAAGGTTCTACAGGACACAATGAAGCCCCAGATGCTCCGACTAAGATCCAACAGGGCCAAATAAATGAATAAATATTTTAAAAAAGAAATTTAAATTATTGTTAAAAAGACCTTGCTTCAGACAGCACAAAAACTGTTCTGCCCCTGTAACGTCAGAGCAAGTGAAGAAGCGTGAACGAAGGCATCACATGGACGAATGAAGACCAGGAGCAGACTGTAGGAGAGTGCTTGTACCGCACCCCACAAGACAAATACGGTATTCCCACAGGGGACGGGAGGAGGGAAGCCAGGCTTCAGATTAGAGTCTTCCCTCCTCCCTGTCTGGCCCAGGTCACCGAGGGACCCAACATTCAGCAGAAAGACCACCCTGAAGGAAGCCCTACAGAGTCAGGGAAACGGCCAGTGGCAGCCCCCAGGTGTGGCTTCCCCCATCAGTCCTCCACAAGCAACTGATGGTAAGTCTGTAAGCAAGAGCCATGAAAGCAAAGTGTCTTTCGAAAAATAGGAAGGCTCGGCTACCTGTGATCTTATTTAAAAAAGAAATAAAAATAAGGGAGGCTATGACACATTTTGTATTTTATCCTAATAATGCATTTTCTTTAGGTGTTCTCGTGTTGGGGAGCATAAATGGTTTTAGAGTGACCAACATGATGGACAAAAACATTCTTGAATGAAATCACACATCTGCAGCTTAGGGAAGGGAGATACGCATGTCTACATCTGCAGTATCTCTTGAGATCCGCTGTGGATGGTCAGGGTCAACGTGAGACAGTCATTCAAAAGTCGAACTCCAAAGGACAACAGAAAATTAAGTGTATCTGAGTGAAGCTCTCAAGACAACCCAGAGAGAGAGAGAGCGTGGACGCATGGATCACTGGTAATTGACTCTGCATTTTTCCAGTGAGGTCCAGTGGAAAATGTTCCCTATCCACACTGCCAGTGGGGGCTCTCACAGTCCTGGATGCCTCCAAGGGATTCCTGCGAAATCGCATTTTGGCAAGCCAGCAAGAAGAGCACCCCTGTATCTTTCATGCCGTGGGACTGAGGGAGGTTCAAAGACCACGTGCCAGCCTGAACCTGGCAGCCAGGCTGGCAGAGGACTCTGCAACATGGTGTCGGCAAGGAGGGTTCACTCAGGTCGCAGGCGGTGCAGAAGCAGCCCCCCTGCCAAGGCTCTCTTCCTGGGTAGAAGCCCCCTCCATGAAACAACTTACTTCTATTCACTTGTGGTAATCTTTCTTCAGATCACGCTGACAGCCCATTAATCATTTCTGTCATCCCCCTACATAATCCAGTGCAACAGATCTCTTGTTTTTCTAAAAATCCCAGTGCCAGAAACCAAGCTCCAGAAAGAGGAAACCCTTTCCTCTTCCCAGTGGCTGGCCTGGGTGCCGAGAGGAAGAAGTTGCTAGTTGTGGTAAATGGCCTCTTTTGCCCAGAATCACAGAGAACATTCCCTGGAAAGTTTGTAAAGAGAATTCAGGTGGGAAACAGAGGCAGGGAGGCTGAAGAGGAACCTGACACGGGCAGCCGCCAGCTGAGGGGGAACGTGAGAAAGGAACATGGATGAATCAGCCCCCAGTCAAAGTCACATAGGGATTAAAGAAATCCTTCTTCATGGTGTAACCAAGGCCAATTGGTCCAGTAACTTTAAACCAAAGAAAAAGTATGTTAAAGGCCAAGGCTGCAGCCATCACAGAACTTCTGCCTCCCAAACCAATGAAAAACTAGCATTAACTAAAGACAAAACAGAATGAGCCCCAGTGGCTGAGAAAAGGCCTCTTGTGGAGTCAGTACACTGCTTACATAATAAAAGTGGAAGTGACTGAACCCACTGACCTCTGGGACTGACTTTTTTTTTCATGCAGATATGCCTGGTGGGTAGGAATGAGCCTCAGATAGGGTGCAGGGGATAGAAGAGCCACGATCGTGACTAGACTGCTCACACACGTATTAGGTCACATTGTGACCTGTACAAGGGACAGAAGTTAATGACATCACATAGAGGTCCCCACCATCTGGGATGTAATGCCTGACGACCTGAGGTGGAGCTGCTGCAATAAGAAGAGAAATAAACTGCACAATAAATGTGATAAACCTGAATCATCCTGGAACTATCCCCTCACCATCCACCCCTGGTCCCTAGAAAAACTGTCTTTCATGAAACCAGTCCTTGGTATCAAAAAGGTTGGGTACCACTGGCATAACACAGAAGGTGGAAGAAGAAAGGCTGAGTGGCTGTTTCTCCTCCCATGCCCGACGCTACCAATCTGATCAATGACAAGCTCCTTTACAGGCAAGGGAGGATGCCCCGAGATGCAAAGCGAGGACACTGTGCTCTTAATAACTTGCCAGTCCCTACTAGATTCTTGGACTCTTGGAGGTTGGCCCAGGTGGTCTGAAGATCATGTGCAGGTCTGAGATTCTGTTATTTCAGCATGCTCACAGGAAGCGCCGATGGTATTATAAAAGTGTATTTCACAGACATCATGGTTCTCCTCAGTGCTGTTGAGTCAACTTGTAGTAATCAGTTATGACTCAAGAGGTTTGATATGAACATATGTTTTTTATACCAAAGTCTGTCAATGATTTACTTGAAACATAAATTAGAGCAAGGCAGTCTTCATTTAGTCATGTGATTTTTCATCTGCCATTTTTCAAAAAACACCGGCACTTATGGGAAGAAGGAGAGAAACAGACCCGTATAGTGATTAGACAAATGATTATAACCACCGCCACAAGAACATTCGAAGTGATGCTCATGGACTACACAGTCCACGGATTCTCCAGGCCGGAACAATGGAGTGGGTAGCCTTTCCCTTCTCCAGGGGATCTTCCCAACCCAGGGATCAAACCCAGGTCTCCCACATGGCAGGTGGATTCTTTACCAGCTAAGCCACAAGGGAAGCCCAAGAATACTAGAGTGGGTAGCCTATCCCTTCTCCAGCAGATCTTTCCAACCCAGGAATTGAACAGGGGTCTGCTGCATTGCAAGTGGATTCTTTACCAACTGAGCTATCAGGGAAGCCTATCAAGAGATAGTATATATATATGAATATGAGTTGGGTGGCTCAGTGGGTAAAGAATCTGCCTGCAATGCAGGAGACTCAGGTTTGATCCCTCGGTTGGTAAGATCCTCTGGAGAAGGGAATGGCAACCCACTCCAGTATTCTTGCCTTGAGAATCCCGTGGATAGGGGAGCCTGTAGGGCTACAGTCCATGGGGTTGCAAGAGTTGGACACGACTGAGTGACTAAATCATGAGTTGGGTAAGTTAAAGGATTTCCAAGGATAAATTTGATAAGGATGGTCTTAGAAAGAAACCTCCTATACAGTCTCCTATGTCTCCTACATAATATATTTTAAGAAAGCGACTGTATGTCCTTTATTTTTTAAGTTTCCTTACTGGCATAAACTTCAGCTTTGCTGAATGTGCAGCATTCTGTTTCATCTAAGTATAATAAAACCCACCTGCCTTTGGATTTGGGACTCAGAGCAAATAATCTGATTTTTTTTTTTTTTAAAAGGAGCCTTACCATGAATGCTACTGTACTTCTCAGCGTGGATTCCCACTGGAAGCAGCTTTTAAGGAATTGCATTGTATTCCATATAGCCATGGTGAGTCTCTTCACTCGGTCTACATCTCTGGATAAGATCTGATTTTAAAAAAATGGAAAATAGGGAACGAGATTTACACACTTCAATTATTCTCTTTAGATCAGACGGCCTGGTCATTTAAATTATATTCTGTATAGCCACAAATTAACAAAACAATAAAGAAGAGTTGTACAATTTTTCTACAATTCATTTTTAAAATATGAGCATTCAGGGAGGTAAAGAAAATCCAATGCATTTTATAGCTCCTTTGAAGGAGAACAGGCTGTTTCAATAATGTTCAACACAAAACTGAGCTGGTAAAAAATACAGCCGTCAGGCATGTGATGTGTGTGAATCTGTGTATGTGTGTGTTTGAGAGAGACAGAGAGAATGGAGTGAGGATTTGTGCTGTTTAGTTTTTAGTTTGGAAGGAACTGGGTACTTTTAGTAGAAATCTACGTGTATTCTAGCTCATCACATCTAGAAGAAAAAGTCTATAAAGCTCCAATCCTTTGGCCACCTGATGTGAAGTGCCAACTCACTAGAGAAGACCCTGATGCTGGGAAAAACTGAGAGCAGAACAGGGCGACAGAGGATGAGATGGTTGGATGGCGTCACCGACTCAATGAACACGGGTCTGAGCAAACTCCGGGAGATGGTGAAGGACAGGGAGGCCTGGCGTGCTGCAGGCCGTGGGGATGCAGAGAGTCGGACACGACTGAGCGAATGAACAAGGGCAACACAGGAAAGTAAAGTTCTGGGGAGGGAATCCAGCTCTCCCACCTCTTTGCTGTGTGACGCTGGGCCAGTTTCTTAACCTCTCTTATTCAATGAGGTTGACATAGGAGAGGTAACCTTGGAGGTTGTGGAGACACTTGAAGGGCTTAGAACAGTGCCTGGCACATACCAAGAGATTTTAAGGAGTTGAGTCACAAGTATAGGTTTCAACTTTGCAACCATCTGGGGACATTTAGTGGTGAGAGGCCCTAAGGGAGAAACCTAACATCCCCCAGGGTCTCAGCCCCAAATGCCCTGGTGCTCCCACCTCCCAAAGCCACCCCACACGGAGGTGAGGGTCCTGTTTGGCACAGGCAATGTCTTTTCTCCCAGATGTAGGCAGATTCATTTCAATCTGTTTGCAAAAGAGGCAATGTCACCTACCTCAATTCAGGTTTTAATTTTTTAAGTAAACAGAGCAAAAGGCAATAATAATAACAATAATAAAGCCACTGACTCTGATTACAGAAAATAAATATTACACTCAATATTGTGGCAGACCAAAACAAAACATTCAGATGCTCCCTTCAGAAGAGGTTTAAGGCCTTTCCCCAGTATGTCCAGAAGTTCATGGGAAACCAAAGGATGGTAAGCTGCCTTTATATTTAACTTGCTTTATGTAATCCCCAGCTGCTCACCCCACAGGAAGTGGTGGAAGTCATAAACAGTTTAAAAAGGGGACACGTTGTTACACAGCTGAAGAGGGACAATAAGTACAGAGTGAAATCCTGAACTGTGTTGGACTAGAACAGGGAGGGGCTCTGGAAAGAATTGGAAAGGTCGTGGTAAGAAAAATGTGAAACTTCCTCTACTCAGCCCTGATCTTCACTTTCTGTTGAGCTGATGAGAGAGGAATTAAGGGTCCCTGGCACGGGGAGTGAGGATTAATTCCACTGGGGGTAAAATGCCGATACACCCCAAATTTAGGCAAAACAGAAGCGGGAGGAACCGCTGTGGGTGAATCTGAGGCTGGACATCTCAAAAGAGCCACTGGCTTAATTGTATGATGGACGTCATAAGCAAAATGCCTCTGAAATATGCCAGGATGGAGAAAAGCATGGCTGTGATGGAAGGAGGGCGGAGGGACCCAGGACACTCAGGAGGTTTATGGAGGCTTGACGCTCAGAATTCTTGTTTACAACATGGTTCAGGGATGAATGGAGGGCCGGCACTCCCTGCATCATCCAACAGATATGTTCTCAGTCTTTCCCTTGTTTACTAAACCCAACCCAAGTCCTCATCTAGGGAGGAAAGGGGAGGTGATGGGATGGGGGAGTGGAGAGAGGGAGAAGGGAGAGGAGGGGAGATGAGACCAAGTCTTCAGCAGTAAGTAGTCCAGGTACTGGTGCTGAGTGTACCAAGAAGCCAGGTTACTGCCCTGACCTACCTTTTTGGACAGCTTGCGGCCATCTTCAACAAACCGCTTTTCTCTGGGAGTAAAGGTCCGAATACTTGCTTTGATCTAGAAAGAAACATCAGGGTTAAAAACAGAAGCATTGAGATGGACTTCACTCTCTCTCGAATGACTGAGAAGCCCTAGAAACCAACACTTTCTGACCCTAAGGGCTTGGGTAGGGGTTGGGAGCAGAGACCTAGGGGTGCCCCAGTGCTCTGCAAGGGCTTCTGGGGTCTCACTTCATGAACATCAGTGTCATGAGTGATGAGACTGGAGGTCAGACTGGAGACTCGTGGGGGCTCTTCCCACGCTGCAAATTGAAGAGATTTTTTTAAACCACTGCAGAGATTGATTCATGAAGTCCTCCAACTGAAGTCTCTAAAAAGTCAAACTTCCCTTCACATCATGGTTTTGAACTATCCCTTTGCCAGTAATACCTTGAAATGTGAAAATCAGTTTCCGGCTTATAAAAACATTTTTTTCCCATAGAGAATCTCATTTCCTCTCAATGATCCAGAAAAATAAGTACGTGAGTCATCTTAGTCCTGCTTTTAGGGAATAAACTGAGGGTCAGAGAGATTTTGCAGTTTGTCCAAATGACTATACTAAGGGAAAAACCTCAAAAGTAAAATTTAAGTCCTTTTCTTCTATATCAAATGGACAACTAGAACATTTCTGAACTAGCAGTTCTGGATTTAAGGCTGTTTGCCTCCTAAAACTCCAGTTTCACCTGTATGCATATTCTATATACAAGTCCTTTGCCAGAAGAAAACAGGAGATGCAGGGTGATGTGTGTGTAACACACACCAGAGGTTCTCCTTGAAGGGAAATGTTAAATGGGGAAGAAGATGAAGTAACAGCAGACCCGCATACTGGATCCCGTGTCCAGAGTCCCAACATTTCCAGGAATAAAGTAGTAAACGTCCCTGCTACTGATTTTATGAATAATCTCCTCAACAAGGGAAGCAATCAGCAGTGCAGCATCAGCGCTAAGAGTCGGGAAGACCTGCATCTGGATCCTAACACACTCATTTATTAGCAGATCAGTTCTCCTCCTGAATTCCACTTGCTCATCATAAGATGACATTCATGCTCACTATGGACCAGGCTTCTTCTGGGAATGAAACGAAACAGTATCAGAGCCTGGGACATTGTAGGTGGGTAATAAATGGCAGCCATTCTTCTAATTATTATAAAGGCACCACTATCCTATATTCATGGACCCCACTAACTAACCTGTGCTGTCCCTTCCCATTCTAGAACCTGTTGCTGATACCCTGACAAAGGAATGCTCACAGCAAAGTAAGCCATGTTCCCGCACGCCTAGGGATTTCTGTTCCAAACAGTCGAACTGTATGTCCATCAGAGCCAAATGCACTAATTCGTAAACCTGTTTATGCCAATTTTGTTCAATACTGTACTTCTGTATTTTAATTATTATAGAGATTATTGATATGCTATGCAAGTATTAGTTGCTCAGTCACGTCTGACTCTTTTGAGACAACATGGACTGTAGCCCGCCAGGTTCCTCTGTCCATGGGATTCTCCAGGCAAGAATACTGGAGTGGGTTGCCATTTCCTTCTCCAGGGGATCTTCCCGACCCAGGGACTGAACCCAGGTCTCCTGCGTTGCAGGCAGATTCTTTACCGCTGAGCCACCAGGGAAGCCCTAATACAGATCAAAAGACTTGAAATCAATGTTGTTCTGGAAAGTGTTGAGAAAGGTCAGTTATTACAAAGATACTGCTAATGAGGAGATGATTTTATGGAAAAATAACCTAGAGGGATTCCACACTCAGACTGTTCTGTATCTTTAAAGAATATCTCCACTTTCAAGAAACTGAAATTAGAATTTAAAGATGTTATAGGTGTATGTATGCAAGAATACACTGTAGAACTAAAAATATTAAGTCTATGCTGTTAGAAAAAAGGTTTCAGGTCTGCACCTAAAGACTGGCAGGGAATATATATTCACATATCTTATCTTATGCTAAAAGTGCAAGATGCATTTAAAAAAATCCTTTTACTGCTGTTTTCAATTAACTATTTGTCCTGATAATGTCTGATTGTAGAGCATCTACTATAATAGTTAAATAACATAGAGGCTTGAAAACATCTCTGTTCAATTGTCAATGGAAGAAGATTAAAGGTAATAAAGCCAAGAACCTAATATTTTCCTCTTATTTCTTTTTTTTTTTTTACTTTAAGATTTATTGAGAATTACACACCATCAATTCTATTGGGCCACAACAGGATTAATATGAGACTGTCCGACACTGATTATTTTGGCTAAGTTTCGAAATGCTATTTTATCTGTAGCTGTAAAAATCCTGAAACATTTTACAGTGATTTGAATCTCTTCAGGTTGGCCACATTTTACTGCTGGTAGAAGGAAGTTGGGAGGTAGTCTAGTTAGACTTACCGGATTATATATGAGGTCCATCTCCAAATAAATAACTCCTTTAAAGGCTTGTTCTAAATCTTTATTCTTCAGCACGTAACAGTTTGTTTGTCCGTCTCGAATCTGATAAACAATAGATAAAACACAAACTTTCTATGGGGTTTAAACTGAACAAGCTGACAACACTGAGAATGTAAAATGCATACACAGTTGAAGCCGATATTAAACAAAATTAAAGCATATAAATATTAATCATAAATCAACTTTTAATCCTAAAGTGCTTCTATAACTGATAAGAAGATAAAGTAACAATCACCAGGCTTCTCCAATAAAAAAAAATAAATGAATAAAAAATAAAACAAAAATTTAAAAAGAAATAATCACCAGGCTGAAACTGATATATGAGTGGAAAATTGGTGGTACAAACTAAGTCTACCAGGGCTTTCATTCAAAAATCCCAGAGGTTAAACATTTTTGTTAAGAAATGATGAATATTCTACAAAATTTCTGGCAAGTACTACTTGAGACTGCCAAGGTCATGGGAAAAAGGAAAACTTGGAAACTGTCGCAAGTCAGAAGACTAAGGAGATTAGATGACAAAACGCAATGTGGTACCCTGGGTTGGATCCTGGAACAGAAAAAGGACATTAGTGGAAAAACTGGTGAAATCCAAATAAAGACCAGAATTTAGTTACTAATAGTAATGGATAATGTCAGTTTTTTTTAGTTTTGATAAAGGCATCACGGCAAAGCAAGATGTCAACATGAGAAGAAACTAGGTGAGGGTATATGGGAACTCTGTACCATCTCGCAACATTTATGTAAACTTACGGTAATTCCCAAAAAAGGGTTGTAGGATAAAATGTCTTAAGTACAGTATTTTATAAAAATATTAAATATATCTTATAAAATTGTTGCTGTTCAGTCACAAAGCAGTGTCTGACTCTTTGCAGCCCCAGGGACTGCAGCACGCCAGGCTTCCTTGTCCTTCACTATCTTCCAGAGCCTGCTCAAAGTCGTGTCTGTTGAGCTGGTGATGCTATCTCACCAACTCATCTGTCAACCCCTTCTCCTTTTGCCTTCAATCTTTTCCAGAATCAGGGTCTTTTTCAGTGAGTTGGCTCTTCGATTAGGTGGCCAAAATCGTGGAGCTTCAGCATCAGTCCTTCCAGTGGATATTCAGGACTGCTCTCCTTTAGGATGTACTGGTTTGATCTCCTTGCAGTCCAAGGGACTCTCAAGAGTCTTCTCCAGCACCACAACTCAAAGGCATCAATTCTTCAGCACTCAGCCTCTTTTATGGTCCAACTCTTAATCCATACATGACTGCTGGAAAGACCATAGCTTTGACTAGATGGACCTTTGTTGGCAAAGCGATGTCTTTGCTTTTTAATACACTGCCTAGGTTTGTCATAGATTTCCTTCCATTTCACTGGAATGAAAACTGACTTTCTTTTCCAGTCCTGTGGCCACTGCTGATTTTCCCAAATTTGCTGACATATTGAGTGCAGCACTTTAAAAACATCATCTTTTTTTTTTTTATCTTACATTAATATATTGGTTGGTTTTGCCATACATTGACATGAATCCACCCCGGGTATACATGTGTTACCTTTCTTGAACCCCCCTCCCACCTCCCTCTTCCCCATATCCTCCCTCCAGGTCATCCCCGTGCACCAGCCCCAATCATCCTGTATCATGCGTTGAACCTGGACTGGTCACTTATGATAATATACATGCTACAATGCCGTTCTCCCCAATCATCCCACCTTCACTCTCTCCCACAGAGTCCCAAAGACTGTTCTATATGCCTATGTCTCTTTTGCAGTCTCGTATACAGGGTTCAGGTTACCATCTTTCTAAATTCCATATATATGCGTTAAAAACATCATCTTTTATGATTTTAAATAGCTCAGCTGAAATTCCATCACCTCCACCAGCTTTGTTCATAGTAATGCTTCCTAAGGCCCACTCGACTTTGCACACCAGGATGTCTTGCTCTAGGTGAGTGATCACACCGTCATAGTTATCTGGGTCATTAAGAACTTTTTGTGTATAGTTCTTCTGTGTATTCTTGTCACCTCTTTTTAATTTCTTCTACTTCTATTAGGTCCTTACAATTTCTGTCCTTTATCGTCTCAAACAGTTTCATAAAAATATTTATAAAATATAATTTTAAGACATTATTTTATACAAATCTTACAAAATACCTTAAAGAAATGAATTAAGGAGCCAGTTTTTAAAGAATGACCAGTATTTCTCAGCCATGGTACAAAGCAAATTAAATCAGCATAGCTAAAGTTGAGGTCAAAATTCAAATACGTTTTAAAAGAACATGCTGATAAACTATCAAAGTTTAAACAAGTTCCACTGATGGCCTCCCTCAGTCAGCATGTACATCAGTTCCATATATCAAACTACTTGTGTACCCCGGAAATTAATGCATCTTAGAAAAACATCGCCGTATCATTTTGGAAATGACCTGGCTCCCATTAAGGCATTTTCTTTTCAGATTTGACAGCAAGCAGCAATGCTTATACTGTACACAGGAGTGGCATGTGTATTATTAAACTTCTGGCTTGTTCGAAACATCTCTGCTAACTCTAACATGGCAGAGGCAAACTTGAGCTGACCAAAAGCTCCATTTGGGATTGTAATGATCAAAGATTTGAAATAACATAGGAAATTTGAGGGCATAAAGTTTGAGCCATATTTTAAATGACTACTGCTGTCACTACAAGCATTCAACACAAGTGTTCTTATAAACAGTGGTGGAAATGAGTTGAATAAGTCACGGCGTGGGGCGGGCGGAGGACAGAACCTTCCCACTTTACAAGGGAGAGGTCACCTTCCTTCCCGAAGTCACCCCACCTCTCTCAGATTGAATAGGTTTTAAACAGAAAGATGGTTTTCCTGGCCAGTGGCGAAGAGGAAGGGTCTGCCCCATAAAGACCTGGCTTCCTTCCTAAACGGTATCCAAACAGGATTCTGAGCTTCCTCTTGTATCCTCTGTCTCACTTAATAAATTGTGGGTGTTAAAGTTGAAAGAAATAAATACAAAGACAGCATGACAATTTGCCAAGCTGACTTTGGTCCAATTTAGCTTTGCCTCAACCCACAGTCATTGTACCGTTATCTTAAAATTTCCATGATTTCTTAACACTTCGGGAAGGGCAACAGAAGAACAAGAGATATCTGTATAAAAAGAAACATTTCATAGTAAAAGAAGTTTTTTTTTAATTATTATTTTGGGTAAATGATCATTTCCTCTTTCTCAATGTCCTAGAATTGTGCCAGCAAAGTACAGAATCTACCGAGGACATTAATGCTGTTTTTTAAAGCTGGAGATATAATTAAGGCTACTCATGTTTGGCACTTTAATATATTACTTTTAAATACAGAAATTCCAAGTTTTAAAATGTGTAAAAAGATTGAAACATGACAGAAAAAAAGCCCTTCTGGATGTCCATAAATACTACAATTCCTTCCTGGAGAAGGAAATTAGATAGAAATTTGGCATGTATCATTTCTAAAATTTTTTGAGAATCTATATTCATAATTATATTCTTGAGAAAAACGTATTTTAAATTTTTTGTGCTAAACTGAATATATTTTGCAGTTTCATTTTTTATCAATATGATTTGATAATGCCTGTATTAGTATATTTCTCATTTCTTTAAACTGCTATGTAAGGTTCACAATCTGAATAAGCCACAATTTGCAAATCCTCCTATTTATGAACATTTGATTGATTCTGCTTTTTCAGTCTATCCTCTATAAGAAATATCTTTGGGGAAAAGATAAACAGTGAAAGATAGAGAGGAAATAGAAGACTTTGTGTCTGGGATATGCCTGAGTTAAGCACAGATCAATGCATTGAACATTTAGTGTTATAACTAACACTGAAATAGTAACCAAACTTTTAAAATATTTCCATTTTCCAAGGTTTATACATAACTGAACTTTCAACACATGAATACAGGATAAAAAGTTCCACAATATCTCAACTTGCCAAACTCCTACATCACAGTATTTATATAACAAAAAAATAAAAGATAAACATATTTTTCCAGTTGAGGACTATATTTACTGTTTATACTTAACTGAAAATTATTTTTAGCAGTTTCTAATGTTAAAACCTCTATGAAAACAGACAAAGCACAGCCAAGAGAAAACTTAGAGCAGAGAATCTATATATACTTTTATCTTTAGGTATGACAAATGCACTTCAGTTAAGACCCAAGATCCCTGTCACCCAAGGCAAAAAGGAATGATACCATTTTCAATTTATGACAAAAGGAAGTCTCTCAGTTCAACAGGAGAGTCTTCCTGGATTGATTTTGGAGAGGATTTCATTTCACTCAAACAGAAGAATGAATACTAGATGATGCCTTTAACTTTAGTGTAATAAGAGAACCCTTCATAGGGACTTATCACACACCTTTGCAATCTCACCTTTTCATAGGTAAGAAGCACAGACATCAAACAATCATTTGGGCAAGGCAGCACTGTAAGATGGTAATACACAGGTAACCTAATTAGGAATCAAACTTCCACCGTCAGGGAAATGGGCATTTCCATGTTGCTTTACCTTAGTTTCAGAAACAAAGTGATATATCAGTAGGCTTTTATCAAGAACATCAGTGTGTGCATGAGCGCTAGGTTGATTCAGTCATGTCTGATACTTTTGCAACCCTATGGACTGTAGCCTCAGGCTCCTCTGTCCATGGAATTTTCCAGACAAAAATACTGGAGTGGGTTCCCATGCCCTCCTCCAGGGGATCTTTCCAGCCTAGGATTAATCTGCATTTTTTATGTCTCCTGCATTGGCAGGTGGATTCTTTACCACAAATGCCACCTGGGAAGCCTGATCAAGAACGTGCTAACCACGAATTCCTGATTAAATTAGTGAATGAAAGAGCACAGGAAGTCTGTGTCTGAGTAACGTTCAGGATTTCAGAGCCAGAGGACAAATAACAGATTTTAATCTGACCTGAAATTACCTTTAAACCATGCAATTTTCTCTGTATAAAAGAATTTTAAATCTGCTTACACAAGCTTTAAGCACAGTAAATATAAAGAACTTTTTAAAAGCTGGATGTTAAAACTAAGTTTTGTGTCAAAAAGATAGTATTCATTATATTAGAAAATGGAACTATTTTAAATTGGCATATAAAAAAGTATGTGGGACACAGAAAAAAGTATTTTTCTCAGCTGAAACTTTTTAAATAATTCTCATTGTTATGCTTTAAAGTTCTTTGATGTAACTAGATATCAACTGATTCAATGGCAAAGTTAATAAAAATCAATATGAATAAAACCATCCACTGGCTTAAGGAGGAAAGATACACACTTAAGATCTAAACCCAAACTGAAGAGTCATATTGATCCTCCCCACTCCCCATTTTAACCTCCATGTGAACAAAAGGAGAACATTCGGTTGTAAACAAGCCTCATTCCATCAGAAGCTTTTCACTGCACGCGAAAGGGGAAACGTTCTCACATGACATCACAATAAACAAGCCTCATTCCATCAGAAGCTTTTCACTGCACGCGAAAGGGGAAACGTTCTCGCATGACATCACAATAAACAAGCCTCATTCCATCAGAAGCTTTTCACTGCACGCGAAAGGGGAAACGTTCTCACATGACATCACAATAAACAAGCCTCATTCCATCAGAAGCTTTTCACTGCACGCGAAAGGGGAAACGTTCTCGCATGACATCACAATAAACAAGCCTCATTCCATCAGAAGCTTTTCACTGCACGCGAAAGGGGAAACGTTCTCGCATGACATCACAATAAACAAGCCTCATTCCATCAGAAGCTTTTCACTGCACGCGAAAGGGGAAACGTTCTCGCATGACATCACAATAAACAAGCCTCATTCCATCAGAAGCTTTTCACTGCACGCGAAAGGGGAAACGTTCTCACATGACATCACAATAAACAAGCCTCATTCCATCAGAAGCTTTTCACTGCACGCGAAAGGGGAAACGTTCTCACATGACATCACAATAAACAAGCCTCATTCATCAGAAGCTTTTCACTGCACGCGAAAGGGAAACGTTCTCACATGACATCACAATAAACAAGCCTCATTCCATCAGAAGCTTTTCACTGCACGCGAAAGGGGAAACGTTCTCACATGACATCACAATAAACAAGCCTCATTCCATCAGAAGCTTTTCACTGCACGCGAAAGGGGAAACGTTCTCACATGACATCACAATAAACAAGCCTCATTCCATCAGAAGCTTTTCACTGCACGCGAAAGGGGAAACGTTCTCACATGACATCACAATAAACAAGCCTCATTCATCAGAAGCTTTTCACTGCACGCGAAAGGGGAAACGTTCTCGCATGACATCACAATAAACAAGCCTCATTCCATCAGAAGCTTTTCACTGCACGCGAAAGGGGAAACGTTCTCGCATGACATCACAATAAACAAGCCTCATTCCATCAGAAGCTTTTCACTGCACGCGAAAGGGGAAACGTTCTCACATGACATCACAATAAACAAGCCTCATTCCATCAGAAGCTTTTCACTGCACGCGAAAGGGGAAACGTTCTCACATGACATCACAATAAACAAGCCTCATTCATCAGAAGCTTTTCACTGCACGCGAAAGGGGAAACGTTCTCGCATGACATCACAATAAACAAGCCTCATTCCATCAGAAGCTTTTCACTGCACGCGAAAGGGGAAACGTTCTCGCATGACATCACAATAAACAAGCCTCATTCCATCAGAAGCTTTTCACTGCACGCGAAAGGGGAAACGTTCTCACATGACATCACAATAAACAAGCCTCATTCCATCAGAAGCTTTTCACTGCACGCGAAAGGGGAAACGTTCTCGCATGACATCACAATAAACAAGCCTCATTCCATCAGAAGCTTTTCACTGCACGCGAAAGGGGAAACGTTCTCGCATGACATCACAGTAAACAAGCCTCATTCCATCAGAAGCTTTTCACTGCACGCGAAAGGGGAAACGTTCTCGCATGACATCACAATAAACAAGCCTCATTCCATCAGAAGCTTTTCACTGCACGCGAAAGGGGAAACGTTCTCACATGACATCACAATAAACAAGCCTCATCCATCAGAAGCTTTTCACTGCACGCGAAAGGGGAAACGTTCTCACATGACATCACAATAAACAAGCCTCATCCATCAGAAGCTTTTCACTGCACGCGAAAGGGGAAACGTTCTCGCATGACATCACAGTAAACAAGCCTCATTCCATCAGAAGCTTTTCACTGCACGCGAAAGGGGAAACGTTCTCGCATGACATCACAGTAAACAAGCCTCATTCCATCAGAAGCTTTTCACTGCACGCGAAAGGGGAAACGTTCTCGCATGACATCACAATAAACAAGCCTCATTCCATCAGAAGCTTTTCACTGCACGCGAAAGGGGAAACGTTCTCGCATGACATCACAATAAACAAGCCTCATTCCATCAGAAGCTTTTCACTGCACGCGAAAGGGGAAACGTTCTCGCATGACATCACAATAAACAAGCCTCATTCCATCAGAAGCTTTTCACTGCACGCGAAAGGGGAAACGTTCTCGCATGACATCACAATAAACAAGCCTCATTCCATCAGAAGCTTTTCACTGCACGCGAAAGGGGAAACGTTCTCGCATGACATCACAATAAACAAGCCTCATTCCATCAGAAGCTTTTCACTGCACGCGAAAGGGGAAACGTTCTCGCATGACATCACAATAAACAAGCCTCATTCCATCAGAAGCTTTTCACTGCACGCGAAAGGGGAAACGTTCTCGCATGACATCACAATAAACAAGCCTCATTCCATCAGAAGCTTTTCACTGCACGCGAAAGGGGAAACGTTCTCGCATGACATCACAATAAACAAGCCTCATTCCATCAGAAGCTTTTCACTGCACGCGAAAGGGGAAACGTTCTCGCATGACATCACAATAAACAAGCCTCATTCCATCAGAAGCTTTTCACTGCACGCGAAAGGGGAAACGTTCTCGCATGACATCACAATAAACAAGCCTCATTCCATCAGAAGCTTTTCACTGCACGCGAAAGGGGAAACGTTCTCGCATGACATCACAGTAAACAAGCCTCATTCCATCAGAAGCTTTTCACTGCACGCGAAAGGGGAAACGTTCTCGCATGACATCACAATAAACAAGCCTCATTCCATCAGAAGCTTTTCACTGCACGCGAAAGGGGAAACGTTCTCGCATGACATCACAATAAACAAGCCTCATTCCATCAGAAGCTTTTCACTGCACGCGAAAGGGGAAACGTTCTCGCATGACATCACAGTAAACAAGCCTCATTCCATCAGAAGCTTTTCACTGCACGCGAAAGGGGAAACGTTCTCGCATGACATCACAATAAACAAGCCTCATTCCATCAGAAGCTTTTCACTGCACGCGAAAGGGGAAACGTTCTCACATGACATCACAATAAACAAGCCTCATTCCATCAGAAGCTTTTCACTGCACGCGAAAGGGGAAACGTTCTCGCATGACATCACAATAAACAAGCCTCATTCCATCAGAAGCTTTTCACTGCACGCGAAAGGGGAAACGTTCTCGCATGACATCACAATAAACAAGCCTCATTCCATCAGAAGCTTTTCACTGCACGCGAAAGGGGAAACGTTCTCGCATGACATCACAGTAAACAAGCCTCATTCCATCAGAAGCTTTTCACTGCACGCGAAAGGGGAAACGTTCTCGCATGACATCACAATAAACAAGCCTCATTCCATCAGAAGCTTTTCACTGCACGCGAAAGGGGAAACGTTCTCGCATGACATCACAATAAACAAGCCTCATTCCATCAGAAGCTTTTCACTGCACGCGAAAGGGGAAACGTTCTCGCATGACATCACAATAAGCAAGCCTCATTCCATCAGAAGCTTTTCACTGCACGCGAAAGGGGAAACGTTCTCACATGACATCACAATAAACAAGCCTCATTCCATCAGAAGCTTTTCACTGCACGCGAAAGGGGAAACGTTCTCGCATGACATCACAATAAACAAGCCTCATTCCATCAGAAGCTTTTCACTGCACGCGAAAGGGGAAACGTTCTCACATGACATCACAATATAGCAGCTGGTTCCCACTGACGCACATGCAAAGTGACTCCAATAAAATGTGATATGGACAGACGCATGGCTGGGAAAGAAGAAAGGAACTATCCTTCACTTGGTCGTGATTCTATTTACGTCCCCGCTTGGAATCAGGCCTGTTTCCCATGGTAGGAGTTACAAACAACACGAGACTGAAAAACCCACAAGGTCACTGTTTGCCCTGATTAAGGCAACCACTAACAGTAAAGGCAGCACCGCATTCACAAACCCAGCCCTCCTTATACACCACATCTGTCTTCGAGCAACACAATTCAGCCTACCCGTTTGTTGTCGTTGAGTCGCTTAGTCGTGTCCGACTCTTTGCGACCCTGTGAACCGCAGCATGACAGGCTTCCCTGTCCTTCAACATCTCCCCTTCCCTGCTCAAACTCATGTCCATCAATCTCATCCTCTGTCATCCCCTTCTCCTCCTGCCTTCAATCTTTCCCAGCATCAGGGTCTTTTCCAATGAGTCAGCTCTTTGCAGCAGGTGGCTGAAGTATTGGAGCTTCGCTTCAGCATCAGTCTTTCCAGTGAATATTCAGGACTGATTTCCTTTAGGATTGACTGGTTTGATCTCCTTGCTGTCCAAGAGACTCAAGAGTCTTCTCCAATACCACAGTTTAAAAGCATCAATTCTTCAGCACTCAGCTTTTCTTTATGGTCCAACATTCACATCCAAACATGACTACTGGAAAAACCATAGCTTTGACTATGGACCTTTGTCGACAAAGGAACATCTCTGCTTTATAACGCTGTCTCGGTTTGTTATAGCTTTTCTTCCAAGGAGCAAGCCTCTACCCATTTCCTGAATCCAAAACCCTGCACTGAACTTTGGAAAAAATCAGAAAACCTTGCTGTACCCAGCAAGTCTGTCGACTCCTCTCCTTAAAATGTAAGATATCTTTACAAACTATTATACACTAATTGTACAAATGCTGTACAGTTTACAAAAATAGTTTTAAAAAGAAAAAAATGTAATTTTTATCTTTTACATATTTTGAAAAACACACAGCTCTAATTTGTAATGTACTTTTCAATATGTATTTAACTTAAGAAAGTGATAGTCCAACTCTCTGCAACCCCATAGACCACAGCTCGCCAGGCTTCTCTATCAATGGAATTCTCCAGACAAGAATACTAGAATTGGTAGCCATTCCCTTCTCCAGGGAATCTTTCCAACCCAGGGACCAAACCTAGGTCTGCTGAAATGCAGGCAGATTCTTTACTGCCTGAGCCATCAGGAAAGCCCACCAACTCAATGGACATGAGCTTAAGCCAATTCTGGAGACAGTGAAGGACAGGGAAGCCTGGTATGCTGCAGTCTATGGGCTTGCAAAGAGTTGGACATGACTAAGCAACTAAACAACATCTTAGGAAAATAAGATCACAGTGTACTGGATAAAATTGGGGCTCTAAAGGCAGAT
The DNA here is from genome assembly GCF_049115385.1 of Moschus berezovskii. Taxonomy (NCBI): domain Eukaryota; kingdom Metazoa; phylum Chordata; class Mammalia; order Artiodactyla; family Moschidae; genus Moschus; species Moschus berezovskii. Next base: position 57,492,828 of record NC_142480.1, on the reverse strand, counting down.
GAAGTGAGTTTAAATTCTGGCTCTAGCTCAGAGTGGCTATTAAACTTTGGATAAGTTACATAATTTCTCTCCAGTTTCCTAATCTGTAAAGAGTGAATAAAAAAAGATACATATCTCAGCAGCTGTTGTGAAATAATCAGCAAAAAGGAGTAAGAACAGTGACAAGTACATAGAAGCTGCTTATGATATAACATGATTTTTTAGCCTTATTTTAATGTATATGCTTTTTAACCACTTGTGTTTTAAAAGTGACCAAAAGTATGGGAAACATTCTCCATTGTAAAAATTTATTCTTCTCCATAATACAGAGTGGTTCTTTATCTTATGAATATTCCATAATTAACTTAATCAATCTGCCACTGGAAAAGAATATCCTGTAATTAACTTCACCAGTCTTCCAGCTTCTTTCCATTGGAAAAGTCTTCCCTGATGTTGGGAAGGATTGAGGGCAGGAGAAGGGCGAGGCAGATGAAGTGGTTGGATAGCATCACCGACTCAATGGGCATGAGTTTGATCAAACTCCGGCAGACAGTAAAGGACAGGGAAGCCTGGCATGCTGCAGTTCATGGGGTCACAGAGTCTGACTCAACTGAGCAACTGAACAACAACAAATCTTACATTGTAACTAAGATTGTTTCCAATTTGTAACAGCTACAGACACTGTGATAGCTTTATACATAGATATCCTTATGTTTCTACGATGCATTCCCCCCAAAAAATTTTAGGTGGAATTATTGAGTAACAGGGTACACTTATTTTTACAGTTTCAGCAAGTACTGCCAACTTGCTCTCCTAAAATACTGTGCTAACATCTACTCTCCTGGCTTCAGTGAGTGAGCCTGTCCACTTCTTTGCAACTTTGCCAACCACAGACATTTTTATCTAATATACAGCAATTTCATAGGAATAAAATGGTCTCAGGTTGTTTAAATATGTGCTTTTTTATAACTAATGAAATTGAACATTTTCTGTCATATGTTTATTAATAGTGGGCCATGGTAGGACCATGAAACCAGAGAGACTTCAATTCAATTCCCATTTCTGGCATTTAGCATCTGTGTGACTGTGGATAATTACTGTATTTCTCCAAGCCCCAGTTACCTCTCTAAAATAGATATCTAGTACATAAATGCATAAAGATATGTCTATTAAATTTTAATCCAAAGTCTCCTCTAGGAGGCTTGTATCAGGTCATGCTCCCTCCAACTGCATTGGAGAGAGTCCTTTCGCTACACTTAATCATCACTGTTCTTGAAAAATCTTGACTATATTTGTTAATCCGATGGCTTAAACTCATTTAGTAATTTAAGCTACTAAAACAAGGGTGATGAAGGTGACAGTTTACACTGTAAGTGCTTATCATGTGCTACTGAGTACTCTTTTTACATTTACTGAACCATTCGAATCTTCACCACAGATCTCCAGTGCAAGTACAGTGATAATTATCTTCATTTCATGGAGGAGGAGAGAGCCACAGATGTTAAGTAAGGTGTCAAAAGTCACACAGCCAATTTGGGGAGAAGAATGGGTATTAATCCAGGTGCTCTGGCTTCCTCTTCTGCAGTCTTAACAACCATGAGGGTGGCTGAACAAAGCATGAGCCATTCATGTGCTTATTAGCTATTTAGATTTCTGCCTCTTTGATTTAAACTTTCTGCTAGATTGAATTGTCTTTTGCTTACTGATTAAAAAGAAACTTTTATATTATTGCTGTCATCTATTTGTTTTTAGGCTGCAAGTCGTTTTTTTTGTGTGTTTTTTTTTTTTAACCAACCTATCCTATGGCTTCTAATCTTCAAAGGCAATTTTTGCTCTCATTGTGACATCTTAAATCTAGTTCTGTTATCATTCCTGTTTTTCAGTTTGCTTGTATAGCACTTTCCACTATTTTAATAGTTTTGTTTATGGAGTTTCTTTCAAGTGTTTGACCTTTAACTCCTCTTGAAATAGTTACTGTGTTTCATGTAACTTGCTGATGTATTTTGCCCTGATGAATAAGCAACCAACTTACCCCACTAATACAGTGACGGTTTAGTTTATCCTCTCAATGACTTCGTGTTGCAAGCTTTTTATATATTAAATGGTTCTCAACTAATTAGCTATTTAAATGATTATTCAGTGTTTTCATGTCCTTCAGTACAGTTCGAGAACTTCCTCACATAGTTTTTAAGCATTATAATAATTTTTGTTTCTTGCTGTTAAACACTCTTTGGTGGTTTTATTTTCTTTTTTTAGGTTTTAAATGTTTCCTACTGGGTATGGCCACTGCTTTTCATTTTCTCAATTTTGATGTTGTTTACCCATTACTGACTTTGTAAATTCCAATATATTGTCTATTAATTTTCTTTATATTTATAGATATTCTAAGATAGCTGCTGCTGCTGCTGCTGCTAAGTTACTTCAGTCATGTCCGACTCTGTGCGACCCCATAGACGGCAGCCCACCAGGCTCCCCTGTCCCTGGGATTCTCCAGACAAGAATACTGGAGTAGGTTGCCATTCCCTTCTCCAATGCATGAAAGTGAAAAGTGAAAGTGAAGTCACTCAGTCGTGTCTGACTCTTAGCTACCCCATGGACTGCAGCCTACCAGGCTCCTCCATCCATGGGATTTTCCAGGCAAGAGTACTAGATAGCTAGTACTTGCAAATAATGTATTTCCTTCATTAAAATATCATTTATTTTTCTTATGCTTTTGCATTGGCTGGATCTTATATTAAAAGCTTTAATAGTCAATTCATAAGTATATAAGCAATCCTAGCAGTAGAAACTATAATTATCTTCATTTTAAAAATGAAGAACTAGAAGGGCTTGCCTGGTGGTCCGGTGGTTAAGACTGGGAGCTTCCACCAAGGGGTAGGGGTTCCATCCCTGTTTGGGTAAGTTCCCCATGCTGCATGGTGCAGCCAAGAAAAAAAAAATTTTTCAGATTATAATTTGATACAATTATAATTTTCTACTGCTTTTCATCATGAGCTTTACATATCTATATAATCTTTTTTTTAATCTTTTTTTAAAAGTTGAACAGAAACAAAATCTATGGCAAGATGGCTCATTGTCCTGGATTGTTTCAATTCTGACGTGTACCTGAGCACATGTACATGCTTTGAACAATTCACCACCATTAATACACTGATTTTAGAATGTGGATTTTAAGGGAGCCAAGAGTTACCCAATATATTCACCCTTATTAAAAGATATATTGAATTCAGAACAGACTCTTAATTTAATAGGCTGAAATGCACTTAGCACACTACCAATCTGAGAGAGAGCAAAAGTTGAAGTACTTTGAATACTTAACACTTAGACATTTTAAAATGTAGACTACATTTTCTCTGAAAGGTAAGTCAAATTTTAGTTTATAAAAAGATTAAAGAAAATGTGAAATCACAAAAATTATGCACTCTTAAGAAACACAATTTTTATTTTTAAACATGAGATAAGGTATGGTACTGGAGAAGACTCTTGAAAGTCCCTTGGACAACAAGAAGATCAAACCAGTCAATCCTAAAGAAAATCAATCCTGAATATTCATTGGGAGGACTGATGCTGAAGCAGAGGCTCCAATACTTTGGCCACCTGATGCAAAGAACTAATTTTTTAGAAAAGACACTGATGTTGGGAAAGATTGAGGGAAGGAGAAGAAAGGGACCACGGAGGATGAAACGGTTTGGATGGCATCACCGACTTGATACACATGAGTTTGAGTAAGCTCGAGGAGTTGGTGATGGATAGGGAAGCCTGGCGCGCTGCAGTCCTTGGGGGCACAAAGAGTCGGATACAACTCAGTGTATGAACAACACCAAGGGTATTTTCAGGTACCATTCCATATCCTATAGAGATAATAGTGAAGCACCAACAAATCAATTTTTATGATTTTCTCTGATATTAAAAGAGCAGGGAAATAAATCCTTCTCCTAAGAGACACAGAACACAGAATTGGACGGTTTTCTCTGTGATGCTTATTTCTGGAGTTGCAACCAATTCCTCTAGGAAGTATTCTTCCCCTATATCTCGTTTCTCCCTGGAGCCACAACTTTCTTCCTAGCAAACTTCTCTGATATATCTATTCCAGGCCCATAGCCTTCAAGTAATCCCTGCTCAAAGAATAAGCCCCAAGCTCCCTCCACCCCTCACAAGCTGCATTTTCCTGCCTCCTTGTTCACACTGAGTGCTAGGCACCGTCAGCTACAAATTAGTACTTCTCAGGCACTTGCCAGGGCTTCCCTGGTGGCTTAGTTGTAAAAGAATCCACCTGCAAAGCAGGAGACCTGGGTTTGATCCCTGGATCAGGAATATCCCCTGGAGAAGGAAATGGCAACCCATTCCAGTACTCTTGCCTGGAAAATCCCATGGACAGAGTAGTCTGGTGGGCTACAGTTTATGGGGTCTCAAAAAGTTGAACACAACAACTTAGCAAATAAACCACCAACACCATGGCACCTGCAATCTAATACAAGGATTAAATCATGTGCAGCTGCTGGTGGTTTTCAACATCCCTGGAAGGAGTTCAGGGTGGAGAACAGAAATGAGGCCACCTGTACTCAGGGAAAAATTGGCAGAACAGGTCTTCAGATAGTGAGAAATTTTCAGGAGCTGATTTTATGAGCCTAATTCTTGCAGCTCCTCATATCTGGAAAAGCACTAAAGTCTGTCACAGTGATGACTGATCCTTGAAACCATCAGAAACCTCTGCAAAAATATTGCATTTGATTGCATGCACTCCCCCTTCACCAAAATCACATATATACTGACCTTCCCCCTACCTCCTTGGAGCAGTTTCTCAGCGCTGTCCGAAATGCTGTCTCCCAGGCTATAGTCCTCATTTTGCTCCCAAATAAAACTTAACTTGCAACTCTCACAAAAAAAGGAGTACATCAAGGCAGTACATTGTTACTCCACTTATTTAACTTATATGCAGAGTACATCATGTGAAATTCTGGGCTAGATGAATCACAAGCTGGAATCAAGATGGCTGGGAAAAATATCAACAATCTCAGATATGCAGATGATATCACTTTAATGGCAGAAAGTGAAGAGGAACTAAGGAGCCCCTTGATGAAAGGGAAAGAGGAGAGTGAAAAAGCTGGCTTAAAACTCAACATTCAAAAAACTAAGATCATGGCATCCAATCCTATCACTTCATGGCAAATAGGTAGGAAAAATAAGGAAACAGTGTCAGATTTCATTTCCTTGGGCTCCAAACAATGTGATCAGCAACCACAGCCACAAAAATTAAAAGATGGTTGCTCCTTGGAAGAACAGCTATGTCAAACCTAGACTGTGTTTTAGTAAGCATCACTTTGTTGACAAAGGTCCATAGAGTCAAAACTATGCTTTTTCCAGTAGTCAGGCATGGATGTGAGAGCTGGACCATAAAGAAGGCTGAGTGCGGAAGAACTGATGCTTTAAAACTGTGGTGCTGTAAGAAGACTCTTGAGAGTCCCTTGGACTACAAGGAAATCAAACCAGTCAGTTCTAGAGGATATCAACTCTGAATATTCATTGGAAAGACTGATGCTGAAGCTGAAGCTCCAGTATTTTGGCCACCTGATGTGAAAAGCTGACTCATTGGAAAAGACCCTGATGCTGGAAAAGACTAAAGGCAGCAGGAGAAGAGGGCAACAGAGATGGTTGGATGGCATCACTGACTCAATGGACATGAGTTTGAGCAAGCTCAGGCAGATAGTGATGGACAGACAAGCCTGCTGTGCTGCAGTTCGTGGGGTCACAAAGAGTGGGACACGACTCAGCAACTGAAGAACAACAACTCACATCGCGAGTTCTTTTTTTAAGTCAGCAGCTCCAAGGCTGCTCTTTGCTCCCAGACTACAGCCTCGCCTTTGCCCCTCTCTTTCTCTGGTCAGGCTTTCCTCTCTGCTTGGAATGGCCTTCATTCTTCCTCATCCAGCTGTCCCTATCAACACTCCACTCCTTCTTGGCCAGTCCAGACACCCCGCTTCCTAAAGTCATCCCAAAGTTAAATTCAGCCCTTTCACCGTGCATTTTCCTGTTCCCTTTATATGGCACCTAATACTTCAGGTCTTTAATGTTTGTCTCATGGACATTACCCATGACATCCAAGTCTTTAACTCTGTGTCCCACCTGAATACCCGCCCTCTACCTCCATTGCGCTGAGCCTAGTGGCTGCACAAAACTGATATTGGTTATTGCTTTTGGCACAGTATTTACTTAACAGCTACTCATAGCAGCACAACATCCTCTTAGGATGGCTCTTAGATGAGATTTCTTAATTCACACTAGCCTTACTACTTTCCAGCTACAGGAGTCTTTCCTTGCCTCAGTTTCCTCACTTGTAAATGGTCATAATAATAAAGCATGCCTCATCAGATTGTCACAGAATTAGTCATGTACCATATGGTAAGTGCACAGCACAGTGCTATCTAGGTAAGCACTGCTCATAGACATTAAATAAAGAAAAACTCCTAGAACTAAACAAATACATTTTAAAACATACCCTCTAAATCACAAGTTAGAATTCTTTTAAAATAATTATAAACACTGAAAACTATCAATATGAATACAATAAATTAAAAAATAAAATGAGCAATGAAATAAAATTTGCTGATTACAAATACTGAGGGTTATGGCCTTACTTTCTACTGCATTTATATTTTCACTTTAGATAGGGGATCAATTCATTTGGAGAAGGTATGTTGCAGGTGTGTCAGGATGAGCCACACAGATCCTGTGTAAGATAGGATCACTTCCCAACCTATTGGTCAAAGCATTGGAAATAAATCTGAACTGAAATAGCCACACTGAACAATGGTGGCTGAAATGTCTTATTCAGCTCAACATCTCTGGACCCCTTAAGTCCCTAAGGGGAAAAGTGGTTTGGGCCACCCTGCCTCAACATAATGGAGACCTTTCAGATCTGGGCATTTTTCTCCACATGTTGCATTTATACAGAAACAAGCAGTATAAACCAAATGAAGCACTCCCCAGCTAGAAACCTCCCAGTAGTTTTACCACCACTAAACAAGAGCCAGAATCTTTCTACCTCTCAGGCTTCAGGGTGTCACAAGGTCTTGTTGCATGCCACCCTATCCCCTATCCTTTCTTATCCCACATCTGCTTTTCCCTACTCATTCCATCCACACTGTCCACTCTGCTATTTTTGGAATCTGACAGTCAGCGCCTGATCTGGAGCCTTTGAACTTGAAGATTTCCTGCCTGAAATCTCCCCACATATCCCCTTCCTCACCTACTGAAGCTCTCTCTCAAATGTTCCCTGTCCAGTGAGGCCCTCCCTGCCCAGATCATGGAGAATTGCATCCCTTCCCCACTCACATCCTCCACAAGCCTCCTCCCCCTGCTTAATTTTCTGCTTTTCTACACAGCACTTCTCACCATCTAAGTGCATGGAAGTTTTAGTTGCACAGTGGTGTCTGACTCTTTGCAACCCCATGCACTGTTGCCCACCAGGTTCCTCTGACCATGGGATTTTCCAGGCAAGAATACTGGAGTGGGTAGCCATGCCCGTTTCCAGGAGATATACCTGACCATGGAATCAAACCTAGGTCTCCTGCACTGCAGGCAGATTCTTTACTGTCTGAGCCACCCGTGTAGCCCCTAACCTACTATATAGTGCTTTTGCTGATGTTGTTCTGGTTTGTATGTTGCCTCTTATAATCCAAAGATAAGTTCCAAAAGAGGAGATAGCTTTGCTGTGGTCACTGTTAGCACACTACAACCTACAATTCTTGGCACACACTGAACACGTGATAGATATTTATCAAACAAATGAATACTTCCATTGCAGGGCAGCTTGTCAACAACCTGAAAAAACTTAAGGGGACTGGGGACTTGCATTCATTGAAATCAAGTGAATCACTCTATCACAGATCACTCTATCTTGTATTTTGAAGGCTATAGTTTGGAAACTCTATTAATTTACATCAATGGTTCTCCAGCCCATCAGGAGTGATTCTGCCCCAGAACATTTGGGAATGTCTGCACAGACATATTTGGTTATCACAATAGTAATGGGTGGATGGGTACAACTGATATCTAGTGGAGAGTGATCAGGGATGCTGCTAAACTTCCTACAATGCATAGGAAAGTCCCAGAGCCAAAAATGATCCATCCAGCAATGTCAGCGGTGCTAAGGTTGAGAAACCCCAAACCTTATTTCTGAAGGGCTTCCCCAGTGGCTCAAGCAAGAAAGAGTCTGCCTGCAATGCAGGAGACACAGGTTCAGTCCCTGGGTCTGGAAGGTCCCCTGGAGATTCTGAAGTGAGCTGAATAGCAACCCACTCTAGTAGTCTTGGGGAGAAGGCAATGGCAACCCACTCCAGTACCCTTGCCTGGAAAATCCCATGGGTGGAGGAGCCTGGTAGGCTGTAGTCCATGGGGTCGCGAAGAGTCAGACACAACTGAGCGACTTCACTTTCACTTTTCACTTTCATGCATTGGAGAAGGAAATGGCAGCCCACTCCAGTGTTCTTGCCTGGAGAATTCCCAGAGATGGTGGAGCCTGGTGGGCTGCCATCTATGGGGTCGCACAGAGTCGGACACGACTGAAGTGACTTAGCAGCTAGTAGTCTTGCCTATAAACTCTGATTTAGCCAGAGGTAATTTCTTAGCTCTAACTCCACAGCATACAGTGATTGTACATTACAAGGAAAGGAGGAAAGAAAGTTGGGTTAACTTGTTGGTATTCTAGAAAGACAGAACACACAAAATGTTAATAAATGAAACAAAGGTAGTTTAATAAAGGTGCGAAATAGTGTTCAACTGGGCTTCCCTGGTGGCACAATGGTAAAGAATCTGCCTGCAATGCAGGAGACCCAGGAGATGCAAGTTTGATCCCTGGCTCAGGAAGATTCCCTGCAGAAGAAAATAAAACCCACTCCAGTATTCTTCCCGGAAAATTCCAGGACAGAGGAGCCTGGGGGCTGTGTTCATGGCGTCACGAAGAGTCGACTGAGTAACTGAACATGAGCACGAGTGTTCACCCTTCAAAGGATCCAATATGCTACCAAGGATTTACCTATTAAAACAAGAGGAGAAACGTCCAAAACACATCAGAGGAAAAAGGACACTAAGTTCTAAAGAAGAGCCCTGCTTGCCTGCACTTTTAGACCTCTTTAAAAATTGTGCCCCATGTTCTTATCACAAAAAGTCTTCTAGGAATAACTGACAAAGTTGTAATAAAAAAAGGAGGGGAGTCCCAAATCACCGTGTCCTCTCTGAGAGCTGGCATGGCCTGCGGCTGATGGCTCAGAACATTTGGCAGCAGCCAGATCTACAAGGGAACAGCTGCTCCACCACACTCTTCAAGTCACGTCAGGGATATAAGAATTCGAGGAGAAATTAACCAAGCAATCAAAAAGAAAGGAGATGCTGAGAGGTGCCACGTTCCCCGCTCTGTAAACACCATGTGAGCTGGTCTAATCTCGGGGATAAATTACAGACTGCTCTAACATGCGCTAAGAGCTGCGGGGAAATACGTCTTTGGGAAGAAAAAAATAAATCCTTCTTGACTGATAAAGATCATAACAATTCTACTATACACTGTATGAATGGCTGGATGAAAAACTGAAATTCCCTCCTCTGGCTGCTGCTGCTAAGTCACGTCAGTCGTGTCCGACTCTGTGTGACCCCATAGACGGCAGCCCACCAGGCTCCCCCGTCCCTGAGATTCTCCAGGCAAGAACACTGGAGTGGGTTGCCATTTCCTTCTCCAAAGCATGAAAGTGAAAAGTGAAAGTGAAGTCGCTCAGTCGTGTCCGACCCTTCGCGACCCCATGGACTGCAGCCTACCAGGCTCCTCTGTCCATGGGATTTTCCAGGCAAGAGCACTGGAGTGGGTTGCCATTGCCTTCTCCCCCTCCTCTGGAAGAGTATATAAATGCCTAATTAATAGGTAAATTCAGATCCCAGCTTTCCACATTGGCCCATGTAAAGATATCATTTTGTGCTTTCTCCTCTGAATTTTATAGAGTATTTTTATCATTTAACTTTTAGCTTACTCTGACATATAACCTTTTGCTTTTTCTAATATTCACTGATTTATTTATTTACCTGCTCCAGGTCTTAGCTGTGGCATTCAGGGTCTTTAGCTGTGGCATGTGAACTCGTACTTGAGGAAGGCGGGATCTAGTTCCATGACCAGGGATGGAACCCTGCACTGACTGCAGAGTCTTAGCCACTGAACCACCAGGAAAGTCCTGCATTACCTTCTCAAGTCTGCTCAGTTGCGTCCGACTCTCTGTAACCCCAGGGACAATACGGAGCCCACCAGGTTCCTCTCTCCATGGGATTTTCCAGGCAAGAATACTGGAGTGGGTTGCCATTTCCTTCTCCAGGGGATTTTCCCAACCAGGGATCTAATCTGTGTCTCCTGCATTGCAGGCAGATTCTTTGCCACTGAGTCACCTAGGAAGCCTACCTTTTAATGGGACGATCAAAACAGTTTTCTTTCTCCAAGAGAGGTGCTCTGCTTTCTTTCACAAATTGTTTTTGAAGACTGAAAACAAATGAGACTGCCAAAAAGGCCTCCAAGTGGCTCCGTGGTAAAGAACCTGCCTGCAGTGCGGGAGATGCAAGATCAATCCCTGGCTCGGGAAGATCCCCTGGAGGAGGAAATGGCAACCTATTCCCGTATTCTTGCTGGGAAAATTCCACGGACACAGGAGCCTGGCGCGCTACAGTCCATGGGGTCTCAAAGAGTCAGACATGACTGAGCGACTGAACACACACACATGCAAAGGCAAACAACTTTTGAGGAATAGGTCTTTAGCAGAATTGAGAACAACTGTGTAATTACCAGCAAGTAATCTTTGAAGAAACGGGCAGGAAGAAGGTAATAAAGAAAACTATGTATGTTTTTCATTCACCAATAGAAAATCAGTCAAAGATGTGTGTTCCCAGAAACCAAAGTGAAACTTCTAACTCAAGATGGAAAGAGCCAGGGTGGATTGAGAGACTGGTCAAAATATCTTCGTTGCTTAAATCAATATGGAATTGACACATACACAGAGAAATTATGTGACTTTACATCGCAAATTACTGAAAGTACTGGAGAAGGATGAGGAAAAAAACAGCTGTATCCTGCTATAGCTGGGGGCAGGGGGCGCTTCCCAGGTGGTGCTAGTGGTAAAGAACCCACCTGCTAACAGAGGACATGTAAGAGACGCAGGTTCGATCCCCGGCTTGGAAAGATCCCCTGAAGGACGGCATGGAAGCCTACTCCAATATTCTTGCCTGGAGAATCCCATGGACAGAGAAGCCTGGCGGGCTACAGTCCACAGCATGGCACAGAGTTGGACATGGCTAAAGTGACTTAGCACAGCACAGCACGTAGCTGGGAGGGCTGTCCCCCTCCACAGACTGACAAAGACAAAGCAATTCTAGATCACAGAAACTTGTCAACTGCAAAATGATTCACATATTGTGTATTAATGAAGGTAACTTACTGACAGCAAGGGAATGGCAACTTTTCCAAGAAAATCAGGAGGTTTATCTCCATCTTCATCAAACACTGTCACTTCCAAAACATCATGGATATCTTTAATGGGACTAAAACAAGAAACACACCATGAATTAGATACAAAAACACACAAGTGAAGGCTGTTCCGTGAAGATCTGAAAACACGTTTTCACTAATTAAGTCTGTATGTCCTCAGAGTATAAAACTACCATTTAATTAAATTCCAAAAATTAAATCAAACTGAATGTATTCCCAAACCTTCCATCAGCGAAGATTCAGACATCCATATGGAAAAAAAAAGTCAACATTTTTACTATGACATTTCCATGTATATGTGTACTCAGGGGCAGGACTGTTAAAGAAACAGGATAAAGAAAGAGAATAGGGGACAGAAATAAGGATGACGAAGTGACTTCCAGAAGAGAAGACCAAAAATAAGATTTTCTTTAAACTAATGAAGAATTTCCTTTAAAAAACAAAGGTGGTCAAAATCACTATTTCCCAAGATCCTCTGAAAGCATCCTATTGTTGAAACACAAAATACTAAAAGGACATGCATATTCACTTGTTTATAAATTTTTCAATGTTGACCAGAGCCAGACATCAGCTATAATGCAAACACAGAGCTGTGGTCATTGGCAAGGTGTTGACCAAACAAGAGACTCTTGCAAACCTGGTTAGCACAGTTAACCTCTTCTCGTAGGTTCCCACAAATGTTCTGCTTGGGAGCCACCAATTCATATTCACAACAAACTATATTATTGTAGTCATAGGCACAGATAAAGCATTCCTCAGTGTTGTGAGGCAGGGTACCACCATTTGACCCAGATTCAACAATGGGTGAGCCTCCCTTTGATGGCCAGGTGCCTTGGAATCTAAAGCAACGAGGAAGATTATCCAGCACCCTCAACACCTGAACCTAAAAAGAGGGCATCACTATAGAGTAGGTCATTCAGATAAGCTGGAATACAAGGGGCCTTGGGGAGTCTTCGAGGAATCATGCATAATCTGTAGGTTCCAAAAGACATCGGCAGAATGCAAGCCCTCTGATTTTAAAATACTGCTGTACAATATAAGCTCCTTGAATTTAAGACATGTCTACATCTGTAATTTCCTTTAACCCAGGAATGAATTAGTCTGGATATATGGAAGCTTTCTTCTACTCACAGATTAATTGAGTCACTAAGAGACCTACTTTACAAACGCCTCCTGTAACACTCTCTTGCAGTTCCAAACGGTCTCTTCTATTATTAACACTATAGTCTATAAAATGAAAGCATAAAAGGTTTTCAGAAGGAGAAAAACAATAAAATTCCTCCTTTGCCCATAAAAATGGACAGAAAGTTCCACTCAAGAGCCCTAGACTGCCCCACACATATCAGGGATAATTGGTCTCTGAGTTAAAGCTGCTCTTTGATATTCCAGGGGCTAAAGTACTTACAATGTAAAAACTTTGTTCCACTCAGGGTTGAGGTTTTTGTAAACGGTATGTGTCTGAAGTCGGTCATTTCCTAACTCCAACAAGCAAAAGGGATCGCTCTTCCCTGCAAAGAGAAAATGGACAAGGGTTAGAGAACAAAGGAATTTCTATTGTCAGAGGCAAACGAGTCTCAAAAGTGACAGAGGCAAAATGAAGAAAATCATGCAGTTTTTCTTTTTTTTTTCAATTACTATTCAATCCTAAAGGAAACCAACCCTGAATATTCATTGGAAGGACTGATGCTGAAATAAAGCTACAATACTTTGGTCACATGATGTGAACAGTGGCTCACTGATAAAGACCCTGATGCTGGGAAAGACTGAGGGCAGGAGGAGAAGGCAGCGACAGGATGAGATGGTTGGATGGCATCACCGACCCAATGGACACAAGTTTGAGCAAGCTCCAGGAGACGGTGAAGGACAGGGAAGCCTGACATGCTGCAGTCCATAGAGTTGCAAAGAGTCGGATATGACTGAGTGACTGAACAAAAACAGAATGATTTTTTAAAAATGTTATTTTATATTGGAGTTGATTTATAACATTGTGTTAGTTTCCATATATCACGGTGATTCAGCTATACATATATCTACTCTTTTATAGATTCTTTTCCCATTTAGGTTAATACAGAATATTGAGTTCCCTGTGTTACACAGCAGGTCCTTGTTGATTATTTTATATGTAACAGTGTATACATGTTCATCCTAAATGCCTAACTTATCCCTCCCCTCACCTCAAACCCTTTGGCAACTCTGTTTTCTAAGTATGTGAGTCTGTTTCTCTTTTGTAAATAAGTTCTTTGTACCACTTCTTAAGGTTCCACATATTATAGTAATACACTTGTGCTAGCTGGTAAAGGCGGAAGATGAGAGAAGGACGAAGTGGGAGTTTGGGGTTAGCAGATGCAAAGTATTATACATAGGATGGTGAAACAAGGTTCCCGTGTAGAGCACAGAGAACTATATTCAATATCCTGTGATATCCATAATAAGAAAGAGTATGAAAAGGAGGAGTATGAAACAGCATGAAAAAGATGACTATATATATAACCATCACTTTGCTGTACAGCAGAAATTAATATGGCACTGTAAATCAACTATACTCCAATTAAAAAAAAAACAAAAACCTGTGCTTGCTGAAAGATCAAAGGTGAGCCTCTTTTTTTAGCAAGTCCTGTAAACTCTGTGTGGGAAAGCCAGGTGTCAGGGAACTTAAGGGCTGGGACTGACATGCAACCCAGACACGGCCTTGAGAGCAAAGGCAGCACAGGATTCACAAGAGCAGGTGTCACTGTGGCACGTGACAGGGCCCACGTTGGTGTTTTGTTTGAAAACACAAGAACATCTCTGTTTCCTTTCTAAATTCTCTCTGAGGAAGTCTACAACTCGAAGTCTATGATAATTGACATGCTTCTACAGGGTGATGAGAGAAATGAGAAAAAGTATAATCACGGCTATTTTGGTGGCTCAACGATAAACAATCTCCCAGGCTCTGGGTTGGGAAGATCCCCTGGAGGAGGAAATGGCAACCCGCTCCGGTATTCTTGCCTGGGAAATCCCATGGACAGAGGAGCCTGGAGGGCTACAGTCCACGGGGTAGCAAGAGTCGGACACAGCTTAGCAACTAAACCAGCATCACAATGGCTATCTAGCAGTTAAGACTCTGCTCTGGAATTGAGTGGTCACACACACATCTGACCTTAGATAGCCAGGAAATGATGAGAACACACATGGGGCACTCTCGGTGCTCAGAGACATGCAGAACTCTAATTTCACAAGGTAAATTCAAAGTTTTTAACCTTAAAAAATAATGAGGCTAAACCTTTACTTCTCCCATCTCACTTCTTTTTCCATCTTACCTCATACAACTTCCAAAAGAAAAAAAAAATTATATTAGAAAAACCAGAATCCATAGGGGAACCCAGAAAGTTACCACGTAAGAAGTCTCTCCCCCTTTGTTCAGCTTGACAGAGGGATCTAGAGAACTGTCCTGGTCTCTAACATCCATAGGACGTGAACACATGGCCTGACTCTGCACGCACAGGCGCTCTATAAAGCAGTGTGTACTGAATAAATTGGGCGCATAAAGACAGATGTACCTACAACAAATGGCCGAGGAATCCAGACCAAGGCCTAACACGGACACGACTCAGGCCACATGACCTACTGGCTTACCATTCAGGCCACTGAACCTACATTCAATGAACTTAATAACTAGGGGCTCTGAGGTGCTGCACGTCCTTAGAGAGACACATGTGCAGGGACTCGCATAAAGATATTTCGAAAACAGAAGAAAGAAAAGCAGCTGCCTGGCTAAGAGTGAGCATTAACAGGAGATTCCATTCAGCTGACTAGTGGCCTGGACACTTATATGACTGGCTGGACCTTTTAAGCCAAGACTATTATCTCAGTGGCCAGTAGACGGGGATCGAGTCGTGGACACAGATGAATGTGTCGGGGTTGTCAGTTACAAGCAGTGGAAAGGATCCCTGTCTAAACTTAGCAGCAAAGGAATTTGTCAAAATAATAGCAAACAGCTTTCAGGATCAGTCAACCCTAAAGGAAATCAACCCCAAATATTCATTGGAAGGGCTTTACACTGAAGCTGAAGCTCCAATACTTTGGCCATCTGATGAGAAGAGCCGACTCACTCTCAGAAAAAGACCTAAATGCTGGGAAAGATTGAGGGCAAAAGAAGGAGGAGGCAGCAGAGGATGAGATGGTTGGATGGCATCACCGACTCAATGGAGATGACGCTGAGCAAACTCCAGGAGATAGTGGAGGACAGAGGAGCCTGGTGTGTGCTGTTCATGCGGTCTCAAAGAGTTGCACAAGACTAGTGACTAAACACCGAGAACTCAGGATCAGTGCACAGACTGGAAATTCAGGTTTGAAGTTACTGGAAACCAAAGGCTGAGGGACACTCAGGCACAGAATCTCAGTCAATCTCTCTTCCCAGGAAAACTGGCCTCACAAAGATTTCTGATCCAGGCCCTAAATGTCATTGTTTAGTTGCTTAGTCATGTCTGACTCTTTGCGGCTCCATGGACTGTAGCCCACCAGGCTCCTCTGTCCATGGGATTCTCCAGGCAAGAGTTCTGGAGTGGGTAGCCATTTCCTTCTCCAGGGAATCTTCATGACCCAGGGGTTAAACCCGCATCTCCTGCATTGCAAGTGGATTCTTTACTGCTGAGCCACCAGGGAAGCTCCCCTAAGTGTAATTGCTTCTAAAATTCATTCTCCAAGCCTGCTTCTTTTCGTCACTTGATGTAGATATAAAGGGACTGCCCTGCCTAGCAAATCCCCATTTCCTAAATTCCAAGGCTCAGGAAGGGAGAATATACTGGCTTCCTAATGAATGAAAGCAAATCAGAATCCCTTCTCCAAAACATACACGAGAAGCACCCCAATCCTACAAGGGGTTTCAGATGTTGAGCAGCCCAAATCAAACACATACAAATCTATCTTCATTTTTAAAAGTCTTGCTTCTTTAAGAAGTTTTTTACTCAGACATAAAAAAGTGAGATAATGCCATTTGAAGCAACATGATGGCCTCAAGGATTGTAATATTAAGCAAAGTCAGATAGAGGAAGACAAATACCATACGATATCACTTATATGTGAAATCTGCAAAAATGATACATTTCATAATTTTCCTTTTTTTCATTATGGCCTTTTCTACCTAGAGAAGTTCCTTTGGTATTTGTTGTAAAGTTTGTTTAAAAAAAAAAAAAAGATACAAATGAACTTACTTGCCAAATAGAAATAGACTCATGGACATAGAAAGCAAATTTATGGTTACTAAAGGGGATGGAAGTGGGGAGATAAATTAGGAGTTTGGGACTAACAGATTCACACTGTTTGTAGGTATGTATGGTACGTGCTCAGTCGCATCAGACTCTTTGTGACCCCATGGACTGTAGCCTGCCAGGCTCCTCTTTCCATGGGATTGTCCCAGCAAGAATAGTAGACAGGATTGCCATTTCCTCCTCCAGGAGATATTCCCGACCAAGGGGTTGAACCTGTTCCTCCTGTATTACATGTGGATTCTTCACCACTGAGTCATCTGGGAAGCCTATTCATACTAATGAATTAGATAACCAACAAGGACCTACTATACAGCATAGAAACTATACTTAATACTTTGCAATAATCTCTAATGGAAAAGAATGGGAAAAGGAATATATATACACTATATGTGTGTATGTGTGTTTAACTGAATCATTTTGCTGTGTACCTGAAAGTAACACAACATGGCAAATTAACTATACTTGAATTTTTTAGAAAACCAGGTCTTACTCTGGGGCTGTGTCTCACAGGGTACAGGGTGGGGGTTCAGTGGGGAGGCACCTGACATAAAAAAGTGAGATAATGCCATTTGAAGCAACATGATGGCCCTAATGATTGTAATATTAAACAAAGTCAGAAGAGGAGTCAGTGGAGAAGTCAGAAGTCAGTGGAGAAGATCACAACATCTCTTGAATAACTGTGAACTTGAAAGGACCCACATGATCTTGGCTTAACACTCTGGTAGACGATGCTGAGCTCCTCAACCCAAACTGAAACAGCTACTTAACCATTCATCAGACTGTTGGGAGGTGTCAGCGCTGCTCCTCCGGAGACAGTGATGTGACATTCCATCAGTGCTGGCTCGGGGAAAACCGCCTGACACTTGTACTGAAAGCCCTGGGGTTCCTCCCTAGCAGGGAGTCAGGGGCCTGGCCTGCACAGGTGGGCTGAGTCCTGCCCACCCCGCTCTCTAGCACAGACTCTGTTGTCCCGGGTAATGAGGAACAGACGTCCTTCCAGAAACTGGGAGGTTCAGTTGTGTGCCTCCGGGGAACACACTGTGCCGACTCTCTGAAGATAATCCCATCAAAGCTCATTAAAATACTGCATCTCTGTAGAGATGAGGAAAGAGATGCAAAGACATTAAAACATCTATAGAGTAATGCATGAACACTTTAGGACTGATTTCTTGCCTTTCAATGATTCTAGATAGACCTTCCCTGGTGGCCCAGTGGTTAAGACTCTGCCTTCCAATGAAGGGGGTGTGGGTTCAATCCCCAGTCAGGGAACTAAGATCTCATGTACCACAGGGTATGGCCAAAAAAATTAAAAATAAACAGGTAATTGGAAGGACTGATGCTAAAGCTGAAACTCCAATACTTTGGCCACTTCATGCAACGAGTTGACTCAATGGAAAAGACTCTTATGCTGGGAGCGATTGGGGGCAGGAGGAGAGGGGGACGACAGAGAATGAGATGGCTGGATGGCGTCACCAGCTCGATGGACATGAGTTTGAGTGAACTCCGGGAGTTGGTGATGGACAGGGAGGCCTGGTGTGGTGTGATTCATGGGGTCGCAAAGAGTTGGACACGACTGAGCGACTGAACTGACTGACTGAAGTAAATAAAATTTAAAAAGAAGATTCCAGACAGATGGGAACTTTCAGTAAAATTTAAGCAGTATTTTTATCTGATCATGATAAAATGATCTCCCATCACAAATGAAATACCCAAATGTTTCCCAAGAGAACCAAGCAAACAGTACCAGGCAAAAGGACATAGCTACATTTGGGTCTGCCCTCTTGTTCTCTGCTCCACCTGTTTTTACACGTAAAACACCCAGATGACCCCTTCTGCAGCCACATGCCAAGTCACCTTGACACGGCTAGACCACTGGTGATTCAGATTCACGGTGGTGTTTCAGCACTGTGCTCTCAACAGCCTTTGCTATTTTCAAACAGCGTGTTAAAATCCATTTGTATTCCTCCAACGGAAAGTGGAGGTTTCACGTTTAAATAATTTTACCTTTATATCAGTTACAGAAGTTGATGGACAAGCGATAAAAGTATTTGAGAGGTCATATCATTCATCCGACAAATATTTATTAAACTCCCATTCTGCTCTTGGCACTGAACCAGGCCCTGATGTACACGGACCACCAACTCATTACCTTCAAGGAACTCTCAGAATAATCACGCTTTTCAGCAAATGTCACCTTTTCAGTGAAAACTTCCTTCACACCCTCTGCCAGCGGGTTGAGCCATTCTCCTCTGTGATCTCTGACTGCATGTTGTCCTTATTTCCCTTCTATTGCACATTTGTACATCTCTGTTCTATATTTAGCCGTGAATTTCATTTAAAGGACCCAATGCAGGCACAGCCAAGGTATGCGTGCCATCCCCTCCCCGTGAGGAGTGTCCTGGCCCAGTGGGAGGGGGCAGCTGGGGACTTCGGAGCCCAGGGATGGGTGTCGGCTGGAGGGAGCCAGGCTCTCCCAGCTCCGGGTAAGAAACCATGCTTCATGCAGTTCTCCTTTAATCCTCATGCCCATTCTATGAGGTAAAGAGTGTCTATGCCATTTTCCAGATGAGGAAACTAAAGTTCATTTATCTGGCTTAAGTCCTGAAAGATTTCACAGGGGAGGTGAATTCTGAGCAAGGTTTAGGAGGTGGCTGACTTGGCCGGCAGAAATGGGTAGGTCCTTGCTGAGGAGACAGGGAGAGATCAGAGCATTACTTGCATTAAGCAGAGAGATGATAGACACAGAGAAAGGTAATAGAGAGACAGATATACACGGATAGAGAGATACACACATACACAGGGATAGACATAGAACCCACCTGCCAATGTAGGAGACGTTAAGAGACTCTGGTTCGATCCCTGGGCCAGGAAGATCCCCTGGAGGAGGGCATGGCAACTCACTCCAGAATTCTTGCCTGGAGAATCCCATGGACATAGGTCCATGGGGTTGCAAAGAATCAGACATGACTGAAGCGGCTTACCGTGCATACACAGATACAGACAGGGATAGACACACACAGACACACACACACACACACAGATACACACACACACACACATAGAGCTAAATAGTGGTGATCAGGAAATGTAAGATACTGGTAGATAAAGGAAGAGATTGGCTGGAAGCCTGGAAGACCATGACCAGAGCATTTTTTTTTTTCTTTTTATTTATCTGGCAGCCAGGAGCCACCACAGACTGTCAGTCAATACAAGGGGCAGGGCTAGAAGAAGAATTTCTAGAAGAAGCTAATTTCTGAAGCTAATTATGGCGCATTACAACCCAGGCTGGGGGTGCAGATAAGGGCAACAGCCACCCCAGACTTCATTTCCAAAATCTCTCCCTTCAGTTCCATTATCATCTCTAATCATTTGTTAATAAACCTTACTATCATATATTGGAGCCAATTCTACTGCTCATCCTGAAAATCTATGTTCTTTCACAACTTACCCACACCACCGATCCTGATCTGACCCATGTCCTAAATGCTTCAACAAGGCAGGAGCATCTGTGCCCCATCCCTGAGCAGCGCAGAGGCACGAGGCTCAGTCCTGCCTCTTATTCTGCGTGTGGAATGGCTTCTCCCTGCAATGCTCTCCCAAGCCCCACGCCTCTCCAAAAAGATCAAAGACCAGCTAACCTCCAAGGCCTAGATCAAGATGTAGCATCTTCAAGGAACTTTCTTTGCCACCTTAAACTCCAGGGAGCTGCCCTCTCAACCTCCTGCGATCAATTACTTTAGGTGTTATAATGCCACGTGCTATGATGTGCCTGCTTCTTCTTCAACAAGTAACTTATGGCTTCCTAAAATGTGGAAAATACTGTGCTGGGCTCTGAGAGGGACTTTAACAGAAGAGAAAATCCTGATCTCTCTTCATTCTGGACCTAACTTTCACATATCTCCTACTTTTCCGAGTGGGTTGCAAGCATCTCTATCCAACTGATAGCCTCGGTGGCGTCCTGCAGATGAGGGCCTGATCACTTCGCAGTGGTGGACATCCAGCCGGAAGTGGGGACAGACAGGTCTCACTTCGGACTGTGAAGTCCCCAAAGGAAGAGGACAATTTTGCTGAGATGTTTGCTTAACTACATTTCTGATGTTGTAATATTCTAGCACAAACAGAGCAAGAACTGGAGACATGAGAATTTTTCCTTCTTCTAACTCCATTCCCAGTAAGGGGCTTCCCTAGTGGCTCAGACTGTAGAGGATCCACCTGCAATGCAGGAGACCTGGGTTTGATCCCCGGGTGGGGAAGATCCCCTGGAGGAGGGAATGGCAACCCACTCCAGTATTCTCACTCAAGCTCCATGAAACAGCATCATCCGGATTTGCCTAACATCTCCCCATGTTTCACTCTTGCACCTCCAAAATGCTTGCTCTACACAGCCACCAGAATAAACTAGTATTTAAGTTCGTATGAGATCATATCACTCCCCTACCTAGAAAGATCTCTAATTTCCTCCCCTGGACCTATGTTCCTATATAATCCAGTCCCACCTAATACATTAGCCTTCCCGCCCCTCAGGGTCACCGTCCTCTGTTCTCCAGTCTCGCTCGCTTCTCGCACGTCTTGGAAAAGCCCTGCAGGCTTGGAATGTGTTGTTCCCTCACTTGAAAACGTTTTTCCTTCATCTCTACCTCATCCCTGATGTCTCAGCTACAACCTGCAGGAACACCAGACAGGTGTCCCTTTAATGAGCGCTGACAACCTATTCTTGACCTCAACAGTAGCACGGTCACTAGATACCACTGGGGGGTTAGTAGTCCCTCCGTGTGAAGGCAGTGATTAATTTCTCCCCCCGCGCCGTGTCACCACAGGCTCACACACAGAGGCGGCACATTGGCTGAATAAATAAAGATCTTACTAAGAACACAGCCAGGAGAACAAGCTGTTAATTCATAGAGCACCACAAATGAACTGAACTCATTCACTCTCAAGGTGCCAGTAAGTTACACACGGCTCTAGCTCCGATAGACTTGCATCTAGATGCAAGTCTATCGGAGCTAGATGCATTGACTAGAGTTCATGTTCCTTGGCAGACTGTTAAAGCAGATGGCCTGCCAAGGCAGATTTGTATCATTTTTGATGTGTTTTTTAAAAGTTGGTCTTGATTTGGGCTCAGCTAGCCATGAGGTTCTTGTGAATTAAGAGCATTAAATGACTATTGCTGAGCTTCCTAGAAATTGCAATTATAGTCAGTTCTTTGAAAATGGAGCATCTTTAAGAGGGGAGCTGTTGTTATGAACACAACTTTAAACAGAAAACAATGAAAACAAACTGGAAAACAGACATGTGATTTAAAAGTCCCACTGAACAATAAGACTATTTCTCTTCTGATACAAGCAGTCTTACGTTTCAAAAAAATAAACCCCCAAAACAACAGAAAACATACTGTTATAATTTATAAAAACTACTCAAAAGTCAGTATTATAGCATACGGCTGGAATATTTCTACTCTGCAATATGGTATCTAACTGCAGTATTTTGGTCAACAGTTTCTCAAAACAGCACTTTTATGTACAACAAAAATTGATGAGCCCACAAAAATATTTTATATCAATAAAACTATTATCCATATTACAAAATGTGAATAGAAGCACTAAACTGGTTTCAGCATGAGAATTTTCCTACCATAAAGCATATTTTTTCTTTACTTTTATCAGGCAATAAAACAGAAACAAACAAAAAAATCATACAGTGGTAACTATAGATTTCCAAAAGTGTTGAAAAGCTATTGTGATTAGCAATGATTAACCAGTGATTAGCGATGCTGATATTTCCAACATTATTTAAAATTCAGCAAAATTATGAACAAAATATCAAGAAGACAACCTGTGAAATTCCCCATGTCAACTACACTCTAGAAAAAGAAATTTAACGAAGAATGGGAATATCATTTAATGAGCATGTAATATGTGTTTAGTAAGCTCATTTAGGTTTTAACTTGTGTGTTAAGTCACTTCAGTTGAGTCCAGCTCTTTGCTATGGACCGTAACCCGCCAGGCTCCTCTATCCATGGGAGTCTCCAGACAAGAATACTGACCTGGGTTGCCATTTCCTCCTCCAGGGGATCTTCCCAGGGATCAAACCTGCATCTCTTATATCTCCTGCATGGGCAGGTGGGTTCTTTACCACTACCACCACCAACTTAACTGTTAAAACACCCATGAGAAGCTCACGGCTTAAGTGCACCCATGGCTAGAAGGTGGTAGAACCAACATTTGCACACCTGTTTCTGTACACCTTCCATACCTCAGTATGGTGGTGTTGCTCATTCACGCAGTCATGTCTGACTCTTTACAAGCCCACGGACTGCAGCACACCGGGCTTCCCAGTCCTGCACTGTCTCCCGGAGCTTGCTCAGACTCATGTCCATTGGGTCGGTGATGCCACCCAACCATCTCTTCCCTTTGTCCCCTTCTCCTCCCACCCTCAGTCTTTCCCACAATATACAGGAATTAAAATGAAAGGCAGTTACTGTAAAACTAAAGGACAAATCAAACCGGGACTAGTCGTCATTTTCAATGAATGAATTGTTGAACTGAACACTGATTTATCCAAAGCATGAGCTGCAGTCTCTTGGGAAACGATTATGTACTTAAAGAATGAATGAAGAATTTTGCCAGCTATGGTGAAGTCTTAACCACTGGATCATCAGAAAAGTTCTTGAAATACAATTCTTGCCAGAAAATATTTCAGTCCCCTATTTTTCTATTTACCTATTAACTACTTGATTATCATTTTATAGTCTATGAAAGAAATTCTGCATTGTTTTTGCTTGGTTTTTTTTATTAATTTCTTCTCAAAACAGCTGAGTTTTGAGTAAAGTATGTTGGTCTTATTAAGCATTACAAACAGCTACACTCACCCTGAGTTTCAAAGTACAATTTATCATCTGTTTTGTGAATCAAGGCTGTGGCCTTGTTTACTACAGAAGTACTGACATCAGACTGGATAACCTATTACTTAAAGATTTTAGGTTACATTGGGGCAAGGTGTTTGTGAGACAAATGCTTTAATAAAAATATCTGACAGGCTCTTGTATTAGAATAACTGCACATGGTTATCCATATCTCATATTGGCTACAGAGAACATAAAAATATCTCTCACCAATTTTAGAGGGATGGGCTACAAGGGAAGTTAGATTACCTCCGATTCTTTAAAATAAAAGGTCTTCTCTTCTCACTTATATACAAATGTCAGATACATATAAAATGCCAAGTTATATATAAGTTTAATACTGAGTAGGTTCAATCACACAATAAAACAGTATATTTATCAAAGATTTGAGTTAGTTTGAAAAAGTTATAAATTTTTTTATATTTTAGAACACTGAAATCTTTATCTTCCGTAAATATCTTAACATTGGTAACTTGTAGATTTAGTTATTAATATAACATTTGGAAGGTTGCACTAACTTTTATCTTTATATAAAAAGTTAAATTTATAATAGCAATGAAATTCACCTCAGTGAATGTACATATATATGTGTACATATGCTGCAAGGAGATCCAACCAGTCCATCCTAAAGGAGATCAGTCCTGGGTGTTCATTGGAAGGACTGATGCTAAAGCTGAAACTGCAATACTTTGGCCACCTCATGCGACGAGTTGACTCACTGGAAAAGACTCTGATGCTAGAAAAGGTTGGGGGCGGGAGGAGAAGGGGACGACTGAGAATGAGATGGCTTAATGGCATCACCAACTCTGTGGACATGAGTTTGAGTGAACTCCGGGAGTTGGTGATGGACAGGGAGGCCTGGCGTGCTGTGATTCATGGGGTCGCGGAGAGTCGGACACGACTGAGCGACTGAACTGAACTGAACTGATGATATATAAATAATATACCATGTATATACATATGGGGCTTCCTGGGTGGCTCAGCAGTAAAGAATCTGCCTGCAATGCAGGAAACACAGGTTTGATCCATGGATCAAGAAGATCCCCTGGAGGAGGGCAGGGCAACCCACTCCAGTATTCTTGCCTGGAGAATTTCATGGACAGAGGAACCTGGCGGGCTACAGTCCACAGGGTCGGGAAGAGTCAGACACAACTGAAGTGACTTAGCGCACACACACACATGCTTATATGTATGTTACACATATTATATACATATGGTATATTATATATAAGGGCTTCCCTAGTGGTTCAGGTGGTAAAGAATCTGCAATGTAGGCACCGTAATGCAGGAGACATGGGTTTGATCCCTGGGTAGGGAAGATCCCCTGGAGGAGGAAATGGCAACTCACTCCAGTATTGTTGCCTGGGAAATCTCAAAGACAGAGGAGCCTGGTGGGCTACAGTCTATGGGGTTGCAAAGAGTCAGACAGGACTGAGCAACTAACATTGTATATCTCTCTCTATATGATATATCCATTATTCCATTGTTCTGAAATACCAGGAAAGTAATGAAAATACAATTTCTCCAAAGTTTTTTTTATGGCCACATTATCAAAACAGCAGCTACCACTAGTGAGGAACATCCTCCTAACTTTGATCAGAGCAGCAGAAGTGACTGGTATTTTCTTTTTCTAGTCGCTACCTGCAAAGATACAACTTTAAAACTGGCAAACCCACTGATTGCAGAGCTGGCAAATGCATTCCTTTCTCCTCTAGGACAACAGGTCCCTGCACTCTGCAACTGTAACCTTCACCTCCATAAGGACCACTGCCAAGATCTGCCCCCATGGACTTTTGTTTTATCAGAGTCCCTGAATTTTAGGTAAAACAAACTTGAAGCATCAGTTATCATGGTTACTTGGTATTGTTTCTACGACACAATTACAACAACAACAAAAACAAACTATCATTAAAGAAAAAAGTAAGAAGGTTGAAAAGTTCCATTTTGAAAGTACCATTGTTCTTTGAGAAGGTCCCTGGTTATGCAGAGTAAGTGCAGTTTTTAAATTATTTTTAATCAAATAATTTATGTTAATTGATGTTTAATTAATTAATTAATGTTAATTACAATATTGTGATTTTTTTTTTTTGCCAGACATCGACATGCAATAACTAATTATTTTTAAATGTAGTTCTTTTTTATTTGCAGGTGTGAACACTCTGTTTTCTGACCAACTAAAATGAAATACTCATTTATAAATAAGGCTGACTGGAAAATGCTGGTTGCAAACAGTTAATTTCTTAAATGTTCCTGGCACTGGCAATGATGCATACATCTTCTGATCCATGATCAAGTGAAGCTGGAATTTTATTTTTTTACTGCATATCAAGTGAATTGGTAATAACAACAAGAGTAATAAAAAGGGTGAGTTGCCACCGTATGATATAAGGGCTAACATCTTGGAGGTATCATTACACCCTATTGTGACCTCACAGCAACCACAATTCACTTCTTCTTCCACAGAGAAAAGTTGCTTCAGAGCTCTTTGGAGCAGGTCCACTTTGCTGCCCTAAAGCAATACACCTGGGATTGGAGCAGACTGAGGGAGTCTGTTCACCTATGAAGTGAGCCAACCTATGAGGAACATGGACTCTGAGATCTGATTCTAACAATAAAGCCCCGTGTGGTCTAAAGGCCTGTTTAGCTAATGACAAGAATCTTTGCTTCAAATCAGATCAGTGATAATTTTCTCATAGGTAATATAGAGACAGTAAAACACCAGGGCATTTAGTTAAATCACACAGCATTATTTGATTTCTAACTACTTCTTTTTGTCACTGGAATCTTCTAATACTCACCTTCATCCACTCCAAAACTATCTACTGCATATCTTGAATATAAAGAAAATGATCAAATGGTAGCATTTTCTACCAATATTATTCTTCTGAAAAGAGGGTTTTGTCTTATAGACTGATCTTTACAAAAAATTTCATCTTCCAGGTTTCTCTCCTATTTGCTGTAAGAGTAAAAATACTCTTTGGAGAATTCACATTGGCCTGAAACAACCTCCATAAATCCTAGTTTTGAATATGGTTTATGGAAGTCACCTGATAGCAAGCATTAAAATAAGGTAAGTTTTAAAAGAGTATTTCCACACATGGATGTAGTTTTACAAAAGTCTTTTAATGCACTGCAATTAGTTCCTGGTGATCACAAAATATAAAACCATGAAAATATTTTTTGAAAATACTGCATAAAGCCATATTGAGTTCTTGGGCCTTGGGATGATGTTTACTGAGCCATTGACAATCACTGATTCAAAAAGTGACATATTGAAACACTGAGATGGAAGAAAGACACAATTTGCTCTGGAAAACTGGCAAATAATTTTACATGCGTTTTAGTGATGAAAACTAAAATTACTTCTGGTGAAGGCAAATGAAATGTTTGAAATAAGTGTTTTCAAAAACTAAGTTTCAAAAGAAAGGAAAATTTCTAAATCAATCTAAGCCTATATAAGCATTTGTAAGTAAACTGATGAACATCAGAAGGCCTCATTGAAGTATATCATCCACAAACTGAGAATTTTTATATTCACATTGGCCAAAAAAGCATTTTTAAAATATTCTCACTGGGCATTTCCTTAACACTGTGATCATCTTGTAGAAGGATTTCCATTGGCTCATTTTTTTGTAGGAGAGTGAGGAGAACTCTTTTCTAAACTTATATATTCTATAATTTTTGTAATATAAAGTGTTTCTAATTAACAATCTCTTTTCCAGAGTTTGAGCTCCCCAGCCTCAGAAGTTGAGGTTACACAAATACAGAGAGTAGACCACATTCTAAAATTATAACAACAACAAAAATGCACCACGGAATTAATAGACAGCTCCATATTCTGTAACACTGTTCATATCCATCAGTTTACTTGGTAAGTAAACTGTCATAGAGGTGCTTAAACGGTTAATACACGAGTATAATTCAGCAAGGAGAGGAGAGCCATTGTCTAATCAGACACTGGAATGTCTGGATTATTCTCATCCAAGTCAAGCAGAATTCATCACAGAGCAGGTCTGCTCTAGCCTCTGTCTATAAGTTCCAATTCATGAAGCACCAAGAGAGATTTCATATCACACGGTATCAATGACAAAGTGATTCCACGGCCCAGACTTTGGTTACAGAAGCGTGCCAGCCAGCCAGACTGAGGATCCAGGCACCACACCATCCACTCTGCCAAGGACAGACCACTATGTCCACAGAACGGCGAGAGAGAAGGACAGACATCTGTCTGTCTTCCGAAGTCCTTTTGAAAAACTGCATCAACGGAGGATAGAAGATGGTGGAGGTATAGGACGGGGCGACCACTTTCTCCCCCACAAATTCAGCAAAAGAACATTTGAACACTGAGTAAACTCCACAAAACAACTTCTGAATGCCGGCAGAGGACATCAGGCACCTAGAAAAGCAGCCCATTGTCTTCGAAAGGAGGTAGGAAAGAGTATAAAAGATAAAAAGAGAGACAAAAGAGGGAAGGATGGAGCTGCATCCCGGGAAGGGAAGCTTAAAAAAAAAAGAGAGAAAAGTTTCCAAACGCCTGGAAACAGTCACCTGCGAGACTGTGGCCAGCCTTGGAACCTCAGTTCAGTTCAGTTCAGTCGCTCAGTCATGTCCTACTCTCTGCGACCCCATGAATCACAGCACGCCAGGCCTCCCTGTCCATCACCAACTCCCAGAGTTCACTCAAACTCATATCCACAGAGTCGTCCAGCCATCCAGCCATCTCATTCTCCGTCGTCCCCTTCTCCTCCTGCCCCCAACCTTGGAACCTCAGAGGGCCACATAACCGGGAGAGAAAAGAAATAAATAATTAAAACCCACAGACTAAGTGCCCAGAGGAAACTGTCAGTGGAGAAGTGGCGCAGACGCCTGCACCCCCCACTAGCAAGTGGGGGCTGGGCAGGGAGGCGTGGTGGCAGTGCTTAGAGAGAGGACCAGGCCTGAACACCCCGAGGGCAATATGAGGGTGTTAATGGGAGACAGCTAAGCAGACTGTGCAGCTAAAAGGCAAAAAGCCTGTGAAAAGCCCCAACCTAAGACTCCACCAGCCCCGCTCACAGAACAAAGGACTGAGCAGAGCGAGCCAGCTGCGGTCAACGCATCCCCCATCCCCCGCCCAGACAGGCAGGGAGGGCAGCCAGTGCCGGAAGGGGCCGCTGTGGCCCCAGAGAGGCCTCTGATACCAAGCTGCAGGCAGGCTTCCTTGATAACCGAGACATCTTGGGTTCCGGCTGGTCAATATCCACCCAAGAAGGTGCACCGGTTGTACGCCCAGAAAACCCAGCGGCAGGGACCAGGGAGGCGATAAGTTGCAGCAACTGTGCTCGCCAAACACCTGGTCACCTGAGCTGCTCGGACCGGGGAAGGCACAAAACGCAGGCCCAACCAAGTCTGCGCCTTTGTGGAGTACCCGAGGACCTGAACCTGAGCCACTCAGACCTGGGAAGTGCATGCAACCCAGAGCTCGGGCCGCGGACAGTTCCCAACAGAGCAACCTAGAGCCTGAGCAGCATAAACAGGGAAAACACACACGCCGCGAGCAGGAGCAATCCCACTGTAGCCGAGACGCTGTGCGCACTCCCCACAGACGCCAGGGATATTTACTAGCAGCGTCCCTCCCTCCCCACAGCACATCTGAACAGGTGAACCTATTAAAATGTCCACCACTGCCCCCGTGTATCAGGGCGGGAATTAGACACGGAAGAGACCAGCAAACAGAAGAGCTTAAACAGAAAAAACGGCCTTGGAAGTGACAGATGGAGAAGTCTTGAGCCTACTGCAAGAATGAGACAGAAAACCAGAGGCACAGGCTTACCTCCAAATCCTGAGAACACCAGAGATCTCCTGTTCCAGGGAACACTGACTGATAGGAGCTCATCAAACGCCTTCATACATACACTGAAACCAGGCACCACCCAAGAGTCAACAAGTTGCAGAGAAAGACATACCACAAAAATTTGCCAGCAACATAGGAGAATAGCCCTGAACTTCAATATACAGGCTGCCCAAAGCCACTCCAAACCCACTGACATCTCAAACTCATTACTGGACACTTTATTGCACTCCAGAGAGAAGAAATCCAGCTCCATCCACCAGAACGCTGACACAAGCTTCCCTAACCAGGGAACATTGACAAGCCACCTGTCCAACCCCACACACAGTGAGGAAACTACATAATTAAGAGAACTCCACCAACTGTCAGAAGACAGAAAGGCCACCCCAAGCACAGCAATATAAGTAAGATGAAAAGGCAGAGAAATACCCAGCAAGTAAAGGAACAGGATAAATGCCCACCAACACAAACAAAAGAGGAAGATATAGGGAATCTACCTGATGAAGAATTTCAAATTTTAATAGTGAAAATGATTCAAAATCTGGAAAGCAAAATGGAGTTACAGATAAATAACTTGGAGAAAAGGATTGAGAAGATGCAAGAAAGTTTTAATAAGGATTTAGAGGAAATAAAAAAGAGTCAATATACAATGAATAATGCAATAGATGAGATCAGAAACACTCTGGAGGGAACAAACAGTAGAATAACAGAGGCAGAAGACAGGATAAGCGAGCTAGAAGATAGAATTGTAGAAATAAATGAAACAGAGAGGGAAAAAGAAAAACGAATTAAAAGAAATGAGGACAATATTAGAGACCTCTGGGACAATGTTAAATGCCCCAACATTCGAATTATAGGAGTCCCAGAAGAAGAAGACAAAAAGAAAGACCATGAGAGAATACTTGAGATAATAGTTGAAAACGTCCCTAAAATGTGGAAGGAAATAATCACCCAAGTCCAAGAAACCCAGAGAGTCCCCAACAGGATAAACCCAAGGCGAAATACTCCAAGACACATATTAATCAAATTAACAAAGATCAAACACAAAGAACAAATATTAAAAGCAGCAAGGGAAAAGCAACAAATAACACACAAGGGGATTCCCATAAGGATAACAGCTGATCTCTCAACAGAAACTCTTCAGGCCAAAAGGGAATGGCAAGACATACTTAGAGTGAGAAAGAAAATAACCTACAGCCCAGATTACTATACCCAGCAAGGATCTCATTCAAATATGAAGGAGAAATCAAAAGCTTTACAGACAAGCAAAAGCTGAGAGAATTCAGCATCACCAAACCAGCTCTCCAACAAATACTAAAGGACCTTCTCTAGACAGGAAACACAGAAAGAGTGTATTAACTCGAACCCAAAGCAATAAAGAAAATGGCAATGGGCTCATACTTATTAATAATCACCTTAAATGTAAATGGGCTGAATGCCCCAACCAAAAGACAAAGGCTGGCTGAATGGATACAAAAACAAGACCCCCATATATTTTGTCTACAAGAGACCCACCTCAAAACGAGGGACACATACAGGCTGAAAGTATACGGCTGGAAAAAAATATTCCACGCAAACAGAGACCAAAAGAAAGCAGGAATAGCAATACTCATATCAAATAAAATAGACTTTAAAACAAAGTCTGTGAAAAGAGACAAAGAAGGACACTAATGATGAAAGGCTCAATCCAAGAAGAAGATATAACAATTCTAAATATTTATGCACCCAACGTAGGAGCACCACAATATGTAAGACAATTACTAACAAGTATGAAAGGGGAAATTAACAACAACACAACAATAGTGGGAGACTTTAATACCCCACTCACACCTGTGGATAGAACAACTAAACAGAAAATTAACAAGGAAACACAAACTTTAAATGATACAATAGACCAGTTAGAACTAATAGATATCTATAGGACATTTCACCCCAAAACAATGAATTTCACCTTTTTCTCAAGCGCACACGGAACCTTTTCTAGGATAGATCACATCCTGGGTCATAAATCTAGCCTTGGTAAATTCAAAAAAAATGAAATCATTACAAGCATCTTTTCTGACCACAATGCAATAAGATTAGATCTCAATTACAGGAGAAAAACTATTAAAAATGCCAACATATGGAGGCTGAACATGCTGCTGAATAATGAACAAATCATAGAAGAAATCAAAAGAGACATCAAAATATGCATAGAAATGAATGAAAATGGAAACACAACAACCCAAAACCTCTGGGATACTGTAAAAGCAGTGGTAAGGGCAAGGTTCATAGCAATACAGGCACACCTCAAGAAACAAGAAAAAAGTCAACTAAATAACTCTACATCTAAAAAAACTAGAAAAGGAAGAAATTAAAAATCCCAGGGTAAGTAGAAGGAAAGAAATCTTAAAAATTAGGGCAGAGATAAATGTAAAAGAAACAAAAGAGACCATAGCAAAAATCAACAAAGCCAAAAGCTGGTTCTTTGAGAAGGTAAATAAAATTGACAAACCACTAGCCAGACTCATCAAGAAACAAAGGGAGAAGAACCAAATCAATAAAATTAGAAATGAAAATGGAGAGATCACAACCGACAACACAGAAATACAAAGGATTATTAGAGAATACGATCAGCAATTATATGGCAATAAAATGGATAACTCCAAAACTGAACCAGGAAGAAATAGAAAATCTGAACAGACCCATCACAAGCATGGTACTAGAGGCTGTAATCAGAAATCTTCCAGCAAACAAAAGCCCAGGTCCAGACGGCTTCACAGCTGAATTCTACCAAAATTTAGAGAAGAGCTAACACCTATTCTGCTCTAACTCGGCCAGAAAATTGCTGAGGAAGGGAAACTTCCAAACTCATTCTATGAGGCCACCATCACCCTAATCCCAAAATCTGGTAAAGATCCTACAAAAAAAGAAAACTACAGACCAATATCACTGATGAACATAGATGCAAAAATCCTTAACAAAATTCTAGCAATCAGAATCCAACAACACATTAAGAAGATCATACATCATGACCAAGTGGCTTTATCCCAGGAATGCAAGGATTCTTCAATATCTGCAAATCAATCAATGCAATACACCACATTAACAAACTGAAAAATAAAAATCATATGATTATCTCAATAGATGCAGAGAAAGCCTTCGACAAAATTCAACATCCATTTATGATAAAAACCCTCCAGAAGATGGGAATAGAAGGAACATACCTCAACATAATAAAAGCTATATATGACAAACCCACAGCAAACATTATCCTCAATGGTGAAAAACTGAAAGCATTTCCCCTAAAGTCAGGAACAAGACAAGGGTGTCCACTCTCACCACTACTGTTCAACATAGTTCTGGAAGTTTTTGCTACAACAATCAGAATAGAAAAAGACATAAAAGGAATACAAATTGGAAAAGAAGAAGTAAAACTTTCACTGTTTGCTGATGACATGATCCTCTACACAGAAAACCCTAAAGACTCTACCAGAAAACTACTAGAGCTAATCAATGAATACAGTAAAGTTGCAGGATATAAAATCAACACACAGAAATCCCTTGCATTCCTATACACTAATAATGAGAAAATAGAGAAATTAAGGAAACGATACCATTCACTGTTGCAATGAAAAGAATTAAATACTTAGGAATATATATACCTAAGGAAAAAAAAGACCTGTACATAGAAAACTATAAAACACTACTGAAAGCAATCAAAGAGGACATTGATAGATGGAAAAATATACCGTGTTCAAGGTTTGGAAAAATAAATATTGTGAAAATGAGTATACTACCGAAAGTAATTTATACATTCAATGCAATCCCTATCAAGCTACCAACAATATTTTTCACAGAGCTAGAACAAATAATCTCACAATTTGTATGGAAATACAAAAAACCTCGAATAGCCAAAGCAATCTTGAGGAAGAAGAATGGAACTGGGGGAATCAACCTGCTGGACTTCAGGCTCTACTACAAAACCACAGTCATCAGGATGGTTTGGTACTGGCAAAAAGACAGAAATATAGATCAATGGAACAAAATAGAAAGCCCAGAGATAAATCCACGCACCTATGGACACCTTATCTTTGACAAAGGAGGCAAGAATATAAAATGGAGAAAAGACAGTCTCTCTAACAAGTGGTGCTGGGAAAACTGGTCAGCCACTTGTAAAAGAATGAAACTAGAACACTTCCTAACACCATACACCAAAATAAACTCAAAATGGATTAGAGAGCTAAATGTAAGACCAGATTCTATAAAACTCCTAGAGGAGAACATAGGGGAAACACTCTCTGACATAAATCACAGCAGAATCCTCCATGACCCACCTCCCAGAATATTGGAAATAAAAGCAAAAATAAACAAATGGGACCTAATTAAAATTAAAAGCTTCTGCACAGCATAGGAAACTATAAGCAAGGTGAAAAGGCAGCCTTCAGAATGGGAGAAAATAATAGCAAATGAAGCAATTGATAAAGGATTAATCTCCAAAATATATAAGCAGCTCCTGCAGCTCAATTCCAGAAAAATAAATGACCCATTCAAAAAATGGGCCAAAGAACTAAACAGACATTTCTCCAAAGAAGACATGCAGATGGCTAACAAACACATGAAAAAATGCTCGACATCCCTCATCATCAGAGAAATGCAAATCAAAACCACAATGAGATACCATTTCAAACCAGTCAGAATGGCTGCTATCCAAACGTCTACATGCAATAAATGCTGGAGAGGGTGTGGAGAGAAGGGAACCCTCTTACACTGTTGGTGGGAATGCAAACTAGTACAGCCACTATGGAGAACAGTGTGGAGGTTCCTTAAAAAACTGGAAATAGAACTGCCATATGATCCAGCAATCACACTCCTGGGCATACACACCGAGGAAACCAGAATTGAAAGAGACACGTGTACTCCAATGTTCATCGCAGCACTGTTTATAATAGCCAGGACATGGAAGCAACCTAGATGTCCATCTGCAGACGAATGGATAAGAAAGCGCTGGTACATATACACAATGGACTATTACTCAGCCATTAAAAAGAATACATTTGAATCAATTCTAATGAGGTGGATGAAACTGGAGCCTATTATACAGAGTGAAGTAAGCCAGAAAGAAAAACACCAATACAGTATACTAATGCATATATATGGAATTTAGAAAGATGATAACGATAACCCTGTATACGAGACAGCAAAAGAGACACAGGTGTATAGAACAGTCTTTTGGGCTCTGCGGGACAGGGCAAGGGTGGGATGAGTTGGGAGAATGGCACTGAAACATGTATATGGTTTGATGCATGAGACTGGATGCTCAGGGCTGGTGCACTGGGATGACCCAGAGGGATGGGATGGGGAGGGAGGTGGGAGGGGGGTTCAAGAAGGGGAACACATGTATACCCGGGGTGGATTCATGTCAATGTATGGCAAAACCAACCAATATAATATTGTAAAGTAATTAGCCTCCAATAAAAAATAAAATAAAAAAGCATGAATAAAAAAAAAGAAAAACTGCATCAGAAATTTGACCAGTAAAGAAGTCATGACACAAATCACCCACAGATACCTTTGAAAGCCAAAGGGACTAGCACATTATCTAATCACAGCAAGATTATTTGCAAACAATGTGAAAAACGTAAAGTGAGACAACCTGTTTGCACTTTTTCTTCTGTGACTCTGCTTGAAAGAATGATTTCTCTGTACATGCTTCTACTGAGTAAAACATTTCGGTTTGCCATCCGATCATTTCAAGGCAGTAAATAAATAAAAATGAAAAAAACAAAGATGAAAAAGATTTTTATACCTGAGAAATCTGCTGCTAAGAGATCTACCGCCTTTAAAACTTTCACTTGTAAAATGCCGACGTCCTTCATATCTTTCAGTGAGTTCTGTAAGCACTGCAGGAAGAAAGGAGATCGAATGAACACAGCTTTCTGATACACTGTTTAATGCCACCAAGTCCTACAGGGAGTACCTTCTAGATTTATCATCACCTTTCTCATGTAAAGCTAGGAGAAGTTCCAAAGCTCCTTATATCAGTCAACAGGGAACTTCAGCATTTGCAACAATCAGATTCAAACTGACTGAGAATTAATTAACTTCAGTTTCAAAATAAACAAATTACAAAGCACATGCAATCTACTTTTAACATCACCCCCTGGTGATAGCACAGACATCCCACCAGGAAAATGGGTGTGAAATGACACTGATTCTCTGTTACTTCTTATTTCTCTATAATGAAACTTTTAAATCACCCCAAAATGCAATATTATTCTGACTCGGTTAGAATAAACTTTATGGGTATCAGAGAACTAAACTTGGACCCTTCCTGGATACATACTACTACCAGAAAGAGTAGGGATGGAAAGAGAATGAATTTGCTAGTCCAGTTAGAGCCTAGTTGAGCTCCAGTTAGAGCAAAACCAGTATTGCTCTGTAATCACATTTACTTTAATTTTTAGTTGGCATGTGACAAAGCTCTAATATACCTACTGATAATTCTTAAGCATTTACAGAAATATTTAAATGTCTATCACACTACCTCATTTAGAAATTGTGCAAGAAAGAGATAAGCAGATAAATGCTCTTTGCCTGCCTCTAAAACACATCTGCTGAAAAAGATGTTCTTTCAAACCTTTGGATACAATATTTCCATCATCATTAGATAACTAAAAACCTGTGATAAGTTGATCCCAGAGATTTACGGAAGGGTAGTAAGACCCTTATTATTTAGGCATTTCAGGTCAGAATCACAAAAGCTTAATAACAGTTACGGTTTGCCTAACGTAATATGAACCACTCCTAAGAACTTTTAGAAGCTGCTTCTTCAAATAGTATTATCTTAAAAAAAAAAAAACTAGTATTTAAGATGGACACATTTGAAATAAAATATTTTCATAATTTTGAGGTGAAATCCCTTTAAAGATTGTCTATTCTCAAAACCTAAAAAAAACAAATCCAGGGATCTGGAACTTGTATCTTGCCATACAGTATTTTTTCCCTCTTAAACATTGGCCAGCTGTCTAGCTCAAAAAAAAACAAAACAACACACTTGATCTTTTTGATTCTACCTTTTCAAACCTCTTTTCAATTAGTACTCCCCAAATCTCGAGGCATTGTGCAAAGCAGTCATTTTGATCTTACCTACTGCCACCTTATAAATCCATGAAACTCCTCATGAATTTGGAAAACTGTGTGATTTGTCCATGGGAAATTTGGGGGACTTTTGCTTTATTTTCATTTGCTAAAGTAAAGTCATCAAAGAGAATATTAAAAGTGGATTTTGTCAAAACTTCTTTAAAGTATGTCAACCTTGCATGTGGAATCTTGTGTTGTCAATAAGATGCGTGGCTAGACTTTGTACTCCTGAAGACAAAGGACTATTCAATTAATCAATACACCTTGCACAGTGAAGGAGTCTGGAGACACTTAAGTTTACGCTGAGAATAATATTCCCATTAAATTGGGATTCATCTTGGCTTCATTTCCATGCCACTTTCTTAAAATGCGCCTTTCATGTGTGTGGCAGTAAAATAAACGTATTGATTTACAAAGAAGATGGAATAAAACCAGAATGCAAATAAAGACACCGGGAAAGCAAGAGCACATGAAATAATGATGATGACAAACCCATTTGATTCAAAAATGCTGAGTGGACTTTTAAGAACACTGCAACTAGTTAGGTAAAAATTCACAACCAGTTCTTATCCAGGGGAGTGTGGAAAAAGTCTCCCATGCCTCTCTAGGGCTTTGTTTTGCTTTATAAGACACAAGTACTTTCTCACTTGATCTTAAGAGGGTCTAGAAAAGTATGCACAACATTGCAAACATTAATATTTGGTTTATAAAAAGCAATTTTTGTGAATGTATATTAAAATTCCTAAAAATAATATAAATTATTATTTTTTTTACAAAATGGAAACAGACTCACAGATTTCAAAAACAAATTTATGGTTACCAAATAGGAAACTTAGGGGGAGGGGTAAATTAGGACTTTGGGATTAACATACACACACTACAATATATAAAATAGATAGTCAACAAGGGCTGACTGTATAGCACAGGGGACTTTACTCAATATTCTGCAATAACCTATATGGGAAAAGAATCTGAAAAAGAATGGATGTATGTACAAGTATAACTGAATCACTTTGCTGTAAAGCTAAAATTAATACAACATTGCATGAGTCTGACCAAAAAGTTCATTCAAATTTTTCCTAACATCCTATGGAAAAACCCAAACGAACGTTTCCCGGCCAACTCGATAAATCAACTATACTCCAATATAAGATAAAATTAAAAGACAAACAAAATAAAATAAAAATACCTATTCATATATACAAACATGATAAACAACCTTTTGCCCCCTTGAGGATTTCAATTTTCTCCAAAGAGATCCTGAATGGTAAATATCCAAACACTCTCTCTGGCTTTTAAATAGGAAGGCGGATTCTAAAATCTACCTTCACCTTTTCACTAACGCATTAACCTCCAGGTCTGATGTCTTGTTTTACGAGACATACCATTGAACTTTGGACAAAGACTTCTTTGGATGCAGTTTTTCAATTCCCAGACTCTGTTTCAGCTTAAATGTGGAGGTGGGCGTGGGGTGGGGAGGGGGCATAGCAAGGCAGAGCACTCACAAAGCGCTGGGCGATCTGCTTTCTCTCGCTGGGGTCTGCCAAGGGGCACACACACAGATCTGAGACCGAGACCCCTGAACAGGGCGTGAGGGTGACCAGCATCAGAAGGGTCCCCAGGCAACTTTCCAATGGCAGCTCCAAGCAGTTGGCTTGCTTGAGTGGAAGGGCTGAGATATCCACTTTACACCTGGAAAAGTTACCAGAAGCAGACAGAAAAGCGATTAATGCGTGGTGGCTGCAGACCCTCCAAAGCACCTGATTTTCATTTCATCCCCCCATGAAACCTCCCACTGTCTGGGCACTGGCTGGTTGAGCAGTGAAGGTTGCAGGGGCTCCCCTGGCTGCTAACACTCCCTCCTGGCCCACCACACCCTCAGCAAAGGAGAGAAAGATGTCAAGAAACTCAAAGAAAAGGCAGCATGGAGAAAGTGGCAAACGAACCGAGAAGCAGCAGACCTTTGTCAGAGAAAGCCTGCAGAAAGCTGATGAGATCAAGAACTAGGAAGAAAAAAAGTTTCAGAGTTTCAGCACTATAATTATGGGCTCTGGAAGGCTTCTCGGGGTTGTGTCTTTTTTTTTTTTTTTACCAGCCAAGAGAATAAGAGATGTTGGTTCAAAAAAAGGCGAAAAGACAGGAGCCTGTGCAAGCGGGAGAGGGTTAATGGAGAAACCATTTTCTTCCAGATTAATGCCAACTGGCGAGTTTTTATTTAAAGAAATGTGTTAAGGTGTTTTCCTAATAGGCACCGTTCCGCGGGGTTTCCCCAGGTGGGTTTCTGTTAGACAAATGGAGCATGAAGTGCTGTTGATTGATCCCATTTCTGCGGCACAGCCAGAAAAGGCTGCACCCATCTGCTATAAATTGCATGTTTTCCGCCTCTTAACAGTCAATGTTCTGGTGATGTTGAAATCCTCAAACACATTCAAATACAGAAGCAAACACTGAAGCGGGCGGCGGGAGCTGAGGTGCTAAGCCATTTATTTGCTTTAACTCGGGAAGTCCTGGGATTGCTTGGACCACACTTGCTTCGCTCACATCCAGGTGGGCGAGGTAGCAGGGCTGAGCAGAGGGAGGGCGGGCACTGTGTGGTTTTCGTTCCCATTTGCCATCTCTGGTTACTGAGTCAGATGACTATTCAAGACTTCATTAAAAACATGGATGCACCGCCTCGTAATGTTGGACGACAGTCTTACCCCACCACATTCATGCACTTCTGTAAATTTGCAGACAATGGCGAACAGGCAAACCCACCTCAGATATAAAGCAATGCCAGTTCTGAGCCACATGGACACAGAAAAAGTTCCAGTTAAATACATTTGAAAGAAAGCTTGCAATCCCTTCCCCATTAAAGAGAAAAACTACCAATATTAAAAGTCTATGCC
This sequence comes from Moschus berezovskii, assembly GCF_049115385.1. Taxonomy (NCBI): domain Eukaryota; kingdom Metazoa; phylum Chordata; class Mammalia; order Artiodactyla; family Moschidae; genus Moschus; species Moschus berezovskii. The sequence continues at coordinate 57,453,347 of NC_142480.1, read as the reverse complement.
TATTTTTAGTACAGAATAAAAAATATTTTTACAGTAAGGGATATGTACCTATAAAATTAAATTTATGTGGGTATTTATTTCCAAATTACCAAAAGTGATTCCAGTTATAAGAAGAGGTGGCAATTAGAACTTTTACATGTAATAAATTCATCATGTGTTTCTACTGAAGACATATTAAAAAATATATGCATATATATTTAAATAACCCTCTATGGTTTGAATCAAAAATTTTTCTGTAGTGGTAAGTAAGTTTACTACTGTGAACAGAGGGGTTAGTAAATTTTGTAATCAAGTATGTGAGTGGGGAGTTAATTTTGCTGGGGAAGAAATGTCAAGTGCTTTAATTGCGCCATTTCTACAAAACTGCTGCTGCTGCTAAATCACTTCAGTCATGTCTGACTCTGTGAAACCCCACAGACAGCAGCCCACCAGGCTCCCCCATCCCTGGGATTTTCCAGGCAAGAGTACTGGAATGGGGTGCCATTGCCTTCTCCGTCTAAAAAACTAAGGACCTAAATAAGTATAGCAGCAGTACATCTGTTTAATAATATTTGCTAAGCATTATTTTACACTGTTATACACACTTTCATTTAATAAAGCTCTTTCTATGGAAGGATGAATGATCCAAATTGGTTTAAGACTTTTCTCTGGTGGTAACCTTAAATAGAGTGTATATTTATTTATAGTCCTATTTAAAGGAACAGCTTCCTTGAACAGAGCAGTTTACTAATTTAAACAAGTATGAATCACATTTGCTTTTGTCTCAGAAATTACACATTTTCACAAACTTTTCAGTCATTTCTGCCCATTATGAAACTTTTGCACCTATCTCATATTTAAAGTTTATTTTGATAACAAAGAAAGAATTCCTATACAAAAAATAGCCTTGCCTATTTTAGATAAAAGAGCCACATAAACACCAGATGAGGGAATTTCAGGACAAACCTAATGGATTCTATATTCTCAGTTAATTAATGAGTGAATTCAATCAAATGTTTACTTTTCTTTTCTTAGTGACTTGAAAGAGCAAATTAAATTGATACATCAGCATTAGGTCAGTCAAAATTAAACCTTGATCCTTTTGCACACAGATGCAAAAAAAAGAGACCCGGTCTCCTAGGGTCCCTGTCCCATCATATGGATTAATCGATTCTTAAAACACCGACGTCTTTAGTCTTAAGAGTTAATGTAAAGCAACCCTCTCCCTCGTGTTAACCACCAACTCTAAGGATGACTTTCTATGAACTTTCTAGAACTGAATTGCTCTCTCCCCATCTCTTATATCCAGCTGGCTGCCCCCTTCACTTCCACATTCTGGAAGAAAGGAGGAAAGAAGGGAGTAAGAAGAAATGACTCTCATACAAAACCCTTTCCTTCAGGCCTCCCATTTTTCTGTGTCAACCTCTGTCTCCATGGCTTCAGCTCGTCTTCATGTTGGAAGGAGAACCAGAATGCTCAGGAAGTTAGTCAGAGGCAGAAGAAATACTTACATTAACCCCAAACTCGGAACTGGTTACTGTATGACCAGCAAAAGCAGTGGAAGAAAAAAAAAAATAAGGACTTCTCTTTCAGAATTTCAAAACACTTTTACCATAACATTCATTGAATCTTCTGAAGAGAGATGAGTATCATGTGAACAAAATGACCTTCTTCAGGTGCAAGTAAATAAAATCTTAAGATTCTGAAATACATTCACCAAAGACAAGTTTAATACAAAAGTTTTAAAAGGAGACTCTGGGCTGTTTCATTCATTTTCTACAGGGTACCACCGTCTACCCCGAGAAAATACTAAATAATCTGGCCAGCGCTTCATTCTTTCTCGCTGTTCCTGAAGCACTAGCCAGTCTGCTATTCTTTCCAAAGACTTTCTGTTACCTGTTTAGTAACCAGTTGCAAGTGAAGTGCAGAGCTGGCCCCTGAGGATTTCTAGAAGAACGAATCCAGCCCAGATTCCTCAGCAATGCAAAACACCCCCTCCTCCTTCCCTCCTGCCTGCTCGTTCTTATAAACACTACGCCCTCAATCAATCAGTTCTAGAATTTTGCAGGTATTGTCATATATTCTCTTTTGTATCCCCTAAATTTCTTCCCAAACTCTACCCAAAAGTCAACCTTGTATGAGGCTTGATAAAACTAAGCTTACTACTCTAGATGCAAATTTTCTTTGAAAAATAAACTCAGTTTTTGGATATGCAGTTTAAAAGGCTCTCATAATTAATGCTCCAATTATCATGAAAAACCACACCAACATTAATAAATGATGGGGCACAAAGATCATTTTTTCTGTGAAGGGCCAGAGAGGAAACAGTTTTAGTTTGGGGCTACATGGTCTCTGCTACAACTGCTCAACTCTCCCCTTGTAGCATGAAAGCAGTAATAGACAAGGTACACAAATGAACGCTGCTCTTTTCCAATAAAACTTTACTCAAAAACAAGCAGCCTTCTGGACTTGACCCACAGGCCCTAGTTAGGGGATCCCTGATCTAAGGAAATGCTAATCATTCAACTGTGATGAATTACAGCAGGGGACGTATTTAAACTATTCCCAGGTTAGTAGGTGACAGTACAGACACATTGACAAAGGTGTCAGAGATACTGACCTAAGAACAATTTAAGAGAAAAAATACCCTTAACTCACCACAGCCCAAGAGACTCAGGCCAACATATCCAAAGATGTGTTTCTTAACAAAAACCGATAAAGCAATGAAATTTATGAAACTGTTCCAAAAGAGACAATGTGGAAAACACGTATACAGAGAGCATCCATGCAAAACACATCAGTAACGAGCATTAGCCAATCAGGTCATTTCTCAGGGCATCTCATGTGCGGCTCCACTGGCAAGGGGAGTGACCACGTGTGGACCATAATTCAACAGGTGCTACACACGGCCCTTAGAGGACCAGGTAATCATCATTCTGAAGTCAGGTCGTAGATCATTCAGTCCATCAGCAGTCCACTGTGGTAACAAGCGGTGAACAGAAAGGAGCCAGGGCACCAGGGTGTCTGGGTCTAGCCAGGTCCAGCCATGGTTCACGGGCAGGAGATGGAATCCAATGGCTTTGTGACCTCACTTCCACTTTCTGCTCTAGTCTGATCGCATGACATCACCACTCTTCGCATTCCTTTCAAGTTTCTCAGAACGTCTTCTCCCTCCTAAGTCTCTGCCCATGTGGTCCCATCTTCCTGAAACATTCTTCCTCCAATCTGGTCAGGCTAACCACCACCCACGTTACAGGTCTCAGGTGAAACGGTCTTCTTCCAGAAAGCTGCTTGGACAGCACCAAGGTGCCACCCACAGCCCAGTGCCTGAGGACAGGATCCACACATGAACCCCCAGCTTTTGGTAGGATGTCTGATACACAACATGCTCAGTGTTTGCTGAGTAAAATGAATGAACAAACAAAATGAATCCTAGTGGCAAAATAAAATTCAAAGTCAAACACTCCAAATTACAAAGTCAGTGTTTCTTTTTTGTTAACCAACTGAATATCTTGTAGGGTCTATTTCCTACTCTATAAAAAAAAAGAAAGGGAAAGAAATATATGTACTGGATGCCTCCCAGATTCAAATGTCTGCATTACTATTCACCTGGAGAAAACAAAGACTAAATTACTTTTTTTTTCTCTGCAATCTTTATTTTTTTCTCTGCATATATTAAAGCCAGCCTCTCCAGCCCGTAGGCAGTTAATGTGCTGATTTAGCATTGTTTCTGACCTCCTGTTCCTGTCTTTCTCCATTAATCCCACTGCATTTTAATGTTTTAATTCAACACATAATTTTTACCATATCAGTCAGCCAAACCTGCTAAGTTCTACTTGCCATGATAGCTTTTAACCTCTTATTCATTACCATAATTCTATGTTTTATATTATAGACTGGTCAGCTTTTAACTTAAATGCAAGGGGGCAGAGAAGAGTCCTAGAGTTTTAAAAGCTGTAAATCTCAGAGGCTAAGAATGGGGGTGAACAGGAAGCAAATGGTGACTGTGTCAATCCTTGCTGTGAAAGCAGATCAGCGACATGGGGTGTGAACTGTCCAAAGAAATACCCTGATTCTCCTGCACATCTGAGTCACCAGCACGTCAGAGCCACTTTCTAAGGCACCACGTGGGACTCATGATTGGCTCTACGGCAGCCCAGTTAAAATGAGCTTGTGCAACCTCATTCTTAACTTTTCCAAACTAAGTCTGCAGGCATCTGTGCATGCGTGCTCAGTCATGTCTGATTCTTTGCAACCCTGTGGACTGTAGCCCACCAGGCTCCTCTGTCCACATAATTTTCCAGGCAAGAATACTGGAGTGGGTTGCCATGTCCCCCTCCAGGGGATTTTCCTGATTCAGGGATTGAACGCGCATCTCTTGTGTCTCCTGCATTCGCAGGCAGATTCCTAACCACTGAGGTACCTTGGAGGCTAGAATATTCTATAACAAATTAATCACCAGAATCACAGGGAGATAGAAAATATACTTTAAGAAAATGGTATGATTATGTTGAAATAGTACAGGTTGACAAGAAGACTAATCTGTATTTTTATTCTTGCCATTTTGTTTAAAAGTTGGAGCAGGTTATATTTAGCTTTATTTCTTACTCCTCCTAAAAATCCACTGGACCATTGATGGACTCAAAAGACTGTTTTTTTTTTTGGCCCATGAATAAACACCTGAGTTAGTAAACACCCTAGATTGAGGGGTGGGGTGTTGGTTTGCCCAAGCACCTTTATCTCACCAGCCCTGACCTCCTCAGTAGCAACCTGTGGCTCAGCAGAAGCCCACAGGTGGACCACAAGGACACAAGGAATTTCAGAAAGCTACCCATGACTCAGGAGAGCCTGGAGGAGGCTGGCTGCCATGGTGGTTGGGGAGGCGGGACAAGCCTGAACTATCACCAAGCTAGCAACCCACCAATGCCAACACAAATGCCAGCTATCACCATAACTGACCACTGCCCCGGTCTACCACTGTCCACAGCTACAAAACCAACGTCGGTCAGGCTAATCAACACTGTTCAGTACTCGAGTCAATAAATATCCTTCCCATCACATCCTGGAAGATAGTCACTGCTCACTTCCACCAAAAAACACACACAAAAAAAATTCCTATTCTGTTTTGAATAAACAAAACTGAGCTGAATTTTAACCAGTCATATCTAAAATACTTAAATAGCACAATTTAGTTGTGGGGATCTGTAGTTACTCTCCAGAAAAAAAAAAAAAATCTCAAAATTAATAGGAGTTATAATAGCAACCAACAACAGACATGGTTGCCAGTTGCCATGATGACCTTCAAGTTGGCTGAAGACCCTGTTACACAGATGGAAAAATCACAAGAAAGGCCACTGCCCAAGGTCTCATAGCTTTCAAGTGTTGTGGTTACCAGATAGCCCAGGAAACACAACTCAAAGCGTTCCTTCCCTCCTCTCACGATGCCTGCCAGGGGAAGCTTCAGTGGGGGAAGACTTTCTCAGAGAGGCTGTGTAGAACTTTAAACTGCCAGCATCTCCAAAGACAAATTATGAGACAGGACTGAGAACATTCAACATCGCCAAAGCCCCTCCTGACACAAACAGGTATTTCCTAACAGTTGGGGGAGAAAATAACTGATCCTTAAGAATGACAACAAAGAACAGGAAAACAAAAAGTGAACACTTTTATGTAAGAAGGAACAGTGAGTAACAGCTCGGTGATATCCATATGCCAACACAATCTCTCCTTTCACTATGACAAGCAGTGGTGTATTTTAGGGGAAGTCTCACCCCACCTGGAAGTTCACTCTGGGTAATGCTGTGTAGCCAAAGCCCAGGAGACACTTCTGTTATCTTCTGTACCTCAGGAAAGGAAAAAGGAAAAGGATGCCCAAAAAAATTCCTTTAAAGCCCATGAAGAGGAAGGGCAAAATGGCCACTGGGGCAGGTATACATCTAAGTTACAAACAGGAAATAGCTCAAATAATAAATGAAGACCCAAATGACAAAACATGGCATAAAAGGGACATCTCCAATTATTTTCTGTGTCTGTAAAGAAACTTAACACTCATTTGAAAAAGCATTTCCTACTATGTGAAGGAAACATGACGGCACAATGACACATGAAATGAAAGGCCATTATTCTCTGCACCTACTAAAATAACACATGGGCCATCCATCACCTGGGTCTCAAATGCCATCATTCAGATAACGCTTTGGGACACAGAGTTCTCTGCATCTGTGCACTGACGTGACTTATCCGTGCTCAGCTGGCTAGCACACAGTGTCTGATCCTTCTGCCGTGGGTGTTGGCAGCGCACGGGGGTGTCACAGCCATGACCAGGGTGGGAGGCAGAGAACACTTGGGTGTCGAGGTTATCCTGTGGAAACGGAGGAGTGGGGAGACTAGGAAAGCATCTGACAGAGAGAAACCTGTGCATTCTGGACCACAGGAAGACCTTTCTCCTGTGCAGGAGAGTGACAGGACCTAGTTTGGTGCCCCAAACCACAAATCTGGCCCTGCAGATCTCCAGGGAAGCATGGTTACTACCTACCAGAGCAGCAGAGAGCTGGGGTTGAGCAGGCTGCACAAAGCAATGGAACCGGGACCACAACACGCACACGGCAGGAAGAGCGCCCCGGTCTCAGCTGGAGGCAGCCTGGCCATCCTAGCCAGTGTTTACATGGAGGGATGAGCTGTGTAGGTGTGTGTGTGTGTGTTCCACACGATAACTGGGCAACAGTGTTGCCATTAGGTGGGTGAAAGCTCGGATTATTAAGTACCCTGGGACAAACCAGACTGTTCTGTCGACAGGAGGCCTCTGCAGACAAGCATGGGAGGAACATGCCATGCTTTCCAAACTTCCTCCTGTGTGTCTCAGGATAAGTTACTGAGACGGGATGGGATGAAAGTGCAAGGCGCTCAGTTGTGTCCAACTCTTTGAGACCCCATGGTCTATACAGTCCATGGAATTCTCCAGGCCAGAATACTGGAGTGGGTAGCCTTTCCCTTCTCCAGGGGACCTTCCCAACCCAGGTATCGAACCAAGGTCTCCCGCATTGCAGGTGGATTCTTTACCAGCTGAGCCACAAGAGAAACCCAAGAATACTGGAGTGGGATAACAGCAGCAAAAAGAACTGATGTTTCATGTAACCGCCTCTGCTAAGCATTTCACACAGAAAAAAAGCACTGCATCAGGTTTTGGGTTGGCTGGGGTGCAGCCTATTTTCACCCCTAAATTCTTTGCTGATAGAAAACCATAATATCTCTGGACCTCTGGGCTTCCTCATCTGAAAAATGAAGGTGTTCTACTGGATGAAGGGTATTCAATATTTTGTTTTGAGCAGTAAAACTCTTGCCTGGAATGAAGCCCCACTGCAGAGCACAGGTAAAAAGGGAGATGCTCTGGTTTCAGAAGAACCTGATTATCCTGAAGGCTGACCCCAATGCATCTCCCTGAACCCAGGGCTCCAGAGAACTTGGTTTGAAAAAGACACAAACAGATGTTGAGAGTCCTTTAAACGCTGTATTCTAAATTTAGGATGGGTTGACAAACTGGACGCATATGGGCTGAACAAAATACAGTGGTTTGATAGAAAAAACTTGGTCTTTGAAAACAGATCATCCTGACTATCACACTCACTACTCTGCCAAGATTCTGCAAACCTCAGCACTCCATTCCCTCATCTACAAAATAAGGATAATATTGTGAACTTGCAGGCTTCCCAGAAAGATCAGAGATGTATGCTTCCGCCAGCATCCCCTTCAACTGAGGTAGCCACAATGCAAGCAGAATCACATTTACCTATAGTCTTACTATAATCCTATATGGAAACCATTAATACTTGCAATATTTCTCATTATATACAAGTGAGCACCTCAATTAAGTTGGGAAGGTCCAAAGTACACAAATAAAACTGATCTGGCCTCCACAGATTTCATTATGATTTGCCACAAAGTTTATAGAGGACAGTGGAAAGTTTCCATCAATTTGGGACACTTAGCTTCATGGTGTTACTGAATTATCTGGTATTTTCACTAAATAGCAAAACCAAACTCATAGGGTGCATTGGAAACTGATACCAACATTTTCCAAAGAGTCTGAGATGGGACATTATCTTTCTTTAGAGAATTCCTGACACATAACGATTTTCTTCCACTGTAATCAATACTAAATGGCATATACCAATTAATAAATGAAAAAGTCTTCCCTGGGTTAAGGTCCAGCTAACTTATGGCTCCTTGGGGTGGGAATATGAGGTTTTACTCTAAGCTCAACCAGATAAAGACAATGCTATAGACCAGCCTCATGCAGACACGTCTCCCACCATTTAGAAAGCAGAAGAGACTCACGTGCCCAAACGTTCCTCATGCTTTTTGCTGTCCTTTCCCCACACTTCAATGTCCAATATGCCCATCCTGTCAGAGAAGTAGTGAAAGTCAAACTGTTCCTGCCACTGCGGATTTGCACTCTTACACAGTGTCTAGAAAACATGCAGTTATAATATTTATTTTCTTAAAATGGCATTCATCACTATAGCAGCTACACATTCATTTCATTTCTAAACAGCAGGAAGGCGATCATAATGATGATTATGATCACTCTTACACAGTTAAAATTTTCCTTTTTGGAAATGAAAGGCATGCCGCGGTTTTAAGAATTGGCAAAACATCATACTCTTTTAGCTGACCCCCAGATTCACTCATTTATCCACCAAATTAGAAACAGCACTGTTATCCCCAAAGAAACAATAAATATTATAGATAGACAAAAATATATATTTTTGATACATGGATAATATTTATTACACATATATAATAATGACTATTGAGCTAGGCTCTTTATATAATATTATATCTCAATAGACATTTTAAAGCTGTTCTCTCTTACAAAAGATACTCCTAATTGGTTAATCAAATGGAAATAACAATTTTATTGGCACATCCATTTCAGCGCTGGCTTAAGAACTATATAAATTAACAATTTGGGATCTTAATTAACATCTGTCAGATGCATTACATGAGAAACCCATAACTTGTATGTGACTGCCTATTTCTAAATTCAAGTTTCCTGAATCCAGTCACTGGAGTCAAGAGGAAGACTAGGAAATTCCACTGCAGCCAAACCTAAAAATGAATGTGCGTTGTTGGAAAACTCCACAAGCGTTTCCATGTTCTCCAAGAGTGACTTCAAACTGCTCATGTGTTTGACTCATTGGCAAGATTTTCACTTCTGTTTCATTTACACAGAGATTCAATTTGTGAATAAAAAGTGAGCAAAAACGCGGGCCGCTAAATACCAGGAACTCAGGGCCAATGATTAAATCCTGGGGCCAAGTTTCCTTGCATGGGAAAAAATGAACTGCTTAGACCTCGACTGCAGCCAACATCACATAATATTATCTATGCTGTTTTTCATCATTGTTGGGTTTAAATATATCAGATCACAGAGTTTAGAAACTATGCAGGAAAAAAGCCCATTTGATCACAAATTAAGTGCAATATTCCCCAAGGGGGAGTGCAGCAGATACTGGACTCTTTCTACGCTTCACCTTAGTCTAAAAGGGTAAGTGCGCTTAGTGATGAAAAATTTTTCCATAAATCCTTACCCTGATGCTGAATGGTTAAAGGAATCTTAATGGAGAGCTGTGGTAATCCTGGATACACTCACTGTGAGGTACAGCCTAAAACTGCCTGCTTAAAACTATCATCTGTACATGTTGGCCGTAACTGCATCAATTTTTTGCATTTCTCATAATCAATGATTCGTCAATATAAGCTTACTTCTCTACTCGTTGTGCTGAAGTAAATGACCTTTAACGTTTGATTTTGCACGGAAATTTGTGCAGCAGAGACAACCTCTTGTCCCACTAAGTCATTCTCCAACTGGTCTGCTTCAGTTAAGTCCGCTACACTGGAAAGCCCCAACTGCAAATACCCTCGGGCCTATTTTCAAAGTCTTCCACTCTGATGTTTTTCTTCCTATGTGGCTTTTGGCAAGTGACTTAACTTTCAAGTACCCTAGTTCCCTCAATCCATAAAACATAGGAAATATTCCTGTCTGATAGTTATGTAAAACTAATTAATTACCATGGTTTGGAGACTAGGGTTTTTGAAATAAAAACCACACCGAATTACTGAGATTAAAAATTAAATGGAATTTGGATCAGTGGAATAAGATGATTGATTTTTAAAGACAGCTTAAAAAAAAAAAAAGCTATTACTTTTGTTCAAAACAAATCACTTTTAATACTTTTAGATAGCTTTAAAAAAAAAATCAGAGCAAGAAAACAGCAGTATTAGATGTCTATTTCTGGTGTTCATACCAACAAGTTAGAGAGATCCAGGAGTGTATAATTTTGAAAATATGTTTAGTTAGTTTAACTCAAGTATTTTAATTCAACTATAACATATTACACTATTTTATTTTTGCAGGATTTCTGAAAACATTTAGTAATCCTTTTCAGCACAATCTCTGAAACACAGTTGTTTATTTTCAAAATGAAAATAAGCCAGGCATTCAAATCTATAGTTTAATAAGCTTTCTCTAGCTCCAGTGACTATATTAAAATAAATGACACTAAGCAATCAAATGTCCATATTAACAGACAGCATCTGTCTACATTTATTTTGTTTTCTGGGGTGCTCCTAATTCACACAGGTGAGTTAAAAATAAATTCTATTCTTGCAAAGTTTAGAGGGGGAAAACATACATTTTTTCCCCATTGTTTTCATCTTAAAGACACTGTTCTCCTTAAGGAATTGACAGAACTTACCTTACTTTTATACCTCTGATCTCCCAACTTTAACTGGACAAACATCTCTGCCACGCTTCCGCCTGAGACATTCCTTCCTTCCAACAAAGTTATACTTATAATCCCATTCCAGAGTTGGTTCTTTTTCAAGGACTCTGAGAGCCGGAGGTTGCGTATCAAAGAGGACTAAAGCAAAGAAATAAAGATGACATATAAACTTGCTGATAATTCTTGAGTGTGACTTTGGTGGTCAGAGGGGGTGGTCCAGCTTTCAATATTCATGAGAAACAGCACTCCCTGCCTGGTGAATGTGTTAATATTCCTCACTGGCTCTGCAAACCGGCAACCACAGTTACATGACTTCCTTCTCCAGCACTGGCCTTGGAACCTCCAGTGAAGGATGGACTCAAACAACACCTGCACCTGGCACCGGCCCTCACTCCCAGCCGCACACGCTCTGGTAGAACCTTCCAAATGGGCCTTTGGCTACTCTGATAGTAGGAAGGGAAGAGAGGCACTCTGGGAAACAGAGACATAGGAACCAGGCGCTGCTCTGCAGGGAAACAAACTACCTCTGGGCATTGAAATTACGGCTTTGAGTCTATCCTTCACACTTGAATCCGTCCCCGCCTCCCTTTATTTCTTGATGTGCTCAGTCACTAAGTCGTGTCCAACTCCTTTGCTAGCCCATAGGCCTCTTTGTCCATGGGATTCCCCAGGCAAGAATACTGGAGTGGGTTGCCATTTCCTCCTCCAGGTAATCTTCCCAACCCAGGGATCGAACCTGAGTCTCCTGTATCTTCTGCACTGCAGGCAGACTCTTTCCTGCTGAGCCTTATCCCTTAGGGGACCAAAAAAAGCCTAATAGTACTGCAAGAGTCACAGGTCAGAGACAGCCTATAATCAGCTTGACAGCCAAACAAACTTTGCAGATCTGGTGGGAGGGGAAGGTTGGATAAAAAACACAGACTAGGGCCTGGGACCCAGTAAGTGTTCAGTAACTGTTTCCTTATTATTTTTTTTCCTTTTCTACATCACACGCAGCTTAAACAGAATATAGAAAAAGGCAAATATCCCCTATAATTAAATTATAAAGAGGACAAACACACTTTATTTTTAATTTCCATTATGTAAATCTTCAAACACACACACAAAGAGACCAGCACAACAAACCTCGATGTGCTTATTCAACACATTTTGTCATCTTATTACATCTTTCCCTGCTTCCCTAATGTTTTCTCTGGCTGAAATATCTGAAAGCAAAATACTTATCTGTTTTTACATAAGCACCATGCCATGATCACACTCAACACAAGTAACATCTATTCCTTTAACATTGTTAAACACCCTGAAGGTCTTGACAATGTCTTTTTATGGTGAGTTTTTTTGAGTGAGAATCCCTGACCTGATCCACAGACTGTGTTCGGTTGGCAGAATTCATTCACATTCTCCATGGTAAGTGAGATGGCACACGGGTGGACGGCTTAATTTGAGGGAGAAATAAATGGGCTGAAGAACGTAGATGGTGTCAAGCATCACAGTAGAGCAATGAATTTCTAACACTATATATTCATTCCTGTCATCTGCTCACTATATCTTTGAGATCATTTAGGCATCAATTTGCTTGGACACTGGTTACTCACAATTTATCACAACGAATGGTATGTCAGTGCTGGGTTAATTACATGCCAGCTTACCTCATCCAACACACGTCACTCCACCCCTCTTAATAAATGATGCAATAATGCCGAGCGTTTGGGTCATTGTACGATTTCCTTAAACAAAAATATTTTACGGAAATGTATACTCCTAATTTCATATTTGTGTTGCTTTTATCTGGAAACTGGAATTCACATACACACATACACAGGTTTGAAGGTGCAGAAACAGAACAGAAAAGGGAGACGGGAAAATAATTTGTTTAAAAAAGAACCCTCTCTTCTTGAAAACAGGAACAATTCTTTCTCTAACTTCTATCAGAAGTTGAGTTATACAAAGAATACATTCAATCATGAAAAGCTATGAAATAAGGTTAAGTAACTCTGTATTTGTTAAAAACAATGCATACCATCAGAATGTAGACAGGTACATATATAAATACATATGTAGATGTGTTTATACTCTATGTGTGTGCATACAGATACTTTTAAAACATTCTCTAGCTTACTAAGCACACAGGCTGAAAACTTCCATCTTTAAAAAGAAAACGAGAATTTGATTCACACATCCTGCTGCACTTTCTTTTTCTGTTTCTTCTTCTTAAAGTTTGACTTGCCAACAAATAAGCTGAAGCATGACCTGTCCCAGGGCCATGCTTCAAAGTTCCGACAGATATATTCCTCCCTAAACACTGCAACTATTTCAAAATCCTTTTTATAAAGAAGGGAGTAATGTCCACAAGGGATCAAAGGGCATCCTACAGTCTGGCAATTGCCTAAGAAAAATGGCAGTGTTTCCATGAAATATGCCCTAAAATAATTTTGTGGCTTGGTATGTCCTAATTTCAAATTGGATGTTTATCTTGGAAAGGCTTCTATCTAACTTGTCCATAAAACAGCCCCACTTAGCTCTATGAGCTCTGTGAAAATGGAATCCAAAGCTGGTTATTAACGGGGCCCAGAGATAGGTTCCATATGGCGGAACAGCATGGGAGGGCAAAGCAAAGGCCTACACCAGGCCAGGCTTGGCTGGAGCTCCTGATCAATCCAGGGACACTCGTTGCATTACACTCTAACATCTGGATTATTGCTTGTAATGTCCCTGGGAAATATCCACTTTCCATCAAAGCCTTTATCTATCTCAGTCGGACTTTGAACATTTTAGCATTTAATGCAGTCATGTTTGATGTGATGGACTTGCTCTTCGCCATCCAAGATTTTTTTTTCCCTTGCTAAAGGTGGGGTAGGAAAAGAGAAGTATTTATTGCACACTTCACAGATAGAAAAGGACACAGGACTTTTATTCTACGTATTTCACCCTAAATATTTCTGCAAAGCCCTCTACGAGGTTATGTCCAAAAAAAAGTTTCATCTGCAAGCGATGCAGTCTAGGATGTGAGCATGAGCTTTAAACACGTTTCTTAATCACTTGCGCATTTCTCTTCCACCCTGAGACTTGTGATGAGGTTTAAGAGGCAGGGTCTGGGGTGGGGGTTGGCACCTGGACCATCCTGTCTGTGCTCAGATGCAGAGCTGGGTTCTCCAGAACTTTTGCGTTCCTCAAACACCCCAATTCTCCCCACCATAAATTGACTCCTCTGCACTCACACTGTTAGCTCAATAGCTCAAGTTTTCATGCCTGTGCCCGAGCCCTGTAAGTGAAATTTGTCATCTTAATGCAGCCTGGAATGTGAAAGGAGAGAAGGAAATGACCCATCAAAGGGAGAAACCCACCCCACCTAAGCTGAAACAAACACCAGGAGATAGAACAAAGCTTCTGGGTCCTGACCCTAATTTCTCAGCAGACATAATGGATAAAATTGAGCCCAGCAGGGTTTTGCTATTTTTCTCCTTCCTCCCAGAGGATCAGAACCTTTTACTATTTCTATGTGGATTCATTCATCGGCTCTCTTCCGAAGGCCCCCACCCATGCCAAATCTACTCCCGGAAAGAGTGACTCTTTCCTGAAACGTGCAACTTAGTTATGACTAAGGGAAAACAAGTTGGGATATTTAACTTAGAAACATACTAACTTTTGTAAAAAATGAAACAGATTCCAAAACATTAATTTACTCCCAGGTCATGAAAATTTCACAGGAAGAGAAAGAAGGGAGAAAGACGGAAGGTACAGGCTGTGGGGCTTTTCTGCTCACTTGCAGCAGGTGGAAAATTCTCAGGAGCTTCTGATCTAGGAATAGACTCAGAACAGTGGATGGGACTTTCCTGGTGGTCCAGTGGTTAAGAATCCACCTGTCAATGCAGCGGATGGGGCTTCCATCCCTGGTCTGGGGAGATGCCACAGCTCCTGAAGACTGCTCACCCTGGAGCCGTGCTCCACAAGGAGAGAAGCCGCTGCGATGAGAAGGCCATGCACCTCAACTAGAGAGGAGCCTCCCTCCGGTCATCGCAGCTAGAGAAAGTCCATGTGTAGCAATGACGACCAAGCAGAGCCCAGAAGAAAGAAACAGTAAATAGATTCGCCTTCCTGGGACATAAAAATAAAAAAAAAGGATTACAGACTGGCAAACAAACATTATTGGAGGATTCTGGCCAAGCAGCATGCTGTGAAGATGGCAAAGTGGATTCCAGGACAACTACTCAGCACGGTTACAAAGGAAACCCTAGAATGGTGGACGTAACAGCTTGATGTGTCTGTCCATCCCAAGCCAGGAAGAACAGCAGAAAAGTCAGGTATAAAGAAGGATCCTGACAGGGAGGCACAGAGTCCAGGAGCAGGGGAAAGACCTACAGTCATCAGAAGCAATGTGATAAGTCAGTGATTGCTGTTGTTTAGTCATTAAGTCATGTCCGACTCTTTGCATGGACTGTAGCCCACCACCTTGCTCTGTCCGTGGGATTTTCCAGGCAAGAATACTGGAGTGGATAGCCATTTCTTTCTCTAGTGATACCACCATTCATAATTAACTATGCCGAACAATACCCCTAGGTAACAATTCAAAGCATTCCCTTGGGTGGCAAAAAATACCAAAACATTTTTTAAAAGTAAAATTAAAATTAGGGGCACTGAAAAAAAAGTTTTTAAAAGGTTTTCCCAGTAGGCCTACCTTAGTGGCACCAATTACTGTATGAGTACTTTTTAGATCATCTCAGTGATGGAAATTTAAAAATACGTGTTCCCATGTTGCCAATACATCTTATTCTGATTCTCATTAATTATCTTTCCCTGAGTCATTGTGAGGAAGTAGGGAGTCAATGGAGACAAATGCATAAACAAAAATGAACTAACTTTGTAAGCAAATTGAAGAGTAAAGCAAGATTCCAACTATATTGTCAATGCTTAGAAAAACGAAGGGAGAAGACGCAGCCTATAAAAGCTTTCCAGGAAATATTCCTTTCAAGCTTTTTCAACATGTAAAACTACTGCTCATTGTCAACAGCTTTTATAGCATGACATGAGAAGATCCATACACTCATGCAACAGGCTTCCAGAAAGCTCCTACTTGGCAGTTCCTTATATCATCTGAAGAGAACCCTGGAGGCACAAATTCTCCTAGAATGACACACACATTTTTGCACGGGATATAAAGCGAGCCTTTTAACTTTCCCACAGAGGCATGGACATGGAAGATGAGACATATTTATAGATGAAAACTATATCATAGTTCTAAGGACATGAATAATCTGTGTGTGCAAAGATATTAAAGGATTACATTTTTTTAATTAAGAGGGACTATCCTCACTTGATGTTTGAACTTAAAAATTAGATTATGAGAAGATTTTTTAAAAATTGATAAAGTCTATAAATACCCAATGACCCTCAGGGTTCTGGCCCGAGGAGGAAAAAAATGAAGGCCATGTGAGTAAATAAGTCACTTTTCACCATGACCTCTAGGAAGCTCAAAATTAAATGGTAGGTTCATCTGCGATAATCATCAGTTAGTATTTCTTTTATTTGTTTTACCTTTTCATTTTATATTAGAATATAGCCAATTAACAATGTTGTGATGGTTTCAGGTAGACAGCGAAGGGACTCAGCTATACATATATATGTATCCATTCTCCCCTAAACTCCCGTCCCATCCAGGCTGCCACATAACAGTGAGCAGAGTTCCCTGTGCTCTAGAGTAGGCCTTTGTTATTTCTTGATTTGCAGGCCTTAACTCCTGTAGTCTGCATTTCTATGGCTCTCCTTCACTTAAAATAGGTCAAGGGCACCCCTAAGCAGGACTAGGACTAGGGTGAGTCGAGAGAGGCATTCAGGATGAAACGCTTAAGGAGGTGTTCATGCTCAGGCTTCTGTGAGGGCAGGGCTGGCCCAGAGCCCCAGTGCCTTCTCACGTTTCACCCTAGGCACCTTGCCTGCCTCAATCCAACCCCAGGAATCTAAGATCCAGCAGCGTTCCCTGCAGTTCTACAAGGCCTGCCCCTCTGACATCCCTGGCTTCCCCTCCTATTTTCCCAGCATCCCACGCCACCCCCTACTCCACACCAGTGGTTCCCAAACATAAACATGCTTCCAGGTCACCCAGAAGGCTCACTAATAGGCGGCTGGGTTCCATTTCCAGAGTTTCTGATCTGAGAGGCTTGAGATGGAGGCCCAGAAATATCTGCATTCAAACGATTTCCGGGTGGTGCTGACACTGCTGGTTGAGAGAGCTCAACTTCGGAACTGACACACAGAGTCTGAAGTGCTTGCCACACACATTATTTTGTGAGCATCATGTCTCAATGAACTTCCTCCTCGTCCTCACTTGGTGAGATTCACTCCTGTCTGCTTTCTCTGAAATATGGTTCTCAGTTCTCCACTCTTCAACCCACCTGCAAGGTCAAGATAAGGATCTAGTCTCTGAATACTCCACCCGTCTACTCTCATCTCTCCTAATCAGTTCAGTTCAGTCGCTCAGTTGTGTCCGACTCTTTGTGACCCCATGGACTGCAGCACACCAGGCCTCCCTGTCCATCAACAACCCCCAGAGCTTGCTCAAACTCATGGCCATCGAGTTGGTGATGCCATCCAATCATCTCATCCTCTGTCCTCCCCTTCTCTTCCTGCCTTCAATCTTTCCCAACATCAGGATCTTTTCTAACAAGTCAGTTCTTCACATCAGGTTGCCAAAGTACTGGAGTTTCAGCTTCAGCATCAGTCCTTCCAATGAACACCTAGGACTGATCTCCTTTAGGATGGACTGGTTGGATCTCCTTGCAGTCCAAGGGACTCTCAAGAGTTTTCTCCAACACCACAGTAAGAAAGCATCAATTCTTCGGTGCTCAGCTTTCTTTATGGTCCAACTCTCACATCCATACATGACTACTGGAAAAAACATAGCTTTGACTAGATGGACCTTTGTCAGAAAAGTAATGTCTTTGCTTTTTAATATGCTGTCTAGGTTGGTCATAGCTTTTCTTCCAAGGAGCAAGCGTCTTTTAATTTCATGACTACAGTCACCACCTGCAGTGATTTTGGAGCCTAAGAAAATAAAGTCTGTCACTGTTTCCACTGTTCCATCTCCCCTAATACCGCATCAGTTATGACATCCAAATCTCACTCATCTCTGAAGTCTCAGGACAGTATTCCTGCCAATACAGTATGTGCTCAGTGAGAAGTTTTTGGACAAAAGTGATTCTAATGTCACTGAGATGACAGATTTGTGAAATGTGGCTCCATTCTTCTGGGCTGGAGATACACAAGGTTTGAGAATTCATGGCCTTAGCTGAGCATGACTGAGGCTCCCAGAAATGAGGAAGACCTCTAGAAACTATTCTGTCTAGGATAATGCTGGCCTAGACTTCATAACAATGTAGCAAAAACATTGAGGTTAAGATATTCAGCAGTATTACTTCTAGATGGAAAGGGAGATAATAAGTAGGTAGATAAGGGATAGATAGGCATATAGATACACAAAAAATTAGGCAGATATATATAGATATAAAGATAGAAACAGACATATGAATATACGTGGCTGTTTGGGATATACCATCCTCCAATCCTTTAAATTTAACCAAGAAAACAAAACAGTAATGGGTGATACTATGGATAGGCATTTGAGTTCAGTGAATAACGTGTGAGAATGGAAAACAACAGAACAAAAAGCACTCTATTAATTGGGAAAGTGGTCCAGGCACGATACTCTCATTTTGGTTCCACAAGTAGACCACACTTCTTGCAAAGGGTTTTGCTTGTACTACTTCCAGGACCAACAGTGTAATAAGGGTGAAATTGGCGAAATAACTCATTTCACCAACAGAGAAATGAGTTCAAGGAGGGAAAGAGGAGCAGTGACAGAGAGTATTTACATCTAAGGTGGAGAAGAGGCATTTCTTCCACTTTAAATAGCTTCCTCTCAACTCAAAACTATATGACAGACAAGACAAGCATCAGAACTTCCTTCTGGTTCTCACCTGGGCTCTGCTCATCAAGCACATCATGACAGACAGACGGATGGATAGATAGATAGCAGGCAGACAGATTGAACAATCTTCTCTCCAAATTCTTTGACTGTTCTCTTTCAATTTAAGTTTTCCCAACTTCCCCGGTGGCTTAGACAGCCAAATATCTGTCTGCAAATGCAGGAGACCTGGGTTCAATCCCTGGGTTGGGAAGATCTCCCGGAGAAGGGAAGGGCTACACACTCCAGTATTCTTGCCTGGAGAATCCCATGGACAGAGGAGCCTGGCGGGCTACAGTCCATGGGGTCACAGAAGAGTCAGACGCATCTGAGTGACTGAGCACACAATATATTTAATATAATATAACATAACATAATATAATACAATGCTGGGATGCCAAATAGAACATAGGAAGAAAAGCTAAGGTTAGCAACAGCAGGAAGTGGCCAGCACTTTTAGGCTGGGGGTGGTGGTGGGGGGGTGGAGGGGTGGTGCAATTTTCTGTTAAGTTCCAGGTAGTAAGAATTAGGCTCTGTCCCAAGTACTCTGCTCCGCCCTGCCAGCCAGGGGCAATGCACACATTGGTGAGCACAGAGACACTCCAATCAAATTGTATTTGCAGAAGCAGATACAGGGTTGGATTTTGCACTCAGGCTGCAGTTCAGTGACCCCTGGGCTAGAGAGAGAAAGTAACTGCTCAGGTCAGAGGTACCTGGGAGAAGCAGAAACCACAGCAGGGCTGGCTAGTGGAAGGGACAAAGATAGACACCACGTGAATCAGAGAAAGGGGAGAAAGGCCCTGACTTCTTCCTTGTCCCCCCTGCAGCATCCTGCCCCTCCCTCTCAGCCAGTCAGAGGCCACCTGACAGAGGCACAGAGAAAATGCATCCTGCAGTGATCAGTCTCAGTGATAACGGGGAACCTTGCTGAATGAACATGAAGCCAAACACACCCAACAGTGAAACCACCAATCAACTAATTTCATACTGAGAAAATGCTGCCCTATACAGGGATGTCTTTTACCTGAAATGGCTGTCATATAACTGCATAAAACAATAGGTCAAAAGATGAGCCATATGACAATAAACACTTATCTTGGTGTAAATTATCTAAAATAAAGAAAACCTGTAACTCAAAGGGTACATGGGCACCCATAATACCGTCCCAAATGAAAGGGGGGTGTGTACAGTTGCAGATTTTCTGAAAACATCAGTGACCTACCAATTCCACTTTTTATCATCATGTTCTACCCCATTAGACTATCTGACATAAGAGAAGTAACCGGTGTTAATTCTCTAGCTCTGTAACTGTGACGCACATTAGAGAGGAGGAAGGTATGGAAATAGATCTATTCACAGAAAAGATTATGCAAAGGGAAAATCTGAAAAGAAGCAGTTATCTGATTCAGGCCCTTTTAGATCAGATTTTCAGCTCTCTCTTTAAAATGCTCAGTCGAAGGTAAACAAAGGCTTTTGCATGAAAGCTAAAACTACTTTCACAGGCAATCTCTACGTAGTCACTGTATTAAAACCAAGGTCAGTAGCAAAACCAAGGAAACGGGGTAGTCCTTGGTATTCCGGTGGCTAGGACTCTGTGCTCTCAGTGCTGAGGACACACGTTCAATCCCTGGTCAGGGAACTAAGCCCACAAGCCACATGCTGCAGCCAAAAAAAAAAAAAAAAAAAATTCAAGGAAACGCTTTAGAAGACAGTCCACGAAGACTGCCACTCTGGGTAATGCAAAATTATAAACTTACGAGTTTAAGAAGCAGTTATTTAAATAAAGTTATTATAAGAGTAAGATTGAGGTGAAAGAGTCAATGACATTTTATAGGTAATACATCACTTAGAACTAGCAAAATTTTATATACTCAGATTAAATAATCTTCTTTATGTTAAATTTCTGCTTTCTAATTTTTAAATGGAAATCCTAAAAAGGCAGTTTATAGTTTAAAACTACCCAGAGAGACTGATCAGGGTATTTTAACTACTTTTACAGAGAGTTAATCAGAGACTATAGATTTTCCTTGTGACTCACTTTTATGAGCTAAATTAGAAGTTATCTCACTTTTCCCTCTATAACTGCAGACTCTAAGTAGCAAAAAGTCACCCTAACAATTGAAATTCTGCACCAATTCATAAATTGCATCTCTCATACATGATCATAAGTAGCTTTCAGTGACCTCTATTCATCAAAGGTTTTATGAAACACTGTGTACTAGGTGCAGGCATTTATTAAGTCTCTGAGCCCAGTGCCCTGAAGTCAAAATTCTAGAAACTACAATGAGAGGGAAAAAAGAAAACAACAGCTCAGTGGTAAGACACCGCTCCGCAGTACAGATATAAATACTGCTCTCCAGGATCCTCCGTTCCTTTCATATTTTTGATATCTTTATCCTGGCCGTCAACATTTTTTCTCCTCTCTTCATTCCTTGGGCCATTCTTCCTAACCTCTCCTGTCCTCCCTAGACTCCAATATTCCCCAAGCTCACAATTTTTCTTTCTAGCCTTTATGTTCTTCCACAAACTGCCAGCACTCTTCCACAGGCCGGAGCTCCCTAACTAAAGATGGTTATTGATGTACAGTACCAGTGTTTTAGTGCAGCAGCAGAATCAATAAACGAGAAAATACTGCTTTGTCAGGTTTCGCCGGAGCATGCTGGGAAACTTTACTGCTCCGGATGGTTACAGCAACGCTTAAAACACGAGAGGGAGAGCCAGCTCCCTTCTGCGGAGAGAATGATGTTCTCCTACCCTCTAGTGACTATAAAGGAGTAAGACAAAAGTTGGAGGGATTTTTGAGACGACTTCACATGATTATTTATTGCCTCTTAATTTTATTTCTAAAAAGAACCAGAGTTCTGAAAACCCAGCGAACAGGTAGGATTAAAACAAAGCTAAGTAAAAGAAAAAAAAGAAAAGCTTAGCCTGGTTATTTTTAAAGGGCTCCCCAAATGCAAAGGATATACATTTTAGGAAGAGTCAGAACTTTGATTGCTCTGGATTTTAAAAATCAAGCCTTAGAAAGTTTACGTTCCTAAATGACTAGGCAGGTTACAGATCTCTCTCTCTCTCACACATACACACGCTCTTATAAAACACAAAATCTTTGCTTCAATCTCCTTATTTTATAGCGAAGTAAACAACTACAGGTGAGAAATGAGAACTGGTATACATCTGTGTACAGGTGTATGTGTATAAATAAATGCATATACAGAGCTTGCCCACGTGCCCTCCCCTAACACACAGACACCTGCAGGCACCTGCATCTTGATTATTCCTCTTCTGAAAGTAGCAGAGCTACTAAAGTAAGTTATACAGAGTTTTTTGGGATTTGTTTACATTACATGAATTTTCACATTTAGTCACTTCAGTGACAATGTATTACCTTCAGAACCTGAGGAATTGATAACACATCCCTACCTTCAATTGCACAGAACTATTTTTCATGGAGAAATCTTTAAAGAGACAAAGAAACACTCACAAAAATAAACAAATACATGGCAAAATAGAAATAGTATAAAAAAGACTTATAAAATATACCACATATTCTTCTCAATCTTTTCATTGCCCTTATAGCACCAAAATCAGCTTCTACCTAACGGTAAATAACTTTCTAAAGGACTAAGTCTAACTGCACTGCAGCTACAAATAATTCACGCTTAATGAAGTGTAACATTCTTTTTTTTAATTTATTTATTTACTTGGAGGCTAATTTTTCTACAATATTGCTGTGGTTTTTGCCATACATTGACATGAATCAGCCTTGGGTGTACATGTGTCCCCATTCCATCCTGAAGTGTAACATTCTAACATGGCCGGCACACATAAAAGTTCACCTCTAAAACAAGCAGAAGTCTAACGTCTGGCTCTGCTGTTATTAAATAAAATGTAAAAGAGTGTATGTTTCCTTTTTATTAGTATCAGCAGTCAGAGGGAATTAAAGCCTTTACATGGAAAGGTTGGATGGTATCGGTCATGTCTACATTTGCCTCCACTACAAAAATGAACCACGTGATGAAAAGAGAGAAAACAGCTATATTTACCTTGCTGGCACTTAACCGCTTCCGATTTGACCAACGCTAAGGATTCCGTCCATTGGATGGTGAAAACGGCAAAATAAAAGAGAGAAATGGAATTGTTAACAACATGATCGTGTTATTATGCTAGTTAGATGGCGCAGACTGCATTCAAACAACTGACACTCACATTCTGAGGTTAGAGAAAACACACAGACCATGAAGATAGTTAGAAACCTAGGAAAATCACATTTCCATGGTTGTGTTACACCATTTCTCACTGAATTCAAAAATGAAAAGTAAAGGACACATAACACTACTCAGTCCTTACAAGACACATTTACGTTTTTATTTGCCTGAAAACACTATAATTTTACCTCTAAAAGCAAAGTGGAAGGGCAGATTTCTCTTACTTGAAATATTCAGAGAGCGTTATGAAAATGTTTAAGAAGTTCATGGACAAAGTTAGTTCATGTTTAAGTTTCTGTAGACTTAGATACAGGAAAAAAAATCATTCCGTTTCCCTCTGCTAAGTAAGTCTCAATATTCAAAATAATAGGAAAAACAATGGGAGTCATTCCTGCACAGTTAAGAAAAACAAGCTAATGCAGCAGTGAGGGAGGGAAGGAAAAGAATATTCTCAACAGCCGGTAACCTCACCACTGTTCGCTTTTTGATCTTTCATTTGTCGAGCTAAGGCTGCTGAATTTTGTCCATAATTAAAGTTCTCTCCTAACAAAATCCCTCATTACCCCTGTCACCGTCCAGGACTGCGAAGCTCTATTCTGGCTGGTTAACCAGCTAACTGGATAAATTTGGCAGATTATAACTCAATTATGAATCTAATTGAGCAGCTCATAGTAACTATTATGAACAAGGAAAAAAAACACCTTTAGGCAAATAACCTATCCGCTTTGTCAATATGTCTCCCCAGTAAATAACAAACCAGAAGACAAATCATCTTTGGGGGAAGTTCACTTATATTCCAGAACCAACACCTAGAAATGATGGTTCAGAAATGTCTTGAAAATATTCTTCAGTAAAAACACTGCCTCTGGTGACACTGTGAGCTCAGCCACTCGGCATGTGACCCAGAGTCACAGACACTCCAACCTGGGTGTTAAAATCAGCTCTTTGTGTATTTTCCCAACAACATATGAACAAATATGTTCACCCAGAACAAGCACTAAAATTAATCACTATCTTGTAAATACACATGGCTATTTCTAAACAGCCTTTTGAAATATAATTCATTTGATTTTTGTATCCCCAAAGACTAAAAACCAGATAAGAAAATTAATGGAAAATGAACACCACTGTGTGCTCACAATAATACTAACACTACCTTATATCAAGTGTCTGCTCCATGCTAAGCACTATTTTTAATCATCATGATCTTCACAAACCTATAAAATAGATTTTTTTTTAATCCCTATTTCACACATGAGGAACTTGTAGTTGTGAGAGGTTAAGCAATTCTATGAATCTGACCTGATCACTTAACTTCTCAAAACTAAAAACAGTGGAGTTGGGATTCAAACCCAGGCAATCTGATGACAGAGCTTGTGATTGTAACTATAATCCAACTTTTTCAAGAAAGAGAGACAGAAGGCAGGTTCATCAGTGCTCCAGCCAGCGTCTCACCTTCTCACTGCACCATGCCCACATGCCCTGGCCCTGAGGGTCAACTCACAGACATGTTAAGGTTTTTATCAGCTTGACTCCAAAGCAACAAAGACTGGCTCAAAGACCACGGGTACAGAACTGAGAATTCAAACTGAAATCTCTCCATCAGGTTTTAATTTAAAATGGAAATTTATAAACAAATTATTTCCAAGTAACCCCAGTCTCCCCGGTTATTCCCGTTAAAAAAAACCCAATATAAGTATATCTTTAAATACTAACTTAAACTCAAGGAAAAGAACAAGTGTTTTCTGATATCTACTCTATCCAAAGAGCCCCCGATATTCATGCTAAACTGAATAGCCACACATGACCCATGATAAATTATTCCCTGCTCAGTTGTACTCTGAACAAGTATATCAATAGGAAAATTACACGACCAATCAGAACAAATAGAACAGGCATTGTTATTATTATTATTATACTCCATTGTAGTCATGTATTTGCTATTGTTGTTCAGTCGCTAAGTCATGTCCAACCCTTTGCAAGCCCATAGACTACATATAACATATACACACACATACATACAGTAATATATACATGTACTTTCACTTTTAACTTTCACTTTCACACATTGGAGAAGGAAATGGCAACCCACTCCAGTGTTCTTGCCTGGAGAATCCCAGGGACGGGGGAGCCTGGTGGGCTTCCGTCTATGGGGTCACACAGAGTCGGACACGACTGAAGTGACTCAGCAGCAGCAGCAATGTATATGTACATATGTATATACATGTATGTGCATATACATACAAATACACACACACAGTAAATATAGTGTGCCCTAGACCCCCTGCCAAAAAGCAAAGAACAAAGAAAATGAAAAATCATACCAAATAGGTAATGCATACAACCTGACAAACACTCAAAAACAGGGGGTGGGGGAGCCAAAGGAAAGAAGGACCAAACTGAGTGAGAAGCGTCTCTCTTTTCACTAGGTACTCTGAATAGACAGGCTTTGAGATGTTTTCCAAAAACAAACTCAAGCTGCATTGAGTATTAATTGCTGTGCAATTTGAAATAAACTTTAACTGAAATGGCTCTCTCTAAAAACTCCAAATTTCGGCAATATCTCAACATATTTTAAATGCCAGTAGTATTGCTAAATATGATCCAATACACTACAGAAAAATCCACAAGTGGAATACACAGACTGCTATTATGCAGCTCTCTTCATGAGGTCATTATCCAAATTTACAAACCCTATTTAAATATGTAAGAAATTTTCAGAATAAACCAGCTGGCAATGGGGCAACTATGTGGCAAATACAATGCTCATCTACACGGCGTGTCATTTTAACCTGGCATTGAGCTCATGGAACCGGTCACCTACTGGATGCACGGAGGCTGAATTCAATGGCAATGCCATCACAACTATGAGAAGCTAAAGGAAACCCCTCCATCATTAGGTTGGATGGAAAAGCGTTTATTTTCAACATCAATGTAAGACATTTTAACATCAAAATATCAGTGCTATTGAGGCCTCAGGTTTTAATCATGTCACTTCTTCATTAACAAACGGAGATCACTTTCCCAAAGTTATCGTCAAGTAAATGCTCATAAGTAAAGAATTCAAATTAAAAATAACAACTGTGCAGTTGACCCTCTGGCAAATGAAAAGTCACAGTGCAGTTGTGTTTTTTTTTTTAACTCCTTTAAGCTATCTTCAGTAAGTTCACTAGTAAATCACTCATGATTTTCATCATGAAAATAAATTACAACCAACAGCAAAGGTGATGTCAAAATGAAGAATATTCTCCACACTGACCCCAGTGACTCAATTCAAGAAGTATTATTGGAGGCCTAATTTAAAAACAGGCTTCAGATTTTCATACCAGATTCTATCAAGTTTAAATTTTAACGTATCTTAGTCCTTTCTCAAGTAGCTGTTTTTAATTGGCTTTTACAATACCTTTCAAATAAATTACAATCAAGGATGCTTTCATTCTCATTTTCATTCTTGGAATTGTAACATATAATACCCAAATATAAAATAAGATTATGGTTTGTGTTCACTTATTTGCTCCTTAAAACAGAGGGCCGATCATATTGTCACAAAATCCAATGCTTTTTTCTGACGCTATAGATATCTTTAATAGGTAGTACATTAACTAGAAATTTCCATGTAATAGACCACAGAATATTAAAATGTGTATCGCCTCAGAAGTACTCTCAATAGAAAATGTGGTAGCTAAAAGAAAAAGTTGAGATGGAAATGATGCATTCGTCACCTTAATAATGCACATACAGCACAACGATTAAATCCTAGAAATTGCTTTTCATGACTGAATAATGCCTAAGCCATCTAGTACTTAAGAAAACGGTGAATGGAAACAGCAGCACTAAGTACAAGTGGTATCCTGGATGATGTGTTACAAGTAAACCATAAGCAGGGCATATGTTTAATAACAGCAACACGTTCACACCCCCAGCCAAACAGAGATCATTCCTTAGTGGGTTTTTCTTTCCAGATTTCCAAAAGGCTGTACATTATCACAGACAGATAACTTACAGTCTCTATGCAATTCCTCCCCCTACTCAGATAATGACAAAAACGTCAGTCACCTGGTAACCCGATTATCAAAGAAAAACTGCAATGGAGAATTTTAAAAAGAACAAAAGGATCAGACTCACGTGTCTCTTGAAATCACACTGTTTTACCACTAGGTTCAAATTTAATACGATCACTCCCATGTCATCTTCTAAACTGTTTGGATCTTCCAATTTTAAGATATGCTCTGTCGTTCTAGAAGCAAAAGGGAACGAATGACATTAGCATTTATTGGGGTTGTATTTTTTGCCTTAGAATACATCATGTCCTTATGATAAAAATCTACCTCTAAATAGGTCTGAGACATAAGTTAAAGAACACACCAAATTCAGTGAAAATAAACCAATTTTTCAGGGTCAAGAAACGCACTGCCTAATTCAACAGATGGTCAACTGATTCTTCTCCCCTACTGCCCAAAGAAAATGTAAATACTCGCTTTAATTCTAAGGTAAGTAAGCTAATGAACCTGAATATTAACAAATAGAAAGACAAAATTCACCCCTTTTAAATTATGCTCACATCTTTTAAATTATGTTATAGAAGATTTAAAGTCAGACCAATATATATTTGGGAGCTAAAAAGCAAAAATCATAAAAAAGCTCACATTTTAAAGCACTCTTTCATTTATTCAGATTTTTCATTTTATTATCTTGAGTTACCTCTAAAATTCACTAATCACAATTAGATGGTAAAATTACAATACCTGTTAAGCTCAAGATCGCTCAAAATGACAAATGCAGAACCCATGAAATCAGATATAGTTAAATCTCGATCATATACCTGCAAAGAAAAGGAAGGCCAATAACACATTCATATGGTAAACAAATTGAGTATATCACAGCATGGATAAATGCAATAGACTTGGAACTGTGAGTTCAGTCTTCTAGATCTAAAAATAATTTGCACAATATAGTTAAAGAAGAATTTAGCCAAGCTGGTGAAGAGAACAAAATTATTCCAACCTGTCCATTTGGCTTACTATGGCCAAAATAGCAGAAAATACTTTTAAGGCAGTATTCATATGCATTAAGACATTATGCACAATGGACCACTCTCTGTAGTTTAAATGGTCTATCATTAAAATTCAGTATTTTCCACTGTGGGCAACTCTGCCAATTAAATAGAAATTTGCGAAATATTCTACAGCAATCCCATCCTGTGCTCAACTCATGCAGTTTTAACCCAGATGTTAGAGCAATTGATGCTTATAACCGGTAGCTTAAAGCTCTATTAAGTATAAAGTTATTCCTAATGAGAAAGGCTTTAGTACTTGTCACCACTGCATTGGCAGTAATAATTCTTCCACATTCAGTAAGTTTAAATACAATCAATGGGGATATTATTTTCACTCTGACTGATCTGAGAGTAACATACAGTTTTGAACCAAGGGTATAAAGAATTCCTTCTACACATATTTTTAAACCCAGTGCTTAGGAATTATACAAGAATGAATTTGGGGAAGTTGACTTTTAAGAAGGCAAAGATGGCTGAGAAACGAATATTTTTAATAAAAGAGATCTGAACGTTATCTGGGATTACCTTCACACGCAGCTTTTGATCAAGGCTTTGAATTGGCAATACAACTATCTCGTCCCAAACTGGGTTCAAGTTCTTATATATGACTTTACTTTTGTACAGGGTCTTCCCATTCAGCTTAAACTTCACATAGGGATCACTCGTGCCTTTAACAGAAAAAGAGAGCAGGACTGTTTTAAGAAATGCACGTAGAAAGCCTAGTATCTCCATTAAGTAAATATTCTTCCCACACTCCAGACTCAAAGTGTACCACTGAGCACACCCAGAACAAATGTCGCCCTGCACAGAGACTAAGGGTTGAGAGTGGAGAGAAATGAAACAATCTGGGGAAAATGCTGACTCTTCTTTGCCTTTGTGATTGAATATAAATGGGGTCCTTGAACTTTCTCTGTGTGGGTTCATTGTGGGAATGTCACCACTCTCCTACCCACAAAGAATTCAAGACGTAAAATCCAGCGGCACCAGCCACCGACATCAGGGGTCCTGGAGAGAAGCCCACCCCTCCCAAGGATGGCCATGAGTCAGGGAAAATGGAAATAAACTGTTTTCAAACATTTGGCCAGATGGCTGACTCGAGAGAACCCTGTCCTTTAGAATATAATCATAATAAATAAACCAGTCTCTGGAACCATCGGCTCAAAAGATGGGGCCAAGGGACACTGGAACGGGGGCCGCAGAGATTAAACCGACAAAGTTGCCATTCTTCGCCACCCCTGCACCTGCAAAGCAGAGAACAGTTTCCCCCGGGGCCAGCTGAACGCCCCCTTGGCCAGGCCCTCAGCGGGCCCGGCTGACACCCTGACCTGCGGCCTCCTCGCAGGGAGCTTTGAAACAGATGCCAAGAGGGATGAATAATGTGCCGCTAGAGCCACTGTGTCCAAAGCAGAAAGAGGGACCGATGACGGACCCTCCTCCACACTCCTGAGATCAACTGAGAAAAAAACAATGCCCATAAGCAGAATACCAGGATTGCGTGCTATGCATGTGTGATACACGCGTGCATCTGTGCCACCACACTCAGGGCACAGAACATCCTTGTGCATCCTGGACATCCTTGCGCACCACTAGTCAGTGAGTGAGGAAGAAAGGAGGCAAGAGTGAACGATGAAGACCCCACAAGGGCAAAAACGAAGGCCAGCTGAGCAAGGCACAGAGAGAAAAAAATTCTAATTCGGGGAGGTATGCTGGTATAATTCATTGTGAACCAGACTCTGAATAAGTCTGAGCTCAGAGTCCAGTGGTCTGTTTTGTTCACTGACACATTCCAGGTGTCTTGGACAATGCCCAACAGAGGCCTCCACAGATTTACTGATGTGTGTTCTTGATAGTAAAGTCAAGCTGATAGAGTCTAAGAATATTACATCAAAAATTAATTAGGCTACTCTGTCACAAATATTTCCAACTCCTTAATATCCACCATGAATCATTTCAATCATTTCAATCTTTTTTTTTCAGCTCTTTCCGAGGTTTCTGTGGAATGGAAAACTCCTGAACACGAATGCAATCCTTATCCTGAAGATTTTAACTGGCAGTTACATCACTCGAGGGTAAGATAGCACACACTGATTAAAAGTTCTAACAGAGGAACCAAGGTCCCGGAGTGTGTTAACTCAGCCATTCCAGGATGGCAAGGCTACTAACTTTAAAACAAAGAAATCTGTCTGTCAGACAGACATGGATGCATATTCAACTCCTACAGTTCAAGTCTGGCAACAAAGGCACAGAAACCCGGCAGTCTTTATTTTGCTTTTTTAATTTTTCAGTTTAGTTTTTTAATTGGAGGAAGGCGGCTTTGCAATGCTGTGTTGGTCTCTGCCACACAACTCGAAACAGTCATCACTATATAGATGAGCCTCCCCACCGCCCCCAATCTGCCCAGGTCCTCACAGGGCGCAGAGCTGGGCTCCCGTAGCTCTTACACACCTGAGTGTCCATAGGTCAATGCGACTTTCTCAAGAACCCAGCAGTATTTTTCAAACCTGGACACAGGAGCACACAGGTCTGAGAAGGAGAGCAAAGAGGAAGGCATTCCCAGCCATTCAGCAGCAGAGCCACTAGTAAGTGAGTAATCCGCCGACCTCCCTCCCTTTTACAGTACAAGAGAACACCTCTGGCAAGTCAGATTTTAACAATCATTCTGATATATATATAGATAAAAAGGGAGGGGGTAACTCTAATAAAAAGAGGCCTTTAATTAAATGAAATTGCCACTCTGGGAGCAGGCCTTCATGCCTGTCAGCGTGCTCTCAAAATAAACATCTCACAGGCCGGCCTCGGCGGTGTCGCTTTCTCAGAGGCAAGGCACGCTGGGTAATCCCCAGGCATCTTGACAGCTACATAATGTTCAAACCGCGTCACGGCTGAATGGCGGCCGCGCGTGAAAGAAAATATTAATGTCTGGAATTCATAGAAAAAAAGGGGCCAGGGTTTACAAAACCAAACAAGGAACCAGGGTGTCAAGTGAGTGCGGAGTTAATTGTGAGGGAAACTGAGAAACGGGCGGGTGGGGCCTGGGGGGCACGTCGTGGTTTTTCTCTCGCGCCTAAGTGCCTCGCTGTCAGGCGAGTGACATCTTAACTAGGCCGCTCAGGAATGCAAGGCCCAGATGACGGAGCCGGGGAGGTGACACCCCAATGGGTGGACTTTAACCTCCCGCCCGCCACGGGGCGCTTCATGAACAACGAGGCTCTCGGGAATAAAGAGGTGCTGTGGAACTTTAGAAGGAGAATGAAACCAGGAGGCCTGAGACGAGGCGTCCACCCTGGGCTAGCACCCGCTCCGCCATGCAGGTGCCAGGGACTCACACAGCCGCAGGTGTAGACCCTGCGAGCGCTTAAGCAGCTGTGGCCGGGGTTTCCCGCTCCCCTGCCGAACATGCTGTGGTGGTCTGTGTGTGCTCAGAGAGGGAGAGCCTCCAGAAACGCCGCGCCGGTTCACGCTCCTGACAACAGCGCGGGGCAGTCCCCATTTCTGCTCACAACACCCCGATGGGCACGTCTCTGTGGGCCCAGTACCTGCCCGGCCGCTACCATCACTCACGGGCTGCGAACGCAGGTCACCTCGGACACAGCCCACTGCTAGGGACCAAGGGGGACTGCAAGGGAAAATCCAGCCAAAGCCTTTTCTTCTGCACCTGGTGGACAGCAGACGGACGGCATATATAACACCAGGTCCAAGAGGTAAGTGTCTAAAGAGAATAGAGCTTGGGGGTTCGATGCTCGTTCACAGTGCTAACTGGGGATCAGTGGAGGCTGAAATAAAGGAGGTGGGAATTGAAACACGGGTGCATCTGGCCACACAGAGAAGGACCAAGGCCATTTCGGCTGGAGGGATCGGCACTGCAAGGGGAAAGAGACTGGCAATTAAGAAATGCCTGAATTTGTGTGGTGTCCAGAAAGCATTTTAATTCATCCAAAAGTTAAGGGAAAAAATGTTTAATGAGAAAGTTAAAAAAATCCGGTTTTGAATCAGACTAAAATACTTTAAAATCACAAAATAAAAAGTTATGGTTTTGCTCTGTAAGAAATAAAGGGTGGTTTTGTTTTTCTTGTTCTCTTTTATTTATATAAAAATGTTTAAAAAGTGTAGTACACACACATGATTCTGAAAGGTATGAAACGAAAATTCTCCACCCTCTCAATCTTTCCTCATTCCCATTCCTCTAATGCACCAGTTTCTAGAGTGTTTCACAGGAAAAAATACAAGAATTGTTTTTAACTTGAATGTAATCATATTAGATGCACTAATTTCACAATTAAAGTACGTTGAAGCTCTGTTCATATCAACAATGCAGATTTCTCAGTTTTTTAACTCTTACCAACTGCAAACATTTTCACTGTGTTGTTGTATCTTAATTTATGCAATTAGTTATCAAACAATGAACATTTATTTCATTGACAATTTTTTTTTTACTAGCACAAACAATACTACAAGCATCTGTGTATGTCTATCTCAGTTCACACATGATTCTATTTTTAAAAAAAAGCAGGACAAATGGATGTGTGTCTTTTCTGGTTCTGACAACCACAGTCAAATTATACTTCCAAAATCTGTCAAACTTTACACTTCCACTAAAAGTATATGTCTTCTGTTTTTTTCTTTGCATACTCACCAATATTTGATGTCATAAACCTTTACTTTGAACTAATGGAAGGTAAAAGAAAAATCTTTATTTTTCTCTATTATTAACATTTTGAGTAAAGTTTAGGATCTTTCATATTTTCATGACCTACATTTGTCTTTGTCAGTGAAATTCTCTCTGATATCATTTGCCCACTTTTCTATGAGCTCATGGTTTTGTCTTCTGCTTATGGATTTGAATGAGCCCTTAATTATGGAAAGCAGCCACTGGCTGTAAATCTTGTCATACTTTGTTTAGACTTACATTATTTCTTACAATAAGTTATTTTCATTTAGGCAAATTTACCAGTTTTATTTATGACATTGTCATTTAACATTCTGCTTAGGAGAAGTTTCCTCACTAAAGGATTTTAAATTAGTTCAGCCATGTTTCTTCCCACTGATTTTTGTAGTTTTTCATTTTTTACACTTAAGTCTTTGCTCCATCTGGAATTATTTTAGTGCGAGAGGGAAGGAAATTCAGGTTTACTTATAAGCAGAGGAGCAGAATGATCAGAGCCAAGCTTTAGAAATATAAATCTGGCAGCAGCTTATAATTTAGAA
Organism: Moschus berezovskii; assembly: GCF_049115385.1. Taxonomy (NCBI): domain Eukaryota; kingdom Metazoa; phylum Chordata; class Mammalia; order Artiodactyla; family Moschidae; genus Moschus; species Moschus berezovskii. The sequence goes on along the minus strand of NC_142480.1, from coordinate 57,420,158 downwards.
GGAAGAAGGAACAGGCAAAAGCAAAGAAACCTGGTAGCTGAGATACTATAGCACCAGGGAGTTGAATAGAAAGCTATACCCAGACTCTAAGAAACAGTGATATGAGGTTTCACAACACTCATATTTCACGATGCTCCACAGACTGAAAGGGTCTTGTCATCAGAACCACTGGGAAAAGCTGTTTACTCTGCCCTTACTTGGAACTTCCTATGTAGAGTAAAACATCAAACTGCGAAAGCCCAAGAAGTGCCTTAATGACAAACAAAAGCAAACAACAAAAACAGTCTGGGACGACCCTGCTGGTCCAGTGGTTAAGAATCCACATTCCAACGTAGAGGACGAGGGTTTGATTCCTGGCCCAGGAACTAAGACACCACATGCTACGGGGCAACTAAGCCCATGTGCCGTAAGTACTGAGTCTGTGCGCCACTCGAGAAAAGCCCATCCACAGCAACAAACAGCCCACAAAGGGCAGTGAAAGACCCCTCATGCCACAACCAAGGCACAGCACAGCCAGGTTAAAGACACACACACAAATTAAAATGTATAAGAAAAAAAACAGGGTTCAACTTGTCGACTGTATTTCATAAAATTATTTAAATATAGAAAACATTTTACTTGGGCACCTTAACACATAATATTAAACTCCTCCAAATCAAAGTTCTGGAAGATAGGATGTATGCCCAGAGTTACCTAATATGCATAGTAGTTGAATTAGATGAAGATGTGAATAAATGAATGAATAAAATAAGATGGGGATGGTGGATTACAATCCCAGACCTTCCTTTTAATAACCATATAACCTTAGGCATTGTGATTTCCTTAGGCCTTACTATAGAAGGCCTTCACCTATAGAAGGAAGGAGCTGTCTGAATACTTTTGTCAGGGGGTCCTAAGAGTTCAGTTCCAAGTCAACAATTATTTACTAAGTCGTTAGGGAACTTAAGATACATATAGATGAATTCACGCTGCATAAACAGTATTTGGACACATATCAAAAGTATACATTCAACATTTTTTCTATCCTCTGGCTTCAGAGTAATAAGTAACTATTATTTTGTTTATGCACATATGCTTAGACTCTTTTCAATTCATACAGTTATTTAGAATTCTCTTCTTGCCAGAAGGTTAAAAAAAAAAAGTAAATATGAGCTGTTTTTATAAGGGATCCATAAGTTCTAACTTTCTCTGAGGCTGGCCAAATAAAAAACAGACCTGATTTGCAGAGAACTGAGTGATGATTTCCGAACAGCGGCTGCTGCCCTCTAGCAGTTACACTGAGATTTCCAGATTAAACTGCATCCAACTGCAGCTGTAGTTTTACATCGGAGCATAGTTGCTTTACAATGTCGTGTTAAGGCTGTGCTGTACAGCAAAGTGAATCGCCCATCCTTGGGTGGGTGTGTGTGTGTGTGTGTATGCTCACGCTCAGTCACTTTGGTCGTGTCAGACTCTTTGTGACTCCATGTACTGTCACCCACCAGGCTCCTCTGTCCATGGGATTCTCCAGGCAAGAATACTGGAGTGGGTTGCCATGTCCCCTTCCAGGGGATCTTCCCGATTGAGGGACTGAACCCATGTCTCTTATGTCTCTTGCATTGGCAGGTGGTTTCTTTGCCACGGGCGCCACCTGGGAAGCCCGTGCAGGCATGCGTGCATGTGCGTGCCCGTTCTTTTTGGATTTCAGAACACTGAGTTCTCTGTACTATACAGTAGGTTCTTATGAGCTAACTATTTTATACATGAGATCAACAGTGTGGATGTGCCAATCCCCATCTCCCAATCCATCCTACTGACCCCCTCCCCTTGGTATCTATGTTTTTCTCTATGTCTGCATCTCTGTTTCTGCTTTGCAAATAAGACTGGATATACTATTTTTCTAGATTTCACTTATATGCATTAATATATATTTGCTTTTCTCTGACTGACTTCACTGTATGACATTTCAACTGTAAATTCCTTAACAGGCACCTCCAGAGACCATAAGAGGCTTTATGGAAATTCAAAGGCCATGCTTCCATGGGACAGGAGAAAAAACTTTCCCTTAGTAGAACACAGTCTACTTTTCTTAAAAGAGAAGTAGATTCAAGTCTAGCAGCCAGGTTCAAGCAGTAGATTCAGGTCCAGGAGAATTCCAAGCCAGGCTGCATCCACTAAAATCGGATGAAGGGAACATGTATTCCCAGGATTGCTTTTACCCCTCCTGCACGTGGTGGCCACATGCTTCTCGTCTTTTGGTACCAACCTCAAAAGGACAGGCTCCTCTTGGACCATCTAAGGGCCTTGCTGGCCATGTTTTTCCCCCTTGGCACAGCCTGGTTGTACTATTCTTGGACTTTTCTCCCAGGGTGACTGACGCCCCTCCTCTTGGGGAGCCTGGCACGTCTAACAGCCCGAGGACACCTTGGTCAAGGCTTGTCCACAACTGTACCCTGGGATGTCATTTACCAGAGTCACCAAATTCCGTTTTTTGAAAGACCATCCAGTGGCCAACTTGCAGTGAGATCAAGGATCACAATTCATCAATGTTACCAAAACTGGCTTATTTTAACTGTTTATAAAGTTTTAGCAAAACTGCTATTTTTCACTATTTATAAAGTTCGTATGGAATAAATAATGGGAATTAAGAGAGCTGTAGAAAGCAAGCACCTCTTGGGGCCTTCAGATCCTCCCCCTCTACCATGGGCCCCCCAACTTCCTTCAGCTGACACCCCACCCCAAGACTCCTCTGCTTTCCCTACTCTCTGCCCCCTCCCCAACTCTGTTACCTCTAACAGTCTCTCTCTGTTTTTAGTCATCCCTTTTCTGGCATCTGCAGCGTAAGGTGGGTCACTTCTGTTTCTTTTTATCATTTTTTTTGAACTGAGACAAATTCAATATAATTTAAGATGTTGTTTTGGCTTTGTCTTCATAGCCAATTAGCTAATATGACCCAGAGACCTTCAAAAGTTGTTTTTAAAGGTTTTCATCCAATAACTTTATACACTAAATCTTAAAAACAGATGAATGAAAAACACTGTCAATATGCTGACAAATTCAGTAAATGTGCCATCTGGTAAACAGATTACTGAACAGGTTGACCCTTGCTGAAGCGGTCACTGGAAGAGGTGCCTACACCCCTCTTCTTGATCCAGTGATCAGAAGCATGCAGGGATGTAAACTTCTGCTTAAAGACAACATGCACAGCTGTCCCTGTAATACCAAAGAGGTGGAAATGGGTAAAAGACAGAAGAAGGCACGGCCACACAGAAAACAGGAGAGAAGAGCCAGGACACATCAATGTGAACAGACAGAAAGCACGGGGGGACAAAAGGAAGCAGAGCAAGCTGGAAAGGCAATCAGTGTAGCAGTCTGCAGTCTCTGGTCAAGCCTCCCAGAAAGCTGTGTACATCAGCTCGCAGTGTTCCAGAAACCCACGCTGACAAAGCGTATTGCAGCTATTGATACCTTAACATTCTTTTTACTAATAAAAATACTCAAAATGTCCCCAGCTCACAGTACTGTTTAAGCATAATTTTAAGCATAATTTTAAGTCTAATGAATTGGACACCAGCCTTTACGGAAAAGGGACAACACTGCTGAAGTTTAGTATAATAACATTTACAGTGGGGGTTATCTCACTGAATCCTCCAAAAGCTGTGAAATAAACACCATTTATGTTGCCGTTTTAAGGATGAGGATGGTGAGTTGCTAGACCCAAGCCTTAGTCCCAGACCCATTTCACTCTATTTTTTTTTAAATCACTCGGTTGTGTCCGACACTTTGTGACCCCATGGATAAACCCTGCCAGGCTCCTCTGTCCATGGACTTCTCCAGGCAAGAATACTGGAGTGGGTCACTATTCCCTTCTCCAGGGACCCACTCCCTTCCCAAACCAGGGATCAAACCCAGGTATCCTGCATTACAGGCAGATTCTTTGTCATCTGAGTCACCAGAGAAGCCCCTACTTAAGTGAAGCCATACATCCCCAAGCATAACCCTTGAAATTCTGACACTCCTTCCATCAAGAAGCAGGGCACCTGCCCCGTCCCATCACCTGGGCAACCACTTTAACCAACGCAGGGAAGTGACAGTAATACCGTGTTCCTCGCAAGGTTGCACTGTAACAGGTTACACGGCAGCCACCCCGTGCGCTGGACCTTCACGTCTAGAGCCCTGCGCTGTGACGCAAGAAGGGTGAAGATTCTGAGAGCATCGGGCTGTGAGGAAGCCAGGCCTCGTGTGTCACAGCCCTCCTCTTCCAAGCAAATACCTCAGGCCCCCAACACGCATGTGAACAGGTCTTTGAATCCTTGGACGACGAAGTCCCTGCAGTCAAGTCACACCCTAAATCTCAAGTTTCCCAGGTGGGACCCCAGACCATGTGCAGCAAAGCCAAGCCACCCCTGTGGTGCTTTGTGCAAATCCATTCACCAGTCCTGGGCTGCTGAGATTGCAGGTAGTTTGTTAGACACTGACAGTCTCTGGAATAATGCCCCTCACCATCAGCCATCATGCTCACCACCTCACATGCAGCATGCTGGAAAAACCCAAGGTGTGACAGCGTGATGGAATTAGCTGCCCAGCGCTGCAGCCAACATCCAAATTAAGCCACAAGGAGAGTCACAGACACGTGTAGAGACACCCTCTGTGGACTCCCGCCTCCGTGCACACCATGCACACACCCTCCAGCAGAACTCACCATAGCGACGTCAGAGCCCAGCGAAGGAAGGAAGAAGAGCTATTCAAAGCACAGTGTGCCATGTTGCACATACTATTACATCAGTATGGAAATGAAAAAGATCCAACCAGTCCTTACAGAGAAGTCCCATTCAACCAAACGGAAGGCATCGGACATTCAAGTCAATGGTTTTGGATGGGGAGGTGGAAAGGCTGTGTTTTACAAGCAGTGGAAACGGGAAGCAAGTCGGTCGTGCTCCAGGATCCTCCACAGAAATGGAGATGGGATCCCACCAAAGGGACAGGCAACTAACTATCCAAAGCAGGGGAGGACGGGTACCTTCTGATCAACCAGTGAGAGAGAATACAGTTGTTGTTTAGTTGTTAAATCATGTCCTACTCTTTGTGACCCCATGGGCTGTAGCCCGCCAGGCTCCTCTGTCCATGGATTTCCCAGGTAAGAAGAGTGGAGTGGGTTGCTGTTTCCTTTGGCAGGGAACCTTCCCGAACCAGGGATCAAACCCACATCTCCTGAACTGGTTAAGTGCATTCTTCACCACCGAGCCACCTGGGAAGCCCCTGAGGATACAGTGTCAGCAAGAAAAATCTCCAGAGGAAAGAGCTTAGTTGTGAGAACCCCTGAAGGGCTATGGTGGCGGGGGGGGGGGCTTCCAGGTGGTCTGGTGGTAAAAAACCCACCTGCCAATGCAGGAGACATGAGAGACGCAGGTTCAATCCCTGGGTTGGAAGACCTCCTGGAGGAGGGCACAGCAACCCACTCCAGTCTTCTTGCCTGGAGAATCCCACAGACAGAGCAGCCTGGCGGCTACAGTCCACGGGGTCGCAAAGAGTCGGACATGACCGAGCGACTAACACACACTAACGGCTGTGGGGACAAAGACGGCCGACCGACGCTGGCCTGTATCTTAGTGAAGAGCGGGGAAAGTGAAGTCCATCCCTGGTGAGATCCTGGCAGGCTACCGAAACCCACCAAGTGCAGAAATCTAACTGCTATCTGGAATTCAGGATGGGCGCTTCCATCACCCAGGTTTCTTTCTGAACAAGCTGGCCTGATGTGTCTTTGTCCCTCCCACTTAAACATACCAATGAGGGCTCGCCACCTGGTGTTCAGAGGAGGGACTCCAACGCGGAGCAAAGCCCTAACTTGCAAAATAAAAAGAACTCGCTGTGACCTTTCGATACAGTCCAACTGTGACGTGGTGCTGGCACCGGAACAAGACCACACATCCACAGGAATCAAAGAGAAATCCAAGAAGCAGACCCTCGTGTGGACTGCATCTTAACACCCGATCTAAAGGTGACCATCAAACCATTAGGGAAAGGAAAATTTAGTTCTAGTTAACAGCCATTGGCAAGAAGTAAAACTAAGTTCTGACTTTGGGCCAGAAATCAAAATAAACCTGATACAAAAAGGTAAGTGGAAAAATGGAAAAACCAGACAGAAAAGAGAATAAATATAGGTAATTGCATATTTCTCCCAAGAGAGAAAAAGCCTTTCAAGGTACAAAAACCAAGGATAAAACTCTACAGAATAAAATTGTAAGACTGGAAAAGATGTTTGCAACACAAACTTTGTAAACAAAATTAAAAGGCAAATGAGAAGTTAGAAAAATATCTGTGAACATATCCAAGAACCGTAAGAATTAGTCACAGAGATGGATGGAATTGGTCGTGTACAAAAGAGAAGCAAATCTCTCTTAAATACATCTCAGGGACCAAATTTCTTTGCACAAACTGAAACAAAACCAACATGATACTTCTCTCTCAGAATTAACAGAGGCAATCTACACAGTGTAGGTGAGAAATGGGAAGTGGGTAAATCCCATGCCCCTGGTGGGTGAGCCAAACAGGAGAGCTTCTCAAGAGTGAACTGGCAGTTCTGTACAGAGAACCTCGAAATGTTCAGATCATGTGACCGAAAACATCCACTTCGCTGCATAAGTGACCTGTAAAGATATGGTCCAACACACAGCAATGTGTACTGTAGCATTATTACTACTTACTTAAAATATGGAATGACAGCCTAATCTGGAATATTAACTAAACAAACAAGGGTGTACTATTAAGTATTTAATTTCTTTGCAAAATAAAAAAATTATGTAATACAGAAAAATATATGGGAGATAACAATTGCAAATAATCAAGTTATTTGAAGCCAGATATTATTTTACTTTAGAACTCAATATTTTTTTTAAAAAAAATCAGGCCAATGGAGAAGATTCAGTAAAACATACCAACACCAAGATTTTCCATGTTGGTTGCTATGAAACTTGAAGGATATTTTCTGAGTCAAGTTTAAGATGAAGAAAATAAAACCATCCATCTACAATGGAGTTCTCACTCAAATACTGCACCACTAAAAACTAGTGTCTCTTTCATTGCTGCTGTCACATTGGCAAGAAAGCAGGAACTGGTCTTAGAAAACACCCTGAACCGTCCATCTTCCCTGCTTGCAGCGGGCAGGGCATTGAGGGGTACAAAACCTAAAGAGAAAGCAAAAGGTATGCAAAAAGAGGGTCAAATTATCGAGAAACTGGGAAGAAAGGCCGTAATAACACTAGAAGAAATGCCACAAGTCAGTGCCTTTCTCAGAGGGAAACAGAAATTAAACCCAAAGAGAAATAACTGGAACCAGACACAGCAACCCGTCATGGCTCATGGTTACGCACACGGGTCATGTCAGCCTCCCGCGGTCACTGTGCACGGCTATGTCAGCCCCATCACACATCCCCACAAGCCCACCCCCCAAGTTCAGCCCCACAGTCATGGCTGGATGGTGTCTGAACTGGTTTTCAAACTCAGATGGTCGGCGCCCAGAGTCCGTGACTCTGAACTGCTGTCCGGTGCCCCCAGCACTTTCCATCCTAGCACAAAACAATCACTTTTGTTGGACACCACAGGGTATAGAGAAGAGACTGCTGAGGGGCTGGTCCAAAGCAGCAGCTGAGCTGCCCAGAGGCAGAGGGATGAACCCTCAGGGTACCGCACTCACAGCACACCCGCTGGAGTGCTACACGGTTGCTCCGTGGCACATGACACAGAGTTCCGGAAGCACCCCATCTCTCCCCTAATCACATCTGCGATGTGGAGCGTGTTTCTCTCCAGGTCAGATACAAGAGCACCCTTTCCTTTTTAAAGAAGAAACATAGAAGCATAAACATAGGACAGTCTTTAAAATCAGCCTACAGACTCATCGGAAAGACTGATACTAAAGCTGAAGCTTCAATACTTTGGCCACCAGATGGGAAAAGCTGACTCCTTGGAAAAGACCCTGATGCTGGGAAAGATTGAGGATAGGAGGAAAAGGGGGCAACAGAGGATGAGATGGTTGGGTGGCATCACCGACTGAATGGACCTGAGTTTGAGCAAACTGCGGGAGACAGTGAAGGACAGGGAAGCCTGGTGTGCTGCAGTCCATGTGGTTGCAAAGAGTCATACAACTTAGCAACTGAATGACAACTGATAAACTGCAAGCGATAAACAGAGTTCAAATCAGAGGTACCAAATGATTTGTCGCCAAATGAGAGGTGACATTTGAACATTTCAGTAGCCGCTTAGTAATCTATTAAACCCCTTTTGCAAGGCCAACTTTTCACACTAGTGGGAGATCTTCCAATGCTCTCTTCCTACAATCTACAAAAGTACTTGATCCAGCTCTAAAAATACAAGCAAAACAGAACTGGCCTCGTCTACCTAACCTGCATATTACCGTTTGCTGGATGGATGAATGAGTCATGAATTTTCACTGCCTCAAACTCACAGCAAGAAGATAACCATGAGCCTTCAGCCCTACAGCTCTGTGCGTCCCAGTGACACTACCAGCCCTGAGCCGCAATGGCCTTTTCCTTCCCTTTTGCAATACTGCAAAATAGCCACCAGAGGGCATCAGAAACCTAATATGCTACTGCTGCTGCTGCTGCTGCAGCTGCTAGTTCACAGCAAGGATACTATGTAACTAACTGCTTCCACGTCAATGGAAAGTAAAAGGATTTCATTGCAAGGGTTGTTACTTTTCAGTAATTAATGCTCCAGGATGTAAACACGGAGGGGAGCATTTTTCCAAAGACAAGAGGCCTGCCCAGGTCACATGGTGCTCCTGCCGGGCTTAGAAAACGCAGCTGCTGGCATTAGCAATGTCAGTTTGAGGACACCAAAATATGTTCCTGCTCACATTACGTTTCATGGGAAACTGAGCCAGGGTTCAACTCTCACTGTCTATCAACCAAACTACGAAGCAGTCAGACTTAAAATGAATTGATCCTATCACATTTCCTTCTGCTTTACCAATCTCAAAATTCTAGATCCCCTAAGAGTTGGTGATAGACAGGGAGGCCTGACGTGCTGCAATTCATGGGGTCGCAAAGAGTCAGACACGACTGAGCAACTGAACTGAACTGAACTGAACTGAAGAGCTATTACCACAGGGGCTTGTTCCTCTGGTGGCTCAGTGGTAAAGAATCTGCCTGCCAATACAGGAGACACAGGTTCAATCCCTGGGTTGGAAAGAACCCCTGGAGAAGAAAATGCCCACCCACTCCAGTGTGCTTGCCTGGAAAATCTAATGGACAGAAGAGTCTGGTGGGCTACAGTCCTAGGGTCACAAAAGAGCTCAGAAAACTTAAAACAGGTGTCTGCTTAGGTCAAAGACAACACAATCTGTAGAACCTCCCCCCACTCAAAAAAAAAAGAATGTAAATGGAAAACATAAAAAAAGAGTAAAAGGAAGAAGATGGGAGGAAGAAGAGGAGTAGAAAGACAGAGCAGAGGAAAAATCAATGTCAGAAAAGGAGGGAAGGTGGGACCGACAGACAGGCGACAGGGATACCAGGACAGGGCAGAGCGCGAAGACGGGGCCGAGGCTTCCCTTAGAGACGGCTCAGAAAGGCGGGCTCAAGGCAGCGCCGAGGCGTCTGACAGCGTCCAGGTAAGGCTCAATCCTAGGAAGCCCACTGGAGCAACACAGGTCGCCCAGGGTACGGGGAAAGGCTGCCTAATCAGCATGGAACTCGCCAACAGCGGGTCAGGTCCAGACAAACTTGAAGGACTGCATGTCAGGGAGTGGAAGAGAAATTCCTGAGGAAAATGAGCCGTAAGAGGCAATTTCATCAATGTGGCCATACTTGTAGAGCAACCGCCTCAAAACCTCTCAGAGCTCCATGGTACAACCCTTAGGACCACGGTGATTCACGGACAGACGGGCAGGGCCATGACAGCGAGGTGACTCTCAGCTCAGTTCAGTCGCTCAGTCGTGTCTGACTCTTTGCGACCCCATGAATCACAGCACGCCAGGCCTCCCTGTCCATCACCTCCAGTCACTCACTAACTCCAGTTCTTTTTAATGAACTCTGGGTTCTGCTGGGTTTCCTCAGTGTACACACCACACACACCACACACACACACTACACACACACACACACAACCCCCTCATATACACACACACATACACCCCACACACACACCACACACACACATACACCCACACACACACACCCCCACACACCACACACACATACACCCCACACACATACCACACACACCACACACACACACCACACACACACACCCACACACACCACACCCCCACACACCCCACACACACACCTACACCCCCCCCACACACACACCCACATACCACACACACATACATCCCACACACACACCCCACACACACCCCACACATACACCCCACACAGACATACACCCCCCACACACACACCACACACACATACACCCACACACACACACACACCACACACACACACCACACACACCCCACACACACACACCCCCCACACACAATCCCCCCACATATACACACACATACACCCCACACACACATACACCCACACACATACACCCCACACACACACCACACACCCCACACACACCACACACACACACATACACTCCACACACACAACCCCCCACACACCCCCACACACCCACACCCCCCACACACACACATACCACACATACACCCCACACACACACCCCACACACACCCCCACACACACACATACACCCCACACACACAACCCCCACACACACACACCCACACCCCCACACCCACCACACACACATACACCCCACACACACACCCCACACACACATCCCACACACACAACCCCCCCATATACACACACACATACACCCCACACACACCCACACCCACACACACCATACACACACACCCCACACATACTCCCCCCACACATACACCCCACACACACAACCCCCCACACACATACCCACACACACCCACACACACCCCCACACACCCCACACACACACATACACCCCCCCATACACACACACCCCACACACACACCCCACACACAAACACCACATACACACACACACACACACCTCACACATACCCACACACCCACACACACCCACATCACACACACCCACGCGCCTTATCTATATATTCTGTACGAGGAGTACAGTCGTTGACAGCTGAATGCCGTGGGATGTTCCGGGTGGGAACTACATAACAGTGCATTCCTGATGCCATTGCTAAGCCTGGGCATCGTTCAGAATTAGCAACCTCCTATTGAGCAACTGAACTGAACTGAACTGAAGTATAACAAATTTTATCCAGAAAAATCTCAAAATCCCACCTCGATAGTCTACTTAACAAACCAGCCCTGTGTCTGAGACAGAGAAGTGAGAAATTTAGATAAAGCGTTCACGGCACTCTACACCGGGAAGGCCTGTTCCTGGGAGGCTCCCCTCACTGTTTCCAGACCGACCAAGTGACAAAGGGTCCAGTCCTCAATCACAAATGCTGGAGGGAAATATCTTTTCCTGAAAGAAATATGATATTTCACTTTACTGCACAGTGAAAATATACAGGGCGGGTGGAGGGGGTGGGTGGCAAGACTTTTTACCGCTCAACATCTCTAGACTTCTCTGCACTATTTTATGTCACCTTACTGAAATGCTTTCTAGACATAGCATTAGAAAACATGAGCTTCACAACTTGGATCACCTCCTCAACAGCTCATACCTCATTTTAAATAAAGATATACTTTGCTACTCCGAAAAGCAGTTTCTTCAAGGGAAATATCCAAAATCAGATAAGAATATTCTAGATCAAAGGTCAACAAATTTTGGACAAGGATCAAATTCAGCCTAGTGTAAAGTTGTATTGGAAAACAGTCATGACCACTGATTTATACATTGTCTATGGCTGCATGCATGCATGCATGCTAAGTTGCATCAACTCGTGTCTGACTTTGTGACTCCATGGACTGTAGCCCACCAGGCTCCTCTGTCCATGGGATTCTCCAGGAAAGAATACTGGAGTGGGTTGTCATGCCCTCCTCCAGGGGATCTTCCCGACCCAGGGATCAAACCTGTGTCTCTTACATCTCCTGTATTGGCAGGCGGATTCTTTACCATCAGTGCCACCTGGGAAGCCACTATGTTACACACACTTCTCTTTCTCAAATCTCACAACTACACTTTAGGACAAGCTGCATCGTGCCCATTCTGCAGATGGGTAAATTCCATTTCAGAGTGAGTGAGTTGCCATAGGAAATCACAAGCCAGGAAGTGGACAGTCACATCCCAGTCCTCTGCCAAGACCTGCCACAGCCACTGCCTCCCTGCAAGTCCCCAATGAAGTCTCTGTACCTCAATCACCTGAACTAGGACTCCTGTTAAATGGGTTGAAGCTGGTGATCTGTGTGACATTTTTAAATTGTATATATATCTTTTTTCTTTTCCAGACTTTATCACTAGGTCCCAGTCGAGGTCCAGTGTGATGCTCATGTATTGAAGGGACTGAATAAACACTTGCTGAATCAAGGAGGGAATGAAGGAACTCTGTTCCCTCCAAGGCAGATGTTTTCCCTTTCACGATAGTCTGTAATACTCCTTGTCATGAAGGTCAGAACTTAAGTTGGATTTCCCTAATGAAGAACTAAAATGCATTAGGAGCATTGTGTGTATAAGTCACCAGTCTGGCCATGGGGTTGCAAAGAGCTGGACATGTCAGCACACACAACACATGGCACTGCAGGACATGTGAAGATAAATAAAATGGCCACTCCGCTAATGTAGCACCAACATTAACAGGGAGGATCAGTCATTCACCCCACTAAGGACAAAGATGTATGGTCTGCAGAGGTAAAACATTCATAGCTCTGAGATGACGAGGAGCTTGTGTCTGTGAAAAACATAAAAGATTAGATAGACATTCCATTTGAATAGATCTGGAAGGACATTTAGTATTGAAACAATCAGCTATTGATCTTATATCCAGAAAATCAGAGACCATGTGATCAGTTTAGTCCCTCAGTTGTGTCCAACTCTTTGCGACCCCATGGACTGCAGCATGCCAGGCTTCCCTGTCCTTCACCAACTCCAGGAGTTTACTCAAACTCAAGTCCATCTTGCTGGTGATGCCATCCAACCATCTCATCCTTTGCTGTCCCCTTCTCCCCCTTGCCTTCAATGTTTCCCAGCATCAGAGTCTTTTCCAGTGAGTCAGTTCTTCACATCAGGTGGCCAAAGTATTGGAGTTTCAGCTTCAGCATCAGTCCTTCCAATGAATATTCAGGACTGATTTCCTTTAGGATGGACTGGTTGGATCTCCTTGCAGTCCAAGGAATACAGAATACATAGTGTAAATTTCGGCACATCACAGTGCTCTTTGTACCTAATTATGTTAATTAGGTGAATACGAAATTAAATTATGTTCAGAGAATACAAATTAAGTAAGAGAGCAAAGGCATAATGAGGTCCAGCCCCAGGAAAAGAAAATACTATGTCTAAAAGAGGACTGAAAGTCTCCCTACCAGGAGAAGTGTGTGTTTCTGTTCGCCTGCCATGGCTCAGTGCCTAGAGCAGTGGTCCTCACAGCACGGTTTCTGGACCAGCTGCACTGTGATCGCCTGGGAACCTGTTAGAACTATAAATTCTTAGGCAGCACATCAGACACACTGAATCAGAAACCTCTGCGGATGGGCAAGGCGTATTTTCACAAGTCCTCTAGGCTGCTCAGACATTCACTAAATTTTGAAAACTACTGGTCCAAAGGGCTGCATTGGATAAAATTCTGAGTTGGGCTCCTTAGAAAACATTGTCAGACCGATAAGACACGTCAGACATGTGCCCTGCCTCTACACAAAGGAGGCAGGGCACAGGTGCCAAAGTGTATGACCCTGCAGAAATCAACAGTGGGTGTCCAACGTGCCCTGATCACACGCTAATACCTGTGAAAATCAAGCAGTAACGAATGCAGTCACAAACACTTTCTGGGAGGGGATGTTTTCTTAATGGATAATGATTAATCTTCCCAGTAAATAAAGGAGACAGGAACAGTTACTACTGGTTATAAAAGACACAGGTGCTAGAACAGGTTATGACCTAGACTCCTTACTAGGCATTTATCTTTGGATTACAGTGGCGGACAAAAGATAAAGCCAACCTGTCAAATGATGTTTAGCTCTGATGAGACCATAAAGACAGAGATTATTATGACAGGGTTAAGCCGCAGCCTCTCCTTTGGCCGAAGCAGTGAGCTGTGGAGCAGGTGTGCGTACACCTCACCGTCCCGGTCCTTTTCTGACACAGGTGATGCTTTCTCCATCACTTGCCGAGTTTACTGAGCATCTACTGGGTGTCTGCTGTAAGTGTGCCAGTGTGACACAGCAAGGGCAGTGTGGCCAGACCACTCACACAGACAAGGGATAAAACAGCTACAACAGATGGCAAACTGGCAAAGGGGGAGCTGGTCCTAGAAGAAGTCCAAGGTCTGGGCACATCTCCAAACTGACAGACTTTTGGAGTGTTTCAAAAATTTAGAACAGGACATGTATTTTACAGGTTTACAGCACTTTCTTTCCAGTCAGGTTAAACGAACTCTCTGTGGAACATATTTCTAATCTCCAGATGAGCTGTCCCCAGTCAAGCTCTAAAATGATCACCATTTCATGGAAGCATCCACCAGACATCGCGGGTTCCGAACAAGAGTTGGGATATTCGTGGGTGGGCAGTTAACTGACTCTGGTTTATGATCATGTCCCTCAGATATGATTCCAGGTACAAAATGCTATCTGCCCCAAACCCTTCAAAATAACCTTAAGAGAGCTACCTAATACAGCACAAACATTTTATATATATAATAAGAGTACACAATAGCACTACCCAAGAAGTTGCACAATTGATAGATAAGAAATTATAACTTGACAGAAAACACTATTTCCCAACAAGGAGAAAATGAGATTTGTTTGCTATTTTGAAATCCTGAGAAATTACAAAAAGAGACAATTTTGTTTTAAAAAAACTACACCCTAAAAGATGGAAGTCAGCTAAGATCAGGCTGATGGAAGACACCACACTCCTAAACGGGAGCAGTAGAAAGAAAGTCACAGCACAAAAAGTTTCAGGGACAGAGGTGAGGCAAGAGGATAGAATGGCAGGAAACCCAGGGAAGCTCCAAGCGTCGAGGCAACAGACGCAGGAAGCAGAAAATGGCCCGAGCAAGTACCAGCGTGACTGCTTGGCATGGCGCACAGAGCAGCGGGGTGGGCCAGCGCTGCCCTGCCCCTCTGGGGCTGAGCCGTGACCAGCAAAGGCACTTGCAAGCAGGAATGGTGAGTGTAGGCACGAAGGCAGAGAGGAAGGCCTTCCATGACAGGGGAGAACCAGGAGCTGCTGGTAACTGGGAGGGACAGGAAGGAGCTGGCCTCAACGACTGGCTCTCCCTGTCCAGATGCACACTGCACTGCTGCTCCGTGAAGACAGGACACGGTACACAAAAACAGCATCATAGACGGCAACAGGGACACATAAAGAGAGGAGTGGGAAACACAACAAAAGGATCTCCAAGGGAGGAGGCGCCAAGCAGGAGATTTTTAGTGTACACTTAACGCTCTCAAAGCTGACGGCAACATCTTATGCATGAAACAAACATGCTGTGTGCGCTCACTCACTGCAGTCGTGTCTGACTCTTTGCAACCCTACAGACTGCGGCCCGCCAGGGTTCTCTGTCCATGCGATTCTCCAAGAATACTGGAGCGGGCTGCCATGCCCTCCTCCAGGGGATCTTCTCAACCCTGGCAGAGATCTCGTGAGTCTCCTGCACTGCAGGCAGATTCTTTACCACTAAGCCACCAGGGAAGTCCAAAACAAACATAGACTGTTCTAAATTTTTTTTAAAAAAAGACAACTCAAAAGATGAACAGAATAGCACGATGGTCATAACATTTAATGAGAAAATGAGTGAGCTGGAAGGCCCAGCAAGGAATTCTTCCTGAAAAAAAAAGTAATGGTAATAGTGAGAAAGAAAGGTAAGAGACAGAGAAGACAGACAGAAGGGCGACCCTTCCCTCTTTTCACAGCTGTTCCAAAACAAGAGAGGAGCTGGCAAAATTTGGAGAGGCTGGCAAAAACCCAAAGAAAGACACAAAATTCTTTAGAATAAAAAGATCGCACCTTCTAGACAAAATAATGAAAAAAGACAACAAAGGAAAAACAGATATATCCTTCTCCAGGGGGATCTTCCTGACCCAGGGATTGAACCTACATCTCCTACACTGCCCATGAATTCTTTACCACTGAGCTACCAGGGAAGCCCCATAAAGCACTTAGAGCGATGTTTCCTTCTACAACTTTATGTGGTTATTCATATTTGATGATGATTATTAATTTAATCAGAGAAAAGGACGGTAAGATTTTATGTGTTTCAATAACTCACTGCAAATAGCTCGATACCTGGAGAAATTTAGGTTGAGAGCTCCAGTCTAGCACCAGCTGAGCTGAGACAGAAAAGGCTGACTAGCAGGGCTGACAGAGGGCCGAGAGGAAGAGGTCCCCAGGTTACTGACAGCGCACAGGGCCAGGCCTTACCGCAGCGATCCCGGACCACGAGGTTCCGACCTTCCTTCAGGTGGATGGTAAGGAGGTAGGCAAAAGGGCTGGGCAGGTTACTCAAGCCATCGCCAGCTTCCCTGAGACCCTGCACAGAGGGAGAAATAAGTGAAGTCAGTTGTCTTGGGCCTGAGAAACAGAATGTGGAAATGCTGCTTCATTTCAGGAAAAAGGATGCTTGCGATCATGGCAAATCTTCCGGCATCATCCTCCAACCCCACCTACATCGATGGCATGCTTACCCTGTTCTTTATCTTTCTCCCCAGAGGGATTCTATGAGAATTCATGATAAGAGTTTGGCAATATTAAATTTTCAAGGAGGAGTATTAATAGATGAGTTGCATGCTGACATCTGGCATCCCCTTAAACTCACTCATGTCCTGCAGGATCCTACAGCTTCTGGTGGAGCACCCAGAGAGGACTCAGCACACAGAGGTCCAGCTGTGGGGCAGGCTCCCATGGGCTTGGTCCACGCCTCCAAGCTCTGATGTGGGATGTCTCTCTCCTTTTCTCCCCTTGCCCACCACCCCCCATCAGTTCACATGTAATAGAAAGATTCTAGTTCACGACGACTCAGGTGACAGCCTCCTGATCCATGGCCACTAATACATGTCCCCCCCTAGGTCCCCACGGGAGACACTTCCTCTCTGGGGCATGTTTTCCTTTCACACCCTGAGCCCCGTTACAGTGCTTCCTGCACTTAAGCACAGTCTCACCTCTCCCAAGTTCCCTCCCCTCTCCAGGAACACATCAACTTCTATAAGCCATTACATCAAATTCGAGTCTGTTTCCGAATATTTATTAAACGAATCCAATTCAGGTTTTGGAAAGAGCAAAGGTGTGTCTTTCGAAAGAAAACATACCGATAAAATGATGTGTTGTTCACTTATCTGACTTTCAATTAATCGATCTGCGGCTAAGTCACCCTCAACCAGCCTTCTTTTGAAAGTTTCTCGGTCCATATTTCAAAGCCCTTCAGAACAGCTTGTCTCCTGCCTCATCTCCCTCATTCTCATGGCCCTGTATTTTTAGAAGAATCTATTCCCCTCTGACAAATCAATAGACACTGAATTCATCTTTTCCAGCCACAATCTGCAGGGCCTGTCTTTGTGGGTGACTACAGTTCCACATCCTTTAGAAATAAAAAGAGGCAAAGATCCAAACATTTGATAGGGAATATTTATAGTACTTAGTGTTTGTTTTTAAGGAATGTCACTTACAGATTGCTCTTCGAAATGTTGAGATGTCAGAGCAGCATTCAGATCACCACTTCCACAGAGCTTCTGTCAACAAGAAGAAAAAAAAGAATAACAACTCTGCTTTGAAATAGCAAAAGAATATCCACCCACAAGGATATTGTTTATCGGGTATTTCCCGTTGAAGCTGCCATTTAACACACTCAGTTTCAGATGTAGGGGCTGCCTTCCAGAGCGTGTGGTGAGTCTTGGCAGTAAAAGGCTGACTCACCGGAGTCCATGAGGCTACAGCCTCTGCCCTCTTAGTCACTGATCAGCAAGTAGATAAGGCCGATTCTACTCTCACGTGGGGCGCAGCACATCTATGGGTTCACGCAAGTCATCAGCATGCCAGCATCTTTGTCCCAGGGGAGGCAGTGGGAGCATCAAGGTCCATCCTGCCAGGTCCCTCCATCAGGGGCCTGCCTGGACCCCCGCCATAAAGGAGAAAAGGGTAGAACAGGTACCAGAGACCTGAGCTCATCAGTCAGGTAGGACCCATTTCAAACATGATCACAAAGACCTTCCTCCAACCATAACCTCATGAACAAGGCCCAATAAGGAAATTCAGATTCTCAACAAACAATCTCAGGTGGGGAGGTGTCTGTATTTCCCGATTTAAATATGCCTGCGATAACCAGGAAATGATGCCACTGGGCAATTAAGCGAGTATGGCTCAGCAGTAAGTATGGGACGCAGTAGACATCTGCACTCTTATCAGTTTTTATTCACAAATGTGAGGTCCCGAGGAGCTCTGGGATTTTATGAAGGTTCTGGGCTTGATGTGAGGCTAGATGCCTACATGAAAAGGCACAGACAGTGGAGGCGAAATAGGCAAAAGGCCTCCCACACCTGGGGCGTGTCCCCGTTTCTTGGACCCATTAGCTGGGGCTCATTTTCCTATGGGAAAACATGAGATTTCTCCCTCCAAACAAGGTTGGGTAACTCTGAAGTTGTGGGTAAATTCAGACACAGGCAGCAGTCCTGCAGAATTTGCTCAGATGACCCTGAAGCTCTGCAGGGGTGAAGCTGGGGACTAGAGGCACTGTGGTCACTGATCCTTGGCACAGCAGGCTCAATTCAGAGAGCCTGCCTGGATGGAAGGCAGACTGGCTTCCAGGACACTGCCTCTATCTCTGTCCGTCTCTTTCTCTCGAGTGGAGCTTAGGCAAACAGAACCTGGATTCTAGAGCAAAAGGGCATTTCTTCGGATGCTACGAGGGCTGACCAAGGGCTGCAAACAAGCAGGGGCTTCCTGGTCCACCCCCTGTACATGCTGCAGGAACGAGCCCCGATCACAAGTCTCGTGGGGCCTCATCAGCCCTCAGTGAGCACAGGGGTGCTCCCACAGACGCTTGCACCTGAGCTGCTGCCATCACAGCTGCCTCTTTCTCCCAGGCTTAGTCAAATGTCCCTCAACTGTGAACACATTTCACTCAGGACCCAGGGTGATGGCAGGCACTTGGACCTTTCTCTGAGGACCCCAGCACTTTCGTCACTGGGAGCCCTAGCTATGGAAGGGCCACGACGACCCACCCCTCCCAGTGTGGGCTTGATCCCGGGAGCAGACAAGGAAGGAAGCAGCCGGGCCTCTGGTCACCTCTCGTCTGGTTGGTTAACATCTACTGTGTTACGTGTAAGATGACACCCAGGAAAGTGAGACAGGACATCCTGAGGGCTGCTTTAGGAGGATGATCAATATTTCAAACTCAACTCTCTCAAGTTCAGAAGATGTCTCCTTATGCCTTTTACACTACGGCATCCCCCACAGTCATCTCCTGGAAGCTAAGCAATTCCTCCTCTACCTGATCTGCAAAACCAAAAATGGCCCAATCAGGTCTTCAAGCGCAGAGCCAACAAGTAACATCTGCTATGTGATCACCCTGTTAGTGTCTCGAGTTTCATGAAACAAATCAACGCCCCACTGAATCAATCCTATTTGAAGGCACTTCTGCAAAACCACTGGCACTGGGATCAGAATTCCTGTTTAGAGTGAGTGGTTATGAGCTCAGTAACAGGGGGCCCAATATCTTCCACAACCAAACAGGAGAGAGAATGTTCCCTAAGAAGCATCATTCCTAAACCAGCACACCTACACACTCTCCCAAGAGAGGCCTCCCTGCACTTAATGATAACTGATGAAGTGACAACTAATGATAACGCTCATGAAGTGACAAATGAGCCCACATCCCCACCATCATTTACAGGCTATCAGAAACGATCACGGGGCTTTCCTTCAAATACACGATAAGTCTTCTGCTTAGAATAACATGGAAATTAGATGTGAAAAATGACATTAATTCAACATGATAGCTGGTTTTACTCACAGAAAAGTCATAGAACTTAAAGTTATGGTTCCCATGGCCCCTGTAACTGTCACCCGTTGTATGTACACTCCAAGGAAGGAAAGTGATCACCATAAAGAAGACAGGAAAGGCCTACAGAAGCAAAGGAGGACCAGGTTATAGCCGCTGGGGAACACATAACTGAACATTTCCTTACATTCTGTATGGAGCCAAAGGATTTATTCATTGAGAAAAAACTGCATTATTTTCAGCTTTTTTGTAAACCTACTAACAAATTGGCAAATTTTTCATTAAAAAATTACAATCAGTATTTTTCTTGTAGGAATACTTGGTATCTGCTATCTTGAGATTTTTGTTGTTGTTCTCAACAAGCATAATCAAGCACTCTAATTTTTCTTTTTAAATTTTACTTTAAAAAAGTTAACACATAGTGAAACTGGCTTCTTACATGTGTGTATACTATGATGATATTTTCATATATGTATGTATGTGTGTAACTACCACCAGTATTAGGACAGAACAGTTCCCCCCCAAAAAAAATCCTGCATGTGATCCCATTGTGATCCAGTTGTTCCCTCTCCCTACTACATGGCAGTCACTGACCTGTTCTTATCCTACAGCTTCATCTTTTTTCAGAATATCATACGTATGCAAACTTTTGACACTGGTTAACACTAGCCACTGGGATTCATGGGGTCGCAAAGAGTTGGACACGACTGAGCGACTGGACTGAACTGAACACTAGTCGCTACTAGTCGGACACGACTGAGCGACTTCATTTTCACTTTTCACTTTGATGCACTGGAGAAGGAAATGGCAACCCACTCCAGTGTTCTTGCCTGGAGAATCCCAGGGACGGCGGAGCCTCGTCGGCTGCCATCTACGGAGTCACACAGAGTCGGACACGACTGAAGTGAATTATCAGCAGCAGCAGCAGCAACACTGAAACCTATATGCAGGTTAGGAAGCAAGTTAGAACTGGACATGGAACAACAGACTGGTTCCAAATAGAAAAAGGAGTATGTCAAGGCTGTATATTGTCACCCTGCTTATTTAACTTATATGCAGAGTACATCATGAGGAATGCTGGGCTGGAAGAAGCACAAGCTGGAATCAAGATTGCTGGGAGAAATATCAATAACCTCAGATATGCAGATGACACCACCCTTCTGGCAGAAAGTGAAGAAAAACTAAAGAGCCTCTTGATGAAAGTGAAAGAGGAGAGTGAAAAAGTTCGCTTAAAGCTCAACATTCAGAAAACTCAGATCATGGCATCTGGTCCCATCACTTCATGGCAAATAGATGGGGAAATAGTGGCTGACTTTATTTTTCTGGGCTCCAAAATGACTGCAGATGGTGACTGCAGCCATGAAATTAAAAGATGCTTACTCCGTGGAAGGAAAGTTATGACCAACCTTGATAGTATATTAAAAAGCAGAGACATTACTTTGCCAGCAAAGGTCTGTCTAGTCAAGGCTATGGTTTTTCCAGTAGTCATAGTGTATGGATGTGAGAGTTGGACTATAAAGAAAGCTGAGCGCAGAAGGACTGATGCTTTTGAACTGTGGTGTTGGAGAAGACTCTTGAGAGTCCCTTGGACTGCAAGGAGATCCAACCAGTCCATTCTAAGGGAGATCGATCCTGGGTGTTCATTGGAAGGACTGATGCTAAAGCTGAAACTCCAATACTTTGGCCACCTCATGCGATGAGTTGACTCACTGGAAAAGACTCTGATGCTGGGAAGGATTGGGGGCGGGAGGAGAAGGGGACGACAGAGAGTGAGATGGCTGGATGGCATCACCGACTCGATGGACATGAGTTTGAGTGAACTCCGGGAGTTGGTGATGGACAGGGAGGCCTGGCGTGCTGTGATTCATGGGGTCGCGGAGAGTCGGACACGACTGAGTGACTGAACTAAACTGAACTGATGTGAAGAGCTGACTCACTTGAAAAGACCCTGATGCTGGGAAAGATTGAAGGCAGAAGGAGAAAGGGAAAACAGAGGATGAGATGGTTGGATGGCATCACCAACTCAAT
Source organism: Moschus berezovskii (assembly GCF_049115385.1). NCBI lineage: Eukaryota > Metazoa > Chordata > Mammalia > Artiodactyla > Moschidae > Moschus > Moschus berezovskii. The sequence goes on along the minus strand of NC_142480.1, from coordinate 57,398,017 downwards.
GGACATGGGTTTGGGTGAACTCCAGGAGTTGGTGATGGACAAGGAGGCCTGTTGTGCTGCAGTTCATGAGGTCACAAAGAGTTGGACATGACTGAGCGACTGAATTCAACTGAACATCTTTCAACTCAGCACAGTGCCTCTGAAATCCATTCAAACTGGGAATTTTTTAAATTGCTGAATGGCATTCCACAATTATGAGTGTACTATAGTTTGTTTTGGAGAAGGAAATGGCAACCCATTGCCTGGAAAACCCCATGGACAGAGGATCCTGATAGGCTACAGTCCATGGGGTCGCAAAGAGTCAGACATGACTGAGCGACTTCACTTACTCACTTACTTATACTTTGTTTATCCATTAGGCACTAGTTTTAACCATTTTAAACAAATGTTTCCAAGGCCATACTCAGGAAAAGACAAATAATCTTGAGTATCATCAGTGATGAAAAGTCTTCATATGACAAAACTCTCTAATTATACACAACATCCAGAAACTCGGCACTAACATGTTGGCAGAAGGCCAGTCACCTCTCACACAACTCTCCCTGTCGCCTTTTGGGTACGCAGAATTTGTGTGTGTTTGCATGTGTGCGTGCATACGCGTAGGTTTTCTTTTTTTTAATGACAGCAAATTTACATCAATATTTCCATTTTATCTTCCTTTAAGGTATAATTTATGGAAAGGTAAAACACACAAAACTACATGACTTATTAAAATGGGAGATATTTGCATGGATGGGTCAATTGTTTAAAAAAGGAAAAGAAAATCTCCAGTCACAAGGATCTTAAGAGCAAGACACTGATGTGAAAAAACAACATTTTCTTTTGTTTACACTATGTGTGATCTTGTACAAATATCACCTCCCACGTGACTGTCTGAAGGATCTTACCACGAAGAATACACAGGAAGTCTAATAACAAGCAAAGTAAACAACCTTTGACTGTTTAAAACTGTAGTGGAAGAAGATGTAAACCCACATGCAGGAAAGCTAAATAAGAGTAACAAGCTGGCTGAGAAGATCACTTGGATGGTCTCTGGGAAATACTCTATCCAAGGACATGAGTACAGCAAATGACATATATAATACATATTGGATTAATCACTTAACTCACATCTATTATTGGTGGGCCAAAAAGTTTGCTTGGGCTTTTCCATAGGATATAACAGGAGGGAGGGGACGTATGCATACCTGGGGCTGAACCAAGTTGATGGATGGCAGAAATCAACACAACAGTATAATTACCTTCCATTAAAAATAAATAAAATAAGGAAAAAAGGTGGGATGGAAAAACCCAAATGACCTTTTTGGCCAACCCATTATTGAGTACTCAGGACGAGTGTAGTAACAGACACAAAACCCTACAGGGAAAGGAAGGAGCAAGAAGGGCAGAGAGCAGATGACTAGACAGACCACTACGTGATGCTTGAAAACGGTGATGGAACTCACACAAATCAGGTGGCAGTCAGAGGTCACAGTCAGAATGCCTGTTCAGAAAAGTTCAGGTCTACCAAATGGCTGAGTCTACATGCATGCAATTTTCATGTAACTTTTTAGGAGGTTTCAATGGCAAGCCACTCCAGTACTCTTGCCTAGAAAATCCCATGGATGGAGGAACCTGGTAGGCTGCAGTCCATGGGGTCGCTAAGGGTTGGACAAAACTGAGCGACTTCATTTTCATTTTTCACTTTCACACATTGGAGAAGGAAATGGCAACCCACTCCAGTGTTCTTGCCTGGAGAATCCCAGGGACGGGGGACCCTGGTGGGATTCTGTCTATGGGGTCACACAGAGTCGGACACGACTGAAGTGACGCAGCAGCAGCAGCAGCATTGATCATACAATCATGGTACACACATTTATTTTTCCCCACTTCAAAATTATTTAAAATATTATCTAATACACAAAATATAAGTCAAGTATGTGCATCTGTGTGAATACTCACTGCCTATGCCAGCAAATTAACGCCCAACACTTGTCTTTATAAAGTTTAAACACTGAAACACAGCCCCACCTATCCATTTGTATATTGCCTATGTATGTATTTATATACTTTCTATGGTTAATTTCATGCTACAACACCAGGGTTGAGTAGCTGCTACAGAGCAAGACTGTACACAAAACTGTACCTCTGTATTTTACCTGGCCCTTTACAGAAAAAGTTTGCCAACCGTGGTATAGGGAACTTCTCTTACCACATTCAGCAATATGTGCCCACTGACCTTCCATAATTATTATCAAGACTGCTAGCAGTAGATTCTTTAAAAATAACAATGGTCCCCTCTTTACTCTGGCTACCACTTCATAATCGACAAATACACACTGGAGAAGTCAATGGCACCCCACTCCAGTACTCTTGCCTGGAAAATCCCATGGACAGAGGAGCCTGGTAGGCTGCAATCCATGGGGTCTCGAAGAGTCGGACATGGCTGAGCGACTTCACTTTCACTTTTCACTTTCATGCACTGGAGAAGGAAATGGCAACACATGCCAGTGTTCTTGCCTGGAGAATGCCAGGGACGTGAAGCCTGGTGGTCAGCTGTCTATGGGGTCACACAGAGTCAGACATGACTGAAGCAACTTGGCAGCAGCAGCAGCATTAACTTCTTATAAGAAGTCCATGGGCTGTCATTAGTAATTTATCAATTTACAAATTGAGAGCCAGAGCTAAGATGCTAGATGGTTGCCACAGAGAAGAAAGAGAGGTTAATTAGCCCTTCACCTGGTATCTGCTCTTCACTGCACACAACTGCGCCCAGAACCAAGAGAATCTAAAAGCAGAACCTTCACCTGACATACACAACAGTCAGCTCTGGCCAGTAGTAGACAAAGCCCTGGAGCTGAAAACATCCAAGTCTGAATCCCACTTCTGCTGCATCCTGGCTTTGTGGCTTTGAAAAGTTTACTCTCTCCCCCACAAATTCATCAAAAGAACATTTGAACGTGGAGTAAAGTCCACAAAACAACTTTTGAATACTGGCAGAGGATATCAGGCACCCAGAAAACCAGCCCATTCTCTTTGAAAGGAGAGGGAAGAAATCCAGCTCCACCCACCAGAACACCGACACATGCTTCCCTAACCAGGGAACCTGGACAAGTCACCCGTCCAACCCCACACACAGCAAAGAAACTACGTAATAAAGAGAACTCCACAAACTGCAAGAAGAGGGAAAGGCCACTCCAAGCAAAGCAATATAAGCAAGATGAAGAGGCAGAGAAATACCCAGCAAGTAAAGGAACAAGATAATTGCCCACCAACACAAACAAAAGAAGAAGATATAGGGAATCTACCTGATAAAGAATTTCGAATTTTGATGGTGAAAAATGATTCAAAATCTTGAAAGCAAAATGGAGTTACAGATAAATAACCTGGAGAAAAGGATTGAGAAGATGGAAGAAAGATTTAATAAGGACTTAGAAAAATAAAAAAGAGTCAATATACAATGAATAATGCAATAGATGAGATCAGAAACACTCTCGAGGGAACAAACAGTAGAATAACAGAGGCAGAAGACAGGATAAGCGAACTAGAAGATAGAATTGTAGAAATAAATGAAATAGAGAGGAAAAAAGAAAAATGAATTAAAAGAAATGAGGACAGTATTAGAGACCTCTGGGACAATGTTAAACGCTCCAACATTCGAATCATAGGAGTCCCAGAAGAAGAAGACAAAAAGAAAGACCATGAGAGAATACTTGAGGAGATAATAGCTGAAAACTTCCCTAAAATAGGGAAAGAAATAATCACCCAAGTCTAAGAAACCCAGAGAGTTCCCAACAGGATAAACCCAAGGCAAAATACTCCAAGACACATATTAATCAAATTAACAAAGATCAAACACAAAGAACAAATATTAAAAGCAGCAAGGGAAAAGCAGCAAATAACACACAAGGGGATTCCCATAAGGATAACAGCTGATCTCTCAACAGAAACTCTTCAGGCCAGAAGGGAATGGCAAGACATACTTAAAGTGATGAAAGAAAATAACCTACAGCCCAGATTACTATACCCAGCAAGGATCTCATTCAAATATGAAGGAGAAATCAAAAGCTTTACAGACAAGCAAAAGCTGAGGGAATTCAGCATCACCAAACCAGCTCTCCAACAAATGCTAAAGGATCTTCTCTAGACAGGAAACACAGAAAGAGTGTATAAACTTGAATGCAAAGCAATAAAGAAAATGGCTATGGGATCGTACTTATCAATAATTACCTTAAACGTAAATGAGTTGAATGTCCCAACCAAAAGACAAAGGCTGGCTGAATGGATACAAAAACAAAACCCCCATATATGTTGTCTACAAGAGACCCACCTCAAAACGAGGGACGCATACAGACTGAAAGTGAAGGGCTGGAAAAAGATATTCCATGCAAATAGAGACCAAAAGAAAGCAGGAGTAGCAATACTCATATCAGATAAAATAGACTTTAAAACAAAGGCTGTGAAAAGAGACAAAGAAGGAAACTACATAATGATCAAAGGATCAATCCAAGAAGAAGATATAACAATTCTAAATATTTATGCACCCAACATAGGAGCACCGCAATATGTAAGACAATTACTAACAAGTATGAAGGGGGAAATTAACAATAATGCAATAATAGTGGGAGATTTTAACACCCCACTTACATCTATGGATAGATCAACTAAACAGAAAATTAACAAGGAAACACAATCTTTAAATGATACAATAGACCAGTTAGACCTAATAGATATCTATAGGACATTTCACCCCAAAACAATGAATTTCACCTCTTTCTCAAGCGCACACGGAACCTTTTCCAGGATAGATCACATCCTGGGTCATAAATCTAGCCTAGGTAAATTTAAAAAAATTGAAATCATTCCAGGCATCTTTTCTGACAACAATGCAGTAAGATTAGATCTCAATTACAGGAGAATAACTATTAAAAATGCCAACATATGGAGACTGAACAACACGCTGCTGAATAATGAACAAATTATAGAAGAAATCAAAAGAGACATCAAAATATGCATAGAAATGAATGAAAATGAAAACACAACAACCCAAAACCTCTGGGACACTGTAAAAGCAGTGCTAAGGGGGAAGTTCATAGCAATACAGGCACACCTCAAGAAACAAGAAAAAAGTCAACTAAATAACCTAACTCTACATCTAAAGCAACTAGAAAAGGAAGAAATGAAGAACCCCAGGGTTAGTAGAAGGAAAGAAATCATAAAAATTAGGGCAGAGATAAATGCAAAAGAAACAAAAGAGACCATAGCAAAAATCAACAAAGCCAAAAGCTGGTTCTTTGAGAAGGTAAATAAAATTGACAAACCACTAGCCAGACCCATCAAGAAACAAAGGGAGAAGAACCAAATCAATAAAATTAGAAATGAAAATGGAGAGATCACAACTGACAACACAGAAATACAAAGGACTATCAGAGAATACTATCAGCAATTATATGGCAATAAAATGAATAACCTGGAAGAAATGGACAAATTCCTAGAAAAGTACAACTTTCCAAAACTGAACCAGGAAGAAATAGAAAATCTGAACAAACACATCACAAGCATGGAAATTGAAGCTGTAATCAAAAATCTCCCAGCAAACCAAAGCCCAGGTCCAGACGGCTTCACAGCTGAATTCTACCAAAAATTTAGAGAAGAGCTGACAGCTATTCTACTCAAACTCTTCCAGAAAATAGCTGAGGAAGGGAAACTTCCAAACTCATTCTATGAGGCCACCATCACCCTAATCCCAAAACCTGGAAAAGACCCCACAAAAAAAGAAAACTACAGGCCAATATCACTGATGAACATAGATGCAAAAATCCTTAACAAAATTCTAGCAATCAGAATCCAACAACACATTAAGAAGGTCATACATCATTACCAAGTGGGCTTTATCCCAGGAATGCAAGGATTCTTCAATATCTGCAAATCAATCAACGTAATACACCATATTAACAAACTGAAAAATAAAAATCATATGATTATCTCAATAGATGCAGAGAAAGCCTTCGACAAAATTCAACATCCATTTATGATAAAAACCCTCCAGAAAGTGGGAATAGAAGGGACATACTTCAACATAATAAAAGCTATATATGACAAACCCACAGCAAACATTATCCTCAATGGTGAAAAACTGAAAGCATTTCCCCTAAAGTCAGGAACAAGACAAGGGTGCCCACTCTCACCACTACTCTTCAACATAGTTCTGGAAGTTTTGGCCACAGCAATCAGAGCAGAAAAAGACATAAAAGGAATACAAATTGGAAAAGAAGAAGTAAAACTTTCACTGTTTGCTGATGACATGATCCTCTACACAGAAAACCCTAAAGACTCTACCAGAAAACTACTAGAGCTAATCAATGATTACAGTAAAGTTGCAGGATATAAAATCAACACACAGAAATCCCTAGCATTCCTATACACTAATAATGAGAAAATAGAGAAATTAAGGAAACTATTCCATTCACTGTTGCAACGAAAAGAATTAAATACTTAGGAATATATCTACCTAAGAAAACAAAAGACTTGTACATAGAAAACTATAAAACACTAGTGAAAGTAATCAAAGAGGACACTAATAGATGGAGAAATATACCGTGTTCGTGGATTTGAAGAATAAATATTGTAAAAATGAGTATACTACCCAAAGTAATTTATACATTCAATGCAATCCCTATCAAGCTACCAACGATATTTTTCACAGAACTAGAACAAATAATATCACAATTTGTATGGAAATACAAAAAACCTCGAATAGGCAAAGCAATCTTGAGGAAGAAGAATGGAACTGGGGGAATTAACCTGCCAGACTTCAGGCTCTACTACAAAGCCACAGTCATCAAGACAGTATGGTACTGGCATAAAGACAGAAATATTGATCAATGGAACAAAATAGAAAGCCCAGAGATAAATCCACACACCTATGGACACCTTATCTTTGACAAAGGAGGCAAGAATGTACAATGGAGAAAAGACAGTCTCTTTAACAAGTGGTGCTGGGAAAACTGGTCAGCCACTTGTAAAAGAATGAAACTAGAACACTTCCTAACACCATACACCAAAATAAACTCAAAATGGATTAGAGAGCTAAATGTAAGACCAGAAACTATAAAACTCCTAGAAGAGAACGTAGGCAAAACACTCTCTGACATAAATCACAGCAGGATCCTCCAAGACCCACCTCCCAGAATATTGGAAATAAAAGCAAAAATAAACACATGGGACCTAATTAAAATCAAAAGCTTCTGCACAGCAAAGGAAACTCTAAGCAAGGTGAAAAGACAGCCTTCAGAATGGGAGAAAATAATAGCAAATGAAGCAACTGATAAAGGATTAATCTCCAAAATATATAAGCAGCTCCTGCAGCTCAATTCCAGAAAAATAAATGACCCAATCAAAAAATGGGCCAAAGAACTAAACAGACATTTCTCCAAAGAAGACATACAGATGGCTAACAAACACATGAAAAAATGCTCGACATCCCTCATAATCAGAGAAATGCAAATCAAACCCAAAATGAGATACCATTTCACATCAGTCAGAATGGCTGCTATCCAAAAGTCTACATGCAATAAATGCTGGAGAGGGTGTGGAGAGAAGGGAACCCTCTTACACTGTTGGTGGGAATGCAAACTAGTACTGCCACTATGGAGAACAGTGTGGAGATTCCTCAAAAAATTGGAAATAGAACTGCCATATGATCCAGCAATCGCACTTCTGGGCATACACACCGAGGAAACCAGAATTGAAAGAGACACATGTACTCCAATGTTCATCGCAGCACTGTTTATAATAGCGAGGACATGGAAGCAACCTAGATGTCCATCTGCAGATGAATGGATAAGAAAGCTTTGGTACATATACACAATGGAGTGTTACTCAGCCATTAAAAAGAATGCATCTGAATCAGTTCTAATGAGGTGGATGAAACTGGAGCCTATTATACAGAGTGAAGTAAGACAGAAAGAAACGCACCAATACAGTATACTAACACATACGTATGGAATTTAGAAAGATGGAAATATAACCCTGTATACGAGACAGCAAAAGAGACACAGTTGTATCGAACAGTCTTTGGGACTTTGTGGGAGAGGGTGAGGGTGGGATGATTTGAGAGAATGACATTGAAACATGTATGTTGTCATATGTGAAACGAATCAGCAGTTCAGGGTCAATGCATGTTACAGGATCTGGTGTGCGGGGATGACCCAGAGGGAGGATAAAGGGAGGAGGGAGGTGAGAGGGGGGTTCAGGAGGGGGAACTCATGTACACCTGGGGCGAATTCATGTCAATGTATGGCAAAACCAACCAATATAATATTGTAAAATAAAAAAATAAAAAATAATAATAATAATTTTTTAAAAATTAAAAAAAAAGAAAAGTTTACTTAAAGTTCACAGCCACAGGAGCATCTCTAAAAGGGGCAAAAAAAATTGATTATCCTTACAGGCTATGAGGAGAAAAATTCATTCCTTCAAAGATACCTACCCAAGTTCCTTCTTTTGACCAGTCACTGTACAAGGCTGTCTGTATAAAGAGTGAGTCCAACATATGTGGCCCAACCAGATGACCTTTACACAGCACTTAGCAGAGTTCCTTCCACATAACCTCTCAGGGTGCTATTAAATCGGTGTTACTATGAAGACAGTGGATGTGTTTGGGAAGACTGAAGAAAACAACTCAATGAAGGTGGTCAGTAACCCAAGTCCACCCCTTCAATCTGATCATCCCTCCCCTCCGACACTCTTATAGTGGCAGACAGACCATCAAGGTAGGGCTTCCAAAGTGGTACAGTGATGAAGAATCCGCCTGCAATGAAGAAGATGTAGGAGACATGAGTTTGATCCCTGGGTCAGGAAGATCCCCTGGAGGAGGAAACAGCAACCCACTCTAGTATGCTTTGACTCTGTCACTTCATTCTTTCTGAAGTTATTTCTCCACTGATCTCCAGGAGCATACTGGGCACCTACCGACCTGGGGAGTTCATCTTTCAGTGTCCTATCTTTTTGCCTTTTCATACTGTTCATGGGGTTCTCAAGGCAAGAATACTGAAGTGGTTTGCCACTGCCTTCTCCAGTGGACCACATTCTGTCAGACCTCTCCACCATGACCCGTCCTTCTTGGATGGCCCTACATGGTATGGCTCATAGTTTCATTGAGTTAGACAAGGCTGTGGTCCATGTGATCAGATTGGTTAGTTTGCTGTGACTGTGGTTTTCAGTCTGTCTGCCCTCTGATGAAGAAGAATAAGAAGCTTATGGAAGCTTCCTGATGGGAGAGACTGACTGATGGGAAAACTGGGTCTTGTTCTGATGGGCGGGGCCATGATCAGTAAATCTTTAATCCAATTTTATGTTGATGGGTGGGGCCGTGTTCCCTCCCTGTTATTTAAGAGGGGACAAACTGGCAGAGGTAATGAAGATAATGGTGAGCTCCTTCAAACGGCATGAACTGCTAAACTCAGTGCCCCCAGCCCTGCAGCAGGCCGCCACCAGTCCACACCTCTGCTGGAGACTCCTGGACACTCACAGGCAAGTCTGGGTCAGTCTCTTGTGGGGTCACTGCTCCTTTCTCCTGGGTCCTGGTGCACACAAATTTCTGCAAGGAGATCCAACCAATCCATCCTAAAGGAAATCAGTCCTGAATATTCATTGGAAGGGCTGAGGCTCAAGACGAAACTCCAATACTTTGGCCTGCTGATGCGAAGAACTGACTCATCTGAAAAGACCCTGATGCTGGGAAAGATTGAAGACAAGAGGAGAAGGGGACGACAGAGGATGAGATGGTTGGATGGCATCACCTACTCAATGGACATGAGTTTGAGTAAACTCCAGGAGTTGGTGATGGACAGGGAGGCCTGGTGTGCTGCAGTCCATGGGGTCACAAAGAGTTGGACACAACTGAGCGACTGAACTGAACCAGTACGCTTGCCTGGACAATCTCATGGACAGAGGAGCCTGGTGGGCTGCAGTTCACAGGATCACAAAGAGTTGGACACGCCGTAGCGACTAATACACACATACGTACACAGTCAAGGCAGATCTCAGGATGGAGCTGTCTTCCTCTATCTCTCAGCTTATTAACCTGTACCTGCTTCCTCCACAACTCCAATCTGAGGCAAACTCACTTATTGCTATCCCCAGTGTCCACAGCAGGTATAGCAAGCATCACTGCATGCTACTGATCCATCCTGCCCTGCCTGTGAACAAACACAGCACCCAGCCCACAGGGTCCCTTTGCATCTGCTCATCCAGCATCCCGGATGGTTGCTATGGTAGCAGAGTCGGCTGGCAGGATGGGAAAGCCCCTGTGCTATATCCTCAGAAGTAACCCTGACACCTCCCACCATCTTCTCTAGTCACCCTGCTTCCCTGCTGTCTCTGACACACCAGACACATTTCTACCTCCCTGGAATCTGTATGCTGTCTCTATTTCAGAAATGCTTTTTCTCCCGACACTTGCTTTCTCACCTCCTCTAGGTCTTGTATAAATGTTTTCTTCTCAGAAGAGATGTTTCCTGACCACTGTGTTCAAAATGTTCACACCTCCATCTCAGGACTCCTAAATACTTCCTCTGCTTTATTTTTCTCCATCCAATCTGTCACTTTTTGAATACATCTGAAGCCCACCACCATCTAGAAAAGGATCTCCAGGAGGAAATCACTGTGGTCTGCTTTGTTGACTGCTGTGTTCCCAGTGTCTCAGGGCAGGATCAGCACACAGCAGGTATGAGAAGCAGGGAGGGAAAAAGAAAAATGGGAACAATTCCATGAAGGACCCTTGGGCACGGTTTACACACTTGTCTCACTGACATCATTTATGTTGAGCAATGATTTCTGACATAAAACAGAAACAGTAAAGAACACGTAACTGAAGCGTCAAGAAACCGACGCCCTTGTTTAATTCTGCAAGCTGTCGGTTGTTTCCTCTCCTCTGTGGTTTGTCATCGTGCTTCTCTGTGGTCACTAAACTGAAGCTCTGTGGTTGCCAAGCAGAGTTTCTGGAACTATCCCAATAAGGTACTCCTCTAAACCACTCCACATAAGCTTGCACCAAAGTGAGCTATTCAAAACTCCAACTGTCAGAGTGTTAGGGAAGGAGGTACCCCATTGTGGGGTTACATGGATGGTGGGGCAGGGATGGTACTAATCCTTCCATTCAGGATTATTAGCTACAGACCATGATAATAAACCATTCCATCACTGTAACTTAAAGGGGGATTTAAAAGGGCATAGAGGACACAGAAAAACAAATATCTTCCTTTGACGATCAACTCCTTCTAGATCACTATCTCTGAGTTCTTCTGAACTTCAGATCTACATTTCTCTAAACCCCTGATAGATACAGAGTTTTGCACACGGGCTTTAGAGTCAAACAATCCTGGATTTAGTTCCCGGCTCTGACACTTACTAGTTGGATATTAGGCAAGTCTTTCAACCTCTTTGGCCCTCGACTTCATGCTGAAAAGGTAATGATAAAAATAATAACAGTAATAAATACAACCATAATCTTAACAGTGAGTCCTCATTAGGCACTTGCGATTGCCACATATCGGGCTATGAGCATTCTATTTTTCTAGTGTCATAAACAACAACCTTAACTACTTGGATTTATTCCCCACCTATCTGAGTCTTAATCTCAAAACACGTTTGCTTCAGGCCTTTCCAGCCACATACTCAGAGCAATCTCTCAGCTCCCCTTTCATCTCAAACGGCTGGTTATCTCACACTGTCTAGAGACTGCCTCAGAGTGCTGGCCACTGTTTCCGTAATTGGGTCTCGTCTCAATTCCATCATCAACACCAAGGACGAGAACCAGAGGTGATTCTGTATTTTCTAAATCCTTAACCATGAAAAAGTACCTTGTAAAATATCTACTGGTGAGAATGCTGACAGGAGAAAGAAGCAAGAAAAAAACAGCAAGATAAAAAGAAGAAAAAATAAGTGACTCTCCCTTTGAGTCCCCCTAATTTTATCTTCTTCATATAAAAGGACGCATTTGGGAATGCCTTCAGAACTTACCTACCCACTCAGGGTCCCCGTGGTCAGCATTTCCCCCGAGCAAACTGAATCTCTATGGCCCCCAGCACAGAGCAGTCAACTTCAGACACAAAGTGAATCAATATATTTTACATCAGTTAGGTCTGCTGAAAGACTGGGAGAAAAGGAAGAAGACATCATCTCTGCTCTTCCAGTCTAACAAGAGAGACTGACTTCTACACAGCTGGCCGAACACACAGCGGTGGTGGCAGTGTGTTTTAGCATCTCGAGCCCTGAGTCTCGGTGATGAGAGCAACGGGAAAGAGACAGTAGGACCACTTCCATCCATCAGAGGCGGGGCATACATAGTCACATCCAGGAGGCAATCTGGTTGTCAGGCAACCATGATAGGCTATCACCTTGAGTGAAAAAAGAACAATTTAATAAAATGTCTGCCATAAAAAGGGGCAAGTCTCACATGGAAGTATAGTAAAATTACCTGCCCATTGGAACCCAACAGAGAGGAGAGGAAACCTATTCCATAGGATGTTAAGAATCTCGGCTTCATTAGCAAGTGAGACAAATCCCAGTGCAGGCCTCAGACCACTGATGTTCCATCCCTCACCCCCTTGGGAAAGCTACCCACGAAATAAGCTACACCAAGGACACTGGCAATCGTTAATTTTGTTGTAAACTGGGTGTGTCACACGCCAACCCCTACCTTCCTCCTCATTTCCCACTCCTTTCATAAAAGCAATAGAACAATGTCTGCTACTCATTAGAAGAAACAGATAAACCAGATCTGAGACAGGATTATTGTTGATCAATCGCTCAGTAGTGTCTGACTGTTTGCCACCCCATGGACTGCAGCACACCAGGCTTCCCTGTCCTTCACTATCTCCCAGAGTTTGTTCAAACTCATGGCCATTCAGTCAGTGATGGCATACAACCATCTCATCCTCTGTCATCCCCTTCTTCTCCTCCTTTCAATTTTTCCCAGTATCAGGGTCTTTTCCAATGAGTCAGCTTTTCCCATCAGGTGGCCAAAGTACTGGAGCTTCAGTTTCAGCATCAGTCCTTCCAATGAATATTCAGGGTTAATTTCCTTTAGGATGGACTGCTTGGATCTCCTTGCTGTCCAAGGGACTCTCAAGAATCTTTTCCAACACCACAGTTCAAAGGCATCAGTTCTTCTGTGCTCAAACTTTTTTTATTGTCCAGCTCTCACACCCATACATAACTACTGGAAAAACCATAGCCTTGACTATATGGACCTCTGTAGGCAATGTCTCTGCTTTTTAATATGCTATCGAGGTTTGTCATTGCTTTACTTTCAAGAAGCAAGTGTCTTTTAATTTCATGGCTGCAGTCACCATCCACAATGATTTTGGAGCCCAAGAACATAAAGTCTGTCACTGTTTTCATTCTTTCCCCATCTATCTGGCATGAAGTGATGAAACCTGATGCCGTGATCTTCATTTTTTGAATGTTGAATTTTAATCCGGCTTCTTCACTCTTTCATCTTCATCCAGAGGCTCCTTAATTCCTCTTAATTTCTGCCATAAGGGTGGTGTCATCTGCATATCTGAGGTTATTGATATTTCTCCCAGCAATCTTGCTTCCAGCTTGTGCTTCACTCAGCCCAGCATTTCTCATGATGTATTCTGCATAGAAGTTAAATAAACAGAGTGACAATATAGAGCCTTGATGCACCCCCCCTTCCCAATTTGGAACCAGTCTGTTGTTCCACGTCCAATTCTAACTGTTACTTCTTGATCTACATGCAGGTTTCTCAGGAGCAAGGTAAGGCGGTCTGGTATTCCTACCTCTTTAAGAATTTTCTACAGTTTGTTGTGGTCTACACAGTCAAAGGCATTAGTGTAGTCAATGAAGAAAAAGTAGATGTTCTTCTGGAATTCTCTTGCTTTTTCTATGATCCAGTGGATTTTGGCAATTTGATCTCTGGTTCATCTGCCTTTACTAAATCCAGCTTGTACATCTGGAAGTTCTTGGTTCACATACTGTTGAGGCCTAGCTTGAAGGATTTTGAGCATTACTTTGCTAGTGTGTGAGATGAGTGCAATTGTGCGGTAGTTTGAACATTCCTTGGGGTTGCCCTTCTTTGGGATTGGAATGAAAACTGACCTTCTCCAGTCCTATGGCCACTGCTGAGTTTTCCAAATTTGCTGGCATATTGAGTGCAGCACTTTCACAGCATCATCTCTTAGGATTTGAAATCACTTAGCTGGAATTCCAACACCTCCACTAGCTCTGTTCAAAGTGATGTTTCCTAAGACCCACTTGATTTCACACTCTGGAATGTCTGGCTCTAGGTGAGTGATCACACCATCATGGTTATCCGGGTCATCAAGATCTTTTCTGTATAGTTCTTCTGTGTATTCTTGCCACCTCTTGTTAATATTTTCTGTTAGGGCCATAGCATTTCTGTCCTTTATCGAGCCCATCTTTGCATGAAATGCTCCCTCACAGATAACATGAATTCAGCAGCACTCCCATCCATTTAAAAAATATGTAAGGACAGACTTGTGGTTGCCAAGGGTGAGTGGGTGGGGAAGGAAAGGAATGGGAAGTTGTAGTTAGGAGATGCAAGTTTTTATATACAGAATGGATCAAAACAAGGTCCAACTGTATGGCACAAAGAGCTGTATTTAATATCCTATAACAAGCCATAATCGGAGAAGGCAATGGCAAGCCACTCCAGTACTCTTGCCTAGAAAATCCCATGGATGGAGGAGCCTGGTAGGCTGCAGTCCATGGGGTCGCTAAGGGTCGGACACGACTGAGCGACTTCACTTTCACTTTTCACTTTCCACTTTCACACATTGGAGAAGGAAATGGCAACCCACTCCAGTGTTCTTGCCTGGAGAATCCCAGGGAAGGGGGAGCCTGGTGGGCTTCCGTCTATGGGGTCACAGAGTCGGACACGACTGAAGTGACTTAGCAGCAGCAGCAGCAGCAACAAGCCATAATGGAAAAGAGTACTTAAAAAAAAGAATGTGAGTATATATATACATATATATATATATATATAAAACTGAATCATTCTGTGTACAGCAAAAATTAACACAACAGTGTAAATAAACTATATTTCAACAAAAAATTTTAATTCATTGATAACAAATTCAGATTTTAAATGAATATTGAACTTGGGCTCTACACCTTTCTAAATCTCTCTATATTTTCAGTCAGAACTATATAAAAAGTGTTCACTGACCATATGGTTAACATTTTTCCCAAGAAAACTCCAAAAATTCTGACTTTTAAAAAAATTCTGACTTTTAAAAAAATTTCATTGGAAGGACTGATGCTAAAGCTGAAACTCCAAAACTTTGGCCACCTCATGCGACGAGTTTACTCACTGGAAAAGACTCTGATGCTGGGAAGGATTGGGGGCGGGAGGAGAAGGGGACGACAGAGAATGAGATGGCTGGATGGCATCACTGACTCGATGGACATGAGTTTGAGTGAACTCCGGGAGTTGGTGATGGACAGGGAGGCCTGGTGTGCTGTGATTCATGGGGTCACAAAGAGTCGGACACGACTGAGCGACTGAACTGAACTGTTTTACAATGCTGTGTTGCTTTCTGCTGTACAACGACGTGAATCAGTCAGAAATATACATATATTCCCTCCTTCTTGAGGCTCCATACCACTGTTCTAGGTCATTACAGAGCACTGGGCTGAGCTCCCTGTGTTACTCAGCAACTCTCCCAACACGAGCCCTACACAAGCCACTGGACCAACGTAACCCACTAAGGGCAGAGACCAGAAGCAAGAACTATGACCCTACAGCCTGGAGAAAGGAGACCTCAAACACATTAGACAAAATGCAATGATAACAATATCATGCAGATGAAGGAATAAGGTAAAAACCCACAAGACCCAATAAATGAAGAGGAAACAGGCAAACTATCTGTAACAGAATTCAGAGTTAGTAAAGATGATCCCAAATCTCAAGAACAGAATAGAGAAAATGCAAGAATCACTTAACACATTTAACAAGGACCTGGAAAAAATAAAGAATAAACAAGCAGTGATGAACAGCAAGATTACTGAAATTAAAAATACTCTAGAGGGAATCAATAGCAGATAAACTGAGACAGACAGATAAATGAGCTTGAAGACAGAATGGTGGAAATAATTAGCAAAGAGCAGAATAAAGAAAAACGAATGAAAATAATTGAAGACAGTCTTGGAGACCTCTGGGAAAATATTAAATGCACCAACATTCAAATTATAGGGGTTTCAGAATAAGAAAAAAAATATCAAAGAGTCTCAGAAAATATTTGAAGAGACTATAGTCAAAAACTTCCCTAACATGGGAAAGAAAGTCAATGAAATCCAAAAAAGCAGAGTCCCATAAAGGACTATTTTTAAAAAAAAATATCTCCCATTAATGGCACATGAAGTAGGTTTCAATGTTCAGGTAATGGCTTAATTTTTCTATATTCGAGATTAGTATTCTAATTGTGTAGAAAACTGCTTATTCAACTAGGATTTTTTATTTATTTTTAGAACCAAAGCCTGTTAATTATGCCATATGTTCGGATTTCATTGGAGGATGGGATTGTGGATATTTGAAGGCCTTATTTTTGGGGAAGCATTACCAGTTAGGATACCATTAGCCATTAAATGACACCTATTTGTTTCATTGCCATTAACATTTATGAAGTCCTTTTCATAAAAATTTTGTGATTTTTTTTTTACTATTGTTTGTGAATTTGAAATGTTTCCACTAATAGAAATATGAATTGCGTTATTAAACATAATTCATATTTCAGTATGAAAGAGGTAAGATGTTAAATTATATACTCGGGTTAATCTTATCTTCTTACTATTTATTAACTGACTGGGAAACAATAGGTGGGTTCCTTGGCCTTGATAGGCTAACAGACTCAAATTAGAATAAGTTGTTTTAAAAGTCAGTGCTGTTAAACTGTTTCACTGACTATACATATTTAGTGCCTAGTGTATCAGTCCCATGGACAGAGGAGCCTGGAGGGCTACAAACCATAGTGTCACAGAGAATCGGACATGACTGAATCATCTTAGCACACATGCACTGTCTTGGGCACCATGGAGGGTTTGTGGTAAAGAGATGGTTAAGAACATAACCCTGCCTTCAGGATCTGGTCCACTGGGACATAGCTTTGCACAGCATTAAGTGTAGCATAAGAGGTAAATCACCATCAGGACTGAGTGTGCATCCACGCCTTTGTCCCGGCAGCTCGGTGAGCCAAGATCATATCGGAGGATCCAGGGATGTGTCCTGTGGGAGGCAGCATGCAGGCCAGCACAGAGGAGAAGTAGGAATGACAGTTAGGGAAATATGACAAACACAGGCCTGAAGTGTGGGGGGTGGTGGTTTAGTCAGTCATGTCTGACTCTGTGACCTCGTGGACTGTTGCCCGCCAGACTTCTCTGTCCATGGGATTTCCCAGGCAAGAATACTGCAGTGGGTTGTCATTTCATTCTCCAGGGAATCTTCTTGGCCCAGGGATCAAATCCAGGTCTCCTGCATTGCAGGGGGATTCTTTACCAGCTGAGCCACCAGGGAAGCCCCAGTGTGGATGGGGGAGGCCAAAAATGGGAAGCATTTTCTGCTCTGCCTGGAATGAAGGCATGCAGTGTGTCTGCAGTGGGCTGTGCTGAGGGCTGGTCAGTGATGTGATGGTGAATGGATGGATTGCAGATGGGTGGTTGGTAGTGGTTATTCTTTTACCATTAGTGCAAAAAAGCCTGGATGGTACAGATTTTTTAAGCATAGATAATTCTGGGTAATCTGATGAAACTCAGCCATTAAGCAAACAGCAGTAACAACAACAAAAACTTCTTGCTTGAGAAAGAATCTTCTGCCTGTCTTTTCCTGTCCTAAGCATAACTGACGTAGACTGAGGCTGTATCTTCCTTCTGTGGCCACTCGTTGCCATTTGTCAGCATGGTGAGCTGTTTGCAGAGGATGGAGAGACTGGGCTGCAGCTTATCAGACCTGTAGGATCACTTGTGGTCAGCTGCAGTACTCACCTACTCGCCCCGCCTCCCCCTGTATCCTTCTCCTACTTCCTGACGTTGCAGTTTATCACATGCTGCAGAAGTGAGCCCCCTCCCTGGCTAATGTTTTGCACTGGGCGTGACTGGAGGAGTCTTGTCTAACTAGTTTTGGTTTTCTCAGTATATGCATGTTGGTTTACTTCTTATGCTACACTTAATGCTGTGCAAAGCTATGTCCCAGTGGACCAGATCCTGAAGGCAGGGTTATGTTCTTAACCATCTCTTTACCACAAACCCTCCATGGTGCCCAAGACAGTGCATGTGTGCTAAGATGATTCAGTCATGTCCGATTCTCTGTGACACTATGGTTTGTAGCCCTCCAGGCTCCTCTGTCCATGGGACTGATACACTAGGCACTAAATATGTATAGTCAGTGAAACAGTTTAACAGCACTGACTTTTAAAACAACTTATTCTAATTTGAGTCTGTTAGCCTATCAAGGCCAAGGAACCCACCTATTGTTTCCCAGTCAGTTAATAAATAGTAAGAAGATAAGATTAACCCGAGTATATAATTTAACATCTTACCTCTTTCATACTGAAATATGAATTATGTTTAATAACGCAATTCATATTTCTATTAGTGGAAACATTTCAAATTCACAAACAATAGTAAAAAAAAATCACAAAATTTTTATGAAAAGGACTTCATAAATGTTAATGGCAATGAAACAAATAGGTGTCATTTAATGGCTAATGGTATCCTAACTGGTAATGCTTCCCCAAAAATAAGGCCTTCAAATATCCACAATCCCATCCTCCAATGAAATCCGAACATATGGCATAATTAACAGGCTTTGGTTCTAAAAATAAATAAAAAATCCTAGTTGAATAAGCAGTTTTCTACACAATTAGAATACTAATCTCGAATATAGAAAAATTAAGCCATTACCTGAACATTGAAACCTACTTCATGTGCCATTAATGGGAGATATTTTTTTTAAAAAACTGATCAAATTGATTATCCAAATCATAGCTTGGTAACCTCATAACTACATTTAAATTAAAGTCATCCTAGAAATGTAGTATTTGTCTCATAATTATATTTGGTTATTTTATCATAAAGAGATATTAAGGTTTTACAAAAATTTCTGAATGGATAAGAATTTGTTTCCTTCGGTGTTTGGCTTTTTTCTAGATATTTGGTATTCATTCATTTATTTGAGCTTGCTGGTCTTACCTGCACCACGCAGGATCTTCTAACTGCACCATGCAAACTCTAAGTTGCGGCATGTGGGATCTAGTTCCTTGACAAAGAATCAAACCCAGGCCCTTGCACTGGGAGCACAGAGTCTAAGTATCTGGCAGTCAAAAGGAGGTACACATATTCCTACATTTTTTAGGAATGTGAACGTGCATTTTTGTCTGTGGTTAGGACCAGGCAATGGAGGAGACAGTGAGACAAATTCAGGCATACATTTCAGCAAAAAGTTAAAGAAAAAGTTATGCTCTTGATTTCTTTGCCAGGAGATGGAAAAATGAAAACACATCCAACGGGGCTTTTAATGCCTTAAAGTGTTCTAGGAAGGTCATCTGTAATACTTTTAAGATACACAGAGGTCAACCCCCAAACAAAGGGGAACACTGGGTACAATCAATATTACCTTCATTTAAATGGTTATAAATGACATCCTCTCTGTCCAAACTAACCACAAAAATAAATCCCAACCAAAATTTCCAAGGGCACTGAATGCACTTAGAAAGAAGAAAAATAGAAAAACAGGAAAGCGCCCAGGCTGGGCCTCACCTCTGGCCCTTCAGGGGCATCCTCTCCAGGGGGCGTTTTCTGGAGTAGACCCAAGGTGCCGTTGCTGGAAGTCCTCCTGTCCTCGGCGGGAGAGGTGAAGGGCTCCTCAGAGTCTGTTTCCACCACGTGGAAGGGGCCCACTTCTTCCTGACTCCAATCCAGTTCTTCTTCAGACTGTTTCAAAGAGCTACTGCTGCTCTTGGGAACGATACCGGCCGTTGACAGGCTGCTGGGCACCGAGGTGTAGGACGACTGGGGGCCGGAGTAAGGCCGCCCCTCAGGGGACAGGGCCTCGGCCTCCAGGAGGTCCGGGACAGACAGGCTCAGGCGGCGGTCCAGGTGATGCTGGGCCCGTAAGTCCAGGGCTTTGCTTGAGGTCTTCTTCACTTTCCTTTTGCTCAGGTTGATCAACAAAGGCCTGGTCCGCTGTTTTAATGAGCCCCAGACAGACGGTTTATCCAGGTCCATGGCTGCATGAAGACACAGGCAGTCCCTCTGGGGAAGAGTACGTCTCTCCGGGACACTTCGGTGACTCCTAGGAAACAGAAGACACGAAGAAAGGATATGATGCTTCTCTGCACTGTCAGAGCACATCAAAGTGGGAAACATGACTCAGGGAATCTTATCCTTCCCACTAAGTGATCAAGACCAAAACATCTAATCGGTAACATCTACAAAAATATAATTGGGAACATCTATCCTGTTGGCTTGATTCATGGACCTAACATTCCAGGTTCCTATTCAATATTGCTCTTTACAGCATCAGACCTTGCTTCATCACCAGTCACATCCACAACTGGGTATTTGTTTCGTTTTGGCTCCATCCCTTCATTCTTTCTGGAGTTATTTCTCCACTGATCTCCAGTAGCATACTGGGCACCTACCGACCTGGGGAATTCCTCATTCAGTACCCTATCATTTTGCCTTTTGATACTGTTCATGGGGTTCTCAAGGCAAGTATACTGAAGTGGTTTGCCATTCCCTTCTCCAACATCTATTTCTGCTTCATTGACTATGCCAAAGCCTTTGACTGTGTGGATCACAATAAACTGTGGAATATTCTGAAAGAGATGGGAATACTAGACCACCTGACCTGCCTCTTGAGAAACCTGTAGGCAGGTCAGGAAGCAACAGTTAGAACTGGCCATGGAACAACAGACTGGTTCCAAATAGGAAAAGGAGTACGTCAAGGTTGTATATTGTCACCCTGCTTATTTAACTTATATGCACAGTACATCATGAGGAACGCTGGGCTGGAAGAAGCACACACTGGCATCAAGATTGCCAGGAGAAATATCAATAACCTCAGATATGCAGATGACACCACCATTATGGCAGAAAGTGAAGAGGAACTCAAAAGCCTCTTGATGAAAGTGAAACAGGAGAGTGAAAAGTTTGGCTTGAAGCTCAACATTCAGAAAACAAAGATCATGGCATCTGGTCCCATCACTTCATGGGAAATAGATGGGGAAACAGTGGAAACAGTGTCAGACTTTATTTTTTTGGGCTCCAAAATCACTGCGGATGCTGATTGCAGCCATGAAATTAAAAGACGCTTACTCATTGGAAGGAAAGTTATGACCAACCTAGATAGCATATTAAAAAGCAGAGACATTACTTTGCCAACAAAGGTCCGTCTAGTCAAGGCTATGGTTTTTCCCGTGGTCATGTATGGATGTGAGAGTTGGACTTGAAGAAAGCTGATCACCGAAGAATTGATGCTTTTGAACTCCTTGAGAGTCCCTTGGACTGCAAGGAGATCCAACCAGTCCATTCTAAAGGAGATCAATCCTGGGTGTTCATTGGAAGGACTGATGCTAAAGCTGAAACTCCAATACTTTGGCCACCTCATGTGAAGAGTTGACTCACTGGAAAAGAGTCTGATGCTAGGAAGAATTGGGGGCGGGAAGAGACGGGGACGACAGAGAATGAGATCGCTGGATGGCATCACTGACTCGATGGACATGAGTTTGAGTGAACTCCGGGAGTTGGTGATGGACAGGGAGGCCTGGCGTGCTGTGATTCATGGGGTCGCAGAGTCGGACACGACTGAGCGACTGAACTGAACTGACTGATCCTGGTGGCTCAGAGGGTAAAGCATCTGCCTGCAATGCAGGAGACCCGGGTTCGATCCCTGGGTCAAGAAGGTCATCTGGAGGAGGGAATGGACACCCACTCCAGGAATCTTGCCTGGAGAATCCCATGGACAGAGAAGCCTGGTGGGCTACAGTCCATGGGGTCACAAAGAGTCAGGCACGACTAAGCGACTTCACAAATATCAGGAAAAACATTTTTAAGGAACTGAATCTTAGCAATCTCTTTAATCGGAGTAGTTGCAGAAAAGTTAAAGCAATAAATGAATGAAACTATGAGGCTGACACAAAAAAATGTTTTCATAAAAGGACTGCTTCCTGAGTTTGGCTTATTTCACTCCAGATTCATTTACGTTGCTGGAAATGACAGAATCTCCTTCTTTCTAGGACTCAATAACTATCCATTGTATATGCAAGTATACCACATTTTCTTACCCATTCATCCTTCAATGGCCACTTTTTTTTTTTTTTTCATATCCGGCTACTGTGAATAATGTTGCAGAGAACAAGGGATGCAGAGTTCCCTTGGACAAATTGATTTCATTTTTTTGAATATATACCCAGAAATGGGACAGCTGGTTTAATTCTAGTTTTCAGTTTTTATGAGGAACCTCCATACTGATTTCCATAACTATACCAACGTATAATTAATGAGATGCAGGTTCCATCTCTGGGTCAGGAAGATCCCCGGGAGGAGGAAATGGAAATTCCCTCCAATATTCTTGCCTGGAGAATCCCATGGATGGATGAGCCTGGCAGGTTACGGTTTGTAGGGTCGCAGAGGGTCAGACACAACTGAGGCGACTGAGCACACTCGCACAGATGTTATCGATAGCAGGAACCTTAGTCATCTGACTGCTGGCTGACTGGTGTTCTGTTAGCACAGGGTTGAAGTTAAATGGGAAAAATAAATGAGTCAAGTTTTGGATATAGAGATTAATCATAAATTCAATAAGGGATCTTGGTTTTAAGGAGACTCCTTTTCAGTTTCACATGTACAACACAGTTAATGTTTTTTATAGATTATATGTATGTGTTTATGTTTAAACTGTGGGTCTTTAAAGGTACAGAGTGGGCCTCCCAGGTGGCACTAGTGGTAAAGAACTCGCCTGTCAATGCAGGAGACAGGAGTTCGATCCTTGGGTGGGGAGATCCCTGGAGGATGGTATGGCAACCCAATCCAGTATCCTTGCCTGGAGAATCCCATGGACAGAGGAGTCTGGTGGGTTACAGTCCAAAGGAACGCAAAGAGTCGGACATGACTGAAGCGCCTTAACACACATAACAATGTATATCTCCATCAAGAGTATGTTCAGTTCAGTTCAGTCGCTCAGTCGTGTCCGACTTTCTGCGACCCCATGAATCACAGCACACCAGGCCTTTCTGTCCATCACCAACTCCCGGAATTCACTATAACTCATGTCCACAGAGTCGGTGATGCCATCCAGCCATCTCATTCTCTGTCGCCCCCTTCTCCTCCCGCCCCCAACCTTTCCTAGCATCAGAGTCTTTTCCAGTGAGTCAACTCATCGCATGAGGTGGCCAAAGTATTGCGGTAGCGTTCCCAATTTTCCATACCCTAAACAACACTCATTTCTTTGCCTTTTTTATTTTTATAATCACCATGTATTCTTGAAATTTGCTAAGAGTATAGACCTTTAGGTTTCTACCCGCCTACACATACACACACACAAAAATGGTAAGTACAAGAAATGATGGGAGATATTAACTTGATTGTGGCACTCATTTTGTAATATATATGTATATTAAATTGACCACTATATATCTTCAGTTCAGTTCAGTTCAGTCGCTCAGTCATGTCTGACTCTTTGCGACCCCATGAATCACAGCATGCCAGGCCTCCCTGTCCATCACCAACTCCCGGAGTTCACTCAAACTCATGTCCATCGAGTTGGTGATGCCATCCAGCCATCTCATCCTCTGTCGTCCCTTTCTCCTCCTGCCCCCAATCCCTCCCAGCATCAGAGTCTTTTCCAGTGAGTCAACTCGTTGCATGAGGTAGCCAAAGTATTGGAGTTTCAGCTTTAGCATCAGTCCTTCCAATGAACACCCAGAACTGATCTCCTTCAGAGTGGACTGGCTGGATCTCCTTGCAGTCCAAGGGACTCTCAAGAGTCTTCTCCAACACCACAGTTCAAAAGCATCAATTCTTCGGCGATCAGCTTTCTTCACAGTCCAACTCTCACATCCATACATGACCACGGGAAAAACAATAGACTTGACTAGACGGACCTTTGTCGGCAAAGTAATGTCTCTGCTTTTTAATATACTATCTAGGTTGGTCATAACTTTCCTTCCAAGGAGTAAATGTCTTTTAATTTCATGGCTGCAATCAGCATCCGCAGTGATTTTGGAGCCCAAAAAAATAAAGTCTGACACTGTTTCCACTGTTTTCCCATCTATATGCAATTTTTATTTGTCAATTATACCTTAATAAATCTTGGAAAAAAACAAGAATAAAAATTTAAAAACTACAAAAGAAAGCTTCTTTCTTATTTTCTCTCAAGAGAAAGCAGAGCAAAAGATATTTACTAGAAAAATAAAAGCATCTTTTAACTGTTATGTTCAAGGGAATGCCTTTCTGTTTCTAAACCCAGAATCAGCAAACAATTTCTGAACAAGGTCAGTTAGTAAATATTATGGGCTGAGTGTGAGAAAGTTCAAACTACTCAGTCCTACTGTTGTGACACCATAGGAGACGTGTATGATTCCGAAATGAAAGTGTACCTGTGGCCTCAATAAAACTTTATTTATAAAAACAGGCAACGTACTATAGTTGGCCAATCCTGGTTTAATTTTATCATCTTTCTTTCTAGAGCTAAGTGTGCATTTTGAAGGACAAATACACGCTCATATCAACTAGGATTCCATCTAGTATCTTCAAAATTTATATTAAAATAAGAGTAACTAAAGAGAAAAACATTTATAAAAGTGAGAGGTCTGCCCTCAGTCCAGTGTACCAAACCAGAAGAATTATGAAAGCTTCTCCAATGGCAATCCTAAGAAAAGCAACCTTCAGAGCTTCAGCTGGAGAATGAAAGAGAGAAAATGTTTCCCACAAACAGGTGTGAGTGACAGGAATGCTTCACAAACAAATATAATACATTCTACTGAATGCTATGCAGGAAATGGGGTAATTTAAGATATAATAGGTTGGACTCATTAGGAAATCGGATTAAAATCAAATTTGGCGCCATAACCCTCACTCGATGTGTCAAGTGCCTCATGATAAGTCTTTCCAATATGAAAAAGAACAGTGTGGTCAAGTCAGTCTAAACTGGCCTATACTCACCTTGTCACATTTGTCTAATGACAAAGAAGGCTAAGAGCTATGATAAAAGCATCTTCCAAGATCAAGGACTTCAAGCATCTGTGCCCAGCCCAGGATATTTAGTCATTAGGAAGTCACTGCTGAAGATTAGGACTAGGTGACAGTCCTCCAGCTCTGGACTGATGACCATCAGCTCGAAGGATGAACTTGGTATCTTCCATAGGCAATGCAGA
Source organism: Moschus berezovskii (assembly GCF_049115385.1). NCBI lineage: Eukaryota > Metazoa > Chordata > Mammalia > Artiodactyla > Moschidae > Moschus > Moschus berezovskii. The sequence continues at coordinate 57,372,620 of NC_142480.1, read as the reverse complement.
GATGAAGACCTTGGATTCTAGAGACTCTTGGATTCTACAGATGAAGACTCTTGGATTCTAGAGACTCACCAAGTTGGAACTTTAATTTTTTATGTTCTACTCAGGTATACCATCAGACTAAATCTCAATTTTTTCACCTATTCACTAGGGAATATATCACCTAGCTTAAAAACAAAATAAAGTCCCAGTGTCTGAGTATCTGATGCAGAGAAAGTGCACTCAGGAAAAGCTATGTTTTCATTCTTACTGATGATACTGTCATAATGTCATATTTTGATATCTTACGCTTACTCCTTGGAAGGAAAGTTATGACCAACCTAGATAGTATATTAAAAAGCAGAGACATTACTTTGCCAACAAAGGTCCGTCTAGTCGTCTATGGTTTTTCCCGTGGTCATGTATGGATGTGAGAGTTGGACTGTGAAGAAAGCTGACCGCCGAAGAATTGATGCTTTTGAACTGTGGTGTTGGAGAAGACTCTTGAGAGTCCCTTGGACTGCAAGGAGATCCAACCAGTTCATTCTGAAGGAGATCAATCCTGGGTGTTCATTGGAGGGACTGATGCTAAAGCTGAAACTGCAATACTTTGGCCACCTCATGCGATGAGTTGACTCACTGGAAAAGACTCTGATGCTGGGAGGGATTGGGGGCTGGAGGAGAAGGGGACGACGGAGAATGAGATGGCTGGATGGCATCACCGACTCGATGGACATGAGTTTGAGTGAACTCCGGGAGTTGGTGATGGACAGGGAGGCCTGGCGTGCTGTGATTCATGGGGTCGCAAAGAGTCAGACACGACTGAGCGACTGAACTAACTGAACTGAACTGAAGTCACTTAAGAATTCTGTGTCTCATTACTGTTTCCATTTTGTTTAGCTTTTTAAAAATTTATTTTTAACTGGAAGATAATTGCTTTATAATATTGTACTGGTTTTATTTCCATTTTATACATAAATTTAACTGTACATTCTAAGGGAGATCAATCCTGGGTGTTCATTGGAAGGACTGATGCTAAAGCTGAAACGGCAATACTTTGGCCATCTCATGCGACGAGTTGACTCACTGGAAAAGACTCTGATGCTGGAAAGGTTGGGGGCGGGAGGAGAAGGGGACGACCGAGAATGAGATGGCTGGATGGCATCACCGACTCTGTGGACATGAGTTTGAGTGAACTCCGGGAGTTGGTGATGGATAGAGAGGCCTGGCGTGCTGTGATTCATGGGGTCGCGGAGAGTCGGACACGACTGAGCGACTGAACTGAACTGAACTGAACTGAACCTCATAGGGCTCTTGTGAGAACTGAATGAATTAGTCCATATAAAGTGATTAGAAAATTCCTTCACAAAGAGTAAATTTTTAATACAATGTTATCCAGCTTCAAAATTATCATTATTTCTATTATATAATATTAGGTCATTCAGCTTTAAATTTTAAAAATATTTTATAATTCTTTGCTGCTTTCAAAAATACTACTATAAACATAATCATATTAGTAGAACACAGATACATTATTTAATTCACATCTTACAGTTTAACTTGCACATAGGTTCAAAATGCCTGTTTCCACGTTCATCTGAAAATATTTTAGTTAATTTGCCTTTAATGGAGTGTTATATCATTTAGTTGCTAAGTTGCATCTGACTCTTTTGTGACCCCATGAACTATAGCCCTGTTCATGGCTCCTCTGTCCGTGGAATTTCCCAGGCAAGAATACTGGAGTAGGTGCCATATCCCCCTCAAGGGGATCTTCCAGACCAGGGATCAAACCTACATCTCCTGCACTGGCAGGTGAACTCTTTATCACTGAGCCACCAGGGAAGCCCAGAGTGTTAAATAGGTGTCTGTTAATCTTGCTGGTTGACAGTTTAGTTCTTTTATACTCTAATCCTTATGCTACTTAAAGAGGGGTGTTTGTTTTTCAACTATAACTGTGAATTTGTCTATTTCTCCTGTCAGCTATATCATTTTTTGCTTCTGTATTTTGAAGGCCTGTTGTTATCTGCAAACATGTTACAACTAAAACAGTTGTCTTCTTGCTGTTGAAATAAAATCTGACAATCTCTATCCTTTAGTTGGTTTTTTAGACCATAAAGGACTTCCCTGGTGGCTCAGCTGGTAAAGGTACAATCCCTGTGTTGCGAAGATCCCTTGGAGAAGGGAACGGCTACTCATTCCACTATTCTGGCCTGGAGAATTTCAGGGACTGTATTGTCCATGGGGTCACAAAGAGTCAGACACGACTGAGCACTTTCACTTTTTAATTCTTTTTACTATATTTTTGTGTAAATTTTTAGTGGTTGATCTAGCGAGGGATTACAACATGCAGAGTTAACCTTTTACCCTTTACTTGGAATCAATAGTTCAGCACTCCAACTGGAACAGAAAAACCAAACCACATGCATTTGCTGCTATTAAAAACTACAATCTTAGTGGCTTATTAAGATAAATTCATTATTTTTCAATTCTGGAGGCCAGAAGTCTAATACATATTTCATCAAATTAAACCAAGGTGTTGACAAGACTGCATAATTTCTTGGCAGCTCCAGAGATAAATCTGTTTCTTGGTCATTCCAGACCAAAAATTCTCATTTTCTTGCTGGCTGACAGTGGAGGGCCTTTTGCAACTGTGAAGGCTACCCACATGCCTGGGCCCCCTTCTCCACTTTTAAAGCCACCAACAGTAAGGAAAGTCATTCTCAATTCTACATCTCTCTGATCCTCTCTCCGCCTTCCTCTTCCATTTTTAAGGACTCATGATATAACTGGCTCCATCAGGACAGTACATCTCAAGATTTAAAGCCATAATCGCATCTACAAAGTTATTTTTGCCATTTATTGCACCATATTCACAGAATTTGGGTAACAGAATGTGGACATTGCGGGGCACAGGAAGTAGATTATTCTGCCTTCCATACCACCATATAGATTTCCTCATCATCTCCTTTTTATAGACTCTCTTATATATACATCTAAATACACTGACAACTCCCATGAGACAATGTTTTACTTGGGATTTCAGTGATGAACCATTTTTTTTCAAAACTCAAGAAAAAAAAATCTGTCATGTTTACCACCTCCTCCATTCTTTATATTCTGAATTTCCTTCTGGTATTATTTCCCATTTTTCCAAGGAATTTCCTTAACTAGCTATTTCTTAGGAGGTCTGTTCTCTTGGTTTTCCTTCATCTGAGATTGTCTTCGTTTCACCTTCAAGGGTATTTTCACCAGATACTGGATTTCACACTTTTATTTCAGCACTTTAAACAGGATGTGACATTTCTTTCTGCCCTCCGTGATTTCTGATGAGAAATTCAGGTCAACCACTGTTTTCCTATAGATAAGGTCACTTTTCTCTGACTGCTTTCAAGATTCTATCTTTGTCATTACATTTGCAGCAGTTATGATGTGACTCAGTGTATATTTTTTTGGATTTATCTTATTTGGGATTAGATAAACTTCTGGAATTTATAGGTCTATTTCTTTCACCAAACTTGGAAAGTTTTCAGCCATTATTTCTTGGAATATTTTTTTAGCCACACACTCTCCATTCATTCTGAGCCTCTAATCATACAAACATTATGCCTTTTTGCTATCCTTCAATAGTTCTAGGGTCTCTACAATATTTTGCCTCTCCCATATTCACACTAGATAATTTCTACCGATTTATTTTCAAATTTTCCAATTCTTTCTTCTGTTGTTTCCATTTTGTTACTGAATCCATATAGTGAGGTTATTGTTTTGTTATGTTTTGGGTTTTTTTTGGGGGGAGGGACACAAGGTAGAGAGGATATTTTTTTAATTATAAACTTTCCATTTGGTTTTACTTTATATTTCTTATTTCTTTACCGATACTTCCTATTCTAACTTTTATTTCAGATTATTCATTTGAGCACTTTTAATAATAGTTTCCATAAAGTCATCTTTTCATTGTCTTATGTTGTCTATTCCCATGTAATGTGAGATTTCTGTACTACTTCATACGCCAATATGAATTATATCCTGAACATCCTGAATGTTCTTACAAAATCCTGTGCTATATTTAAATATATGGTGAAAGTTGACATTGTTTTATTATCAAGCACCTGATTTGGTTAGCTTCTGGCCATTAATTCCAACCCACCTTCTATGGGCTAGAGTTCCCATGTCAGTTTCATTTTCAAAACCTATGCAAAGCCATTCATATTTGCACTGGGTATGCACCATGTAGAGATAAGTCTGGGGCTTGAGTGAATTTCTATTGGTCAGTTCCACCCTCAAAGCCATTGCTATGTGAATAAGAAGGATCAGATCCATTCATATGTAGACTGTAGTAAATCTGGGAGTTCACAAATAGATTTATGGGATCAATCCCAAGTTCCTTCTCACTTGCCTCCTCTGACACCTTCTAGTATCCTGGGACTCCCCCGTCACCTCTTCAGTCTTCTATGACTGCACCAGAGTAGTAGGAGGACTGGGGGTGGGAGAGGCAAGCCATGCTTCAGCCCTGCCTTTCATAACTATGGCTTTACCGACAGAATGGTCCCTTAACTTACTGCCCTGGCTCCTGCAATTTCCCACTGCCAGCTGTTCTTGCTGCTGCTGCCTCTGCCACAAGATTGTCAGGGAGCTGGGGCACGACAAAACTGAGGAAAAGGAGACAAAAAAAGATCAGAGATTTCTCCCTTTTCTCAAAGCTTTAAGGCTTCTGTCTTCTACTTCTTGAGTCAGAACTAGAAGGGTCTCCTGGACTTCTGTTCCAACACTGACTTCTAGATTTTGGACTGCACTGATTTCAAGCTGGGGGGATTAGCAGAGAGAAAAATTGTAAGCCCACCTATAGTTTAGTGATGTTTCATTCTAATATTCTTCCCTGTGCTTCCCTGGCGGCTCAGTAGTAAAGAATCCGCCTGTCAATGCTGGAGACGCAGATCCGATCCCTGGGTCAGGAAGATCCCTTGCAGAAGGAAATGGCAACCCACTCCAGTCTTCTCACCAGGGAAATACCATGGACAGATGGAGCCTGTGGGCCACAGTCTACAGGGTTGCCAAAGAGCCAGACACGACTTAGAGACTAAACAATAACAATTCTTCTCTAGTCGACATGCTAATATTTACTTTTCAGAGATCCCAACTAGCTTCACCTGGCACTTCATCCAGATTCATGTTTGTATTCACTGGGGAAAAAAGGTTGGAGTGGTTTTATTCAATTTCACCGGGAACCAGAATTATTTTAGTAAGTTTCGCAAAAGCATTTTACCAATTTCCCCAAACGTCCAATGCCTGGTGTGCAGAATCGCAAACACAAAAGGTATGCGCCCAGGAAAAAAAAAGCAAATCTTAAAAATGTACATAAAGCTTATAATACATGTTGGCCTGTGATGCCTATAAACGTCATCCCACTGAGTCATAATGTATTGTTCAGAATAAAGGAAACTTATCAGAGTAAATCTAATGTTTGAAGAAAATGGTGGTGAGGTAAATCCAGCTGAGTATTAGATATAAAATATATATATATATATCAGATATAAATATTTAAAATATGTTTAGTATATACATTAGATATAAAAAATAGTATCAGATATAAATATATATTAGATATAAAATATATATAAAATAGATATAGTATATAAAATATACTGAGTTTTCTTCATTTCAAAGGGTATTTAAAAACAAGCATCTGTTCCATTTTCTACAATGAAAAAAGTTCATAGGCTATTCTCACAAACACCCAATGGGCCAGAAGTTGAAACATAACCCATGCTCTGCAAACCATTAGCACTAGAAGCAGAATCTCTTTGCAAAACGAGATACCTAGGCTACCTGACCTGCTAAACTTCAGTTTTCATTTATTGAACGAAAATAAGTATTCTGCTTCATCAGACCACTAAAGTCAGGACAAAGTTTTTACAGGAAACAAGCCCCAAGCCAAGGAGCCTAATGGAAGTTCCATTTATCGTGGTTTTAACCCAGACATCCTCCCGAGCTGGCTGCTAGCAATTGGCCAAATGGAAAAAGAGCAAACCTTCTAAATGTCAGCTCAAAAGTTTCTGATTGAACCTGGACCACAACCACTCACTGGGTGAGAAACACAAGCAAGGACAGACATTCCGAGAATGACAGCAGCGTAAGTTTCCATCATGTGCGTTAGAGTTATTCAGTAACACTGACTCAACCATGATTCTCCAAGTTCTCCATTAGTGTAAGTGTGATGAAAAGGGCTTCTTTTCACAATATAAATATCAATTCCAACGACAGAGCAGGAAGCAGTCATTACAAGTCAGAATTTGTTACCAATATCACTGAGGTATCTTTTTAGTTAACCACAATATCCTTTTTCTTACCAGTAGAAAGAAAATTTCCTCTTTATAGGTTGGCCAGAAAGTTTGTTCCATAAGATGTTATGGAAAAACTGGAACAAACTTTCTGGGCAACCCAATACATTTTCTTAAAATAGGGGGAGGAAATCTAAACTAAATTCAATAAAAGTGAAAATCTGATGATGTATATGCTTATCTAATGGTGAAAGATAAAGGCAAATGAAACTCTAAAGAAGGATTATTCACCATTCTGATAGAATAGGGTAAGAGGTTGTACCCCTGGGTATATTTAACTGTACTTGCAGCAGAAACAAATCACTGCAGATGGTGACTGCTGCCATGGAACTAAAAGATGCTTGCTCCTTGAAAGAAAAGTTATGACCAACCTAGACAGCATATTAAAAAGCAGAGACATTACTTTGCCAACAAAGGTCCGTCTAGTCAAGGCTATGGCTTTTCTAGTAGTCATGTTTGGATGTGACAGTTGGACTATAAAGAAAGCTGAGTGCCAAAGAACTGATACTTTTGAACTGTGGTGTTGGAGAAGACTCCTGATAGTCCCTTGGACTGCAACGAGATCCGACCAGTCCATTCTAAAGGAGATCAGTCCTGGGTGTTCATTGGAGGGACTGATGTTGAAGTTGAAACTCCAATACATTGGCCACCTCATGCGAAGAATTGACTCATTGGAAGAGACCCTGATGCTGGAGGGATTGGGGACAGGAGGAGAAGGGGACAACAGGGGATGAGATGGTTGGATGGCATCACCGACTCAATGGAGATGAGTTTGAGTAAACTCCAGGAGTTGATGATGGACAGGGAGGCTCGGCATGCTGAAGTCCATGGGATGTCAAAGAGTCGGACACAACTGAGTGACTGAACTGAACTGTAGCAGAAATAACCCCTACCTCGTTTAGCTAAAAGAGATTATCCTTAATGGAAAGGTCTCCAAATCAGTTTCACATAAAGAACAAATGATTTCTCTGCTTTTACAGCCAATTGGCTTTTTTCTTCTAAAATATAGCTTCCCAATCTATCATCTAACTTGTTACTAAATCTGTAAGCCAGTTGAGGGAAGGGAGATCATTCCACATACCAGACTTCTACAAAAAAATAGATCATGGAGACGGGCTTCCCTGGTAGCTCAGAGGTAAAGAATCTACCTGCTAATGCAGGAGATGTGGGTTCGATTCCTGGGTCAGGAAGATTCTCTGGAGAAGGAAATGGCAATCCACTCCAGTATTGTTGCCTCAGAAATCCCATGGAGAGAGGAGCCTAGAAGCTACAATCTATGCTAAGTCAGACACAGCTTAGCAACTAAACAAAAACAACAATATCATGGAGACAGAAAGCTCTCTATAATTGAGATCAACCAAAAGGACTGGATGCATTTTTAGTCCCACTACATATGTTCTTGGAAAGAAAAAAAAAAATTGAGAAGTAGGTTCTATCGCTTCTGGTTAATGACATATCCTGCCAACACTATTGTTCTCTTAAAAATCTCATCTACAGAAGAAAAAAAAAAAATCTCAGAATTTCTTACCTCTTTACCAATCACTCCTAATTCATAGTCTGTGCTTGGAGAAGACTAGAGGAAAGGAGAGGAAGGGGTGAGATTATCAGAAGCATCAGATACCTGTCTTTTCACTTTAATTCCATCTCTGACAGCATATCCACAGTTATTATCTTGCCCTGTAATGACCAGAAGACCAAAAGGTATACACGATTTTTAAATGAGCCCTGGGCTAACACTCAATTTCAAAAGAAGAAAGAAGCTGCACAGAAAAGCAGAAGCAGCAGTTCTGAGATTGCTGTCTTTAAAAGACCTACGTGCATGTTTATTCCTAGGGTGGCATCTAGGGACTTGGATGCCAAGGTTTCCCACCATCCTAAGAGACGAGAGTATCTCACTGTCCCTAAACCATGCATGCAAACCATTGTCTTATGCTGAGTACCGCCTCCCCATCTCAAAGTCTGGACATGTAATACATGCTAGGCAGAGGGTGCCTATGTGACCAGTTCCCAACACAAATCTACTTCAAAAATCTCTCCAATGGCAGCTGTTGTGAAGTGAAGAGTTAAACACCAGCAGAGTGGCTAAGGATGAAGATGCTTTTGACAACAGGGACTGACACCCTGGAGGCCAGTCCAGTGACAGCAGAGCCAGAGATGCTCCTGTTTGCAAGATAAAATGTTGGCTATGACATAGCCTCCAATTTTGGTACACTTAGTCTGTTTATTCAGCCCTCCCTTACATCCAGAGATCCATGTACTACACTCTAAATTCTGGGTAGCCAGAAAAATATTTCTCTAATGAGTTTCCCTGGTAGACAACATTTCGCAGGTGCCATCACATCTCCTTGTTAGAGGAATCAAGCCTGTCCTAAGTGATTCTTTACAGAGGACTCTGTATGCATTTTTTCTTTTATGCATTTTTCTCTTCACTGATTTTGCTGTGCATACTTTCCCTTAGGAAATCATAGCTATGAGTATGACAAAATGCTGAGTCCTTCTAGAGAGCCATCTGACCTGGGGGTGGTCTTAGAAATCCCTGACATAGAAATGTTATTAGAATGCCAATGCTTTACCATAAGTTGTCAAAATGAACAGATATGGAAGAAATGGAGACTGTCTAAATTATTCTGATTCACTTTTAGCAAGAGTAACTGAAAGAAAACAAAGCAGATTTTTCTTAAAAAAACAGAGAAAGAAAACAAAAAGAAAGGAAAAATGAAATCTCAAAGTTAAAAAATTTTAAAGTAAAAACATGAAAAGAGTCAGCTCAACTTAAAAAACAATAAATGGATGGGTCTGCAGGGAGGGTAGGAAGAAAACAAGATGAGAAAAGGTCAATTAAATCACTGGAATTCTGTGGGCTTCCCTCACCAGGGAAGGTAGGGTAAAGAAGGTAAAGAATGTGTCAGCCAATGCAGGAGACCTGGATTCAGTCCCTGGGTCTGGAAGATCTCCTGGAGAAGGAAATGGCAACACACTCCAGTATTCCTGTCTGGAGACTTCCATGGACAGAGAGGAGCTTGCTGGGCTACAGCCCAAGGAGGTGTAGAGAGTCAGATGCAACCAGTACTTTCACTTCTCACTTTCATTCTCTGGGCCAGGCTGAACTATGAGCAGCATCTGCCCATCCAGAAGCATTCAAGAGGAACCAGAGACCTAACAGCTAAGGAGGCCTAACTCAACTTGAGGGGGCAGGTGATGCTTTGGCAGTAAAAGCTGGGCCAGCCTGACGCTGGACATCCTGAAAAGAAAATCTCAGCGTTATCAGGGAACACAGAGACCACGCAGATCTTTACTCTACCCAAGGGTTTCTACCATCCGTCTTTTATCACAGTATTAATGTCTGGAGTCCTGGCAGGGATAGTGGCCTAAACAACGTTCTGCAGTTTGGGGATTTCCCCTTTATCCCAGGAGAAATGGGAGAGAGAAGGGAGAGAAGATAACAGTGATTACCAGGCATTCATCATTTCTGGTAGCTTTCTAATGCTCTACAGTCAGTATGAACACTGACTCTCAGACTTCACAAATGCAGATTTCTTCAGCACTCTGTTTTCACTTTAATTGCACCTAGAGAAAGGAAATCAACTGAACAAACAAGGAGCTCAGCACCATGTCAAGTACCAGTCCCTCCTCACGGGCCATCTCTTGTTTGTTTTTTCAATTGGAGAGTAATTGCTTTAGAATATCGTGTTAGTTTCTGCTGCAGGATGAAGTGAATCAGCTATGCATGTGTGCCCGTTAAGTCGTTTCAATGGTGTCCGGCTCTGAGCGACCCTGTGGACTGTAGCCCACCAGGCTCCTCTGCCCGTGAGATTCTTCAGGCTGTGTACACATACATCTCCACCCTCCTGAGCCACACCCCCAGCCACCATCCCAGCCATCATCCCATGCCTCTAAGTCGTCACAGAGCACCAAGCTGAGCTCCCTGTGCTACCCAGCAGGTTCCCACTAGCTATCTATTTCACACATGGTAGCTCATCTATGTCAATCCCAACCTCCCAATTCATTCCATACTTTCCTTCCCCCATCCCCACTTGTCCACTCTATATGTTTGCATCTCTTGTTTTATTGCCAAATTCTGTGTCACAATCCAGTGAGATCATACCATCAAAGTGCTTTGCAAACATTAAATAAGTACTAAGTGGGTTTTAACAGTATATCTCCTACCCTAAGGTCTTCTAGATCTTTCCTGATTTTCCTTGATCTAAAGAGTGTCCTTTATTAATTGTTCTGTTTATTGATTGATTTGTTGATTTCACCCTGACACTGTTTATATACATACCTCAGTTCATAATCATTTTCAGATCTCTGGACCTCATTGCAATACTGAGACATTCTCAGCCCTGGTTATGTATTCCTACATCTCTTGTTGCTGGTTTTTTTGTCTGTTTAACACTTAGTTTCCTTTCATAACTTTCTAAAAAAAAAATTAGCCCTATGAATATGTATAGAAAATTATACAACACCAAGGTACTGGCAAAATAAAAACTTAACTGTAATGACACTTCCTGTATGGTTCTTTCTGATGACTTTCTCATCATGCCCTGCCAGAAGGAACCACTATTCTAAATTATATATATATTTTTTTAATTTATTGATTTTAATTGGAGGCTAATTACTTTACAATATTGTATTGGTTTTGCCATACGCTGACATGAATCCACCCCGGGTATACATGTGTTCCCCATCCTGAACCCCCCTCCCTCCTCCCTCCCCATCGCATCCCTCTGGTTCATCCCAGATCTCCAGCCCCAAGCATCCTGTATCATGCATCGAATCTGGACTGGAGATTTGTTACACATACGATAATATACATGTTTCAATGCCATTCTCCCAAATCATCCCACTCTCACCCTCTCCCACAGAGTCCAAAAGACTGTTCTATACATCTGTGTCTCTTTTGCTGTCAGAAGAGGATGACAGAGAATGAGATGGCTGGATGGCATCACCGACTCTGTGGACATGAGTTTGAGTGAACTCCGAGAGTTGGTGATGGACAGGGAGGCCTGGTGTGTTGTGATTCATGGGGTCGTGGAGAGTCGGACACGACTGAGTGACTGACCTGAACTGATACAGGGTTATCGTTACCATCTTTCTAAATTCCAAATATATGCATTAGTATACTATATCGGTGTTTTTCTTTCTGGCTTACTTCACTCTGTATAATAGACTCCAGTTTCATCCACCTCATTAGAACTGATTCAAATCAGTTATTTGTTAGAGGTTATTCAGGGATATGTAACATAGTACTAATTTTCATAATTATAAACTTTATTGCAAGCTTTATACAAGGTATATTACCCCAAACTTTCATATTTTTAATAGGAATGCATATTTATTTTATCATGTCAAACAATTCAGAAGTACCTGAGGGAAACAATAATCTTCCTCTATCCTTTTTCTCAATTTTTAAAATATTTTATACAATTTTAAAAGGTTACTTTCACTTACAGATATTATGAAATATTGACTATACTCCCCATTTTATCCTTGAACCATGCATTTAAGTCAACATTTCTTTCAAAAACTTTATTCACAATGATAAACAGTTTTATTAGAGAGATTTTAACAGTCATATCCTATTTCCATTTTCAGAAGATTACACAATTTAATTTTCCTGCTGATGGATACTTAAGATGCTTACCATATTTTACAACTACAGAGTTACACAAAGCTTTAAAGAAGATTCTTAGACATATCTTTTTTTTAATGTTTCTTAATGGTTATTTTAACATAAATTCATTTATTTTAATTGGAGGCCAATTACTTTACAACAGACATATCTACTGATGTGTAAGTCAGTTTCTCTCAGGGTTTTCAATCAGCCATGGACTCCACCATTAGAAAGTAAAAATGTTAGTCACTCAGCCAGGTCTGACTGTTCGTGCTCCCATGGACTGTAGCCCGGCAGGCTCCTCTGTCCATATAATTCTCCAGGCAAGAATACTGCAGGGGGTTGCCATTTCCTTCTCCAAGGGACCTCAACTCAGGGATCAAACCTGGGTCTCTTGCACTGTAGGGAGATTCTTTACCATCTGAACCAGGGAAGCCCCACTAGAAGTGATCAGAAATATTTAAAGAATGTTTGGATGCCTGAATGACCATAGTAGCAGACATAATTCACTCACAGTGGGTGTGATTCAGAGATATGAATGACACCCCAGAAGAGAGGCTTGCCCTGCCCAAATTACCAGTAAGGTCCCACTGAGAAATACCATATCTCAGAGTTGAGTTACTGGTTTGCAGGTTATGTGGATCCTACACTTAACTCACGAGGTATTGCCAAATTGTTCTTCAAAGTAGGTATATTAATTTATATATCTAACAGCCAATAATTTCCTATTTTGCAACACCTTTGCCTGCACCTACCATTGCAAGATTTTTCTAACATGTGCCTATCTGAAATTGTGAAAGGGGATTGATCCGTTATTCTCTTAGCATGATAGCTTCAGAGTTTTTTTCTTATTTATTTGAAATGGTTAAACAATCTAATAATAATGCTTTCTTTGTATTTTTGTTGCAAATCTCTTCACCCAGTAGCTAGCCTTAAAAAAAGAAAGATTTCTATTAAGGTACCAAGATTCACATGTATAAAAAATTTAATGAGCTGAATTTATGAGAATTTTTCTTTGCATATTGTGTGTCTGTGTGTGGCATTTATCCCAGGCATATGGTTTAAAAACACCCAAGGTCACACATACATTCTCATACATCTTCTTGAAAAAGCTCTGAAGTTTTGCTTTTCACAATCTTTATCCTGAATTGTTTACTTATGGTTTGAGGTGGCTATGATATTTTATTTTTTATCCATATGGATAATCAAACTTCAAAGCACCTTTTATTGATAAGACCTACCCTAACTCCCAATGACCTTCACCTCTATTGAGTATATAATTTCCATTCCTAAGATCTCTATCTATCTATACCCGTGCCAGTATCTCATAATAATTAATTCCTACATAGATTTGTAGTAAATCTTGATATCCAATAACGTAAGCCCCCCAACTTGCTGTGGTCCTTCAGATTAATTTCTTTTTTCTTTGTTCTTCCATGTAAATTTCAGAATTCAAAAGTCTAATACCCCCACCTCCAAAAAAATGCAGTGGAAATTTTGACTGTGACCTGTTTTACAAATTAATCTGAAAACAGCTTCACACTGTTCTCTTTCTAGCTATAAATATGGTTACTTTCTATATATCTCTTTTATTCTGATACTAGATTTAAATTTTTAGAGCAATTTTAGGTATACAGAGTAATTAAAAAGTATAATCTCATATCTCCTCTTCCTCCCTATATACAACATGCCCAGTTATTAAGATCTAGGGAGGCCTGGCGTGCTGTGATTCATGGGGTCGCGGAGAGTCGGACACGACTGAGCGACTGAACTGAACTGAACTGAACTGAACTAATATAGTTATAACTGATAAACTATTATTGGAGGAGACGGGGATGACAGAGAATGAGATGGCTGGATGGCATCACCGACTCGATGGACATGAGTTTGAGTGAACTCCGGGAGTTGGTGATGGACAGGGAGGCCTGGCATGCTGTGATTCATGGGGTCACAAAGAGTCGGACACGACTGAGCGGCTGAACTGAACTGAAAGTCTATGATTTACCTTGTGTATTTATTAGTTTGGACAGATGTATAAGGTCATGTGTCTACCACCATAGCCTCATACAGAATCGTCTCAGTATTTTAAAAATCACCTACACATTCCTCCCTCCTCTTCCCTCCTCAAACCTGGCAATCATTAATCTTTTCACTGTCCATAGTTCTGCCTGCTCCAGAATGTCATACACTTGGAAATACACTTTACATAGCCTTCTCAGACTGACTTCTTTCACTTGGTAATGTGCATTTAAATACCCTCCATGCATTTTTATGGCTTGATAGCTCCTTTATTTTTGTTGCTGAATAATATTCCATAGTGTGGATATACCACAGTTCATTTCTGCCTTCGTCTTTTCTAAAATAAGTATTTTTCTTCCTCACTGCTCAGAGTTTCCAATTCAATAGGGAATAGTGTATTGGTAATATACTATATCTCTTATTTTCTTGATCAGTCTTAAGGAGTTTATTAGTTTTTAATATTTCTAAAACTAACTTTTCTTTTGTTGATTTATTTACTGATTTATGTTCCATATGTTACTTTTTCCTTCTTCCTATACCCTCTGGGTTTAAGTTTCTTTTTTTAATTTAGATTCTTGACATGGAAAACTAGATATTGATTTTCAGACTAGCTGCATCCCACAAGTATTATGTCAAAATCATTACCATTTAATTCAAAATACTTCCCAATTTCTATCTTGAGTTCTTCTATGATACACGGGTTTTCCTAGAGGTGCATGCGTGTGTGCAAAGTCATTTCAGTCGTATCTGACTCTGTGCGACCCTATGGACTGCAGCCTGCCAGGCTCCTCTGTCCACGGGATTCTTCAGGCAAGAATACTGGAGTGGGTTGCCATGCCCTCTTCCAGGAGATCTTCCTGACCCAGTGATCAAGCTCGTGTCTCTCATGCCTCCTGCATTGGCAGGTGGGTTCTTTACCACTGAACCACCAGGGAAGTCCCTTTCCTAGAGGTATAGAGCTTAATTTCTTAAAAAAAAAAAAGGGGAGGGGGATTCCCTGATAGCTCAGTAGTAAAGAATCTGCCTGCCAATGCAGGAGACATGGGTTCAATCCCTGATCCAGGAAGATCCCACGTGCTGCAGAGCAACTAAGCCCGTGCTCCATAACTACTAAGCCCGCACCCTAGAGCCCGGGAGCTGCAACCACTGAACTCCAGTGCTCAACGACTGAAGCCTTCGAGCCCTAGAGCCCATGCTCCACAACAAGATAAGCCTCCGCAATGAGAAGCCCACACGCTGCAACCAGAGAGCCCTCCTACTCTGCAACAAGAGAAGAGCCTGTGCAGTACTGAAGAGCCAGCACAGCCAGTAAATAAATACAATTATAAACAATGGGATTGTCTAGTTATCTTTACATTATTGAGTTCTATCTTAATTCCTAATGGTTAAATCAGAAAGAAAATCCTGATGTTTTCATTCCTCTTTACTGAAAGAGAAATGAAAGCATTCTTTATTGCCCAGCCACAGTCAGTTCTGGGTTCTACATATGCCAATTAGTTGAAGTTGTTTGACCGCTGTTTAGATCTGTCTTCTGATTCTTCTGCCTTCCTGTTCTTTTAGTAGAGAAAAGATGATAGGTACTGAGAATCAGTAAGGATGCTCAGCTGACAGGACATGATAAAGGGGATGAGAAAGACGGGGTGTCAGATCATCCCGTCCAATCCATCTCCAGTCCATCCAATTAGAGAGTACCAGGGCCATTCACTCAAATGTCCAGACTTTAAAGGAAATTCCTGAGTCTTAACAATACACACTAGGTATGTGTGTGTTAGTCACTCAATCGTGTTTGACTCTTTGCGACCCTATGAACTGTAGCCCACCAGACTCCTCTGTCCACAGAATTCTCCAGGAAAGAATACTGGAGTGGGTTGCCATTCCCTTCTCCACGGGATCTTTTTGATCCAGATCGAATCCCAGTCTCCTACACTGTAGGTGGATTCTTTTACCTTCTGAGCCACCAGGGAAGCCCACACACTAGGTACAAAGGAATGTAATTCATGGTTTCACACAGCTGAGCTTAATGGTCCCATGTTAAACCACACATATAGATGTCTTAACCAGTACCTACATTTGAAAACAACTGCCAAACCTCAAATGTCCTGTCCATCATTATTACATGTAAAGACTGCCTTGTCTAGAAATTATCTGTAGAAATAGAATACCTGAAGTATATTTAGGACTTCACTGGCAGAGGGATAGTATGAGAGAGATTTAATTGTCAGTAAAAATATTATCCCACCTGGGTAAAGTGCATATTGCAGAAGCTATTTTAGGACACAAAATACGATTAAGAGGTTAGCCTAAAGACACAATAATTTAAAACTGAGGAAACCTTATACATATCTTCCTGTGTGTCACTTCTTGCTTGGAACAGAGCCTGTTTAACAATCTGTGCTTATTCATAGGTCACCAAATCAACACAAAATTTTCAGAATACAAAACAACACCTATCAGGGAAATAGTTGGATCAATCAACTGCAAGAAGGAAATTTCACTTGTGAATACTCTCTTTTAAATAGGCATCTCACACAGCTTATCATTCCCCTGGTCCCAAAACATCAAGCCAGTGGGTTTTTTAAAAAATAACACAACCCTTAAAAGCATTTCCCAAGTCTATGCCTATATAAACAGAAGCAGTAAATATCTATCATCTAGCCAAAGAACAATTACACCTCCTCCAAGCAGATAAGAAAACTCAAATCATTCTAAGGTGCTATGGGTAATAATATTGATGACCTCTAGGGATCTGCAACCAATTTCAAAACATAGTCAAAGAATAATCACATCATTATATCTTCAAAACAGTCTCTTATCAAAAATAAAAGTATCATGCTTTCCTCAATTCAAAGTGAAGGAAGAATCACGGAGCTGGATGAGAGTAGAGAGTAGAGAAATCCGATTCTTAAGACAACCTGGTGTCTCTTACCTCTTACACTATTTCTCAAAACTGTTTAGATGAAGAGACTTCCATAACCGATGAATTCCACCATCTAGATTAGAAACTATTAGAAAGTATAACTTTATTACACACACACAGTCTCTCTCTCTCTCTCTCATACATGGCATATGTATACAAACCAATCATAATTTCTTTTCTTTGCTATCTTTAATAATTCATTCATTTAATAAATGTTTATTGGCATCTATGTACTAGGGGATATTACAGCCATTGGGGATTCATCAGTGAACAAAACAGAGTCCCTATTTTCATGAAACGTATGTTCCACTTGAAAAAGACCAACAATAAGCCAAAAAATTATTTAATATACTGAGTGATGGTAAGGGAAAGAACAAGAGCTGAGGGGAAGAGGGTGGCTGTTGAGAGCCAGGCTGCCATTTCTGCATAACAGGAAAGCCTCCCTCAGGTCAAGTGGGCAGGGAAGGAAAGGAAGAAAGTAGGGGAGGAGCGCCCAGTGGATACAGGGAGAGAAGAAGCCTGCCCACAGAAGGAGGAACAAGTGCAGGAGGTCCAGAGGCGGGCAGATCTCTCAGGGAGACGGAGAAACCGCAAGGAGTCCAGTGTGTGACTAGAGAGGCAGAAGAGAAAACAGCAGGAGATGAGTTCTGAGAGGAGCAGGTCGGATCAGGCAAGTTCCCGCAGGTCCCTACCAGGACCCTGGATCTTACCCTGAGCTGGGTGGAAAGCCACTCCAGTCAGCCACGCTCTGCTAATTTCTACTATGTATCTGGTGCTGTGTCACTGCTTCACTTACATCATCAGCAATGGTCACAATGATCTCAGTCACTCAGTCATGTCCAACTCTTTTTCGACCCCCTGGACTACAGCCCACCAGGCTTCCCTGTCCATGGAATTTTCCAGGCATGAATAATGAAGTGGGTTGCCATTTACTCCTCCTCTCCTCCAGGGGATCTTCCCGACCTACGGATCAAACCTGCATCTCTTGAGTCTTCTGTATTGACAGGTGGATTCTTTATCACTGCGCCTCCTGAGAAGCCCCCAGAGATCTTAGACAATATGCATTTTCACTTCAACTTTCCTCCAAGTTGATGACGAAAATGCAACTTGTTCAGGTCCACAGTTCTGGAAACTGAAACCCAGGCTGATCCACATCAGCATTGTTTAACAGGGATGAAAGAGGGAATTACTAGCATTTGGAGCAAGACAATTCATTGTATGGGACTGTTCTATGGATTGGAGGATGTCAGTTATCAATGCCAGCCCTCACCATCAAATGCCAGCAATGTCCCCGCGCTTTTGTGACCATCAGAAATCTCACACATGTTCAAAAACCCAACAGGAACTATAAAGGTGGCATAGAAATACAAGAAACTATTCTTAAGTAATCTTTTAAAACTTTGAACAGAGTTACAGATTTTGCATTTGTTATAAACTGGTATATGTAATTTACCAGAACCATGAGAAAGTTGGTATTGTGTGAATTCTGAGGCACTTTCGACATGTTGTAGGAGTTAAAAAAAAAAAAAAACCAACAGGCACACCATTCCCACCAGCTGGAACCACCAGGACAGTCCCTGCCCACTCTGCCACTTCACTCTGTCTCCCTTGGTTTATCCTGCTCTAAAAAGGAAGCTGGCAATTGGAACAAAATCTGTAAGAAAGATGGGTAGATGAGTGAAACATTTTAAAACTGAATTATTTTCTCTGTTGCAACCATTTGTTTTGAGCATTCTCTCCTCTCATTTAAAACTCTGAAACAACCCTGTTAAATATCAGAGTTGAAACACAATGGTCCAGGACAGGGAATAACATAACAATTCTTCAGAATATTGAGAACTGAGGCTTCAAGTCCTTGGAATAATAAAAATATGCTCGTGGACTCGGGAATACAATGGGCTCTTTGAAAAGAACTCAGGTGAAAAGATTTTCTTCAGAACTTTATATATAAAAATGTGCTTAGAGGAAAAACTTACACAAAAATGCTAGGAAATTATACACAGTAATGCATAACCATATCATGTGAGCCTGATAAATTCAATCCTTATAAAAGCTGCTTTATTTATATCAGAGTACTTATATAAGAAACACTGAAAATTAACACTGAGACAACAGTTTTCAATAAGTCTTTAGAAGGCAGTCACTAAAAAGATTTGACCCAAGACACTCAAAAGTTATAGGGACAAATCGGTATTAGGATCTAAGATATTAATTATGCTTCCAACTGAATTTGATCAGAGCTTGAAACTGGCAGAACATGAAACCAAGCTCAAATCTTTAAAATACAACCAATGAAATTATACGATCCAAGATAACCAAAGTCACAAGAAAAAATTAGTATTATCTAAAACATTAATTATGCTTACGATTGAATTTGCAGAGAGCTTGAAAATTGGCAGAATTTGAAACCAAACCCAACCAAACCTAACTGCTTCAACAGGAGACATTTCAATGAACACTTCAGAAGTGGCAAACTCAATGAAGAACACACCGATGGAGCCAATTTAACAAGCAGTTTAAAAGCCCTCATACCGGTAGCTTAAATAATAATGTCAATAACAGGGTTCTGCCAACTGATACCCAATTCAGAACTGAAAATCTGGCAAATAGGCTTCTTTTAGGTCCAAAAAAACACCAAAAATTATATATTAGAGTCTTCTTAAAATAATTTTTTCAAGACTGATTCTATTCTTTCCTATCCCCTACAGCTCAAGCAACAGAGAACAGTACCTGAGTGACTCCTGGTTCTTATCAGCGTGGCACGAGGCACGCCCATAAGTTCATGATCTAACACTAAGAGCGGTGCAAGGAGCAAAGCGCTGTTATACACACTACAGACGTGCAGAAATAGACCTGGAACCGTATTTAATGAGGCAGTAATCCCACAGTCTATACAAATGAAGTCAGTGAAGAGGAAAGGCAAGATGGAAGGCTTCCTCAAGAAAAAGAGAAGCGATAACAAAAATTAAAGAATTAAAAAGAGAAGAATGAACATAAGACCATGCCCATACCCTTACACTCAAGACTAAACCAACTATCTTCTAGGATGACCAAAACCAAGCAAGCAAATGCAGAAAACAGACAACCAATGCTGGCAGAGATGCTGAGCAACTAGAACTTTCCTGCTTGCTGACGGGAATGCCAACCGGTACAAACACTCAGGAAATCAGTTTGGCAGTTTCCTACACATTTAAACATATACTCACCATATGGCCCAACAACACCATGTATAGCTATTCACTCAAAAAAAAAAATTCCAAACAGATATCCATACTATTGAAACATATCTATTTATGGAAGATGTATTCAAAAATCATCAAAAACTTAACACAATCCAACTCTCCCAAAACCAGTAAATGGCTTTTAAGGATAGGGTACATCCATATAATGGAACAGCATGCACCAATAAAAGGGAACAAACTTCTAATATACAAAACAACACGGGTATCGACATAAAAACGTTAAGTGAAAGACGCGAAACACAAAAGACTATATATGGTATGATACCATCTTTTATGACACTCTAGGAAAGGGAAAACTGGACAGAAGAAATAAGATCAGTGGTGGCTGGGGAAAGAAGACAATTAACTACAAAAGAGAACAAGGGAACTTTGCTGGGTGATAAGAAAGTCTATATCATGATTTGCGGTGGTGGTTGCATGACTGTTTCTCAAACTCAGACAACTATTTATGTCCAAAGGGTAAATTTTAGCCTATATTACACCTCAATAAAACTGATCATAAAAAAACTGAACGAACTGGATTTTAACCAAGCTACAGGGCAGTTCTTCAAAACAAACCAAAATGATGCAATGTCACCCCAGTGCTTCCTGGCCCCTGCCAGTCCTGCTACTGTGGAGAGTCAGTCATAGAGCACAGTGTCACTCTTTCAATCTTACAAATCCCTCAAATGCCACCGACAGCCCTTTGCACTGTATTTCAAGAATGCCTCACAATGTTCTTTTTTTTTTTAGAAGATGTTTAAACGTTTTCCTGTATCATTAGATATTCTTTCTCCTCATTATTTTTATTTTATTTTTTAAATTTTTTATTGGAGGCTAATTATTTTACAATATTATATTCTAAAGAGGGATTTGTTGTGTTGCTGTTGCTTAGTCACTCAGTCGTGTCTCTCTGTGACCCCATGGACTGTGGTGCATCAGGCTCCTCTGTCCAGGAGGAGAGAATACTCGGGTGCATTGCCATGTCCTTCTCCAGGGGATCTCCCCAACTAAGGGATCAAACTCACGTCTCCTGCATTGCAGGGGGATTCTTTACCACTGAACCGCCAGAGAAACACGATACCGGTAAAGTTCGTGTATGCTTAGTTGCTCCATCGTGTCTGAATCTTTGAGACCCCATAGAGACTGTAGCCCACCAGGCTCCAATGTCCAGGGGATTTTTCAGGCAAGAATACCGGAGTGGGTTGCCATTTCCTTCCCAGGAGATCTTCGCAACCCAGGGATCGAATCTGCATCTCCTGTGTCTTTTGCATTGCATGCAGATTCTTTACCCACTGAGATATGGGGGTGCCCACTGGTAAAATGGGTCTGATCCAGATGCCGGAAGAGAGTCTGATCTCCCAATGAAGTTTCTTAGTGGCCCCAGCCTCACCTCCTCCCTGCTCCTCACAGTCCACAACCCACAGGCAGTGGGCTCTGAAGTTGAGTACATGCATCTCAGTGTGGGCAGGAATTAAAGAACAGAACTTCTACATATACTTATCTTTATTTTTAAATTGAGAAGCATTAATTATTGCTAAAATCTAATATGCAGGTTGATTCACTCACTTGACAATATTTATTGAGCCAAGAATTTGTGCTAGGAATGTGTCAAAGTGCTAGCAAGGCCACAATGAACTGAAGTCCCTGGACTCAGGAGGTATGTGTCCTGAAGGAGGGGACAGATAAGAAATCATAATAAAAATACAACAAAAACAAACCAAAAAGTATTTGCATGCAATTCCCCTAGTGAAAGGCACTAATAAAGCCACGAAAGGGAAGAGAATGTGGTCCCCACACCCAATCCATGTATCAACCAATCACAAGTGATTCTGAGTTGCTCTGAGGGAAAAATGGAAATTTCACAATACAGAGATCACAGGCCCTCAGGATGTGTGTGCTACAAACTGAAAGGTGTGTGTGCGTGCGTGTGTGTGCGTGCGTGTGTGAGCATGCACGCACATGTGGCACACACCTGGCTAAAAACATTTTAAAACGTTATCAAGTTTCCCTGAAAAAGATCCTTGCAAAGAAACTATAGGCTAAAGAGAAGGCTGACAATTAAGTATAGGCAAAAGCTAATAGAGAGTGGTAACTGCACTCCTAAAGTGAGCTTTCTTTTTAATTAAACAATTAAGTGATTAAAATCATTAAAGTTTCTATGTTTAACCACATTGCTCTTAGCAATAAGTATTTAGTTCTCCATAACTCGGGTGAGAGTAAAAGGGTTCTCGACATTTATAATAGGTTTTAAGATGCTTAGATACTGAAAATTCCATCTCCATCTCACCCTTCCTTTTTTAGACTTTTTAATGAAGGCCTAATTTACAGAATAGAAAATTCACCCATTTTTAAGTGCATAATTGAGTGAATAATATTAGTGAATTTTTGTAGCTTTGTAATTATCTCCATGATCTACTTTGAGAAGTCATCCTTCCCTTTTCAACCTCTTTTAATGCTAATTATAATGTATATTGGGCCTCCCTGGTAGCTTAGCTGGTAAAGAATCTGTCTGCAATGCAGGAGATCCAGATTTGATTCCTAGGTCAGAAAGATGCCCTGGAGAAGGGGTAGGCTACCCACTCCAGTATTCTTGGGCTTCCCTGGTGGCTCAGAGGGCAATGAAGCCCCTGCAATAAGGGAGACCTGGGTTTGATCCCTGGATTGGGAAGATCCCTTGGAGGAGGGCATGGAAACCCACTCTGTATTCCTGCCTGTGGAATCCCCATGAACACACGGCTGGGGTACTAAGCACAGCCCAGTACACAGTATATAAGAGCCATGTATATGCAGTCTACAGGTAAACAAATGCATGCACAGGGAGAGGTGTTTTAAAATATTTAATACTCAAGAGGCATGAACCAAAAGCATGCAGTATATGGCATTAGGGCCCCAGTCACTGTGGCCCCATACACAAGCTACCCTGGACTTGGTCCCTTTATCTTCCTTTTACGCCTTCATTATCTCTATAGAACACCCAATGCCTTTCTCTGCACTAGAGTAGCGTGCCTGTGTTCCACGATAAAATCAGGGGAAGAACACACACAGGGCCCTTGTAGAGACAAGTGTTTGGCAATCACACCATCACCAGCAGACTCTGCAGCAGAGTTACTGTCTCTGGGCTAGACCTGGAGATCTGAAATCAGTGAGATAAGATAAGGCCCAGCCTCCAAGATCCCAGGGTGAGAGAGAGACGTGGGTACACACAAATGTGTTACAAATTAGTGTGACTGGCATCTGAATACCAAGCAGTCTTATGAATAATCAAGAAAGAAACCACTCAGTTCCAGAAACTGCCGCGCACTTCCTGAACAGCTTTTATGTAAAAGATAATGAGAAGCAGGCCTTCCTTTTTGGGAACTGATCAAAACTCTGGACTAAATTCAGAGTTCCTGTCTCCCCTCCTAACCTAACAGTCTGTTCCAGTATCATTTCAGCTTCACCTTTTTACACTTTGTTACCTTTCACCTTCATTCTTTTGCTTAAAAAGAAATTTTAGAGCGGAGGTTGTATTTATTGGTGGCGTACCATAAGGTCCTTAAGAAAAATGAAAAGGCCAGTTGGGTATGGATAACTGGGTGGATTAACCGCTTACCTCTGAGGGCTTATAAACCAACTCCTGTCTTAAACATCTGAGACACCTGAAATACATAGTGTCTCAACAACTACTAACATAACCAGGTAGCCAATGTTATTATACCCATTTTACAGAGAAGAAAAGAATGTGCAAAGAAGCTAAGTAGTCCTGCCAGAGGGCAGGCAGGTAGTAAGTGTCAGAGGCAGAATGGGAACCCAGGACATGGGAATCCACAGCTTGCTTTCTTAATCACACATTCTAATGTCTCCCAACTCTGAGACTAGGATAGGATGGGGACGCCAACTGCAGGGCCATGGCAGGCCAATGGCAACTCACTTATGCAAGTGGAGGCAGGGACTGGGACCCAGGAGAGGCAAGGCGCATCTGACAGGTCTCCATCTATCAGGTGGAGAACCCAGCCATTCCAGGCAGGAAAGCTTGGATCTACTCTCTGTTACCAGGTCCAGCTCTCAGGCAGCAACAGTTTCACTGCTCAATGCATCATTCAAGGCACATACGTGGTCTCAACCTTATGCGAACTACAGCTGAGTCCCATCACTCACAAATTCTGTACTTGTGACTTTGCCCAGCAGCACTTTCTAGGTCTGTTCACGAACATGCACAGGGTGACACACACACATTCCCAACTGAGGTTCAACAAGGCAACGTTCTCCCTTCTTGTCTCAGATCTCACACTGTAAACAAACAACCTTTTTGAAGTCTACTAGGTGTCAGGTTTTCAGTTTTTGCTTTTCCTTGGTCATCCTGTTGTTCACAATGGCCCCAGACATAGTGCTATAGTGAATAATGAGAATCAACTATATGTCTCTTTGGATAGACATTTTTGTCCAGTCAGTATTCAGCCAAACACTCAAGTGTACAATGTGTCCTGTTCTGCTCCACCGACAGGTTTATGGTCACAAAGATTTAAGTCAAGATTCTATTTTGCACTATAAAGAAGAAAAAATAATCTGTTTTTCCATAACACAATACAAACCTTTTAAAATACACTTTAAGAAGCAATAAATATTTTAAATGCATATTAAATGGAACCTATAAACACAGCAGCTATGACTTACATAAATCGTATAATCACTGCTTAATTTGTTTTCACAATGAAAATTAGGAGCCAGTTTACAGACCATTGATTTTGACCATTGATCTAGGACAATATGTTTCCGGCAATATCCTAGTCATCTCCCAAAAGAAAAAGTTCATATTATAAGCCGCTATATGACAGACTAGGGAATACAACACCTAGAACACAGGTACATACACACACACTGCTCAAATTAAAAGTGCAACCTTCAAACAATTCTTAGCAGAGCAAGCTCAGTTAGCAAACACTACACATGTTAAAGGGTACCAAGAAATAATGTAATGATAACTGTGTAATAATAATACTACAAAGTTTCACTCACTGATACTTAATAATACTAAAGTATCTTATGTGACATTAACCAAAAATTCATTAAGTATAATTAATATTTTTATGTTTTAAAATAAGCTAAATTGGGACTTCCCTGGTGCTCCGGTGTCTTAGACTCCACGCTCAAAGCAGGGGGCTCAGGTTCCATCCAAAGTTACGCATAATGGGAAACAGGTTTATCTCCAGTTTTACACTTGACCTTGGCTCAAAGGCCAAGAAGTGATTATCATCAATTTTAAACTATGGCACAAATTCATTCCTAAAAGGCATAAATACCTGTTAAGCAGGGACTTTATTTAATAGCCTAGTATACGATTAGAAAACTATTCCTTTTATTAACATGATCTAATACTGTCTATGTCCATTAATACAGATGCTATTTGGAATATCAAAGAATCAACCTCGGAAGCTAGGATTTCACAAGATTGGGCAACAGTGCAAAACACCTCATGGTTGGGTGGAAGAGAATAAACAACAGTTCCTGAATGGGTACTATGTTCCTGGTACTCAGTACATGTCACCAATTTATATGATAGTCATAAAAATCAGGCAGGAATTATGAGTAATCACTGAAGTCTCTACTTAGCACATTAACTTGCCCTCTGTCAACAGATCCGCTTTCACTGGCAGAATTGTCACTAAAACCCGTAGCTGCCTAACTTAGGATCCGTGTGCTTTGGACTCCGCCAGACCATTTTACCAGTCAAGTAATAAAGTTATCAACTAAATTAACATTTTGAAGTTGGAATGAAATATGGAGCTTTCTCTGAGTCTCTGCTTCTTTCCCAAGCCTCTGTGCTCTGCAATTTCTCTCGTGCAACCGCAGAGCCAGGGTCTTAGCAAAGGAGAGACAGAACTCCCTGTAAAGGCTCCTGTACTGCCTGCAAGAAAAAGTTCAGTCCTTCATGTGGCATTTGAAACCCCACTGACTACTTGGCTACACCTCTATGCCGAGGCATTCCACAGGTGTTGAAAAGCGAGAGAAGACGATGGGGCAGACAGAAAAGGACAGAACAGTCTAGAGGACACCAGCCTGTTAAGAGGGCTCCGCCCTAAGATCAAGAGATGAGCAGATGATGCCAGCAGCTGAACAGCATGAATGCAGAGCTTGCCTTGTCTCAGTGGGCAGCCTATAGCCGTGGGAAGGAAAAAAAAGGCCATGGAGCAGTCTCGAATTGAATACACCATGCTGGAGGAAGCCCCACTGGATACAGAGTTTGAGAGTAATTTTTCACAGACTTAATATGTCCACTGAGATCCTCAGTGACCAGAATTACCAAAAAGGGTCCAGCAAGATTCTGCAGGTAGACAAAACAGAGATGATGAGAGTAGAAGTTGGGCTGACGAAAGTAGGACCAGGGATAGAAGCAGCGTAGTGTCTTTTCATATATTCCTGAGATTAGGCAAATGACCTAGCTGGTAACCAGCACGAGGGGGCCAGAGGGATTGAGAGAGATAAAGGACAATGAGCTCAGAGGCTGCTTACCAAAGGTAAGGGATCTGGAAAGGGCAATAATCTGGCAATTACAGGTTACACTAGAATCATCTGGTTTCCCTGGGACTCGACAGCAAAGAATCCACCTGCAAGGTGGAAGACCTGGCTTTGATCCCTGGATTGGGAAGATTCCCCTGGAGAAGGGAATGGCTACCCACTCCAGTATTCTTGCCTGGAAAATTCCATGGATGGAGGAGCCTGGAGGGCTACAGTCTTACTGTTCTATCCCACAGTAAAGCAGAAATGACTTCATTGGCACAAGTGACCAAATAAGAGCAGGTACACTCTTTTCAGTGGCAGAGATTTTTGAGTCAGTCTTTTCAAGTAATCAAAACCCTCAAATATCAGGTATCCTTACAAAAATGGTCTTACAGCAAACCCTGAACAACAGGGTGATTAGGTTTTAAAGAAGCAGGAGCAGCGCATTTCCACATTCCTTATATGAAAACCTTAGGCCAGGTTGGTTCCAGAATATAGAACTTAAAATTTTAGAAAGTGTTGTATGTTAAACAACAACTGAAAAGGTATTTGAGTCAGAATCC
Source organism: Moschus berezovskii (assembly GCF_049115385.1). Classification (NCBI taxonomy): domain Eukaryota; kingdom Metazoa; phylum Chordata; class Mammalia; order Artiodactyla; family Moschidae; genus Moschus; species Moschus berezovskii. Next base: position 57,345,495 of record NC_142480.1, on the reverse strand, counting down.
CAACCAGTCCAGTCCAGTTCAGTCGCTCAGTCATGTCTGACTCTTTGTGACCCCATGAACCACAGCACGCCAGGCCTCCCTGTCCATCACCAACTCCCAGAGTTCACTCAAACTCATGTCCATCGAGTCGGTGATGCCATCCAGCCATCTCATTCTCTGTCGTCCCCTTCTCCTCCTGCCCCCAATCCCTCCCAGCATCAGACTCTTTTCCAGTGAGTCAACTCGTCACATGAGGTGGCCAAAGTATTGGAGATTCAGCTTTAGCATCAGTCCTTCCAATGAACAACCAGGATTGATCTCCTTTAGAATGGACTGGTTGGATCTCCTTGCAGTCCAAGGGACTCTCAAGAGTCTTCTCCAACACCACAGTTCAAAAGCATCAATTCTTTGGCGATCAGCTTTCTTCACAGTCCAACTCTCACATCCACACATGACCACAGGAAAAACCATAGCCTTGACTAGACGGACCTTGGTTGGCAACCATAGTTAAACATAATAAGATTCCCCCTATATGTGATAGAAACCAAACAGCTTCCTAAGAGTAAAGGTCAAGAATTTGCTACCAAATGGCTCAGACTTAAAAGAATCTGCCTGCAATGCAGGAGACACGGGTTTAATTCCTGGATCAGGAAGATCCCCTGAAGAAGGGTATGGTAACCCACTCCAGTATTCTGGCCTGGAGAATTCCATGGACCGAGGAGCCTAGCAAGCTACAGTTTACGGGGTCACAAAGAGTCAGACACAACCGAGCAATTAACATACACAATTTAAAAAAGAGAGAACTTTCCATTAAAAAAAAAAAAAATCAGTTTTGAAATTCCGGATAAGACTTAAGAAGCATCAGTAGCAGCTGCAGGAATAGAAACAGAAACAGATGTGAAACATGAACCTTTTTCATCCTGGTCACCACCCCATCAGTTCAGTTCAGTTCAGTCGCTCAGTCGTGTCCAACTTTTTGCAACCCCATGAATCACAGCACGCCAGGCCTCCCTGTCTATCACCAACTCCCGGAGTTCACTCAAACTCATGTCCACCACCCCATACCAGGCACTGAACACACTATAACGTGGTATGAAGAATGGAGACGTCTGCGAGTTTAGCATGACCATTAACAGAAGACTCTCCTTCCAGCCTCCCCATGTGGCGTCTGAGCACCTTCTCAGCGTGCATTTGCATGGGGATCCTGCAAATCCAAGAAGGACTCTGGGCTGGGGGAGGGAGTTCTCAGGGTGGACTGAGCAAGCCCCGTGGAGGGACCAACACTGCCTTGGGACGTGCACAGAGAACGCTCGAACGTCCATTCTGACCCATCTCATGTGTCTTGTTTTAATTTCTATTTTTGTGAATGTTTAATAATATATGTACTATCACTATCACAGCACACGTACATAATTTATAAGTAAATATTGGGTGTGCCTGCTCAAAAAGTGTCTGCTAAGAGGATGTATGATCGAAAAAGCAAGGTAAGAACATTTCTAGAGCTCCTGGACAATGAAAAGCTTTAATCTGCTGCAAAAAAAAAAAAAAAAAAGCCTGCAATACTAAGAAAAGAATTTGCTTTTCCCCTTTAGGCAATGACTATTTTCAGAACTGTGTCTCTTCTTTCAGAAAAAAACTACCAGGGAACAACATAATACAAACCAGACAGACAGGCTAATACAGGAAACATGGTTGTTTAAAAAAAAAAAAAATCCAAGTGTGACTTCAAACAGGTAAGCACTGTTGCCACCTCTGTTAAAGGGTGTTTCCCTTGAGGAATTTTAATAAATATTTCAAATTTCGAATTTCAAAAACCTGCCTCAAGTTTACTCTAACATTTACAGATTACACTATACACTGTTCCTGTTGCTTCTTCCGGCCCATTCATACAATTTGCATTTTCACAAGTAGACACAGATGTCCTTCTCTGTACCCAGGTGATGAGGCAGAAGTAGGAAAAAAAAGATTTGCATCTCCTTTGAGAAGAGAAGGGGGCTTTCCCCAATGGCTCAGCAGGTAAGGAATCTGCCTGCAATGCAGAAAACACAGGTTTGATCCCTGGGTTGCAAAGATCCCCTGTAGAAGGGAATGGCAACCCATTCGAATTTTCTTGCCTGAAAAACCCCATGGACAGAGGAGCTTGGTGGGCTACAGCCCAGGGGGTTGCAAACAGTCAGACACAAATGAGCAACCAAGCACGACTAAGACACAAGTCACTCCTTATTAGAGCAGGAATCCCAGCTCACGTCACTAAGATAGATCCATTTACCACAAAGTGCAGTTAGAGAAATCTGGTTCACCAAAGCCTTGATTAGCTGCGGCATCGTGAATAACACACATGGTTAGAAACCCTCACCAGCTGAGGCACACCAAAAGGTCAACATGCCAAACGGACCATAAATATTCCTTCAACGATGACATTTCCAAAACAAAACAAGTTTTCTTTGTAAGGCTTTCAGTTCATGGCCATGAACACATGGCCTTGATGCAGATGCAAAATATGTAGAAGATAAGGTTGAATTCGGCCTGGTCTATCATACACTCTGAACGTTCTTTTAAATGGACCCCTGGGAGCAGCTTCCCAAGCCTACTTGACCTCTTGTATTATATTCATCAATTCAGAGGCCAGGTCAGTGAGAGGCATCTGCTCTCTTGAAGTGGGCTATATATGCATGGACGGGGAGACAGAGCCACTTCGCAGAGGAAGGGGAACACAGGAGCAGACCTCCAAGTGACCGGGAGGAGGAGAAACACTGGCTCCTTGGGGAAGAGAATTCCAGACAGACAGGAGAGCCCATGCAAAGCCCAAATCCAGAAGCATGCTCCCTGTTACCTAGGAAGAGCAAAGAAGTGAATACAACCAGCCCTGCAGGATCCAGTGGCAGCAGGTAGAGATGGCATCAGAGAAGAGGCTGGCTCAACTAAGACTTCAGATTTTAAGTGAGCTGGGAAGTCCATGCAGCAGGGAGGGACAGATGGTGGGAGGTGCATCAGAGTTTAGACCTTATGTGGCGTGTAATCTAAGGATCACACAGGGTGCTACGGAGACTGTCCCACACAAGAGTCAAAGGAGTGAGATGAGCTTAAAGGACCAAAGGTTCTTTGGTTTACTACTATTCCCTTTTATATTTTAGGTTTTCTGGTTATTCAGATTTCAACAAAGCTAAAGGAAATGGCAACCCACTCTAGTATTCTTGCCCGGAAAATCCCATGGACAGAGAAGCCTGGCTGGCTACAGTCCACGGTGTCACACAAGAGTCAGACACGGCCTAGTGACTAAACAGCAAACAGTTAACCCTATACACCACATCTTACATTATCCACTGTCTAATCCATCCACACAAGAAATACGAACCTGAGAAAGTCACACTTCCTCTCAACTCGACCTCGCTGAGAATTACTCTCACTGAAAATACACCAGTCCCTGAGCCAGCTGCCTTCCTGATATTCACTAGTGATATTTTAACAGCCCATCAACTTAAACAACGCCACGCAAAGGTTTACAAGTTATTTACAGGGACTTTTCTTTTTGTATGAAAGGAGCCCCATATTTTGTAGGGGAACAGCTTAAGGACAAAGAAAAGTATTTCATCAATAAAAGCTGTTATTCCTCCAACAGACATGGAAGGTGTGTGTATTTTACTCCTACCATCTGTCAAAAATTGTTCTGGACACTAGAATGTGGTCATGAGGAAACGACAAAACTCTTCACAGGAAGAAAAGAAGATTTGTCCCTTGTGAAACTCACATTGTTAAATATCCACAGAGAGAGAAGTCCGGCAGCAAAGTCAACAGAGAACATGTTGCCAAGATCATGCCATCGCTGCCAATAGTGTATTAACCCTCAACTGCTGAGTGATTAATTCCTTCGTAACAGTTCCCCCACTTTGTTCTTCCCGATTCCTGTGCAAAGATTACTGGAACAGCCAGTTGTTAAACTGCCCTGGGTGCAGAGCGGCACCCAGCATGGAGGTGGTCCCAGCCTCCACTGGCTCTTCGTTAAAACCATCCAGCCCAGAGACCTCCTGCAGTTCCTCCTAGGGAAACACCCCAGGATTCCTCATCACAGCGTCCACTCTCCCTACTTGGAGGTCTTTATCTAAGTGGAATTTATCACTACCCAGGGGTTTCCCAGGTAGCTCAGTGGGTAAAGAAACTACCTGCAATGCAGAAGACCTGGGTTCAATCACCTCCAGATCCCCTGGAGAAGGGAATGGCAACCCACTCCAGTAACTCTTGCCTGGAGAAGCCCATGGACAGAGGAGCCCAGTTATCATAGCGTCTCAAAGAGTCAGACACTACTGAGCCACAAAGCACACAGGGAAAACAGGAACAAATTAAATAATTCTCAAAACATTACTATGTCAAATGGTGATAGGGCTATGACAAAAACAAAACTGCTTAAAAAAAATTAACAGTTAACTTTATAGCCATTCGTATCTAAATGGTTGTTAATAACAAAGATCTCCCTCCCACAGAAGAAAATCTCTCTACTTGAAACAGTAACAAATCTAAAAAGACCTTCTGCTTCTCTCTCAGGTCTCCAAGGTGCCTGGCTGGCCGAACTTGAAACTTTGCAGCCTTCCATAAGGATATATTAGAAATCATTTCAGTCAACGGTCCTGATTAGGCGAATCATCTCACCAGGAAACACAGTGTCCAGCTATGAGATGAAAATGTTAGGGACTATTTTTAAAGTATTCACCAGTGCTATCTTCCGAAAGTCGTCTTTAGAAAGAGGAGGAAGAACATGTCTGATCGATCCCCCAGCGAGTGATTCAGAAAAGTTACGTTTCCATCGATCTCAGCTTTGCCATGCCTGGCATCACATTACTGACCTTTCCAAGTATAATACATCCTTTATAAACATACCAGATTAAATCTATCTGAAAATTTCAAGTTTTAGAAAAATGATACAGTGACACTTGAAATTACAAGCAATGCAACAGAGTCTGAAAATTCTCTCTGGTTAAAGTCATTAGTTTCTAAATGAAGAGTCATCAATCATCCAAGGTTTTGTTCAGTGATAAAGTAATGTTTGCTCTTAAAAGGACAAGAATGACAATTTAAATTCATCCATTCATTCCTCCATGCAAAAAATAGGTCTACAACTTAGTATTTACCAGAAGATAAAATCTGTGTTTTCTTAACATTAGTATAGCTTGAGTTTCATTGATTTCAATTGATTTCAATTTCATCCACATATGAAATAACTGCTAATTAAAGAGTGATGGAATTTAAAGATGCTATGAAACAAGAGCAATACTAAGCAGAAGCAATTAGAAAGTAACTAAAAGAACATCCAAACATTGTGAAGAAAGTGCTGTCACCAAGCCGCCATCGAGGTGTTTAACGCCTCCTGTCATGTCACCCACCGCCCCATCTTTCAGCACACACATGTGCAACCTTCATTTACACAGTTTAGCTCGAGTCATTGAAGGTGAAAGTAAACAGTGAGTTCCAGAGCATAAAGAGCCACGTTAAAAGCAGATGTTGGTTTCAACCCACCAGTGAGCTAAAATAACACCAGAAAAACTTTATTTTTCCACCTGGATTTTAAGAGTTACAACTGTATGAATACTGCAAAAGAATTAGATCTGTGACATGAAAAGACACGGAACTATCATACCATTCATGCTTCATGATTGTTTTTTTAAATCTGGGTACAATGATAACGAGGATATGATATTTTCCCTTAGGTTTTTGTTCAAGGAATAAAATATACACATAATCATTCTGATGCACTCAATTTGGTACAATTTCAATACAGTGTCATCTATGAGGTATTAAGGATAAGACACTAGTGCAGCACTTCAGATGGATCAACCCATCACGGTAAGAGCATCAACCAAGGAAACGGTAATCGGAATGGAGATGAGGGGACTGGTCCAGAAGATGAATTGTGTGATCTGCTGCTTATATGTTTTTGGGTGGGTAGAAGTAAGGCAAAGGCAGATGTGAAAAATGTCTTGACTGGCAGCAGGGAGTCCAGTGGAAACTACCAGTGAACACAAGGAAATAAGAACAAGAGCCAATTACAGAAAACAAGATGAATTCCACACGGAATGTCTTCTACTGGAAGGACTGACAAGTTATCTAACTGGAGACAGACTAAACAGCCTAACTGGCTGTCCAGACTTATGAGTTTAAGAACAAGGTTTGGATAAAAATGAGGAGGACAGGGGCTTCCCTGGTGGCTCAGTGGTAAAGAATCCACCTGTCAGTGCAGAGAACAAGGGTTCGATCCCTGGCCTGGGGAGTTCTACATGCCGAGGAGCAGCTAAGCCCTTGTGCCACAGCTACTGAAGCCTGTGCACCCTGGAGCCCACGCTCCACCAGAAGAGGCAGCGCCACAGGAAGAAGCGCCCGCACTGCAACTAGAGAAAAGTCCACAGAGCAAGAAAGACCCAGCACGGCCAAAAATCAGTAATAAAATTATCTTTAAAAAAAGAAAAGAAGCAGAGGAAGATCGGAATCCTACCCTCTTCCCAAGCCAGTGTGTAAAATGAAGAGAAAACGGAATTAAGGACACAACCATAGGGATCACATATTTTCAACAGCAGCACAGAGAAAAGAGAATTCACAATGCAAGCTGAGCAATCTCCAGAAAGGCACAAGAGAGCCAGGCAGGAAGAGGGAGCGAAACCAAAGAAGCTGAAAGAGGGGACAGTTTCAAAGAGGGAAGGACCAACCATTTCGAATATTTCACAGAAGCAACCTGAAGAATGCTAAGCGGCATCCATCGTTGGGCTCAGATGCAGAGAATCTGCCTGCAATGCAGAAGCCACAGGAGATGCAGGTTTGATCCCTGGGCTGGGAAGATTCCCCTGGAGGAAGAAATGGCCACCCACTCCAGTATTCTTGCCTGGAAAAGTCCATGGGCAGAATCGTGGGCTGTCCACAAACTGGTGGGGTCCATGGGGTCGCAAAGAGTCGGCTACGACTGAGGACCTGAGCACACAAACACAGACCCCTCGGAGACATGGATGCCAGAAGGCAGAGAGCTGAGAAAGCCAGAAACCAAGCCATGACAAGAGACACCCTCTTGAGAAGCTCTGCTGTGAAGAGGAGATATTTTTTGTAGTATTATGCCAGTGGGGGATTCACAGGTGGTGCTAGTCATAAGGAACTCACCTGCCAATGCAAGAGATCTAAGAGACGCAGGATTGGTCCCTGGGTCAGAAAGACTCCCCGGAGGAGTGCATGGCAACCCACTCCAGTATTCTTGCCTGGAGAATCCCATGGACAGAGGAGCCTGGTGGGCTACAGTCCAGAAGGTCACAAAAAGTCAGACATGACTGAAATGACTTAGCACACAGCACAGCACATTATGCCAGGGACAATTTGACTAAAATAGGTTAAATTTTCAAACAAACTCATAAACTAAGTGAAAGTTGTAAATATATAAAATTCAGATTTTAATCAGAGACCCCCTCAAAAATCTCACAATTTCCTTTTCCCTTCTACGTTATAGTTTTCATATCTTATTTTGATGGCAGGCAATGCTACCTAGCCTGAAGAGACCCCGGGTGATACTTATATCCTTAGATTATAAAACTTAAGAATCACAAAGATTTCCACTGTTTTACTTTCAGAGACAAAAAAACTATAAACCAGAAGCATGAATGGGAAATTGTGATTTATTTTTCTCCTCCCTTGGCATCCAGTGCAGCAACCAGCACTCGGCAGAGGCCCAATTCACATTTGTTAAACGGAACCAAAGGTCACACGGCTAATTAGGCTAGAGATTTGGCTAGCATCCAGTTCTTCTGATTCTCCAGGTAATTTTCTTTCAATGACAATTCAGAAGGTCATTCCTCACACCTACAGTAAACCTTTAAACCATCTTTAATTCTTAGGGAAATGCAAATCAAAATTATAATGAAACACCACCTCACACCCATTAGGATGGCCACTACTTAAAATACAACAGAAATAACAAGTGTTGGCGAGGATCTAGGGAAATTGGAATCCTTGGCCACTGCTACAAAATCGTGTGACTGTTTCTATATACTACAGGAAACAGTAAAATGGCTCCTCAAATACATCAAATGCAGAATTACCATTTGTTCCAGCAATTCCACTTTTGAAAATATATCTGAAAAAAGTGAAAGCAGATACTTGAAGAGGCATGTGTTCAACTATCTTCAGAGCAGCATCATTAGCCATGGCCGAAAGATGGATAACCCAACTGTCCATCAGCTGATTGAAATTGCGGAAAATCATTCAGCATTAAAAAGGAAGGAAATTTTGACAGATGCTAAAACATCAATGAACCCTGAGGACACTATGCTAAGTGAAATAAGCCAGTCACAAAAGGAAAACACTGCATGATTCCACTTATGTAAGGTACCTGGAGGAGTCAAATTCAGAGAGACAGAAAGCAGAATGGTGGTGGTTTCCAGGCTCTGTGGAGAGGAAAAGATGAGAACCGGTTGTTGAATGCGTAGAGTTTCAGTTTTGCAAGATGAAAAGAGTTCTGGAGACAGATGGTAGTGATGGTTACATAACATGAATGTACTTAATGCCACTGACCTGTACACTCAGAAATGGTTATGGAGGTAAATCTTATGTTTGTATATTTTCTGACAATTAAAAATTTTAATTTAGTTATAAAATTGATTTTTAAGCTTAGTGGGAGTGGATATATGGATCCATAAAATGACACCTTTTAAGAGGATATATTAGGTAAAATAGACAAGTGTTTCTGTAGCAGGGTCAAAATTTCTAGTGACCATGGATGTCATAGAAGAAACATAGGAACGCAGGCAGGTGAGCTGTGGTGGAGGACGAGGCAAGCTACAGAAAGCATGGGACTCCCCGAGCAAAGGCCCTCCTCACTGCGGCCAAGGGGTGTGCTGACACTCTGAGTTTTCAAGAGATGCTCCCAGCCCAAATATCTATGTGAAATTTCCACACACTGTCAACCAAACGAAAGTCACCCACAGGCCACTATTTTCAAGTCAATTTCCATAGTCATGTTTACTATGTCAGTACATCAATATCAGTGTATAGCCTCTAACTTGGATAAGACACTTGCTAAAACCTGACTAGAGGGACATTTTCTGCTTCTCCATAAATACTGAACACGAATTCACATTTATTACCACACAATGAAGATAGCTTTTTTCCCCCATAAAGGATCATTTTTTATACTAAAATTGTTGGGCTATGCTGTCAGTTTTGCTCTCTGGTTCCCTTCATGCTAGATTAGATAAATGGGCATAAAAATCAAATGCTTTGTTTCAGGCCACATTTCCTTTAATTTTCTGACTGTTCTGTGAGTGATGTCACCATGCAGAACTCATGATCTTTAACACAACTCAGATACAAAGACCCTCCCTGAGCTAATAAAAGGAAAAATGCACAACTCCCAGTCCCCATCGCAGGGTACAAATTCACTTCGATTTGCTTGCAAGGTTACTCCACAATATCGATTCTTTAAAGACCCCAGCAATTCACCTAATGTGTGTTTAGACTCACACTACATTAAAGAAAATCCACACAAAAACACATAGTTCATATCCTTCTCTACTAACTCCCTATGTATGCTCACCGCATGCAATTTTAAATTACCCACTGATCACAGGTAAAGAATAGCATGCACAGTTTGCATAAGGTGACAGTCACATTAATATAAAACATAAATGTACTACAAGCCCAGGGCATTTAGCACAGAATACACATTATTTCAGTGATATATTTGTAGAGATACACACACATGGTGAACAGAATTATGAACCACTAATCTTCATCAATGCCACCATTAAAAATTAATTCTCTGATGTATGTAACCACCTGGAAAATGACTTATGAGATAATTTTAAATGGAAAACACAAACTCTGAAACTGTGCCTAACCTATGTTTGCAGCCCTAGAAAATGATATATTAAGGATGAACTAGGCCAGAAGTCCATACTTACAGAAAAACTGTTCAAGGCTAGTTTTTTCAATGCAGAGAATACTTGCTTTCTTCATAAATTTTTAGTTTGTTCACTTTAGTACTGACATCCTGCTGTCTGTGCAATACACATAAAAATATGTACAACGTATTTTGTGGATGTGTGTGTCTGTGTGGGTTTTTCCCCAACATAAAGGAAAAGATCAATCCCAAATAATCTTGAATGACAGCTAGGTTTCTGATGAGCAGCTCAAATCAATTGATGGAAGCTGCCAGAAGAGCTGTTATTGCAAAGGATGCTGAGGCTCAGTGGGAAAGACGATGCCAACAGCACAAACATCTGCCCTGGGTTTCGGAAGGGGAGCAAAGGCTCCATGCCAGCGATTCGCCAAATCCGTCTCAGCACTAACATCAAAAACATGGATTCTGTAGAAGGACCAAGAGTAGTCTGTGGCTTTCCATACAACAACCAACTCAATAGGCCTTGGCAACTCAAAACATGACATAGCTAATGAGTTCTTAGCTAACTAATTAGATAACAATACAGAGAAGCCCATGCAGACCATTTTCAATATTATAAAACTAAACTCTTAAAAACGAACACAGGCGCTTCACTGACAAGGCACAGACACGTGCTCTGGAATCAGCACAGACACCTACTTAGCTTGTCTTATTATTGTGAACTGAAAGTTGCTCAGTCGTGTCCAACTCTTTTGCCACCCCATGGACTGTACAGTCCATGGAATTCTCCAGGCCAGAATACTGGCGTGGGTAGCCTTTCCCTTCTCCAGGGGATCTTCCCCACCCAGGGATCGAACCCATGTCTCCCACATTGCAAGCAGATTCTTTACCAGCTGAGCCACCATGTCTTATTATTAGGTGGCTGTAATTCCTAGTTGTGCGTGCCTACATGCTCAGTCACTTCAGTCATGTCTGACTCTTTGCAACCCTATGGACTGTAGCCCACCAGGCTCCTCTGTCCACGGAATTTTCCAGATAAGAATACTGGAGTGTGCTGCCATGCCTTCCTGCAGGGGTTCTTCCCAACTCATGGATCGAATCTAGGTCTCCTGCATTGCAGACAGATTCATTATCATCTGAGCCACCAGGTAAACCCAGTTCCTATTTGTTTGCAATAAAATGTTCTAATGTTTTGCCTCTACATAGTACAGAAGCCTTCAAAGAGAGAAGAGCCCGAGTAAACATCTATTTACAGAACACACGGCTTGAGCACCATCTAAGTTTGGGGTTAATCCTTTATTTAATAAATATCTGCTTTCCTATAAGGTTATAATTCTGTATAACCATTCTATTGTAAAGAAGCAAATGGTACTGTCCTGTACTTAGAGTTAATCAACAAGAAACACAGAGAACCAGCTCAAGCCACAGTGGCAGGGTTGACCACTCAGCAAGTTCCCTGACCATAAGGGGTTCTTGATTTAGACACTTGAACCCATGCTAAGCCTCACTGGCTGCTTTCATTCATTTTCTATATATATACAGGACAATTCAAACTTCAGAAAAAATAGAAAAAGGCTAAAAATAATCCACAGTTGAAAAGAGACTGAAAAAAAGAGGAAGCTCTAATTTCCAGCAGGTGTCTTAACACCCGGGGGCAGAATCTTGACCATGTGGGAACAAGACAAGCTCGTTCATGCGTCATTTACAGAAAGCTAAAGGCACAGGTGAAATCTCACATGGATTAGCCACGAGAGGAAAGTTCAAGTAAGCTCTGGGCTCACTAACCAGCCGGGATAATAGAAGAGTAAACACAGAAGAGCTCTTACTCGGGGCAAAGTTCAGTCAACATGGGTCATGTGCCAAGAGGAAACCTCACCAACCCACGGAGAACATCTGGCCTGGGAGGGGTGAGCATTTCCACAACTCTCAGTTTTAGCAGGTGTAACACGAGTACTCTAATGAAGAGACCACTGCAGCAGCAGAGCAAGGGGGAAAATGGGAGGAGCAAAGACTTAGGAGAAAAATCGACTTCTGCTTTATGGACTACGCCAAAGCCTTTGACTGTGTAGATCACAGCAAACTGGGAGAAATTCTTAAAGAGATGGGAATACCAGACCAGCTGACCTGCTTCCTGAGAAATCTGTATGCAGGTCAGGAAACAACAGTTAGAACCAGACATGGAACAACAGACTGGTTCCAAATCGGGCAAGGAGTACGTTAAAGCTGTATATTGTCACCCTGCTAATTTAACTTATATCCAGAGTACATCATGCGGAACGCTAGGCTAGATGAAGCACAAACTGGAATCAAGATTGCTGGGAGAAATATCAATAAATCAGATATGCAGATGACACCACTCTTATGGCAAAAAACAGAGGAACTGAAGAGCCTCTTGACGAAAGTGAAAGAGGAGAGTGAAAAAGTTGGCTTAAAACTCAGCATTCAAAAAACGAAGATCATGGCATCCGGTCCCATCACTTCATGGCAAAAAGATGGGGAAACAGTGGACAGTGGCTGACTTTATTTTGGGGGGCTCCAAAATCACTGCAGACAGTGACTGAAGTCATGAAATTAAAAGATGCTCACTCCTTGGAAGAAAAGTTATGACCAACCTAGACAGCATATTAAAAAGCAGAGACATTACTTTGCCAACAAAGGTCCATCTAATCAAAGCTATGGTTTTTCCAGTAGTCATGTATAGATGTGAGAGTTGGACTATAAAGAAAGTTGAGTGCTGAAGAATTGATGCTGTGGTGCTGGAGAAGACTCTTGAGAGTCCCTTGGACTGCAAGGAGATCAAGCCAGTCTATCCTAAAGGAAATCAGTGCTGATTATTCATTGGAAGGACTGATGCTGAAGCTGAAGCTCCAATACTTTGGCCACCTGACGCAAAGAAGTGATTCCTTGCATCACTGATGCTGGGGAAAATTGAAGGCAGGAGGAGAAGGGGATGACAGAGGATGAGATGGTTGGTTGGCATCACTGACTGGATGGACATGAGTTTGAGCAAGTTCCAGGAGATGGTGATGGACAGGGAAGCCTGGCATGGTACAATCCATGGGGTTACAGAGAGCTGGACACGACTAAGTGACTGGACTGAACTGAAACACTTAGGATGAAGGTCTAAGGAGCCTGCACTTTTAGGGCAGTAACATAATCTGTTCTCCCCAGTTATCAAACACTGGCTCTTTCAGGTTCCAGATCGAGCATCACTTCCTTACAAGCCTGACCCTGACCCTAATCCAGACCCTGACCCTCTGGTATAAAGTTGCATTTATGTACCATAATCTCTTGTCACACCTGACATCCAGCATGGCCGTGATGATCAAAATCATCTAATCAGTTTGAACACTTAGTCTCCCCGATCCACCGCCCACTCCCCAACCATAATTAAGTCCCCTGATGGGGCTGTATTGGCCAAGTCCACTTCTGCATCTTCAGCACAATACCTGGCACGGGGCACTTAAGTCTGGATGGATGGATGGAAGGAAAAAAGGAAGGAAGGGAAGAAGGGACAGAGGGCCTCAGAGGGCAACTCCTTCTACTGTATTGTGAATGAATATTTTCCAGAACTCTAAGCCCACTGACCTAGAGCCAGACATCTTGGAATGTGAAGTAAAGTGGGCCTTAGAAAGCATCACTACGAACAAAGCTAGTGGAGGTGATGGAATTCCAGTTGAGCTATTTCAAGTCTTGAAAGATGATGCTGTGAAAGTGCTGCACTCAATATGCCAGCAGATTTGGAAAACTCAGCAGTGGCCACAGGACTGGAAAAGGTCAGTCTTCATTCCAATCCCAAAGAAAGGCAATGCCAAAGAATGCTCAAACTACCGCACAATTGGACTCATCTCACACGCTAGTAAAGTCATGCTCAAAATTCTCCAAGCCAGGCTTCAGCAATATGTGAACCGTGAACTCCCAGATGTTCAAGCAGGTTTTAGAAAAGGCAGAGGCACCAGAGATCAAATTGCCAACATCCACTGGATCATGGAGAAAACAAGAGAGTTCCAGAAAACCATCTATTCCTGCTTCATTGACTATGCCAAAGCCTTTGACTGTGTGGATCACAATAAACTGTGGATCATTCTGAAAGAGATGGGAATACCAGACCACCTGACCTGCCTCTTGAGAAACCTGTATGCAGGTCAGGAAGCAACAGTTAGAAGTGGACATGGAACAACAGACTGGTTCCAAATAGGAAAAGGAGTACATCAAGGCTGTATATTGTCACCTTGATCATTTAACTTATATGCAGAGTCCATCATGAGGAACGCTGGGCTGGAAGAAGCACAAGCTGGAATCAAGATTGCCGGGAGAAATATTAATAACCTCAGATATGCAGATGACACTACCCTTATGGCAGAAAGTGAAGAGGAACTGAAAAGCCTCTTGATGAAAGTGAAAGAGGAGAGTTAAAAGGTTGGCCTGAAGCTCAACATTCAGAAAACAAAGATCATGGCGTCTGGTCCCATCACTTCATGGGAAATAGATGGAAAAACAGTGGAAACAGTGTCAGACTTTATTTTTTTGGGCTCCAAAATCACTGCAGATGCTGATTGCAGCCATGAAATTAAAAGACGTTTGCTCCTTGGAAGGAAAGTTATGACCAACCTTGATAGTATATTAAAAAGCAGAGACATTACTTTGCCAACCAAGGTCCGTCTAGTCAAGGCTATGGTTTTTCCCGTGGTCATGTATGGATGTGAGAGTTGGACTGTGAAGAAAGCTGATCACCGAAGAATCGATGCTTTTGAACTGTGGTGTTGGAGAAGACTCTTGAGAGTCCCTTGGACTTCAAGGAGATCCAACCAGTCCATTCTAAGGGAGATCGATCCTGGGTGTTCATTGGAAGGACTGATGCTAAAGCTGAAACTGCAATACTTTGACCACCTCATGCGACGAGTTGACTCACTGGAAAAGACTCTGATGCTGGGAAAGGTTGGGGGCGGGAGGAGAAGGGGACGACAGAGAATGAGATGGCTGGATGGCATCACCGACTCTGTGGACATGAGTTTGAGTGTACTCCGGGAGTTGGTGATGGATAGGGAGGCCTGGCATGCTGTGATTCATGGGGTCGTGGAGAGTCGGACACGACTGAGCGACTGAACTGAACTGAACTGAAGCCCGCCTAGCGACCAGTATACTCCATCAACCTGAAAAGTCTCAAAGTGCTTTTAAGTTCTTTAACACACGTTTAATCATTAATTAAACAACATTGGGCAATATATTTATTGCTTTGTGATAAGGCATGTTAGCAGGTTCCTGTACCGTATACAGAAGGTTAATTCGGTAACCACCACTAGTCCTGACAGTCTCATTACAGAGCCAGGTGTCACCTTGCTGAGAGGAAGAGCATGCACGTCGTCTCTGGCTTTCCCCACTCATTTCACAAGGGAATGATCTACTATTTATTAATTTTATAAAATCATGGCCAGCAAGTTGACAATGAAGCCCTTGAGTTCCACCACAGGATGAAGACCAGGCAATTCATCTTTGAAACTCTCACCAAGAACTGCAAGATCTGAGCACTGGGCCTGACTACAGAAGCCTGCAAACCCAGCCTCCCTCATCTCTTCCCATCAATATTTGGATTTCAGTCATCTAAGATGCTCCTTAATCCTAGGCTCTTGGAGACAGTGTCCCCCCAGCATGTCAGGATCAAGTAAAGACAACAAGTGAGGCTCCCAAGATGGATTTGTGAGGAACGGATGTATGTGTACCTAATCATCCCTGAACTAATCCAAATGTCCAATTCAAGTGAGGAGAACTGTTGGAAATGAATTAAAATTCATAACACACACACACACACACACCAAGCCGGTCCTGGACTGATGAAGGTTTTCAAGGAGGGATAAATCAAAAGTTTGGGATTGACATTTACACACTACTATATTTAAAATAGATAACCAGCAAAGACCTACTGCATCGCACACAGAACTACACTCAAGATTTTGTAATAACTTATAAGGGAAAAGAATTGATACATATATGTGCATAGCTGAATCACTTTGCTACACACCGAAAAACTAACATAATATTGCTGTTGTTGTTCTGTCACTAAGTCATGTCCGATTCTTTAAGTCCCTATGGTCTACAGCACGCCAAGCTTCCCTGTCCTTCAGTATCTGCCAGAGTTAGTTCAAACTCATGTCCACTGAGTCCGTGACACCATCCAGCCATCTCATCCTCTGTCACTCCTTTCTCCTTTTGCTCTCAATCTTTCCCAGAATCAGGGTTTTTTTTTCCAGTGAGTCAGTTCTTGTTGTATAATAAATCAACTATCCTTCAACTTTAAAAATAAAATATAGCTCAAAACAGAACTGTTAATATTAAAAAACTCTTTAGAAAAGGTTTTAAAAATACAGATTAATGACTGTTCCCCACACTCACGTGCAGCATGCTTTATTTGAAGAATTTATTTCTAAATCTCTCCGTTATGCATGACAGAGGCATTCACCCAGATCACAGAACCTTTCGTCTCAAAATACCCAAAGGGACCGCTTGCTCTCAACGTTCAGTCAGCACACATTAGTATTTATAAAGCATTCCATCATAGCAGCACCTCTCAAATGAAAAGGCAAAGAACACTATTATCAATATTAAAACCCTCCATCTTTTAAAAAGGCTGCATCGATTTTCCCCACCACTCTGATTCCATCAATGCCAGTGTCAGCTCCACGAAGTGGCCACCACCATATAACAGCTTATATTGATAATTCCCAAATGAACTTTCCTAATTTTCTATAGTTTCTCAACCCATGCACTATACAACTTATTCACCAGGACATCAGCTAGGAAAAGGCTTGGAGTGATCAGAAATACCCAAACCAGTCTTCCCATGGAGCTAACATACTGCAAGTGCATTTTTAAATATGAAGCAACGTTGAGGTTCTATTAAGAAGGGCAAACAGGACACCTTCTGGTTCATTAGAGCTAAAACGAGCCTTCCCACCATCAATGTTAGGCTTCCAGGTAGCCAGTGGTAAAGAACCTGCCTGCCAATGCAGGAGCCACAGGAGATGTGGGTTCGATCTCAGTCAGGAAGATCCCCTGGAGGAAGAAATGGCAACCCACTGCAGTATTCTTGCCTGGAGAATTCCATGGAGAGAGGAGCCTGGCGGGCTACAGTTCATGGAGTCACAAAGAGTTAGACATGACTGAGCGATCATCGATGGGATAAAAACAGCAGCATAGCAGCTGCTGTAGCTACTCCATGAGGAGTACACGGGGCATCAGATGCAATAGACATCAAGTACCAACCACTTTGAGTATACTGTCATTCAATCCTCACAACCCTGTAGCAGAGGTGTGGAGTCCCACCCCAAGGACTGGGGTGGGACTCCACAGAAATGGAGCCCAGAACCAAGCTCATCTCAGGAACTGAGTCTCTCTGTAACCTCTGCTGAAGCTCCTCAATCATCACCAGCAAGTTTCCAAATGAGGCAAAAATGCCCATGCTGGTAGTCACTCTATAGTGTCCTAACCAATCACTTAACGCCACCCTTCCAGGAGGAATTTTCTTAATCTGGAGGCTATAAAAATTGGCTATGCAAGGAGACACAGGTTCAATCCCTGGGTTGGGCAGGTTCCCTGGAGGAGGAAATGGCAACCCACTCCAGAACTCTTGCCTGGAAAATCCCATGGACAGAGGACCCTGGCAGCTAGTCCCTGAGGTCACAAGGAGTTAGGCACCACTAAGCTCGCGCGTGCACACCGCACACGCACAGCATCTCCCTGGCCGGTCAGGAGATCAGCCTCAGGGCACGCTCTCAGTGCCCATATTATTTCTGCTCTTTGTTCTTAATAAACTCACTCCCTTCTGAAATGCTCTACGGCTGCAAATTCTTTTCCTGCCCATGCTTGGACTGCCATGGCAGTAAGTACTATTAGGAGCCTAAGGCACAGAGAGTTTAAGTAACTTCCCGGCATCACAAAGCACAGCAGAGCCAAGATTCAGGTCCAGCGGACCAACTCCATGTTCCTGATCTTTACACCACCTTGCCCCCTAGTCTCTGTTACCTCACCTGTTAACTCACAGTATCCAGTCCTAAAACAAGCAGCATTGCAAAGGGTCCTTCAGTCAAGTTCCAGGCGGCCAGCCTACGAAAGGAGCAGAGGTCAACAGCGAGATGTCTCCCGGCGACCTCCACAAGCCTCCCAGCGTCACTGCCTCTCCATCCTTCCAAACTCAGCTCACATTTTCCCTCTCCATCAGCCTGAACAGACCTCACCTGCCTTTAAATAAAAAAAATAAATCCTCTCTGCTCCCAAGAGGGTACTACTAATAATCTTTTCACAAAGATGGATCTTGACTCTCTAAGGAGATAAGTTTTATGAAACTTGGAACCACTCCTATTTTCTCTCTTGCCCTATATAAACAGGAAATCACGAATAATCCCTTTTTCTTTCTTTTTTTCTGCAACCAGAAATGTAGCCATGTAAATTCAATAAAGCCATTGATTAGCTGTCACCTTCCAAAGATAGCCGTCCAAGGTATTCTTTCATCCATATAAATTTACGAAACATTGTCAAGTTTTCCCCAGGAGTGGCTGGGCTTTCATCAAATCATACCATAATCACCAAGAAAATGCTAAATCCAGCACAATCAATAGAATGGGTACATGACCAATATCCACTTTCTGCTCTCAAGACTTAATTAAAAATTCAAAAGGAAAAAACACCTTAAAAGTGAACCATCCAAAAAAAATTTTTAAAGGAAAGGTGATAAAGAGAATGGCCTCAAGTTGGATAAAAAAAGACTGAATTGGATAAATTTTACTGTTCCCTAAAATGTGTCTCCAGGTATTTTTTGAAATACTGTCATTTAGTACCAGCTTCTACTCCTGCTTCCTGCCTTCCCTCTTCTTACTCTTATTCTGGTTGGAAGAAAATGTAGAACAAAACATCAGCTGTAAAGGGGTCTGATCTTCAGGTAAAAGCTCCCATAACATGTGGGCACTCAGTCACCCAAACCTCTGCAGGCTTACTCATTACCAAGTAGCCAGACTTCCTCTTTTCCTTCAATAACAGGAATTTGCTGTTGTTGTTTAGTCGCTAAGTCCTGTCTGACTCTTTGCAACCCTATGGACGGTAGCCCACCAGACTCCTCCGTCCATGGGATTTCCCAGGCAAGAAGACTAGAGTAGGTTGCCATTTCTTTCTCCAGAGGATCTTCCCGACCCAGGGATTGAGCCCGTGTCTCCTGTATTGGCAGGCAGATTCTTTACCACTGAGCCACCAGAGAAGCCCTAAGAGGAATTTATAAAGTACTTATTATTCACAAGGCACTCTTCAGGGATTATTATTATTAAGCATCACAGCAGCCCACGTATTTTCATCTCCATTTAAAAGTAATGAGCCCAAGCTTTGGAGATGACGAAGTTCTACAAACGTCAGAGTGGCTTCCAGGAAGGCTCACTGAGTAGATAGAATTTTGAAAACTTTTCTCTGCTTAATCATTTCAACTACCAGACACTGTAATGTTTCTGGATCTCTAACAGAGATGTTTAACTGGTAAAATCTAACAAAAAATACCAAAGACTTTTTAAAAGATTTAAAATGTTAAACAAATTCAAAGTATTTTTAATATTCTCATGTCCAAGGGGGTTTAATGACATCTTAAATACATTAATAAAAGACCTATCATCTCACCATCCAATTAACCATGGGGATATTTTTTCCACATGTGCCTTTAAGAAATTGTAACCCTGCACAGAGGCACATAATGAAAAGCGACTCAGCCCCGACTAGATCGCTTCCATAAAGTAACCACCAGTAAGTTTCTAGTGCTCATCTCCAAAACAACAAAAAATACACACACATATTCATATACTGTGGGGTGCTGCGTCCAGTTGTGTCTGTTTGTGACCTCGTGGACCGTAGCCCTCCAGGCTCCTCTGTCCATGGGATTCTCCAGGCAAGAATACTGGAGTGGGTTGTCATTTCCTGCTCCACAGGATCTTCCTGACCCAGGGATCGAACCCACAGTTCCTGCACTGCAGGCAGATTCTTTACCGTCTTGAGCCCCCAGGGAAGTTCACTCGTATATCTGCACACAAATGGGTTTCGCTCTACACGGTTTCACACCACGCTTTATCACATAACATCAAAAGCAACAACAAAACCAGTGCTTTGTAAGTCCTCACCGAGTTAGCCCTGACTCATAGCCATTATCAAAACAACAACATTTCAAGGCAAGGTTGCTGGTTTTCCAACTGGCTAGATTCAGGATGTCATTACATCAGAAAACTACCAAAATCACACTGACAAGACAACCAGAACTGGTCAGCAAAATCTGCATAAAAAAAAACCAGTTTAACCAAAGCGCCAACCTATCTTTCCTGACATATATGAATGTCAGTATGGTTTCCTACTGGAATGAGTGCAGATGACCTTGATGAGTGTTCTGTTCAAAAGCACAGGATGCTGTGCACAGGACTTCAGTTTGCAGGGCACGAGGGAGCCCTCCTTACGCCCTCTCCATTCCAACTGCCACAGCATCAACTGCATCAGCTGGCTATTGCATCCCACAAGGCCACAGACTCAACGTCCACTAGAGGAGGGTACCTAGGTGGTGTGTCAGAAGCTCCCAGGGGGACAAGCAGAATGTCCAGCACAAGTCACTCCAGTTTCCCCAGGACTACAGCAAACAAAACATCAACCTCATTGGCATACTGTGGACCCTCCAAAGATCTATTTGACAAATGCACCTAATGCTTAGAAATGAACAACTGAGTAACAAAAAAGCATCAATCACTTTTGCTCAGCAGGAATTTTATCTTCATTGTAAAATGTCAACATCTGCATGTATTTAAAAGCTCCCATCATTTAAAAACACAAGAACACTAGAAGGCAGTTCTCCTGAACATTCAGGAATGACACAAGGTGTTTAGTGGAAGGGACCACCTGCTTTAATCCACAAATCTAGGACAACAATTGCGTGGTCTATGCATCACTCGAGTCAGATAAAGGAGAGAGACCCTTTCAAAATATCCAACTTTGTGTATTCGTAATCTTTGGGCAAGAAACTGCTCTGAAGGGATGTATTTATCAAACCATGTCAAGTCTATCCTCAGAGGAGGGGCTCGCAGAATTCCAGGGCGTCATGGCTGCACTGAAAGCAGCCTCTGAGGTGAGAGCCTTTCACTCCGCCTTCACCCTGGGATGAGAGGACCAGCTGCTTCCAATCCCAGGATGCAGGGAAATTCCTGGAGTCTTATTCGGAACAGACTCTAGTCTTGTGGTTAAACGGTTTCACTGTAGCTTCATTCTTCACAGTAGAATGGTTGAAAGCACTGGATGGAATGCAAAAGTTGGGAAAAAAGGAAGATTCCATCCCAGTGGGTGGTCCTGGGCGTCTCTGAGTCTCAGTGTTTTCTTCTATTAAACAGGGATGACCCCTGCCTAGGAGGGGCTCCCCAGGAGGCTCAGCAGTAAAGAATCCACCTGCCAATGCAGGAGACCCAAGAGGTGCGGGTTCAATCCCTGGGTTGGGGAGATCCTCTGGAGTAGGAAATGGCAAACCACTGCAGTATTCAAATGCAAACCACTTAAGAATCCCATGGGCTGAGGAGCCTGGTGGGCTATAGTCCACGGAGTTGCAAAGAGTCAGACACAGCTGAGCATACATGCAGGCTACCTAGGAGGGGCCCTGATAGGATTAGAATAAATAAAATAATGCTGCCATCTAACAGAAACTCAGCAATGGCAGGCTGCTGGCACATTAAGTGAAATATAGCAGCTGAGCCTGTATGCCCTAAAAACTAGGAAAAGCCAAAAACATCTTCCATTCAAGAAAAAAAAAAAAACTATCAATGAAAAGGCACATATTGGCCAATGAACCCTAAAACTAAGCAATAAATGAGTGACTTAGGATCTTGAGCTTACGGTGATAAAGCCAAAAATGACATAAGACTGGAAGTTGGAAAGGAAGTAATTAATAGAGCAACTGAATACTAAGCTGTTCTTAATGACCAAGGCTAGGCCTCTTGTGTTTAAACTTTTATATGTGTGTGTCTCACACAGAGTTCATGACATTTAAAAAACAATTTGCCATGTACCTTTTCAGTTCTGCTAACTCTTCTGGTTCAAATATTAACACAGGAAACTTCCTGGGAACCTTCTTTCTCATTCTTGGCTAAAGCTAAGTATCTCTGAGCCAGCTCACCTGAGATTAAAGAGAGCGAAAGAAATTTCAGAGAAATTCTACTTGTTTCAACAGGCCTAAAATATGGAAGGCAACTTCTGCAAAAGCTTTTTAACAAGGTCCTGAAACAATATATAAGATATACCCATATGAATGCAGAGTTCCAAAGAATAGGAAGGAGAGATAAGAAAGACTTCCTCAATGATCAATGCAAAGAAATAGAGGAAAACAATAGAATGGGAAAGACTGGAGATCTCTTCAAGAAAATTAGAGATACCAAGGGAAAATTTCAGGCAAAGATGGGCTCGATAAAGGACAGAAATGGTATAGACCTAACAGAAGCAGAAGATATTAAGAAAAGGTGGCAAGAATACACATTAGAACTATACACAAAAGATCTTCATGACCCAGATAACCACGATGGTATGTATGATCACTCACCTAGAGCCAGACATTCTGGAATGCAAAATCAAGTGGGCCTTAGGAAGCATCACTACGAACAAAGCTAGTGGAGGAGATGGAATTCCAGTTGAGCTATTTTGAAACCTGAAAGATGATGCCGTGAAAGTGCTGCACTCAATATGCCAGAAAATTTGGAAAACTCAGCAGTGGCCACAGGACTGGAAAAGGTCAGTTTTCATTCCAATCCCAAAGAAAGTCAGTGCCGAAGAATGTTCAAATTACTGCACAATTGCACTCATCTCACATGCTAGCAAAGTAATGATCAAAATTCTCCAAGCCAAGCTAAAACAGTACATGAACTGTGAACTTCCAGATGTTCAAGCTGGATTTAGAAATGGCAGAGGAGCCAGAGATCAAATTGCCAACATCCACTGGATCATCGAAAAAGCAAGAGAGTTCCAGAAAAACATCTACTTCTGCCTTAATGACTATGCCAAAGCCTTTGGCTGTGTAAATCACAAAAAACTGAGGAAAATTCTGAAAGAGATGGGAATACCAGACCACCTGACCTGCCTCTTGAGAACCTGTATGAAGGTCAGGAAGCAACAGTTAGAACTGGACATGGAAAAACAGACTAGTTCCAAATAGGGAAAGGAGTACATCAAGGCTGTATATTGTCACCTTGCTTATTTAACTTATATGCAGAGTACATCATGAGAAATACTGGGCTGGAGGAAGCACAAGCTGGAATCAAGATTGCCAGGAGAAATATCAATAACCTCAGATATGCAGATGACACCACCCTTATGGCAAAAAGCGAAGAAGAACTAAAGAGCATCTTGATGAAAGTGAAAGAGGAGAATGAAAAAGCTGGCTTAAAACTCATCAGAAAATGAAGATCATGGCATCTGGTCCCATCACTTCATGGCAAATAGATGGAGAAACAATAGAAATAGTGACAGACTATTTTTCGGGCTCCAAAATCACTGCAGATGCCTCTTGCAGCCATGAAATTAAAAGACGTTCGCTCCTTGGGAGAAAAGCTATGACCAACCTAGACAGCATATTAAAAAGCAGACATTACTTTGCCAACAAAGGTCCACCTAGTCAATGCTATAGTTTTTCCAATAGTCAAGTATGGATGTGAGTGTTGGACTATAAAGAAAGCTGAGCACTGAAAAATTGATGCTTTTGAACTGTGGTGTTGGAGAAGACTCTTGAGAGTCCCTTGTACTGCAAGGAGATCCAACCAGTCCATCCTAAAGGAGATCAGTCCTGGGTGTTCATTGGAATGACTGATGCTGAAGCTGAAGCTCCAATACTCATTGGCCACCTGATGCAAAGAACTGACTCACTGGAAAAGGCCCTGATGCTGGGATAGATTGAAGGCTGGGAAAGATTGAAGGAGGAGAAGGGTACGACAGAGAATGAGATGGTTGGATGGCATCACTGACTCAATGGACATGAGTTTGAGTAAATTCCAGGAATTGGTGATGGACAGGAAAACCTGGTGTCTATGGGGTCACAAGGAATCGGACAGGACTGAGCGACTGAACTGAACTGAAACAGTGAACTAGGTAGGAAGAAACCCGCATGACAAAAGAGGAGATAAGGAAAGGGGTGGAGGGAATCTGTGGAGGTAAAGAGTCAGAGAAGATGAGGATATTGAATTTCAGGGCCTGATCCTGCAACAGACAAGAAACTGTAGGACAAAGATTAATAGATACACCGTACAGGACATTTTGTTACCAATGAGAGGGTAAACAAGCCTCCAGAACCCCTAGGCCCCAAATTCTCATAGGGGCCATGCAGCAGCGAAAGTGCTGAAACCCTAAAGGCACTTCCAGACTGCAAACCTATACAGCTAAACTAATGTTATATATTTAAATCTAATCTTCCATATTACACAAGACTATCATAACAATAATGCCGGTTACTGTTCAAGTGATACAATGTTCTTCTCCAACATACTACCTAAGTTTTCAGACTAATACTCAACTTGTTTCATAATGCTACAAATGGTCCACCCTCACAACCAAACCCAGAAAGTATTACACAATCATTATTTGTTTGTGGTTTCATTTGACTTTGGGAGGCTTGGGGGGTTTGTGTTGTGGTTTGCTTTTGCCCCTTGGTTCTGAACATAGTCACAGTCACACGGACCTAAGTTCAATACTTTTGGTTTCTCCTGATCAGTTCATAGGTCTCTCGTGAATATTCTCCTTTATTAGCTGATTTAAGTTGGAGCAGGGTTGCTTTACAAAGTTGTGTTGGTTTCTGCTTTTCAACACAGTGAATCAGCTATATGTATACATGCTCCCCTTCTTCTTGGACCTCCCTCCTATATCCCCATCCCGCTCATCACAGGGCGCTGAGCGGGGCTCCCTGCACTACACAGCAGCTTCCCACTAGTGGCTCCCATTTCCATGGCAGTGCACATCCATCAATCCCAGTCTCCCGGTTCATCCTACCCACCACCACTGTCTCCACACACCTGTTCCCTGCATCTGCATCTCTACTCCTACCCCATGAACAGGTTCACCTGTTCCATTTCCCTAGATTCCACATACATGTGTTAATATGAAGAGGAAAATTTAAAATCTTGCACCCAGCTAGAAGTAACTTCATGCTCAGTTCTGCCTCTGCAACTCAGCTAGCTCCTTGCAAAGTCATGTAAGTTACATAGTTTTGGGAAGACAGAAACTTGCAACAATGCTAGCAGCTGAAACTTACCTCACTCACCCCTGTCAATTGCCCAGCCCCTGTGCTCCTGCATAACCATGTTTGTTTGTGTAAAGATCAGGCATCCCCCACTGTTGTGTCCTGCATGCAGGAAACCCCTACTCTGAACTAGCCTACTCACAGTCAGCACTGCCCACTAAAGTCTGGTGTCATGCACTGTCTATAAAAACTCTGTAACTCCTTTGTTTGGGGCTCAGAGCTGGTAGAGTTAACTCCTCTGGGTCCACGAGCATAATAAACCTGAGTTCTCCAACTCTCCAGGTGCGGTGTTTGGTTTCCCAACAGACCGACTTCTGCAACAATATACAACACATGTTTTGCTCTTTCTGACTGACTTCACTCTGTATGACAGACTCTAGGCCCCTCCATGTCTCTACAAATGACCCAATTTTGTTCTTTTTTATGACTGACTTTTAATGAACACAGTTGAAACAGGCTATCCGATACTTTCAGTTTCTCAAAAGCATCCATCCATCATTTTCTCTAAACAATCTCTTTTTCCCAAATCTGCCTCCAGGCTGTTGTGCCTGCCCACTCCTCCCGCTAGGCGCTGGCAGTCCTGCCTCTGGAGGCCACCCTTCCCTGCTTGCCTCCCATCACCCCCCCAACCCCACCCCACCCCACCCCTCACCCTCACCTGGTGGTGGTTTCATCACTAAGTTGTGTCCGACCCTTGCAACACCATGCAGCCAGCCAGGCTCCTCTCTCCATGGGATTTCCCGGGCAAGAATACTGGAATGGCTTGCCATTTCCTTCCCCAGGGGATCTTCCCAACCCAGGGATTGAACCCAGGTCTCTCTGCATTGCAGGCAGATTATTTACCAACTGAGCTACAAGGGAGGGCTATAGTATTCACCTGTCAAGCTGCCTGACTTCCCCTCTAGGCTCTAAAGAGACAGGGAGCTCTCTGCTCTATTCACGTGGAAAATTCTAGCAGATAGCAAACATAATACACACTCATAATACACCATTTTTTGGATAAAAGAACAAGTATGTATTCCAGCTACTTTTTAACACATGTTTTAAACAAGCCTTCCCCTTAACTCTGAGCACCTAGAAAAACCCACACAAAAAGGACTCTATACAAAAAGGAATCTTGTAACATCTGTAGCAGCTACAAAACAGCCCTGGGCAATCTACGTAATATATACAAACTACCTATATGTATGTGCATGTGTATGCATGTGTGTATGTGTGTATATGTGCATGTGTATGCATGTGTGTATGTGTGTATATGTGCATGTGTATGCATGTGTGTATGTGTGTATATGTGCATGTGTATGCATGTGTGTATGTGCCTGTGTATATGTATGTGCATGTGTATGTGTGTATGCATGTATGTGAATGTGTGTGTTATGTATGTATGTGTGTGCATGTGTGTGTGCACACATGTATATGTGTATATGTGTGTGCGTGTGTGTGTGTGCATGTGTGTGTGTGTGTGTATCTACGTGCATCTGCTCAGTTGCTAAAGCTGTGTATGACTCTTGGCGACCACATGGGCCCCACCAGGCTCCTCTGTCCAAAGGATTTTCCAGGCAAGAATACTGGAGTGGGTCACCACTTCCTCCTCCAGGGATCTTCCCATCCCAGGGACTGAACCCGCATCTCCTGTGTCGCCTGCACTGACTGGTGGATTCTCTACCACTGCAACACCTGGGAAACCCCATGTATATGTATATATACGGCCCACCCACAGGACACAATTCATTTACAATAAACATGATACACATAAATGATAAATGAGTGTTTTTAACAACTCAGCGTAACAAATGAAGAGGAAAGATGGTAAGTCACTTTAACTTGTAACAGTAAGATGGGCTGAAACTCTGACCAAGCTCTGTCACTCACCCGCCCAGCCTGCTTTTCCACACTGAGGGCCTCCTCCTACGGAGCAGAGCTCAGGCTATCCAACATGCAAAAGGCCAGAGGGAGGGAGGATTCATCTCCACCCTGGAAAGAATGCACGGAGGTAAACCTTGATCGTCTTCCACACCAAAGGAACTGGAGCGAACTGCTATCCCGCCCACTGAGGAGAAATGCCCACGTTCCTCCCTGAACATCTTCTCCCCACTCTCCTCAAGAGAGAACATACTTAGCTGTTGATATTATTCCATCCATTGAATTATTCAATTCTCATATCAGCTGCATTATTCCATCTGCCTACCCAAATCTCTATCTTGGAGTCATCCACACATTTCAAACTCACGACATCCATTATTCTGTAGAAAACAGTCTTCTCTAGTCCTCTCCTACGCTCCTGGCACCATCCTGGGGGCCCAAGACACAGATCTC
Source organism: Moschus berezovskii (assembly GCF_049115385.1). NCBI lineage: Eukaryota > Metazoa > Chordata > Mammalia > Artiodactyla > Moschidae > Moschus > Moschus berezovskii. The sequence continues at coordinate 57,318,070 of NC_142480.1, read as the reverse complement.
AGCCCTGACAACCCCTCTCACCAGCCACGTCCAACCGGTCACCTCTGTAATCTCCTAGATCTCTCTCAGATGCTTCCACACCTCTGCTTCCCTACTGCCTTAAACCATGCCCCACACATCACTTCTGAACTTTGACAATTTCTTAACTCCTCTCCTAACAACTCGCTGCCAGAATTAGGGTATCTAACTCTGCTCACCCAAGTGTTTTTCTACTAGTCTGCAGGGATCATGTCTGGCTGGTCACCACTGTATTTCCCTCCAGTGCCTAAATGAATGCTGAGCACAAATGAAGAGGCAAAAATGACCATATGAATGAATGAGCACATGAGAAAGACAGTCAGTACTCGCAGAATTAGATTCCACCACCTGCCATTAGCTCAAATTGACAGTGTCTAACTGTCTCTGAAGCAGAGGTAAAAGGACTTATTAATCCAAGGCTCACACCCAAAGGTAAATCATCATTTCACACACTGCCACATGCACTCATAATATAATTACATATTCTTTTCATGCTACCTGACATGTTGGAGCTATTTCATGATAAAATGTACAAATCATGGAGAATGATCTTTCTTTCCCAGAAGGAAAAGAAAAACTACGAAAACGCAAAAGCACAGGTCTCCTAGATACCTTCCAGGACACATGGACAAGCACATCATCATCTTCAAGTCCTTCATGGCCTGAGGCGGGGGTCTGCTAATATCCAGATCAAATCCCAGAACTACCAAATAAGGCCACTTTCCACCATCACCTACTGGGGAAATCCACATGAGCACGTCATCCAGCTGGGGAAAGAGGTGCTCGACGTTAGGTAATCATACATATGCAATCACATCCATCTCCTTACGAAATTTCAAAGTTAGCACCAAGACTGAAGGACAACAACTTTCTTCCTCTCTCATCAGGCAATTGGTTCCCGAAAGAAACACTTGTTAACCCTGAGTGGTCGGCAAATAGGGCCACGACAAGAAGACCCACACCCACCTTCCAGACCTCTCCCACAAGACCAACACAAAACAAAGGCAGTGATGGCCTTCCCAGAGAGGGAAGGCGGGCGCTGTAACCACACTGCCTGCGCGTGAATCCTGGCTGAACCGGTGTGGTCTGGAACAACACCCTTCTCTCTGTGCTATGGCTTTCTCACGTTTAAATGAAGCAGTCTTCACGTCCATCTCAACAGAGGATGCGACCTCAGGAAACAGCAACAGTTAACAGAAAAGCAGATGAGAAAGAGCCCAAGGGGGAAAAAGTAAACATCAAGGTCCTACTATATGGCACAGGGAACTGTATTCAACTTCCTGTAATAAACCATAATGGGAAGGAATATGATACAGTATAAGATGTATAATTGTATCATTTTGCTGCACATCAGAAACTAACAAAACACTGTAAATCAACCATACATTTCAATTTTAAAAAAGGGAAGCTGTGCTGTGTTTAGTGACTCAGTCATGTCCGACTCTTTGAGACCCTATGGACTGTAGCCTGCCAGGCTCCTCTGGACATGGGGATCCTCCAGGCTAGAATACTGGAGTGGGTTGCCATGCCCTCTTCCAGAGGATCTTTCCAACTCAGGGATCAACTCCAGGTTTCCCGCAGTGCAGGCAGATTCTTACCATCTGAGCCACCAGGGAAGCGCCCCCCAACCACGGTAAAAAAAAAAAGAATCCAAATCAATAAATTTAAATAAATTACTGGCGTGATAATAGCTCTCAGGTGGTAGTGGTTGAGTCGCTCAGTCATGTCCAACTCTCTGCGATCAGGGGTCGCACTGATGATTAAAGGAATTAATATTTCTTATCACAATGCCTGGCATAATCTAAGTGCTCTATCAATATAACTATATTACACTAACAATATTTAAACCTTAGTACTAATGTCAGTCCTCTCATCTCCCCAAGGGATTCTATGCCCTACCAGTTCTCTTAAAAGACTAAAAGCAATGGTTCTCAAACACAGGCTGCTGTGCCACAGACACAGAGCTTCTGATTCAGGTGGCCTGGGATGGGGCCTGAAAACACGCATTTTTAACAAGTTCATCTGAGGTCCGTGGGTGCGGGTGCTGCTGGTCTGGAAAGACTTGTGGGAAAATACTGACTAGGGGGCTTCTCTGCATCAGTGGAGGACAGTGTACAGGTCCAGACTTCCAGGGCTTCCTACGGCCATCCACATCCCACATGCTCTTCCATCTCAGCACATCCACCCATGATGCCAAACTCAGCTCAAGCATCAGGACCTCTGCACTGGCACCAACACCATACTGTCATCAATGAAATCAGCTCCAGGAGACCAGGAGTTCCCCGGCAATCCGAACCTGGCCTTACTCAGTGCATGGGACACAGAAAACCCTCAAAATGGCAACATAGAATGTAAGCCGGAGCGCCAACACTCAAAGGCATACCTGGAGAACCAACTAAAGTGGAAGGTCTTAGGGACCGACAGGAGCTTCCTCTCACAACTGTTCACTAGAAAGGAAGGGCCCTGAGACCACAATGAGCCCACGATCCCTCCCACCCCAGCCAGCAGCTTCTCTGCTCAGTGGACCATTAATTATTTGCAACAACTGCAACGGGTCAACGGGTGCTCCCACGCTTTGAAGGGAAGGGAGCTTCAATTTCTGGTCTCTCACTGGCATAGGCCCCCACGAATGCTTCAAGCCTCTCGCTAGGAGATGCTGAGTGTTCTCAGGGACAAGGTTGCAATCAGGAAGCATTTTTATGTAAGCTTTTCTCGTAAATGGCCCCAAAAGATCTCAGCAGAAACAAGAAAGCAATCACCAGCAAACGGTTGTAATTTTTTTCCATTCTAGGTAAGCATTCACTTTCATGGCTAATTTGGTATTATTTTTTTTAATGAGGATCCCCTTACTGTTTACCTTTCAGGTGTCACAAAATCTGGAACTGCCCCTTTCACACCCCACACACACGCTTCTCCGAGGCCTTTTGGTTTTTCTGTGAATTTCTCCAAAACATCATCCATCCTGCCCCTTCCTTACAGCATCTTAACCATGCCAACCACACTTTTATAAACACCATCCAACTAGGACTTCAAATGCTTTAAAGAAGTTCAAGGTGTCTTGTCAATTTCTCTATCCAATGAAGATGGGGTGGGGGCGAAATGTGCCAAACACAATCCAGGCCAAGTATCTACCTGATCCTCCCAAAACAGGCAAAAAGCCTTTCTTCAACAGAAAACACTTTCTTCTACACCTGAAGATAATTTCAACATGAAACCCCTCAATTTTCTTCCAGCAATTGCAAGGAAGGTTTTAAGAAACCAAGTGCTCTCCATGTCAGAAGATAGTATTTAAAATTATAAGTACTATTTTCATTCTCATCCTAAACACTATGGTAACTTTAATTTGAAAATCACTTGTGCGGTTTACATGCACTTAAAGAAATCATCCGTTGAGTTGTTATGGATCATTCACTCAAAAGGCTAAATTGGTATTTTAGGATTCTCTCCTAAATAAGCATGTTGGAGTACTCTGTACTTCTAGATAGACATTTAAGGAAAAATAGATATATCTTTTAAAATAAATATTATATATATTCAGCTATGGTTATAGATTTATACATACACACAAAGTCCTTTCTAGGTGGCAACAGTGACCTCTATTTACCTGTAAACTATGGGTAGAATCAAGGTGAAATATATTAAAGCATATGAATAATATAAAAATGAGCTGATACTTCAATGTGTAATACACACAGGATGCATATAAAGTTTTACTAATTTGCGCAACTTGGCTATATTAGGTCCTTAAAAATATCTTAAGGAAGACACATAATAAATTTTCTGTTTTTTAAAATACTGTTCATCTGGTCCCAGATTGGTCTCAGTTTAACAACCCAAAGAGAATGAAAACAATGTTCGTTTTATTCACGATGACTTTCCCAGGTGACTCAGTGGCAAAGAATCCACCTGGCAAGCAGGAGAGTTGAGTTTGATCCCTGGGTTGGGAAGGAAATGGCAGCCCACTCCAGTATTCTCGCCTGGGAAATCCACAGGCAGAGGAGCCTGGTGGGCTATAATCCATAGGGTCACAGAGCCGGTCACTACGTAGCAACTCAATGACAACAACTTTAACTCTCAAGATGTGTAAATCTGAACTCTCATTTCTATTAAATCTGCAGATTTACACTGTCTCACAGTAACTTGGAATAGTGAAAAAGCACGGATTCTGAACTCAGAAATAGTCACACTCAACTCCCAGGTCCACCAGTTCCTATGAACAAATTCGTGGATTTTTCCCTGCCTTAGTTTCTCATCTGTTCAGAGGTGATAACATCCCCTTGGTGAATTCTATGCAACATTTTAAGGACAGTGACTAGCATGGTGCTTGGTACAGAGCTGACTTTTCTTGAGAGTCCCATGGACTGCAAGGAGATCAAACAGGTCAGCCCTAAAGGAAATCAATTCTGAACATCCATTGGAAGGACTGATGCAGAAGCGCCAATACTTTGGCCACCTTATTCGAAGAGTTGACACACTAGAAAATGCCCTGATGCTGGGAAAGGCTGAGGGCTGGAGGAGAAGGCGGCCGCAGAGGATAAGATGGCTGGATGGCATCAAAGACTCAGTGAACATGAGTTTTAGCAAACTCTGGGAGACAGTGGAGGACAGAGGAGCCTGGTGCTGCTGTCGGTGGAGTTGCAAAGAATCGGACACGACTTTGCAACTGAACAACAAAACTAACCTTACTTAAGTATGGTTTGGAGAATCCTTGCCACTTTGGATGTGACCAGGCTAACGATAAATATTCTCTAAAGATTTTCATTTTCCCTGCATTTAAAATGCTTATTACCCGAGATCAAAGAGGTGTCGCAGAAACAAAAGCACAATGTGCCACTGCTATCTAAACACCCATCTGCGAGAAAGGGCTGCCCCAAATTCCCTTTTGTATCCACACCTGCGCTAGCACACCAGCCTGTGTGCTCTCCCAGAGGTTCCCCACCGACAGACGTGCAACTAACGTCACTTAAACTGAAATGCTGCTGATCCAAGCAAAAAGTGATTGCTAATGGGAATCGTAATCCATGGACCTGTTTGTGATTTGGTGCGTCGGTGAAGCAGGTTTTCTAGAGTCCCCAGGTTCACCGCGAGGCTTTTCGGTAACTCCAAGTGCCGGATGCCGGTGAAATTTCTAGAGCAGGCTCGGGCAAGCACCGAGGCACGGGTGAAACCCCCACACACCGCACACAAGTTGCTTCAGGACGCTCTAATCCACTTCGTGGAAACCCAACCAGATTTACCAGCCATCAACGCACCATTTGCTTAACAAATGGACAGTGCGCTGGGGAACTAATTGCTGAAGCAATTGCCTCTCGAGTTCGCCACCACTACCGCCGTATTTTTTTTTTTTTAATGTTACGAGACACTCTGTAACCTATACACAATTATCTCTGCGCAAGGAACCCAAGCGGATTCTCCGGGTTTCCACGAAGGGGGCGCATCCAGTTCCGCCCAAATGAGGGACTGGCTTCTGCAGAAGGGAGTCCCCAAGGAGACCAAACGTAGGTCCTTCAAAATGCAAAAAGATCCAGGGGCAGGCTGCCTGCCCGCCCCGGTGCGCCCTCCCGCACCCCGATGCTCGGCGTACCTTTCTGGCTCCTGAACCGGCAGCTCCACTGGCTTCCCTTCCCGGCCGCTCAGGATCCCCGGTTCTGTTGGCAGCGCACACCCCTGCCCTCCTCGCACCAGCAAGGAGCAGCCCGGTTGCCCCGCTGGCCGCACGGCTTCACCTGTCAGAGGCCGCGTCCCGGGAGCTACAGAGGGGCCGGCGTGAGCCCCTTACCTGCGCGGGCCCGGCCTTCGCGGCTGCTGCGGCCGCCACGCGCTAGCTCCGAGAGCCGCCGGGACGCGGCGGGGGCCGGGACATCGCCCGGGGCAGCGCGGCTTCCTCGGCCCCGCCCCCGCCGGCCCCGCCCTCGCGCCCCGCCCCCCGGCCCCGCCCCCGGCCCCCCGGCCCCGCCTCCGGAGCGGGGAGGCGGCCGCGCACCGCCCTGCAGCCCCCGCCCTGGCGTCCCGGCGCCGGCGCCGCGCCGAGGAGCTCCGCGGGCTGCGGGGAGGAGGCTCCGCCGCCGGCTTCTGGCTGGGTGAAGAGGAAGCGGTTACGTTTATCTCCTTCGTCTGAGTTGATTCACAGGAGAAAGAAGATGTGTCCAAAAAGTCTGGCTAAGGGAGTTGAGATTCCTCGCGTTGTAGTGCAGGGTAAGAACGAAGTGTGGACCAGTCTGGCTGGCAAGCCTGTGATTGCCTAATTAATCTCTTGTCTCCCTATGCGCACACCTTGTCTCTCCCTAAATGGCTCAGACGGTAAAGAATCCGCCTGCAATGCAGGGGACCTGGGTTAGATCCCTGGGTTGGGAACTTTCCCCTGGAGGAGGGCTTGGCAACCCTCTTCAGTATTCTTGCCTGGAGAATCTCATGGACAACCAGGACTACAGTCCATAGGGTCGCAGAGAGTCGGACACAACTGAGCGACTAAGCAGCAGCAGCAAAGGACCAGTGGGAGGGGAACCGCCTCCGTTTTTGTCACGCAGACCCTAAGAGGTGCCAGAGGCAGGCGTCCCATGAAACCCGTGCCACGTGCGCGCGATTGTGGGTGGAAGTCGGCCAACCACATACTCGGAGCTCCGTTCCTCATCTTTAAAGGTGAGGTGACATTCTCGAGCTGCCAGAACACTCAAGAGTCTCTTAAAGATCCTTAAGTGCGATGACTGGCCCTAAGGCGTTCAGGAAACTTTTGCTTTTGTTCCTTACCCGTGAATTTTTTCTACTTCTTCCTTTTTCTTTTCCTCCTGCTATAATCTTGCACTGTGTTTACTCTTTATCTCTGCCCTGTCACTTTCTTTTCTTATTAAGCCTTCATCTACTGGGCTCCGAGTCTGTGCCCTGCAAGGCGTTGAGGGCTTAGATGTTCTGTAAGATCCCTGCCCGCTGGGACGTCGGGAATTCACAAGAAACCCCCACCACCCGCAGGAAAATAGCTTTGAAATTAGATACAAGAGAGTTAAACACGCTAAACTGGCTGTCAGACCGACCTGGCGTTCTATAGGTTGTTGTGGTTCTGTGAGCTGGTGAGTAGTGTAATTGATGTAATTGGTGGCTAGCTCCACTGAGGCTGAAGTCAGAATGACCTCAAATACAATCCTGGCTTGGCAACTGGTTGTGTAAGCAGTAACTTCACTTAAAGTCTGAAATTCAACTCTCCCTTAAAAAAAAAAAAAAAAAAAAAAAAAACTTGGAATTAATGTAATAAACTTGCACAGATTCCGAGCAATGATTCATTTATATAAAGTACTTAGCACAGTGTTCTAGCCTATGTTTAGCACTTACGAGAGGTTAGGTGATGTTAAGAGTAGGGTAGGAAATGGAGGCTGGGGAGATAAAGAGTTAGAAAACGTGAAAATTTAGGAGGAAATATTAGGAGTGCTGCCATCATGGTGAAAAGCACACTTCTCATTAACAGCTAGTAGTGATGAGCAAAACTGGTCACCAGTTTCTGTGCTTGGCATGAACCATGTGATCATGTTTAATGCTCACAAACCTGAGAGAAAGTTCATAGCATCCCTCAGGTAAGATGAGGAAAGTTAACCTCAGAGCCGTGAAATAACTGGCCTGAAGGAATGAATCAAGTGAGGAGTGGAATCAGAAAAACCTGAGGTAGGTGGCAAACCTGGGCTTTTCCGCACTGTTTTCCATGCAGCTACAGCCCCTCCCTGCGAGAGCAGAGGAAACAGGGAAAATGACATAGAAAATCAAGAGATGCATTGGGTAGGAGAAACAGCAACCACACCTTTAAAGGAGATGAAGGGTACAACCCAGTTAAAATAGTAAATGAACCCACACAAAAAGCTTTTTGCTTCTAAAACTCCTATGGCAGTGGAGTTCCTGCTCTGTGGTTCCTGAAGCCTAACCACAAGTTGAAAATGACTAACAGCATTTTTCAATCATTAAACGCTACAGAAAGTGAAACATCGAAAGATCATAGAAATCTAAGGTCGTGTCTCTTCTCTCTCACCACAGTACCCTCTTCTGTCCATCTTCCTTGAGTTTTGGTTTTTAATTGCCCATACATGTCATCTGCCTCTTTCTAATATATTTTACCCAGTGAATAAATAATCCTGTTGTTTTAACCTGTGTAACTTCACTGCATAACCACAAGCAGCACTTAGAACAGCAGTTGGACTCATATAAGTGGCTGATTTCGATACACTGTTGTTACAATGACTTGCTTGATTTAAAAAGGGTTTGAACCAAGTCTTATAGGCACTGTTAACCGTGTCATAGTTTTTTTTTAAAAAAAATAGAACTCCCTGTGTTTTTTTTCATTTTTATTGGAGTATAGTTGCTTCACAATGCTGTTAGTTTCTACTGTACAACAAAGTGAATCAGCAAGCATATACATATATTCCCTCTTTTTTGGATTTCCTTCCCATTTAGGTCACCACAGAACATTGAGTAGAGTTCCCTGTGCTATACAGTACATTCTCATTACTTACCTATTGTGTATATATATATATATATCAATCCCAATCTCACAATTCTTCCCACCACCCCCCCGACCTTTCCCCCTTGATATCCATACATTTGTTCTTTACATCTGTGTCTCTATTTCTGCTTTGTAAATAAGATTGACTACACCAATTTTTTCAAACCTTGCCTGTTAATTCATATGAGCAACAAGATATTTGACCTCTGAAGAAACAGCCCTATTGTCAATATGGTGATTGAACATATGCTTGGTTGCAGGACAGTCTAATAACTTCACTTTTTAAAACTGTGAAATGGCAGATGTGTCTTCTGTGGGTCCCATGTGCTGCTTTGCTGTCAGAGCTGTCGTGCCTTCAGAAGCCCTGTCATGGAGGTATGTTAGCAATGTGGTGCCTGTTTAAATGAGCCAGAGCAATTTAAACAGGACGAGGTTTGTGGTCACCTAGAACCTCTGCCCAGAGTGTTAGAGTCTCCTCTAAAAGAGAGAAAACTGTGTCTGTAAATGCAGAGGAGCAAGAACTCTAGCTCTTTGGTAGGAAATCATGACAGGCCTCCTCATGTCTTCCTGATGGAAATGGCCAGACAGTCAGACCAGTCCAGCTCGAACTGAAGGGCTCAAGGCTAATCCTGGGAGGACAATTCCCTTGAATGCCCAAGGAAGAGGTTTCTGAATTCTACTGACAAAGATATTAAGGGCTTGGTACCTAGTATCTCTTATCTCTGTTGATGCTTCTTATCATTTCTGGGCCAACAAAAGCTGAAGTAGAAACTCAATTGTGATATAAACATATAAATCTAGAACTACTAGGCAGTGAAGCTGATGCCAGGGTTAAGGCAAAATTTAGCCTATGGTCCAGGTGGCCAGTGTTAGTGTGTGCTCTAAGGAGGACGCTTGTGTGCCTTGTTACATGGCATTGAGAAAATGACATTTCTTTTATTGTTCGTGCAAATAGGCTTTGTTATTATATTTACTCAGGGATTTTTTTTTCTGTCTTGTAATTGTCATGGCAGATTATAGAAAGCATATTCCCTTTTTATAGTGGCAGTTGTGGAAAGATCAAATTTAGTGACTCACCCCTTGCTTTGCCCCGCCAACTAGATGTGTATTTTCCTGCAGGCAGCTGGTAGGGTTTCAGTGTCTTGAACAAAGGTGTGGCTCCAACAGAAATGAGTGTTACTTTCTAATTACTCTGAAGAAGACTTACCATAAAGCCTTTCTTTGGAAACCAGTGGTTGGTCATATTAATAGTAATTCTATATAGCAAATTACTGGGTTGGCCAAGAAGTTCGTTTTTCTGGAACGTGAAAACCCAAAAGAAGTTTTTGGCCAACCCAGTATTTAAACTGCCTAGTGTTAGTCACTCAGTCATGTCCATCTCTTTGCAACCCCTTGGACTGTAGCCCGCCAGACCCCTCTGTCCTTAGAATTCTCCAAGCAAGAATGCTGGAGTGTGTTGCCATTCCCTTCTCCTGGGGAATCTTCCTGACCCAGGGATCAAACCTGGGTCTCCCTGATTGCAGGCAGATTCTTTACCATCTGAGCCACCAGGGAAGCCCTCTCACAGCCACCACAAGCTATTTAGCTGGGAATATTCACAGGCATTAGCTTCCTCAAAGTTCCACTTTTATGGATATTATGCTTTCTACAGGTGAGAATTTCTGTGACCAGTGTGAACACATGCTAATAGTTGCTTTTAAAATGTTAAATAAATAAAAATTAAAATGTTAAAATCATTATAGAGACATGAGGATAAACCTTAAGAACCTTAATCCCCGTTGTTCATCAGATGGCTAGTACATCGTTGCTGTGCCCCCTGTGGAATCACTTTTCTAGAATGTGCTCTATTGTGTTTCCATTGGCTGTAGTGAGGAGCCTTATTATCAACCCAGAGAAGCAGCTTCTTGAATTTACATTTGAAATGTTAGCCAGGATCATTGCTTTTAAAATTCCAGTGATCAAGGCAGGAGTTGTGTATCATCTCAGGAATGCAAATCTAGGCTTTCCCGAAGCAATTGGTTTGTTTGCATCCTCTGGGTTCCACAAGTAACTCATGTGGATGTGTTTTCTTGCCTAATGTTTTTTGTTCCTTTGTTTGTAAAATCAGAGGATAATTGCTTTACAATATTGTATTCTTTTCTGCCATCCATCAATGTGAATCAGCCACAGGTATATATATATATATATATATACCCACCCCATCCCACCATTGTAGATTGTCACAGAGCACTGGGTTGAGCTCTGTGTCACACAGCAAATTCCCACTTGCTATCTATTTTACATTTGAACCCTGAGAATGGAAGAAAATAATTACAAATGAAACAACTGACAAAGAATTTATTTCCAAAATATACAAGCAACTCATGCAACTCAATACGCGAAAAACAACCCATTCGAAAAATAATGGGCAGAAGACTTAAACAGACATTTCTCCAAAGAAGACAGACAGATGGCCAACAAATACACGAAAAGATGGTCAGCATCACTTCTTATTAGAGAACTGCAAATCAAAGCTACAATGAGGTATCACCTCCCACCCATCCCAATGTCCATCATTAAAATATCTACAAACAGTTTGGAGAGGATATGGAGAAAAGGGGACCTTCCTTTGCTTTTGGTAGGAATTTAAACTGATACAGCCACTATGGAGAACAGCATATGGAGATTCCTTTAAAATCTAGGAGTAGAGCTGTCATGTGACTCAACAGTCCCACCACTGGGACTATACCCTGCTGCTGCTGCTGCTAAGTTGCTTCAGTTGTGTCCAACTCTGTGCGAGCCCGTAGACAGCAGCCCACCAGGCTCCCCTGTCCCTGGGATTCTCCAGGCAAGAACACTGGAGTGGGTTGCCATTTCCTTTTCCAATGCATGAAAATGAAGGAGAAGGTACTCAATCATGTCCGACTCTTTGTGACCCCATGGACTGCAGCCCACCAGGCTCCTCCGTCCATGGGATTTTCCAGGCAAGAGTAGTGGAGTGGGTTGCCATTGCCTTCTCCACGGGCTCACCTAAAGGCATTCAAATTCTATTCTTGTTAACTTCCGTGCTGGCCAAAGCATGCAGGTGGCCAGCTGCCAGGTGGCCATTTGTGTTCCCTGATCAACAATGTGTCCAAGCTCTCAGATGAACACTATGGATAGAAGATAAATAAAATATGATAGTTTCTGCCCTCCAGGGGTTCACAGTTGGGTACAGGAGAAAACCATGTAAACAAGCAGGATAAATTTTCAAAGGGAGGAGGTTTTAACAGCACTACCTGCAGGGCCTAGCATCAGGTGCAGGAGATCAAGTAGAAAATACATGAGAGAATTAGCAGGAGCAGTAACTCCTCAGAGCCCCTACTGCTGAGAAAGGAGATCCTGATGTGGGAAGCCTAGCTCTCAGCACTGGGATGAACCCACCCTCAACAGGAGAGTGAAGATCAGTTCAGGCAATGGAACCAGACCTGCTCAGCCACATTTCCATAATTGTTCACTCAAGCAATCATAAAATTTAAATATAGAGACATAGAAATAATAACAACACTTTTGGTTAAAGACATTAATAAGTTTTGGACTTCAAGCCTCTAGTCTATCTTTGTGACCTGGAACATACAATTTGATTTAAGTTTTAATTCATGCAGCCTCCAGTTACTGGCTGTAGCAATGATCTACAAAGAAAATACAGAATCACTAATGAATGGATTGAAGAGTAATCAGAAAACACGTGGGCTTTATTAAACGTGTAATAACAGTATTTTCAGACTGGCTCGGGATACAATTATCTGCTCTACTGATGTTTTAGGTGCATCGTTAGAATGACTGTTGTTGCCACTGTCTGAAAAAATCTGAGTCCAAATAGAGAATAAAATAGTAAGAAATCTGATCTCAAAACTAATTTCTTATTCTCCAGTATACAGAAGTAAAATCTTTTGTATTATTGGAAAATACCTAACTATGTATACTGAAAAATTATGCCTCCTGCAAAGCACTTATTCTTTTGAAAAATAACTTTGTTATTTGGAACTTACTATTAGGTTGTTTTTAAAATGAGGAACAGGAAGGATAAAGCCCTATTTAGTTCAACACAAAATATGTTTCGATCACTTAAAAGGAAGAGAGCCTATTTTTCTCAGCCTATTTGCTCAATGTAAGACTTATTTAGTTGTAGCTTTGAATTTTTTTTACAATGATCTTTGCACCCACCCTCAGAATAGACTGTGACCTGTCTCCTTTCTCCTGATGGCTTTTGGTGAAGAGAGAACCTACTTGATGAATGTTCAAAACATGATTCTACTTTAGCACCTCTTGTTTGAAAATCCCAACTTTATATTTCAAACTGAACATGCTTCACCCTGCACATTCGTTGGTAAAATATGCTCAGGAATTCCATAAAACTGAGATGGGATTCAAGTTACATGCTGGTACAGGAGATTTAAACATTCCATGTTTTTGTTACATTCTGCCTCATTTCTGACACTTTCTTCCCCAGCAATGAAGTCAATTCTCTGGAGAAGGAAGAAAATCCCAACACGACACCATTTCAATGGAATAAAATGTAGTTGGGTGTATTACATGAAATTTAATTTTGTTAAATTGAAGATTTTGTTGAGTTTTGTTAATCGACTGTTTCTCTAAATTGTAGAATCAGAGTGGGTAGGCTCAGAGGGCCAGCGTTTAAAATGCTTGATGGAGACGTTGCCGTGTTACCGGCATTTTCATAGCTGTGACGTGCTCATCCTAGCAAGGTGTGCCGGGGGTGACTTGTGGCCCCAACAAGCTGGACGCTTCCGTGGTCGCTTAGTGACGCAGCAGGGCAGGAGGGTAAAGGGCAGGATCAGGAGCACCGTAGAACGTGCGAGTGGACGTCTGAAGGGCGGAAATTAGAGACGAAAAAGCAAGTGATCAATGAGCAGTGTTGACTTTAAAGCAAGCTGGAATTTAGATTGGCAAGGAAAAATGGCTATAACCCATGGACAAGAAAATCGGAAAGTGTGAAGCTCGACAGACAGTCAATCAAATGGACCCAAAAAGATAACACATGTAGCTGGAAGTCAGACAAGAAAATAGATTTTTCTTCTTTGAGATCACACCTCTCTCTAGGTGTAGCAGCCACCGCTGCTTTTTGAAATAGAGCGATACTCTGCTTCATGAAGGGATTAGTAGGTTACCATTCTGCCTTATCTGACTTCTCTGAGAATAAGAAAATTAATTATTAGCTCACCCCTGTCCATTCAACTCAAGTGCGTGCATATGCTCCATGTTTCCAAAGAGTGTAATGGTTAAAAGAGTTCTTTGCAAGAATTAATGTTTTGTGTTAATGTGTGATATCTTTGTCACATGAGCCCAAGACTGAACTTACAATTCCGTTCCGTCGTTCAGTCGTGTCCGACTCTTTGCAACCCGGTGGACTGTAGCCTACCAGGCTTCTCCGTCCATGGGATTCTCCAGGCAAGAATACTGGAGTGGGTTACCGTTTCCTTCTCCAGGGGATCTTCGCGACCCAGGGATCAAACCCGGGTCTCCCGCATTGGAGTCAGATGCTTTAACCTCTGAGCCACCAGGGAAGCTCTAGAACTTACAATTATCTGTGTACAAAAAAAAGCATCTCTTATTTCAGCAGTGTCTTTTCTCATTTTCTCACACTGCATTCTGCTCATGGCTTAGTACACAAAGCCCTTGATTCTTCATCTCTCCTATTACCTGAATGACTCGCTGTGAGTATCTAGAGTCGTTGTAGCCAAACTCTGTCCCCCTCAAAGTTCACATAAAATACTGTCTCCTCTGTAAAGAATACCCCTGTCTCATCCTGGGGCAATCCCTCCCACAGCAATATCCTTACCAGCCTTCAGTTCAGTTCAGTTCAGTCGTTCAGTCGTGTCCAACTCTTTGCGACCCCATGAATCACAGCACGCCACGCCTCCCTGTCCATCACCAACTCCCAGAGTTCACTCAAACTCACGTCCATTGAGTCGGTGATGCCATCCAGCCATCTCATTCTCTGTCGTCCCCTTCTCCTCCTGCCCCCAATCCCTCCCAGCATCAGAGTCTTTTCCAGTGAGTCAACTCTTCGCATGAGGTGGCCAAAGTATTGGAGTTTCAGCTTTAGCATCAGTCCTTCCAATGAACACCCAGGACTGATCTCCTTTAGAATGGACTGGTTGGATCTCCTTGCAGTCCAAAGGAGTCTCAAGAGTCTTCTCCAGCACCACAGTTCAAAAGCATCAATTCTTCGGCAATCAGCCTTCTTCACAGTCCAACTCTCACATCCATATATGACCACGGGAAAAATCATAGCCTTGACTAGACGAACATGGGTTGGCAAAGTAATGTCTCTGCTTTTTAATATACTATCTAGGTTGGTCATAACTTTCCTTCCAAGGAGTAAGCGTCTTTTAATTTCATGGCTGCAATCAGCATCTGAAGTGCTTTTGGAGCCCAAAAAAATAAAGTCTGACACTGTTTCCACTGTTTCCCCATCTATTTCCCATGAAGTGATGGGACCAGATGCCATGATCTTTGTTTTCTGAATGTTGAGCTTCAAGCCAACCTTTTCACTCTCCTCTTTCACTTTCATCAAGAGGCTTTTGAGTTCCTCCTCACTTTCTGCCATAAGGGTGGTGTCATGTGCATATCTGAGGTTATTGATATTTCTCCCAGCAATCTTGATTCCAGCTTATGCTTCCAGCATTCCTCATGATGTACTCTGCATATAAGTTAAATAAGCAAGGTTACAATATACAGCCTTAACGCACTCCTTTTCCTATTTGGAACCAGTCTGTTGTTCCATGTACAGTTCTGACTGTTGCTTCCTGACCTGCATACAGGTTTCTCAAGAGGCAGGTCAGGTGGTCTGGGATTCCCATCTCTTGAAGAATGTTCCACAGTTTATTGTGATCCACACAGTCAAAGGCTTTGGCATAGTCAATGAAGCAGAAATAGATGTTTTTCTGGAACTCTCTTGCTTTCTCCATGATCCAGCGGATGTTGGCTATTTGATCTCTGGTGCCTCTGCCTTTTCTAAACCCTGCTTGAACATCTGGGAGTTCACGGTTCACATATTGCTGAAGCCTGGCTTGGAGAATTTTGAGCATGAATTTACTAGCTAAAAGAGCTTCAATCCAGAGCCTCCTCATGATGTCCATGGCGCTCGAGTGGTTAAGACTTCACCTTCTAATGCCAGGGGTGTGGGTTCCATTCCGAGTCTGGGAGCTGAGATCCCACATTCCTCTCAGCCAAAAAGAAAGGAGACAAAACCTCAAAACATAAAAATCAGAAGCGATACTGTAACAAATGCAATAAAGACTTTAAAAATGGTCCATGTAAAGTGAAAGTCACTCAGTTGTATCCAACTCTTTGGGACCTCAGGGACTGTAGCCCGCCAGGCTCCTCTGTCCATGGAATTCTCCAGGCAAGAATATTGGAGTGGGTTGTCATTCCCCTCTCCAGGGGAATTTTCCTGGCCCAGGGATCAAACCTGGCTCTCCTGCATTGCAGGTGGATTCTTTACCTTCTGAGCCACCGGGAAAGCCCAAGAATACTGAAGTGGGTAGCCTTTCCTTCTCCAAGGGATCTTCCCAACCCAGGAATCAACCCGGGAGTCTCCTGCATTGTAGGCAGATTCTTGACCAGCTGAACTACCAGGGCTACATAAAAAGAACCTTTAAAGCAAATTGTCTCTATCTTTATAAAATATTTGAGATATATATGTGTGTGTATGTGTATACACACTATATATGTGAGTGTAAATATACTCTATGTACAGTATATGTGTATACTTATATGTAAGTATATATGTGTATATATTTATATACATATATACATTTATTTTATATATATGTGTATAAAGCCTTTTAAACATTCATTTGTTTCACAGATATTTCTGGAATACTTCGAGGACAATCTATAGTAACTATTTCTGACTCGTGTGTGTGTGTGTATATACACACACGTACATGAATATATGTATATATACCCCTGATGTGTTAGTTATATAGCAATGTGTAACCACTTACAGGTTCACCCCAGACTCAGTGGCTGAAAGCAAAAGGTGTCCATTATCAGAGTTTCTACAGGACAGGAGTCCTGAGGTGCCTTAGGTGGGTGCTTCTGGCTCTGGATCTTTCATGAGGCTGCAGTCAAGCTGTCTTCCAGGAATGCAAGTCCCCTCGAGGCTCAGACAGGGCTAGATGATTTCTTCCAAACTCACTGACGTGGTTGCAGGCAGACCACAGTTCCTCGCTGTGCGGGCTGCCTGCCTGGTGGCTGTGTGTCCCACATCATGGGAACTGATGATCAGAGAGAGAAAGAAGGACGCAGATGGAAACCATCATCCTTGTATAACCTAGTCATGGAGGTGACGTCTGTTTCCACTTCTGCCTCGCTCTCTGCACTAGGTACAAAGCAGGTTCACCACATATGCAGTGGGTGGAGGTTGCACAGGGGCGTGAGCACAAGGAGGCCAGGATTATAAATTCGGAGGCTGCCTAGCACGCCCAATTAGCACTGAGTATATACAGAAAGTATCTCATGAATCATCTCTCTAGGGTTTGCTGAGAGTCTTCAACTGGAAAGTTCTAGTTGTCATCAGGTTGAAAAATTGAAAAATTTTTCATCATTTCTTAAAATATTTTCATCACCTTCCTTTCTTTTTTCTTTTTTTGGACACCCATTCAATCCTTGTTCTCCTACAGCTCACAAATGCTCTGTTCATTTTTTTTTTTTTTCCTTCTTTAACCTTCTATTCTCTGTATGTCTCATTTTGGGTAGTTTCCATTTTTATATAGTGAAACTTATTTTTTCCTCAGCAATGTCTTATCTGCTGTCAATTCTGTCCAATGTGTTTCCCATCATGGACATTTTATTTTTCTTGTCGAGAATTTGTACTTTGTTTTTTTGTGTGTCTTTATGTTTCTTATGCTTTCTGCTACTTGTTGAATGTGGAGGGTATATTGTAATACTGTTTTATCCTGCTTGTATACTAATTCTTATTTTCTGTTTCATTTTTTTCTATTGATTAATTTTTCCGTTTGTTGTGGGAAATTCTTCCCAGGCTTCTCTTCATGCCTAGTAAATTTTGATTCAATGCCATGCAATATGAATTTTATGTTTTTGGATGCTGAATTTTTAAAAAATGTTATCCTTTGAATATCTGGGGGCTTTTTACTGAAATACAGATGAGTTACTTAGAAATAATTTTATTCTCTTGAGAGTTTTTTGTTTAAAGTGTTGTTGGATAGATCCAAAACAGTGTCTAGTCTAGAGTTACACCCGCTGAGGATTCTACTCCATGTGTTAGGGCATCTTTTCTTACTGTCTTAGGGGTACTTGAACTGTCCTGAGCCTCTATGAATTTCAAGGGTTGTTTCACCTATTCCTTCTGCTGATTCTTTCCTCATCTTGGCAGTTTCCTTATGTGTGTTAAGTCACTTGAGTCATGTCCAACACTTTGTGACCCTATGGACTGGTGCCTGCCAGGCTCCTCTATCCATGGGATACTCCAGGCAAGAGTACCGGAGTGGGTTGCCATGCCCTCTTGCAGAGGACCTTGCTGACCCAGGGATCAAACCTGCATCTCTTATGTCTCCTGCATTGGCAGGTGGGTTCTTTGCCACTAGCACCTTCTGGGAAGCTCCTGTTTCCTTATGCACAGGAGGTAATCAGTATTTGGCCAAACGCTTGAGAGTATCCTTTGCAGATCTCTGTGTCTCTCCTGTCTTCCTCTTTTTTTCTTTCCCTGTAGGTCTTCCCTCTGTCTACTTCCCCTGTAAATGATGGCCACCTCGGCCTCTCTAATCTCTTCTCAAATCAGAGACACTCCAGGCTTTACTTGATCTCCCATCCTTGGGCTGTGACCTGGAAACTCTCCAGGCAGTAGAGGGGACAATGTTAGGGCTTACTTCATTGTATCCTTTCCCTCAGAGATCATGGTACTGTGCTATTCCTTGTCTAATGCCTGAAAAACACTGTTTCATATATTTCGGTTATCTTTTTTCCCCAGGTATACGAAGGCAAATCCAGTTTCTTATTTTTTTTTTTTAAGGATGATTTTTTTTTTTAATGGAACAAAATGCAATTATTGGAGGACAATTGATCTACAATAGTGTGTTAGCCTCTGCCACATATCAGCACTAATCAGCCACGGTATACATATGTCTCTTTCCGCCTGAGTTTCCCTCCCATCTCCCTCCCCACCCCGCCCTGCTGCTGCTGCTGCTGCTAAGTCAACTCTGTGCGACCCCATAGACAGCAGCCCACCAGGCTCCCCAGTCCCTAGGATTCTCCAGGCAAGAACACTGGAGTGGGTTGCCATTTCCTTCTCCAATGCATGAAAGTGAAAAGTGAAAGTGAAGTCGCTCAGTCGTGCCCGACTCGTAGCAACCCCATGGACTGCAGCCCACCAGGCTCCTCCCTCCATGGGATTTTCCAGGCGCAAGTACTGGAGTGGGGTGCCATTGCCTTCTCCGATCCTACCCTTCTAGGTTATCACAGAACACTGAATTGAGCTCCCTGTTTTACACAGCAAATTCTCACTTGCTATCTGTTTTATATATGGTAATGTTTCCATGCTGTTCTGTTTCTTTTATTCCCTCTTGGCCAGAAGCTAAAGTCCAGTCCTATAGATAACTGATTTGATCTCAAACATACAACCTATCTGTAACCTGTATGACATTTATTGTATACAAGAGAAAAACCTGACAGAACATTTTTACATGGAAAATTTTATTTGAGCAAAATTGAGGATTATAGTCTGAGAACAGCCTCTCAGAAAGTTCTGAGAATGATTATGGGAAATTTACTAAAATTTTTAAAAGTCACACAGAAAAACACTAAAGGTCAGGATATCTGAGTTGATAACTCTTTATCATATTATAATGTCATTTTTTTTGGATCAGTCAATTACTTGAAGAAATTGGGCCAGATCAGAGTTTGTAGTATTTTCACCTTGAAGTTTACTGTATTTCTATTATTATTTTCAATTTAGTTACAATGAATATCTTCCTGGCTGCTCTGATAAGTGGGTCCCACCCTTGTATAAAGGTCTGATGAACAATCTCTGTAGGTCTTGTTGAGCTTCTTAAACCTGAGGGTCCATCAGAACCCAGTCAGAGAGCTGGTGGCCATGACATCAGTGTTGATTCACTGAGTTGATCCAGTTTCGGCCAAAGGCAAGGAAGTAGCATTTTAGCCTGTACTGTCTCATTATGGGACATAATCTGTCCTTAAATGTACGGCTGGGGCTTCCCAGGTGGCACTAGTGGTAGAGAACCCACCTGCCAGTTTAGGTGACCCAAGAGATGCAGGTTCAATCCCTAGGTTGGGAAGTTCCCCTGGAGCAGGAAATGGCAACGTGCTCCAGTATTCTGGCCTCAAGAATTCCACGGACAGAGGAGCCTGACAGGCTACAGTCCATGGAGATGCAAACAATCGAACATGACTAAGCAACTGAGCATGCACACATGCAGATGGAAGCCTTTATGGAGTCTAGGGCTCAAATCTTAGCAATCTTTGCCTCAGTAAGTAGTATCTTTACTTTTAACTACAGTTCTTTTTTTTAAAGACTTGGCTCACCACCCTGAATATCAGCCAATCTTTTTAATATCAATCGGACAAATTTCCAGGTCTCAATGACACCTAGCAAAACTTCTAAATCAGGATACTGCTTCCTATTCTTTTCAAAACAAACCGAGAACATGCTGATTTTTTTCTCAAGACCCTTGGTTGAACAAGATCTCAACGCATTCTAGATTAACATAACCTAAAGTGATTTGGTCATCAAGCATGAAGTCACTGAGCAACTTCACCTTTCAAGGTAACTGGCAGGTAATCAAAGCGATGACTCATGATTCAAAGCACCCTTATTCATCTTTCATTTGCAAGCTGAACAAAGGTGCAAAGTTATAATCCAAAGAGTTGTATGAAAGTGGCAGGCTCTATAGCACTGTACGCAGATGAGTTACTCCAGTACATGTAAGCTGTCTTTGGCTGACAGTGTTCCTTTCCTTCCCAAATCCAATCCAGTGGTTCCTGTTATGCAATCGGACTTCACCACTTCTAAAGCTATTTGCAACTTAAGCAATATCAGGCATGCACATTTTCATTTCAGATTCACTCTCTATCCGGACTTACCACATATTTCCATGGAATTATTACTCACATTGATCATTCCTTTTGCTGTTTACCCAATGTATCCTATAATCTGAATGACAGAATTTCAAACTTGAGTCTCTATAACCTTGTGCTCTATCTTAATTGTTTTTTTGACCCACTGTGGTCATAAACAATAGCCTATGCTATCGACACAGCAATAGAGAACAAAAGCAATAATAAACAAATAACAAATAGAAGATACTAGTATAGAATATAAACTCATGTTCAGCCACTTACCCGCTAGTGACTTTCAGCAAATTCATTTCTCTTATGTGTGTTTGAAATACTATTCCCGTCAGACTAGGGTAAAGGTAGTCAGCATTTTAACTATGTTAAAGCCAAAGCAGATTTTCAATAAATGGAATATTCAGATATTATAGTGATGATAATGATGAGGGAGATGATAAAGTTCATTTTGTACTATTCTCTTTTTCTCAAATTCATTGGTTTTTTTCAACATTTTATTATGAAAAATTTCAAACATACCTGTAAGATTTACCATGAAAACCTACCTGTGTACCACCTAGCTTTTACTGCACATTTTGTGATACATCTGTACAACTATATCTTTCTGTCCATCAACCAATCTGTTTAATTGTGGACACATTTCAAAATCAGTTGCAGACATTCTTACCCACTACCCCCATGTGTACTTTTAAACTAGAGTTCTGTTTTACTTTGATTAGAATTTTTGTGTGTAATTCTTACATACATCAAGTGTATAAGTATTAAGTATACATTTCCTGAGTTTGATTAGTAAGTACATCTCTGTAGCCAAGATCCTAGGACATCGCCTTCATCCTGCAAAATTGCTTCATGTTCCTTCCCAGTCAGTATTTCACACACACACACACACACACACACACACACACACACACACACACACACACACAAACACATATGCTTATACCTACAGCACTCACAGACACACGCAGACAGGCTGCCTCGGCTCAGACACTTTGTTCATCACAATTAGTTCTGCCTGTTGTATAGAACAGGGGTCTCCAACCCCAGTGTCAGTCTGTGGCCGGTTAGGAACCGGGCTGCATGGCAGGCAGTGAACAGCAGATGAGCGAGCAAAGCTTCTTCTGTATTTACAGTCACTCCCGTCACCCGAATGACCGCCTGCGTGCTGCCTCCTGTCACATCGGCGGTGACACTCGATTCTCAAAGCAGCGGGAACCCTAGTGTGAATGCACATGGGAGGGATCGAGGTTGCACGTTCCTGATGAGAATCATCTGAAACCATCCCCCCGCCCAGGCCATGGAAAAATTGTCTTCCATGAATCCAGTCCTTGGTGCCAAGAGGGTTGGAGGATCACCAGTCTAGAACATAAAATAAACAGGGTAATATATTTGTATTCTTTTGTGTAAAGGTCCTTTTTCACTTTTCATAGTGTTTGCTATTTCATTTCTTTCATGTGTATCAGTAGTTTGTTCTTTAGTTGCTGAGTAATAATTGTATGAATATGTCTTACTTGTTTATCCATTCTATTAGTGAATTCCTGACTGTTGCCAGATCCCCACTATTCTGAATAAAGCTACCATGAACATGTTTGAATAAGACTTTGTGTGGACATATGTGGTTCTTTATTAGGTTCTTAGTTCATAGGTATTATACATTGTTCCTTTCTGTTTTATTCCTCAAATACCTACATAATGCTCAACACATGTACAAACACACACACACACACACACACACAAACTTAACTGCAAGACAAAAAGAAGAAAAGGTGACTAATTCTTTTGCCTCTATTCAAGGAAGGCCTTTTATGAGCTAACAATAAATGTCAGGTTTTTAATTTCTATAATTTTGTGAAGTGTTGCAGTCTTAATCCTATAATGAATGGGTAAGCATCCCCCTCCATTTCAGAACATGATCTGATATCATTGCTTAGTTAATGAATTTTATAAAAGTAGTTGATCTAATTGACAAGGAGTCAAGAAGTCAACTACCTGAAGCCATTCAAGTCATTGACCTTGTACAAAACTTTAGGGGCCTCAAGTTCAGAACGCTGGTCTCAGGTTCACCTAGAATGACACTTAGGTCCTCCTGCACTCAAAGTTTCATCGTTCTTTTTAATATTTTTCTCTAAAATAGTCATACAAACAGGGATCAAACCTGGGTCCATGGCAGTAAAAGCATGGGGTCCCAACCACCGGACAACCAGGGAATTCCCTATTGAAGTATAGTTGATGTACAGTATTTTGTGTTATAGGTGTATGACCCAATGATTCACAATTTCTAAATTATACTTCTTTTATAGTTACTGTAAAATATTGGCTATATCCCTTGTGCTGTACAATATATCCTTATAGCTTACTTTATAGATAATAATATTTGAAGCAGAAAGCTGCCCTCATGCCATCTGACTGGGACTAGGGAGTCGGTGCAGGATTTCAGAGAGTTCTGAGTCTGGAGGTCTAAGTTCGATTAATAAAACTGAAACTGATATTCACTTAACACCTCACTTTGGGAAAGCCCTTCACCAACTCCCAGCAGCTTCAACTTTCCAATAGTAATTCAGGGATATGGGCTGAATGATCATTAAACAATAATGGTGATTAACGAAGGAAATTTTAGAATATAATCACAAATGAAACAACTACACTCCATCCTGTTTTCTCTTTTGAATTTCTTTGGGATTTTTTTATCTATCTTGGACTTCCCTGGAGGCTCAGTGGTAAAGAATTTTCCTACCAATGTAGGAGATGTGGTTCAACCCCTGGGCAATGAAGATCCCCTGGAGAAGGAAATGGCAACCACACCAGTATTCTTGCCTGGAAAACCCCATGGACCAGAGGAGCCTGGTGGGCTACAGTTCATGTGCTCACAAATGACTTAGCAACTAAACAACTTTCACTCAGTTATCCAGTAACTATAACATAAGAGTTACTTTTATTGAGCGATGCTGTGTGCTAGACGGAGGTTTCCATGCAAATTCCCCTCCTAGTTCAGTAATCATGTAGCCAATACATGCAAGAGTTTGAACCTAGTTTGGTCTGAATCTAAAAGATGTGGTATTAAGCATCCAGTTCAGTTCAATTCAGTTGCTCAGTCATATCCGACTCTTTGTGACCCCATGAGTCACAGAACGCCAGGCCTCCCTGTCCATCACCAACTCCCGGAGTTCACTCAAACTCATGTCCATCAACTTGGTGATGCCATCCAGCCACCTCATTCTCTGTCGTTCCCTTCTCCGCTTGCCCCCAATCCCTCTCAGCATCAGAGTCTTTTCCAGTGAGTCAACTCTTTGCATGAAGTGGCCAAAGTATTGGAGCTTCAGCTTCATCATCAGTCCTTCCAATGAACACCCAGGACTGATCTCCTTTAGAATGGACTGATTGGATCTCCTTGCAGTCCAAGGGACTCTCAAGAGTCTTCTCTAGCACCACAGTTCAGAAGCATCAATTCTTCGATGATCAGCTTCCTTCACAGTCCAAACCTCACATCCATACATGACCACTGGAAAAACCATAGCCTTGACTAGATGGACCTTGGTTGGCAAAGTAATTCTCTGCTTTTTAATATGCTATCTAGGTTGGTCATAATTTTCCTTCCAAGGAGTAAGCGTCTTTTAATTTCATGGCTGCAATCAGCATCCGTAGTGATTTTGGAGCCCCCCAAAATAAAGTCTGACACTGTTTCCACTGTTTCCCCATCTATTTCCCATGAAGTGATGGGACCTTTGGGTAATGCTTCATATAGGTCTTTGGGAATAGCATGAGCCCTTTGACTATTTGTGTAGTTAGCAGGTATGCATTAAGGATTACTACTG
This sequence comes from Moschus berezovskii, assembly GCF_049115385.1. NCBI lineage: Eukaryota > Metazoa > Chordata > Mammalia > Artiodactyla > Moschidae > Moschus > Moschus berezovskii. The sequence goes on along the minus strand of NC_142480.1, from coordinate 57,293,665 downwards.
CTGATGATAAACTGCCTCTGCTACTGCCTTCTTAGCATCCTTTACGTGGTAATGATTACTTTTGGTAATGGCTTCAACTACCTGAAGCCATTCAAGTTATCGACCTTGTACAAAATTTTAGGTGCCTCAGGTTCAGAATGCTGGTCTCAGGTGTACCATGACTGATATCCAGGTCCTCTTGTACTCAAAGTTGCATCATCCTTTTTTATATTTTTCTCTAAAACAGTTCCCTTCAGTCGCTCAGTCATGTCCGTCTCTGCGACCCCATGAATCACAGCACGCCAGGCCTCCCTGTCCATCACCAACTCCCGGAGTTCACTCAAACTCATGTCCATCAACTCAGTGATGCCATCCAGCCACCTCATTCTCTATCATCCCCTTCTCCTCTTGCCCCCAATCCCTCCCAGCATCAGAGTCTTTTCCAGTGAGTCAACTCATCGCATGAGGTGGCCAAAGTATTGGAGTTTCAGCTTTAGCTTCAGTCCTTCCAATGAACATCCAGGATTGATCTCCTCTAGAATGGACTGGTTGGATCTCCTTGCAGTATAAGGAACTCTCAAGACTCTTCTCCAGCACCACAGTTCAAAAGCATCAATTCTGCGATCAGCTTTCTTCACAGTCCAACTCTCACATTCATACATGACCACTGGAAAAACCATAGCCTTGACTAGACGGACCCTTGTTGGCAAAGTGATGTCTCTGCTTTTTAATATACTATCTAGGTTGGTCATAACTTTCCTTCCAAGGAGTAAGCGTCTTTTAATTTCATGGCTTCAGTCAGCATCTGGAGTGATTTTGGAGCCCAGAAAAATAAAGTCTGACACTGTTTCCACTGTTTCCCCATCTATTGGCCATGAAGTGATGGGACCAGATGCCATGATCTTAGTTTTCTGAATGTTGATCTTTAAGCCAAACTTTTCACTCTCCTCTTTCACTTTCATCAAGAGGCCTTTGAGTTCCTCTTCACTTTCTGCCATAAGGGTGGTGTCATCTGCATATCTGAGGTTATTGATATTTCTCCCGGCAATCTTGATTCTAGCTGTGCTTCTTCCAGCCCAGCATTCCTCATGATGTACTCTGCATATAAGTTAAAAAAGCAGGATGACAATATACAACCTTGATGTACTCCTTTTCCTATTTGGAACCAGTCTATTGTTCCATGTCCAGTTCTAACTGTTGCTTCCTGACCTGCATACAGGTTTCTCAAGAGGCAGGTCAGGTGGTCTGGGATTCCCATCTCTTTCAGAATTTTCCACAGTTCATTGTGATCCACACAGTCAAAGGCTTTGGCATAGTCAATGAAGCAGAAATAGATGTTTTTCTGGAACTTTCTTGCTTTCTCCATGATCCAGCGGATGTAGGCCATTTGATTTCTGTTGCCTCTGCCTTTTCTAAAACCTGCTTGAACATCTGGAAGTTCACGGTTCACAAAATAGTTCCCTTACCAAGGATCAAATGGCCTATGGCAGTAAAAGTATGGAGTGAAGTAGCTACTTTTCCTTGTAAGTAAAGACTGGCTGGATTCTGGGTCTTCATGGATGAGGCTACAACTGCCTCCCACAGGAAAATATCACTGACTTTACATTGGAACTTTCATCCTTCTTTACAGCTCTATGAAGACCTTCGGTAGGCATCCCAATGTCTTTATCAAACTTCATCTCAGTTTGCAAGATTTCTTCCTTGAATTTTTGAAATAGTGTCAATTCTTTTCTACATTTATTCATTTAGTACACATCATCAATCAGTATAGACACTGAGAATACAGAGATGGGTAAAATAAAATGCATACCCTTATTATTGGATAATTTCCCCCAGATGATAAATCGTAACTCCTCTACAGATGTCAAGTGAACATGTGTTCAGAGATTGTTATTTAACCACTTATTAATAAGAGGAGCCTGCTAAAATGTTGCAACAGTTAAAATAGAAAAACCAAAGCAATAAATTTACATGGTTGTTGGTTTGCAAACTGGACCCCATACACAGAGGACAGGCCACATCACATTGGTCGCTAGCAGATTTAATAAGCAAGGTGGCTATAGATCCAGTATACTGTCTCCTAACCTGCCTGTCTTCTTTCTTTATGGTCCAACTGTAAAGAAGGCTGAGCACTGAAATATTGATGTTTTCGAATTGTGTTGCTGGAAAAGACTCTGAGAGTCCCTTGGACAGCAAGGAAATCAAACAGTTCAATCCTAAAGGAAATAAACCCTAAATATTCTTTGGAAGGATTGATGCTGAAGCTGAAGTGCCTTGGCCATCTGATGCGAAGAGCCTAGTCATTGGGAAAGACACTGATGCTGGGAAAGATTGAAGGCAAAAGGAGAAGGGGCGGCAGAGGGTGAGATGGTTGGATGGCATCATCAATTGAATGAACGTGAACTTGGGCAAACTCCGAGTGGTAGTGAAGGACAGGGAAGCCTGGCGTGCTGCAGTTCATGAGGTCGCAGAGAGTCAGACAGAACTTAACAACTGAACAACAATAGCAGCAGCAACTACCTGCCTGCCAGGATCTTAAAAGTTTATAAAGAGACCTTAATGGGATTCAGAATGTCTCAACAACACCTTATTCTCTCAAGGTTACATCCTTGAAAATGGTTCCACTATGGGAATGATGGGCAGAGCTACAATTCAACAACAGGGGAGCTATGAGGAGCCTCTGTTTGCCCAGGTCCAGCTCGAGGGTCAACTTGTGGTCACATACTCTCAATGACCTCCTCCAACAATGGAGTAAAAAAATTTTGAATTTACAGTTGGATACAAAACCACCTTTTCCAAAGGGGAAGGGGAGAGTGGTCCCTCCACTGGACAGAATTAATTTGCATAAATCTACAGAAGGATCACTTTGCATTACTATGAATTACCTAAAAATAATCAAATTATAAAGTAGATCAAGGGTTCAATTCAGTTCAGTCGCTCAGTCATGACCGACCGACTCTTTGCGACCCCATGAATCACAGCACGCCAGGCCTCCCTGTCCATCACCAACTCCCAGAGTTCACTCAAACTCATGTCTATCGAGTTGGTGATGCCATCCAGCCATCTCATTCTCTGTCATCTCCTTCTATTCGTGAGAGGCTAATATCAGATAATGTGGAAGGATTTGCTATAGGCAGTGCAGAGTTTCCCATGGAAAGACATTTTTTTTCTTTTCACCCTAATGAAAAATATCACTATCTTGTGACATTCATTGAGTACCTGTGAAATACACCTAGGCAGGTTGGAAGATTAGCTAGTAGAACCTAATTTGATTAAAGCACAATTTATATAAATGTTTAAAGTCCCTGCTAGGAAGTTGGAAAAGTTGGGATTTATTTATGTTATATCTAATGATGCTAAATGCCTTCCCTGGTGGCTCAGACAATAAAGAATCTGGCTACAATGCAGGAGACCCAGATCTAATCCCTGGGTCAGGGAGATACCCTGGAGGAGAGAATGACAACCCACTCCAGTGTTCTTGCCTGGAGAATCCCATGGACAGAGGAGCCTGTCAGGCTACAGTCTATGGGTCTCAAAGAGCTGGACATGACTGAGTGACTAATACACACACCCAATGATTCTAAAGAGTACATTTCAACCTATAGAATACTGCCTTACAAGGAAATCAAGGTGTAATGGACAGAAGAGTTGTGTAAACATTAGCTATATGCTGTGTGTTACATTGGATATGTGTTTGCACAAGGGTGTAATCAAGATTTCTGGGAGAAATATCAATAACCTCAGATATGCAGATGACACTAACCTTATGGCAGAAAGTGAAGAGGAACTCAAAAGCCTCTTGATGAAAGTGAAAGAGGAGAGTGAAAAGGTTGGCTTGAAGCTCAACATTCAGAAAACAAAGATCATGGCATCTGGTCCCATCACTTCATGGGAAATAGATGGAAAAACAGTGGAAACAGTGTCAGACTTTGTTTTTTTGGGCTCCAAAATCACTGCAGTTGCTGATTGCAGCCATGAAATTAAAAGACGCTTGCTCCTTGGAAGGAAAGTTATGACCAACCTTGATAGTATATTAAAAAGCAGAGACATTACTTTGCCAACCAAGGTCCGTCTAGTCAAGGCAATGGTTTTTCCCGTGGTCATGTATGGATGTGAGAGTTGGACTGTAAAGAAGGCTGATCGCCGAAGAATCAATGCTTTTGAATTGTGGTGCTGGAGAAGACTCTTGAGAGTTCCTTATACTGCAAGGAGATCCAACCAGTCCATTCTAGAGGAGATCAATCCTGGATGTTCATTGGAGGGACTGATGCTAAAGCTGAACCTGCAATACTTTGGCCACCTCATGCGACGAGTTGACTCACTGGAAAAGACTCTGATGCTGGGAAAGGTTGGGGGCGGGAGGAGAAGGGGACGACAGAGAATGAGATGGCTGGATGGCATCACCGACTCTGTGGACATGAGTTTGAGTGTACTCCGGGAGTTGGTGATGGATAGGGAGGCCTGGCGTGCTGTGATTCATGGGGTCACGGAGAGTCGGACACGACTGAGCGACTGAATTGAATTGAATTGAAATTGTAAGGGCACAGAAAAAAATCCATTGTTACGTTTTCTCTTGTGTAGCTCTTCATGTCACGTAGACTTGGTAGAGGCTTACATTTTTCTAAAGACTTTCTTTTTTAAAATTCAAATTGCTTGTTAGTTTCACCTGACCTTCCAGCTTTTCTTTTGGAAGCCAACAATGAAGTTTACAGCAGAAAAGGCAAAGATTTAAGAACGTCATCTGCTTAGATAACTTTACCAGCTTTATTTATTCACCCATCATCCTTGTCAGCTCTAAATATTTTCTTTTTAGACACTTATTTCAACAAGGTACAAACATCCTTTCTCAGAATTATTTTTGAGCTATTGTAATAGATTTCTGTTTAGGGTAACTTTCACAGAACAGTTGCAAAGGTAGTACAGAGTTCCTGAACACCTTCCATCCTGATTCCCTCATTAGCTGTCACAACTCCCCCGTCTCTGATCTGTGACAGTTTCCTGATTTTGACCTTGACAGTCTTGAGGAGTACTGGCCAGACGTGCTTAGAACATCCTTCAGTCTGGGTTGGTGTGTTTTTTTTTTCTCTTTTGATTAATTGTTGTTTAGTCACTAAGTTGTGTCCGACTCTTTTGGGACCCTGTGGACTATCAGTGATAGCTTATGTTGAACGATGTCAGATCCGTGATCTCTGAAGAAGATTTAGTTTTGGGACCAGGGACCAGGCTTGATCGCTCAAGAGCTTTTGTGTAGCAGTGTTTTATTAAAGAATAAAAAGGACAGAGAAAGCTTCTGACACAGACATGAGAAGGAGGATGGAGAATGTCCCACTTGCTAGTCTTATCAAGGCCTGATATACTTTTACTAGACCTACTCACATAAGTCTTAAGATAACAAGATTAGTCAGAAGGTTCCTGTTCAGAAGGAGAAACGTCCTCAAGCAAGATACATTGTTGTTATATAATCATTAGTGCAGTTCAGTTCAGTTCAGTTCAGTCGCTCAGTGGTGTCCGACTCTCCGCGACCCCATGAATCACAGCACGCCAGGCCTCCCTGTCCATCACTAACTCCCGGAGTTCACTCAAACTCATGTCCACAGAGTCGGTGATGCCATCCAGCCATCTCATTCTCTGTCGTCCCCTTCTCCTCCCGCCCCCAACCCTTCCCAGCATCAGAGTCTTTTCCAGTGAGTCAACTTGTCGCATGAGGTGGCCAAAGTATTGCAGTTTCAGCTTCAGCATCAGTCCCTCCAATGAACACCCAGGATCGATCTCCCTTAGAATGGACTGGTTGGATCTCCTTGCAGTATAAGGGACTCTCAAGAGTCTTCTCCAACACCACAGTTCAAAAGCATCAATTCTTCGGCGATCAGCTTTCTTCACAGTCCAACTCTCACATCCGTACATGACCACGGGAAAAACCATAGCCTTGACTAGACGGACCTTTGTTGGCAAAGTAATGTCTCTGCTTTTTAATATAGTATCAAGGTTGGTCATAACTTTCCTTCCAAGGAGTAAGCGTCTTTTAATTTCATGGCTGCAATCAGCATCTGCAGTGATTTTGGAGCCCAAAAAAATAAAGTCTGACACTGTTTCCGCTATTTTTCCATCTATTTCCCATGACGTGATGGGACCAGATGCCATGATCTTTGTTTTCTGAATGTTGAGCTTCAAGCCAACCTTTTCACTCTCCTCTTTCACTTTCATCAAGAGGCTTTTGAGTTCCTCTTCACTTTCTGCCATAAGGTTAGTGTCATCTGCATATCTGAGATTATTGATATTTCTCTCAGCAATCTTGATTCCAGCTTGTGCTTCTTCCAGCCCAGAGTTCCTCATGATGTACTCTGCATATAAGTTAAATAAGCAAGGTGACAATATACAGCCTTGACGTACTCCTTTTCCTATTTTGTACCAGTCTGTTGTTCCATGTTCAGTTCTAACTGTTGCTTCCTGACCTGCATACAGGTTTCTCAAGAGGCAGGTCAGGTGGTCTGGGATTCCCATCTCTTTCAGAATTTTCCACAGTTTATTGTGGTCCACACAGTCAAAGGCTTTGGCATAGTCAATGAAGCAGAAATAGATGCTCTTCTGGAACTCTCTTGCTTTCTCCATGATCCAGCGGATGTTGGCCATTTGATTTCTGTTGCCTCTGCCTTTTCTAAAACCTGCTTGAACATCTGGGAGTTCACGGTTCACATATTGCTGAAGCCTGGCTTGGAAAATTTTGAGCATGACTTTACTAGAGAAACCCAAATAAGACGGTAGGTATTGCGAGGGGGCATCAGAGGGCAGACACTCTGAAATCATAATCATAGGAAACTAGTCGATCTGATAACATGTACCTCAGCCGAATGTGGTCCACTGGAGAAGGGAATGGCAAACCACTTCAGTATGCTTGCCTTGAGAACCCCATGAACAGTATCAAAAGGAAAAATGATAGGATACTAAATGAGGAATTCCCCAGGTCGGTAGGTGCCCAGTATGCTACTGGAGATCCGTGGAGAAGTAACTCTAGAAGGAATAAAGGGATGGAGCAAAAGCAAAACCAATACCCAGTTGTGGATGTGACCGATGATAGAAGCAAGGTCCGGTGCTGTAAAGAGCAATATTGCATAGGAACCTGGAATGTTAGGTCCATGAATCAAGGCAAATTGGAAGTGGTCAAACAGGAGATGGCAAGAGTGGACATAGACATTCTAGGATCAGTGAACTAAAATGGACTGGAATGGGTGAATTTAACTCGGATGACCATTATATCTACTACTGTGGGCAGGAATCCCTTAGAAGAAATGGAGTAGCCATCATGGTCAATAAAAGAGTCCATTAGTGCAGAGCTTAAGGTAAAACATACCCTTGAACCATTAGCTTTGGGCTTAAAAAAACTTAGTCTTAAAGACTGTAGTCATAACAACTCAGTTTAAAAAAAAAATGTCTTATGTGACTAAGACAAAACAATGTAGAAAAAGATGATTGTCCTTTTCTCCTCCTTGAGGGCCCTGGACCACTTTCTCCTCCTCAAGCGCCCTGGATCCCTTCCTCCTTCTCAAGCGCCCTGGATCCCTTCCTCCTTGAGGGCCCTGGACTCCTTATCAACCTACCTAAGAATCAACTCTCTCAGTGGGATTTCCCAGGCAAAAATACTGGGGCTGTTTGCCAGGGGATCTTCAGACCAAGAGATTGAACCTGCATCTCCTGCTTGGTGGGCGAGTTTCTCCTCACTGAGCCACCTGGGAAGACTTTTGATTAGACTGGGATCATGTGTGTGTGTGTGTGTGTGACACAAGTGAAGTACCTTTTTTCGTCACATCATATTAGAAGGTGTACAGGGTAGTGTAAGTGATATCCACATGATGTCAGTGGAGTTGTTAACCTTTATTACGCTGTAGTTTCTCAGAGACTTTAAGAACAAGTGTGGGTCCTGTGTGAGTATTGTATCACTGCTTTGAAGAGCATGAAGTTTAGGAGCTGGGTATTGTTCTCCACTCTGCACTCTGGCGGTTTCCACTGTATATGAGTCAGGGACCTGGCATGCTCTACTGTCAATATCCGTCTCCAAACAGGAAAGGACAAGAAAAACCATGGCCTCATTAAATGGTGCTGGATTTATTCTTGCACAAGCCAGAGCAGGAGGAACACTCGGGCTTCCAGTAATCTGCAAAGAAGCTCTGCTAAGTCGTGCCTCACCCCGCCTCCAGCAAGTTCTATAAAGTGTGCGAGCAAGCAGGGCAAAGGCACAGCCCCATTACAATGACATAAAAGGCGAGGTAAGTTTCAGAATTAAAGAGACCCTCTGTGCCTCCAGGACTCAGGCCCTCCCAGTCGTTCTGGACTCGTCCTGTGGTTCTTGGTGCTTCCCAGGTGGCACAAGTGGTAAAGAACACAGCCGCCAATGCAGGAGGCATAAGAGACACAGGTTTGATCCCTGTGTCAGGAAGATCACCTGCAATAGGAAATGGCAACCCACTCCAGTATTCTTGTCTGGAGAATTCCATGGACAGAGGAGCCTGGTGGTCTTCTGTCCATAGGGTTGCAAAGAGTCGGACATGACTGAAGCAACTTAGCAAGAATGCAGCATGTTACTGATAGGTAAGATGCTCTGTTGCTCTCTTTTCAAGAATAAAAGGATTACATCACAGACAGACTCTCCTTCATGAATTCATATGGCAAAGATTTCTAAAATACGTGTATAATGGTCTAAAAATCATCTTTTTAAGGCTCATTTTGTTTTCTTAAATGGCAATACATAAGCAGTTTTTCTTTATAGAGACACCAGATTTTAAGGAAATAAATCTCTGTATGCAGGAATCTTTTCATATAAAACAGCTCTTTTACTTCTAGGTAAGTTTAAGAGAGCATAAGGAAGAGAGGGAAGTAAACAAATATTTTTATTTGCTTATTTTATAAGTGGTTTAAAATAGGCTCTGACAGCTTCCTCTTAGGAGAGATATACCAAAGGAGGCTGAATGCCCATATAAAAGGAATATACTTGAATAATTAAAGCTTGGCATTAGGCTGCTGTCTCCTACTCCAGCTCCTCACAGGCTGAGGGAGGGGCCAAGGATTTGCAAATGACAAGGATTTGTTGCCAAGGATTACAGCTTCACTAAGGGACACAAATCCCAGTGGGATCTACAGATGGGCTTTATTGTGTTTGCTGTTTTAATTGAACAGTAGAAGACTTGTACAGAACCATTTAGCTATATCTTAAAAATTAAGAAAAAGTGTTTAGTGAGTCCCCTAACTGGTCAAATTCTGTTTCAGTTACAGAGATTAATTTAGAAGGAATTGTCAGAGCATTCTTTCACAGTAAATTTGAAAATCAATTTCACAGGGTTTGAGTGTATTAAATATGTCACTGTTAGAAATGGATCCTGTAGTGGTATTTGCTGTAAGTCCTACAATTAAAAAATTGAGATGTGGTTGATACATAATACATGTTTATTAAGTGTACATATTAAGGGGCTTCCCTGATGGCTCAGCAGTTAAGAATTTACTTGCGATGCGGGTTCCATCCTTGGGTTGGGAAGATCCCCTGGAGGAGGGCATGGCAACCCACTCCAGTATTCTTGCCTGGAGAATCCCATGGACAGAGGAGCCTGGTGGGCTACAGTCCACTGGGTTGCAAAGAGTCAGGTATGACTGAAGCATCTGAGCACTCACGCAGGCATACCTAGTAAGGTGTATAATTCAATAAGGTTTCTTTATTTGTATATCACTGCAATCAAAGCTTGAACATAGTGTCACCCCCAAAATTTCCCTGTGCTCCTTGGCGATTCCTTTCTTGCTTTCTATAGCTATAGATTAATTTGCATTTCCTAGAGATTATGAAATGGAATCACACATATATTTTATCTGGTTTCTTTTGCTCAGGATTATTCTTCAAGATTCATCCATGCTGAAGTGTCTACCAATAGCTAATTTATTATTGCTGAGTTATTTCCATGGTGTGAATGTACTACAGTTTGTTTATCCAGTCACTGATGATGGATGTTTGAGTTGTTTCCAACTTATAGCAATAACAAATAAAGCTGCTATGGACATTTGTGTGCAAATGTTTGACAGAACGTGGGCTTTCTATTTTCTTGACCAAAGAAAATACTCTATGAGTAGACTGAATGGATCTTATGGTACATGTGTGTTTAATTTTTAAAGTAATTTCCAACTACTTTCGAAAGTGAAGGTGCTGTTTTGGGAGTGCTGTGCTTGGTCTTCATTGCTCTGCGGGCTTGCTCTAGTTGTACGGAGAGTGGGGACTACTCTCTAGTTGCGGTGAACAGACTTCTCATTGTTGAGGAGCAACTCCAGGGAGTTCGGGCTTCTTTCGTGGCATGGGGGCTCCAGTAGTTGTGGCTCCCAGGCTCTAGAGCACAAGCTGAGTATTTGTTCCCAGCATGTGAGCTCTTCCTAGATCAGGTATCAAACCCGTGTCTCCTGCATTAGCAGGCCAATTCTTTACTACTGAGCCCTGGATATACCATTTTACATTCCCAGTGGCAGTATATGAATGCTCCCGTGTTCTCTACCTACTTTTCAGCACTTGGTATGGTTTTAGATTTTAGCAATTGTAATAGGTATGCAATGGCTTTAATTTACATAGTCTTAATGCCTTGCGATGTTTAGCATGTTTGCATGTACTAAGTGGCCATTTACATAGCAAGTATGATAAAGTGTTTGAGAAAGTTTTTGCCCACTTACAAAACTGTGTTATTTGTTATTGTTGAGTTTTGAGAGTTCTTCATGTATTCTGGATTCAAGTGCTTTATCAAATCTAGGTTTTGCAAATATCCTCCTAGTCTTTGGCTTGTATTTTTATTCACCCAATAGTGTTAACTGAAGAGCAGATATTTAAAATTTTAATGAGGTCAGTTTAAAAAATAATTTACTTGTAATTATGCTTTGATGTTGTATCTAAAAAAATTTGCCTAATCCTAGGTCACAAAGACTTTCTCCTTTGTTTTCTTCTCAAAGTTTCATAGTCTTAGGTTTTACATTTAGATGTATGATCAGTTTTGTCTTAAGTTTTTAGTGTGTGTTAAGGATCAATATTCTTTTGGTCTTTGTTTTCCATACGTATATCCACTTTTTTCTAGGTTTTTCTTTCACTACAGAATGATTTTACAGCTTTGTCAAATACCAGTGGTGCACTTATGTGTCCATATATTTCTCTGGACTCTATTGTGTTTCATTGATCCATTTGTTTGTCTTGATACTAATACCAAAATGTGGATTTCTGGAGCTTACGATGAGCCCTAAAACCAGGAGGTGTTAGTGCTCCAAATTTATTTTTCTTTTCCAAAGCTGTTTTAGACATCTAGGTTCTTTATATTTGCATATGAGTTTAAGAATCGACTTATCCTTTTTACAAAGAAGTCTGCTGAAATTTTGCTGGCATTGTTCTAAATCTATAGGTCAATTTGGAGACAGCAACAATTTAAAATAATTGAGACTTCCAACACAGGAATAAGAAAATATGTCTCTGTTTTTTAGATCGCCTTTAGTTTCTCTCAGTAAGGTTTTGTGGTTTTCGTGATACAAATCCTATGCATCTTTGGTTAGACTTATCCCTAAATGTTTACAGTTTAAAAACATTGTAGATGTTACTGTTTTTAAATTTCAACTTTTGACTGTTTGTTGTAGTATATATATGTGTGTGTGTATTTATCTATACACACATGTGTGTGCTGTGCTTTGTCGTTCAGCCATGTCCCACTCTGCCGTCTCATGAGCTGCAGTCCACCAGGCTCCCCTATCCATGGGATTCTTCAGGCAGTTATACTGGTGTGGTAGCCGTTCCTTTCTCTAGGGGATTTTCTCGACTCAGGGATTGAACCTGGGTCTCCTGCATTGCAGGTGGATTCTTTAACGTCTGAACCACCAGGGAAGCCCCCACTCCCAAGAAATGTTTGCTGGGCCTGCAGAGACCACGAGACGCAGAGAGGAATTTAACAGACAAGGTCCTCCCCGTCTGCACGTCCAGTTCATACTATGAACGCTCAGCCACTCAGTTGTGTTCAACTCTTTGCAGCTCCATGAACTGCCCACCAAGCTCCTCGGCCCATGGAATTATCCAGGCAAGAATACTGGAGTGGGGTGCTATTTCCTCCTCCAGGGGATCTTCCTTACCCAGGGATTGAAACAATCTATTGCATCTCCTGCATTGGCAAGCAGATTCTTTAACACTAGCACCACCTGGGAAACTCATATATACATATATTAATATACATATGTAAATACATATAGAGAGTCAATTAAAATTTTTACATAGACGTATGTAAATACATATGCGGAGTCAATTAAGTTTTCCACATAGGTGGAATCATCCAGGAATTAAAACTGTTTTTCCTTTTTTTTTATCAAATTGGGTAGATTTTATTTCTCTTCTGGTTTTATTGCATTGGAAAGAGTCGCCTGTTTCCTGCTGAATATAAATGATAAGAGGAGACATCTTTCTTTCCCTTCTCCCAGACTTAGAGGAGCAACATTCAGTGTTTAAACATTAAGTGTGATGTTAGCTATAGAATATCAGGTTGAAGAAGTTCCCTTCTATTCCTAATTTGCTGAAGGTTCCTTAAGCCAATAATGAATTTTGAATTTTGTCAGATGCTTTTTCTGCATTTATTGAGAATGTTCTTTTTTTCTTTTTAAATTGATCAACATGGCTGTCTATATTAATTGGTTTTCATGTGTTAGACCAACCATGCGTATCTGAATAAACCCTCCTGGTCATGAAAGATTATCCTTTTTATATATTGTTAGATTCAGTTTGTTAAACTTTATTTAAAAGCTTTAGCATCACTGAGCATGAAAGATATTAATCAATTACCTTCTTTTCTTATAATGCTTTTGTCTGGTTTTACTGCCAGGGTAAGCGTGACCTCATAGAATCATTTGGGAAGTATTAGTTTGCTTTTGCTGCATAAAAAATAAGTGCATGCTTCATGGTTAAAATGATCTAATTTATTAGCTCAACATTCCATCATGGGCTGGCTGCATACTGTGCTCAGCCTATCATGAGGCTGGAAGCAAGATATTGCCTGGGCCAGGATCTTATCTAGAGGCTCAGGGGGAAACCTCAACTTCCAAGTTCATTCTTTCTGTTAAGATTCAGTTCCTGCAGTTGTAGGACTGATGTCTCTGTTTCCTTGTGAGACATCAGACAGGCCGCTCTCATCTCCTAGACGCTCATCATATTCCTTGCCACATGCCCTCCTCTATCTTCAAGCCAGCAACAGTGCATCAGGTCCTATTTATGTTCCAGGTCTCTGATTTCTTCCTCTGTGACTTGCCAGAGAAAACTCTCTAGCTCTAAAGGCCTGCCCAGATAATCTCCCATCTTAAAGTCAGCCAACTCAGGACCTTGATTGCATTCTGTCCTAGTAACACCTAGATGATTGTTTGATTGAATAACTTGGAGAAGGTGTGTGTATACTAGGGGCTGGGAATCTTTAGGGCCACCTTGAAATTCTGTCTACTCTAGATAGCTTGTGTACACATATTCTTACAAAGTTCATTTCTCTTAGGCAGCATATAGGTTCAGTTCAGTTCAGTCGCTCAGTCGTGTCTGACTCTTTGCAACCCCATGAATCACAGCACGCCAGGCCTCCCTGTCCATCACCAACTCCCAGAGTTCACTCAAACTTACGTCCATTGAGTCGGTGATGCCATCCAGCCATCTCATTCTCTGTCGTCTCCTTCTCCTCCTGCCCACAATCCCTCTCACCATCAGAGTCTTTTCCAGTGAGTCAACTCTTTGCATGAGGTGGCCAAAGTATTGGAGTTTCAGCTTTAGCACCAGTCCTTCCAATGAACACCAGGACTGATATGCTTGTAGTCCAAGGGACTCTCAAGAGTCTTCTCCAGCATCACAGTTCAAAAGCATCAATTCTTTGGCGATCAGCTTTCTTCACAGTCCAACTCTCACATCCATACATGACCACTGGAAAAGCCATAGCCTTGACTAGATGGACCTTTGTTGGCAAAGTAATGTCTCTGCTTTTTAATATGCTTCCTAGATAGCATATAGGTGGATCTTGCTTTTTTATTGAAACTAACATTTTGTGTTTTAGTTGGAATGTTTGGACTATTTACATTCACTGTGATTATAGATATAATTAGAGTTAAATCTGTTATCTTGCTATTTATTTTCTATTTGTCCCATCTGTTCATTGTTCCCGTTCTCTCTTTTTCTACCTTCTTTGGAATTAATTGAATATATTATTGTAATTCCTTTTGGGTCATTTAGTGCTACTATTTATTTTGTTATTTCAGTCATTGCTTTAAGGTTTGTCTTGAACTTACACAATATACCTTCAAGTGGTGTCACACCACAGTATACGTGGTATATAAAACCTTCCACTTCTAGCCTCCTGCCTTTTGTGCTATTGTTATACATTTTATCTAATAAACTGAACAAAAGCAAATATAAGAAGGAAGGAGGCAGGCAGGGAAGGAAAGAAGGAAGGAAGGAAGGAAGGAAGGAAAAGCGGGCAGGGAGAGAGGAAAAAAAACTGTAATCTCTTATCTGCAATTATAAAACACAAGAAGATTTGCAAACCAGAAGATATTTATGTGCACATTACAGCAATATCTGAACTTGTCTGAGTTGATATGGTGGCAAAGCCTGATGTGAAGTGACTTGAAGCTAGCTTTGGCCTCTCTCACTGTTAGTATCATTATTCATATATTTTGCCACAGAAAGTTGTGTGAAAAGAGTTCAGAGTCAGGCCTGAACTGTACTCCTTAGAAAGCCTGCTTGCAAGGTGGTACCTTGACTGTCATCTGGGAACTTGGGTTCAGGAGGTTGCTTCCATTCCACCTCAGGTGAGTGACTTACTGTGCTGAACTGTTCATGGAAACCATGTGGTGTATGCTGAAAATCTGATTTTTCCCTCCTGAGAGTGAAACTATGGTGTGTGCTGGGCAGAGGGTATTTATGTGTCGAGTCCCCAATAAAATCCCTAGGCACTGAGTCTTTAATGATTGTATGTTAGAGACATTTCACATGTGCTGTTGTTATTTGTAGCTGGAGAAATTGAGAACACATCCTGTGTGATTCAACCGAAGCTGATGCCTGGTTTCCTCTGGACTTTGCCTCTTGAGCCCTTTCTCATTGCTGATTGTGCTTTGTGTCCTTTTGTCTTAATGAATCATAGCCATGGGCATGACTATATGCTGAGTCCTGTGAGTCTTACTAGCAAATCGCCAGTCCTGGGGGTGGTCCTGGGAACCCCTGGCATGAAAATGGATGTGACTGATTGTGGGGTGCTTCTCTAGAACTTGTGGGATTGTCATGTAGCATATGCTGGATGTGCTGTATAACTTACCTAAAATCCCCAAATTCTGAATTCCAGTGTATGTGAACTGTGATTTTGGATACAAAGCTTATATAACAATGTTCACAAATGTACATGCTGCTGCTGCTAAGTCACTTAGGTCGTGTCCGATTCTATGTGACCCCATAGACGGAAGCCCACCAGGCTCCCCGTCCCTGGGATTCTCCAGGCAAGAACACTGGAGTGGGTTGCCATTTCCTTCTCCAATGTGTGAAAGTGGAAAGTGAAAAGTGAAAGTGAAGTCGCTCAGTCATGTCCGACCCTTAGCGACCCCACAGACTGCAGCCTACCAGGCTCCTCCATCCATGGGATTTTTTAGGCAAGAGTACTGGAGTGGCTTGCCATTGCCTTCTCCGACAAATGTACATAAAATAAAATAAAATATAAATAGTTTACATATGTATTTGAGATGGGGCTTCCCTGGTGGCTCAGTCGGTAAAGAATCCACTTGCAATGCAGGCGATTGCCTGCAGTACAGGAAGCATGGGTTTAATCCCTGGGTGGGAAGATCCCTTGGGGAAGGGAATGGCAACCCACTCCAGTATTCTTGCCTGGGAAATCCCAGGGACAGAGGAGTCTGGCGGGTTACAGTCCATGGGGTCACACAGAGTCGGACACAACTGAGCGACTAAACCACCTCACAGTTGAGATGGTATACTCAACATTCCCAGGGAGGATAAACCATGATAGCTTACGCCCGGATGATGATGATGAAAGCGCTAGTGATGTGATAATAGTAACAACAACAACCACAGCAAATATTTCTTAAATTTTCGTGCTCAATGTCATAGACTGTTTCCAGCCTCCATAATAGCTCAGCAACGTACTATTAAAAAGCATTATACTATTTTATGTGTATGTTTTAACTCCTTTTTTCTGTTGAAAATTAAGTAAGGCTCAAAGAGGGCATGCAGTGTGACCAACATCAAAAATTCGCAAGGTTCAGGGACAGGATGTCAGCCCAGGTGAACCTGGCTGGGTATCTGAGACCTGATCACAATACCACAGGAAGAGACTCTGTTCTCTACAAACCGCATCGCTTTGCTTCACAGACTCAACTCCCTTCTGGGATTTCCACCAGCCTGTGCCTTGACTTTATTGAGAGCAGCACACACAGACTCCTTGCCTCCCTCGGTGCTGCTTGTTGGCAGCAGAAAATGTGCTTGCGTGTTCCCTTGCTGGGCTTTGTTCCTTCACCAGGTGATCACTACTGTATGTCATGTACCCTTTCACACAAGTGACCCTGTATTGTATTAAATAATTTCCTGAATGCAGATAAAGGCAAACTGGATCAAGCCCACCTGGAGGGAAAGGAACCAAGTCACAGAGCAGAGGAGAAAAGTAAGGGAGTTAGAATGGAAGCTGGAACTCAGGTCTTACCCAAGGCTAAGCCTTGACAGCCAGACAGATGGGTTTAAGGTTGAACTGACTTCTGTGTGCAGGTACTTGGTGGCGGGGGCTCATAGCTTTCTGGGAAGGTCATTTGTGCTGGTATGAAAAGCATCAGTTCACATAATAAGGGACTTATGGGAAAAGGCTCACAGAAGAGAGGGCACTGAACTAAGATTCAAGAGGCCTAAATCACATCAGTGAAATTCTAATTCCTTTTGGTGTTGCAGGAAGTGGTGGTGGTGGTGCCACAGTGGCTCAGCAGTAAAGAATCTGCCTGCAGTGCAGGAGCTGCAGGAGACGTGGGTTTGATCCCTGGGTCGGGAAGATCCCCGGAAGGGAGCACAGCTACCCACTCCAGTGTTCTCGCCTGGAGAATCCCATGGCTGGAGAGGCCATGGCGGACTACAGTCCATGGGGTCTCAAAGACTGGGACATGACCTAACACACACTCATGCACTCAGGAAGGGGGACCACTTCTAGGGCCTGAGAGTGGGCCCTAGAAGTGTATCTGAGGAGACACATGCTCAGAAAGCAAGAGATTATTGGGAAGGGGCGTCTGGGGGGAGGAAGCAGGAGGCTCACTCTGCCACGTGGCTCACGGTCTTGGGTTTTATGGTGACACAGTTCCTTTCTGGGTTGTCTCTGGCCCGGTGTTCTGACCCAGCATCCTTCCTGGTGGGTGCACATCCCTCAACCCAGATGGATACCAGCGAAGAGGATTCTGGGGGGTTGGTAGGACATATGGGCTGGCGTCTCCTCTCTCTCCTTTTGACCCTTCCTGAATTACTCTAGTTTGTGGTAGATTGATAGATCCTCATCTGTTGCCAGGACTTTCTGTTGTAAGATAAGTCAGGCAAGCAGCTCCTCCCTCGCCTGGCCAGGGCAGCTGGTTTCAGTGTGTTTCCCCTAACAGTGTGACCCGGGACGTGCTGTGTAGCTTTACCCCCTGACAACACAATAGGGTTCTTCGGAATTACCTCTGAAGTCCTCCAACTCCAGAACTCTCTGATCATCAAAAATAAACTTTCTGGGTCAAAATGGATTTCATGAGAGAAATCTGAAAGAAAGAAAGGCTATTTTGTCAGTTAGGTCAGTATCTGGGACAGGGTTACTAAGGCCTCTATCCCTATTCTCTGAGCTTGTGTTTTTGTCACATGTCCTCTAATCTTCACGCAGTTTTGGAGGGTCTGAGAGAAAAATGCCAGTCCTCATGCCCTAGGAGGCAGCAAGTTTGGTCTTGAGTGCATCACTTACAAAAGGATAGATAGGCAAAAATCTGATTTTATCTTCTTTGGGGAATAAATCATTTTGTCCTTAGTAAGGAGGCCTGGCGTGCTTTGATTCATGGGGTCACAAAGAGTTGGACACGACTGAAGTGAACTGAACTGAACTGAAGGACGTTTAGAGAAATATTTCAATATTTAAAACCACATAAGGCTTTTTGTTTCAAAGCTGTCCTGGGGATTATCACCCAAGACACCAGAGACCATAAATTATAGCTAAGAAAGCACTAGACTTGGAGAAAATGACAGGGTTTGGCTGTACATGACTTGGCTTATGAACTGTGTGATGTGAGGTGATGACTTAGTGCCCAGTGTGGCTGAGCCCCTGCTCAGATGGCCAGGGGAGAAGGGCCGGCTCTGCCTGTCTTGTGAGCTGTTGAGATGGATAAAGTGGGGTGCTCCACGGGGCCCATGTATGGGTGCAGCTCACAAATTGGGTCCCATGAGGCTCAATTCTAATGTCCGTGAGCAAGTGCTTCTTGGAAAGACCTTGAGGAAAGGAATTATAAGTGTTCATTTTTCTGCCTAGAGTGTTACCTGTTTCAGTTTGGACACGTGATGGTTAATTTTATGGGTCAACTTGACTGGCCATGGGTTGCTCAGGTATCTGATTACACACTATTTCTGGGTGTGCCTGTGAGGGTGTTTCCAGGAGAGATTAGCATTTGAATTGGAGAGCTGAGTAAAGCAGATCACCTCCTCAGTGAGAGAGCATCACTCAATCTGGTGACATCCTGAATGGAACAGAAAGACAGAAGTTTGAATTCCCTCATTGCCTGACTGCTGAGCTGGGATATTGATCTTCTCTCATCCTTGGGACTCCTGCTTCTCTGGCCTTCAGACCCACACTGGAATCTACACCATCAGCTCTCAGGCCTTTCAATTACTCCACTGGCTTTCCTGGGTCTCTGGCATGTCAATTTCAGCATCCATAACCACATCAGTCAATTCCTTATAATAAATCATCGATACACAGGGTCACAAAAGAATTGGATACAACTTAGTTACTAAACAACAAAACTTGCATGTATCTATATAGCATAAATTATATGTGTGTGTGTGTGTGTGTTAGTTGCTCAGTCCATGTCCAACTCTTGACAACCCCATGGACTATAGCCCACCAGGTTCCTCTGTCCATGAGATTCTCTAGGCAAGAGTACTGGAGTGGGTTGTCATTGCCTTCTCCAGGAGATCTTTCCCACCCAGGGATTGAACCCGGGTCTCTTGCATTGCAGGAAGATTCTTTACGAACTGAGCCATCAGGGAAAAGGGAAGCCCTATATATACATGGGGAATCTCCTCTGCAGTGGGTGAGGGGGTGCGGGCAGAGGGTCCAGCATGGCTTTACTGCTCATGTTTCAGATCGCAGTGCCAGCCACAGCCTCTCTGCACATGGCCCACTGCCATATCTGTCTATCTATCTATGTCTAGGTAATGGCTTCCCTGGAAGCTCATATATATAAATATATCTCCTTGATGGGTTCTCTTTCTCTGGAGAACCCTGACTAATACAGGCATTAAGCAGGAAGTGAGTTGACTCACTGGAAAAGACTCTGATGCTGGGAAGGGTTGGGGGTGGGAGGAGAAGGGGACGACAGAGAATGAGATGGCTGGATGGCATCACCGACTCGATGGACATGAGTTTGAGTGAACTCCGGGAGTTGGTGATGGACAGGGAGGCCTGGCGTGCTGTGATTCATGGGGTCGCAGAGAGTCAGACATGACTGAGTGACTGAACTGAACTGAACTGAACTGAAAGTCCAAAATAATTGGGCAATTAATGATTCAAGGAATTGTTAATAATGCTGATGTTAATAATAGCAATAACAAGTTAAATGAATGCTTAGTACATGCATCCCAAAACTTAATCCTTTGGAGACATTAACATTGTTAATTTATAATGATGCATGGAGTAGGTTACCACCTCTGCTAGATTCTGCATTTAACAGAAGAGGATTCTTTTTTCATTTATTTTCACTGAAGTATAGTTGAATTACAAAGTTGTATTGCATACTGCTGTACAGCAGTGACTCAGTTATACATATATGCACATTCTTTTTCATCTTCTTTTCCATTATGGTTTATCACAGGATGTTGAATAGGGTTCCCTGTGCTACACAGTTAAACCTTGCTGTTTACTCATCCTATATGTAACAATTTGCATCTGCTAATCCCAGACACAACTGAGCAACTGAACTAACTGAACTGAACTGAATCCCAGACTTCCACCTCTACCCTTTCCCGCTCCCCTCCCCCTTGGTAAACACCAGTCTGTTCTCCATGGTCTGATTTTGTGAAACAGAATATATTCTGTTTTTTCAAACGGTTTTTACAAATATTTTATTTTAATGAAGTCCGTGGTAGAACTATATTTCCAACTGAGGTCTGATTTTAGGGTCCATTTTGATAAACAGAGCAAGCAGCCAGCCTCATGGCAAGAATAGCTATGGGAAGCAGTCATCCTCGGAGATAATAAGATTAAAATCTTGATTTTTAAAACTTTGAGAACTGAGAGAGTCTACAGACCTACATGTGATTCTGATGCAATGAATCTAAATCTCAGGGCAAAGAGAATTTAGACAAAAAAGAGAATTGTGCATAGAATACAATAACAGCTCTTCTCTTGTTCTTTCTGGTTAAGAGTTATTACCTTCTTACTAAGGAGTCAACTAATGTCTGTATCAGAACTTCACCTTGAGTGGGCACACCTTGTTTTATTGTGTTTTACTTTATTGTGCTTTGTGGATAATGCATTGTTTGCAGATTAAAGTTTTGAGGCCACCTGGGTCAAGCAAGTCTACTGGTGCCATCTTTCAAACAGATTTTCCTCACTTCAGGTCCTTGTGTCACATTTTGATTATTCTTGCAATAATTCAGACTTTTTCAGTATTTTTATATTGGTTACGATGATCTGTGATCAGTGATCTTTGATGTTACCATTGCAAAAAGATTACACTTGCTGAAGGATCAAATAATAATTAGCATTTTTTATCAATAAAATATTTTTATTCAAGATCTATAAACTTTTGGGACATAATGTTATTGTATATATAATAGACTACAATGAAAACACAATTTTATATGCACTGGGAAACAAAAAAATGTGTGACTCTCGTTTTACTGCAATATTCACTTTATTGCAATGGTTTGGAATGCAACCCACAGTATCTCTGAGATGTGCTTGTTAAGTTATTTTATACCAGTCAATTATATAGTGATGTATGTATAGTATTTAGTTCAGATGTGGATTTGGTCAATAGGAAAAGGAGTACGTCAAGGTTGTATATTGTCACCCTGCTTATTTAACTTATATGCAGGGTACATCATGAGGAACGCTGGGCTGGAAGAAGCACAGCTGGAATCAAGATTGCTGGGAGAAATATCAATAACCTCAGATATGCACATGACACCACCCTTATGGCAGAAAGTGAAAAAGAACTAAAAAGCGTCTTGATGAAAGTGAAAGAAGAGAGTGAAAAAGTTGGCTTGAAGCTCAACATTCAGAATACTAAGATCATGGTATCTGGTCCAATCGCTTCATGGGAAATAGATGGGGAAACAGTGGAAACAGTGCCAGACTTTATTTTTCTGGCCTACAAAATCACTGTGGATGCTGATTGCAGCCATGAAATTAAAAGATGCTTACTCCTTGGAAGGAAAGTTATGACCAACCTAGATAGTATATAAAAAAACAGAGACATTACTTTGCCAACCAAGGTCCGTCTAGTCAAGGCTATGGTTTTTCCCGTGGTCATGTATGGATGTGAGAGTTGGACTGTGAAGAAAGCTGATCACCGAAGAATTAATGCTTTTGAACTGTGGTGCTGGAGAAGACTCTTGAGAGTCCCTTGGACTGCAAGGAGATCCAACCAGTCCATTCTAAAGGAGATCAGTCTTGGGTGTTCATTGGAAGGACTGATGCTAAAGCTGAAACTCCAATACTTTGGCCACCTCATGCGACGAGTTGACTCACTGGAAAAGACTCTGATGCTGGGAGGGATTGTGGGCAGGAGGAGAAGGGGATGACAGAGAATGAGATGGCTGGATGGTGTCACGAACTTGATGGACATGAGTTTGAGTGAACTCTGGGAGTCGGTGATGGACAGGGAGGACTGGCATGCTGTGGTTCATGGGGTCGCAAAGAGTCGGACACAACTGAGCTACGGAACTGAACTGAACTGAATGAATCCTTTAGCTATCTTTGCACAGAGCTCCTCTTCAAGATCTCCTCCAGGTGATGTGATCAGGGGTTGACATACTTTTTCTGTAAAGAACCAACTACTAAATATGTTCACCTTTGCAGGCCATATAGTCTCACAATGATTCAACTCTTCCAGTGCAATTGAAATCAACCACAAACCATACATAAGTGAATGGCTGTGACTATGTTCCAAGAAAACTTTATTTACAAGGAATAAGCATCCTGTCACTTGCCAACCCTTGGTATATGATAGCTATTTGTATTAGGTAAAGTGACCGATTCATCTCATTTTGCTCAGGACTGTTTCAGGTTGAGCACCTAAATTCCTATGTTCCATGAAACTCCTCATTCTGAGACAAAGCAAGAAGGTTGGTTAACATGGACTATTAAATGAATTCTATTTATAATTTATGATCAAGTTCTGAGACCTAGAATACACCAAAGATGATAAGATTCACTCCTTTTCCTTTAAAGATGCTTTGGCTAAGCTTATATCTGTTAGTGTGGCGTTATAAATTACGAGTGCATTCTGTAAACCCCCACATTTATGGACATAATGCCGTCAATCATGTACAAACAAGGGCAGGAACCAGATCAAATTTTCCTTTTCTACATCTGATTCAGCACAGGGTTTTCCCACTTCCTCCCATCATTGTTGCCAACTTCAAACAAAGCTCCAATCTGAGTGTGGCAAAGTGTCTGTACATCCCAGGAGATAATAGTCAAGTTATAATAGAACTGTCATTCTTGAACTAATCATTCTTATTCTATGTTAGTGCAAGCCCCAGAGAGTCTGCTGAATTTCAGTGGATAAGCGAAAGCATCTTCTGGGATGGAGGTCATACAGAGGAAAAGCAACCCCGCGCAGAGAATGGATGGACCGTCTCCAACCATACTGTCGAATGCGTTTGCTTCTTCTCTAATGGAGATTTTAGTTGTCTTTAGTGAGAGCAACAGGGAAGAAAACATCTAGGCTATCTTCCCCAGAGTGGAAATACTCCTTTCCATGGTGTCTATAATAGAAAAGTAACTCTTGGTCTAGAGAATAGAAGCCTAATTTGAATCAAAATTTCATGATTCATTGCCTAATTCCCTTGAGGACAGGTTTTGGGAAAAAAAAAAAAGTCAGCATATATTGAAACTTTATCCAACATTCCTGAAGCTATTCATCAGGGCCACTTTTTCCCTCAGGAAAGTGAGGTAGATGTTTTGAGGGTCACTGGACACTAGCTATTTGTTATTATTTTTCAGTCACTAAGTTGTGTCCAACTCTTTGCAACCCCGTGAACTGCAGCACACCAGGCTCCTCTGTCCTCCACTGTCTCTCAGAGTTTGCTTAGACTCATCTCCATTGAGTCAATGATGGCATCCAACCATCTCATTCTCTGTCATCCCCTTCTCCTTCTGCCCTCAATCTTTCCCAGCATCATGGTCTTTTCCAATGAGTCAGATCTAGTTATATGTTACACCAGTTCTTAGAACTCAGAAGACCACTGTTTTTCATCGGTTAGAATAATGTCCTACAAGGGTCAGTGGAGGTTTCATCCACAAATGCCTCTCCTAATTCTGCATGCTAAGTCGCTTCAGTCGTGTCCAACTCTTTGTGACACTATGGACTGTAGCTCTCCAGGCTGCTTTGTCCATGGGATTCTCCTGGCAAGAATACTGGAGTGGGTTGTTAGGCCCTCCTAGTAGGTCACAAACTGTTTTTGTCATCAATTATCTGGTTCATGAGCATGCAGTTGCTACATATATCCTCTATCATGGGCAAATGTGTTCTCTCTTTTAAAAGCATGTTTATTTATTTGTATTTGGCAACCTAGATAGCATATTAAAAAGCAGAGACATTACTTTGCCAACAAAGGTCTGTCTCGTCAAGGTTATGGTTTTTCCAGTGGTCATGTATGGATGTGAGAGTTGGACTGTGAAGAAAGCTGATCACCGAAGAATTGATGCTTTTTGAACTGTGGTGTTGGAGAAGACTCTTGAGAGTCCCTTATACTGCAAGGAGATCCAACCAGTCCATTCTAAAGGAGATCAATCCTGGGTGTTCAGTGGAAAAGACTCTGATGCTGGGAGGGATTGGGGGCGGGAGGAGAAGGGGACGACAGAGAATGAGATGAGAAATATAATATTTATATTATATTATATTTAATAAAAGGACTATTAAGGTAAGAAGAGACAATTTGAAGCCCCTGAAGCTACCTCTAACTACCAAATCATATCGCAAAAATGTTAACATTTCCATGGAGAAGTTCCTGAAGTTAATGCTATCATAAAAATTCTTGAAAGGTACAAGGATCGTGATTTCTGTTTTATTTTTACTTAACTCTCAAATTTGTCCAGAGTCAGTTGGTCTTAGGCTGATCTTAGAGATGAAAATGAGTTATTCTAAGCTTAGCATGTAGCCATTTCAGTTGCATCTACTTCTTGGATGTAATCTTATTCAAGGAGCAAATCAATAAAAAGCCCTCCTATTGATCCACTGGAATAGTTTAATTGATTAGCTAGATACCCTCCAGTGTGCCATTTCCCTCTTAGCTTGGGATGATTTCAAGTGTTTGGCTCTTCCCACAACTCAATATACAGAGATATGACTGTCTTACCTACTCATATGGTATCTCACAGGTCAACTATGTTGGTGACCTGAGCTCCTAGATTCCGAAGAGAAGCAAGTTCTTTGGTCTTAATAAAACTCATGCATGTCTTGGTGTGAGAGATCAATTCTGTGAAATATAACAGGCCTCTACTTCATAGTCAGAGATAGGTTGGGATATTATTTTTACAAAGTAAAGGACATGTTATTTCACCTTGAACTGTGTATTATTAAGAACACATACTTTATTTGGATGAATACTTAAAACTAATAATTGACTAATCAGAAAGATTTCTGTAGTTGACTGAAATATACACCTATGTCCTAAGGACCTGTGAATGTGAGCTTAGTTGGGAAAAGGGTCTTTGCAGATGTAATTAAGTCAGGGATCTTGAGATGAGATCATCCTGGATTTAGGGCATGCCCTGAATCAAGGACAGTGTCCTTACGAGAAAGGGTACGATATAAACAGGCACAGAGGGAAAAGCAGCCTGAACGCAGGGGCAGACATTGGTGTTACGTCTGCAAACCAAGGAGCACACAGGATTTCTGTGACCATCAGACGTTACAGAGAGGCATGGAATAGATTCTCCCTCAGTGCCTCCAGAAGGAACCAACTCTGCCAGCTCTTTGATTGTTACCTCTGGCCTCCAGGCCTGGGAGAGAATAAATCCCTATTGTCAAGGCACCAAGTCTGTGGCGACTTGTTACAACAGCTGTAGGACCCTGATACAATGTCCCAATCTGAATGGGGCCAGCACAAAAGAAGTTCCCCTAGACAGTCCAGATTGCAGTTTAAGTAGATCTAGTTGGCCACCTCATGCGACGAGTTGACTCACTGGAAAAGTGTCTGATGCTGGGAGGGATTGGGGGTGTGAGGAGAAGGGGACGACAGAGAATGAGATGCCTGGATGGCATCACCGACTCGATGGACATGACTTTGAGTGAACTCCGGGAGTTGGTGATGGACAGGGAGGCCTGGCGTGCTGTGATTCATGGAGTCACAAAGAGTCGGACACGACTGAGCGACTGAACTGAACTGAGTGAGTGGGTGCATGGCAACCCACAGGTGTATTCTTGCCTGGAGAATCCCATCAACAGTGGAGCCTGGCAGGCTGCGGTCCATAGGGTTGCACAGAGTCAGACATGACTGAAGCAACTTAGCACACAGCACACGTGCACAGACACACATAGTGGACGGTACTTAAAATTTTGTAAGTAGATCAAGGTGTTGTCTGAGACCATGACAACCTCCAATAGGAGAATCTCAGACCACTGGGGTTTTAGTAGAGTTATTCTTCAACAGGAAGTTATTCTCCTTTACAGAAAGAGCTTTTGTTTTGCTATTGAGCCTGGATAAAAGTTAATTTCCTGGTTATGCAAAACCAGGTGACCATAGGCCCAGAGTTACTTATTATGATCTGCATATCTATTCTATTTAGCAAGCATCATCATGTGGAATTATATAAAGGTTAGGTCTCAGCAGGTTCCGAAGGCACAGATAAATTGTATCAAGATATGACTCATATCTCATGCCTACTTCTGCCATACCATATTAAGCCAAATTCTCCAACATGCTGAGGCTAAATATTAATATTCCCATCACAAGCTGTGTCCTAGAGATGAAAACAAATCCTGATTCAGACCAGCCTTAAGTGACAGAAGAAAGCACACATTCTCCTGAGACACAGAAAAAGCAGCCTATGATTTTTTCTTGCTTGTAAACTGGATTATAGTCATGAGACCAGCACAATGCTGGGGAAAAAATTCAAAGCCAACAGCACAGAAAAGTATAGAACATCAGGGGGTATGAATGAAGGATGTTATGAGAGAAAGAGATCACAGGGTGGAAGGAAAAGGTAAAGAAGACTTGAGAAGAGTGTGAGAGGGCCCCATGGAGGGAAAAATAAAATGATATTCTATGTACCTCAACATAACAAAGGCCATATCTGACAAGCCCACAGCTACCATCACACTCTGTGATGACAAACTGAAAGTTTTTCCTCTAAGATCAGTAACATAATGAGGACCCCCTTTCACCACCTTTATTTGACATAATAATGAACACAGTATTGAAAGTTCTAGCCAGAGCAATTAGGCAAAAAAAAAAAAGAAAAAGAAATAAAAGGCATTCAAATCAGAAAGGAAGAAGTAAAATTGTAAGTATTTGCAGATGACTTGATGATGGACAGGGAGACCTGGCGTGCTGTGATTCATGGGGTCGCAGAGAGTCGGACACGACTGAGCAACTGAACTGAACTGAACTGATATCATATATAGAAAACCCTGGAGATTCTACCAAAATACTATTAGAACTAATAAGTAAATTCAATAAAGGTGGAGGATACAAAGTCAATATACAAAAGTTTGTTCCATTTCTATATACTGACAACAAGCTATCAGAAAGTGAAATTAAGAAAATGACCTCATTTATATTTGCAGCTCAGTTAACTCATTCCAGGTGGCTTTCTTGGTGGAATGCTTGGTGACTTTTCTGAAGGAATTTTGGGAGCAGAAGAAGGCATAGTAGAAACGATAGGAGTATCTAGGCATAATAAAAACCTTAGTAATTCTGAAGTTCTTAGAGCTATGCCAGCTCCAGAAGTTATGAAGATCTTCCAGGATGGCCTAAAATCTTCCAAAGAAGTTGAAATAATGGAATAACCCCATGATTACCACCATACTTTATGATATTGGTATATGTATATGATTTGAATTGTGCTACAGATGCAAAGAGTTGGACACAACTTAGTGACTGAACATAACAAAAACAATATGATGTTGGTATTCCCACGAATATGGGAATGGTTCCTTTCATTCTATTGCTTGGACCCAAGTCTTTAGTGAGCTTTTGCTTTCAATAGCCAGCACCTGTAGCTTTTTTTTTTTTTTAACAGACTGTCTTTGGCAGGGTCTGGGAATTTCCTTGCCTCTAAGCCAATGACTGATGAATTTGGGAGTTGGAAAGCTCTATGCCCTTTGCCTGGGGTCAAACCAGGGCTGAGGTGCAAATTGTACCCTAGAGATCTCCCTTGGGTAAACTGAACTGAATTTCTATAAAACCTTGCCTGAAGCCATGCCTTTATTTGGCTTCCTTCCCTTCTTTTTTCCTGCTTTCATCACTTTCTCACAAGTTTTCCCTTGGGATTGCTTCATTCATAAATCTCCTGTATGGCACTCTCTTAGAGTCATATTTGGGAGCTGTTGACTTAAGACACTTAAATGGATATGCTCAGTAAATGACCAGTTAAATTTGGAAGTCAAGCCTAACACCCTTAAACAAATAAAACTTTTCCTGAAAGAAAAACAACTCAGATAAATTAAGTTCAGAATAATACAACCAGCAAACATCTGGTCTTCTAATCAAGTAACTTGGGGGACTTTTAAGATGATCCTTACAGCCTACCCCAAAGCAGCAGAAACATTTTAAAACTGATTTGCCATTGGGCTTTTTGAGTATGCTTTCTTACTAAGAATTAAAAATTTATACACTTGTAATATGTGAAAAATATTTAAAACACCAATGAATGCACACTTTTTTCTTTACTAATGGCTTTGTTGGTTTCTTTGCCTTGGTTGCTGTATGAGTTTGCTATTGTGACCAAGTACCACTGAGTGGGTGACTTAAGCAACAGAAACTAGTTTTTTCATAGTTCTGGAGGCTGGAAGTCGCAGACCAAGCTGCGGTTTGGTTTTTCCTAAGGTTTGGTTTTTCTCTAAGGCTCCTCTCCTGTTTGCAGGTGAGTGCCTTCTCACTGCACCAATAAGTCCTTGGTGTCACTGTACATGTTCACATTTCTTCTTCTTATAAAGACATGAGTCAGCTCATATTAGATTCACCCCAACTGCTTCACTTCAACTAACTTTTTAAAAGGCCAAATATACTCACATTCTGAGGTACTCGGGGTTAGAACTTCAACATATGAATAAGGGACACAGTGTAGTCCATAACCATTGCATAAAGCATAAGAATTTCCAGTGTGAAATACTTCTTATTCTACTTTGAATAGAAAACAGTTTATTCAGAGCAAAGCAAATATGATTCACTATCTACCTAGGTAAAACCAAGGTTTGGTTTAAGGATATGGGGTTATTTCAATTTGTTATTAAACATGCTTTTGTTAAAAGCATTTATTTTGATAATAAACAGTTGGGACCACTTGTGTAGAATTTGAGTGGGGATTTAAATTACTGGGAATACAGCCATCTTTTTTATAATTTTATGTTACATAAGCCTTCCTGAAGAAATCAGGAATAGGCTGGCTTATAATTAAAATCTTACAGTGTGATTCTTTACTGTCTGAGCCACCAGGGAAACCCCGTGGTAAAGGGTATCATTTTATAATTGTATAGTGGGGTTTATTTAATATCATGTAATCTCTTGTCTGTTCTTATCCAAAGCATAACTGAAGTATTTTTTTTTTAAAGAGAGTGAGAAAGTTAGTGAAAGACAGTTGAAGGACTGTTGTAACCCTACACATGCAGGACTGTTGCTGTGCTGCTGTTAAGTCGCTTCAGTCGTGTCTGACTCTGTGGGATCCGATAGATGGCAGCCCACCAGGCTCCCCCGTCCCTGGGATTCTCCAGGCAAGAACACTGGAGCGGGTTGCCATTTGAGCCACTCCAGATACCAAAGTGTGGCAGAAAGCAGTGAAGACATGGAGCAGTGAGCTGTGGCATAGGTAAGCCATTAATAGTGCCTGCAGTAGTAGCTCAGCTGGTAAGGAATCTGCCTTCAGTGCAGGAGACCCCGATTGGATTCCTGGGTCGGGAAGATGCACTGGAGAAGGGATAGGCTACCCACTCTAGTATTCTTCGGCTTCCCTGGTGGCTCAGCTGGTAAGGCATCCTCCTGCAATGCGGGAGGCCTGGGTTCAATCCCAGGGTTGGGAAGATCCCCTAGAGAAGGGAATGGCAACCCTCTCCAATATTCTGGCCCGGAGAACTCCATGGACTGTCTGGGGTTGCCAAGAGTTGAATACAACTGAGTGACTTTCACATACACACATTACAGCACAGACCTGTTGCAGAGAAAATGCCTGGAGTCATTACCCAGAATTTCCTTCCTCATTGTATCATGTAAATATTTCAACTAACTTCCTTATTTTTGTCTCTTTCCATCAAGATTGCATATGCATTTGTAATATTGACTGAAAAAAAAAGTGCAACCTAAAAGTTTGAGAATTATGTTTCATTTGTTTTATTCCTCAGACAAAACTGAGGACATAAGTCTTGGACACTCTGAAGAGGTAAGTGTGGAGCCAGGATATATATAACAATTTTTGCAGTAAAAATCAGGTAGTCAGAACATCTTAACATGTTAATCATGGAAAATTAGTCATCTCAAGTTAGTGAATTTAGTGCTTTCCTATATTAAGAAGAGGTGGCAAGAATACACAGAAGAACTGTACAAAAAAGATCTTCACGACCAAGATAGTCACGATAATGTGATCACTGACCTAGAGCCAGACATCTTGGAATGTGAAGTCAAGTGGGCCTTAGAAAGCATCACTGCGAACAAAGCTAGTGGAGGTGATGGAATTCCAGTTGAGCTATTTCAAATCTTGAAAGATGATGCTGTGAAAGTGCTGCACTCAATATGCCAGCAAATTTGGAAAACTCAGCAGTGGCTACAGGACTGGAAAAGGTCAGTCTTCATTTCAATCCCAAAGAAAGGCAATGCCAAAGAATGCTCAAACTACCGCACAATTGCACTTATCTCACACGCTAGTAAAGTCATGCTCAAAATTCTCCAAGCCAGGCTTCAGCAATATGTGAACCATGAACTCCCAGATGTTCAAGCAGGTTTTAGAAAAGGCAGAGGCACCAGAGATCAAATTGCCAACATCCACTGGATCATGGAAAAAGCAAGAGAGTTCCAGAAAAACATCTATTTCTGCTTCATTGACTATGCCAAAGCCTTTGACTGTGTGGATCACAATAAACTGGAAAATTCTGACAGAGATGGGAATCCCAGACCACCTGACCTGCCTCTTGAGAAACCTGTATGCAGGTCAGGAAGCAACAGTTAGAAATAGACATGGAACAACAGACTGGTTCCAAATAGGAAAAGGAGTACGTCAAGGCTGTATATTGTCACCTTGCTTATTTAACTTATATGCAGAGTACATCATGAGGAAAGGAACGCTGGGCTGGAAGAAGCACAAGCTGGGATCAAGATTGCTGGGAGAAATATCAATAACCTCATATAGGCAGATAACACCACCCTTATGGCAGAAAGTGAAGAGGAACTCAAAAGCCTCTTGATGAAAGTGAAAGAGGAGAGTGAAAAGGTTGGCTTGAAGCTCAACATTCAGAAAACAAAGATCATGGCATCTGGTCCCATCACTTCATGGGACATAGATGGAAAAACAGTGGAAACTGTGTCAGACTTTATTTTTTTGGGCTCCACTCCAGATGCTGATTGCAGCCATGAAATTAAAAGACGCTTACTCCTTGGAAGGAAAGTTATGACCAACCTTGATAATATATTAAAAAGCAGAGACATTACTTTGCCAACAAAGGTCCGTCTAGTCAAGGCTATTGTTTTTCCCGTGGTCATGTATGGATGTGAGAGTTGGACTGTGAAGAAGGCTGATCGCCGAAGAACTGATGCTTTTGAACTGTGGTATTGGAGAAGACTCTTGAGAGTCCCTTGGACTGCAAGGAGATCCAACCAGTCCATTCTATGGGAGATCGATCCTGGGTGTTCATTGGAGGGACTGATGCTGAAGCTGAAACTCCAATACTTTGGCCACCTCATGCGATGAGTTGACTCACTGGAAAAGACTCTGATGCTGGGAAGGGTTGGGGGCAGGAGGAGAAGGGGACGGCCGAGAGTGAGATGGCCGGATGGCATCACCAACTCTGTGGACATGAGTTTGAGTGAACTCCGGGAGTTGGTGATGGATAGGGAGGCCTGGCGTGCTGTGATTCATGGGGTCGCGGAGAGTCGGACACGACTGAGTGACTGAACTGAACTGAACTGATGCATGGGAAGATACAATAGTCTGGGCTCACTGAAATCATTCCTTTGCTAGCGCCTCAACTATCTGGGGCCAGTATCCTGTGTTTTCCCCATCGTGAGTCTCCCCGGAGTGTACCCTTGGGGGTGGTACACGGCTGATGGCATGACAGCAGACATCTTGTTTCTGCCCTGAGCTCCTTCAGGGCTCACCATCAGGCCACTGCAATGCGATGTCCTGATGGCTGCAACGTCTTTTGTGTACTGATATGGCAGGGAACATTTTATTTTCCACTCACAGTCATTATTTTGTGGTTTTTCATATATCAGAATAAAATGGCTACAAAACCAAAACGAAAGGAATAGGTATTAGCCAGGGGCCTTGAGACTGGAGCATGATTAAAAAGGAGAGAGTTTATTGACTTGGTTTGGGGAGTAGAACACTTTCAGTTGTACAAGGGTGAGTTGGTTTTAAGTTAGGTAGAGCCTTTTGCCTTTGTGTATTTTGTTCTGCTTTTGTTTTCGAACTGCAGGTCTGGAAAGTGGTAAGATGACATGCGGTGGATGTGTTTCTCTTCTTTTGGCTACTCATTACTGTAAGAGCCTTAGAGTTTGAGGGAATTTTTCACCCTGGGTGTCCTGGTAGGACACTGTGTATGCCTCAGCTCTGACTGCCGAAGCAGAAGAGTCAAGTACGTTTAAAGTCCCGGCAATGAGGGAGCGAGGTGATGGAGGTTTAACCAATAAGATACATGCCATCAGGCTTTTGAGTCACGGGACAACAGTTGCGGGTTTCAGTTTTGAATTGTCAGTGACCATGGAAGGATGACACCTGTGCTGTCAGTTTGAGAGTCCAGTGGCAGCCGCACCAGTAGTGGTGGTCTAACCTAAGTTCATTCTGTGG
Source organism: Moschus berezovskii (assembly GCF_049115385.1). Taxonomy (NCBI): domain Eukaryota; kingdom Metazoa; phylum Chordata; class Mammalia; order Artiodactyla; family Moschidae; genus Moschus; species Moschus berezovskii. Next base: position 57,261,017 of record NC_142480.1, on the reverse strand, counting down.
TTTGAACTCACACGTCTTTTTCGAAACCAATCTCCCTTGGCTCAGCCCTTTTCTGAGCCTAGCTATCTGGTCTTCCCGTGAATTTTGAGAGTTATCCCCAATTCTTCCCAATGCATTGCTGTTTGCACAAGTTAGCTAATTTTTTGTTATTGGTTTTAGCAATGTGTTTGGCTAATAAACTCTCCTTTAATGTTTATCCTCACAGCTTTCTTTCCTACTGTTGTTGGTGTTACTGTTTAGTTGCCAGGTCATCTCTGACTCTTTCAACCCGAGAACTGTAGCCCTCCAGGCTCCTCTGTCCGTGGGATTTCCCCGGCAAGAACAGTGGAGCGGGTTGCCATTGTCACGAAGAGTCAGACACGACTGAGCAACTAGCTTTCACTTTCGTTTTTCTGCCTCTTCGGCCTCATTGCTCTGTCCTCGCCACTTCCTCACCCTTCCTGCTTACATCCGTCTCAGGGCCGCTTCTTCATTCTTCACAAACTTCCTCGTTTATTGACTTGTATAGATGTGATGGCTTAGGCTAACTGCCGCCATACTCCAAGGCTCAGCCCAAGATTGGCTGTTCCTCTCTCTGTCTCAACTCCACCTGAAAACATTCTGTCTCATCAGATGTCTATATCTCTGGACCCAAGCTCTCATTTGTGTATTTGAACATAGGTTCCATCCTTTCTACAGATATTCACTGTATCATGGTCATTCTAATCCATTTGTACTGAAGCCTCAGACGCACATTTGGTACATTCCTAAAGCCCACCAATCTTCACCTTCAGCATTTCTCTGCTGTTCCTTCCTTTTCATATCTCTGTCACTTCTTTGTCTTCATTCGACATTAGGATAATTTCTAAAATAATTATATCTTTTTTTCTGATGAACTTTGCTCTAATTTTTCTTCTTCAAGGCAATAAAGATTCATGATCAAAAATATAATGACCATGACATGAATATTTAATAATTAGGTACACATTTAACTTAAGATAAACTCTATCCTTGTTCAAATTATCATCATGTTTTTCCAGCAAGAATTACTTTGTGGGAAGCTTATTACTAAGCATTAAGTGTGAATGGATTATCTCATTGATACTATTGGGCATTGTACAGGGATTTTTGGGAAGATAAGGAGGCCAACATTTTGTACTTTAGAGGACTTTGTTTTATTCCTAGGCAATAGATAAGATAGTTCCCCATAGCTATGAAATTGAATTTTAGAACTGGAAAGGACCTTAAAGGGTATTTAGATCAATTCCCTCAATAAGTAAGAAAAACGAAACCCAAAAGAAGGTAAAGTCATTTGTCAAAAATAGAGCTAATATTTAACTCTCCACCACTTGCTTCCCATTCCTTTATTTTTATTGTTAAAAGTATGGTTAAAAAATACACCGCATAAAATGAACCATGTCATTTATTTTTTCTCTGCTTCACTTTTAAAAATTTTTGTTTCTATTGTTTATTTTCTGAAACCTGCTTGAATATCTGCAAGTTCACAATTCACATATTGCTGAAGCTTGGCTTGGAGAATTTTGAGCATGACTTTACTAGCGTGTGAGATGAGTGCGATTGTGCAGTAGTTTGAGCATTTTTGGCATTGCCTTTCTTTGGGTTTGGAATGAAGACTGACCTCTTTCAGTCCTGTGGCCACTGCTGAGTTTTCCAAATCTGCTGGCATATTGAGTGCAGCACTTTCACAGCATCATCATTCAGGATTTGAAATAGCTCAACTGGAATTCCATCACCTCCACTAGCTTTGTTCGCAGTGATGCTTTCTAAGGCCCACTTGACTTCACATTCCAAGATGTCTGGCTCTAGGTCAGTGATCACGTTATTATGATTATCTTGGTCGTGAAGATCTTTTTTGTACAGTTCTTCTGTGTCTTGTTGCCACCTCTTCTTAATATCCTCTGCTTCTGTTAGGTCCATACCATTTCTGTCCTTTATCGAGCCCATCTTTGCGTGAAATGTTCCCTTGGTATCTCTAATATTCTTGAGGAGATCTCTTGTCTTTCCTATTCTGTTGTTTTCTTCTATTTCTTTGCATTGATCGCTGAAGAAGGCTTTCTTATCTCTCCTTGCTATTCTTTGGAACTCTGCATTCAGATGCTTATATCTTTCCTTTTCTCCTTTGCTTTTCGCTTCTCCTCTTTTCACAGCTATTTGTAAGGCCTCCTCAGACAGCCATTTTGCTTTTTTGCATTTCTTATCCATGGGGATGATCTTGGTCCCTGTCTCCTGTACAATGTCACGAACCTCCGTCCAGAGTTCATCAGGCACTCTATCTATCAGATCTAGTCCCTTAAATCTATTTCTCACTTCTACTGTATAATCATAAGGGATTTGATTTAGGTCATATCTGAATGGCCTAGTGGTTTTCCCTACTTTCTTCAATTTAAGTCTGAATTTGGCAATAAGGTTTTAGAAAAGGCAGAGGCACCAGAGATCAAATTGCCAACATCCACTGGATCATGGAAAAAGCAAGAGAGTTCCAGAAAAACATCTATTTCTGCTTCATTGACTATGCCAAAGCCTTTGACTGTGTGGATCACAATAAACTGGAAAATTCTGACAGAGATGGGAATCCCAGACCACCTGACCTGCCTCTTGAGAAACCTGTATGCAGGTCAGGAAGCAACAGTTAGAAATAGACATGGAACAACAGACTGGTTCCAAATAGGAAAAGGAGTACGTCAAGGCTGTATATTGTCACCTTGCTTATTTAACTTATATGCAGAGTACATCATGAGGAAAGGAACGCTGGGCTGGAAGAAGCACAAGCTGGGATCAAGATTGCCCGGAGACATATCAATAACCTCAGATATGCAGATGACACCACCCTTATGGCAGAAATTGAAGAGGAACTCAAAAGCCTCTTGATGAAAGTGAAAGAGGAGAGTGAAAAGGTTGGCTTGAAGCTCAACATTCAGAAAACAAAGATCATGGCATCTGGTCCCATCACTTCATGGGAAATAGATGGGGAAACAGTGTCAGACTTTATTTTTCTGGGCTCCAAGATCACTGCAGATGCTGATTGCAGCCATGAAATTAAAAGACGCTTACTCCTTGGGAGAAAAGTTATGACCAACCTAGACAGCATATTGAAAAGCAGAGACATTACTTTGCCAACCAAGGTCCATCTAGTCAAGGCTATGGTTTTTCCTGTGGTCATGTATGGATGTGAGAGTTGGACTGTGAAGAAAGCTGATCACCGAGGAATTGATGCTTTTGAACTGTGGTGTTGGAGAAGACACTTGAGAGTCCCTTGGACTGCAAGGAGATCCAACCAGTCCATTCTAAAGGAGATCAGTCCTGGTGTTCATTGGAAGGACTGATGCTGAAGCTGAAACTGCAATACTTTGGCCACCTCATGCGAAGAGTTGACTCACTGGAAAAGACTCTGATGCTGGGAGGGTTTGGGGCGGGAGGAGACGGGGACGACAGAGGATGAGATGGTTGGATGGCACGGCATTACCGACTCGATGGACATGAGTTTGGGTGAACTCCAGGAGTTGGTGATGGACAGGGAGGCCTTGCGTGCTGTAATTCATGGGTCGCAAAGAGTCGGACACGACTGAGCGACTGAACTGAACTGAACTGAACTGATTGTTTATTTTTAATTGAATGAAAGATTCTTTAAATTCTATAGTAACTTACTATTTTTAAAAGTTTAAACATAATTTATCTAATCCTGTAATAACCGTTTTTCCCCTTCCCCCTCCCCACGGTAACCACTAGTTTGTTCTCTATGTCTCTGAGTCTGCTTTTTTTGTTTTATTCACCAGTTGGTTATATATTTTATTTCCCACATATAAGTGATATCTGCTTTATATCTTCATATCTGTCTTTCTCCACCTGACTTATTTCATTTAGTATAATGTCCTCCAAGTCTATCCATGATGCTGATAAGGCAAACTGTCATTCTTTCTCCATTCAGCCTGAGTAGTATCCCACTGTGTATATATATGTATATATATCACATTTTTTCCACCCATTCATCCGTTGATGGACACTTAGGTTGATCCCGTACCTTGGGAATTGTAAATGCTGCTATAAACATTGAAGTACATGTATCTTTGCAAATTAGTGTTTTTGTTTCTTTCATATATATACCCAGGAGTGGAATTCTTGGATCAAAGAGGAGTTCTGTTTTTAATGTTTTGAGAAACCTCCATGCTGTTTTCCACATTGGCTGCCCCAATTCCCATTCTCATTTGCTGTTTGTGTTCTTTCTGATAGCCATTCTGACCAGTGTGAGGTGGTATCTTATTGTGGTTTTGATTTGCACTTCACTGATGATTAGTGATTGAACACATTTTCACATTCGTTATCCATCTGCATTTCCTCTTTGGAAAAATGTTATTCAATTTTTCCCATTTTTTAGTTCAGTTGTTTGTTTTTTGTGTGTTTTTGATATTGAGTTATATGACCTGTTTATATATGTTGGATGTTAATACTTTAATCACCAAATCATTTGCAAATATTTCGCCTATTCAGTAGGCTTTTTTCCTTTGCTCTGCAAAACCTTTTAAGTTTAATTAGATTCCGTTTATTTTTGCTTTTGTTTCCTTTACCTTAAGAGATGGATCAAAAATGATACTGCTGTGATTTATGTCAAAGAGCGTTCTGCTGATGGTTTTCCTTTAGTTTTACAGTATCTAGTCTTACATTTAGATCTTTAATCCATTTTTAGCTTATTTTTGTACATGGTCTTAGAGAATGTTCTAGTTTCACTCTTCTACATGTAGCTGTCCAATTTTTCCAGCATCCCTGGGACTGAAAAGACTGTCTTTTCTCCATTCTATATTCTCGTTTCCTGTGTTGTATACTAATTGACCATAAGTGTGTTGTTTTATTTCTGGGCTCTTTATTTCTGTTCCATTGATCTGTGTATCTGTATTTTTGCCAATACCATATCATTTTGATTCATGTAACTTTGCAGTACAGCCTAAAGTCAGGGAGAAAGTGATTCTTCCTACTCTGTTCTTCTTTCTCAAGCTTGTTTTGGGTATTTGGGGCTTTTTTGTATTTCTATACGAATTTAAAAATTCTTTCCTCTAGTTCTACAAAAAATGCCATTGGCATATTGATAAGGATTGCATTAGACTGTAGATTGCTTGGGCTTCCCAGGTGGCGCTAGTGGTAAAGAACCTGCCTGCCAATGCAGTAGAAACGTGCCTTGGGTAATACGGTCAGTTTAACAATATCGATTCTTCAAACCCAAGAACACAGTATTTCTTTCCATGTTTGTGTCATCTTCAAGTTCTTTCATGAGTGTCTCATAGTTTTCTGAGTAGTGATCTTTTGCCTCTGTAGATAGGTTTATTCCTAGGTATTCTATTCTTTTCCAGTCAATGGTAAATGGAATTGTTTCTTTATTTTCTCTTTCAGCTAGTGTTGTTAATGTATAGAAATGTAACAGATTTCTGCATATTAATTTTGTATCCTGCATCTTTACCAAATTCATTGCTGAGCTCTAGTAGTTTCTGGTGGTGTCTCTAGGATTTTCTATGTATAGTATCATGTCATCTGCAAACTGTGACAGTTTTATTTCTTCCTTTCTAATTTGGATTCATTTGTTTTCCTTCTCTGATTGCTGTGGCTAGGACTTCCAGAACTATTGAGTAAAAATGGTGAGAGTTGACATCCCTATTTTATTCCTGATCTTAGAAGAAATGCTTTCAGCCTTTCACCATTGAGCATGATGATAGCTCTGGGTTTTTTGTATATGGCTTTTATCATCTTATGTTCCCTCTGTGCCCACTTTCTTGAGTCTTTTCTTTTATTATAAATAAATGTTGAACTTTATCAAAAGCTTTTTCTGCATTTATTGAGATGCTCATATGGTTTTTATTCTTCAGTTTATCGATGTGATATATCAAATTGGTTTATTTGTGGATGTTGAAAAATTCTTGCATCCCTGGAATAAATTCTGCTTAATCTTAGTGTGTGATCCTTTTAAGGTATTGTTGCATGCAATTGGCTAGTCTTTTGTTGAGAATTTTTGCATCTATGTTCATCAGTGATATTGGCCTGTAATTTCTTTTTTGTGGTATCATTGTCTGGTTTTGGTATCCAGATGATGCAAATCTCATGGAATGAGTTCAGAAGTGTTCCTTTTTCTTTTTTTTTGGACTGATTTCAGAAGGATAGATATTAACTCTTCTCTAAGTGTTTCGTAGAATTCACCTGTGAAGCCATCTGCTCCTGGCCTTTTGGTTTTCGGGAGTTTTAAAAAAATACTGATTCAGTTTCAATACTGGTTACTGAACTATTCATATTTTCTATTTTTGGTTTGATTTTTGGAGATTGTACTTTTCTAGCAACTTGTCCATTTTACTGGCATATAGTTGCTCACGCATGTGTGTGCTAAGTTGCTTCAGTCATGTCTGATTCTGTGCAACCCTATGGCTGCAGCCTGCCAGGCTCCTCTGTCCATGGGATTCTCCAGGCAAGCATACTGGAGTGGTTTGCCTTGTCCTCCTCCAGGGGATCTTCCAGGTCCAGGGATTGAACCCACGTCTCTTATGTCTATCTGAATTGGCAGGCAGGCTCTTTACTACTAGCTCTACCTGGGAAGACCATAGTTGTTTATAGTACTCCCTTATCCTCCTTTGTGCCGGGCTGGATAAAGCACAAGCTGGAATCAAGATTTCCAGGAGAAATATCAATAACCTCAGATACACAGATGATACCACCCTTATGGCAGAAAGCGAAGAAGAGCTAAAGAGCCTCCTGATAAAAGTGAAAGAGGAAAATGAAAAAAATTGGCTTAAAGCTCAACATTCAGAAAACTATGATCATGGTATCCGGTCCCATCAATTCATGACAAATAGATGGGAAAACACTGAAAACAGAGACAGACTTTATTTTGGGGGGCTCCAAAATCACTGCAGATTATGACTGCAACCATGAAATTAAAAGACGCTTGCTCCTTGAGAGAAAAGCTATGACTAACCTAGACAGCATATTAAAAAGTGGAGACATTACTTTACCAACAAAGGTCTGTCTAGTCAATCTATGAGACATTTTCTCTAGCTATTTCCCTATAATGTGATATTGATCACAAGACCAAATTAAGTTAGAAAAAAAAATCAACTGTAGTGAGTTTATTGTTTGGCTGTGAGCATGGCTGTATGGACGAAATAGGAGCCAGAATCAAATCAGAAAAAGAGGGAGGGGTTAATTTACTCATAGATGTATAGATTTATTTAAAATAAACCTCTAAGGCAGTGCTTTTCAAATTTTATTATGCATCACCTGAAGGGTTTGTTAAAACAGATTTTCATCACTCTTCCCTCCACCTTTCTGATTCTATAGTTTGGTGTTGAATGTTCATTTCAAATAAAATGAGAGTAATGTTGAAGCTGATGTTCATAAGACCACAATTTGAGAACTACTGCCATGACTGATTTCGAGGAGCCTTAAAAGATACTGATGCATTTGCACAAGTTAAATATAACTTACTCAGGGAATATCAGTTTTGGTATAGTTTAGAAAAGAGGCATTCAATTATTCGTACAAGAAATATCATATTCGTACAAGTTGAATATTCATATAACCGCAGCCCTATGCTAGGTGCTTGGGGAACAGATATAAATAAGACAGGAAGAAATACTGCCACCATGATACCTAATGAAATTACCATTGAACATACGCACAGACAGTTGCTAAGGGCTGTATGTGGAGGCAATGAGGTTTAAGTGGGAAAAGGTTTCACTAAGGACCTGGACCTGAAGAATGAGCATATTCTATGGGAAGAAAATAGAAGCAAGAACATTTCAAGAAGAGACCTGGGTTTGGGGGTGGACACTGTGTTTTCATAGGTGTACTCAGGTGACTGGAACCTGGCATAGGCGGATAGTAAGGAAGTGGGGGGCGGGGGCTTCCCTTGTGGCTCAGCTGGTAAAGAATCCGCCTGCAATGCGGGAGACCTGGGTTCGATCCTTGGGTTGGGAAGATCCCCTGGAGAAGGGAGAGGCTACCCACTCCATTATTCTTGCCTGGAGAATTCCATGGACTGTCCATGGGGTTGTAAATAGTTGGAGACGACTGAGCGACTTTCACTTTCAAGGAAGTAGGGGAAGTGGTCTAGAATCAGGTTTTCATTCTCAGACTTCATTCTGTGGGCCCTGGAGAGGTAGCTGAAGGGTCTAGGAAGAAAAGTGATACAAATAAATTTGACTGGCAGCTAAGCGGTCAGAAGACCTACCTGAGAAATATTCTTTAGCTAGGATAACCTCTATTTTGGGATTATATCTAGAATATTTTTCAGATAGACATAACACCAGAGCATCCTAGAATAATCAAGACACCAACTTTCTTCTCTTTAGCTAACTCTCATGCCTCTAATTTGAGTTTTGAGGGGAAAAAAAGGATGCATTTATTTCTATTCCAAGTCTACCTGTTTTGGACTTTGAATATATGGGTGGAGAGTTAATGGGTAGAAAGAAGATATCAGAAAGGATGAAAGGAGAGGTAAATGGGATGGAAATGATACTGGGGATTGAACCAGCACAGAAGTGGCTGATAAACATTAATGCTGTGCAGACAATTTCCCATCTGTTCCTGGTCCTCTGAAACTGGTACCCAAGGCCAAAGGCCATATCCAGTGGCCTGCACTGCCACCTGCAGGCAGAGGTCCTCAATAGCAACAGTGAACCTCCACCTGACTTTATCCTTGGCTTTGAACATGACCAGAACATGCATTGTATATTACCACCAGTTTGCTTTCAAGCTGGGCCACCATGTGACTTCTCAGTTCTTAATATTTCCATCCAACTTTTAAATGACCATTTTTCATGACTCTTAAAAGGTACTTTTTGCCCCTACGTTTTTACATTTCTGAGGTCAGGATGTGTCTTGGAATTGGCAGACTTTTTTTCCTTGGTGATACATGTAGGTGCGTCTTATAACTGATGTCATTTTATACTTGGAGAAGCATGGCAATATTTAGTTTGAGTATATCTGAGGTGTGATTGGATGGAAAAGACATGGGTTTTTGAATGTGTAAGGTCTGCTGCCACCACGAATCTCGAATATTTCTTCTTTCTTAAATTCTGAATCTCCACTGTTTACCAGTTGTTTAATTTTTGGCAAGTTAATTATCTCTGAGTCTCAATTTCTTCATCCTTAATATTTCGTATTTTAGATGGTTTTGTGAGAATTAAACGACATAGTGTACACAGTCCTTTAATAGTTAATACCTGGTGCATTAAAGTGCTCAGTAAATAACGATTATCATTTCTAAATGAAGTTTGCAAACACTGATAGCTGCCCATATTATGACCCTAGTGAAAAGGATCAAGACAAAAACAGTGTTGTTCTTTTTCCCTCAGAATGTGCTGTTGAATCGCGAATACAATCTGTGTGCTTTAATCCTTGGAATTTATGAGAACTACTGCTGAGTGGCTTGCTTTATGTCGGCATGAGAGTGCAGATGGAGTCTATAGGGACGTTTATTTTAAATGCACCAATTGGAATGTTTAAAGTCTTAAGCTGAACTTGCCTATCTTTGCCAACTATAATTCAAAACCTCTGGCGACCAAAACCATGTTTTTCCCTGTACCCTTAAAACTACCCCACCTGATTTCTGCTTTATTCTGATGAACCTGGAAGTGCAGAGCCCAGCCTTTTAAGTGAAACTGTCTTTCCAGGATTTAAGGCGGCCAAACATAAATGAAATCGAAATTGACAATGATAGCAGGTAATGCTATCGCTGCCCGCTGGACTGTTTGCAGCTCTCCCTAGCAATCACAGGATAAAATAAAGCCCCACGCTGAAGGGCAGCTCCTCTAATTGCTGCCATGGGATATAATCAGCCTTGTTTCAAAGCCTCTGTTAGCTCTGCAGGGGGTCAGCATCCCCCATGGGGATGGAGCTTATAAAGATGTCTTGGAACTGGCTTTCATGTTTGCCAAGTGGCTGCCCCTTGAACTAATATCTCTTCTTTCTTAAATGATATGAAATTGTACAGTTCAAGTTCTTAGCTCAAGTCCCAAGGAGACAGAAGCAGCAATAGAGAGAGGAAGAAATCAAAGCTTTTCCTGGTAGCTGCCCCTTGCTTTCTCTCCCTGGTACATCATTGCTTTCCTGTGGCTTATGTTGGGAGGAGGAGTTGCAGAGGGAAACATGGGGATCCTCAAATTCACCCAGTGCCCAGACCCTGCCTTTCTGTCAGCTTGCCTCTATTCCTATTATTCAGTTTTACATTCACAGCATTTTTACGTAGGTATTAAGTTCATTTTCTATTAATACATTGGCATCTCATTTAGATTACCTTGCTGTTGTTGTTTAGTCACTAAACAACACTTTTTGCGACCCCAGGGACTGTAGCCCACCAGGCTCCTCTGTCCATGGGATTTCCCAGGTAAGAATACTGGAGTGGGTTGCCATTTCCTTTTCCAGGGGATCTTCCTGACCCAAGGATCAAACCCCAGTCTCCTGCATTGCAGGCAGATTATTTACCAAATAAGCCAGCTAGGAAGTCCTTGAGTATCTTGCTAGTATGTGATAAAGTTGTGGTTTTAATCCAGATTGATGGGAATCAACACCTGTGTGTGTGTATTTATGTGTGTGTGTGTGTGTTAAGTGAACATTCCAGGCTGACCACTTTCTCACCCCAGCATAAACCATATCTTCATCCAAATCTACCCTCCCTCTAGGCCAGGCTCCTCTGTCCATGGGATCTCCTTTTCATGAATATTGGAGTGGGTTGCCATTCCCTTCTCCAGGGGATCTTCCTGACCCAGGGATACAACTCCTATCTCCTTCATTAGCAGGTGTATTTTTTACCACTGAGTCACCAGGGAAGTCTGTAGATAGAATAGGTTTATATTATTAAATTATGTTAACATCTGCTAATTTATTTATGTTCTGCAATGGACGGGTGAGATAAAACCATTGGGCCCATTTATAAATGACCCCAAAGGGGTGAAGAAACTCGTGCAAGGTTAGACAGGTTGTACTTACAGAAACTCATATCCTGGCCCAGATTTTACAATGACAAATCCCACATGTTGCCATTAAGGCACAAAGTCCTAATGCATAAAAAGATCACACAAACATATCATTTCTAGGAATATCATATTTTGGTGGCCCCAAAGGCTAATACTTTAAGGTTTATACTAAAAAAGGATGAATTGGTGAGTTGGGAGAGATGGTGATAATTATTTAATAAACTCTGGAGTTCCTTTTCACCCAACTTGGGTTCTGATTTGCCAGTTTATGTACATCTTTCTCAATGTTTTCCTTTATCTGTATTGAAAATTGTACAAATTTAAGTACTCCATGAGATTTTGAGGGGACATCTAACAGATCTCTGAGGTCTTATGAGGCTTTCCTGTCCCCCTTGTGATAAAGAAATCATAGAAATGGGGAGGAAAATGTTGAATATACTGCCCTGATCAAGGATGCTGGGGAGGCAGGAATAGTTGTGTCTTGGCACTTTTCTGTAGACATTTATTACTGGAGAAAATCACGGTCCTTATACTGTCTGGAATGCTGATGTGGGCAGGAAAAATGACATTACTTAATGGCCTGACCACATCCCCTAAGGAGGGGCAGAGAGTGTCTTGGGAAGAGCTGGAGGGAGGCTGGGCAGCCAGAGACCTGGCGTTGAATTCCTGTGCATCCTTTCCCTGGGCTCATGACATCTGGTCCTTTCTCTTCTCATTGGTGAAACCAGTCCAGTTGTTTCGACCCTGTAGGACGGTTGTGAATGTGAAATGAGATCATATGTGGAACCAGCTACAGCATTTATTCTTCAGACCCACCCAACTTTTATCATCTCCATTATACAGAAGAGGATTGAGAGGCTCGGAATGAATAAGACCCCTGCTAAAGCTGCAGTCCCCAACCATTTCAGCACCAGGGACCAATTTTCCTGAAGACAGTTTTTCCAGGGGTGAGGATGAGGGTTAGTGTGGCGGGAGCAGGGTGGGGGACGGTTTGGTTCAGCAGAACTGTGAATGCGATGGGAGTGGCAGGTGAAGCTTGGCTTGCCTGGGGCTCACCTCATGGGTGTGGGAGGAAGGGAGCAGGCTGGAGACTCCTGTACTGAAGGCCACACGACTTTATGTAACTGGAGCCAAAATTAGAACCTGGATGTGCGTGGCTTAATGTCCACACCGTTTCCCTGCTTCTTAATTGTTTGAAATGCCCCACCCATCCTTTGCTCTCTTGAAACGTTCTGATTCCAAAGGAGGTTTTCTGAGCAGACTGTCCATTGAGACAAGAGGGGTAAACCATGCTGGTTACCCTGCCAAAGATGGCGCCCATGCAACTAAATACACTGGCATCTGAGTTTATGTTTCAGCCACTCCCAAGTATGGCAAGTATAAATAACAGCCCCAACCTTGGCATCTCTGGCAAAGCTTTTAATCTAGTGGTTGAATCAAAAAAACTGAAGGTGAGCCCAAGGGGACCTATACTGAGCTCTTCGCTATATGTTTCCTATGACAGATCTGATGAGGCCCTTGAAGCATCCACAGTCATCCCACTGGCATTTAACAACCAAAAATGTGGGAACTTGCCTGGTAGTCCAGTGGTTGAGACTCTGTCTTTAAGTGCAGGGGAAGTGGGTTTAATCCCTGGTCAGGGAGCTGCAATCCCACATGCCATGCAGCCAGAAAACCAAAACATGAAACAGAAGCAAAGACATGGGTGTGTGCTAAGTCACTTCAGTCATGTCTGACTCTTTATGACCCTATGAACCAAAGCTCTCCAGGCTCCTCTGTTCATGGAATCTCCAGGCAAAAGTACTGGAGTGGGTTGCCATGCCCTCCTCCAGGGGATCTTCCTGACCCAGGGATCAAACCCTTATCTTCTGCATTGGCAGGTGGGTTCTTTACCACTAGTGCCACCTGGGAAGCCACAGTGATGAAGAATCTGCCTGCAATTCAGGAGGCTAAAGAGACACGGGTTGGATCCCTGGGTCAGGAAGATCCCATGGAGAAGGAAATGGCAACCCACTCCAGTATTCTTGCCTGGAAAATTCCATGGATGGAGGAGCCTGGCGGGCTCTACTGAGCCACTGAGCACATGCAAGCAGCATAGACATGGGACCTGAGAGAGACTCTGGGCTCCCTAACATCATGGTCCTAAGTGCGGGGTGGACAGTGTTTCTGCTTCTCCTCTATCAGCCTGGAGGGCAGGGTGGCCAGAAGCTGTATCACTTCCCAGCAGTCCTGGAGCCCTTGCCACGTGGGGACTTTCAAGGTGGTCTTTTGGAGTCACAGAATGCTGACATAGAACCGTAGCAAACAATCTTAGGAGCACAGCAGCTGGGGGAGGGAGACAATAAAAATTAAAGAATGCAATTTGAAAATATATATCAGACAAAGTAACAACTTAAAGATAGAAATTGGAGATAGAGTCAAGGTTTAAATTTAAATATTTATTGGGAGGCTCCAATAGTTTGGCTACCTGATGCAAAGAAGTGATTCCTTGGAAAAGACCCTGGTGCTGGGAAAAATTGAAGGCGGGAGGAGAAAGGGATGACAGAGGAGGAAACGGTTAGATGGCATCACTGACTCAATGGACATGAGTTTGAGTAAACTCCAGGAGTTGGTGATGGACTGGTGTGCTGCAGTCCATGGGGTCACCAAGAGTTGGACATGACTGAGTGAGTGAACTGAACTGGGAGGCTACTGGGGGAATGGCAGCCCACTCCAGTATTCTTGCCAGGAGAATCCCATGGACAGAGGAGCCTGGAGGGATATGGTCCATACGATTGCAAAGAGTCAGACACGACTGGAGCAACTGAGCACACACATACTTACTGGAACGTGAGCTTTAGCCCCTGACTTGAACCTAAGTCCCTCACTTGCACGGGTTGGGTCTAACTCCCTAGGAAAGACCCCTCCATTGTGCCCATAAAGCAAATTTATTTTATCCACCAACAGTAAGACTACTGCCTCTTCTCTCCTAGAGCAATTAGCCTTCCCATTTGCCCGGGAGGGACTGAAGCTGAATCTGGCTTCTGTACCCGGAAACTGAATTAAATCTCGGAGGCAGAGCTTTGGGTGAAGTAGAAAAGTAAAGCTATATTGCTTTGCCAGGCAAAGGGGAACACAGAGGGCTAATGTCCTCAGAACTGTGTGTCCCACCTGGAGGAGGTAGTGAGGAATTTTATGGTCGTGGTTCAAAGATCAACTGGTGGACATGCTTCTGACTGGTTGGTGGTAAGGTAAGTGGGAGTCAGCATCATCACCCTCTTGCTTCCAAGGAGTCTGGTGTCCACATGCTTATGCTAGTGCGTGCATGCTGTCTTGTCTGACTCTTTGTGACCCCATGGACTGCAGCCCACCAGGTTCCCCCGTCCATGGGATTTTCTAGGCAAGAATACTGGATTGGGTTCCCATTTCCTCCTCCAGGAGATCTTCCCGACCCAGGAATGAATCCTTGTCTCCTGAACTGGCAGACAGATTCTTTACCACGGAGCCACCAGCATACCTTTAATTTCTCCCATGTGATTGGGGTTTCAGTATCTGCAAAGCATCTCAAAGATACTGTTATAAATATCCCTTGAGGGAGAACCAGGACCTGTCCCAAGGCTGCACTATTGTTTCTTTTGACTGTTCCTTCCTTGTCGCCTCATCTCCTCCATTTGCTTATTAGCAGCTGTTGAACTGGGGGAAGGTCATGGAGGCTGAATGAAGCCTATTTCCTGTAATCAGGAAATAAGGATCACGGAAGGCTTTTGTACTCAGGAGGCCCGTGGAGTCCTTCTTGCAATCCGGACTGAGAGAGCTCCAGACACCTTGAACTTTCAGTGGTAACATCAGCATAGTTCCTGGCAAACTGGGACGAGTTGGTCACTCTACTTTTTGCTCTTCTTTTCCTTTCTAGACCTTTCTGATCAGATGGCACTGAAAAAAAACAAACACTCAAGGGTTTATGAGATCTGGCAGAGGGGAGGCAGAAAAAGGCTGAGTTTCTTTAGTTTAGGCTTAGTGGGGTATATGTCTGTGGTTTGTTTATTTTGTGTTTTTAGTGGTGCTGGCCTGCAGGTAGGACCAGCCTCTAGGGAGCTAGCACTGTCTACCACACTGACCCACTCAGCACTCTCTCACTAGATACAGGACCATGGCTTGTACCATGCTCTAATCACATCCTACTGTGCCTAGCTCCAGAAGAACAAGGGGAGTGGAGGGGAAACCAGATTTGGAATACATGGGGCCAGAACTCAGTGTGTGGAAACTTCTTCAGATAATCAATCATTCAATGTACAATTGATTGTGGAAGATGGGATTCTCATTGAAGTATCAAATGTAGTCAAAATGATAGTTCCCCCTTCCTGAGAACTAGCAGGAGAATACAGTGTGTGTGATTACAAAGGCACCGTGTTTTCTTTTTTATCATTGCTAGAATTAAATTAAATGCCTTTTTCAGATGTCCTGTTTGAAATGACAACCATGTAGGGGCCCTACAGTGAGTATTGACTGTATCTGAACTCACGTGGTTTACACATCTTGCCTGTCAATAAGAAAACAATTTTTCATCAGCTCTACTAAAGGGAAGACTTTTTATTCTCTCTGTAGAAAATATTATACAATTGCAGTTATATGGAGAAGTGATCAAAAAATATGAAGCCAAAAAAATATAGCAAAGTAAAAGCACTATAGAGGGAGGGTTAATCTGTTAGTTACTAAAATTATTGTCATTCTTCTGGATTTGGGGAATGTTTCAGGTAGTAACATTTTTAACATATTAAATTTTTCATTTTAATTTAATACTATTAAAATTTTATTATTAAAATTAAATAATTTTAAAGAAAGTATTAAAAATCAACATATTAAAATTTTCATTCTGTTGTGACTTCTTTTCATGTTTTGAACAAACATTCAACTTTGTTTTAATCTTTATGTTTGCATTTTTTCTTAAAAAAGATCTTTTGACAGTTAAAATTTTATGAAATTTATTCCTCAAACCTGGATCTTACCCTGATAAAAATGTATAAAAACCGTTCAAGAACATATAGGAGTCTATGCGCACATTTATGGTGCTAGAATCTGTCTTGGGAAATACAGAATCCTAAAAGCATTAAAAGAAAAGCAAGTTTCCTTCTATAAATACTAAGTAAAAATATTTGTAGGGTGAAAGATGATTTCAACATAGTCAACAGAAAAATGGTAGATTTGGAAAAATATGTTTGCAACCCAGATAGCAGACAGTGTTAGCGTCTCAACTATACAAAGAGATGTTGAAATTGATAAGAAGGAAATGCACAAACCAGTTGAAAAAAATGACAGAAGATATGAAGAAATAGCATTTGTTTCAAGCACATGTTTTAGACCAGAAATCACATTTCCACAATTAATACAGCTTTCCTATCATACAGCCCCCCAATGTCTGATAACAATAAATTATAAAATGATGACAGAATAACCAAAAGAGCCTGCTTACCTGGAAATGTGAAACACACATCTAAATAGTTCATGAGTCAAAGGCTTTCTCATGGAAATTAAGCAATTATTTAAAATTGGGCAATAATGAAATGACATATTAAATGTTGTAGGAATCCACCTAAATGTAGAATCTTTATTAGAAAAGAAAGACAGAATGAATGAGCTAAGTGTCTACCTCAAGGAAAATTTTTAACAAAGATAATTTACCCAAAGAGGTCAGAAAGAAGAAAAAAATATGAGTACAAATTAGTAGGATAGAAAATTATTGTTCAAAAATCAGAGGTGCTTTTTTACCTTGAATTGATGAATAAAATGGAAAATTCTGATGCAACTAAGCCAGGAAAGAAAGAAAAGGTATAATTAAACAGTATTAAGAACTAGGGAGGGTGCACAGTTAGATACAATGCAGATACTAATAAGAGCCCACTATGAGTGAATTTATACTAATTAATTAAAAACTAAGATAAATGGATTATTATAATTTTTAGAAATTATCTATTTCTTGTTATATTTATTCAATTTTCATGTTACATGTGTATATATATAAAATTTTAAAAATGTGGGTCAAGAAGAAATAGAAACCAGAATTGACATTTAACCATTAAATTTTTTTAAAAATCAGTAAATAAAAGTTTATCCCCCCAAATAATAAAAGCTTCCTCTGGATCAGATGTTTCTGCAAAAATCAAGAAATAAATTATCCGCATTTTATACATAATACTTCAGGGAGTTAGAGGAAAGTAAAAAGGCTCTATAATTCATTCTCTGATGCTAGTGATAACTCTGACACCAAACTGAGAAAGAACAGCATAAAAAATTTCCCCTGCATTGGGAACTTGGAGTCTTAGCCACAGGACCATCAGGGAAGTCCATCAGGCAGGTAATATTAATGAATGAAGCAAAATGGCCAAAATTAAAAAAAAAAAAAAAGGATTCAGTAGTGTTCTGGACAGGATGATTCTGTGCAGATCTGTTACTGAAGGAATTGTGAGAAATCTGGCCCAATTGCACCAGATCTCCTAATTTTTTAAGACATGTCAATTACTCAGATTTTGATGTGAATTCTGTACATTTTTAAATGGTGACTTTGCTGTGATGAGGCCAACCCTCTGTTGTCCAAATTAATGCATAGTCCAGGTGGATCCAAAGGCCCACAGTTTGGTACCTGCTGTTGGTAGAGCTGGACCAGGTAGCTGACTCATCATTGTCATATAGATGCTGGTGCCCAGGTGAGCCACTCCTTCATCAAAAGGCTGCCTACTGAGTCTGTTTGTGAAAAGTACTCTTTTTGCAAGCCTTTAAAATTTTTTTTTAATTGTTGATTTATTTTGGACTGTACAGGCTTTCTCTAGTTGCGGCAAGCGGTGGCTACTCTCAGTGTGATGGCTCCTCATTACTTTGGCTTCTTTTGTTGCAGAGCAGGGCACTAGGGTGCATGGGCTCAGAAGCTGTGCCTTAGCTGCCCTGTGGCATGTGGAATCTTCCCAGACCGAGGATCAAACCCGTGTCCCCTGCATTGCAGGCAGATTCTTTAGCGTCTGAGCCACCAGGGAAGCAGGATACAAAACTAGGGGTCAGAATACATAAAATACTCCATTTAGAAATGGAGTGGTTATACACTTGACCCCTCCCACATCCTTGAAAGTTTTCCATGATACCTTCACCACGCAGTGCATTTTCGTGGCCTCTCAGATGTTGAAATTCTCTGAAATTATCCCTCTCCATCCCCAGTATAAATTAACATGTAAAATACTTGGTCATTAAAAAAAAATCTATATGGGCCACACATTCTAATCAATTAAAGAATTTACGAACAAAAAGCCATCCCAGATGCTAAGGGATTCACTGGCTTGGTTGTAGTCTTTCTAGACCAGCAAAACTTGGGAAGTACCCCAGGGCGATCACCCGCCTGGAGACCACTCTTAGCTTCATGCCTCATCCAGAGAACCACAGGGGAATCCAGTGGAGAACGGCTTAGATGTAAGGGGTGTGTGTGTGTGCTCAGTTGTGTCTGACTTTTTGAGGCCCCATGGCCAGGCTCCTCTGTTCGTGGAATTTCCCAGGCAAGAATACTGGAGTGGGTTGTCCTTTCCTACTCCAGGGATGTGGGTTGCCTTTTCCTACTCCAGGGAATCTTCCTGACTCAGGGATCGAACCTTGAGTCTCTGATGTTTCCTGCATTGGCAGGTGGATTCTTTACCACTGGTGCCACCTGGGAAGCCCAAACTCATTATTGAGTGGGGAAGAATTTGAGACAATTTTTCCAATAAAAGGACATAGAACGGGTGAAACCATTCTGCCCATGCAGAACAGACAGTATGAAAACTAAGGGAAGGTTTCCCAGAAATGCCTTATAACCAGCAGGTGTTTACAGAGTTCACTTAATTTCAATGAGATGCAATTGATTGGTTACAATTACTTTTGGGAGGCAGGTTTTGCCTAGCTCAAATAGTCCTCGTTCAAAATAGAATAGAAAGCAGCCAGGAAATTTTTATCACCTCAAAATTGCCTTCTAAATCAAGGTCGTAGTGAAGATGCTAAGAATAAATGTTAAAATGAAGAAAACCTTTCAAAAGCAAAGTGCGAATACAAATAGGTGAATGGAATTTTTGTACCTGGAATAAGACAGAATGCTTTTGGTAACTGGGCTCCTTGTGATTCAGTGTTTTTTGTTTAAGGTTAACTTAATAAAGTAGAGAGAAATTAAAATGTCCACAATAACTCTACACAGTTAGGATGACAATGGTTAGAATTTAATTGGAGACTGTTTTTGTCTCTAATTTTTAGTGAGGAGTCAAGTGAGAACCATATCAAAGTTGGTCTAACTAACCAACATTAACTAAAATAGATGACCCCCTGGACGCACCCATTAGTACTGTTTTTTTACCTAGTTAGTGTACCTCACAGTTTTCTTCGTCTCCAGGATGAACTTGCAATATAAATGAACTTGTGAGTTTCTGAAGGGAAAATGAGCTCTTTTTCTCAAGACGCAAGTTCATTGAATTGTCATTTATTTAGCAAAGGAAAATCCTGGGATCAAAGGGCGGGTCTGTTGGTCTCTGTCTTGAACTGTGTAAGCAAAAGCTCTGCTTCTTTGCCTGATGCCATTGTCCCCAAGAGCAGAGGTACAGACGATTGTATGACCAGGATGTGCCTGCGTGTTAAGTAGCTTCAGCTTTGTCTGACTCTTTCATACCCCGTGGACTATAGCCCACCAGGCTCCTCTGTCCATGGGATTCTCCAGGCACGAATACTGGAGTGGGTAACCACGCCTTCCTCCCGGGGATCTTCCCTACCCAGGGATGGAGCCTATGTCTCCTGTGGCTCCTGCATTGCAGGTAGATTCTTTACCCCTGAGCACAGGGGAAGCCCCATGACCAGCAAGAATCTGCAACAGAATGAGGGGGGAAAAATCTACATAGAGCTAACTATTCATTTTCTAAACTATTTTTTATTGAGATTTTTATTCTGAAATTAAAAAATTGTAAAGCGTAAGAGGGTTTTTAATGTGAGTGTGTGTCTGCACTTGACAAAATTTGAATCTGTATCTTCTTTTCATCCTCTAGGTTTTGTTTAAAAACATATTTTACTGAGAAAATCCAAAGTTTAGGGACAGCTGACCTAAAAACATTCTTTCTCTTTTCAAAACACTACGCCTGACTTCAGCTATGAATGAACTAAATTTTGCAGAAAGTCTCCCCCAAATTATTAGGATAAATGATCAAATAACACATCAAAAAGTCCAGTTGTATCAGTGTGTCAGAATTTTTAAAAGTTGACTTATACACAGTGGCAGGTATGCTTTTCCACCATTTCTATATTCAGGGCAAAATTGAAATTCTCAACTTAGCAGAAAAAGTAAAAGATCTGTGAAGACGTGGTGGGGAATTTGTCATTGCTCAAATCTGGTGCTCAGCCTTGGGCTGAGTTTAGTATAATCTTGATAGAGTCATGTTTGCAGAGGGACAGAAAATAAGAAAAATGCACCAAGGATTTATTAAGCTTGCTATTAAAAAAAAATCCATTATTTTGTAGCACTGTTTTTCTTCTGCAACAGATGATTAGGGAAGGAAGAAAAGAAAAGCTTAAAATTGGTGTCAAGATCTTTAGTTCACCCATCAGGGATTCACTGGAAGATAAATATGTCTGTTTATAATGTATCACTTCTGATGAAGTAGAAAAGTGGGAAGGGAGAAAGTATCAAGTAGGCAGGGGTCTGTGAAAATTTAACCCAAGTGCTTACACTAAATTTTGTCAAGTAGCAATGGACTCCCAGTGAATTTTTACTGACTGAATTGGATACACACATGGAGTACAGGCCCTAACCAGTTCTGTGAGGTTGATGAGAGCATATCACTTTTTCCTGCTTAAGATTTACAGATAAAGTCATTTTTAAAAATCTATTTACAAAACCTATGATACTGGAAAGTATTTATCTTTGTTAAATCTGTGGACTTGTGCTAAATTGCAATTGTGAAATTAAACTAGTAGACTGTTTCTTCTTGTTCCTATGTAAACACTACACACATTTTCTTTTTTTTTTGAGAGGCTTCAAAAATTGGCCATTGTTCTACCAAGCACTGTGTTGAATCAAGCAGTGTAATTTGAGACAAGATAGTAGCCATTCCAACTCATTTCTAATTGTCTCAGGATGCTCCCGTCTTATTGTGAAATGGGGTGTTTAGTGCTTAGCTCTTTACTTTGCACATATTAATGCTGCCTGCCTCAGGCAAACCTCTGCATTCAGTATTGGAGAACCTATAACAAGGAAGTTACAAGAGAAGAAGCATACAGTGGGCAAACGTGTTCACGGTCTTGTTGGTCCTGGGTCCAGAGGACCATCAGGTCCAGGTGGCTTCCCAGGTGGCTCAGTGATAAAGAATCCACCTGCCAATGCAAGAGACATGGGTTTGATCCCTGGGCCGGGAAGATCCCCTGGAGAAGAAATGGCAACCCACTCCAGTATTCTTGTCTAGGAAAGCCCATGGACAGAGGAGCCTGGTGGGCTATAGTACATGGAACTGCATGTTGTTTAGTCACCAAGTAGTGACTTAACAACAGAAAGATATGTCCCAACTCCCTGAAGTGTTCCAGTTTATGTCCCCTAATAGCACCAATAGGGCATCAGTTTATGACATTGTAGCTGAAGCCAGAGCCTCCTTGACCTCTTATTCCTCCTTCTCCTTCTTTTTTAGAGGAAAGAGAAAAGGCTTTATCCAGGTATAAAATGAACTAAAACAAAAACTATTATCTGCCTGGCTTTTTTGAATGATAAGACTTCTTTTTCACCACACTTGGCTTAGTGGGTTAAGAATCTGCTTGCAATGCAGGAGACGCAGGAGATGTGGGTTCAATCCCCGGGTCGGGAAGCTCCCTTGGAGGAGGAAATGGCAACCCACTCCAGTGATCAAACCCATGTCTTCTGCATTGGCAGGCTAATTCTTTACACTGAGCCATCAGGGAAGCCTCAGAAACTATAGTTTATAGTCTGTGGCATTGCTTGTCCAATTCTTCCCTAAGCACTCAAATTAAACTATCAGTATCTTACAGAATGTGACAGATGTTATAGGCATTCCCCAAGATGGTTAGCATCCAGGGTCTTGAACACTGCTGTCCATCCCAGTGTTTCTTGACTGAGGACCTCTTTTTAATGTCAAATATTTCACATGATTTAAGCTATTTCCTATTAAGAATTTTATCACTTTCTAAGATGATACACTTTTAAAGGCCCAAGATTGAATCATATAGTTCATATCAGTTCAGTTCAGTCGCTCAGTCGTGTCCGACTCTCCGCGACCCCATGAATCACAGCACGCCAGGCCTCCCTGTCTATCACCAACTCCCGGAGTTCACTCAAACTCATGTCCACAGAGTCGGTGATGCCATCCAGCCATCTCATTCTCCGTCGTCCCCTTCTCCTCCCGCCCCCAACCTTTCCCAGCATCAGAGTCTTTTCCAGTGAGTCAGCTCGCCACATGAGGTGGCCAAAGTATTGCAGTTTCAGCTTTAGCATCAGTCCCTCCAATGAACATCCAGGATTGATCTCCTTTAGAATGGACTGGTTGGATCTCCTTGCAGTATAAGGGACTCTCAAGAGTCTTCTCCAACACCACAGTTCAAAAGCATCGATTCTTCGGTGATCAGCTTTCTTCATAGTCCAACTCTCACATCCATACATGACCACAGGAAAAACCATTGCCTTGACTAGACGGACCTTTGTTGGCAAAGTAATGTCTCTGCTTTCTAATATACTATCAAGGCTGGTCATAACTTTCCTTCCAAGGAGTAAGCGTCTTTTAATTTCATGGCTGCAATCAGCATCTGCAGTGATTTTGGAGCCCAAAAAAATAAAATCTGACACTGTTTCCACTGTTTTTCCATCTATTTCCCATGAAGTGATGGGACCAGATGCCATGATCTTTGTTTCCTGAATGTTGAGCTTCAAGCCAACCTTTTCACTCTCCTCTTTCACTTTCACCAAGAGGCTTTTGAGTTCCTCTTCACTTTCTGCCATAAGGGTAGTGTCATCTGCATATCTGAGGTTATTGATATTTCTCCCAGCAATCTTGATTCCAGCTTGTGCTTCTTCCAGCCCAGCGTTCCTCATGATGTACTCTGCATATAAGTTAAATAAGCAAGGTGACAATATACAACCTTGACGTACCCCTTTTCCTATTTGGAACCAGTCTGTTGTTCCATGTCCAGTTCTAACTGTTGCTTCCTGACCTGCATACAGGTTTCTCGAGAGGCAGGTCAGGTGGTCTGGGATTCCCATCTCTTTCAGAATGTTCCACAGTTTATTGTTATCGACACAGTCAAAGGCTTTGGCATAGTCAATGAAGCAGAAATAGATGTTTTTCTGAAACTCTCTTGCTTTCTCCATGATCCAGAGGATGTTGGCAATTTGATCTCTGGTGCCTCTGCCTTTTCTAAAACCTACTTGAACATCTGGGAGTTCATGGTTTACATACTGCTGAAGCCTGGCTTGGAGAATTTTGAGCATGACTTTACTAGCGTGTGAGATGAGTGCAATTGTGCGGTAGTTTGAGCATTCTATAGCCAGAGGAAATTCCTAGAAGCAACAGGTTCTATGACACTTCCCCCACCTCCACACAGGAAAACACACACACAACTTTTTAAAAGTCTCCCAGACTCCAAAAGTGTAGTGCCAGAAAGGGATCTTACTGAATTCTTTTCAAATCTGTAGTAAATATAACAGAAATTGTCTGAGTTCAGCAGTTGATTTTTAGAGAGTTGGAAGAAGGCAGGAGCTATACTTAAGGAGCCTTACAATAGGATATTTGTGTTAGTTAGTCCGCATATATATGGAATTTAGAAAGATGGTAACCTGAACCCTGTATACGAGACTGCAAAAGAGACATAGGCATATAGAACAGTCTTTGAGACTCTGTGGGAGAGGGTGAAGGGGGGATGATTGGGGAGAATGGCATTGTAGCATGTATATGATCATAAGTGACCAGTCCAGGTTTGACGCATGATACAGGATGCTTGGGGCTGGTGCACGGGGATGACATGCAGGGAGGATATGGGGAGGAAGGAGGTGGGAGAGGGGTTCGGGAGGGAGAGCACATGTACACTCGGGGCGGATTCATGTC
Organism: Moschus berezovskii; assembly: GCF_049115385.1. Lineage (NCBI taxonomy): Eukaryota > Metazoa > Chordata > Mammalia > Artiodactyla > Moschidae > Moschus > Moschus berezovskii. The sequence continues at coordinate 57,237,004 of NC_142480.1, read as the reverse complement.
AATGTGTGGCAAAACCAAACAATATATTAATGTAAGGTAATTTGCCTCCAATAAAATAAATTAAAAAAAAAAGGATATTTGTGTTAGTTAGTCATGTCTGACTCTTTGCAACCCCATGGACTGTAACCCGCCAGCCTCTGTCCATAGACTTCTCCAGGCAAGAGTACTGGAGTGGGTTGCCACCTCCTTCTCCACAAGGAGGGGTAGGGGAGAAATGAGATACTAATGCGGTAAAGGCAGTGTTTTCCACTGAGGGTTATTGTGCTGATTTGGGTAGCTTCCTTTGTTATATTCCAAATTTTCTCTATAACAGATAGTGATTTGGGGTTAATTCAGGATTATTAATTCCATCACAATCTTGCTTAAAATTCCATCTCAGGCTTTTCCTCTCTTCTCTCTGACTCCTAACCAGAGTTGCACTAACAAGGCAGAAACAAGAGAATCCACTTGCTCTTATCACAGGCATCATTCACAAGCACCTCCAGCAATTAAGTTTCCAAGCGAAGATATTCTTAGAATACATTCCGAGCCAAGACATCTAAACAAGACCTATGAGGTGTAGAGCTTTCTGGGGTCCATGCTGGTACATATATGTTATGTCTCACCCGCCTGTTCAGTTGTCCCCCATATTCCCAGGGGCACTGTTAGTCTCAGAGACTTCTGCTCTCATCCTGTGTCTGGGTCACACACGCTTCCATCACATCTCAGTTCTCAGGGACTCCTCCATCATGCTCTCTTGTCTCTGCACTTCCAGGGAGCGAGAGCAAACTGCTAAGTCCCCTACTCTCCTGATGTTCCTTCTTCCTCCCTTTCCTTTGTACCCCTTCACTGCATGCCCACCCTCAGCCCAAAGATCTCTGCAAAGTCCTCACAAAACCAGTGGACCTTCAAACCTCAGTCTCACCCTTGAGTTCCTGCTGCAGAAGCTGAGACCCTCCGTGTACTAGTCCCTACAAAAGAAACTGAGGATCTAATTTCTGGGCAGAGAAAGAAATAATGCACACTGTGGGGCGTTCCAGGTTTAAACAGACATAAGAGAGTAGGAAAATAGAGGGTGAGATGATTCAGTTCAGTTCAGTTCAGTTCAGTCGCTCAGTTGTGTCCGACTCTTTGCGACCCCATGAATCACAGCACGCCAGGCCTCCCTGTCCATCACCAACTCCCGGAGTTCACTCAAACTCATGTCCATCGAGTCAGTGATGCCATCCAGCCATCTCATTCTCTGTCGTCCCCGTCTCCTCCCGCCCCCAATCCCTCCCAGCATCAGAGTCTTTTCCAGTGAGTCAACTCTTCACATGAGGTGGCCAAAGTATTGCAGTTTCAGCTTTAGCATCAGTCCTTCCAATGAACACCCAGGATTGATCTCCTTTAGAATGGACGGGTTGGATCTCCTTGCAGTCCAAGGAACTCTCAAGAGTCTTCTCCAGCACCACAGTTCAAAAGCATCAATTCTTCGGCGATCAGCTTTCTTCACAGTCCAACTCTCACATCCATACATGACCACGGGAAAAACCATAGCCTTGACTAGACGGACCTTGGTTGGCAAAGTAATGTCTCTGCTTTTTAATATGCTTTCTAGGCCGGTCATAACTTTCCTTCCAAAGAGTAAGCGTCTTTTAATTTCATGGCTTCAATCAGCATCTGCAGTGATTTTGGAGCCCCCCACCCCAAAAAAAGCCTGACACTGTTTCCACTGTTTCCCCATCTATTTCCCATGAAGTGATGGGACCAGATGCCATGATCTTTGTCTTCTGAATGTTGAGCTTCAAGCCAACCTTTTCACTCTCCTCTTTCACTTTCAACAAGAGGCTTTTGAGTTCCTCTTCACTTTCTGCCATAAGGGTGGTGTCATCTGCATATCTGAGGTTATTGATATTTCTCCCAGCAATCTTGATTCCAGCCTGTGCTTCTTCCAGCCCAGCATTCCTCGTGATGTACTCTGCATATAAGTTAAATAACAGGGTGACAATATACAACCTTGACGTACTCCTTTTCCTATTTGGAACCAGTCTGTTGTTCCATGTTCAGTTCTAACTGTTGCTTCCTGACCTGCATACAGGTTTCTCAAGAGGCAGGTCAAGTGGTCTGGGATTCCCATCTCTTTCAGAATTTTCCACAGTTTATTGTGATCCACACAGTCAAAGGCTTTGGCAGAGTCAATGAAGCAGAAATAGATGTTTTTCTGGAACTCTCTTGCTTTCTCCATGATCCAGCAGATGTTGGCAATTTGATCTCTGGTTCCTCTGCCTTTCTAAAACCTGCTTGAACATCTGGAAGTTCACGATTCACATATTGCTGAAGCCTAGCTTGGAGAATTTTGAGTATGACTTTACTAGCGTGTGAGATGAGTGCAATTGTGCGGTAGTTTGAGCATTCTTTGGCATTGCCTTTCTTTGGGATTGGAATGAAGACTGACCTTTTCCAGTCCTGTGGCCACTGCTGAGTTTTCCAAATTTGCTGGCATATTGAGTGCAGTACTTTCACAGCATCATTGAAATTGAATTTGAACAGTGAGATGGTTAGACAGCATTAACTACTCACTGGACACAAGCTTGAGCAAACTCTGGGAGATGGTGGAGGACAGGGCAGTCTGGCATGCTACAGTCCATGGGGTCCCAGAGAGTCAGCCACAAATAGTGCCTGAACAATAGGAGAGCAGCTGATAGGGTAATGTGTGGATACCAAGTGACTCGGTTCAAATCTTAGCTTTCTACCTACAAGTGGGGTGTGTGTGTGTATGCTCTGTCATGTCTGACTCTTTCTTACCTCGTGAACTGTAGCCTGCCAGGCTCCTCTGTCCAGGAAATTGTCCAGGTGAGAAATACTGGAGCGGGTTGCCATATCCTCCTCCAGGAAATCCTCCAGACCCAGGTATCGAACCTGCATCTCTTGTGGTTCCCGCATTGGCAGGCATATTCTTTACTGCTGTGCCACCTGAGAAGCCCTACTAGCGGTCCTTTTTCCAATCTATAACGTATCTAACTTGCCCGTGCCTCAGTTTCTCCATCTGTAAAATAAGAGCGGTAATGGTTCCTACTTCCTAGGATGCTTTTGAGGATTAATCATATTTTTTTTCATACACAGGACTTTTAATTAAGAACAACAAATGTATAATGTGTTCAGTATTTATTAGCAGTTGTGATTCATCAGTTTTATTACCTGCTCATGTATCATGCTGCCATACATGTTTACCTTTACTGCACACATCATTCCAAATATTAGAGTTGAAAGGTCAAATGTGATTCAGCAAATCTCAGCATGGACTTAGGTTCTCACAAGCCTTTACAAGGAGTGCAAATAAATGGAGTCCAGGTTAGGTGGGTAAGGTGTGTGGTGTCCTCACACAAGACTGGCAGAACAGTGCTGCGGGCCTACCGTCCAGGCACAAACATCACTCCTTAGTCACAGCTGATCTTTTACATAGAACTGCCGACCACCTTGCATTCTAGAAACTCCAAAAGTTCAATGGCAGGCATGTTCTTTGGGGAATATTATTTATCCAAACAGCTATTTGAAACTTATAAAAAAAATGCAGTGGTGGGAGAAGACCTGGAAAGATTTAAGCAAGTTAAGAGCATGTCAGTATAAATTCAAGGAAGTACAATTTAGCGATTGAGTTAAATTCATACCTGTGTCCATATATTAAGCATTCATTCTTTGAAATCTTTAGCCAACCATTCATCTAGAACCAAGAAATAGATTACAAAGAAGGAGTTCATTGTAGAAAGATAGCTGGTCTGGATTATTGGCTTTTCCATTGTCAAAATTTATATGAAGAGCATTAAAACTAAAATGAATATTCAGAATATAGCAGCTAAACGGCAAATTGTTATCAGGCTAGTAAGTCTAATAAGCTTAGTAGAATTATCTTGACACAGATATCAGGACTGAAAAAACCCTAATTTGAAAAGATACATGCACCCCAATGTTCAAAGCAGAAGTATTTACCATAGTTAAGATATGGAAAGAACATAAACATCCACTGAGAGGTGAATGGATAAATAAGATGTGGTACATATATTCAGTGGAATATTACTCAGCCATCAAAAGAATGAAATCATGCCATTTACAACAACGTGGATGGACCTAGGGATTATCATACTAACTGAACTAAGTCAGAAAGAGAAAGACAAATGCCAAAAGATATCACATATATAGAATTTAAAATATGACACAAATGAAGTTATTTATGAGACAAAAACAGACTCATAGAGAACAGACCAGTAGTTGCCAAGGGGAAGGGATGGACTGGGAGTTTGAGGTTAGCATATACAAACTATTGTGTGTATACATAATTAAATCACTTTGCTGTACACCAGAAACTAACACAATATTGTAAATTATACTTCAATAAAAAGATGACTTGGTTTGTAAGTAATGCGAGCATTATTCTTTGCAAGTTTAGGATCTACTCCATTCATCTCTAATGACCTTTAATAACTCAGGTACTTTATTAAATAACTTACACTAATACTAGTCGTCTACTTTAAGATTAAAGAGTCAACACTTCTTATACCCCAACTAGAGAGTCCATGCCCTGGAATGAAAGATCTTCGTGCTGCAACTAAGACCCAATGCAATCAAATAAATAAATATTAAAAAAGAAAAATCTGCACTTAAAATTGATTCCTATAAAGTTGTAAATAAAATTATAAAAATTTAAGTTATAAGTAAAATTTTATAACAGTTATAATCCCATAATGCATCTCTTGAAATAAATCTTTTTTTTTTTGGGGGGGGTCCTCTGATTTTCTTGTCTTTCCCTTCTTCTCTTTCTCCCATGTCAGCCTATCTTACCCTTCCTATCCCTGGGCTTCCAGGGAACCCCTGCTAACAAAACACATGCCCCTCCATGACATTCCTTAGTGTAATATATAAATATGTGTACTCACACTCACATATTTAAAAAATTGTATTCACATATCTGTATTCCTGTTTAATGTCTCCAAACAAGCGCTTGAAGTCAAGTGGCATAGGTATATTCTTTTTAAAGGCAGTATACTAGTTCGTCTCCAGGATATACCTTAATTTATTCAGTCATAGGCTTATTAATTGAAACATATTTACTCTGTTTTAAAACTTTTGCTCCTATAGACAGTGGTACTATAAGCATCTTAGTGCACATATCATAAACAATGCAAAAAAAAAGTAATTTATTTTCCTATTTTCCTATAGCTAGGAAAAGTACAAATGTCCACACCATCCATCTTGTTTTTCCTCTAATCTCATGTTTCACTAAACCATATGACACTCTTTTTTTATTATCCTAACTTCTTAAAAATTATAGGTCATTAAGTGAAAACACATGTGACTCCAAGTCACCTAAGAGATCAAGTACCTGGCAGTTAAATAGAACTTTGAAATTTAAGAAGAAAAGATGATTTTACATTTATTTTTATAAACGAGTCTCAAAGTACCATGGTTTATTACAGATTTAGGTTTATTACTCATTTAGGTTTTGGGAAAGAAGTATGGCAAAGTAGAATTTTAAAGAAACAGTTTTCAGCACAGGATAATTTAAATCGCCAGATAAAACATACTGAGCATCGCACATTTCCGGTTTGGGGACAGATCGATGGTTTTGAATGGGACTAAACCTCCCACTGACAATGCCACACAAAACAGCTCTTGGAGCTCATGGAAAGAAAATGCTGAAGCAGGACCAGCGTGACTCTGGTCTCTGGGAAGCGAGATGCACACAGGAGGCTCCATGTTCATCCTGCTTTTCCCATTAAGGCCTTTTTTTCCAGTTTTCTTTGGAGGAAAACAGAGGCCAAGCAGGAAGTGGTTGTCTGACTAAAGAAAAGATATGAAGTCAGGATTCCAAGCTGACACACCAGCTGAGATCTGCAGGGCAAACTCCTGGAAAACGGAAAAGTACAGAGAAACTCTCCCAACCCCTAACTCTTATCAAGTCATCAGCAATCCTTAAGCTAAACATGGCAGATCATGTGGTTAGGATTAGGCATTGATTATATCGTTATTGATGTATATATATATATATATAACATATTGATTATATCATTAATATAATCTCCCTCCTCCGAAAAAATCCTTTATTTTCTGAACTTTCCAAAAGAAAAATATCACTTAGTACATACTATGTATCTAGCAATAAAGGAAGTGGATTACAAATAGCAAATAATGTGATTTCCTTAACTAATTTGAGATATGAGTTTTTCAAATTATAACAACAAATCAAAGAAGTATTATTGAAATAAGCTATTAGAAAATGCCATGAAGAGAGAACAGCAAGTAATATGAAACATGAAAATAATTGCTTACTTCGTTTATATTTTTAAAAGGTGTAAGCACAGAATCAGTCTCAGCAAAGATGGTATTAACCTAATAAGAAGTAAGTTTTCATTTTAAAAATCAAGCTAAAAGTTTCCAAAATAATCTAAGAGTTTAAGCTGATTTTAAACAATCAGAAGAAATAGATAAGATTATATGAGACAATGTCTAAGGGAATTAGTAATTGGGATGTTGGAGAAAAACAGATTAATAAGGCACACTAATTGCTATTAACTTAGTAAACTGATGTTTCAGGTTTTTCTTATTTCATGAGAAAGTTTCTTTATCAGAATATAAGGTGAGGACTTCCCTGGTGGTCCAGTGGGTAAGACTCTCTTTTGCAATGCAGGGGGTGTGGGTTCGATCCCTGGTTGGGGAACTAAGATCCCACATGCCCCGGAACAATGATGCCTGTGTGCCACAATCAGAGAATCCATTCCTTACAGAGAAAGATCCCACATGAGGCAAAGAAGGTTCTAAGTGCTATAACTAAGACCTGATGCGGCCAAATAAATATGTGGCAGTGAAAGTCGATCAGTCATGTCCAACTCTGCGACCTCATGGACTATACAGTCCATGTAATTCTCCAGGCCAGACTACTGGAGTGGATAGCCTTTCCATCTCCAGGAGATCTTCCCTACCCAGGGATCAAACCCAGGTCCCCCGCATTGCAGGCAGATTCTTTACCAGCTGAGCCACAAGGGAAGCACAAGAATACTGGAGTGGGTAGCCTATCCCTTCTCCAGGGGATCTTCCTAACCTAGGAATTGAAATGGGGTCTCCTGCATTACAGGTGGATTCTTTACCAACTGAGCTATCAGGAAGTCCAAATGAATACATAATAAATATTTTTAAAAGGAAGATGCCCCTAGCAGGGATTTGGGGTGCTGGTAATATTTCAGAATCTGCAATGTCAAATGGTGGCAAAAAATGAGGAGTTGTGGTGAAAGTGTTGACGAGAAGGCAGAGCAAGAGGAACTCAAAAGCGCTGCTGATAGAAATGCTAAATGGTATTGGACCCTGGAATACCACTGTCAATGGATTGGAGGTAGGGCGGGGAGAGTCTGGATACAGCAGGGCAGAGCGAGAGAATTCTCTGGGATATTAGAATTGTTCTGTGTCTCCTTTTAGTACAGACTGATAAACACTGATCTATACGTGTATAAAAACACATGTGGTTCCGTATATGTAAATATAGTACAAATGTAATTTTTTTAAATGGAAGAAGAAAAAGTGAACAAAACAAAAAATGTGTGATATAAATGGAAGATTATCCTTTGACTCGCCAATCAGAAGGTGATCTGGGCAGAAGAGTTTCCAGTGAGGTTGGTGAGAATGGCATGAATGAGTTGATTCTGTGTCCAGTAAGTTCAAGTTAAGAAGAATGAAAGTAGAAGGGCATGTCCTTTTAGAAATGCATGGTACGCCTATCCTGTGTGTGTGTGTTCAGTTGCTCATTTGTGTTTGACTCTTCGTGGCCCCATGAACCGTAGCCCACCAGGCTCCTGTGCCTATGGAATTTTCCATGCAAGAATACTGGGGTGGGTTACCATGCCCTCCTCCAGGGATCTTCCCATCCCAGGGATTGAACCCATGTCTCTTGTGTCTCCTGCATTGGCAGGCGAATTCTTTCCACTTGTGGCTCAAGGGGTAGAGAATCTGCCTGCATTGCAAGAGCTGCAATAAACATGGGTTTGATCCTGAGTCGGGAAGATCCCCTGGAGAAGTGAATGGAAACCCACTTTAGTGTTCTCGCCTGGAGAATCCCATGGACAGAGGAGCCTGATGGGCTACGTTTCATGGGGTCACAAGAGTCAGACATGACTGAAGAGACTTAGCAGGTAAGCACAGTGGGAAATAGGTAAATGCCCTTGTGATAAGGAGGAGGTGCTCCCAGTGTGGGACTTGAGTAAATCAATGCAGACATTTGCTATGGTCAAGGCATCTAGGAAAGTTCATCCTGACCACAGGGCATTGCGTATCCTAAATGTGGACTCTAAGACTCTAAGGATGGGACTCTGCTGGGTTGGGTGTTGATAAGCTGTACTCTTCAGAAGTGCATTCTTAGGTGGTCTCCCCAGATTCCATAACCCCCATTTCCACAGAACCATTTTGGATATTTGGAGGTCCTGTGCTCTAAGTGTTGCAGAGGCTGAGATTGTTCCTGGAGCATCTCTGTCTGCTATCTCAACAGTAGCTGTATGTGTTCCAGGGCTTTCTAAAGGATCTTAAGCTATAGATGGAAATTAAACAGAAATTGAGTTATGTCAGCCTTTCCAAGATCATGAGATATGGGCTTATCTGATCTTCTGCAGGCAGAGAATGGCCTCTGGATTAGTTGTTTCCCTAGATTCGTGGTGTTCTATACTCCATTTCTTTTCTAGGAGACCACTTGGATATGCATAGGGCAGACGACATGCAGACTGGAACATGGAGCAAGGGGGAGAGAGCAGAGATTGTATCTTTCAGAGGGTGGAGATGTCATAGGTCAACAAGGTCTTCAGTCAAAGGGCTAGCAGTCAAAAACTTGAGTACTGAAACCAACCAAGCCTGAGAAGCCGTGGAGGAATGGATATGGGGCATGCTCCTGTTTCATTGTGCAGGTAAAATTTCAGTTCTAAGGTTGGGTCCTTATACAGCCTTTCAGCTTGGGGAAAGCAAGTAATTTAAAGGTTTGGGGACCAGACAGATGGACACAAGCTGGAGTTTAAGATCTCATCCCAGGGACTCCTTTAAGCTGGGCACTGCATGTATCTCTATAGATTGTGACGGGCACAATTCCAATGGCATCATTCATAAGAATGACCCCTAGGAGTGCTGTGATCAATTGTGGATTACTTCAATGTCTCTTAGAAGCCAGGTTTCAAGAACATGGGAAGATAGATATTAAATGTCTTTAGTGATGGCAGGAAATATGGAGAGAGAGGAAAAGAAAAGAGAGATAGAGAAGAAGAAAGAGGAGGAGATAAAAGAACACTTGAGTAATAGTTACAGTGGCCACATAGTTTATTGTCAAAACTGGGATATTTTGAAAGGAAAAGGGACACTATCATAACTGCACAAGGGCAAGATTTAAAACAAGGCTATTTTGGACAAACAGTAATTGTCCATTCACCCCAGAAATAGGGTAAAGTTCTCTTGACTACATTTGACTCATAAGTTATTCTCTTTGCTACTTCTAACCGCAGATATGTGATATGTCACCCAAAGAGGCAGCAGAGAGCATCTGAGGAACGTGGCAGGAACATGGCTAGGATATACAACTCTGGTCTTTCCTGCATTGCACATGTTCAAGGCAGAGCCATTCATCTTCATTCCTTGTAGGCACATCTTACAGATCCTCCACCATCCCCTTGCTGCTGGGATGAGCTGCCATCCAGCAAGGCTCCTCAGAGTCTGATGCCTAGAGAATGTTTTCTTAATTGTCTTGAATAGGCCTGACTGCGGATGGACTCTTCATCCCTGGCATAACTGACATCTTCATGAAACTTTGGTGATATTTTGCCTTTTCTCCTCTTTCCTGATGTTATAATGACTAGGATGGATTTTTAACTGACAAAAAGCCTGGTGAGCTACAGTCCGTGGGGTTGCAAAGAGTCGGACATGACTTGAGCGACTGACACACTTTTCTGTGTACAGCATGGTACTAGATACATGCCAACTGGCTGGCACCTCACAGGGACTGCTGTGTCGAAGGTTTCTTTCATCTGATACACTGTCAGGCTCAGTGTGCAGGAGACTTAAGGTGGCTGCTTATCTCTCTTCAGTGAGAGCCACTGAAATCATGTGTGAGGTCCTGAAAAAGTAAGGACCATGGCCCTCCAAGGTGAATGTGCGTCCAAATTGCTTGAAGGGCTTGTTAAAACACAGCCTGCTGAGCTCTGCGCCTAGAGTTCCTGATTCAATAACTCTGAGAAGGGGCTTAAGGTACATTTCTAGAAAGTTCCTAGGTGATACTGTTGCATTGTCATAGAGACCACACTTTGGGAATCATTGTCTTAAAATGACTGATTCGGTAATAACCTGCCCCCCACAATTATTGGGATTTCTTCCCTCATTTGAAAACATTAGTGGTTGTCTTTATTTTTTGAGATAGCAAACTAAACGACAAACTTATCATTACCAAAAGTAGGGTCTGGCTGTTCACCGCTCAAAATCTAATAAAGAAGAAAGGTTGGTGGAAAGGAAAGTGGTTTATTTTGGAGGTTGGCAACTGGGATGGTATGGGGGGTGGGGAGAAAAGGACTCCTGTCGCAGTGCCGCTTCCCCACGCCCCCACCAACAGTCACTGAGTTTTTATAGGCTGAGGGAGGGGACTTCATGCAGAAACAGCTGCTCTGACAGCTATGATGAAATCTCATGCAGTTATCTGATTTGTTTTTTTTTTTAATTTATTTATTGAGGACAATTGCAATGTTGTGATGGTTTTTAGCCATACATCAACATGAATTGGCCGCCTCTTGATTGTTTCAAGTACAGTTAGTCTTCAGTTCCAGGGTCAGTTTGTTCCAGTTCTTGGAATTGTGGCAGCTCATGTCATGGCTACAGTCTGGTCATCATGTATTTAACTCCTTCCACCTGGTAGTATCTTCAAAACAGTTCAAAGGATACGTCTCAGAATATTATCTATAGCCTTTGAAGAGAAACAGGAAGTCTTTGAATTTGTTTAATGACTTACTATTGTTATTTGGTCCTATTTGTTTTCCTTTGCTTCTGCATTTTCTCACTTCTCTGATTAAACATATTCTTTGACTTAAGTTTTTCCACAGACAAAAGGAAAGGACCATTGTCATTTAGCACAGCACCAACTTAATAGTGGTAGGAGCATTCCTCAAATTCATGCAAGCTTAACCTCATGAGTGAAATAATAACAATAATAAACAATTGAATGGACCCACTCAAATAAATTAACATATTTATTGAGAACTTACTCTGAGCCAGGCACTGTGGTATGAACCTAAAAAGGAGCTAGACGGCTGTTTTGTCTTAGGGAAATGTACAGTGTGAGGACCATACCTTAGGGCTCTGACTGAGAGTTACACGAGTAAAAGCCTCATACAATGCGGTGGGATTCACATGAACTACGGAAGAAATCCAAGAGGTGGTCAATTATCAAGAGACTGATGAGTCTGAGAAAATTTGATACTGTCTCAGTGTGATATGGTAGAAAAGCGGAAAGATTATAAAACAGAAATTGAAGTTCTAATCAATTGCATTATCATCTGTTTGGACAAAGAATGCTTGGAGAGAAAGAAGTTGGCCAGCACAAATACAGAAGCACCATGACACTGACTCCCTAACTCTGCCCTTAGACGTCATCTTCTTTGCCTTTGACGGACAAAACCTTTTGATGAAGGTGGATCAATTTGAGCAGCATAGGCTGATACTGAGTATTAAACCCCCTTTTTCACTTTCCTCTTTCACCTTCATCAAGAGGCTCTTTAGTTCCTCTTCACTTTCTGCCATAAGGATGGCGTAATCTGCATATCTGCGGTTATTGATGTTTCTCTCTGCAATCTTGATTCCAGCTTGAGCTTCAACCAGCTTGGCTTTTCACATGATGTGCTCTGCATTTAAGTTTAATAAGCAGGGTGACAATATATAGCCTTGATGTACTCCTTTCCCAATTTTGAACCAGTTCATTGTTCCGTGTCCAGTTCTGACTGTTGCTTCTTGACTTACATACAGGTTTCTCAGGATGCAGGTAAGGTGGTCTGGTATTCCCATCTCTTTAAGAATTTTCCACAGTTTGTTGATTCACACAATCAAAGTCTTTAGCATAGTCAATGCAGCAGAAGTAGGTGTTTTTCTGGAATTCCCTGATATAACCAGCCAACTCATTGAAAAAGGCCTCGAAACTGGGAAAGATTGAGGGCAGGAGGAGAAGGGAGCAACAGAAGATAAAATGGTTGAGTGGCATCATTGGCTCAATGGACATGAGTTTGAGTCAACTCCAGGAGACAGTGAAGGACAGGGAGGCCTGGCATGCTGCAGTCCCTGGAGGTGCAAAGAGTTGGACGTGATTGATTAACTGAGAAATAGCAACAAGAAGGCTGATGCTAGTAATTACTTTTGTTCATACAACTAACATCTTCCATCCCTCCCCTTAATTCTTGTAGATTTCTTACTATACCAATATCTGAGCATGCCAGATATTAGTTATTGTAAATGAGTAAGTTTCCATTCTGAGTACTTTTAAAAATTTGATGAAATTAAAATGAGCCTCCATAAAAACTGTATGGCCTGGAACACCCAGAAAATTTGAGTTCCCAGGCCTGTGACCCTGAGGACCAGTTTCTAGAATGTGTGGATATAGCTGAGTGTGCAGGAGTGAGAGGGGAACTTGGGAAGCACTTGGCAGTCAGCCTGAAAACTGATAATACCCCAGCTCTGTCTCATTCTTCTTTGAAAATGAAACCCCGTTCATAAATAGAAAGAAGACATAGACACAAATAGTGATAAGGATTGTAATGGATGTTTGCAAGTAAATGATACAGGGACTCAACAGAGGAGATTCGATTGGTTCTGAGTGTCTCCAAAGACTTAATGTAGAAATTGAAATTTGAGATGTACCCAACTGGATGCAACAATTTTCTACAGGCAAAGATGGAGGGAGTGAGGTTCCAGACAGAAGGAACAGTTCTGTTCAGTTCAGTTGCTCAGTCATGTCGGACTCTTTGTGATACCATGGACTGCAGCACACCAGTCCTCCCTGTCCATCACCAACTCTCAGAGTTTACTCAAACTCATGGCCATTGAGTCGGTGATGCCATCCAACCATCTCATCCTCTGTCATCCTCTTCACCTCCCACCTTCAATCTTTCCCAGCATCAGGATCTTTTGCAATGAGTCAGCTGTTCACATCAGGTGGACAAAGTACTGGAGTTTCAGCTTCAGCATCAGTTCTTCCAATGAATATTCAGGACTGATTTCTTTTAGGATGGACTGGTTGGATCTCCTTGCAGTCCAAGGGGCTCTCAAGAGTCTTATCAAACACCACAGTTCAAAAGCATCAATTTTTCAGCACTCAGCTTTCTTTATACTCCAACTCCCACATCCATACATGACTACTGGAAAAATCATAGCTTGACTAGATGAACCTTTGTTTGCAAAGTAATGCCTCTGCTTTTTAATACGCTGTCTAGGTTGGTCATAGCTTTACTTCCAAGGAGCAAGTATCTTTTAATTTCATGGATGCAGTCACCATCTTCAGTGATTTTGGAGTGCAAAAAAATAAAGTCTGCCACTGTTTCCACTGTTTCCCCATCTATTTCTCATGAAGTGATGGGACCAGATGCCATGATCTTCATTTTCTGAATGTTGAGTTTTAAGCCAACTTTTTCATTCTCCTCTTTCACTTTCATCAAGAGGCACTTTAGTTCTTCTTCACTTTCTGCCATAAGGGTGGTATCATCTACATATCTGAGGTTATTGATATTTCTCCCAGAAATCTTGAATCCAACTTGTGCTTCATCCAGCCCGGCATTCCTCATGATGTACTTTGCATATAAGTTAAAGAAGCAGGTTGACAATATACAGCCTTGACGTACTCCTTTCTGATTTGGAACCAGTCTGTTGTTCCATGTCCATTTCTAACTGTTGCTTCCTGACCTGCATACAGATTTCTCAAGAGGCAGATCAGGTGGTCTGGTATTACCATCTCTTGAAGAATTTTCCACAGTTTGTTGTGATCTACACAGTCAAAGGCTTTGGCATAGTCAATAAAGCAGAAATAGATGTTTTTCTGTAACTCTTTTGCTTTTTTGATGAGCCAGTGGATGGATGGTGGCAATTTGACCTTTGATTTCTCTGCTTTTTCTAAATCCAGCTTGAATATCTGGAAGCTCATGGTTCATGAACTGCTGAAGCCTCACTTGGAGAATTTTGAGCATTACTTTGCTATTGTGTGAGATGAATGCAATTGTGCGGTAGTTTGACCATTCTTTGGCATTGCCTTTCTTTGGGATTGGAATGAAAACTGACCTTTTCCAGTCCTGTGGCCACTGCTGAGTTTTCCAAATTTGCTGACATATTGAGTGCAACACTTTCACAGCATCATCTTTTAATATTTGAAATAGCTCAACTGGAATCCCATCGCCTCCACTAGCTTTGTTCATAGTGATGCTACCTAAGGCCCACTTGACTTCACATTCAAGATGTCTGGCTCTAGGTGAGTGATCACACCATCGTGCTTATCTGGGTCATGAAGATTTTTTGTGTATTGTTCTTCTGTGTATTCTTGCCACCTCTTCTTAATATCTTCTGCTTCTGTTAGGTCCATACCATTTCTGTTCTTTATTGAGCCCATCTTTGCATGAAATGTTCCCTTGGTATCTCTGACTTTCTTGAAGAGAGCTCTAGTCTTTCCCATTCTGTTGTTTTCCTCTATTTCTTTGCATTGATCACTGAGGAAGACTTTCTTATCTCTCCTTGCTATTCTTTGGAACTCTGCATTCAAATGGGTATTTCTTTCCTTTTCTCCTTTGCTTTTCACTTCTCTTCTTTCCACAGCTATTTGTAAGGCCTCCTCAGACAGCCATTCTACTTTTTTGCATTTTTCTTCCAAGGGGATGTTCTTGATCCCTGTCTCCTGTACAGTGTCACAAACCTCCATCCATAGTTCTTCAGGCAGTCTATCAAACCTAATCCCACGAATCTATTTCTCACTTCCACTGTATAATTGTAAGGGGTTTGATTTAGGTCATACCTGAATGGTCTAGTGGTTTTTCCCACTTTCTTCAATTTAAGTCTGAATTTGGCAATAAGGAGTTCATGATCAGAGCCACAGTAAGCTCCTGGTCTTGTTTATAGAGCTTCTCCATTCTTGGCTGCAAAGAATATAATCAATCTGATTTCGGTATTGACATCTGGTTATGTCCATGTGTAGAGTCTTCTCTTGTGTTGTTGGAAGAAGGTGTTTGCAATGACCAGTATGTTCTCTTGACAAAACTCAGTTAGCCTTTGCCCAGCTTCATTCTGTACTCCAAGGAAAATTTGCCTGTTACTCCAGGTATCTCTTGACTTCCTACTTTTGCATTCTAGTCCCCTATGATGAAAAGGGCATATTTTTTTGGTGTTAATTCTAAAGGGTCTTGTAAGTCTTCATAGAACTGTAACTTCAGCTTCTTCAGCATTGCTGGTCGGGGCATAGACTTGGATTACTGTGTATTGAATGGTTTGCCTTGGAAATGAACAGAGATCATTCTGTCACTTTTGAGATTGCATCCAAGTACTGCATTTCAGACTCTTTTGTGACTATGATGGCTACTCTATTTCTTCTAAGGGATTCTTGCCCACAGTAGTAGATATAATGGTCATCTGCATTAAACTTACCCATTCCAGTGCATTTTAGTTCACTGATTTCTAAAATGTTGATGTTCACTCTTGCCATCTCCTGTTTGACCACTTCCAATTTACCTTGATTCATGCATCTAACATTCCAGGTTCCTATGCAATATTGCTCTTTACAGCATCGGGCTTTACTTCCATCACCAGCCACATCCACAACTGGGTATTGTTTTTGCTTTGGCTCCATTTCTTCATTCTTTTTGGAGTTATTTCTCAACTAATCTCCAGTAGCATATTGGGCACCTACTGACCTGGGGAGTTCATCTTTCAGTGTCCTATGTTTTTGCCTTTTCATACTGTTCATGGGATTCTCAAGGCAAGAATGCTGAGGAGGTTTGCCATTCCCTTCTCCAGTGGACCACATTTTTTCAGGACTCTCCACCGTGACCTGTCTGTCTTGAGTGGCCCTACCCGGCATGGCTCATAGTTTCATTGAGTTACACTAGGCTGTGGTCCATATGATCAATTTGATTAGTTTTCTGTTATTATGGTTTTCATTCTGTCTACCCTCTGATGGATAAGGATAAGATGCTTATGGAACTTCCTGATTGGAGAGACTGACTGAGGGGGAAACTGGGTCTTCTTCTGATTGGTGGGGCCATGCTCTGTAAATCTTTAATCCAATTTTCTGTTGATAGACTGGGCTGTGTTCCCTCCCTGTTGTTTGACCTGAGTAATGAAGATAATTGTGACCTCCTTCAAAAGGTCCAGTGCAGCCCCAGACCCTGCAGCAGGCCACTGCTGACCCATGCTTCCACCAGAGACTCCTGGACACTCACGGGCAAGTCTGGGTCAGTCTCTCGTGGGGTCACTGTTCCTTTCTCCTGGGTTCTGGTGTGCACAAGTTTTGTTTGTGCCATCCAAGAATCTGTTTCCCCAGTTCTGTGTATGTTCTGGTGGCTCTATAGTGGGGTTAATGGCAACCTCCTCCAAGAGTGCTTATGCCATACTCATGTCTGCTGCATCCAGAGCCCCTGCCCCTGTGGTAGGCCACTTCTGACCCATGCCTCTACAGGAGATGCTCAAACACTCAAAGGGAGGTCTGGCTCAGTCTCTGTGGGGTTTCCTGGTGGGTACAAAGTTTTGTTTAAGCCCTCTGAGCATCTTTGTTGGGTATGGGGTTTGATTCTAACGTGATTTTGCCCCTCCTACCATCTTGTTGGGGTTTTTCCTTTGCCCTTGGATGGTTTGGGTTCTGATAATTCCTTTTGCAGGAATAAATATTATTGTTAGGTAAAATGGTTGTTTAGTTGATTACATCCTATGTTCTGGAAGAGCTGGGAAGCCTTCTGCTGGAAGGTTAGGGTCTTATCATGAATGATGTCATAGGATCTTTGAATGCATGTATTTTTCACTCCTTGAAGCAATGTGGCTTCGGGTGAGGTGGAGAAGGTCAATCTACCAGGAAACTAAGAACTATAGAGTAGTTAACTGACCCATTAAGGAAATGGTTGCAATGCCTAGAAAGGAAATATAATAGGGAAGATTTTGCTTAGTGAAAGAGACAGATATGAGCTCCTTGTTGTATTTTCAAGTATGGGATACGAGATATGATGACAAGTTTGTTGGTGTCAGTTAGCGGAAAAGACTAAATCATTCACTGATTTCCTGTGGCTTAATTCTCCAGAGATGTGAAGATCTCAGCTTGAACCTGTTTTGAGAACAAGAAAGACTTGAGGAGTAGGGTTTATTGGATGAACAACTCTCAAACTGGCTGAAACTCTTGTATTCTTAAAAGATCTTCTAGGGAGGGATGACTTGAGAGAATAGCATTGAAACATATACATTATTACCATTTCTAAAATAGATGACTGGTGCAAGTTCGATGCAAGAAGCAGGGCACTCAAAGCCAGTGCTCTGGGACAACACAGAGGGATGGAGTGGGGAGGGAGGTGGGTGGGGGGTTCAGGATGTGGGGACACATGTGCACCCATGGCTGATTCATGTCGATGTATGTCAGAATCCACCACAATATTGTAAAGTAATTATCCTCCAACTTAGTTAATTAATTAAAAAAAGAGATCTTCTTAACATTTCTTTTGGTTTCTTCCATCGTCTTTAGTTGATATCTTGTTATAACCTATAATGAAAGAGAACCTCAAAAAGTTATATGTATATGACTAAATCGCTTTGTTGTACACTTGCTGCTGCTGCTAAGTCACTTCAGTAGTGTCCAACTCTGTGCGACCCCATAGATGGCAGCCCACCAGGCTCCCTTGTCCCTGGAATTCTCCAGGCAAGAACACTGGAGTGGGTTGCCATTTCCTTCTCCAGTGCATGAAAGTGAAAAGTGAAAGTGAAGTCGCTCAGTCGTGTCTGACTCTTAGCGACCCCATGGATATGCACCCCACCAGGCTCCTCTGTCCATGGAATTCTCCAGGCAAGCGTACTGGAGTGGGGTGCCATTGCCTTCTCCAGTTGTACACTTGAAATTAACATGATATTATAAATCAAGTATACATCAATTTAAAAAATAATTTCCATGACTTTAGCCATCATTTGTTCTTTTTTAGTTGCTCAGGAGTGTCCAACATTTTTGTAACCCCATGGTTTGTAGCCCACCAGGATTCTCTGTCCATGGGATTTCCCAAGCAAGAATGTTGGAGTGGGTTGCCATTTCCTCCTCCAGAGGATCTTCCCAACCCAGGGATCGAAACAGCATCTCCTGCATTGGCAGGTGGATTCTTTACCACTGAGCCACCTAGGATGTCCTGGCCTTCATTTAATCACCTGCAGAGGCCAGGTCTGGAGCAAAATGCTTTCCAAGCTCCTGGTCAGCTCCAGAAGATTCTAGACCAATAATTGCTCAAAGTCTCGTGGGCAGTCAGTACCACCCCTGCTGTCTTCCCTCTTCCTGAGATAACAACAACTCTATGCCAGATCACCCTACTTAATTCAATAACTCCTTGAGGTGGGTGCTATTATGATCCTGTCTATAGAAGAGGAAACTAAAGCACAGCAAGGTTAAGAAAGTCACCCAAGTACACAAAACTAATAAAAGATGAAGCAAGATTTTGAACCCAGAGAGTCTGCACTTCAGAGTGTAGATCTTCTTTCCTTAAAACCATATTTCTCTCTGAACTTGGCATCAGCTCACTTTCATTTATTTTCTTCTTTGCGGAAGTGGTACCTTCATTATTCAGGCACTCAGCTGTATTGAAGGAGTGGGGAGAAATAACTCATGGAATTACCTTGGTTTCCTCCCTCTGCCTAACCTTCCACATCCAACCACTCACACTCCTACTTGTCCAGCTTGGGAATGTCCATCTCTTCCCCTCCTTCCAATCCCACTGTTGGGCCCATCACCCATAGTAGCATTTTTGCATCTCCCTTAGTAGCATTTTAGCCTACCCTCTTTCCTCCTACAGTCACCTTGTCTAATCTACATTCACCCTCTTCCCATATACTCTTTCCACAAGTCAGATTCTCTCCCTCCCTGTGCAAATGCCCTGTGGCCCCCTGTAACTCATCTACATGATTAAATGTCTGTTTGCTTGCAGGATCTACAGGTTTTTTTTTTTTTTTTTAATGTGGGTCTTGGTTACTTGGGCAGTGTTTAATTCTTGGTGGCGGTTTAGTTGCTAAGTTATGTTTGACTCTTGCAACCCCATGGAATGTAGCCCTCCGGGCTCCTCTGCCCATAGGATTTACCAGGCAAGCAAGAATACTGGAGTCGGTTGCTCCTTCTTCTGAGGATCTTCCTGACCCAGGGATCAAACCCGGGTCTCCTGCTTCACAGGCAGATTCTTTTCTGACTGAGCTACCAGGGAAGCCCCCATCATTAAAAACATCATGGCTCAGGAATAAATGAGTCCTTACCCATTCTCAGCGATAGTGTGTGCAAACCTCTGCCCCTCTGTGCATGCATTTTTTTTACCTAGAATGATATTTGACTTACATTCTTACAGATCTCTTGGCACCTGCCTGGATCTTTATATACCTCCCTGGAAAGCCACTCTCTCCTCGCTGGAGAAAACTTATGGGGAATCCCTATTCTTTCTTTCTGCTATATTTTGGGCATTCTTGCAGGACCTAGATTGCTTCATTTATTCCAACTGCATGCATGTAGTTCACCATTTAATAGTGTGCATCCTGAAACAGAGAGGGTTCTTTACTTTGAAATCAAACCTAACTCAGCACACTGTACCCAAACATGCGAGAACACTGGAATGAATGCATGAGTGCAATGGTGCCACTGGCTGACCTGTCACCTAGGGGTTCATGAGTCAGAGTCACCTAGGAGCTCTCATAAATACAGTTTCCAAGTATTTCTGAGTTAGGACCCAAGACGCAGATTTCTAATAAGCTCCCCAACCTGTCACCTAGGGGTTCATGAGTCAGAGTCACCTAGGAGCTCTCATAAATACAGTTTCCAAGTATTTCTGAGTTAGGACCCAAGACCCAGATGTCTAATAAGCTCCCCAGTTGTTTTTGAAGCATCCAGAAGAAAGTGTTTCTCAGATTCATGAATGTCTTCTCTTATTCTCAAAGAAATCTGGTGCCCCGCTTCCTAGGTAAAAATTTGCATCCAGTACCAAGATTCCATGACATCACAGATATTAAAGTGGCCACGCGGCAGCTGTCTACAGATAATTAGGCACTGTGAGCACTCACACACCCGCAGTGTGATGCACAGTTCATTTGTATTCTGGCCCTCAGATCTCTTTACGTGTCCTGAAATCTCAGGACAGCCCAGCAGATGGCAACCTTACCTAGGGAAATGATGTTGGGCCAGTTCATGGCTACAGCCGCCACGTGGCAGCATTGCACAGTGTCCTGAGTGACCAAAGCCTGGAAGTCATGCTTAGACCATTTCCACGGTTGAAAAGAGTAGTATCTCTACAATTAGTACCTTTTTATCTTCTCAGGATGCTAAAGATGATTATTCAAGAGGTTTCGTCCACTGGTATTTGCATTATGTTGGATAAAACAGTAACTAGGAAAAAGATTTGATGGTTAGTATCTGAAATGTAGGCAGAAACTCTTTATAGCTTGACTTTTTCATACATCTTTATCAATCATTAGTGACGTTAGATGAATGCTAGAAGCAGAGTTTAAAGGTTTTGTAAGGTTTTGAAGGGTTTGTAAGGCACGATATGTGGTCAAATCCCTTCCCCAGGGTGATGCTACACGCAGGGCACCAAGGACCCTAGGAGCTGGAGGACGTTGAAATCAGGTCTACCAGAGTCCCCAGGTGTTCAAGAAGATCTGGACATTTTTATGTGAAGTCTCCCAGTTCTCCAGTATTGACAAGTAATTCGAATAATTTCCAGTAAGTCCCCTATACATGAGTTCTGTTCCAAGAGAGTGTTCAAAAGTCCATTTTGTTGGTAAGGCCAACAAAGATAGCCTCAGTTCAGTTCAGTCTCTCAGTCGTGTCCGACTCTTTGGGACTGCATGGACTGCAGCATGTCAGGCCTCCCTGTCCATCAGCAACTCCCAGAGCTCACTCAAACTCATGTCCATCACGTGGGTGATGCCATCCAACCATCTCATACTCTGCTGTCCCCTTCTCCTCCTGCCCTCAATCTTTCCCAGCATCAGGATCTTTTCAAATGAGTCAGCTCTTCTCATCAGGTGGCCAAAGTATTGGAGTTTCAGCTTCAGCATCAGTCCTTCCAATGAATATTCAGGACTGATCTCCTTTAGGATGGACTGGTCTAGGTACCCAAATAACACAATTGGCTATATAGTACTGTACAGTATGTAATAGGATTATAATAGTTTTCACACAAATAATATATTAAAAAAAACATAAAATAGAGAAAACATTTTTAATCTTAGAGTGCAGTGCCTTGAAAGGTACGGGAGTACAGTACAACAGCTGGCATGCAGGGGCTGGCGTCAAGTAAACAGACAAGAATTACTGATGGAGGAGGGAGCGGATGTGAGAGATGGTAGAGCTGAAGGGTCATCAGCAAGAGGAGATGGAGAGCAAGCTGCAGTGTCACTCATGCGTGACATTGATGGAGTGCACAGTCACGTCTTCGAAAGTTCAGGACTTGAGGGTTCCTATGTAGGGGGCCTACTGTGAACAAGTGACAGCTGTGAGCCCGGCGCAGTGGTTGCCTGCCAGTCGGCAGCTCATGTGTTCCTGGAAGAGTTAGGAAGGGCAGGAGGGAGGCTAGAAGGGGCCGGAAAGGGACTCTGGGGGCCAGGACCACCACACAATTTCACTCTGGGTTTTGCCCCTTGAAAATGAAAGTGTCAGTCCCTTAGTTGTGTCCAACTCTTTGCATCCCCATGGACTGTAGCCTACCAGGCTCCTCTGTCCATGGAATTCTCCAAGCAAGGATACTAGAGTGGGAAGCCATTCCCTTCTCCAGGGGATCTTCCTGACCCAGGGGTTGAACCTGCCTCTCCTGCACTGGCAGGCGAATTCTTTAATCTCCAGAACACTTGTCACTAAAAAAGAATGCAGGTTTCTATGAAAGAGTTATTTTCTTCAAAGAGCATCCCCCAAAGAAGTATTCACTATTTGAACATTTAAATAGTACTATATCTACTCCCTTAGATTGTTTTCTTTGGCTTTATTGGCAGGGAAATCATTCTTCTACTTGTACCATAGAAATATTTTTGTAAATAATGATTGCCATAATATTTCTAAGTGACTCATCTAATTTTTATATCTATTGGAAATTTGTTATTTTTTTCTGATGATGGGAAAGCAATATTTGCCGTTTGGGGGCAGGAAGTGGGGGACCTCAAACACTATATGGACACTAACTAAGCCATAAAAATTCCGTTTCCTCTCACAGTGCTCCCCTTCCCCATCATGGTATCAGGGTTGAATATGCTTTACAGACTTTCTTATGAGACTTTAATACATATAAATAGGGGATAAATATGAAATCTAAGTACTCATAGTTTGTTTTACCAACATGGATGATACTGGTTTGTAATCCACTTTTCACATAATGATATAACTTGATAAATTGATTGACTTGTTCATTGGATTCTTGGAGGTCATCATCCCCAACAGACTTAGAATTTGTGTTCAAATTTGTAACCCTACAATTTACCAGTAATAATAGATGACATCCTGATCTTGTTTCTGTCTTTAATAGAAATATGTTTTTTCATAATTGAGCATAAAGCTGGCTTTGGTTTACTATGTATAATATTTTTAACATGTCCAAGAAGTATTCTTTTATTTCTATTTAGAAATGATTGATTTTATTTTAAATCATGGATGAACATCAGCTCTTATTAAAATACCATCTTGACATCTATTGAGACATTTATGATTTTTTTTTCACTTTATAGTCTCGTTAATTATTGTAATAGATTTCCTTTTTAAGGATCGATCTTTGCATCTTGGCACCAGCTTTACTTCACTGTAATGTATTTTTCTTACAATGTTCTCCACAATTATCTTTTGTCGGATGTGGGATTAGCCTGTGGTTTTATTTTCTTCAGGATTCGCTTTTATTGTAATTCTGGTGTGAAAATTAATAAAAGGAAGCTTCAACTAAAGAAAAAAAATTATTAGGCTTCCCAGGTGGCGCTAGTGGTAAAGAATCTGCCTGCCAATGCTAGAGACATAGGCAGGGTGGGTTAAATCCCTGGGCCAGCAAGATCCCCTGGAGGAAGAAATGCAACCCACTCCAGTATTTTTGCCTGGAGTATCCCATGGACAGAGGAACCTGGTGAGCTACAGTCCATGGGTCCAAAAGACTTGGACGCGACTAAAGTGACGTGACACAACTAACACTGGAGTCAGGAAGGCCTACAGAGGGCTCTCATGCCTGCCGTTCGTGTCGACTGCCAACAGGAAGATGGTGATGGTGCCAACAGGAAGATGGCGTCAATCACGCATCTCAGCAGGAAAAGCGGTACCTTATATTCCTCAAAAGAAAGTGGAGCTGCTTTACTACCCTGGCAGCAGAGAGGAAGACTTCCTTCTCACTCAGCAACAAGCCCAGCCAATGCAAAATGCCCCAGCTCAGCCAATGAGAAATCACCATCACCCGAGTCTTTCATTTCCTCTAGTGAACATCCATGTTTTCTTAGCTGATGACTTTATTTCCTTGTCGATTTCTCCTTACTGTGAAAGCCGTCCTGTTGTATAACCCCTCAGTCTGTGTGCGCCAAAAGACATATCCAAGAAGTTCATAGCGTTGATAGTCATAGTAGCCCCAAACTGGAAATAATTCAAATATCCATCAGCAGTAGAATAAATACTGACATAGACTGTGAATACTGTACATTTGTGAAAACAAATTAACTACATCCAGCTGCAAAAATGTGAATGAATTTCACAAATATAATGGTCAAGGAAAAAAAAAAATCCAGGGGACAAAGAATATGTACTTTAGGATTTTAAAAATGAAGTTCAAAAGCGGGCAATACTAATGGTAGAAATTTAGACAATGCTTGGGTAAAATGAAGAGAGAGCATGAAAAAGGCTCAGTTGTAGGAATAGCATTCTTAAAAAAAAATTTTGGCTGTGCCGCACAGCTCTCGGGATCTTAGTTTCACTACCAGGGATTGAACTCATGCCCCACACAGTGGAAGTGCAAAGTCTTAACCACTGGACCACCAGGGAAGTCCCAGGGGTAGTGTTATATATCTCCATTTGTATTATAACTGCATAGATTTTTTTTTTGTTGTTGTGCTTTTTATTGCCAAAAATAAAGACTTTTTAAAATTTTAAATTATTTTTTAATTTAACGATAATTATTTTACATAATTTTGTTGGCTTCTGCCAAACAAAAATAAAAACTTTTAAAAGACAAGTACTGTTAATAAATATCCCTTCCTTTCTGTACAAAATCTCTGGTTTTCTCCAGGCTTCTCCTGTTGGGCTGCTAATTAACTGCATTGGGTATGTTGCTGTCTACAAGGATGGTTTTGTATTCAGTTCAGTTCAGTTCAGTTCAGTTGCTCAGTCGTGTCCGACCCTTTAGTCACAGCACGCCAGGCCTCCCTGTCCATCACCAACTCCCGGAGTTCACTCAAACTCATATCTATCGAGTCCGTGATGCCGTCCAGCCATTTCATTCTCTGTCGTCCCCGTCTCCTCCTGCCCCCAATCCCTCCCAGCATCAGAGTCTTTTCCAGTGAGTCAACTAACTCTTTGCATGAGGTGGCCAAAGTATTGGAGTTTCACTTTATCATCAGTCCTTCCAATGAACACCCAGGACTGATCTCCTTTAGAATGGACTGGTTGGATCTCCTTGCAGTCCAAGGAACTCTCAAGAGTCTTCTCCAGCACCACAGTTGAAAAGCATCAATTCTTTAATGTCTTCCATTTCCCTAATAGCTCAGTTGGTAAAGAATCCACCTGCAATGTGGGAGACCTGGGTTCAGTCCTTGGGTTGGGAAGATCCCCTGGAGAATGGAACGGCTACCCACTCCAGTATTCTGGCCTGGAGAATTCCATGGACTGTTTAGTCCATGGGGTCACAAAGACTCGGACATGACTGAGTGACTTTCACTTTCATATCTTGTTAGTTTAAAACAACAATAATAATTTATTAACTCACAGTATCTGTACCTCAGGGATTCAGAGGGGGCACAGCAGGTAGTGTGCATCTGTATAATATCTGGAGCCTTAGCTGAAAAACTTACAAGTGGAGGCTTGGAATCATCTGGTGACTTGAGTGGGGTGGAAAGATTTGCTCCCTGGTGTAAACTCATGGGGCTGCTTGAGTGTCCTTTTACTTATTTATTTTTAATTCTTAACTTTTATTTTCACATGGTAGCTTGTGTTTTATTTAACTTTTTATTATGGAAAGTTTCAAACATTTGCAGAAGAACATGGCCTAAGAAATCTCCATACACCTAATCAAGCTTCAACAATTAACAACCAACTCAGTCAATCTTGCTTCACCTCTACTCCCAAGTCAACTCTCCCCCATATAGTTTTGGAGCAAACATCAGAAATCATATAATTTAATTCTTAAATTTTTCATTTTGTGTGTGTGTTAGTCACTCAGTTGTATCTGAATCTTTGCGACCCTGTGGACTGTAGCCCACCAGGCTACATAATTCCTTTGTCTGAGGAATTCTCCAGGCAAGAATACTGGAGTGGGTAGCCATTCCTTTCTCCAGGGGATCTTCCCAAGCCAGGGATCGAACCCAGGTCTCCTGCATTGCAGAAGGGTTCTTTACTGTCTGTGCCACTAGGGAAGCTCAAATATTCAATATATATCTCTAAAAGGTAGGGGCCTTCCCAGGTGATAAGGATTTTGAAAAAAATGTCTACAGCATGATGACACTCAAAATAAAATTAATGGTAACTCCTTAATATCATCAAAATACATTCAGTGTGTGTTCCAGTTTCCAACTATTTTATAGTATTATAATTTTTCAGTATATTTCATTTGATATTTAAATAAAGTCCACACATTACGATTTGTCAAAATGCCTCTTAATTCTATTTTAATCTGCAATTCTCTCTCTTTTCTCCCCCTTATAATTTATTTGTTGAAGAAACTGGGTCATTCGTCCTGTGGTCTTATCTATAGTCTAGATTTTACCAGGTGCATCTTGGGGGCGGGAGGAGAAGGGGACGACAGAGAATGAGATGGCTGGATGGCATCACAGGCTCTGTGGACATGAGTTTGAGTGTACTCTGGGAGTTGGTGATGGACAGGGAGGCCTGGCGTGCTGTGCTTCATGGGGTCGCGGAGAGTCGGACACGACTGAGCGACTGAACTGAACTGAACTGAACTGAATATGGTTTTCAGTCCTATGTGTTTCCTGAAAACTAGTATTTGAAGATATAATCACATGGAACATCTTTATTATTTTTTATTTTCACATTCATAGGCGGCATTTTTTTTTATTAGATTACTTGAATTTTTTTTTTTTTTTTTGCAGTAAAGTTGATCTCCAGTGTTGTTTGTTTCAGGTCTATAGGAGAATGAATCAGTTATACATACACATATATCCACTCTTTTGGGGATAAACTGGGAGATTAGGATTGACACATACACACTGCTATATATAAAATAGATAACTAATAAGGACCTGCCATATAGCACAGGGAACTTTACTCAAAACTCTGAAATTAAGTGTTTTTTTAGATTTCTTATGACTTCTCCCAAGAGACCAAGGCAGAAGTGACAATATCTTTTATAATGTAGCCTTGGAAGCCATACAATATCCCTTCCAAAGTATTGGGCTGGTTACACAGTCCAGCAATAATTCAATGAGTACGGAAATACTCCAGGTGTGACTATTAGGAGGAGAGGAAGGTTGAGAGTTACTGGTTAGAACAGGGCTAAACAACAAGGCGTTCACTAAGGTGTCTACTTCCTGTTCTTCCCTGTAGGTATGCTGGGCTTCAATACAACATTCACTTGAAATAAATTTTTATTAATGGTACTTAGAAAATAGCAGCAATGAGTGAACCAAGAGGGAAAGCCTATTTTTAGATGTTTTTAATATTATTGTGATAGAATGAAACCAAATGCACTATGTAATCAGTCCAGATTCTTCAATGTGGGCCCAAAAAGAGCATCTGCCTCATTGAAATTTTTCGAGGATTAAAGAAATTATTATTCTTATTAGAATTAATGATTCTTTGAAAAATTATAATAAAGCAAGAAAACTCAAATACATTTATTAGTAAAGGATAAGCTTAATGACACATGGAGCAGTTGAGCAGGTTTTAAATACTGTGATAACAAAAGGAACGTGTTAGTGTGTCTGACTCTTTGTGACCCCGTGGACTGTAGTCCAACAGGCTCCTCTGTCCATGGAATTCTCCAGACAAGAACACTGTCCTAGATATCCATTCTCTTCTTCAGGGGATCTTCCCAACCCAGGGATCGAACCGAGGTTTCCTCCATAGCAGGCAGATTCCTTACCGTCTGAGTCACCAGGGAAGCCCAAATAACAAAATAGTCACATCTAATATTTTCCAAAAAATTTAAGTGTTTCTGAAAATATAAACAAAAGTAGCAAAACTTTATCAAGGGACCAGAACCTAAACAAAGCAACCAACTTTGAAAAGTAGCCGCATATTTTGTCTCGAATAAAGTTTTCAACCTGATAGCTCCGCCCCATATCCCCCGATTCTTAGAGAACTTTCTCGTTTGTAAATTCTTTCTATGGTCTTTACCTCATTGCCCTCACAGACATGTAGAGAGTCAGGCCAGTAGGTGCATTTCTCATTTTACTAAGAAAGCAGCAGATGATCAGAAAAGTTAAATAATTCGTGGACTGTCACAAGCTGGTAAGTCTCTGAGCACGAACTCTTGTTTAACGTCTTATTATTACATTGCCTTCAATAGTACAGTGTGAATTTAGACTTAAATTGTCACAAAACACTAAATTAATGTTCCAAGTGGTCTGCGTGAGGAAGGCAGAAAAATGCACATACTGTTTCAGAAAGACGTTAAGCGAAAATTCATAAGCATCATTTAAACACTTGTTAATTGAATAATCCAGGGTAATTCAAATACTGAAAACTCTCAAAGCTTAATTTTTTCCAGTAACATTTTCAGAGAAAGCAGCTGAATGGTCAATTTAGAATGCTGACAGTTTATGAATTATTCTTGAGTTTACTTAAGTAAACTTTCCTGCTGGCTCAGATGGTAAAGAATCTGCCTGCAGTGCAAGAGACCTGTGTTACATCCCAAGTCAGAAAGATCCTCTGGAGAAGAGAATGGCTGCCCACTCCAGTATTCTTGCCCAGGAGAATCCCATGGACAGAGGAGCCTGGCAGACAACAGTCCATGGACACGACTGAGCAACTAACGCTTACTTAAATGAGTCTGAAAATGTGATTTTTCTAGACTGGTCTTTTCATGCTTGTAGACTAAGGTAGATTTGGTAATTCTCAGCAATTTTACACCAGTAGAAAACGTTATGGTCTGTTGTAAACAACAATCACCCCAGACGTTGAAGAAAATCCAGGCTCAGGAAGGTTTTTGTTATGTTTTACTCTCTTGAATTTTGTGTAAGATTTCATTTTTGTCTCTACCATCATATGTGTTTTGCATTCTCTCCTTCTGTTTTTCTGGTCTGCTTAAAGCAAGCAGAGATTTCTGCATCCACAGAACCCAGCAAGTCTTAACCATGTTTACATTCTTTCCTGCATATTTCTTCACCCAGCAGCACCTCAGCCCTGAAGAGTGTTCAAGGGTAAACACGATTCTTTATATGGGCTTGAAGAAGAGGTAACCCAAGCAAATATCATGTGACTCCAAGTCTTTGAAAGCTAATATTTAGCAACCTCTTGTGTTCTTCACTTTCAAAATATTTGTCTCTGGAAATAATGTGAGAACGAGTTTGTTAAGGGGAAGTCAAAGTGGAGGAGACCCGGTACTCAGATGTTTCTCTCTTGGGTCTGAGACTTGGACAGATCAAAGGGACGCCCTCCATCACCTGTGGTGATTCTGCAACAACAAAGCCTGTAACCTGAGATACAAACTCTACACTCAGTCACTTGCAGAGGAATGGTAACTTAGGGTTTTAGTTTAGGGAATTTCAAAAATCATAAATAAAAATGTGGCATCAATACAAGGGCACACTTTGCAAATTTAAGGTTAATTTCAATGTTGGGATTGCAAGCTCAATAGTCTAAAGGTAAAAACAAACTCTTCAATGATAATAAAAAATGGATCCTGACTTTCAGATTTGCCTTTGATGGTTTGGGTAAAATGAAGCATACACTTTATGTTTACATCAAATGTTAAATAACCTTTTGAAAAAACAATGATAAGTCCAATAGAACGTAGTCTTTGAAACACACTTAAAAAGACTTATTAAAAGATCATTAAAGTCGGTTTAAGAGGTTGACAAATTAAGATGACCACAAGATATAGATGATGAATTCTTTATTTTGAAGAGCTAACTGAACTCAAACCCATTTTTATCATTATTCTTGACAATGAAGAATCAAATATTAGCCACATCTTTAAAGAGAGACTTAGTGATCTTACTAAATTCCTTGCAAGCTTAAAAATTAGGAGGAAGTCTCATCCAAATACTTGGTTATTAATATTGCTATTAGAGGCTATAAAGTATAAATCTATGCTGTAAATCAAAAATTCACAAAAATTCATTTACTTTGCAAGTGTTTAATGGGCACCATGTACCAAGTTCAATGCCGAGGATTTGGGTAAAGCACTGAATAGCAAAGTCTCTTTTCTCACGGGCCCGGGCATCTAGAAGAGAAACATTAGACAGAATTGAATGCTATGATTAGAGACTGGAAGAACCCACAATGGAGTATACAACCATCCAGGGGCCTCAGGGAAGTGGTATTCCCTGAGGGCTATTCAGATGAAGGCTCCTTAGGAGGAAGCCAGGTGAAGGGGGAAATGTTTCTAGACTTCATCTCCTTCTCTAGAGGGAAACACCGAGTTCCCCACTGAGTTCTCTGGATCAGTAAAGAGACCTCCTCTTAGCGAGGGGCTTGGTGTTGATACACTGTCACCCTACTTTAGGCCAAGAGGCATGTTTGGGCCTCAGAGAGAGGAGGTGACACAGGAGGATACCGGCAAGTTCCAAGATGCCCAGGGTGTTAGAGGGATCTGTGTCCTCTGAGGCTTATATCCAGGGCTAGAAAGTAGATCTCATTCCAGGTGTCCATGTCCCCAGCGGCTTGGGCAATTCAGTCTCATTCAGGCTGACTGGTGAGTGGATATGTCTTGGTTTTAGTGAAACTCAACATGCGATAAGATCTTGGTGATCATGGTATGGTCAACGATTGGCAGATGGGAGGAACTAAACGGAGGGAGAAGACAGAAGGATCCAGACTGTGTAGAGACGAGGTTATCAAGAGTCACACAGATGGTCACTGCCAAACAGATGACCTCACCGGGGTCCAGTGGATTCCTCAGTCTAGCCCAGGAAAAAGCCAACCACCAAGCACGGTTTAAGAAACTCAGGGAATTGGGGCCAGAAGAGCAGGAACTTGACAAGGAGATGCGATCCAACTTCATTCTGCTCAAGCTTCACCTGAACAAAGGTTTATTTAGCTCTTAAAAAATGTGAAAAGCTCACATCTAGTCGTTGAGATATGCATCTTAATTTGGTCATCCAGTAGCTATGAATCCTTGGGAAATGGAGCCGCTCTTGGTTTAGTATTCTCTTGTGAGACTAGACAGTAGCACCTACCTTATGGGGCTGTTGGGAGGACTACATGATCAGCAACAGGTAAAGTGACTAAGGAATGCCAGGAAGGTCACCATGTGTGGTTGTGTAGGTTGGCTACTGTACAACTCTGGGCAAATGTCTACTTGAGAAGATCCCCTGGAGAAGGGAATGGCTACCCACTCCAGTATTATGGCCTGGAGAATCCCATGGACTATATAGTCCAGGGGGTCTCAAAGAGTCACACACGACCAAACGACTTTCTCTTCACTATATTAATATCAGCTCTGGCAGATGCAGAGCAGGAGGGTAATAATGGTAACCAATGTGTTGATGAGGAGGCAGAAACCTTGCTGAAGAGTGAAATAAATACTGTGGGAAAGAGGAAAGGGTGCAACAATTTGGAGTGGGGAGGATAAAGCTGTCCAGGGCATAGCTCAGCCACAGCAATACTGAACTAGAGCAGTGTGATGAAACCAGGCTTCACTAGCTGGTACATCTGAGCTCAGCTCGAGAGTTGGGCAGGACAGAATCGTGTTGGTGGTTCTGCTGTTGAGAGGCTTCAGAACCTGTGTTCAGGGAACTTCTGTCTAATCTTCCTTTGAAGAAAGGCCTGGAAGACATGGATGATTTCTATGGTGCTTTTGAACCCTAGTAGACAAAGTAGATTTTGGAATTGGGACGCTGGGACAATGGCCCATTTGACTTTGTGGAGGGAGCCCAGACTTAGAAGGTGACCCTTGGAAGCCCGATGTCGGCCTGTCAGAATGTCCACCCAGCTTGTAGGTAACAGAGCTGCTCTCATCACGAGCACTTTGTGGTCAGTACTGGCAGGTTACCAAGGCGACTTGCAGCAGATGCGTTAGGTCTTTGCCTAATGACCTGGCTTCTCCTGTAGGAATCAGCAGGACTCCTCTTGCAAAGCTCTTATTTCAACAGATTATTTCACTCTCTGAACAAGTTCATAATGAGAGTGAGGAGGAAAAAATATAAAAAGTGAGGAAATCAACCAAAATACTCATAGGCTATTCTATATATATTTGGATTAAGGAAAGTGCCTGACCAATTAATATGATATGGTAGGAAAAGAAATAGGATATATGCTGTAATCACAGCTAGTTTTTCATTCCAATATCAGCTTCCACCTCACTGGGCTTTCACACAAAAATTAGGAATGAAACATCACTCTTGCTGAGGTATGGCTACTGTCTGTATGTGTGTCTGTGTGTATTTGACACACCAATCAACAATGATCATTTGGATGTAAGCATGGCCTTCTGAGATTATAAAACTTTGAAGAGTAGAATCTTCATAAAACAGTTTTTGAAAAAGAAACAATAATCTTTCCTTCATTGCCATGAAATGACATTAGATTTGATCCAGTTTAACCTCTTTATTTAAAAATATGAAACCATGATATCCAGAAAGGAGAAGAGACTTCTGGAAAGATTCAGTTCAGTTCAGTTCAGTTCAGTTCAGTCGCTCAGTCGTGTCCGACTCTCCACGACCTCATGAATCACAGCACGCCAGGCCTCCCTGTCCATCACCAACTCCCGGAGTACACTCAAACTCATGTCCACAGAGTCGGTGATGCCATCCAGCCATCTCATTCTCCGTCGTCCCCTTCTCCTCCCGCCCCCAACCTTTCCCAGCATCACAGTCTTTTCCAGTGAGTCAGCTCGCCACATGAGGTGGCCAAAGTATTGCAGTTTCAGCTTTAGCATCAGTCCCTCCAATGAACATCCAGGATTGATCTCCTTTAGAATGGACTGGTTGGATCTCCTTGCAGTATAAGGGACTCTCAAGAGTCTTCTCCAACACCACAGTTCAAAAGCATCGATTCTTCGGCGATCAGCCTTCCTCACAGTCCAACTCTCACATCCATACATGACCACAGGAAAAACCATTGCCTTGACTAGACGGACCTTTGTTGGCAAAGTAATGTCTCTGCTTTTTGATTAGAGGATTTAAATCTGTAAAGATGTTGTAAAGATTCTTTGCAAGGATTAGAGCAGGTGGGAAGTGATGATTGGTCTCTCACATTTCTGCACATCTTGTGAGAAGTCAGGTTGACTGTCTTCATTTCATACTATCTCAAAATAGTATATTTGTTCAGCAAACAGCCTTGGAAGAAAAAGATAGTATATTCTTCTGGAATGAGGAATTTGTTGTTATTATCATTGTTGTTTCAGTTGCAAAGATATGTCCAACTCTTTTGCAACCCCAAGAACTGTAGTCCACCAAGCTCCCCTGTTCATGGGATTTCCCAGACAAGAATACTGGAGTATGTTGCCATTTCCTCCTCCAAGTGATCGTCCTAACCCAGGAACTGAACCCGCATCTCCTGCATTGGCAGGCAGATTCTTTACCACTGAACCACCTGGGAAGCCCAGGAATATGACATCCTTATTGTGAATTTATAAAAGGTTCAGATTTTCTCAGGTCAAGGTACCTCTGTTGCAACAATGCACTGTGTGCGTGTAGCCATCTGGTTCCATCTTGCCTTGCCCACTGGGACTTGGGGAGCAAGAGAAACTGACATGAATGTTTGAAGTTTATGCTGTCTGTTGTGCTGGGTAATCACATCTCTTGTCTCTGACCCGGGAGTTGTGTTTTCTGCCTGTATCCGTGAAAAACGTGGCAAGCTAACATGTTCACTTGCAAATGGGATAAAATCCCAGACCCTTCACTGTTGCTGATGAGAGTCAGAGGCTAAAGCAGGAATTCTAATCCAGAATCAGATGCTGTGGCCTTGGCAATACTCAAAGTATTTGCAAAGTGGTGCTTTTCCTAAAGAATGTTCTCTAAATGCATGAAGCGCACACATAGAGTAAAGTTCTAGCTTCAAATAGGCTACAGGTGGTACGATTCTGTTGAGAAATTAGGACACATTCAAGATCATTCTAAAACCTTGGATTGCAAACCAAGCTATAAATTGATCCATGCCAAGTGAACAGTGAAAGTGTTAGTCACTCAGTCGTGTCCAACTCTTTGCAACCCTATGGACTGTAGCCCACCAGGCTCCTCTGTCCATGGAATTCTCCAGGCAAGAATACTGGAGTGGGTTGCCATTCCCTTCTCCAGGGGGGTCTTCCAAACCCAGGGATTGAACCCAGGTCTTCTGCATTACAGGCAGATTTTTTACCATCTGATCAATGCCAAGTGTCTGTTAAAGTTTTGAAAATTTCCTCTTTGGAGTTTAACATTAGGAGTCTGTATGCCTCATCCTTCATACTCACAGTGCTGCTAATTTTAACTTTATTTCTTTGGCATGTGTCTGATTTCTTTCTCCTTTCCCCATCACTCTACGCAGAACTCCTTCTCATGGCACTTCACCCCAACCCTTTCAAAGTCATTTTTGCTCACAGAGACTCGCATCTCCCCGTTTTTCTGTCTCAGCAGTGCTTGTCCTAGGCTTTTAGGCTTTCGTGGGTAACCTCGACGGGGCCACCACCGTAACTGCTCTGAATTGAAGGCTGCCCCGTTTCTCTATTCTCCTGTGCGTCTCTGCTGTAAATCCCAGGGACTTCATTTGCCTTTTCTCCTCCCCTGATATGCTTCTTGGTATTCAGAGCAGCAGACTGGGTGCCTTTCTACCTCACTGCCTTCGTCTGGTCTGCTCAAAGTGGGGCATGTACCTTTATCAACATGACTCACAGTCTGCCCTCACCCTGTCACTCCATCCCTGGGCAGGGGGTTTATTCAGGAGATCTGCCTCATTAGAGAACAAGGAAGTCGGAGCTGCCGGACTGAGAGAAATAAGGGCTCTTGAGGTGACTGCAGGGATCTTCTAGGAATAATGAGGGAAGATTGGAGTGTGCACAGACGCCTGTACTGCTTGGCATTCCAGAAACATCTCAGTCAGAACACCCGCACCAGCCCAGACCAATAAACCCTGGAGCCGCAGTTTCGAGAACAGGCAGTAATTCAGGCTCTTGAACCCAAAAGCAAAAGCACACCGATGATCATCAGTTTTGGCATCTCTTCTAACCTTTCAAGTCCATTTTTGGACTCGAGCACACTTTTATTTTTATGTCTCTCGGTGCTCTCTTAGGACTCATGAATGTTTAATAAACAGAAAGTTGAGGATTTAAAACGAAGGTAGGACATGGCCACGGATGTCTCAAAATACACTATTTTTGGGTGCATAAACCAGGATGTTCCCTGGACAGAAAAAGTAATTACTTATTACATGTGATAGTAATTCTATTCAGTCTGTGCATGACTTTTTTCTCCCAAAGGGGTGTTCACTCTTTTGGGCAAGAAGAATGTTCCAGTTACATACTTTGTAAAACCACCCGGATCTCTTCCTTTTGCAAAAGGGAAGCTCAATAGATGTTGTTGTTAGCTTGGAAAATGGATACACTTTAGGGTCTCTGAGGTTAATCCTGACAATGTCCACTAAGGGACCTTTTGCTTGTTTCTCGATAGACCACACCTTTGTGTCTGATAGATGGGATGTTGCCAATGGGTCTGCTGCAACTGCAGACTGCCCTGTTGCAACGAGACCCTCTGAGATTCTCACTAGATCTCAGTCGGATCAGCTGCCTTTAACTCCCAGGTAGCTGACAATGTTCCATAGGACCACAGTTGCAAAAGTGCATCTTTTTTTGCTTTCAGTGATGACATTGTCCCATCTCTTAATATGTGCATTGATGCTTATCTCACAAGTCCAGCCCTTCCCTTCCCTTCCCATGACTGCTTTTCTCCAAGGAGGGTGAATTAGACTTTTGAGGGATGTAGTTGTAGAAATTCTCACTATCCCTCTTCCTCCCCTCCAGCATACACACACACACACACAGAGTTTTTGAATTCCAGACATTTCTGAGGATGAAGCTGAGGTTATTCAGGACCCTTGTGGATATATTGAGCTCGTGATTTATGGCTTCTCTCGCTCACACCTTCTGATTAAAACCTCCTATGCATGATTTTATAGGATCATCTGTTTGGAAAAGAATACAAACAGCTCTGATTGAATTTGTTCTTCTCCTTCCAGATAAGGAATAGTTTAGGCTTTGTCTCCTGTGATTTAAGAGAGCACCATGTCATCTCTAGCAGTCCCTTGAAAGGGAGTGGATTATGTTAGTTATCTGCTTTATTAGAAGATTTGAGTTAGTGTATTTGCATGTCCAGAACAATGTGGGGAAAATGTGCAGTGTCCAAGAAATTGAATCCTTCACACAGAGCCTGCTACTTCATCCATACAGTCTGTGGTTATATGCCCAAGGCACCCAGAAAAGACGGACAGGACCAAACAGACTTTATAATGAACAAATCCTTCTTAATCCCTAGCTTAACCCTATTGCCTCTGCGGCCACCTAAGCCTGTTTTCTTCCTTCCTGTTCTAGACCTGCTGGCAATAGAGAGCAGCTAGTCTGCCTTTCTTCTTAGGAGTCATGGAACTGGTGAAGCAGAACCTTTTCTCTCTCTTTGTGTGATTCCAAGTCTTCTTTTTTCCAGTTTGGGCAAGCTCCACACCCAGTGTTCAGCATCTGGGTGCATGTACCGGTGACTGACAACACTTGTAGTGTCAAGCTGGGGAATTCACCAGGAAACAAGGCTCTCTCCTGGGGTCTCTTTGGATTTGAGGCAGAATCAAGGGATATGAGACTGCAGTAGAAGTCCCACGCAGTTTCAGAAAAAGGCTCCTCATTTACACAATGAGTCTTCTACAGTTCACACAGAAGGCATCCCAGGGAACCCCGTTCTCTCTGCGTCTGTCCCCGCTGCGTGTGTGCTTGCTAATAGAAATCAACAATGCAATTAAGCTGAGGGAAGGCACCTCCACTAGAACGTGGTCTGCAGCAGTTTTTTGATTCGCTACTTTTTCTTCTTGATTCTTCCTTTCTCAAAACCTTTTTGTGTATAATGATGAATAAGGATCTCTAACTAGGTTAATCTTTTGCTAAGCAAAGCCCCACCCTATTTTCTAGACCATGTGTTCAGTTTAGTTCAGTCGCTCAGTTGTGTCCGACTCTTTGCCACCCCATGGACTGCAGCACGCCAGGCTTCCCTGTCCATCACCAACTCCCAGAGCTTACGCAAACTCATGGCCATTGAGTTAGTGATGCCATCCAACCACCTCACCCTCTGTCATCCCCTTCTCCTCCTGCCTTCAGTCTTTCTGAGCATCAGTGTCTTTTGCAGTGAGTCAGTTCTTTCCATCAGGTGGCCAAAGTATTGAGTTTCAGCTTCAGCATCAGTCCTTCCAATGAATATTCAGGACTCATTTCCTTTAGGATTGACTGGCTTGGTCTCCTTGCAGACCATGTGTTATATGGAATCAATTCTCCTGGTATGGTTTAGCTTTTACAATCCAGTTCAGTTATCACCGCTTGCATCACACTATTTCTGCAATGGGTCACAGGATCTTGTCATAAGTCTCTCATGTGGAAGATTCTCAATCTCCTTGTTGTGTCTGTTTTCACCACGATCTTAGAAATACTCTCTTACGTTGAGTCACACTGAGGCCTCACTAGATCTTTCAAATGCTGCTTCTAACCTTGTCCTGTTTGCTTTGTAGATATTTGGAATTTTTTGGAGCCCATTGCACAACTCTGTGTTTATTACGGTTAAATTTCATCCTTTTTCAATTCAGCAATTTTTGTGTCTAGTAGGGGTATAATCCACTCTCAAATAAACGACC
Source organism: Moschus berezovskii (assembly GCF_049115385.1). Lineage (NCBI taxonomy): Eukaryota > Metazoa > Chordata > Mammalia > Artiodactyla > Moschidae > Moschus > Moschus berezovskii. The sequence continues at coordinate 57,199,662 of NC_142480.1, read as the reverse complement.
TCTTTCATTTCTCCCAATTCCATTTCATTTGCAAGTTTGTTCAACATGAAGTCAATGTCATTATTATGTAGTGGATAAAAATGCTGATCAGAACAAGTCTGAGGATGAGTTTAGGGTAAGTTTGGAGTTACTCAACATTGCGGGGGACCAGGTGAGAATGAATGTTAATTACATACAGAGGCCTATAATGAAAATTAAAGAAATATGCTAATCATGGTAGTATGCAAGCATCTAGAAGGTTGGGACTTCTGACTATGGGAAGAAAAGACTCTCTTTCTACTATTTCATAAGAGGTTGGAGTGGGAAATTACCCAATGTTAACAGCACAACAATTAGATTCCAATGAAGCATCTGTTTTGAAAGTTCTCAGAACCACATTAACATAACCCAAACCTAGCACTTCCAGAGCATGTTTACAGGATGTCAACACAAATTCCTTGCAAAAAAATAGTCAGCAAAAAAGTCTGGAAAATGCTGGCTTAGGCAAAGTGAAGCAGATTTCTTTCATTGCTAGACTTAAGTTTTTAATAAGCTTGTTTGCCAAGTAAGTTTCTTAACAGTCTGTTAATAATATGAGATTTCTAAAATTTATTTGCTGAGAGGTCCCCCCAGTTTTTAGGAGCACCTTGAAGGTTCCCTTGAGCAATGCTGGGTCGTTGGGGTGGGACCATGATGCGACAAGGGAGTCATCCGCCCTCGCACACCCGGGAGTGATCACTTCCTGCAGTTGTGTCCCTAAGTGCCTCATTTACTTCCTGCTCGTCCTGATCCTCTCTAAACTGTGGGTTGTGGTGCAGGTGACCGGGGAGAAGATTCTGGGTTTATGCACAAAGCCATGCCACAGTGTGCCTGCTGCAATTGGCTGGCCACTCAAGGGTTTCCCGAACTAATGAATTCAAAATGAAGGGAAGCAGTGTTACGCTTGACTGCCAGCATCAGGGAGCAAGCTGGCAATCTGACACCAACAATTATCTTGAGACAACCCTTTCTATTCACAGTCTGCATTGTGTGTATATGCATGTGTGCTCACACGCGCGCGCACACACACACACACACACACTCATACAAGGAATCTGGAATATCAAACTACAGTCTTGCCCTGGCCCAGCATGGCCGTGGTGACTCTGCCTAAACACGACTGTACGTAATAGTATGTCTCACCCCCCACAGGGCTCCTGAAGCGTGGCAGGACTTGAGGAAATATGAGAATTCTGTGTTCAAGCTGGGAGGTTGCTGCCTCCATCCACAGCACATGCCCTTGATTTCTGCTTTCCCATCCATGGAACGGAATCCTCCACGGGGTCTGCTTGAAGACCAGCAGTCCCTGTATTGGGCAGAAGCCCCTCCTCCACGGTTCTCTATCCTTCATACTTTATGACCAAGCCATTATTTACTTTCCTCCACGTCCTAGAGAGTTAAACTTCCCAGCCTAACCCAGGGTGTAACAATGACACTCCATTGACACTCCATGTTCACTCTGCCAAGGTGGAAAGTTCCCTCTGCTTCCCAGTCTTTCATCCCTATTTTCCCCTTTGACTCTTCCCCTTCCTTTGAAACTCCTTAGCTACACCGACTTGTCTTATCGTTCCTGTGGACCCTGCCACACATTTCCAAGTTGATATTGTAAGTAGCAGAAGTGTTGTATATGTAATACATGCTTTCCCTATTTGAAATGTCTATGTGGTCACTTTGTAGATGTCCTTTCTTGGTGGGTCGTAATTGGCTCTTTCTGCCGTGGTCAGGGTGCCATGTTGCCAGGGCCCCAAGAATGATCACCTGATTCTCTACTTTAAGTACCACATGGGGGAAAGGGGCTCTGTAAGGTGTCATGGGTAATAGAGGAAAAAACCTTGTCTCCTTTCTGGAGATGGTTATTGAAGTGTCTATTGCCATTCCTAAGGCTGTGACACCACCTGTTTCAAACCAAATGGGGAATGTGCTCTCAGGACAGTGAGTGGCAGTAGTCAGGTTGAGAGCCCTTAAATTCCCTGTAAATTGATTAAATACAGACCTTGCATATCGTGAACCACACTCAGTGGGATGCTATTATGAAAGACTCAGCAGAAACAAACTCAAAAGATTGGGCCGCAAGAATTTCAAGGAAGAAATCCTGGCTAGTCAAAAGTCAGAGAGAGGAAGACAAATATTGCATATTAATGCATATATGGGCCTCCCTGGTGACTCAGTGGTAAAGAATCTGCCCACCAGTGCAGGAGATGTGGATTCAATCCCTGGGTCAGAAAGATCCCTTGGAGAAGAAAATGGCAACCTATTTCCCATAGCCTGGGAAATCCCATGGATGGAGGATCCTGGTAGCCTGCAGTCCGTGGGGTCCCAAGGAGTAGACACAACTTAGTGAGTAAACAACAATATCACATATATATGGAATCTAGAAAAATGTTACTGATATACCTATGTGCAGAGAGGGAGAAGAGACACTGATGTGGAGAATGAACTTGAGGACACAGCGAGGGAAGGAGAGGATGGGACAAACTGTTAGAGTAGCATTGAAATATACACACTATCATGTGTAAAATAGCTGGTTAGTGGGAAGCTGCTGTATAACACAGGGAGCTCAGCCCAGTGCTCTGTGATGACCTGGACGGCCAAGATGGTGGGTGGGATGGGAAGCACGCTCAAGAGAGAGGGGATATGTACATACTTGTAGCTGATTCATGTTGTCATATAGCAGGAACTAACAACATTGTAAAGCAATTACCCTCCAATTAAAAATAAAAATGAAAAAAAAAAGGGAGATCATAGAAGTGTTCCCAGGAAAACATAATGGGAAAAAACGTTTTTCAATTAATTCAGTGGTAACTGCACTGGGATGGAAATTTTAAGTCTTTCTTTTTTACTTTTTAAGAGTACCACAAGTAAGCAATGCTTCCCTGGTGGCTCAGACAGTAAAGACTCTCCTTGCAATGTGGGAGACTCAGGTTCAATCCCTGGCTTGGGAAGATGCCCTGGAGAAGGTAATGGCAACCTATTCCAGTCTTCTTGCCTGGGAAATCCCATGGACAGAGGAACCTGGCAGGCTACAGTCCATGGGGTCACAAAGAGTTGGACATGGCTGAGCGACTAACACACACACAAATGCAAGTAAGCAATTTGCAAGATGCCAGAGGGACAGGAGACCCGTAAACAAGACTGAAATCTTCTAAAATGACTTCATCAAACTGAGTTGAAAATGTCCCCCACAGATTCCTAGGGTAGGAGTCTTGGTGTAGGTGCAGTCCTCATTGGATTCAGCCCAATGAACTTAGCTATACTTCTGAGAAATGAATAGATTTGACATTTGATGAATACTAGTACTGGTTCTGGTTTGTTCTGGCCAATGTCTTTATTGGATGCTTAGTAGAAATGGCTAAAATATAAATATCACTCATTTGACTCTTCAAGCATGCAAATGTAATACACAAAAAAGTGCTACATCGTAGGAACAGAGATTACTTAGCTGGGAATCTAAATATTGGAGCCATTTATACAGGGGAAGCATGATGGTGGTGGAATCCAGTGGCCTAGTTTGTGATGTCTGTATCTCTTAGCCATAATATAAACTGGGAGATTTAGGGCTACTTTGTGCTATGAACATTTCATAAATTTTGTGTTTCAAAACAAAGCTATAGCAAAAGAAAACAGATGTTGCTGAGAAAATGGTTCAAACGAGATCGTTTACTCTTCCAGTTTCTCTACTTGTCAGTTGTTCATCAACAAAGTTCTTTTAAATTGCAGAATGATCCACTGAGACAACGTATTCACTGAATAAGGCTTTCCTGATGGCTCAGTGGGTAAAGAATCCACCTGCAATGCAGGAGATATAGAAAGTGCAGGTTCCATCTCTGGGTCGGGAAGATCCTCTGGAAGAGGAAACATGTATTCTTGCCTAAAAAACCCCAATGGACAGAGGAGTCTGGCAGGCTATAGTCCACAGGGTTGCAAAGAATTGGATACGACTGAGCATACATTCCTTATTCCTCATTCACTTTATAAATTCAGATATTCTGATTGAAAATTGCTAGTTTTATATTCATTTATGTAGCTAAGTATTTAAGTTTTAAGCAATATGTTATCTTTCAGTTTTCAGAACTATCAATTAATGCCAACAATGACAGGTCTTTAATACATCCCTTGGTTACCTTATGTAGTTTATTTATGTTCAATTAACATTTTAAAGATACAGATACCTACTTTTATTTTAAAGTGGAGAATTATGTTTTATTCCGTGGACATAGCTCAATATGAACTTAAGCCCAGGAGACACTCAGGTAACATTGACAGAACTACTCTGAGGAGGTGAGGCTGGTAGCCAGGATATATAGAATATATAGGAGTTTTACAACAATGCGCAGTAGAAACAAAAGATCATTGTTAACAAAAGAAAATTAGACATCTCAAGTTAAGGAATTTAGCACTTTTCTATGTATGGGAAGACGCCAGAGTCTGTGCTCCCTGAAATCATTCCTTTGATATGCACCTTGGCTATCCGGGACCAGTGTCCCTTGTTTTCACGTCCTGAGTCTCCTCTGGGCTCACTGTACACACTGACTGCAGTCTGATGGCTGCTAGCCGGCAAGTATTCTTTGTTTCCTTCCTGAATATACAGATTCTTTCAATGTCATAAAGCTTTAACTATATTTCATACACCATATTCTAAGCTATACTTTACATACCAAAAAAATCCCCATTTTTTCACCCTGTTTTTTTGTGGCTTATACATATCTAAACTCTATAAATATCATTCATTTGGCAAAGCTTGGGGTTGGGACTTTTTTCAGAGTTTAGTCGGGTCCCACAGAAAACAGATGGCACATTCTAACTGAGTGATCTTCAGAGAGCTTAATAAAGAGACGCCTTGTGAAGATAAAGGCACAGTGTAGAGAAACATCGAGAGACAAGACAGCATCCTAGGGCAGGTACCCCTCCACACCTGAAGTGGCTGGTGGGGCACGTGGGCCTGGAACGTTGGGAGAAAGAAAGTGGGCTCAGAGTATGAACTGCACAGTCAAAAGTTGCGGTAAGCCCACGAAATGCAGAGTCAAGTGACTAAATGTCTAATATCCGTTCTCCTTGCCCCTCCAGACACCTGCTAGTGTCCCTTATTGGCATACTCAGTGGTAAGCCAACACTGATCCTGACCCTAGAGGTCAGCCTCCCATTTCTTATCACAGGTTGGAATTATCCAGAAGGATTAAAAACAAAACTATCTTGACCATCACATAAATATTCTTCTGTATGTGACCGTAGACGTCCTGGTGGCTCAGTCAATAAAGAGTCTGCTTGGGATGCGTGAGACAGCTTGCAGTGTAGGAGACTCAGGTTGGTAGGATCCCCTGGAGAGGGAGGCTCAATTATAGGAATAACTATATTTTTCTTGAATTTCTATTTTATTTTGTCATATAGATCCTCCAAGTCATAGTAATAATTGCAGACACTTTTTATTATTTAGTGAAAATTCTTAGAGCTAGATTTTGGCCCACCTTAGTTGTACCTGTCTGCTAGTTTCTAAACATTTTTGTCGTATTAATTCCTTTGAAATATAACCAATTTTATCTTTAGCTGGTACATTGGATGTATATTTCAAGAACACCTTCAATTCAATTAATTGAATTTAATCAGTTGAAATATTGAAAAACAGCAAATTTGAATGAAGAAAGGACAGAATTCCTCTGCTTTCCATTCTCTTGAAAATCGGTTTTCATATACCCTAACCTTGAGTTTTCATGAACGATTTAAGTTTCTCTGTTTACATTCTGTGATGCTCTAATAATATACCTGATGTTACAGTTAAAATTTACAAAGTGCCTTTCTATCTATTATTGCATTTGACCTCCACAAAATTCTGAAATGAGTAAGGTAGCTCATTATCTTGATGCTACAAACATATATATATTAAAATGTCTACCTAGAATCATAGGGAATATTAATTTTCTCATTTTGCTGTTACAGACAAGAAATTTCAATTCTTTCCATCCGACTACTGTCAACCAGATTTATTTAATGACAAGGGGCAAAAATTGCCCTCTGTTTTCATGTTGTTCTATTTTCTTTCTATACAGTGTCAGTTGCAAATATTTTAACATAATGAATTTTTGAAGCAGGAAAGGCCAAGGCCCTTCTGGGTTATGCACAGATTCATCATCAAAGCCTTTTCAAGGTAGGTAGAAAATCATGTTAATATATTTTGTGCAATCTCCTACTGCCCAAGGCAAGTCATTTGAAAAGATATTTGATATGTCAAATCTTAAGCATAACAATTTGGGATAAATGTTTCTGATTTAAAGTCCAAGTCTCTTCTAAGCTGAAATCACTCTAACTTCAATCTGAGGAATAAAATGTCAACTAGCAAAAGAGTACACAAAATATTTTATAATCTATAAAACTGAACTATTGATCCAAGAGTCTTGGGGCTAATGCACTCTGCATTAGTAGAAGAATAGGTAATAATTCAAAGAAAGGAACCTAGTTAATTTTCAGGGAGTTTATTTCTTGGCAGGCAAACTGCTGATAGTAATTTTTGTAGGCGACCTCCTTCTTGCTTGCCTTCTGCTTCTCTGTTAGACAAGTCCAAGTTAGCACATGGCATTGGTCAAAGTGGCTAAATGAGCTCTTGTTTATGGGTAATGATCTGTTATATTTATGACATTCTCTGACTGACGCTGCATGCTCCTTTGTAGGTATCACTGAATTTTGATCACTGTTATCTCAATGGATTGATTAATTCAGCTTAAAAGAAGATGCTAAGATGAAGCAAATTAGAAGCACAACTGTTCAAATTAAGATGGGAAAGTCAGGCTAAGTTAGTATGTCAATTATAAATATATTGAAAAAGAAATTTACTGTTATAGAAGAATAGAAGCAATTTGTCCCTTTTACAAAAAAGAGATTTCACTAAATATGTTTTAATAAACTCTTTTAAAAATAGAGATTGTCAGAATAGACATGCTGCTGCTGCTAAATCGCTTCAGTCGTGTCTGACTCTGTGTGACCCCATAGACGGAAGCCCACCAGGCTCCCCTGTCCCTGGGATTCTCCAGGCAAGAACACTGGAGTGGGTTGCCATTTCCTTCTCTAATGCATAAAAGTGAAAAGTGAAAGTGAAGTTGCTCAGTCGTGTCTGACTAGTAGTGACCCCATGGACTGCAGCCCACAAGGCTCCTCTGTCCATGCGATTTTCTAGGCAAGAGTACTGGAGTGGCTTGCCATTGCCTTCTCTGCAGAATAGACATAGATGCTCTTAAAGTATTTGAAAATAGTTTAAGCTTCTTAAGAATTTATATATATATTTAAAGAGTCCATAAAGAAAATATTAGTCACTCAGTCATATCAGACTCTTTGCAACCCCATGGACTGTAGCCCACCAGGCTCCTCTGTCCAGGCAAGAATAGTGGAGTAGGTTGCCTTTTCCTTCTCCGGGGGATCTTCCCAACCCAGGGATCAAATCCGGGTCTCCTGTATTGCATGCAGACTTTTTTGTTTGTTTGTTTTTTTACCGTCTGAGCTATTGGGAAAGCCAAAATGAAAAAGTGAAAGTGACTTAGTCGTGTCTGACTTTTTGCAACCCCACGGACTGCAACTACAGTCCATGGAATTCTCCAAGCCAGAATACTAGAGTTGGTAGCCTTTCCCTTCTCCAGTGGATCTTCCCAACCCAGGGCTCAAACCCAGCTCTCCCGCATTGCAGGCAGATTCTTTACCAACTGAGCTATGAGGGAAGCCTGGGGAAGCCAAAAGTTCACTGAACTTAGAGCCTGACTATTCGGAGTGCTCCACAGCCCCATGGCATCAGTCTCACCTGGGAGTTTGTTAGAAATGTTGACTCTTGAGCCTCACACTAGGTTATTGAATTATTCTTTCTTTCTTCTTTTTACTTGCTGTTTTTCAAGTTGGTACTCTTTATTGCTCTGTCCTCAATTTTGTTGATTATTTCTTGTCTCATTTCAAAATTGCTGTTGAGGTCGTTTAGTGAATTTTTATTTTATTTTACTCTTCAGCTCCAGAATTTTTATTTCGTTGTTTTGGCTTTAAAAAAAAATAATTTCTATCTCTTTATTGATGTTCTCTATTTGATGAATAATTTTCACTTTATTTCTTTAAAAAGTGACTTCCTTTTAGTTCTTTGAACATATTTATAATGGCTGCTTTGAAGTATTTGTCTGAAAAGTCTAACATTTGGGTGCTCTCAGATGAGCTTCCCTTGAGGCTTAGCTGGTAAAGAATCTGCCTGCAATGCGGGAGACATGGGTTCAATCCCTGGTTTGGGAATATCCCCTGGAGAAGAGAAAGGCTGCCCACTCCAGTATTCCGTGGGGTTGCAAAGAGTCAGACATGACTGAGCAACTTTCACTTTCAGAGGAGCCACCCTTGTCGCCTGTTTCTTTGCCTATCTTGTATTTTTGTTGTTGTTGTTGAAAACTGGGCATTTTAAATAATCAATTGTAGCAACTCTGGATTTTCATCTCTCCCCCCACCCCCCTGCAACATGCTGGGATGGTTGATATTTATTTCTTTTAGGACTTACTTGGACTAATTCTGTGGAGTTTATTTGTCAGCAGTGTATTGCCTTTGATGTCTCTGATAACTACTTTTACTCTCTTTATTTTCAAGACTGGCTTCTTTAGGATTTGCCTCTGAAGGTGTCCAATATGCTACTGTGCAAGAGGGAAGGACAATTACTAACAGCCCCAGTAAGAATGAAGCTACTCACTAAACACATGTGTGTGTGTTTAATATATTAATTTGATGCTTTTGAATTGTGATACTGGAGAAGACTCTTGAGAGTTCCTTGGAGTGCAAGAAGATCAGATCAGTCAATCCTAAAGGAAATCAACTCTGAATGTTCACTGCAAGGACTGTTGCTGAAGTTGAAGCTCCAATACTTTGGCCACCTGATGTGAAGAGCTGACTTATTGGAAAAGACCCTGATGCTGGGAAAGACTGAAAGAAAAGGAGAAGGGAGTTGCAGAGAATGAGATGATTAGATCGCATCACTGACTCAATGGACATGATTTGAGCAAACTCCTGGAGATAGTGGAGGACAAAGGAGCCCTGGCAGGCTGCAGTCCATGGGGTGGCAAAGAGTCAGACGTGACTTAGCCACCAAACAGCAACAACAATAACAACAACATTACCACACTAACCTGAGCCACATTTATATATTTCCTGTACCATGATGAGAGCTTATTGTCTACCTGGCCCTTCTTCTCCCTCTCTTGCTTCCTTTTGGTCTATTCTTCATCCTGATGCTATATTGATTCTTTTAAAACATACAATAAGCTCTTTGGTTCTCTTAGTATCTTTGGTTTTCAGTTAGAATTCCTGCAAATCGATATAAGAGTCTGTGGAATGGCAATCTGATGGGGTTATGGCAGGGGAAAAAGCTCAGACGTACTGAAGCACTGTTTACATGGCATTTTATCTGATTGTGAGGAAACATTCATTGTTCATATCAAACATTAATATTCTAGAAATGTATGTGAAGCAGATTTGCACTTGGCCACAGTCTCCTTTCAAGGACATGACCTCCCTTATAACTCTTAGATAGGATCTGGAAAGGAATACAATGCTGGCTCCTTACAACATTAGATGAAAGGAGAAAGATGTTTCAAAGTGATTGAATCATGTGTTGCAAGGTCTTGTTTTTCCCCTCACAGTCTTCACTTGGTGCCATAAATCTTGGTTCCACTTAGGGACACATTGTGCCGTATACAAATTCCTGAATAAAGAAATGCATGTCTGATGAGTACAGATTGGCTCTTTGCTCTGTTGAACCTTTAAAAAGTTCCTTTTTTTTTTCCCAGAAAATATGCAAAGTGCCTGAAAGACTCTTTTCAGCTCTTATTTATGTGCAAGTAAATATCTACAATTATTTCTAAAGGGAGAAAGTGAGGAGTGTTAATCATGGGATTAGAAAGAGGGAAGCATAAAACTCAGACTTTAACATGAAAAGAGTTAGGACAATCTGATCCTGGGAAGTCTGGTGTGAAAAAGATTGGATAATGCTGAAGTTAGATGGAATGAAAGTGCAAACCAAATTTTAGTGAGCAATGAAATTTGGTCATGTCCATAGTATTCCCTAGTGGTTCAGATGATAAAGAATCTCTCTGCAATGCAGGAGGCCTGGAGAAAGATCCCCTGGAGAAGGGAATGGTTATCCTCTTCGGTATTCTTGCCTGGAGAATTCCATGGACAGAGGAGTCTGGTGGGCTACAGTCCATGGGGTCACAAAGAGTTGGACACGACTGAGTGACTAACACTTTCATAGCATTAGGTCAAATTTCCCAGGTGGTCCAGTGACAAAGAATCTGCCTGCCCATGCAGGAGACGTAGGAGACCCAAGTTCGATCCCTGGGTCAGGAAGATCCTCTGGAGGAGGAAATGTCAACCCACTTCAGTATTCTCGCCTGGAAAATCCCAAGGACACAAGAACTCTGTCCATGGGGTCACAGAGTTGTACGTGACTGAACACCTGAGCACATATGCTTAGCATTAAGTCACGGTTAGTTTTTCTAATACCAGTACCACCTCCAACCATGGTGATTGTTCATGGTTATCATGATGGGTAAAGCAATCAAAATCATTTTTTGTTGTTGACTTCAGGTTCTGTGATGTGTATGATCTTTCTGTGTGTGTGTGTGTGTGTGTATGTTTAGTCACTCAGTCATGTCCGACTCTGTGACTCCATGGACTATAGCCCATCAGGCTCCTCTGTCCATGGGATTTTCCTGGCAAGAATACTCCTCTGTTCATGAGGTGCTTCTGGCAAGAATACTGGAGTGGGTTGCCATTTCTCCTCCAGGCTGTCTTCCCAACCCAGGGATCTAACCTGCGTATCCTGCATTGGCAGGTGGTTTCTTTACCACTGTGCCACCTGGGAAGCCCATGCATGAACTTTCTACTAAGAGTCATAGCTTCAGTGATTTTGCTTATTACCTATACTACTAAATGGATCCAGCCAATTATGATTAAAAATAACAATAATACACATAAGGGTGGTTATCTCAGTTTTATTTATAATAATTGAAAACTTCAAATGACCTACAGCAGTGTCTCCAAACAAGAGGTTATTTAGCTAAATTATATCACAACATTGTAGTGGAATGCATCCTTAAAAAGTGGTGATACACAAGATCACACAATAATGTGAAAAGATGTTCACACTATATGCTGCTGGGCAAAAATGGGTTCGGGTATGTCATATGCCTGTTGGGATGATTATAAAAAGGTAAGAGAAAGTCAGAGGATAAGAAACTAGGAGAAATGTTCCAAGTAGTGTGTGATTCTTTGTGACCCTACGGACTGTAACCCATCAGGCTCCTCTGTCCATGGGATTCTCCAGGCAAGAATATTGGAGTGGGATGCCATTTCTTTCTCCAGGGGATCTTTCTGACCCAGGGATTGAACTTGCGTCTCTTAAGTCTCCTGCATTGGCAGACAGGTTCTTTACCACTAGCACCACCTGGGAAGTCCCAGAGGATAAATACCTAAATGCTAAATTACCTCTATAGGTTGGGATTATGAGTGAGTTACGAGTCTATTTGTTGCCTTATATTTGCCTGTTTTATAAATTTCTAAATAGATACATTTCTTTTTAAAGAAGAAAATTAAGTTATGGAAAAAAAAGAGAGAGCCTGTCATGCACATGTGCATAGGAAAATAAACTGTTCTTTTATTCATGGTATTTCTTTTTAAAAATTTATTGAATGCAGTTGATTTACAATGTTGTGTTACTTTCTGCTGTATTGCAAAGTGACTCAGGTATATATACATATATATATATGTATGTATATATGTACGCATATATATATGTATATGGTGGTGGTGGTGGTTTAGTCACTAATTCGTATCTGACCCTTGCAACCTCCATAGATTGTAGCCTGCCAGGCTCTTCTGTCCATGGGATTTCTCAGGTAGGAATATTGGAGTGGCTTGCCATTTCCTTCTCTAAAACATACCATAGCTTAAACATACATAATATATGTATGTATATATGTATGAATATATGTATATATGGGCTTTTCTGGTGGCTCAGATGCTAAAGAATCTGCCTGCAACTGGGTTCAATCCCTGGGTTGGGAAGATCCCCTGGAGAAGGGAAAGGCTATCCACTTCAGTATTGTTGCCTGGAGAATCCCAAGGACAGAGGAGCCTGGTGGGCTACAGTTCATGGGGTTGCAAAGAGTGAGACATGACTCTTAGTGCTTGGAGACTAAGCACACATATATGTATATATGTGTGTATATATATGTGTGTATGTGTTTGCGTATATGTATGTGATGCTAAAGCTGAAACTCCAATATTTTGGCCACCTCATGCGACGAGTTAACTCACTGGAAAAGAGTCTGACAGAGAATGCGACCCCATGAACCACAGCACACCAGGCCTCCCTGTCCATCACCAACTCCCGGAGTTCACTCAAACTCATGTCCATCGAGTCAGTGATGTCATCCAGCCATCTCATTCTCTGTCGTCCCCGACTCCTCCTACCCCCAATCCCTCCTAGCATCAGACTCTTTTCAGCTTTAGCATAGTCCTTCCAATGAACACCCAGGATTGATCTCCTTTAGAATCAACTGGTTGGATTTCCTTGCAGTCCAAGGGACTCTCAGGAGTCTTCTCCAGCACTGCTGCCAAGTCACTTCAGTCGTGTCCGACTCTGTGTGACCCCATAGACGGAAGCCCACCAGGCTCCCCCATCCCTGGGATTCTCCAGGCAAGAACACTGGAGTGGGTTGCCATTTCCTTCTCCAATGTGTGAAAGTGAAAAGTGAAAGTGAAGTCGCTCAGTCATGTCCGACCCTTAGCGACCCCACGGACTGCAGCCTACCAGGCTCCTCCACCCATGGGATTTTCTAGGCAAGAGTACTGGAGTGGCTTGCCATTGCCTTCTCCGGACTACACACATGTATATATATGTGTATTTCTATTATGGCTTATCACAGGATATTGAATATAGTTCCCTGTGCTATACAGTAGGATTGTTGTTTATCCATCCTGTATATAATAGTGTGCATCTGCTAACCCCAAACTCTCGATCCTTCCCTCCCGCTCATGGAATTTCCAATCCTGACAGTAATCCAGTAAGATAGATATTCTTATTCCAACTTTATAGGTGAGAAAAAGAGTCCTAAGGAAGCTTTGTGACTTGTTGCAAGACACGTGGCTGGCAGGTGCAGGAGCTGCCAACCCCAGCCTCTCCTCACGCCCCTTTGGAGTTCCTGTGTGAGCTTTTAAAGCTTTCCTCTTTCTCCCCTTTTTTCACATGGATGGCATCATCTTCTCCTCCCCACCGTTTGCAGCCCCTTCCTATTGATTTTCTCACCAGCTCACCCACTCAGCAAATACTCATTGCACACTAATTAATCTATATATACAAGAGCTGAAGTTATGTGTGGGTGATATGGAGATAAACTAGACATAAATCCAAGTCTTAGTTGGCTCATGGCACAAACTGATAGGTAAACACAGCTTGCATTGACCAAAGGCTTTGGGTAGGGGGGGAAGGGTCTGGTGTGTGCCATGAAGTAGATGACTTTAATAGAATGTGCCTAAAATAAATGGGAACATACTGAGGTCCTCGTGTGCCGGGGTAGGGACACTAGGGTATCTAGGTATTCACCTATGAGACAATGTTTTAGTGACTTTGAATTCTTGACATTATTGGGCACTACTGTATTTTTGTTGTGTGGTCTTCCTGTTGAATTTTGCCTTCTTTTGGGAGGAAGGAATGTTTTCATCATAGTTTAAACCCCCAAATTAAAGGAAATTAAATCTGTGGATAAAAATTATCCCAGAAGAGAATTTGTGAATTCTTACATTTAGAAATAAGTACTTTTTATTATAAGGTTACTAAAAGAAAATAACAGAATTATTTAAATTTTAAACAATCAGAATTATTTCTTGTATTAAAAAACACAACCTTAACCCTTTAAAAATCTTATGAGAAATAATACTGTTGTTGTTTCAGACTTAACTTTAAAAATACAGTGATTTCCTTTGTGATAATTTAATTTGCACTTCCTTGCAACAGTTACTTCTTTCTAGTCTTTAATTTCCTGATCAAGCTAGCATAATGAATCCCTGAAATGTTCACTCTATTTTCCACAGTTTGAGTTGATTGCTTAGAAATGCTTGGAAATGCTCCTTTTTTTTTTGTTATTTGTTTTTCTGTGAAAGCCACCTTGAAAGAAATGTAGATCTTGCTGTGAAAGTGAAGACAAAGGTTCAGTACCTTCTCCATTTAATCATTTCATCTTCATGAGCTATGTAGGTCATTATTCAGAGATAATAATGGATTTAATGATTTTTTAATCATCTGGTGTTTAAAATAATACTGTTGAGGAACTGTTAATGTTCAATCAATACATATTGCTTAAGTTCTCAGACGTGTCAAGCTCTCAGCTCAAGAAGTCAATCTTGGTTGCAAAAGTTGTGGAAAGTCCAATTTATTTAGAGTAACAGCTTTTTTTTTTGTTGTTGTTTGTTTGTTTCAGTTTATTTGTTCCTAACACATTTTAGGAACCTAGCATAACTACATGACAAGCAGTGTTTTGTGCTTAAATCTTTAACTTATATTTTAAAGTTAAAATAAGTTAAGAATCTTTAACTCATTTTCACCATTTTCCTTTGGTTTCTCAAAAAAATGTGAAAGTATGCCTTCACTGGAATCCTGAGATGTGTTTAACTTGAACTGTTTTTCTTACACTGGAAAATGGCCATTTCCCTTCATTTAGTGCTCACAGTATAGAAACAGTTTCCTGAATCAATATCCCTCAAAAGCGGAAAGGATACACTTTAGAAATATTAGAGGAACTGGGTGCTTATATTTGAAATGCATGACCCCAGTGCTACGATGGCCATGGTGAGGGAGAAGAGATGATAAGACACTTGGGTTCAAGTCCTACTTCTGCACTCCTGGCTCTGTGCTTTGGGACAAATCTCTTAACTTCTCTAACACTCAAGTATCTCATCAATAAAATGGAGACTACAACAGTATCTGGCTGTGATTGTGAGGACTAAATGACAGGCTGCAGATAATGCTTGTATCCTGGAGTCAAGTACATTGTCAACAACCTTAATCAAAGTCAGCACATACTGTTTCTTTAAAGGAAAGTGTGTAGTCATTCAGTTGCTTTATTTTTATCTTGCCTTTGTCCCTTAGCACTTAGAGGATTTGCGGGCATGTCACTACATTTTGAGGGGTTTCCCAGGTGGCACTAGTAGTAAAGAACCCACCTGCCAATGCAGGAGACACAGGAGATGTGGGTTCGATCCCTGGGTCAGGAAGATCCCCTGGAGGAGGAAATGGCAACCCACCCCAGTATTCTTGCCTGGGAAATCGCATGGACAGAGGAGCCTGACTGGCTGTAGTCCATAGGGTTGCAGAGTCATTCACAACTGAAGTGACTTAGTGTGCACGCACACACTACACTTGGTTGATCTTTAATGTTTTTTTATTCAGTTCAGTTCAGTTCAGTTCAGTCGCTCAGTCATGTCCGACTCACCGCGACCCCATGAATCACAGAACGCCAGGCCTCCCTGTCCATCACCAACTCCCGGAGCTCACTCAAACTCATGTCCACAGAGTCGGTGATGCCATCCAGCCATCTCATTCTCAGTAGTCCCCTTCTTCTCCCGCCCCCAACCTTTCCCAGCATCAGAGTCTTTTCCAGTGAGTCAACTCGTCGCATGAGGTGGCCAAAGTATTGCAGTTTCAGCTTCAGCATCAGTCCCTCCAATGAACACCCAGGATCGATCTCCCTTAGAATGGACTGGTTGGATCTCCTTGCGGTACAAGTGACTCTCAAGAGTCTTCTCCAGCACCATAGTTCAAAAGCATCAGTTCTTCAGCGATCAGCTTTCTTCACAGTCCAACTCTCACATCCATACATGACCACGGGAAAAAACATAGCCTTGACTAGATGGACCTTGGTTGGCAAAGTAATGTCTTTGCTTTTTAATATATTATCAAGGTTGGTCATAACTTTCCTTCCAAGGAGTAAGCGTCTTTTAATTTCATGGCTGCAATCAGCATCCGCAGTGATTTTGGAGCCCAAAAAAATAAAGTCTGACACTGTTTCCACTGTTTTTCCATCTATTTCCCATGAAGTGATGGGACCAGATGCCATGATCTTTGTTTTCTGAATGTTGAGCTTCAAGCCAACTTTTTCACTCTCCTCTTTCACTTTCATCAAGAGGCTTTTGAGTTCTTCTTCACTTTCTGCCATAAGGGTGGTGTCATCTGCATATCTGAGGTTATTGATATTTCTCCCAGCAATCTTGATTCCAGCTTGTGCTTCTTCCAGCCCAGCGTTCCTCATGATGTACTCTGCATATAAGTTAAACAAGCAAGGTGACAATATACAGCCTTGACGTACTCCTTTTCCTATTTGGAACCAGTCTGTTGTTCCATGTACAGTTCTGACTGTTGCTTCCTGACCTGTATACAGGTTTCTCAAGAGGCAGGTCAGGTGGTCTGGTATTCCCATCTCTTTCAGAATGTTCCACAGTTTATTGTGATCCACACAGTCAAAGGCTTTGGCAGAGTCAATGAAGCAGAAATAGATGCTCTTCTGGAACTCTCTTGCTTTCTCCATGATCCAGCGGATGTTGGCAATTTGATCTCTGGTGCCTCTGCCTTTTCTAAACCCTGCTTGAACATCTGGGAGTTCATGGTTCACATATTGCTGAAGCCTGGCTTGGAGAATTTTGAGCATGACTTTACTAGCATGTGAGATGAGTGTAATTGTGTGGTAGTTTGAGCATTCTTTGGCATTGCCTTTCTTTGGGATTGGAATGAAGACTGACCTTCTGAGTTTTCCAAATTTGCTGGCATATTGAGTGCAGCACTTTCACAGCATCATCTTTCAGGATTTGAAAGAGCTCAATTGGAATTCCATCACCTCCACTAGCTTTGTTCGTAGTAATGCTTTCTAAGGCCCACTTGACTTCACATTCCAAGATGTCTGGCTCTAGGTCAGTGATCACATTATCGTGACTATCTTGGTCCTGAAGATCTTTTTTGTACAGTTCTTCTGTGTATTCTTGCCACCTCTTCTTAATATCTTCTGCTTCTGTTAGGTCCATACAATTTCTGTCCTTTATCGATCCCATCTTTGCATGAAATGTTCCCTTGGAATATCTAATTTTCTTGAAGAGATCTCTTGTTTTTCCCATTCTGTTGTTTTCCTCTATTTCTTTGCATTGATCACTGAGGAAGTCTTTCTTATCTCTCCTTGCTATTCTTTGGAACTCTGCATTCAGATGCTTATATCTTTCCTTTTCTCCTTTGCTTTTTGCTTCTCCTCTTTTCACAGCTATTTGTAAGGCCTCCTCAGACAGCCATTTTGCTTTTTTGCATTTCTTTTCCATGGGGATGGTCTTGGTCCCTGTCTCCTGTACAATGTCATGAACCTCCGTCCAGAGTTCATCAGGCACTCTATCTATCAGATCTAGTCCCTTAAATCTATTTCTCACTTCCGCTGTTTAATCATAAGGGATTTGATTTAGGTCATATCTGAATGGTCTAGTGGTTTTCCCTACTTTCTTCAATTTAAGTCTGAATTTGGCAATAAGGAGTTCATGATCTGAGCCACAGTCAGCTCCTGGTCTTGTTTTTGCTAACTGTATAGAGCTTCGCCATCTTTGGCTGCAAAGAATATAATCAATCTGATTTCGGTGTTGACCATCTGGTGATGTCCATGTGTAGAGTCTTCTCTTGTGTTGTTGGAAGAGGGTGTTTGCTATGACAAGTGCATTCTCATGACAAAACTCTACCAGCCTTTGTCCTGCTTCATTTCGTGTTCCAAGGCCAAATTTGCCTGTTACTCCAGGTGTTTCTTGACATCCTACTTTTGCATTCCAGTCCCCTATAATGAAAAGGACATCTTTTTTGGGTGTTAGTTCTAAAAGGTCTTGTAGGTCTTCATAGAACTGTTCAACTTCAGCTTCTTCAGCGTTACTGGTTGGGGCATAGGCCTGGATTACTGTAATATTGAATGGTTTGCCTTAGAAACGAACAGAAATCATTCTGTCATTTTTAAGATTGCATCCAAGTACTGCATTTCGGACTCTTTTGTTGACCTTGATGGCTACTCCATTTCTTCTAAGTGATTCCTGCCCACAGTAGTAGATATAATGGTCATCTGAGTTAAATTCACCCATTCCAGTCCATTTTAATTCACTGATTCCTAGAATGTTTTTTTATTGGAACGATGTAATTATCTAAAAACCTGACTTGCCTACTTCAATATTCCTGTTTACCTGCAAGATTCTGTCAAATCTGGATGAAAAGTGACACTCTAGAAAGAAGAGCCCTTAGCTGTGCAGACATGCAAATGTGCAGATCTTGACCAAGCTGTTTCCAATTGCGAGGAGAATAGTTATGTGACAGCTAATGTCTTGCTATTCTTGAGGGTAGTCCCCCACCAGTGACCTGGCCAGTAACGCAGTAAGGCAGGGTTGTAGCCAAGGTCAGACCCTTCTTGGGTGGCCCTCAGCCAATGAGTGAGCAAGCAGTAGTGCGAGGGACTGGCCACTTCTGCCCCACGTGGACCCCTCTAGTGGACATTCTTCACTTGGAGATGCCCCCAGGGGAAGCAGGCAGAAAGAGCCAATGTTCAACCTCCAGGACAGCTCCCACTGCCCAACCGGAGAACCACACCTGAGGCAGGAGCAAAGGGTAAAAACGCAAGAGATTCCAAAACAGTCACCAGGTTTGAGCAGGGTGCTGAGGTGGACACTGTATCAGATCAGGGGAGAGGGCCGAGCTAGACTGGAGTAGAGTGGATCAGTGCTGGAGGATAAGCTGAGGCCAAGGGCCGAGGGATGGGTGGGCGGGGTCGGCAAGGAGCACCTTGGAGGGATTCCACAGGGTGGGTCCTCATTTGTTTAGTCACTAAGTCCTGTTCGACTCCTTTACAACCCTATGGACTGTAACCCACCAGGCTCTTCTGTCCACTCACAAACAAGAATACTGGATGGATTGCTGTTTTCTTCTGCAGGGGATTTTCCCAACAAGGGATCGAACCCGTGTCTCCTGCTTTGGCAGGCGGATTCTTTATTGCCGAGCCGTCAGGGAAGCCCCCGGGTCTTCATTGCGAACATCAAACCCTCTCGTTAATCTTAAAAAGCTCTGCACACTTCAAAGTGCTCTCCAAATGTGAGCAATTTGGCAATGCATTGTTTTACCCTCTGGAGCATCAGGACACCTTTCTGACAAGATTTTGGGGGTATTGGGCACCATTTTCAGTCTTTCCTGTAGTGGCAAAGTTGGTATAATTTTCAAAAGCTGTCTCGCTGTGTTTGTTCTCCATTTCTTCAAATCTCACTGGGAAAAGTTGTCAGAGGTGCACCAGGTTGGGCCCACTTCTAGCCTCCAAGCCTTTAGGGGGCGCTCCAACATCTGGTAAGATTGCTCACCCCGCTGTCATCAGCATCTCATGCCAGAACCGGACTGTCAGTACTCTCTCGGGTGGGAATGGGGGTGGGGCACGATCCCACAATTCTCCCCTAATGTGGACACTGACCTTTTGTCCATATAAGCGGAATGATTCATGCCTAGTCTGTCGTTACAAACTTTACACCTAAGAGCTAATGCGACAGCAATAAAATTCAGACTGTATGGAAGGAACACTGGGTCTTTGAGGCACTTGGAGTTCAGGGTTTTTCCTCTGGTTTGCAAGCTGCAGATTCTTACCTTAAGGAATAACACACTTCTCGTGTTTCAATGACTTGTGTTTATGCAGCAGAAGATAAGAATGTAGAATTGTTGGAATTTGGCCTTAATATAAATCCATCTCTCTGTATTGGCACTTTATGAGGAAGTTTGTTGAAAAATAAACAGACACATTATTAATAGTCCAGAAACAACAGAACACATTTATGGCCATCTCATGCAGCCTAAACTTCAATGAACATTTGTTAAAAGGTACAGGAGAGAAAAATGCCCTGTTACAGTCATTGCTTTTGAGCTCATTCTCTTTCAGCTATATAACTATCTTGGCTTCACTATATCTGTAAGATATATATATATATATATATATATATATGTGCCTTTTTTAAAAACTAGAAGCCCCTTTCCTGACCATGTTTTATAGAACCTCTCAAGTTAAATGTGTAGCAGGACAATTTACCTATAATGGTTGGCCACATCCACTCTGCTGTTTTCCACTATAAAGATACACCTCAATAGTTTCCACTAAGGACTTGAAAAATACAGAAATGTTCAAATCACTGGGACAAAGCAAATCTGTATGTTCAGTCTTGAGAAGTTTGAAATCAACATGAAAAGATGCAAAGATGTCAAGTTGCTAGTTAGGACATGAAAGTTATAAAATTTGCTTTACTTGTCATATTTGATATACTAAATTTGAAGTATAATAACATTGAAAACATTGTTATTTATTATAGTATAGATTTTCCAGTTGAATTTACTTTCTATTAAATTTCATGTTTGTTACAACTGGACCTTTAGTCATATTCTGAGAATCAAAAGTGAATTGTACAGTATACCCTGCATGCCATAGCTTAAATATCAGTAAATTACTTTGAAAAAAGTGAAAATGTTAGTCACTCAATCATATCTGATTCTTTGTGATTTCATGGACTGTATCCTGCCAGTCTCCTCTGTCCTTGAAATTCTCCAAGCAAGAATACTGGAGTGGGTTGCCATTCCCTTTTCCAGGGTATCTTCCCCTGGATCTCCCACATTGCAGCCAGATTCTTTACCACCTGAGCCACCAGGGAAGCCCCAAATTAACTTGAATTCTAAACTTTTTCTCATTATCATTGATGGGAAAACACATATGGAAAAAAATTTTAAAAAAGAAAAAAACTTAAAACTTTTACCTTTGCTTAATCAGCTAGATTCTGTAGCTACCACTATCAAAAGTTCTTTTTTGACACACTTTTGTAATTTTTGCCAAATTTGCCACAGGGTTTTATTAGGGACAAGGCTGTTGTCACTGTTCGGGTGCTAAGTCGTATCCAGCTCTGCGACCCCACGGACTGCAGCGCGCCAGGCTTCTCTGTCCTCCACTCTCTCCCGGAGCTGTTCACACTCAGGTCCACTGAGTCTGTGACGCTATCTAACCATCTTATCCTCTGCCACCCCTTCTCCTTTTGCCTTTAATCTTTTCCAGCATCAGTCTTGTTCCCAATGAGTTGGCTCTTCACATCATGTGGTAGAATTTTTGAAGCTTCAGTTTCAGCATCAGTCCTTCCAATGAATATTCAGGGTTAATTTCCTTTAGGATTGACTGATTTGATCTCCTTGGAGTCCAAGGGACTCTCAAGAGTCTTCTCTAACACCACTATAGGGACTGATTACCATGAAGGGATACACCTGGACCTAATTATTGCTACCAATGAGTTCTGTGAGGCCGATCTGTAGACCTTATGCTCAAATTTCCTTATGTTTAGATGGGGGAGTTAACACTAGATTGGCTAAAAAAGTCACTTGCTCTAATATTTTATGAGTCCCTACTCTTTTCCATGTTTATTATTTCTGAAATCTGTACATTTACAAACACAGATAATTTTTTTTACATGAAACAGAAGCCTGAGGTGTCTGAAGTAAACCACTGAAGGAATCTGAAACTCTATTTTACTAAATCCCTGCCACTGTGGGCCAACTACAGTTGTAGACAGACCCCTTAAGAGTCCTAACACCTGTGTCTCTTGTTGTCTCGTATACAGGGTTATCATTTCCATCTTTCTAAATTCCATATATATGCGTTAGTATACTGTATTGGTGTTTTTCTTTCTGGCTTACTTCACTCTGTATAATAGGCTCCAGTTTCATCCACCTCATTAGAACTGATTCAAATGCATTCTTTTTAATGGCTGAGTAATACTCCATTGTGTATATGTACCACTGCTTTCTTATCCATTCGTCTGCAGATGGACATTGATCCAGAGGGAGGATAAAGGGAGGAGGGAGGTGGGAGGGGGTTTCAGGAAGGGGAACTCATGTACACCTGGGGCAGATTCATGTCAATATATGGCAAAACCAACCAATATAATATTGTAAAAAAAAAAAAAAAAAAGAGTCCTAACACCCACTAACCTTTGAAAGTAACTTTTGAAGCATCAAATCTTGGGGGTTCCTACATGTTTCACAATCCTTTCAAAGGTAGTAGAAGTGGAATCTCACTTTCATTACTTTGTGCCTTGAATTCAAGAGACTCTCAGCAGTATGAATTTTGTGACAGCAAAATTATTCTCTGTTCCTCATAGGCTTTGGGCTTTGCTTTGCTTTGTTCTTGTAAGCAGAGATGCACTTGGATTAGCTGGGTCATTTGGGAAAGAATGTCTGACAGATGTGCACTGTAGGATTCAGATATTGTTATTGTTGAAGACATGCTTTTTTTTTTCATCTTCAGCGAGTTTGACAGTTGAATCCAAACACATTTTCATTGATTGCTGTATTTGTTATATTTCCAGATACTCTAAGAGCCCCGACGATGACTGTTTCATAGTTTCTTTTTCCTTCAGTGAGTTCTCGTAGGGCAATGATGTTCTTCCCCAAGGAGTGCCTATAGAGTTGAAGTGATGCTGTGTGCTCAACTTCTTTTTTGAATTGCTCATTCTTAAGACAGCTGCTAGAAAAGACAACCGATAGATGTTTATAAACTAAGAAAGAACTGACTTTTTTTTTTTAAGTTTCTTAAGTGAAATAGTCAGGACTCTCTGAAGACCAAAATTCATTTGGCTTTGGATATCAAGAAGAATATTTCTTGTTCCTCTTCTACCTAGGGGTTATATTGATCTAGTGATGTGTATGATTTTCCAGTTGCATGGGGTCATGAGTGATTTGAATAAATGGTATAAACATATATTCTGGAAATAGCACAAATGTTTGGGATGGTAAGTGATCTCTCTAAGACTCAACCTGTGCATCTGTGAACTTGACCTTTACTGCCCTCCCAGCATTCCTGTAGGAATGAAATGAAGGCATGTATGTGAATTCATAGAGCAGTGCAGAGCAAATACAAATTAAATGCTTATTTTGGCATGGAGAAACATCTTATTAACTACATTGTCTGAATCATGCTAACCATTTTAAATAATATTTTATAATCGAACTTTAAAATGTTTGTAAATAAAGATTTGACAACATATATTGCTCTGGACATTTTCCTTTTTATTTTGGGAACAATGCACTTTAATGACCAACTGATGAGTGAACTTGGTACGGATCATTGGAAATGCCATTTTTCTCCCCTGTTCTTGGTATTAGAAAAAGTTTTAAACTCTTTCCTTCTTTTTTTAAAGTATCTTAAGGGCAGATAACTGTAGATTAACTCATTATTACCTTGTAAATGCTTATTACCAATGTAATTATGGCTTACTACATTGACACTAAGCATTGAAACATAACTTTTAAATCCAGTAGCCTCCTCTGGATGCCTCAGGGGGAAATTATTACATGCTAAATAGAAGGAAATTTCAGTTTAAGATTAAAAAAATTATCAAGATACATGCTTAGAGCTAACGTGAATGAGATATTATCAGAATCAGTGACTCCTTAGTTATTCTAAAACACAAGTGACATGCTTTCATCTTTACAGGCTTGACAAAGTTCAGACAAGCTGAGTTGAAATCTTTACAGATGAACTTTTTCAGGTTTACAAAGTTTCAGCCAATAAAAATAGCTTAAAGGATTATGAGAAAACCACTCCCGTGAAAACATTTCTAAAATAAATCTATCTGTCAGATGTCACTTGGTGAAATTGTGTTTAATGTAGACACAGAATTTAAGAGGCTGACTTATCCCTGATGCTGAGAAAGATTTAAGGCAAAATGAGAAGGGACAACAGAGGGTGAGATATTTAGATAGCACGACCAACTCAGTGGACATGAATCTGAGCAAACTCCGGGAGATAGTGAAGGACTGGGAAGCCTGAAGTGCTGCAGTCCATGAGGTCACAAAGAGTCAGACATGGCTTAGCAACAGAGCAACGACAGCATTAGCCACTCATTGAGTCAGGATCAAAGATGTTGTAAGACTGCGTCTCAGGTGAGGCTGGAGTGTACCAAGGGTAGTTTTATGGGGTATACGAAGCAAAGATTCCTTTTCGGAGAGTAGATACGAAAATAAACTAGTTTTTAAGTTTCCCTAGTTCCTCATAGAAATTGAGGAAGTAGGGCAGGGTGTGGTTCATGTCCAGTGGTGTGTTGTTAAACACTGAACAACTGGCTTTCAAAGTGGGTAGTGAGGAGACCCTAAGCTACAGTGTCTGCCGACTTCTGTAAACAATTCACGCGGCGGGTTTCATGCTACCAGCGTGAAAGCACTGAACACACAGATGAGTAGAGACACCGAGAATTGGCTCCCGCAAGCTGGCATCACTGGGCTCCAGCGCATCACTGACTCTCTGAATGATGCTGGCCTGTCTGTGCCTTACTCCCTTGTTGTTTAGTTGCCCAGGCATGTCTGACTCTTTTGCAACCCCATGGATTGGGAATTTCCAAGCAAGAATACTGGAATGGGCTGCCATTTCCTTTCTCCAGGGGATATTCCCGACCCAGGGATCAAACCCATGTCTCCGCCTGATTCTCCTGCATTGCAGGCAGATTCGTTACCGCTGAGCCACTAGAGAAGCCCCTACTTCCTTGCTGGCTCATCATAAAATGGAAACTGAGGGACATGGCAATAAATGCAGTTGAAGCTGATAGCGCAGAGGTGGCACACTGCACAGCTCGGAGGGTGGCAGCAGTGCCATTACTGCTGTAGTATGTGGAGGGCGCCCCCTGAAGTTGTGCGGGAGAAAAGCCTGCACAGCCATATATGCATATGGAAGATAGACTACACGTTCAGTTGCTTCACTTTTCTCCCTGCAAACACACTGAGCAACTCAAGGACCTCACATCATATCTATTGCTCTGTGCCAGGATGCTCGGCCAGCCCACTCCCCTCCTCCAATCTAAACTTGACCTGCTTCCGTTCGGGCTCTGGTATTCCTGGCTCTCTTCGTGGGCTCTGTGAACAGGATTAGAGGTGAATCGAGGTCGTGGGGGCATCTGATAGCTGCGTTGAGAAGCGTGAAGGTGTTCTAGGAAACAGCCTGGGAGGGAGGCTGGAGAAATCCCAGGGTGCCTGCAGCCCTGTCACCAGCCGCGGAGCCCTCAGGCATAGCATCCATTTTCCCGGGAAGGAAAAAGAATAAATCAGCGCTCCATGTGCAGCTGAGGTACCCTGAAGAGACCTCACAGCTCAGCTGGCTTCCCCAGTGAGTCATGGCTGCCTGAACCCCCGGGGGCCAGATGAACTCTGTGGGTGGCTCTGCGCGGGCAGTCACCCAGGGCTCATCCCCACTTGGTGGACAGGAGCTTTTAAATAGAAGAGCAGCAAGCCTGGTTGATGGATGGTGTTGTTTTAGACTTTCTACAGGGAAAAATTCACTTTGGGAGGACAGGGGAAACAGATTCACCTCTGGCGCTCAGCGCTCGCAAACCCAGGGATGGTCCCGGAGGGCAGGCCCAGCCCTCTGGGGGCACTGAGGGAAGCATCATCGGAAAGACAGGGATTCGGGGGTCCTGGTGGCAAGCAGGGCCAGGCTCTGCTGAGGGCACAGATCTCAGTGTGGTCTGTGTCTGCAGACCTTGTCCCAGCCACCTCCTTCCTCCCCGCCACACAACTTACACAGGCTTGTCACTTCTTCCAAGGAGGGGGGACCAAAAATGAACAAGAACGGAGGTGTGAGCACGCAGCATCATGGCTGCCATGAGTTCCCCGGCCAAAAATGCGCAAGGAAATGGTCCCTATACTTATGCTCTGAGAGTAGGGAATTCTTCAAAGAGAATGTCTAGCTATAAGGGTCTGTAGAATATGAGCACCATATATAGTATATAGAAGCTTTCGGTTGCAGGGACCATGAGATTGACTTGAAGGCAGCTTAAGAGAAAGAGCAAAGGCATGATGGTGGGGGGTAGTCAGTGGGGAAAGAGGTCATTGGCAGGTTGTAAGGCCATTTCACAGAAAGCAAAAGCAGAGAGGCTGCCGGGGCTGTGGACTGGAGCCAGGATGTGAGCCTGGGGGAACCTGTGTGCTACCAAGTTATGCTTCTCTAGCTGCAGAAGAGGCCTTTGCACATAGAGCCACAGGACAGAAGAGGGTGTCCTGAATTTTCCACATTCCAGTCCAGGCATGAAGATTTCTCTTTCTGTTGGTGTCTACAAGAGTTTCCTAGCTCAGGTCAGGTGCTACCCCTGCTGGGTCAGCTGTGGAAAAGGCACAGTGTCTGGGCAAAGATTCTAATTTCATCTAACTGAGGTCTCTTCAGCCTGAAAATGTGAGTTCTGTTTTGCTTTCTACTGGAATCCCTCTTCATCCATGAAAACATACATCAGAGTGGAAAAGTCAGGGACTTGAATCAGCAAATCTGGGCACAGACCTCATTTTCCCTCTTATTAGTTGTTTAACAAATAATGACCTGCTCTGAAACTCAATTTTGTCTTTATCCTAACAAGAGATTCATGTTCTCGGGCCCAGAGGTCCTCAGAGTCCTGGGACCCTCAGCACTAGCCTCCTCTGAGAACTTGCTAGAAGGGGAAGGGGCTCACTGACCTGTGTTTTAACAAGGCCTCCCTGAGGACACATGCTGTGTGTGAGAGCCTCTGCCCCAGAGCTCTGCAGGGAGCCTCTGCACCCTGAACGGTGGACCACAGAGTCCTGGCTGAGGTTGCTTTGGGCCTGCCACCCCACTTCCATCTTCTCCCACAACGGTCTGTACAAGCAAACCCTACGGAGGAAGACTTTGGAGTCCAAAATCTTTGTATTTTTCACAGGGAGAAGTGGGGTCTCTCCATCCTAAATCAATTGAGGGTTAAAGCCTGGAGGTATTTGAAGGAATAGGGCGTTCAGTGACCGAGGAGGGCATGGAAATCCACTCCAGTATTCTTGCCTGGAGAATCCCATGGACAGAGGAGCCTGGCAGGCTACAGTCTATGGGGTGGCAAAGAGTAGGACATGATTGAAGCGATTTAGCACGTAGGCATACATCTCCTGGCTAGGTGCTTTTGAGCTGCAGAAAATTGCAGGCCCAGCCTGATGCTAGCAGAGTTGAAGGAAGTTCTTAGGAAAATGTCTCTGCCCTCCTAGAGCTCCTAAATCCTGAAGGAGGAGAGGGAAACTGCAGACCATATCTCCTCCACTCCAAAGGAGAGGCAAACCAGACAGGAGAGTGGAAGCCTGCAGCTTCAGACAGGATGGGACAAAACTCTAAATACTGTGCTGACACTATGCCAGTAACTGGGGGTAAATGGAAAGTGCTGGGATAAGACCCAGATGGATTTGTGGCTTTGAAAGGATGTGGACGAACAGGGTTGACAGCAATTGCTGGAAAAAATAAATGAGGGTGTTTGAGATTCTCTTTGGAATATACATAAGCATCATGGGTGCTTTATAAGGAGCTGCCACTTTTTGAGCGTCTGTATGAGCCAGACTCTTTCCAAAGCAATGACAGAAGGTGACATGAAATTTTCATGAACACTTTGAGGAGTTTATTCTAATTCGTATGCTACACGGAAGGATATGGACGTTCAGGGGAGGGGTACTAAGTTGCCAAAAGCTGCACAGAGAAGTAGCATTGCCCAGCAGAGTCAGGGCCCCCAGGCACAGCTTGCTGACCCCAAAGCCAAGTTGTAGCCGCTGCTTTTGCATGGGAGTGATTTTAACAACACATTAATCCCTAAATCGGGGAGAGTACTCATTTCCTTCTGGGAAGCAGTCCCTGAGCTTTGCAGATTGCAGTTCATCAGCCCACATGAATCCCACACAGGGGACCTGGCCAGAGAGTCTGGGAGACTCACAGACCTGCTGTTTGAGAGCCAGAAGGCCACTTTGCTGAGCTGGCATGTATGTGGCCCTGTTTCGTTACTTGGAATTCAAGCCAAGATGAAGTCCCAGGGCTCAGTTTTGCTCCTCAGGCAAAGCTCTAGACAGCACCTAGGAAAGGGCTTTGCCATAGAAAGGCCACTGCATCCCTGGGCTCCATTCAGAAGGGTGGCCACCATGGGTCTCTTTGGGGGCAGGGGGCATCCTCCAACCCTGTGAGCTTAATCAGAGCCATTCATTGCCTTGGTCTCTCCCTCACACACACACCCGTTTATGAGCATGAATCACAGATCTCCAAACAAGAAGCATGAACTATATTAATTTTTTTCACACCCACTGCAAAGCCCAGCTCCTTCCCAGCCTCCCTTCCAGCTGTCTGGATGTCAAGTGGATTCTGACTCTCTGAGGAGAGGAGCAGGACTGGTGGAGCTATTCAGTCAGCCCCCAGGAGGTTTGACACTTGCAGCAATTTGTAGTGAAATTACCAGCTGAAGTTGGTTTAGATACTGGCTGGAGCCCTCCCTGAAGGGTGTGGTGTGAGAGCCCAGCAGTTTGCCATAGGTGAGAGTCTTATAGCGGAGGACTTCGCTGAAGATCAGGTTAGGGAGACAAAGGGGTGGGGTTTGTACCATCGAGGCTGTCAGCCCCCAGATGCTGTGCTTGGGGTCACCATAGTTCTTTTTTTCAGCCTCTAGAAATATATTGCTATTCATTCTGATAAAACTAGGAGATGCACAGGCTGGCTGGGATCAGATCATCTCATGGGTCAAATTTATGCAGGGAGAGGGAGGAATGGAATCTGTAGACTCAATTGTGCTCTGGATCTTCATAGATTTAAGTCGATTTAATTAAGATTTGGGGATTCCATGGTGGCTCAGAGAGTAAAGTATCTGCCTGCAGTTTGGGAGACCTGAGTTTGATCCCTGGATCGGGAAGACCCCCTGGAGTAGAGAATGGCTACTCACTCCAGTATTCTTGCCTGGAGAATCCCATGGACAGAGGAGCCTGGGCTACATTCCTTTGGGTCCAGAGAGTGGGACATGACTGAGGGAACTAAACTTCAGTTAAGATTTAATTCCTAAAGTAGGGATTAATGCTCACCCTTAAGGCTTGTGATTGGGGAGTTGCTGTAGATGAAATGTTATCTGAAATGCTGTTGAAGCTGAACCGGACCTCCGTAGGCTGTTGACTAAAAATATCTATAGTCACAACCTAAAAGTTGAACATTATGCTTTATTCCACAGGAATCTTTGGGCCTTCAAGCCCAGGAATCAGCATCTCAAGTGACCCTGAGAGTACTCCTCTGAGGAGGGGAGAGGAAAGCCAGGACATATATAGGAGTTTGGCAACAATGGGCAGGTAGTCTGAACATCAAAAGATTATCACTGATTAAGGAAAATCAGATATCTCAACTTAAGGAATTTAGCACTTTCTTCTGTATGGAAAGATGCAAGAGTCTGGGCTCCCTGAAATCATTCCTTTCATATGCATCTCAGCTATCTGGGGCTAGTAACCTGTGTTTTTCCATCCTGAGTTTCCTCAGGGCTCACCCTAGGGTAGTGGTCTGCTGTCTGCTAGACTGCAGATATTCTTTCCCTTCCTGAATTCGCTCAGGGGCTCACCAGCTTGCCAATGGCTATGGCTGCAATTGCTGATGATTGTGACATCCTTTGTTTACGGATACAGCAGGCAGTATTCCATTTATC
Organism: Moschus berezovskii; assembly: GCF_049115385.1. Classification (NCBI taxonomy): domain Eukaryota; kingdom Metazoa; phylum Chordata; class Mammalia; order Artiodactyla; family Moschidae; genus Moschus; species Moschus berezovskii. The sequence goes on along the minus strand of NC_142480.1, from coordinate 57,170,118 downwards.
AGGGCTTCCCAGGAACCTGCCTGCCAGGGCAGGAGATGTAAGAGATGCAGGTTCCGTCCCTGAGTTGGAAAGATCCCCTGGAGAAGGGAATGACAACCCACTCCAGGGTTCTTGCCTGGAGAATCCCGTGGACAGAGGAACCTGGCAGGCTATAGTTCATGGGGTCGCAAAGAGTCAGACTTAACTGCAGCAGCTTAGAAGCAGCAGCAGCAGGATTCCATTTATCAACTCCTGCTGCTGCTGCTGTTGCTAAGTCGCTTCAGTCGTGTCCAACTCTGTGCAATCCCATAGACGGCAGTCCACCAGGTTTCCCCGTCCCCTACACTGAGTTAAATCTCAGAGGTGGAGCTTTGGGTGAAGTAGAAAAGAAAAGCTGTATTGCTTTGCCAGGCAAATGAGGACACAGTGGGCTAATGCCCTCAAAACTGTGTGTCCCACCTGGAGGGGTAGTGAGGAGTTTTATAGTAATGGTTCAAAGAGGGTGTGATCAGCTCATGAACATTCTACTCATTGGTTGGTGGTAAGTTAAGTGGGTGGAGAAGGCAATGGCAAGCCACTCCAGTACTCTTGCCTGGAAAATCCCATGGATGGAGGAGCCTGGTAGGCTGCAGTCCAGTGGGGTCGCTAGGGGTCGGACACGACTGAGCGACTTCACTTCCACTTTTCACTTTCACACATTGGAGAAGGAAATGGCACCCCACTCCAGTGTTCTTGCCTGGAGAATCCCAGGGATGGAGGAGCCTGGTGGGCTTCCATCTATGGGGTCACACAGAATCGGACACGGCTGAAGTGACTTAGCAGCAGCAGCAGCAAGGTAAGTGGGACACAGTATCATCAACCTTCTGGTTCCAACCGATCTGGGGGTCTGCCTGTTTGTGGGCAGCATACGGTTACCTTCTTCCACCTGGTAGGGGTTTCAATATCTGCAAAATGGCTCAAAGATATTGTTATGTATATCCCTTGAGGGGGCCCCAGGACCCTACCCAAGGCTGCACTATTGTTTCTAAACTGTTCGTCCCTTGTCTCTGCCTCCCCTCCATTCCCCAGTTAACATCTGTTTGAACCTGCCCAACTTGGGGGGAGGGCCTGATGCTGAGGGGTGAGTCCATGCTCTGGGCCTGGTCGGGAGCAGAAGGGCTCAACTGAGGCTTAGTGGAGAGACTTAACCAGCCTTCTGTTCAGATGGAGACTGTGTCAATCTTTTTAGCTGCTGACTTAGCCTCCTACCCGTTTTTCAACTCTAGAGTTGTTTTCCTTAAGGGCCTGGGAGGCATCAAACCTCAGGGGGCCTCCAGGGGGCTTGCACCCTCTCCACTTGTCTCAGTGGGCGCTGTAGCCCAGGGGCTCCAGTGGTAACTGCCATAGGTTCTTTATAACCTTGTCTACTTCTTCCTGCAAAAGAAAAGAGGCTTCCCTGGTGGCTCAGTGGTAAAGAATCTGCCTGCCAATGCAAGAGATATGGGTTTGATTCCTAGTCCAGGAAGATCCCCTGGAGTAGGAGGTGGCAATCCACTCCAGTATTCGTGCCCGGAAAATCCATGGACAGAGGAGCCTGGCAGTTACAGTCCATGAGGTCGCAAAGAGTCAGACATGGCTGAGTGACTGAACACCAAAACTGGACCTCAGGGAAGATCATGGAGGCAGAATGAAGTCTATTTCCTGTCGTCAGAAAATAGGGGTCACAGAAAGACTTTGTGCCCTGGAGTCCCACAGAGTCCTGCTTGGTATTAGTGTCTCATTTAATATCTACAACTAACCTAGGTTTGGTGCTTCTAAGTCTCATCTGACAAAAGAGCAAAAAAGAAAATCCAAACATTTGGCAAGCACAGTAATGGACGGCATAAAAATCAATGTTGAGGGCTTTGTCTAGTACGCTTATCATTATCCACTAGAAAATATTTCATGTAATATCTTTTAAGAATTTATGTTCAGGAAAAAATTTCCATAAAAGACCCTGTTTCCTTCCTTGAGTCGCTGTATCTGATTAAGTGGTCACGCAGCTCGTCATGTTTCCCTTTTCCCCCAGGCTGCCAGGAAGACCAGAGTAATAATCAGTGGTCAGGGATTGTAATCAGCCCATTGCCTAGCATTGTTTCTTTCTCCTTTCTTTCAGCTGCTTTGTTTTCTCTATGCAACTTGTTTATACAGGGAGACCTCGGAGTCTTTGGGAACTGGAGGTCAGCTGTGAATAAATGAAAGAAAGTGAAGTTGCTCAGTGGTGTCTGACTCTTTGCAACACCATGGACTGTAGCTACCAGGCTCCTCTGTCCATGGGATTTTCCAGGCAAGAGTACTGGAGTGGGTTGCCATTTCCTTCTCCAAGGGATCTTCCTGACCCCGGGATCGAACCCAGGTCTCCCACATTACAGGCAGACGCTTTACTGTCTGAGCCACCAGGGAAGCCAAATAAATACAAGACTATAATAATAATTTAAAAAAATAAAGCAAACCAACAGAACCACATAAGTGGCAGAGCCTGACCTGGGTAGAAACTCTGATTCGAAAAACATCTCTGCACTGCCCTTTCCGTTCATCCTGGTGTGATTCTGAAAGAGGATACCCTGAGGGCTAGGCAGGCTTTTGGTCCCTGAGATGTGGTGGCAAAGGACTGGGGCCATAGTGGCCCCACCGCGGTGCCCTCACCTGCCTGGACCACAGGGAGCTCAAGCCTTATCAGGGCAGAATGGTCTGGCAGTGGCTGGCCATATGCCACTAATTTTCTGTCCGAAAAGCAACGCAGCAGGCTTTCCTCGAGGGGGAAATTTAATTACCAGAAATTAACAAACATATTTGGAAAGAAAGGTAGAGCAGTTATTCTTCAATTAGAGAAAAGCCGGCTTTAATCACCTTCCTGCCAGATGCCCTATTGGGAGGTGGGTGCTTGTGCAAACGAAGGCTGGAGCAGGGAACTAGAAAAGGAGCTTAGGCTCTGGGTGTCCCTCCCAGTTGTATGGGCTACCAGGTTAAACCCCTGATTCAAGGCTTACTCATGATGGCAAGCCATTTTCAGGTCTCCAAATCTTCCTTCCATAAATACAATGTTGCTTCAAGTCTGCTGGAGCCAGGGAGTTTAGGCAGAGTCGATTCTTTGGTCTGCGGCCGCCCCTGGCCAGAACAGCAGACGGGTTCAACCATCTTCTGCTGAAAAATGCCATCCTCCTCACACCCACCTCCCAGGAAAGAATCCTATGTGTGGCTGTGTACATTTCAGACTGTGTTTGCACATGTGTGTTAGTGAGCAAGTGTGTGTGATGGTGTGCATTAAGGTGGGTGAGTTCACATCTGTGTGCCTCATGAGGAAATGTATGTGAGTGTGTGGCGGTGTCTGTCGAGATGTGTGGTGACTGAGCATGTGATCGTGTCAGTGAGTGTGTCAATGAGTATCAGTAAGTGTATCAATGAGTTGGCACATACATGTGTGTTTGTGTGCCTGTGTGTGCGTTTGAACTGCATGAGTGAGAATCCATGTGTGAGTCTGTATGAGTGTGTGCTTGAGTGAGTTTTTGAATGAGCATGGATGTGAGTGCGTGTGTCAGTGTATTCCTGTGTGTCTGATGGAGTCTCTGCAGCTGCTTTAGTGGGAGGCATGGAGGGAGGAGACAGAACCCGAATGTTCAGATTGCTTGACCTTGCCCTGAACTGACAGAAAAGAGAGCGTGGAGCTGAAATGATTGACCTGGAAGGAGATGCCTTCCCATCTCCCACACACACACAACTACCCATAAATAAATAAGGGACGGCAGACAGACGCAGAAAATAAGATTATGGTGTAATCTTTCCATTAAAGCTTCCCACACGGGGCTCCACAGCTAATCAGGCACATGGAATAGCCCACAGCCAGGTTCCCGAAGAGTTCTGGCCCGCCCTGGCTTGTTCTGAATTTCAAGAATGGGGTTCTGGAGCAGGAGGCATGTTAGTGACCAGCAGGACACTGACATCGTCTTAGTCGTTAAAGGGTGAAGTCCACGAGAGGGATCTGGTTTCCCTTACATCCTGAGGACACAGAGTGAACCCAGGGCAGAGCTGGGGCTCAGGTCCAAGTTCTTGGTGTCCAGGCAGAATGTGGTTTACCCGGGTTTCCTCGGGGCTGCTGCTGCCCTCTCACGCCTTGCCCTGCCTTCGTGTTGATCCCTACTTTGCCAGCCCTTCTAGCTTGTGGCCAGATTATTTACATGATGCTATGACCCTTTCCCTTTTTAACCTCTCTCTATCCATCACTACCTTCATCAATCTTAAAATTCCCTTGAATGCGTTAACTCCTCTATTGAGAGATGGTCAGTGGCTTCCTATGACCTAGAAAATGAAATCCAAGATATTTAATTTCATCCAAGTTCCACTGCAGTCTAATTTCTAACTTCCTTATTTCCTATGTACCTTCCTTGATTAAACTGGTTTACTAATTGCATTAATGATGTACTCTATTTATTCTCTCTTTCATGCAACAAATATATATTTAGTATCTTCCATGTCCCAGTCAATATGCTAGACACCATAATAATAACACACTTAACAAGTGCCTACTCTGTGCCAGTACACTTCTAAATTCTGTAGATGAAATAATGTACACGGCTTCTACATGTACAACAGCAGGGGGTGCCATATACACAGAGGACAAAGGATGGTGGCTTTTGGGTCTTGAAACAGCACTGCATGTAATCTTCACAACAATCTTAAAAGAGAAATGGTTATAATTAACTCACAGCTAGTAAGAGCTTTTGCGGTTTCCTGGTTGGTGCTAGTGGTAAAGAATCTACCTGCCAATGCAGGAGACGCAAGAGACACAGGTTTGATCCCTGGGTTGAGAAGATCCCCTTGAGTAGGAAATGGCAATCCACTCCAGTATTCTTGCCTGGAAAACCCCATGGACAGAGGCGTCTGGAGGGCTACCGTTGATGAGGTCTTAACGTCGGACATGACTGAGCGACTGAGCATGCACGCACGCACCGCTGAAGGAACGAAACCACGCCGATATTAAAAGAGAGGCTCGTTACAGAGTGCGTTTCAGTGTGCGCATCGAGACTCGAGGCTCGTCTTTAGAACCCTTATGCCTCACCTCTGTGCCACCACCCCTCCAAACGTGTATTATCTCACTGAATACTCACAACTGTGCCCTAAGGCAGCTGTATCACTGTTACACGGATTAAAAAAAATCACAAGGCTCAGAAAAGTTAAATGATTTGCCAGATATGTTTCTAGCCCAGATTTGAACCCGGTATGTCAGTTTTCTAAAGCCAACAGAGAATCAATCTAATTTTAGTTAGTGTTTCTTTTGGCAAAAACACTAAGTTTGGACCCCCAAAATCACGGACTGTGACCTTGCCACTGTCCAGCCCTGGTGTCTCTTCTCTCTGCCACTTAGTGTCCTCATTATAAATATAAAAGGATTTGACGACACCAGCACTTCTCAACCTTGGATGTACCAGAGAAGGATCCGGGGGGTCTCAAAAAAATACACCTATCTGCAATGTACACCTAAAAGTTGACTTAATTGATTCATGTATGGGCTCCGGCAATAATGTTTCTCTATAGCTCCCCAGAATTTAAAGGCATAGTCAGGGTGAGACTCTTGGATATGCTATAATCACCTCCTTGGGAGACTGACTTCTGTTGTTTTCCTCACTTCAGCGTCTTCTTTTTTTTTTGGTGCTCAAATCAATGTGTGGTTTCTTCTCCTTGAAAGGCGTGGTTCTTGGGCATGACATTAGGCAGGATCAACTAGGTTGTGCTGCGATAGCAAATGAGCTTGACATCTATCCTACGTTCTATTTCTCACTCATGGCAGCTTGGCTGAAGCTTTAGTCCGTGTTGCTTTCACTCTTGGGTCCCAACTGACATAAAGGCACCTATCTGGAAGATCACTGCTGCTGCTGCCAAGTCACTTCAGTCGTGTCCGACTCTGTGTGACCCCATAGACGGAAGCCCACCAGGCTCCCCCGTCCCTGGGATTCTCCAGGCAAGAACACTGGAGTGCGTTGCCATTTCCTTCTCCAATGTGTGAAAGTGGAAAGTGAAAAGTGAAAGTGAAGTCGCTCAGTCGTGTCCGACCCTTAGCGACCCCACAGACTGCAGCCTACCAGGCTCCTCCATCCATGGGATTTTCTAGGCAATAGTACTGGAGTGGCTTGCCATTGCCTTCTCTGGGAAGATCACTAGCAGATGAAAAAGATGACAAAAGGTGTGCAGGGAAAAATGGAGAAACCCTGAGAGTGATGGCTACCAGTGATTAGACTAGTCAATGTTGCTTTCCAAAATCACTTGGTAAGTAATGAAACCACAGGCTGGAACTCAATTCATCCTGTTCTCAGAGCTTGAAAATATTACCTCTACCTTCAACAAAAGCTGTTTCAAGAGTGCAAGGGAATCTTATGGGAGGCTGAGGAGGCCCAGCCTGTGTTATTTTGATTCAGTGTGACTAAGCAAAAACGCAGAAATCTGCATTTTAAAAAGCCTTTCTCCACCAGGGAATTCTTTTTTTTTTTAAAGCTTTTTATTGGAGTATAGTTGCTTTACAATGTTATGTTAGTTTCTGCTGTACAGCAAAGAGAATCAGCTATACGTATACATACAATGTTGTTGTTTAGTCCCTAAGTCACGTCTGACTTTTTTGCAACCCATAGCCCATGAGGTTCCTCTGTCCATGGGATTTTCCAGGCAAGAATACTGCAGTGGGTTGCCATTTTCTTCTCCAGGAGGTCTTCACAAGCCAGGGATAGAACACAAGTCTTCTGTCGTGTCTGCTGCCGTGTCTCCTGCATTGCGGGCTAATTCTTTACCACAGAGCCACTGGGGAAGCCATATGTATACATGTATTTCTTCTTTTTTGGAGTTCTTTCCCATTTAGGTCACCACAGAACATTGAGATTCTCATTAGTTATCTATTTCATACATAGCAGTGTTTATCTGTTGATCCCAATCTCCTAAATCATCCCACCATCCTTCACCACCTTGGTGTCTATATATTTATTTTCTACATCTGTATCTCTATTTCTGCTTTGAAAATAGGTTCATCTGTACCACTTTGCTAGGTTTCACATATATGCATTGATATATGGGTTTGCTTTTCTCTTTCTGACTTATAATACTTAACTGTGTATGCCAGTCTCTAGATCCATCCATATTTCTGCAAATAGCACAATTCTGTTCCTTCTTATGGTTGAGTAATATTCCATTGTGTGTGTGTGTGTGTGTGTGTGTGTGTGTGTGTGTGTGTGTGTGTATCACATCTTCTTTATCCACTCCCCTGTTACGGACATTTAGGTTATTTCTTTGCCTGGCTATTGTTAACAATGTTGCAATGAACATTGGGGTGTATGTATCTTTTTGAATTCTGCTTTTCTCTGGATATAAATACCCAGGAGTGGGAATATTCCCTGGTGGCTCAGATGGTAAAGAATCCACTTGCAATGCAGAGACCCAAGTTCAATCCCTGGTTCAGGAAGATCTCCTGGATAAGGGAATGGCTACCCACTTCAGTATTCTTGCTTGGAGAATTCCACAGACAGAGAAGCCTGCTGGGCTACAGTCCATGGGGTCGCAGAGTTGGACATGACTGAGTGACTAATACTTTCACACTTTCAACCAAATTACAAATACATTCATTCTAGAGCTTGGTGTTATAGGGTCTAATCCTTTTTCATGAACTTCTCAGCTCTGTACTGATCCAACCACCTTATTCCCTCCTCTCATATCCCTTCTCTAATCTGCGTGTCTAGTCCCCACTAGCTACAAGCTGTATAGACAGGAACATTCCCAGGTTCTGGGAGCCCAGAAAGAAAACCTCCCATTTTTATCTTTGGTTAAATGGAATTCTCTCCCAGCAGAGGGGGTTTCTGTTCACAATTGTGCTTCCCATGGTCTACTTGATTCTACATGATCTGCTCCCTGGTTCCCTCCCAAAGTCATCTTCTAGCATCCTGTTCCCCCCACCCGCCCCTGCAAGTATTTGCTGATAGTTGCAATGGCTGTCTTTCCATGTACTTCAGCACATCTAAAGAGTTCTTTTTCAATTTATTAAAAAGACCTTTTTATACACGAAGTGATCACTGTTCCTTAAGTGAAAGAATATGGGACAGTGGAAGGTCTTGGGCTTTTCAAGCACATGATGGCTGCTGACAGCAGAGTTTTGAAGTGAGCCTGCCTGGGTAAGAACCCTAGTTTTGCTATGCAGTAGCCATAGCAACATATTAAGTTACTTAGCCTTATGGGGTCCCAATTTTATTACCCATAAAATGCAGATAAGGGTAGGACTGTTCCAAGCATAACATGACAACAAAGGTAAATGTTTGCTATTACACTGGAAGCCAGGCAGACTTGGATTAAAGACCCCCTTCTGCAGTGTGCTTAAAGTTAACTGCGGGAAGTCTCAGATTCCCCATCAACAAAATAAATGTAAAATTGTCTGCCTCCTAGGGAGTGATGTGGAGAGAGTACAGATGTTGATGTTTAGAAAATTCCCCAAACATTTTCTGAAATTTAGGAAATACTTCAAACACTTAGTCCAGGAACATGCATTGCTGATGAACCCAGGTCTTGTTGCCTCCTAGAACCCCGGATGCCTGATATACCTAGACTGACTGCTGGAGAGAATGTGGTTGGCACAGGGAGGGCCTGCAGAATTTTCATCTACTGAATGACTGTGGGGTCCCAGGAAAATGTAGTACATTCCACAGTCACATTGAAAGAAGGCTTTTCTTTTGGGAGAGGGATTGATTGAGAGTTTGGCATGGACATATACACACCACTGTATTTGAAATATACACCAATAAGGACCTACTGTATAGTACAGAGAACTCTGCTTAATGTTCTGTAATAACCTAAATAAGAAAAGAATTTGAAAAAGAGTAGATATAAGTATATGTATAACCGGTTCACTTTGCTGTACACCTGAAGCTAACACAACATGGTTAATAAACTCTGTGTGTGTTAGTCGCTCAGTCATGTCCAACTCTTCGTGACCCCATGGGCTGTAGCTCACCAGGCTCCTCTGTCCATGGAATTCTCCAGGCGAGAATACTGGAGTGAGTTGCCATTCTCTTCTCCAGGGGATCATCCCAACCCAGGGATTGAACCCAGGTCTCCCACATTGCAGGCTGATTCTTTCCTCTCTTAGCAACCAGGGAAGTCCCATTAATCAACTATACTCTGATATAAAATAAAAATACAAAAAATCCAGAAAAAATAAAATCAGAAAACTGCTTACAACATCTTTCAGGAAATGACCCTACACTGTGCCTACCTCTCACTCATAGTCTTAACAAGATTGCAAGTGCCTAGGGTAAGTGTGACTCTCACCCCAGGTCATTGTTTCTGGCTGAGTCTATTGACTGCAGTCAGAGAATCCTTTTTTAACATGGCGCTTCGTGACAAAGCATTGATTAACCAGTGTTTGCAAGCCTGCTGAAACCCATTTACTCTTTCCCCAGGAAGAGATCCCTGGGCTGAACTTAGGTTTCGATCCATCACACATCATGCCCTGAGAACCTCATCTCAGAGCCCTGACCCTGGTCTTTTATTGGCTTCACCTTTGTCACGTCTGTAGTGAGTTTATTACATCACAGTCAGCCAAAAGGACTCAGTGGGTCCAGGTGAACCAGAGATGTATTTCCTCCCCTTTATCTTCTTCAAACCTTTGTCTAAGAACAGCAAAAGGGAAAAAAAAGCCAACAACCAGAGGTTGGAGTCTTCATCCCTGCTTACTTTACTGCCTGAATGTAATTTGAGGAGATGCACTAAAAAGGTCAAAAATGAACAGATTGGAATGAGTGTTTCAATCCTTCAGAGATGGACTCACCAGGAGGCCATCTTTAAAATGTTTGGGATTGACCGTGTTGTGTTAGAACCTCAGAGCAATGGTTCTTGTCCTCATCCTTGGATGCAAAACTGCCCACTGAAGTACTCTGGGCAGAAAGGCCCCCTTTTCTGTTTCTACCTCCACAGCAGAGGCCCCCAGGGCAGATGCATCTCTGTTGACTGTGTGTGCCATTTTTGGGCTTGGTGCTTTCGTGTCTTCAAGCCGTTCATCTGACTGGTCAAGGCTGATTCGGAGGACCTGGTTCCTGACCACCAAGGATGCCTGATGCCAAGCCAGAAAATGTCTGTCTCCACTCTTGACAAGGGAGTCTGAAAATTTTGTAAGAAAAATATCCCAGCAACATTCCAGTGTGTCTGCTCATGCTGCCACCTCCTGCTGCCCTTGAACTTTCAGCTGGACCCAGGATTCCTTTTCACTTCCTGCTCTAAGCCGTTGTCCGTTGCTCAACACCCACCAGCTGTGGCCCAGCTGTTAGACTCCACATCAAAGGTGGCAGCGTGCACCTGGCGTGTGAGCTGATTTCCCCGCTGCTTCTTACCATGGTGCATTAAGCCTTCTGTGTCTTCATTTTGCAAGCAGCTCTATAAATGTCAAATATTATTAACTGAGCCTGTGAGAGGTGGGAAAGGCAAAGGATTTGAGAAGACTGAAAAATGGAAGAAAACTTTGAAAATATTTTTTTCCCTTTCTCCCCACCCTTGTTCTTTGTTTTTCTGGCTGCCACTTTAATTCAGATACCGAGACTAGCAATCAAAACATTGCAATGGCCATCCCCATAAACACGGAAGCTGACACACATATGAAGCATTAACTGTCTTGAAAGAAAACCTTGAGAGTTCCTTGGACTCTCAAGGAGATCAAATGTCAACCCTAAAGGAAATCAACCCTGAATATTCATTGTAAGAACTGAGGCTGAAGCTGAAGCTCCAATACTCTGGGCACCTGATGAGAAGCGCCAACTCATTGGCCTAGACTCGGATGCTGGGAAAGATTGAGGGCAGGAGGAGAAGGGGACAACAGAGGATGAAATGGTTGGATGACATCACTGACTCAATGGACATGAATTTGAGCAAACTCTGGGAGACAATGAAGGATAGGGGAGCCTAGTGTGCTGCAGTCCTTGAAGTTGTAAAGAGTTGGGCATGACTTAGCCACTGAACCACAAGATGATGATGATTATTATTGCTCATATTAGCAATGACTTTAACATATAAGATAGAAATGGAGGCCAATGTGATTTATTATATTTAAAGAACTTTCAGTCTACTAACGTGAAAAATGAAACCCACAGTATACATGGTGTCAATTTAACCAGGAATAGTTCTGTTTTCTCCAAGATGGCTAAGTATGCCAGTGCACGTATATCCAATCATGCTAGACATCAGAGATGTTTCTACAATAATCTCTTAACTCCTTGTTTTTAGTCTCATACTTTCTGATACATTCTCTCATTTCCAAGTGATAGTCTTTAAATGCAAGTCATGTTAATTAATTTTCTTGTTATTTTTGTTAAAATCCTTTGAAGAAATAGAGGAAAGAAAGACAGCTCACTCGAATGTAAGCTGAATCTTCCTGAATTCAACCTTTCAAAGCTAAAAATTCTTAAAACAAACAAACACACACACAACTGCATGAGCTTCATTGGCATTGGTGGCTCAGTGGTAAAAATTCTGCTTGCCAATGAGGGTGACACAGGTTCGACCCCTGGTCCAGAAAGATCCCACACGCTGCGGATCATCTAAGCCCATGAGGCACGTTTATTGATCCTGTGCTCTAGAGCTGGGGAGCAGCAAATACTGAGCCCAAGAGCCACAGCTACTAAAGTCCATGTGTCTAGAGCCTATGTTCCACAACAAGAGAAGCCCCAGCATGGAGAAGCCCATGCACCGCAACTAGAGAGTAGCCCCCGCTTGCCACAACTAGAGGAAAGTCCTGTACAGCAATGAGGACACAGCCGAAAAAAGAAAAAAACTGTGTTATCAACCATTCATTGAATGGCATAGACAGATAAAATGTTTGTCCCAAGAGCAGAAAACTTTCAAGAATACATTGATATAATGACTCGTTTTTAAAATAGTTTTGATTTTTGGAAGAGATTTTGTGAATGTGCATACCTTCCACTCACTCATTTCATTCATTAATAGCCAATATGTTAAACTTCGAATAAATTATTTGTCTTCCTGGTGTTTTGCCTTCTTTGGAATGTAAATATTCAATAACCAAACCCAAGGGAGTATTAATAAGTGAAAGCTTTCAAAGTGCAAGATGTCACATGAATACTGGGTTATTTATGTTATTTAGCTGAGTATTTAAACCCATTCAAGCTTTTCTCTTTAATTGATCTCAGCTAAAATCCTGGGGCTATCTGGCTGGATTCCAAGCCTGCTGGATTAATTTTAGCAAGGCCAGGCTTCTCCCAAAGGGAACACTTGCTGGTAAGCTAAGAGTTATTTACCTCATACAAATTTCTAAACACATTTTCAAAATTGATTTCAATAAGCACCACACTTTGAGGTACTATCTGAATATGATTTATAGTTAAACAAAGGCTTATACTACATAGACATACTATATTGTATGAATTATCGATTGCTGGTATAACAAATTAGCATAATTTTAATGACTTACAAAAACAAATATGAATTTATTATCTTAGAGCTCTAGAGTCCCTTGGACTGCAAGGAGATCTAACCTGTCCGTCCTAAAGGAAATCAGTCCTGAATGTTCATTGGAAGGACTGATGTTGAAGCTGAAACTCCAATACTTTGGCCACCTGATGTGAAGAACTGACTTATTTGAAAAGACCCTGATGCTGGGAAAGATTGAAGGCAGGAGGAGAAGGGGACGACAGAGGATGAGAAGGCTGGATGGCATCACCGACTCTATGGACATGAGTTTGGGTGAATTCCGGGAGTTGGTGATGGACAGGGAGGCCTGGCATGCTGCAGTCCATGGGGTTGCAAAGAGTCGGTCACGACTGAGCGACTGAACTAACTGACTAGAGGTCAGAAGTTCCAAATAGGTTTCACTGGGTTCAAATTAAGGTGTCAGCAGGGCTGTGCTGGGCTTCGCAGATGGCTCAGTGGTTAAGAATCCACTTGCCGATGGGAGTTCAATCCCTAGATTGGGAAGATACCCTGGAGAAGGAAATGGCAACCCAGTAATTTTGCTGGAAAATACCATGGACAGAGGAGCCTGGCAGGCTGCAGTCCATGGGGTCAGAAAGAGTCAGACGTGACTGAGCAACTGAACAACAACGACAAAAATCATGAATGTAAAACTAAGCCAAAAAATAAATATTATTTAGGAAGAGAGAAAGTTACAAAATATTGGAAAACATTGTAAACATCACAAAATCTGGAGTTATGGCATAATATAGTTTTCATTAGGTAACAAACAAACTTCTCTAATACATCTCCCCTTTATTTTTGACTATATATTCTTTCATCATTACTTCAATTGTGATTGACATATAACATATCAATTTCAGATATAGGTCATGATGATTTGATAGATATAATGATACACACATTGAGACTTGATCGCAACAATAAGTGAAATGCTTTTCCCACATTGATTGAGATGCCTATAGGATTTTAATTCTTAATTTTGTTAATGTGGTATATCACACTGATTGATTTGCATATTTGAACCATCCTTGCATTCTTGGAATAAATTCCACTTGATCATGGTGTTTGATCATATTAATGTATTATTGAATTTGGCTTGCTAATATTTTGTTGAGAATTTTTACATGTAAGTTTATTAGAAATGCTGTATAATAATGTTCTTTTCTTGTGGCATACTTGTCTGGTTTGGGTTTGCCTTGTAAAATGAATTTGGAAGAATTCCTTCTGCTTTTTGGAAGAGTCTGAGAATGATTGATAGTAATTCTTCTTTGAATGTTTGGAAGAATTCACAAGCGAAGACATCTGGTCCTGGACATTTATTTTTGGGGAGGTTTTTGATTATTGATTCAGTCTTCTTTCTTGTAATCAATCTGTTAAGATTTTCTATTTCTTTATTTCTTTTTGGTCATACTGCATGGCTTTCTAGATCTTAGTTTCCCCATCAGGGATTGAATGTATACCCCCTGCAGTGGAAACAGAGTCCTAACCACTGGACAACCAGGGAGTTCTCCAGACTTTCTATTTTTTCATGATTCATTTTCGGTAGGTTGTGTGTTTCTAGGAATTTCTCTATTTCTTATAGGTTGTCAAACTTGTTGGTATATAGTTAGTTCATAGTAGTCTCTTTGCATTTCTGTGGTATCAGTTCAAATGTTTCTTCTTTTATTTCTTATTTTATTTGAGCGCTGGTTCTTTTATCCTTCATGATTTAGGATGAAGGATAGTTACAGGCTTTTCAATTTTGCTTATTTTTTTTTTAATCCTCTTATTTTCCTTGATCCTTTCTATTTTCTTCTTAGTTACTACTTCACTTATTTCTGCTCTAATCTTTGTTATTTCATTCTCTCTAACCTTGGGTTTCACTTGTCCTTCTGTTTCTAGTTCCTTGAGGCATGAAGTTATATTGTTTATTTGATCCTTTACTGATTTTGCTGCCTCCCATAAATTTTGGTATGTTGCATTTTCATTTTGTTTGTCTAAAGGATATATCCCCCCAAACAAGCTCAAATCTGTAACTGAAACCTATATAATTGTTTTTCTTGTCTGTTCTTGCCTGTTTCTTATTATCAAACTATTCACCTGAACTTAATTGTAAGTAGTTATTTTAGAATTGAGACATTTATTGGTTTTCTATTTGTCATCCTTAGAAATGTTACATATTTTATATTGATAATATAAATGTATGTACAATGTGTGCATGCATATATTTTAGGGTGTGAAAGGATTGTGCTTTGTATATGAAGGTTTCTGTGTCATCATCATAAATATGTTCTTTTAGGAAAAAAGTAACCTAATAAAGCTCTCTATAACATTTTTTTGGCTGTGTATTCTTTTACCATTTCTTCATATTACAATGCTTTTATTATATTACTTTAATAAAAGTAATTGAAAGATATTTTTTCCTACATGGTTGATTTTTTTCATTAAATTTCTTAGGATATAAAAAACATGTGATTTCCCACACAGATATATTCTTTATTTGTGGTAGTACCATAGGATATTCTACTCTGAATAGGGGAGTTTTGTTAAATTATATTTTGTGTAACTCCTATCAAAAAAAAAAAGTATGATGGGCTTGAAATTTTATACACCATATTATTATATATATTTCTGATAAAAGAGAACCTCCTGATTTTGATTGGGTATTAGTGAGAAAAGAATCTTCCACTTAAAATCTTACACGTTTGAATGAGGGAGTTTTCCACAGACTGCACTGGCTATTCTGACCTTGTGTGGTTTACACCTTGTTTCTCCTATTTGGTCTATATGTTGTCAGTTCCAGAGTACATATTATTATTGTGACATAGCTATTGGCTTTATGTCTTGATGCTATATGAGTTGTTGTAGTGGGCTATATAGAAAACCTGGGAGCTGTACTTAGGCTGAGAGAGCTGTAAGTAATTTATCTACACACAATATTGGCTGCAAACCCATAAATATTTTCCAGTTACCGAAAGCTACAAGTATTCCCAAAATATCCCTTAGCTAATCCTCAAAATGCCCATGGCGATTCCAGTGCTGCTCAACACTAGAAGAAATGTAATGGATAAGAAATAAGAATGAAAAGATGTTACTTGCTGTGGCAAAACAAATCACCCCCAAACTTAGTGGCTTGAAACAAACATTATGCCTTGGTTCCTGTGGCTCAAGAATTCAGACAGGGCACAGAAGTAATGGCTTATCTCTGCTTGATGATGTCAGAGCTTCAGCTGGAAGATTAAGAGTGGGGCTGGAAAATCAACTTCTATGTTGGCTCATTTACATGGAGGGCAATTTGGTACCAACAAAAAGGTTTCTGTACACATGAGTCTCTAAACAGGGCAGCTTGAGTGCCATTATATTGTGACTAGTTTTCTGCTAAGCAATCCAAGAGTACAAGATAGAAGTAGGAATGTCTTCTGGGACTTGCTCTCCAAAGTCACACTCACTCATGGTTGCAGAAGTAGATTTATTCATTATAAAAAAACAACACATGGGAATAAACACTAACAGATGAGGATCAATGATTATTATGGACTCAAGGTATGCATCTCTCCAAGTTCCTATGTTGAGGTTCTGACCTCCATGGGGTGATATTAAGAGACTGGGCCTTTGGGAGATGATTCAGTTTAGATGAAGTCATAATGATGATGAGATTACAGTCCTTAAAAGAAGAGAAAGGGAAACCAGAGCTCTCTTTCTTTCCACCGTGTGAGAAGGTACACACAGTGAGAAGGTAGCTCTCTGCAATCCAGTATCTCCCTGGGAACTGAATCTGGCTGGCACCTTAATCCTGGCCTTTCCAGGCCTCAGAACTATGAGAAATGAATCTTATTTAAGCCAATTAGTTCTACTGAATTTTATGATAGCAGTTGGAGGTGACTAAGACATTTGGGAACCACCTTGGAAGCTTGCCAACACACAGACATGATAATTATGAATAACTAAAATTAAATTTTCTCATGTTAACATATTCAAATAATTATACGACCATGTGACCACATTGTTTTAGCTTCTATCAGATCTTTAGAAGGGGGAACTATGAAAACTGATGCATCAGGCTTCTTTGTCTCTTTTCTGAAATCTGGTTTTGGTGTGCTACTCAGTTCAATTCCTGCAAGGATTCTCACTCATTGAATAGAGTTTTTTCTCACATACAGCAAACTTGATTTTCATTTCTACCATAAGCCTAAGATTCAGGGAAGTTCAGGGTAAATACTAATAATGAGATGCCATAAATTTGTTTATACCACTGAGGTTAATTTTCAAAGAACCCTTGGGTAGCCTGAAAGGAGAAAAGAAGTCAGACAATGGTGGCCTAGAGCTTGAGGTTGGGCTTTTGGAAGTCCAAAATGGCAGTCCACTATGAGACCATGAAACTTGGATCTTGTTTTGAACATTATGGTTCAGGCTACTAATTGTCCTCCAGAATCCATTCTCCCAATCTTGCTCTTAGAATGGAAGCCTTACCCTACAAACTACATGTTACTTTTATCAAAGCACTTGGCTTTTTGGCTATAGATCCCACGTTGCACAGATCCCTTGAAGATAGGTGTGTGCTTAAGTTCTTGCCAAAGGAATATGTGGAGAAGTGGTGTGTGTGTGACATGATGTCGTTTCCTAGTTCTCCACTTCCTCTCTTTTACCCTTTCTTCCTTTAGGGAAAAAATGGAGACAGTCACCTTGGATTCTAACATGGAAGCCACCTGTGGAGGATAAAGAACTACACTCTCCTCTCTAGAACACTCATCACCTCTGGACCCTTTTGAGTCGGGGGTGGGGAAGAGAGAAAACTACCTTTTGTTTAATTTATCATGGAAATTTGAGGTTTCTTTGTTACAGCTCTTTAGACTGATCCTTCAAGTATCAACAAGTTACCTTGGTAACTCATTACCTTTCAAGGAAACATGTTTTTTCTTCATTGACCAGATACTTGATGGAAAATGACCCCAAACTGAACTTGGAATAATCCATAAATTTCCTCGGTGTTCCCATTTTCTGTTCTAGCCTTGAACAAGTGGTCTTTTCTCAACCCCATCATCTGAATGTAAAAAGACTGTGAGAGTGATTATTTCACTACTGTTATCTCCTCTTTGTAGAATTGAGTGCTTTGCCTGTGAGATTCTCATGGTGGGCACTTATACTCTTCTCTCCTGCTCACCTGCATTTTTTTTTTTTTTTAATTTTTTTGGATGGCTCAAACCTTGTAGTGGAAGCAAACCTGTCAGTGTGTGTGGGTGACAAGCACGAGGTGAGAACTGGATGAATGGTCTGAGGTTACAGGAAATAGTTGTTTATGCAGCCCCATTGGTGCTCAGGGGATTGCAACATGAGTGTCAAATTCAAATGTTCTGACTCACTATTCCCTTGAGAGAAGGACTTCAGAAAACACAGGTGTGCGGTCTACTGAGCTGGTGGTTTCCTTTGCAGTTTATTCCTGTAGAAACAAACTTTGACATTCTACGCCAGGGGTTGCAAAGTTTTGCCTCCCAAAGAGACCCCTGGGGTAGTGTGTATTTTAGAAACCTCAGATGTGAACTTGTATTTAGGTGGGATTTACTGTTGATGACATCACTCATTCCCAGTTTTCCTCCTTCCTCACTAGATGGTACTTCCTGGCCTTCCCTCTGGCTCCTTCTTTTCTTCTGACTGGGAATGCTGACTTCTGGATCAGCGTTGGGTCCCAACTGCAAACTGGGCCCCATGGCTTTGAATATCATCCAGACTTCAGTGGCTTCCAAATTTCCATCCCTGACTTCTTCCTGGAGTCCCAGACTTAACATTTCAAGTGCTAACAAGTCTTTCTTCTTATCTAACAGGCATCTTTGACCTAACAAACAAAAAAAATAGTAAAACACTCCAAATTTTGCGTCCCTCTTTTCCAAAACTGTTTCTCAATTTAGTTAAGGTAAGATGGGCTGGATGGCATCACCGACTCTGTGGACATGAGTTTGAGTGTACTCCGGGAGTTGGTGATGGACAGGGAGGCCTGGTGTGTTGTGATTCATGGGGCCGCGGAGAGTCGGACACGACTGAGCGACTGAACTGAACTGAACTGAAGATGGCGAAACAGGGGAAACAGGGAAACAGTGTCAGACTTTATTTTTTTGGGCTCCAAAATCACTGCGGATGCTGATTACAGCCATGAAATTAAAAGATGCTTCCTCCTTGGAAGGAAAGTTATGGCCAACCTAGATAGTGTATTAAAAAGCAGAGACATTACTTTGCCAACCAAGGTCCATCTAGTCAAGGCTATGGTTTTTCCCGTGGTCATGTATGGATGTGAGAGTTGAACTGTGAAGAAAGCTGACCGCCGAAGAATTGATGCTTTTGAACTGTGGTGTTGGAGAAGACTCTTGAGAGTCCCTTGGACTGCAAGGAGATCCAACCAGTCCATTCTAAAGGAGATCAATCCTGGGTGTTCATTGGAAGGACGTATGCTAAAGCTGAAACTCCAATACTTTGGCCACCTCATGCGACGAGTTGATTCACTGGAAAAGAGTCTGATGCTAGGAGGGATTCGGGGTAGGAGGAGATGGGAACGACTGAGAATGAGATGGCTGGATGGCATCACCGACTCTGTGGACATGAGTTTGAGTGAACTCCGGGAGTTGGTGATGGACAGGGAGGCCTGGCGTGATGTAGTTCATGGGGTCGCAAGGAGTTGGACACGACTGAGCGACTGAACTGAACTGAATATCATAAAGGGCTTCCCAGGTGGCTCAATGGGTAAAGAATCCGCCTGCAATGCAGGAGACAAAGTCAGACATGAGTTTGATCTCCGGGTTGGGAAGATATCTTGGAGAAGGGAATGGCAACCCACTCCAGTATTCTTTCCTGGAGAATTCCATGGACAGAGGAGCCTGGTGGGCTATAGTCCATAGGGTCACAAAGAGTCTGACAAGACTGAAGTGATTGAGCATGCACACACGCATGCAATGATGTAAAAACCCCATGATGGTCCAAGAACAAGAGAAGTGTGTTTCTCATTCAGTTAAAGCTAAAAAAAGGTGTTCCTGATCAGCAGTGGCTCATTTCAAGGTGGTGTTTAAGGGTTCTAATCTCATCGTTCTACCATCTAGAACAGATAATTATTGAGATCTCCATGTCCATCCTTATCAAGGAGACAAAGGAAAAAAAAGCATGGAGGACCATGCAGGGAAGATTTCTATGGACAGTCCTAAAGATCACAGGATCACTGGTAACTACATTTCATGGCAAAATTTTATTTTACTTTTAAAAATATGTATGTATTTATTTGGTTTCATTGGATTCCAGCTGTGGCATACAGGATCTTCCTTGTGTCATTGTGAGATATTTTGGTGTAGTGCACAGATTTTCCATCTGTGGCCCCTGGGCTCCAGAGCACAAGGGGCTAAGGGTTGTGGCACAAGGCTTCCAGAGTATGAGCTCCAGCAGTTTTGACTTGCAGGCTCTCCAGCTGCAGCACGTGGGCTCAGTTGTTCTGAGGCACGTGGGATCCTAGTCCCCCCACCAGGGACTGAACCCCTATCCCCAGAGTTGCTAGGTGGACTGTTAACCACTGGGCCACCTGGGAAGTCCCTCGTGGCTAAATTTTAAACTGAACTGCCAAAGAGAAAGGGATGAAGAGAAAACTACCTAGTTTCTATATGTTTCACCTTTTTGGCCAGAACATATCTGTTTCCTCCTTGTCCTCTGATGCAAAGCACTGTTCAAAATTCAGGATCTCTAGCTGTTGTGCAAATGTCTTTATTGGATCTCAGATGGGGTTGAGCGGGGGGACCCTATCAACCTCTCTTCCAGTCACGTGGTTTGTCTAACTCTAGAAAGTCCACAATCTCTTAATTCTCTATTTACATGTCAGTTTCTGCTTGCGAACAGCCAGTTCTCACCTGAGCTCACGTCTTCTTTGTGATATTTCTCTAAAGGCAGCCAATAGTAATCAATGCATATGAATGCATTGAATTTTGCCAACCAACTGCCCCAGAGATGTGCTGTGCCGTGTTTAGTCACTCAGTGGTGGCCGACTCTTTGTGACCCCATGGACTATAGCCCGCCAGGCTCCTCTGTCTGTGGGGATTCTCCAGGCAAGAATATTGGAGTGGGTAGCCTATCCCTATTGCCTAGAAAATCCCATGGATGGAGGTGCCTGGTTGGCTGTAGTCCGTGGGGTAGCTAAGGGTCGGACATGACTGAACGACTTCACTTTCACTTTTCACTTTCACACATTGGAGAAGGAAATGGCAACCCACTCCAGTGTTCTTGCCTGGAGAATCCCAGGGACGGGGGAGCCTGGTGGGCTTCCGTCTATGGGGTCACACAGAGTCGGACACAACTGAAGTGACTTAGCAGCAGCAGCAGCAGCTACAGCAGCAGCCTATCCTTTTTCCAGGGGATCTTCCTGACCCAGGAATTGAACCAGGGTCTCCTGCATTTGCAGGTGGATTCTTCACAAGCTGAGCTATCAGGGAAGCCCAGAGCTACAAGTTCAGAGAGACTTTTTATCAAATGTTTCACAATGCACAGCATGAATCTCCACCTTTCCTTTCTCTGACATCCCGTTCCTAAATGCCTGCCCATTGTGACAGCACCACTTACTTTTTATTTCTTATGGCTACTCTTCCTCTTAGAATAACTTCTGTACTATAGCAAGCATATTAAAGAAATATAAAACATTTTGAAAATGTTGAGCTCTTTTCCTATCTCAATAATATTTCCTTCCTTCCCGACAGTACTTTCTCTGCTTTAAACTCCCCAATAGATTTCTGCTGAATTTAAAATAGACTCAACCGTGAGTTACTAAACCCTGTGTCATGCATTTGACATCTACATATTCAGTCTTCTCTGCCACCACTCTTATCCTATGCCACATTTACTTAGGACCATTTTCTGTTTGTGAACATGTCCAGCTCCTATCTTTGTATTAGTTGATCCCATTGCCTATGAATGACCTTCCTTCCTTCTTTGTTTCCTTTCTTTTCTTACCTCCCTCCCTCCTTCTTTGCTTCTTTCCTCCTGTATGTTAGAACATACAGTCCGCTAGACTAAAAACTGATTCAGTTTTATTCAGTGACTATTACATACATAGGCAAGAACAGTGAGTCTTCATAATTGTCTAATACATATTTACTGAATGAATGAATTAACTCTTCTGGAGGAATTGAGAGTACTAAAGTTTAAAACTAATCCTAGATATCTAGAACTAGGAGTGACTTTATTGACAACTGAGTATGTCCCATCCCCCAACTTAATAGGTAAATAATTGAGTAATGGAAGATGCAAGACTGGGACTACTTAAAGCACTGGCTTTTCTACCTATATGTACTGTGATTCTATAAAGTGGTTTATTCCAAATATCCAACCAGTTATTCTCAGGGACCAAGAACTTCCGTATCATATTTCATTTGGAGTCAATGACTGAGTGACAGTTGTAGCTGTATAGAAGATCTTCTCTTTGCTCAAAATAATTAGTCAATGGAATCAAAGATAAACATATATAATGACATGGTAACTCTCAGAAGATTTCAATAAAGATGAGAAAGAACATTTTTGCTGTTAAATATTAAGCTCTGTGGCTAGTAAAGCAGTAGTTGGCACACTGTAGTCATGAGCCAAATGTAGTCCATCCACTTTTGTAAGTAAAGATTTACTGAAACAAAATAATACTCATTCATTTGTGTACTGTGTATGGCTGCTTTGTACTCCAAAGGCAGAAACTACTCACAGTTGCTTCAGAGACAGATGGTCCCTCAAAGCCTAAAATATTTACTATTTGGCCCTTAAAAGTTTTTGTCCATACCTATAAGTAAACTACTCTCCCTGCAACCTCCTTGCCCCAGCCCTTATCCCCACACCACAAATCTGTGTTAACTTGTTAAAATATGGAACTGTCTCACTGAGAAATTTTAAAAATGCATGCTACTTCTTATCCAAATGCAGAATTATGCCTCCTTTTAACCATTGTCTCATTGCTAAGCATCCTTCTTTAGCAGGATTCTGAAACATGAAGATGTTTCATGAGAAAATTTAAAAAAAAACAAAACACTGAGCCAACTAAAGGTTGTATGCAGGTCAAGAAACAACAGTTAGAACTGGATATGGAACAACAGACTGGTTCCAAATCAAGAAAGGGGTATGTCAAGGCTGTATTTTGTCACCCTGCTTATTTAACTTATATGCAGAGTACAACATACGTAATGCTGGGCTGGATGAAGCACAGGCTGGAATCAAGATTGCCAGGAGAAATATCAATAACCTCAGGTATGCAGATGACACCACCCTTATGGCAGAAAGCAAAGAAGAACTAAAGAGCCTCTTGATGAAAGTGAAAGAAGAGAGTGAAAAAGTTGGCTTAAAACTCAACATTCAGAAAACTAAGATCATGGCATCTGGTCCCATCACTTTATGGCAAATAGATGGGGAAACGATGGAAACAGTGACAGACTTTATTTTTTTGGGCTCCAAAATCACCGCAGATGGTGACTGCAGCCATGAAATTAAAAGACACTTGCTCCTTGGAAGAAAAACTGTGACCAACCTAGACAGCATATTTAAAAGAGACATTACTTTGCCAACAAGGGTCCATCTAGTCAAGGCTATGGTTTTTCCAGTATTCATGTATGAATGTCAGAGTTGGACTATAAAGAAAGCTGAGTGCTGAAGAACTGATGCTTTTGAGCTGTGGTGTTGAAGAAGACTTTTGAGAGTCCCTTGGACTCAAGTAGATCCAACCAGTTCATCCTAAAGGAGATCAGTCCTGAATGTTCATTGGAAGGACTGATGCTGAAGCTGAAACTCCAATACTTTGGCCACCTGATGCGAAGAGGTGACTTTTGAAAAGACACTGATGCTGGGAAAGATTGAAGGCAGGAGGAGAGGGGAACGACAGAGGATGAGATGGTTGGATGGCATCATTGACTCAATGGAGATGAGTTTGAGTAAACTCCAGGAGTTGTTGATGGACAGGGAGGCCTGGTAGGCTGCAGTCCATGGGGTTGCAAGGAGTTGGACACGACTGAACAACTGAACTGAACTGAACTGGGTAATAATTACAGTATTAAAAATTGTCATTCAATTACAAAACACCAAATAGTGTGTAAAATTACCTCCTGTCTCACTTACACATTTTATGAGAGAAAGTTAGGTCCTGAGAGAGAAGTGTATAGACTATCACATAAACTAGATGGAACTTGAGATTGATTACAAAGCAGAATCTAGAACAGATGCATTGACAGCCTGACCCAAAGTCCAAAGAAAATGAAGATATGAACAATTTGGCATTCGTTAAGGTTTTGATATTTTTTTATCACTAGTCACTTAATAGTGATAACAAGTGCAAGACCAGTAGTACCATTTATTGAGTACACACAGTTGCATAAGTCTGCATGAGAGACACTTTGTAGTTAATACCTTATTTACCTTTTCCAACATTTTACTTTTAAAATATAGAAACTGAGGCTAACAACATTTGTGTTTCCAGGGAAACACATTCACTGAGCAGCGTGAGTGAGATTTATTTTCAGTCTTTATTTGCTCCCAAGACTGTAATCTTTGCAATCAGTTGTACTGTTCCCACATAGTCAGTCTTATTTCATGTCAACTGCCTGAAAAGTGCTTTGAAACCTTTTAGTTTTTATTCATAAGAAAATGCAACAGAGTTCTGTGATTTGAATGATTTGAAGTTGGCAACCCTTACCCAACTTCTGGATCTCCATGTTCCACGGCCATTAATCCCTGATTTATTTTATTAGTATTAATTAAGACTTACCAGATTCTGAAAGAGATGAACACTAATCCCACATGAATGGGGAAGTTACAGTAATTAATCAAAAGTGTAAGGTAAATTTTGTTAACCTATCCTTACAGATTAGGAAAGAAAAGAACAGAGGTGCTAAAAAAACTTTCTCAAATTCACAAAAGAAGAATTGGTTAGAGCCTCTATTCAGGTCAAAGTCAATATGTTTCTGATAAAAATAATGCTACTTGGGTGGCCCCCAGTGAACCAGATCTTCTGGTATGCCCTCTCTTGTGTGATTTCCTCTCATATTGACTGAGCTTGGCCATGAATCTAGCTTTAGTGTGTATGTGTTGTGTGTTAGTCACTCAGCCATGTCTGGCTCTCTGCAACTCCATGGACTGTAGCTCGCCAAGCTCCTCTGTAGGAGCAAGAATTCTCCAGGCAAGAATACTGGGATGGGTTGCCATTCCCTTCTCCAGGGGATCTTCCTGACCCAGGGATCAAACCTGGGCCTCCTGCATTACAGGCAGATTCTTGACCATGTGAGCCACCAGGGAAGCCCACAGCTTTAGTGTACAGCTAATGTAACGTTTAACGAGGCTTGGTCTGTGTTTGTGCAGTGGGTCCTATTCTTTTGAATTTAGCTCTTGGGATACTTCCTGTCAGAACCCAGGTCTCATTCTGAGGGAAGTCCAACTAGCCATATGGAGAGCCATTTGGGGGTAATTCCAGGCTCAAGCTGAGCTCCCAGGGGACAGCTAGCACCAACTTGAGAAGTGCCATGTGCATGAGCCATCTTGAAAGCAGATCTGTTGGCCAGAGTCAAACTGTCCCATCAGATGCTATAAGGAGTGAAGACTACAGCCCGAGCCAAATTCCAAAATTGTCAGCAAATAAATGCTGTTTTTCTATGTTTAGATCTCTAAGTTTGGGGTGATTCATACTCCAGCAATAAATAGCCAAACATTTCTGAGTTGTTTTCTGCTATATTGTGACACTCCAGCTCACAGGCAAAATGGCTAAGGTTTTTCATACCAAGATCCCATCAACACTTTACCTTTCTTGGTCTAGTAAAACCTTAAACCTAATAGCATGCATTCTGTGCATTGTTTTATAGAAAAATAATGTAACTCACTCACTGACATTAAAATGTGTGCCTGTCTATTTCTCTACATCCTGATGGTAGGAAAGGGTCCCAGAGGTTCCAAAGTGGGAAGGAGCCAGGTGGGCACGAGTTTGAATCTGCCTACAAGTCTGTGGCCTTGGCCAAGGCACTGAACTTGCCTGATCATCTGTTTGTTTGTCTCTAAACTGAACAAGATGATCATTTTCAGCTTTTAAGATGGATCGACATAAATGTCTGGATCCATAAATGTGGATGACTCTGCTATCATATTTGCCCTATGAAAGTGTTAGTCAAGCAGTTGTGTCCAACTTTTTGTGAGCCCATGGACTGCAGCCCACCTGGTTCCTCAGCATGTGGAATTCTCCAGGCAAGAATACTGGAGTGGGTAGTCATGCCCTTCTCCATGGGATCTTCCCAACTCAGGGTTTGAATCCAGGTCTCCTGCACTTCAGGCAAATTCTTTACCGGCTGATACAGAAGGGAAACCCATAGAAGGTCTTTAATACATGGTAGTTTCTATTGCTACTTTTTGCAGACAGTAAACAATATTTTTATTTGTAAAGAATTTGAAAGAATTGTAATTCTCCTAGAATAGACCAGCTGATTAAGATCTACAGTTTATGCCAGGGGGACGAGTTTTTAGGCGTAAAGCTCTAGCTATGATGACTTGAGGCAAACAATGCAACAGTTATTCTAGAAATAGGGAATAGAAGTCAGCTTTGCCAGTAATATCTTCGTTGTCTTCCCCATTTCATGCAATGACCCCCCTGGAACTTCAGAGCCCAGAATGTGAAAGCCAAATTGGAGACTTCTCTTAAAAAGCGTTTTCCCCTCAATTACTCCTGCCCTGTCAATTTTATTCTGGCATAATTCAACTCTCAAGAGATGTGAACGATTTCTTCTTTCTTCCCCCTGAACTATTGTTGATAGGTGGAAACTTTGGGAAGGAAATCCCTGAAGAGGTTTGACATCAGTGAAGCAGATAAAGACATCACTGGAGAACGGTGTAGCATTTGGGCAGGGGACACTCAACAGTCTCAAAACGGCAAATGAAATCACCAGTGATTGTGAAGTGAGATTTTGTAATTCCCTTTGTAAAGTGCTCCTCTTTAAACTGTGCTCCTCTTTAAACTCTCCATATTTAAAGAATGCTCTTTCTCTTCACCAGGGGAGCTCAGGAAGAAGATACAGCAATGAATAATCAACGCACACTTCACAGCACGGAACACTAGGAAATGATTGATGTGTGACAGCACTCACATGTCAGGTTCCCCTCAATGACATTAACATGCAATCTGCAAAAGAAGCCCTATTTAAGATGCTCACCGATCAGAGCACAGGGAAAAATATATATGATACTTTCTGCAAAGAGGGGATTTTGTCTCAACATCTATAGCAGGCAAGAAGAAAACAGGAAATCAAACATTAAATGTTGAAACATTGGTGACAGCTTAAAGTGAGCAAAAAAAAAAAAAAAAAATACAGTGTGTCTGGAAGGCTTATTCTAAGACCATTACTGAGCCCTTCTGCTCCTTCCTTCCGTCTCCTTTACCACTTTGTGACAGACTGGAATCAAGGGAGCTCAGCCTTCAATAGGTCAAATCTAGGAATGTCTTGTAAAAGTGTTCATTGTTCTGTGCTGGCTTTTGTTGTGAGCTAGACATCTTGCTGGAAAGTCGGAACTGAAATTCATAGAGTATATCAGGGAACCAGAGTGAGGAGTGGGGCATGGTGACTCTCCTCCTGCAGAGGTCTGGAGGATAACTCTGTTTCTATAGGAGAGCAGTGCGGAGAGTCAATGATGTATCTGGGATAACAAATTAAAGTTTAACTTAGCATAGAATGTCCTTGAAGGGAGAAGTTATGTGACAGTTTTTTGGAAGGAGAGTAACTTATAGATCACATATTTTGTCTGAAATATGGACAACTGAGGCTTTGCTGATTTATACTTAGTTGATAATTCTTTGCAGTGGATGCAAAGGTAAATTGAACTGGATATAACAAATGGTTATTGAGCATCTGCTGAGTGTCTGGTGTGAGAATCAGCTCAAATAATACAGTGGGGATTGCAAGGCAAAAACAATGAACAGAGGAGTTCCCGGTTACCCCAAAAAGTGGTTCAGATTGGCTTGTGAACTGGTCTGCAGCCAGATTTCAAGGGCAAGTTCTCCTGCCCATGCTGCCCCTGCTCTGACAGACTCTGGGTCCCTGTCTGATGCAGTCATTGCTGTACTCACGGGCAGCAACATTAGTGCAGCTGTCAGGATGCCCTTGCACCCTGTGCTCCCTGGCCAAGTGGAAAAAGAGAATGTTCCTTCCTGTGTTTAAAGAGCATTCTAAGTAGGACAGTTCCTGTCTTATATTTTAAAGAAATTTATTAAGCAGTGTTACCCGATGGTACTTATTGAACTTCCCCATCTCTTTATCAACATTCTCTCCTACTCTAGGTCCCAAAAGAGATCCTTGAAGCTGGGCTGAAGTCACAGGAGACTATCAAAACCACGTTGTGTTTGGAATCTCTGATTCCTCCAGCAACAAAGACTCAGCTCCAGAGCTGATCCCTTCATGCCTGGCTCCTTCTTTCCTTTGAAATGTTTCCCTTGATATTTCCCCATTCCAGCCCTTGAATGGATGTGCTCTTGGCAGATCTGCCCAACATACTGCTGTCAGATATGCTTAGATGTGTAATTGGCTTAGGCATGTCTAGGGTTGTTGATCCAGAAATATTTGGGGGATGTGTACTTTGAGAACTGTGTAGGACTCTTTCTAACAGTCACTTCTCTATGATCCTTGCCCATCTGTCTAACCTCATTTCCAGTGCTTGTCATATTCATCCTACCTTCTATCCAACCTACCTGCACTGTGTGCCATGCACTGTTTTACCTCTGGGCATTTGCCTATGCTGTTCTTCATAACATGTCTTTTCCCCCTTTCACTATTTAATAACGACTTTCTTATATTTCAAGACAGTGGACTGTGCTCTGTGATGACCAAGAGAAGTGAGCTGGTGGGGAGGCGGGGGGAGGGGTGAGAGGGAGGCTCACAAGGGAGGGGATAAATGTATACCTACAGCTGATTCACATTTTGTACAAAAGAAACTAACACGACATGGTAAAGCAACTATCCTCCAATTACAAACATTTTAAAAAAGAGTTGAAACACTTCACACTCTCTCCATCTGATGACGCTCTCATCATTGCTTCTAAGGTGTCCTGTGCACACCTGCATATATCACGGAGCCCATCACAAGGCTAACTCTGTTTTTGCTTGTTTATCCCCTTTGTTAAATTCTGAGTTCCTCAAGAACAAAATCTGTCTTCTTTTATTCTCTATGCTGGGTACGTAATTAAACCTGAGTAACTGCTTATGGTTGTTGAATGAAAGTCAAGACAGATGTTCATGTTTTTACACCAAGCAAAACAATAACTGTAAATATCACCTGGAGTTATCAGTGAAAGCCACTGAAAAGAGACTGTCTCTCCTCTGGAAAACACATGAAGAAACGTAAGTGGGGAATGCATGTTTGCACTATTGATTTCAATTCAGTGTCAAAGCCAGTGTCCAGAATGTGGGGCTTTATCTGACCCTTGAGTACAGCAGGGAAAAATAAAGGCAAAAATGACCGTTGATATCTATATCTAGGCCCTGGGCTCTTTGAAACTCTTAGAGACTGTGCAAATCCCCCTTAGCAAATTATAATATTGATAGCCACTGGATATAAGTAAACCCAGAAAAAGAAGACATGCTATGTTGAAATAATCATGAGAAACTTCACTGCAATCTCTTGAGAAGTGACCACAACTGGTGAACAAACTACTCAAATGATAAGTCAAAACAAAGTAGCACAAGACAGGCAAAACCAATATTCAAAGTTTAACAGCACTTTCACAAAAATGAAGTGGTGGTGATTTAATCACTAAGCTTTGTCTGACTCTTGCGACCCCATGCACTGTAGCCACCAGGCTCTTCTGTCCATAGGATTTCCCAGGCAAGTATACTAGAGTGGGTTGCTGTTTCCTTCTCCAGGGGATCTTCTCAACCCAGGGACTGAATCTGGGTCTCCTGCACTGCAGGTGGATGCTTTACTCACTGAGCCACCAGGGAAGCCTGGCAACTTCTAAAGTGTCATGTGATTCTTCCGTTCTGACAGTGGTGGTCAGATGTTCTGGGAGATTCATTTCTCCAAGACAGTCTAGAAAAGATGGTGCTATTTTTGGCCTGGTTGGTGTGGGAAGTCAAATTCCTAGATCTGAAGTTACCAAGACACTGGCACTCAGAGCCTTAAACAAAAGTTTGGCCATGACTTTTCACATATTTCTTCACAATCCCCTGTCTTCAATATGTGTCACTTATATTCCTCAAATTGTAGATGATGCAATTTTGCTCAAGTGCCTTTTATAGGAAAAAAGGGAAAGCAGATGCTCATTTTTTTTTTTTTTGCAAAGCTTTTCTAAAGAGAAGAAATGAAGCTATTTCTTAACTTAGTTTATGAGTCATGATATTGGTAAATCATAAACGTATGGATTCTCATCTTCTGCAACAAATGAATTCTTGTGTCTATGTAAAATAATAGTTATATATAAAGAATTGCTTTATCTTTTTAACATTTTACTTAAATAAAAATTTCAAACATATACAAGAGAAGAAATAGGAGGTAAACAAATGTGCATATTATCAGCCCACAGCTGAACAGTTATCAATTTATGACCAATTTAGCATCATGTCTCCCTTGACTCACTTTCCCCTTCACACACATATTATTTTGAAGCAAATTTAAGACATATCATTTCACTATTTCAGTATGTATGAGTTACTTTCAGTTCAGTTCAGTTCAGTTCAGTTCAGTCACTCAGTCGTGTCCGACTCTCTGCAACCCCATGAATCACAGCACGCCAGGCCTCCCTGTCCATCACCAACTCCCGGAGTACACTCAAACTCATGTCCACAGAGTCGGTGATGCCATCCAGCCATCTCATTCTCCGTCATCCCCTTCTCCTCCTGCCCCCAACCTTTCCCAGCATCAGAGTCTTTTCCAGTGAGTCAACTCGTTGCATGAGGTGGCCAAAGTATTGCAGTTTCAGCTTTAGCATCAGTCCTTCCAATGAACATCCAGGATTGATCTCCTTTAGAATGGACTGGTTGGATCTCCTTGCAGTATAAGGGACTCTCAAGAGTCTTCTCCAACACCACAGTTCAAAAGCATCGATTCTTCGGCAATCAGCCTTCTTCACAGTCCAACTCTCACATCCATACATGACCACGGGAAAAACCATTGCCTTGACTAGACGGACCCTGGTTGGCAAAGTAATGTCTCTGCTTTTTAATATACTATCAAGGTTGGTCATAACTTTCCTTCCAAGGAGCAAGCGTCTTTTAATTTCATGGCTGCAATCAGCATCTGCAGTGATTTTGGAGCCCAAAAAAACAAAGTCTGACACTGTTTCCACTGTTTTTCCATCTATTTCGCATGAAGTGATGGGACCAGATGCCATGATCTTTGTTTTCTGAATGTTGAGCTTCAAGCCAACCTTTTCACTCTCCTCTTTCACTTTCATCAAGAGGCTTTTGAGTTCCTCTTCACTTTCTGCTATAAGG
Organism: Moschus berezovskii; assembly: GCF_049115385.1. Lineage (NCBI taxonomy): Eukaryota > Metazoa > Chordata > Mammalia > Artiodactyla > Moschidae > Moschus > Moschus berezovskii. The sequence goes on along the minus strand of NC_142480.1, from coordinate 57,139,258 downwards.
ATAGTGTCATCTGCATATCTGAGGTTATTGATATTTCTCCCAGCAATCTTGATTCCAGCTTGTGCTTCTTCCAGCCCAGCGTTCCTCATGATGTACTCTGCATAGAAGTTAAATAAGCAAGGTGACAATATACAACCTTGACGTACACCTTTTCCTATTTGGAACCAGTCTGTTGTTCCATGTCCAGTTCTAACAGTTGCTTCCTGACCTGCATACAGGTTTCTCACGAGGCAGATCAGGTGGTCTGGGATTCCCATCTCTTTCAGAATGTTCCACAGTTTATTGTGATCCACACAGTCAAAGGCTTTGGCATAGTCAATGAAGCAGAAATAGATGTTTTTCTGGAACTCTCTTGCTTTCTCCATGATCCAGCGGATGTTGGCAATTTGATCTCTGGTGCCTCTGCTTTTTCTAAAACCTGCTTGAACATCTGGAGTTCACGGTTTACATACTGCTGAAGCCTGGCTTGGAGAATTTTGAGCATGACTTTACTAGCGTGTGAGATGAGTGCAATTGTGTGGTAGTTTGAGCATTCTTTGGCATTGCCTTTCTTTGGGATTGGAATGAAGACTGACCTCTTCCAGTCCTGTGGCCACTGCTGAGTTTTCCAAATCTGCTGGCATATTGAGTGCAGCACTTTCACAGCATCATCTTTCAAGACTTGAAATAGCTCAACTGGAATTCCATCACCTCCACTAGCTTTGTTAGTAGTGATGCTTTCTAAGGCCCACTTGACTTCACATTCCAAGATGTCTGGCTCTAGTCACATTATCGTGACTATCTTGGTCGTGAAGATCTTTTTTGCCATTTTGCTTTTTTGCATTTCTTTTCCATGGAGATGGTCTTGGTCCCTGTCTCCTGTACAATGTCACGAACCTCCGTCCAGAGTTCAACAAGCACTCTATCTATCAGATCTAGTCCCTTAAATCTATTCCTCACTTCTGCTGTATAATCATAAGGGATTTGATTTAGGTCATACCTGAATGGTCTAGTGGTTTTCCCTACTTTCTTCAATTTAAGTCTGAATTTGGTAATAAGGAGTTCATGATCTGAGCCCCAGTCAGCTCCTGGTCTTGTTTTCGCTAACTGTATACAGCTTCTCCATCTTTGGTTGCAAAGAATATAATCAATCTGATTTCGGTGTTAACCATCTGGTGATGTCCATGTGTAGAGTCTTCTCTTGTGTTGTTGGAAGAGGGTGTTTGCTATGACCAGTGCATTCTCTTGGCAAAACTTTATTAGCCTTTGCCCTGCTTCATTCCGTGCTCCAAGGCCAAATGTGCCAGTTACTCCAGGTGTTTCTTGACTTCCTACTTTTGCATTCCAGTCCCCTATAATGAAAAGGACATCTTTTTTGGGTGTTAATTCTAAAAGGTCTTGTAGGTCTTCATAGAACCGATTAACTTCGGCTTTTTCAGCATTACTGGTTGGGGCATAGGCCTGGATTACTGTAATATTGAATGGTTTGCCTTGGAAACGAACAGAAATCATCCTGTCATTTTTAAGATTGCATCCAAGTACTGCATTTCGGACTCTTTTGTTGACCATGATGGCTACTCCATTTCTTCTAAGGGATTCCTGTCCACAGTAGTAGATATAATGGTCATCCGAGTTAAATTCACCCATTCCAGTCCATTTTAATTCACTGAGTTACTTTAATACCAACTAAAACATTTTTTAGTTCACCACATTTAAAAAAATAATCTTTATGCACAAAAGAAAGAAAAGTATTGATACAAATAAATTAAGTAGTCTGCTTCCTGTCAATAATACAGGATACTTATCTCTATTTCAACTGATGTTTCCATTCCATTTAATGTATCAATAGCTATTGAAAGAAAGATTTCTGAAATGAATTATTACCCTTAGGGAACATGTTAAGAGGGCTTCCCTGATATCTCAGTTAAAGAATCTGCCTGCAATGCAGGAGACCCCAGTTCAATTCCTGGGTTGGGAAGATCCGCTGAAGAAGAGATAGGCTACCCACTCCAATATTCTTGGGCTTTCCCTGTAGCTCAACTGGCAAAGAATCCGCCTGCAATGCGGGAGACCTGGGTTTAGTCCCTGGGTTGGGAAGATCCCCGAGAGAAGGGAAAGGCTACCCACTCCAGTATTCTGGCCTGGAGAACTCCATGGATTCTATGGGGTCACAAAGAGTCGGACATGACTGAGCGAATTATGCTAAGTACTGAATGACCCTTGTTCATTCCTGTTTAACCTTTGCTTCTTTAACATTTTTCATTGATTAATTAATTCATTCAGTCATGCATAAAGGGTATACTGAGGACCTGTTATGGACCAGGCAGCAATGCTTAATTCTGAAAATTTATTAGGACTTTTGCCTTGTGGGAACTCTGACCCTTGTAGGAGAGGTGAGCAAAAAGATAAATGCAATGCAGTGTAAGGACTCCTGGGCTATCGGGCTGAGGACAACCTTTAGGTACATAGGTCTTAGTCACCTCCTTCTTTGCCTCCCTGAGTTAGTAAGGGTTTTCATGAATCTCTGTGAAGATGCATCTTAAGGGTATCTCCTTGGTGTTCTTGGTACCGCTCCCTGATTACCTAAAAGTTAGTCAGACTTTCTGCAGATTTCGTGAGAGAGGAATATTCCCCATTCCTCATGTTAGCAGTTCCGAAGTATATAGTGTTCCTGTGTGTGTGTGTGTGTGTGTGCGCGCGCACGTGCACTCTTAATTACTCAGTCGTATCCAACTCTTTACGCCCCCATGGACTGTAGCCTGCTAGTCTCTTTTGCCAATGGGATTCTCCAAGCAGGAATACTGGAGTGGGTTGCCATGCCCTCTTCCAGTTGATCTTCCCAATTCAGGGCTCAAAACCAGGTCTCCTGCATTGCCAATAGATTCTTTACCATATGAGCAACCAGGGAGACTCCTATACATTTTATAGAGCTTGGTGTGAATTCTCAACCTATTTCCAATAGAAAAAAAATTATCCTTTCTTCTTCTTTTTTAGAAGTCATGTACCTTAGCCTTAAAATAAGGCAAGTCTCTCAGGAAAAAACAAAAAAATAGCTCCATTACTTCCAAATTAGGGGCACACAGTTTTCACATGCTATTGATTTAGGGCATCCTCATTATCAAAGGGCAATTATTTTCTTCCAGAAGAAACATCTGGGGACATTTTGAGAGAAAAGATTCTTTGGGGTTCTGGAAGAAGGGAGCAGAATCCTTTGGGAGAAATCTTGGGTGGAGTGCAGGAGGAGAGGGGAGGAGTACCCACAGGGAGGGAGACACAGGATCAAAGGAACAGCCTCATCTGAGATTACAGACCTCCAAGAGAAGTACTGTGACATGGAGCACTGCTGGGGTGTGCCCAAAGCCTGGACGACACCAGAGACTCTCATCAACTAGCAACCTAACTTCCTTATTTTTTAAAAAATTAAAAACCTGAAAACAATGAAAAGAGTAAAGAACTTAATGTCGCAAGAATTCACTGACCCACCACTCAGAATAAACTAAAAACCAAGTAATTTAAATAATAACTTGCCATATTTGCTTCATATGTCTGTTTCTAAAAATACATAGCACACATGCAACACATGTGTAACGACCGTGTAATATAGATGGGGGCACTACAGAAGATAGTATCCATTCCTCCACTAATAATCGTTTTACAGCTATCAGTAAAATCGCAGCATGACAATTATCAGCATCATATATATCTCTAGGTGCCAATCATGAGGGGCTTCCCAGGTGGCTCAGTGGGTAAAGAATCTGCCTACCAATGCAGGAGATGAAAGAGATGCGAGTTGGGTTCCTGGGTTGGGAAGATCCTCTGGAAGAGGCCCACTTGACAACCCATTTGCGGATTCTTGCTTGGAGAATCCTGTGGACCGGGGAGCCTGGCGGGCTACAGTACATGGGGTTGTAGAGTCGGATATGACTGAAGCTACTTAGTACAACTCCCGGAGTTCACTCAAACTCATGTCCATCGAGTCAGTGATGCCATCCAGCCATCTCATTCTCTGTCGTCCCCGTCTCCTCCTACCCCCAATCCTTCCTAGCATCAGACTCTTTTCCAGTGAGTCAACTCAATGCATGAGGTGGCCAAAGTATTGCAGTTTCAGCTTTAGCATCAGTCCTTCCAATGAACACCCAGGATCGATCTCCCTTAGAATGAACTGGTTGGATCTCCTTGCGGTACAAGGGACTCTCAAGAGTCTTCTCCAACACCACAGTTCAAAAGCTGAAAAGGCGATCAGCTTTCTTCACAGTCCAACTCTCACATCCATACATGACCACGGGAAAAACCATAGCCTTGACTAGACGGACCTTGGTTGGCAAAGTAATGTCTCTGCTTTTTAATATATTATCAAGGTTGGTCATAACTTTCCTTCCAAGGAGTAAGTGTCTTTTAATTTCATGGCTGCAATCAGTAATTGCTATCATTTTTAAAATTTGCCAAACTGATGGATGAAAAGTGGTTTCTTATTGTGAATTTTTAATTACAAGAGTCTGAACAGTCTTCCTATGAATTGATTGAACAGATGAATTTCCTGTTCAAAACTTTGGACCATTTTTCAATAGTGTTTTTTTCTCCCTTTCTTTTTTTTAAAAAAAATACTTAAAGATTTGTTATTCATTGGATATTATACATTGAGAAGCAGTAAATTTTTAATAATTTTCTTTTGGGTTTTTGAGTCTTATTAGAAAAACTTTCTCTAGTCTATGCTCTTTTATGTCTTATTCTAATTAAAGTTTTATTCTTTTTTTTTTTTATGTTTAGGTGGATTTCCCTGGTGCCTCAGATAGTAAAGAATTTTCCTGCAATGCATGAGACCCAGGTTTGATCCCTGGACCAGGAAGATCCCCTGGAGAAGGAAATGGCAACCCACTCCAGTATTCTTGCCTGGAGAATTCCGTGGACAGAGGAGTCTTGTGGGCTACAGTTCATGGGGTTGCAAAGGGACAGATACGACTGAGTGACTACCACTTCATTTCACTTCATATGTAGCATATCTTTAAATTTTTTTGTATTAACTACCTATTATTTTACTATGGTAAAAAAACCAATAGTATGTATACAATTCATCACTCTTTTGGTGCTTAGATGTTATTATCAACCAATAACAGTAATTTTATCACGTATTTGTTTTCCAATTGCTCAGTCATGTCCAACTCTTTGTGACCACATGGACCGCAGAATGCCAGGCTTTTCTGTCCTTCACCATCTCCTGGAGTTTGCTCAAACTGATGTCCATTGAGTCGGTGATGCCATCCAACCATCTCATCCTCTATCTTCCCCTTCTCCTCCTGCCTTCAATGTTTCCCAGCATCAGGGTCTTTTCTAATGAAAATTTTATTAATTTTGCACTGTTTATAGGTGATTATTTGGAACTCTAAAATAGCTTTTTTCCCCCACTCATGAACATGTTATTTCTTCTAATTTAATTATGTAGGTCTTTTGTTTTTACATTCTTCTATACAGGTCTTTCATAATTCAGTTGGTAAAGAATCCACCTGCAAAGCAGGAGACCCCAGTTCGATTCCTGGGTTGGGAAGATCCGCTGGAGAAGGGATAGGCTCCTCACTCCAGTATCCTTGGGCTTCCCTTGTGGCTCAGTTGGTAAAGAATCTGCCTGCAATGTGGGAGACCTGGCTTCAATTTCTGGGTTGAGAAGATCCCTTGGAGAAGGGAAAGGCTACCCAGTCCAATATTCTGGCCTAGAGAATGGGCTGTATAGTCCATGGTGTCACAGAGAGTTGGACATGACTGAGCGACCTTCACTCACATACAGGTCTTATATTTCCTTTTTAGGTTTATGTGGCTTATTGCTTATTTGAATGATATATTCATTTTATCTAATAGTTTTCCAACTGATTATTTTTTAAGTATAGAAATACTACTATATTTTCGAACAATTGTCTTTTTATTCAGTGTGCTAGCTGAAGTCCCTAACTAATTCTATCATTTTGACTATAGTTACTTATATCTTCTTTTTGGACAATCATTTGTTTAAGAGTAATGTCAGTTTTGTTTCTTCCTAGCCCTCTTAACTACAGTTCCCTTATTTTGTTGGTTTGAGCATCTAATGCAATTTTGAATAGTAGAGTGAATATGACTTTGTACTTGACTCAAGATAGCATGCTTCTAAAATTTTATCCTATATATATCAGTTCAGTTAAGTCGCTCAGTTGTGTCCGACTCTTTGCGACCCCATGAATCACAGCACACCAGGCCACCCTGTCCATCACCAACTCCCAGAGTTTATCCAAACTCATGTCCATTGAGTCAGTGATGCCATACAGCCATCTCATTCTCTGTCGTCCCCTTTTCCTCCCGCTCCCAATCCCTCCCAGCATCATGGTCTTTTCCAATGAGTGAACTCTGCATGAGGTGGCCAAAGTACTGGAGTTTCGGCTTCAGCATCAGTCCTTCCAATGAACATCCAGGACTGATCTTCTTTAGGATGGACTGGTTGGATCTCCTTGCAGTCCAAGGGACTCTCAAGAGTCTTCTCCAGCACCACAGTTCAAAAGCACCAATTCTTCGGTGATCAGCTTTCTTCACAGTCCAACTCTCACATCCATACATGACCACGGGAAAAACCATTGCCTTGACTAGACAGACCTTTGTTGGCAAAGTAATGTCTCTGCTTTTTCATATGCTATCTAGGTTGGTCATAACTTTCCTTCCAAGGAGTAAGCGTCTTTTAATTTCATGGCTGCATCAGCATCTGCAGTGATTTTGGAGCTCAAAAAAATAAAGTCTGACACTGCTTCCACTGTTTCCCCATCTATTTCCCATGAAGTGATGGGACCAGATGCCATGATCTTTGTTTTCTGAATGTTGAGCTTCAAGCCAACTTTTCACTCTCCTCTTTCACTTTCATCAAGAGGCTTTTGAGTTCCTCTTCACTTTCTGCCATAAGGGTGGTGTCATCTGCATATCTGAGGTTATTGATATTTCTCCCAGCAATCTTGATTCCAGCTTGTGCTTCTTCCAGCCCAGCGTTCCTCATGATGTACTCTGCATATAAGTTCAATAAGCAGGGTGACAATACACAGCCTTGACGTACTCCTTTTCCTATTTGGAACCAGTGTGTTGTTCCATGTCCAGTTCTAACTGTTGCTTCTTGACCTGCATACAGGTTTCTCAAGAGGCAGGTCAGGTGGTCTGGGATTCCCATCTCTTTCAGAATGTTCCACAGCTTATTGTGATCCACACAGTCAAACGCTTTGACATAGTCAATAAAGCAGAGATGCTTTTCTGGAACTCTCTTGCTTTTTCCATGATCCCGCAGATGTTGGAAATTTGATCTCTGGTGCCTCTACCTTTTCTAAAACCAGCTTGAACATCTGGAAGTTCATGGTTCACGTATTGCTGAAGCCTGGCTTGGAGAATTTTGAACATCACTTTACTAGCATGTGAGATGAGTGCAATTGTGCGGTAGTTTGAGCATTCTTTGGCACTGCTTTTCCTTGGGACTGGAATGAAAACTGACCTTTTCCAGTCCTGTGGCCACTGCTGAGTTTTCCAAATTTGCTGGCATATTGAGTGCAGCACTTTCACAGCATCATCTTTCAAGATTTGAAATATCTCAACTGGAATTCCTTCACCTCCACTAGCTTTTGTTTGTAGTGATGCTTTCTAAGGCCCTTTTGACTTCACATTCCAAGATGTCTGGCTTGAGTGATCACACTATTGTGATTATCTGGGTCATGAAGATCTTTTTTGTACAGTTCTTCTGTGTATTCTTGCCACCTCTTTTTAATATCTTCTGCTTCTATTAGGTTCATACCATTTCTGTCCTTTATCAAGCCCATCTTTGCATGAAATGTTCCCTTGGTATCTCTGATTTTCTTGAAAAGAGCTCTAGTCTTTCCCATTCTGTTGTTTATATATATATATATATATATATATATATACACATACATATGTATATATATTTCTTTTATGTTTAATTTTAAAATATTCTACATTTTCTTAAAAATTTTAGAGTCTGTTTTAGTGCAGAATTATTCACACACACACACACACTTATTGGTATTCAATAAGTGGGAACTTTTCTAAGCATTCTGTCATGTGTTATTTAATTTTATCTTCACAACTCATTTATGGAGTAGGCACTACTATTATGGCTATTTTGAAGTAAAGGAAACAAACATACACCACTGAGCAAGAATTTGAATCTAGTGAGATGTCCTGTTCAAAATGGTCTGTTTTCAACCACCAGGCAATAATACCTCTCCTAAATTCGCAGATATTTGCATCTGTTTTAACTGAAGCTTGTTAATTGTGCTGACATTCATGTTTGGCTTTCTTGCCCTGTTCTTGCCTGTCTTATTTATCATTTACTGAGAGTAGTGCTAAATCTCCCACTGTGATTGTGTGTGTCAATTTTGTCACAGAAATCATGTTTTGCTTTAAACATTTTGACACTTTATTTTGTAGTGTTATGTTCAGAATTGCTATAGTTAGGTGGTGGGTTACACAGTTTCATTGACATCTAGCTTTAAGAATTGCTCTTACGAAATTGCATACTACCCTGATTCTTCACCAGTTAAATGAAATCTGATTTTTTCCCTGTCGGGAAGCTTTTAGGATTATTTCCTTTTCCTCTGAAGTACTAAAACTTTAAGATGAAGTGCATTGGCATGTGTGTGTATGTGTGTATATTTTGTTTCCATACTATGCACTTTTTTTTGTTTCATCTGCATTCTTTCATCTTTTGTTTCTTTTGGCAATTGAATTTATTGCAGGGATTTCTACAAGTAACAAGTGATCTATGTTTTATTCCTAAATAAGGAGACAATGAAATGTTGAGTGTAAGCTGTGTACATAGAAGGAGTTTTCAACTGCAAACTTCACTGGAGAGAAATTGAACACGGATCTAGAGAAATTGAACACGGATCTAGAAGTTTCTTTTGGGGATGCCTGAATATTAATATCTGTATGGCTTTTCTCTTGGATGGCTTTATTTAGCTAAATTAGAATCCTTAAGTACCTTCCCTTAGGGTTTTGAGTTACACTGTGGCACTCAGAGACTTCCCTGGTGGCTCAGATGGTAAAGAATCTGCCTGTAACTCAGGGTTCAATCCTCGGGTTGGGAAGATCTGCTGGAGAATGGTAAGGGTAATCACTCCAGTATTCTTGCCTGGAGAATTCTATGGACAGAGGACACTGTCCATGGGGTGACAAAGAGTTGGACACGACTAAATGACTATCACTTTCCCTTTCACTGACACTCTAGGATAAAAGTGGGGGAGGAGAAAAAGTGGTATTACTTTTCAATATATAGATCTTCCTTCAGTTCAGTTCAGTCGCTCAGTCATGTCTAACTCTTTGTGATTCCATGAATCACAGCACGCCAGGCCTCCCTGTCCATCACCAACTCCCAGAGTTCACTCAAACTCATGTCCATCTAGTCGGTGATGCCATCAAGCCATCTCATTCTCTGTCATCCCCTTCTCCTCCATCCTAATAAATCCATCATAAGCTGAAAAAAAATCCATTCAATAACTCAATCAACCATCCTAGCTTAGCCTGCTGCTGCTGCTAGGTCGCTTCAGTCGTGTCCAACTCTGTGCGACCCCATAGACTGCAGCCCACCAGGCTCCGCCATCCCTGGGATTCTCCAGGCAAGAACACTGGAGTGGGTTGCCATTTCCTTCTCCCTAGCTTAGCCTGCTGCTGCTGCTGTTGCTAAGTCACTTCAGTCGTGTCCGACTCTGTATGACCCCATAGATGGAAGCCCATTTCCTAGGCTTAGCCTGCTGCTGCTGCTGCTGCTAAGTCACTTCAGTCGTGTCCGACTCTGTATGACCCCATAGATGGAAGCCCATTTCCTAGGCTTAGCCTAGCCCACATTAAATGTGCTCAGAACACTTACATTAGCCTCAAGTTGGGCAAATCATCTAATGTAAAGCCTATTTTATCATAAAGTGTTGAATATCTCATGTAATGTACTGAATACTGTGATGAAAGTAAAAAACAACACGTTGCTGTTCAGTCACGAAGTCATATCCAACTCTTTCAGATCCCATGAACTGCAGAACATTAGACTTCCCTGTCCTTCACTATCTTCTTTAGTCTGCTCAAACTCATGTCCATTGAGTCAGTGATGACATCCAAATACCTCATCCTCTGTCACCCCCTTCTCCTTTTGCCCTCAATCTTCCCCAGCATCATGGTCTTTTCCAACGAGTCTGCTTTTTGATTCAGGTGGCCAAAATATTGGAGCTTCAGCTTCAGTATCATTCCTTTCAGTGAATATTCAGGGTTGATTTCCTTTGGGATTGACTGTTTGATCTACTTGCTGGCCAAGGGACTCTCAAGAGTCTTCTCAAGGGATTTCTCAAGAGTTCAAAAGGATCAATTCTTTAGCATTCAGCCTTCTTTATGGTCCAACTCTCATATCTGTACATAACTACAGGAAAAACCCATAGATTTGACTATACAGACCTTTGTCAGTAAAGTCATGTTTCTGCTTTTTAATACACTGTCTAGGTTTGTCATAGCTTTTCTTCCAAGGAGCAAGTGTTTTTAAATTTCTTGACTACAGTCACCATCTGCAGTGATTTTGGAGCCCCCCAAAATGAAACCTGACACTGTTTGCAGTTTTTCCTCATCTATTTGCCATGAAGTGATGGGACTGAATGTCATAATCTTCGTTTTCTGAATGTTGAGTGTTAAGCCAGCTTTTTCACTCTCCTTTTCACCTTTAGCAAGGGGCTCTTTAGTTCCTCTTCACTTTCTTCCATCTGCATATCTGAGTTTGTTGATATTTCTCTCAGCAATCTTGATTCCACCTTGTGAGTCACACAGCCCTGCATTTTTCATGATGCACTTTGCATAGAAGTTAAATAAGCAGGGTGACAAAATTCAGCCTTGACATACTTCTATCCCAATTTTGAACCAGTCCATTGTTCTATGTCCAGTTCTAACTGTTCCTTTTTATCCTGCATACAGGTTTCTTAGGAGGCAGGTAAGGTGGTCTGGTAGTCCCATCTTTTCAAGAATATTCCAGTTTTTGTGAGGCACACAGTCAAAGGCTTTAGTATAGTCAATGAAGGAGAGGTAGATTTTTTTTTTTTAATCCCTTGCTTTCTCTATGGTCCAGAGGATGTTGACAATTTGATGTCTGGTTCCTCTGCCTTCGTAAACCCCGTACATCTGGAGATTCTAGGTTCACATACTATTGAAGCCTAGCTTAAAGGTATTGAGCATAATCTTGCTAGCATGTGAAAGGAGTGCAATTGTATAATTATTTGAACATTGTTTGGCATTGCCTTTCTTTGGGATTGGAATGAAAACTAATGTTTACCAGTCCTGTGGCCACTGCTGAGTTTTCCAATTTTGCTGGAGTGTTGACTGCAGCACTTTAGCATCATCTTTCAGGATTTGAAATAGCTCAACTGGAGCTAGCTTTGTTCATAGTAATGCTTCCTAAGGCCCACTTGACTTCACACTCCAGTATGTCTGGCTCCAGGTGACTAATCATACCATCGTAGTTATCTAGGTCATTAAGACATTTTTTGTACAATTCTTCTGTGTATTCTTGCCATTTCTTCTTAATCTCTTCTGCTTCTGTTAGGCCTTTGCTGTTTTTGTCCCTTATTGTGCCTATTATGAATGAAATGTTCTCTTGGTATTTCCAATTTTCTTAAAGAGATCTCTAGTCTTTCCTGCTCTATTGTTTTTCTCTATTTCTTTGCATTGTTCACTTATGAGACTTTCTTATCTCTCTTTGCCATTCTCTGGAACTCTGCATTCAGTTGGGTATATCTTTGACTTTCTCTTTCATCTTTCGCTACTCTTTTATCTCAGCTATTTGTACAGCCTCTTCAGACAACCACTTTGCCTTCTTGCATTTCTTTTTCTAAGATATAGTTTTGGTAACGACCTCCTGTACAATGTTATGAACCTCCATCCTTAATTCTTCAGGCACTCTGTCTACCAGATCTAGTCCTTTGAATCTATTTGTCACCTTCACATTATAATCAAAAGAGATTTGATTTAGGTCATACTTGAAAGGCTTAATGATTTTCCCTACTTTCCTCAGTTTGAGCCTGAATTTTGCAATAAGGAGCTGATGATCTGAGCCACTGTCAACTCCAGGTCTTGTTTCCCTGACTGTATAGAGCTTCTCTATCTTTGGCTGCAAAGGATATAATCAATCTGACTTTGGTATTGACCATCTGGTGATGTCCATGTGTAGAGTCATCTCTTGCGTTGTTGTAAGAGGGTGTTTGCTATGACCAGTGCATTCTCTTGGCAAAACTCTGTTAGCCTTTGCCCTGCTTCATTTTGTACTCCAAGGACAAATTTGCCTGTTACTCCAGGTATTTCTTGACTTCCTACCTTTCCATTCCAGTCTCCTATAATGAAAAGGATAAATTTTTTGTGTATTAGTTCTTGGAGGTCTTGTAAGTCTTCATAGAATCATTCAATTTCAGCTTCTTTGAACTTAGAGGTTGGACATTGACTTGGATTACTGTGATGTTGAATGGTTTGTCTTGGAAGTGAACCAATTCCATTCTGACATTTTTGAGATTGCACCCAAGTACTGCATTTCAGAGTCTTTGTTGACTATCAGGGCTACTCCATTCCTTCAAAGGGATTCTTGCTCATAATAGTAGATAATGGTCATCTGAATTAAATTTGCTGGTTCCTATCCATTTTAAATCACTGATTCCTAAAACCTTGATGATCATTCTTCCCATCTCCTCTTTGACCACATCCAATATACCTTGATTCGTGGATCTAACATTCCAGGTTCCTATGCAATATTGTTCTTCACAGCATTGGACTTTACTTTCACCACCAGACACAACCACAACTGGGTGTTGTTTCTGCTTGGCTTAGACTTGTCATTCTTCCTGTAGCTATTTCTCTGCTCTTCCATAGTAATATATTGGACACATATGGACTTGGGGGGCTCATCTTTCAATGTCAAGTCTTTTCCTTTTCATGCTGTGCATGGGGTTCTCAAGGCAAGAATACTGAAGTGGTCTGCCATTCCCTTCCCCAGTGGTTACAGTTCATGGTTACATGCATACAGAATGATTATTCAGTGTATTGGTTGCTTCACTCATGATCTCATGACTGACTGGAGCCACCTCACCGCCCCTGCCCTGCATCACGAGAGAGTATCCTACAGCATATTGCTGCTGCTGCTGCTAAGTCGCTTCAGTCGTGTCCGACTCTGTGCGACCCCATAGATGGCAGCCCACCAGGCTCCCCCGTCCCTAGGATTCTCCAGGCAAGAACACTGGAGTGGGTTGCCATTTCCTTCTCCAGTGCATGAAAGTGAAAAGTGAAACTGAAGTCGTCTCTGATTCTTAGCGACCCCATGGACTGCAGCCTACCAGGCTCCTCCATCCATGGGATTTTCCAGGCAATAGTACTGGAGTGGGGTGCCATTGCCTTCTCCAACAGCATATTGCTAGTCTGGGAAAAGATTGCAATTCAAAATTTTAAATATAACTTCTAATGAATGTGTATTGCTTTTGCACCACTATTTGGCCTTGGAGCACGAAATGAAGCAGGGCAAAGGTTAATAGAGTTTTGCCAAGAGAACGCAATGGTCATTGCAAAACCCTCTTCCAACAACACAAGAGAAGACTCTAAACATGGACATCACCAGATGGTCAACACCTAAATCAGATTGATTATATTCTTTGCAGCCAAAGATGGAGAAGCTCTATACAGACAACAAAAAGAAGACCAGGAGCTGACTGTGGCTCAGATCATGAACTCCTTATTGCCAAATTCAGACTGAAATTGAAGAAAGTAGGGAAAACCACTAGACCATTCAGATATGACCTCAATCAAATCCCTTATGATTATACAGTGGAAGTCAGAAATAGATTTAAGGGACTAGATCTGATAGATAGAGCGCCTGATGAACTCTGGACAGAGGTTCGTGACATTGTACAGGAGACAGGGACCAAGACCATCCCCATGGAAAAGAAATGCAAAAAAGCAAAATGGCTGTCTGAGGAGGCCTTACAAATAGCTGTGAAAAGAAGAGAAGCGAAAAGCAAAGGAGAAAAGGAAAGATATAAGCATCTGAATGCAGAATTCCAAAGAATAGCAAGGAGAGATAAGAAAGCTTTCCTTAGGGATCAATGCAAAGAAATAGAGGCAAACAACAGAATAGGAAAAACAAGAGATCTCTTCAAGAAAATTAGAGATTCCAAGGGAACATTTCCTGCAAAGATGGGCTCGATAAAGGACAGAAATGGTATGGACTTAACAGAAGCAGAAGATATTAAGAAGAGGTGGCAAGAATACACAGAAGAACTGTACAAGAAAGATCTTCACGATCAAGATAATAATGATGGCGTGATCACTCACCTGGAGCCAGACATCTTGGAATGTGAAGTCAAGTGGGCCTTAGAGAGCATCACTACGAACAAAGCTAGTGGAGGTGATGGAATTCCAATTGAGCTTTTTCAAATCATGAAAGATGATGCTGTGAAAGTGCTGCACTCAATATGCCAGCAAATTTGGAAAACTCAGCAGTGGCCACAGGACTGGAAAAGGTCAGTCTTCATCCTAATCCCAAAGAAAGGCAATGCCAAAGAATGCTCAAACTACTGCACAATTGCACTCATCTCACACGCTAATAAAGTCATGCTCAAAATTCTCCAAGCCAGGCTTCAGCAATATGTGAACCGTGAACTTCCAGATGTTCAAGCAGGTTTTAGAAAAGGCAGAGGCACCAGAGATCAAATTGCCAACATCCGCTGGATCATGGAGAAAGCAAGAGAGTTTCAGAAAAACATATATTTCTGCTTTATTTACTATGCCAAGGCCTTTGACTGTGTGGATCACAATAAACTGTGGAAAATTCTGAAAGAGATGGGAATACCAGACCACCTGACCTACCTCTTGAGAAACCTGTATGCAGGTCAGAAAGCAACAGTTAGAACTGGACATGGTACAACAGACTGGTTCCAAATAGGAAAAGGAGCGCGTCAAGGTTGTATATTGTCACCCTGCTTATTTAACTTATATGCAGAGTACATCATGAGGAACACTGGGCTGGAAGAAGCACAAGCTGGAATCAAGATTGCTGGGAGAAATATCAATAACCTCAGATATGCAGATGACACCACCCTTATGGCAGAAAGTGAAGAGGAACTCAAAAGCCTCTTGATGAAAGTGAAAGAGGAGAGTGAAAAGGTTGGCTTGAAGCTCAACATTCAGAAAACAAAGATCATGGCATCTGGTCCCATCACTTCATGGGAAATAGATGGGGAAACAGTGGAAGCATTGTCAGACTATTTTTTTGGGCTCCAAAATCAAGGCAGATGCTGATTGCAGCCATGAAATTAAAGACGCTTCCTCCTTGGAAGGAAAGTTATGATCAACCTAGACAGCATATTAAAAAGCAGAGACATTACTTTGCCAATAAGGTCTGTCTAGTCAAGGCTATGGTTTTTCCCATGATCATGTATGGATGTGAGAGTTGGACTCTGAAGAAAGCTGATCGCCGAAGAATTGATGCTTTTGAACTGTGGTGCTGGAGAAGACTCTTGAGAGTCCCTTGGACTGCAAGGAAATCCAACCAGTCCATTCTAGAGGAGATCAATCCTGGGTTTTCATTGGAAGGACTGATGCTAAAGCTGAAACTGCAATACTTTGGCCACCTCATGTGACAAGTTGACTCACTGGAAAAGACTCTGATGCTGGGAGGGATTGGGGGTGGGAGGAGTTCGGGACGACAGAGAATGAGATGGCTGGATGGCATCACCGACTTGATGGATGGGAGTTTGAGTGAACTCCGGGAGTTGGTGATGGACAAGGAGGCCTGGCATGCTGTGATTCATGGGATCACAAAGAGTCTGACACAACTGTGCGACTGAACTGAACTGAACCAAAACTTTATCTGATACACTTTCAAATAAGCATTTTATTCTCCTATTCCATTTACGTGTTCTCAGGTATCATTTATATTGTTCATTGCTATCTCTCTGAATATCTTAAACATACTTATTTACAAGTGGCTTTCATATTGCCATGGGAAGTGAATTGCCCTGTGTTTCATCCAATCAACTTTTTCTCACAGTACTTTGCTTCTGGGTTTTGCTGCTTACTGCTTCCTCTGTTGACTTCTCAGATAATCCAATATGTGTCCTGCTTTTTAATAAGCAGAGGCTTTTTTTTTTGGAGGGCATGGGGTTAGTTTCAAGTTTGCGTCTTTCTTTAAGATTCTTTCTTTTTAAACCAGTTTTTACGTTATTTTCTTGGCTATATGTTTTCTCCATGTCCAGTCGTGTGAAGATGGGATTTTTTTTAGATGAAATAACCCATAGAGTTTATCTTTCCCTAATGTATAGCTAATCTTAGTGATGAACACACCCAGGCTTATTAAGGAGTTGTATGGTTTGATTGTTGAAATATTTTCTTAAGAGAAGGACAGTTAACAAATTCTGCCATCTCTTTATCCAGATTCTAACACAGTACCTGGCATGTTTTAGTGGATTACAAATATTTGTTGGATAAATGCTTGACAGGAAAGGTGGTAAAGGATCTGAGAATAGCATTGGTTTTAAAAGGAACATGTCGGGAGGGAGCCGTCAAAAGAGCAAACTTGGTGATTGAAATTCCAGAGATAAATCCATCTGTCTACACACTGTGTTACTGGGCTGAACAAAATTAACCAAAGAACAAAAGAAAATTAATTTAAAATTTTCCTATCTCAAAAGATTTTTTACTAATGTTAATGACAATTCAACAGAGATAATGGATAGTTATACACATGAGACAATCTACACTGACTGCTGCTGCTGCTGCTGAGTCGCTTCAGTCGTGTCCGACTCTGTGCGACCCCATAGACGGCAGCCCACCAGGCTCCGCCGTCCCTGGGATTCTCCAGACAAGAACACCGGAGTCGGTTGCCATTTCCTTCTCCAACACATGAAAGTGAAAAGTGAAAGTGAAGTCGCTCAGTCGTGTCTGACTAGTAGCGACCCCATGGACTGCAGCCTACCAGGCTCCTCCGTCCATGGGATTTTCTAGGCAAGAGTCCTGGAGTGGCTTGCCATTGCCTTCTCCGTCATTGCCTGCTACTGAGCATCAAATAAAGAAAAGAAGCCAAGGATAGTCCACACACTAGTTACTAGGCCGTCTCTAGTAACTTTTTTTTTCTTTTGGCTGTGCTGCAGGGCATGTAGGATCCTTAGTCCCCTGACCAGGGATCGAACTCATGCCCCCTGCAGTGAAAGCATGGAGCCTAAACCACTGGGCCACCAGGGAAGTCCCTCAGTTCAGTTCAGTTCAGTTCAGTTCAGTCGCTCAGTCGTGTCCAACTCTTTGCGACCCCATGAATCATAGCACGCCAGGCCTCCCTGTCCATCACCAACTCCCCTAACCCGTTTTTAAAATGATGGCGACAAACATTTGATCACAATTTTCAGATCAACTTCCACCAGTCCTCAATGGAGCCTCCAGTTTTATTCCATCTCCATTATACTTCATGGAATGGCACATGACTGCTTTGTCTCTCACAATAAGACCCAGGCTTCTCAGACAAATGACGCAAGAGGCAATTATGTGCATACAAGCAACAGCGTGATTAAAAAGCTTTAGTCTCTCAGTTGTGTCCAACTCTTTGCGACCTCATGGACTATAGCCAGCCAGGGTTCTCTGTCCACGGAGTTCTCCAGTCAAGAACACTGGAGTAGGTTGCCATTTCCTTCTCCAGGGGATCTTCCCGACCCAGGGATCATATCCAGGTCTCCCTCATGGCAGGCAGATTCTTTACTGTCTGAGCACCCAGGGAAGCTCACACAAGCAATACTGCTTTTCAAAAAGTCTCTCACCCTGGACTGTATTTGATTGCATAAACCCTTCCTCCATTTCCAGCTGAGTTTATAGTTGAAAGGGAAAGGACAATTAAACAGGTAAACACCAACTGGGGCAAGATGAAACAAGCTTTTTGAGGAGCTGTGCAGTTGCAACTTTAGCATAATTTCCTTTTCTCCAATATAGTGAAGGTGTATAAAAATAAATGAGGTGGCACACAGATTTGGTCCCTCATGCCTTTTCAAATATTTCTACCAGGTTTTCAGAGCAAAGTCTGCTGCCAGTCATAGTGATTCACTGGGGAGGAGCTCTAAGAGGGAAAATAAATCATATGCTAATTCTCTAAGTTGGAGGGAGGTGGGGGAAGAAATGCCTGGAAGGGAAGGTCAAGGAAATATATCATAAGTAAGAAAATTTTCTAATAACCAAAATCCATCTTTGAAAACTTCCAGACTAGCTTATCTATACAGATTTCCATCTTTTTTCCCTGCTGAATACTACCATTACTTTAACATCCTTATTTCATATAGTAAATTAGTAAAGCAGAAATTCCTCTCTGAAATGAAGTCAGCATTCAGAGCAAATGACCCCCAAAGCTGTTTGAAACTAGTCAGAGCTTTGGAAATAGCTCTCCTCAGGAAAGTACAGGTCATTGTTCCCATCTTGCAGTCTCTGCAAGGGCTCATGTCCCTCTAGTATTGTAAATTCTCTCTCCAGAAAGGGCACTGGTCATAGATTGCAAGTGAAAGACAAAGGGCTGGGCACAGACCCAGTTTGAAATAGGTTAGCTTGTTTCTGGAGCATAGTCTATGGTTTCTGTCAAGCCTCTGACATTTCTTTCTAGGTTCCAGAGTCTGTGCTTTGCTATTTAACTGCTGGTCCAATCCTGGGCTTCCCCTTGTGGCTCAGTGGTAAGGAATCAGCCTGCAATGCAGAAGCTTCAGGAGATGCTGGTTCAATCCCGGGGTCGGGGAGATTCCCTCGAGGAGGGCATGGCAACCCACTCCAGTATTCTTGGCTGGAGAATCCCATGGACAGAGGAGCCTGGCGGGCTACAGTCCGTAGGGTTGCAGAGTCGTAAACGACTGAAGCCACTTAACATGCGCGGCCTACGGGTCCTCCTCCTCTCTAACCCAATCTCAGCTCCCCAAACATGGGCTGCTGTGGGGCCACTACAACGTTCACCACAAAGTTACAGATGTAGATTTCCAGCAAGGTACTGTTATTTACATTCTTCTGGTTAAGTCAGACCTTGTTTTCTCGCTGGCTCGCGATCCGCTAATCAACCACGTATTAGGTCTGCGATCTTGCGGCAATGATAACAATTCTATGATTAGAATTGTTTTCTCACCTGGGGAGAGAAAATTGAGATTATGATAATTATAATTATTCTATGAGATGCTAGATGGAAAAGTTTTCTGTCAGAGGCTATCTTCCTTTTTCTCTCCCCTTCCTTCTATTTTTCCTCATCATTAGTGTTACTATCATCGATCTATAACTCTATAATGAGACACGTAATGTAGTATGGGTCAAATGTGAAACTGGGACTGCCTCAGAATTTCTAGAGTGTGGTTTTCACAGTAATATGAACAATACTCACCTCATGAACCATGAATGTGTGTTTACAACATCTGTAATTTTATTTATTTTGGTCATTGAATCCATTTATTTATTTCATCTTTCAATCAATATTTACTGAGAGGGGACTTCTTTAGTGGTCCAGTGTCTAAGAATCCACCTTCCAATGCAGGGGATGCAAGTTCCATTCCTGGTCTGGGAACTAAGCTCCTATGCCAAGGAATGACTATGCCTGAGCACCCCAACTACTGAGCCTGCACTGTAGAGCCCATGTGCCACAACAAGAGAAAGCCCGCCTACCACAGAGCCTGAGCCCTGCAAGGAAGACCCAGCGAAGTCAAAAAGTCAAAAGAAAAAAAAAATAATAATGAGAACCATCTATTGTCTGTCGCTGAGTTAGATGATGGAGCCACAGACAAGAATATATCACAGTTCTTGCCTTTAAAAATTTTCGTTCCACCATGAAGTCAACAATTTAACAATTTCAAGATGACTCCAATGGTGAATGAACTTGTTAATGCCTATTAAAATCTTCCCTTGCAGAATCCTGACCCCAGTGACTGCATGGCTCACCCTTGAGGGGATGTTCTTACAAAGTGGCTCCCCAGAATGATGTTAACCAAGACTCTTTCGCTGCATTCTAAGGCTATTAGCAGTAGCCACAACACATCTGCCAGGACCATAATATTATAGTCACTGCAGTTCATTCAATATTCTTCAGAGGCTCACTGAAGCGTATATTTTAAAAACCACAAAGCTTATGGCATCTAACAGTTTTCTAGAGCATATTCTTGGTTTGAGTCTGATAAATAGAGAATGAGGGATGCAGATGTCATCATTGTGGTTATTCACCTGCTCCAATCCCTTAAAATTGGTACCTAGTCTGCTATCACTGGCTGACGTTGAGGGTTGTGGTAAAGCAAAATCCTTGAAAACTGTTATTAGATCAATTAAAAGGTAGGTATCGCACGTTCAACTACTACCTCTTGGCTATAATTTTCTCCTCTTCACTACTGTGTCATGCCCATCTGTATACAAATTTCCATTTGTGAAGAAAATAAATATCCTCCCTTGATCACTCATCGCTCTCCAGACACTTGACTGTTCCTCTACTTGTCTTCAGAGACATCGGTCCAGAAACAGTCTCTGTGTCCTCACCCCTAGTCAAGTCTCCATCTACTGCAGTCTGGTTTTTGGTCCCACCACTAAATGGAAACACCTGACTTAAATCATCACTTAAATCACTTAGGCCGTGTTTACTGATTTTCTTTTTGATGCCAAACCATCATTTTTCTGTTTTCACCTTACTTTTCCTCCAATGGCAGACAATATCATCACCTGTTCTCTTCTTGAAACATTTTCTCTCCTCCATGCTTGGGCCTCCCACCAGTGCTCTTCTCTTTTCCCGTCCTTGTTGTTTCCTTTGTTGGTGTCTGCACCTCTATATGAAGCTTCCCCCATGGCTCAGGGGGTAAAGGATCCACCTGCAATACTGAAGTCAAAGGAGACACGGGTTTGATCCCTGGGTCAGGAAGATCCCCTGAAGGAGGGCATGGCAAACCCTTCCAGTATTCTTGCCTGGAGAATTCCCATGGGTTCTCTTGGGCTATAGTCCATAAGGTTGCAAAGAGCTGGACATGACTGAAGTGACTGTCAACACATGCATGCTTTTACCTCTATATGACCTCAAGTGCTGATTTCTAAGGATTTGGTCTTTGGTCACTTCCACTGCTCCACTTTTCTCTGCTGCTTAGTCACTTCAGTCGTGTCCGACTCTGTGTGACCCCATAGACGGCCTCCCACCAGGCTCTCCCATCCCTGGGATTCTCCAGGCAAGAACACTGGAGTGGGTTGCCATTTCCTTCTCCACTTTTCTCTAAGTGATCTCTATTCCCCAGGATTTAGTGGTTTTTAGAAATATCTGAAGGTGTGCCTGCAAATTCAGAATTCTCTCTGAACTGTAGATACTTATTTAACTACCTTGCACGTACCCACCTTGAAATAGTTCTTAAATATCTCAAACTTAACCAGACTTAGCCACACTTTCCCCCCTTTTTCAGAAAAAAATATTTTAGCATCCTATCTCTCCCTGTTTTGGCAAATAACTCTACCACTTACCCTGTTACTCAAACTGGAAATGCACCAGTTACTCTTGGCCCCTGCCTTTCACTCCCTCTTATCCTTTCTCTATCAGTTATATCTTATTGAATCTACCACCAGAATATATGGCACACCTGTCTACTCATTTCATCTCCATGTCACCATGATGGTCTGGTCTCATCAGCTCCCATTTGGAATTCTGCAGCTGGACTTGCTGATTCCACTCTGCCCATTTCTAACACATTCTCCATGAAACAGAAGTGATCTTCATAGAAATGAACCCAGTCAGTTTGCTCTATTTCTTAAATACTCTAATGTGTCCCTGTTCGTATGAAGTCACATTTAAATACTTTAATGGGGTCTATAAAGCCCTGAATAATTTAGCCTTTTCTCAACTCACTTTGGTCTTGGAATCCCGCTGGCTAACCCAGTTCTTTCCTACCTTGAGTTTTTGCAGAAGCTCCTGCCCTTGCTTGAGAGAGTCTTACCCTGACACGTTTTATCTTTTATGTGTTAACTTGAATATCGCCTTTTTATAAACACATTCCATCACCATTCAGCTAAAGAATGCCCACCTGATTCCCTATTCCTCACTGTTCATGTCTGCATAAGAGTTCTGCTTGACATCTAATGTATTCATTTCATCTGTGAACTCAACCCTTTCTTCCATGCTTGGAAATTATTGTCTCTTGTTTCTGTGATTATTTCCTTTTTTATTAGACAAATATACTTTCTATATTCATCTTCCATATCTTTTTTTCATGATGATGCTTGATTTTTAAAAGGATTTTAATATGTTTTGAGAGGTTTATGTTTTGGATCAATGATTTGGTTTTCAGAAATTTCTATGCTATTATTGGTATTTTTTCTTTATTTTTTTGGTAATTATATTTATAAGTATTTTCTTAATAACATTTCCTTATCTTTTATTCTACCTTTCATGATACTCTGTTCTTGTTTTATGAAAGTCTCAAACTGTTCTTTAAATGCTGACTATATTTTTGTTTAGCTTAGATTATATTTAATATTTAGTTGTTTTCCATTTTTTGTTTCTTAGGGCTATTATTCTTTTTATTCACTTGAAACCTTTTCTTGCAAACCTTGGTTTTTGTACTAAAATCTTTCCTTGCCAACCCTTGGTTTTCCTCAAATACTCTGTGACTTTTGGCTACCTGAGTATACTGAGCTCTAGTCTGATTAGTATGCTAGAAGGCATGCTTCCCCCTCCCGCAATCATATGGTATTCTTTATCTTGATTGTACTTTCATTCAACCTTTTCTACTTTCTACCATGAAGATATAGCTCAAAATTTCTGATCCACTAATGGTACCAATTTAAATTCTTTAAAGGATTTTTAACTATTATTTGTATGGGAATTTGGGAAGGATGGGAAATAAATACATGAGCTCAGTTCTACCACCATTTGTTGAAAGTTCCCCTCCTGTTGCTGTTCTCTCTTTTTCAGCCTGTCTTTCTGCCCTTGGGTTCCAAGACATTGGTTTCACAAGACTAGCTTGCATTGTGGCACAGTGTTAGACTGAGTTAGTTGAAATATTACATGTGAGAAGTTTCAATAGAATCAGGTATGAGAACTTTCTGGGAAAGAGGGTTAATGTGACCAGCTGGCTCCATGGATATTCACAGAGGAACCAGAACCAGTTTAATAGTCTTAACCAAAGGGATTATGGGAGCTAACTTCTGAAAAGAAAAAAGACACTCACTCACAAGGGAGAGATGGTCTGATGGCATCACTGACTCAATGGGCACGACTTTGAGCAAATTCCACAAGATGATGAGGAACAGGGAAGCCTGGTGTGCTGCAGTGCGTGGGGTCACAGAGTCGGACAGGACGGAATGAATGAATAACAACACAGGAGGATGACTCAAGACTGAAAGGACAGGATGTTTCAAGGCAAAAGTCAGGAAACTACAGTGTAAGGTGAAATCCATGAATATTTCTATATGGCTGGAGGGGAAGGAGTGGGGACGGGGGAGTGAAGCAGGAGGCAAAATCAGGAGCCAAATCCTAAAGGCTTTGTCCATTGTGCTAAGCAGCTTGGAATTTGCCCTAAAGGAAGCAGTGACTCACTGAAAGATTTTAAACAGGAGGATAACATGACTAATAAAGGCTAACAGTAAGGATATGCCAGATAATGTTCTAAAGGCTTCACATGGATTAAGTCATTTAATCCTCAGGACAGTCTGATGAGGCAGATGCTATTAATATCTTATTTTCCAGTGAAGACACTGACTCTGAAACATAAGTTCCTCGAGGACAGATTATTCCTCTCTTTACAGATGGATCCTGAGGTTCTAGCACTGGGACTGGCAAGATGAACATACGTTGAATGAATGACTGAACTAGGGAATGAGTGAGGCCCAGAGGTTATACTCCCAGGAAAGAGCAGAGCCAGCATTAGAAAAGAG
The DNA here is from genome assembly GCF_049115385.1 of Moschus berezovskii. Taxonomy (NCBI): domain Eukaryota; kingdom Metazoa; phylum Chordata; class Mammalia; order Artiodactyla; family Moschidae; genus Moschus; species Moschus berezovskii. The sequence goes on along the minus strand of NC_142480.1, from coordinate 57,115,375 downwards.
GTGTTATATTAAGTAGTATCATATTACATTTAGTGTAATATAATTGCATTACATTATATTATAGCTATATATACCCAGCTCTATTATATTTAAGCAGTATCATAACTGCTATGCTACAAAGAAAAATACATAATTTAAAGTCAAAGAAGAAGATACTGAAATCTGATAGATTTGGCAGGAGCTTAGCAATAGAATTGAAAGTGTTATAGCATTACTCAAAGTATACTTGTTGAATGTTAACTTGAGGAAAATCACTGTGGAACAAAAAAGCAGATACTAGTTATTCATTTATTTGTTGTTTGGATTTGTTACTATCTTCTTCCACTGAATCTATCCTTCATGAGGAAGAAGATTTTGTCTACTTGTATGTTGTTATATTTCCAGGACCCTAGAGAGTTTCAGGCACAGAATAGTCAATAAATAAATCTTTGTTGAGTGAATGTATGCACAAATTTACATAAATTTGAAAATACTGGATACTGTGTCTCCCTTTGGGTGATTCATGACCCATGTTAGCATATTAATGACAATAGAGATACCTGTTTAATTTTTTTAACCTAACATTCCCAAATTTCATTTTCCCTCATGCTCTTTAACTCTTAGAATTCGTGTTTTCGTTAGAATCAGTATATTGGAATTAGAAAGAACTTCTAATTCCCCCAATACGCAGGGGGATCTTCTCTTTGGAAAGGTTCTGCTCAGTCCTTTGTTACATCTGCTTAGTCCTTTTAAGTTGTATATCCTGCAAAATATCTATAGGCCCATTGTCTTGATAAAGGTCCATATAATTGAAGTTATGGTTTATCAGTAGTCAGGTACGGATGTGAGAGTTGGACCACAATTCAAAAGCATCAATTTTTTGGTGCTCATGAGCACTCTTGAGAGTCCCTTGGACTGCAAGGAGATCAAATCAGTCAGTCCTAAAAGAAATCAACCCTAAATATTCATTGGAAGGACTGATGCTAAAGCTGAAGTTTCAAAACTTTGACCACCTGATGTGAAGAGCAGACTCATCAGAAAAGACCCTGATGCTGGGAAAGATTGAGGGCAGGAGGAGTAGGGGGTGACAGAGGATGAGATAGTTGCATGGCATCACTGACTCAATGGACATGAGTTTGAGCAAACTCTGGTAGATAGTGAAGGACAGAGAAGCCTGACATGCTACAGTCCAAACAAATGGACAAGACTTAGTGACTGAACAATAACAACCCATTTTTCACAAAGCAAAAACCATCTTAGACAATGGCATAGCAGCCAAATAAAGCAAGCATGGTGTGGTCCATTTGCATTAAGTCAAGTAAGCCACACTGTCTGGTACATCTGCATGACATCTGCAGATTCAGTTTCCAAGGGTATCCAGTTTATGTGGGGAAAAAATAAAAGGTGAACACCCACCATACTAGCAGAAGCTTGCAAGGTGAAACAGATAGGCACCTGTGATGCTACAGGGACTGCTTGCTTCACATATCCCTATTCTTTCCCTTGCTTTGCCTTGAACCATGCAAGTTTGGAGGGACAGAAATCTACAGGCTTTGTCGCCCAGATCTCCTTGTCATCTAGCTTCCAGAAGGATTCAGCCAATGGGAGGCAATGACGAGGAGAGTGGGAGATGCCAGGCCGTTTTTCTCCCTGTTTTACTGTCTCGTGGTGTCTAGGTGGTGGCATTGGCAGTGATGTTCCCTCCATTGCTCCCTTTACTGCTGCACAAGACTGTGGTACCCAATTCTTTAGGATGCCATCAGTGCCAGGGTTATAGGAACATGACATTCTCTCTTCAATCACGCTGTCTCAGGATGGGAATGACTTGATGTTGCTAATTCCCCAGTTGCCTCCTTGCCCCCTGTTTGGCTCCTGAACTCCTTCAGTGCCTCTGAAACAGATATTCTACTTTGAATTCACTCTGCTTTGAATACTTAAGGTAGTTTCTGTTTTCTCAGCCATGCTCTAAGTGATCTAGTCAGCAACAACAAAAAGAGTGCTGTTGGGATCATCTTTCTAATCTGCAAAACAAATGTTTTAGCTGTAAGATGCATTTCCATCTTTGAAATTCAAAGGTCCCGTAAATGGCATTTCTTAAAGGGCGGTCCAAGAATCACCTGTGTCAGAATTTCCTAAGAAGTTGATTAAAGAGGTTCATTCCTGGACTCATCTTGATGTGGTTGGAGGATCTGAAATTCCAGTTAACTCTCTATGAGATTCTTTTTAAAAAAATAAAGCTTAAGATTAAAACATCTACCATTTTTGATCTTCATGGGAATGTTTTGCAGAGATGTGACATGATGTGTGTATCAAGGGAGTCTCAAAGATTTTTGTTTATTCTATTTCAAGAGATGCCATCTGTCAATTCAAGCAATTTAGATGAATTTGGTTAATTTTTAAAATGTCACTTTCTATGTATCTTTCAGAAGTAAACTCAGTCTTAAACAGGGGTAAATATGTTTCGCACACTTTTAAGGAATTTTACCATCCACAAAATAGGAATATATGAAATATAAAACTATGTGTAGACTAAAATTTTATGCCTTTCTTGCCAGACTAGTGATTGCCAAATCTAGTTTTATCATGCCCCAAGGAAAATTAACTTATTTAAGGGGTAGCAAGTATTTTGAACAGATTTCCAATAAAAATAAGTTTTTAGACATTGCTTAAAATATGCACCATCCAACACTTTCAAGAGAAACTAAACAGATCGTTTGCTTCAGTGATAAAATGTGGTAATAACATGTTCTTAGCTTAGGTTCTCCTAAAAAGCAAAGCTTGAGGCAAGTGCTCAAGTTCAGGTAGTTTGTTTGGGGCAGTGAAATCAAAGCAGAGGAGAGAATTGGGAAAAGAAAAGCCAACCCTAGAGGGTGCTAAAAGCTGATTGTGACTAAGGAGAGTAGGGTCTGGATCCTGGCAGGGACACTTTGATGAGACAAATAGAATAAGAGTATCGCAAAACTGCTCTTCAACTGGAGAGAAGAGGAAACAGTCTTGTCCTTCCTTAGTCAAGGATTCCCTAATGGTCTGTTGATACCTCATGATGGTGGTTTAGTCGCTAAGTTGTGTCCAATTCTTTGTGACCTCATGGACTGTAGCCCACCAAGCATCTCTGTCCCTAGGATTTCCCAGGCAAGCATATTGGAACGGGTTGCCATTTCCTTCTCTAGAGGGATCTTCTTTAAAACCTGTGTTTTAAAGCATGGGTTTGATCCCTGGGTCAGGCAGTCTCCTGCATTGCAGGCAGATTGTTTACCACTGAGCCACCAGGGCAGCCCCGACACCTCATACTTAGAGGTGTGTGCATAGGTCAGAATGGCCGGATGCAGTGAAGTTCAAGTAACTCTGGGGCAAGCTGCCCAGAGCACACACCTGCACATAGCTGTTGCTACATGAATGGCTTCTGTAAAAAGGTGGGCAAAATATGACAAATGGCCCAAGAGGGATTCCTTCTTTTTTAGATACTTAATAATCAGAACTTCCCTCATAGCTGGAGTTGGTAAAGAATCTGCCTGCAATGCAGGAGACCCGGGGCGATTCCTAGGTTGGGAAGATCCCCTGGAGAAGGAAATGGCAACTGACTCCAGTATTCTTGCCTGGAGAATCCCATGGGCAGAGGATCCTGGCAGACTACAGTGCATGGGAGTCACAAGAATTGGACATGACTTAGCAACTAAATCACCAATAATCAGAAATGATTCCCCAGGCTAAGAAGTGTGGTTTTTTCCAAATACATGAATTATAAATATTTTCTCTCCCAAGATGGTCTTTGTATTTTTAGTCTGGATTATGTTTATGCCCCATCTCTTCTCCTCCTGGCCTGACGGGAAACATTTGTCCCTTTGTAGCTCACATGTAAAACTTGGAAAACACCCATCAAATAAAAGCAGGTTAAAATAAATTCCCTGTGAGCTATGTCTCGAAACTGTTTATTTGGAAACTGGAGAGAGTCTTGGTTGGACACTGAGCAGATTTTGAAGTTGCCACCAAAAGGACTTCTAAGCATAAGTTGCTTTTAAATAATTTTGATAGTAACGTAAGCTGTGGCATGTTGAAACCGTTTGATAAAGTGCAAGGCTTGTCCCCTCATGATTATTTAGAATAAGCACAGTGAGTCATTTTCTTTTCTTCTCTGGACGTCCTCCATACCACGTTCTACTCCAGCTTTCCCTCTGTTTCTTACTGCTCCTCACTTTTCTCTCTCGTTATTTTCCATATATTTGGCTAAACAGGAAAGGAAGGAAAGAACATTTTCTACCTTTTCTATTATTTCTGCTAGCACAGATTCATTTTTATTTACCTGTGTTTAACCGTGCCTTCTTCCAGGAACTATTTAGGCTGCTAATGCTGGTTTATAGTCTGGCTCCTGTATGCTGATATGGATATGAACATGGACCCCAGAGTCTGTCAATCCTGGGTGTGAATCCTGACTCCACCACTTATAAACTGTATGAGTTTGAAATGTCTCTTAACTTATTTGAGCCTGCTGTCTCCACCTGTGAGAAGAGGCTAATTCTATGTCTCATAAAGTTATTGTGAAACTCAAATGGGATAATAGATGAAAAGGGTTTAACACAGGGTCTGACACACGTGAGACACTTTTGATAAATGGTCACTGTCGTCATTATCTAGTGCTATCCATAGTTTGTGTTTTTCATCTGTATGGTGTTATCTATGAGTGTGACAGTAAGTGTATGGATAGGATCTGCTGGTAACAAGAACTTGAAACTCATCTTGTCTTCCAGCTTTCAGTTCAGTTCAGTTCAGTCGCTCAGTCGTGTCCAACTCTTTGCGACCCCATGAATCACAGTATGCCAGGCCTCCCTGTCCATCACCAACTCCCGGAGTTCACTCAAACTCATGTCCATCGAGTCAGTTATGCCATCCAGCCATCTCATCCTCTGTCATCCCCTTCTCCTCCCGCCCCCAATCCCTCCCAGCATCAGAGACTTTTCCAGTGAGTCAACTCGTCGCATGAAGTGGCCAAAATATTGGAGTTTCAGCTTTAGCATCAGTCCTTCCAATGAACACCCAGGACTGATCTCCTTTAGGATGGACTGGTTGGATCTCCTTGCAGTCCAAGGGACTCTCAAGAATCTTTTTCAACACCAACTGATGTTTTTGACCTGAAGTCCTAATGAACTAAATAAGTGGAGAACCACACATAGAAACATGACTGAATCCATTTTGTTTAAGAACTATACAGCTGGCGGAAACAGTTCTCAGAAAAAGCTTCCAAGTAAAATCTTTTGACTTCTAACCCAATTGGGAAAAGGTAATGGAGATGTGACCAGCCTTAGATGAGAGCTTTAAATGTGAATAGCATCTTATTGAATCTCTCAAAATCAAAAATAGTAACAGGTTTTGTTGCTGTACTTGCAAAATTGTAAAAAGAATGCAAGATTCCCATGTGAACAATGAGGAAATTGTTATTGACACTGTTGTGGCCTCTTTAATCCCACCCAAAGGGCTGTAAATGTCACAAAATAAAACAGCATGTTATTCAAGTTGGTGGTTCATATGCAGAAAGTGAATGCAGAAACAATAAGAAAATGAAGCTGGATTCTGAGATCTAAACTAAGAAAAATACATGGGAGTGTTTGTTTGAGCCATACATGTGAATAAGCCAGAAACTTTTGTACCAAAGTGGGGAGGAAAAGCTGGGAGTCTCTCAAACACTTATCTTGGTTAAGATATCAGGAAGATAGGATATCATGAAGACAGGTTTAATCTCAACATTCAGAAAAGTAAGATCATGGCATCTAGCCCCATCACTTCATGGCAAATAGATGGGGAAACAATGGAAGCAGTGACAGACTTTATTTCCTTGGGCTACAAAATCACTGCAGATGGGGATGGCAGCAACAAAATTAAAAGACACTTGCTCCTTGGAAGAAAAGCTATGATAAACCTAGACAACATGTTAAAAAGCAGAGACGTTACTTTGCCAACAAAGGTTCGTCTAGTCAAAGCTATAGTTTTTCCAGTAGTCATGTGTGGATGTAAGAGTTGGACCATAAATAAAACTGAGCACTGAAGAATTGATGCTTTTGAACTGTGGTGTTGGAGAAGACTCTTGAGAGTCCCTTGGACTGCAAGAAGATCAAACCAGTCCATCTTATAGGAAATCAATTCTGATTATTCATTAACTCCAATACTTTGGTCACCTGATGTGAAGAACCGATTCATTAGAAAAGACCCAGATGCTGGCAAAGATTGAAGGCAGGAGGAGAAGGGGACGACAGAGGATGAGATGGTTGGATGGCATCATCGACTCAATGGACATGAGTTTGAATGAACTCCGGGAGGTGGTGAACGAAGGAGAAGCCTGGCGTGCTGCAGTCCATGGGGTCGCAGAGAGTTGGACACGACCAAGAAACTGAACGGCAACAACAGTGGACTAGACTGTGAGAGAAGTGGGGCGAATAGGAAGCTAATCAGTGGCCTTTGATTCTGTTTGGAGAGTCTCCCTCATAGCTCAGTTGATGAAGAATCTGCCTGCAGTGCAGGAGACCCAGATTCAATTCCTGCATCCGGAAGATCCCCTGGAGAAGGGAATGGCAGCCCACTCCAGTGTTCTTGCCTGGAGAATCCCATGGACAGAGGAGCCTGGCGGGCTACAGTGCACGGGGTCACAGAGCCGGACACGACTTAGTGACTAAACCACCACCACCACCACGAGATTAAAAAAAGGATAGTCAGATTGAAACAAGGGAGAAGAGAAGTCAGGAACCAGACTTTCGTAGGGTCTCTCTAGATCCTGCTCAGGAGAGAAAGCCGTTGGGAGCGATTAGCAAGAGTCCTGCTAAACCATAATGATGTTTCCTTTTGAGGAAAGTTCTAACCTGATTTCTTGGGTATATGACAACATTACGGAAATCTCAGCACAATTTTTAAAACTGGCATTTTAAAAAAGTTGGAGTATAGTTCCTTCACAATGTTGTTTTAGTTTCTGCTGTACAGCAAAGTGAGTTAGTTATATATACATTTATCCCTTATTTTTTAGATTTCCTTCCCATTTAGGTCACCGCAGACCATTGAGTTCCCTGTGGTATACTGCAGGTTCTCATTCAGTTCAGTCGCTCAGTCGCTCAGTCATGTCCGACTCTCTGCAACCCCATGAATCGCAGCACGCCAGGCCTCCCTGTCCATCACCAACTCCCGGAGTTCACTCAAACTCATGTCCATCGAGTCGGTGATGCCATCCAGCCATCTCATTCTCTGTCGTCTCCTTCTCCTCCTGCCCCCAGTCTTTCCCAGCATCGGGGTTCTCATTAGTTATATATTTTATACATAGTATCAATAGTATATATGTGTGTGTGTGTGTGTGTATGATGTACATATATATAGACATATGTATGTGTGTATGTATATGTACATGTATGCACATATATATGTATACAAACACACATATATATAGGTCAATCCCAATCTCCCAATTCATCCCAATTCCTCCTTTCCGCATTGATAACCATATATTTGTTCTCTACATCTGTGAGTCTATTTCTGCTTTGCAGATAAATTTATCTGTAGCATAGATTTCACATATGGGTGATATTTGTAAAACTGGCATTTAACAATTCCTTGCTAGTAGAGTTACAGTTAAGCCTCAGATTGGATCATACCAAAGTAGGAAATAAAGTCTTGAAGTTATTCTATTTTGTGCAGCAATCTTAGCTTCCCAGGTGGCACTAGTGGTAAAGAACCCACCAGCCAATGCAAGAGAAGTAAGAGACATGGGTTTGACCCCTGGTTGAGAAGACTCCCTGGAGGAGGGCATGGCAGCCCACTCCAATATTCTTGCCTGGAGAGTCCCACGGACAGAAGAGCCCAATGGGCTACAGTCCATAGGGTTGCAGAGAGTGAGACACAACCGAAGTGATTTAGCACACACACATACACACTCACACACACTCACACACACACACTCACACACACACACAGCAATCTTGGAACATGAACACACTGCATTACTGAAATCAAAATATTGGTGTGCATGCTTTTCCATCTCCAGATCTGCTCAAGGTGGACCCATCTTACCCTTTTCATCAACACAGGGAGCACTTCCTAACCAGGCACTTTAAAGTCATTTCACCTCCTTGACACAGCCAGGCATGCTCCCATTTCATGACCCGAATTCTGTCATTGCCCAGTGTGAATTTCTTTGTAGCAACTTCACTATCTGACATGACCTCATTATTTGTTTAGTTTTCCTTGTGTTTTGTATGTGTCTGCAAAAAATATGCCAAGTCTGTGAAAGTGAAGACTCTGCCTATATTGTTTAAGTTCCCAGTAGTCAGAACAGTGACTGATGCTTAGTAGATGGCCAATAATAAATGTGTTAATCACTCAGTGGTGTCCAGCTCTTTGCAACCCCATGGACCGTTTCCCACCAGGCTCCTCTGTCCATGGGATTCTCCAAGCAAGAATACTGGAGTGAGTTTTCATTTCCTTCTCCAGGGGACCTTTCTGACCCAGGGATTGAACCTGCATCTCTTGCATTGGTAGGCAAATTCTTTGCCTCTAGAGCCACCTGGGAAGCATGACCAATCATAAATACTTGTTGAATAAACAAATCAGTGAATGAAAAATTATTGAACTAGATTTCTGGTTGTATTTTTCTTCTGTTAACTCAATACAGCAAATTAGTTTTAGCAAGTCATCTTTAATATTCAGCTATTATTCTTGGTTACCAACATGCTTTTGTGTATTAATTATAAATCTATCTGGTTTTTCTAGTTTGATTTTTTAATTTATCACTATATTAGCCTAAAAACAATTTGCATCAATTCTGAGAATGCACATCAGTGCTTGTGTTTCTTTTAAAGGGTGTCTGCCTGTGACTCAAGCTTATGTCCTCTTAGGCAGAAGCATAGCTTTATACAGTGTGTATATTTCAAAAGGCTACAATGTAAGACAGGGCTCTGGGTAAAAAATGGAATTAATTTGATAAAGTTACAGAAGTCATTAAGTGCTAGGTCATTTGGGGGGCTGAGGATGGGAATTGGTTTCTCCAGTAGTGTTCTTCTGTACCTTATTAATCTGGATGATTTGAAAATGAGCTTGGAGCTGCTCAGGGTCTAAACACAAAGTTTCTCTACCTGTGAAGCAGACTGCCAATCATTAATTCACAAAACATCTACCAAATGTTTGCTGTGTACCAGGTCGAACGTGACTTAAGCAGCAGCAGCAGCAGCTACTGCTAAAGAACAAAATGGAATAGAACTTGATTTTCCTCCTCAGGAAGTTCAGTTTATCTTTAGAAGCTTTAATCTCTGATCGTGGACTGACTTTTCATTTTAGAGACCCTTGACTCCCTGGTTTTCCTTCAGGTCTTGATGTTCAAGTGACTCCCTTTTCCTCCATGATCCTATTCTTCATGTTCTGACCCACCCTTTACTGACAACCAGCTTACTTGAACCTGTATCCATCACTTCTCCACCAGGCTCCCTTTGTCTTCAGTTCCCACTTTCCTCCAGAAGCTCCCACCCCACCAAATTAATCTGGCTTGCCATTTCGCAAATCAACAATTTTGTTACTTAATGGGATCTTCCGAGTTTATTCCTAAAATGTACCTTCACATCCAGTGTTCCCTGAACCTAGTTGAGGAGCCACATTAGTGAATGATTTTTCTACTACTTTCTGACTACTTTCTTACTTTGTTGTACCTGGTGATGGTGATATGAAAATCCAAGTTTGTCACAGATGTCATGGATGTCATAATCTCAGTCTGCTGCTGCTGCTGCTAAGTCACTTCAGTCGTGTCCGACTCTTTGTGACCTCCATGGGTTACAGTCCGCCAGGCTCCTCTGTCCATGGGATTCTCCAGGCAAGAACACTGGAGTGGGTTGCCATTTCCTTCTCCAGTGCGTGAAAGTGAGAAGTGAAACTGAAGTCGCTCAGTCATCTCTGACTCTTAGCGACCCCATGGACTGCAGCCCACCAGGCTCCTCCATCCATGGGATTTTCTAGGCAAGAGTACTGGAGTGGCTTGCCATTGTCTTCTCCGTAATCTCAGTCTACACAACAACAAAATGGAGGTAAATATTATCATCCACACTTCAGAGATTAGAAGACCCAACCCCTCAAAGGTAAAATAGTCTGCCCTACATTATCAAGTGGGAAAGTGGCAGGTAGGTCTGTCTCTTTCCCAAACCTTGGGTATTTCCAAAGAATATCTCTACTTGCTTCTCTTGCACTTCAGTTCCATGGTTTTCTTGCTCCTTAAATCTGGAAACCTTTCTGTAAGCAAAGTTAAATCAGCACAGTGTCTGAGACCATAGCAAAAATGAGTCACTGTCTGTGAAAACTCTTTTCTAACTTAAATACCATAATGCATTTCTCTGTCATCTTATACATATAATTCAAACTTATTTAGCCTCCCTTTTTAAGTTATATCTTTTCTGGTCAATACGGGAAAACACATCCCATCATTGTTACCATTTCACCCATTTAAACATTCTAATATGTTGCTTAAACCTTAAACCAAACCAATTTCCTTAGCCTATACTATCCAATGGAGAAGGAAATGGCAACCCACTCCAGTGTTCTTGCCTGGAGAATCCCAGGGACGGGGGAGCCTGGTGGGCTTCCGTCTATGGGGTCACACAGAGTCGGACACGACTGAAGTGACTTAGCAGCAGCAGCAGCAGCATACTATCCAAAATGGTATACACTAACCCCTTGGAACTCTTGAACATTTGAAATGCGGTTGGTCCAGACTGAGGTGTACTTTAACTTTATCATACTGGATTGTGAAGACTTGTATATAAAATGAACACATGCTATCTCATTAATAATTTCTTGAGTACATAGAGAAATGTTAATATTTTGGATATATTAGGTTAAGAAAACACATTGCTGAAATTCGTTTCACCTATTGTTTCAGTGTGGCCAGCGGAAGTTCATAAATCACATCCATGGCTCACATTGTATTTCCGACGGACAGAGAAGACCTTGGTACTCATAGTCAGAGCAGTTCAACCTCTCAGGTTTAAGACACTGTTACACCTAGAGTGTATAATATTCTGTTTTGCGCAAGTGCAATCCATTTATATTTCTTGAACGCATACCTAGCAGTGAGTCTTTATAGAATGATGTCCATTAAGAGTGGTTCTGTGGCAGAGGGCACTCCAGCTGCTCTGTAGGGTCGGTCTGATGGTCCGGCATTGGGACTTGCTCACAAGGGCACATTGTCTGTTCCAGACTTGGGCTTTCTTATGTGCTCTGTATTTGCAGCAGCAATTATGACTTCCAGGGTCAGGCACTTTCAGCAGTTAATAACCAGTTTGACTAAAAGTCCATCAGCTTTCTGGCCATTCATTAAATGCTAGGAAATGCTTTATCCCCAAGGTCAATACTGCTTAGCTCAGTCATACTTTATGATCAACAGAAAGAATGCTTTCCTCTTCATTGTCAATAGTATTGATTGGCAGTTCTTTGGGTGGCCCTGGTCATTTTTATTTGCCCTTCTTTGTTTTCAGCTGCCGAGGGGGTGACATCATCTTTCATTTTACAATATGGACATTATTGCAATGCCGAAAGTCCAGTACAAGGAGATCCACTGTCAGGCATTGGACCTCACCTCGTCATTATTATTGTAAAGTGACTCACAAGGGAAAGGAAATTCAGAGAAGCGAGGAGGCCCATGCTGTAAACTCTACAAGTCACCAGTCTGATAAACTACCATCTTTACCACCAGCCACAATGCTCCCATTAAACTCAAATGGAAGGGTAGATATGACTAATTCTTCCCTTTACCCGCCATAAATAAATCACAGCACGGTGCTGGAATGAGACAGACTTTTCCAGGCTGAAGAGTTGAGTTGGAGGCTAAAACACTGGAACTCTTTTGAAAAGGAGCCAGGTGGCCTAAGCAAGGGCTTGCTGAACAAGCTTCCCAGACCATAGCCTTCTATGAAAGTTGAGTTGTCACATGGTGGCATTTATGGAATTTTACTAGATACTAAATAATGGATCATCTTTTTTGATAGCTCACTCATTAATTACTTTATATAAGTCTCTGTCCTTCAAAGACATTCACAAATTATTCACGCAAGGGATTCTAAATCTTCCCCAAAGCCATTTATCTAAAATTAACAGCAGACTATGGACAAATATTTTGTTTGTCTCTGATTCACTGAAGTTCAACTGCACGACTCAGTGCAAGCGATGCCTAGGATATAAAAGGTAACAAAAGGAACTTGGGTATTGGGACCAGACACATGGTAGATTAAACGCCAAATTTTCATTTTGTGTTTTGCATTCTTCATTCATAAAATGGTGCAGTAATATTTTATTTTGTGGAATAAAATATATAAAGGACTACTTAATGCTAGTGCTTTGTGGATATTGTCACAGTGACTGGATTAGTCCACAGTGGAATAACAAGGCGGAAGCTTTTCATTACTCTTGATAAGAATCAGTATATTAAGTGGCCAGCACAGTGATTAATGGGGCTTCCCTGGTGGCTCAGATGGGAAAGAATCTGCTTCAGTGCAGGAGACCTGGATTTGATCCCTGGGTTGGGAAGATCCCCTGGAGAAAGGAATGGCTACCCACTCCAGTATTCTTGCTTGGAGAACTCCACGGACGGAAGAGGCTGGAGGGCTACAGTTCATGGGGTCGCAGAGAGTCAGACAAGACTGAGTGACTAACACTTTCACAGTGATTTACACATAAGAAGAATCAAATTATTAGTTCCTTTTAGTATTATTATTACTGTTTTTATCTAATCCTGATAGTTTTGGAGTGATGTAGTGTAATTTACCATCAAAGATACAGTTTGGAAAACTCTGTATTAGATCACTCTTCAGCTCCATAATATACAATCCATCACCGTGGGACAGACATCTGTTCTTTGGTCACAGGTTGGGGAGGACAGAGATAAAAAGGGCGTGTTCTGGAGTGAGAACACTTGAGTCTAAATCCTGGTTTCATTACTTAACCTTTCTGCAACCCAAAGCAAATTATCTACCTTCTCCATTCTGAGACTTGGATTCTTCCCCATGAACCAGAATAGCATCTCAAAGAACTCAAGCCCATAGCAGTATTATTCACAATAGCTAAAAGATAAAATCAACCCAAGTGTCTAACATCACATGAATGGATAAACAAAATGTGGTCCATGCACAAAATAGCATATTCAGTTCAGTTCAGTTCAGTCGCTTAGTCGTGTCCGACTCTTTGCAACCCCATGAATCACAGCACGCCAGGCCTCCCTGTCCATCACCAACTCCCGGAGTTCACTCAAACTCATGTCCATCGAGTTGGTGATGCCATCCAGCCATCTTATTCTCTGTCGTCCCCATCCTCTCCTACCCCCAATCCCTCCTAGCGTCAGACTCTTTTCCAGTGAGTCAACTCGTCGCATGAGATGGCCAAAGTATTGGAGTTTCAGCTTTAGCATATTAACCAGCCTTAAAAGAAGGAAATCCTGTCACATATTACAACATGGATTAACTCTGAAAATATTAGCCTGAGTGAAATCAGTCAGTCCCAAAAAGACAAATATTGTATGATTTTAATTGTAGGAGGTACTCAGAGTAGCCAGATTCATAGAGACAAAAAGTAGAATGGTGGTTACCAAAGGCTGGAGGGAGGGAAGAATGGGAAGTTGTTTAATGGTACAGACTTTCAGATTTTCAAGATGGAAAGTGTTCTGGAAGATGGATAATGTTGACAGTTGCTCAACAATATGAATATATTTACTGCTGCTGAACCTTACACTTAAAAATGGTTAGGATGGTAAATTTTGTTATGTGTGTGTATTTGTGTGTGTGTGTGTGTGTGTGTGCTTGTTGAGCATGCATGCTAAGGCACTTCAGTCATGTCCAACTCTTTGTCCGACCCTATGGACCATAGCCCGCCTGGCTTCTCTATCCACGAGATTTCCCAGGCAAGAATACTGGAGTGGGTTACCATTTACTTCTCCAGGGCAATCTTCCTAACCCAGGGATTGAAGCCACATCTCTTATGTCTCCTGCATTGGCAGGTGGATTCTTTACCACTAGTACCACCTGGGAAGTCCTGTATTATGTGTATTTTGCCACAATTAAAAATATTAAAAAACTAGAACAATTGTCAATGTCTTTACTTTTTTTTCATTGAGAAGATTAAATGGAATAATGTCTTTTTTGATATACTCTGGTGTGGGGCACCTAAGTATAAATCAAATAAATTGTAGTTTAAAAATTTCAAAAACAAAACATCAACAACAACCAGCAGTGGAGTTTGTGTGAATTCACAACAGTTAGCTCTGAGCTGAGATTGTTAAGGCTGAAAACAGACCACAGTCATTCCTCAAAAAACAGACTGGAACAGCAGTTAGAGACAGGCCAAGGCTGCAAGGCAAGACAGACAAGACAAAGGTGCAAAGGTGAGGGTTGATCTCTTAGAGATCCAGAATGAATCCAGAGTGGAGTCAACAGGAAGCAGCAACGAGTGGAAACTGTTCCTGCTATACAGCAAAGTGGATCAGTTATACACATCCATAATATTCACTCTTTTTTGGATTTCCTTTCCATTTAGGTCACTGCAGAACACTTAATAGAGTTCCCTGTGCTGTACAGTAGGTTCTCACTAGTTAATCTATTTTATATATAATAGTGTATATGTGTCAATTCCAATCTCCCGATTCATCCCACCTCTCCCCCTTCCCTCTTGGTGTCCATATGTCTGTTCTCTACCTGTGAGTCTCTGTTTCTGCTTTGCAGTTAAATTCATCTGTACCGTTTTTCTAGATTCCACACATACGCGTCCATATACACTATCTGTTTTTCTCTTTCTAACTCACTTCATTCTGTCTGACAGTTTCTAGGTCCACCTGCATCTCTGCAAATGAGACAATTTTATTCCTTTCTTTGGCTGAGTAACATTCCCTTGTAAATACGTACCACGTCGTCTTTATCCATTCCTCTGTAGATGAACATAGAGGGGAGTCTTGTGACTGGTTTCCCACTGTGGCAGGAGGCTGCTGGGTGTGCCTTCAGCCCATCTAAAGTCCTGTCCACTGAACGCAGCTCCTGACACCCAAGTAAGCAGTAGGTACCCTCAGTACAAATGCTTTTCATAGGCCTTCACTCACTTAAACATGTCTTTCCCTGAAGCTAACAAGCTTGGCAAATTTGTTCTTCCTAACAAAACAATGTGCCATAGGAAGATATATATATTTTTTAATAAGGGTATTTCCTAACCCACTGAAATGGTTCAGAGCCTGTCGGGTTAGCAGGGGCTGTCTCCCATTAGGATGTGCCCAAGCCCCGCTGGGGCTACCTCAGGTCAAGCAGCGGCAGTTTTTCTCAAAGGGCTGGGTCAGTTTGCTCTTTCAGCTCACTTGCTCTGTCCCTCCAAATCTGGCCACATTTCCTCCTCCTGATCTAACATATTCCAGCTTTTAATTAGTTCCAGGCTGGCCGATGTGACTGCCCCATCTGTACAATGCATATGTGCCAATTCAAAGTCTGAAGTCGATGAACTAAGAGAGCCAACTGAAGACCTGTTGAAGGAGGCAAATGGAGCCACACTGTTGCTGGAAAATTCTACCGGAGTGCCTGCCAGCGCCGGACCCTTTCCAAGCAATGTCTGAACCGCAGGTCTGTTATGAAAAGACTGCTGAATTCCATTTCTTCCCCTGACTCCTTCAGAAACCAAAGGATGATTGAAGTATAGGATACAAACTCCGCATCCTCTGGGCATGTATCTCATGATCAATAACTTCCTTGGCTGAGCCCACGTTAGCAGAAGTCATGGCCAGAATCCAGCAAGGGCCAGCAGAAGGGAGAAAGAGATGAATGCAGGTACAGTCCCTTTTTTCTGATGAAGCCTCATTTGCCCCTGAAATCCGCAGCCAAGCCTTTTGCATCCAAGGTTCTGTTTCACCTGCTTTTCTGTGTTTGATAGTGTTAGCGCTTTTTGTGCCTACTATTGTCCCTTAGTATTATTTCTTTCTCCTTCATTATATATAAAGAGAAAATGTAGCCCAAGTGTCGTATGTACAAGCATCGTGTGTACAAGTATGTCTGTACAAGTGTCATGTGTACACATGTGTATTCCTCTCTGTATATTTATACATAAAACTTCAGTTTGAATTAATACAGTTAAATCCAGTCTGATTCTTTGTATTGAACTTGAAAACAATACACATGTTTACATTATACGCCACAAATATTACTCATGTGGTAAAATTTCTCATATTAGCAGATGTTTTACTTGGTAGAGTTCAATTCAAATTTTATTAGACATGTGATGAATGCTAATTTTTCCCATTTGAAGTGGCATCTGAAAATATTTTTTTAATTAATTTATTTGTTCATTTTTTGAGTTATATTTACTGAGTGTCTACTATGCGTCAGGCTAAATTTACCATTTAGTAGTGAACATTAAAATTATGTAGACTAAACTCCTTGCTTCATGGAACATATATTTTCACAATATTAATTACCTTTTACTTATTTTCTTTCAAAATAATGAAAATGAAGACACTGAATACTTAAGATTCAGTGATTATTATTGCTAGCTGAAATGATTATTGCTGTCTCATTGTGATATTATCATGGCTTCTCTTAGCTTTAAGATCATAAATGTTTAGACTCTGAGAGTTACCTTGGACCTTGACACTTTTCTGGGTGTCTTTCTCCTGTCATCCAGGAACCATTATTGAGCCTCACATTTATGTTGTTGTTCAGTTGCTCAGTCTTGTCTGACTCTTTGCAACCCCATGAACTGCAGCACACCAGGCTTCCCTGTACTTCACCATCTCCCGGAATTTGCTCAAACTCATGTCCATCAAGTCGGTGATGCCATCCAATCATCTCATCCTCTGTTGCCCCCTTCTCCTCCTGCTTTCTATCTTTCCCATCATCAGGTGCCATCCTACAATGCACTGACCCATTTCCTGACCCACAAAGCCTCTCTGGAGCTCATAATGGTTGGATCACACTTTTCATGCTGGGAGTATATGCTCTCTTAGCCTGGCGCATGTACAGATTCTGATTGAGATAGTAGGAAAAAGCGCAGTCATTTCACTGAACTGAATAAAACAAGCAGTCCCAAGATGGATCATTGCAAATCCCTCTTAGGGGAAAAGTAAAGCAAAAACTCCCAGTGTCCCAGGGACACTGGTGTGCAAACATCAAAGTCTCATGTCCAGTTGGCAGGGCTCCTGTCACTGGCTCTTCAGCATCCTGTGAATTGCTCCTGGACGCTTCCCAGGTCCAGGTTTCAGGAGGAAAAATGCTGTAGTATATCTCTCAGGAGAGCTTACAGTAACTGTCTTCCCCAGACTATGCCACAGAGTCTTATTTCCCAGTGTTCGTGCTAAACTTCTACTCTCTGAAAATCTCATCCTCTCCCTGGATATCTGGTTTCTAAGGAAGAGTGTCATCAGGAAGCAGGAAATATTTGTCAAAGTGAATCAGGTAGAAGCACAAAATGCTTTGCCAGTATCAACCCCTTCCGAAGCAGTAAGGAGAACAAAAGAAAATCGGGAATGGAAGACAGTCTACCTTTTAATTTGGCTTCGCCTAGATCAGACCAGCCAGGTTTACCTATGACCTGTGGTGTTGACCAGGCTTGTCAGTTAAAGCTAAACACATTTCACAGTGGCGGCCAGCCAAAAACATAAATTCTGCCAAAAACTAAACACTGTAGAAGGTCTGTCTAGTTTCAAAGCATCTATGCCAACTGCATGGTTCACGGGGCGTTGTGGGTGTGATTTTGCAGAAGCACTGGTGGGGTAGTCTTAAAGCTACCAGCTCTCTGATGTGGCGAAAGGTCTCAAGAGTTTTCTTCACCTCCTATGAAATAACCAAGGCTGGATGTGGGGAATGTCTAATAAAACAAAAAAGCCATTGAATTTGGTGATATGCCCACTAGATAGTTTCAAGGTACGAAGTTTCCAGAGAGCCCTGTGGGGAACGCAGCAGAGAAGGTTGTGGGGAAATGCAGGAAATCTGTGTGGACCCGCCTTTAAAATATTTGAGGGACCTCCCTGCTGATTTGGGCTTCCTGGGTGGTGCTAGTGGTAAAGAACCCGCCTGACAATGCAGGTGACATAAGAGATGTAGTTTTAATACCTGGGTTGGGAAGATCTCCTGGAGAAAGAAATGCAACCCACTCCAGTATTCTTCCCTGGAGAGTCCCACGGACAGAGGAGCTTGGTGGGCTACAGTCCATAGCATCGCAGAGTTGGACTTGACTAAAGCAACTTAGCACACAGGCACCTGGTGATCCAGTGGCTAAGACTCCAAGCTCTCAATGGGTGGTGGGGGTGGGGGTGGGGTGGAGTCTGATATCTGGTGAAGGAACAAGACCCCATATGCCTCAAGAGTTCACATGGTGCAACTAAAGATCCCACATGCAGCAACTAAGACCCGGAACAGCCAAATAAAATGAATAAATATTAAAAACAAGAACAAAAAAATTTGAGGTTACAAGGAAGGGGCAAAGAATAGGGTTGTAAAAAGGTTGAGCTTAAGGGATTGAGGACTGCAATTTTGTTTTATTGTCTATTTTAAAATTAGATGAGATCTAAGAATATCTCATATGGCATCAGATTCTTGGGGTCTATATCCCAAGCTGAGTGGTGCAGTGGCATTGGGAACCACACGGCTCTACCCAATGACTTGGGAATGCGGTGATCCATAAATACAAGGGCGTACATGGTCTAAGAATAAACACATGTTCACATTTTACTGCCTTTGTTTAACAGATATTTTTGACAGATTGCTGTGTGCTGAGTGCTGAGAATAAAACAATGAACTGTTCTCTCCAAGCACTTATAATTTCATGGATAAGGAAGCAGGCAGTTAGAAAGGCTGTGTGGTGTGTGGCCAGTCACATCTAACCCTTTGCGACGCCATGGACTGTAGCCTGCCAGGCTCCTCTGTCCACAGGATATTCCAGGCAAGAACATTGCAGTGGATTTCCATTTCCTTCTCTAGATCTTCCTGACCCAGGGATTGAACCGGAGTCTCCTGTATCTCCTGCCCCAGCAGGCGAATTCTTTACACCTGCGCCAGTATCAACCTGTCTACCTGGAAAGTCCATTAGGAACAATGGGTCAAGTGCTCTCAGAGGGATGAGTATAGACAACGGTAGGGGTGTACAGATGGGGCATCTTAATCTTTGGGAATGTCAAAGAAATCCAGGGAGTTTCTAGGAGGATCTGGAGGATTGTGGGAGTCAGTTCAGTGAGACGAAAGGGAAGGAGTCTTCTGTGCGTAGGAAATAGCTCCTGGAAAGTGCCCTCATGGAAATCCTGTTGGATAAGGGGATATTTGAGTCAAGACCTGGAGAATGCCAGTCCAGGAGAATTTTGCGGATTTCAGGAGAAAGGCCCTGGGAATGATGCGCGCTTGATGGGTTCAAGGAACTGTGAATGTGTTCATAGTCCACAAGTCCACGCTCACAGTCTGTTCTGAGTTCTGGTCCCCAGTGTACCATATTCTCTCCCATTAGCTCTTTGAAACATGGCCCAATTGGTACTTCCATGGGTCCCTCCACCCCCCGCACCCACTGCCATCCTCACTTTGGTTCATAAACTTTCCACAGTTGAATTCCTCTTCAACTGCAGATCAGAATGTTAGTCTTCTTGCTTATAGTAGTGAAGAGCCCTAAACAAAGGGCCCAGCTTCAGCCACTTCTGTCTCACAGCGATACTGGCTTCCTTTTCCTGGCTTTGGACCAATGCCTTGAGTTACCAGCCTCTGTATATAATCCTGCTCCAAGGAATTCCTCATGCTGCAGCGGCAGTGACTCTTTCCTAAACCCAAATGGCTTTGGAGGAGTCTCTTCTATTTCTCTGCCCTTTGGATCCCCAAGATCAGTGCACCTTGGTAAATACCAAGGTGACTCTATTCTCTGGTGACTCAGCAGGTAAAGAATCTGCCTGCAACGCAGTAGACTCGGTTCAATCCCTGGGTAGGGAAGATCTCATGAAGAAGGAAATGGCAACCCACTCCATTATTCTTGCCTGGAGAATCCCATGGACAGAGGAGCCTGGCAGGCTACAGTCCATGGGGTCACAAAGAGTTGGATGTGACTGAGTGACTAACATTTTCTATCTCTGGAAATCATCATTTAGATCTACCAGGCAATCCTTGAGACTCCACACCCTGCTCCACCCATCCTGTTCCAGCCTGTCTCTAAGGGGCTCTTGACATGGAGATCCTGGCAGGCCTTGTGGTTGACATTATGTAAATTGCTGCTGCTGCTACTAAGTCGCGTCAGTCGTGTCCGACTCTGTGCGACCCCATAGACGGCAGCCCACCAGGCTCTGCCGTCCCTGGGATTCTCCAGGCAAGAACACTGGAGTGGGTCGCCATTTCCTTCTCCAATGCATGAAAGGGAAAAGGGAAAGTGAAGCCACTCAGTCGTGTCCGACTCTTCAGGACCCCATGGACTCTAGCCTATCATGCTCCTCCGTCCACGGGATTTTCCAGGCAAGAGTACTGGAGCGGGGTGCCATTGCCTTCTCCGTTATGTAAATTAGGACAGTCTAGTTCAATATGTGCATTTCAAAGGTGCTCCGGCTCAGAGAGGACTATGGGAAAGGTGAAGTTTGCAGTTCTGGGTCGTGGTGGTTAGCAGCTCACGGCCTTGGACTTTCCCTCTCTTGTTACTGTATTAAAATATGCATGATTGTACCTGAGGAAGTGCAGAAAGGGCACCTGAAGCTGAGAATACTGACTGTAGGATCTCACTCTATAGCAAGGTTTTCTCTGATATCTGCCAAGTTGATGTAACAGGGTTGTCTAAGCAGGGAAGCCGTTATCTAGCTTCCAACGACTAGAAATTGCCTGGATTCATTTGATGTTTTTTTAAGTTAATACATAAAATAATACATTCATCTTTCAAAATGTCAAATAATTCTATTTAAAAGTGTAGTATTTATTTCACTCATCTAAGACCCCAAATTCATGTCTCCCAGGAACCACCACATACTACCGGTATATAACCAATTTTATATATGCATTCTATGTTTTCATTTTTAAAGATCATTTATTGCTTTCCACTAAAGAAGATGAGGATTCCAGCTTCCTTATACCCCCAGTCTAGATTTGTTTCCTTTCCTTTCTCCACCATTTCCATTCTCCCAATATCAGAGTTGTGTGTTTACATTGGACTTCTCTGATGGCTCAGTGGTAAGGAACGTGTCTGCCAATGCAGGAGACGTGGTTTCAGTCCCTGGGTGGGGAAGATCCCCTAGAGAAGGAAATGGTAACCTGCTCCGGTATCCTTGCCTGGGAAATCCCATGGACAGGGATTTAGTTGTGGGCTTTAGTTCATAGAGTCTCGAAGAGTTGGACACAACTTAGTGACTTAGCACGCATACACATATTTACCTTTTTTTGTTTTATGCTTCGTTTTTCTGGCCATGTAGCACAGCATGCAGGATCTTAGTTCTCCCACTAGGGATCAAATCCACACCTACTGAGGAAGCACAGAATCTTAGCCACTGGACAGTCAAGGAAGTCCCCGAATTTATATTATTATGATAGCATAATTTAGCTAATGTTCACAAACAAAATCCTGTAGTACGCCATGATTATGTTTCCTTTCTTGTACACAATTTTGTTTTTCCTGGAGTTTTGAATTTTTTGTTTGCTCAGCTTGCTATGTGTCTCTTAGCAATTCTTCTTCCAAACTGACAGATATGTAAAACACATTTCCAGTAAGTCAGGCACATCAGGTTATTTGTGAGTCCCCTTTTGTAAATGTTAGAGCAGGAAGAAGTTAGAAATGACATCCTTGTATGTAAAGTAATAAAAAAATGGTGGGGACTGGCAAAAGAGGTCTTGTAAAATTTGTTTTAAGTGTTGACATTTTCCTGTATACCTCTTCCACAGAAAGACAATAGATTGCATTTTAAAAAAATGTATTCAGAAATAAATATCCTTGTTATAGGAAGAGGGTTGAGCAGTAGTATTTGGTGATTCTTATTCTATACATCATTAAAAAAAAAATACCAGATAAATATCTGCTAGTCAGTTGAAAGTTAAAAGAGAATGTCTATTAAAATGTCTTCCAGCTTAAGCAGAGAGTGCCTGTGAAAACACAAGAAAAACATTGTGAACCCATTTAACAGATGAACTATCTGGGGACTCTGTGTATTCCCGTGTGCATTCATATACACACATGTTAATTCTGATGCATACAATCTGTTTCATTATATAAAAGCAACAGAAAGTTTCCCAGTTAGTTAATAAACATTGCAAAATTCTGCTACCAACACCTGAGTCCCAGTAATTAAGTATGAAGGGTAATTTTACTTGTGAACATAAATGCAAAAATATCAAATGAAAGTCCAATATGTCAAATTTAGCAAAATATTAAAGAGTAGCTTATAGGCAACTGATCTATTCCATGAGTTCATATATTTTTGAAGACGCTCATCAATAATAATATATTGAATTAGTAAGTCAAGTGAGAATAGACATTTGAACAAATTCATGCCCATTCCTGTTTTTTAAGAAACATATTTTAAAGTAAAAATAGATGAGTATTTTAACATTTTAAAAAAACACAGTATTTGGAGTTAAAAAAACACAGTAAAACACATTAACGAGCATCAAAAAAGGAAGGGTTCTATGAAAAATGAGGTTTGAGAATACTGTTTAAAACAGTAAACAACAGGCCAGAAACAGTAACAATTATAACCAAATTTCTTATTTGCAGATCTTTTCAAAAGCTTTTATGTTCTAACATGAATGTGAGTTTCTAAGAAGATATTTACTTATTTTAACATTTAAAAATTTGTATTGGAGTATAGTTGATTTACAATGTTGTGTTAATTTCTGAGGCATAGCAAAGTGATTCGGTTATACATATGTATGTTATTTTTTTCTCATTCTTTTCCTTTATGATTTATCACAGGATCTTGACTGTAATTCCCTGTGCTATACAATAGCACCTTGTTGTTTATCCATCCTATACATACCAGTTTGCATCTGGTATTCCCAAACTCCCAGTCCTTCCTCCTCCCACCCCTGACAACACAAGCTTGTTCTCTGTATCTGTGAATATGTTTCTGTTTTGTAGGTATGCCAAGAAGCTATTTAATATGCAACAGAAGAATTAACCCCCTTCCTCTCCCCATTAACGTGATTTGTGACTCGTTTCTCTCGTGCCAAGAATGTTCATTGTCAATGCTATGCTATGAATTAACTTTGTTCTGGAAGATCCAGCCAATGCAGTATGCCATGAGTAGATATGAGGTTATGAACATTGGAAAGCATGATAATCATCTATCATTCTTACAAATGACTTGCCAGCCCTCTTGATACAACAGAACAACTAAAAATTATGCATACTGAAAAAAACAATCTCTTTCTTTATAGCAAAAATAACAAAACGATACTCTGGCATAACTTCAGCCAAAACTAGGTACAACAATAAAGACACAATATAACTTTACCAAGAAACATGGAAGACCTGGAGAGGTAATGTGGCTGTTACTGCATAGGAAAACTACCCAGGTGTTTATTTTCCAATATTAATTTTAGGTTTCAGTTCAGTTCAGTTGCTCAGTCGTGTCCGACTCTCCGCGACCCCATGAACCACAGCACGCCAGGTCTCCCTGTCCATCACCAACTCCCGGAGTACACTCAAACTCATGTCCACAGAGTATCATAAAAATCAAAATGTTATTTATGTGCGAGCAAATGTGAGATGGAAAAGGGTTGATAATGAATCTCCAAACTACGTCTGGAAAAATAAATATTAGAGAATTGCCCCCAAATATATTCTTGAAAAAAGAATAAATTTAACTTTATTTGCTGTCATGTCAGATATAAAAATACCATGCATAGTTGCCCTAGTTAAATAATACAGGAACTAATAGGCAAAAAAAAAGAAAATTAAATTGAATTTATAATATATGAACAGCTTCTTTTGATGCATACATATTGGATATTGCTAAAATACATGGGAAACCTACTATCACAAATAACTGAGAAAAGAGGAATGATTACATGCATCTGATGGACTGAATGGTTAAATGGAAAAAAAGTGAAACCATGCAAGAAGTGAAAGAAAATATATGTGAGGGTGTATCTGATTGGAGGGTGAAAGAGTCTTTCTTAACATAACCCCAAGAAAGGATACAAACAAAATGATTTCTGGGCTTGAGGATCTAAGAGGGAAAACTCAATACACCAGCTGACATCTGAAGATTAAAGGACAAATGCACATCGAAAAAACATTGAAAAATATGAAAATCGGTGATAAAAAATAAAAATGTAAATGTGAGTAAAGTGCTCAGTCACTAAGTTGTATCCAACTCTTTTGTGACCCCCAGAACTGTAGCCCACCAGGCTCATTGTATGGGATTCTGCAGGCAAGAATACTGGAGTGGGTTGCCATTTCCTTCTCCGGACATCTTTCCAACCCAGGAATTGAACCGCAGTCTCCAATGTTGGCAGGCAGATTCTTTACCATTTGAACCACCTGGGAAGCCCAAATGTGACTAAACTCATGACTAATTCACAAAAGTGGAGATACAAATAGTGACTATATAGACAAAAGCCCAACTCAGTGATTATCAAAGAAATGTAAGCTAAAAATTAACATGCTAGCTAAAAGATGAGCAGAGATTAAAGATGCTTCATTTTTGTAAGGATGCAATGGTAAATGTGTGCCAAACACAGTTAGTGAGACCATACACTGGTATGTTTTTTTCTAGAAAGTATATGTAGTATGTATATTTAGAAATATACATCAAGAGTCTTGAAATAGTTTGCAATTTTTGACCTGATACTTCTCCTTTTAATGATGAAACTACTGGAAGAAGTAAAAGACACAAGCACTATGCTTTAAAATGTTCACGACAATTTTTATTTATAAATTCAACTGGGAGGAAAACACCCACTTCAAAAATGAAGAGTGATTACAAAAATTGTGATGGCTTCAAATAATGAAATATCACATCAACATCAGAATGCATGCTTTAAAATATTATATGATAACATTGGACAAGGTTATGCTAAAACGTTATAGAAAAAGACAGGACATAGAAATATATGTGTAAGATAATCCTGAATCATCATTAAAAAAGAATGACAAAAAGAAAACAATGTCTACATGTAAATGTCAATATGCTATTAGAAATAATTTTTAAATACCCAAAGTAATTTTCAGAATTTAAAGATTCCCTTCCCTTGAGAACCCCATGAACAGTATCAAAAGGCAAAATGATAGGATCCTGAATGAGGAATTCCCCAGGTCGGTAGGTGCCCAGTATGCTACTGGAGCTCAGTGGAGAAATAACTCCAGAAAGACTGAAGGGATGGAGCCAAAGCAAAAACAATACCCAGTTGTGGATGTGACTGGTGATAGAAGCAAGGTCCAATGCTGTAAAGAGCAATATTGCATAGGAACCTGGAATGTTAGGTCCATGAATCAAGGCAAATTGGAAGTGGTCAAACAGGAGATGGCAAGAGTGAACATAGACATTCTAGGAATCAGTGAACTAAAATGGACTGGAATGGGTGAATTTAACTCAGATGACCATTATATCTACTACTGTGGGCAGGAATCCCTTAGAAGAAATGGAGTAGCCATCATGGTCAACAAAAGAGTCCGAAATGCAGTACTTGGATGCAATCTCAAAAACGACACAATGATCTCTGTTAGTTTCCAAGACAAACCATTTGATATTACAGTAATCCAAGCCTATGCCCCAACCAGTAATGCAAAGAAGCCGACGTTGAATGGTTCAATGAAGACCTACAAGACCTTTTAGAATTAACACCCCAAAAAGATGTCCTTTTCATTATAGGGGACTGGAATGCAAAAGTAGGAAGTCAAGAAACACCTGGAGTAACAGGCAAATTTGGCCTTGGAGCACGGAATGAAGCAGGGCAAAGGCTAATAGAGTTTTGCCAAGAGAACGCACTGGTCATAGTAAACACCCTCTTCCAACAACACAAGAGAAGACTCTACACATGGACATCACCAGATGGTCAACACTGAAATCAAATTGATTATATATTCTTTGCAGCCAAAGATGGAGAAGCTGTATACAGTTAGCAAAAACAAGACCAGGAGCTGACTGTGGCTCAGATCATGAACTCCTTATTGCCAAATTCAGACTTAAATTGAGGAAAGTAGGGAAAACCACTAGACCATTCAGGTATGACCTAAATCAAATCCCTTATGATTATACAGTGGAAGTGAGAAATAGATTTAAGGGACTAGATCTGATAGATAGAGTGCTTGATGAACTCTGGACGGAGGTTCATGACATTGTACAGGAGATAGGGACCAATACCATCCCCATGGAAAAGAAAGGCAAAAAAGCAAAATGGCTGTCTGAGAAGGCCTTACAAATAGCTGTGAAAAGAAGAGAAGCGAAAAGCAAAGGAGAAAAGGAAAGATATAAGCATTTGAATGCAGAGGAGAGATAAGAAAGCCTTCCTTAGCGATCAATGCAAAGAAATAGAGGAAAACAACAGAATAGGAAAAACAAGAGATCTCTTCAAGAAAAGTAGAGATTCCAAGGGAACATTTCATGCAAAGATGGGCTCGATAAAGGACAGAAATGGTATGGACCTAACAGAAGCAGAAGATATTAAGAGGTGACAAGGATACACAGAAGAACTATACAAAAAAGATCTTAATGACCCAGAAAACCATGATGGTGTGATCACTCACCTAGAGCCAGACATCCTGTAATGTGAAGTCAAGTGGGCCTTAGGAAGTATCACTATGAACAAAGCTAGTGGAGATGATGGAATTCCAGTTGAGCTATTTCAAATCCTGAAAGATGATGCTGTGAAAGTGCTGCACTCAATATGCCAGCAAATTTGGAAAACTCAGCAGTGGCCACAGGACTGGAAAAGGTCAGTCTTCATTCCAATCCCAAAGAAGGGCAATGCCAAAGAATGCTCAAACTACCACACAATTGCACTCATCTCACATGCTAGTAATCATGCTCAAAATTCTCCAAGCCAGGCTTCAGCAATACGTGAACCATGAACTTCCAGATGGTTTTAGAAAAGGCAGAGGAACCAGAGATCAAATTGCCAACATCCACTGGATCATGGAGAATTCAGGAGAGTTCCAGAAAAACGTCTATTTCTGCTTCATTGACTATGCCAAAGCCTTTGACTGTGTGGATCACAACAAACTGTGCAAAATTCTGAAAGAGATGGGAATCCCAGACCACCTGACCTGCCTCTTGAGAAACCTGTATGCAGGTCAGGAAGCAACAGTTAGAACTGTACATGGAACAACAGACTGGTTCCAAATAGGAAAAGGAGTGCGTCAAGGCTGTATATTGACACCCTGTTTATTTAACTTCTATGCAGAGTACATCATGAGGAACACTGGGCTGGAAGAAGCACAGGCTGGAATCAAGATTGCTGGGAGAAATATCAATAACCTCAGATATGCAGATGACACCACCCTTATGGTAGAAAGTGAAGAGGAACTCAAAAGCCTCTTGATGAAAGTGAAAGAGGAGAGTGAAAGAGGAGAGTGAAAGAGTTGGCTGAAGCTCAACATTCAGAAAACTAAGATCATGGCATCTCATCCCATCACTTCATGGGAAATAGATGGGGAAACAGTGGAAACAGTACCAGACTTTATTTTTCTGGGCTCCAAAATCACTGCAGATGCTGATTGCAGCCATGAAATTAAAAGACGCTTACTCCTTGAAAGGAAAGTTATGACCAACCTAGGCAGCATATTGAAAAGCAGAGACACATTACTTTGCCAACCAAGGTCTGTCTAGTCAAGGCTATGGTTTTTCCAGTGGTCATGTATGGATGTGAGAGTTGGACTGTGAAGAAGGCTGATCGCTGAAGAATTGATGCTTTTGAACTGTGGTGCTGGAGAAGACTCTTGAGAGTTCCTTGGACTGCAAGGAGATCCAACCAGTCCATTCTAAAGGAGATCAGTCCTGAGTGTTCATTGGAAGGACTGATGCTGAAGCTGAAGCTCCAATACTTTGGCCACCTCATGCGAAGAGTTGACTCACTGAAAAAGACTCTGATGCTGGGAGGGATTGGGGGCAGGAGGAGAAGGGGACGACAGAGGATGAGATGGCTGGATGGCATCAGGGACTTGATGGACATGAGTTTGAGTGAACTCCGGGAGTTGGTGATGGACAGGGAGGCCTGGCGTGCTGTGATTCATGGGGTCGCAAAGAGTCGGACATGACTGAGCGACTGAACTGAACTAAAGGTGAACTTTTATACATTATCAGGTAAACAGAGCACATATAATTATTAAAAAGTGCAAATATTTGAAATAATGAATGCATTGCTCCTGGCAGTTTTATTCTATTCCTAGGAAGGACCTGGGGCAACCACAGTGTGGTATTTCTGACATAATTTTTTTATTAGTACAGACATTAAGAAAACAGTAGGGAAAGAAGCGGGGACAAATTGAGAGAGTATAATTGACATATACAGACACACACATATACGTCTCACCATACGTAAGATCGATAGACAGTGGGATGCTGCTGCTTAGCACAGGGAGCTCAGCTTGGTGCTTTGTGATGACCTGGAAGGGTGGGGATGAGGGTGTTGGAGGGAAATATAAGAGAGAAATGATATATGTATACTTATAGTTGACTCTGCTGTATATCAGAACCAACACAACCAACACAAAGCAATCATCCTTCCATTAAAAATTTAAAACAAAACAAAACCCAAATATAACAATAATGAAAAAGCTTGAAATAGTCTTGAGAATTATCCAAATGTGACACAGAGACAGGAAATGAGCTAAGGCTGTTGGGAACATGGTACCGAAAGACTTGCTCCTTGCAGGGTTGCCTCAAACTTTCAATCTGTAAATATGTGCAACATCTGTGAAGCACAATAAAGCCAATGCAATTTAAAATATTCTCATCTTAAATGCAGATCACTAATGAATTTGTTGAAACAAAAAAGGCATTTAAACAAAACAGACATCTTAGGTCATTTCATTTCCTAATTACTATGTATTTAGTTGTCTGGATATTGTATACACAGTATCTCTTCAATTCCATTCAATAAAAAATACTTAAAGTTAAAAAACAAAACAAAAAACTTGGATAAGGAGAGGTCCAAGCCCACTCAGTTTTCAAAAGGGGTAAACAGGGTTACTCAGGAAATCTTATAGAACTTATAAAGGGATGTAAAATCCACTATGCAAATTATAAAACCTACATCATATAAGTTACATTAGTTTCCCAAAACTTTGACCAAAACAGAAAGCATACTTTTCATCAAGCTTGAAAAACACCTGGGGTTAGATAAATTTATAATGATGATTATCAATCAATCTCAATCAGTCTTCATTTTTTGATATTGTATCTGTTAACTGCTTTGTAAGATTTATTTACCATCTCAAAACATAGCTTTTATTATTTGTTACATAATTGCCTTTTCTTCCATAGTTCAATATTTTGTTGAGTGTGTTGGTAATTTCTGATTTTGTGCATGCCAAGTCGCTTCAGTCATGTCCGACTCTTTGTGACCCCCATGGATTACAGTCCGCCAGGCTCCTCTGTCCATGGGATTCTCCAAGCATGAATACTGGAGTGGGTTGCCATTTCCTTCTCCAAATTCTGGTGAGTTTCAGTTTATTCTGTAAAAACAGATACTTTTTGAAACCAAGGTCAAACAAAATGGGTAGTATTATTCGTTCTGAAATGTTGAACTTTGGGGGAGGATCAAGCAACATGATGATGGTAGAAATATCCTCTTCTTGACATAAAATGCAATTTTAGTTACACAACTGAGGACAATTAGCCACATTAATTCTGGAGAAGGAAATGGCAACCCACTCCAGTATTCCTGCCTGGAGAATCCCGTGGACAGAGGACCCAGTGGGCCACATTTCATGGGGTCGCCTAGAGCCGGATATGACTAAGTGACTAACACACACACACAGCCACATTAATTGGAGAAAAAGAGTTGAGATGCAGAACTTTTCTTGGAAAGATAGGTATTTTTAGTTTCTCCAATGAGCCTGACCTTGCCTTTCTTACAGTAATCACGATAGATACCTAAATCTGTTAGATCACTCCCATATTCTTCGGGGCAGAGCTTCCCTTCTTGCCATCCATTTCATTTTCCTGTCTGTTTTTCTAGGGGAAGCTCCATCTGAATAAACTGCAGATCAGCTCCTCCTTTCTGGTTTATTTCTGTAGTTGTGTTTATATATTTTTCTTTATCGCAGTCCTAATCCACGTTATTCTCATGTGTTATATGCTATATGGACACAACTTCCAGGGATTCCCTGGTGGCTCAGACAGTAAAGAGTCTGCCTGCAATGCAAGAGACTAGAGTTTGATCCCTGAGTCGGGAAGATTCCCTGAAGAAGGAAATGGAAACCCACTCCAGTATTCTTCCCTGGAAAATTCCATGGACAGAGGAGCCTGGTGGGCTACAGTTCATATGGTTGGAAAGAGTCAGACACGACTGAGCGATTTCACTTTCACTTTCATATACTATATGGACTCAGCTTCCATGAAGAGTTTCAGGCTGTTTCTAAGAGTTTAAAAGAAAATATGATTTAAAGGTACAAAAGAAACATCGATATTGCAGAACTTCTGAATTTTAGGGAGTAGGTCAGCTTGCCTATTTTATTTGTCGGGTTGTTAGTAGAGCTGCCAAAGATGCAAAGGGCCCCCCTGGCAAACATCTGTGCTGAAGCACAAAGATCTCTGTCTCCTTGCTTATAGAGAATAGTAAACATGTCAGCTCCAGCAAATCAAAGCTTAAATCTCAAGGTTCAGGAAGCTGGTGACCCTTTGGGTGTTTGCACCAACTCCCTTTCTCTGGAACAGCTCCCAAGTCAGCAAAGGAGGGATACGCCACTGTCCCTGGCACAGCAGGCAGTGCCAGGCCGGGAGAGACTCAGAGCTCTGCTGCTCATGTACTTGGTTTCAAGTTTCCAGATGGCAATTGAGCCTCTTGAAAACCATCTTTGTGACTCTGAAACTTCAAAGACACAAGGATGGTGTTTTATCATTCATTTTCCATCTTTCTGTATTGGATAATGTCTTCCGCTTAAAAAAGTCTACTAATTTTTGTAAATTCATTATAGTAGCCTGGGCTTCCTTGGTGACACAGTGGTAAAGAACCAGCCTGCCAAGGCGGGAGACACAAGATACCAGTTCAGTCCCTGGGTCAGGAAGATCCCCTGGAGGAGGAAATGGCAATCCACTCCAGAGTTTTTGCTTGGATAATTCCATAGATATGGACCCTGGTGGGCTGTAGTCCATGGGGTTGCAAGAGTCAGAAACAACTGAGAGACTGAGTCCGCACACACTCATTGCTCTGGTAGCCCAGGTCTTATGAAATTTGTCTTCCAAACAATGTTTGTTTGTTTTTTCATGGAGGTCTGATAATGAAGTCCAGAATTTTGTATAGGTTGCTCTCTAACATTTGGAACATCCATGCACGATAGTATCCAGAGCCTGGTTAAAATATTTATATAGTAAGTCAAGTAGCATTTGCATTTTAATATTTACAAATTAATTATTACAGTGTTTGATGGCAAAACAAACTCTCTCTGTTTGATGAGTGTTATATAAATTTACATCAGTGCTGCTTTCTATTCACCATCTTAGCCACCAGAGACCATTATTTGGGAGGAAATACTAAATAATTTGACTTGTGTATACAATTTGCCTGTATGTGTCTGTCTGTGTGTTTGTCGGTATGTAATGTAGGTGTGTGTATTGTGTGTGTGTGTATATATATTATATCATGTCATATTACATCATATCATATAATATATCTTATATAGTGGGCTTCCCTGTGGCTCAATGGTAAAGAATCTGCCTGTCAATGCAGGAGACACGATTTGATCCCTGGGTCAGGAAGATCCCCTGGAGAAGGAAATGGCAACCCACTCCACTATTCTTGCCTGGAGAATCTCATGGACAGAGGAGCTGGACAGGCTTCACTCCAAGGGCTTGCAAAATGAGTTGGACATGGCTCAGCAATTAAACAACAAATATTATATAATAATTTTTTCCCAAGCAGGACTTACATGTTTATATCTGACTTGATGACTAAATTAGATCCTTTACAAAGGAACACACAGGGCTTCCCTGGTGGCTCCGTGGTAAAGAATCCTCCTTCCAAGGAAGGAGACACAGGTTAGATCCCTGATCTGGGATGATCCCACATGCCACAACTATTGAGCCTGTGCTCTCGAGCCCGGGAGGCACAACTACGGATTCCAAGCACTGCAACTAAGGAAGCCCCTGCGCCTTAGATCCTGTGCTCTGCGAGGAGAGAGACCTCCGCAATGCGAAGTCCATGCACCACAGGTAGGAGTTGTCCCCGCTCTCTGCAACTAGAGAAAAAGCCTGTGCAGCAGCAAAGACCCAGCACAGTCAAAAATAAATAAAATTGTATAAATATATATAAAAGGAACATACATGTCACGGGCCCCTGGTCGTTGGTACTCTTTCTTAATCTCCTTTGCTGTCTGTCAAAGAGAACCCAGGGTTTTCAACATTATTCTCTAGTATTACAGTCTGACTGTATCTCAGGGTAGTCCAGTGATATATACACAGCAACACTAAATCTCTTCAAGTCTGTGACCTGTGTCCTGGTGTTATCAGCGAGAGTGACAGGACATGCTCACGAAGCCTTTCAGGATCATTTCAACGGCATGTGGGAAGGACTGACCCCTCCTCTCCCCGGATCAGAGAACACTGTGTCAGCTCTTAACTGCGGTTCAACATGCAGCACTCCGGGCTACTTTTTATTTCCTGGATTTACAAGGTACCGTCCTGGAATACCTGATCTTAGCCTGTAAACTCCCTAAATTCTTCAGTAGAAACTGCAGGGTGTCCTGAATTGGAGTTTTAAAATGGAACTTCATCTGTCATGCCAGGACACACACTCCTCGAGGTCAAAGTTGACAGGACGGGAGAGGGGCACTTGGTCCAATAGACTTTCCAGCCGAGCACAGATTCCACCATCTGCGGCCAAAGTCAGCAGAGTTGGGAATCATAAACAGGAGGTCTGGAACCATCCCTTCCAGCTTAGGCAGCTGAAATCTGGCAGGAAGAGTCTGACAAGCCATTCAAATAGGTCCCAAAACACATCTGTGGAAGTGAGGAAGGATCAAGCCGAGCCAGTCAAAACCAGCAGGGGGGTTTAGATAGGAAAGGCTGAAAATTGCCCTCCTGGAGCAGAAGCTAACCAACCACATGTGTTAAAAGTGGAAGATGGGCCAAGGACTGTGCCAGGTAGTGTGCAGGCGGCGATGGGTGGGTGTGAGCCTTAAATCGAGACTTCAGGAAGTTTAGATCTACTTGGTTTTCCAGACAAGGGGAGGCGGGGGACCACACAAGTCGCCTGGGACTTCGCTGTTACTCTGATCTTTCTGACACTCTTTCCTCATCAATATAAGAAGCTTCATAGGTTTAATTTTCAGCCAAATCATATCCAATAATTATTCCCAAACCCCAGACCCTCATCATGTTTAGTTATTATTGGAGGAGGCTAAGGGAGTGCTGAGGGCTTCCCTGGAGGCTCAGATGGTAAAGAATCTGCCTGCCATGCAGGAAACCCGGATTGGATCCCTGGGTCAGGAAGATCCCTTGGAGGAGGGCATGGATACCCACTGCAGTATTCTTGCCCAGAGAATTCTGTGGACAGAGGAGCTTGGTGGGCTACAATCCATGGGGTCCCAAAGAGTTGCACACTATTAAGCGACTTGCACTTTTCACTTCAAGGGAATGCTCAAAATAAAAAGGACAAGAGAAAAGATGGTTAAAATCCCAACTGTTTCAATTGAAGGCTGAAAGAACTAAAAAATAAGCCCAGAGCGACAGTAACAACAAAAACAGTCGACTGAAATGACCCTTGATGAGGAAAGAAGAGACAGAGGAACTGGAACAAAAACAAAAAACCCAAAACCTGTCGCCAAAGGGCTAACATTTTAGAGCAAAGTTGTAGACAGAGGGGGAGAGAGCTCATTTTCAGGAATTTTATGTGCTGGTTGTTAAACACCATCATGATTAAACAAGAAAATACATAAATCACAATCAAATGAATTATCTTAAAGGTAATAAATATTGAAAGGTCATTATCTAATTACTATGTGATGTTTACTGCTTTTATGCTGTGAAAATTGTGTCTGTCTTTTCTGGAATGAAGGGTGAGCTCCTCTGCCTCTTTTCCCAATTCTAGTTTTGAAGATTTCAGATTCATGGTTTGGAATCAGCTGTAGTGGGAGCAGCAGGTACACCACTGACATGAGGAAAAGCTAAAACTACACAAAGTACATAAAATCGGATCTACTGGAGCCAGGCAGGCCTGTCTTTGCAGGAGCTTGACTTCTTACCTTTTGTTAAAAGTTTTAGGCTGGGGCGTAATTACTTTTCAATGCTGTGTTAGTTTCTACCGTACAGCAACATGACTCGGCTATACGGATGCATATATCCCCTCCCCTTTGAGCCTCCCTCTCACTCTCCATCCCGCCTCTCTCGGTCGTCATGGAGCCCCGAGCTGACTCATTTATTATTTTGCTGGTTTTCTAGACTTCAGAAAGTGATTGTGGGAAAAGTATTTATAGTGCAGATTAAATTTAAAGAATGTCAAGTCTTCATCTGTTACCTTGTGAATTGCACAAGTAATTAAGACAATATTCTTTCCACTATTTGAAGATTATTATCTGATTCAGGAAGAGAATGAGTAAGTGGAATTTCCATACACATCTTGGTTATTTCACCTTCACATTTCCTGCTAAAAGAAAAGAAAGCATCTACCAGCATTCACATTGAAACTACATTCAATCATCTGTACTGCAGTTATACACTGGTTATGGATATGTTAGATTCAGGAAAATATCAACAAAAGTATTCTACAAGAATCAATTGGCAATATGAAATTTGTAACAGAGTATTTTGCAACCATGCTGCAATCCACGGGGTCGCAAAGAGTCGGGCACAACTAAGCGACTGAACAACAATTTTGTATGTTATATATTATGCATATGTTGTTATATATCATTCATATAGGTAAAATTCATAATAAACTTATGTGCACACATATATGTCTATATTTTTAAAGAGAACTGGTTATTAAACATTTACCGGAACATCACTGGATAGAATTCAACAGGTAAGATGCTATTGGATAGGACTGTCAGAGTGCTATGTGCTGGATCTTGTCTGACTCTTTGTGACCCCATGGACTGTAGTCAGCCAGGCTCCTCTGTTCATGGAATTTTCCGAGCAAGAATACTGGAGTGGCTTCCTTTTGCCTATTCCAGGGGATCTTCCTGACCCAGGGATTGAACCTGTGTCTATTGGGTCTCCTGCGTTGCAGGTGGATTCTTACCTGCTGAGTCACTGGGGAAGCCCACGACTGTAGGACTGGAACCTAAACCCACAATTGTCTTTGCCTTTACCTCCTGGGAAGCAGGTCGTTTCCTCAATCAGTAAGCCAAGTGCAGGACCCTCTGTGTATCCATGGCAATACTGTAATGAAAACTGGTGCATACTATAACCCATGAGAATTTAGGAGAAATGCCTGTATTTGTTCACTTTGTTTTTTCCTCACTGTATCTTTATGGGAGGAGAGCTGAACTGTGATCTGACTAATAGACTAAGAAATACACGTGAGCTGTGTTTGCGGCCTATAAACTTGCAAATGTTATATGCAATAGAGACAATGAGAGGAAATCTCTCTCTCCACCACATGTGTTCACTCGCACTTTCTGGGAATAAACTGAACACTCGAAGCACTGTTGCTTACATGTAAGCAGTGCAGGGGATATTCCCCAGGTACTGACCAGCACACACTCTTCAGGATTAGGGTCCAGATTCTGAAGACAGAGGGCTCCCAGGTGGCACAGTGGTAAGGAATATGCCTGCCAATGCAGGAGATTCAAGAGATGTGGGTTTGATCCCTGGGTTGGAAGATCCTCTGGAGGAGGAAATGGCAACACACTACAGTATTCTTGCCTGGAGAATTCCATGAACAGAGGAGCCTGGTGGGTTACAGTCCATGGAGCAGCAAAGAGTCGGACATGACTGAACACACACGTCGTCATGTCTGAAGATGAAGGCATTAGGTCTCAGGTTGGGTCCTGGAATGTCTCACATGGGGCCTAGGTGCCTCTCCAAGCTGCCCCCACACTCCAGAAACCCAAGGCTGTAGCACACAGGTCTTCCCTTTCTCAGGGCTGTCATTCACCCAAATCTCCAACCTGACCCTCATGTTTTAAGGTTTAGAGAAGCAGACAGCCCAGCTGTCACCCACTCTCAATAACCAGCTTCACACAGAAAAAAGAAATTTTGGAGGAGTTAGTTCATGAAGAAACTACTATCTTCCTTCTCTGATTCAATCAAGGATCTGTGTCAGATGGTCAGTCCGTAGTTAGACTTTGTTATACACACTAGTT
Organism: Moschus berezovskii; assembly: GCF_049115385.1. Lineage (NCBI taxonomy): Eukaryota > Metazoa > Chordata > Mammalia > Artiodactyla > Moschidae > Moschus > Moschus berezovskii. The sequence goes on along the minus strand of NC_142480.1, from coordinate 57,079,024 downwards.
TACAGAAACAGGGACACAAGATTTTCTTGCTTAAACTAATTTTAGGTGAAGTGATTCAGATTCAGTGCCATAATTCATGGTTCAGGTGTAATGCACAGCACATCCAGACAGGAATGAGCTTTACTGGATTCCCAGTCTATGATGGCATGGCTCATCCATTCTGGGACGTTCTTGATGGGTATCAACAACAATGTTCAAAGGGGTCTGGGAGCCATACAGAGGCAAACAGAAACAGCAAAGCTATTCAGGAACAGCTTTTTTTTTAAAAAAATATGTATTTATTTATGACTGTGCTGGGTCTTCGTTACTGCATGCAGGCTTTCTCTAGTTGCTTCTAGTGAGGGCTGCTCTCTAGGTTCAGTGTGTGGGCTTCTCATTGTGGCAGCTTCTCTTGTGGAGTATGGGTTCTAGGGCACACAGGCTTCAGTAGTTGTGGCATGTGAGCTTAGTTGCTCACGGCAAGTGGAATCTTCCCTGACCAGGTATAGGATCCATATTTCCTTCATTGGAAGGCAAATTCTTAACCATTGGACCACCAGGGAAGTCCCAGGAACATATTTTGAATAGAAATTTTCAACCCCTGGAGGAGGGCATGGCAACCCACTCCAGTATTCTTGCCTGAAGAATCCCACGGCTAGAGGAGCCCAGCAGGCCACAAGCTATAGGGTCACAAAGAATCACACATGACTGAAGCAAGTTAGCATGCATGCATGAATCTATTAGCATGCATGCATGAATCTATCTATCTATCTCTTCATGCTTGGCTTCAATAGCATGTGGACCAAGAACTTACAGATGTACAAGCTGGATTTAGAAAAGACAGAGGAACCAGAGATCAAATTGCCAACATCTGTTGGATCATAGAAAAAGCAAGGAAATTCCAGAAAAAATTCTACTGCTGTTTCCTTGATGATGCTAAAGCCTTTGTGTGGATCACAACAAACTGTGGAAAACTCTTAAAGAGATGAGAATACCAGACCACCTTACCTGCCTCCTGAGAAACTTCTATGCTGGTAAAGAAGCAACAGTTAGAACCAGACATGGAAAAATGGACTGGTTCAAAACTGGGAAAGGAGTAGGTCAAGGCTGTGTATTGTCACCCTGCTCATTCAACTTATTTGCAGAGTACATCATGTGAAATGCTGGAGTGGATGAAGTTCAAGCTGGATTCAAGATTGCCAGGAGAAATATCAATAACCTCAGAAATGCAGATGACAACATCCTTATGGCAGAAAGCAAAGAGGAATTAAAGAGCCTTTTGATGAGGGTGGAAGAAGAGAGTGAAAAAGCTGGTTTAAAATTCAGCATTCAAAAAACTAAGATCATGGCATCCAGTCACATCATTTCATGGCAAATAGATGGAGAAACAATGGAAACAGTTGCAGACTTTACTTTTTTGGGCTCCAAAATCACAACAGACAGTGACTGCAGCCATGAAATTAAAAGACACTTGCTCCTTGGAAGAAAAGCTATGACCAACCTAGACAGCATAATAAAAAGCAGAAACATTAGTTTTCTGACAAAGGCCTATATAGTCAAAGCTATAGTTTTTCCAGTAGTCATATATGGATGTGAGAATTGGACTGTGAAGAAGGCTGAGTGCCAAAGAATTGATGCTTTTGAACTGTGGTGTTGGAGAGACAATCTTGAGAGTCCCTTGGATAGCAAGGAGATCAAACCAGTCAATCCTAAAGGAAATCAGTCCTGAATATTCATTGGAAGGACTGATGCTGAAGCTGAAACTCCAATACTTTGACCACCTGATGTGAAGAACTGACTCATTTGAAAAGACCCTGATGCTGGGAAACATTGAAGGCAGGAGGAGAAGGGGATGACAGAGGATAAGATGGTTAGATGGCATCATCGACTCAATGGACATGAGTTTGAGCAGACTCTAGGAGATAGTAAAGGACAGGGAAGCCTGGTGTGCAAAGGGTTGGGCACGACTGAACAAGAACCATCTATCATCTACCTTTCTATCATTTTTTTAATCTACCTACCTATGGTTTCATTCATAGAGCTAAAGCGACTTAATTATATATATGATGGGGTTTACATGCCTGTGTTTGCATAAGTTGATTTGCCTGGAAGTTAAATATTCCCACAACAGGTTTATATGTGGATAGCTAGGGCTGCATGCAGAGCAGAGTGGAGGGTAGGGAGTAGCAGAGAAAAAATGGGAGTAGTGTGAGTCTGTGCTTTCCTGGCCTCTTTTGTTTGAATACAGTGCCTGGGACATGCATTTATCATTTAAGAATAAGTGTTTCTTGAGTGTGTACAGTATGTCAGACTGTTCTAGGGCTTTGAAAGTATACCGAAGTACTGCTTGTGACATGACGTTGATAGACATCACAAGAGGAGGCAGGTGGGAGCAGAGGGAGAGGACTGAGAGGACAGCCAGGAGAGGCAGAATCTCCACAGCATTCTGTGTGTCCTCTAGGTTTTGGAATTTTCATCCAAATGCTTCTCTTGGTGGCTCAGAGGGTAAAGCATCTGCCTCCAATGTGGGAGACCTGGGTTTGATTCCTGGGTCGGGAAGATCCCCTGGAGAAGGAAATGGCAACCCACTCCAGTACTCTTTCCTGGAAAATCGCAAGGATGGAGAAGCCTGGTGGGCTACAGTCCATAGGGTTGCAAAGAGTCAGACACGACTATGAGTGACTTCACTTTCTTTACAGATTTTTAAAGATGGTGGCTTGTAAAATCTATTACTTTTTCATGGAGGATTTGAACTTCTCACCCATCCCACCTCTTCAGAATAAAAATGACTGAAACAGATGATCAATGGCTAGGACATTAATTGAACCACCTCTGGTTTAAATTCTTTGGCCTTCTCCCTCTTTTCTCCTTACTCAAGGCTACTGTAAAATAGGCCTTAGGGTATCTTTCCTGAAATCTGGGTGCTTTTCCATACTGAAAAGGCTAATTTATCTCTGATCTGCTTTGTCTTGACTTATGAATTCCCTTGAACTCAGCTGACACGTCTGTAGTGCCATGAACATACCGAGGGTTTAGCCAAATGCATCCTTAGAGGAATGGGTGCGAACCGGAGAAAAGAAAGCTAAGAAATTCCTCAGCTCATATTTTTGCTCTTTAAAGCTACTTAGATATGTCATTAGCTAGGGAAAAATAAAGAGTCCATCTGTTCACTGGAGAGGACATCAGTTGACTCACCAACATTCATTCCTCCTTTTCCACGTTGGGGAGTAGACAGATGGTCTAAGTAGACTTCCTGAATTGTCTAAACCAATCAAAGCAACACCATCTGCCTCAACCAACTGTCTGGTTCAGGAAATAAAGTCTAGAGCAATATTTGACTAAGGACAAGATGAATGAGTCCATTAAATGCTCAGAAACATTGCTGAGAATTTTGGGACACCTGTAGTCTCTGCTCTTTCATAGAAAATATGATACATGGATGAAGCTGAAACTTTGATATGGGAAGAGTTGAGAGACACAGAGAGAAGGGGAGTTAGAACCCTGATAAAAATGTGCCTGATGTTTACCCAATCTGTTGACTTTGTAGTTGCTTAAGCTAATAAATTCTCTGTAATATATGGGCTAGCTTTTTTTTTTTACTTTATTTTTTAAAAGATTTTGTTAGAGTATAGTTGTTTTCAGTGTTGTTTTTCAGGTGTACAGCGAAGTGATTCAGTTACACGTATACAGATATTCATTCTTTTTAGATAGATGCTTTCACAGAATACTGAGTAGAGTTCTCTGTGCTATACAGAAGATTCTTGTTGACTCTCTATCTTATATATAGTAGTGTGTACATATTTATCCCAAGCTCCTGATTTAACATCCTCTCATGGGGGCGGGAGGAGAAGGGGACGACAGAGAATGAGATGGCTGGATGGCATCACCGACTCTGTGGACATGAGTTTGAGTGTACTCCGGGAGTTGGTGAGGGACAGGGAGGCCTGGCGTGCTGTGATTCATGGGGTCGCGGAGAGTTGGACACGACTGAGCGACTGAACTGAACTGAACTGAACTGAACATATCCTTGGGTAACCATAAGTTTGCTTTTGATATTTGTAAGACTTGCTTCTGATTTGTAAATAAATTCACCTGTATCATTTTCTAAAAAATTAGATTCCACATATAAATGATACGGCATGATATTTGCTTCTCTTTTGTTCAACTTTACTTAGTATGATAATCTGTGTGCATGGGTGGGTGCTCAGTCGCTCAGTCATGTCCAACTCTTTGCAACCCCTCTTTGTAGCCTGCCAGGCTCCTCTGTCCACTGAATTTTCCAGGCAAGAATATTGGAGTGGGTGGCCATTTCCTTCTCCAGAGGATCTTCCCAACACAGGGATCGAACCTGTGTGTCATGCATTTCCTGCATTGGCAGGTGGATTCTTTACCATGCACCACCTGGGAAGTCCATGATGATCTCTAGGTCCATCCTGTTTGAGCTAGTTTAAACTAATTTTTTTCTCTTACAAGGTGAACCATCTTAACTGACGGTCAGCAAGATGTAATCTTGGGGTTTGGGAAGTACATCAGTAACTCAGCACCATAAGGAAGAGTAAATATCTGGCCTTATATTATGTGGGTATTCCCCTTCCTAGGCCTGGCTGGTCTCTGTCCAGCTCTCCATCACTTTAGGAGAGAAGACATGAGTAATGTTCTCTACTTCCAACATGCCTCTTCTATTGTGGATTTCTTGCCCAAACACTGCACGGTCCCTTAACATATTGTCCAAATAATCAGTCAATTTCCATTTGAAGTAGGAGGGAAAAAAATAGGAGGCAATAGGTGAGGTAGAATAGCCAGATGTACTTTTTGACAATTAAAAGAAACATCTGAGCGGTTCAAATCCAGCCCTTTCCTGTTAAAGAACCCTGGCTGATGACGTGTATTCATTTAGCTTTTTCTGACATGTGTTTTTAATAATGATGATGATGATATAAAAGCCCCCCAAAGTTGATAGCAAGCAGAAAAATGCTAATACTGACTAGGGTTTTTTTTTCTCCTAAAGCCAGAGAGTGCATTTTTGGGCTGACCTTGTGTCAATCCCCATCATCAAAATCTTGCTGTTCTGAGCACTGTTCTTCTAAGGACATTTACTTTAGTGAATAGAGAATTATTCCCTTAAAAAAAAATCCTCCCAAGCCTTTACTCTGAATTATAAGCAGGTTCATGTAGAAATGTTCTTAGTTTTATTTGAGACATCATCCCCGCCCCCTTTACTATTTGCTGTACTACCTTATTAGGTTGCTCATTGTCCACTTCCATCTTTTATTAGTCTTTTCACAGATGAAGCATTTTGTCAGCTATCAGACGACTTGAAAATGTGGCCATGTTGAGACAGGTGGTTTGATTACCAAGGAAGTTGAAATGGAGGTTTTCCCGAAGAACAGAGTACAACAAAGCTTTGTTCTTGGCCTTGTATTGGGTTGGCCAAAAAGTTCGTTCAGTTTTTTCCATAAGCTGGTACAGAAAACTCAAATGAACTTGTGTTTGGCCAGCCCAATATTAGCAGTGACCATCTTTGACAGGCTTTCTCCATTCTCTTTCTACTGTAGGGCTCCCCTCATGGCTCAGTCAGTAAAAAATCCATCTGCAATGCAGGAGACAAGGGTTTGATCCCTGGGTCAGGAAGATCCCTGGGGGAAGAAAATGGCAGCCCGCTCCAGCATTCTTGCCTGGGAAACTCCATGGACAGAGGTGCCTGGCGGGCTCCAGTCCATGCATGGGTTGCAAGAGCTGGACATAAGGACTAAAGCACCACCACCACCTTTCTACTGTATCTCTCCACCTCTGGCCTTGGGCTCAGCTCCACACTGTAGCCCATCCATCCAGTTCTGACTCACTCTCTCAGCCCAGGCACTTGTGACTTGGCCTGCCCTCTTCTATAATCTACCAGCATGAGGGGTCAGCTCGGCCCTAAAGTGGAAGCCACCCTTCAGTTCATAATCTGACCTGTACCACTCACCTATATTCTTCTTAAGTCAAACTTCCATGGTATAACAATAACTTTGATCAATTTAAATATTTAAAAATCTCTGGATTTTAAAAAATACACTTAATACACATCAACTGTAGAAAATGTCAATATGGGAGAAGCAGATCACAAATCCCATATTCCAAAGATAATTGTGCCTAATATTTAATATATGTACTTCCAGATCTTTGCAAATGTTTCTCTATCATGTGTATAGATATAAAAATATGGATAGATATGTTCTAAAACACTCTAAGTTTGTATTCTAACATAATATATTAGTGATTATATTATGTAGGTAGAGAAGGAAATGGCAACCTATTCCAGTATTCTTGCCTGGAGAATCCTATTGACAGAGGAGGCTGGTGGGCTACAGCCCATGGGGTTGCAAAAATGTTGGACACAACTTAGCAACTAAAACAAAAACAACATACTGCATGTGGTTTTATACACTACTTTTTCATTTGCCACAAATGAATTGGATTGTCTTTTTGGTAAATATGCATGCATTTCATCTTTGCTAATGATTATAGAGTAGCCAATGACATTAACATGCCATAATTTACTTATCTCAAGAAATGGATATTTTATGTAATCCCTGGTTTTCTCATATTATTAACATTGCTGACATGAATGCATTAGTGCTTCATTGTCTGGGATACATTCTTAGAAGTGCATTTGCAGTGTAAAATGATATGGGCTCTTTTTAGAGTTTTTGATATGTATCCACATTTTGCTTCAGAAATGTTGTACAAAATGTATGCTTCTTGCAGATGAGTTAGCTAAAGTTTTGACTGTAGTTGAGTGTTATCGTCAGGGTAAATCTTTGGAGGCATTATAAAGATTTTTTTTAACTAGTTGCTATTGGTCAATTACTATTCAAACAGATTAACAGTAGTCATCATTATTCTGACCATTGCTTTGGACAGAAAATAGAATTGTTAACATTGTCAAGGACCTGGAATCCTTAATGAAATGAAATAAATTAGTACTAAATGAACAGGGAATTAAATCAGACGAGGATTCATAATATATTTGTAGAGAATATGCTCACAGAAATAGAAAATAATATTTATTTCATATAACTTTTATATTAGAGATACAGTATTTATTTTCAACAGATTCACTTCCCAACTCTGTTACTTCTGTTATGCATATACCATCAAATCTATTTTCCAGGATCGACAAATCTGAGCTGTCTTTAGTGCATCAACATCATTGTCAACTCTGTTTAATGTCTCTGTTTTTCTATCTTACCAAATGAAATATGCTATTCTGAAGAATAGACAATTGCTGTCTCCTTGCCTCTTGCGTTTTTCCCATTTCGCATTCACTTGCCATTTTATGACTAATTAATTTTCATAAGTTGTGACTCTGACTCAGCTACCCCCCATATCAATGATATAAATAACTCCTGACTGCTTAAGATTAAACCCAATTATCATAACCTGGCATTGCATGCCTACATACAGAGAACATCCGATTCAGCTGTCCAGTGATGTTGCCATATTATCTCCTATCTCTTTTCCTCATTCTCCAGTTTAGCTAAATTGGATTATTATTGTCATATGGCTTGAAATGTGATCTACATCTTTTTCATTTGAAAGGTTTGCTCGTGTTATTCATTGTCTTGAATTCTTCCCCTTCCCATTTCTTACTCTGTGTCTTCACTATATACTATAACTTTGGTATTTAGGGTTTCACCTTCTGTTGGTGAATTTCCACCCTGCTCTGTGCTCTGGGCATGGGTAGTTGTTTGCTTTCTTACCCTATTCCTGTGGCTAGTCTGCTCAGGTTTTGTGAGCAGAGACTACGACTAACTCTTCTTGGATCTCCTGAAGTTACCCAGCGCCTCAAATGGACCATTTGCTCTAAAACAGCTGTTGGGCACTATGAAAGTAAGAAACGCTAGTGGAGAATTTAGTGGGCTAGTACATATTAAGACATGCTTTGATATTACAAAAAGAGGTCGAAATGATGTTTCTTCACAGTTTGTGAAACTAAAGTCACATCAGATACTCCAAGTTACTTGACATATTTTGCCTTCAGTTCAGTTCAGTTCAGTCGCTCAGTCGTGTCCGACTCTTTGCGACCCCATGAATCACAGCACGCCAGGCCTCCCTGTCCATCACCAACTCCGGGAGTTCACTCAAACTCATGTCCATCGAGTCGGTGATGCCATCCAGCCATCTCATCCTCTGTCGTCCCCTTCTCCTCCTGCCCCCAATCCTTCCCAGCATCAGAGTCTTTTCCAGTGGGTCAACTCTTTGCATGACGTGGCCAAAGGACTGGAGTTTCAGCTTTAGCATCAGTCCTTCCAGTGAACACCCAGGACTGATCTCCTTTAGAATGGACTGGTTGGATCTCCTTGCAGTCCAAGGGACTCTCAAGAGTCTTCTCCAACACCACAGTTCAAAAGCATCAATTCTTCGGCAATCAGCTTTCTTCACAGTCCAACTCTCACATCCATACATGACCACGGGAAAAACCATAGCCTTGACTAGACGGACCTTGGTTGGCAAAGTAATGTCTCTGCTTTTTAATATACTATCTAGGTTGGTCATAACTTTCCTTCCAAGGAGTAAGCATCGTTTAATTTCATGGCTGCAAACAGCATCTGCAGTGATTTTGGAGCCCAAAAAAAAAAAAAAGTCTGACACTGCTTCCACTGTTTCCCCACCTATTTCCCATGAAGTGATGGGACCAGATGCCACGATCTTTGTCTTCTGAATGTTGAGCTTCAAGCCAACCTTTTCACTCTCCTCTTTCACTTTCATCCAGAGGTTTTTGAGTTCCTCTTCACTTTCTGCCATAAGGGTGGTGTCATCTGCATATCTGAGGTTATTGATATTTCTCCCGGCAATCTTGATTCCAGCTTGTGCTTCTTCCAGCCCAGCATTTCTCATGATGTACTCTGCATAGAAGTTAAATAAGCAGGGTGACAATATACAAACTTGACGTACTCCTTTTCCTATTTGGAACCAGTCTGTTGTTCCATGTCCAGTTCTCACTGTTGCTTCCTAACCTGCATACAGGTTTCTCAAGAGGCAGGTCAGGTGGTCTGGTATTCCCATCTCTTTCAGAATTTTCCACAGTTTATTGTGATCCACACAGTCAAAGGCTTTGGCATAGTCAATGAAGCATAAATAGATGTTTTTCTGGAACTCTCTTGCTTTCTCCATGATCCAGCAGATGTTGGCAATGTGATCTCTGGTGCCTCTGCCTTTTCTAAAACCTGCTTGAACACCTGGAAGTTCACGGTTCACATATTGCTGAAGCCTGGCTTGGAGAATCATGACTTTATTAGTGTGTGCTGCTGCTGCTGCTAAGTCACTTCAGTCGTATCCGACTCTGTGTGACCCCATAGACAGAAGCCCACCAGGCTCCCCCGTCCCTGGGATTCTCCAGGCAAGAACACTGGAGTGGGTGTGTGAGATGAGTGCAATTGTGCGGTAGTTTGAGCATTCTTTGGCATTGCCTTTCTTTGGGATTGGAATGAAGACTGACCTTTTCCAGTCCTGTGACCAATGCTGAGTTTTCCAAATTTGCTGGCATATTGAGTGCAGCACTTTCACAGCATCATCTTTCAGGATTCAAAAGAGCTCAATTGGAATTCCATCACCTCCACTAGCTTTGTTCATAGTGATGCTCTCTAAGGCCCACTTGACTTCACATTCCAAGATGTCTGGCTCCAGGTGAGTGATCACGCCATCGTGATTATCTTAGTCACAAAGATCTTTTTTGTACAGTTCTTCTGTGTATTCTTGCCACCTCTTCTTAATATCTTCTGCTTCTGTTGCCCTTAGATATCTCATAAACTGGGTTTCCCAGATGGCTCAGTGGTAAAGAATCCTCCTGCCATTGCAGGAGATGTGGGAGATGCTGATTTCCTCCCTGGATCAGGAAGATCCCCTAGAAGAGGAAATGGCAACCCACTCCAGTGTTCCTGCCTGGGAAATCCCCTGGACAGTGAAGACTGGTGGGCTACAGTCCGTGGGGTTGCAGAGAGTTGGACACAACTGAGCGATTGAATATGCACACACACACATTTCATAATCTAGGACGTGATAATGGATTTCCCATATGATAGATTAACTCTGTAATGGAAACTTTTGTTCTCAGTGGCTGTGTTACAAAGGTCAGCATCATGGTGAAGCTTTACTCAGTTATCTCTGCCATGATTGACAAAGCTGTTCAAAATTGCCCTCTCTTCCATGTAGCTAGTGTAACTGATCTTACCTGAGATTTGATTTTCTTTTCCAAAAGCAAGAGAAAAAGTAACTTCGTTTTAAGCTTCATTAATTTCTTTCTCGAGGACACTCTTTGGAGGCTTGTAAAAGCTTGCCTTTCGTAACAGGCATTCCCCATTTTGGGTAGGTCTCAGAGGAAAAGTAACTTCCACTACTAATCGTGCTTCTTCCCGAGCTCCCCGCCTGTAAAAGGAAAGGTGATAAAGCAGCTAGAACTTTACTATTTTTCATTTAGTTTCCTTCCATGTTTTCTCCTCAAATTTTAGACAAACTTAAAAGCTAGTCTTTACTGGTAATTTCAGTCCTTACCCATCGCTGAAGTTGTATTGATCCATTTTTTTTTAAGGCAGTGAATTTAATAAGAATGTGCAACCTTGGATTATTTGACTTTGTGTCTGTGATATAATTTAATTTTGATACTAAGGCATGACACTCAACTGCTCAAAAACCTCCAGTGGTTCCCACTGTCCATAATATATAGCTCTTGCCTGACCTGCTAATTTTTATAAAGTCAAGCTCCAGTTTATCTTTCCATCCTTGCTTCTATGTAAAAGATTCCAGGTATGCAAAGCCAGGTTAAACATTTTGTTTAATCTAATAAGCAGTGAGAATCATTTCCAACATTTGATAGGAGGAATAACTGAGTCAGAATCATGAATTGGGAAGATTAATTAAGCATAAAGTGGTAAATATAAGCCTTCCATTAGACAGAGATGGACACAGTGACACTTTGTTTTCTTGGATTCCTTTGTTTCACTTTTCTGGAACGCTGAACCCAAAGCTCTAAATCCTCCTCGTCCTTCAAGTTCCATATTAAGTGAACGAAACATTTCCAGGATACCTTATTCCCTTTCCAGACATTCTTTAGCACAGAATATGCCTATCCATGAGGCATTCAATTTGCTATTGCTTTGCTATATATCATTGTCAAGCATTATCATTTAATGGGTTTTTAATACATGTTATTTGTTTCTTCAATTAAAGTATAAGTTTCTTGAGACCTGAAATTATATTACACACATCACTGGAGTTGACTAACAACTTTATATAACAATGCATCCACTAGAGATATGTTATCAGTCTTTGGCAAATATGTTATCAGTGTTTGGAAAGATGGTTGCTCAGTTGCCTCTGGCTCCCTCTAGTGATGTCCGAAAGGTTACTAGGAGTTGCATGTTCTTGTTTCATCCCACCTATTGTAATTTTACGGCATTCAGATGTGACTCAGAACAACCACAGCTACCAGGAAGAAATAATAATCATAATTAATATTGTAGCCCTGTGTATCAATCTTACTGTACATCAAAAGCTGTTAAAGAAATCAGACAAATTATCTCATCTAACCTGTACAAAAACTGTGTGAGAGTTAGTAATAGTCTCCAGTTTACAGATGAAGAGACTGAGTCACAGCCATGTCAAGAGACTTACCGAAGGTCACACAGTGAGGTTTTCCTTCATTTTACTTTTTTCTAGGTCTACTGAGATATACTTGACAAATAACATTGTATAAATTTAAGATATACAGTTCAGTGACTTGATATATGTTTATATTGTGAAATGATTATCACAATAATGTTGGTTAATATATCTTGAATCTTACATAGTTAGAATTTGTGTGTGTGTTGAGAACTTTTAAGTCCTAGTCTCAACAACTTTCAAATATACAGTTCAATATTAACTATAGTTGTCATGATGTACATTATATCCCTGAAATTTATTCATCTTATAACTGGAAATTTGTACCTTGTGATTGCCTTCCTCCACCCGCTACCCGTGATCCTAGCGATCACCGATCTACTCTCTATTTCTATATGCATTTTTTCTTTAAAGATTCTGTGTGTAAATGAGACTATATTGTATTTTTCCTTCTCTGACTTTAAGCATAATACACTCACTTTTCATGCATATTGTTGACATGGCAGGATTTCCTTCTTTTTTGGTTTGGTAATATTCCATTGCTACATTCACCACATTTTATTTATACATTCATCTGATGATGGACACTTAGGTAGTTTCCATGTCTTAACTACTGTACCCGCATTTTCGATTAGGTAGTTTGGAGTACTGGGGTCCTTGAATAATTGGGCTATTTGACTGATGTGCTTTATTCCTAAATCTTATTATATATTTTAATCAGAAATGTATAATTCTGACAAATACATGGATATAACATGCAATACTTAGTTTAGCTTGAAAAGAAGTAAACAACTGCAAATGGCAATGGAAAAACAGTAAGAAAAAGATTGTAAGAAAAAGGCCAATAAATTATTCTCAAATTTCCAAAAGAGAGAACCATATTTTTTAAAAAAATTATTGAAATATAATTGATTTACTATGTTGTTTTAGCTTCAGGTGTACAGCAAAGTGATTTAGTTATACATATATATATACATAAATCTATTCTTTTTAAGATTTTTTCCATTATATGTGATTGCAAGATGTCGAATATAGTTCCCTTGTTAGGTCCTTGTTGGTTATCTATTTTATGTTTATTAGAGTGTTTATTTTAATCCCAAATTCTTAGTTCACACCCTCTCTTTGGTAATCATGTTTGTTTTTGAAGTCTGTGACTACTCTCTTTATGTTTTGTAAATAAGTTCATTTGTATCATTTCTTAATTTTACATATAAGTGATATCATGATATTTGTCTTTATCTCACTTCACTTAGTATGATAATATTCAGGTCCATCTTCATAGCTGTGTGTGTTAGTTGCTCAGTCATGTCCAACTCTTTGAGACCCCATGGACTGTAGCCTGCCAGGCTCCTCTGTCCATGGGATTTCCCAGGCAAGAATATTGGAGTGGGTCGCCATTTTCTTCTCCACTTTGTGGCTGTAAATGGCATTATTTCATTCTTTTAATGGCTGAGTAATAATCCATTATATATATATATATTTACATATATCCCATTTTCTTTATCCATTCACCTATTGATGGACATTTATGTTGTCTCCATATCTTGGCTATTGTAGATAGTGCTGCTATGAATACTGGAGTGTAAGTATCTTTTTGAATTAGAGTTTTGTCCAGATATATGTCCAGGATACAGAACTACTTTAGAATAGGTCTTATTTGGTATCGTGGTGGGCTTCCCTGGTGGCTCAGAGGTTAAAGTGTCTGCCTCCAATGCAGGAGACCCGGGTTCGATCCCTGGGTCGGGAAGATCCCCTGGAGAAGGAAACGGTAACCCACTCCAGTATTCTTGCCTGGAGAATCCCGTGGACGGAGAAGCCTGGTAGGCTACAGTCCACGGGGTCGCAAAGAGTCGGACACAACTGAGCGACGGAACGGTTGCATGTAAATGGGCTTCCCTGGTGGCTCAAACAGTAAACCATCTGCCAGCAATGCAGGAGACCTGGGTTTGATCTCTGAGTTGGGAAGATCCCCTGGAGAAGGGAAAGGCTACCCACTCCAGTATCATTGCCTGGATAATTCCATGGACAGAGGAGCCTGGCGGGCTACAGTCCATGGGGAAGCAAAGAGTTGGACATGATTGACTAACACTGCATATAAATAGGCTTAATTAAAAAACTTATTGTGTATATCATTTAAAATAGTCTTCTTTTAAATGTATACCTTTTTAATTAATGAGCTATTCATTGCATGAATTTTATTATAATGGATAATGTTTTGATACAGAAATAATAATGAGATTGAAATGCATGATTTTTACTATAATTAAATGATTTGCATAGTAACAATAAACTTTCTCATCTATCAGTATCACTGTTTAAATTGAATTAAGATTGAAACAGTATCATTTAAAATGGGAAAAGAATATATAATGCTATTATTAGCACCGGTCACATATCCTGGAGAGAGGGAGTCAAGGCAATAACCAATGAATAAAATACATAAAAATATCTTTCATATTCCATGTTACCTTCTTGCAGGGAAATAAATGATGCAGATGATCTTACATGAGTAATAATAGACTTTCAAAATAAATATATTTGGAATTGCACAATGCCCCCAGCTAGACAGAACTGATATTTTTGGAAAACTTTTAAGTCTCTCTTTTTTAAATCCCCCCTGAGCATACGTTATTATTAACAAGGGGCATCTGGTTCTCATTAACATTAAGAGAAGAGATCTATCTTAGGAATTATGATTTAAGTTGCATTCTAGGCCGGGAGAATTAGCCATCCCTTCTGCCTCATATGCATTTGTAGCCATGCTAATCACCAGCAGGTAACAGAGCACTCTCGCTCTCTCTCTTTTGCAAAATGAATTAACTAATTTAAAAGTTACTAACCTACTAAACTGCAGGACAAGTAAGCCATATGTGCATGTGAATATCAGTAGGAGTGTGTGTGTGTGTGTGTGTAAGAAAGAGAGAAAGAGACGGACACAGGAGAGAATAGTTCTTGGAAATAAGCTGTCCTATTGCCATTTATAGCTGGCATTCCAAGAAGATCAGGTCTTACAACTTCTTCATGGTCTTGTGAAAACAACCTCTAGAGATTACTCAGGTGCTTGGAAATGCAGTAAAAAAAAAAAAAAGATTTCTCATAAAAAAGAAAGGAAAGTGATGAATGAGAGGTATCCAGGGGAAAAATGGACCGTAGAGCTGATAGAAAGTGAGCAGCAAGCAGAGTAGTGTAGTGTGCAGAGTCCTGAAACCCAAAAAGACAGAACTAGAGTTTCAGCCTCTTCCCGTTAATCACTTGCTGTGTGACCTGGCACAATCACATAACCTTTCTGAGCCTCCTCTTCCTCACCTGTAAGTTAATATTTGTTTCACAGGGCTGTGGTGAGGATTAAACTAGATCAAACCCTCTGTTTGAAATGCCTTTAAGAGTACCCAGCACCACAGAAGGGTTGTTGGCTCTAAATATATGTTTGTTTCCCTTTCTTGGCTTCTTTCTTCTTACTTTGGTAAGGTGCTTAGGCTGTTCAGTTCAGTCATTCAGTCATGTCCAACTCTGCAGAGGGTCTCGATTTTTAATTTCCTAGTCTCTCAGTTCAGTTCAGTTGCTCAGTCGTGTCCGACTCTTTGTGACCCCACGGATTGCAGTATGCCAGGCTTCCTGTGCATCACCAATCCATCCTCTGTCGTCTCCTTTTCCTCCTGCCCTCAATCTTTCACAGCATCAGGGTCTTTTCCAATGAGTCAGCTCTTAGCATCAGATGGCTAAAGTATTGGAGCCTCAGCTTCAACATCAGTCCTTCCAATGAATATTCAGGACTGATTTCCTTTAGGATTAACTAGTTTGATCTCCTGCTGTCTAAGGGTAACTTAGGCTGTTATCTAAGTTACCTTGAAATACCTGCACAGAGTCACATTATTCTCACATAATGGCAGATCCTGATTACCTCCAATGAAGTCAGATAACAGAGCAGAAGTTTCATTTCCACCTGGAGTAATAAAATAATGGCTTATTCACCTACGTTTTGGCCCCTGGGTCAAACAGTTGCCAAATACATTGACCTTGACTTTCCTTAAGAAGGTGCTCAATTCCCTCTCTGGCTGAAGAAGAAAGATCAGGGTCAGGTGATATTTCCTGTTTTCTTCTGGCCCAGAATTAGAAAGTATTTGTGTGTATGAGTGTGCATGTGAGTATGAGTGTATGTGAGTGTGGGTGTGTATGAATGTGTGTGAGTGTGTGTATGAGTATATGTATGTGAGTGTGTGAATGTGTGTGAGTGTGTGTGTGTGTGAGTGTGTATGTGAGTGTGTGTGTATGAGTGTATGTGAGTGTGTGCGTGTATGTGTGTGTATGTGAGTGTGTGAGTGTGTGTGTATGAGTATATGTATGTGAGTGTGTGAATGTGTGTGAGTGTGTGTGTATGAGTGTATGTGTGTGTGAGTGTGTATGTGAGTGTGTGTGTATGAGTGTATGTGAGTGTGTGCGTGTATGTGTGTGTATGTGAGTGTGTGAGTGTGTGTGTATGAGTATATGTATGTGAGTGTGTGAATGTGTGTGAGTGTGTGTGTATGAGTGTATGTGTGTGTGAGTGTGTATGTGAGTGTGTGTGTATGAGTGTATGTGAGTGTGTGCGTGTATGTGTGTGTATGTGAGTGTGTGAGTGTGTGTGTATGAGTATATGTATGTGAGTGTGTGAATGTGTGTGAGTGTGTGTGTATGAGTGTATGTGTGTGTGAGTGTGTATGTGAGTGTGTGTGTATGAGTGTATGTGAGTGTGTGCGTGTATGTGTGTGTATGTGAGTGTGTGAGTGTGTGTGTATGAGTATATGCGACTGTGTGTGTGAGTGTGTGTGTAGGTGTGTGTGTGAGTGCATGTGGGTGCGTGTGTGAGTGTGTGTGAGTGTGAGTGTGTGGGTGAGTGTGTGTGTGAATGAGTGTGTGTATGAGTGTATGTGAGTGTGTGTGAGTATGAGTGTGAGTATGAGTGTGTGTGAGTGTGTGTGTATGAGTGTGTGAGTATGTGGGTGTGTGAGTATGAGTGTGTGAGTGTGTATGAGTGTATGTGTGTGTATATGTGTGTGTTTGAGAGTGTGTGTGTGTGAGTGTGTGTATATGAGTATATGTGAGTGTGTGTGAGTGTTAGTGAGTGTGTGTGTGTGCACAGGTTTCTGACACCTTCTTTTTCTTTCTTCCTTTCCTATGTCTCCATCCCCTTTCCCACCATGGAGCGGGAGGGATTTGTTGGTAGAAAAGTGACTGAATTTCACATTTTAGTAAAGTAAGCACATGATCTAACTGGCAAAAAAGTGTTTTGAGAAAATAGGTCTCTCAACCCTGCTTAGAAGCTGAAGTCTTGAAGTAGTCCGTCATGGCTGAAGTTTGACAAAGCACTGAAAGTCTTTTAACGACACTAAGACTTTGAGAGGAGAAAGCTGGTCCACAGAAGGCCCATTAGATATTCCCACAGGAAAAGAATGGTTATAGTTCTACAACTACACACTGTTAAAACCAGTGGCTCACAAAATGCGGAATGAGGAAATGAGGGTTATTTCACACTCTTGCTTCATTCCATTTCAGGTTTGGGAGTGAAGGGTCATAACATGTGGCCAAATGGGCTAGAAAAGCAGTTGAAAGAATAAAAGAGGCAGCATGGAGAGGTCAGAGGTTGCAGAGTGAAAATTTTCCCATATGAGCAAAAGGAAATAAAATTATGCCATGGCGGTGTGGAACAGGGGCAAAATGCACCCCGACATTTTCACGTTAGATGGGAATTATTACATCCTGTGCTCTGCAGATCGTGTTTGTGAGGTGTTCCCTTGGATGAGGGCCATTGATAAGTGTCATCTTTATTTTGTTCACGTGTGCTATCCTTTATTACCGCCATTTTCAAAAGATTTTTTTTCTTGATGTGGACCATTTTAAAGTCTGTATTGAATTTGTTACAATATTGCTTCTGCTTTTAATGTTTCAGTTTTGTGGCCTCCAGACATGTGGGAATCATAGCTCTCTGTCCAAGGATTGAACTCTCCTGCATTGGAAGGAGGATTCTTAACCACTGGACCACTAGGGAGGTCGCTACAATCATTTTATGCGGTTGAGTGATCAGGTGATTTTAAGTTTTCTTTCGTTTTTCTTATAAACAACATGGCAAAGAACAGCCTGGGATTTGCATCATTGTGTAAATCTCTGGTAATTTCCTTTATATAGATTAAAACATTTATTGGAGTAGAGTTGATTCATGATGTATGTAAGACAGCTAGCCAACAGGGACCTATTGTATAGTACAGGGAACTCTACTCAAAATTCTGTGATAACTTATATAAGGTAAGAGTCTGAAAAAGAATGAATATATATATATGTATAAATGAATCACTTTGATAAGTGTCATCTTTAGAAATGGCCTTCAGGAGTCCAGGGTGGGAGCAAGACCTCAAACCAAGTTGTTGTAGTAAAAAAGAAAAGGAATTACCCTTGACAGAATGCCTGATGCCTGCAGAGCACTGTGCGAAGCAGTCCTCAGTCCTTTCCGTTCGTTCAATTTTCAGCAATGAAGCGATGCTTCTGAAATCGTTACCCTCTTTTCGTAGATGAAGTCACTGAGTCCTTCTGCTATGACATAATGTGCCCAAGAACAAAAAGGAGACTGATGAAGGTGAGATTTTATCCCGAATCAGGCTGAGTGTCACACTCATGCCCTCCTATTATACTGGGCTAACCAAAGCACGCCTTCAGGTTTCTCCATTAAGATGTTACAGAAAAAGCCAAACAGAGGTTTTGGCCAGTCCAGTACTAACTTGTGCCATGAAGGATAGAAATAGCCTATTGATCTGGAATCAAAGATGACTTTTCTAATCCAGTGTTTCCAAAATGTTCTCTACAGAGTGCTAGGTTTAGGGTTTATTTCCCTAAAAAGTTACTCCTTGGTTGTTATGCTAAGTCACTTAGTCATGTCTAACTCTGTGCGACCCTGTGGACTATAGTCCACCAGGCTCTTCTGTCCACGGGATTCTCCAGGCAAGAACGCTGGAGGAGGTTGCCATGACCTCCTCCCGACCCAGGGATTGAACCTGCGTCACTTACATCCCCTGCATTGGCAGGCGGGTTCTTTACCACTAGTGCCACCTGGGAAGCCCTGTGTTTAATGCTGGAACTTCAAATTCACAGGGGCTTTCCAGGTGGCACTAGTGGTAAAGAACCCACCTGCCAATGCAGGAGACATAAGAGAGGCGGGTTCAATCCCTGGGTAGGGAAGATCCCCTGGAGGAGGGCATGGCAACCCACTCTCGCAGACAGAAGACCCTGGTGGGCCATGGTCCACAGGGTTGCAAAGAATTGGACATGGCTGAAGCGACTTAGCACGCACAAATTCACGGGGCAGGCTGTTAAAAGGAGAGGAGGAGGGTAAAGGCGGGGAGGAAGGGCTGATTGGAACCCAAAGATGAAGGCTGGAGCTCCTGAGAATGAATTGAAAGCTGTCTCGGTTCTTGCTGTCTCTGACCTGATGAGGGTGTCCTTCAGAGGCTGGGCCCTTCGTCCTGGAGCTGAGCACACAAACCCAGCCCAGAGAAGCTGAAGGAGGAGTCAGTGGAAGGTGGGGCAGGTGCAGGCCCAGCTCTCTGCCCTTGTGCCATTGAGATGTGTAGCCACTGACCAGAGGGAAGCTAAAACAGTGGCTGCCACTTCACTTCCTCCTTCCAACTCTGGCCCAAATACTCCTCCAGTGACCTACTGTAATAGGAAATATATAGAGAAGAGAATTCTTGGAAAGAGAAACCTAGTCAAACTGACATATCTCAAAGCCACCATACTTCTCCAGTGTACTTCTTTGGAAGTGTTTAACGCAGTGAAAGCTTAGAAAAAGAAAAAAAGAAAAAGACAGTCCTACATGGGCTACATGAAGCCAACTTGTGGCTCAGATGTTAAAGCGTCTGCCTGCAATGCAAAAGACCCGGGTTCGATCCCTGCGTTGGGAAGATTCCCTGGAGAAACGAATGGCAATGCACTCCAGTATTCTTGCCTGGAGAATCCCACGGATGGAGGAGTCTGGCAGGTACAGTCCATGGAGTCTCAAAGAATTGGACACGTGTGAGCAACTTCACTTTCTCTTTTATTTCATGTGGGTTACACATTGCAGCTGAATCTGGGTGAACATTGGGCTTCCCTGGAGGCTCAGGGATCTGCCTGCAATGCGGGAGATGCAGAAGACATGGGTTCGATCCCTGGGTTGGGAAGATCCCCTGGAAGAGGGCATGGCAGTCCTCTCCAGTATTCTTGCCTGGAGAAAATATTATCCATAATACTGATCAATATTCTTATATAAGATAACCCATTCAATAATAATATTTTCTTTCCTGGTTTGAAAGGGTTTTTTCAATTGTCCAAGTTTAAATCAAGGTCAAATGGGAAACACATGGTTTGTGTTATTTACCAATAGAAATTATCAAGTTTATAAACAACCAGCTAATCATTTACTGTATATTTCATTTGCCATTCTACTGAGGATCATTTGCCCATAATTACATCCTGTGGATCCACTCACTAATCCAGCATACAGTTTCCTTCCTACCAATATACTCAATTACTGATGACTGTAAGAATTGATCACCTTCATGTAATGACACACAAGATTTGAGAAGAACCCAAGAATGTACAACCAGTACACCTGGATAAGATTTACTGTTCAGTTAAAGAAGATGGACTATTACCCAGCCATTAAAAAGAAATGAAATAATACCATTTGCTGCGGCATGCATGGACTTAGAGATCCTCATACTGAGTGAAGTGTGTCAGACAGAGAAGGAAAAATATCATAGGACATCCCTCATATGTGGAATCCAAAAAGAAATGATACAAGCGAACTTATTTATGAAACAGAAACAGACTCACAAACTCAGACAATGAACTTCGGTTACCAGTGGGGAAGGATGGAGGGAAGGGATAGTTACGGAGTTTGGGATGGACACGTACACACTGCTATATTTAAATGGATAACCAACAAGGCCCTACTGTAGAGCACAGGGAACTCTGCTCATGTTGTGTGGCAGCCTGGATGGGAGGGGAGTTTGGGGGAGAATGGATACATGTATATGTGTGGCTGAGCCCTTTGGCTGTCCACCTGAATCTGTCACATTGTTAATCGGCAATACTCCAACATGAAATAAAAAAGTCAAAAGAAATAGATTTGCTATCCAGAAGCACTTAAAAATCCACATGGTTTTACAACAGTGATGATGTTGTCCTAAAATGATGGAGGCATTTTGGTGTGTGTGGGTTTCTCTAGTTATGGGAGTGGTGTTTTACTAAGAGAGACAGATGTTTTCTTGCACAGTGTGATCAACATGGCAAGTTGTTCTTTGGCTCAGTTCCAGTATACCCAGCATATTTGGTGGCAAAATCAGTTGAAGATTATAGTGCAGTTGAACTGGAAGCTGCTAACAGGAGTTGAAGAGAGAGGAGGGGAAGGGCATTTGTGGAGGGGCCCTTGTGTGCCTGATGTTTTATGATAGGCATTCTCATTTTGTCAGCCTCATGCTGTACTAAAAATATAGCGTCAGACCACCTGGGGCTTAATTTATGCTTGGTGCTAACTTGTCAAATGTGACCTTGGGCAAGTTATTTAACTGCCCTGTGTCTCAGTAATTTCCACCAGAACCTTGTGCAGAGGTTCTTTGGAAGATCAGACAAGAAACTGCATTCAGGGACTTCCCTGGCAGTCCAGTGGTTAAGACTCTGGGCTCCCACTGCACGGGGCATGGGTTCAATCCCTGGTTGGGGAATTAAGATCCCACAAGCTGCATGGTACAGACAAAAATAAAATACAGCTTCAAAACTACATTCTGAGACCTTAGAAGAATTTGAGGCACTTGAAAGGGCACAACAAATGTTATGATTATGATTATTATGTGGTCGTCTCCATTAGGTGGCAGAGATCATCCCAGGATTATCCAGGAAATTGAAAGGGAAATTAAATGACTCATCAGTGTTCACTAGGTACAGTAGCCCAGTCTTTCCAATATGAAAACTCCAGCCATCTCTCATAGACCCTGCAGAGTGTAAATCTCAGAATACCCACCAGGAACCAGACACTCTTCTGGGCCCAGTTGATTGGACACTGGACTTTTTGTAGGAAAACAGAAGGAAATGGGATGAACAAAGTTATTTGAACTGTAATGTAGAGTTTTGAAATTTAATACCAGGAAGATAAGCATGTACTCTATCTGGAAGGCACTATGAAATTATATAAAAAAAAATCTGAGCAGTGCAGAGACATGGCTTGTTCTGTCGTACCCTGTAGGAATCTGCTCCCTAATCAAGCAAAAGTTGGTCATGTTGGGTGACTCTCAAATAACTCATTTGTGAGAAAAGCCCAGCTGTGTCCCATGTAACCCACAGGGCAAGACCTTAGGTAACCAGGGCACATCTCTGTTGGTGGCATCCTGATCCACAAGGCTCATCAAGCTAGATCCCCTGGAAGCACCTTCCACTCTTTCCTCTCCATCACTGCCACGCCTTAATCAATTAAGCAAGTCCTGCCAACTACTGTCCCTTGAAACTTTCAACTCCTGTCTAGTCTCCCAGAAAAATATCTTCCTTCCCGGCTCCCATGGTCTCTCACTGAGTCTGTAGTACAGCAAAGTGGCTCAGCGCTGGCTCTGAACCCACCAGACATCCTGGAGTGGCTGTGACACCTTGGGCAAGGTCCTTAAACTTTGTGGCTCATAGTACTATTGAGGAATTGAAAGAGTTAATTGTAGTAACACATTTAAGATGGTCCCTTATATGTAGGAGGAATTAAATGAATTTAACTGCTGTTGTTGATTATGACGTCTGCAACAACAGCACTATCTCGTAAGCCGACGTTTGTAGATCCAGAGCCTCCTTACTCTAAAGCAATGTACATAATGATGGTTGTTGTTTCGTCGCCAAGTTGTATTTGCAACCCCATGGACTGTAGCCCACCAGGCTTCTCTCTGCATGGGATTTCTCACGCAAGAATACTGGGGTGGGTTGCCATTTTCTCCTCCAGGGGATCTTCCAGATTCAGGGATTGAACCAGTGTCTCCTGCTTGGCAGGCGGGTTCTTCACCACTGAGCCACCAGGGAAGCCCTGTACATATCGATACTTTAGTTGTATTTCTGAGACACTTGCCTTCTCTTCACTGCACTCTGCCACCTGGATACCTTGCCTCAATGACTGTGCTGCTGGTCTTGTCCATGCTACTTACATGATGTTGCTAAGTGTGTACGAAAATGTCCCTCATTATATAGGCCTACATGCCTTCAGGAGCTCCATGGCCTTTAACTGTCCGGTCACTTTATACTCCATCAAAGACCAAGTACTTATGGTCTCTGGAACACATCATATTTTGTCTGCTCAAATTCATGTCTCATAAGAAATGTCCCATCCTTAAAGACATTATTCTAGGCCACCATGGTAAGCTCTCCTTTTCCTAACCGTTTTCTCATCCCCCTTATACTGATTTATTTTTCTCTGTAGCATTGTATGTTACATAGTGACTTGCATATTTGTTCCTAATCTGTATCCCCTACAAAAAAGAACATCAGGCAGACTATTAGTCATGCTCATCACTATATTAGCTTCTCACTGGTGCTAGTGGTAAACAACCCCCCTGCCAATGCAGGAGACGTAGGAGATGCAGTTTCAATCCCTGGGTCTGGAAGATCCCCTGGAGGAGGGCATGGCAACCCACTCCGTTACTCTTGCCTGGAGAATCCCATGGACAGAGGAGTCTGAGGGGCAACAATCCGTGGGGTCACAAAGTATTGGCACGACTGACGTGACTCAGCACGCACGCACACATCACTGTATTGCTTGCATCAAGAATGGTGCCTGCCTAAAAGTATGTGCTATTTGTGGAAGAAAAGAACAAAGAATAAGCGAAGGAACACATAAAGGGATCTTTCACACCTCTGTGCTTTCAGAGGCTAGTCTCTTTGGTATAAAAGCCTTTCTCCACCAGTCTTCCCTGGAAACTCTGATTTATTCATTGAGATCTATCACTAACTCCACTGTAAAGCCTCCCTTGATTTTCAAGTTAAGGGGAAACTCTTTTTTTTTTTAACCATTTTAACTTTTCATTTTATATTGGCGTATAGCTGGTTGGACTTCCCAGATGGTGTTAGTGGTAACGAACTCACCTGGCAATGCCGGAGACAGGAGATGCAGGTTCGATCCTGGGGTTGGGAAAATCCCCTGGAGGGCATGACAGCTCACTCCACTGTTCTTGCCTGGAAAATCCTGTGGACAGAGGAGTCTGGCGGGCTACAGCCCATGGGGTCACAAAGAGTTGGCCAAGACTGAAGTCAAGTACACACATAGCTGATTAACAATGTTATGATGGTTTCAGGTGGACAGCAAAGGGACTCGGCCATACATACATGTACCCACTCTCCCCCAAACTCCCTTCCCGTGAAGGTGAAACTCTTTGCTTCTCTTGTCCTTGTAACTTGGGCTTATAATTATCATAATGTGTAAATATTTAAAAACTTGTCCCAGTGTAGATTTTAAGACCCCCGGGACAGAGGTGGGACTTTGACGAGGCCAGTGTAGATTTTCATAGGCGTTTGCAAGACCCTTGGTAGACAGTTTTTGGATTGAACTGTGTGCCCCCAGGGGTCTTTTAATGGCTTGCTGATTAATGTGGTTGGGGACTTGCCAGTCCAGAATCTGCTCAGTTAGAAACAGTGCCCCACGGCACCAGGCACACTCAGCTGCCCGCATTGCTGATGGACCTCGGCCTCAGGAATCCACCGCTCTGTCGCGAAAGGATTACAAAAGTCAGATGTAAATGAGGACCTGCATCTGGGCCTGGTGAAGAAAGTTCTGGGAACTTGAATGAAAAATCAGGCCACTTGGCTAGCTCATGACAAACCTACCAATTCGGTCTACTAGCCTCCCATATCCACCCCTTATAGGTGCTGAAAAATTCAGAGGGCGTTTCAGTTCAGTTCAGTCGCTCAGTCGTGTCCGACTCTTTGCGACCCCATGAATCACAGCACGCCAGGCCTCCCTGTCCATCACCAACTCCCGGAGTTCACTCAAACTCATGTCCATCGAGTTGGTGATGCCATCCAGCCATCTCATTCTCTGTCGTCCCCTTCTCCTGCCCCCAATCCCTCCCAGCATCAGAGTCTTTTCCAGTGAGTCAACTAACTCTTTGCCTGAGGTGGCCAAAGTATTGGAGTTTCACTTTATCATCAGTCCTTCCAATGAACACCCAGGACTGATCTCCTTTAGAATGGACTGGTTGGATCTCCTTGCAGTCCAAGGGACTCTCAAGAGTCTTCTCCAGCACCACAGTTCAAAAGCATCAATTCTTCGGCGATCAGCTTTCTTCACAGTCCACAGAGGGAGTTTAGAGGTTCGAAAATAATTTCTAATGAAAAAAAGTTTGTGTGCCAAAAATAACTTTTGTTCTTTTGAGTTAAGTCATTCTTTTTATTTCCATTTTATTTTTTTTATAATTTTTATATGTTTGCTTATTTATTTGGCCCCACTGGGTCTTTGCTGTGTCATGCAGGATTTTCAACTGTATCGTGTGAACTCACAGTTGCAGAGTGTAGGATTTAATTCCCCAACATGGGGTCAAACCACTTGCATTGGGAGTGTGGCATCTTAGCCACTGGACCACTAGGCATTTATTTTATTTTTTTATGTCATATGTAGAAAGTGAATTGAATGACTGGGAAAACGGGTGTACAAAGCCCCGTTGACCTGGTGGATAAAAGTCAATTGTGAGGGGAATGACAGCTATAGGGAAAAGAAATTGATAAAAGTTGAAATTGTCACATTCAAGGCTGCTTCTGGCCAGAGATACAAAAACGAGGTATTTTGTCACATCTCTTTGGACACAATTTGGATGATTACTTCTAAGATTGATGTGAGACTTCTGTGTGGCTTCTAAAGGAATGCCTGATCACACACACACACACACACACACACCCTCCCATCCTCTATTCTTATCTTCAGTTAATTTCTTTGATCTTGCTTTTGCTGAAACTGGGGTCTGTAATTTTATTCATTTTTGGCTGTGCCAAGTCTTCGTTGCTGTGTGGGCTTTACTCTAGTTGCGGCGGGTGGGGTCTGCTCTCTAGTTGCAGTGCTTGCGCTCCTCATTGCACTGGCTTCTTTTGTTACGGAGCACGGGCTCTAGGGCATGCGGGCTTCAGTAGTTGCTGCTCAGTTGTCATGGGTCCCAGGCTTTAGAGCACAGGCTCAGTGGGTATGGCTCACGGGCTTAGTTGCTCCTCAGCACGTGGGATCTTGGTCATTTTGCTATATTGGTCATTTTCTTGGAAAAAATAAATCACTAGGAAATAATTTTTAATAATGCCACCTTTCAGCCTGCAATCACTAACAGCAAACTGCCATCATCCAATATCTGGATCAGAAAGGCAAATCTGACAGGATGTGTTTGAGGATAATATGCCAAAAGCAGGGAATATTGAGCACTTAGAGTTCTCCTATAAAAGCCAAGTTCTCACTCCAATACAGAGAGTGAATGAAAAGCAATTCATGCAGACAGAATGGGGGGAAAAATCCCATTTTTCTCTCACTTTCTGTTCCCTGTGAGAATCAGAGAGTGCACAAAACCATGAAAACAATAGGCCCAGCTGTGGGGGCATTAAGGCAATTTTTTAGGGATATGACATTTTTAATGAGAAACACTTGCAGGAAGAGAACAAATGGGCTTGTTTGGTCAGAAAGATGCTCTTGACTCTTTTCTAAAGTGCATGAAAAAGTAATTTCATTTACACGTCATACCCTGAGCAGTGGAATTTCCTCAGGTTCCAGATGTCCGGCACAGATGCTGAACAAATGGGACCCATGTCCTGTGGTTTTTTTTTAAGTAACTCAAGGGAATTTTCTGAGTTTCATGGCCAAGAAAATCATTAGCAAATAATGAGCTGAAGCAAGAAAGGCTGAGGTTGGCAGTATGTTCCTGGACATACAAAATTATTCATAATTATCTGAAGTTGAAGAGGGAGATCCTGTTTTCAATGTAGAGAAGTAAAAATTGTGGGTGTAGCTGCCGTATCTTAGACTTCCTCATTGGCCTCTGAAAATGATTTGGTAAATATTGTTTTGTCTGGATTTCCAAAATGATTGTTGCTGTTCAGTCGCTCAGTCGTGTCCAACTCTTTTCAACCCCATAGACTGTAGCACACCAGGCTTCCCCATCCTTCATGACTAAAAATAATCTATTTATAGTTTGAAACTTGAGCATTTCAAACATAGATTGTTACCATATAGTAGTAACTCAGATGCTTCCCAAAAGGGTAAGGCCACCATTTCTGCTTCTATTCTCCTCCAGACCGGTGAAGAAGATGCAGTCAGTGATAGCTTTCCAGAAAAAGAAGGGAATCTTCAAGGTCCTCTCTGAGCTAACTACAGGGCTGAGTGAATATAGGTTGCCATGTTCTGTGGAGTCCTACCATCATGGTTAGTAGCTCAGTCGTGTTGGACTCTTTACTACCCCATGGACTGTAACCCACCAGGTTCTTCTGTCCATGGGATTCTCCAGGCAAGAATACTAGAGTGGATAGCCATTCCCTTCTCAGGAGATCTTCTCGACTCAGGGATTGAATCTGGGTTTCCTCCCGGGTTCCCTGGAGAGTCATCAGCAATTCTCTATGGGCTGTTCCAAGCCAAGTTCCTTACCAGCTCTGGCATAGGCCTGTATGAGTGGCTTTGGAAGACCATGGTTCATGTAGGGTGTTTTATTTTGCTAGAATCTAAGGGTCAACAGTGTTTAAAAATTGAGAACAAAATAAGCCTTTGATTCAAAGGTCACATCTGTTCATATGACCCAAGTCATGGGTGTAACTTCAGTTGGAAGAACTCCTGTTTGGAGAATTATCAACCATGCAGGTGCACAGTCTCTGGGAAGAGACTCTGGGAAAGAGGGTGAAAGGAGTTTAAAAACTGTTGTGCCGCTACCCATGGTCCCAAAGGGACTGGTGTCTTCTAAATGTCTCACCAATGACTTTGAGCATAAGAGGACTTTGAGCCCCTTGACATTACCAGCATGGCTGTCATTTCACCATCATGACAACTATTTTTTTTTTTAAGATTTTTTTTATGTGGACCATTTATAAAGTTTTTTTTTTAATTTGTTACAATATTGCTCCTGTATTTTATGTTTTGTTTTTTGACCATGAGGTGTGGGGGATCTTAGCTCCCCAACAAGGGATCGAACCCACATCCCTTGCATCAGAAGAAAAAGTCTTAGTCACTGGACCACCAGGGACGTCCCAACAACGATGCTTTTATCAACACTTACCATTTTACCATGCATTAGTCATTACCTGTATCTATGCATAATCTTTAATCCTTACTTCCGGCCAATGCAGTAGATGCAGGGTCACTCCTTGGGTTGGGAAGATCCCCTGGAGGAGGAAGTAGCAACCCACTTGAGTATTCTTGCCTGGGAAATCCCATGGACAGAGGAGTCTGGTGGGCTACAGTCCACGGGGTCGCAAAGGAGTCAGACACGACTTAGCGACTGAATTAACAGCATTCTCACCAGAGCAAATCCATCCCCATATTTTAGGAATGAGACACTGAAGCTCAAAAAGGTTAGGTAAGTTGTCCCAGGTCACACAGGCTTCCGAGGTGGCTCAGTGGGTAAACAATTCTTCTGCAATGCAGGAGATCAAGGCAGACACGAGTTCGATCCCCAGGTTGGGAAGAACCCCTGGAGGAGGGCATGCAACCTACTCCAGTATTCTAGCCTGGGAAATCCCATGGACAGAGGAGCCTGGGTGGTTATAGTCCATGGGGTCACAAAGAGGTGGACATGACTGTAGCAACCGAGCAACACACTCACCCAGATCATAAATTCAATTAGCAAGAGGAAAGGTGCCATTAGGTCCTCTGCAGTTGATAATCTGTCCATGGATAAATTCATGGTCCACATTTATAGCATTTGCCTGAAGCAAGGGATGAGGAGAATCTGTACAATTGGAGAAACAGGCATTCAAACCTGTATTTAGAGATCTGGCTTGGGTTTTTCAGTTCTCTCTGCCTCCAGGAAGTGGTTTTTAAATAAACCTCTTCAAAGCAGTAAATCATCTTCCATCTCTTAAGCAGATGGGTGATAAACAAAGCCGGTGAAGTAATGCCCATACATATATTAACCTAGCAGTTTAAACATGTGCG
This sequence comes from Moschus berezovskii, assembly GCF_049115385.1. Lineage (NCBI taxonomy): Eukaryota > Metazoa > Chordata > Mammalia > Artiodactyla > Moschidae > Moschus > Moschus berezovskii. Next base: position 57,050,268 of record NC_142480.1, on the reverse strand, counting down.
GGGCGGTGGGGGCGGGCGGGAATCTTTAATCTGTCAATGAGATTGAGTAGGAAAGCAGCAAGCCACCACCGCCAAAGCTCTTTATTACACCACATCAGGATGGCTCTCACTGTTGTCTGTTTGCTGACAATGTCTACCTGCTGTAGGCTCAGTAATGAGTCAGAAAATGAGGAAGATCAAGACCAATTAACACATTTCCCCACGGATGTTTATTGCTATCACCGTGAAGACAGCATTTGAGGAGTTCCCGGCAGCCATTTGTTTCCTTTTACAAGCAAAATGCAGCTCTCCCAGTGCAGAAATCAGGTTGGCCTTAAGCCAAGAAGGGTGATAGTGATAGCAGTTTTAACAAAAAAGGGCGATCAGGACTTTTTATCCTAAAATAACTGAATTCTGATCAATGTTTTTGAATCAGGAAATTAGCCAAGAAATAACAGTTTCATTGGTATCCATCTAGCTAGGGCTTATAAATGGGCAAAGGGAATGACTTCTCGAGAACTCAAATCTAGAAAGATAATTTCAAACAAAAAATTGCACTATGATAGTAACGGCTATCAGCTATTGAAGACATGCTATGCTCTGCCATCCATGCTATGCATACTCTCCATTTTCCCTAATTGATCTACAAAGAGGTTACTATTGTTTCCCTTTCAACACATTAATAAGCAGAGGCTCTGACAATCTATTCCAAGTAATACAACCAGTCAGAAATGGATTCAGAGTTATACCTAGTCTGTCTGCTTCCAAAGCTAGTAATCTTAACCAAGGTAATTTTGCAATATAATGAAGACAATTGACTTGGAGTAATCAGACAAAATGACCAATGACTACCCAAAGAGAACACCTGAATAGCGGGTTAAGAATATGAGTTTGGGGGCGGGGGAAATAGGGTAGATTTGAGAGGGCAACGTTGAGGTTTGAATAAAGTGTAACATAAAACCACTCAAAATAACTCAAGCAAGAAATAGAGAGGAATTGGGGCTGATTTATGGTCCTGAAAGGCAGAAAGTGGTTCTTCAAAAGGGGTTGTATGTGGATATAGAAGTCACTGGCATATTTCTTCACCCTCTCTTTGCTCTGTCACCTGGTCTCGTCTCTGCTACCTTCTGCTTCTCTGCTCCTTTCTCATTGCCTTTTGAGATCTACTTCCCCCAGATGGCTGCCTAGCTTCTCTACTTTAAACAACTACTCCAGAGAGTCTCCCAAAAGAGAATGTGATGAACTCGGAATGAGTTAGGCACCTATGATGTCCTGCTATTTCTTTCCAGTTTCATCCAACTTCCACCATTACTTGGCAGCCAATGTCCCTTCTCCTGATAGGAGGGTACACTACAGAGAATAGCAGTTCTCATACTTGTGGAGCCTTTCCTGTAATTTTGAATCAGCCCATTGGCTCATTTGAGCAGAGCTTCCTAATAATTAAGAGTTTGGGATTTAGAGTCAGAGTGAATAGAATGTATGGCTCTTACTAGTTCAACTCCTTACCAACTCTGTAGCTATACAAATTACTTGACCATGCTGGCTCTCAGCTTCCTCCTCTTAAAAGGTGGACCAGTCATCATATCTTCACAGTACTGTGAAAATTCAGTGAAATCTAACTGTAACACAATGCGCTCTGAGACCTGGCTATTAATGTCTAAAGTTTTAGCAGAATAAACTCTTTGCTAAGGTGAACAAGACTCGGGGAGTGGGGAACATTGTCCGCATTTGATGTATACATAAACTGAAATTCAGAGAGTTTCAAAGATTGCCCAATTTTTTGCATTAAATGTGAACAATTGAACCATGACTAGATCCCCAGGTGCTTCCAATAATACGTGCTTTTCACGTAGGAAACTCTAGCAGAGAGAAATCACCCCTATAGAGGTGGAGTCAAATGGTGAGTGGAACCTGAAGGAAGGGTGGGATTTATCTCCGGCAAACCCCCGGATAGATTCACACTATTCCAGAATTCTCTCAGAGGGGAAGACTTTAGGATATCTCCTTTTCTGCTGCTCTCCCATTGCAGGTGTCAATATGAGCCCTGGGCCAAAGGCTATTGGGACAAATGATCTGCACTAAAGGAACAACTTGAATGAATTACACAGAATACATTTTTCATGGGGAAGTCAGTCACTTCTCGTGTCTCATCTTTTCCAAGTGAAGGCCTAAAATAAACACTGAGAAGTGAACCCAATAACATTGTACAAATCTAGGGAAATGAGAGAGGGAGGATTTTAGTTCTTCAAACTTTCTTCCAAGCCCGAAGGGATTTTGAGAACTGTAAAGGAAGCAGTCATAGAATTTAAATGGAGTAGCCGCATGCAGGGGAAATCACAAACCTGTCTCATGTTCATGGTTCTTCCATCCATTTGTTGTGACTCTCCTGCTTTGGAGGAGAGCAGAATGAAACAATGGGGAAAGGAAGAAAGGAGAAGATGCTGAGGACATTAGTCGGGTAGACATTTGCACCACACTGACAGTTCAGCATCAACTCAAAGGAAAATTAAACTGTATTTGCTATTTATATATAAATCTGTCATGATTTACCAGATCTGAGAATTAGGAGAAAGCTGTGAAGTATTATAATGAAGTACATGGATATGAGTCATTCAGAGTGATGAAATGGAGGATGTTAAGACATTTGGGGATCTGTGGGGACCTCCCTTTTGCTTTGAAGGAAACATTCAAATATCAATGTACTAAGGGTTGTGCAAAGTCAGGCTGGATACATTGGGTGCCAATAGTCAGATGAGTCCAAATTTGCAGATGGGAAGAACAATTGGAAGATTCTAGCCTGGGCAGTGTTCTTCATTCTGGCAGTGTCTGCAGAGTGATTCCAGGGAGAGATGGCCAGCCTTCTTCAGGACTAACTGGGGAGTTAGATGGGACTGGCGCCATAGGTGAATAAGTCTGTAGTAAATGAGAAATCCTGAGAAAAACAGGAACATTAGGGACTACAGATAATAGATGCACAAAAGAGAACTGTTGTTCCTTAGTCAGAAGTCTTGTCCAACTCTTTTTGACCCAAGGACTCTAGCCCTTCAGGTTCCTCTGTCTACAGGATTTTTCTTGGAGTAAGTTGTCATTTCCTCCTCCAGGGGATCTTCCCGACCCAGAGATTGAATTCAAGTCTCCTTCATTAGCAGTGGGTTCTTTACCACTGTGAAGCTCACAAAAGAGAATTAAGAATGCATGAAGTATAATGCACTAGAAAGATATTCATTTGCATACCATGCAAATTTGAAGTTCTAGTGTGCTTTGGGTCTTGGCGCTGAGATCATTGGGTTATTCTGGCTTTCATTCTGGGTACATGGTGGGATAGTACTTCTCTGTCCTCAACAAAGCTGGGTACAGCCATGTGTTTTGCCTTGACTAAAAAAGGACTAACACGATGTGCATCATATATGAACAAAGTTTTAAGGGTCACATTTCCCTATCATTGCTGTGGAGATGGCAGAAGTCTCTGTTGCAATGTTGAGCACATCGGCTTGGGTCCCTGAGGGATCATGATAAACAAAGCCTCCCTGATTTTTATAGGTACTGGGTACCTATAGAAATTCATTTTTCCTGTGTGATCCATTGGCTTTTTAGAATTACATGTTTCTGAAGAATAACCTAGCCTAACCTGACTGGTGCTCTTGCAACAGCTAATATGTCTGGAGGTATTTGGAAGGCTATAGTAGATTCCTGAAGTACATGACTAGCTGAAAACTCCCCAGACACAGTAGACTTGATGTAGGAGGCAAACAGAGATACTCTAGCTTGCCGCTCACCTTTGTGTTCCTGAATTAAGCTTTCTCTTCACTCATCCTATCTTCTTTCTCTTACTTTTGTCCCTAAGTGACAAAGTGTACGATAGCTTCAAGCTGGCTTTCTTTCTTGGTGTGGCCTAAGAGCTGTCCTAATATGCTCTCCGACACGGAGATTGTCCACAAGAGAAGCTGGGAAATGCTTTCTTGACTCTACATGGATGGACTCAGAGAACCACAAGAGAGCAGGTCTCCCCGTAAATCAGATCTGAGGGCTATCTTCTTACAGCTTTGGATTTGACATTTAAATACTGGTTCATGTGCAACTCTTTATTTTCAGTAAAGACAATATGAATTATTTGGAAGAGCACTGATTTAGAATCAGAAAATATAGTTCGAACGAAGAGATGTCTTTGCTAAGACTGAGTGAGCTCAGGATTTGAAACTGTTTTCTGAAGTTCCTTAGAGGCTCCCAGGAAATAGATGAGAGGGAGAGAGGGAGCATAATATAGGAAACTCTCGTCTCCATCTACACTCTCCCATAGCCCCCCTGCCTTTATTGTCTTTATTTTTCTTCTCAGGAATGTAACCATTAAGGGAAGTGTATTTTGCTCTAATATTTTATGATTTAATTATTTTATCCCAACCTGTGGGAAGCTTTTATTTGATCCCAAGTCAAGATATTTTTCTACCCCTTCTTTGGGAGCAAACAGAAACACGGGGCTTTGAAATCAGAACTGTTGCATCTGAATCCCAATTCTCCTTTGGTTAAATTACTTAATGTTTCTCAGTCTATGAAATGAAGAAAATAATACTTTCTTTGTGTACTTTTTAGATTCAAATTTATGTGATCTGTGAAGCACTTAGCTGAAGTTTGGTGCTCAGTATGTATTATTTCACCTTTGCATCTTTCCTCTTAGTCTTTTTCCAGTATGAGTGGGTTCAGAGGGTCTTAGACTGGCTTTCGCCTCTGCCAGATAAGCACAACCTAAATGACTACTTTTTCATAACTGAGATAATTAAAAATGTATATTTTTAACAGAATGATCTTCCATTACTTAGGAACTTTCTACTATTTGCATAGGAATTAATATATGTGTATATTATTATATATATGTGTATACATGCCAGCAAATTTCATCACTCCATAACTGAAACTCTGCCATAATAGGTATTGCTTTTTATGAAAGAGTGGTGGCTCAGTTGTTAGAATCTGTCTGCCAATGCAGGAGATGAGGGTTCGATCCCTGGGTCAGGAAGATCCCCTGGAGAAGGAAATGGCACTCCTTTCCAGTATTGTTGCCTGGGAAATCCCATGGACAGAGGAGCCTGGAGGGCTACAATCCATGGGGTCACAAAAGAGTCAGACATGACTTGGTGACTGAACAAGTTGTAGAAAACCTTTCAGAAGGAATTTCCATAGGAATCTTACATATAAATATATACATATCTCTGTATGTACATATATATATATGCATATATTTTTTTCTAATAAATTAAGGTAGGTTAGTAAGGAAAAAGTTGTAAAACTTTGAAATGAGTCTAAACAAACAAAAAAAGAGTTCTGTCATGCTCACCCATCCAAGTTATCTCAGTTTTTCATTGTCTTTGAACTATTTTACAATTCTTTAAGTTTTGGAAAACTGACAATATTGCAAAATAGTTCTTGAAAACCAATCATGTCTAATGGAATGCAACTTACTACTATCCTACTGGTAGACCAATTTAGCATCGATTTGTACATTTATTTCATAATTCCCAATTCCCTATATGTGTCTCTGCTGTTTGAAATTTCGTTTCAACCAGAGAAAAGATACTGGGAAAAATTGATGGCAAACGGAGAAGGGGATGGTAGTGGATGAGATAGTAAGATAGTATCACTAACTCAATGGATATGAATTTGAGCAAACTATGGGAGCAAAGGTCCAAACTAGTCCAAACTAGGGGAGAAGCAAAGGACAGGGGAACCTGACGGATTGCAGTCCATGTGGTCACAAAGAATTGAACACAACTTAGTGGCTGAACAACAACAACAAAACATTTTACCTGTCTGTCATGCGTTCGTTTTTACGAGAGACACATTTATATCATCTCTTAAAAATAACCCTTTAATAGTTTTAAAAACAGTTTGCTCTTCTTGCTTTGACTGGGGAAAGGGAAGAAAGAAGACACACCACATTATTTTTTTTTTTATATATAATGCTCTTGCATCTGAAGAGCCTCTACAGATTGCCATTTTCATTTATCCACCTCAAACATGCATAGAAAATCCCATGGATAGAAGAACCTTGTGGGCTACAGTCCATGAAGCCTCAAAAGGGTTGCTCATACTTCCTGACTAAAAAGCAACAAGCACGGAAAATATAAACCTTGGGGAAAATCTCACATTGGATCTTTTGGTTTACAATAAGTATGCCTGAGATCAAGAGAAGAAAGCAATTACCCAATTAAAATATCTGGGAAAATCATGATTTAAAAAATGTTTTAGTGGTGTGGATCTTAAAAATCCAAGTGCAGAGGGTTTATTTTGTGATTCAAGTATTTGTTCCTTTTCTGGGGCAGGGCGCTAGATCATTTTCTTATAGGAGCTCTCCGGACCATAGTTGTCTAAGTGGATTAGTGGAGGACATCTGTTTTAGCAGAGCAGGATGGTCCAATGTGATTTCCTCAAACGAGGCAGGCAGCCAGCCTCATTGTGAATCTTCTCATCATCAAAGAGTGTCTCTCTTGCTCAATGGTGTGCAGCTGAAGGGATTGTTTGGGAAAAATGAGACCCTGGGGAAAGCAAAAGGAAATTCAGCATTGTAAATTAAGAGACATTCATGGCCTTTTAGACCAATGAAAATAAGATAAACTGGGTCATGATAAGAATACAAAAATCTGCTTGGAAAATCCAATATATTCCCAGAAACTCATTTTCTTCCTTTTATATAGATGATCTAATAGAAGATTGATAGATGAACTAATTCTCCAGTATATGAACAGACATACTAATGTAAAACTTCATATAATTAAATTTATTTCTTAAAGGAGATAGAAATTTTTAAACAATCATGTATTTGTAAGTGGAAAAGTATAAAGGTAAAGAGAACTAGGAAATGGGGTAAAACTCTTTGAGAGGAGAAAATTGTTAGCAAGGAAAAAATTTCATTACATATCAATTTTTTATGTTAGATCAGAGAAACAACAGCTGTATTCTTAGATGTGATATTTGTATCAGGAGCCCTATATTTCATTATTCTTTTACTTTGTATTTCCTCTATTAAATCCAGGATGTTAAACTATCTTTAAAATAATTGATCACTAATGGCAACTGAAAACATGTGTAGTATTCTTAGGGATGTATTTAATGTAAACAACTTGTTGAGTTTGCAGGTAAATGTGTACCTGTGAAACCGTCACTAAAATCTATGTCATAAACACATCCATTCCTTCTAAAAGTTTTTCCCAACCTCTCTATTATTTTTATTATTAATTTAATGTGTGATAAGAACATGATACAAAATCTACCATTTCAGCAACATTTTAAGTATATAACACAGAGTTGTTTACCATAGACTTTATTCTGTACAGTAGATCTCCAGGACATACTAGTTTTGTAAAACTGTAACTTTATACGTTTGGGTCAGAGTACTTCCCATTTCCTTTTCCCATCAACTCCTGACACACACCATTCTATTCTCTGCTTCTGTGAGTTTCACTATTTCAGGTAATTCATACAAGTGGTATCACATAGTATATATTTGTCCTTTGGTGTTGATTTATTCCAATTAGTGAAACGCCCCCCACGTTCACCCATGTTGTTGAAAACTGCAGGATTTCCTTTCCTTCTTTTTCAGGGCAGAATATTCCATTGTCTGTGTATGCCATATTTGTTTGTAACTTTAAAATTTTCTTTTATCAGTGTTTTATAGTTTTTACAAGTCTTTCACCTCCTTTGTTAAATATATTCCTAAGTACTTTATTCTCTTTACATTAATGTGACCAGAATTATTTTCATGATTTCCTTTAGGGATATTTTATTGTTAGTGTATAGCAATACCACTAATTTTTGTGTGTTGATTTTGTAGTATGTTATATTACCGAGTTTTTTAGTTCTAACTCTGTGTGAGTGTGTGTGTGGGTGTGCATTTGTACATGTGGTGTTTTTAGGGTTTTTTTTTTAACATTTAAAATCATGTCATCTACAAACAGTTTTACTTCTTCCTTTCCAATTTGAGTTCCTTTTATTTTTCTTTTACACTCCTAATTGCTCTGGCTAAGACTTCTTCCATTGGAGAAGGTAATGGCACCCCACTCCAGTACTCTTACCTGGAAAATCCCATGGACGAAGGAGCCTGGTGGGCTGCAGTCCATGGGGTCGATAAGAGTCGGACACGACTAGGTGACTTCACTTTCACTTTTCACTTTCATGCATTGGAAAAGGAAATGGCAACCCACTCCGGTGTTCTTGCCTGGAGAATCCCAGGGACGGGGGAGCCTGGTGGGCTGCCGTCTATGGGGTCACACAGAGTCGGACACGACTGAAGCAACTTAGCAGCAGCAGCAGCAGCAAGGCTTCCAGAATAATGTTGCTGAACGTTTTTCTCCATTCAGCATGAAATTAGCCGTGGCTGTTTCGTATATTGCCTTTATTGTTTTGAGATAAGTTCCTTCTATACCTAGTTTGTTGAGAGTTTTTATCATGAGAAGGCATTGAATTTTTTACAATGATTTGTTTGTATCTATTCATATGATTTTTATTCTTCATTCTGGTAACGTGGTATGCCACATTGATTGACTTGTGTTATGCTCCAACATAGTGAAGGACAGAGAAGCCTGGTGTGCTGTAGTCCATGGGATCACAAAGAATCGTACATGACTTAGCAACTGAGTAACAACAACAACGCTCAAATATCCTTCCATCCCAGGGATAAATCCTAGTTGATCATGATGCATGATCCTTTAATGTGCTGTTGAATTTGGTTTGCTAATGTTTTCTTAAGGATTGTGTTTGTGTTCACCACAGATATTAGTCCACAATTTTCTTTTCTTGTAGTGTCTTCACTCATAAAATGAACTCAGAAGTATTCTCCCTTCTTCTAATTTGAAGAGTTTAAGAAGCATTTGTATTAATTCTTTTTTAAAGGTTTGGTAGAGTTCAACTGTGAAGGCATCTGGTTGGGTTGTGTTGTGTTGGGAGGTTTTTGACTACAGATTCAATCTCATTATTGGTAAGTTCAGGATTTCCATTTCTTCTTCAGTCTTGGTAGACTGCGTGCTTCTAGGAATTTGTCTATTTCTTATAGATTGACCAGTTTATTGGAGTGTAATTGTTTACAATAGAACTGTATGATCTTTTGTATTTCTCTGGCAAAAGTTTTAATGCTTCCTCTTCAATTTCTGGTTTTATTTATTTGAGTTTTCTCTTTTTTCTTAGTAAGTCCTGATAAGGTTTTGCCAATTTTGTTTATCTTTTCAAATAACCAACTCTTAGTTTTGAAATTTTTTTCTATTTTCTATGGAACCATTTATTTTGTTCTTATTTTCATTATTCTCTTCCTTATGCTAGTTTTATAGTTATTTTATTCTAAGTTTTCTTGTTCCTTGAGGTATAAAGTTATATTGTTTATTTGAGATCTTTCCTCTTTTTTTAATATAGGCATTTATCACCCTAAATTTCCCTACTAGTACTATCTTTGGAGAAGGCAATGGCAAACCACTCCAGTACTCTTGCCTGGAAAATCCCATGGATGGTGGAGCCTGGTAGGCTGCAGTCCGTGGGGTTGCTAAGGGTCGGACACGACTGAGCGACTTCACTTTCACTTTTCACTTTCACACATTGGAGAAGAAAATGAGAGCCCACTCCAGTGTTCTTGCCTGGAGAATCCCAGGGACCGGGGAGCCTAGTGGGCTTCCGTCTATGGGGTCATACAGAGTCGGACACGACTGAAGTGACTTAGCAGCAGCAGCAGCAGTACTATTTTTGCTGCATCACATAATTTTTTTGTGACATGTTGTGGTTTTATTTTCATTTGCTTCAAGATATTTCCTAATTTCCCTTTTGATTTCTTCATTGATTCAATTATTATTCAAGAGTATGTTTTGAAATTTCCATACATTTTTTAATTTTCTCATTTTTCTTTTGTAATAGATTTCTAGTTTCGGTCTCTTAGGCTGAACAAGATACTTGGGATGATTTCAATCTTCTTAAATTTTTTAAGACCTCTTTTGTGACCTAGCTTGTGATCTATCCTGGACAATCTTCTATGTGCTTGAGAAGCATGTGTGTCCTGTGATTTTGAATAAAATGTTCTATATATGTCTGTTAGGTTTATTTGGTCAATAGTGTTGTTCAAATCTGCTGGTTCCCTATTTGTTCTAAAATTAAAAGCATGTGTGCTTGTATAATATGGATATTGTAAAATAATATTAGAAATGTTTAAAGAATTTGATAAAATGAAAATATCTAGAAATACAATGCCTTACTTGAACCCCAATGTAGTCTTGCCAAATTCCTAGAGTATCCACTCCCATGTGGAGACAACTGTGTTGCACCATCTTATCAAGAATGTTATTATACCCTCTTGTACATGGTATTTTGTAAAACTGTTTTAACTATTGAGTTCTTATACTGCTATCATCCTACAGGTAAAACTGACTAAGCAAGCACCAGTAAAGCACTGGTGACATCAAATTCCTGACCGGCATCATCAAGCAGATCAATTAATAGTGCCTGAAAATCATTCATTCCCCTGTGCATATGTCAGACCTTATCTTCTCTCCTCAAATATGTCACACCTTATCCTCTCTCCTCAAACCACAACACCTCTGCCCACTCTTTACTCTCAAGCACTGACCTTGACTCCTATTTCTCTGAGAAAAAAAATAATAAAAAAGTAACCTCTCTGCACGTGTCTCCACCATACACCCCTACCTGTGCCCTCGGCCCTCAGACTCTGCTTGTCTTCCATTTACCATGGGTTTACTTATTTCTTATCATAGAAATAAGGATGGTTGATTCACATTTCTTTCTCTACCACTAACAAAGAAATTGACTTTCCCTATTTAAAAAAAAAGTCAAAGCAAAACCTCTTGACCCCATTTCTCCCTTCAATGACTGTGCCATTCCTTTCTTCCCCTGTATAACTCCTTGGAAGGAAAGTTATGACCAACCTCAGTTCAGTCGCTCAGTCGTGTCCAACTCTGTGCAACCCCATGAATCACAGCACGCCAGGCCTCCCTGTCCATCACCAACTCCCGGAGTACACTCAAACTCATGTCCACAGAGTCGGTGATGCCATCCAGCCATCTCATTCTCTGTCGTCCCCTTCTCCTCCCGCCCCCAACCTTTCCCAGCATCAGAGTCTTTTCCAGTGAGTCAACTCGTCTCATGAGGTGGCCAAAGTATTGCAGTTTCAGCTTTAGCATCAGTCCCTCCAATGAACATCCAGGATTGATCTCCTTTAGAATGGACTGGTTGGATCTCCTTGCAGTATAAGGGACTCTCAAGAGTCTTCTCCAACACCACAGTTCAAAAGCATCGATTCTTCGGCGATCAGCCTTCTTCACAGTCCAACTCTCACACCCATACATGACCACGGGAAAAACCATTGCCTTGACTAGACGGACCTTGGTTGGCAAAGTAATGTCTCTGCTTTTTAATATGCTATCAAGATTGGTCATAACTTTCCTTCCAAGGAGCAAGCGTCTTTTAATTTATTTTTTAGATAGTATATTAAAAAGCAGAGACATTACTTTGCCAACAAAGGTCCGTCTAGTCAAGGCTATGGTTTTTCCCGTGGTCATGTATGGGTGTGAGAGTTGGACTATGAAGAAGGCTGATCACCGAAGAATTGATGCTTTTGAACTGTGGTGTTGGAGAAGACTCTTGAGCATCCCTTGGACTGCAAGGAGATCCAACCAGTCCATTCTAAAGGAGATCAATCCTGGGTGTTCATTGGAAGGACTGATGCTAAAGCTGAAACTCCAATACTTTGGTCACCTCATGCGTCGAGTTGACTCACTGGAAAAGAGTCTGTTGCTGGGAGGGATTGGGGGCGGGAGGAGACGGGGACGACAGAGAATGAGATGGCTGGATGGCATCACCGACTCTGTGGACATGAGTTTGAGTGAACTCCGGGAGTTGGTGATGGACAGGGAGGCCTGGCGTGCTGTGATTCATGGGGTCACGGAGAGTCGGACACGACTGAGCGACTGAACTGAACTGAACATTTATTTTTGTTTGCTATTTATACTTTCATCCTTCCACTATCTCTTAGACCCTCTCCAATCAGCTCTTTGCCTCCTAACCTCCCCTGAAAATGCTCTTGTCAGTTGCACAAGTTGGCAAAGTCCTAATCCTCATCCCGCCTGGCGCATCAGCACATTTGACAGAGGCGACCGTTCTGTTTCTTGCTGCTCTTTCCTCTGTCTTCCCGTCTCTGCTGCTGGTCCTTCCACCTCACTGTCTGTTCCTCCTCATTCATGTTTTCCTTCCTTGGCTTGTGTTACTTGTCTTGGATCTGTAAAATATCCAGGGTTGCAATCTTTGGGCTTTACTTCTTCTCTATCTACAGTTCCCTGAGTGGGCGTCTTCATTTCGTGAATTCCCATTTTATCAGGTTGCCAGTGTGCTTTGTTCTGGTAAGGTCCCTGATCTGGCTTGTACACAGTTAACTTCTGTCTTCTTACATGGCCTTTTCTTGGTTTGTAGACACTCAGAGATCTCTCTTGTTCTCTTTCTTTTTTTAAAATAAAACCAAAAAATACAACCATATTAGAACCTCATCTTCATGACCTCGTTTAACTTCCGTGACCTCCTGAAAGCCCCATCTCCACAATTGTCACACTGAGGGTGAGGGATTCAGCGTATGAATTTTGGGAGGACACGGTTTAGTTCATAGCAGGAACATCTAATCCCAGACTTTCCCTGCTACCTGAAATCCAGCCAAGATTTGGCTTCCTCACCCTTGCCCAGGGACTGGAAGAACAAAAATCCACATCGTGGCACTTATCAATGAAAACAGTTAGCCTTTCCGAGCTGTAGGACAGAGAGGGGGCTGATTGGGGCTGCCAAGGTCAGGGCCTAGAGGTATGTGTGTCGCCATGCCATCAGAGCCCTGACCTCTTGCTTCCCTTTCCGGCTTGAACTCTGAAGGTCAAATGCTACATCTATGACAACCGAAAAACTGTGAGAGGTTAAAGAGCTGCTTGGAGCTGTTCTGTAGCCTTCCAGTCCACAGCCAGGACCCTCGTCCTTTCAGCTGACACACACACAATTCCAACGATAACAAATACCCTTTCAGTGAAAAGTAATAAATCTCCTTTTGTTTAAGAAATAGTCCTTTGGGATCTCTGCTTTTGCTCTCAGCAAACTCATATGAGGAAAATTGAATCCACATGGCCTGGAGAGAAGAAGATAAGCTAAGTAATTAGATGGGACCCAACTGCTTAGCAGCCAAGCTAAAGATAGGAGAGGAGGTTTGTGCTTTGTACTAGAAACTTCATTTTCTCAAAACTACTGAGGACCCAGAGATTGTCCATGCTTTCTTATTTGTGTTTATCTCCTGGGCCTTGCCTTACCTATTTCCCGGAGCCCCTGGCCCTATGTTTAATTATCCCAGGGTCTCATTCTCAATTGGCAAACATCTTATTCCAAGTTTTAACCACTGAAAGTTTAATGTAAATGTATTTCCAATAAAAAAGAGGACAAAACTCATTAAATTATTTGCTAATAGCAGTTCAATATGAAAAAAGTGTTTTAATGAAAGCAAACATATATATATATACACACACACATGCATTTTTTAAGAGACCACTTTTTGTGTTCTATAAGTCACACTATATATAGGTTATTTTTGTAACCTTTAAGTTTAACATACATTTGAATTCTCTAAAGTCTCTTTCCCTTTTAACAGTATAGAAAAATGATAAAGCGGAAGACATCTACAGTGTTATAAGAGCTACCGCTTGCTGACCATTGGACAATTTACTTAAAATCACTGAGTCTAGATTTTCTGGTTGATAAAATAGGTAGGCATAGTACCTACCTAATAAATATTCCCTGAGACCTAGAGTTAATTCATATGTAGCAATTATTATGGTGCCTCAGTTCAGTTCAGTTCAGTTCGGTCGCTCAGTCGTGTCCGACTTTCCGCGAGCCCATGAATCACAGCACACCAGGCCTCCCTGTCCATCCTGCTAGTTACTAAATGCTCAATAAGTGTTGTTATCAAGATTAGTTTCATATTTTCATAAATATATCCGAGACCTGTAAAATGGGAATAATATTTCTACTTACATCACAGGTTACTATATGATTACATGAGTATATGTACATATACAAGTATCTAAAATATTTTCCAACTCGTATATATTCCATAAGAATTTGATATTATTTTTTCCTATCTCACCTGTTCTTGGCCAACCAATTTATTAGTTTTTAAGTACCCTTTGAAATTAAAAAATGCTTGATCCTTGGAAGAAAAGTTATGACTAACCTAGACAGCATATTAAAAAGCAGAGACGTTACTTTGCCAATAAAGGTCCATCTAGTCAAAGCTATGGTTTTTCCAGTAGTCATGTATGGATATGAGAGTTGGACTATAGATAAAGCTGAGCACCGAAGAATTGATGTTTTTGTACTGTGGTGTTGGAGAAGACACTTGAGAGTCCCTTGGACTGCAAGGAAATCCAACCAGTCCATTCTATTTCCTGAATATTCAGGAAATCAGTCCTGAATATTTATTCATTGGAAGGACCATTGTTGAAGCTGAAACTCCAATACTTTGGCCACCTGATGTGAAAAACTGACTCATTGGAAAAGACTGTGATTCTGGGAAAGATTGAAGGCGGGAGGAGAAGGGGATGACAGAGGATGAGACTGTTGGAGGGCATCACTGACTCAATGGACATGAGTTTGAGCAGACTCTGGGAGTTGGTGATGGACAGGGAAGCCTGGTGTGCTGCAGTCCATGGAGTCACAAAGAGTCGGACACGACTGAGTGACTGAATGGGAGTACCCGTTTTCTCTTAGACAATTATAAAAGGAAAATGTTTTTTATAATTAAAGAACCACTGAAGTTTCTTTTCTCAGATCTCTCCAAGGCAATCAATATCAAACCAATAACTAACACTTTTTGCTTTGGCCCTAATTTGGGAGAACGAGCCCCATGTCCAGCCCTTATTCCTACCCTGATATACTTACACTGGGCACTGTCTCTCTCACATAGACTATACTAAAATTAAAATGAATTTTTGTGCCTTGAGGGTACAATTCACCAAGTGTAATGGGAAAGACAATTTGGAGAATTAAAAACAGATCATCTACTTCTCTGTTAAAATGTCTATGCTTCAAGGGAAAAAAAAAAACAGTGTATTCATGAAAGAGTTTTAGAGTGCCTCATAAACAAGAATCAGCTTTATTTAATCTTTCCAGTTTAACTGACTTTATAGTACTTACTAACTTTGGGTACTATGACAAATTGGCTTTAAATTCTTGAAGCTAAAGCAGGCAAATTGGTTATTATTTCTTCTGGAAGGCAAATATGGCAGGATTGACTAGGTGTGGCAGATGGATCCTATTAAATTTACAAGTCTAAGTGAAACTGGCTAGTTACAATGGAAAACCTTAATAACTTGAATTATAAATGATGTTTGATGGTTGTTTCATCAACCATGGAAGAAAAAGAATTGCTTTTCATGAATAGAACATAAATAAAGGATCATTATATAAGGAACCATGTACTGGTGCATTAGTGCATTTAAGCATTGATTCTACATGTTTGCCACAAACTACAATATTTCAATAATCTTGAGTCTACCATTTTCTGAATGTCCCTGCCTTGACTGGCAGAGTCAGGGAAGGGTGATGATCAGTCAGTCTGTCAGATGTTCCACAGAGTCAGGACTAAGGTCAAGTTATACCTAAAACCTGTGGGTAATTCTTCAAGGGTCTTTATAAGGTAGAGATTCAGGTAGAAAGCTAAGGTCAGTAATTCAGAAGAGGATTCACTATCATATGTAAAATAAATAGTTAGTGGGAACTTGCTAAATAACACACTGTGATGGCACTGTGTGATGATCTAAAGTGGCGGAGTGGGGATAGGGGAGGGAGACTCAGGAGGGAAGGGGTGTATATATATATATATATATATATATATATATATATAATATGATATATATAATTATGAATATATATATAATTATGACTGATTCATGTTGTTGTACAACAGAAACCAACACAATATTTTAAAGCAATTTTCCACCAGTTAAAAAAAGAAAAAGAAGAGGATTCTGAATGGATCACTCAGTCAAAGAGAGGAACAAGATAAGGTGTCAGTATCTAACCTAAAATGCAGATGTAGGGTTCATATGGGGATTCCCGGTGGCTTAGTGGTAAAGAATCTGCCTGACAGTGTAGGAGATGCAGGAGACATGGGTTTAATCCCTGGGCCAGAAATATTCCCTGGTGGAGGAAAGGGCAGCCCACTCCAGTACTCTTGCCTGGAAAATCCCATGAACAGAGGAGCCTGGTGGACTAAATCCATGGGCTTCCAAAGAGTCAGACCTGACTGAGCACCTGAGCACACACAGAGGTCAAATGCCAGGCAGGAGGACTGGGTTGTATGAAATATGAGAGGTGCCATTGCCCGTGGCTGGCTGCTTGTGTTTTACATGACTCTCACACGTTTAATAAACTGGAAACAGACTGGAAACCGGCTTGTAAT
Source organism: Moschus berezovskii (assembly GCF_049115385.1). NCBI lineage: Eukaryota > Metazoa > Chordata > Mammalia > Artiodactyla > Moschidae > Moschus > Moschus berezovskii. The sequence goes on along the minus strand of NC_142480.1, from coordinate 57,033,827 downwards.
ATAATCCCCTGGAAGGTGGATATACTGTGTCCATGTTCTAACCAGGAACTGTTATGACCACATCACTGAATTATTTTCAGTTCTATTATATATATTAAGAATCAATTATGGATACACAAAAAAGAAATAAAATTATACATATTGTTAATAATCTCTCCTGTCTTCTTTACTTCAGAAAACATATTTTTCCCAAGCTCCCCAAAGATAAGGACTGTGATATATTCATGTATGTAGACAGCAAAGTCCTAAACAGTATTTAAATTTTATTTGTTAAATAAAGAAAAGGTATAGATAGTAGGAATAAATTATCAGTGCCAGTTTATTTTATTGTGCAAGTTATTATTTTTTGTTGGACATATACTAGAATCTTTGCATGAAACATAAAGCATGTATAAAATTTAATATTTATAAAGTATATGCTAGTCATTTTTTTAAGAGCTATTTTGAAAATAATGTTATAGCTGTCTAATAGGTTTCTGCTTCCCATTATAGTCAATCCATGAACTTGTGTCTGGGGGACTTATAGAGAATAACTTCTGGCAGAACATAGATTTTGTGGTCTTTGTTTCCTTGGCCCAGAGAAGGTTTTTCTAACTTGTCATGGGAAAGGTTCATGAAAATGACAACAGTAATATGAGTCCATGACTGAGTGAGATTCCCACATGTAGGAAAGAGACATAATGAGGAAGTGACAAGTCACAGGAAGCTGAGTTAATTGATTACATTCATGACGGACAGAGTAACAAATAAGTTTATTTTGAAAAATTCAAATTTTAATGATAACCAAGAAACATAACATTCAGCTATTAACTTTTGATAGTGATTTTTAAAATTTATCTTTGTTATGTACAAATATTCCTTTACCCTAAAATTATTTTTCTATTTCTTAGTAGGGACCTGGATTCTTTATGGATTCATGGGATCACTTTTGTCCGTGCATGCTCTTCTGTGACTCCATGGACTGTAGCCCGCCAGGCTCCTCTGTCCATGGGACTTTCCCAGAAAGACTACTGGAGTGGGTTGCCATTTCCTCCTCAAGGGGATCTTCCTGATGCAGGGATCGAACCTGTGTCTCCTGCATCTCCTGCATTGGCAGATGGATTCTTTACCACTGAGCCACCTGGGAAGCCCATGGGATCACTACTCTTTTGATAAAATTAAGCAAGGAGAGAGAGAGGAGTAGGGACTCTCTCTCCTCATTTCTCAGTCCCTTTTCAGATCACTGAACTTTATGCTATTCCTTCTATACAGCATTTAAATCTTATCAATACCATCATCTTTAATATACTGATGATCTCATTATCTATCAGCAAGTATTTCCACCAAATATATTAAGGCAACTAATTTTTCATGTTACCCCTCCCTTCTAATTAGGCCTCTGGGTTCAACTCCCACATTTAAAAGGACATAAAATTCTTTGACTTAATTCCTCTTTCTGCCCTATGAATTTTGATTCCCACCTAACTTTTAACATTTATCATGTACTCTGAACATAAAGAAATGCAACAAAGCAAAATGGTTGTCTGAGGAGGCCTTACAAATAGCTGAGACAAGAAGAGAAGGGAAAGGTAAAGGAGAAAAGAAACACCCATCTGAACGCGGAGTTCCAAAGAATTATGAGGAGAGACAAAAAAGCCCTCTTAAGTGAACAAAGCAAAGCAATAGAAGAAAGCAATAGAATGGGAAAGATTAGAGATCTCAAGGAAAATTAGATACATCAAGGGAACATTTCATGCAAAGATGGGCACAATAAAGGAAAGAAATGGTATGGACCTAACAGAACAGAAGATAAGAAGAGGTGGCAAGAACACACAGAAAACTGTACAAAAATGTCTTAATGACCTTGGTTACCCTGATAGTGTGATCACTCACCTAGAACCAGACGTCCTGGAGTGTGAAGTCAAGTGGACAGTAGGAAGCATCACTGTGAACAAAGCTAGTGGAGGTGATGGAATTCCAGCTGAGCTATTTCAAATCCTAAATGATGATGCTATTAAAGCAATGCACTCAGTAGGCCAGAAAATTTGGAAAATTCAGCAGTGGTCATAGGACTGGAAAAAGTCAGTTTTCATTCCAGTCCCAAAGAAGGGCAATGCCAAAGAATGTTCAAACTATAGTACAATTGTGCTCATTTCACATATGAACAAGGTAATGCTCAAAATCCTTCAAGCTAGGCTTCAACAGTATGTGAACTGAGAACTTCAAGATGTACAAACTGTACTTAGAAAAGGCAGAGGAACCAGAGATCAAATTGCCAACATCTGATGGATCACAGAAAAAGCACGAAAATTCCAGAAAAACATCTACTTCTTCTTCATTGACTATGCAGAAGCCTTTGACTGTGTGGATCACAATAAACTGGAAAATTCTTAAAGAGATGAGAGTACCAGACCACCTTACCTGTCTCCTGAGAAATCTGTATTCAGGTTCAGAAGAAACTGTTAGAACTGGACATGGGACAATGGAGTGGTTCAAAACTGGGAAAGAAATACATCAAGTTTGTATATTGTCACCCTTCTTATTTAATTTATATGTAGAGTACATTTTGCAAAATTAGTGCAGATGGTCACTGCAGCCTTGAAATTAAAAGATGATTGCTCTTAGGAAGGAAGTTCAGTTCAGTTCAGTCGCTCAGTCGTGTCCGACTCTCCGCGACCCCATGAATCACAGCACGCCAGGCCTCCCTGTCCATCACCAACTCCCGGAGTACACTCAAACTCATGTCCACAGAGTCAGTGATGCCATCCAGCCATCTCATTCTCCGTCGTCCCCTTCTCCTCCCGCCCCCAACCTTTCCCAGCATCAGAGTCTTTTCCAGTGAGTCAACTCGTCTCATGAGGTGGCCAAAGTATTGGAGTTTCAGCTTTAGCATCAGTCCCTCCAATGAACATCCAGGATTGATCTCCTTTAGAATGGACTGGTTGGATCTCCTTGCAGTATAAGGGACTCTCAAGAGTCTTCTCCAACACCACAGTTCAAAAGCATCGATTCTTCGGCGATCAGCTTTCTTCACAGTCCAACTCTCACATCCATACATGACCACGGGAAAAACCATTGCCTTGACTAGACGGATCTTGGTCGGCAAAGTAATGTCTCTGCTTTTTAATATACTATCAAGGTTGGTCATAACTTTCCTTCCAAGGAGCAAGCGTCTTTTAATTTCATGGCTGCAATCAGCATCTGCAGTGATTTTGGAGCCCAAAAAAACAAAGTCTGACACTGTTTCCACTGTTTTTCCATCTATTTCCCATGAAGTGATGGGACCAGATGCCATGATCTTTGTTTTCTGAATGTTGAGCTTCAAGCCAACCTTTTCACTCTCCTCTTTCACTTTCATCAAGAGGCTTTTGAGTTCCTCTTCACTTTCTGCCATAAGGGTAGTGTCATCTGCATATCTGAGGTTATTGATATTTCTCCCAGCAATCTTGATTCCAGCTTGTGCTTCTTCCAGCCCAGCGTTCCTCATGATGTACTCTGCATATAAGTTAAATAAGCAAGGTGACAATATACAACCTTGACGCACTCCTTTTCCTATTTGGAACCAGTCTGTTGTTCCATGACCGGTTCTAACTGTTGCTTCCTGACCTGCATACAGGTTTCTCAAGAGGCAGGTCAGGTGGTCTGGGATTCCCATCTCTTTCAGAATGTTCCACAGTTTATTGTGATCCACACAGTCAAAGGCTTTGGCATAGTCAATGAAGCAGAAATAGATGTTTTTCTGAAACTCTCTTGCTTTCTCCATGATCCAGCGGATGTTGGCAATTTGATCTCTGGTGCCTCTGCCTTTTCTAAAACCTGCTTGAACATCTGGGAGTTCACGGTTTACATACTGCTGAAGCCTGGCTTGGAGAATTTTGAGCATGGAAATTCCTAAATTTCCTTTAGGAAGGAAAGCCATGACAAATGTAGACAGCATATTAAAAAGCAGAGACATCACTTTGCCTAGAAATGTCTGTATAGTCAATGCTTGGTTTATTGCAGTAGTCATGTACAGATGAGAGAACTGGAACATAAAGAAGGCTGAGCCCTGAAGAACTGATGCTTCAAATTATGGCACTGGAGAAGACTCTTGAGAGTCCCTTGGACTGCAAGGAGATCAAACCAGTCAGTTCTAAAGGAAATCAACCCTGAATATTCATTGGGAGGACTGATATGGAAGCTGAAGCTCCAATAATTTGGCCACCTGATGCAAAGAACTGACTCATTGGAAAAGACCCTGATGCTGGGAAAGATTGAAGGTGGGAGGAGAAGGGGACGACAGAGGATGAGATGGTTGAATGGCATCACTGAAAATGGACATTTTTTTTAGCAAACTCTGGGAGAAAGTGGAAGACAGAAGAGTGTGGTGTGCTACAGTCCTTGGGGTTGAAAAGAGTTGGACATGACATATGAAGTGAATAACAACAACATCTATGTAATAGAATACCATTTATAAGTAAAAATGAGTGAAATATTAGCGCGTGCTATAACATGTGTGAACCTGAAAACTATTGTTTACAAAGTACAAGGTCTGGCACAAAAAAAAATCACATGCAGTATGTTGCATTTATATAAAATACCCAGAAAATGCACATTTGTAGAGACAAAAGCTGATCCGTTGTTGTCTGTGGCTTCAAGTGAGGCCATAGATTGACCACACACAGTCTAGGGAGACTACTGGGGGAATACAGAAAGCTGTAAAATTGGACCATATCAATGGTTTCATAGCTCCATAAGTTTACTAAAAATCATTGGACCACAAATTGGTTACATTTCACAGTTTTTAAATGCTACTTCCATTATCTGTTTAAAATGTTCAACATAAATGATGTTGGATTTTTCTTATTGCAACCATTCAGGGGCACATGATTTCGGTTTTCCCTGTTTTTTTTTTTTTTTTATTTGATCATTTGGTCAGGTGCTACCTACTAGATTTATCCACTGCAAGATACTGTTTTCTTGTATAATTAACAAGTAATCTATGGGGTGATGTTTTGATACTATGGGAATACCCTGTTCCCAACAAAATGCTTGTTATGTAATATTTAAAATTTCTTCTTCAAGTTTATTAGCTGGCACCCTTCCATAAAGAAAAGTCAGTCTCAATTCTATTTTCTTTGCCTATCACAATGGACACCTTTCTTCTTCCACATTCAGTATATTATAATTCATTCTCATGATTCTATCTTATGCTCACATTGTCCTAAATTTGACCAGTTTAGTCTCCTTAAGTCAGCACATTTCCCTTTGTACATGTCTGTATCAGTTGCTTTTCTGTAAGTTTATTATTTTTCATTTTATTTTTGACTGTGCTGGGTCCTGCATGCTGTGTGTGGTTTTCTCCTGCTGCAGGGACTGGAGACTACTATTTGTTGTTGCATGGGCTTCTCATTGCGGTGCTTTCTCTTGTTGTGGAGCATAAGCTTTAGGTGTGTGGGCTTCAGCAATGGTGGTGCTTGTGCTGAGTTGCTCCGCAGAACTTCCCAGACCAGGGATTGAACCCATGTCCCCTGCATTGGCAGGCAGATTCATAACCACAGGACTACCAGGGAAGTCCTTGCATTAGTTTTTTAAGTGATCACTGCTTTCCAGCACAGCAAGATGTTCCAGGGTCAAACTATACTTTTCCCGTGCCAGTCCTAGACTCAGTCATTCTTCCATGTATCTATGGTCCCAGGGACAGAGGAGCCTGGTGGGCCGCCATCTATGGGGTCACACAGAGTTGGACACGACTGAAGCGACTTAGCAGCAGCAGCAGCATGGTTGCTTTTGGTGATTATGGTATTTAAAGTCAGAAGCTGTATCTTCTTGATCGAATTCCCCCTTCACCCAATTAGAACACGAAAGAGTGCTGAGTCTATAATAAATATTTCCCATAAGTGCCAGTGAGATGAAACCTCATCATTATTATCTGGGGACACTTGAGAGCCCTGTGACAGATGTGCTGATGAACCAAAAGTGACAAGGAGGAGGACTCTGGCTCGAGCTGGCATTGCTCCATTGGGTAGCATTTGCAGGTCAACTATATAGTCAGATTCACTCTCTCCAACCGTAAAAATAATTACCTGCTTCCTGAGAGTTCTGGGAAAATTAATTTGCTAATGATTTTAAAGAGATTTAAAGATCAAAAGTTCTATGTATATGCTAATATTATTATCTCAAATGGTTCTCTTGCCCTGGACTGATACTTAGATGATGGCTAAATCACAGCCTCATTCGGAAACCAGATACGATTCACAATCACTTTAATGTCCAAGCAGTGCAAATCTAAATGGTGGCACCGCAGCAGGAACACACAAGGAGCAGGATAGCACAAGCGGTTCCCTGATTCTTAAAGCCTAGGTGTGCATTTAATTGAACCAACATTCATTGACTTGCCACCCAGTCTATCCCCTGTGCATAAAGCACTGGGATTGGCCCCACTCTCAGATGCAATTTCTATTTATTACTCTCTAATCTGGTCCCATCACTTAATGGGAAATAGATGGGGAAACAGTGGAAACAGTGTCAGACTTTATTTTGGGGGGCTCCAAAATCACTGCAGATGCTGATTGCAGCCATGAAATTAAAAGACACTTACTCCTTGGAAGGAAAGTTATGACCAACCTAGATAGCATATTAAAAAGCAGAGACATTACTCTGCCAACCAAGGTCCGTTTAGTCAAGGCTATGGTTTCTCCAGTGGTCATGTATGGATGTGAGAGTTGGACTGTGAAGAAAGCTGATCACTGAAGAATTGATGCTTTTGAACTGTGGCGTTGGAGAAGACTCTTGAGAGTCCCTTGGACTGCAAGGAGATCCAACCAGTCCATTCTAATGGAGATCAATCCTGGGTGTTCATTGGAAGGACTGATGCTAAAGCTGAAACTCCAATCTTTTGGCCACCTCATGCGACGAGTTGACTCAGTGGAAAAGACTGATGCTGGGAAGGATTGGGGGCGGAAGGAGACAGGGACAGCAGAGAATGAGGGCTGGATGGCATCACCGACTCGATGGACATGAGTTTGGGTGAACTCCGGGAGTTGGTGATGGACAGGGAGGCCTGGTGTGCTGTGATTCATGGGGTCGCAAAGAGTCGGACATGACTGAGCGACTGAACTGAACTGAACTGAATATTAATTCTGAATTTGGGAAAATATCGCTCATAGGGAAAATATACATATGCCAAGGAGATAATTACATCATGCTGAAAAGAGGCTGATACAGGCAGTGAGGCGACTTGGGCTCAAGCCCTGTTAATCACGAGGTCTGATCCTAGGTGAGGCATCACCTCTGTGTGACTCTGGTCACCAGCTACCTGAGAAGCGGCTGTGGCTCCATAGGTTACTGGTGATGCGTGAAGAACTGCAAGAGCCAGGCTATAACGAGCAACCAGGAGGTAGCAATGGGTCCACTGTAGAGGGTGATGCTTGGACCTTTATGGGTTGGTTTTTAGCTTTCATCTACCTGGATAGTTATGAGCATAGATAGAAAATGGAGACTTGGTACTATCTGAGGTTTTGCAGATTGTTTACAAAGGTGGTTGCAACACTCCTACTCTTCTCTGTGTGCATACCCCCTTGCCACTCCTACAAAAATGGGATGTTTTCTATCTCATGAATTTGGGCTCACCTTGGTATCTTACTTGGATCAAGAGAACATGTTTCAGGAGATGTTATGTAACCTCTGAGCCTTGGGCTTAAGAAGTTATTGCAGTTTCTTTTCTCACTTGGAATCTGAGACAACTGTCCTGGGAAGGAGTCCAGGAGAAAAGCGCACATGGGAAAACACTCAGCTGTCACAGCTAGTCCTACAATCTCCCAGGGTTGAGCCCCCTGCTGTATAAATGAGCTATGGCAAGGCCAGAGAGATATCACCTAGGACACTCACAAACTCATGAGAAATGAAAACTCTTTATAACAGACTCAAACACCAATAATAATTGTTGTTAAGGGCTGGAGTGGGGGAAATAGAAAATGGAAACCAAAAGTCTCCAACAGATATTTATTGAACATTTACTGTGTACAGGCACTTGTCCAAGCCCTTTCAATGTAATAACACCTAGAATGTTTTTAACAACTATGGGTTAAACACTATTCTTCCATTTAACAGATGGAAAAACTGAGTCAGGCATGGTTTAACAATTTGCCAATAACTTTCCATATGCTAAGTAGTGCAGCCAGAATTCAATCCCGTATAGTTTTTGCATCAAAGTCTATGTCTTAACCTTCCACAATATTGCATATTATGGGCATTTTCCCTGTTGCTTGTAGGGCATCCCTTTGGTTTCTGAACTATTACAGGAGGAATTAGGCATGTGCAACCAAAACCTTTCATACATCAAAGGCTATCCAACAGTCTCATCTCAAAAGAAACCATGAAACCTCTTTTCAGAAGGCTGTTGGACTTTTTGTTGTTATTGCTTATTCACTAAATCGTGTCCAACTCTTTGCGACCCCATGGAGCAGCCCACTAGGCTCCTCTGTCCATGGGATTCTCCAAGCAAGAATACTGGAGTGGGTTGCCATTTCCTTTTCCAGCGGGTCTTCTCAAACCTGCATCTCCTGCATTAACAGGCAGATTCTTTACTGCTGAGCTGTTGGACTATGGGTGTGTTTTTAGATTGTTTAAAGACCATTATCAAACCTACTTATCTGTTCTTGATACACACTTCAGTTAGGAGAGGTTATAGGGCTATAAGGTCCAGACATACAGTTCTGGGTAAAAATGGGGACAGAGTTTGTATCACCAAATATGTTTGTGGGATTTCAGAGCAGGTCACCTTAAAGAAGTGAGCTGAAAAAGCTGGGAACAGCCACACATATTCCCAGGGTACAGACCAGAAAGGAAGTCACGGCTGTGATGTGATCAGATCTGACAACAGTACAAATGAAGTGCCAAAAGCAATTACCTTCCATACACAAGCAGATAAACAATCACCCAGCTTCAATCTTGGATCCAGCAATCAAGAAAGGGAGAGACTAAGAGAAATGTGGTGCTAAAATGTCAAATCCGGACATTCAAGACAATAACAAAACAGCTCTTGATAAAAAATGATATCAACTTTGTATTGGCATCATTGTAATGAATAATATCTCCCTCTTCATTGAAATGGGCTTCCAAGGTGGCTCACTGGTTAAAGAATCTGCCTGTCAATGCAGGAGATGCAGGTTTGATCCTTGGGTTGGGAAGATCCCCTGGAGAAGGAAATGGCAACCTACTCGAGTATTCTTGCCTGGGGAAATCTCATGGACAGAGGAGCCTGCTGGGCTACAGTCCATGGGGTTGCAGAGTCGGATGTGACTGAGCGATTGAGTGCACGCACACTTTGAAATATCCAAGTCCATTAGTTTATATTGTGGAAAATTTAACTGCAGAATTGATCTGGATTGGAAATGTGAAGAGGTTAAAGACCAACCTATCTGGAAAAACTTTGATTGTTTATTGATGCGAGTTAGCAATTGCAACAGAGAAGGCGATGGCACCCCACTCCAGTACTCTTGCCTGGAAAATCCCATGGGCGGAGGAGCCTGGTAGGCTGCAGTCCACAGGGTTGTGAAGAGTTGGACACAACTGAGTGACTTCACTTTCACTTTTCACTTTCATGCATTGGAGAAGGAAATGCCAACCCACTCCAGTGCTCTTGCCTGGAGAATCCCAGGGACGGGGGAGCCTGGTGGGCTGCCATCTATGGGGTTGCACAGAGTCAGATACGACTGATGCGACTTAGCAGCAGCAGCAGCAATTGCAAAGTGTTTTTAATTTCTTTGTAATATCTCTTATTTTAAATAATAGTGGAACATTTATTGGATGCAGTCTAAGCTTCTCAAAAAGTCACTCTGGTTAAAATTTTTAAAAAGTTTCACCATTCAGTGTTTTCTTTTAATGATTGAAAACACTTTCAAAAATAGAAATTGAAGAGTTGAGCAAAAAACTGATGCCTCAGCAAGAATATTTCCAGCTTGCTCCATACATTGTAGTTCTGTATAGTAATAAGGCAGCGCTATATCACCATGTGAATACAACCATGTGGAAAGATGCTTCCAGCTCAGAAAGGATTCTCTGTGGCAGCAACTCCAGCTATTCCTTAAGAATCGTGGAAAATATGGATGCCAAGGGAAACATTGGGATGAGTGAATCAAAATGACAGGAGCCAGATAGCTGTCACAGGCTCATTTACTACACGGTCAACAAAATAAATAATATCTCATTGTTCCTAGAACGGCCTAATCAGGTAGGCACATTTTGTGTTTTTGAAACAAAAGAGACTCAGGGAATAAAGAAATTCTAGAAACTCAGAGCAGGTACCACTTGTACTCAATACTCCTACCTTTTAAGGATGTGTGTAGGAAAATGGACTCTTCAGACCCATCCCAAATCCCAGGCTTAGTTCAAAATCCATCCACAATGATCATGTCTTGGCTTCTTTGTGATTGCCTTCTAAGTGACCAACAATATCCATTATGGGCCCAGTCGTATTTTGCCTTTGTGAAAGAACAGAGAATTCGGTAGCCAATTAGTCCACTGTCTTGAGAAAGGTGGAAATAATCTCCTTTCCATATACTGAGCAACTGACAAATCGCTTATGTCTCTTATGTTTTCACTCTTCATTGTTCATTAAAATGTTTTTAGTTGAGCACTTATTAGGTACAAGGTGGAATGCTATGCATTAGGTAATCAACAAACAAAATGCAAATGCTTCCTGCTTTAAACAAGGACTCACAGAGGCAGATACGGCATATAAACTGGTATTTTAGTTTTAGTTTAGTACAGTCGCTCAGTCGTGTCTGACTCTTTGTGACCCCATGAATCACAGCACGCCAGGCCTCCCTGTCCATCACCAACTCCCGGAGTTCACTCAGACTCACCTCCATCGAGTCAGTGATGCCATCCAGCCATCTCATTCTCTGTTGTCCCCTTCTCCTCCTGCCCCCAATCCCTTCCAGCATCAGAGTCTTTTCCAGTGAGTCAACTCGTCACATGAGGTGGCCAAAGTATTGGAGTTTCAGCATCAGTCCTTCCAATGAACACCCAGGACTGATCTCCTTGCAGTCCAAGGGACTCTCAAGACTCTTCTCCAACACCACAGTTCAAAAGCATCAATTCTTCGGTGCTCAGCTTTCTTCACAGTCCAACTCTCACATCCATACATGACCACGGGAAAAACCATAGCCTTGAGTAGATGAACCTTTGTTGGCAAAGTAATGTCTCTGCTTTTTAATATGCTATCTAGGTTGGTTATAACTTTCCTCCCAAGTATAATTCCTACCAAACAGAAATCTATGATATTATAGAGCTGCATTGTCCAATATGGTGGCCACTAGCCAAATATTGCTATTTAAGTTAAACCTGATTCTGTCACACCAACTACATTTTTTAGAGTGTTCAACAGCTACTTGTGGATCTTGGCTGCCGTAATAGGAAGCACAGATGCAGAACATTCCTGTTTTTGCAAGAGATTCTATTGGACTTCTCAGCTATAATCCCTTAGTGATTATATATATATATATATAAACTAGTGATTTAATACAATTAAACTTGTATTAATTTATATTTCATAGCTATCTATTCCACAAGAATGTAAACCCAATGAAGGCAGGGCTTTGTTCTCTTTTTAAAAATTACTTTTTATGGAATATAGTTACTTTACAATGTTGTGTTCGTTTCTTGCTGTACAGCAAAGTCAGTTATATGTGTGTGTGTGTGTGTGTGTGTGTATATATGTGTGTGTGTGTGTTGTGTGTGATATCCCCTCTTTTTAAGATTTCCTTCCAATTTAGGGCACCACTGAGCATTGAATAGAGCCCTCTGAGCACTACAGTAGGTTCTGATTTGTTGTCTATTTACGGCTTTGCTCTCTTTATCATTTTTCCCCACAGTGCTTAGCACATAGTAAGTGCACAGTGAATTTACTGAATAAATGAAATAATGGACTAACAAACTAATCTGGAAAGGCTTTTAGGAATTCAGTTTTGAATTACCTAGAAGAGGAACCAGGGAAGGAAGAACATTCTAGACAGGCTAAATGAAGGACCTGACATCCCTTTTAGGAGAAGAAAATGATGCCCTGTCCTTAGAGTTTAGCAGTGAGTGAGCAGAAGAAGGAAACTGTACGTGAGACGAGCTGGTGAGGTAGTGGCACCTGGCGGCAGAGGGTAGGACGTGTCTTCCTCTTTCCCTGTTTCTGCTCTATTGGTCCAGCCGGGCCAATATGGGACTGGACCACAGAGTTCCCATGCTGGGAATATTCAGCTCTTCACGATGCCAGAGGTTGCCTCTAATACCCCGGCTGGCTTGATCGGAGCCTGACACCCCATTCCCCACTGCCCCCATCTGAGGCTTCCTTTGCTCATAGGCCTTCGTGTGCTCTGACAGAGCAGTACTCCTTTGTGGCCAAAATTTTCACCCAAATGGGCCTCCCTTTCTTGTTATTGCCAGCAACTGCCCAAACTATATTTGAGCTCACTAAGAGCTTTTTCCAGTTAACTCCCCATCGAAGTCAACCCCTGGTGCTCACACTTCTAGCTCACATCCAGCTCTTCTCTGTTTCCTGCCGGTCAGCTGTGCTGAAGTCCCAGCATGCCTCATCCCTGGGCTTTTCTGACTTATTACACGTGTCCTGCACGTCCGCCCCCAGGCTTCCCAGTGGCACAATGAGGGCGCATAGGTGTTACTCAGGTATGTCTCGTTATGGAAGCCAGTGAGCTGAAGCTTTCCTTCTAAACTCTGTTCATCTCTTCAGGGGTAAATGAGATGCCTGTGCTCTGAGAAGCTCAAAGAAGTAGCCCCTTGTGCCTAGTGACCACTAAATGATGCTGATTTTAGCTGTAATGAACTGTGTTATACTAACTTACGGGCTTCCCAGGTAGCTCAGCTGGCAAAAAAAATCCGCCTGCAATGCAGGAGACCCTGGTTTGATTCCTGGGTTGGGAAGTACCCCTGGAGAAGGGATAGGCCACCCGCTTGGGTTCTTGGGCTTCCCTAGTGGCTCAGATGCTAAAGAATCTGCCTGCAATTCGGGAGACCCCAGTTCGATTCTTGGGTGGGGAAGTTCCCCTGAAGGAGGGCATGGCAACCCACTTCAGTATTCTTGCCTGGAGAATCCCCACGTACAGAGGAGCCTGGCGGGCTACAGTCCCTGGGGTCACAAAGAGTTAGACATGACTGAGTGACTAAGCACAGCACATACTTACATTTTTAGTAACTTGAACACTTGGCATAAGACTGTAAGAAAGTGATTTGCAGAAAACCCCCTGGCTGTCCGGTGGTTAAGACTTCACCCTCTAACGCAGGACACGTGGGTTCAAGCCCTGGTCGGGGAGCTAGGATCCCACATGCCTGGCAGCCAGGAAACCAAAACGTAAAATAGAAGCAATATTGTAACAAATTCCATAAAGATTTTCAAAACTGTCCACATAAAAAGATCTTAAAACAAAGAAAGTGATTTAGAAATATAGAAAACTAGCAGGAAACATACGGCAGAAAGTTAATTTGTTGTGTGGATCAATGCTTATATATGCTACATATGAATGTATGGATAGATGGATAGATAGATAATGGATGCTCCTATCTTTTCTCTGTGCTAAGACGAATAAATACCCTTTTCCCCACTCAGTTTTTCTGATTCTGACTGTTTCCAGGGAACTTTTGGCAGGTCAGCCCTGGGCCTCTTAATAGATTCAAACGAGGTAAGAGCTGGATTTAGGAAGATTAGAAAGCCATTGGCAGGAGACTTAGGAGATAATAACACAAACTTCTATGGAAGGAATTAAATGGGAGAGGGGAAGGAGGATTGGAGCAGGAATTTAACTTGGTGGTAAGTATATGTGTAGATGAGGCGGGAGACATGGGTTTGTGAAAAGAGGATATTAAGTTTTGCTTCCTTCAGGAATATTTAAAAGTAATGCAACATGCATTTATACCTTTTTCAGTTATTTTTTTATGCTGAGCTGATTTTGTATTTCCAGCTGGGGTACTGTGTTGAGATGGGGTTAGAATGAGGTCTTTACACAGGTGTATTTCAAATGTTTAGCTGATAATTTTGCCCTGAAAAATTCAAGGACAGAGAAAAGTTATATGCACAAAAATATTCATCTAAGAAAAATGGTGCTGATGACCACATTTGTAGGGAAGGGATAAAGATGCAGACGTAGAGAACAGACTTTGGACACGGTGGAAGAGGAGAGAGTGGGACAGATTGAGAGAGCAGCATTGAAACATATGCGTTACCACGTGTAATACAGGCAGCTAATGGGCAGTTGCTGTATAACACAGGGAGCTCAACGTGGTAACATATGACAACCTAGATGGTTAGGATGGGGTGGGGGAAGGTTCAAGAAGGAGGGGATATATGCTTACTTATGGCTGATTCATACTGCTGTATAGCAGAAGCCAACACAATACTGTAAAGCAATTATCTTCCACTAAAAAAATAAATCCAAAGCAAAGCATTCCTAAGGATATCAGAAACCAGAGACATTCATGTTGTCACCAAACAGGAAAAGAATCCTGTAAATTATGGTTCTCAGCTGGCTGGAAACATCATCACCAACAATGCAGCTCAACCATTCTTGAACTCCTTGTGTGTGCCATTTTCAAAGCCCTTCACCTATAATAAACGGTTTAGTTTTCACAGTACCATTATGAGGTAGATGTTTATGACTGCCCATTTTTGGATGGAGATGCTGAAGCATAAACAAATTAACCAACTCAACCAACGTCACAAAACTAGTGAGTAGCAGAGGATTTCAGAACCGGGCAATCTTATTTCAAGGTCAGTGCTTTCAATCAATGCATCACACTGTGGTGCATGATGTGGACTTAGCAACAAATAAGGAAAAGTCACTCATGATAAGTTACATGATGATGCAGAACCCAAAATTTTATGAGATGCTAACATCACAGATGTGCACAGATCCACATGGATGTGAGCTGGGTCAGAAAAAGAGACGTGTTATAGTGGAATCATGACTGATCTACCTGATCATTTTGAACTATCATAATATTATAATATGATTTTTACAAACAAAAGAACAAAAACTGGGATAATTAAATACAAATTTGAAAACCTATTCCAATTATTTGCTTTTCCTCCATATACTTGATTTTATGTATGCATTTGAACGTGCTTCTCCTTGCTATTTTCCCTCTTTTAAAAAAATCTCTCACATACTTCTTTGGTAGGATTTTTAAAGATAGCAATTAAACCCACATATAAACATATGGTTATGTCTAGTTACACAATTAATGTTAATATATGGCATACAATCAGCATCCAATTGGAATTATATAGCATGTGGTGACATAATTATAACATGTAATGATGGAAAGATCCTTATTTAAGCTGAGTGAAATGAGTGTACTTGGAGTTGGATGATTCTTAAATTACAATTTTCCAGTTGCTCCAAGAGTCTTTCAGGGACAGGCACCAGCTGAGCTCTGCCTATTGTAATGAAGGAAAAAGAAAACAATTTAAATACACGAGAAAATAAGGTTCTGTGAAGTGTGATGTTCCTTGTTTTAATCAGAAAAGAAAGGTTAGCCAACAGTTAGACAGATTGTTAAATAACAATTTGGGTTTCCCTGGTGGCTCAGACTGTAAAGAATCCACCTACAATGCAGGAGACCTGGGTTCCATCCCTGGATTGGGAAGATCCCCTGGAGCTGAGACCAAAAAAAAAAAAAAAAGCATTACTTCTGGCTGCCCTTTAAGTGCACCTCATTGGTCCATGGAGAGCACCTCTGTTAATCAGGGAGCAGGGCATGGAGTGAAACCCCCTGCCATGTGGGTTATTTTCACCCACCCCTCAAGTCACCTCTTCATTCTGGTCCCTCACGACATATTTTTTCCCCCTGGGCCAGACATCCTGTTACAAACGTTTCATCCTTTGCAGAGTGTTCTGCTTCTGGAAAGGGCAGAAGACAACAACCCCAGCTAGCAGCCCTAATTGAAAGGCGGAATGTGAACTCCCCTTCACTCTGGAGATGATGAAAGTTTCCGAGGCTGTGGCTAATGACAGGAAGCATATAAGTGGACAAAGTATCAGGTATCAAGAAATGAGTCTGGGAGTAATAAAACAAATTAAGGGAAGGAAAAAAATGTAAGCTAAACATTGAAGTGTCCCTTTGAGCTGACCTGTATTAAGTTGTGGACTCTTCTGCCAAGGAGAAAGTTCTGAGCTGCCCACGTTCGATAATTGAAAACCCCATAGGTTTACACGGTGGAGATGAGAAATGCTGCATGACCCGCTTACAGAATATTTTTGTTTTGCTCTGATTCGTTGAAAACCTCAAGAACTGCCTCAGCACTGGCGCCTGGAGACTTGGAATGGGTGCGCTTGATTTAGAAGTTGTTTTTGCCTGTGTTTTTCTTTCTTTCTTTAAATGAACTGCCAGAAACTCATTCAGAAAATTCATGGTTCACATAGAACACTGTTTAGGAACCTCAGACTTCCCTGAAGGGCATCCTCCCCAGAGTCTAAGTGGTGAGAAGGACCCCAGCTACCCAGGGTGTTGGAGTCATGGGAGCATCCCTAACCTTCTCTGCTATAATGGATGAGCCAGTTTATCCCTCTAGAGTTTTTTCCTCTCATATGTCAGATAGTCAAAGCTATGGTTTTCCCAGTAGTCATGCAGGGATGAGAGAGTTGGACCATAGAAGGCTGAGCTCTGAAGAATTGATGCTTTTGAACTGTAGTGCTGGAGAAGACTCTTGAGAGTCCCTTGGACTGCAAGGAGATCCAACCAGTCCATTCTAAAGGAGATCAGTCCTGGGTGTTCACTGGAAGGACTGATGCTGAAGCTGAAACTCCAATACTTTGGCCACCTGATGTGAAGAACTGACTCATTGGAAAAGACCCTGATGCCGGGAAATATTGAGGGCAGGAGGAGAAGAGGGCAGCAGAGGATGAGACGGCTGGATGGCATCACCGACTCGATGGACATGGGTTTGAGCAAACTCTAGGAGATGCTGAAAGATAGGGAATCCTGGTGTGCTGCAGCCCATGGGGTCACGATCAGTCAGAAATGACTGAGTGACTGAACAACAGCAAGATACAAAGATATGAACCAGGCAGTTTCAAAGCTACCTGAGGGTAAAATAGACCTTTCCTTCTAGAAGCCCCTAGGATTCAAGTCCTGAGTCATCAGAAATGTGGGTGTTATCTTGAGGGCCTGCCTGTAGCATCAGGTTCCACCTCAGCCCTGGGGTTCCAGCTTCTGGATACGTTAGGCTCTTCCTGTGGCATTTGCTCAATGGACTGGCTTAAGCCAAATAAGGACTAGTCCCAAACCAGAAGAAAACGTGGCGCATGACTTGGGGCTGTACTGAAATAGGAATTGTCATGACCTCACACTTCAGTGGGTCAGCCTGGAAGCCCCATCTATCCAGTACTAAACCAACCCAAGGGCATGCCATTGTTGTTAGTCATTTTCCTCTTCATCTGGGTGCTTCTAAGCCTGGCCCTGACCACTGCATATCTCCCCTTGGGTCCTTGGAGGTCAGAAAAACCATTCTGACCCTCAGCCAGGCTCCCCTGAGAATGACCAGAAGAGGTAGAAGGGGCTGTCCTCCGGGTTCCTAGGGATGCAAGGGCTAAAGGAGCAGGCAGTCGGAACACTCCTAGGGGCTGCTGTTCCCTGGTTTCTGCCGTGAAGATGACCTTCCTGGGAGGAAGGGGTAAACTGGACGTGAGAAGGGTGCGGATGGTCTGGATCTGCTCCTGGGTTCCCTGGTGTAGTTGGGTCCCACTTAGTATCCTAGATCAGGCCCCGCATGCATCATAGGGTGAATCCTGGATCCACTCTAGTCCCTTGCAGCTTGTTCAGGGATTCCCAGTATATCTCTCATGTGTTTAATGGGAGGTCAGCTTTCCCGGCAACCATTTCCCTTCTCCTGATATTGTCACCATCTTCACGGGGCTCCCTGGGTTGTGGTCCATATGCAGACTTGTCCGCTCATGGGTTAAAACACTACCCTCTCTTCCTGCTGCAGCTCCCCCATCAGATATTTGAGGAATTCTGACTTTTTGTGCTTCTCTGACCCTTTGTCCTCTGACTGTGGATTTGCTGAAGTGCAGGGGACATGGTGCATCATCTAACAGAAACACAAAGAAAGTCACACATCTAGTCCTTTATCCAGATGCTAGTCATGCTCCTCTTTTGTGTACTTGTCCTGTATTATTTATTTATTTATAATTGGAGGATAATTGTTTTGCAATGTTGTTTTGGTTTCTGCCCTACAACAACGTGAATCAGCCATCAATTTACATATATCCCCTCCCTCTTGAAACTTCCTCCCCTCTAGGTTGTCAGAGAGCACCAGGCTGAACTTTCTGTGCTATACCATTACTTCTCACTAGCTATCTGCTTTACATATGGCAGTGTGTGTGTTTCAATGCTACTCTCTCAATTTGTTCCACTCTCTTTCCCCTGCTGTGTCCACAAGTCTGTGTCTCTGTTCCTGCCCTACAGACAGGCTCATCTGTACCATTTTTCTAGATTCCATATATATGTGTTAATATATGAGATTTGTTTTTCTCTTTCTGACATACTTCACTCTATATAGTAGGCTCTAGGTTCATCTACCTCATTAGAACTGACTCCAATGCATTCCTTTTTAATGGCTGAGTAATATTCCATTGTATATATGTATCACAACCTCTTTACCCATCCATCTGTCAGTGGACATCTAGACTGCTTCCACGTCCTAGCTATTGCAAATAGTGCCACCTACCCACTGGCCATGTACATAAATTTATAGGGACCAGAACTAGAAATCAGTCTGACTTACACATTTTCCTTCAGGGCCCTGGTATCTCTATTATTTGAACACAGGGTTTCTGCAATACGCTCTATGCGCTGGAAATGGAAATGCTTGCTCGGCTGTGCTATAGCTGTTCTGAGCTCAATGAAGAAAACCTGTAACTCAGCAGAAATACATCATAACTACCCAAGGTCTCTAGCTCATATTAGTTTTAAGTTTTGATTGTTTTTTAATAAAAAGATTATTCTTTTTAAATTTTTAAATTTCATATTTAAGTTTCAGTTCAGTTCAGTTCAGTCGCTCAGTCGTGTCCGACTCTCCGCGACCCCATGAATCACAGCACGCCAGGCCTCCCTGTCCATCACCAACTCCCGGAGTACACTCAAACTCATGTCCACAGAGTCGGTGATGCCATCCAGCCATCTCATTCTCTGTCGTCCCCTTCTCCTCCCGCCCCCAACCTTTCCCAGCATCAGAGTCTTTTCCAGTGAGTCAACTCGTCGCATGAGGTGGCCAAAGTATTGCAGTTTTAGCTTTAGCATCAGTCCTTCCAATGAACACCCAGGATTGATCTCCTTTAGAATGGACTGGTTGGATCTCCTTGCAGTATAAGGGACTCTCAAGAGTCTTCTCCAACACCACAGTTCAAAAGCATCGATTCTTCGGTGATCAGCTTTCTTCACAGTCCAACTCTCACATCCATACATGACCACGGGAAAAACCATTGCCTTGACTAGACGGACCTTGGTTGGCAAAGTATAGTCAACTAATAATGTGTTATTTTCAGGTGTATGAATGATATTGCTTATGTGTGGAGTCTAAAAAAATGATACAAATGAACTTATGTACAAAACAGAAGCAGACTCACAGACTTAAAGAATGAACTTATGGTGAACTTTTTTTTTTTCAGGCAAGGCTTTATTGTGGCCCCTGCCACAGCAGGTGGGGAGTGAGCAGAAACTACAAGTTCCTTCCTCACTCACTGAGGGGCATCCAGCTTGTTCCTTATATGGGGCGAGGGTAGGGGTGCATCTGGGAGGTTGGGCTGGAGGGCTGGCTTTAGGTGGTTTGCCCAACCCTCTGGTGGCGGTGAGTGCACGGGACACACACAGTCCCCTGCTTTTGCTCCCAACACTGTTTTTCCTCCAGGTTCTTCAGAAGTAGCATTGGCTTTTTTTTTTTATTTTGGTTTTTTTGTATCTTGATTTTTTACATTCGGTGGGTTTGGACAAACCGATAATGACATGTCTTCACCATTATAGCTTTATACAGAGTACTTTCACTGCCCAAACAATTCTCTGTGCTCCATCTATTCTCCCTGACCCCTGGCCACTACTGATCTTTTTGCTGTCTTCTTAGTTCTGCTTTTTCCAGAATGCCATACAGCTGGAATAAATACAATATGTAGCTTTTTCAGATTGGCTTCTTTCACTTAACCCTATACAGTTAAGATTCCTCCATGTCTTTCCATAGCTTTATAGCCCATTTATTAATATTTTTGGCTCTGAAAAATATTCCATTTTGTGGGTGTACCACAGTTTATTTACTCATTCACCTCCTGAAGGACGAGTTGGTTGCTTTCAATTGTTGATAATTATGAACAAAGGTGATAGAAACTTTCGTGGGCAGATTTTTGTGTGAATATGTTTTCAAGTCCTTTGGGTAAATACCAAGGGGCAATCTTGCTGGATTGTATGATAAGAATGTGCTTAGTTTTATAAGAAATCACCACACTGTCTTCGAAGTTGGCTGGACCATTTTGTGAAATCAAGTTCTGACAGATCAATTTCAGAATAGAAACCACATTTGCTACTTGAAGTGACCTGCATGTCTATCTCTTGCCTAAGAACTGAATAAGACAGAATTTGCGAAGCCAGTGGGAGATGATAAATAAGTTATTAGAGAAACTAAATTTGTTAAGCTCCTGCTTGTAAGATGTTTGCATCAAATAGCATCCATCAAAACCCACTTGTATCCCAGGTCACATGACTAGTCTGGGCAGCATAGACTGGGGTTTTAATTCTGCTCTTGTTACAGTCCTTAGAAAAATGTCTTACCTTTCTAAGATATAGATTATCCATCGTCAAACGGAGATCATAATGCCTGCTTTTAAGATTATCATAAGGAATACATGGGCTTCTTTTGTGGCTCAGATGGTAAAGAATCTGCCTGCAATGCTGGAGACCTGGGTTTGATCCCTGGGTCGGGAAGATCCCTTGGAGAAAAGAATGATTACTCACTCCAGTATTCTTGCCTGGAGAATTCCATGGACAGAGGAGCCTGGCGGGCTACAGGCCACGGGGTCATAAAGAGCTGGGCACTACTGAGCAACTAACACTTTCACTTAAGGACTACATGAATCAAATCAGCAAAGCACAGTCAATTTACTCAATGTCTGGCATATGAGTGGGTTACCATTTCCTTCTCCAGGGGATCTTCCCAACCCAGGGATCGAACCCACATCTCTTACATCTCTTGCATTGCCTGGCAGGTTCTTGACCACTAGCACCACCTGGGAAGCCCTTACCACTTTATTTATGGTGTCATCACTTTATCCACCTTCTTAGAGAAAGGGATTGAGGCACAGAGCAGTCCAGTCACCTGCCCCAGGCAGTTACTCCATGACAGAAGCAGGTTTTGCACTGAGATGAGCCTGTGCTCTAATCTACTGCAGCGCAGACCTGCCTTTTGAGACACACCAAGCAGGCACTGGCTGGCTCTTTCTAAATTGCCAAATGAACGAGGCCTTGGGAAATTGTTTAGCAGTGACAGTCACGCCTCGGGAACGGCTGCTGAATAGAAATAAGGAGAGCCAGACAGCTGCTTCCTGATCTAATGACCTCCCTTTCTTAGGACTGGCTTCCACATCTATTACGTGGATCAAATTTGAAAGCAGAGCTATGTTTCTTCTGGATCCAGGCAGCTACCTTGAATACAGAAAATACTTGGCTATTTATTGCTGTCATAAATTGCTCGTGGTGTGCTGTGGAAAGCAGAGGATGGCGCCAAGCAGGAATCTATCAATATGGTCAAAAGGTTTCCATCCCTTCCTAGCCCCAGTCTGTACATTGGTTATTTTCTATAAAAGCAGGAAAAATAAGTTTAAGCAAAAATTTTTTTAAAGGAAGCATAATGCTACTTACTAAATGTAGATGTGCGTATTTAATATGCTCGTTTGATGCTTTTGAATCGCGATGCTGGAGAAGACTCTTGAGAGTCCCTTGGACTGCAAGGAGATCAAACCAGTCCATTCTAAAGGAAATCAGTCCTGAATATTCATTGAAGGATTGATGCTGAACTTGATATTCCAATACTTGGCCACCTGATGCAAAGAACTGACTCACTGGAAAAGACCCTGATGCTGGGAAAGATTGAAGGCAGGAGGAGAAGGGGTAGACAGAGGCTAAGATGGCTAGATAGCATCACTGACTCAATGGACGTGAATTTAAGCAAACTGAGAGATAGTGGACAAGGGAGCCTGGTGTGCTGCAGTCCAGGGGGTCACAAAGAGTTGGACACAACTTGGTGACTGAATAAAAATAATAGTTGAAAGCCAGACTGTCTTCAAACATACTGTAATTTTTCATTTGAGGGAAAATTGATACCTATGCATGCCTAGCCATGGAATAGGAGAATTGGCAATGTGATTATTTTATTCATAATTTAGACCATTTATGTAACAAAAAAATAAAAAATATTTTAAAACCAACTGGGAACAAATCATGTTTCATAATAGTATTAAAAACTAGCATCTGTGAGTTACACGTCTCATTTAAAAAGGCTAAATCGCTGGCTGGCAAATTAAGGGCATTATGTCCTGTGTGGAACTATTTGCTTTGGCTGGTTGATTAGGATTTTGTGTTTTAGCCCTATACCAGATTAGCTTTTAATTTCAATCAATCCAACTCCAATATCATTGAATAACATAATCATTCACTCATATATTTTCTAGTTTTTGCTTGCTTTGATAATGATAAAGAATTTAACAAATAAAAGTGCCTTTCAAAAACAGGGCTTTCATTCACAGTCAAAAATATACAAAATTCCAGTTATAAGTCCTAAGGATGCAATGTATAATGTGATAAAAATGATTAACATTACTCTCTATTATACATGAATGCTGTTAAGAGGGTAAATCATATGGTTTTCATCAGACAAAAAATTTGTTTATTTCTTTATTATTGTGTCTGTAGAGACAACGAATGTTCACTTAACTTGCTGTCATAATCGCTTCATGATGTGTGTAAGTCAAGCCAGTAAGCTGTACACCTTAAACTTATGCAGTGTTCTCTGTCAATTATATCTTAATACAACTGGAAGAAACCCTAAAAAAAAAAAAGAACAAAAACAGGGCTTTCTTTCTTAAGCCATTGATACAATTTGTTTGTTTGTTTGTGATTCTGACTACATTATACCCATATGACTAATGATGCTTGTGGATTCCTCCATTGAATCATTCATTAAACATATATTAATTATGCCAGAAATATATGCCAGGAACTGTGTTAGGTCCGGGAGGATAAAATGATGGGCAAAATAAACATACTTTTAAAATAATTCTTATGGCCTAAAGTAAACAGTTGGCAAACTTTTCCTGTAAAGGATCAGGAATTTGGGACTCTGGAGACAATACAGCTTCCACCCTAACTGCTGAGATCTGCTGTTATGCAAGGGCAGCAGTGGGTGATACTCAAAGCAGGAAGCATGTCTGCATTCCAGCAAAACTTTACAGAAACAGGCAAGGGACTGGATTTGGACCTTGAGCTGCAGTTTTCCAACCCCTGGTCTAGGGGGAAAGTTGCATACTTATCAAATAATCAAGCAGACTATTTGCAAAGGTAAGTTTGCAGACTGTAAAACCGCCTTTGGCGAAGGGCCATTGATGAGAGCTGCATTTGATGGTCAGCATGAACAACAGATGGCTTCCATGTGGACTTAACAGTCAGAGAGGTCTTTCCCTGGAGAAGGGACAATTGAGCTGCCACTGCAATGATGGAGTAGAAGTTAATTTGGCAAAAAGCCAGAGGAGGGAAACGTGCTCCGTGCAGAAGGAACAGGATATGCAACAGCCTTGTCATCCAAAGGTGTTTCAGCTTTGGGAAGTGAAGGAAGGCCATAGTGGCTGGAACATTGTGAACCTGAGGGCCTGAAGTGAAAGAGAGGAGAGCAAAGCTTTTCAGATGACTGCACGGAGAGCTATTCCAAGGCCGTCAGTGCTTTAGAGTTGTTATTGTTGTTCAGTCATTAAGTCGTGTCTGACTTTGCAACCCCATGGACTGCAATAAGCCAGACTTCCCTGCCCTTCACGGTCTTCCGAAGTTTTCTCAAACTCATGTCCATGGACTCAGTGGTGCCATCCAACCATCTCTTCCTCTGCTACCTTCAATCTTTCCCAGCATCAGGGTCTTTTCCAGTGAGTTGGCTGTTCGCATCAAGTGGCCAAAGTATTGAGGCCTCAGCTTCAGCATCAGTCCTTCCAATGAATATTCAGGACTGATTTCCTTTAGGATTGACTTGTTTGGTCTCCTTGAAGTACAAGGGACTCTCAAGAGTCTTCTCCAATTCCGTTCCGTTCCGTTTCGTCGCTCAGTCGTGTCCAACTCTTTGCGACCCCGTGAACTGTAGCCTACCAGGCTTCTCCGTGCATGGGATTCTCCAGGCAAGAATACTGGAGTGGGTCACCGTTTCCTTCTCCGGTGCTTACAAATGCCAACTCTGAGCTCCCACTTGTAGATCTGAACTGGGATCCCAAAGCTCAGTTGTTGCCCCCAAACCCAAGGCAAGACTGTGTGATTCTGTCATATGTCTCCTGAAAGGGTAAACTTGACTTCTCCTGACCCTACTGCTCCAAACTCAGTGGAGTGGGCCCGAGGCTGGAAACAGTCTGGGATAAAGAAGAGGTGCTGGGGAAGAAGGCGTGATGCAGACTCGGTTGGAGTCTCAGCTCCTGTTAATGTGATCTCCAAGATACCATGGATAGTCATGATGTAACAAATTTATAGAGCACCCAGCTCTGTGGGTTTTACATGGGATTCTGAGAAGTTCCTAGGTTATGCAGAGGTGCTTTGGAAGACCTAAAAGGTGAGGGGGAGACCCAGTGGGCTGCCAGGGCTTTAAATCAATCCATTCCACGTGATCTCTGAAAAAGCAGACTTAAATACTGAATGATATTCCAATTTAATAAACACGTCTGAAGGTAGAAAAAAAATGAACTCTATTGCATCATTGCCTCTTACTTTCCAGGGTGAGAAAATTGAGGTCCCATTAGGTTAGACAGTTGGTTCCTTAAGAGCTGACCCTTAGGCTGCTCTCTTTCTCTTTTGCGTGACTCTGGGCCTGTCCCTCAGCCTGGCTAACACTTCTCCCAGCAACAATTTCTTTATCTGGAAATGACTATTGTAAGACATGCTGCCAGGAGGGTAGAGTAGAGGACAGCTTTCAAACTGCCTTCGTTGGCCTGGAAGCAACATGAATATGAAGGAATGTTCATCAAACTTAGGTGCTTTGAGGGCTTAGATGCCTCATCAAACCCTAGTGAAGGTGCAATAAACAGGACCAGAGATGCTTGCAGGCTCAGGAAGCTCCATAGAAAATCAGAGGTGAGGTATGGTCTGTGGTATTCTTCCCTGGTGGCTCAAAGGGTAAAATGTCTGCCTGCAGTGCGGGAGACCTGGGTTCTATCCCTGGGCTGGGAAGATCCCCTGGAGAAGGAAATGGCAACCCACTCCAAGATTCTTGCCTGGAGAATCCCACGGATGGAGAAGCCTGGTGGGCTATTGTCCATGGGGTCGTGAAGAGTTGGACACGACTTTACTTACTATACTTATGGTCCGTGGTAAGAGGCAACAAGAGCGATGGAAAAAGAGGGGAACCAGCCCTCCCTGGGAAACGGAACAGACTCGGAAAGAATTTCTCAGGCAGTTGTTGACTGCGGTGGAACATTTTCGAAAATCCTGAGCCTCTGTGGCCTGGGTCCTGGGCCTCTGAAATAGCCAGCCTTCTTCACAAGGCTGTGGTCCTGTCCAAGGAGCCAGCTGGGTACCTGGAGCGACTCGGTGAGCTCCGAACTGCACACTGTAACTGGGAAATGCAAGCGGGACTACCCCACTGTACCTCACTCAACAATGGTTTCCTGATTCCTACTCTCAAGTGTGGTCCTGTGGTTCAATGTTCAAACTGGAAAATTCCCGTCATTTTTAAAGGAGGAGAAATTCTACTGAAATCAGTAGGATTCCATTCTTCTCTGTCTCCTCACTCCACTGATTTCTTGTCACCCCACATTATAGGTGGCATTCTCTTCAAGATTTTGCCCATAGCTTCCTCTGGATTTAGTATATTGCTTCCAGATCCATGCCTGATGCTGCACAGACCTGTAAAGTCGTGTCTCTACTTGTGAATATCAGCTTCCGGTCGACCCTGGTGAACAAAAGATCAGACTCCCATTCTTGAGGTTGGGAATCAACTGCCCTAATCCTGGTGGGTTCCAATTTGGAAAGGCACTAAATCTAAGGACAGTTACCTCTGTCCAGGTCTCTTGACCCCTACTGGCAAATGTCTCATTGAACAAAAAGCAGACAGCTCTGACTTCCAAGTCCTGTTGGCCAGAAACTGCCTTAAAGCAGGGACCATCAAAGTACACAAGTGGCCCAGTGATTTTAGCTGCTTGGCACATCAAATTGTTGCAGACTTATTTTCCAGTTCTTCAACTGAGCATATGGGAGACAAACAGAAGATGTCCTAATAGCCTGTCATTAAAATCTCTGTCTGTGTGAGCTCACAAAGCCCCTTGTCTCTGTTTCAGGCTGGGATTCTGTGTTTCAGCTTTGCAGTTGGCAGCGAGACAGAGTTAGGTCCCTGCAGCTGGTCCTCAAATGTGCTGTACTCTTCTCTCTTGGTTGGGGAATTGAACTGGATTGTCATGATAAAGAGCATCTGGTATTTGAACTCCCGCATGGCAATATTATAAAATATCTGTCTGTCAAATTTTATGTAGCTTGATTATATATTTATCCATTACTCCCTCACTGCCTTCAAGAAAGGGTAAAAAAAAATAAAATAAACCCATTTGATTGAATTTTAAAATAATCAACCATGTGGGTGTCTTTTTTAAATTTATGAGACTAATTTCAAATATTAAAGCTTTAGAATAAGGAGAATAAAGACCCTAGTCTGCAGAAAGGAAGAAAAGCATAATGAGAACTGCAGTTTAAAAGAATTTTTAAACTGATGCTAATGGGAAAAGTGAAATGAGGCAAGTGGGAATAAAAAGCTTGTTTTTGAGACTGATCTTTAAAGAGACTTCTAATGACTGTAGAAATGTGTATTCCAGAGACAAGGGAAGTGGATTTATTAATTGTGTAATAATCTATCCTTTTCTATCAGCATCAAACACTGATGTGATATCTGAGATTCATATCTATCACACCAGAAATAATTTCATTATGTTACTTTTATTTTTTAACTTTTTTTCTGAGATTTTTTTGATGTGGGCCATTTTTAAAGTCTTCCTTGAATATTACAATATTGCTTCTGTTTTATGTTTTGGTTTTTTGGCCACAGGCATGTGAGATCTTCATTCCCTGACCAGGCATTGAACCCACACTCCCTGCTTTAGAAGATGAAGTCTTAACCACTGGACCACCAGGGAAGTCCCTGTATATGGCTTTTAGAGGTAACAAAGTGTTACACTAGAGAAGGAAGTTCACTAGGGGTCTGTTAATGGTTCTCAGTCAAGATGCAACATGGACCAGAGCAAAGAGCCCGGAATTTTTTTTTTTTTTAATGACATTTAAAAACTAGATACCGCTTACCAAGTACTTTGCATGCATTCTCAAAATCTTATATATGATCATCCTCTTTACATGGAAAGGACTACTAAGGACCAGTTGCTAATAGGAGTCAAGTTTCAGTAGTTCATGAGAGTGGGTTTTTAATCTTCAGAGATTTTGCAAGTCAACTGTTAAATACAGCCATTATTATTATTTTTTTAAAATAAGCTTATTTTTTAAAGAAATCATAGTGAATAAGTCAATACTCAAGACTCACCAACTCCTATCTTAGTCGGTCCGTCCGTTCCGTCGCTCAGTCATGTCCGACTCTTTGCGACCCCGTGGACTGGAGTCTACCAGGCTTCTCTGTCCATGGGATTCTCCAGGCAAGAATACTGGAGTGGGTTACCGTTTCCTTCTCCAGAGGATCTTCCTGACCCAGGGATCGAACCCGGGTCTCCCGCATTGGAGGCAGACACTTTAACCTCTGAGCCACCAGTACCTTTTACTAATATGCTCTTGAGAATATATATAACTATTGTAATTGCATGATGCAAAATTATAGATTTCTGTGATAATGTGCATCTTTTCCCATCTCCACATTTGGTGAGGTCATCTTGTTGCTTGAAATAGACCATAATGGGAATATTACACCACAAAAGTCAGCAAATACTATAAACTATAAAAATAGCTTATACTATATACTATGAACTATACTGGGCTTCCCTGGTGACTCAGTGGTAAAGACTCTGCCTGCAATGCAGGAGACCCAGGTTGAAACCCTGGGTTGGGATGTCAGCCCACTCTGGTACTCTTGCCTAGAGAATCCCATGGACAGATGGGCCTGGAGGGCTATAGTCATAGGGTTGCAAAGAGTCAGATATTACTGAAGCCACTAAGCAGCAGCAGCATAAACAATACTATATATACTATATTGTATATATAAACAATAATATAACTTACGCTATTTTGTTGCTTGTCTAGACTGAAGAAATGTACAGGTATAATATCAATGATTCAGATTAAACTTTTTAAAAAATGGTATTCACAGCCATCAGATTATGACTAGCACATAAACTGATAGACTATCCTTTCAGCCCTCAAAAACTATCATTAACTGATTATGCAACAAGGTCACTTGGGCTGCTGATAAACAAATGAAATTTCCCACCTACCTTTATTGTTTCATTTTCATCTTGTGAATGTAAAGTTGATATCAACATTCATTTCAGAACTATATCCATTAGTCAAGTGCAACTACAAATTGGTTGCAAGTATAATACTCTTGCCTGGAGAATCCCACAGACAGAGGAGCCTGGTAGGCTATAGTCCATGGGGTCGCAAAGAGTCGGACACGACTGAGCGACTTCACTTTCACTTTATGAGAGTTTGGTGGGACTTCCCCGGTGGTCCAGTGGTTAAGACTCTGTGCTCCCAATGCAGGGGGCTGAGATTTGATTCCTGGTCAGAGAACTAGGTCCCACGTGCCACAGCTAAAGAACCCACTTTCTTCAGTGAAGTTCCCACGGGTGGCAACCAAGACCTGGTGCAATGAAATAAATAAAAAAAAAGAGAATTTGGCAAAAATCAATGAAAGCATTCAATAATAAGCAACTGGCTCTAGGGAATCTCTAATGAAGAGTGTGATATGTTTATTACTATTTAGAAAATACAAGCTATACATATTTTGTGTCAGTAAAATTTATATTAAGCATAAGTATGTATATACATGAATGTTTTTCTGAAGCATTACCAATGCACAACTAAACAAGGCTTAGAGATATTGTCTAAGAGTATGTGGTGAGCAAGTGCTGTGGGACCAAGGTGGGGATGAGAAGCAATCACGTGTTAGAGGAGGTGAGATTTTTTTCTCTCTGGGTCCCACTCTCGCTGGCTATTGCCTTTCTTTTGAGACCCCCACCTCTATTTTCTATGCAATATCTTGCTTTTGTTTTCCTGATCCTTACTGAAAAGGGTTGGTCTCATAAAAACACATCCCTGCCTCAATACTGACCCTCCTTCTTTATAGATTCTACAATTAAATATGCATAAGCCTAACCAAATCAGGTGTATGTGAGTCTTTTCTCATTTATTTCCCCAGGATCTGTCATGATCAACCCTCTGCTTCTTTATCTTTCTAATGAAGTTTAACAAAGCAGACATAGATTTTTAAATAAGCCATTCCTTTGCTCTTTTTAAAGGAATGGCATTTTCAGACTGAACATGCTCTTTCAGTAATTCCCTACCACAGGAGCTAGCATTTAGAACAGGTGGGTGATCATTTTAACCTATGGCTTCTCCCTTATCATATAACAGCAATAAAATAATGAAAAGAGCTTTTATTTTTACTGAACTTTAAGTTTTATAACGTGTACTACCACTGCTGTATCTTTTGGTCCTCATGATAGTGGTGAGATATGTAGGATAGATTTCATTTAACCTAAGAGGAAATTGAAGCTTGGGGTGATTAAAGGATGTCTCAACAGTTATGGCCCTATTGCATTATAACTCAGTCTTACTTGCTGTCATCACAGCAACACACACGCTGTAGTAGAGGTGTGAACAAAATCCCTCGGGTTTATTGAGCAAAGCAAGGCGATAAAGAGGGATTGTGGAGTTCAAATAAATTGAGCAGCAAAAAGCCCATCAGTTCCTCACTACAGAAATAAGAGCAATTGGAAAGGAGAGAAAAGACATTGGAAGTAAAAGTTTGTTGCTTCCCAGTGATTTTTCTCGCAGAAATAAAATTTTCAGCTAACTGTGGAAAATCCCATTAATTCTTGATTTAAATTCACATCACATATGAGTTGATTCTTTTATGATAGAAACAGTGGAGTGGAAAGTCATTGAAAAGGTAGCGGGTATTAGGTCACGTCTATGAGCAGTTACCATGTCCCAGATACTCCCTTAGTGTTTTAAGTCCATCACACATTAACTCCTCAGAATATTCCTATGATCATAAGAATGATCATATTCTCTATGATCATTCCAGTTTGTAGGTGAGGAAACCAAGGTTTAAAGAGATTAAATATTTTGCCTATTATCAGTTGGATAGCAAGTCTCAAACCTTAGGCTTGAACCCAAGTTTACCTAACTCCAGAACTTGTACTTAAAATTCCTATACTAATCTAGAAAGAAAGTGAATTGCTTGTTGCTTCTTCTGACTAGACAGTTGATAGGTAACTCCAGGGGCAGTGTGAGCTCAGGTGTGGGCCCTGAGACATGTGTGTGGAGCTGTGTGCTGGGACCAGTTAAGTCTACAAGAGGAACACAAGGTTTGTGTAGGTTGGCTTTGTTTTCTTAGGCAAATGGCATCATCTTTGAGCCCTAGTTTCTTCATTACGATATGTGCACTTTGGAGCTGAATCACTGAGTAAGATGTCGTTAGATGGCTTAGTACTGGAACGCTTGAGAAATGCTACTGTGTCCTTGCCCATTTTGGTCTTATGTCATAGGACTGTCCACACCACGAAGGTTCAGGTGAAATACCCTACGTGCAGAGTTGGACCTGGAGTCCAATACACCTCTGACAGTTGATGGAGAGCTGCTCACATGCATGGAAATGGCATTGTGTGGTGTGTATGTGGGATCATTCAGAGATAAAATTATGCATTTTTCTTCACTTCCTCCTCTAAGACCTCTGTGATTCCATTTTCCAAGAAAACTTTCATAGCTGTGGTCTGAATGCTATTTAAACTCAATATTTTTCACAATTATTTCTTCTTTCCCAAGAATTTTCTTCTACTTCATCACCCAAACAGAAAAGAATCTGCCTGCGATGCAGGAGACCCAGGTTCAATCCTTGGTTTGGGAAGATGTCCTGGAGAAAGGCATGGGTACCCACTCCAGTATTTTTGCCTGGAGAATTCCATGAACAGAAGAGCCTGGTGAGCTACAGCTCAGGGGGTTGCAAAGAATTGAACACAAATGAGCAACTATCTCTTTCACTTTCATTGCCACAAAATTAAAATTAAATCATCCTAGTGTGAAGGAGAAATGAGTATGAATTTAAATTAACAAGCTGAAGTTCAGGTCACCTGAATTATTGCTTCATTTTCTTACTTTATCTTTTGACCTTCAGCCTCCCCCAACATTCAGTTTCATTGTCCATGGCAATCCTAAAACTCAAATATCATTTTGCTAATATTGCTAATCATTGGCAGATGCTGTCTTCAAGGTAAAGTCCAAACCACACCATCTTCAGAGCTTCAGTATCTTATCAATCTCCAGTCTGACTTCCTGCCACTTTAATCACATCGCAAAAAAATCTATGCTTTTGAACTGTGGTGTTGGAGAAGACTCTTGAGAGTCCCTTGGACTGCAAGGAGATCCAACCAGTCCATTCTAAAGGAGATCAATCCTGGATGTTCATTGGAGGGACTGATGCTAAAGCTGAAACTGCAATACTTTGGCCACCTCATGCGACGAGTTGACTCACTGGAAAAGACTCTGATGCTGGGAAAGGTTGGGGGCGGGAGGAGAAGGGGACGACGGAGAATGAGATGGCTGGATGGCATCACCGACTCTGTGGACATAGTTTGAGTGAACTCCGGGAGTTGGTGATGGACAGGGAGGCCTGACATGCTGTGATTCATGGGGTCGCAGAGAGTCGGACACGACTGAGCGACTGAACTGAACTGATGATTCTCTTTACTTGCACTAAATTATTTGCAGTTTTGCTAATTCAGGTCTTTGCACATGTTATTTTCACCACTTTATTCTTCAAACCGGGAGAGTATTACTGTGTCCTGGATAAACCCAATCACAGTCTGGTCAGTCTACTGAGTTGCTTCATGACTTCTAACAGATAAGTCTGGAGATAGAAATATTGGGACAATCTCATGGTAGTTCAGTTCAGTTCAGTCGCTCAGTCGTGTCCGACTCTCCGCGACCCCATGAATCACAGCACGCCAGGCCTCCCTGTCCATCACCAACCCCCGGAGTTCACTCAAACTCATGTCCACAGAGTCGGTGATGCCATCCAGCCATCTCATTCTCTGTCGTCCCCTTCTCCTCCCGCCCCCAACCTTTCCCAGCATCAGAGTCTTTTCCAGTGAGTCAACTCGTCGCATGAGGTGGCCAAAGTATTGCAGTTTCAGCTTTAGCATCAGTCCCTCCAATGAACACCCAGGATTGATCTCCTTTAGAATGGACTGGTTGGATCTCCTTGCAGTATAAGGGACTCTCAAGAGTCTTCTCCAACACCACAGTTCAAAAGCATCGATTCTTCGGCGATCAGCTTTCTTCACAGTCCAACTCTCACATCCATACATGACCATGGGAAAAACCATAGCCTTGACTAGATGGACCTTGGTTGGCAAAGTAATGTCTCTGCTTTTTAATATACTATCAAGTTTGGTCATAACTTTCCTTCCAAGGAGTAAGCGTCTTTTAATTTCCTGGCTGCAATCAGCATCTGCAGTGATTTTGGAGCCCAAAAAAATAAAGTCTGACACTGTTTCCACTGTTTTTCCATCTATATCCCATGGAGTGATGGGACCAGATGCCATGATCTTCGTTTTCTGAATGTTGAGCTTCAAGCCAACCTTTTCACTCTCCTCTTTCAGTTTCATCAAGAGGCTTTTGAGTTCCTCTTCACTTTCTGCCATAAGAGTAGTGTCATCTGCATATCTGAGGCTATTGATATTTCTCCCGGCAATCTTGATTCCAGCTTGTGCTTCTTCCAGCCCAGCATTCCTCATGATTGCTCTGCATATAAGTTAAACAAGCAAGGTGACAATATACAGCCTTGACGTACTCCTTTTCCTATTTGGAACCAGTCTGTTGTTCCATGTACAGTTCTGACTGTTGCTTCTTGACCTGCATACAGGTTTCTCAAGAGGCAGGTCAGGTGGTCTGGGATTCCCCTCTCTTTCAGAATTTTCCACAGTTTATTGTGATCCACACAGTCAAAGGCTTTGGCATAGTCAATGAAGCAGAAATAGATGTTTTTCTGAAACTCTCTTGCTTTCTCCATGATCCAGCGGATGTTGGCAATTTGATCTCTGGTTCCTCCTCCTCTTTCTAAAACCTGCTTGAACATCTGGGAGTTCACGGTTCACATATTGCTGAAGCCTGGCTTGGAGAATTTTGAGCATGACTTTACTAGCATGTGAGATGAGTGCAATTGTGCGGTAGTTTGAGCATTCTTTGGCATTGCCTTTCTTTGGGATTGGAATGAAGGCTGACCTTTTCCAGTCCTGTGGCCACTGCTGAGTTTTCCAAATTTGCTGGCATATTAAGTGCAGCACTTTCACAGCATCATCTTTCAAGATTTGAAATAGCTCAACTGGAATTCCATCACCTCCACTAGCTTTGTTCATAGTGATGCTTTCTAAGGCCCACTTGACTTCACATTCCAAGATGTCTGGCTCTAGGTCAGTGATTGATCACATTATCGTGACTATCCTGGTCATGAAAATCTTTTTTGTACAGTTCTTTTGTGTATTCATGCCACCTCTTCTTAATATCTTCTGCTTCTGTTAGGTCCATACCATTTCTGTCCTTTATCAAGCCCATCTTTGCATGAAATGTTCCCTTGGAATCACTAATTTTCTTGAAGAGATCTCTCGTTTTTCCTATTCTGTTGTTTTCCTCTGTTTCTTTGCATTGATCACTGAGGAAGGCTTTCTTATCTCTCCTTGCTATTCTTTGCAACTCTGCATTCAGATGCTTATATCTTTCCTTTTCTCCTTTGCTTTTCGCTTCTCTTCTTTTCCCAGGTATTTGTAAGGCCTCCTCAGACAGCCATTTTGCTTTTTTGCATTTCTTTTTTTTGCATCTCATGATAAGTCCACTTCAAACCAATCACATTTAACTCATCTTTGTTTAGAAATAGGAAATACTTGCATTTTCTTTGTAGAGAAGAGATAAGCTGAGTAACTGTGATTGTTACAGATAAGCTACATTCCAAACTTCCACCATCCAACAGAAAAAGAAAGGTAAGGGTTGGGGGAAGAGGAGAAAGATTAACTTTACTATTTAGAATAGTGAACCAAAATGTGTCTTCAGAATCCAGCACTTTTCCTTTAAAAAAAAAAAAACTTTATTTTTTTAAGGTAGGTGGGCAGGATTGTTCTGGACTTGTCTAGGCATATCTTATAAAATTATGTGCTGCAGTAGGTACAACCCACATCTCCCTGCTTCTTAGTCTGTTTCTGGGTCTATTTTTTCCCATTCCTACAAAAGTCGTTTTCTGGCAATTGCTAATTTACTGAGAATGTTACAGAGGACAGGACCTATGCCAATGACTATCATTTTTTTTTTTTTTCAAATACTGTTGAGAATGGGCTAGAGAAAGTCTTTTATTGAATCCCATTACATACAACCTCCTACTCTCTACAGACTATTTGTTGAAGGAGACAGACCGCTCCAGGGGAGGCAGTCCTTGTGGGAGGATTGGGAACCCCACAGAAAAACTGTTTCACCTCATTTCTGACTAGGATACTTCCTGCCCAGCCTGGAATCGGATGTTGCCAAGACAGCTGCAGTAAAAAGAAAAAGAAGAAAAATCCAACTTTTCAAAAGTAAACTACTACTATTTAAATGAGTTTGATCAAGTAGTTGAATTTGGACAGAGATTGTTTCCTGTGTAGAAAAAGCGACATGATTGCACAATACAATGAGCAAGTCAGTTCCCAATGCCAAAGCACCTAGTGACTAAATTTACTAGTGCTGACTGGGTGGATCTGGAACATGGGCTGGGCATTAGTTACACCCAGATGCTGCAAATTCTTTTAGGAGTTCACCTGGATGACAATACCACAATAGTCAGGTTGGGGCAGGGTGAAATCTAAAATGCACTTAATTTCCTTTTGTATTTTTTAAACTAGTAAATAGCCAATTTTTATAGCACTTGTATTTGTGCTGATTATAGAAGCTAGGCCTGATTTAACAGAAAAGTGGAAAACTCAAGAAAACATTAATGGAAAAAGCCATCCAGAGACTTACCATTTGAAAATAATGAATTTAATAGTGACTATAAAAAAATAATGTACTTTAATCCGGATGAGGAAGCATTCTTTTGGTACATAAGATATATATATATATATATATATATATATATATATATATATATATATGACATATATATCATGCATATATGGTATATATACCTCTGGCATGTGGGATCTTAGTTCTCTGACTAGGGATCCAATCTGTGCCCCATGCACTGGAAGCATGGAGTCTTAACCACTGGACCGCCAGGAAAGTCTCAAAGAAAGATACATCTTACCATGCAATAATTGCCCTCCTATTCTAATATTTTCATTAAATAAATAATCTTTGAGTTTCTACTATGCTAGATCTTACACTAGCTATTGGGAAAATATAAAAGTTAAAGAAGACTTCAGCTTGAACTGCCTTATTTCTTTGTGAGTGAATCCCAAAATACCCCTTCAGTTCAGTTCAGTTCAGTTCAGTCACTCAGTCGTGTCCGACTCTCCGCCACCCCATGAATCACAGCACGCCAGGCCTCCCTGTCCATCACCAATTCCCGGAGTTCACTCGAACTCATGTCCACAGAGTCGGTGATGCCATCCAGCCATCTCATTCTCGGTCATCCCCTTCTCTTCCCGCCCCCAACCTTTCCCAGCATCAGAGTCTATTCCAGTGAGTCAACTCGTCTCATGAGGTGGCCAAAGTATTGCAGTTTCAGCTTTAGCATCAGGCCTTCCAATGAACACCCAGGATTGATATCCTTTAGAATGGACTGGTTGGATCTCCTTGCAGTCCAAGGGACTCTCAAGAGTCTTCTCCAGCACCACAGTTCACCCCTTACTGAGGACCAAATTGTTCTAGATGCTAGAGGGATAACAAGGAAAAAAAGGAAGACATCCCAGTTACACGGAGTTAACATGCTGATTGGGCAGACAGAAAATAAATGCTAAACAAAGATGCACTGTCATGTCAGGTCATGACTGACTCTAGAGAGAAACACCGGGGAGAGTGGAAAATGTGGACGATAAGTGGCATTTGAACAGGAACAGGGAAGACGTGAGGGAGCAAAGCGTGCAGGAGTTTGGGGAAAGGCATACGTAGCGTGTTACAACTTGAAGAGAGATATGGACAGAGACACAAGCAATTCCTATGGAAGAAAGAGGAAGGCAAGGCGGTGGAAGCAAGAACATACGACACAGCCCTGGAAGAGCAGCCCTTACCTGGTGCAGGAGGAAGACCTAGGGGCAAGTGTCATGGCAGAAAAGTCAGTGGAAATCACATTATCATGAACTTGAATGTCAGAGACGAACTTACTGCAGTAAGAAGTTGGTCCACCATTTCTTCCATCTCCAGAATTCTGTGATCAATTTGTTCTCTGTTTTGATTAAATCCAATTAGAAACAGCATAAATCAGAAGTCTTCATTGTCAAGAACACATTGAAAATAAGTTTTGAAGATCAGCATCCTAAAGAAACACTGAAGTAATATTAGTCTTTTCCTGGATTTTTAAAAAAGCGATGAAAGCGAGCACATCATATACAGGACACCACAAAACTGCTTGCATTTACAGAAATCCTTCTTTCTTCCGATGTCTCCTTCCCCACAGCCTCACACCACACAGTAGTAGCTCTGTTCTGCCTCTCCATGCCTCGTGGAGGCCTCAGAGGACACAGAGATTTCATTCGCATCCACCTCTTGCCGGCACCTCTTCATGGATGGTATCATTTTAAGTGAATAAACTCTCAACCTGGCCATTTTCCACCTTGGGAAGTATAATCCACTTTCACCATATTTTTTCCAAAAGAAGATACTCTTCTCTTTATTGTTTATCAGTTGGAGGTGGCTCAGTTTGTAAAGAATCTGCCTGCAATGCGGGAGACCTGGGTTCAGTCCCTGAGTTGGGAAGATCCCCTAGAGAAGGGAAAGGCTACCCACTCCAGTATTCTGGCCTGGAGAATTCCATGGACTGTATAGTCCATGGGATCACAAAGAACCAGACACAACTGAGAGACTTTCACTTTAACATAGTTGGTTTACAATGCTATGTTAGTTTCAAGTGTACAACAAAGTGACTCAAACATATATACTCTTTTTCAGATTATTTTCCTTTATAGGTTATTACAAAATATTGAGTATAGTTCCTGAGAAGATAAGTCTAGTCAAAACCTTTTCTACTCCACTGAAGAAAAAATTTATCTTTACCAATTTTGTATGTTGATAGAAATTTTTTCTCCTAGCTTCATCTAAGATATCTAACCCATAAGACGTCTTGTCCCTGGGATTGTAATTCAGTTTCTTAATAGCCACCACGATTTCTCTCCAACTTTGACTTGAAATGGAAAAGACCAGATAGCTCTGTTTTTACTGTGCCTTGCTCTAGCAGGCAGGCCATCAGGTGAATTTATACTCCTTGCTTCATTCTAGAAGAGCTGTGAAGGCTGGACCTTGGGTCCCCAGTTCCTAGTGGAAGGCTCTGAAATATGATTCCCAGTTTACAATAGCCAGTTTACATGGAAGCAACCAAGATGTCCATTGATGGAAAAATCCCATGTCCTTGAAAGCCCTCTTTGAGGCTGGAAGAACACTGGAAAGTGGCTTTGATGGACTGCTCTGGCGGTGACTTGCAGGAGGCAGCATCCTATTGAAATGTCTTCTGCATAATTGTCAGCATAGCATTAGTGTCAACTTTTCGGAAAAAATCAGCAACAGAAAGTAACACTCTGGCTATCTTTAATAGTGTTAACTAAAGCAAATGGGAGTTGGTGATGGACAGGGAGGCCTGGCGTGCTGTGATTCATGGGGTCGCAAAGAGTTGGACACAACTGAGTGACTGAACTGAACTGAAAGCAAATGAATTAGACATTTTAACCACAATATTTTTAAGGCAAAGAACAACTATTAGGATCCTGTAGCATGGGTGGAATGGTAAGGACATCTAAGACCGTCCTCTTGACCTGAACAGAGTCTCTCCTGGCTGTCTGTGGCTGGACTTCTATTCCCAGTCTCTTAAATTGCCTCGAGATCTGGTCAAAATTCCTGAGGCTTCTGCCTCATTATTCTTCTGTCTCCACAATGAAACTTTTGTGTTTCTAAACCTTAAATAGCTTCAATGACTTTCTTATGACTATAAAAAAATAAAGACTCAATATGGAAATTTGAAAACATATAAAACTCTAAAGAAATAATAAAAAACACTATTGCCACCATAGATGACGATTGTTAACAATTTGGTAAGCTAGCGGAGGTGATGGAATTCCAGTTGAGCTCTTTCAAATCCTGAAAGATGATGCTGTGAAAGTGCTGCACTCAATATGACAGCAAATTTGGAAAACTCAGCAGTGGCCACAGGACTGGACAAGGTCAGTTTTCATTCCAGTCCCAAAGAAAGGCAATGCCAAAGAATGCTCAAACTACCGCACAATTGCACTCAACTCACACTCCAGTGTTCTTGCCTGGAGAATCCCAGGGATGGGGGAGCCTGGTGGGCTTCCGTCTATGGGGTCACACAGAATCGGACACGACTGAAGTGACTTATTAGCAGCAGCAGCAGCACACACTAGTAAAGTCATGCTCAAAATTTTCCAAGCCAGGCTTCAACAATATGTGAACCGTGAACTTCCAGATGTTCAAGCTGGATTTAGAAAAGGCAGAGGAACCAGAGATCAAATTGCCAACATCCGCTGGATCATGGAGAAAGCAAGAGAGTTTCAGAAAAACACCTACTTCTGCCTCATTGACTATGCCAAAGCCTTTGACTGTGTGGATCACAACAAACTGTGGGCAATTCTGAAAAAGATGGGAATACCAAACCACCTTACTTGCCTTCAGAGAAATCTGTATTCAGGTCAAGAGGCAACAGTTAGAACTGGGCATGAAACAACAGACTGGTTCCAAATTGGGGAATCTGCCTGCAATACAGGAGACACAGGAGACGTGGGTTCAATTTGATCTAGTGGTAAAGAAAATGTCAACCCACTCCAGTATTCTTGCCTGGAAAATTCCATAGACAGAGGAGACTGGCAGGTATAGTCCATGGGGTCAGAAAGAGCCAGACAACCATAGTGACTAAGCACACATACTTACATACATATATATGTCAATAACTGTTGAGATATCAATCACTTTACAGTTGATAGCAAAAAAATTGGTTGCCTAGAGTCAAACGATGAAGGTTTGCTAAGGCTACAAGTTGATATATGTAATATCACTCAAGTAATTTGTTGCCCTCAAGTTAAGAATAATAAATGTCCTTTAATTTAAATAACTGATAATTGGATTTGTTACATCTTTCATTTTATTTTTGTTAAAGATCTTTTTATGTGGACCATTTCTAAATTCGCTATTGACTTGGTTGCAATTGTGCTTCTGTTTCATGTTTTGGTGTTTGCCCACTAAGCATGTGGAAGCTCAGCTCCTCTACCAAGGATGGAACCTGCACCCCTGCATGGGAAGGTGAAGACTCAGTTACTGAACAGCCGGGGAGGTCCCCTTCATTTTATATATAGTCACATTTATGTGCATATATGCATATATATAATCTGTATGCCTTTAGAAACACACACCTTTGAATGCTGTGTTTTTCTCCAGCTTTGTGCTTAATCAGGCTTCCCTGGTGGCTCAGACCATAAAGAACCTGCCCACAGTGCAGAAGACCCAGGTTTGATCCCTGGGTGGGGAAGATTTTTCTATGTTTTTCTCCAGTTTTACTGAAGTACAACTGACAAGTAAAAATGAGTGTATTTTGGCTGCAAAAAAAAGAAAAGAAAAAATTCATAAAAAATAAATCCTTGAAAATGAAGTTTCTGAAGGAGCTGCCCAAGAAGTCAAATAGTGATAATTGGTTATCTGAGTATGGGGTATCTGGGGCATCCAAACCCATTTAGTCACATTCAGTGGCTTTTAGAATGTTAAGTTTTTGAATCTATCCTAAATATGGGATTAGGTCAAGTTGTAGTACCACACAGCTTATCACTCTTACCAAAATTTAGCCATTATTCTTCAGATCATAACAAGACTTTCTTTCATTTCCAGAATTCTGAAAAAAGGTGATTTTGACAGTATCTGCCAATATTCTCATAACTTTTCTGAAGAAGTGGATTCTTAAGCTCCTTACTCCACCAAAACTGTGGTCAGAAGCCTTCAGTAATATTGTAATAAAAATTGTTAAGATATTTTTTTCAGAATACAGCAGTGTTCCAAAAATTTCAATATGGGGTGCTTTTCTATTTGTTACTTTAAATAGTTTATATTCACTATTGAACCTGGGCTTTTGGGGGGAAAGTGCTTCAGGTTCTCCACATATATACTGTCTTGATATCTTTATTTTAGTTTTATTGTATTAAGGAAAAACTGTGACTTAGTCTTTCCTTTTGTGTGTATATTGAAGCTTTCTTTGTGGACACTCTATGAATAAGTAAATAACTTTCCACACATGTCTCTGGAAAAACAATTGTATATCTTTTGTATATAAATATGATGACATCGACATTATCAGTCTGTGCAATAGGTAGTCTTATTAGCCTCATTTTACAAAAGATATTCAGGCACAAATGCAGTGTTGATGTCACTTGCCCAGAGTCATATATTATAGAATATAGGAGACAGGATTCAGGAGGAGGCATGTCAATTTCTGAGCCACTATTTTATCTGCTGCCACATGGTCAGTGAATATTTTTGAATGAATGAATGAATGAGTTATGGGACTTGAAATGGCCAAAAACGGTATGAAAAACTGCTCCACTCACATTTGGAAAAATGTAGATCAGAAATGGGGTAGATAAGATTTTACAAATCAAATTAACTCGATTTTGAAGAAGAGTCTGATGTTGAGGATGCAGGTCCATTCAGGACTGTCATGTTTTACTGATAAGAATATAATTTGTTACTAATTTTTTGGATAAGCAATCTCTGTCAAATTAAAATTTCATATAGGGCAGAAGATATACTGTATAATGTCAAGAATCAAGACTATGGAAAATATTTGCCACATTGTTATATATTTGAAAGTGAAAATGTTCATCGCTCAGTCCTGTTCAACTCTTTATGACACAATGGACTGTAGCCCACTAGGCTCCTCTCTGTCCATGGGATTCTCCAGGCAAGAATACTGCAGTGGATTGCTATTCCCTGCTTTAGCGGATCTTTCTCATCCAGTGATTGGACCCAGGTCTCCTGCATTGCATGTGGATTCTTTACTGTCTGAGCCACCAGAGAAGCCCATTGTATATGTAAACATTACTAACTCGTAACCTTTCTGAAAGTGAAAGTCGCTCAGTAGTGTCCGACTATTTGTGAACCCCATGGACTGTAGCCTGCCAGGCTCCTCTGGATTTTCCAGGCAAGAATACTAGAGTGGGGAACCATTCCCTTCTCCAGAGGATCTTCCCAACAAAGGGATCGAACCCAGGTCGCCCACATTGCAGGCAGATTCTTTACCATCTGAGCCACTGGAGTACCAAAAACAAGAATGCAATATATTTGGGTGCTGTTATTTCAGGCAGAGAGCGTGCTTGATGGAAGAAGGAAGATCCATTTGATTTGCCCATCTATGTTCTGCTAATGTCAGTACATATGTTCTACTGTTTATGCAATCAACTGTATTTATAACTTCCTTTGGAGTCTAGGTTTCCTGTCTTCCTTGAGAAAATCTTTCTCACCTAACATTTATACACATGACATAAATGTTCCTCTACTGGAATATTGATCTTCCCTGGGCAATTCTGGCTTCTCAGACCTTCTGACTTGAACTGAAATCTATAATATTTGCACTCTGGGTCTCAGGCTTTCCAACTACACCACCTGCTTTTCTGGGTCTCCAACTTACAGTCAGCAGGTAATGGGACTTCTAAGCCCCCATCATCCCCTGAGCCAATGCTTTATAATAAATCTGTCTCTCTATATATCTCCTATTGGTTCTGTTTCTCTGAGGGCCCTGACTAGTACAGTGACCTACTACATTTCCAGGAATTTATGAGAGATTTTCAAAGTCCCTTATAGACATCTTATTCCTCTTTTTTACTTTTAAGATTTTAGTCAGCCTTTGTCAGTTCCAATTGGAAATTCTGTCTCAGGCAGCTGCAATGGACAATTGCCATTTTTTTTTTTTTTCTCCAATCAATGAACTACAAATAAGGCTATTCAGACAGAGCAGCTG
Source organism: Moschus berezovskii (assembly GCF_049115385.1). NCBI lineage: Eukaryota > Metazoa > Chordata > Mammalia > Artiodactyla > Moschidae > Moschus > Moschus berezovskii. Next base: position 56,991,247 of record NC_142480.1, on the reverse strand, counting down.
AATCAGGCCAATTAAAGATAAATCCTGAAAATGAAACTTTTTCAACCAGCTGCCCAACAGGTCAAATAATGATGGTTATCAATTATCTGGGTATGGACTGTCTGGGGGCACTCCACACCCATTCAGGTACCTAAGATGGCTTTTAGGACGTTGGTTTTCAAATCTATCCTGAGTATGGTATTAGATCAAGTTGTAATACCACACAACTCATCGTTCTTACCAAATTCTAGCCATTTTTCTTCAGATTGTAACAAGACTTTCTTTCACTTCCAGAATTCTGCAAAAAGGTGATTTTGACAGTTTTTGACAATATTCTCATTGCTTTTCTGAAGAAGTGGATTCTTAAACTCCTTGCTCCACCATTCCTGTGGTCAGAAGCCTTCAGTAATATTTTCATAAAAATTGTTAAGACATTTTTTTTCTGATTACATTTTACCTGTGTCCCAAATCTTTCAGTATGGGGTGCTTTTCTATTTGCTACTTTACATGATTTATATCCATTATTGAACCTGGACTTATTTGCGGGAAGTGTCTCAGATTTTCCATGTATATACTCTCTTGATTCTTTAGTTTTATTGTATTAAGGAAAACTGTGACTTTTTCACTCTTTCTTCTTGTGCATTATTAAGGTTTTCTTTGTGGACAGTTCTATGAATAACTTTTGCACATGTCTCTGGAAAACCAATTGTATGCTTTTTTATGTATAAATAAGATGACATCAATATCATCAATTGAATAATATTGTCAGTGTGTGCTCAGTCGCATCTGAATCTTTGTGGGCCCGTGGACTGTAGCCTGCTAGGCTCCTCTGTCCATGGAATTTTCCCAACAAGAATACTGGAGTGGGTTGCCACTTCCTACTCCAGAGGATCTTCCCGATCCAGGAATTGAACTCACATCTCTTGCATCTCCTACATTGGCAGGAGGATTCTTTACCACTAGTGCCAACTGGGAAGCACAATACTATCAGAATATTTGTCAAAGAATGTACTTTGTTGACTATATAATACAAGGGCTTCCCAGATGGCTCAGTGGTAAAGAATCCACATGCCAATGCAGGAGATGCAGGTTTTATCCCTAGGCCAGGAAGATCCCCTGGAGAAAGAAGTGGCAACCCATTCCAATAATCTTGCCTGGGAAATCCCATGGACAGAGGAGCCTGGTGAGCTACAGTCCATGGGGTCACAAAGAGTTGAACATGATGGAATGACTAAACAGTAACAACAAAATATAAACTTCCCATTTAATTCATAATATAAAATTTTGCTTAACTTTATAGAAAATTTTTCTTTCTGTTTCATAAACATTGGAAAAGTTTGTGTCTACCTGAAACATTTTCTTTATAAAAACCTCCTGCATTTTTATGTTTCCTGCTTTGGCCCTCAAGGATTCTCCTGCATGTAATGTGCATCTAATATTACTATTGCCACTCTTGCTTTCTTTGAATTGTATTGATCAAGCATGTATTTGTGGACCCTTTATTTCCACTCTATTTTGTTCATACTTTTCTTTTGCCAAAGTTTTAACCTAAATTGCTGATAGATTAATGGCTCTTTCAATCATTTTGTTTTCAACAGTGTCATCAAAGAGATGCATATTAAGTAACAAAAAAAATAATAAATCTTTGGGTCTTCATAAAGCACCAGAGAAAACCAAGTCCTGGACTTGCTGTCTCATGATTTTTATATAAATTGAACTCTATTGCTAAATTTAAAATAACCTCGAGTAGAACTGGATTGCAAATTCAAGAAAGTAGTGGCCTGCAAAAGAATAGAGCACTTGGAATGCCTTTTTTAAGCTGACAGAAGATATTAAAAATCACAAGGTTTTTTTCTCAATGTGGTTGTTTTAAAGCCTGAAAAGTAATCTATTGAGAAAGCTTAAGTATTTTACAAAGATTATTTCATTTAATTTTCACAAAAAACCCTCACATGAGCTGGTATATATTAAATATTCAATAAATGTTAACCAGTTTTATTACTACTAATAATAATTTATGATTAAGAGCATCCTGTGGAGAGGGTTGTCATTCTATGTGAAGAGGGTAAGTGACTTGATTTGGTTCACTGGTTAGTTAATTGCAGAATAATTCAAGTTTTGTTCATCTTATTCCAAACCCAATTTTTTCCCTTCCTTGTTTAGTAGCTTTACAAAGGGAAAAAAAAAAAATAAACGTTGAGAAGTCAATGAGTCCCATTTTGCACATAATCACTACAATTACTGAAGAATACTTGTATATAAAGGAAAATACTTCTGATTGTTTATTTTGAAGTCTAAACACTGCTTATTCACTCTTCTGACTGTGTATGTACTAATTCCCAGTGGTTATGACAGGACTTCTGTGTAGTATATTGTATTCTGACAATACACAGGACTTTTAAACAATGAACTCTTCCCAGAGAAAAGACAGTTATATCTATCACCCTAAGAATAAACACACACTCCTGGGATGGCAGCTACTATTTCCACTGCTTCCAGGAGCCTCCTTGCTCTTCTGGAGCTACCCTAGAGGATGCTTCTCCGAAAAACCAACTCACTTGCAAACCATGATTTTTTTTTTTTTTGACTGTGCAGTCTGACGTGTGGGCTCTTAGATCCCCTACCAGGAATGATACATGTAGTAGAAGCATGGAGTCCTAACCACTGGACCCCTGGGGAAGTCCTCACTTGCAAATCTTGTATAAACCTTCCCTGAGATCTCAAGGTCATCCAAAATTTATCCTTCCTCATTCTCCAAAACGCTTTCTCATGCTCACAGCAGAGACTTAAACTGATCCCCATTCTTCTGCTCTCTCCAAACAAGAATTTCTCTTCCTTCCCCCCCAACCCTTGTCTAATTCCACTAGGCCTGATTTAATCACCCTTATTGGATAAGAACTTCTCTAACCCTTTGAACCCACATCAATCATTGAAGTGTGAAAAAGTCCATATCATATTTTTGTATTCTGTCACCCCAAATAGAGTGCAATCCTCACACACAGGAACTGTCATTATCTGTCATCCCACAAAATTTTGAATTACACACAGTAGTTTCAAAATAAAATTTAAGTTAAAAAATAAGTTTGAAGAGCACTTGGCATAGTATGATGGTTAAGTTTAACAATGTCCTATAGATTTGGGGCAGTTGTATTTCTGCACACACACAAAAATTGGTTCATGTAGTTATAAAATGCAATAGAAATCAACAAGAGGAAGAAAATTCATATACACATTTTTTAACCATATACAAACTTCATTTAAGAATTTAAATATCATTAAACATCAAACCAGAGCTTTGCCTCCTGACTTATCAGAGTGAAAAGGAGAACTGAGGCCATTTTCTTTAATTATATACAATTTCAACATTCTACTAATGTAGAATGACCTTCTACTAATTCTGGATTGATTATAAAAAATGAGATGTAGCAACATCATGCTCAGTCACTCAGTTGTGTCTGGCTCTATGTAGCCCCATGGACTGTAGCCCACCAGGCTCCACTGTGCATAGGATTCTCCAAGAAAGAATACCAGAATGGGTTGCCATTTCATCCTCCAGGGGATCTTCCCAACCCAAGGATCAAACTTGTGTCTCTTGCATCTTCTGTATTGGCAGGTAGATTCATTACCACTGTGCCACCTGGGAAGCCCATAAAATTACTAACATATTTGTAATCAGTCTATGTAAGTGATTGGCTAACCACATAGAACAAGATATAAAGGAATATAGATATTTTAATAGAAAACACATCATATATATACATCTTCAAAATTATTGTATAACTTAACCCAAGTTTCATTTTAAATTTTAATAGGTTTCTGGTTTCTAAACAACCTTAATCAACTGGCTTATAGTCCCAAAACTCTTGTAGTAAAGCCAGGACTTAAACTTCAGAACTCTTAGTTCTTTAGGAAAGTAGTAGAGACTGATTGTGAACTCCTGGTGTGATGGCATTAGGAGGTGGGACCTTTGAGGGGTCCTGAAGGGAGACCCCGCAAGAATGGGATTAGTGTCCTTATAAAAGAGACCCCAGAATGTTCCCTCAGCCTTCCCACATGTGAAGACACAGTAAGAAGACAGTGTACTCTGAACCAGAAAGCGGGTTTTCACCAGACACCAGAGCTGCAGGGGTCTTGGTTTTCAACTTTCTAGTCTCTAGAGCTGTGAGAAATAAATTTTTGTTGTTTATAAGCCATCCAGTTTATGGTATTGTATTATAGTAGCCTCAAGAGACAGGCCGCCTGATGCAAAAATCTGATGTACATAGACTCATTGTAGACTTTTGTATTCATTATTATTTTAAAATATCTATTTATTTATGGATACACTGGGTCTTCATTAATGCAAAAGGGTTTTCTCTAGTTGCAGTGAGCAGGGGCTACTCTCTAGGTGCAGTGTGTGGGCTTCTCATTGTGATGGCTTCTCTTGTTAGGGAGCATGAGCTTTAGGGCGCTGGGGCTTCAATAGGTGTGGTACGTGGGCTTAGCTGCTTCTTGGCAGGTGGGATCTTCCCTGATCAGGGATCAAACCCATGTTCCCTGCATTGAAAGGTGGATTCTCTACTGCTGGACCACCACAGAAGTCCTTTTATATTTATTATCAAAGGAAGTCTTTATCTCTTTGCTTTCGATTGACATGAAACAGCCCATCTGACATCATATCCACTTGTTTTCCTGTGTGTTCGAACAGTAAGAGAAAACATATTGGTTTCTTTTCAACTCCTATTTCCATCCATATTTCTTTCTGTGTTTGACCACATTATGTAACCACATTTGTAGATGTCTTCACTGTTTTGACAAGACTTTATTTCTTTTAGCTCTTTTCAAAATTTCTAAATATACCGACATCTTTAAACAACACTGTAAAATGATTTTATGTTAATAATTCTACCGTTCCAATGTTCTTGAAACATTTGGGAAAATGCTTGGTCCTGTCATGCCTCCAGTTTTCCTCATTTAATCTCATACACAAAGAGTTTTGAACACCTGCTAAGTGCCAATTACTGGTAGGAGACCATTTGTTTCAAACACTCATGCTTTCCCATGGAAGAGCTTGGCATGTGCTATTCTTCATGTTTCCAAAACCTTTGTCACTGTGGAAATATCATTCGTTCTCAGCCCAGAGAGGTGCTGTGAAAATGGCTTGGTCAAAATATAAAAATCACAGGCATTTTGTGCTGCTTCTGCTGCTGGGTGATTATAGGTGACTTGACCATCCATGCCTGTTCACACTGCCTTTCTAGCTTCTGAAGTTGCAGTTTCATTATATGTCTACACTGTCCAATGAAATAGTGGCTGGAGGTCCTTTTGAGTGACAGCATCCTAGTTCTATAGCAATAGCTGGTCTGATCTGAAGACTCAGCAATGATAAACCTGCGTGTAACTCTCCAGCAAAGACTGGCCCTTGAACTCTCTTTTTAGGTGCACTCTGCAGGTCAGATAGGGGACCTAGTAGTAACCAAAGAGCCAGTAGCTTGAAGAGGAGTTATTTAAGCAGCTCTCTTGACGCTACAACAATCTGGGACCCATCTGTGCTGACAATTGAAGTAATCCTTTAGTTAAAAGGAAGCTTCTTTCCCTTGTTAAAATGGCAGCTAGTTTGGGATCATTCATTTATTACCTCCTCCCTCACTCCAGCATACTCAAAAGAGATAAATGATCCCAGTCCCATGAGTGGTGAGGAGTGTGTGCTAAGTCGCTTCAGTCAAGTCTGACTCTTTGTAACCCTATGTACTGTAGTCTGCCAGGCTCCTCTGTCCATGGGACTCTCCAGGCAAGAATACTGGAATGAGTTGCCATTTTCTCCTCAAGGGGATCTTCCAGATCAGGGTTCAGTGAGTCTCCCCATTGCAGGCAGATTCTTTACTGTCTGGTGAGGAGGGAGACGGTCAAATGCTAAGATGGGACCTAAGACCCCAGCAGCAGATGAGGAATATTCCTGAAATATTGTGTGAAGATTCTTCAGATCTTGAAGTGATTAAATATCTAGTAACTATCTATTGTAAATATTTAAAGTAAATATAAGATTAATCAACAAATATATTTATAAATTATAAAAAGCAGAGACATTAGTTTGCCAACAAACATCCATCTGGTCAAAGCTATGGTTTTTCCAGTAGTCATGTATGGATGTGAGAGTTGGACTATAAGGAAAGCTGAGCACTGAAGAATTGATGCTTTTTAACTGTGGTGTTGGAGAAAACTCTTGTGAGTCCCTTGGACTGGAGGGAGATCCAACCAGTCCCTCCTAAAGGAGATCAGTTCTGAATGTTCATTGGAAGGACTGATGCTGAAGCTGAAACTCCAATACTTTGGCCACTTGATGCGAAGAACTGACTCATTGGAAAAGACCCTGATGCTGGGAAAGATTGAAGGCAGGAGGAGAAGGGGATGACAGAGGATGAGATAGTTGGATGGGATCACTGACTCGATGGACATGAGTTTGAGCAAACTCCAGGAGATGGTGAAAACAAGGAAGCCTGGCCTACTGCAGTCCATGGAGTCACAAAGAGTCGGACATGACTGAGCAACTGAACTGAACTGATAAAACTACTCATTTAGTTATATTTTAAATTCTAAATTTAAATGAGGTTATAAGTGCTGTTATGTATAAGACTCAGGAGTCATACATTTGTTTACAATAATAATATTGATGAAGGGACTTCCTTGATGGCTTTGTGGCAAAGGCTTCCGTGCTCTCAATGCAGGGGTCCTGGGTTCCATTCCTGGTCAGGGAAGTATATACCACAACTAAGAGCTCACAAACTGCAACTAAGACCCTGCACAGCCAAATAAATAAATAAATATTTAATAATAATAACATTGATGAAAAGGTGAAAGTAAAAATTATGTAGAGTGAAAAAGAATCAGAAGAGTGCTGAGACTACATGCCTCAGAGAAATGATCCCAAAAGGTTCTTAGTCACTTTATGTGTGGCTACTTTTTTGTTGTTGCTGTTGTTTAGCCTCTCAGTGGTGTCCGACTCTTTGCAACCCCATAGACTAACCCACCAGGCTCCTCTGTCCATGGGATTCTCCAGGCAAGAATACTGGAGTGGGCTGCCATTACCTTCTCTGCTGCTACTAAGTCACTTCAGTCATGTCCGACTCTGTGCGACCCCATAGACGGCAGCCCACCAGGCTCCCCCGTCCCTGGGATTCTCCAGGCAAGAACACTGGAGTGGGTTGCCATTTCCTTCTCCAATGCATGAAAGTGAAAGTGAAGTCGCTCCGTCGTGTTCCACTCCTAGCGATCCCATGGACTGCAGCCTACCAGTCTCCTCCGTCCATGGGATCTTCCAGGTAAGAGTACTGGAGTGGGTTGCCATTTCCTTCTCCATTACCTTCTCTAGTGCCACTCATAAAACATTTTAAGTAAGTATTTTTATCATGTAAGTGTTCAAACAATGAGAGAAATTTGTCGAGACCATCTTGAGAAATGCCAAAATGCTAAGAGCAGTTTTCTGTCTACACTGGCACTTTAGAAGGGTTTAGCTTCAGTTTTCCTTGTGAGTGTACTGGAAGGAAGAAGCTTCTAGGGAGCTGGACTCTCTCTGTGGAAAACTAGACATACTCCAGACAGACGGGCTTTGCTCTACATATAGAGCTGTCTCTCTGGGATTAATTTTTTAATGGGCTTTAGGACTTTTTGACAGTGTGAATTCTCATCTGTTGTTAATCACCACGCAGATTAATGTGTACTTTGACTTCAGTACCTATTTTTCATCTCTGTGAAAAACAACACAAGGGAACGTGGAGCATGAAGGATGGAGAAGGTGGAAAATATTTGGTAGGATTTCTGTGAAATTTTATAATGTGAAAAAATAACACTCCAAATGTTATTTTGAATTATCTTGTATTTGTGTTAGAAAAGGTAGAATAAAATGAGCAGATAATTTTCAGAGGACGCATTTGTGCAGTCTTGTACATCCATGAAATAATGAATATAAGTGGAATTGCTGAGAAGTCATACACTGCACTGGAATTCTGCACTCACTCCTTGATTTTTCTCCATTTTGTAGAAAACTTCTTTGCAAACAAACTGGGACAGTACTTCGTTTGGTTGGTGGTGGTTTAGTTGCTAAGTCATGTCTGACTCTTGTGACACTAGGGACTATAGCCCTCCAGGCACCTCTGTCCAGGGGATTTCCCAGGCAAGATTACTGGAGCAGGTGGCCATTTGGTTGTTTAATTTTAAAATTGGAATAAAGTGAGAAATCACTTAAACACGACAAGCTCTTGACTTGGAAAATGTACTTTAAATTAATATATAGGAGTGTACATATCTTCACAACAATTGATATCAGGACTTGAACCCACTTGACGGACATGTGTGGGTGTGTGCATGCGTATATGTTTATTTCCTTTGGATGTCAGGTATTTTTGTATAAATTATATCCAGCATTCATTATTAAGATCTTATTCAATCATTATTATCTCCATTTTCAATTTCTTTAAAAGATGTTTGGAATTTAAAGATAGGAGGAAAGCTATCTGGGAGTAGAAATATTCTAGATTTTTTAATCTAGAATTTTAATTTTTCCTCATTAACTCTCACTTAATAAGATTTTCTTTAATGAACTGTCTCTGGCAGGATTTTTTCCAAAGCATTGAACTTAGTCTCATGAAAACAAATTTCCTTCCACACGCAACTTTTATCACTTTGAATACTTATTAAAATCAAGTAATTAAAATAACAAATATACCCTCCACAAACAACCTTGGAAGAGGAAAATCAAAACTCTAAAACTATCCCTTGGTGTGAAAAGCAATGTATTGGCATGCAGTGTACTCTGACCTTCTTTGAAGGATCTGCCTGTCATTCTGGGAAATGGTTAAGTAAAGGTCACTTACAAGAGCTTTCTGTCATATGTAATACTATAATTGAAGAGGAAGACATTCATTTCTAAATGTAGTTGGTGGGGCAAACTTTATAAACCACAATATTCTAACCTCCCAACTGCAAAAGGGGAAAATCCTTCCCTTCAGATACTTTATTATTTCTTTCATTAATTAAATGCTAATAATACTGAGTGGATAAAATCAAACAGTTTTGCAAGAAGGTATGACAAGGTGGCTTAACACGCTAATTTAGGAGACTATCCATCTAATGTAATCTTGAATAGGTAGATGGTGACTTATTACTAAATGTCAATTATATTATCTCTATGGATAGATTCATCTAAGCAGTGCTCATTTTTCATTAAACTATAAATTCTTATTAATGGGAAAGCATGACTCAAATACAAGGAGAGGTTGATATGATGATATTAAAAAAAAAGAAAACTATGCTTAAATTGTGCTAACACCAATTTAGGGTAAAAATGAGGGAAAATGCCCAGAGCCATAGAGTGTTAATGGAGAATAATTTGATAATTCTTCCTCAAGGAAAGTCTAGAAATGTTCATTAAAATATCTAATAAAAATTGATAATTAAAAATGTCTAATTCTAAAAGTAGAGACAGCTTAATATCTCATTAATTTTAAAATCTGGCAAAATGTCTGAACTTTATGGCTTGATATTCCCTCTCGTGCTTTGTTGGTATTCTATTTAAATATTGTACAACTCCGGAATAATGCTTACTTTATCATCACAAACACTATTGACATGTAATAGTAGCAGAAATATAAGGGGAAGAGGAGATAAATTAATTAAAAAATCAACAGAGAGGTTTGTGTAGAGACTACATTCCTAGTTTCTGCAGCTGATTCTTCCTGCTGCTCACTCTATGCTCACTGGTATTCTGCCAGCTTCTCAAACGGCCATAATTCACTGTCAGGTGGAGTAATACAAAACCTACTTCATGGAGGATCATGTTCAGTAATTTGGAATCCAGCAGAGTCCAGAAGACAAAAAGTGTGTCACACAAAATAGATACCCAGTGATGACGGAGCATTGCTCCCAAACCCTGGACATTTCTTCCGTGATTCACCCAGCGGTATAGGCTTCACAGAGCATCCTGATCCATGCTCGGAATTCCACTTGTCACTGCCTCTGCTGCTGCTAAGTCGCTTCAGTCGTGTCCGACTCTGTGCGACCCCAACTAGTGTTGCTACTTACACTGAAACCCTAGACCATCCAGAGGGACTTTCTTTCTTAGATTCCACTCAAAACTAGCAGGTTTCCCAGACGCTTGCCATTGTCAGGCAGCACACCAAAGTTTTAGGGCCCTCACACTTTGCATGGAGGTGGTAGATACTTTTTAAAATTTCTTTTATTGGAGTATATAGTTGATTTATAATGTGGTATTAGTTTCAGGTGTGATTCAGTTATATATATATATATTCTTTTTCAGATTCTTTTCCATTATAGGTTATTACAAGATGCTAAACATAGTTCGCTATGCTGTACAGTAGGTCTTTGTTGGTTATCTAATTTATAGAGAGGAATGTGTGTATCAGTTAATCTCAAACTCCTAATTTATTCCTCCCCTCATTTCCCCTTGGTGATCATGTTTGCTTTCTATGTTTGTGAGTCTGTTTTTGTTTGGTAAATAAATTCATTTGTATTTTTTTTTAGATCCCACATGTAAGTGATATCACATGATATTTATCTTTGATTTATCTCACTTAGTGTGATAACCTCTATTCATCTGTGTTGTTGAAAAAGCATTATTTCATTATTATTATGACTAATAATCCATTCTGTGTGTATATATATACTCCACATCCTTTTTTACAATTTATTTCATTGAAGTATAGTTGATTTTCAAGGTGTTAATTTCTTCTGTATGGGAATGTAATTCAATTACACACATACACACATATACTTTTTCATATTCTTTTCCATTATAGTCTGTCACAGGATGTTGAAAACAGTTCCTTGTACCACATTTTCTTTTTCCGCTTATCTGCTGATAGATACTTATGCTGCTTCTGTGTGTGCACGTGTTAGTCGTTCAGTTGTGTCTGACTCTTTGCGACCCCATGGACTGTAGCTCACCAGGCTCCTCTGTCCATGGAATTCTCCAGGCAAGAATACTGGAGTGGGTTGCCATTCCCTTCTCCACGGGATCTTCCTTACCCAGGGATCAAACTCAAGTCTCTTACATTGTGGGCAGATTCTTTCCCGTCTGAACCACCAGGGAAGCCCAGGTTGCTTCTAGGTCTCGGTTATCGTGAGGGGTGGTAGATGTTAGTACTTCCTCCTTGTCTTCCCTGTCTGCTTCGAATGCAAAAATGTTTCAACAAGGTACCTAATATCGCTGCTATAATTTCCTACATTCTATCAGCATGGTTTCTCCAATTTAGTGTAAAAGTGTGACAGACCGTGAGATAGTGAGTGTATCACAGCATCACGTTTTAGAGACAACTCATCTGTAAATTAAGAGGGTGAAAACACTAATATTCTTGTCAGATGAAAGTCAACTTCTATTGCTTTCTAATTGTGAGAATGGAGAAGTATAAAGCATTTGTCAAATCAGAAGCTGCATACCAGGTGCAAGAGGCTTGTGGACTGTATTTTTTACATACATAACTGATGTTTTTGGTCAAAGCATGAATAGAGATTACTTCTGTGCAGAAGCTTTAACAGTCAGCCTGTAATTTGCCATTTTCTATTTTTACTACCTCCTTTTATGGTAGGATATGGAAAGATGATTTACTGGCCTGGGTTACCTGAAAGGAAGCTTTTCTATAAATGAAGGAAGGAAGGAGGGAGGAGGAAAGTGTTTCTCTAATGAGTTCAGAGGACTTGCTTCTTTGACCAATGAAGACTTAAGTGTGTGGATGTATGGATGTTTCAGAGGTGTTTGAAGATTTAGGGTGCCACTAAAACTCTGAATACTCCCAGATTTTCCCAATTTATTGCTGAGAGCCCATCTTACTCTTTATCAGTTGTAATAATAATGTTCACATAAAAGATTAGACCTGGTTTTTATTTCAATAAATGTTGTAATTCAACAGCTAACAGGCTCAATCTCAGAATGCATTTTTGATAATCTCAAAGCTGAGGCTCCATGAGTTATAGGAGTTTAGGAGCATTGTCTGAGAATTCATGAGATTTGGCCTATACTTTAAAATAACTATTCAGGTTGTGAATTTCTTCACTTTCAGATACCTAAAGTTATCCAGAAACATCCATCCTACTCTGTTACTCCCCCAATTCCTCAATTTCTTCTGAATTTTATCTTTTTACATTGCAGTAGTCAACCAGTTTTCCAGTGACTAGCCAAACAATAAGTACATGGGTCCTAAGGACCCATTTGGAAAAAAAATTTCCAAATGTGTACATGAAGGAGCATGGATTAAATAGTATGCACAGATATTTCTTATCCTTCCTCAGACATCCTAAGGAGCTAAAAGGAAAGTAGGTTCATGCTTCAAATATTGAGTGAGCGTTCCTTATGTGCCAAGACCTCTAAGGCCTGTGTTCTTAAAGATAAACATGATATTTCTCTAGGTCAATCCATAGAAAACATTTATTCTTGGTTGTGCTAATTATTTAAATATGATAATGTTTTCATTTTAGATACAGGAAAACAAATGTCACAAACCTGGACATATAAATTCCAGTAGAGATTTGGATTCAATTTGTGTGTGTTTTTAAATTTGTTTCATCTGACAATTCAAGACTTTCCATGAACCTGCAACAAGCAAAGTAAATAAATAATCGAAATAAGGAATACACTTAGAATATAAGGAAATAGATTTAGAATACAGTGAACTATGTCTCCAGAGGGCTGTATAAGATATTTCAGTGTCTATATCTTTGCAGGTTTCAAAAGTACAGTCATAGTACCATAGCCATAATTTTGCTGGAGTTTTCCTACATCAATAAAAACTTACAAGGATGAACTTTCAATTTGATTTCTCTTGGTCAGATGATCATTTCCCAAACACTTTAGCACTTCTTTATACTTTATAAGATTCATCCAATTTCCAATGAAATAACAATTTCAATGCATTTGTGAGCTGACATTTCCATCCATATGCTGAGATTTCATTTCTCCCTGACATTTAGATGTTCCTTTGGTGAGACTATATAAACAAGGCAATGGTTCACAGCCTTAATCCAGGAAGGAAGGGAAAATACTTCAGTGAAGTAAAGGTCATTACCTTTAAGTTAAAATGTGTTATACTGAGCTTAATTTTGCAGAAATCTGTGGTTTTCAAAATGCCTTTCTACATTTCAGATAAAGCAACAAACCAGAGTAGAGAGCTTTCCAAGTGCCAGGTACTCTGCCAGGTATCGGCTTTGCTCACAGAACTGCATGATGCAACTCCAATCCTCCTTCCCATTCCCTTACCACCAAACTAGAAAATTCCCTTGATTACTGTGAAAAGTTTACAATGGGAAAGGCTGGAGCAGGGACACAAGTATAACCGGGAACAAATTATAATGGTTGGTATCAATGTGGTAATAATAAAAATAAATGGAAGGGGATAGATTCAAGAAATATTTAAGAGAGATGATAGCCATTGAATTTATTCTGGAAATTTGTGTAAGAGGCAGGAATAAGTCTAGACTAAATCTCAAGTCCGGAGAAGGCAATGGCAAGCCACTCCAGTACTCTTGCCTAGAAAATCCCATGGACAGAGGAGCCTGGTGGGCTACAGTCCATGGGGTCCCTACTAGTCGGACAAGACTGAGCAACTTCACTTTCACTTTTCACTTTCACACGTTGGAGAAGGAAATGGCAACCCACTCCAGTGTTCTTGCCTGGAGAATCCCAGGGATGGCGGAGCCTAGTGGGCTGCCGTCCATGGGGTCGCACAGAGTCGGACACGACTGAAGTGACTTAGCAGCAGCAAATCTCAAGTCAGTTTTGTTTGTTGTGTAGAGTTTGCAAATGGGTTAAAAATTATGCCATTTCTTATTCATCTTGAGGCAGAATAAGTTTGAAGGATAGTCAAGAAGATATGCCTAGATAGCATCTGGGCCACAATCAGAAGAGAAACTCCACTGGAAAAAACCTTTGTGAGCAATTAACATGTAATGAAAGTGTATGGATCACCCCAGGGGATCTCATGTATTGATAGTGAGGAGACGTCAGAAAAGACCTCAGTGCCTATAAAAATTCCTGACACAGACATAGCTGTTAGATAGCAAGTGTATGAAATAATTAACTTACAAAAGAATGAATAGATGTGGAGAGAGGTATAAATAGATATAGATAGAATCTTATCTATCAAATAGATATAAAATAGATATATAAATATATAAATAGATATAAAAGCCAGCAATGATTATTCCATGTGTTATGAATAAAGTTCCATGGAAGTAAAATGAAATTTCATCTACAGTAATTCATTAAACTTTGCAATAAATACGTGGATTAGGCATGGGAAATGTTATTTTTCTTTTAATCACAGGATACTTGAGGCTAAGAAGGGTGCTTTTGTCCATGACTACAAGGATGCAATTCATAATGATAGAACCAGGAGTAGAGCAAGGTTTTTAATACTTTAAATGAGGAGTTGTCAAAACGCAGGTTTTATGTGTGATGTTGGAATCAGAAGAGGGGATGAGGGTAGAGGAAGGAGAACTTGCTCCTTGAACTCTGATGCAAAATCACAAGAGTTTGGGGGCTGCTTTGCAAATTGAAACCATCTGAAGGAAGTGGAAGAGGATTAGGGAACAGTGGACCTTTTCTGCCTTTCTCAAAGCCAATTGTGTCCCTTTCTCTGTTGCCCAACAGAGGCCCCAGAATGGACTCCTTTCCTGCTAAATTTACAAAGCCCTGGGTCTGTGTTCCGTCAGTGCTAACACAACAAGGTTTGTGTTAATAATCCTGTTCCCCAAATGCATGACCCCAAATTCCTTTTAGATATTCAGGTTGTTGGTGGAAATTTTGTTTGAAATTAAAATGCATTGCAAAGCAAGCTCCCCTTTGCCCTCTAACATCAGAAAGCCTTTCTAGAGAGGCTTGCATCCTCTGAGTTGCACGATGGGTGTTTAATATGCCAGAAAGTCAAATATTCTCAATGAAAAGATAGTTATTCTTTTTTCATCTATCAACTTGAAACTCATTTTCAAATGTTTCTTTTGCTTGTACATGTTTGTGCCTCTCTTCACCTAGCTGAAGAATGTGGGGTTAGGTGAAGAAAAAGAAGTGATCTCTCTCTTGGTGTAATTAATCAGTCAGCCCAAGGGACCTCTAACGGGTAAGGTCATATGGGACTTCAAAGCATCTTTCTCTTCTGTTCTTGGTGGGCATTCCGTTTTTATAGTGATCAGAACCAATGTTTCCATCCCAATGACTCTCAATGTGAAGTCATTATGTTTTCAAAAGAGACTAAGATTGCCTTTCAGGGATCCTTCCGTTCCGTTCGTTCTGTTCCGTTGCTCAGTCGTGTCCGACTCTGCGACCCATGGACTGTAGCCTACCAGGCTTCTCCGTCCATGGGATTCTCCAGGCAAGAATACTGGAGTGGGTTAGCCGTTTCCTTCTCCAGGGGATCTTCCCGACCCAGGGATCGAACCCGGGTCTCCCGCATTGGAGGCAGACGCTTTAACCTCTGAGCCACCAGGGAAGCCCTTAGGGAGGGAATTTCAAGCAAAAAATCAACCCAGTAATGTTAACTTCACAATAAACTATTGCCCCGGATGTGGGGGGAAGGGGCACTGTCAGACACTGTTCTAGAGGTCCAGGCCAAGGGAGGAAATGCTCGACTTAGGGAACCATTCCCACCTACCCAGAACCAGATATTATGCGATGATTGTTCAGGGTCCTCAGCTACCATTATGTTCTTTCAGAATGTCCTCTTCCCTTTTATCTAGATCTTGGTGCGACAAAGAAATATCTGATTTATTATTTTACCTCCTGGATTGACTTACTAGGAGAAAAGCTTTCTTGAGCAAATGATTCAGACCAGTTGCCTTAATAGTTACATCCTCCCGTGTAAGTTATTGTATACTCTTGATTTATTCATGACCATTGTGATTAGTTTCATAGCAACAAGTTCTGAGTCTAACAGATGCTGTTCAGTTCAGTTCAGTTCAGTCGCTCAGTCGTGTCCGACTCTCCGCGACCCCATGAATCACAGCAGGCCAGGCCTCCCTGTCCATCACCAACTCCCGGAGTACACTCAAACTCATGTCCACAGAGTCGGTGATGGCATCCAGCCATCTCATTCTCCGTCGTCCCCTTCTCCTCCCGCCCCCAACCTTTCCCAGCATCAGAATCTTTTCCAGTGAGTCAACTCGTCGCATGAGGTGGCCAAAGTATTGCAGTTTCAGCTTTAGCATCAGTCCCTCCAGTGAACACCCAGGATTGATCTCCTTTAGAATGGACTGGTTGGATCTCCTTGCAGTATAAGGGACTCTCAAGAGTCTTCTCCAACACCACAGTTCAAAAGCATCGATTCTTCGGCGATCAGCTTTCTTCACAGTCCAACTCTCACATCCATACATGACCACGGGAAAAACCATAGCCTTGACTAGATGGACCTTGGTTGGCAAAGTAATGTCTCTGCTTTTTAATATACTATCAAGGTTGGTCATAACTTTCCTTCCAAGGAGCAAGCGTCTTTTAATTTCATGGCTGCAATCAGCATCTGCAGTGATTTTGGAGCCCAAAAAAATAAAGTCTGACACTGTTTCCACTGTTTTTCCATCTATTTCCCATGAAGTGATGGGACCAGATGCCATGATCTTTGTTTTCTGAATGTTGAACTTCAAGCCAACCTTTTCACTCTCCTCTTTCAGATGCTGGGTAAACTGGTAAAACAGTTTTCTTAGCCACTAAATCAGTGAGCCAAACCTGGATCTTGGGCCTTCATCCAGGAGTAGCAGAATTCTTTGTTGCAAAGACAATGAATCTTAGAGCCAAACAATCATAGTTTGAGCTCTGTTTTTCACTTGGCAGAAAGTTATTTAATCTCAGGATTCTGAAGTTTCCCATTTAACAAGTGGGAATAATATCAACACTGAAAGTTTCATATAAGATTAGAGGTAATGACCTGAAACCATAAAACTTGTAGAGAAAAAACTTAGGCAATAAGCTCTTTGACATTGGTCTTGGCAATTTTTTTTTTTTTTGCTTTGATGCCAAAAGCAAAGGCAACAAAAGCAAAAATGACCAAGTGGGGCTACCTCCAATTAAAAACTTCTGCACAGCAAAGGAAATCATTAACAAAATAAAAAGATGATCTGCTGAATGGGAGAAATATTTGCTAATCATATGTCTAGTAAGAGGCTAATATCCAAAATATGTAAACAACCTAATGACCAAAAAATGCAACTTGCTTAGAAATAGGCAAAGGATCTGAATACTTATTTTTCCAAAGAAGACATACAGATGGACAACAGGTCCGTGAAAAGATGCTCAACATCACTAATCATCAGGCAAATGCAAATCAAAAACAAGCTATCACCTCACATCTGTTAGAATGTGTTAGGGCTCCCCAGGTGGTGCTAGTGGTAAAGAATCTGCCTGCAATGCAGGAGCCACAGGAGACTCAGTTTCGATCCCTGGGTCATGAAGACCCCCTAGAGAAGGAAATAGCAACGCGCTCCAGTTTTCTAGCCTAGACAGAGAAGCCTGGTGGGCTACAGTCCATGGGGTTGCAAAGAGTCAGACATGACTGGCTACTATAGAAAGACAAAAATAAGTGTTGATGAGGATGTTGAGAAAAAGAAAAACTTGTATGCTGTTGGTAGGAATGTAAATTGGTGCTGCCACCATGAAAAACAATATATGGTTTCCTCAAAAATTAAAAATAGAACTTTTATATGATCCAGAAATTCTACTCTTGAGTTTTTATCCAAAGATGGTAAAAACACTAGCTAAAAATGTCATAAGCACCCCCATATTAATTGAGGCATTATTTACAATAGTCAAGATACAGAAACAACTTGGGTATCTGACAGATGAATAAAGAAAATGTGACACATGCACATACACACACACACAAGACACACACGAATATTACTCAGCCATAAAGAAAATGAAATCTTGCCATTTGCGACAAGATGGATGGACCTGGAGAATATTACGTTTAGTGAAGTACATCAGACAGAAAGACAAATACTGTACTATCAAACTTATTTGTTATTGTTTAGCCATTAAGTTGTGTCCAGTTCTTTTGCAACCCCATAAACTATATCCCTGCCAGACTCCTCCATCCATGGAATCTTCCCGGCAAGAATACTGGAGTGGGTTATCATTTCCTTCTCCAGGAGATCTTCCTGATTCAGGGATAGAACCCGTGTCTCCTGCATTGGCAGGCTAATTCTTTACCACTGAGCCACCTGAGAAACCCATCTCACTTATATGTGTAATGCAAAACAAAAACAAGTTCATTAGAAAACAGATTGGTGGTTGCCAACAGCTGGGGTGTGGGAGCGGGGTGAATTGGGTGAAGGAAGCAAAAAGGCACAAACTCATAGTTATAAAAGAAATGTTATGCATATGTATGGCTGAGTCCCTTCACTGTTCACTTGAAACTACCAGAAGATTGTTCATCAGCTATACCACAATATAAAACAAAAAGTTTAAAGTTTGGGGTAAAAAAAGTGTTATGGTTGTACTGTACAGAACGAAAACTATAGTGAATAATACTATATTGCACATTTGAAAGTTGCTAAGACTCAGGGAACTCAAACCAGGGTTCTGTAACAATGTAGAGTGGTGAGAAAGGATGGGAAGTGAGAGAGAAGTTCAAGGGGAAGGGATATATGTTCACCTATGCCTAATTCACACTGATGTATGGCAGAAATCAAGTCTTGTGTTTGAGTCTCCTGCAGAGGTTTGGGTCAGCAGTAGCCTGCCACAGGGGCAGGGGCTCTGGGTACAGCAGACCTGTGGCATTAGCCCTCTTGGAGGAGGGCACCTTTAACCCCACCATAGAGCCACTGAATGCTGCTGCTGCTGCTGCTAAGTCACTTCAGTCGTGTCCGACTCTGTGTGACCCCATAGAGGGCAGCCCACCAGGCTCCCCCATCCCTGGGATTCTCCAGGCAAGAATAGACAACCCAAAAACTGCAGAACAATTATACCAAAGAAATTGTCACACTGTTAAGAAAATTCCAGGACCCACAATAGATTTCCCAACCTGGGGAGCTGACAAAGGGACTGAGAACCCCCAGGGAATCTGACTTTGGAGGCAAGTGGGATTTGATTACAGAACTTGCACAGGACTGGGGAAACGGGCTCTTGGAGGGTACAAACAAAACCTTATATGTACCAGAACCCAGGAGAAAGGAGAAGTGAACCCACAAGAGACTGACCCAGACTTGCCTGTGAGTGTCCCGGAGTCTCTGGCAGAGGCGTGGGTCGGTGGGGGCCTGCTGAAGGGTCGGGGGCACTGACTTAGGCCTGCATGGTACCTTTTGAAGGAAGTCCCTATTATCTTCATTACCTCCACCATAATTTGGTCTAGGGTCAAACAACAGGGAGGGAACACAGCCCCATCCATCAACAGAAAGTTGGATTAAAGATTTACTGAGCATGGCCCTGCCCATCAGAACAAGATCCAGTTTCCCCATCAGTCTCTCCCATCAGGGAGCTTCCATAAGCCTCTTATCTTTTTCCATCAGAGGGCAGACAGAATGAAAATCAAATCACAGAAAACTAACTAAAATGATCACATGAACCACAGCCTTGTCTAACTCAATGAAACTGTGAGCCATGCCATGTAGGGCCACCCAAGACAGACGGGTCATGGTGTAGAGTTCTGACAAAATGTGGTCCACTGGAGAAGGGATTTCAGGATTCTTGCCTTGAGAACCCCATGAACAGTATGAAAAGGCAAAAACATAGGATACTGAATGAGGAACTCCCCAGGTCGGTAGGTGCCCAATATGCTACTGGAGATCAGTGGAGAAATAACTCTAGAAAAAATGAACAGATGGAGAAAAGCAAAAACACCACCCAGTTGTGGATGGGACTGGTGATAGAAGTAAAGTCTGATGCTGTAAAGAGTAAAATTGCATAGGAACCTGGAATGTTAGGTCCGCGAATAAAAGCAAACTAGGAGTGGTCAAACAGGAGATGGCAAGAGTGAACATAGACGTTTTAGGAAACAGTGAACTAAAATGGACTGGAACAGGCGAATTTAATTCAGATGTCCATTGTATCTACTACTATGGGCAAGAATCTCTTAGAATAAATGGAGCAGCCATCATAATCAACAAAAGAGTCCAAAATGAAGTACTTGGATGCAATCTCAGAAATGACAAAATGATCTCTGTTCATTTCCAAAGCAAACCATTCAATATCACAGTATTCCAAGTCTATGCCCCAGCCACTGATGCTGAAGAAACCAAAGTTAAATGGTTCTGTGAAGACCTACAAGACCTTCTAGAACTAACACCTAAAAAAGATGTCCTTTTCATCATAGGAGACTAGAATGCAAGGTAGGAAGTCAAGAGATACCTGGAATAGCAGGCAAATTTGGCCTTGAAGTACAAAATGAAGAAGGGCAAAGGTTAACAGAGTTTTGCCATGAGAATTCACTGGTCATAGCAAACACCCTCTTCCAACAACACAAGAGAGGACTCTACACATGGACATCACCAGATGGTCAATACCAAAATCAGATTGATTATATTTTTTGCAGCCAAAGATGGAGAAGCTCTACAGAGTCAGCAGAAACAAGACTGGGAGCTGACTGTGGCTCAGATCGTGAACTCCTTATTGCAAAATTCAGACTTAAATTGAAGAAAGTAGGGAAAACCACTAGGCCATTCAGGTATGACCTAAATCAAATCCCTTACGATTATACAGTGCAAGTGACAAATATTCAAAGGATTAGCTCTGATAGACAGAGTGCCTGAAGAACTATGGACAGAGGTTCATGACTTTGTACAGGAGGCAGTGATCAAGACTATCCCCAAGAAAAAGAAATGCAAAAAGGCAAAACGGTTGTCTGAGTAGGCCTTATAAATAGCTGAGAAAAGAAGAGAAGCTAAAGGCAAAGGAGAAAAGGAAAGATAAACCCATTTGAATGTAGATTTCCAAAGAATAGCAAGGAGAGATAAGAAAGGCTTCCTCAGTGATCAGTGCAAAGAAATAGAGGAAAACAATACAATGGGAAAGACTAGAGATCTCTTCAAGAAAATTAGAGATACCAAGAGAATATTTCATGCAAAGATGGGCACAATAAAGGACAGAAGCAGTATGGAATTAAAAGAAGCAAAAGATACTAATTAGAGGTGCCAAAAATACACAGAAGAACTATATGATAAAGATGTTCATGACCCAGATAACCACAATGGTGTGATCACTCAGCTAGAGCCGAACATCCTGGAGTGCAAAGTCAAGTGGACCTTAGGAAGAATCACTGTGAACAGAGCTAGTGGAGGTGATGGAATTCCATTTGGCTATTTAAAATCCTAAAAGATGTTGCTGTGAAAGTGTTGAACTCAACATGCCAGCAAATTTGGAAAACTCAGCAGTGACCACAGGACTGGAAAAGGTCAGTTTTCATTCCAATCCCAAAGAAGGATAATGCCAAAGAAAGTTCAAACTACCGCACAATTGCACGCATCTCACATGCTAGCAAAGTAATGCTCAAAATTCTCCAAGCCAGGCTTCAATACTATGTAAACCATGAACTTCCAGATGTTCAAGGTGGATTTAGAAAAGGCAGAGGAACCAGAGATCAAATTATCAACACCCGTTGGGTCATCTAAAAAGCAAGAGAATTCCAGAAAAACATCTATTCTGCTTTATTGACTACATCAAAGCCTTTGACTGTGTGGATCACAACAAACTGTGGAAAATTCTTCAGGAGATGGGAAAGCCAGATCACCTTGCCTGCCTCCTGAGAAATCTGTATGCAGGTCAGGAAGCAACAGTTAGAACTGGACAGGGAACAGCAGACTGGTTCCAAATAGGAAAATAAGTACATCAGGGCTGTATATTGTCACCCTGCTTATTTAACATATGCAGAGTAAGTTCATGCGAAATGCCAGGCTGGATGAAGCACAAGAAATATTGCCGAGAGAAATATTTACAACCTCAGAGGCACAGATGACACCACCGTTATGGCATAAAGTGAAGAACTAAAGAGTCTCTTGATGAAAGTGAAAGAGGAGAGTGAAAAAGCTGCCTTAAAACTCAACATTCAAAAAACTAAGATCATGGCATCCAGTCCCATCACTTCATGGCAAATAGATGGGGAAACAATGGAAACAGTGACAAACTTTATTTTCTTGGGCTCCAAAATCACTGCAGATGGTGACTGCAGCCTTAAAATTAAAAGACACTTACTCCTTGAAAGAAAAGCTATGACAAACCTAGACAGCATATTTAAAAACAGAGATATTACCTTACTAACAAAGGTCTATCCAGTCAAAGCTATGGGTTTCCCAGTAGTTGTGTATGGATGTGAGAGTTGGACTATAAACAAAGCTGAGCACTGAAGAATTGATGCTTTTGAACTGTGGTGTTGGAGAAGATTCTTGAGAGTCCCTTGGACTGCAAGGAGATCCAATCAGTCAATCCTAAAAGAAACAGTCCTGAATATTCACTGGAAGTTCTGATGCTGAAGCTGAAAATCCCATACTTTGGCCACTGATGTGAAGAACTGACTCATCTGAAAAGACCCTGATGCTGGGAAAGATTGAAGGCAGGAGAAGGGGATGACAGAGGATGAGATGGTTGGATGGCATCACCGACCTGATGAACATGATTTTGAGGAAGCTCTGGGAGTTGGTGATAGAAAGGGAAGCCTGGTGTGCTGCAGTCGATGGGGTCACAAAAAGCTGGACATGACTGAATGACTGACTTGAACTGAACTGGGACTTCCATGGTAGTCTAGTGGTTAAAACTCTGTGCTCCTATTGCAGGGGGCGTAGGTTCTATCCCTGGTTAGAGAACTAAGGTTCTATCCCTTCATGCAATGTGCCCAAAATAAAATAAAAGACAGACTGCCTCACTCCAAAATCCCTGTTGTTCCAACTCATCTAAGGCATTCTAAATGTGTTAGAAATAAGCAGTGACCCTCCAATCCTGATAAAAGAGAAAGTAAAAGTTGCTCACTCGTGTCCAATGCTTTATAACCCCATGGACTGTAGCCTTCCGGGCTCCTCTGTCCATGGAATTCTCCAGGCAAGGATATTGGAGTGGGTAGCAGTTCCCTTCTCCAGAGGATCTTCCTGACCCAGGAATTGAACGCACGTTTTTCACATTGCCAGTGGATTCCTTACCATCTGAGCCACCAGGGAAGCCCAAGAAGACTGGAATGGATAGCCTATCCCTTCTTCAGGGCAACTTCCCAACCCAGGAATCGAACCGGGGCATCCTGCTTTGCAGGCAGATTCTTTACCAGCTGAACTACCAGGGAAGCCCCCTATCCTGATGGAGGGAGCAAATATCTAGAAAGCTGACCTCAAGTGAAGTTCACAAATTAATTATAGCGATTGTCATTGAAAGCAGATATAAGCATTATCATACCAAGTAAGCAACTGTGGTAATTACCAGGTTCTCCAGGGAGGCTGCTCCGCCAAGCCCACAGTTTCATGAATAACTGCAAGAACAGGCATTATCTCTTCTCTTCTGAAGAGTGACAGAGGTCCAGGACAAAGGAGGCCGTGCACTGATGTCATGAGGGCTGCCACACCCGCTTACCTGCCCCTGGGAAGGATGATGAGGCCCACTGCACAGTACTGTAGAGGCAATGGCATCTGTTTTATTCAATCTTTCCTGGCACCCCTCCCCCAAAAGAGAGGCAGCTCTTTGTTGTGCTGTGTTTATTTTGGTCCTTCTCATCTCATTAATGATGGGTCTATTTAAAAAGAATTTATTACCTTTTCCAAAGGTGTTAGAATTGACTCTGATTAAGTCTGCTTTTTCCCTCCTAAGGGAGGAACATCCTTCTTGTTAACCCTGGGGCATAAACTATCTAATCCTAAAGAAAATAATTTACCAGTTTGCTCACTCCTGGTGCACATCTTACAGGGATCATAAACTATAGGAGCAAATATTCTCAATATTGGCTATAGAGTATTTTTATGGGTTGAAATATGTTCCTCACAAAGATAAAGTCCCAACCCTTGGTACCTGTGACTATGACCTTACTTGGAAATGAGGTTATTGAAGATAGAATTAAGCTTAGATGAGATTGCAGTGAATTAGGGTGGGTGCTCATCCAGTAAGACTACTGTGCTTTATAGGAAGCAGTGAAGAGACACAGATATGGGTACACAGGTTGGGGGAACCCAGGAGTTGTTCCAATCAGCTTTGGCGAGATATGCAAACATGGGAATGACCATGATAAAGACGTCCCACAGCAGTAGGAGACAGGATGCCCTGCATGGGTAAGCAGCTCTGTTGTTAGGAGACAGAAAGGGCAAGGGGAAAATGTGGCCACCACTAGAAGCCGGGAAGAGACAAGGAAAGGCCCAGCACAGGGTCTTAGGAAGCATGATGCTACAGACACCGTGACTTTAGACTTTCAACCTCTGAACCGACAGAATGAATGTGTGTTGTTTAAGCCACCTAGTTTGTGATGCGTTCTTTATGACAGCCCCAGGAAACTAATATGAGCACTGAATGTACGGTCAGGTTATCTTAGTCTGCAGATGTTTACTAACAGTGGCCACTTCAATGTCTTTGAAGTTGAAAATAGCTTTAAAGGCCCTTTGTCGCTCTGTAGCTCATGGGAGTTTTGCTAACATAGTGGAAAGAGGACCATAATCCTGGACACGGCCCCAGAATTCTTGTCTCTAATGGATCCAGCAGCTTCTATGCACAAGCCTGGCATCTGAGCCCAGTTCAATGTATTTTAGTTTCTGTACAATAAGGGGATCAGAATGAATGAATCCGAAGATCTTGAGATGTTCATAATTCTATAAAACAACAAAAAAAAGAGTCCTAGACGTTGCCCAAAGTGGAGTGTGGTTGACTTGGCCTGCATTCCCTGAGGAGCCTGCGGTCAGGGTTTCCCTGGGATCTCTTCATTAGCGGGGAGGAATGAGGGATGATGCCTTGGGGCAGCAAGGAGTGGGGATGCACTGAGGATGGGGGACTGAACTGGAAGCTACCAAGTGCTCTATCCTGTGACTCTGAGAAGCCATTCAACCAAGTCTTGGACAGTGTATCTGGGGAAAGAAAGGGGAACAATTTGTCACCTAGCTGCTGCCCTCTAGTAAGCAGAACTTGACCTGTTAGAGCACTATGCCCTTGCAGTTTAGAGTTCTGGATGCATTTGAACTGATATCCCAAGCCATGGTGTCAAAAGGGGAGCCCTAGTAGAGAAGGCTGGAGGAACAAGGCGGGCACCATCCTAGCTGAAGTCAGCTTGAGCATGTGGGAAGCAAGTTGGGGTACATGAAATGCTGATCACAAGAGCAATGGCTGCAGCGGGGGCTTAAAATGCTGACTAGGTATAAAGGACATATCTGACACTGTGGTTCCTGGAAAACCTAGAACTGATATGATGATACAGCTGCTACAGGATAACAATCAGCATTATTGAGCATTTTACCATGGACCAGCAACTGCATTATGTCCTACGCATCAGTGCTTCTCAAACTGCAGTCAAGGACCAAGTCTATTGCTTTTTTCCACCAATTCTTTTGTTAAATACAATTAAAAGGAATTCCTAAAGATTAACTGAAATAAAAAGTGGGCATTCAAAATTCATGTTCATTTAAAAAATGATCTGATTCAACAAACATAAAATCACTTTGTCAAATTGCCATAAACGTTTCTGAGCACTCTCAGCTTCTCTATTCATGTCATCGTGAACTGCTAACAATCAGGCTGTGGATTGCACTCGGGAATGCCCTTCTCTGTCTGTATTGTATCATTTGATTTTTCAACAACCTTATGGGCAGAGAGCTTATGATTATCCCCATTTCACAGGTGAGACAACTGAGGTTTATTCAAGTTAAATAACTATCTACTCTCTCACAGCTTGTAGGAGGTGAAACCAAGTCAGCCTGACTCTTAATGCCACACTGTGAACCTATTTCCTGTGCTACCTTCTCCAGTGGTTTGAAGGAGAATAGTTTCTGGTTGGCAGATTTAAAACAAAAGGAATTCCTTTGATTTTTAACTTTTATTATTCATTTGCCAAAGTTTGAAGACATATGCTTATGTATGTTATATATATATACACACACACACACTTATATACATACACACACACATATATACCACATGATTAATACAATCAAACTAATTAACATATGCTCATATATGCATATATATATATATATATCCCCTCCTGCATGCATTCCTTTATTTAGAATATTGAAAATGTGTATGTGGTACTTTGTTTTTTACTTCCTGGATAAGTAATACTTTGGAATCTGTGTGATTTCTTAAAAAGTCTTTCAATCTTTCTGTGTACCCGGTTTCTTTTTTATTTTTTATTATTTATTTATTTGGCTGTGCTGGGTCTTAGTTGTGGCATGTGGGATCTAGTTCCCCAACCAGGGATTGAACCTGGACCCCTTGCTTTGGGAGTGTGGAGCCTTAGCGAAGATTTAGGGACGTCCCTGGAACCTGTGTGGTTGCTAAACTGCTCAGCATTCTGTCTCACACTAAGAAGGAGTTTCAATTTCCTAATCCTGGCAGGTCTTCTGAACTGATTTGAATACGGCGTTAGCCTCCATCGTCAACACTGATTACTATTTACTAAGGAATCACATGATGCGGTGTAATCAGAGACACTTGACAGAGCTTATTCTCTGCTAGGAGGCAGGAGGCAAAAGTGTGAATTAACTCCTTTTCACAGGTATGTAGATGCCCGCCCATCCCCCCTTGCCTCCCAGGAATACTGCCAATGCAGAATGCCCTGAAATCCTGATCTATTAGCGCTGAGTCACATTATAAAGCTGACACAAATACAAATGATAGGGTGCAGTGGGTACCTCTTGGTATTAATGTCAAGAGCTCGGGCAGTCACATGAAAACAAAGGATCAAGCACTTCTCTTTTAGGAATCTTGTTCCATCACTCTTCATGCTAGCATTCACCTGCAGAAAAATGAGATTTGGAATTAAGGCTTGAATGATGCCCTGGAGGGTGGTCAGTAGAGAGCGAAACACCTTCCCTTTAGAAAGACCTGGAAGCCCAGGCTGCAATCACTGCCCTAAACTGCTCTCTGTTTGTTGGTTGGGTTTGTTGTTGTTATGGTTTCTAATAGTTCTGAGCCTTTTGGCCTTTTCAAATTGCATGGGTTTATCCTGCAGTTTAAAGAACGCATGCATATCTGAATGCATAAAACACACTTATTGGGGAGTTGTCATCTATTTAATGGGATAAGTCTTTTTTCTTCATCTTTAAAAGATATAATTGACAAATAAAGATTGTATATATTTAAGGTGTAGTATCTGATGTTTTAATATATGTGTACATTGTTAAATGATCAGCACAACCAAGCAAATTAACAAATCCATCATCTGACTTACTTGCTTTTTTTGTGGTGAGAACACTTGGGATCTACTCCCCTAGAAATTTCAAGTGTACAGTACATTATAACTACAGTCTCGTTACTATCCATAAGATCTCCAGACATAGCCATCTTGCATAATTGAAACTTTGTGCCCACTGAGCAATATCCTCTCATTTCCTCCACCCCCAGGCCCTGACAACCACCATTCTGTACTCCACTTCTACTGCTAAGTTGCTTCAGTCCTATCTGAATTTGCGACCCTATGGACTGTAGTCCGCTAGGATCCTCTGACCGTGGGATTCTCCAGGAAAGAATACTGGAGTGGGGAGTGGGTTGCCATGCCTTCTTGACTATTTTAGATTCCTCACATAAATAAAATTATGCAGTATTTTTCTTTCTATTTCAGACTATTTCACTTAGCGTGTCTTCCAGGTTCATTCATGTTGTCACAAAATACATTAGAACCTTCTTTAAGGCTAAATAATATTCCAGTGTGTGTGTGTTATATTTTATTTATTCTTAATTTTTCCAACAGGTCAAGAAGCAACAGTTAACACAAGACATGAGACAACAGACTGGTTCAAAATTGGGAAAAGAGTACCTGCTTATTTAACTTCTATGCACAGTACATCACGAGAAGTGCTCGACTGGATGAACTGTAGCCTGGAATCAAGATTGCTGGGAGAAATATCAATAAACTCAGATATGCAGATGTCACCACCCTTATGGCAGAAAGCAAAGAGGAACTAAAGACCCTCTTGATGAGGATGGAAAAGGAGAGTGAAAAAGTGGCTTAAAATTCAACATTCAAAAAACTAAGATCATGGCATCCAGTCCCATCACTTCATGGTTAACAAAAGGGGAAAAAGTAGAAGCAGTGACAGATTTCTTTTCTTAGTTTTCAAAATCACAGCAGACAGTGACTGCAGCCATGTAATTAAAAGATGCTTGCTCCTTGAAAGGAAAGCTATGACAAACCTAGATGGCATATTAAAAAGCAGAGGCATCATTTTGAAGACAAAGGTCCAAATAACCAAAGCTATGGTTTTTCTGGTAGACATGTACAGTTGGAAGAGGTGGACCATAAAGAAGGCTGAGTGCTGAAGAACTGATGCTTTTGAACTGTGGTGCTAGAGAAGACTCTTGGAGTCCCTTGGACTGCAGAGATCAAACCAGTCAATCCTAAAGGAAATCAATTCTGAATATTCATTGGAAAGACTGATGGTAAGGCTCCAATAGTTTGGCCACCGGATGCAAAGCATAAACTCATTGGAAAAAACCCTGGTGCTAGGAAAAATTGAAGGCAAAAGGACAAGGGGGCAGCAGAGGATGAAATGGTTAGATAGAATCACCAACTCAATGGACATGAATTTGGGTAAATGCTGGGAGACAGTGAAGAACAGGGAAGCCAGGGAAGCCTGGCGTCGGCAGTCCACAGGGTCACAGAGTCAGACATGACTTAGTGACTGAATAACAAACAACAATTTTTTGCAAACACATTGACTTGGTTTTCTTGAGGAGTGACGAAGAATATCAGATTTAATACAGGGAAATACACATCTCAGGCCCAATGTAAAATGAACTCATGGTACTATGCATGACACACTAAAGAGTAAATACTGAACAAACTTTGCATGACAATCATGATGGCAGCCGAAACTGATTGAGGACTTGCCATGGCCATGCATGTGCTCGGGGCTTTGCATGGATTAGCATCAGTGGGACCACACATGGCCTTTGAGATGGATCAGAAATATAATCAGCCTCTCTTAATCAATGATATAATTACAAATAATTTCTAGCACATGAGCAGTGTGTAACATAAGCATTCAGATCAGTTCAGTCGATCAGTCGTGTCCGACTCTCCACGACCCCATGAATCACAGCACGCCAGGCCTCCCTGTCCATCACCAACTCCCGTAGTTCACTCAAACTCATGTCCACAGAGTCGGTGATGCCATCCAGCCATCTCATTCTCTGTCGTCCCCGTCTCCTTCCTCCCCCAATCCTTCCCAGCATCAGTCTTTGGAAAAATATCTTTATGTAGGCCATGGAGAAGAGAAGTGTAAAATGAGTGAGATTGTGGTCTCTGGAGTCGGACTCCCATACTCCAGGTCTGGCAATTCTGCACCAGTTTTGCCCCATCCACCCTTTTTCTTATCCTTATTCCTACTCAGTCATGTCCAACTCTGTGACCCCATGGACTGTAACTTGCCAGCTCCTCTGTCCATGGAATTTTCCAGGCAAGAATACTGGAGTGAGTTGCCATTTCCTTCTCCAGGGAATCTTCCTGATCCAAGGATCAAACCTCCGTTTCTTGAATTGGCAGGAGGATTCTTTACCAATTGTACCACATCTATAAAACGAGGAAAGAAATGTTTTAGAGGATAAAACAAGCTAATAGGTGCAAAATATTTAGAACAATTCTTGGCTTATTGTCTTTGCAAAATGAATGTTAGCTCACAGCTACATGTTTTAGTAAAGAAGTGTAGATCAGATGGGAACTCTTGATTTTGCACGTTTCACTCCACTTGCATTGCTGTAATAATCTCTACTTGGCCATTATGTATTGTTTTTAAATGTACTGCTGCAATCTGTTAATATTTATATTAACAAAAATACAAATATCACATATTTCATGATTTTCTGTTTTATAGTATGATATTTATAATACTTATTTTAAAATGTTTCTATATTTTTCTGTATGTACCTTTCGTCATGCTTTGGTAAAAATGAAATGCCAGTTTATTTTTTTATTTTTTGGTTTTATTTTTATTTATTTTTTTAATTGGAGGCTAATTACTTTTAATAAGAAATATTTGGAATCTTTTCTTCATCTATGGCTGTAGAATAATTTAAATGCTGTTATTACTATTTACTATTTAAAGGTTGGTATAATCCTCCTGATTTTTCCCCAGGGCAATTTTTGACTCCTTTTATCTGTGTATATTTTAGAAATTGAACTTATGTTTTGTAGCCCTTCTATAGAAAGATTTAGTAATGTTACTAAACATTTTCCATTTCATGACTGTTTTAAAATCTGTTTGTTAAAGTTGAACAGTACCATTTTTATGATTCTTTTGACTTCTCCTTCTCTTATTACCTCCTATTTTTTTATTTCGTGTATTTATTTTTTATCTTGATGGGTTAGCGGATAATCTATTGAAGTCAACTTCAGCATTGCTAGTTTTATTTCTTTTTAAGACTGACTTCTAATGTTTTAATTCCTTAATTGTTTTTATTATTCCCTCTGCCTTCCTTCAGTTCATTTTGTTGTTTTTTTCTAACTTTTCACTTCAGATGTTTAGACTTTTGTGTTTAGTGGTAAACACAGTGAGGCATATGAGTTTTCTCTGAGCTCTACTTGTCTCCCACATGCTGTATAAATTTTCATAATTTTCTAGATAACCTGTGACTATGCACTATATATTTTCAGGGTACCAAGAATTCATTAAGATATCATTTATAAACTTCAAAACTGATAGAGTATTTGTTTTGTGATTATAGTCAACAGTGAATAGCTCAATACAGATGAGCAGGTTGGTATAAACAGGATTACTAAATTAGTGCATATGATGTTTCTTGTGTTTATAATTTATGGTTTTCTTAATTATTCTAAATATAAACATTTCATAGGGTATATTTGAATATAAAAATATGGAATCATAAATGATTCTGTGCTTTAAAAATCCTCTGCTGAGTTTCTTAGTATATATTAATAAGATCTTTTCCAGATAGTATCATATATTTTTAATTTATGTTTGAATATTGTTGAGCAAAATAAGGAAGCTTATTTTCAATCAAAATAATCTGAAGTTTTATCAGTTTAGCAGTTAGGGATTGAAATACAGCATTAGGAAAATAAGGCTGCCTTTCAAGGTATCATGTTCATTCTATAAGAAAATGTGCTGGAAGATTAAATACACAAAATTTATTACTTGACATGCTATTCTTCAACATGCTGCTAATTAGCACTAACACTCACTCCAACAAGTGAAATCATTGCTTTCTCTTGGTTGTATCTGAGAGGTTCTTCGTGATTGAGAAAAAGCCCAGGCATTTGGTTTGAAATAGGAATTACCATCCAGATGTACATATTAATAACAACAAAATGTCTTAGCTAAGAATCCAAGAAAAGAAAGGGAACTGCCTCATTCTTGATACTTTTAATGACATTCTCCAATACTTATTAGCAAATAGTTATCTATTGCTCCATAAAAATTGCCTCCACACACAGCAACCTGAAACAGCAAACACTATTATCTCATATTGTTTCTGAGGGTCAGGAATCTGGAAGCAGCTCAGATAGTGGTTCTGACTGTGTCTCTGGGTCTCTTGTGAAGTTTCAGTCAAGCTGTTGCCTGGGGTCAGTGGGAAGCTTCGGCTCCTTCCCATGTGGCCTTCCTCATAGAGCTACTCAAAACGTGACAACTGGTTTCTGCTAAGGTGAGTAGAGCAACAGAATAACACACAGAGAGACATAGAGAAACTGCAGGGTCTTGTATAAGCCGTTGTCAGAGTGTTCCAGCATCTTTTCTGCCATGATCTAATAGTCGTATAGACCGCCTGAATGCCAGGAAAGCGAGATCTCTGGGGCCATCTTGGAACATGGTAACTATAGGGACTAAACTTGTTCTAGGGAATACATGAAGCATAAAGGACTCACCTATTAATAGAAACACTAACATATTTCTTCACTTAGCTTCATGATCAATAGAACAGATATTCAGTGTCTACCAGGTACCAAGCTCTGTGCTGTATCCAAGAGATTATAAAGTAGACAAGACCTCATCCTTATATTCTGGCAGCAGAGATAATTATGTTCAGCAAAGCTGAGCAGGCAACACTGTAATTAGCCCTAAGAAGCAAGGAATAGTTGAATAAAACCGGAGTGACTGGAGTTTCAGAAGGAAGAGACAGTATGAGTGTGGAAGATTTTATTTTCTAAAGATGGCAACAAAAATATATCCGATATTCTCTTATGCAGTGTGACCTTGACATTTTATCCCATTTAGGGGTGGAGTCTATTTTCCATCTTCTTAAATCTGAGGGGCTCTGTGACTACTTTCACCATTAAATTATGGTGGAACTGTTGCCATGCCACTTTCTGTCAAGTTCTAAACTAGCTGTTCAGCTGTTAATGCCTGTTTCTCTGAATTTAGCCCTATGGAAAAAGTGAAACTTCCTTTAATATCCATGCTGCAAGAGGCTCAGCCAAGGGGAGAAACCCTGAAGAACTGGAAGCTACTTGAGAGAGACCAAGGAGCTCTGAAACACCAGGGTATGAGTGAAGACACCATCCTGGAAGAAGATTCTCCCACCTCAACCAGTGCAATGTTGATCAGAAATGACTTCACAGTCAAACTATTTCTACATTCATGAACAGATCATGAGCAAAATAAAAATGGTTGCTTTTAGAAGCTGAATTTTGGGGAAGTTGGCTATGCTGCAAGAGATAACTGATGAGCATCATGCCTTACACATTCAGTAAGAAGAAAGAAAGTGAAAGTCTCTCAGTCGTGTCTGACTCTTTGTGACCCCATGGACTATACAGTTCATGGAATTCTCCAGGCTAGAATACTGGAGTGAATAGTCTTTCCCTTCTCCAGGGAATCTTCTGGACCAAGGAATCGAACCGGGGTCTCCTACATTGCAGGCGGATTCTTTACCAACTAAGCTATCAGAGAGGCCCCATTTGATGAAGCTAGTTGCTAAATTGAAGAGTGGGACAAGAAAGCATTAGCTGGCACAGAATCCAAAGTATAAAATACTTGATGTGCTCTCATAAGTGCTGTTTAAGAAAGCATGGACATTCTGGATTCTTCTGATTGGCAGACTAAAAGAATTCAATTTGTGACTAGAGAAAGTCATTCTGTGGAAAATGTGGGAGATGAGCAACAGAGGAGGGAAGCTGGAGGAAGGCAAATAATTTGTATTTTCCCTTTGTAGGTACAAACCATGTGAAACAAACCATACAGCAATGATGAAGGCAGAAGTATGGACCTGCCACATTATGAAGGAGAATGGGATATTTACTGATTAGACTTGGCTGGTGGGAAGAAGCTAGATAACAATTATTACAGATGATTCTTGAATGTCCAGTCACTGTATAAGACAGGCAACATGGGAGAAGAAGCAAGGGATGTTTAATGAGACGGTTTTGTGTTGAATTCAAGGTGCCCATGGGACTTTTGATAATTGCAGTTCTAGTTCTAGAAGAGCAGTTGTATTTTGCTTTCACTTTAACATAATTTTCACCTTTCTCTTACACTTCCTAATTACTTTTAATAGAGGGCAGTGATCCAAGAGATGTTGGTTGCTACTGACTTCCCGCTAAAAGCTCCACACAGATTTCTATGTTGTAATAGTCCTAATATCCCAACAACCCAGTTTTCCCATTCGGTATTTTTATGATCCTTAATTATAGGAATAAGATCCAGGTAATGACTGAGTTACATTTTCTGTTAGACAAATTATGTACATAATTACAGGCACATGTTCACTGAGATATTGAAGCATCTGATGCTTCTATAGTGAAGATAATTGTCAACCTTTGTACTGTAATTAAGTCTAAATGGGAATTCTAATCATTTTCCAAATGAGCAAACAGTAAGCCAGTCTTGATTGGCTGTGTCATGGCAGCAAATGAAGTAGATTTGCTGCCCAGGTTAATTAGTCATCTATGAATGTCACCACCCTCAGAAACCCCACATTAGATCTAAGCATTAGAGCTAATTAGCAGTACATTGTTGAAACTTTGTATGGTTTTTACCTGGCTTGTCTTTGGAATTTAAAATCTGATAGTTCTTTTTTTTCTCCTGAAGCTGTCTTTTCATAGTGACTCATATCAAGCCATTTGAATCTTCTACCCACTAATCCCAGCACAGGCATGAAGAAAGAGAAAGGAGAAAGGATTTAGGGTGAGTCAGAGCTCGATTCAAATCCCACAGAGATTTTGTTAGAGTGAAATCTATTTCCTCTTACTCTCTCTCACTTTCAGCAGTTCATCTGTAAACTGTGGTTCATTTTACTGTACAGAACATTAAGCTGTACGACAAATGTTGTATAGTTAAATACAACCAGTAGTCATGTTTCGATATGAGTGTTGGTTTTTCCAGTGGTTATGTTTGGATATGAGAGTTGGACCATAAAGAAAGCTGAGCACTGAAGAACTGATGCTTTTGAACTGTAGTGCTGTGGAAGACTCTTGAGAGTTCCTTGGACTGCAAGGGGATTCAACCAGTCAGTCCTAAAGGAGATCAACCTTGAATATTTATTGGAAGGACTGGTGCTGAAGCTGAAGCTCCAGTACTTTGGCCACCTGATGCAAAGAGCTGACTCAGTAGAAAAGATTGAAGGCAAAAGAAGAAGGGGGTGGCAGTAGATGAGATGGTTAGATAGTGTCACCAGCTCAATTGACGTGAGTTTGAGAAAACTCTGGGAGCTAGTGAAGGACAGGGAAGCCTGGCATGCTGTAGTCCATGGGGTTGCAAAGACTTGGACATGACTGAGAGACTGAACAACAAAATCATTCCAGAAAGCTGCCCCATGACATTTTTTCAGTCAACTCCACTTCATCCCTCCAGAGACAATAAATGTTCTGATATTTTTCCATTAGTTTTGCCCATTCTAGAATACTGTGTGAATATCATAATGTAGACTATAATGATTTTACAAAAGACTTTTTTTCACTCAGCGTTATGTGTTTGAGGTCCACCCCTGTTGACGTGTAAGTACATCCTTCTTGCTGGAAAAACTAATAAATGCTCACATTTCTGTTATTTAATATAATAGAAATGTATTTTTCACTCATATCCACATACACTATGGATATTCCTGGTTCAAAGACAGCTTTCCCGGATGTGGGGAACTTGGTGATCTTGGGCATCGAAATTTCACCTTTTCCTAAGCATTGATACATCTGTATGTGACAGCTGATGCAGAGAAAGAAAAGAGGCCAGAAGGTAACCTCCACTGTGTAAGAACCCAGCCCAGAGTATCACACACTACTCCTATGCACACATCATCAGTGAGGGCAGACCATATGGCCATAGGAGCATACAGAGGTGGAGAGCGGAGGCTCTAGGTGGACAGCCTCATGAATTTTTTAAATTAATTTTTATCTTTTTGGAGTATAATTGCTTTACAATGTTGTGTTAGTTTCTCCTGTACAGCAAAGTGAATATACATATACATACATGGATATACATACATAGACACATACGTCCATATACATGTGTCCCCTCTTGTTTGAACTGTGTTCCCACTCAGGTCACCACAGCACGTGAAGTAGAGTTTCCTATGCTATACAGTAGGTTCTCGTTTGTTAGCTGTTTTATTGTTGTTGTTGTTTAGTAGCTGAGTTGAGTTGTGTCCGACTCATTGTGATCCCATGGACTATATAGCCCACCAGGCTCTTCTGTCTATGGGATTTCCTAGGCAAGAATATTGAGGTGGGTGGCCATTTCCTTCTTCAGGGAATATTCCCGACCTAGGGATCGAATGCGTGTCTCCTGCATTAGCAGGTGGATTCTTTACCGCTGAGCCTCCAGGGAAGCCCAATCTATTTTATGCATAATATCAACAGTGTATATGTGTCAATCTGCAATCTCCTAATTCCTCCCAGCCCTCCCCTTTCCTCCTTAGTATCCATGTATTTGTTCTCTTAACTCTGTGATGGTAAGATCACCTATACCATGTTTTTAGATTATACCTATATGCATTAATATGCAATATTTGTTTTTTTCTAACTTACTTCACTCTGTATGACAGCCTCTAGATTCATCCATGTCTCTATAAATGACTCAATTTCATTCCTTTTTTATGGCTGAGTAATATTCATTGTTTATATGTACCACATCTTTATCCATTCCTCTGTTGATGGACATTTAGGTTGCTTCCACGCCCTGGCTATTGTAAATAGTGCTACAATGAACATTGGGTACATCTATCTTTTTGAATTAACTACCATACGTCCTGCCACCTATTT
Organism: Moschus berezovskii; assembly: GCF_049115385.1. NCBI lineage: Eukaryota > Metazoa > Chordata > Mammalia > Artiodactyla > Moschidae > Moschus > Moschus berezovskii. The sequence continues at coordinate 56,954,993 of NC_142480.1, read as the reverse complement.
CTTGCAGTCTTGTATGCCACAGAAGAAAGAATGTGCCTTTTTAAAGGAAAACTAGTTATCACTGTCACAATGTCTACCTCTAGTTCCATGACCTTCCCCTCTCACTAGGTTCTCTACTGAGTATCTCTGTAAGAAGCCGAGAAGCACAAACTCTATGAACCAACAAAACAGTGTTCAGACACTCCAGCTCTCGGCTCTTGAGGTTCGGTCCTACCACTTCCACTGCAGTTATCTACCAAGGTCATTTTAAGCCTTTCCTTCCCTTCTTAATTAATATCTTGTTCTCCTCTGCTCATCTCTTCAAATGTTAATTATGAGAATCCATTTGCTTAGGTAGGGATCTACCTGGTACTATGAAGTCAAACAACTATCACTTCAAGAACAGTTATATTCTTTTCCAGGTCTCCTGTTAACAAGGCTCCTGAACATGTTTTGAAAGAAAAGACTGAAAGATTAGTAAATCTGTTTCTTTGCTAGGGATTTCCACATATATTATCTCAATTAATCTTCAAAGTACATGATAAGGCATGATTATTTTTATTCTAAGATATTGGAAAGTCAGTTCCAGCTATTAACCAGTGATGTCCCAAGACACAGAATTAAAAAATGACCTGAGGACTTCCTTCGTTCCAGTGGTTAAGAATCTGTCTCCCAATGCAGGGGACATAGGTTCCATCCCTGGTTCAGAAATATTCCATGTGCCCCTGGGCAAATAAGCCCACGCACCACAACTACCAAGTCTGCTTGCCACAACTAGAGAAAGCCTGTGTGCAGCAATGAAGACCCAGCTCAGCCAAAAATAAACAACAAATAAGTAAATAAATAAACAATTTAATAAAGGAATGACTTGGGATTTGAGTGTAGAGATCGTGCATCTTATGACCAAAAAGGAATTTACAGGTTGACTGTCTAATTGCTTCCTTTCACAGATAAGGAAATAGAGGCTTAGGGCACTCAAATGACTTGTCCAACATTTGAGAACTAGAAAGCGGCAGAGCCATGCCAAGTCTAAGGCTTCTAAACAGCTATCATGTGGTTCTATGCTTTTAACAATAGGATGTTGTCTCACATCAGGCTGACCCCTGCACTATTCCTAAAACAATATCTGGCTAGCCAGCTTCTATTTGGGGTCGACTATCACAACACTTTCTTCTTCCACCTGAATGCTGATGTTATGTCAAACCAGCTATTTTCCTGAAATGATCAAATCTACTTTGCATTTGCTAAACACTTTTCTTTTGAAATCTCCCCAGAACCTGTTTAGCAGAGGCAAAATGCCTTTGACAAAATTATCCCCTATTCAATGGTGTGAATTCACTGTCTGATTATGCATCCATGAATCAAAAGTGTTGGCTGCCTCGGGATCAGCCTCTGATATATCCTTACTAACTTTGCTTTTATCGTCTGTGAAAAAAATCAGCTTGTGTCAGTACTGGTGACTGTTGTATTTAACGACTGTAAATGGGTTTCTTCATCACTGTGCATCTTTTACTTACTGTAATAAATGTGATCAACTGATGTTAAGTGTCATCTGTAGACTGAAAAGGAAGTGCAAAAATAAGTTTGCTGAGAAAATATTTTTTGAAGGTAATATGTTGCTTTTTTGTGTTTCTAATTGGAGGCTTTGTAAACACCTAGCCAGAGCCCACCCTGGGTCCAAACCTGGCTGATAAATATAAAGCGTGTAAAAATAACAGAGGAAAGGAAATCTATGTGACTACTGAAGAACAATGACATGTAATCGCATGAACTAGTCAATGAACCCAGTAGGAAGATTGCCGCACTTACTGCAGTGATATATAATTTGTGGGAAGCCTCTAATTGCAACTTAGATAACATGACTTTAAATCCTTCCAGAAAAGTACCCTACTTATTCAAATTGAGGTCTTTTAAAGCTGCCAAGCTGCCAAAATCTCTTGACTGAGGTGACTGGCGTACTTCTGTCCTGGGGAGACTCTGCGTATATTGACAATTGGACTTGAGTGTCCCATGGGGATAGTGGAGAGGCTGGCGAATGTTAACGTGTAGAATACTAAACAAACAAAGAAACTACATTCTACATTTGTGGATTATACTGCACTGGGCAAGACCTGCTAGTCCTCTTGTAAAAGAAGACTTTTAAATAAAGTGCCAAAGTACTTACTAACCAGAATACCACCTGCTTCCTAGAAGTCAATGAATGCATATTTTTTGAATGATAAATACAGTAGTTGCTGCTTGTTGAGAACATAGCACATATCCAGAAGGTAGTAATGCCTCCATTATGGGGCCATGAGGCCGCCCACATTCAGGCTTAGCCTGACCTATGCTTGTTTTCTTAGAACCCTCGGGGGGTTCTAAGAGTGTTTTAGGCCTTCACTCAGTGTATGCTCTCCCTCTTTGTCTTTCCCCAAACCCTCTCTGGTGGCTCAGATGGTAAATAATCTGTCTGTAACGCAGGAGACCTGAGTTCAATCCCTGGGTTGGGAAGATCCCCTGGAGACGGAATGGCAACCCACTCCAGTATTCTTGCCTGGAGAATTCTACGGACAGAGAAGCCTGGTGGCCTACAGTCCAGGGGGTCGCAAGGAGTCAGACACGACTGAGTGACTAACACAAACAAATATTTTTGTCTAGCATTTTATTCCTCATTTTTGTCATTCAACCAAAATGTCTGGTAACAGGTGAATTAGGGATTTCCCTCTTTGGCAGCCGGACATACCCTCTGAATATGTATATCATGACAGTTTCCTTCCATGAACCCAGATTATGTATTTGCTACTCTATGGACAAAACTAGACAGTGTATTTTTTAAAATATTAAATTTTATTTAATAAATGGTACAAAAAAATTAACTGTTAATGTTTATGGCATTGTGCTTTGTGCCATTTATTAGACAGTGTATTAAAAAGCAGAGACATTACTTTGCTAACAAAGGTCCCTATAGTCAAAGTGATTGTTTTCTAGAAGTCGTGTATGGATGTGAGAGTTGGACCATAAAGAAGCCTGAGAGTCAAAGAATTGATGCTTTTGAATTGTGGTGTTGAAGAAGACTCTTGAGAGTTCCTTGGACTGCAAGGAGTTCAAACCAGTCAATCCAAAAGGAAATCAATCCTGAATATTCATTGGAAGGACTGATGCTGAACTGAAGCTCCGATACTTTGGTCACCTGATGCATAGAGCCAATTCATTAGAAAGGATCCTGTTGCTGGGAAAGACTGAAGGCAGGAGAAGAAGGGGATGACAGAGGACGAGATGGTTGGGTGCCATCACTGACAAGTTTGAGCAACCTCTGGGGGATGGTGAGGGACGGGGAGGCTTGGTGTGCTGTGGTCCATGGGGTTGCAAAGAGTTGGACACAACTGAGTGACTGAATAACAGCGACAATGTTATGGATTCCTAAAACATGCTTCACTTTTTCTTTCAGGACACTTAGCACAACTGCAGTTTTTTACAGCCTCTTGGTAGGAGCCCCAGAAAGAGTTGAAGATTGTCTGGCTCACGTTAATATCTTCTTCCCTTGGTTCAATTCCTGAAAGTGTTTAAAAATATTTGTAGAATGAATCTTTAATGCATTCTCACATCAGTTCCTAAGATAGAAGTTATTATCCTTAATTTATACATGAGAACACTGATGATCAGGGAACAAATGCTCTAAGATCCTTACTGTAATAAATAATAGAGCCTGTCTACATTACTCTGAAACCCATGCTTTTAAGTCCTATGGAACATTATCTTCTGCTTTAAAGGGAACTCAAGCTACATGAATGTAAGCTATATAAGTGAAAACTGCAAACAAATGCAAAGAGAAATTAAGTGAAATTGACATGTGAAACAATGTTAGTGGATGGTGCCAGTTTTCGTGAGCTTAAACTTGCTTGTTTTTTGTTTGGCCACACCATGAATCAGGCATGTGGGATGGTAGAGCCCTGACCAGTGATCTAACCTGCACTCCCTGCATTAGAAGCATGGAGTCTTAGCCACTGGGCAGTCAGGGAAGTCCTAAACTTGCATTTTCTACTTCGGAATACCATGAGCGTTAGATCAAGAACCAGCAGTTCTTGAAGACACCTTGTGATTTGATTTCCTAAATGGAAGATGGAAGACTGGGAATGAGATGAGGCCAAGCTGTGTTTTCCTATCTAACCCAAGAATTTGAAAGCTCTAGGTGTGAGGTCACACCTCTCAATTAAGTTAGGACTGAAACTAGCCACAAAGGGAGAGGGTCATGTCACTCTAACGGGGACGAACAATCATCATAACTCAACTCTACTCTCTCTTTGGTTTGGGTTGTGGCTAATTAAACCAGAGATAATAAAATTATAAACATGTAGAACCATTTCAAAAGATGACATCCTTTGGAAGACTTATCATGGGAGACTTCATGAGCACAGGACATTTGGTTAACTTTTTGTACATATTCAGAATGGCTTAGAAATTTAAAAACCTGTGGAATAGTGTGGCTAAAGCAAGTATTTCTAGTTTGTATTCTAGAATTCTTGGGAGTAGAACACATGAGGAGGGACACTCAGAGCTACATCAAGAAGTGCGCAGACTGTGGAAGAGGTTCAGAGCTTCAAGGCGGTGCTGGTTCCTCTGAGAGTTAAAAGTGAGAGAAGTCACTGAATTTTCATTGTCTGACCTCTCACCATGTCATCAATTGCATTAAAAGGAATGCTTGTGCGTGCTAAGTTGCTTCAATCAGGTCCAACTGTTTGTGACCCCATGGACCATATCCCACCAGGCCCTTCTGTCCATGGGATCCTCCAGGCAAGAATACTGGAGTGGGTTGCCATGCCGTCCTCCAGGGGATCTTCCTGACCCAGGGATGGAACCCGAGGCTCTTCTGTCTCCTGCATTGGCAAGTGTGTTCTTTACCACTAATGCCATCTGGGAAGCACATTAAAAAGAATAAATGAATCTTTATCTGAAGCATAATTATGAGCAAATTTGTAAATAATAAAGTGTCTAGTTGCTTAGGAAGTACATTTCTCAGATTTCTAGATCAGGAAGAGAGCCCAAAGAAACATAAACTCCCTGAACTTTGAACCAGGTTCTCTGTGACACTGCCTGCTTTGAGGTATTTAATTCTGAACTGCCAAATGTAGTGTCACTTCATGACATGGAAGGAATGACTGGGAGATGGCTTGAAGAAACAGCTGAACAAGAAGTAGGCCCCAGGGGGATTTGTTGAGTCAAAAATGAGAGCGGTAGAAAAGGAGATGGGCAGTGCTGGAAAACTGGGATAAAGCTAGAGGAGGAGCATAAACCTCATGATCAGAAACTAATTTTATTTGTGTATTATATAAACACAGGTGAATGACATTCCTATAAATCAGTTTCAGGAATATTGCTAAATCTCAGAGATACTAAAAAATAATTTCAAAGGGTAATTAATGCATTATTTCTCTCCATGGCAATCTCTTAGTTTAGAGAAGAATCCAGTTATGTGGAGAGACATTTATAATAGTGTAGAAGTCAAGCTTCCCTGGGAGCTCAGTTGGTAAAGAATCCACATGCAACGCAGAAGACCCTGGTTTGGTTCATGGGTAGGGAAGATCCCTGGAAAAGGAATAGGCTACCTACTCCAATACTCTTGGGCTTCCTGGTGGCTCAGATGGTAAAGAATTTGCCTGCAATGTGGGAGACCTGGGTTCAATCTCTGGGTTGGGAAAATTCCTGTGGAGGAGGGCATGGCAACCCACTTCAGTGTACTTGCCTGGAGAATCCCCATGGACAGAGGAGCCTGGAGGGCTCATGGGGTCACAAAGAGTCAGACACAACTGAGCAGATAAGCATAGCACAGCCCAGGGGTATTCACAGGGGCTTCCCAGATGGCATTAGTGGTAAAGAACCTGCCTGTTAATTCAGGAGACATAAGAGACTAGGGTTTGATCCCCGGGTTTGGAAGATCTCTTGGAGGAGCGTATGGCAACCTGATCTAGTATTCATGCCTGAAGAATCCCATGGACAGAGGAGCCTGGTAGACTCTAGTTCATGGAGTTGCAAAGAGTCAGATACGACTGAAATGACATAGCATGCTCGCAGAGGATGATGGCGTGCATACACAACACAGACAGAGCTGCTGCTGCTGCTGCTGCTAAGTCACTTCAGTCGTGTCCGACTCTGTGTGACCCCATAGACGGAAGCCCACCGGGCTCCCCTGTCCCTGGGATTCTCCAGGCAAGAACACTGGAGTGGGTTGCCATTTCCTTCTCCAATGTGTGAAAGTGAAAAGTGAAAGTGAAGTCACTCAGTCGTGTCCGACCCTTAGTGACCCCATGGACTGCAGCCTACCAGGCTCCTTCATCCATGGGATTTTCTAGGCAAGAGTACTGGAGTAGCTTGCCATTGCCTTCTCCTACAGACAGAGCTACCAACCTGCAAACTGGAGCATTTCTAAAAGAAGTTATGCAAACGAAGTGACCCTAGAAGAATATTCATCTGAATGTTAGTTATATAATACATTGGGATAGGCCAATGTTGAAGCCAGGAAAATATCCAGAATGTGATTGTAGCAATCTGAGTTCCAATAGGGTAATATTTAAAGAAATAATATTTGGCATTAGAAACTGACTTTATGAATGCTCAAGGAAAAAAGGTGCTTTCCTGTCCATTGTCTTGCAGGGCTCACCCTCTCTTATGTTCTGCAATCACAGTAGAACTCTAGCTTGAGTTCTAGCCTTTCACAAAAGTATGTATTGGTTTAAAACAGCTATTTATTAATCTTTCTTTTTTTTTTAGGAGCTAAACTAAGAACTAGCAGGACACAAGTGGAAAATATAAGGTCCCTGTACCAATAGCTGCTTGACTTCCTTTTATCTTTATTTTTAAAATTTTTATTAATTTATTTGTCTTTAATTGGAAGATAATTGCTTTCCAAAATTACGTTTGTTTCTATTATACATCACCATGAATCAGCCATCGGTATAAATATGCCCCCTCCCTCTAGAACCTCCCTCCTACTTCCCACCCCAACCCACCCCTCTAGGTTGTCACCAAATACCAGGTTTACTTTTCGAAACTTTAGCCTAAATTGGCCAAAGCCTGACAGTATCTGTCTCTTCTACTGTGGTGCCAGCATTGGTCAATACTGTGATGAAGTGAAAAGAGAGAGGCCGATCTAGAGAGCAGGTATCAAACTCAATCCTGCACCAGAATCACTTGGAAGGTTAAAACATCGTTTGCTAGACTTACTCCAGAGCTACTGATTTATTAAGTCTGGAGGGAGCCTGAGAACTTCAAATATAACATGTTTTCCAAGAAATCCTGTTTGCCTAGGGACCACATTTCCAGAACCACTGGAAACAGACTATCTCCCTATATCTTTTCTCTCACTACTCTAGCTCAAAGAAACTGTCCTTCCTTTTCAATGCCCTCCTGTCCAACCTTTGGACCCCAAAGGTTGAATTTTATACAATCTGGTTTTCTGTTTAATAGGTAGGACTTTAGTCTCCATAGGACTGAGTAGGAACCTATTAGATTTCTTTAACTTTGCTTCTTGTTGAGGGGGTAGATATCCCTTAAATTGCAGCTGATATATGAAATGTCATGGTCTCAAGACCCAGGGGAAGAGAGGCAACCTCTCAGATGAGGGTAGGGAAGTTCAGCGACAACCTTCCATTGAGCATCTGTAGATGATAGTGCCGTACTGTGACTTGCACAGAGGTACCCTGGGAAAGAGACAGTCTTTATCCAAGGGCTTATGTCCCACAAGTTCAAAAGGAGCTTTCAATGTTTAGAACGTGGGAAAAAAAAAAAACAACTTAGAACAATAAAAAATGTATTCATTATAGAAGAAAATGGAATTTAAATCTCCAGTTCACCAAAATACTCACTGGAAAAAACTGCTGTGCCTTCAACCTTCAAAAAAATCACTAATGAACTACATGAAGCTCTATGTGCCCTTAATCAGGTGACCGACTAGCTGGGGCTAGCAGAGTGACCTCTCATAACCAGGCAGTAAACTCACATAATTGGGGAACATATAAGGAAAAACTTACTGTATTAGTTTGCATTCATTTGCATATTGAAGTTAAAACTCCAATGTGTAAACTGAAAAGAAAGACATTAATTAGCAAAATTTCTTGTAAGCCTCTTCGGCTTAGAAAACAAAACTTTCAGCTCAATTTAAGTGTGCATAGGTGATGTCTCTCTGTACAAGTCTGTCTGGATCCAGTAAACCTCGTCATGCTCTCACATAAGGGAAATCAATCGCTATTCCAACATGTCTGAAAATTCCTTTGCTATATGTGCACAGACTTGAAGCACTCTGGAGAACAGGCACATTGCATCTGGCCAAGCTCTGAGAGAGTGGGGAAACATGTGGGGGGACTTTGCATAAGCAAGGTTTCCATTGTAGGGGAGTGTGGATACACAGGTTCCTACTCGAATTATCCATCTCCAACCCAGTGCTTGGCACATGAGAAGCAGTTCACAAGTACTTTTGAATGTGAAATTTAGTAGAAAAGTAAAGAGCCAAGATTTGTTGGGTTTTACTCATGAACCTGTAATTCATTTTGGCCTCAAAACATTTCCCAGTAAAAAGGCTATAGTCTTGGCCATTCATGTATATTTCTTTTAACTTTCCATGATAAATCCTTAGCAAGTGTAAAGTTGTAGAAAATTGAACACTGTGATGTCCTGTGGAGGAAATATCTTAAGTAAGAGATCATTTTCCAAGATGCTTAGTGACTCTAAACATCATCAGGCCTAACTGTGAAACCTTGCTTTTCCAGATGGTGAATGGATGTGAAAAATTTACAGGCACTTCTCTTCCAAATATTGAAGTAGTTTAATTTTTTTCTTGTTATAAAATGTTGATGCTCCTGCCATTGAAAATACTGCCATATAAAAATTTGCTGATCTGCTTTTTGTCAAGAGAAGAAAACAACTTGTTTGGCACCAGACATTGATTTTCCAGCAATATGAGCAATAAAGGGACTAAATTCTCAGAGAAGTTCCAAATCCAACCCCACCTGCGTGATGTTTCCAGAAGATCTTGCATATTCAGCTTAGAGTCTGGAAACATTTAAAAATTGCATTTCTCAATGAGCTAATGGAAAGATGAAAGAAGATGTTGATAATTTCTTCATTTTACAAGCTACAGGTATATTTAACTTCTAAGTAACTGTGAGCAAAACATTTAAACACTTGGCCTCAATCTACCCAACTGTAATGTAGGTAAACCAAACAACCTGCTTCTTTAAATATTTAACAATGAATAGTAAAGATGATGAGAACAACCATTCTTTGAATGCTATTTTTTGTACCTGTCAGGAATTATACTAAGATCTTTACTTGATTTAGCTCATTTTATTCTTAGTTGCTTCGTTGATGTTCAACTCTTTGCAACGCCATGGATTGTAGTTCTCCAGGCTCCTCTGTCCGTGGGATTTTCCAGGCAAGAATACTGGAGTGGGTTGCCATGCCCTTCTCCAGGGACTATAAGCCTAGAATATGTTATGTAATCTTCAACTACCAAGTAACACAAACTGGGGTTTTTAGAGGATAAACAACTTTCCCCAATAAAAGCAGACCTAAGATAAAAATTTAAGCCTTCTAACTGAAAACTAAGGTTCTTAATTTCCTCAATAATAAATGGACTTTTAAATTAAATATCATTATTCTCCTTTTTGAAAACCCTATTACAGTGTCACATTCTAATCAATAAAGGATAAATAGAAAGATAAGTATAAACACACATACACAAATTTTGTATGTGTGTGTGTATGTGATTTAGTTATTCATTGTGATCAATTTGTGATAGATAATCTTAATTTTAGGATGTTATATGTAACCCCCATTGTAACCACAAAGAAAGTATCTATAAAATTTAGACAAAAGAAAATAAAGAAGGAATCAAAATGTGTCACTCACTACAAATAGGTCAACTAAATATAAAGGAAACCAAAGGAGAGGAAATGAGGGACAAGAAACAAGACATATTTACGGCAAATAATAAAATGATAAAAGTAAGTGCTTCCTTATCAGTCATTAATTATAAATGGGAACTTACCTGGTGCCTGGTGGTTAAGAATCCACCTTCCAGTGCAGGGGACATGGGTTTGATTCCCGGTCGGGGAACTAAGATGCCACAGGCCATGTGGCAACTGAACCCATGGACCACAACTAGAGAGACCCCCACACACTGCATGTGGCAACTGAACCCATGGACCACAACTAGAGAGACCCCCACACACTGCATGTGGCAACTGAACCCATGGACCACAACTAGAGAGACCCCCACACACTGCATGTGGCAACTGAACCCATTTACCACAGCTAGAGAGACTCCCACACACTGCAACGTGTGTGACTGCAGTGAAGAACCCACGTGTCAAAACTAAGACCTAAAAGAGCCAAATAATAAGCAAATGAATGTTTTTTAAGAATAAATTGATTTAAATCTACAATGAAAAGTCATATATTGGGAGAATGAATCAAAAAACAGGATCCAACTGTGAGTCATCGTTAAGAGACTAAATTTAGATCTAAGGACACTTATTGAAAGTGAAAGAATGAAAAATGAAAGATATTCCAGGCATATTGTAATCAAAAACAAGTAGAGGTGGCTATAATAATATCAAACAAAACAGACTTAAGTGAAAATTGTTACAAAAGAAATAGATAAACATTATATCATGATAAAATGATCAATTCATCAAAACTATATAATTATAAATACATATCCTTCAAACAGTAATCAAAATCCTCCCAATAAAGACAAGTTAAAGACTAGATGGTTTCACTGCGAATTCTATCAAACATTTAAAGATGAAGTAACACAAACCCTTCTCAAATTCTTCCCCAAAGTTGAAGAGAACACCTCCCAACATACATTGTGAGGCCAGCATTACTCTGAATCCAAAGCTAGATAAAGATTCTACAAGAAAAGAAAAACAGAGACCATCGTCTCTGATGAATATTGAACAAAAATCCTCAACCAAATGCCAGCACATCAAATTCAACATCACAAAGAAAAGACTGTACGATGACCAAGTGGGATTCATTCCTGGAATTGGAGGATGATTCAACAGATGGAAAGCAGTCAATGCGATGCGTTACATCAACAGAATGAAAGAAAACAGCCACATAGTCATCTAAATTGAGTCAGAAAAAGCCTTTCACAAAAGTCAACCCCCTTTACAACAGAACATTCAAAAACCTAGGAACAGAAGGAAACTACCTCAGTATCGTAAAGGTGTTATATGAAAAACCCACAGCGAAGCTTTGACCATAGTCAAAGTTGAAAGACTGAAAGTTTTTTCTCTAAGATGAAAAATAAGACAAGCTTGCCAATTTTTGCTGCTGATTTTCAACACAGTACTATAAGTCCTAGCCAGAGCAATTAGGCTAGAAACAAAACAAAGGCAACCCAATTAGAAGGGATAAAGCAAGTCATCTCTCCTTGCAGATGGCAGGCTCTTACATGCAGAAAACCCTAAAGATTCTGCCAAAAAAAACAAAGTTAGAATCAAAAAACAAATTCTGCAAAGATGCAGATACAAAATCAACATAAAAAATAAGTTGCATCAATGTGCACTAGCAATGGATAACATAAACAGTAAACTGAGAAAAGAATCCCATTTATATAGCATCCAATAGAGTGACATACTCAGGAATGAACTCAGGAATGTAGGAGATGGAAGATTTTGCACTAAAAATGATGAAACACTGAAACAGGCACAAATAAATGAAATGACATCTTGCATTCATGAGCTGAAAGACTTAATAAGATGCAAGACTACCCAAAGGGATTGGTATATAATCAATCACCTTAAAATCCATATGGACTCTCAAGGCACCGTGGAAAACTAAAACAATCAGAGAAAGAACAAAAGAACAATGGAGGAATCACATTTCCTGATATCAAATTTTACTGCAAAGATATGGTAATTAAAACAATGTGGGAGTGGCATGTGAAACAGTGAAATAGAATAAAGAGTCCAGAAATAAACCCCTGGAATATGGTCAAACAACTTTGACAAAGTTGCCTAGATCATCCAATGTGGAAAGGACAACCTTTTCAGTAAATGATTTTGGGAAAATTAGATGTTCACATACAAAAGAATCGGTGTGGGCCCTTCTCTTACACCATATGCAAAAATTAACTCAGAATGTATCAATAATCTAAACGTAAGAGCTAGAAGTATAAAAATTTTAGAAGAAAACATAGGGGAAGTACTTTGTGAGTTTAAATTTGGCAATGATTTCTTGAATATGATACCAAAAGCACAGGCAACAGAACCAGAAATTGAGAGAGAAATTATGCTTCATCAAGATTTAAAAGTTTTGTGCATCGATGGGCATTATCAACAGAGTGAAAAGGCAGCCTATGAAATGGAAAAAAATATTGTCAAATCATCTATCTGATAAGAAAATGATATCCAATATGTGTGAAAATTCCTATAGTTCAATAATCACAATAACACAATTCAAAAATGGACAGAGGACTTAAATAGATGGTTTTTTTTCAATAAATAATAAGCACAATAAAAGTTGCTCAGCATCACATATCATCAGGGCAATGCCATCAAAACCATATTTAAATATCACTTCATACTCTTTATCATGGCTACTACAAAAAATGAAAACAAAAGTTGACAAGGATGTGGAGACATTAGAACACTTGTGCATTGCTGGTGGGAATGTAAAATAATGTCATTGCTGCTGCTGTGGGAATAGCATGATGATTAGTATAATATGATGTTTTCATAAAAATTAAACATTGGAATGCTATATAATTCTAATTCTAGGTATATACTCAGAAGAAATGAAGCCAGGATCTAATACATATATTTCAAGGAACATTTTCACAGAAATATTATTTGCAATATATGTAAGATGGAAATAACAAATGTCCATTGCCAGATGGACAAAAACTAAGATCAAGGCATCCAGTCCCATCACTTTGTGGCAAATAGATGGGGTAACAATGGAAATGCTACAGATTTTATTTTCTTGGGCTCTAAAATCACTGCAGAGAGCAAATGCAGCCACAAAATTAAAAGATGCTTGCTCCTTGGGAAAAAAAAAAAAAAGAGCTATGACAAACCTAGACAGTGTATTAAAAAGCAGAGACATTACTTTGCCAACAAAGGTCCATATAGTCAAAGCTATGGTTTTTCCAGTAGTCATGTATGGATGTGAGAGTTGGACTATAAAGAAAGCTGAGAGCCAAAGAATTGATGTTTTTAAATTGTGATGTTGGAGAAGACTCTTGAGAGTCATTTGGATTGCAAGATCACACCATTCAATCCTAAAGGAAATAAACCCTGAATATTCATTGAAAGAACTGATGCTGAACTGAAGCTCCAATACTTTGGCCACCTGATGCAAAGAGCTGATTCATTCGAAAATATCCTGATGTTAGGGAAGATTGAAGGCAGGAGGAGAAGGGGACGACAGAGGATGAGCTGGTTGGATGGCATCACTGACTCGATGGACGTGAGTTTGAGCAAGTTCTGGGAGATGGTGAAAGACAGGGAAGCCTGGTGTGTTGCACTCCATGAGGTCACAAAGAATAGAACACAACTGAGCAACTAAACATGAATTGCCAGCTGAATAGTTAGACAAAATATAGCAAATATATACAATAGAATATTTTCAGCCTTCAATAAGGGGAGAGAATTCTGACATATGCTTCAAAATGAATGAACTCTGAAGACATTGCAGTGAGTGAAATGAACCAATGATAAAAATACAAAGGTTGTATGATTCCACTTATGAGAGCCATCCAGAGTAGTCAAATTTATAGATAGAAAGAAGAATGGTGGTTTCAAGGTGTGTAGTGAAAGGAATTAGAGAGTTAGTGTTTAATGGGAGCAGAGTTTTAGTTTTGAAAGATTAAAAATTTATAGAGCTGGGATGGCATTAACAGTTTCAGAACAATGTGAATGTACTTAATCACACAGAATTGTACTCATAAACATGATTAAAATTTTGTACTGTATATATTTTACTGCAACAAAATGAGTTTCTTAAAAGAGTAAATATTTATTTAGAATAAGTAATTATCATAAATGATTTCTGGAGGATTTGGGACACTCCCCACGGATATCTCTTTAAATGATTTAATAAACATGCTTATGGAGAATGTGTCCCTGACTGGACAAGAGTTTCTTTCAGTTAAACTCTCTCCCTCTGCATTTTCCATGTGCTGTTTCAAATGACTCAAGATCCATCTCATACCAGATGTCATGGTTCTAATACTTATAGGATACATGACAGGTCTTTCAAGGACTCTCTCAGCCTCTCAACTGATGTGGATGGAGAAGACCATGTATCTTTGTTCTTCAGGAGTGTGGATGTTGCACTCTTCAAAACATTATCTTCGTGTTTCAACTTTAAACTGCTTCCAATTTTGATGTGGATGATCAGTTGACAAGAGGTTTGCAATGAGAAGAAATACTACTCTCTTATGTGTGCAAGAGAAATATGTAAGTTATATTTTCAGGTTGACATTTTTAATCAGGCATTTCTATTACAGGCCTGCTAGGGAAATAGTGCTAGGATGTCAAACTCTTGCAGTATGCAGATCAGTGCTATACAACAAAGACTCTCCCTCCTGAAATGCTTACTGCTCCATTAAGAAACAATTTTTTTTTTTAGTACCATTAAGTAGTTTGGCACTTGCCTTTGGGAATAACTAGAAGCTGTTGTTTTTATTCTTGATCTTTGTATCTTCAGCTAAAACAGAAAGGGCCAATTGCATATCCTTTAAAGTGAAAAGAGTTAAAACAGGAAGAAAAAATACCATTGACTCCAAATTATTCATTTTATGTAAGAGAAAGTTAGTAAATAATCAAGATTTTGCTAGAATCAAGAGGAACTGATATTGACAGTGAAATCACAAAAGGCTGATCCTGTTTCAGAGTATAGGATTTCACATGGCCATCATTTTCTTCATCATCATGTAACATTCAATAATTTCCTGGACTGAACAGTGATGGTGAGCCATTCTGGAAGCAAAAGAGGTATCAACACTTGTAAACGATCAGAGAAAGCAAAAAATTGGCAGTGGATGGTGAAATACAGGAGACAGCTATAATATTTACATCACTCATCCTGGCCACGTACTACTTCGCATATTCCACTAGAATGGTCCTTACTGGGCTGAGTCAAGACAGAAAGAGTATCCTTACTATTATACCTCTCACTTCATCCTTCAAAGGCTAAAAGGGAAAAATAAGATGCAGGGAGATGTCTTTTCTTAAAATAGTTTCTGGTCACTTTAAACACTGAATATTAGAAAAATACAAATACTTGACATAGTATTCATATCCAAAAACTGGCTTCTTACCACAAATACTGCAAAAATTTAAACATAGAGCCATCAAAAACAAAACATATTCAAACTGACAGCAAGTATGTCCAATGTTTCCTTGAAAGGCCATTTCCATCACAGCAAACATAAATCAATGCTAGTTGCTAAAAATTTGAAAAGTATGAGTAAATGGTCAAAGTTATGAACAGTGTGTTGTTATTGCTCTTTAGTTGCTTAGTCATGCCTGACTCTTCTGGAACCCCATGGACTGTCAAGAATACTGGAGTGGGTTGCCATTTCCTTCTCCATGGGATTTTTCCAACCCAGGGATTGAATCTGTGTCTCCTGCATTAGCAAGTGGATTCTTTACCACTGAGCCACCTGGGAAAATCTATGAAAAGTGTAGCCTCTCAGTCAACTTAAAGGAACAAAATATTTGAAGTAGAATAGACTCAGCAAGCTGTATAATCAGTCACATTCAAGCCAGTTACTTCATAACATCTGCTGTTATAAACACAATAATCTACAACCATTAGTTTCTTATATCAGTGATTATTAACTCTCTTTTATCAAATCAGTAAGATGAGTATTATCTTGCCTACCTTATATATGAGAGGCAAATAAATTTTCATTCATTCTGTTTCTCAAATTGAAACTATTCAAAGACATTTATTTGGAAGCTACTGTATTTTAGGCAAAATGTGAGGTGCTAAAGGTATGAAAAACAAGACCTATCTTGTCATAGAATTTGGGGGGAAATGGAGGGAAAAAGATAAAACACATGAAACAACTATATTTTTTAAATTACAAATTTAATGTGTTGTAATAATGATAACAGATTACTTCATCATAACTCTTAATGCAAACAACAACAAATACTCAGCAAAAATTAAAGTGGTGCTCATGAGATCAAAGAGTCTGCCAGAGCATAAGGAATTACTAAGGTATGTAGGAAGAAAAAAGAAGAAAGAAAAGACAGGATAGAAGAAAGGAGAAAATTAAATAAATAAATGGAAAGGAAAATGGTAACCAAGGCTGTGGGGCTTTCTTAGAGGCTCAGACAGTAAAGAATCTATTTGCAATTCAGGAGACCAGGATTTGATCCCTGGATGGGGAAAATCCACCACAGAAAGGAATGGCTGCCCACTCTGGTATTCTTGCCTGGAGAATTCCATGGACAGTGGAGCCTGGTGGGCTACAGTCCACGGGTGCACATGAAAATGGGTGCTATGGCTTTCATTGCTATTATTCTGTAAAACTGTTAGAAGCAAAGCTAAAACATCAGCTTTCTTATAAATGGAAACCAAAATCAATCATTCAAAGGGTAGAATTTTCATTAGATTAGACACAGTCATAGGGAATTTGTAAGCCAGAACATACATTAGAATGAATAACCTAGAATCACCTAGAAAGGAGCACACAAATACCCGACAAAGATGAAAAACTTGGAAAAGTGTGAAGAAATACAGCAGATGCAGTAAGATCTAGTCTTTAAAAAATTGAAGTCCCTGAAAAAAAGAAAGTAAATAATGATGCATCATTATTTTCCTTAACAAAGCAAAGGCAATGATCTACAAATTCAAGAAACTCAGTGACACCCAAATAGGATAAATAAAAATAAATACACAGCTTAGTACATCACAGTGAAAATATTGAATACCAAACCAAAGAGATAATCTGAAAGGCAGCAGATAATGTCTTTTATTTTTAAAGGACACATTACATTTATTAGGGCAACAGAATTACACCTGACATTTCAAAAGCAGCAAGAGCAGTGAGAAAATGGTGAAATAATATAGGCAACAATATCTTCAATGTATCAACAAAAGAAATGTCAACTAAATTAGAATACCATATTCAGGAAAATACACTTCAAAATAAAATTGAAACAAAGACACTTAAATGAAAATATGATTGCAGTAGACCGTACTAAAATTTTGGTAAGGATAGTACTTTTGATCAAAAAAAGATAGTCCTGTTTTTCAAAGATAGGTTGATAGAAGTGGTGAACAAAATAAGATAAACATCATGAGTAGTGGTGTATCTAAATGGAAATTGCTAGTATAAGACAAAAATAATTATATCTGCATGTGTTTGTGATTTTCATCTTATATTATTCTGATTAAATGAACACTTTTTTCCTTATGTTTATCAACCTTTCATGTTACTTTTCTGAGAAATGCCTGCATATGACTTTGCACACTCTTTTATTTGGTCATTTAGCTATTTTGTGGTTTGTCATTTATTCATCTTAAATAGATTAGACTATGTTATTTTACTTGTTTCATGCTGCTTTTTGATAAAAGAGCCCCTATTTTTCACAAAGTTAAATTCATCAATCTTTTCCTTATAGTCAACATTTTTACTGTCATGTTTAAGAAATCTTTTTTGCCTCAGGGTGAATAAGTAAAATATGCTTTCAGCTTAATTTGTGGCATTAGAAAGGAGGAGTTCAGGATGAATTTACATTTCTAGCTTGGATAACTGGATGCAAGGTAATTCCATCTACTGAGGAAGAGCACGGTTAGAGAAGACTAGGTTTTAGGAAAGGTAAGGACGATGATAAACTTAGTTTTTGTCATGTTTAGTTTAAAATGCATTTGACTGAGCTGCTGGTCCTGTGCTGAGATGTTTCAAAGACTTATGAAAAATATTTGGATCCCCATGAAGCCCCACTATACCCAAGTTTACCAGGAGATTTAGGTAGGAATGGTGTTGATGAGTTTCATCCTTTATAAAGTCAGGGGTGCTGATAAAAGAATTAAAGACTCAAAAGTTCCCAGTCTTGCACCTGTTTATGGTCATCATTAACCAGCTTTCCTTGGATGGGATGTTAGCCTGGCTGTGTTGTGGGAATGTGGGACATTGTACTGACTTGTACTGTTGCCCGCATGCATGAATAAAAATACCTATGAGACTAGAGATCTCTTCAAGAAAATTAAAGATACCAAGGGAGTATTTCATGCAAAGATGGGCTCAATAAAGGACAGAAGAAGAAGATATTAAGAAGAGGTGGCAAGAATATACAGAAGAACTATACAAAAAAGATCTTCATGACCCAGATAACCATGATGGTGTGATCACCCACCTAGAGCCAGACATCCTGGAATGTGAAGTCAAGTGGGCCTTAGGAGGCATCACTGCCAATAATGCTAGTGGAGGTGATGGAATTCCAGTTGAGCTATTTCAAATCCTGAAAGATGATGCTGTGAAAGTGCTGCTGCACTCAATATGTCAGCAAATTTGGACAATTCAGCAGTGGCCACAGGATTGAAAAATGTCAGTTTCATTCCAATCCCAAAGAAATGCAATGCCAAAGAATGTTCAAATTACTGCACAATTGCACTGTTCTCACACACTAGCAAAGTAATGCTCAAAATTCTCCAAGCCAGGCTTCAACAGTACATGAACCATGAACTTCCAGATGTTCAAGCTGGATTTAGAAAAGGCAGAGGAACCAGAGATCAAATTGCCAACATTCGATGGATCATTGATAAAGCAAGAGAGTTTCAGAAAAATATCTACTTCTGCTTCATTGACTATGCCAAAGCCTTTGACTGTGTGAATCACAACAAACTGTTGAAAATTCTTCAAGAGATGGGAATACCAGACCACCTGACCTGCCTCTGGGGAAATCTGTATGCAGGTCAAGAATCAATAGTTAGAACTGGACATGGAATAACAGACTTGTTCCAAATTGGGAAAGAAGTTCATCAAAGCTGTATATTGTCACCCTGCTTATTTAACTTATATGCATAGTACATCATGCAAAATGCTGGGCTGGATGAAGCACTAGCTGGAATCAAGATTGCTGGGAGAAATATCAGTACATCAGATATGCCAATGACACCACTCTTATGGCAGAAAGCAAAGAAGAACCAAAGAGCCTCTTGATGAAAGTGAAAGAGGAGAGTGAAAAAGTTGGCTTAAAACTCAACTTCAGAAAATGAAGATCATGGCATCTGGTCCCATCACTTCATGGCAAATAGATGGGGAAACAATGGAAACAGTGACAGACTTTATTTTTCTGGGCTCCAAAATCACTGCAGATGGTGACTGGAGCCATGAAATTAAAAGATGCTTATTCCTTGGAAGGAAAGTATGACCAACCTAGATAGCATATGAAAAAGCAGAGACGTTACTTTGCCAACAAAGGTCCATCTAGTCAAGGCTATGGTTTTTCCCGTGGTCATGTATGGATGTGAGAGTTGGACTATAAAGAAAGCTGAGCGCCAAAGAATTGATGTTTTTGAACTGTGGTGTTGGAGAAGACTCTTGAGAGTCATTTGGATTGCAAGGAGATCCAACCAGTCCATCCTAAAGGAAATAAGTCCTGAATAGTCATTGGTAGGACTGATGCTGAAGCTGAAGCTCCAGTATTTTGGTCACCTGATGCAAAGAAATGATTCACTGGAAAAGACCCTGATACTGAGAAAGATTGAAGGCAGGAGAAGAAGGGGATGACAGAGGATGAGATGGCTGGATGTCAACACTGACTTGATGGACGTGAGTTTGAGCAAGCTCTGGGAGTTGGTGATGGACAGGGAGGCCTGGCATGCTGCAGTCCATGGTGTCGCAAAGAGTCAGACATGACTGAGCAACTGAACTGAACTGAACTGAACTGGTGAGACTCACAACAACAAAAATAAGAAATAAAATGCATTTGAATCTTCTATGGTTGATATATTATCGAGAGAAGTTTGTTATATGGAACTGGTGCCCATAGATATCAGAGGTAGAGATGCTACATATGAATTATTTTCCTGATGATGCTAAAAGAAGCCAATGAGTATGAATAAGCCCACTTAAGAAATGAGTAGGGCAGTAGTTCTCAACCTGAAAAGACTTCGACCCTCCATCCCTCCCCCACTTCCTAGGACTTTCAGCAATGTCTGGAGACATTTTTTGCTGCCATGACTGGGGGAATGCGTCTAGACTGTAGAGGCAAGGAATCTGCTCAGCAAACCTCAAGACAAGATAGGTAGTCCCCCTTTTCCTTGGTGGCTCAGATGGTAAAGAATCTGTCTGCAATGCGGGTGTCCCAGGTTCGATCCCTGAGTCGGGAAGATTCTCTGGAGAAGGAAATGGCAACCCACTCCAGTGTCCGTGCCTGGAGAATCCCAGGGATGGGGGAGCCTGGTGGGCTGCCGTCTATGGGGTCGCACAGAGTAGGACACGACTGAACTGACTTAGCAGCAGCAGCAGCAGAAGGTGTGTTCAGCTGCTGAGAATTGGGGAAACAGTGTGACGTGAGATATCCAGGCTGAAGAGGGCTTGAAGAGTACACTGCATTTAACAGACGAGTTGGATGATCAAGAAATACAAGATCACCATTTTTCTGTCTCCCCTTTCTCCATCTCTCTCTCTTCCTCTCTCATCTTTCAGTCTACCAACCGGGAGCACAAATACTTACTACCCAGGTGATATTTGACTTCCCTCCTAAATATCAACTGTTAATATATGTTTATAGCTACAGAGGACACTTCAATAGAATATCTGTTCATTGTTAGTTTTTTCTACTTTAGGACCACATCTCTACACTAAATTTATAACCTCTTACACAGTAATTAGAAATATGTTCACGCAAATTCTATCTAAACTCTCTCTTTTTGGCTCTCACTACTTCATAAATAACCTGATATGAAGGAGAGTATACTTTTACAAAAATTCTCTGCTCACTTCTACTCCTCAGCAACCAATGATATTCCCAGGCTCACCACTGAGTTATAAGCTTAGAGAGGGCATAGTTGACCTCAGTTCTGATTCCTTTCAGCTACAATCTGTGTGCATGAAGCAGGCACTTAATAAAACCTGAGCCTTTGTTGGTTCATCATTAAATGGATATTGTGACCATTGCCTCTCACAGGGCTTGTGAGGGTTGGCTGCTTGTGTCCATGAAGTGGTCACACCTCCTGGTTCCAGGTAGTGGTCCTGGCGTGATTATTAACCATATTTCCTTCATTCCTCTGCCTCCCTCATTTCACCAAGTGTCCATTAGCAGTCCATTCTCCAAAAAGATAAAAAACTGATTTGCCAGTTACCATGGTGAAAACACTCCCATGGTGATCAATTTTAAGTTACCAATATGTTGAATTCACAAAGTTCCTCAAAATATACTGGCTCTTATGAGCCGATAATAAGAGCTGGCTCCACCCACTACTGAGAATAGTTCTCAATCTTGGCTGCACATTGTAAAAACGTAAGGTAGCTTTAAATATACTGTGTCTCATCCTCAGAGATTCTGATGTATAGGGCTGGCATGAGGCCTCAGGATTAGGATTTGTTTTAGAGCTTCCCTGGTGATTCTTACTTGCAACCAATGTTAAGAAACATCACCCTGTACCTTCCCAGACTACAATAGGCTATCAATAAGTGGTGGCTATGTCCATTGTATGGGATATTCTCATGATAATTTTCTTCTGAATGACTCTCTCTTCTTTTACTCAGACTTCAATGTGAATATTAATATGTAAATTGAAAATATTACTTGGAAACAAAATTCTGAAAGACTTCTTGATTTCCATTTCAGATCTTTCTTCCTAGATTATTCCCTATCATAAAATAAATTTGTTCTTTCAAGCCTTGTGTTAGTACCCTATTCTCATTATCCCTCTTTTTCTTACTTTTTAATATTACCCATCCCTAGGATGCCTTTCACAGTATTTGTGATATAAAAGAAATAGAGAAAAAAATGTAGAGCTGACCCAAAGGAATAGTAGGGTCTCCACTGGCAGAAGGCACACTGGAGCTTCCATGCCGTGGGCCCCGAAGATAAGAAGAAAGCAGTAATTCAATCACAAGCAAGAGAGAGCCAACCACCTAATGAACTGAGGCCACCTAAAGCAGGCAGAGACAACTTGTAATTGATCAGGAATGGTTTAGATGGCATCACCGACTCTGTGGACATGAATTTGAGTGAACTCCGGGAGTTGGTGATGGACAGGGAGGCCTGGCGTGCTGTGATTCATGGGGTCGCGGAGAGTCGGACACGACTGAGCGACTGAACTGAACTGAACTGAACTGAAGCTATATGTTGGAAAATGTCTATTCAAAGAAAGAAGAGAGAAAGTGGTCAATAGTTTGCTCACCAGCCCACTGAAGAGAAGTCCCAATAAATTCTAAAATAGAATATTTTCATTTTTAGATACTTAAAACTCCCTTTCTTCCTTTAGAGATGGACAATCTGTTATAGTGAATTAATCCACACATTTTTTCCTTAAGTTTTATAAATTACTTTGCTAGTGAAGACATAGTGTCTATGTAGTTTTCTGGATATTTCCATAAAATACTGATTTTAGGAAGAAAATGATAAAAGCTGAATACTTTGAAGGTCAGATATATGAAGTCAGCATCTCAAGGTGAGGGAGCTTTCACATCTCACGCAGTCAGGGAATCAGCAGCATCAATATCACCCGGGAACTTGATAGAGGTACACATTCTAGAGCCCCGTCTTAGAATGCTGAATCAGATTTTTTAGGGGTCAGGTCAAAGAATCTGCATTTTGCCTAAACCTTCAGGTGATTCTAATACATGCTTGCATCTGTGCATACTAAGTTGCTTCAGTTGTGTCTGACTTTTTACAATCCTGTGGCCTGTAACCCGCCAGGATCCTCTGTCCATGGGGTTCTCCAGGCAAGAATACTGGAGTGGGTTGCCATGCCCTCCTCCCGAGGATCTTCCTGATCCAGAGACCAAAACCAGTCTCTAAAGTCTCCTGCACTGGCAGGCGGGTTCTTTACCACTAGCACCAATTGGGAAGGCCCATGAGGCTTTTGAGGGTAAAGCAATTCCAGTTATGAAAACAGTAACTCCAGAGTTTTAAAAATTGAGTGTGTTTTCATTCTTCTGTTATTCTTGCTTTGTAATGCCAAACATTGAAAGGACCAAAACTTGTTTCTAGTATGTTCCCCAATCTCAAGAAATAAGTGTTGGTTTAAACTGAACTAGAAGACCATACAAAACAATAGAAGCAAGTTCCCAAATGTGTGACACAGATGCAAAGGACCTGGGAAATCTGGAAAGGAGAAGGAAGTCAGTGTCACCTAAAAGCCTCGAGGCAGGATTTGGGGAGGAAGTAGGAATAAGACAGGTTTTGGAGCTAAGCAGTATTTAGACAGCTGGAAGAAGGCAAGCTGTGAGAGCTGCTCTTTGGCTAAGCAGATTTGTAATACAGCAGATCTTGTTCAATCTGGAGATGATGAGATTAGGTGATTATTTCCTTCCTTCCAGAGGGAACATATTGAAAGATGGACTCCTGCAACTTCTCAGAATGCAAGATACTACACAGGTTCTGCTTGGACCACTGACAACACACAAGTCAATTCTCTGATTCAAGAGTTGAGCTACAGCTATTCAATGACCATCCTTTTGATTCACGCTATTTTCTTAACAGAAATTTAATGTTAGGAAAGCTAACACATCCTGTTTCTTTGTATCAAGCAGATGTCTTCTAGATGGATGTATTTATCTGTTTTATTTAAAATTTTTATGCATTCCCTTGTTATTCTCGGGATAGAAAAATATAGTACAAAGAGCAAGGGCTTTGAAGTCAAGTAAAATTCATAATAATCACAACCATTGACTTGAACTCCTAGTCTGTTGGGCACTATATTGAGTGGAAACTGAGGCCACAAAGGGCAAGTCCCTTGTCCCAGATTACACAATGATGCTTCTGGGTTCAATTAGGCTGACTTGAAATCCCTTAACCACTATTCTAACTTGTCAGTGTGATTACAGACAACAGTGTTGGGTGAGCTTAGGCAAGTAAGTCAACTGAGCTTCAGTTTTATCATCTGGATGATGAAGACACATGAGACTTTCTCAAATAACTGAGGATAGTTTGAGAAAATATGGGCAAAGCCCCTCCTCCAGTTACCTGCTTACCTGTACTTAGTGGGGGACATCTAATTCTTATTGCATTATTCAGTTCAGTTCATCATGTCCGACTCTCCGCAACCCCATGAATCACAGCATGCCAGGCCTCCCTGTCTATCACCAACTGCCGGAGTTCACTCAAACTCATGTCCACAGAGTCGGTGATGCCATCCAGCCATCTCATTCTCCGTCATCCCCTTCTCCTCCCGCCCCCAACCTTTCCCAGCATCAGAGTCTTTTCCAGTGAGTCAGCTTATCGCTTGAGGTGGCCAAAGTATTGGAGTTTCAGCTTTAGCATCAGTCCTTCCAATGAACACCCAGGATTGATCTCCTTTAGAATGGACTGGTTGTATCTCCTTATTACTGGCTCCTAAATGGATGATAGAACTGGTTTACCCAGATTATGCCATCAGACATCTTCTTTTGTTCTAAAACAGTGGAAACAGTGTCAGACTTTGTTTTTTTGGGCTCCAAAATCACTGCGGATGCTGATTGCAGCCATGAAATTAAAAGACGCTTACTCCTTGGAAGGAAAGTTATGACCAACCTTGATAGTATATTGAAAAGCAGAGACATTACTTTGCCGACCAAGGTCCGTCTAGTCAAGGCAATGGTTTTTCCCGTGGTCATGTATGGATGTGAGAGTTGGACTGTGAAGAAAGCTGATCGCCGAAGAATCGATGCTTTTGAACTGTGGTGTTGGAGAAGACTCTTGAGAGTCCCTTATACTGCAAGGAGATCCAACCAGTCCATTCTAAAGGAGATCAATCCTGGATGTTCATTGGAGGGACTGATGCTGAAGCTGAAACTCCAATACTTTGGCCACCTCATGAGACGAGTTGACTCACTGGAAAAGACTCTGATGCTGGGAAAGGTTGGGGGCGGGAGGAGAAGGGGACGACGGAGAATGAGATGGCTGGATGGCATCACCGACTCTGTGGACATGAGTTTGGGTGTGCTCCGGGAGTTGGTGATGGACAGGGAGGCCTGGCGTGCTGTGATTCATGGGGTCGCGGAGAGTCGGACACGACTGAGCGACTGAACTGAACTGAACTGAAATGAATGATAGAACTGGTTTACCCAGATTATGCCATCAGACATCTTCTTTTGTTCTAAACTTCACAAAAGAAGTTTAGAACAAAGTGGCCCAGAAATAAAGGAAGGGTTGCACTAACATGTTATCATGTTATCACTTTGATTTTATTTTACCTTAGGGAGTAAAACTAATGACCATCTATTACAGCAATATCAAGTAGGGGGAAGTTATACATTTCCTACGAACCTCTGTTTCTGTCAGATTCTCATGCTGTTAAGATTTATTCCTAAAATGTGAGCTTTGATACTTTATCAACCCCTCAGACCTTTACTCATCAAGAGACTCTAAAGAACATTCCTCACCAGGAGTTAAATCATTTACTTTAAAACTACACTGCTAATTTGTCTATTGTGGTATATAGAACAGAAAAAGTCTAGTTCTTTTTTTTCCTTTTAGAGCAGCAGGGTCCTTACACCACTGGCAGCTGCTTTTCAAATTGTCCAGCCATTAAGTAATTATTTGCTCATCATAAGAGCAGCTGGGAGAGAGAGCCTCCCTCCCTTCTTAATAGAGCCCTCGCTTCCTTTGCCTTCTCCTCCACACTGCCTTGAAATGGGCTAGGCCTATAGAAGTATAGTACTGGTTTTCTTCCTATAATTGAAGAAATATAATGTGACTAAGCATTCTGACTGCTGATTGTTTTTCAGCAGCCCTAAAAGGCAACAAAGGATGACAGCAATACTTTGATAGTGGATGATCTTGAGATGCTAGATCTGGAAGCAACAGGATGTATTATCTAGGACACTTCCCTTCCTACATTTGCAAGGAACTTAAGTTCAGAGAAGTGATTTGGTCAAGGTCCTACTTAGCAGGTGGCATAATTGAGTTTTGGATTCAAGTCTTAGCACTTGAGGCTCAGTTCAGTTCAGTTCAGTCGCTCAGTCGTGTCCAACTCTTTGCGACCCCATGAATCACAGCACTCCAGGCCTCCCTATCCATCACCAACTCCCGGAGTTCACTCAAACTCATGTCCATCGAGTCAGTGATGCCATCCAGCCATCTCATTCTCTGTCGTCCCCGTCTCCTCCCACCCCCAATCCTTCCTAGCATCAGACTCTTTTCCAGTGAGTCAACTCGATGCATGAGGTGGCCAAAGTATTGGAGTTTCAGCTTCAGCATCAGTCCTTCCAGTGAACACCCAGGATTGATCTCCTTTAGAATAGGACTGGTTGGATCTCCTTGCAGTCCAAGGGACTCTCAAGAGTCTTCTCCAGCACCACAGTTCAAAAGCATCAATTCTTCGGCGATCAGCTTTCTTCACAGTCCAACTCTCACATCCATACATGACCACGGGAAAAACCATAGCCTTGAGGCTCAGTGGAGTGTTTTCTCCACTACTCCATGAAAACGGGTCTGCACCACGGACTTACCTCACAGTCCTAATAGCCATCTACTTTCTGATGTCAGAAGAAACAGATACAGTGAGTGGTGTTTTGTCTCTTTTTGTAGAAAGGAGGATAATGTTGAGATTTTAGCAACCTGCATATACTTTTTTGGTAAAGTTAACGTATAACATTGTTAGTTTCAGGTATACAACAAAATGATTTGATGTTTACGTACATTATGTAACGATCACCACAACAAATCTAACTAACAGTCATCACTATATATAGTTACAATTTTTTTCTTGTGATGAAAACTTTTAAGGTTTACTCCCTTAGCAACTTTCAGATATACAATATTGCTAACTATAGTTACAATGCTGTACATTATATCTCCATGACTTATTTATTTTATAACTAGAAGCTTGTACCTTTAGACAACCTTCACTCATTTTGCCCACTCCCTTTTCCCCACCTCTGGTGACCTCCAATCTGTTCTTTGTATCTATGAATTCATTTTGTTGTTGCTTTTAATTCCACATGTAAGTGAGATCATACAGTATTTGTCTTTCTCTGACTTACTACATTTAGCATAATAGCTTCAAGATACACTCGTGTTGTCCCAAAGAGTATTTTCTTTCTTTTTATGGCTAATAATATTCCATGGTGTATATATATATATATATTCTTTATTTATCTTTTGATAGACAGGTTGTTTCCATATATTGGCTATTGTGAATAATGCTGCAATAAATGTGGAAGTGCAGATATCTTTTTGAGTTAGTGCTTTTATTTCCTTCAGATGAATACACAGAAGTGGAATTGCCAGCTAATATGATAGTTTCATTTTTAACTTTTTCTTGTGCTCAAAAATATCATCAGTATCCATATCACCATTCATCCTAAGTGCAGTCAGTCTAATAAAGTTCACATTTTACAGGTAAATAGAAAACTTTAGAAGATTAAATCTCCAACAACTACTAGCTGCCTGTGTATGGTGTTCAGTCAACTTTAATTTCCTCTTTCACCCATCCTTTTTCTATCTTTTAATATTTTAATTTCCAAACTCTTTCAGAATAGTGATTTCTCAATGTGTGTCAATTTTTTCTGAATAAAAATGGAAAAATTTACTAAATAAGTACTAAAACTAGTGATTTCTCCCTTGGATGTATTTGATATTGGTCTGATGCAGGGCTTTCTGTGTGGTCCACAGAGCTGCCATCTGTGTTCCAAGGATCCAAGAGTGGGGATGGTGTTTGTTTAAAATGTGTTTTCCCAGACTTCTCCACAGACATACTGAATTCTGTTTTCTGGGACAAGGAGGGGAGAAGTTAAAAACAGGAAGTGGCATACATTTTCCCTTCTGCATCTGCCTCTGTAACTTCAGGTAACCCAACTATAGTTATAAATGAGGCAATTTTAATGCTAAAAAGACAATGAGATAGTCCCAGTGGTCCCTCTGAATCCCTGTACCACCCTTTATGACTCCACTCTCACTACAAATCCCCAGGTACCTTGAGTGTCTTTAGT
The DNA here is from genome assembly GCF_049115385.1 of Moschus berezovskii. Taxonomy (NCBI): domain Eukaryota; kingdom Metazoa; phylum Chordata; class Mammalia; order Artiodactyla; family Moschidae; genus Moschus; species Moschus berezovskii. The sequence goes on along the minus strand of NC_142480.1, from coordinate 56,926,924 downwards.
ATCTAACAACCAGTCCTCAAAGGGTCTTCTATTCTGGATGCCCACTCCTACAAAACACTTGTAGACAGCATCTGGCCATGAGGACAACTCTGCTTTGCCCAAAGCACCTGATGGTCTCAGAGGTGAGAAACTCCAGGTGTTATAGTGGCTCTCTGATTCCTTCTGCCATCACCACAGCAAGGTAGGAAGAAGTATCCTGTCTCCAGCTTGGGATTGCACATCATTCCTGAGCTCAGGTTTTTCAATCCTCATCCCTGGGTTTCACAAAATCCCTTGTAAGAATAACTTGCTCAGCCCTTCCTCTCAATAGGACTTTGACTGGAGTCAAGGAACATGATTTGCTATTTGCCCATAGCTCAACCTCTAGTCCCAGCACAAAACCACACACACCCTTTTTTGGGTCCCTTTCTGCTACACATAGAATTCCATCATACAGATACATGGGTTTTCCAAAAATCCAGAACTCATCAGAAAGACTGGATTTTAGGGAATAGAATAGCCCACTCTATTCATCTTCACTTGCAGGGTTTCACTATTTTAAAAATTGCATTGTGTCTTATATCCTCTATTATACATATGTGTGTTGTGTGTGTGTGTATAAATACACACATATACTCTTACATACATTTTAGGTGAAGTGTAGAACAAAATCCTAAGAGGATAGCAGAAATGCAATACAGGAATATAAAAAGGACAGAAACAAGATCAAGGACATGAGAAAACTAAGCAACAAGAATAAAAGAATGGAGAGAGAACGAGAGGTACTCAGTTAACATACAGACAGTAAGTCAACAAGAAAGCATGAAAAGCTATGAGGAATGGTCAAAGCATGGAGACAAAATTAGCTAATATTTATCGAGTGATATCAGACCTTGTGCTACGTGCTATGTGCTTTACTTGCAAATTTCAGGTAAGCACCACAAAAATTCTATCATATTAATGTTATTTTTATTTCTGCTTTAGGCAAGTGAATCTCAGTTAGGCTTGGTGCACACAGCCTACTGTTTTTAATATATCAAAACACTTCATGTTTGATGCCAGTGTTGCTATTTGACACTCTACTGTATTCCCACTGCTCAAGGCTCAACCCTAGGTCACCTCCCCTTTGACGCCTTTTGGGAGCTTCCCCTCAACCCTTTTCCACGATCCAGTGACTCAAAATTTAACCTTATGCACAGCAGGAATCTTCAGTATCTCCTCCTAGGCTATGCTGCCACTTGGCCTTGCCTCACTGATTATATACATTTCTAGCCTGACTAGAAGTTAAATTTCTGAATCTGCTTGCAACGCAGAAGACCTGGGTTCCAACCCTGGGTCAGTAAGATTCCCTGGAGAAGGTAATGGCTCCCTACTCCAGTATTCTTGCCTGGAGAATTCCATGGACAGAGGAGCCTCGGGCTACAGTCCAAAGAGTTGGACATGACTGAACAACTAAGCATACACACATGCACATTGTAAACTAGGATTTGAACTAAAACAGGCAGATTACTGGCAAAAACAAAGGCCAGATGGAATATGTTGGACAAAACAACAGAAATGATGAGCTGCATTTTTTTAAAAACATTTTTTAAAGTGGTCCTGTGATGACCATTTTTACTTTTTGAGGAGTCAGACAGTCAGGTAGGAGTTAGAAAATGAAGGATGGCCACTCCCCTTCCATTTCAGCCAACAAATTCCATGGTTTCCCCAGTCATCACACTGGGTATGCTCAGACTAGGGACTGCCAGATGGCCCTTCTCCACACTCTTCAGATTATGAGGACCTGGAAAGTATTTTCCCTACACTGTTGATAACCGAAGGCAGAAACCATGATAGTGACATAGTAGGAAAAAAGAGCAATTGAAATAAATGAAAATGCAGCAGATGAGCTTAAAGAAACAGCAATAAAAAATTGAGGTAGAAAATAATAAACCTTAGTTACAGCACCAAACAATTTACATACTTCCCTCCAACCTGCAAATCTAGGTCTTTAAGGGAGAGAAATGCGTTATGCAGACTCGATAATGAAAATCTGTATTCCATAATTTGCAACTTCCTGGCTATGTTATGCCAAGTGCATGTTAAACAAGGCATTCTGCAACCTAATTGTGGTGACTTCTCCCTATTCTAATTATGTTTTAAAAATACGTCTTTCTATCTCATTCATGCACACCCAGATCACTTTGTTTTTGCCCTAAAGCACAGCAGTAAAACACACAAAACTGAGATATTTTTATTTTGCTGTGCACCCAGAAATCCCGAATGGAAAAATTATGGGGACTGGCAAACACTTTTTTTTCTGTGATGCCCCAGATCAGATGTTCGGATTTCTTACTGGTTTCCAAGGTTAGGATTGCAACAAACAGCAACATGGCACACAAAGATAAATGTTTAAGACTGCGATTCTTGGTCAGGGATGATTTTTGCTCACCTCTCCAGGGGACATGTGGCAATACTTGGTGATATTTTTGGTGGCCCTAATGGAAGGAGGCTACTGGCATGCAGTGAGTAAAGAGATGTTGACAAATATTGTGCAAGGCTCAGGACAGTCCCTGACAAAAAAGAAATATTCGATCCCACATGTTAATAGTAATAGTGTCCAAGATAAGAAACTCCGATCTAAGGTACTATTTTTTTTTTTTTTAGGTTTTATTTATTTATTTATTTTATTTTTTCAAAAACAATTTTAGGAATCTTTACTTAAAAACAACCTTATCTTAAAATGGAGTAACTTTGGTTTTACGAACAGCAAGCAAAGTACAGAAGCAAAAATGCATTACAGGAGCATTGCTGCTGCTGCTAAGTCACTTCAGTCGTGTCCGACTCTGTGTGACCCCATAGACGGAAGCCCACCAGGCTCCCCCGTCCCTGGGATTCTCCAGGCAAGAACACTGGAGTGGGTTGCCATTTCCTTCTCCAATGTGTGGTTCTACTAAAAGCCATTCAGTTAAACTCTTCATCATGACACATTGCTTGAGACTTGTCCATGAAAAATCGAAGAATTTTATTTAAAAGGACCACTAATTTATGTGAAGAAAATATATACTGTGTGTCTTTGTTTATGAGAGCCTTAGCTGATTTCCACCGGTGCCTCTGCTGCAGGAACTGTAGCCCAAGAGATCATGGTGGTCTTCTCCACTGGCAAGGCTGAGGTCAGTACCCATGGATGAGTCTGGAGGCCAACCAGGGCAGAGATAAGCTAGTCAAAGCAACAATAGAAGGAAGAAGGGGCAGCAAAGCCCTTAGAGACTGTCAAGAGGAGCAAGTTGACATTTCAGATTCAAAGGAGCGGGAATGTCCGAAGATGGGTTTGTGAGTGGCAGGGCCAAGGATTCTGAGCATTAAATCAACGCGGAATGAGGACAGCCTGCAGCAAGAAAAGGCTTTGATACAGCTGACTATATAACATATGCATGACAGACATAATTATATTGTAATATGCTGGTGGGTGGGTATGCTCAGTTGCTTCAGTCGTGTCTGACTCTTTGAGACCACACGGACTGTAGCCTGCCAGGCTCCTCTGTCAGTGGGATTTCCCAGGCAAGAATACTGGAGTGGGTTACCATGCCCTCCTCCATGGGATCTTCCCTGACCAGGGATCAAACCCATGTCTCTTTTGTCTCCTGTATTGGCAGGCAGGTTCTTCACCGCTAGTGTCACCTGGGAAGCCTAAAATATAGTATAATACAATATGTATATTTTATATTTAAGTTTTATATATAAGTAAACCAAAGCTGAGAGAATTTGATTTTTTTTCATAAGGTCACAAAGTTATTATGAGGCAGTAAATGTTTTACTACCATGAAATGAGAAAAACCTTCCCTCCCTTTAAGCTCTAGCACCCTGTTCCCATGCTGATTTAGCTTATTATCATATTTTACACATGTCTCCAGGGAGCATTCATATTTTTAACTTTTCTCCCCCCACAAAAAAACCCCCACATCTTCCTTGCCTCAGTTACCTGGGTCTATTCCTTACGAGTAGGAGAATGCTTATCTTATACTCTGTGTATCCCTCTTCAGGGCAGGCATTGACTGAATGAAACTGAATGGAACTGAAAAGTCAAGTCATCCTTGACTGAATGGAACTGAAAAGTGAGCCTTCAGTTCAGTTCAGTTCAGTTCAGTCGCTCAGTCATGTCCGACTCTCTGTGACCCCATGAATCACAGCACGCCAGGCCTCCCTGTCCATCACCAACTCCTGGAGTTCACTCAAACTCATGTCCACAGAGTCAGTGATGCCATCCAGCCATCTCATTCTCAGTCGTCCCCTTCTCCTCCCGCCCCCAATCCCTCCCAGCATCAGAGTCTTTTCCAGTGAGTCAACTCGTCGCATGAGGTGGCCAAAGTATTGCAGTTTCAGCTTCAGCATCAGTCCTTCCAAAGAACACGCAGGATTGATCTCCTTTAGAATGGACTGGTTGGATCTCCTTGCAGTCCAAGGGACTCTCAAGAGTCTTCTCCAGCACCACAGTTCAAAAGCATCGATTCTTCGGCGATCAGCTTTCTTCACAGTCCAACTCTCACATCCATACATGACCACGGGAAAAACCATAGCCTTGACTAGATGGACCTTGGTTGGCAAAGTAATGTCTCTGCTTTTTAATATACTATCTAGGTTGGTCATAACTTTCCTTCCAAGGAGTAAGCGTCTTTTAATTTCATGGCTACAATCAGCATCTGCAGTAATTTTGGAGCCCCCAAAAATAAAATCTGACACTGTTTCCACTGTTTTTCCATCTATTTCCCATGAAATGATGGGACCAGATGGCATGATCTTTGTTTTCTGAATGTTGAGCTTCAAGCCAACCTTTTCACTCTCCTCTTTCATTTTCTTTTTTTTTTTTAACAACTTCAATAAACACTTTATTTTTTTTTAATTTATTTTATTGGAGGCAAATTATCTTACATTAATATATTGGTTGGTTTTGCCATACATTGACATGAATCCGCCCTGGGTGTACATGTGTTCTCTTTCTTGAACCTCCCTCCCACCTCCCTCTTCCCCATATCCTCCCTCCATGTCATCCCCGTGCACCAGCCCCAAGCATCCTGTATCATGCGTCGAACCTGGACTGGTCACTTATGATAATATACATGCTACATTGCCGTTCTCCCCAGTCATCCCACCTTCACTCTCTCCCACAGAGTCCCAAAGACTGTTCTATATGCCTATGTCTCTTTTGCAGTCTCGTATACAGGGTTCAGACAATCTGTATGGAAATACAAAAAACCTCGAATAGCCAAAGCAATCTTGAAGAAGAAAAATGGAACTGGAGGAATTAACCTGCCAGACTTCAGGCTCTACTACAAAGCCACAGTCATCAAGACAGTATGGTACTGGCATAAAGACAGAAATATAGATCAATGGAACAAAATAGAAAGCCCAGAGATAAACCCACGCACCTACGGACACCTTATCTTCGACAAAGGAGGCAAGAATATAAAATGGACAAAAGACAGTCTCTTTAACAAGTGGTGCTGGGAAAACTGGTCAGCCACTTGTAAAAGAATGAAATTAGAACACTTCCTAACACCATACACCAAAATAAACTCAAAATAGATTAGAGAGCTAAATGTAAGACCAGATACTATAAAACTCCTAGAGGAGAACGTAGGCAAAACACTCTCTGACATAAATCACAGCAGGATCCTCCAAGACCCACCTCCCAGAATATTGGAAATAAAAAAGCAAAAATAAACAAATGGGACCTAATTAAAATCAAAAGCTTCTGCACAGCAAAAGAAACTCTAAGCAAGGTGAAAAGACAGCCTGAAGAATGGGAGAAAATAATAGCAAATGAAGCAACTGATAAAGGATTAATCTCCAAAATATACATTTTCATCAAGAGGCTTTTGAGTTCCTCTTCACTTTCTGCCATCAGGGTAGTGTCATCTGCATATCTGAGGTTATTGATATTTCTCCCAGCAATCTTGATTCCAGCTTGTGCTTCTTCCAGCTCAGCGTTCCTCATGATGTACTCTGCATAGAAGTTAAATAAGCAGGGTGACAATATACAACCCTGACGTACTCCTTTTCCTATTTAGAACCAGTCTGTTGTTCCATGTACAGTTCTGACTGTTGCTTCCTGACCTGCATACAGGTTTCTCAAGAGGCAGGTCAGGTGATCTGTTATTCCCATCTCTTTCAGAATTTTCCACATGACAACAGAAATGCAAATAAAAATAAATGTGTACCTGTGTAACATATCCTTATATTCATTTTAAACATTACTCCTAATGATTATCATATTTTCTTCACTTTTTTTTCTCCAAAGGAAATTGGGAAAAAATAAGCAAGAAATTATGAAATGTTATTCTTCTAGTAAATTCTAATTATTTTTCAAAATTTAAAAAATTTAATTGTATACAGAGCATTTTAGATGTGTACAACTACAGGCAAAATGATTAAAATGATGAGTCAGGGTAAATTTGATTTGGGTTGCTACTGAAACTTTACTATTTGAGTCCCCTGGACTCTTAGAGACTCAGAGCATCCCAGGGTGGAAGGAAACTGGATAAATTTGGTGGATGTAATTGTACTGTGAGCTGACTCTCCTCCCAAATGAATGGCTTATAAAAAATAGTCTTTATATCAGTAATTTTTAGCCTAAAGGACATATTCACAGCAAGGACTTAGGAAGAGGAAACATTTGGGAACAGGAGAGTACTTTTATTAAGGTCCAAAACTCACTTTGTTTGCAGGAACTTTCAAACAATGACAGAACATGGAGGAATCTTAAGTGCATATTACTGAGTGAAAGAAGCCAATTTGAAAAGGCTACACACTGTAGGATTCCAACTATATGACATTCTAGAGAAGGCAGAATTATGAAGATTAGTAGCCGGCAGGTGTTGAGTCAAAGGAGAGATGAGTGGATGGAACACAGAGAACTTCTGGGGCAGTGAAATACTCTGTGTGATTCCATGATGATGGATAAGTGTCATTATGTATGTGTGTGTGCTCAGTTGTGTCTGACTCTTTCTCAGTCCATGGCCTGTAGCCTGCCAGGCTCTTCTGTCCATGGGATTGTCCAGGCAAGAATACTGGAGTGGTTTGCATTCCCTTCTCCAGGGGATCTTCTCAACTCGGGAATCGAACCCGGGTCTCCTGCATTGTAGGTGGATCCTCAGCCACCAGGGATGCTGCATATGTCCTACTTTTATCCAAACCCACAACATGTACAGTGAAGACTCAAGCCTATGCACTTTGGGCAATTATGATGTGACAGTGTAGATTCATCAGTTGTAATGAATATACCACTCTGGTGAAGAATGTTGGTAACAGAGGAGGTGCTTGTGTGGGGGACAGGGGGAAGATGGAAGTCTCTGAATCTTCCCCTCAAATTTGCTGTGAACCTAAATGCTCCAAAAAATATCTTAATAATTTTTGAGAAGAATAGCTTTTAGGGGATTTATGACAGAAGCCGGAATACAAATTAGAAAGCTGATACAATAATACAGGCAAGAGTCAAAGGGTTTGGATCAGATAAGGAGTTTCTAGGTGTTTGGAGTCTACTGTGTTCTTGCCTGGAGAATCCCAGGGATGGGGAAGCCTTATGGGCTAACATCTATGGGGTCGCACAGAGTCGGACATGACTGCAGTGACTTAGCAGCAGCAGCAGCAGCAGCAGCAAGTTTTAAAAACCCTCATCTATACTATCGCAAAAGGTCCCCAGATCAATCCCTCTCTCCAGGTCCCTCCCATATAGCCTTCTCCATGCCATCTGGGTGATGGATCGAAACCACAGTTATGATGTCACCTCATCTTTGCTTTAGCATCCCTAGAGGTCTTGGAGCCCACTCAATAGAGTCTTCCAATGTGTTACCAACTAGACATCTCCATGAAAGGCTGTCCTGTTCCCCTAAAGTTCTTCCAGTCACAGTAAACCATGGCTCATTCCTAAGTGGCTGGTGCCCTGTGGGGATCCTATGTCTCTTGATACTATCATTTCTGTACCTTCTACACATTCCCTCTGCTCTCCACCCAGAAAATTTCTGCTTCCCTGTGAGATACAGCTCAAATGTCAACAGTTCATTTCTCAGACATCCAAGCACAGTAAGGGAGTCCCTCCCTTCTGTTCACATAGTAATTTACTTGTTTGTAATGTAGTAATTTCTAAATGTATAACTAAATATTCTTAGCTCAAGCTTCCATAACAAATTACCACAGGCTGGTGGCTACAGCAACAAGCATTCATTTTTCACAGTTCTGAAGGCTAAAAGTCCAAGGTCCAGGGTGCCAGCATGACTGGGTTCTTGCAGGGTGAGGATTGTCTTCTTGGTTTACAGGTGACTGTCTTCTTGCTGTATCTTCACAAGGTTGATAGCCAGTTAGCTCTCAGGCCTAGTCTTATAAAGGCACTAATCTCATTTATGAGGCTTCCACCCAGATAACCTAATTATCTCCCTAATATCCCACCTGCTGCTGTCCTGCCACAGCTGTGCTGAGCTGGAGTGACAAGCAGCCAAGAGGAGATACCCCACGTCCAAGGTAAGGAGCAGCAGCTGCGCTTTGCTGGAGCAGCCATGAAAAGATACCCCAGGTACAAGATAAGAGAAACCCCAGTAAGATGGTAGGCACTAAGAGAGGGAACCAGAGACCAGACAGACTGAAACCACAATCACAGAAAACTAACCAATCTAATCACATGGACCATAGCCTTGTCTAACTCAATTAAATTAAGCAATGCCATGTAGGGCCACCCAAGATGGACCAGTCATGGTGGAGAGCTCTGACAAAACGTGGTCCACTGGAGAAGGGAATGGCAAACCCCTTCAGTATTCTTGACTTGAGAACCCCATGAACAGTAGGAAAAGGCAAGAAGATAGAACACTGAAAGATGAACTCCCCAGGTCGGTAGGTGCCCAATATACTACTGGAGATCAGTGGAGAAATAACTCCAGAAAGAATGAAGGGATGGAGCCAAAACAACAAAAAAAACACCAAATTGTGGGGGTGACTGGTGATAGAAGCAAGCTCCAATGCTGTAAAGAGCAATATTGCATGGGAACCTGGAATGTTAGGTCCATGAATCAAGGCAAATTGGAAGCGATCAAACAGGAGATAGCAAGAGTGAACGTCGACATTTTAGGAATCAGCGAATTAAAATGGACTGGAATGGGTGAATTTAACTCAGATGACCATTATATCTACTACTGTGGGCAGGAATCCCTTAGAAGAAATGGAGTAGTGATCATAGTTAACAAAATAGTCTGAAATGCAGTATTTGGATGCAATCTCAAAAATGAAAGAATGATCTCTGTTCATTTCCAAGGAAAACCATTCAATATTACAGTAATCCAAGTCTATCTCCCAACCAGTAATACTGAAGAAGCTGAAAGGTTCTATGAAGACCTACAAGACCTTTTAGAACTAACACCCAAAAAAGATGTCCTTTTCATTATAGGGGACTGGAATGCAAAAGTAGGAAGTCAAGAAACACCTGGAGTAACAGGCAAATTTGGCCTTGGAGCACGGAATGAAGCAGGGCAAAGGCTAATAGAGTTTTGCCAAGAGAACGCACTGGTCATAGCAAACACCCTCTTCCAACAACACAAGAGAAGACTCTACACATGGATATCACCAGATGGCCAACACCGAAATCAGATTGATTATATTCCTTGCATCCAAAGATGGAGAAGCTCTATACAGTCAGCAAAAATAAGACTGGGAGCTGACTGTGGCTCAGATCATGAACTCCTTATTGCCAAATTCAGACTTAAATTGAAGAAAGTAGGGGAAACCACTAGACCATTCAGGTATGACCTGGATCAAATCCCTTATGATTATACAGTGGAAGTGAGAAATAGATTTAAGGGACTAGATCTGATAGAGGGCCTGATGAACTATGGGTGGAGGTTCATGACATTGTACAGGAGACAGGGATCAAGACCATGCCCAAGAAAAAGAAATGCAAAAAAGCAAACTGGCTGTCTGAGGAGGCATTTCAAATAGCTGTGAAAAGAAGAGAAGTGAAAAGCAAAAGAGAAAAAGAAAGATATATACCCACTTGAATGCAGAGTTCCAAAGAATAGCAAGGAGAGATAAGAAGGCCTTATCTTATAAGAGATAAAAGACCCCAAGGCTTATCCTAGGAGCAGCACAGAGCATAATATTCTCAAATCCAACCCTCCTTATAAATGAATTTTAGATTTATAGATTAAAATAATTCAGAATTAAGAAGGGACATTTAGGGCAATAAAAATGATTACACAGCAAAAAAAAAAAAAAAAGAAGGCCTTCCTCAGTGATTGGTGCAAAGAAATAGAGGAAAACAATAGAATGAGAAAGACTAGAGATCTCTTCAAGAAAATTAGGGATACCAAGGGAATATTTTATGCAAAGATGGGCTTGATAAAGGACAGAAATGGTATGGACCTAACAGAAGCAGAAGATATTAAGAAGAGGTGGCAAGAATACACAGAAGAACTATATAAAAAAGATCTTCACAACCCAGATAATCATGATGGTGTGATCACTCACACTCATCTAGAGCCAGATATCCTGGAATGTGAAGTCAAGTGGGTCTAAAGAAGCATCACTATGAACAAAGCTAGTGGAGGTGATGAATTCCAGTTGAGCTATTTCAAATCTTGAAAGATGATACTGTGAAAGTGCTGCACTCAATATGCCAACAAATCTGGAAAACTCAGCAGTGGCCATAGGACTGGAAAAGGTCAGTCTTCATTCCAATCCCTAAGAAAGGCAATGCCAAAGAATGCTCAAACTACCGCACAATTTCACTCATCTCACGCGCTAGTAAAGTAATGCTTAAAATTCTCCAAGCCAGGCTTCCGCATTACATGAACTGTGAATTTCCAGATGTTCAAGCTGGTTTTAGAAAAGGCAGAGGCACCAGAGATCAAATTGCCAACATCTGCTGGATCATCGAAAAAGCAAGAGAGTTCCAGGAAAACATCTATTTCTGCTTTATTGACTATGCCAAAACCTTTGACTGTGTGGATCACAACAAACTGTGGAAAATTCTGAAAGAGATGGGAATACCAGACCACCTGACCTGCCTCCTGAGGAATCTGTATGCAGGTCAGGAAGCAACAGTTACAACTGGACATGGAACAACAGACTAGTTCCAAACAGGAAAAGGAGTACATCAAGGCTGCATATTGTGACCCTGCTTATTTAACTTATATGCAGAGTACATCATGAGAAATGCTGGGCTGGAGGAAGCACAAGCTTGAATCAAGACTGCCGGGAAAAATATGCAGATGACACCACCCTTATGGCAGAAAGTGAAGAACAACTAAAGAACCTCTTGATGAAAGTGAAAGAGGAGAGTGAAAATGTTGGCTTAAAGCTCAACATTCAGAAAACTAAGATCATGGCATTTGGTCCTATCACTTCATGGCAAGTAGATGGGGAAACAGTGGAAACAGTGGCTGACTTTATTTTTGGGCTCCAAAATCACTGCAGATGATGAATGCAGTCATGAAATTAAAAGATGCTTACTCCTTGGAAGGAAAGTTATGATGAACCTAGACAGCATATTAAAAAGCAAAGACATTACTTTGCCAACAAAGGTCTGTCTAGTCAAGGCTATGGTTTTTCCAGTAGTCATGTATGGATGTGAGAGCTGAACTATAAAGAGAGCTGAGCACCAAAGAACTGATGCTTTTGAACTGTGGTGTTGGAGAAGACTCTTGCGAGTCCCTTGGACTGCAAGGAGATCCAACCAGTCCATCCAAAGGAGATCAGTCCTGGGTGTTCATTGGAAGGACTGATGTTGAAACTGAAACTCCAATACTTTGGCCACCTGATGTGAAGAGCTGACTCATTGGAAAAGACCCTGATGCTGGGAAAGATTGAGGGCAGGAGGAGAAGGGGATGACAGAGGATGAGATGGTTGGATGGCATCACCGACTCAATGGACATGGGTTTGGGTAGACTCCAGTTGGTGATGGACAGGGAGGACTGGCATGCTGCAGTTCATGGGGTGGCAAAGAGTTGGACATGACTGAGCAACTGAACTGAACTGAAACTCTTTAGGATATTGTGTCTTCCATATCATATAATCAGGCTCTTCCATATCATTTAATCGGGGTACCAGCAAATTAAAAGACAAAAGATAAGATATTCCAAAAATATTTTTGTTTCCAGGGATAAGGATATTAGCATATTGGAGTGTATGTGCTTTGTTCTTGCCATTACTATAGTAAGCAATTCATTTTTAGGCCATTTTCATCTTTTATTATCATTTTTATCAGGACTATGAAACATCAGGAGTGGAATGCTTTTTCTATCTGAATATTGTGTTAAAAATTATTGACTTTTTTCAGTATTCTACAGTTTACTTTTTCGTCTTCCTTTCTCATTGATTTGCCATTTTATGAGCCTGCAGTTGAAAAGGATGCTTTGAACAATTGAATCCAAGAACACTGAAGAAGAAGAAGCAGACACAGCAATGAGATCCTATCACAAATTTTGAGAAATACTTTTAGGATCTGTTTGTGAAACAACTAGCAACTGAGCGCTAAATGAACTTAAATCCTTACTTCATATCTTATAAAAAACTGAATCAGCAATGAATCAAACATAAATATATTAAATAATTTAAATATGTATTAGTGATTTTTTTCATAAAATTTGAAAGGCCAATGAAGATTTTTAAATAAAAATGGTTATGAATTTAAATGCATAAGTTAAACTGTATCTATGCAAAATATCACAATAATATAGAATGCAAGGGGGACAGCTAGAAACCAGAGAGGTACATGGGTGAGCAGATGGGGAAGAAACTCTTCTTGCTTTCCAGGCCACTCGCTTCCTGCTGTATACTCACAGGCAGAAGAAGAGCCGGCGAGGTCTCTGGTCTCTCCTTATAGTGACATTAATCCTATTCATGAGGGTTTGAGAGGGTGAAAGAGTCAGAGGGAAGAAGGGAGGAGGAGAAAGAGACAGAGAGAGAACAGAAAGTCTTTTCAAAAACTCTGTAAAGCGAGAGAGAAAGAGAGTGGTCTTTCAAGAAAGATGTGGAAGATGAAAGTTTTCTTTTAAAAGAAGTGCCCTAATGCTTAAAAATCAAGTGGAAGGGTTCATTTGAGAGGCTGGGGACCACACCATCACATCTCACCTAAGGAGATCTCTTCAGTCCTTATCTTACCTTACCAAAGCATTTGACGTTCATACATCTCAGTGGGACCCCACCTGCCAATACAAGAGACTTAAGAGGCAAGTCCAATCCCTGGGTTAGGAAGATCCCCTGGAGAAGGACAAGGCAACCCACTCCAGTATTCTTGGTTAGAGAATCCCGTGGACAGAGGAGCCTGGTGGGCTACAGTCCATAGAGTTGCAAAGAGTTTGGTATGAATGGCATGACACTCTCCATTTTGTTTTTTTTCATCCTCTGGATTCTCTTTCTCAGCAGCCTTGGCCAACCCATCCTCCTGCACCTAAATGACCTGATGAAGTTCCCTCAAGCTGTGTCCAAGATCCCATCTTTCCTTACAACCACCCTCCAAGACAGTCGTATCAGCATCCTCAGCTTCAGGTGCTGCCTAAATGCTGATGACTTAGGGATGTCCGTCCTTCATTCAGAGCCTCTTCTCCAAACTTCACAACTATGCATTCAACTAGCTATTCAAAAAGTCCGTTCGAAGGTCTGCATACCACATGGATCTTATTATGTCCAAAGCCAGGACCAAGCTTTGAATTTCTCCACACCCCAACCCAGTCCTCTCCTGGTGTTATTTATGTGAATGACACTTGAATTCATCAGTTGTATAGCCCAGAAAACTAGTAATCATCTTTGTCATTTTAATTCCCTGCAACTCTGAGATCCAATCTATCACCAAGTGCTTTTGATTTTGTCTTGTAAACAACCTTGATATTGATCCAGGTGTCTCCATCTGCACTGCCAATAACCCAGTTAAAACTATCAACTGCTCTTACTTGAACAGCTGATAATCTTCATGGATTTTGCCTTCAAGCCATTGTCCATCTGGCAGCCAGGATGTCTCTATAGCAATTTCCCATTGCTCTGAGAATCATGACAGAATTCTAAAAGTGTCCCTGTGTGATCTGCAACTTAATCATTTCTCCATTCCTCTCTTGCTTCACTCCCCAGTTTGTTTTCTGATCTCAGTCACATTGCCTTTGTTTTAGTTTCTAGAAGTGCCATAATCCATCCAGTTATGAAGCCTTTTCATGTGCTGATACTTCTGCCAATAAAGTGCTTCCCCTATTCAATTTTCTTAGCCTGTCTGATTACAAATCACCTTCCGGTCTTAGATTTGTCATTATCTTCTCAATGATCTGGTGAGTCTAAGTCATGTTCTTACATGGTGTACTCTCCAAAAGCACACTGTATTCTGTCACACTGTTTATCTCAGTGATTATTTGATTACTACTGTGATTATTTATGTAGTCTACTCCACTACTGTATGAATTTCATGAGAGGAAAAGCCTTGCTTGTATTTCTAATAAATATATCCTGGGCCTGTAATACAATGAACAGCACAAAATAAGACTGCACTAAATGATGAGTGCATGAATCAGTGATAAATGAGTGAATCACTGAAATAACTACCCCACCTTAGACCTCGGTGTCTTATCCATCTATATGCAGAATCGCAGAGAAGAGAAAATGAGAAGACACATATAAAAGCAATTTATAAGCACATTTACCTTAAATTGACATGCTGCTGATGGCTTGTCTTCATCCTCCCCTCTCCATGTAGCAAAGTTGACTGAGCCTCAAGCAGACATTGTCAGTTCACAATTATATGCTGAGCATCCACAGGGTGACTTCAATGACCCTGACTTCTTTCCCAACATTCACTTTTTTAGATTAGGTTTAATATGATATTTTGAACAGTGAATACCTGACTGATTTGACTGTTCTTAATTCGACTCGATGGACATGAGTTTGAGTGAACTCCGGGAGTTGGTGATGGACAGGGAGGCCTGGCGTGCTGTGATTCATGGGGTCACAAAGTGTCGGACGCAACTGAGCGACTGAACTGAACTGAACTGAATCTTTTTCAATGTTTAGAGTAAGCAGAGTTCACAAGCTTAAAATCCTATTCTGTCGAGGGAATGGAATCTTATCCCAAAAGACAGTTTGTTTGAATGTCAAGATATGGAGCAAATAGAGCTGAGTGGCTAAGGCCGTGTGTGTGTTTTAGGATCTAGCACATGTGTTTGGACACTTACACTCTGACCCACGTACTCACACCCCAAAGCAAGGAGAAGATAATAAACTCTGGGTGGCCCTAGTGTTTGGGATTAAATAATATGAACCTTTTCTGAATGCTGTCACTAGGTGATCTTGTCTTTCTGAAGGTCCTGACAATGATTTAGGGAAAAGAGTTAGTATTTTAGCAAAGAAATTGCAAATTCCTGATATTTCTGATTGTCTTTCAGTCTCTATTCTTTAGTTTTGAGCCACATTACAACGAAGTTATGAGATCCCATAATAGCATGAGAAATGCATCAGAGGGATATGCAGAGGCCAGAAACAAAGACAACAAGAGAAAGAGTGGAGGGTTTACACAAATCTCTGCTTCATGGCAACACCTATGAGGAAGTTGCTTGGGTGAAGGAGTTTGAACCCCACCCTTGGTCAGAGCTGTCCACTGGACCAATGGTGCAGTTTATTCAGTGGTTCACCAGGTTTCAGCTGTATGATTCTTCATCTGCAATTAACTGGAAATGTAAAATCCACCCCCATTTCTCTTTTCCACAGCAAACATAAAGCCTTTAATTAGCAAGAAGGGAAAGGGAGACAGAGCAATTCTGTGCTGTGTTTGATTAATTTTATTGGTTCATTCAAATCATCAGAAAAGAAAAAAAACTAGATGGGTATTCTGTGGTGCTTGTGACCAAATTTGGGAGTAACATATATACACTAATACGTGGCTCAGCTGGTAAAGAATCTGCCTGCAATACAGAAGACCTGGGTTTGATCCCTGGGTTGGGAAGATCCCTTGGAAAAGGGACAGGCTACCCACTCCAGTATTCTGGCCTGGAGAATTCCATGGACTATACAGTTCATGGGCTAACAAAGAGTCAGACACAACTGAGCAACTTTCACTTTCATGCATAAAATATTTAAATATGGATGTATAACTGAATCATTTTATTATATATATGAAACTAACACATTATAAATCAACTATACATAAATACAAAATTTAAAAATAAATATTAAAAAAAGAAAACATTTACAAAAATAGTACTAATTGAAGAATAAAAATATAAGACTTGACTATGCATTTTTCATGAGAAAAGTGAAAGTATTAGTCTCTTAGTCATGTCCAACTCTTTGCAATGCCATGGACCACAGTCTACCAGGCTCCTCTGTCCATGGAATTCTCCAGCAACTATACTGGAGTGGGTTGCCATTCCCTTCTCCAGGGGATTTTCCTGACCCAGGGATCGAACCCAGGTCTCCTGCGTTGCATTCTTTACTGTCTGAGACACCAGGGAAGTCTTTCCATGAGAAATTCATTTTAATTTTTTTTTTTTGGCCAGACCATGTGGCTTGCAGGATGTTAGAAATGACTAGAAATTGAACACCTGCCCATGGCAGTGGAAGCACAGAGTCCTAACCACTGGATTGCCAGGGAACTCCTGAGGAACTCACTTTAAATGTGAAGACACAGATAGTTTAAAAGTAAAAGGATGGGGGAAAGATACACCATGCTGATAACAATTAAGTGAAAGCTGGGGTAGCTCTATTAATTTAAAATAGAGATGACTTCAGTCAGGAAAATTATCAGGGATAAGGAGCAATATCATTTAGTAATATTATCAATGATAGATGAATTTTTCAGGAAGATGTAATGACACTAATTGCATATGCTTCTAACAACAGAGTATCAAAATATGTAAGACAAAACTGAGAAAACTACATAAGGAAATAGGTAAATCCATTAGTACAGTTGGAGGCTTCCACACCCAGTCTCTGGTGTTAGGATTGATCAAACCAGTCAGCCCTAAACGAAATCAACCTTGAATATTCACTGAAAGAACTGATGCTGAAGCTAAAGCTCCAATATTTTGGTCACCTGATGTGAAGAGCTGATTCATTGGAAAAGATCCTGATGCTGGGAAAGATTGAGGGCAGGAGGAGAAGGGGATGACAGAGGATGAGATGGTTGGATGGCATCATCGACTCAATGGACATGAGTTTGAGCAAGCTCCGGGAGATAGTGAAGGACAGGAAAGCCTGGCATGCTGCAGTCCATGGGGTCACAAAGAGTCAGACACAACTTAGCAACTGAACAACAGCCTCTTTTGATAACTGACGGGTTGATCAGGCAGAATACCAGTGAGTTAGAATTAACCTGAACAGCCCTATCAATCAACTTGATCAAATTAGCGTTTAGAAAATATTTATCCCAAAAGAGCAGAATACACATTTTTCTCAAGCTAACATAAAACATTTACCAAGATAGACCACATTTGGTGTCAGAAAACACACCTTAATCATCGAACCAGGGTCTCCTGCATTGCAGGCAGATTCTTTACCAACTGAGCTATCAGGGAAGTCCTAAAATAGCATAAACCATGCAGAAGATGTTTTCAGGCCACAGTAGAATTAAACTGAAAATTAGTAATGTAAATATGGCCAGAAAAGATCCAAATATTTATAGATTAAACCAGAAACTCCTAAATTACAAATTAGTCAAAGAAGTCTCAAGAGAAAGTTAAAAATATCTTTACCAAATAAAAGTGAAAATACTATTTGTAAAACGTTGTGGGATATAGCAAAAGCAGTGCTAAGAAAGAAATTTATAGCATTACATGCACATAACTAGAAAAGAAACTGGAGAAGGGAATGCTCCGCACTCCAGTATTCTTGCCTGGGAAATCCCATGAACAGATGAGACTACCAGGCTACAGTCCATGGGGCCTCAAAATGTCCAACATGACTGAGCAATTAAACAGCAGCAACAGCAGAAAAGAAAAAGGATTTTAAATCAATAATCTAAGCTTCCACCTGAGGAAACTAGAGAAAGAAAGGAGTGATTTAAACCTAAAGGAAGCAGAAGAAAAAAATAGAGTAAAACCAATGAAACTGAAAATTGAAAGCAATAGAAGAAATCAGTAAAACCAAAATCCAGTTCTTGAAAATGTCAATCTTCCTTTCTTTATTTCTATTTTTGGCCACACCATGAAGCATGTGGGATCTTAGTTCTGTGCTGTCACTGCAGTCGTGTACAACTCCTGTGACCCTATGTATGGACTGTAGCCTACCAGGCTCCTCTGACCATGGAATTCTCTAGGCATGAATCCTGGAATAGGTTGCCATTTCCTTCTCCAGAGGACCTTCTAGATCCAGGGATTGAACCCTAGTCTCTTATGTCTCCTGCATTAGCATGTGGGTTTTTTACCACTAGTGCTACTTGGAAAGCCCCGTGAGTTCTCCAATCATTAATCAAATCCATGCCCCACTGGACAGTCAGTGAAGTCCCTTGAAAATCCCCTATATGAAGATTCCTACATATATGCCCTTGTTTTGAATTTCCTTCCAATTTAGGTCACCAGAGAGCACCAAGGAGGAAGCACCCAGGCTTCCCAGGTGGTGCTAGAGGTCAAAAACCCTCCTGCCAATGCAGGAGACTTAAGAGACGCGAGTTCATTCCCTGGGTTGGGAAGATCCCCTGGAGAAGGGCAAAGAAACCCACTCCAGCATTCTTCCCTGGAGAATACCATGGACAGAGGAGCCTGTCAGGCCACAGTCCATAGAGGTGCAGAGTTGGACAGGACTCAAGTGACTCAGAGCACTGAGTAGTTTCCTGTGCTCTATGGTAGGTTCTCGTTAGTTATCTATTTTATACATAGTAATGCATATATCTCAATCCCAGTTCAACTCAGCCACCCCTCTCCTTTTCCCTCTTGATGTTCATATGTTTGTTCTCTATGTTGGTGTCTGTATTACTCCTTTGCAAATAGGTTCATCTGTACCATTTTTCTATTGATGCATACGTGTGGAATCTGGAGATGAGAAACTTACTTTTTTTGGTTGTTTTTGGTCTCATTAACTACATATCTCCAAACTAGAGAACTTTGGGCTTCCCTGGTGGCTCAGCTGGTAAAGAATCTGCCTGCAATGTGGGAAACCTAGGTTCAATCCCTGGGTTGGGAAGACCCCCTGGAGAAAGGAATGGCTACCCATTCCAATATTCTGGCCTGGAGAATTCCATGGACTACAGTCCATGATGTCACAGAGAGTTAGACACAATTGAGTGACTTTCACTTTCAAACTAGAGAAACAATGAGATTTTTTTTTCAGAATGTGATTGATGTTTCTGTCTCCTTTAATGTTTTTGTGGATTGTGAAGTTGGGAACGACGAGGTGGGGGGCTTATGGAACTGTGTCTTCAGAGGAACCTGGCTTTCCTTCCAATGTCCATACAGCCACACCCGCCAACCTTTCCTTTCTTCAAGTGCTACTGCTGTATTTTTATTGCATTTTAAAAACTCATCTAATACACTCATCTTTCAGTTCAGTTCAGTTCAGTTGCTCAGTCGTGTCCGACTCTCCGCGACCCCATGAACCACAGCACGCCAGGCCTCCCTGTTTAGACCTTGGAAAAAGGGAAATGCTGAAGTTTGGCTTCCCTTTATCTGCCTAACTCACTTGTTTTGAACCATATTAACATTTTAAAAGTTTATCTTCTCTCTGTGTAACAGAAAAGGTCTACAGTCATTGTATCACAGAGAGCTGGTGGGGGAAGCCAGTATGTACCAAATAAGTCATCCATGGCAGGTTCTAGAAACTGTAGCTACTTTATATCCATTATTTTATTTGAGCTTTTCACAATCTATTTGGTGAGTATTCTTATTGCCATTTTAAGGACAAGAACATAAAGGCTAAAGAGACTAAGGAAGATGACAACCATCTATACAGCCAGTGAACAAGGAATCAAACCCAGGGCTGTGTGACTTTGTGTAACGACTGTTTCCACTCCCTAGGATCTTCTTGCTGACCTAAGTACCATGTGTCAGTCAGGCCCTATGTGCTACATAGCCCGCCAGGCTCCTTGTCCATGGGATTCTCCAGGCAATGGGTCGCCATTCCCTTCTCCAGGGAATCTTCCCAACCCGTGGATTGAACCTGGGTCTCCTACATTGCAGGCAGATTCTTTACTGTCTGAGCCATCAGGGAAGCCCAGGGCATCTGACTAAAGTAAGGCAAAGTAATCATGGTATAGTTATCTGAACATTGCCAACTCTAATCATGAAGATATATATTCATTCATTCTACTCACTGGATATCATTTCAAGGTCACTTAATGTTAAAATAAAGTAGCTTTCTGGTCAAATAATCCAGAGTGAAAAGGAGTGAGGAAGGAAGTTTCAATCATACTACGGATGACAACTGAAGGAACGAGTGATGAAGTGGGCAATCTTTCAGGCAGTTTCTAGCAGCTACAGCTGACTCTTTCTGATTTCAGTTCTCATAATCGAAACAATGGGGCTTCCCAGGTGGTGCTAGTGGTAAAGAACCCACTTGCCAATGCAGGAGATGTAAGACGTTCAGGTTCGATTCCTGGGTCAGGAAGATCCCCTGGAGGAGGGCATGACAACCCACTCCAGTATTCTTGCCTGGAGAATCCCATGGACAGAGGAGCCTGGTGGGCTATGGTCCATGAGGTCACAAAGAGTCAGACCAGACTGAAGCAATTCTGTACACAAGCAAGCAATCAGAACTGTAGTTGTGCACAGAGATGTTAGCAATGCCAAGCAGAATAGTGTTGGTTTCAAGCACTCCTTCCTTGGCGAATGATGGCAAAGATGGTAGGGGAAGACAGTTTGTGAAGTAGAAAGTCTATGTTACCAGCCAAAAGTTTAACTCACATGAGGTAATTTTTCCAGCCTGGCACTACAGGACTGTCATTTTTATAGTTCACAGATCCTGGATCTTCTGCTTCGAAGAAAGGTTAAGCTTTGGCCAAATGGGGTGCTATTAGCACAGAAGCGGGAGCTCATTGACATAAAAGTTTCCATCACTGCTCTTTTTCAGTGGAAGTATTTCTTTCCATCCACACCTCGAGCTGTCTCTGGGTTTCAAGAGAAAAGAAGCTCTGCATTAGTCACCAAGGCAAGTTGGTGCCCGCGAGCTTTGGTTGTTCTCCTGATCTGGGTCCTCGGGGTTGAAATGAAGCCACACACTGTGGAATGAACCCTAATCCCTCAGAGTTTGGATAGTTGTTTACATAGAATTTATTGCTGACTCAACAGATAGGTACCAACATGTTCCTTAAGGAGAGAGTGTGGACAAAAAGGAACAGTTGACTTGAGCACTTATGAAAACCTTCAAAGCCGTTCTCTGTTTATACAAGAATATGCAGAAAACCAAACTAAGACCAACATAATTCTCCAAACAAATATTTTGAAGGGTTTCCATAATTTTAATTCCATTGTAAGAATTCATATTGAAATGTAAAGTATTTCTCTCTGGCTTGTGAGATTATGGGCAATTCTACTTTCCCTTTGCATAAGCATTTCCCAAATATTCTGCAATGGTACTACTTGTAGGAGGGTGGGAGAGGAGAAAGTAATGGGAGGAGAATCAGAAAACGTCACACTTCGCTGCCCAACACCCTCCCAATTCTAACTTAATGGCTAAAGCTGGACATTCAGAAAACTAAGATCATGGCATCCGGTCCCGTCACTTCATGGGAAATAGAAGGGAAAAAAGTAGAAGCAGTGACAGATTTTATTTTCCTGGGCTCCAAAATCACTGCGGACAGTTACTATAGCCATGAAATTTAAGGACACTTGTTCCTTGGAAGGAAAGCAATAACAAACCCAGACAGCATATTAAAAGTCAAAGACATCACTTTGCCAACAAAGTTGTATACAGTCAATTGTATATAGTTGTATATAGTCATATATAGTTGTATATGGTTTTTCCAATAGTCATGTATGGATGTGAGAGTTGGACCATAAAGAAGGCTGAGCACCAAAGAACTGATGCATTCAAATTGTGGTACTGGAGAAGACTCTTGAGCGTCCATTGGACAAGAAGGAGATCAAAATAGTCAATCCTAAATCCTAAAGGAAATTAACCCCGACTATTCATGAGTTTGAGTGAACTCCAGGAGTTGGTGATGGACAGGGAGGCCTGGCGTGCCGTGATTCATGGGGTCGCAAAGAGTCGGACACGATGGAGCGACTGAACTGAACTGAACTGAACTGATTCATTGGAAGAACTGATGCTGAAGCTGAAACTAATAATTTGCACACTTGATGTGACGAGCCAACTCACTGGAAAAGACCCTGATGCTGGGAAAGATTGAGGGCAAAAGGAGAAAAGAGAGGCAGAGTTAGAAGATAGATCACCATCTCAATGGACATGAATTTGAGCAAACTTCAAGAGATAGTGAAAGATAGGGAAGCCTGGGTTGCTGCAGTCTAAAGGGTCACAAAGAGTCAGACCAACTTAAAGGCTGAACAACAAAGTGGGACATCCATCACTATATTTTTCCAAAGACCTTTTGATTGACAAGACTGAAATTTTGAAAAATACGTACATATATAAGGGGAATTTGGTTTCAATTTTGATAGCAAGAAAAAACAGAAAAAAAAAAAGTTAAGCAAATGGAGAAGCCTAAATACCAGGAAAAGCGGGGGAAAAGTAAACCTAGGAAGATCATAGAGGAAATAGTGTTTGACTCACCAGTAGCTGTTCCAGCCTATATGTCTAAACCAATCATGGTATTTCTGCCCCCTTGCCTGTATCTGACTCAGGAATGGGTCTCTAAGCCAATTCCAACACAAGAGACTGTGATGCGTGGGAGGATAACTCCCAGGCTGCCGAAGCAGAGACCTATAAATAGAGATGATAATCAGGCAAGCTCCGATCAGCCATCTGCCCTCCCGTTATGTGTAACAATGCCTGTCCTCATTGTCTGAGCACATTTAAGGTGTGCTTTCTGTTACTTCCTGCCCAAACTGTCTCATCAGCAGGAATGCAAAGCAAGCTTTCCTCTCTTCACAATTTTACTTTACGGTATGGGCTTACTTTGCCACCCAAACATACTGGCTCTTTTTCTTTTTTGTGAAAATTGGGGTATTGGTTTCTGGTATCTTGATAATTTGTATCCACTTGTAAATTTTATGTTTGCTATTATTCTTTAAGATGAAGTTCCACTTCTGGATTTTCTTATGTCTCTATACTGTACCTTTTAAAAACGTGTAACACTGGGATTTAGGCTGTTAGTCGCAGGATTATATACATAAACCACATAGTAGCATGTTAACTTACTTTAGCCATTTGAGTACACTGAGGGAATTTTCATTTGTTTGAAGGATCATGTGCCAATTCTGCTTTAGGAAAAGAAATACTAGCATGCAATCTAGCATTAAGGGCACACAAACACGTGCATGCACAAACAGTTAATACTTTTTCACTGTTTCCTTGCCAATTTTAATTTTTTTGTTTAAAGAAATGCAGAAAAGTACAGGGAAAAATGTAAAATTTATTTGTGTGCCCAGATTAACAAAAATTAACTTTTTTTTCCAGTTTTAAGTGTTTTATGTTAATCGTGGTGCTTTACATTTTTTTTTCCATTAAAGAATTACAGACTAGGGTTAAAATTGAAATTTATTCATTTCTTTACCCATTACTCTTTTTCCCTTTCCAAAAGTAGCTATAATGAAGTTCATATATGTCCTTATGAATGAATTATGATGTAACGATTTCTTTCTGTATTGATGCATAAGTTTTTTAAAGTGAATATTTTAAACTATTTTAATGTACAAATATGTCCATATGAACAAATTATAGTATCAGTTCACTTATTTATGCATGAAATTTTGGGGGCTTCCCTGGTGGCTCAGATGGTAAGGTGTCTGCCTATAATGCAGGAGACCAGGGTTTGATCCCTGGGTCAGGAAGATCCCCTGTCGAAGGAAAAGGCAACCCACTCCAGTATTCTTGCTTAGAGATTCTCATGGATGGAGGAGCCTGGTGGGCTACAGTCCATGGGGTTGCAAAGAGTCAGACACGACTAAGTGACTTCACTCACTTTACCAGTCTTTAATCCACTGTATGGTTGTACATATATTCTCCCAGCTAGTCACTCTCCTTGAGGTTTGATTATAGTGTCCTTCTTTCTTCCTCCTTCCCTTTCTCCTTCCCTTCCCCACTCTCTTTATCCACAGAGACACCTTTTTAAAAATATTTATCTTTTAATTTGTAGTTTGGATTCATTTTTTCTTATCTAAGAAATATTTTCCTTTCTCAAAATTACATAGATTTTTCTACAAATGTTTAGAGGCTTTTGGGACTTGCTTGTATGTTTGTGTTTCTAAACGCCTTTTTAAAAGTCTTTTAACAATGACATTATGGTATGATTTATTTCTACTTTAACAGTATTGTAGCATTTGTACCTGTTTTATCAAAATTTTCCCTATGGTCTAGTATACGGTCAGTGTGTGCAAGTGTGCTAAGTCGCTCCAGTCATGTCCAACTCTTTGCCACTCTATGGACCGTAGCCCGCCAGGCTCCTCTGTCCATGGGATTCTCCAGAAAAGAATACTGGAGTGTGTTGACATGCCCTCCTCCAGGGAATCATCCCAACCCAGGGATAGAACCCAAGCGTCTTCCATTTCCTGCATTGACAGGTGGGTTCTTTACCACTGACACCATCTGGGAAGCCCCACATGGTCAACAGTTATTTTTAAAATTACAAATCTGTGCTCATGCTCAGTCATGTCTGACTGTGACTCTTTAGACTGTAGCCCACCAACTTCCTCTGTCCATGGGATCTTCCAGGTGAGAATACTGAAGTGGGTTGCCGTTTTCTCCTCCAGGTGATCTTCCCAACCCAGGGATTGAACCAGTGTCTCCTGTGTCTCCACCCTTTCAGGTAGATTCTCTACCCACTGAGTCATCTAGATGTGGCCATGAATACAATGTGGCTTCTATGTGTTAATTCAAATGCATATTTTGTATGTAAATTATGTATATACGATTATGTATAAATATGAAGTTATATATTATTTATAAAACATATACAACATATATATGCACACATATATGTATATATCTGGAGAAGGGCATGGCAACCCACTCCAGTATTCTTGCCTGCAGAATTTCATGGACAGAGGAGCCCAGCAGGCTACAGTCCATAGGGTCCACAGCATCGGGTATGACTGAAGTAACAGCATGCACAGGTGTGCATAAAACATTTATATTTACATCTGTTCACACACACACACAATAGTTAAAAATGTATTTCAAATTTTAGCCATTCTACTAATTTTTTGTCTACTTGGTCTATCAATTTCTGAGAGGCATGAATTGAAATGTTCTTTGGGGATTTTGGATACCAATTTCATCATATAATCCTGTAACTATTTTTGTCCTCCACTGCATACTTTCAAGATGTACTTTTATGGACAAGCAACTTCATGTTTTCTGAAGCTTTGGGATGATTATTACCTCTATTTTATGGTAAAAACGTTGTTTATACCTATTTAAACCTTTTAATAATCTTGCTTGTGTGTGCTAAGTTGCTTCAGTCATGTCTGACTCTTTGCAACCCCATGGACTGTAGCCCACCAGGCTTCTCTGTCCAAGGGATTCTCCAGGAACGAATACTGGAGTGTGTTGTCATGCCCTCCTCCAGAGCATCTTCCTGACCCAGGGATGGAACCTGCGTCTCTTTTGTCTCCTGCATTGGCATGCAGGTTCTTTACCACTAGTGCCACCTGGGAAGTCCAATCAAGTTTCTCTTCTTTACTGATATAATCAACCTTCTTTTGAGCATTCTATTTTCAGCTGTCTGTTACTTTGCTTTAATTAAGCTCCTCGATCAGACCTTACCCATTTCCCATGTTATTGTTCAGTAGTATTTTAGCTCCACTTGGTTTTCTTTCTTCCAGGGGTCATTGCTATTAATGGTTTTCATAATCAAACAACACTAATTTATTTAACAATTTATCTTTTTTGCATACTACTCTTCCAAGTTGAATTTTCTTTTTTCAGAGATTATATTTCATCTAAAAAGTTCATTATTTTCACCATGCTCTTATAGGTTTTGTGATTCTAAGTTGATAGTTATTCATCTTCAACTCCTGCACACCGTATTAGCTTACTGAACCTGAGCTGTGTCAGCATCCTTAGCGGGCAGCTTTGAATCTGCCCCAGCCACAGGCCCTAAAGGTTTCACTTTAATGTTTTTTGGCTTGGGTCACTGCATCCTATAAGCAGTCTGAATTCAGAATTCACACCTACTTACGGTACCAGCCAAACTGACTCCTTCTCCACCCTGGGCTTTGGGAGGCACGCAGGTTTCTTTGCCAAGGAGAGGAGTCCTGGCCTTGGGAAGCAGTGAGAGCCACCCCTTGCTGTTCCCCATTTTCCCATGTGAGACTGTCCTTTTCTGTTTCCAAGCACCATAGATTTAAGGGTGATCCTCTAAGTTTTGCTCCTTGGGATTGCTTTCCGTTGATGGGGCGGGGGGAGGGGTGGTTAAACTTAGGTATCTATCTAACAAATCTTAATTATCTTTTAGCTTTTCCATGTGCTTGAAATGAGAAAGGGAATTTCCCCTGCAGCCCAGTCTGCTTAATTGACCACAAGTTCCTTCAGCGTCCTCCATATTAACCTATAACTCTTCTGGAAACTGTTTCTTAAAGGGATCAATTTAAACAGCTGAAAAATGGAAGAAACTCATCATATAACCCCACCAACTGGACTTTCCCATTCACTGAGGAAGAGGAGTATATAAAGTTAGCTAAGTCTGTGCCTAGCGTCCCCATGCCCTAGTCTACGCCTAGTCTGTCCCTCGTGTCCAGGGATCCTTGGACACTTGCTACACGCCCACTATTGAGAGGGTCTCTAGGACATAACTGCGGCACACGTGGAGATGAAACCAACAGTACCCATGCCCTCCAGGCACTCCCAACCGCAGTGTATGCAAGTCTGTGCAGTACTGTGCATGACCTCTTGGCTCCTTTGCTTCAGTGACTCTCTATATGTGAGATAAAGTCTAGACTCCTGTGGACAGCATTCAAGGACTCCAATTTACTCATTTAGACCATAGAGAGAGACCTGCTTTCAGTACAATGGACGGAGTGTGTGTATCCCCCCTACCTCCAATTCATGCATTAAAACTCCAGTCCTTTGTGTGATGGCATCTGGAGGTAGGGCCATCGGGAGAGCTAGGTCAAGAGGGGTGGGGCCTTCGTCATAGTTTTGGTACACTTAGAAGAGGCAGGAGAGAGCTTGCTTCCTTTCTCTCTGCTATTCACCATGTGAAGACACAGCAATAAGGTGGCCTGTGCAAACTAGAATCCTACCATGCTGGCACCCTGATCTCAAATTTTCCATCCTCCAGCGCTATGAGAAATAATGGCTTAAAAAAAAAAATCCAGGCTATGGTGTTCTCTTAGAGAGTCTGGGCTAACTAAGATAGACAACCTCCTGAAAGCAACATCCTCTCCTCCTATGCGTCTCTCCATGTAATATTCTCCCTGCCCAGCTGACTGTTGTCATTATTTTCTTGGGAAACTCGCACTCATCTTCCAAGACTGACCTCAGAGGTCATCACATCAGTCCATTAACTTTTTGGTCCCCTGACCAGATAGTGATTAGCATTCTCTCCTTTCAAGGGCACCTTTTATACATACTATGTGTGTGTGTTAGTAACTCAGTTGTGTCTTACTCTTTGGAACCCTATGGGCTGTAGCCTGCCAGGCTCCTCTGTCCATAGGATTCTCCAGGCAAGAACATTGGAGTGGGTTACTATGTCCTCCTCCATTTACATCTACTATAATTTTTTTTAAAGTTTATTAATACTTTCCTTGCTTTTCTATGGGAGGGTGTAAGAAAATGAAGGAAGAGGATGCATACAACTCAGTTTTATTTCACAGGTACTTGTCATGCTCTCTGGTTCAAAAGTAATGTTCAATAAAGGCAAATGCAGTGAATAAGTGTGTCTCTATGAAAAAAGACTTGTATTTCTTTGCTGATCTACACCAGGGGTTCAGGCTCTTAAACACAGGTCCCCGAATCCCTGCTCCCATCTCAGGGCTGGAACCAAACCCTGGACCTTGGTTCAGTCAGCTAATGACCCTAATACTGGATCCTTTCTGAGAATGTGGTCCATGGAAGAATTCATTGTCCATAGGTACCACGCCTGAGCTGGGGCTGCATCTACTCATAAAGTCCACGTTTATCTCTATATGTCAAGTTGAGTAGGAGTAGCTCAAGGTGGTCTTCTCCAGTGGCTCAACAGTGAAGAATCTGCTTGCAATGCAGGAGACACAGGAGGCATGGGTTGAATCCCTGGGTCAGGACGATCCCCTGGAGGAGGAAATGGCAACCCACTCCAGTATTTTTGCTGGGAAAATCCCGTGGACAGAGGAGCCTGGTGGGCTACAATTCATAGGATCGCAGAAAATTGCACACGACTGAGCACAGAGCTATTAAAGGATAAATACACACACCCGTGTACATAATTATAACTTCTCTCTGCCCTTACAAGTGAAGTCAATAATAATTTGGCTATAAGTTATTAAATATTACAGATTTAATTATGAAAGTTTCTACAGGGTACAGTGGGAGCAAGAGGAAGTGAAGTATAAAAGTTTATGGAAGAATGACACCAGTTCATGCATTCTCAGTGGAGGTGTGACAGCCCCCGAGGGGTCAAAAATTGGTTCTTGGTTGGGGCATATAGGGATAGGGCAACTAGCCAAGATGGTGGTGGTCAGACTCTCTTGCTCCACGTCCTCACCTATGTAAGCACCACCTGAAAAGCCCTTTCTGTGTGTTGCGGAGGCATCAACCATTAGAGAATAAAGCATGTCAGCCTTGCTTCCATGAATAAAGAATGTCCACAGTTCCTATGTTCCTTGAATCTTCTTCCAGCTTCTTCCATATGCTTTCTAGCTTGTGCCTTGCCTACCCTGGGTTTGGTGAACAGTGAGACAGGGGAGAAGCAGAAAAATCTTAGATGATATGGCTTGTGTACATACACCCCAAGGGGCTGCATTACATAAACAGATATACAGCACATCTGAACTATTAAAATTTTACATGATGACAATTAATAAAAAATGTCTTTAAAGTCTCCTTGGGAGGGCAATAATGTTAATCTAAATGGTTGAAAAATACTATATTAGATCAATCTTTAAAAAATAAAAGTATTCTCCCCTTTAATGTGGGAGTAGGAGGCAGAAGGACCAGCATGGACACTGTCTCAAGGAGTGAGGTGCAATGGCATTGTTGGGGCCAGGAGGGAGTAGGGATTCTCCAACCAGATGCATGTCATTGGAGAACCAGAAGCTAAAATATTGCAGCAGGCAGTGAACTCGAAGAGTTCTTTGCCAGAGGCCTGATTCCACGCTAGCATGTCTCAGGAGAGCTTGGACTGCTTGTGTTGGATCCAAGGCCAAGGCATGCGCCAGCAGCAAGAACTGGCACTGCCAACCAGTCCTGCTGCCAAGGTTCCCCTTGGCTTTAACCCCTCTGACATTGATATTGGCGGGTCCAGACTGGGTTAGTTTGGGGCTCCTCCAGCAAAGGGATGACCTTTCTCTTCTGACTTGTTCACACTCTCTTTGCTCTAGACCAATGTGTCTCCTGTCTACCTCTTCTGCAAGGACTCCCAGCAAGTCATATGATGAGGGTGACCCTAGTCCTGGTATGCACAGGATACAGGACCAGGGCAGTCTCAGGCAAACGAAAGTGGCTGGTCACCCTATATAGGGTCAAGATTACTGGTGCAGAGAGAACCTAGGCCTTTTTGAACTTCAACAGGTAAAGCCAATTGGTAGACAAGCATCTCCCACCTCATATCTTGTACCGAACTATTGAAGTACCTGTTACTGCTTAGGGAAGCGAGTCTCAGCCATGATTCCAAATTAAAATCACCTGGAAGACTTTAAAAACTCCTGCTGCACAAGCCACACCCTAGAACAATTAAATAAGAATCTTTTGGATTAAAGCCAGGCATCCATATATTTTTTTAAGTGTCCCATATGATTCCAGTATACAGCCAAGGTGAAAACCACTGGCTTAGAACAATAGCAGTGATTAACCAAAATATTACAGTAATGGAACCATCACCTTGGGTTTACTCTAATTTGGAGAGACTGTAGGGTTTTAACCTTGATGCTTTAACACTTATGCCTCCATGTGAGGTTCATGAATACTCGGGTCTGTCAATATTTTGGAAATGAAAGCCGTTAAATCAAGAGTTAAAATTAAACTAAGATTTAGATGGAGAAATACTTTCTTTCCAGTATCCATATGCCTCTGGTTTTTGTCTGCACAGATTCCATTTTGGCAGGTCAGAACTGATGAAACAGGGCTGTCTCGGTTTGCAGGAGTTTCATCACGTGAAGAGGAGCTCAGATTTAAAGTCAACCAGTAACACTTAATACTAATGGTTCACTGCTGTTAGCAGCTGGTAGACCTCTCTGAAGTTAGTATGAGTGATCTGAAGTCATTCTCATCAATAACCTTCCCCGCGGTGTGCCTCAAGTTATCCCTGGGGAGGCTGTCACCATTTGGAAGGATTACCCAACCATCCGAATGGTTAGCACGCATGGAGCTGCCTGCTAACACATGAAAGAAATAAAAAAGAAAGAACGAAAGAAAGAAGTTAGTTTGAAGCTGAAGGGCAGATTCACACAAAAATGCTAGCTTTCAGAGCATCTGTGACAGATATTAAGTAGGAATTGGACTGGGGCCCACTGAATACTTCTGGAATCTTCTATAGAGTCACCTCTATAAGCATTTCAGTTTTTATTATCTAATGATAACCTAAAGCAAATAGAAAAGAAATGACTTCAGCCCCCTATAACCACAAATATATTGAGTCTGCTTCAAAGCATATTCGAAAATGCTTTTCCTGAGGATACGCTTTCACCAATGGGCCTCAAGTGGAAAAACAACAGTTACTCTGTGTCCTTCTGTGAAGAGGAAACGTGTGAGTCTTTTGTGATGAGAATGATACTCTGAAGCACTCAGCCGTTGCATTTTCTCCTGGGACATCCCCAGTTCCTGGCTGTCTTGGTTTTCTGTGAACAGCCAGTCTGAAGTGTGTGTGTGTGTGTGTGTGTGTGCACGCCCAGTCATATCTCTTTGTGACCCCATGGACTGTAGTTGGCCAAACTCCTCTACCATTGAATTCTCCAGGCTAGGAAACTGGAGTAGGTTGCTATTTCCTCCTCCAGGGGATCTTTCCAGATCAGGGATCAAATCGCATCTCCTGCGCCTTGGCAGGCGCATTCTTTACCAACTGTTCCACTTGGGAAGCCCAGTCTGGAGTATTTGGATTATACGCTTTTGAAGGAAAGCCTTTGAGGTCTCCTGCCTTAAGAAGCACAGCATTTTAGAGCATTGCTGAATATACTAGAAGTCCGTAGAAACTCTGGCCCAGCTGACCACTGAATGTGTGAAAAGGCAGGAAACAGAGGAGAGGAGAACCAGCAGGTCCTGTGTCCTCTCAAGCCCTCTGGCCAGAATCATGGGCGGGGCAGAGCCTCCTCAGCGGCTGCTAAGTAAGTCCTAGTACTACTTTCAGAACCACGTGGTCACCGCCGAGGGCCTAATTAGCCCTGCAGATTGCGGATGCCAGAGCGGGAGAGCTAAAAGTGACTATTAAAAGTCTTGGCCTACGTACTTTTTGGCTTGTAGAAGTGGTTATTTCTTGTAATAGAAGCCACACTGCTGATTATGAAGGCTCATCAGAGCTATATCCTGTATGAGTCTCCATAGCCATTAGGGTGTATTAAATCCAGAGTGTGTAGGGCAGGGCCAACATCATGTAATATAATGCAAGACAGTCCTGGCCCCTGTTGCATATGGATGTTCACAGAAGGACACCCTGACCAGGCAGACGAAGGACAACACACTGGAGACCAGCAGACCTTGAGGACAGCACTGGCGCCCAGGCACAGAGAGCCGGACATTTCTTGCCGTCACTCCTGTGAGGTTGAGTGCACCCAGCCTTCCATGGATCCTGGGGTCAACTTTGGTAGAACAGCAGGAAGGAGAGGGAATTTAAAAGGCTGAGTAATTATCTGAAGGGAGATTCGGTTGGCCGAATGGGAATGTTTAAACCTTAAGAGGTTAAGAAATATTCATTATCAGGTTAGTACTTCAGACCACCATGACTGCTCCCTGCCCCAAGCCCGCCCCAACTGCAATTCAGCAGGGTATAAGAGAAGTTTAGATCAGTTACAAGAAATGCAGCTTTACCAGGAGCAGAGAGTGACTCCTCCCTCTCTCACTATGTGACTTTGGGCAAGTCATCCATGTATTCACAAATGTCCTATTCTGGGTGTGGTCTGGACACTAAGAATGCGGTGAAGAAACCCAGTGTCTCCAGATAGGGCCGCCAATGACTCTGCTTCCCTCAGTCTCCTCCTTTTCTTCCTAAATCTAGAGCCTGTAGTCAATATTATTTATTACAATATTATATTTTTTACCCTTCTCTGCCTTAAGAAAGGATTCTTTAAAAAAAAAAAAGAGAGAGAGATCTATTTCTTCAAAAGAGATAGAGCAAAACTTATCTCACTGCCACTGTCAAGAATTAAATGACACACATACATGAGATTATGGATGGCTCCAGTGAGCTTACATTTTCATCCAGAAAACAAAAATCAGTGAACTGGTTTTGAAAACAAACTCCCCCCAGATATGTAGCTCACATATCAGCATTTCCACTCCTGTGAGGGCACACTTCCTGTCCCACATGTGGGATGGGGAGAGTCTCCTTTCTTCTTCCTACCCTGCTGGCCATGCTAGCCACACCGTGGGCTTCTATACCTTCCCTTTTATCTTCCCATGAAGCTCGCTCATCTTTCCTTGGACAGTCCTTGGTCCTTGGATACTTTCTCCCAAATGGCATGAAACCAAAACTATACACAGCTTACATAACTTATTGTAAGATGGAATAGCTAGGAAGATTGCGCAGAGAGGACACTAAAGCATTTTATGAGAAGCCTGTTTCTGTTCACCCTCCTCCAATATAAGCATCGCCTTTCCACACTGACATTTACCCTTGTGTGTGGGGGGGTGGGGGTGGCTGCTTAGTCGCAGATGACTCTGTGACCCCAAGGACCGTAGGGTCTCCTACATTGCAGGCAGATTCTTTCCCATCTGAGTCACCAGGGAAGTCCACAGATACGAAAGAATGCAGATGTATTTTAAGGACATATACCTTCCAAGGGCAAACAACAATCCTTAGAGAAAAATAAATTTCTGGTTAGGGTGCAGAGAATGCAAAGGACTTTTACATCCATGGTAGCAACAATGATCAGTTTTCCAAAGCACAAAGTGAGGTTTAAAGGAAGTCTTGATGATTCCCGAGGACAAGCCTTTTTTAGGCAAAAGAGACATATAGAGGCTTCCTCCTGGCGGCAATAGTCCAATACTCCCCAGCCAAAAAACTAAAAACAACCCAAATGCCCATCAGAGAAGAATATGTAAATACAGTGCAACATGATTATACAATGGAATATCATTCAGCATAAAAAAATGAAGTCCTAATTCATGTGAAAATATGGAAGAATCTCATATCCATTATGCTGACTGAGAGAAGCCAGATACAAGAGTACATTGTGTATAATCCCATTTTTATGAAATGCAGAAACAGAAAAAACTCCATTATATTGATAGAAATCAGAAGAGAGTTTGCCTGTATTTCATGGGGATGAACTAGAGGAAAACCTGAGGAAATTTCTGGGTTGACACAGTTTTTAATATTTTGCTTGAGGTATCAGTAATACGTGTTTAACTGATCAAAATGTATCAGATTGTATTTAAGGTCCATGTATGCCATGCTATATTGATTTCGACACAGTTAAAACAAATACAAAGAAAGATATCAAACTGCATGCTTAGAATTTGTACATTTCATTGTAAGTAAATTATACCCCAATTTTAAAAATATTTGAAAATGAAATGGCAATCTCCTCCAGTGTTCTTGCCTGGGAAATCCTATGGACAGAGGAGCCTGGTGGGCTACAGTCCATAGGGTCACAAAGAGTTGGATATGACTGAGTGACTTTCTTTCTTTAAAAATATGTTTGAAAATCCATAACCTTTCCCTAGATTTATAATATCCTCTGAATTAATTAAAGGAACATATATCTCATGATACCTTAGGTAGTGTTGTGAAAGACCTATTATAAATATTTATCATATGTACCAAAACACACATGCATACACACACGCACTTATACACACAGCCTTTCTGCTCTGACACCCATCATGTTATTTCTGATCCCAGCCCCTTGAGTGGACCAGTGTGATGAGGCTAACTGTGCCAGTTCCAGAACCACAGATAGAGGAAAGACTGGGATGAAGCCTGGTCACTTACTGCAGGCACCTCCCTAGGTATCCATGATGACAACCAAGATTTAAAGGGTAGAAGATTATCATTATGCTTAAAATTCAGCTAAGAGCAAATGCCCCACATCCCAGCTTCCTGATTAAACAAAGTCATTGCAACCTCAGATAAAACATTGGTCCAGGAATTCCCACTTTCTCTGACACATAAAATAAAACTGCCGCTGCTGCTGCTAAGTCGCTTCAGTCGTGTCCAATTCTGTGCAACCCCATAGATGGCCGCCCACTAGGCTCCCCCATCCCCGGGATTCTCCAGGCAAGAACACTGGAGTGGGTTGCCATTTCCTTCTCCAATGCATGAAAGTGAAAAGTGAAAGTGAAGTCGCTCAGTCGTGTATGACTCTCAGCAACCCCATGGACTACAGCCTACCAGCCTCTTCCGTCCATGGGATTTTCCAGGCAAGAGTACTGGAGTGGGGTGCCATCGCCTTCTCTCAATAAAACTGGGTATAGCCATAAAAGCTGGATATTTCCTCATCAGTAGAACTAGATGTTCTGATTCTTCTCTGCTCTGAGTTTTCTGGAAGGGCAACCTAGGAACACTGAACTGAAAGGGCTAGAAAAAATAGTTTAGTGGCCTTGTGTGCTTATCTGAACAATCAGGCTAGACTTGCCAGGTTTGACATACACATTATTTCCTCTGTGAAAAGTGGCCCATACATGTAATAAATCTTCTTAATCCCATGACAAGGGGTTGAGTATGAACTTTGGTTTTCAGTCTCTCAAACAAAGAGGAAAGTTCATAGAATTCCACATGGTCTGAAGGGAAAAGAATAGCAGTCGGGCAGGAGGTGAGGAGACATTTACTGGGAATGTTTTTCTCATGTGTCTGAGAGATTTTTCAGAAGTAACCCTTTCTCCAATGTTCTGAACATCCAAATGCACAAATACAAGCTGGGAATGCCCCAGCCTTCGGTTCAGCTTGAGGCTGATGCTGATACATGAAGAGGGCACAACCAAGAGACACACAGGGACAGGCCAGTCAGATTAAGCCTCCCTAGAACCTACTCTTCTTTCTCCTGTCATGTGAGTCAATGAATTCCCTTCTTATTTATGCAATTCTGAGTGGGGCTTTTGCTCACCAGGGGCCAAAGAACCCTACCTGAAATCCTGCTGAATATATTTGTGGAAATCATATATGGCATTTTCCTGAAAATTCATTTACTTTTGGGAAAGGTTGATCATAACTGTCACATAACGCTATAAAGATGTTCTCTTATATATTGTCTGCAGAACATTTATTTTAAAAAAATATAGCCATGTGAACATGTCAACCCCAAACTCCAATCTATCCCTCCTCCCCAGTCCCCACCCCGTAACCACAGTATCTTTAAACCAACATATCTGAACACCAATAACCTTATATTCAGAGGAAGCACAAGAAAGAATGTGAGGATTACTTCCGAATCATGTTGTATAAGAACTTTGCTAATGAGTTTGCCAGAATTACCTAAAACTATATTAATGATATCTAATCTTTAATTAGGAGAAGAAATGGCAACCCACTCCAGTACTCTTGCCTGGAAAATCCCATGGATTGAGGAGCCTAGTAGGCTGTAGTCCATGGGGTCGCTAGGAGTCTGACATGACTGAGCGACTTCACTTTCACTTTTCACTTTCACGCGTTGGAGAAGGAAATGGTAACCCACGTCAGTGTTCTTGCCTGGAGAATCCCAGGGATGGGGAGCCTGGTGGGCTGCCATCTATGGGGCCATACAGAGTCGGACACGACTGAAGAGACTTAGCAGCAGCAATCTTTAATTGGCTCAGAGGTAAAGAATCCACCTGTAATACAGGAGACACAGGAGAAGTGGGTTCCATCCCTGGATCAGGAAGATCGCCTGGAGGAGAGCAGGGCTACCCATTCCAATATTCTTGCTTGGAGAATCCCCATGGACAGAGGAGCCTGGTGGGCTAAAGTCTATAGGGTTGCAAAGAGTCGGACATGACTTAAGTGACTTAGCACACAGCACAGTCTTTAATTATGATTCTTGGAAAATCCTTGCAGGTTATAGCGACCGGTCATTCACTGACTAGAATCATATGGTCTCTCTTTGAGTAAGAGTCATTCTTACAAATCCTGCAAGCATGAAGATGGCAGCAGGGATCAGGAAAACCCATCACCTTGGTGCATATGGAAGCCATCCCAGGCGCCCCAACTGCAGCGTCTGTTTTTCACAGCATGAGTTCACTTCCCTTAATCATACTTTATGCTCTCCAAAAATAATGTGGAGGAAGCGTGCATTATGTACGTAAAGATATACCATCTGTTTTCCTTCTTTGCCTAGAGAGGAATTCTGTATTAAAATGAAAGCCTCCGGTCATCATAGGAAGCAAAAAGCAAAGATAAATGTCTTTCCTTTTTTTCCCTCCCGAAGCACATGTACAAAACATTTCCCATGGCCAGCCAGTGGAACAGGTGGATACACTTAACTTTCATACACAGACAATTAACTGAATGCAAACCCGCAGTCTGACATTCCTTAACATAAGGCCGTAGGTCTGAGGCAACTGTGGGAACAAAAGCAGGGATATTGAAATCTCAGCAACAGACTATGGTGTCCTTCAGGGCTAAAATCTTTGTGTCTCCCAAGCTCAGCCAGGCATGGAGCAGGTACAGTAAATATTTGCCAAATCATACAAATAACTGTATCATTAATACAGTGATCTCAATCACTGCCCATTAAAATCACCCAAGTCTCTGCTAAAACATAAAGGTGGCTAAGATTCTCCCCAGGTTATTAAAATCAGAGTGCCAAGCTCACCAGGTAAGCCTGACAAGACAGTCATCTGTATAGTCCACGGGCTCATACAGAGCTGGACATGACTGAGGACAAGCACATATTTAGCTTATACTGAAGCAAAACTTTTAAAAACAATAATTTTTGTAGTCTATCCTCTTCCTCTTCTAGTCTGTTGCATCCATATCAAAAGTCTTGGTTTAGTAATAGAATGAAATCTCCTTTTTAAAAATGAATTGTATATTGGTGATAGAAGTATGAGAAATAATTCTGAAGTTGAGGAATTAAAAAAAAAAAACTTCCCTAAATTAACTTTAGCACAACTCAGAAATGCTATGAAAAACCAACAAATACTCAAACCCCTGAGATTAAACCTCAAATAGAGATTGTGTAATGAAAATGATTGGTTTTTAAAGGATTTCCAGACCAGGAATGCTAATTCTCAGAGACATTGTAGGCCTTCAAATTGTTGAGTTTCACCAATCCTGAAAATGATTCATTTTACTAAAACCTCTGAGAGCAAATTCTGATTTATCATATTAAACATGTCTCTCAACTAGACTATCTTATCTTTCTCTCTGAAAATAAAACTTGACTCCTGATAGTCGTTGCTTTGCCCTAAGACATGCGAACTGAATTAGAACCTGCATTTTAACAAGATCTGGGGTTATGCATGCGCACACGGAGGTCTGAGAAGCACTGGTCCAGGCTAAGTGGATCCAGACTGCAGGTCATCTCAGGACCTCTGTGCTACCACAGCAGCAATTCTGTGCATAGAGGACGTGGCCATCTGAATTGCTTCTTGTTGTTATTCACTACTAATCATGTCTGACTCTTTCCAACCCCACGGACTGCAGCACACTAGGCTTCCCTGTCCTTCACTGTCTCCCAGAGTTTGTTCAAACCCATGTCCATTGAGTCGGCGATGCCATCCAACCATCTCCTCCTCTGTCACGCCCTTCTCCTGCCCTCAGTCTTTCCCAGCATCAGGGTCTTTTCCAACGAGTTGGCTCTTCACATCAGGTGGCCGAAGTATTGGAGCTTCAGCTTCAGCATCAGCCCTTCCACTGAATATTCAGGGTTGATTTCCTTTAGGATTGATTGGTTTGATTGCCTTGCTGTCCAAAGGACTCTGAAGAGTCTTCTCCTACTCCATAATTCAGAAGCATTAATTCTTTGACTTGGAACTCAGCAAAAGCTGCTTTCTTAAAATGAGGCCCTTAAAATAAGAACATACCAGCCTTTACTTCACCTGTGTTAAGGTCAGCGTTCAGGCGGAGGCTCACAGTCTCAGAGATATTTCATGTCTTTAGAGAAACAGACATCTTTGTCTCCATCATGCCCTTGGGGCAGTGACTACCCCATGTTATGTTGTGTGAAGCTCTGGCGTGGATGGCTAGGACTGAGAGCACAGGCCCATGCACCCATCTGGACAGTAGGTGAGAGCCCTTCCTGCTCTGAAATGAATAAAGAGGGAACGCACTGTAATCATCTCTTGGGGGGAACACCAGTGATAGTGGAAAACAATGTGCTTAGGCTGGAAACATTTTCTCTTTTCAAACTATAGGCTCAACTCCTTTAAAGAAACTTCTCTAGCATAAACAGTCCTGTTAGGACACATGAATTGTCAACGTTAACAAGCTAACCAACAGATCTATTTTTCCCTTTTCACCATTCAAGGGGCTTCCCTGGTGGCTCAGAGGGTAAAGAATCTGCCTGCAATGTAGGAGACCCAGGCTCCATCCCTGGGTCTGGAAGATCCCCTGGAGAAGGCAATGGCCCACTCCAGTATTCTTGCCTGGAGAATCCCATGGACAGAGGAACCTGGCAAGCTGACGTCTACGGAGTTGGGAAGAGTTGGACATGACTTAGAGACTAAAAACAACAACAGCGACAAAGCAGAGGCCAACAGGAAGAATTATGTAACACAATGCACTGAGAAATATAGTAAGAAATCACTCTGGTAAGACAGGCTTGAGCGAATTTGTGAAGAAAATGTCCCTTACGGTAAAACAATCTCGCAACAAACTATATATCATGATGAATAGTTTTATATTCTGATAATACATTCCAAAGTCACCTTTTTCATTTATGCTCTAAAAATTCATACTTGGGGATTTCAATTTGCCTAAGAAAATAGAGAACCAT
The DNA here is from genome assembly GCF_049115385.1 of Moschus berezovskii. Classification (NCBI taxonomy): domain Eukaryota; kingdom Metazoa; phylum Chordata; class Mammalia; order Artiodactyla; family Moschidae; genus Moschus; species Moschus berezovskii. Next base: position 56,887,708 of record NC_142480.1, on the reverse strand, counting down.
TATTTAGGGTTGAGCAGGTCCATCCTGTAGCAAGGGACAGCTTTTGGGGTCATCTTCCCACAGGATTAGGAGCTGAAAAACCCCATCAGTGGTTTTTATCTCACCTCAGGGCTGTTCTTTTTCACAAAACTTGCTGCTCTTGGGGATACTTGATAAAACAATATGAAATACAGCTAGTACCACACTAGCACAGGCCAGGACCTAGCACATCCAAAGTGTTTAGCAATTTATTTTCTAAAATCAAATCCAATTGAGTTTAGTCCAGATCTAGCAGTTCTGGGCTGTCCTTTTTACTCACTGACTGAGTGCCTTTGGGCAAGTCTTGTAATAAATCTCGAAGTCTCACTTTCTCATTGTAAAAAGCGACTATAATCACTCATTCATAAGGATGATGAAAGAATATTAGGCAGAATATGCGAAAGAGCCTGTCCCAGTCTCCGGCCTTAGAGGGTGTGTGTGCTTAACTGCTCAGACATGTCTGACTCTTTGTGACCACACATGGACTGCATTCCCCTAGGCCCTCTGTCCATGGGATTTCCAAGGCAAGAATACTGGAGTGGGTTACCATTTCCTTCTCCTTGGGATCTTCCCAATCCAAGGATCGACCCTTGCCTCCTATGCCTCCTTCATTTCAAGCTAATTCTTTACCCCTGAGTCACCTGGGAAGCCCCAATATTTATTTTTATTTATTTATTTGGCCATGCTGGGTCTTAGTTGTGGCCTGTGGGATCTAGTTCCCTAGACAGGAATAGAATCCAGGCCCCCTACATTGGGAGTGCTGAGTCTTAGCCATTGGACCACCAGGAACCAAAGCAGACAATAAAACTGATTGGTTTATTCATGATCCTTGCTTCCAAGGTCAAGCAAAGGTGTGAGTTGGAACGCCTATCTGATCCACTATACTACATCACAACCAGATGATCTTTAAGGATTCTGCCAAAATCAAAACTTCCTTTAAATCACTTTCTCTGTTTTTGGTCTGAACATTGGTGATGAGTTCCTTTTGTAAATCCATTGTACTTGACCTCACTCAGACAAAGAACATGTGATGAAACAACGAATCTATGCAGACACTTCCCCATTCCGTCAGGAAGATCTGACTTTTGGCCTCTATTTATTCATCTATAAAGTGGGAAGTTCAATCAAGTAGGTGACCAATCACCCCTACAGGTCTAATTCTTTGAACTACATTTTATGGTAGTGAGATATACATAATTACTCTGTTGTCAAAACTATGTTTTCATTTTGCTTTATGGTTTTTATCTTACTTATGTCTCATAAAACCCTGTATGACAGTATTTGCAATCTCTGCTTGTTTTAGATGCCAAAACTAAGACTCAGAGAAGTTCAGTGGCTTGCCTAGGGTCACACAGGAAATGGGGAACAGAGTAAGAATGTGGATGCAGATAATCTGACCAAAATTCTCTTCTCTACTGGGTGTCCGCAGAACTCAACATTCTGGGACCATTTGTTCAAGAATATTTAATAATTTTAAGAAGCCGCTGTGGAGTAAGAGTTTTCATGTCTGGTTTTTTGTTTTCCTTTTTATAATTTTTACATATTCCCTTCCTTCACGGTGACACTACCATTTTCTCTGCTATCAATATGCTTACCTCTGACAGGCACCTCTCTCTAATCTTCTTTTTATGCTGCTGTGGGTTTAAAAACAGAAGTTGTCAGAAATGTTTGAAGAATAATGGATCTGGGAGGCAGTTCCCTGGGCTTCTCCTAGAGTAAAGTGCACAGACTCGGACTTCCCCATACCTTCCTCGAGGAGGCTCAGACGTTCATTTTCATTCCTTGGTGCTCAGAATAAATTAGATTTGTGGATGGGGAATTCCTGGTGGATGAGGTTTTTTTTGGGAAAATGATGGTCCTGTGGTTGTTTGCTTTATTGTTACTGCTTTTCCTTCTTTGGACACACTAGACTGTAAGCTCATCACAACTTGTCTGTCAGTCAGACCTTTCCCTCTCCTGCCAGGCACGGAGACAGCATATGCTTACTTATTCAGTCATTCACTCAACGTACATATTTTAAGAGTCTGCTCCATGCCAGACACTATGAAAGATATTGAAGATGCACGGACTAAAAGGAGACTCAGATACTGACTTCAAACTAGTTGCAATTGGCTCAGATGGTAAAGAATCTGCCTGTAATGCAAGAGAACCAGGCTTGATTCCTGGGTTGGGAAGATCCCTGGGAAAAGGGAAGGACTACCCACTCAAATATTCTTGCCTAGAGAATTCTGGGGACAGAGGAGCCTGGTGGGCTACAGCCCATGGGATCGAAAGGAGGCAGACACGACTAAGTGACTAACACTTTCATTTTTTGGAAAGAAAAATAGGCATCAGAAAAGAAATGGGCTCTCTGCATACAGATGCTGAAACTGAAGTTCCAATGGTTTGGCCACCTGATGGAAAGAGCTGACTCATTGGAAAAGACCAGATGCTGGCAAAGAGTGAAGGGGAAAGGGGAAGGGAGTGGCAGAGGTTGAGATGGTTAGATGGCACTGTTGACTCAATGGACATGAGTTCGAGCAAACTCCGGACAGTGACTGGCATGCTGCAGTCCATGGGGTCACAAAGAGCTGGACATGACCTAACGACCGAACAACAGCAAAAATCAAAATATGTCTTGAAAACGCTGGGGTGGCTGTTAATATCTCATCAAGAGAGTTTTTGCATCTTGCACTGAAATAAGTATTTTTCAGGAACGCAATGCAAAGGAAAATGTTTCAGGCAGAACAAGCATCATGGGCACAAACGGGAGACCTCCGGGAGTGAGGCTATATGAACTGGAACCACAATTAATTTGACATCACTAGAGTGTAAACCAGCAGTGTGCTGGCAAGCAATCTCCCTGAAATCAAAAGCCTTGATTTGCAGTGTTTGCTGCCATCCAAGAGGCAAATCCTCTCACCATGGCCAATTTCAAGCTACATACACTTTGACAACCAACCGCCTTAAAAATTTCCTGCATATTTAACAACTGCCTCTTGAGTTGCACTCCAGTGGTGTGCTCACTATTGGAAAAAAAAAAAATCATTGTCTCCAAAGAGAAGAAAACAAAGTGGTCCCATACTTGCTATCCTATATTCTGCGGGAAGTCCAGTGACGCCCTCTGGTTATAACTCCCTCAGGACCTTAGTCTTTGACACTACACCTGCCCACAAAGATGCACAAAGAATTCGACCCTCTTTTTTACCCCCCAAAGCAACAGACTCACAGCGTTTATGAACACAGGGATTTGTATTGAAGATTTGAAGTTCACCTTGCAGGAAAGCAAATAACCTGGAACTAGATACAGTAAGTTACCTATATGTGAACGCGTTCCGTTCTGAGAGTGTGTTCATAAGACCAAAAAAGTTAGTCTAGGTACCCAACTAACACAGTTGACTATATAGTCCTGTACTGTAATAGGTTTGTAATACTTTTCTCACAAATAATACATAAAAAACACAAAAGATAGAGAAAGCGTCTTTGATCTTACAGTACAGGACCTGGAGAAATACGGCAGTACAGTACAACAGCTGGCACACAGGGGCTGGCATCTGGTGAACAGACCAGAAGAGTTATTGACTGGAGGAGGGAGAGAAGGTGGGATATGGTAGAGATGAAGGATTGACAGCAACAGGAGATGGAGGGCAAGCTGCAAGGTGACTCATGACTCATGTGGATGGCACAGGTTCTGGTTTCTCTTTGAAGCAAGGTGCACGTTCCCATCTTTGAAAGTGTGCAACTTGAAGGTTCATGTGAGGGGGACTTACTGTGTAATTGACCTTGTTCTTTACAAGCCTATTGGCCTCCCGAGAAATGTGCTGGGCACATTTCTCTATGCAGCCCTCCACCGCCCCACACCTTGCCCATCTCTCAGCTCTCTCTCCACGGGTCTATAGGGGTTCCCTTCTCTCAGATTCTGCTAGGAAGTCTGTTCCCTTCACCCTACCAAATAAAGCATTTTACCTACCTACCTGCCTTGAATCCATGGCCAACCATGCATCCTCAGAGGCACAAGGGTGAATTTTTCTGAACAAGAGGTATTTCTGTTGCTTCTCACCAGCTAGCGCTCCAGATACAAGAATGTTGAAAGCAGTCTTCCCTTTTTCATGTCGTCCCCAGTCTCTGTACCTGGAAAGGTGATTTTCTAAAAAAAAAATGGAGTTTCTGGCTGATAAGAATTACATGACACCTCACTCATTAAGTCCATGATGTTTACAAGCAGTAAATCTTTTGTCCACTGTTACATCACTTGACTCTGCTAACAGTACAAGGCAGTGAGTGCCAAACAAGAAAGTGAATGAGTGTGTAAAAATACTGCAGACTTGAGTAAATATTTGCTAGATGTACTACCCACTGTTGGACTCCTAGAGTGGGTCTTATAAAATAAAAAGGTGACCATGAACTTGGAGCTTCCCAGGCAGCCCTAGTGGTAAAGAACCCTTCTGCCAATGCAGGGAATATAAGAGATGCGGGTTCCATCCCTGGGTTGGGAAGATCTGCTGCAGAAGGGCATGGCAACTCACTCCAGTATTCTTGCATGGAGAATCCCATGGACAGAGGAACCTGGTGGGCTACAGTCCACGGGGTCACAAAGAGTCGAACAGGACTGGAGTGACTTTAGCACACAGGGAGAATTGTGAACTTAGTTCGTGCCTGTCTCATTAACCACCAAAAAAGGGGTTTTATTTCATTTTGTTCTGGAGGTATCCTGTAAGACATGAGAGAAAACACCAAAGGAGCATTTCCATTTTACTTATTATATGAAGAGATGGGACTCGACTGGCAGAAAAACGGGTTCTTTGGCAGAAAGAACTTTGTTTAAAAAACTCAAAGCAGTGCTCAATGAGATGCCTGCATGGCCAATCAACCGCTGCTTTGGGGCTAAGAAAATGAATTGGTTTCTCCATGAACTTTCTACACTTAGCAGACCCAAACAGCAAGATGAATTCCAAATAAAAATAAAGTGTGCTTGGGGCGGTCCCTGGGCTGTGTCGCTGGTTGTTGTGCCTTAGTTCCAGGTGGCATTTATAGGGCTATTTGGAAAAAGGGGGAAGCTTAGCAATCGGGCCCATGTACTGTGGCTCCTTCCCACCAGGGCTGTGTCTGGCGCTTGCACACACACGGGTGGCCATATGCACACACGTTTCTCCCACAGGTGCACACAGTTCTTAAAGAGCGCATTGCGAAAAGGGGTGCTGTGCTTGGCGGCCCGAGCCCTGAAGCGGAGCCAGGAGACAGTGCAGTTCAGATGGCGTTTCCTCCCGCTGGAGGAGCAATCCTTTCTAAATTAAATGCCAGGTGTGAAACAGGCTTTCTTCTTTATGCTCCTTGACTGTGAATAAACAGAAATTCCTGTGCAAATGCAAGATAATCCGCGCATAATTCATCCTGGGGTTTTGTTTTCCAGATGTTCAGCCACTAGTGGATTCCCATGTCTGCGGGGCTTTGTTTCTTGGAGACAGCACCATAGTCCATGCGGCCGGATCCGACTCCGGATCTGACTCCAGGCACCCCAGACTCTGCCTGGCCTCCTCACCTTCTCCCCGGCTCCCCCAGTTGTGCTGCTGTCTGAGCGCCTCTGCTCTTTGGCTGCATGGACTTTATAGACCACTTTTTTTTTTTTTTTTGCTTTAAATGCAAACTGAATTTACCTTTGTAAAGGAACTGATTTTTCTTTAACATGGAGGATTTGTCATTTCCTCTTTCTCACTCACCTGTGGAAGATCTCTTCCAATATTAAGAAGGGACTTCTGAAGTTTTTAAGCTTATTCATTATTTTTATTGTAATAGAAAAAAAAGCTACGTCACTGACTTTCCCCGACTAGCATATTCTGAGCATCCTGAGTGTCAAGAACTGACTCATTGGAAAAGACCCTGGTGCTGGGAAAGACTGAAGGTGGGAGGAGGTGGGGAAGACAGAGGATGAGATGGCTGGATGGCATCACTGACTTGGTGGACATGAGTTTGAGCAAACTGCGGGAGCTGGTGATGGACTGGGAGGCCTGGCGTGCTACTGTCCATGGGGTCACAAAGAGTTGGACACAACTGAGCAACTGCACCGAACTGAACTGTGTCAGGCACACCTCGGCACCTCACATGGTCATTTACTGAGTCTTTCGGGACGATCACCATCAAATGCTTACTCTGTGCTGCTCAGCATCCTGTCCACCCTTCTAGAGAATGAACTTGGGACAGGATCAGAGAATTTGCTGAAGGCCATGTGGATTTTATTCTGCTGCCTTGGTGCTGCCTAGCTGTGTGACCTCAGGAAGTGAAGCTAACCTATCTGTGTTTCTTTGTTCTAACCTGTAGCTTGAGAGTTGCAAGGGTTGTTATGAGGATCAAAAGAATACCTATAAAGTGCCAAAAGCAATGCCCGGCAGCAGTAAATATTTCATAAATGTTTTCTGCTGCTATTTTATCCTGTTTAGTCAGCACTGAAACTGGTCATCTGTATCCTCATTTTTTCAGCTTTAAAAACACTTGAATCCCATGTCCTAGACCATGAGGAGCCTGCGAAATACTTAAGTGTTATGTCTGCATTCAAGTCCTGTGGACTTCATGCTCGTCTATACCATCCTTCTCTCTGACTTTACCTTCTGTAAATGAGACTTAGAAATTCTGTATTATTTCCAGGTTGGCAAGGAAAGCAGCAGCAGAACAGGCTGTGTTCAGAATGTAATTTTCCCAACTCTAACATCCGTCTCATTGGGATGGGCATCTAGTTATTCTTCTAGCATCTGGGCAATTTAAATAATAATATTTTGTTTGTGTCAAACATCTTCGTGCCTTTCCAAAGCAAGGTCGATCCCAGTGAAATCAAACTGTTTGCCTTGCCACGTGTTTCATTATTCCACCTGCATATCTCAAGTGTCTTTTCCAAGGGACTGTCAGTGCAGTTATTCAGTTCCTCCTTCTGGCAACGATTACAGATATCAGTTTGGCATTACTCTTTCAATGACCATTTCTGATCTTTAACTTCTCTCCCCCGGTGACCTTTGCATTCCTGATTCTCTGCCATTTGTTTCAGATTTACTCTGACTTTCTAGCAACCAGTGCATGAAATGATTCTCTCTACGGAAAGTCTGCTGGAAACCCATGGGGCCATCTACCATCACCAGCTTGAACTAGTTTCACTTCTAACTGGTTTTCATATGGATCAACATTGCCCAGACTATCTGCTGCTGCTGCTAAGCTGCTTCAGTCATGTCCAACTCTGTGTGACCCCATAGAGGACAGCCCACCAGGCTCCCCCGTCCCTGGGATTCTCCAGGCAAGAACACTGGAGTGGGTTGCCATTTCCTTCTCCAATGCATGAAAGTGAAAAGGGAAAGTGAAGTCGCTCAGTTGTGTCCGACTCTTTGCAACCCCATGGACTGCAGCCCACCAGGCTCCTCCGTCCATGGGATTTTCCAGGCAAGAGTACTGGAGTGGGGTGTCATTGCCTTCTCTGCCCGGACTATCTAATGCTATGCAAATAGAATGTATCGGAAATACTTAGCTTTATACAAAAAAATTGTTCACAGGACTCTGTGAATGAAAATTCACAACAATTTTATGATCTTTAGTTTATTTCCATTCTATTAATTAGGGAACTGGAGTCCAGAGACACTTGACACACTGCCAGTAACCCACAGCCCTTCCAATTTGGCCTCCAATTTCAGGTTCTCCCTTTATGAGTGTACTACTCACTGAGATGCTGGGTTTAACGTGGGTTTCATCATTTAAAAATGTGACCGAATGTTTTATTTCATGAATAAGGAAAGGGAGAATTCCAAAACCTGTAGAAAAGGGAGGAAAGGAGTGGCTGCTTTCTTTTATAGATAATTGATGAGGAAGACTGTCCTTGACTCAGAAAATAAAGAGGGGTGGAGCCTGCGTCTTGCACAGCTTGTAATACAGTGTTCTGCTTTCAATCACGTACTACCCCAATAAAATCAAAGAAGGGGAATCTGTTGCATCACACAGGTAAGTCCCTTGACCTCTGGGAATGTAGGAAGGCAGAGGGAGACTAGGATTTGGAGCCAGATGAACCTCCTCCATTATGTTCTTGCTGCAAGTCAGTGAACTCTGAGTTTCCCAATTACTTCATGTATAAAAGGTGAGTGTGTGCCTTCTGAGTTGCTTCACGGGTGTCCAACTCTTTGCGACCCTATGGACTATAACCTGCCAGGCTCCTCTGTCCATGGGGATTCTCCAGGCAAGAATACTGGAGTGGATTGCCATGCCCACCTCCAGGGGACCTTCCCAACCCAGGAATTGAACCCAAGTTTCTTCCATCTCCTGCACTGGCAGGCAGGTTCTTTACCACTAGGATCACCTGGGAAACCCCAAAGATTATATATAAATGTATATATGTAATATATACATATATATGTAATAATATATAAAAATGTATATATGTAATATACATATATATGTAATCTTATTCTACATCACAATATCATAAAAACACCTGCATGTTGAGTGTCCCGTGGGTACCAGTTGTCTTGCTAATGATGCTGTCTAAAAGACATTTTGCAATCCTCACCTGAAAGTTCTTGAACATTATATAAGAAGGCATACAGATGATAAGCAGAAGTTCCTCTATTTCTTGAAATCCAGACTCTTCACTGAGAGGTCAGGACCAGAGCCACTGGCTGCAGTCCCCCGTATATGATGCCTTTCACTTATGTGATGTGAGGGAGGGTCCCAGCTAAGGATGCAAGAGAGGGATTCAGTCTGGAAGCACAACATCCTGAAGACAAGTTGTCTCCCTCTGCTCTTGTTGCCCTCACCTTTGTCCTAACCTCCTGGTGCTTATTTGAGTGTGTCTCCAGGTACATTCTCTTTATCTCAAATACAGCTAATTCATGGTCTGGTATTAACATTGCCCTCGACACAAAATATCCAGGGGAGAAAACTAAGAAGGCGGATGGAGAAAGGAGAGACATGACAAACTACAGACAGCTGACTTCTTACACAAAAAAAGGGCCCCTGGAGGGAAATTTTAGATAGAAATCTATAGTCTGGCATCAAAGTGAACATACATCATTTTGTAATTAATTTGGAGAGTTGAGAAGCAACATTAAGTATTGATTCCAATTAGCTTCAGGGGCTAAATTAATCGTTTTCTTACTTGAAAATTCCTCACATAATGGCCCAGGAGTAAGAGCAAAATAGTGCCGGCAGTATGGAATTCCTGGCTCAAACGACCCCTTCATTGGATGTTGCAACTGATTTCCTGACTACCAACCCATTTGATGATATTTCTTCATGAAGGACAAAACCACTTGGGCATTTTAGGCCATGCTGTGGCCACAGACCCAGCCAAAGGCCAGCATTTTCAAAGTCATTTAGAATCTAGTGGCTTTTGTTATTTATAGAAAATTAGCCCCTGAGAATTAGTGATTATTGCAGTTAGAAGATTATGAAACCCCCTTTCCTACTTTGCAGGCTCCTTATATATATTGGGGGATGATCTAGGAATCTGGTGTCTTGAGGTCTACTGGACTTATTTTGCCCCCCGGTTCCAGGTATGAAGTTCACCCTACCAGGTGAGATCCCTGTAGTTTTACTCATTCAGTTCTACAGCTGATCCTCCGGCCCACTGATTTCAGCCACCTCCGTGAGCCTCTTCAAGAGGCCTTTATTTATGGTTTACAACTGCACACGTGTCTCCCCTTCTGTTTACTAGTCAAGGATCTTTTCCACTTAACTGTTGTCAAGACCGTAGGTTGGTTCCAGACATAGAAAATAAGCAGAAAATCCTTAGCTTTGTTAAGTGGAAAACAGATTTTCTTAGCACTTTTAAGGATGACCATTTTATATTAGGAATCAAGCCAGAATACCAGAACAAAAAGGTTATATATATATATGCATGCATGTGTGCCAAGGGCCTCAGTTGTGTCTGACTCTGTATGACCCTATGGACCGTAATAGCCTGCCAGGCTTCTCCGTCCATGGGATTTTCCAAGCAAGAATACTGGAGTAGATTGCCATGCTCTCCTCCAGAGGATCCTCCTGACCCAAGGATTAAACCCGCGTCTGTCTCCTGCATTGGCAGATGGGTTCTTATTGCGTGAGATATTAACTTCTTGCCACGTTAAGAAACACCCTTAATGATCTTTAAGGGAAAACCCAAGAGTCAGGGAGAGAATGAGGGCAATGGTTGTAAACTGAGTGTGAGTATGTTGGCTTCCCCTTCAGAACTAAAGCACAGCCTGTAAGGGCCTTGCTTCCTTGGGCCTGGGCCGCTAGTGTAGACGGAGAAGACTTCCAGAGAAGGCATAGTTCTACCTCGATAGGGTGCCCAATGCAAACATGGCAATGGCTGATGGAATTTCTTGAGCCAGTGGGCCTAAGGCAGGGGGAGACAGCCCTGCTTGTTTCTGTGTAATTTAGAAAAATTCACCCGGGGTTACTGAGACCCAAGGAAAACACAGAAGGACTAAGCAGGCTTATGGCCAGAAGGGGACTGGAGTTGGCATGGGGGACCACAGAGCATGAGTATCTTGCAGCCAGAAGCAGTAGCAAGAGTGGCAGTCATCGGCAGGGGTCTCCCACCCCATATCATATTCTATATTCACTTAAATAGGAAATTAAGGTAATACAAGACAGAAGCTTCAAAATTTCTTTCTAGGTCTCATTTTATTTGGATCACGCAAAAGAAAAATTATTCAATAATTTTTCCCATGGAAGTAAAATAGAGAGGACAAGTTAAATGTCTAGAAATCTTTTTCAAAATTAAACTTCATTTTATTAGAGAAAGAAATATGACGCAGACAAAGCAAATATCCAGGTGATAGGTTTATGGTTCCCTTCATGTTATAAAATAACTGAAAGTCAAAAGGATGCTGTATATCTCAGTATGTTAAGTTGTTTAACTTTGCTGACAGCCATGCTGGCAAATCATCAGCGTGTTCAAGTGGGTTCTCACCTGTGGAACTGACCAGGGCAAACTGAGACCTGTGCCCTGAGCGACAGGCCACGAGCAGGGCTGTGCCACTCATGACCAAGTGTGCCCCTCTTCACAGTGACATGATTTTATTTATTGGTTCACATCAGAGATAAAAAGCAAGTTTTCTCAAGAAGGAGTAGGAACTGAACCTATTGCTAAACTCTTGAACTTACCCAGGGCTGACAATTTAGCCCTCCGTAAATCCTAGGAGATTTGAAAGGCATTTTTCCTGCTTCTCCATAGAGTACATTTGAGGAGATTACAGTTGGCATTCAGAGAGAAAAATGTTCCCAGCAATGCAAGTGGGGAAACCTGTGTGTGACTGTGTGCTGAAAGTCTACACAGCATATCTAAGATATGTATAATACTCTTGTTCTAAGGGACTGAGGGCAATCATTTTATATTATAGAAAACAAAAATGATACTGTGCCCTGTTTCCAATATCACTACACCAAAGTCTTCACGTGTCACGATTAAGAAAACAAAACACCGAAAACATTTTGCCCTCTGAGAACTCTGAGGTAAACCAGAGATAACAGGGGCACCTTGACTGATTCTGTTTCCCCACATAATAAACCCTTGACTACTTCCCATTAACCCAGGTGGTACAATGGTAAAGAATCCATTTGCCAGTGTAGAAGACACGGTTCAATCCCTGGGTCAGGAAGATCCCCTGGAGAAGGAAATGGCAAACTGCTCCAGTATTCTTGCTGGAAAATGTCATGGGCATAGGAACCTGGAGGGCTGAGATTCCATGCAGTAGCAAAGAGTTGGACACAACTGATCATGTGCACGCACACACATATACACACACACATACCACCATCAGATAAATCCGTTGCTTTTTCTTTTTTTACTGTGAATAGACTAAAATAAATATACTAATCTTGGAAATTTAACTACTTTTACTCTAAATACTTATTTTTTTAAATTTGGTAAGAGAAGATTTTAGCCTTTTCCAAAATCTTATTTTCTTGAATACACTGAAAATAAGTGTTCTTAATATTTCTGATCTTGAGACTTCCTTTTACAGTGACTTCTGAAGATTTCATGAGATAAAGTCTACTTGACTGCAACTGATAATGATGCACCCTGTTTCCTATCAGAGTATTATTGGATACACATTATTTATTAGTACAAACAAGGCTTATATTTTATTTGAATAAGTCAGGCATGCTCACTATTAAGGAACCAGGAATATGCTTCATATGTAGATACTGTATCTATAAAGTACTCCAGGAAAAATTCATTAACTTGAGCCCAATGTTTATAAAAGCTACTCAGAGGTGGTAGAAAGATGTTATTCCCTGGCAGTTCAGGAAAATGAATAACCCGGGGGGCTGCCCAGGGCAAAAGGACATCACCGCACTCAAAGGTATGCTGGTGTAAGTGACAGAGGTCTGTGAGCTAGATCTTGGTTTCTGAACTCAATAAAGCTGAAGTGACCAGCAAAATACTTCTGACCCATAAAGGTTTATCATAAATCCAGGGCCTTTTTAAACTTCCAGACAGAAATTAACTTTAATATCATATATATCCCTATGTCCAGTTCAGTTCAGTCATTCAGTCGTGTCCGACTCTTTGGGACCCCATGGACTGTAGCACACCAGGCTTCCCTGTCCATCACCAACTTCCAAAGCTTGCTCAAGCTCATGTCCATCAAGTCAGTGATGCCATCCAACCATCTCATCCTCTATCTTCCCCTTCTCCTCCTGACTTCAATCTTTCCCAGCATCAGGGTCTTTTTAAAGAGTCGGCTCTTTACATGAGGTGGCCAAAGTATTAGAGTTTCAGCTTCAGCATCAGTCCTTCCAATGAATATTCAGGACTGATTTCCTTTAGGATGGACTGGTTTGATCTCCTTGCAGTCCAAGGGACTCTCAAGAGTCTTCTCCAACACCAGAGTTACTGACACAAAAACTATGTAAGCATTAATCAGCACTTCTTGTTACATCTATATTTTTAAAACCTATTCAAGAATTTTGTATCATTAAGCAACTTTTGCAGCTAAATCCATTTGTTAATGGCAGGAAACTGACTGCCAAAAGAAATTGAAGAAGAAAAAAACAATATTTGTACTGCTTTAATAAGACTAAGAAATTTTTTAAAAAACCACAGGTAGGCAAAAAATAAGGCATTTTTACCCAAGATAAACCAAATATAGCAGGGTCACCCTGCCTTGGTCTGGACCACAAATAATAAAACCTGTACTCTTTCCTATAAATCTGAAGTCCTTTACAAAAACATTTTTATTCCTGAAGCTTGCACAGCTGATGTCTCATGATACCTCTTGACATTTGTTAAAATGATAATTGTGTGAGGAAACTTTTTTTTTTTTTTTTGCCTTGAACAGATAAATATGTGTTGGAGGGGGACACGTGTATACCTGTGGCAAATTCATGTTGATATATGGCAGAAGCCATCACAATATTGTAAAATGATAATCCTCTAATTAAAACTTTTTAAAAAGAAAAAAAGACCATTTGACAGTGAAAGAAAAGAAAGAAAAAAATATATATCTGTTGGATACAAGGATATTTGGGGATTTTCCCTTTCAATTTCAGGTAGTACTTTTAAGTTTTCTGAACCATGCCTTCTGAAGTTTGACTCCCTTAAGCTCATTTATGCAATTGCAATCTCAAGTATTTATTGACTTTAAGTGGAATCTCACCAATTATCCACTGTGTAAAATAGCTACCTAGAATAATTTTGGATTAGACTGTTTTTCATTATAGAAAACTTTTATTTTTTTACTTAAAAATGTCTTTCAAGTACATCATTAAATTAGACAATATAATTTTTTAAAAAACTATAAACCACAACTAGAAAGAATCACTGATACATATATATATAATGTATTGAGATATATTTAATAAACATACACTGATATGCATATAGTATATCTATATCTTGCTATATAGAGAATATATATAAGGAATATATATTTTTATTTAGCTAATTCAAATTGGTGTACATTTAAACATTGTGTTTAAATTTTTGCTGTAATAGATTAGGCTATTATTAATTCTATTGTATCTGAAAGTTTTTTTCACTCTTTATTATTTTAAGTTAAATTTCAAGAAATAGAATTGATGAGACAGTATTCACAGGGTATTTGAAACATATTGTCAAATTGTCCTGCATAAAGATAAAGTTTGTACCAGTCTACAGAATTTACAGAATATTATGTTTCTCCATCTTTGCATTATAGGTATTAGAAATGTAATTTATTTTTCCAGTTACAAGGAATCTGTTTCAATAAATTATTGTGGCATAAACTTTTCAATGCTAGTATTTGACTGCATTATACAAAACTTTAAAACATTTATGTTTGGTCTTACTTATGTCTGTTGTCAAAATTTATTATAAGTAAATTTTCTTACATCAGTTGATAGTGTTAGCATTCAAACTCTTGATTAATACCTAAGATTTAATATTTTCAAGCACACTTACAGAAATTTCAACATATTTACCAACAAAAATTTTAACTACTGCTAAGAACATTGTCATCCTATCATTTAGGAAAACAATTATCTTCTGAAATAGAACTTTTAATCAAAACCACATGTGTGAATTTGCAAGTTATTCTTTCCTACTGTGTAGACCAATTGCCACTTGAGTTTTAGCTCTGACATATATTAGGCCATATGTATTTTCTACATATAAATACACAAATCATAGTCAGAGAAATACCAAGTCAATGCTGAATTTCAATTCTCTAGGCATTTAGCTTTGTAGTTGGAGTCCATATTTGGGCTAAAGGTCATGCGAGTTATGGGATGGAGTAATAAATATTAACTCAATTTCCTGGTTGCCCCTCTTGTACTAAAGACCTGTTGATAACTGGTCAACCTAGAGGCACCTTGGTGCTCTAATATTTCAGTAAGGCATGATCCCTGTTCACTCATCCCAGGCTAACATGCACAAGCCACTTTAACATGAACCAGATGTGGAGTTTGTGGCTGGGGGCTTTGAGCAGAGATTGCACATTCTAGAGGTTTGCTTAATGGGGTGTCCCACCGTTTTAGAAAGGGCTGTTAATTTCCTCGTGGCACTATGCAATACACCACGAAATGCTGGGGTTCTGGGTGGCTTTCTTTCTCTGCCATCCTATGTCCACACATTTTATAAATTATGACTTTAATTAAAAAATAAAAGAAAAATGTGACAACTGTGGTCAATAAGTCATCCCTGTGGTATACAAGTCATTCAGATTCTACGCTGGGCATGAATGTGGCCCAGCTCAGGGAATAGATTCATTCAGTGGGCTTGCCTAGAAGCACGGGACGATGAACAGCATGTGGAGACCTTGATCATGCACTGGCACTTTGATTTTGTTCCTAGTCCCCTAAGTGGTCCCCTAAAAAGGCAAATTAGATCTCAGATTGAAATGTGAGAAGAACGCCAGAGACACACTGAAAGGCTAGATTCAAGTAGTCATATTTGACTTATAGATAGATGCCTCACACTGATTAATTAACAGAAAAAAATAAATATAAACTGATCATAGAGGAACCAATATGCTGCGGCTTTCATGACAGTCTCATTTGTGTGTGCTCAGTTGTGTCCAACTCTTTGCAAACCCATGAACTGTAGCCCATGGATCTACTCTCCATGTGATTTCCCAGGCAAGAATATTGGAGTGGGTTGCCATTTCCTTCTCCACAGGATCTTTCTGACCCAGGGATTGAATTCACATCTCCTGCATTGTAGGAGAACTATTTACCACTGAGCTATCAGGGAAGTCCAATGACACAGAGGGCATTTCTCTGGTAGAAAAATTAGAGAATCATGCTCCTACTTGATAGGAATTTTGCAAAAACATTTTTACTTGTATTATTTTTAAAAATCTTTTTCTTTTCTTTTTACTCTATGGTTTGTTCTTAGTAAGGAATACAGTATTTCCTTTTAGTTTCGGCAGAACTCCTTGCTCTAGGGGAGGGAATCAGTAAATATTGCTTCTTGCATTGAAAGCTGCTATTTACCCCTCCTAGGGTTTAGGGAGTCTCTGGAACAACCACCCCACCACACGCACGCACACACACACACACACACACAAACACACCCACACCTCCCCCCACACATTCAGTCCTCTATCACTACTTGACATTGACCTGGAAAGTACTACATATATTGTTCAATTTTACACATTCTATAAGATGAGCTAAGCTTTTAAGTTCCTTGATAACCCTAGGGTTATGAAGGTTGTCAAGATAAGTTTTTACCTGCCAAATTAGAAGACAATCTTGAGAGTCCCTTGGACTGCAAGGAGATCAAACCAGTCAATCCTAAAGGAAATCAGTCCTAAATATCCATTGGAAGGACTGATGCTGAAGCTGAAACTCCAATACTATGGCAACCTGATGTGAAGAACTGACTCATTAGAAAAGACCTTGATGCTGGGAAAGATTGAAGGCAGAAGGAGACGGGGATGACAGGATGAGATGGTGGGATGGCATCACCGACTGTATGGGCCTGAGTTTGAGCAAGCGATGGGAGATGGTGATGGACAGGGAAGCCTGGTGTGCTGTAGTCCATAGGGATGCAAAGAGCTGGACATGACTGAGTGACTGAACTAATCAAGTTAAGCTCTTAAGCCTGATACCCAAGATGCTTCAAGTCAGAGCCCATGGCCTTTTCCAGACTTGACCCTCATCACCTGGTGGATCAGGTCCCTCCATCACCCACACCCTTGGCTCCTCAGACATTCCCTTGCCTGTCCTAGAGCCATTGCTCTGGAAAGCCCTCACTCTCTCTGCTGGAGCACGGTGGTGAAGTCCCCCACTCTCAGGAACCCCAGACTTGGATTCCCAAGGGCACATCTCATGGTGCCAAGGCATTTGACCCATGAAAAGTCCCAAGTGAAATGACGACCTTCCCTCCAGATCTGAGCATGCTCACCCTTTCTGTGGCTCCACACCATGCCCCGGTCCTACCTCCCTCTACAGGTGCACTCCTTGCCATTTATCAGGCCATTCTACTCTGCAGACCTGCTGAAATTCTGGGTACTCTCAGCAGGGGCCACAGCGTTAGAGTTGGCCACTCCCCATATCCTGTGGGATGGGGGCCCCCTGGCGATCTAACCGCTCTCACCACCGGGACTTCCCTGCCTGCTCTCAGTGAGTTAACTTCCAATTCAGTTTGGTATCTCACCTATGACACAGCACGCATTTGTTAGCATATTTTCATTACTTTCTGGAGAGTGTTCTCTGCAAGTACAGACCATGTCTTAATTATCTTTGTATTTCAAGGGCCAAACACCCTGCTGTCCTTTACAAGATGATCCAGAAGGATCCTTGAAGTCTGTCTTTAAACTTCTAGCTTTAATCTACTAGCATGCTAACCTCCACCTCAGAACTCCAAGGGTGGAATATGAGGGCCTTAATAGTCTCTTCACAGCTGCTTTATATTAGAGTTTATTGCATACCTGTTAGTCAAGAAAACAGCAAACCTACTCTCATAAGGTTTAGCATAACGTCTTGCCTATCTATAAAATGTTGTTTTAAAACAACAGTACTGTGTTGTACCCATGTTTGGCCTATTACAGATACTATGTGAGAGAGGACAGTAAAATATATACTAAAGCATTACTTAAATAATTGAATTATTGATCAACAAGTTCATTATTAAGTGAAATGCTTTATAAATTAGCTTTGTGATTGAGTATTGTAACTATTTTTTAAGAGCTATTTCAAAAATACTGGAGAAGGTAACAGCAACCCACTTCAACACTCTGGCCTGGGAAATCCCATGGACAGAGGAGCCTGGTGGGCTACAGTCGATGTGGTCGCAGGAGTCGGACATGACTTAGTGACTAAACCACCATTATTTTGTTCAAATAGAGAAAAGGAAGCTACTTATTGTTTATTCAGTCAAAAAGGTTTTTGCCTTTTTGCTTGTACCTTTTGTAAAGTGTCAGCCTCTCCGCACTGGGGAAGCAGAAGTGAATGATTCAGAACCAACCTTGTTCCTAGGAGAGTGGGAGACCGGCTAGAAAACCAGGACATTATACCACCATGTGCGCAGATGAATGAAAGCAGACAAGAGGAGCAGAAACCTGGGCTCGGGCGGTCAGAAATGACATTGAGTTAAATCTTTGAAGTGTGACAGGATGAAAATCTGGCACTTGGAAAAAAAATAGCCAGCTTGGAGGAAGTCCAAATTTCCAAGACTGCTGGTCCAAACTATACATCTCCCACTTGACTCTACTGTACCCAAAGCAAGTTAAATCAGGGCAAATATTAAGCAACAAGAGAGCTCCTCTAATATGTGTCTGCCTGACTTCAAGTATCCTGCAGGTGGTTACATCAAAACTACCTTTACTTTTATTTATTTATTTGGTTGCATCAGGTCTTAGCTGCAGCATGTGGGCTTCATTGCCCTGCAGATCTTAGTTCCCCAAACAGAGACTGAACTCATGTTCCCTGCATTGCAAGACAGACTCACAACCACTGGACCACCAAGTCCCACAACTACCTTTAGACCTTGAGGAAACTAAAAGAAGAAATCATCTTGAAAAGCACCCTTTTTAATAGATACTATTTCTATTTGTATTATTCTGGGGTAAAAGCAATATTAAATATTTTTGTATGTATTATCCTCACCTGCATGGTACAATTAGATCATGTAGATGACTACCAGCAGGATCAGGGCTTGAACCCAGGCCTGTCTGATCCCAAAGCCAGTGTCTTTAGACCGCAAACTATGCTGCCTCCTGCTTGTGAATGGGTGTTGTGACTTGCTCTCTCTTGTTCAATGCATATTCAAAGATCAGTGTGTTAAAAAATAAGTCAAGATGTTTAAATACATATTTAATATTTAAATAAACTTTTTAATACTTAGGTCTGGCAGGCCATGGTCCAAGGGATTGCAATGAGTCAGACAACTTAGCAACTAAACAGCAACAACTTGATTTATATTGTGATTTAATCTCAAATATATTTGCTCTAAATAAAAAAACATATCATCTAAATCCTACTAGTGTTTGAGAACTTTAGCTATGTCAATGTGACACAATAAGAAACTTTAAGGGGCTTCCCTGGTGGCTTACTGGTAAAGATTCTACCTGCCAATGCAGGAGACATGGGTTCCATCCCTGATCCAGGAAGATCCCACGTGCTGTGAAGCAACTAAACCCATGCACCACAACCCTTATGCCTATCCTCTGGAGCCTGCAAGTTGCATCTACTGAAGCCCTCATACCCTAGAGCCCACAGAACCCTAGCTGCCGAGCACACTCATTTACACAGGACTTTAAGACCTGTGTACTTACTGTACTTATTGTACTGCTGGCTTTTCATCCATATGTTTTATAATAGTCTTTGTAATAAACTGGTAAATGTACGTAAATATTTACCTGAGTTTTGTGAGTTGTTATAGAAAATTATCAAGCCTGAGAAGGAAATGGTGGAAACTTCATTTAGTTTTGTTTACTTTGATCTAACCATCTCATTTTGGGAATATATTCAAAAATACATGGCCAAAAATATGAAATACATATTCATTGCAGCCTATTTGCAATAGCAAAACACTGGCAACTTCTCAAGTGTTCTTCACTAGCAGCAATAAATCATATGATCACAAGTGGACTAAAAAGAATCATAAAAAGAAATGAGGACTCTTCTCTGTCCTTGTGGGAGATAATCTCTGGGATATCTTGTTGAATGGAAAGGCAAAGTGAAGACACACTCAGTTCAGTTCAGTTCAGTTCAGTCGCTCAGTCGTGTCTGACTATCCACGACCCCATGAATCACAGCACGCCAGGCCTCCCTGTCCATCACCAACTCCCAGAGCTCACTCAGACTCAAGTCCACAGAGTCGGTGATGACATCCAGCCATCTCATCCTCGGTCGTCCCCTTCTTCTCCCGCCCCCAACCCTTCCCAGCATCAGAGTCTTTTCCAGTGAGTCAACTCGTCGCATGAGGTAGCCAAAGTATTGCAGTTTCAGCTTTAGCATCAGTCCTTCCAATGAACACCCAGGATCGATCTCCCTTAGAATGGACTGGTTGGATCTCCTTGCAGTACAAGGGATTCTCAAGAGTCTTCTCCAGCACCACAGTTCAAAAGCATCAATTCTTTGGCGATCAGCTTTCTTCACAGTCCAACTCTCACATACATGACCACGGGAAAAACCATAGCCTTGACTAGACGGACCTTTGTTGGCAAAGTAATGTCTCTGCTTTTTAATATATTATCAAGGTTGGTCATAACTTTCCTTCCAAGGAGTAAGCGTCTTTTAATTTCATGGCTGCAGTCAGCATCTGCAGTGATTTTGGAGCCCAAAAAATTAAAGTCTGACACTGTTTCCACTGTTTTTCCATCGATTTCCCATGAAGTGATGGGACCAGATGCCATGATCTTTGTAAGAGATAGCCAATGGAAATATTCTTCCAATATACTTAAACAACATATACATATTTTCTTTTATTATCATAGAACATATTAAATATAAAATAATGAAAAGATTTTAAAAATCATAAAATTACCAAGTTTGAGAAGGTAGAGAAATGGATGAAGGGAACAGAGAGGGACTGGACTTCTCTGAACATACTTTCCTTTGGAGGTTCAACTTTGAAATCACTTAATATTTTGTATAATTGTAAAAACTGACAGCAAAAAAAGTGTATCAATTTGGTGACATAATCACCCACCAAAATTTAACTATTTGACTATTCATCCCCATGAATTGATTTTAAAAATTTTTTAACAGGTACACAGAAAATATTGATGGAGGTAATGTACGCGACGTGAGAGGGGCGGCGCAGACGCGACGCGAGAGACGCCGGCCCCGGCGGCGCAACGAACCACGCAAAGAGGTGCGGCCGTGAGGAGCTACCCCACGCCTGAGGCCAGGGCCGGCGGCTGAGAGGAGCTACCCCACGTCCAACAGGCGGTGGCTGCGCGGGTGCAGGAGGGCTGAGAGGAGCTACTCCACGTTCAAGGTCAGGAGGGGCGGCCTTGAGGAGATACCCCTCGTCCAAGGTAAGGTACAGCGGCTGCACTTTGCTGGAGCGGCTGTGAAGAGATTTTCCACGACCAAGGTAAGAGAAACCCAAATAAGACGGTAGGTATTGCTAGGGGGCATCAGAGTGCAGACAAACTGAAATCATAATCACAGGAAACTAGCCGATCTGATCACATGGACCACAGCCGAATGTGGTCCACTGGAGAAGGGAATGGCAAACCACTTCAGTATACTTGCCTTGAGAACCCCATGAACAGTAACAAAGGGCAAAATGATAGGATACTGAATGAGGAATTCCCCAGGTCGGTAGGTGCCCAGTATGCTACTGGAGCTCAGTGGAGAAATAACTATAGAAGGAATAGAGGGATGGAGCAGGAGCAAAACCAATACCCAGCTGTGGATGTGACCAGTGATAGAAGCAAGGTCCGGTGCTGTAAAGAGCAATATTGCATAGGAACCTGGAATGTTAGGTCCGTGAATCAAGGCAAATTGGAAGTGGTCAAACAGGAGATGGCAAGAGTGAACGTCGACATTCTAGGAATCAGTGAATTAAAATGGACTGGAATGGGTGAATTTAACTCGGATGACCATTATATCTACTACTGTGGGCAGGAATCCCTTAGAAGAAATGGAGTAGCCATCATGGTCAACAAAAGAGTCCGAAATGCAGTACTTGGATGCAATCTTAAAAACGACAGAATGATTTCTGTTCGTTTCCAAGGCAAACCATTCAATATTACAGTAATCCAGGCCTATGCCCCAACCAGTAATGCTGAAGAAGCCGAAGTTAATCGGTTCTATGAAGACCTACAAGACCTTTTAGAACTAACACCCAAAACAGATGTCCTTTTCATTATAGGGGACTGGAATGCAAAAGTAGGAAGTCAAAAATCACCTGGAGTAACAGGCAAATTTGGCCTTGGAGCACGGAATGAAGCAGGGCAAAGGCTAATAGAGTTTTGTCAAGAGAACGCACTGGTCATAGCAAACACCCTCTTCCAACAACACAAGAGAAGACTCTACACATGGACATCACCAGATGGTCAACACCGAAATCAGATTGATTATATTCTTTGCAACCAAAGATGGAGAAGCTGTATACAGTTAGCGAAAACAAGACCAGGAGCTGACTGTGGCTCAGATCATGAACTCCTTATTGCGAAGTTCAGACTTAAATTGAAGAAAGTAGGGAAAACCACTAGACCATTCAGATATGACCTCAATCAAATCCCTTATGATTATACAGTGGAAGTGAGAAATAGATTTAAGGGACTAGATCTGATTGATAGAGTGCCTGATGAACTCTGGACGGAGGTTCGTGACATTGTACAGGAGACAGGGACCAAGACCATCCCCATGGAAAAGAAATGCAAAAGAGCGAAATGGCTGTCTGAGGAGGCCTTGCAAATAGCTGTGAAAAGAAGAGAGGCGAAAAGCAAAGGAGAAAAGGAAAGATATAAGCATCTGAATGCAGAGTTCCAAAGAATAGCAAGGAGAGATAAGAAAGCCTTCCTCAGTGATCAATGCAAAGAAATAGAGGAAAACAACAGAATAGGAAAAACAAGAGATCTTTTCAAGAAAATGAGAGATATCAAGGGAACATTTCATGCAAAGATGGGCTCGATAAAGGACAGAAATGGTATGGACCTAACAGAAGCAGAAGATATTAAGAAGAGGTGGCAGGAATACACAGAAGAACTGTACAAAAAAGATCTTCACAACCAAGATAGTCACAGTAACGTGATCACTGACCTAGAGCCAGACATCTTGGAATGTGAAGTCAAATGGGCCTTAGAAAGCATCACTACGAACAAAGCTAGTGGAGGTGATGGAATTCCAGTTGAGCTATTTCAAGTCTTGAAAGATGATGCTGTGAAAGTGCTGCACTCAATATGCCAGCAGATTTGGAAAACTCAGCAGTGGCCACAGGACTGGAAAAGATCAGTCTTCATTCCAATCCCAAAGAAAGGCAATGCCAAAGAATGCTCAAACTACCGCACAATTGCACTCATCTCACCCGCTAGAAAAGTCATGCTCAAAATTCTCCAAGCCAGACTTCAGCAGTATGTGAACCGTGAACTCCCAGATGTTCAAGCAGGTTTTAGACAAGGCAGAGGCACCAGAGATCAAATTGCCAACATCCGCTGGATCATGGAGAAAGCAAGAGAGTTCCAGAAAAACATCTATTTCTGCTTCATTGACTATGCCAAAGCCTTTGACTGTGTGGATCACAATAAACTGTGGAACATTCTGAAAGAGATGGGAATCCCAGACCACCTGACCTGCCTCTTGAGAAACCTGTATGCAGGTCAGGAAGCAACAGTTAGAACTGGACATGAAACAACAGACTGGTTCCAAATAGGAAAAGGTGTATGTCAAGGTTGTATATTGTCACCTTGCTTATTTAACTTCTATGCAGAGTACATCATGAGGAACGCTGGGCTGGAAGAAGCACAAGCTGGAATCAAGATTGCCGGGAGAAATATCAATAACCTTAGATATGCAGATGACACTACCCTTATGGCAGAAAGTGAAGAGGAACTCAAAAGCCTCTTGATGAAAGTGAAAGAGGAGAGTGAAAAGGTTGGCTTGAAGCTCAACATTCAGAAAACAAAGATCATGGCATCTGGTCCCATCACTTCATGGGAAATAGATGGAAAAACAGTGGAAACAGTGTCAGACTTTATTTTTTTTGGGCTCCAAAATCACTGCAGATGCTGATTGCAGCCATGAAATTAAAAGACGCTTGCTCCTTGGAAGGAAAGTTATGACCAACCTTGATAGTATATTAAAAAGCAGAGACATTACTTTGCCAACCAAGGTCCGTCTAGTCAAGGCAATGGTTTTTCCCGTGGTCATGTATGGATGTGAGAGTTGGACTGTGAAGAAAGCTGATCGCCGAAGAATTGATGCTTTTGAACTGTGGTGTTGGAGAAGACTCTTGAGAGTCCCTTATACTGCAAGGAGATCCAACCAGTCCATTCTAGAGGAGATCAATCCTGGATGTTCATTGGAGGGACTGATGCTGAGGATGAAACTGCAATACTTTGGCCACCTTATGCGGCGAGTTGACTCACTGGAAAAGACTCTGATGCTGGGAAAGGTTGGGGGCGGGAGGAGAAGGGGACGACAGAGAATGAGATGGCTGGATGGCATCACCGACTCTGTGGATATGAGTTTGAGTGTACTCCGGGAGTTGGTGAGGGACAGGGAGGCCTGGCGTGCTGTGATTCATGGGGTCGCGGAGAGTCGGACACGACTGAGCGACTGAACTGAACTGAGTGTTTATACTATAATTTTGAGGCTGTCGCCTGTGCCTCTTTGAATAAAACAGATGAGAAATCATGTCAGTTTCTTTGATAACTGGGGTTTTTGGTATGGGTGCACACTGGCATATTGATGAGGTTAAGAAAATTGTTCGTGGTTCTGAATATGAATTGGCAGTATCAGTATGAACTCATGAAGTCTTTTATTTTAAAAACATTTCATAGCTCATTCACTGAAAAACAGTAGAAAGCCATGACCTATTCAGGAGCAAGGAGTACCCTAGCTCTTCATATGTGGTCTCTAAATAGCAAACCAGAGTTCCTTGGATTAAAGTCTTATTAAGAATAACAAAACCTAAGAGGTACACACATGCACACACAACATATAGACAATATTATGGAAAGGGGGACATAATTGCAGGTATAAAAAATAATTTTTAAACACCATGAGAGGATATCCTTAACAAATTATGTCAACAATATTTTAGTAAGTTATGCTTTATCAAAATTAATTTTAAAAATTTGGATAGACTAAAAATTAATTTCTTGTAGTCAGATACCAGCTATTTAATTCAAAATTATAAAGATACACCTTAAAATATGGATTACTAATCTACACATGGTAAGATTATGAGTAGTTTTTATATGCTTCTTTTTGGTTAGAGGCACTTTTCATGTATGTGTGTGTGTGTGTGTGTGTATATATATATATATATATATGTCTGTCTCTATGGCACAATCAGTTAGCACATTCAGCTGTTAATCGAAAGGCTGGTGGTTTGAGCCCACCCAGGGTTGTGACTCACCTTTGGGTTTCCTAGGTAGCTCAGTGGTAAAAAACCCACCTACCAATTCAGGAGCTGCAGGTTCGATTCCTGGGTTGGGAAGATCCCCTGGAAAAGAAAATGGCTACCCACACCAGTATTCTTGCCTGGAGAATCCCCATGGACAGAGGAGCCTGGTGGGCTACAGTCCATGGGAGTGGCAAAGAGTTGAACATGACTGAGCAACTAACACTTTCACACTTTCACATATAGATGATGTCAAGAAAAAGTAAACCAAAATAATAGAAATAATTTTTAAAGACATTTTTATTTAATTTTGTTCCTTGTCTTTTCTTAGCTTATATTATGGTACTTCCGCCTTCTGATGGAGAAGGATAAGAGGCTTATGGAAGCTTCCTGATGGGAGAGACTGCCTGAGGGGGAAAGTGGGTCTTACTGTGATGGGCGGGGCCATGCTCAGTTAACCTTTAATCCAATTTTCTGTTGATGGGCAGGGCTGTGTTCCCTCCCTGTTATTTGGCCTGAGGCCAGACTACGGTGGGGGTGATGAAGGTAATGGCGAGCTCCTTCAGAAGGTCCCATGAGGCACTGCCACACTCGGTGCCCCCAACCCTGCAGCAGACTCCCGCCAACCCAGCCTCCACCAAAGACTCCTGGACTCTCACGGGCGAGTCTGGGTCAGTCTCCTGTGGGGTCACCGCTCCTTCCTCCTGGGTCCTGGTGCACACAAGGTTCTGTGTGTGCCCTGCCGGCATCTGTTTCCCCAGTCCTGGGTAAGTTCTGGTGGCTCTGTGGTGGGTTAATGGCGACCTCTTCCAAGAGGGCTCACGCCACACCCAGGTCTGGGCACCCCCGCCCCTGCGGTCACCCACTCTGCCCCGTGCCCCCGGGAGCCGCTCACACACAGCCCATCTCAGTCTCTGTGCGGCTCTGGATCCCGGTGCACAAGGTGTGTCTGGGCCTCTGACTGTCTCTGGCGGGTGCGGGCTTTGATTCTAAACGTGATCTCACCCCTCCCACCGTCTTACCTTCACACGCTAGCAAAGTAATGCTCAAAATTCTCCAAGCCAGGCTTCAACAGTACAAGAACCAAGAACTTCCAGATATTCAAGCTGGATTTAAAAAAGGCAAAAACGAGAGATCAAATTGCCAACATCCATTGGATCATGGAAAAAGCAAGAGAATTCCAGAAAAACATCTACTTCTGCTTTATTGACTATGCCAAAGCCATTGACTGTGTGGATCACAAAAAACTGTCGAAAATTCTGAAAGAGATGGGAATACCAGACCACCTGACCTGCCTCCTGAGAAATCTCTATGCAGGTCAGGAAGCAACAATTAGAACTGGATATGGAACAATAGATTGGTTCCAAATCAGGAAAGGAGTATATCAAGGCTGTATATTGTCACCCTGCTTATTTAACTTATATGCAGATTAAATCATGAAGAACACTGGGCTGGAAGAAGCACAAGCTGGGATAAAGATTGCCTGGAAAAATATCAATAATCTCAGATATACAGATGACACTATCCTTACAGAAGAAAGCAAAGAAGAACTAAAAAGCCTCTTGATGAAAGTGAAAGAGGAGAGTGAAAAAGTTGGCTTAAAACTCAACATTCAGAAACTAAGATCATGTCATCTGGTCCCATCACTTCATGGCAAATACATACAGAAACAGTGGCACACTTTATTTTTTTGGACAGATAATGACTGTAGCCATGAAATTAAAAGACACTTGCTCATTGGAAGAAAACTTATGACCAACATCAGTTCAGTTCAGTTCAATCGCTCAGTCGTGTCCAACTCTTTGCAACCCCATGAATCACAGCACGCCAGGCCTCCCTGTCCATAACCAACTCCCAGAGTTTACTCAAACTCATGTCCATCGAGTCAGTGATGCCATCCAGCCATCTTATTCTCTGTCGTCCCCTTCTCCTCCTGCCCCCAATCCATCCCAGCATCAGAGTCTTTTCCAGTGAGTCAACTAGTCGCATGAGGTGGCCAATGTATTGGAGTTTCAGCTTTAGCATCAGTCCTTCCAATGAACACCCAGGACTGATCTCCTTTGGATGGACTGGTTGGATCTCCTTGCTGTCCAAGAGACTCTCAAGAGTCTTCTCCAGCACCACAGTTCAAAAGCATCAATTCTTCGACAATCCGCTTTTTTCACAGTCCAACTCTCACATCCATACATGACCACGGGAAAAACCATAGCCTTGACTAGATGGACCTTTGTTGGCAAAGTAATGTCTCTGCTTTTTAATATGCTATCTAAGTTAGTCATAACTTTCCTTCCAAGGAGGAAGCATCTTTTAATTTCATGGCTCCAGTCACCATCTGCAGTGTTTTTTGAGTCCAAAAAGATAAAATCTGACACTGTTTCCACTGTTTCCCCATCTATTTCCCATGAAGGGATGGGACCAGATGCCATGATCTTCATTTTCTGAATGTTGAGCTTTAAGCCAACTTTTTCACTATTCTCTTTCACTTTCATCAAGAAGCTCTTTAGTTCTTCTTCACTTTCTGCCACAAGGGTGGTGTCATCTGCATATCTGAGGTTATTGATATTTCTCCTGGCAATCTTGATTCCAGATTGTGCTTCTTTCAGCCCAGTGTTACTCATGATGTACCCTGAATATAAGTTAAATAAGCAGGGTGACAATATACAGCCTTGACGTACTCCTTTTCCTGTTTGGAACCAGTCTCTTCTTCCATGTCCAGTTCTAACTGTTGCTTCCTGACCAGCATATAAGACAGCTTATTAAAAAGCAGAGACATTACTTTGCCAACAAAGGTCCATGACTAGAGTCCAGGCTATGGTTTTTCCAGTAGTCATGTATGGATGTGAGAGTTGGACTCTAAAGAAAGCTGAGAACCAAAGAATTGATGCTTTTGAACTGTGGTGTTGGAGAAGATTCTTGAGAGTCCTTTGGACTGCAAGGAGATCCAACTAGTCCATCCTAAAGGAAATCAGTCCAGAATATTCATTGGAAGGACTGATGTTGAAGCTGAAACTCCAAAACCTTGGCCACCTGATGTAAAGAGCTAACTCATTTGAAAAGACTCTGATGCTGGGAAAGATTGAGGACAGGAGGAGAAGGGGATGACAGAGGATGAGATGGTTGGATGCCATCACTGACTCAATGGACATGAGTTTGAGTAAGCTCCAGGAGTTGGTGATAGACAGGGAGGCCTGGCGAGCTGCAGTCCATGGGGTCGCAAAGAGTCCGACACCACTGAGCGACTGAATGGAACTGAACTTATGGTACTTCTGTGGTTCTGCTCACAACAGCCTATCCACAAGAAAGACATCATTTATTTCTCCTAGAATCTCAACCGTGATCAAGTTTCTGTCCTACAAGAGTGTCCTACTTCACGCACGCAATCCTGGGTCTCCACTCCACTTAGGTACCTATAACGCCATCCTGCTGGCCTCCCAGAGAGTTCCAGGCTCCTTGACCCTGGAGAAGGTGACTCACAGCTCTGTTTTTCATTAGCTGTAGAAACTTAGCCCCATTTCTCACTTGTCCAAACCTCAGTTTCCTCCTTTTCATAAAGAGACCACAACCTGTTGTGAAGATAGGGTTTTCTGTAAAGCATGCTTGCGTGCTAAGTCCCTTCAGTTGTGTCTGACTCTTTGTGACCCTAAGGACTGTAGCGCATCAGGCTCCTCTGTCCATGGGATTCTCCAGGCAAGAATACTGGAGTGGGTTGCCATGCCTTCCTCCAGGGGATCTCCCCAAACCAGGGATCAAACCCATATCTCTTAAGTCTCCTGCATTGGCAGGTGAGTTCTTTACTACTAGCACCACCTGGTACAAAGTACATACTGACTATATTGTCATTCTTGGCTTCAAAGTGAGAACAAGATAGCATTTAGCACAGCCACCCTGACCAATTGTTAGCTGAGCAAAGTGTCACCATGACACTGAAAGTGAAGACTACTGAGAAATGCCAAAGCTGGAGGACGGGTACTTTTTCTTATCACAATGGCAGAACTTCTTTCCTACTTTTGTGAACCAGTACTATATGGCACACCACCCAGTGTGAGTGAGTATACACATATGTATGTGTAAGCACACATTTTTGCCCAAGCATCACACTCTCATCTAAAGATACCACACAGCATGGCCAAAAAAAATTTTTTTAAAAAGCAGCACAAATTTATTACCTTACAGACGGAAAGTCAGAAATCTGACATGGCTTTCATTGGGCTAAAATCAAGGTGTCAGCAGAGCTGTGTTGCTTTCTGGAGATCTAGGGGAGAATCCCCTTTTTTGCTTTTTCCAGCTTCGAGAGTTGGACTGTGAAGAAAGCTGATCGCCGAAGAATTGATGCTTTTGAACTGTGGTGTTGGAGAAGACTCTTGAGAGTCCCTTGTACCGCAAGGAGATCCAACCAGTCCATTCTAGAGGAGATCAATCCTGGGTGTTCATTGGAAGGACTGATGCTAAAGCTGAAACTGCAATACTTTGGCCACCTCATGTGACGAGTTGACTCACTGGAAAAGACTCTGATGCTGGGAAAGGTGGGGGGCAGGAGGAGAAGGGGACGACGGAGAATGAGATGGCTGGATGGCATCACCGACTCTGTGGTCATGAGTTTGAGTGAACTCTGGGAGTTGGTGATGGACAGGGAGGCCTGGCGTGCTGTGATTCGTGGGGTCGCGGAGAGTCGGACACGATTGAGCGACTGAACTGAACTGACTGAGAGGCCCCCTGCATTCTTTGGTGTATGGTCCATTTCCATTTTCAGAGCTAGCAGTCACAATTCTGACTTTTTTTTTGCCCCAGTTTTCCTCATATAAGGACCTGTAAGAATGGGTTAGCATAAGAACGGCCATCTTAGAGGCCGGAAAAACCATTTTTACAGAGTACGTGACTTGAGGGAAGAAGAACTAGATAAAACCTGGGAGACAAGTTAATCTTAAGTACCAAGAGTGTGGGCGGCTGCGACACTGAAAATTAGGTAAACAGGTCTGATAAGTTTATCTCGTTAAGACACCAGGATAGAGATATGCACAGCTGTGTGTTTGTGTGTGTGGAACATTCCTATGAGTTCGGTAATTTAGAAATATCATGATTTGAAAATGCTATATAACCCCTTGGCTCTGAGTGCTCGGGGTCCTTGTTGAAACCCGCTGCGTCGGGCAGACACTTGGACCCCAGCTAGCTGGAAATAAACCTCGCTGTGTGTCTTGCATTATCGTGAGTGTCCTCTGTTCCTTTGAGGTAAGGGCGACTCCGGACTCTAACAGACCCTTCTGGATACAGTGGGTCCACCCTGGTAATCCAGGACAGGCTCCTCATTTGAGGTCATCTGGTTAGCAACTTTAATCCAGTCACAGCCTTAATTTTGCATGGTCCTGTGACAGAACGCATTCGCAGTTTTCAGGATTTAGAACTTGGGCATTTTGTGGGAGTTGTCAGTAAACCTCCTACACAGTTACTTCTCCACAACCATACAGTTACAGTTTAAACAGCGTCCTTTTCAGCACGTGACCACTGAGAGGTTTCATCAGTCTTTCCAGCAGAAGTTGTCTTTAAGCTCCCTTCTGCCTCCCTCCCCATGATATCGCATCGAGCACCACCCAGAATGAATGTGTGACCACGTGTATGTGTAAGGACACTTTCTTCTGCCCAAGCATCACAATCTCTTACCTAAAGATCCTGCATATCATGCAGCGAGACACACACACACACACACACACACACAAAGTAACAGAAATAAGAAAAATAAGTTAAAAAATAAAGCTACTGCCACACTTCCCTTCTGCTTTCACCCTATATCAGGTGAAAAGCTTGAGGCCAGTGATAAGAAAAATTTACCTACATTAGGAACATTTGACCCCATCACAACAGAAGCAAAAATAAAACAGGGCCAGCCTACTGCATGTCCTCTGCCCAGAAAGCCAGATGATCTGCTTGTGGTAACATAACCTGATAAAAAATTGACAGCACGTCACCTAGTTATGATTTCTCAGAGAAAACATTCCTTTCATAATAATCTTATTAGGACAAGAGAGTGGATATTTTTGTCTTTCCTTTGTAAGGAGCAATTTATTTTTATGGTAGGAAAAGGAGATAAATTTTTCGTGAAATGGTTCCTTGGAGGATCGGGATCCACGCAGCTCATTCTGCGTTTATAGATAAGGAAAAGGTCAACTGAATGTTACCTCTTTATGGCGAGGCAGTTAGAGGCTGCACCGCGTGGTGCAGGGAGGGAGCTAGTTGGCAAATTCAGTGGGTCTTCTACTTTCCTTGAGAGACTGGTTTGAGGGGTGATTCTGTGCCAGGGCTGTCAGGGGAAACACCTCTGCATCACCTGTCATGAGGCATTTGTTTTGGTGGTGGGATTTAATATTCTGTAGGAGATTAGGACTTATTGTTTCTGTCACTTGTGCAAAACATACAGATGATTTTTCAAGTACGCGTTTGACAGATTCCAAAGGAGCCACCTGTGTGTCTCTGATCAATGACTTCCTCCTGTGTTCCTGAGGCCAGGGCAACATTTCATTAAACTGTAAACGCAGGGACCTGTTTGGAGATAGTGGAGAGAATCTGCCTCCAGGGCCTCTACTGTGAGAGAATACGTTCAGACTCATGTAAAACGTTAGTCAGCTCTCACTTGAGAGTGCCCTTACTTTCCTAATGACATTTCTCATTTGCTTACCAAATATTTAATTAGTCAATACCATGCACAGGACCCTACATTACTAGACCCATGGAAGACCCTGCCCTTAAAAGGTTTAATTTCTAATAGAGACAGGAAGGAGGGTTAACTCAATACACATTGAGTGTCTTTCATATGCTAACTCATAACTACTGAAAAAAAAAAAAAGAAAATCTAATAGAGATGGCAGCAAGAGAGGACATTAATATTTCCTGAACACCTATAATGGTCCAAACAATATATTAAGCATCAAACAATATTTTTCTCAATTTTATCCTTGCTAAAATTTTATCTCCTTTTTTTGTGTGTCAGGTTAGAATACTGAGAATCAAAGAGATCTTGGCAATAAAAGGCTATTTCAAAATCCAAACCCAGATTATCTGGTCACTGCTGGAGAAGGAAGAAGGTGGGGTGGGAGAGGAAGGTAGGGATGGAAGAGGAAGGTAGGGATGGAATGCGAGGCAGGCATGCGCAGAAAGAGCTCGCGGAGGAAGTGGGGTTGAACTGTGTCAGCGAGGAACAGCAGAGAAAAGCAAGCCGTACGTACATAGGATCTGAGGACAAAAACAGGTGAAGCCGCTCTGGGCGGACGGCAGTGACTCTCTGTACTCAGCCCGTGTTCTTTTTATTTTATTATTATTTTTTAATTAATTTATTTTAATTGGAGGCTAATTACAATACTGTAGTGGTTTTGCCATATATTCACATGAATCAGCCGTGGGTGTACATGAGTTCCCCATCTGAACCCCCTCCCACCTCCCTCCCCATCCCATCCCTCAGGGTCAGCCCAGTACACCAGCCCTGAGCACCCTATCTCATGCGTTGAACCTGGACTGGCGATCTGTTTCACATATGATAATATACATGTTTCAGTGCTCTCCTCGGATCATTTCACCCTCGCCTTCATGTTCTTTTTAATGTGGAAAAGAAACTAGTGGAAGGGAGATCTTCCTTTCTCCGCCAGACCCCGCCCAGTCTCAGGAAGAATGCGAGAGATGGATCGACCCTGGACGGAGGACTCCTAGGCGTCAGTGGTCAGTGCCCACCACTCCCTTCTGAGCACTGTATTTGTGGTGGCATTTGTGACTGCCGCTTCCTTTTTTTTTTTTTTTAAATTGGAGGCAAATTACCTTACATTAATATATTGGTTGGTTTTGCCATACATTGACACGAATCTGCCCTGGGTGTACATGTGTTCCCCCTCTTGAACCCCCCTCCCACCTCCCTCTTCCCCATATCCTCCCTCCAGGTCATCCCCGTGCACCAGCCCCAAGCATCCTGTATCATGCGTTGAACCTGGACTGGTGATTCATTTCACATATGATAATATACATGCTACAATGCCATTCTCCCAAATCACCCCACCTTCACCCTCTCCCACAGAGTCCCAAAGATTGTTCTATACGCCTATGTCTCTTTTGCTGTCTCGTATACAGGGTTAAGGTTACCATCTTTCTAAATTCCATATATATGCGTTAGTATGCTGCATTGATGTTTTTCTTTCAGGCTGACTTCACTCTGTATAATAGGCGCCAATTTCATCCACCTCATTAGAACTGTGATCTTTTTTCCCGCTTCTGCTGCTCTTGCCTTTGGGGTCCCCAAGGCCGCACCAAGCAAGCAACAGCCTTCTGACACCGGGATGTTTGGCACCGCCTGCGTCCAGCTCTCCCCAACTGACTTCCAAACTTCTCTTTCGGCTTCACCTCCCTCTCTTGACTTCCGGAAATGTCCATTCTGACTTTGAGTAGCTCCTGTGGGCTCTTCCTTCTTACACGTTCCTGTTTCCCCAGTTCAAGTCCGAATTCCATCTCACCTGGACTACAGTGGTCTGTTTATAGCCCCTCTTTCTGATTCTTTCTTAAAGGGAGGTCAGGCTGTGTTCATATGCATCTCGTGCTATTCTGTGAGCTCTTATAGATCATCACTAGTGAACTGAAGTGTGCTTCCTCTTTGTGTTCCAAGCATCTGAGCTTACAGTGAACAGTGTCGGATTCTTGATCTCTGAAGATTTAGCTTTGGGACCAGGGACCAGGCTTGATCACTCAAGAGCTTTTGTGTAGCAGAGTTTTATTAAAGTATGAAAAGGAAGAAAGAAAACTTCTGACATAGACATAGGAAGGGGGACAGAGAGTGCCCCCTTGTTAGTCTTAGAAAAGGCAGTTATATACTTTTTCAGTTGCTTTATACAATAAATCAAAAAAATGTCTCAATGTTGTAAAGATCTTACTAGACTCACTACCACAATTTGCATTTTAAGATAAGGGGATTAGTCAGAAGGATTTCAAGCAGGAGAAACTGTCCTCAAGCAGGATACATTGTTATATAATCCTTAGTATAGAATTTAAACTGAGTTGTTTTTTGTGTAATCATCAGTTCCAGGCCTAAAGAATAAAACGTTTTATGTGACTAAGACTAAGGAATGTAGAAAAAGAAGTTTGTCCTTTCCTCCTCCAGACCCCTATCTCCTTCTTGAGAGTCCCAGACCCCTTTCTCCTCCTCAGCGACCCAGGACTTCTTATCAACCTGCCTAGGAATTGACTCTTTCACATCTGCTGCTGCTGCTGCTAAGTCACTTCAGTCGTGTCCGACTCTGTGTGACCCCATAGACGGAAGCCCACCAGGCTCATCTACCACTCTCTAAACTCTGTAGGGCTTGTGGGATGAACACCTCTTCCTATGACAACCAGTCTATTCAACATGCGTCTGTAAATTCACCAACCTTTATAGACAGAGTAAAGCTTAAATTTCAGAGCCTACCACTTGTGGCAATTCACTGACTGGCCCTAGTTAACCCTTCAGTCCTGTCTTACCACTCTCCAGAAGTAGCTCTTTCATAGGGCAAAATGTGTCCCTCCCCTTCTGCACATGACACCTGCCCTTTCTTCTTTGTCTCCACTATATCCCCTCCTCCTCTCTCCCTAATTAAATCACATTCAAAGCAAATTTACAATCGCATCTTATCCACCAGAATTTCAAGATTTCAGTTCAGTTCAGTTGCTCAGTCATGTCTGACTCTTTGCGACCCCATGGACTGCAGCATGCCAGGCTTCCCTGTCCATCACCAACATCCAGAGCTTGCTCAAACTCATATCCATTGAGTCGGTGAGGCCATCCAAACATCTCATCCTCTGTCTCCCCCTTCTCCTCCTGCCCTCAATCTTTCCCAGCATCAGGATCTTTTCTAATGAGTCAGTTATTCGCATCAGGTGGCCAAAGTCTTGGAGTTTCAGCTTCGGCATCAGTCCTTCCAGTGAGTATTCAGTACTGATTATTCTTAGGATGGACTGGTTGGATCTCCTTACAGTCCAAGGGACTCTCAAGAGTCTTCTCCAACACCACAGTTCAAAAGCATTGATTCTTCAGCACTCAGCTTTCTTTATAGTCGAACTCTCACATCCATACATGACTACTGGAAAAACCATAAGCTTTGACTAGATGGTCATTTGTCAGCAAAGTAATGTCTCTGCTTTTGAATGCGCCGTCTGTGTTGATCATAGCTTTTCTTCCAAGGAGCAAGGGTCTTTTAATTTCATGGCTGCAGTCACCATCTGCATTGATTTTGGAGCCCAAGAAAATAAAGTTTGTCATTGTTTCCATTGTTTCCCCATCTATTTGCCATGAAGTGATGGGACCAGATGCCATGATCTTAGTTTTTTGTTGAGTTTTAAGTGAACTTTTTCAGTCTTTTCTTTCACTTTCATCAAGAGGCTTTTTAGTTCCTCTTCGCTTTCTGCTGTAAGAGTGGTGTCATCTGCATATCTGAGGTTATTGATATTTCTCCCTGCAATCTTGATTCCAGCTTGTGCTTCATCCAGCCTGGCATTTTGCATGATGTACTCTGCATATAAGTTAAGTAATCAGGGTGACAATATACAGCCTTGACATACTCCTTTCCCAATTTGGAACCAGTCTTGTTGCATGTCCAGTTCTAACTGTTATTTCTTGACCTGCATACAGATTTCCCTGGAGGCAGGTAAAGTGGTCCGGTATTTCCATCTCTTGAAGAATTTTCCACAATTTGGTGTTATCCACACAGTCAAAGGCATTGGCATAATCTATAAAGCATAAGTAGACATTTTTCTCTTTCAGAATTGTATGCAGGTCAGGAAGCAACAGTCAGAACTGGACATGGAACAACAGACTGGTTCCAAATAGGAAAAGGAGTGCGTCAAGGCTGTATATTGTCACCTTGCTTATTTAACTTATATGCAGAGTACATCATAAGGAACGCTGGGCTGGAAGAATCACAAGCTGGAATCAAGATTGCTGGGAGAAATATCAATAATCTCAGATATGCTGATGACACTACCCTTATGGCAGAAAGTGAAGAGGAACTCAAAAGCCTCTTGATGAAAGTGAAAGAGGAGAGTGGAAAGGTTGGTTTGAAGCTCAACATTCAGAAAACGAAGATCATGGCATCTGGTCCCATCACTTCCTGGGAAATAGATGGAAAAATAGTGGAAACAGTGTCAGACTTTATTTTGGGGGGCTCCAAAATCACTGCAGATGCTGATTGCAGCCATGAAATTAAAAGACACTTACTCCTTGGAAGGAAAGTTATGACCAACCTTGATAATATATTGAAAAGCAGAGACATTACTTTTCCAACCAAGGTCTGTCTAGTCAAGGCTATGGTTTTTCCCATGGTCATGTATGGATGTGAGAGTTGGACTGTGAAGAAAGCTGATCACCGAAGAATTGATTCTTTTGAAATGTGGTGTTGGAGAAGACTCTTGAGAGTCCCTTGTACCGCAAGGAGATCCAACCAGTCCATTCTAAGGGAGATCAATCCTGGGTGTTCATTGGAAGGACTGATGCTAAAGCTGAAACTGCAATACTTTGGCCACCTCATGCGACAAGATGACTCACTGGAAAAGACTCTGATGCTGGGAAAGGTTGGGGGCAGGAGGAGAAGGGGACGACAGAGAATGAGATGGCTGGATGGCATCACCGACTCTGTGGACATGAGTTTGAGTGAACTCCAGGAGTTGGTGATGGACAGGGAGGCCTGGCGTGCTGTGATTCATGGGGTCACGGAGAGTCGGACACGACTGAGCGACTGAATTGAACTGAACTGAACTGAGACATTTTTCTGGAATTCTCTTGCTTTTTCTATGATTTACCCAAAAACTGCATTCCAGATTCTTTTGTTGCCTATGAGGGCTACTCCATTTCTTCTAAGGGATTCTTGCCCACAGTAGTAGATATAATGGTCATCTGAGTTAAATTTGCACATTCTGGTCCATTTTAGTTTGCTGATTCCTAGAATGTCTACGTTCACTCTTGCCATCTCCTATTTGACCACTTCCAATTTACCTTGATTCATGGACCTAACATTCAAGGTTTCTATGCAATATTGCTCTTCACAGCATTGGACTTTACTTTTATCACCAGTCATGTCCACAACTGGGGGTTGTTTTTGCTTTGGCTCAGCCTCTTCATTCTTTCTCGAGCTATATCTCCACTCTTCTCCAGTAGCATATTGGGCACCTACCAACCTGGGGAGTTCATCTTTCAGTGTCCTATCTTTTTGCTTTTCATGGGGTTCTTAAGGCAAGAATATGAGGTGGTTTGCCATTCCCTTCTCTAGGGGACCACGTTTTGTCAGAACTCTCCACCATGACCCGACCGTCTTGGGTGGCCCTACACGGCATGGCTGTTAGTTTCATTGAGTTAGACAAGGCTGTGGTCCATGAGATCAGTTTGGTTAGTTGCCTTAAGTCATCACATTCTTTTCTGAACTCTGTTTGCATTTGTCTAAAACACTCATACATCTTTCCCCAGGTGCCCTTTCCTGTGAAGCATCCTTTATGGGGCTCAGGCTTTTTTCTCTTTTTGACTGTACACATTGTGAGGCTAGATTCTTGCCCTCATGATATTTGCACCTCCACAGTGCTTTGCACATGCAGGATGCTGGAGAAAACTGCCCTTGTACTCACAATGACAGTTTTCCGGAATGCACCCTTCACTTCTTCCCTTCAATTCCAATCATTATTAAACACACATGCACAACTCACATCAACTCAGTTCCCTCAAGCCAAGCCCTTGAAAGATCTCTTTCAAAGTGACCGTGTCTGCAGGGCACATACCTGCCCCGACTGGTAAGTGGGCTGGGTGTGCAACATTTCAACAACAGGTTCAGTTAGGGACTGTGATTCAATTACAGCATTTGATTTCTGTAATGAGAGCCACTTGTTCTCTTTGAGTGACTTTTGGGGGGAAATAAAAAAGCTTTATTGTAATCAGAAGGTGCTGAGTCAGCACTTGGCTCACCCTCCATTGTATGTCATACCACTTCATACTAAAACTCATTTTATACTTTTGATACATTCTGGCCCAGGGAGTAAATGGTTTATATCAGAACATGCCACCTGATGGATGGTACACTGACTTTCTCAGCTTCATTAAATATCTGCCTGGAGGGATCACTGCCAAGCAGTGGCTGAAGCTTGAAATCTTACCCACCTGCTTCTGCATACTTCCTGAGCCTGAATGGCTGGGACAAAATGCCCCAAAGAAAGAAGGCTGTTGTTGTGAAAAGAGGTTGCATTACCTGCCCTTCCAGTGGAATGAGTTTTCATCATGCAGAGCATCTTAAGCTGAGCAAGACTCTCTCCCTGCAAGGGAGAAAGATGACTGGAAAATTCCACCGACTTTGCAAACTAATCCCTTCCCTAGACACTGATACAGGAGTAAACTGTCCCTTTCTTAACTGTCCAATAAAGAAATGCAGAAATTATGCGAGAGACTGGAATTTCAATCTTGCCACTTTGCTTTTAACTCTTCAGATATCTGCATAATTTCTCCCAGACAATGACCTTGTGTTTCAGAGACTGATGTTAGCATCAGTTGACTCTCAAAGATTTTCAGATGCAGGGACAGTTTGCCTGCTGAAGGACCACTCTCTAGTTTCCGCATATTCTCTCCCTTTGCTTTCCAAGAGGCCACCGACAGCATCCTGGCCAAGACAGGTTTCCCATGGTGACACACAAGGAAATTTCTACCTTGGGGTAATGAAGACAGTGCCAGTGAAATACTAAGGCCAATATGTATAACTCCAAGGAACTGTGTAATCATATGCTGGTCCTAAATGAAACATATTCATTCAAATTACAGATTGCCCCAAATCATACCAGATATTCAAGTCCATGGTAACCAAATCTGTATCCTTCATCCACTTTCACTGATGGTTCAGTTACAATTTTGGCAAAGGTCATGATGTTTGGGATCAAATGAATGAGTTCGAACCTTACGCATGAACCTTTGAAGAAGTCCCTTGTTGTCTTCATTTTCTCCTCTATAAAAATGGAAAATAATAGCTGATTCCCAGGATTATGGTGAATATTAAAGGAGACAGTGGCTTCACAGTGCTTTGTACCATGCCCAACACATAGGAGATTCAAATAACTGGTGCTTAATTTCTTCTTTCTTCCACAGCATTGAATTAGATGGTGTTCATACAAAGCTGGGTTCTGCTGGTGGCTCAGTGATAAAGAATCTGCCCGCCAATGCAGGAGACATGGGTTCAATCTGTGAGTCAGATCCCCTGGAGAAGGAAACTGCAACCTACTCCAGTATTCTTGCCTGGAGAATTCCATGGACAGAGGAGCCTGGTGGGCTACAGTCCATGGGGTAGCAAAGAGTTGAACACGACTTAGTGACTAGACAACAACAACAGCAAAAACATATAATGCCAAAGGGACCTGTTACTTCAGTTTGTAAACATTCCAATAACTTATTGCTAATAAGTAATAAAAGGAAAGATTATGGCTTACTGGTATCCAGCATATTCAGAACACAATCAATTGCTGAATTTTTGCATGTGAAAAGAGGTTGCCTCAATGCCTGCCCAGTGGAATGAATAAATTATGGCTATTGTATCAGGAAGCCGTAATTAGTGAAGAGGTAAGAGAGATCACTAAACAAAAAGTAAAAGCTTTGCATCCAGTCTCTTTCTTCATTGGAGAAACTGGCATTTGCTAAATCAGTGCGCATATGTGTTTATTCAACATCCTTGTTTAATTTCATCACATCTGTCTTTCTCAATTGCTCAGCTGCAAACTAGTCTCAAATATTTTATGATATTTAATTTCAGGAAAATCGTTTCACCGTGGTAGCAAAATAACAGCAAATGTAATGGAAAAAATATATATAATTCCTTACCGCACAGGACTTTGTCATCAATATTTATATAACCTGTAAGCGGAAAGTCAAGGATAACTGTGACTGAGGCAGGGGGCATATACATACAGGGTCCCTTCCTGAGAGTGAGGTTTTTTCTCAGATTAGAGGAAAATATTCTGGGTTGTTTCTTTAAAATGACATTTCTCCAACATATCTGAAAATTACTCTAATCCAAATGCATCCCATTTTCTCCATTAGATCAATTATTCTTACACATTTTTTTTTAAAGAAATCCACTTTTTAAAACATTTATTTTATTATTGTTATTGACCATACTGCATGGCATGCAGGAGCTTAGTTCTCTGACCAGAGATCCAACCCACATCCCCTGAAGTAGAAGCATGGATTCTTAACAACTGGAGCTCCAGGGAAGTCCCCCTTACATTTTAGAAACAAGGTTACCTGCTCAGTGGTAAAGAATCCACCTGCTAATGCAGGAGACACAGGAGATATGGGTTCAATCCCTGGGTCAGGAAGATCCCCTAGAGTAGGAAACGGAAACCCACTCCAGTGTTCTTGTGTAAAAAATCTTACGGATAGAGGAGTCTGGCAGGCTACAGTCCATGGTGTTGCAAAGAGTCAGACATGGCTGAGTGACTGAGCATGCACATATCTTGAGCTAAATTATCATGGTATAAAAAATATGACTATATCAAAGAAGAGTATGAAGGAAGAGTAGGTACCTTATACAGGTATTCACTTGTAATTCTAAAAGAGGAATCATTGAGTAAAAAATGGAATTAAACTTTTGTTGAACCAGAGTGAGTTGGTAGGGCCTTTTTCCATAACAGCTATTGAGACTCTGGGCTTCCCAGGTGATGCTAGTGGTAAAGAACTCACCTGCCAGTGCAGAAGACCTAAGAGACGTGGATTCAACCCCTGAGTTGGGAAGATCCCCTGGAGTAGGAAATGGCACTCCACTCCAGTACTCCTGCCTACAGAATCCCATAGACAGAGGAGCCTGGTGGGTTACAGTCCATAGGGTTGCAAAGAATCAGACACAACTGAAGTGACTTAGCATGCCTTGAAACTCCAGAATAGTTGTCATGAAGTAGTATCTTTGAAATCATCCATAATGGAGGAAAATCTGCTATTTTCATAGTGTTATGTTAAACCACCATTGACATCTTGGGCAGAGCCTCAAGTTCTGGCCTATTTAAGTCACCTGCTTTGGACCTGCCACTGTGACACTTGTTTGCTTTCAGTTAAGAAAGATAGGAAACACATGTTCATCTCAATTTCTAAATCACAGAGCATGCCCTGAAACAAGTTTCTTCTTTACTGATATAATTAATGTACTGTCTGGAATTAAGGTAAAGAATGAGATTGAGGTGGTCCTAGTGATAAAGAACCTGCCTGCCAATGCAGGAGACATAAGAGATGCGGGTTTGATCCCTGAGTCAGGAAGATTCCCTGGATCTACTCCAGTATTCTCGCCTGGAGAATTCCATGGACAGAGGAGCCTGGCAGGTTAGAGTCCATAGGGTCACAAAGAGCTGGACATGACTGAAGCAACTCAGCACCCATGCACACATGCATGGGTGGGTATGAATCAATCTCAGTGAATATGAATCAACCCCTCCACTTTCCAAAGCAGGAATGATGATCAGCATTTACTAAAGCAGCAACTATGCTTGGCATTTTTCATGTGTCACTCTGCTTCCCCCTTGCAACAGCTGTTTGAGATACATATTACTGTATCCTTTTACATCTTAAAAAGATGAAGTTTAGCAGTATCATGGAACTTGTTAAATGTCACACAAGAAGTAGCAGAATCCGGGTTCAAGCAGAAGCATATTCAACTACAGACCTCTCATCATTCCTCCTCCATCCTGCCGCCTCTCTCGGAATTATTACAGTGCGTTCCTGTGGACAAAAGACTCCCCTGACAGCTGTTGATGGTTTGTTTTCTCTGATGGCATTTCAGGGAATCTGCTCTAAAAATAGTCTTTAAAAGTAAGCACATATTTATAGCAAAGAGGTGTTATAGGAAGCATTTTCATTTGGAGAATGATGGCTACTTATGTTTATTTACTCTGCCATTCCAGTCTGCTCCTGCCTTGTCTTGTTTTCTCCACGTAGGAAAATCGGGACTAGGCTGTGAACTCTGTTTCCTGAAGCTGCAACTCCTCAGAGAAGACGAATCACATTGAACATGGCTGAATGACAGCTTTTTTCTCTCAGAACCAGTGCCTCAGTGTCAGCGGTTGCCAAGACAAGAAAGAAGAAACAAGAAGAGTTTGGGGGGAAAAGGTCATCCCCAGTGTCGCCAAGAGCTGAATTAGCAAGCAATGGCCATAAACAAGCTCAATTCTGTTTTGCCTCCTCTGCACAGCTGGGTCGTCCCACCCAGTGATGTTCCCATCACCAGATGTGTTAATTCCCCAATGCAGTGAGCACCTCACAGTTTATCTGACACACATGTATTTAGTTCTGAGGGTCACTACTCTCCCAGGTCAGCATTTTTCTCACTTCTCAAGTAAATCAGGCTTGACAAACCAGTGTGTCATCCTTGGTTTTCTCTCTCCCAAATACACTGTTCAGTCAATACCAGTTCCCAATGGATTACAACAAAAGGCAAATGATTTTGCTCCAGGCTGGTGTTCTCCCTGCCTGGAAGCTAATGATGGTTGAACAATGTGGAATGGACGTGTTAGAAGTAATACATCTCCCCAGTGGGATACACTGGGAAATGTTGATCTTCCTTGAAGAGATACGAGCACAAGAACAGGAGGATGGAGCCGACACTCTTGTGGGATATGTTCCCATCTAGCCTTTCATGCTGCTGCTGCTCAGTCACGTCAGTCGTGTCCAACTCTGTGCGACCCCATAGACGGCAACCCACCAGGCTTCCCCATTATTGGGATTCTCCAGGCAAGAACACTGGAGTGGGTTGCCATTTCCTTCTCCAGTGAATGAAAGTGAAACGTGAAAGTGAAGTCTCTCAGTCGTGTACGACTCTTCGCGACCCCATGGATTATAGCCCACCAGGCTCCTCTGTCCATGGGACTTCCCAGGCAAGGGTACTGGAGTGGGGTGCCACTGCCTTCTCCAAGCTTTTCATAGACCCCCTGAAATATTTCTCAACAATTAGGCTGTAAGATTATAGTTTTCAGAGTAGGTGGCACAATAGAATATTGAGTTGCATCAAAATAAGAATCCCTTAATAATTGAGATCTACTCATAATTAACCCCAGAGATGTCGACAGTATAAATGTCGATACCTCTTAGCAACTGGCTTATTAAATCACCAAAAATATCAGAGATTCCATACATCACACTTGAAACTAGTCCTAGCCTCCTAGAATTGTAAATTATCATGTGTTCTTTTTTGCAAAGTTTTTTTTTTTTATGATTATATGTAACTTTTTGAATCTTTGCTTCTTCTTGCAAATCCATATGTTGAAGGTCCAGCACCCAAGGTGATGGTATTTGGAGATGGGGCTCTTAAGAGGTGATGAAGTTAGGCTTTAATAGCATCATAACTGAAGCTCCAATACTTTGACCACCTGATGTGAACAGCCAACTCATTGGAAAAGACCCTGATGCTGGGAAAGATTGAAGGCAGAAGGAGAAGAGGGCAACAGAAGATGAGATGGTTGGATGGCATCACCCATTCAATGGACATGAACTTGGGCAAACTCTGGGAAATGGTGAGAGACATGGAAGCCTGGCATGCTGCAGTCCATGGGGTCGCAAAGAGTTGGACATGACTTGGTGACTGAACAATGACAGAGGCTAGACTAGGTCATGAGAGTGGGACCCTCTTGGTGGGGTCATTGTCCCTAAAAGGAGGAAGAGAGATCTTTCTCTCTCATATGCACCTGCTGAAAAGATGACAAGTGAGGAATTAGAGAGAAGTCAACCATGGGGTTGCAAAGAGTCGGACACAACTGAACCACTGAGCATGCGTGCCTGGGCGCACAGTCATCTGTAGGAAACAGGCTCTCGCCAGGAACCAAGCAGGTTAACACCTTGCTCTTAGACTTCCAGCCTCCAGAACTGTGAGGAATATATCTTTGTTTAAGCCATCTAGTATATGGCATTTTGTTGTGGCAGCCTGAGCCAAGACAGTTATAATATCCCTTCTAATCAAACTTGACTATTTCCCACAAATAAGTGAGAAATTCTGAAGTAATGGGGTGACGAGCTGTGAAGGTTATGGTCCAGGTGAGGTCAAATTTCGAATGCTCAGTTGTCTCTGGATCAAAGCAGAAGCCCTGAAAATAGTTCTCACCACGTTACATCCCAGTTCCAGAGAAAGAACAAATGTAGTAGGGTAGATTTGGAGTAGAAATCAGTGTCTGAGGAAATCAAACTGAGAAGACATGGCCAGACAGATGTACTTCTGGAAGCTGTAGAATAAAAAGATCAAATGCAGGACAAGGATGCACAGCCATTGCCATTTTCATGCATGGAAAGTGTTTTTTCTTCCCTTTCTTCCAAAACATATGTGTGAGCATGATGTACTTAGCACTCTAACCTGTGTGTGTGTGTGTGTGTGTGTGTGTGCTCAGTTGTGTCCAACTCTTTGTGACCCCAGGGACTGTAGCACACCAGGCTCCTCTGTCCATGGGATTCTCCAGGCAAGAATATTGGAGTGGGTTGCCGTT
Source organism: Moschus berezovskii (assembly GCF_049115385.1). Lineage (NCBI taxonomy): Eukaryota > Metazoa > Chordata > Mammalia > Artiodactyla > Moschidae > Moschus > Moschus berezovskii. The sequence goes on along the minus strand of NC_142480.1, from coordinate 56,843,280 downwards.
TCCTCCTCCAGGGGATCTGCCAGATGCAGGGACTGAACCCTCATCTCTTGCCTCTCCTGCACTGGCAGGCAGCTTCTTTACCACTAGCGCCACCTGGGAAGCCTGCAAGTGACTGAAACACTTGCAACAGGTTAACATCTCCCCAAAAGTGACGTGTCTGGTCTCAGGCCTGCCACTCCTGGATGCTCTCTCCAAGTCCTGGGAAACTACCCCATCAGCCTTCAATTCCATCTCCCCTATGTGTTTTACTATCAGGCTACCCCTCCTCCAGTGGGTAGAGAGAAGGGTACCAGAAGCCTTGGGTTTGCCATCCAGACATAAGGGACTGAGAGGTTATAGGTGGATGGTCATTGGCCAGGCTGGGTGACAGGCATCCCTGACCAAGACTGAGAAAACATGGACTTAATCTTGGACCTGTCCCTACCCACTGGGCTGGGGTTTGAGGACAGCCACCCCCAAATTTCAGCCTGAGAGTCTGGGAGAGGGGCAGTTCCCACGAAAAGTGGTGTTCTCCCTGTGTGGAAGGAAAGCTACTGTAATCACAGACCAGCAGATAGCATTCCCTTAACCTTTCTGTTTAAGGTGCTTTGTTTGATTGTAGTGCATGCATCCTATCCAAATTCTCTATAGTCTTCTAACATTGACTATCATGTAAAACTGTACAATGTGCTACAAACTCCATTCAAAATACATTAAGTGAGGTCATGACGAAAACTCCAGAAATAGAGATACTGGCATAGAGAACAAATACATGGATACCAAGGGGGAAGGGGAAGTAGGAGCAAATGGGAGATTGGGATTAACACATATACATTATTAATACTATGTATAAAATAGATAACTGACAAGAACTTCCTGTACAGCAAAGAAACTCTACTTAATACACTGTGGTGATCAAGTGGGGAGGAAATCCAAAAGAGAGGGGATATATATACATATATGGCTGATTTCACTTTGCTATACAATATAAACTAATACAATATTGTAAAGAAACTACACTCCAATAAAACTAGTTAAAAATAAGCAAAACAAAATGAGAATACCACAAAATTCTATAAAGCAATTTCCTTAATTAAAATATAAAGTGGTAACAAATAAAAAATCAAATTTAAAAATAAATAAATAAAATGAATCCATAATTCAAATTGTAAATACCCAGTAAGTATATGATCCAAAAGGAATTTTGAAATAAATGTTTGCTTTTTTTTTTGCATACATCTTTTTTACTGAGAAAAAATAGAAACTAAAATACTTCTTGAAAATTGCTCTGTTCTTTACTCATTAAGTTGTGTCCGGCTCTTTTGTGACTCCAAGGGCTGTAGCCCTCCATGCTCCTCTGTCCATGGGATTCTCCAGGCAAGAATAATGGAAAATTGCTCTATGAAATGTTTGAATTTACCATTTTCTCATCAAAATGTCCAGCTCCCTCTGTAAATATGTATATATTTGTGTACATATGTGTGTGTAACTGTGTCCACATAGACTATCATCACAGTATTTGCTGGAAAACAAGCTCCTTCTTTTTCCTCACGCCCACTCCTGCCGCAGGTCTGTCCCTCCTGACCGGCCTCTGTTCTGAGAGCTGGGAAGACAGCCTGGAACCAGAGACCAACATGTAATTTGCTTTATGGAGGTAGAAGTGAAGACAGTAAATAAACGGACTAGAATTTACGAGGAATGTCATCCGGTGTCTGTTCCCCATAAAGCTTCAATCCAAGGTTTTGAGGAAGTCTGGCCACCCTGGTGGTAGGGTGCCCTGCGCGTGCTGCGGGTGGAGCGGAGCCCAGGCGTTCTCCCTGGCTCCCTGGAGCCCCTCTCACAGGTGGCTGCTCTGGCCCCAGGGCACCACACATGATGCGACCTGGTGGTCTTATTCTTCCCTTGAAAAGAGCTGCTTATTTGTTAACAGGAGGCAGTAGTGATTTTCTTTCTTTTATCTATGTCTTATTTTTTTAATTTTAATTAGAGGATAATTACTTTATAATATTGTATTGCTTCTGCAATAATCAGCATGAATCAGCCATCAATCAGTTCAGTTCAGTTCAGTTCAGTCAGTCTTGTCTGACTCTTTGTGATTCCACGGACTGCAGCACACCAGGCCCCCTTGTCCATCACCAACTCTTGGAGCTTACTCAAACTCATGTCCATTGAGTCAGGGATGCCATCCAACCGTCTCATCCTCTGTTTTCCCCTTCTCCTCCTGCCCTCAGTCTTTCCCAGCATCAGGGTCTTTTCAAATGAGTCAGCTCTTCACATCAGGTGGCCAATGTATCGGAGTTTCAGCTTCAGCATCAGTCCTTCCAATGAATATTCATTTAGGATGAACTGGTTTGATCTCCTTGCAATCCAAGGGGCTCTCAAGAGTCTTCTCCAACACCACAGTTCCAAAGCATCAATTCTTTGGTGCTCAGCTTTCTTTATAGTCCAACTCTCACATCCATACATGACTACTGGAAAAACCATAGTCTTGACTAGACAGACCTTTGTTGGTAAAGTAATGTCTCTGCTTTTTAATATGCTAAGTTGGTCATAGCTTTTCTTCCAAGGAGCAAGTGTCTTTTAATTTCATTGCTGCAGTCACCATCTACAGTGATTTTGGAGCCCCCCAAAAAAAGTCTTCCACTGTCTCCCCATCTACTTGCCATGAAGTGATGGGACCGGAGGCCATGATCTTAGTTTTCTGAATGTTTAGCTTTAAGCCAACTTTTTCACTCTCCTCTTTCACTTTCATCAAGAAGCCTTTGAGTTCCTCTTCACTTTCTGCCATAAGGGTGGTGTCATCTGCATACATGAGGTTATTGATATTTCTCCCAGCAATCTTGATTCCAGCTTGTGCTTCATCCAGCTCAGGATTTCTCATGATGTACTCTGCATAGAAGTTAAATAAGTAGGGTGACAATATACAGCCTTGACGTACACCTTTTCCTATTTGGAACCAGTCTGTTGTTCCATGTCCAGTTCTAACTGCTGCTTCCTGACCTGCATACAGGTTTCTCAAGAGGCAGGTCAGATGGCCATAGGTATACGTATACATGTGTCCCCTCCCTCCCACCTCCTTCCCCATCCCACCCCTCTAGACTAGCACAGAGCACTGGTTTGAGTTCCCTGAGTCATGCGGCACATTCCCTTGGCCATCTATTTTACACATGGTAATGTGGGTTTTGATGCGACTCTTTCTATTTGTCCCTCTCTCTCTTCGCCCCCCTGTGTCCACACCTTTGTTCTCTGTCGGATCCCCATTGCTGCCCTGCAACTAGGGTTCATCAGTACCATCTTTCTAGATTCCACAGATATGCATTAATACATGATATTTGTTTTTCTCTTTCTGGCTTACTTCACTCTGCATAATAGGCTCTAGGTTCATCCACCTCATTAGAATTGATTCATTTTAAACCAACCCCAGGATGCAAGTTCTTTCTTCTTAGAGGAAAGACTGTCCTGGTTGGGTTACTGCCCTGTGTTCTTGTTAGATAGGATGTTTATTTCCTCCACTCCAGATAAATTCTCTAGATTGTTTTCTGTGTGTCTTTTCATCATTTTACACCTCCACATTTATCATTGTTATGGTGGTTTGGGACTGAATTAAAAAGCTAAGATTATGAGCATGACTAAATTACTAACTTCTGGCTCAAAGTCAGCGTGGAGTTAGTTGACAGGCGTTTTGGACGTTTTGTGAAAAAGTGTACCTAAGTGGTAAGAAATAGATGGGAAATAGATGGGAAAACAGTGGAAACAGTGTCAGACTTTATTTTTTGGGGCTCCAAATCACTGCGGATGCTAATTGCAGCCATGAAATTAAGACGCTTACTCCTTGGTAGGAAAGTTATGACCAACCTAGGTAGTATATTAAAAAGCAGAGACATTACTTTGCCAACCAAGGTCCGTCTAGTCAAGGCTATGGTTTTTCCCGTGGTCATGTATGGATGTGAGAGTTGGACTGTGAAGAAAGCTGATCGCCGAAGAATTGATGCTTTTGAACTGTGGTGTTGGAGAAGACTCTTGAGAGTCCCTTGGACTGCAAGGAGATCCAACCAGTCCATTCTGAAGGAGATCAATCCTGGGTGTTCATAGGAAGGACTGATGCTAAAGCTGAAACTCCAATACTTTGGCCACCTCATGCGACGAGTTGACTCACTGGAAAAGAGTCTAATGCTGGGAAGGATTGGGGGCCGGAGAAGAAGGTGACAGCAGAGAATGAGATAGCTGGATGGAATCACCGACTCAATGGACATGAGTTTGAGTGAACTCCGGGAGTTGGTGATGGACAGGGAGGCCTGGCGTGCTGTGATTCATGGGGTCGCAAAGAGTCGGACACGACTGAGCAACTGAACTGAACTGAACTGAACTGAAGTGGTAAGAATGATCCTCAATATTTGTAGAATGAACGAACTACTGAAAGTCCCTAGTGATGAAAATGTGTCTTTCAGCAGCAACTTTAACAGTTTATGATCCTTCTGCACTCTCCAAAGTTGACACTCACCTCCTTCTTATCCATCCACCTCTCCATCATAGTCACGACCTTAAGGCCAGCCCATGCCCCCTCCCAGGGGTTGTTCCCCCCACTCCCTCTGGCTAGGGTTTTGCAAAGCTGAACGCCCCAATCCTATTATTTTAAAATGTATACAAACGTAAATATATGTGTGCAACAGAGTTGTTTGCTGTATTCAAATCCCCTTCCATGCTTGCACATAATGTCGCATATATCCTATAATGCTTTGAAGCATGCTTTTTAATGCTTTTCTGTTTCAATTCATTGTATCATTACATTTTAATCTCCAAGAAGGATTCAGAGTCTCAGGGGGAAAGGAGGACATAGAAGACAGTACAAACCTCAGAACTTGGTGAGGTTTGCTGTATATGATTATCCCACAACAACAGTCTTCAGAATAATACAGCTAAGCCTTTATCAACGCTTTTTTAGGTTTTTGCAGTTTGAGGATAATCTCCCTGGAATGTGCTAAATCTTGTCCTCCACGTGACCTTATAAGAAACCAGAGTATGCACAGATTCAACGTGGGAAGGGCTCAAAACTTTGTTTCAATAGCTCTGGGTGGAAATTTACAGGAATTAAAGGGAGTAGGTGAGTTCAATTAAATGGTCCTCAGAACCTGGTGTTACCCATATATCTTCAGGATCAACATATAGCAGTTATTACATACACACACACACAAACACACATCCCACTTGGTATATCACACACAAAAAAGAGATTAAAACCTTCAATTTCTACTGTGGCCACATTCCTTCTTTTCAGCTCCCAGCCTGGGCAGGGAGCTTCATCTTTCAGATCATGCCTGTCTAGAGCTATACTTTCTCCCCAGCTCTGAGAACCTGGCCAATTAGTACATTTATTTCTCAGCTTCCTCACTGGTAAAATGGAGTTAATCATGGCCTTCATCTCAGAGAGTTGTCAGAATGAAATGAGCAAATTCACGTGAAAGGGCTGTAGCCCATAGGGAAACTGCACCCTCAGCACCCAGGAAGTCTTCAATAAATTTAAAGACTTTGTTGTCATAATGAGAACCTTCTCTCTCTTCCAAGAAAAATTGTGCAGGGTTTGGCATCAGGGACTTAAGAGGTTTTATGGGGAGAGTAATCTGGAAATTGGATGTGATTAAAAAATCTAAAAGTAATAATGTGGTGGTGAAATAGTTCTGGACCCAGAGTCAAGAGGTCTGGATATAGTTCTGGCTCTGTGGCTAGTTAATTGTGTGACTTGAGCTGAACAGAACCTTCTGGGCACTTACCACTTGCCAGATACTGAGGATTCAGAGGCCAGTAAAACACCGTCCCTGTGCTTCAAACACTCACAGACTTGTAGAAAATTATGGAAACGGAGAAATAAAATACTATGTGATTCACACAATCAAACAATTATAGAGAAGGAAATAATTTTATATTCCCTGGAGTTAACTCATGTGAACACAACTTAGAGGGTGGAGTTACACAGACATGGGCTTCCCTGGTGGCTCAAATGGTATAAAATCTGGTGGCAATGCAAAAGAACTGGGTTCGATAGCTGTGTGGGAAAGATCCCCTGGAGAAAGGAATGGCTGTTCCTTTCAGTATTCCTGCCTGGAGAATTCCATGGACAGAGGAGCCTGGTGGGCTACAGTCCATGGGGTCACAAAGAGTCAGACAGGACTGAGTGACTAACACTTTCATTTTCAGACAGATATGGGTTAAAAACTCAAACCAGCAAGTGAAATTGGTAAGTTATTTACCCTTATTTGGGCCTCCATTTCCTCTTTTATAAACTATCTATTCTATAAGAGTATTAGAAATATTAGAAATAATACATATAAAGCATCCAGCAAGGATTGTTAATGTATGCTGAGTGTTGGGCGCATGGTAGAATACGGCTGAATGTCTATCCCCTCTGAAACCTTTCTCAGCCCTCACATTTAAGCCTCTATGCGTCAGACCCAAAGGAATGTTATGTTGTCACCTCCAAGTGCAGTTTTAGAAGCTGCTATGAACTTTACTGGAACTGAAAGTTTAATGTGGAAAGTTTCACGAATAGTTGTTGGTTCAGGTAGAGAGCCTGGGTGAATAAAGACATGAATATATTTCTAAATTTCACCAGCTTTTCTGCTAAGGCAAGGCAAAGGTTAGTCATTCATTCTGCCTTTTTAATTCTCTTTCATTTCTTGCGAGAAGTTATTCCAACCAACAAATTATCATCAGTGTTATTTTCTCCTTCTTGGTGGGCGAGACATGCCACCCGGCAGGCTAAGCCTGATGAGAAAATATCGTCTCTCTCTAGAGAAAATTCCAGTTCTTTCACCCCACCCAAACCAAGGGAGAGTCCCTTCCTTGAATTGGGAAGCCCAAATTCCAAAGTGTAGCCTTATTCACAAACTCTTGCCAGTTTGAAAACTCTACTGGATTGCAGAAAAGAGCCCACATTCCACCATCATGGAACTAAAAGGAGAAGGATTGCTCAGCGATCATTTGGCCCTGCAAATGAGGAAACCCATACCAGGAGAGATGTAAGGACTTGTCTCATGGTTACCTTAGAAACGTGGGTAGGAATTTGAACAGTTCTATGAAGACCTACAAGAACTTTTAGAACTAACATCTAAAGAAGATCTCCTTTCCATTAAAGGGAACTGGACTGCAAAAGTAGGAAGTCAAGAAACACCTGGAGTAACAGGCAAATTTGGCCTCGGAGTACAGAATGAAGCAGGACAAATGTTCATAGTGTTCTGCCAAGAGAACTCACTGATCATAGCAAACACCCTCTTCCAACAACACAAGAGAAGACTCTACACATGGACATCACCAGATGGTCAACACCGAAATCAGATTGATTATATTCTTTGCAGCCAAGGATGGAGAAGCTCTATACAATCAGCAAAAACAAGACAAGGAGCTGACTGTAGCTCAGATCATGAACTCCTTACTGCCAAATTCAGACTTAAATTGAAGAAAATAGGGGAAACCACTAGACCATTTAGGTATGACCTAAATCAAACCCCTTATACAGTGGAAGTGACAAATAGATTTAAGGGACTAGATCTGATAGACAGAGTGCCTGATGAACTATGGATGGAGGTTTGTGACATTGTACAGGAGACAGGGACCAAGACCACCCCCAAGAAAAAGAAATGAAAAAAGGCAAAATGGCTGTCTGAGGAGGCTTTTCGAATAGCTGTGAAAAGAAGAGAAGCAAGCGAAAAGCAAAGGAGAAAAGGAAAGATATATCCATTTGAATGTAGAGTTCCAAAGAATACCACAGAGAGATAAGAAAGCTTTCCTCACTGATCAGTGCAAAGAAATAGAGGAAAACAACAGAATGGGAAAGACTAGAGATTTCTTCAAGAAAATTAGAGATATCAAGGGAAAAAATATTTCATGCAAAGATGGGCTCAATAAAGGACAGAAATGGTATGGACTTAACAAAAGCAGAAGATATTAAGAAGAGGTGGCAAGAATACACAGAAGAACTATACAAAAACGATCTTCACTACCCAGATAATCTTGGGTAATCTTGATCACTCACCTAGAGCCAGACATCCTGGAATGTGAAGTCAAGTGGGCCTTAGGAGGCATCACTACCAACAAAGCTAGTGAAGGTGATGGAATACCAGTTGAACTATTTCAAATCCTATAAGATGGTACTGTGAAAGTGCTGCACTCAATATGCCAGCAAATTTGGAAAACTCAGCAGTGGCCACAGGACTAGAAAAGGTCAGTTTTCATTCCAATCCCAAAGAAAGGCAATGCCAAAGAATGTTCAAACTACTGCACAACTGCACTCATCCCACACACTAGTAACGAAATGCTCAAAATTCTCCAAGCCAGGCTTCAACAATACATGAACCGTGAACTTCCAGATATTCAAGCTGGTTTTAGAAAAGACAGAGGAACCACAGATCAAATTGCCAACATCCAAAGGATCATTGATAAAGCAAGAGAGTTCCAGAAAAACATCTATTTCTGCTTTATTGACTATGCCAAAGTCTTTGACTGTGTGGATCACAACAAACTGTGGAAAATTCCAAAAGAGATGGAAATACCAGACCATCTGACCTGCCTCTTGAGAAATCTGTATGCAGGTCAAGAAGCAACAGCTAGAACTGGACATGGAAAAACAGGCTAGCTCCAAATAGGAAAAGGAGTACGTCAAGGCTGTATATTGTCACCCTGCTTATTTAACTTATCATGAGTAATGCTAGACTAGATGAAGCACAAGCTGGACTCAAGATTGCCAGAAGAAATATCAATAACCTCAGATATACAAATGACACCACCCTTATGGCAGAAAGTGAAGAAGAACTAAACAGCCTCTTGATGAAAGTGAAAGAGGAGAGTGAAAAAGTTAGCTTAAAGCTCAACATTCAGAAAACTAAGATCATGGCATCTAGTCCCATCACTCCATGGCAAATAGATGGGGAAACAGTGGCAGATTTTATTTTTGGGGGGTCCAAAATCTCTGCAGATGGTGACTGCAGCCATGAAATTAAAAGACACTTACTCCTTGGAAGGAAAATTATGACCAACTAGACAGCATATTAAAAAGCAGAGACATTACATTGTCAACAAAGGCCCATCTAGTCAAGGCTATGGTTTCTCCAGTGGTCATGTATGGATGTCAGAGTTGGACTGTAAAGAGAGCTGAGTGCCTAAGAACTGATGCTTTTGAACTTTGGTGCTTTTGAGAGTCCCTTGGACAGCAAGGCAGTCCAACCAGTCCATCCTAAAGGAGATCAGTCCTGAGTGTTCATTGAAAGGACTGATGAAACTCTAATACTTTGGCCACTTGATGTGAAGAACTGACTCATTTGAAAAGACCCTGATGCTGGGAAAGATCGAAGGTGGGAGGAGAAGTGGATGACAAAGGATGAGATGGTTGGATGGCATCTGTGATTCAATGGACATGAGTTTGGGTGAACTCTAGGAGTTGGTAATGGACAGGGAGGCCTGGCATGCCGCAGTCCAGAGGGTCACAAAGAGTTGGACACGACTGAGTTACTGAACTGACTGACTGACTCTCTCCCTACACATTCAGTCTTTTCAAATAATCAAATCAATGTAAAGGCCAATGTAAAAATGCAAATGTAATCAAACACATTAAGTTCTCCAATTACATTTTCTGGAAACTTTTGATAAAGGCAACACTGACAGTAGAGGAAGAGAGAAAAAAGAAAATTAAAAACAAAGACACATGAGTTTAAGTCATGCATTTATTAGCAAGATGTTTTCTACTTTTCATTCATTTCCATGAAGCCCATCAATATCACAGGGTTCCGGATTAGATAAATATTAATTGTGAGAAAAGTGGAAGTGTTCTGGGATGTTGAAGAGGATGAAATGTTATTTCCCTCCTTTTCAGTGACAATATAAATTATAAAAAGAGACATTAGGTAAAAACTAAGAAAATTTGAATAAAGTATGAAATTTAGTTAATAATATATCAATATTTGTTCATTAATTGTGACAAATATACATACTAATTTAAGATACTAATAATTAGGGAAACTGGGTAGTCTACATGGGAACTCTCTGCACTCTCTTTTCTATAAATCTAAAACTGTTCTAAACATGAAGTTTATTTAAAAAAATAAAATAGAAAACAAGCAGAAAAACTTCCAACTGTTTTCCACCATGCTCTTAGATATTGGATGATCATGATTAGGGCTGGGTTAGAATGGAAACATGGGAGTGTTTAAATGACATGAGGAAGAATAAATATTGTGAAAATGAATATATTACCCAAAGTAATTTATAGGTTCAATGCAATCCCTATCAAGCTACCAACAGTATTTTTCACAGAACTAGAACAAATAATTTCACAATTTGTATGGAAATACAAAACACCTGAAATAGCCAAAGCAATCTTGAGAAAGAAGAATGGAACTGGGGGAATCAACCTGCCAGACTTCAGGCTCTACTACAAAGCCACAGTCATCAAGACAGTATGGTACTGGCATAAAGACAGAAATATAGATCAATGGAACAAAATAGAAAGCCCAGAGATAAATCCACACACCTATGGACACCTTATCTTTGACAAAGGAGGCAAGAATATAAAATGGAGAAAAGACAATCTCTTTAACAAGTGATGCTTGGAAAACTGGTCAGCCGCTTGTAAAAGAATGAAACTAGAACAATCCTTAACACCATACCCAAAAATAAACTCAAAATGGATTAAAGATCTAAATGTAAAACCAGAAACTATAAAACTCCTAGAGGAGAACATAGGCAAAACATTCTCCTACATAAATCACAGCAGGATCCTCCATGATCCATCTCCCAGAATACTGGAAATAAAAGCAAAAATAAACAAATGGGATCTAATTAAAATTAAAAGCTTCTGTACAGCAAAGGCAACTATAAGCAAGATGAAAAGACAGCCTTCAGAATGGGAGAAAATAATAGCAAATGAAGCAACTGATAAAGAATTAACCTCAAAAATATACAAGGAGCTCCGGCAGCTCAATTCCAGAAAAATAAACGACCCAATCAAAAAATGGGCCAAAGAGCTAAACAGATATTTCTCCAAAGAAGACATACAGATGGCTAACAAACACATACATGAAAAGATGCTCAACATCCCTCATAATCAGAGAAATGCAAATCAAAACCACAATGAGGTACCATTTCACGCCAGTCAGAATGGCTGCTATCCAAAAGTCTACATGCAATAAATGCTGGAGAGGGTGTGGAGAAAAGGGAACCCTCTTACACTGTTGGTGGGAATGCAAACTAGTACAGCCACTATGGAGAACAGTGTGGAGATTCCTTAAAAAACTGGAAATAGAACTGCCATATGACCCAGCAATCGCACTACTGGGCATACACACCAAGGAAACCAGAATTGAAAGAGACACATGTACTCCAATGTTCATCGCAGCACTGTTTATAATAGCCAGGACATGGAAGCAACCTAGATGTCCATCTGCAGACGAATGGATAAGAAAGCCTTGGTACATTTACACAATGGAGTATTACTCAGCAATTAAAAAGAATACATTTGAATCAGTTCTAATGAGGCGGATGAAACTGGAGCCTATTATACAGAGTGAAGTAAACCAGAAAGAAAAACACCAATACAGTATCCTAATGCATATATATGGAATTTAGAAAGATGATAATGATAGCTCTGTATACGAGACAGCAAAAGAGACACAGATGTATAGAACAGTCTTTTGGACTCTGTGGGAGAGGGCGAGGGTGGTATGACCTGGGAGAATGGCATTGAAACATGTATATTATCATATGTGAAACGAATCACCAGTCCAGGTTCAATGCATGACATGGGATGCTCGGGGCTGGTGCACGGGGATGACCCAGAGGGATGGGATAGGGAGGGAGGTGGGAGGGGGGTTCAAGATGAGGAACACATGTACACCTGGGGCAGATTCATGTCAATGTATGGCAAAACCAATACAATAATGTAAAGTAATTAGCCTACAATTAAAATTTAAAGATTAATAAAAAAAATAAATGACATGAGAGATCATATATACATGAATTTGTGTTTCAGGTTATATGCAAGGCACATGCAGGTGAATTTTGAGTATCTGTTGCCGGATGCCATTTCCTCCTCCAGGGGATTTTCCTGACCTAGGGATTGAATCCGCGTCTCTTGCGTTTCCAGGTAAGTTCCCTGAAATCTTTAATGTCCTTTCCTTTTCCTACTGTCAGTGAACATGAATACCGTTTTCTGAAGAGCTGGCTAAAATATGAGATAGCCAATGATAATTTTAAGTCATTGTGTCTCTTTAGAACCTTTCTGGATGTGATAGTTTCTCAGAGCCTCTTTTGCTTTTTTGAAGACCTTGACAGTATTGAAAAGTAATGATAAAGCAGTTTGTAGACTGTCTTCTGGAGAAGGAAATGGCAACCCACTCCAGTGTTCTTGCCTGGAGAATCCCAGGGACGGGGGAGCCTGGTTGGCCGCCATCTATGGGGTCGCACAGAGTCGGACACGACTGAAGCGACTTAGCAGCAGCACACTGTCTCCAGATCGCAACTGGGATTTGTCTGATGTTTCTCTCCTAATTATAATGAGTTTATGGGTTTTGTGAAGGAAAGCCAACATACCATGTTTACCGTATCTTATCAAGGGTACTTACTATCAGTTCGATTTATCACTGTTGATATGACCTTAATTACCCGGCTGAAGTCATATTCATCAGGTTTCTCCACTGGAAAGTTACTCTGTCTCCCTCTTTCCACACGGTACACTTTGGAAACAAATAACCATGTGCAATCTATTTTTGAGTGGGATTCATGCTCCTCCTCCTTGAGGATGGAATATCTATATAAATTATTTTTAATCCTGTATTGATAGTATGTATATGTATTATTAATCATTTATTTATATCAGTATGAAGTCACGGATATTTATGTTGCACAGTGGTTAAGTGCCCGCCTGCCAATACAGGAGACGTAAGAGCCATGGGTTCTATCCCTAGGTTGAGAAGATCTCCTGGAGAAGGAAATGGCAAGCTACTCCAGAATTCTTGCTAGGGAAATCCCATGGACTGAGAACCTGGTGGGCTATAATCCATGGCATTGCAGAGCGTTAGACATGATTGAGTGACTTTACACACACAAATACTTATTTTGTTGCTCAAATAATCCCAACTGTGCCACGGACAAGGCAATGGCAATCCACTCCAGTACTCTTGCTTGGAAAATCCCATGGACGGAGGAGCTTGGTAGGCTACAGTCCATGGGGTCGCTGAGAGTCGAACACAACTGAGCAACTTCACTTTCACTTTTCACTTTCATGCATTGGAGAATGAAATGGCAACCCACTCCAGTGTTCTTGCCTGGAGAACCCAGGGACGGGGGAGCCTGGTGGGCTGCCATCTATGGGGTCACACAGAGTCGGACACGACTGAAGTGACTCAGCAGCAGCAGTGCCATGGAAAGCTCTTTCAGTAGACTTACATGTGTTTTCAAATAATCCTTATATTGTGAATCTTTTTTTTTTTTTGAGAATTTTCCTACTATTTGGCATTACAAGATGTTCTAGAATCTTCTCGTATATTTCCTACCTGAGACTAGAATCATCTCCTTCTATAAGAAACACTGGTTTCTTTTGTTGGAGAATGTTTTTAGAGACAAAGACCTGGGCACTGGGTGTATCACAATTTGTGCACATATATAAATATTTCTGTATGTGACCACCTGTGTTTGTATTACGCTAAACATGACCTCACACTGATGTGTCCAATTTCAATTCATGTTCATGTCCATTATGACATAATTCATTCTAGCATGCTCCCCATGGTTTTCTGTAAATTCCCATTTAAACAGTGAGAAGCCTGGCATTCTCCATCCATCACCCATTTACTTAATTGTTCAAATCCAGGACACACGGTGGTATCAGACCTCTTGGTTGGTATCTTCTGCAGCATCTGGTAGTGTTTGGATTTTAGCCAAATTGAGAGCTATGTAGTGGTAGCTCACTGTTGTTTTAATTCACAGTTCTCCAACAATAAATAATGATTTCTGTTATTGATTTGTAGTTTAACTTGCTAGTGTTAATTTGTAGTTTAATTAACACATCTGAGAACATACTTTGTATAATTTCTGCTTTAAAAAATTAATGTGGTTTTATGGCCTAGAAAGTTGTCTGTTTGGTGAATGGTCCGTGTGAGCTTGACAAGAATGTTTATTCTGCTATTGTTACTTGGCATATTCTTTAAGTGTCAATTAGATGAAGTTGACTGATAGTGCTGTTAAGGTCAACTTGCTGATTTTGCACTTTTTTGGTCTATCAGTTATTGAAGTCTACAGCCATAATAGTGAACTTGTGTATTTCTTCCTGAGGTTCTATCATTTTCCACCTCACATATTTTAATGCTCTGTTATTAGGCACATACATGTTTAGGATTGTCATGCCTTTTTGAAGACTTAGCCCCATATCATTGTGTAATACTTCTCTTTATCCCTGATAACTTTCCTTATTCTGAAGTTTGCTTTGTCTGAAATTGAAACACATGCTCTGGTTTTCTTTTGATTGATGTTATCACGGTATGTCTTCAGCATGGTATATCTTCCTGAATTCCTTTGTTTTTAATGTATTGGTGTCTTTATACTTAAAGTGGGTTTCTTCTTGGAGATGACATGTAGCTGTATCTTGTTTTTTACCCACTCTGAAAGCACATATCTTTAAGTTGGTGAATTTAGATGATTCAAATTTTAAATCATTATTGATATATTTGGATTGATATCTATCCCATTTGTAACTATTTTCCCTTTGTTATTTCTCTTTCCTCACATTTTTTGCCTTCTCTTGTTTTAATTGTGTGTTTCATATGTCCTTGAGTCTTCCCTGGTGGCTCAGATGGTAAAGAATCTGGTTGCAATGCAGGAGAACTGAGTTCAGTCCCTGGGTTGGGAAGATCCCCTGGAGAAGGGAATGACTACTCACTCCAGTACTCCTGCCTGGAGAATTCCATGGACAAAGGAACCTGGCAGGCTACAGTTCGTGGGGTCACAAAGAGTCAGACATGACTGAGTAACTAACACTTTGTACTTTTTACATGCCCTTAGAATGAGAATTTCACTCACCTAGTTGGAAACTTAAATACAATAAGAATAGTAGACCCTGGAGTATCAGGGACCAAATGACAGCACTCAACAGCCAAAGGCAAAGAGGGTACGGCTACCATAATGGGCAACAGAGTCAAAGCAGCAATTAGAAAGGCCTGGATAAGTGAAAGTGAAGTGAAAGTCATTCAGTCATGTCTGACTCTTTTTAACCCCATGGACTATAGTCCATGGAATTCTCCAAGCCAGAATACTGGGGCGGGTAGCCCTTCCCTTCTCCAAGGGCTTGGATAGAGGAGGAGTAAAATGACAACAAAGACATGGGGAAATGTTTAGAGTGATGAAATGGTTCTGTGTATTTATTGTGGTTATGAGAACCTTTGTACACTGTACACATTTGTCAAAACTCACTAATCAAAAAACTAAAAATATAATTCACTGATCTCTACACTTTAAAGAGATAAATTTTTCTGTATGTAAACTATAATTCAATAAGCCAGACTTTTAAAAAACCACACAGATGAAAGTAGTGCAATGGAAATAAAATAATCTTAGGATTCAGAAATACTTGAGTGTGGTTTCCAGCTTCTCTGCTTATAACTCTGTCATTTAACCATTCAAATTCTGATTCATCTATCCATCCATCTGCTGCTGCTGCTGCTGCTAAGTCGCTTCAGTCATGTCCGACTCTGTGTGACCCCATAGACGGCAGCCCACCAGGCTCCACTGTCCCTGGGATTCTCCAGGCAAGAACACTGGAGTGGGTTGCCATTTCCTTCTCCAATGCATGAAAGTGAAAAGTAAAAATGAAGTCTCTCAGTCATGTCCGACTCTTTGCGACCCCATGGACTGCCGCATACCAGGCTCCTCCATCCATGGGATTTTCCAGGCAAGAGTACTGGAGTGGGTTGCTATTGCCTTAGTCAACTGAAATGTTAAAAATCTTCTATGTGTTGGAGATGACTAGTTAGCTAGGACAGGGCAAATCATTACCCTCTAGATCATGTATATTTGACCTGATGTCTGAATAATGAGAAGGAACTGCTCAGGGGGCCATCTGGGAAATGCATTCTAGCAAAGATAAAAGCAAACAGTGGAATGAGGTGGGGACAAGCATAGCATGTTTGAAAGTTATGTGCAGTACCCACATAGCTGTAAGGAGTGAGCTAAGGACTGGAAGGAGATGAGATCACGGAAAAGGTAGTTACTAGACCAGACCAGAGAGGCATCCATAGGCTCTGATAAACTGAGGTTTTATTCTGAGAGCAATGGTAAGCCACATAAAGAGTTTAAGCCAGACAGGTCACATGTTCAAATATATGTTTTAAAATGAACTATTCTATCCAATATATGGAGAGTTATCAGTGGCATGTGGGCAAAGAATACATTTAGAGGTAGGGGTAGAATGAAAATTGATGGACTGGATAGGATGAGTGAGAAAAACAAAGGATGTCTTAAGATTGTTTATCGAACCTACTTGAAGTTTTTTTTTTTTAATAAATTTTGTTAAGTGGAACCAGTAATATGTATTTCACAATGTTATTGAAAGGATTACTTGGGACAATAAAAGTGAAATACTGATCACAGAATCTACCAGAGATTAGTGCCCCAAATGATTTGCTAAGCTTTTCTGAACCAACATTTTATCAATATGAAAATCAATAGATAGCTTTGTCTTTTAGAAAACATTCATGGACCTAATGTTCCATTTACTGCCAAATCTCAGCTTCTATTGCCTTAGTTCTATAAGTCTCAATTATCCAATTTGAAATAAGAAAATATAGGTAAATATAACTGAAGGATTGAGTTCTGGGCAGTGAGGTGGGGGACAGATATTCCTTATGTTGGTTTAGAAAGGGAGGTCTTATTTCTGAAAGACAGGTGCTATTTCATACAATCCCACTTCTCACTTAATACTTCTGAAAATATAAATACTGCTCTTGTGTCTCTTCCATTTACACACACACAAAAAAGGCAAATTAAACTATATATGGAGAAAATGATAAAAATAACTATCAATGTCTTATTTACTAGATTTTCAAGAATATTATGTGAAAATATAAAGAATATTATATGTACATTTATATATGTATATATATAATTTTACTTTAAAAAGCTATATATATATTAATTCTAAGAATCATAACCAGGTTCTAATAATTTGATTTTCTGTGTAATAGCCTTATGATCATGATGAAAAGTGAAAGTTGCTTAGTTGTGGCCGACTGTTTGTGACCCTATGGACTGTACATTCTGTGGAACTCTCTAGGGAAGAATATTGGAGTGGGTAGCCTTTTCCTTCTACAGGGGATCTTCCCAACTCAGGGATCAAACCCAGGTCTCCCGCATTGCAGGCAGAGTCCTTACCAGCTGAGCCACCAGGGAAGCCCATAATCATGATGAAGTGCTTACCAATTTCTCCCAGACACGGTTGATTACTTCCTAAATTCACTGAAGTAACAGATGCTTTCAATAATTTTCTACACATTTATTTATTCATTATTGCAATCTTAGCTCCATTTACAGGTTATTTCTGAGGGTCAGTGAAGTGATTCATTATGATGACTACATCAATAAAGCATCAGGTAGCAAATGGATGTGATAAATATATCACTTGGGTTGATGAAGAAAAAATCAGCAGACTTGTATATTCATAGAGTTTATGCCATCTGATAAGTGAAAATAAAATTAAAATAATACATTAACAAAAACTCAGAGAAACATGGGGCACCATTAAAAACATTAACATCTACATAAAGGGAGTCACAGATGGAGAAGAGGCAAAAGAGCAGGAAAAATACCTAAAGAAATTATAACCAAAAATGTCCAAATCCGATGAAAAATATTAATCTTCAAATCCAAAATGTTCAATGAACTCAAGGAGAATAAATAAAGAAATTCACATCCATACACATCAAGGAAAAGTTGTTGAAAGTCAAAGACGAGAAAATCTTGAAAACAGCAAGAGAAAATTGATTCACATACAAGAAAAGTTCAATGAAATCAACAACTGACTTACCAAGAAAAATGGAGGCCAAAACACAATAAGATAACATATCTGAAGTGATGCAGGAAATGGAAAACTGTCCATCAAAAAGTATATCCAGTAAACAATGCTTTAAAAATTAAGGCTAAATAAAATATTCTGAGATAAATTATAAACCGAGAAAATGCATTGACATCAGATAACTCTTACAAGAAATGCTAAAGGAATTTCTTCAGGCTAAAAGCAAGTAACATCAAAGGAAAATCTGAATCCACATGATAAAAGAAAGTGCATCAGTTAAAGTAACTGGGCAAATAATTGTAAAATGCACTATAATTGCATATTTATTTTCCTTTTTGTCTTATTTGATTTAAAAAGCAATTGCTTTAAGCAATAATCATATTGTTGGATCTATAACATATAAATACAATATTTTAGACAAAAGTACAAAGGAAACAGATGGGAACAAATTTGTTCTGGAGTAATAAAATTATCATTTTATTGTGGGGTAACTCAAATTCACTTAATATAACAAAACTATAAATATATCCTTGCTAACTTTCCTTCCTTCAGCTTCTTTGAAATACATAAAGTAATATAGAATGATAAATGTAATGTATTGGTGGATTTATTTTATATGTAGACATAATATTTATAACAATACCAAAAAGAAAAGGAAGAAAACAGAATAGAACAATAGGAATACCAAACAAAAAAGACTTTAAAATTTTGAAAAGATAATTGGAGAGAAATAAGAATACTTTATGATGAAATACTGGCCAGTGAATCAGGAAGATATGACAAAAATACATAGGTGTATACATTTTAAAAGGGCTTCAAAATACATTAACATTGAAAGAATTGAAAAAAAATGAAATAGAAAATTAACAAATAATAGTGGGATACTAAAATGCCCCACTTTCTATAATGGATAGAACAACTAGACAGAAAACTAACAAGGAGTTTGGAGATTTGAAAAACACTGTAAACCAAATAGACATAGCAGACATCTATTAAAAAAGCACTATACTCAACAAAAACAGAATACACATTCTTCTTAAGTGCACTTGGACATTCTCCAGGAGAGCCCCTATGTTAGGACATAAAACAAGCCTCGATAAATCGGAAAAGATTTAAATAATCCAAAGCATATTCTCAAACCTCAATGAAATAAAATTAGAAATATATGACAGAACTGCAGTGTACAGCATGACTATGAGGAGTTCCACTCTCCAGTAAAACTGATGAAAATTATTTTAAAAGAATCAGAGCTCTTGAAAATCTCCCAAGTCATATAGCAAATAAAATAAATATTCAAGAAAATCTCCTAAAATTTAATAAGAATAGCAAGACTCTCTGGTATCCAAGTAGAGACCCACTCTTTTCCTACTGCCTTCCTGGCTCAGTGATAAAGTCTACTCCAGACTGGAGATTCCTTTAACTCCAGCTCTCCGTCAGAGCTACCTTCCAGGCATCAGCATTCCTCCTTCTGCTCCCAGCTGCCAGTGCTGAAGCCAAGTTCTGGGTGGGTGCATGTTGTGACATAGTAGTCCAGCATGATCTCAAAAATAGAGGGGGAGAGAGAGAGAGGAAGGGGAATGAAGAGCTCTTCTTTACAGAGAAAGCCAGGAAATAAAAGGAGAATAAATGCTAGACTTGAAAACTCATTCTGCTTGAACCACCAATGTAATAATGGATTGGGCATGGAACATCAGTGGATAATAAAACCATTCTGTGAAATGTTGTTGGAGAACATTATAGTCAGATGGTGACATAAATCATCCCACAGATTGCTTATTAATTGGAAAGAAATAAATAAAATGACTTTACAATGAGGAATCTTGTCAGTCACCACATTTTAGCAAAATAAACTAAACTGAGGTTTACAAAGGTAAGAAATTTCACATCAGGACCTCGCCTAAGAAGATACAGCATCACCTAAGAAGTCTCTTGCCAAAATATGTTCAATCCAAGGCAAATCAAGCCTCCAGACCTCACTTTCATTTATGGAAAATACAGAGGTTGAAGGCTAAATAAAATGTCAAAAGGATGAAATAATGAGAACCAGACTGAGAGTTGTTTTATACAAGGTTTAGATCAATAAAATGTTTAGACCCAATAAAAGATCAATGTTGTGAAAGAAAATGTAGAAGGAATATTCCAGAATAAAAGAAATTAAAGAAATATTAAAAACAAATGTAATATATGAACTTTGACAGGACACTGATTCAAAGACCTCAACTATAAAATGTATTTGGGGGACACTGGAACATTTCAATAAAGAGTAAATACCACCTTATATTATATATTATTGCAATAATGTTACTTAAATTAAGGATGTTAAAAGCACTGTTTTAAAGTATTTAAAGAATGTCATTTCCAGAATATGCATACTTAAATATTTAGGAAAGAGGTGCTATGATATTAATATCTTCAACGTAATTTATAAGGTTTAGCAACTTTGTGGTAAATAGAAATAGAAAAAGGAAGAGAAAACAACAGTTGTGACAGTATGCATACAATTATTGAATCTAGGAGTAAGTTATGTGGGAATTCATTCTACCTTTTCTCTAAATTGTCTTTACATAATTGGGAAATTGGGGAATTGTAGGGAAATTGTCATAGCATAAAGTTGAGAAGATTTCATATATTTTAAATGTTATAAAACATACTTATGAATAACTAAAGTAAGAAATCACAAAAGGAAATTAGAAAAATACTTAGAACTGAATGATGCCAAAACCAATAATGAGCAGTAAGGGTTAATCAGAAAAATTAATCAGGAAAATATTGATCCCCTGCAGGCTGGCATCCTCGAACAGAGGTTGGTCTCATATAAAGCTCTAGAAAACCCACTCAGGTTCATAACTTTAGGTTAACCAGGGTTCAGGTCCCCATCCCTGACTATGCCCAAAGAGGAGCTGGTGCTCACCCAGCCATGAGCATGGAATAGGCAAGAGAGAACTGGAAAATGGATCCTCCCAGATCATATTGCAATCGAGTTCCAGCTCCTAATCCCAATGGGGCAAGAGCCAGTGCTTTCTGAATTTGTACACCTAAGGCTTGGAGTCCTCCTCCCAGACTGTGACATCTGAGCCTTCCAGACTGCTCTGAGCAGCCCCAGGAGGGGACAGGGATGTGAGAGCCCTGCATTCCTGATTCTTTCCTGCCCCGTGATTTTTTCCAAATGTGCACAGTTCCTGCAGCTTGACATACATGTCAAAGTTATTTCCTTTTTTTTTTTTTTAGTTTTTTCCTTGAGAATAATAAAATATAAGACTCCTCTAAGAGTTAGTTTAAAAAGAAGTCACGATAAGAAATTTCTAATTCAAATACAATTTCTGAATGTAGTACAAATTATTGATAGATCATTTTTTTAAAATTCTACATCAAGAAACTTGACAACTTACATAAAAGCTCAAATCCTTGAAAACTATGATTTATTAAAATCACTTAATTTCTTAAGAAGAAATATTTAAAAGCAGAATGATATTACAGTCTTTAAATAAGTCAAATCATCAGTCACAGATTCTCCAACAAATATAGTCCAGGTAACATAAAGTTCTGTTAAAAACTTGAGACAAATACTTTGACTATTACATGAAATATTTCAGAAAAATTGAAAAGATTCAAATTTAATATTAATAGGGACAGAAGAAACATTTGATAAAATTTGACAACTACTTATGACAAATCTCCTAACAGACTAAGAATGGAAGAGGATCCATAGTAAATCTACAGCACATAGCTGAGCCAGTGATGAAACACTAAAAGCACTCCTTTTAAAATCAGAAGTAAAATGACTACTATTCTCCCTCTTATTCCACAAAAAATTGAAGGTCCTGGATAATTCGATAAGACATAAAGAAATAAAACATACAGAGACTGAAAAGTAAGAAGCAAAACTTTCAATATTTGAAAAAGATACGTGATTACTTACATAGTTAAATATTCACTAAAAAAGCAAGTACAAGTTACTAAAATTCACAACAGTTTAGACAGATTGCTTAATATATAAAAATAAAATCACAACTGCATTTTAGTCAATAACAAAAAATAATTAGGAAATTCAATTTAAGTAAAGTAGCATTTGTCAAAGCAACATAGAGTGAGGTAATTAATTAAAAACAAATCTAATTTAGGATGTTCAAGACCTTTTTGTGGTAAAATTATAAGATCTTATTAAAGGACATTTAAAAGACAAAAGAGGCTAAGCCCCAGTACCCTAAATATGTTGTTTCTCCCAAGTTGAATTGAATGCAATTTCAATACATAATCCAATCTTTCTTTATCATGGATCTTAATAAGTCTCAAATTTATACCAAAGAACCAAGATTTCCAGGATATCCCCAAAAAAGAAAGCAAAGTAGGTGAAATTTCTCTGTCAATAATACTTTTATGAAACTTACAGTCACAGCAAAAATGCATAAATTGTGCAGGAATATAAAAACGGGTCACGGGAAATAGCTTCAAAACACACACACAGAATCTGGTATATGGCTCAGTGGAATTGGAGATCAGTGGGAAAACATAGGTTATTTAATAAATCACGCCGGGACAACTAAATTATGTGAAGGTATAAAATTGGGCTTCTACCATATATCATACACAAGTTTAAGTCAGATTTCTAGCACTTAATATATATTAACTCACTTTAAACTGGAACTACAGTATGATTGTTGTTCAATTGCTCAGTCTTATCCGACTCTTTGCGACCCCATAGACTGCAGCACACTAGGCTTCCCTGTACTTCACCAGCTCCCAGAGCTTGCTCAAACTCATGTACATTGAGTTGGTAATGCCATCAAACCATCTCATCCTCTGTTGTCTCCTTCTCCTCCTGCCCTCAATCTTTCCCAGTATCTGGGTGTTTTCTAATGAGTTGGCTCTTTGCAACAGGTGGCCAAAGTATTGGAGCTTCAGCTTCAGCATCAGTCCTTCCAATGAATGTTCAGGATAGATTTTGGTTCTTTTTAAAATTATCCGTATTTTACAGAGGGTAAATTAAGACATAGAGAAGTCGAAAAACTTGTCCAGGATGATATTTGCTCAAGTTGGAATTTGCACATGCTGAAATTTACCATGTAAGTGACAAGAACAGTGACTCAAAACTCAGAAGGCCTGATTTCAAAATTCTTGCTCTTAATCACATTGTGTTCCATCAGTTCCAGAGAGATTAAGAAAGAAATGGAAAATCTAACTTTATACTTTTTTTAAAAAGTATACAACAATATCTTCATGGCCCAGAAGTTGTAAAGAATTTTTCAATGAAATGCAATGCAAAAGAACCACACATCTTAGAGGGAAAGATGATGGATTCACCAGCAGTAAGCTTCAGTTCATCAAAGATACTTTAAAGATATAAAAATGTGAGCCACACAGTGGGAGATGAGATGTACAACATTTACAGCCAAAAAAGGATTAGCATTCAGAATTTTTTATCCTATTTTTTTTATTTTTTCATTTTTTTATTTTTTTAAATTTATTTATTTTTTATTGGAGGCTAATTATTTTACAATATTATATTGGTTGGTTTTGCCATACATTGACATGAGTCCACCCCAAGTGTACATGAGTTCCCCCTCCCGAATCTCCCTCCCACCTCCCTCCTCCCCTTATTCTCCCTCTGGGTCATCCCCACACACCAGCCCCGAGCATCTTATAACATGCATCGACCCTGAACTAGCCATTCATTTCACATATGACAGCATACATGTTTCAATGCCATTCTCCCAAATCATCCCACCCTCACCCTCTCCCACAGAGTCCCAAAGACTGTTCTATACATCTGTATCTCTTTTGTTGTCTCATATACAGGGTTATCATTTGCATCTTTCTAAATTCCATATATATGCGATAGTATATGTTTTTCTTTCTGGCTTACTTCATTCTGTATAATAGGCTGCAGTTTCATCCACCTCACTAGAACTGATTCAAATGCATTCTTTTTAATGGCTGAGTAAGACTGTGAGGATCACAATAAACTATGGAACATTCTGAAAGAGATGGGAATACCAGACCACCTGACCCGCCTCTTGAGAAACCTGTATGCAGGTCAGGAAGCAACAGTTAGAACTGGCCATGGAACAACAGACTGGTTCCAAATAGGAAAAGGAGTATGTCAAGGTTGTATATTGTCACCCTGCTTATTTAACTTATATGCAGAGTACATCATGAGGAACGCTGGGCTAGAAGAAGCACAAGCTAGAATCAAGATTGCCAGGAGAAATCTCAATAACCTCAGATATGCAGATGACACCACCCTTATGGCAGAAAGTGAAGAGGAACTCAAAAGCCTCTTGATGAAAGTGAAAGAGGAGAGTGAAAAGTTTGGCTTGAAGATCAACATTCAGAAAACGAAGATCATGGCATCTGGTCCCATCACTTCATGGGAAATAGATGGAAAAATAGTGGAAACAGTGTCAGACTTTATTTTGGGGGGCTCCAAAATCACTGCAGATGCTGATTGCAGCCAGGAAATTAAAAGATGCTTCCTCCTTGGAAGGAAAGTTATGACCAACCTAGATAGCATATTAAAAATCAGAGATATTACTTTGCCAACCAAAGTCCGTCTAGTCAAGGCTATGTTTTCCCGTGGTCATGTATGGATGTGAGAGTTGGACTGTGAAGAAAGCTGATCACCGAAGAATTGATGCTTTTGAACTGTGGTGCTGGAGAAGACTCTTGAGAGTCCCTTGGACTGCAAGGAGATTCAACCAGTCCATTCTGAAGGAAATCAATCCTGGGTGTTCATTGGAAGGCCTGATGCTAAAGCTGAAACTGCAATACTTTGGCCACCTCATGCAACGAGTTGACTCACTGGAAAAGACTCTGATGCTAGGAGGGATTGTGGGTGGGAGGAGACGGGGACGACAGAGAATGAGATGGCTGGATGGCATCACCGACTCTATGGACATGAGTTTGAGTGAACTCCGGGAGTTGCTGATGGACAGGAAGGCCTGGCATGCTGTGATTCATGGGGTCGCAAAGAGTCGGACACGACTGAGCGACTGAACTGAACTGAATACTCCATTGTGTATATGTACCAAAGCTTTCTTATCCATTCGTCTGCAGATGGACATCTAGGTTGCTTCCATATCCTGGCTATTATAAACAGTGCTGCGATGAACATTGGAGTACGTGTGTCTCTTTCAATTCTGGTTTCCTCAGTGTGTATGCCCAGGAGTGCAATTGCTGGATCATATGGCAGTTCTATTTCCAGCTTTTTGAGGAATCTCCACACTGTTCTCCATAGTGGCTGTACTAGTTTGCATTCCCACCAACAGTGTAAGAGGGTTCCCTTCTCTTCACACCCTCTCCAGCATTTATTGCACATAGACTTTTGGATAGCAGCCATTCTGACTGGTGTGAAATGGTATCTTATTGTGGTTTTGATTTGCATTTCTCTGATTATGAGGATGTTAGGCATTTCTTCATGTGTTTGTTAGCCATCTTTATGCCTTCTTTGGAGAAATGTCTGTTTAGTTCTTTGGCCCATTTTTTGATTGGGTCATTTATTTTTCTGGAATTGAGCTGCAGGAGCTGCTTGTATATTTTTGAGGTTAATTCTTTATCAGTTGCTTCATTTGTTATTATTTTCTCCCATTCTAAAAGCTGTCTTTTCACCTTGCTTATAGTTTCCTTTGCTATGCAGAAGCTTTTGATTTTAATTAGGTCCCATTTGTTTATTTTTGCTTTTATTTCCAATATTCTGGGAGGTGGGTCTTGGAGGATCCTGCTGTTAGGAAGTGTTCTAGTTTCATTCTTTTACAAGTGGCTGACCAGTTTTCCCAGCACCACTTGTTAAAGAGACTGTCTTTCCTCCATTTTATATTTTTGCCTCCTTTGTCAAAGATAAGGTGTCCATAGGTGCGTGGATTTATCTCTGGGCTTTCTATTTTGTTCCATTGATCTATTTTTCTGTCTTTATGCCAGTACCATACTGTCTTGATGACTATGGCTTTGTAGTGGAGCCTGAAGTCTGGCAGGTTAATTCCCCCAGTTCCATTCTTCTTCTTCAAGATTGCTTTGGCTATTCGAGGTTTTTTGTATTTCCATACAAATTGTGAGAATATTTGTTCTATGTCTGTGAAAAATATCATTATTAGCTTGATAGGGATTGCATTGAATGTATAAATTACTTTGGGTAGTATACTCATTTTTACAATATTTATTCTTCCAATCCACGAACACCGTATATTTCTCCATCTATTATTGTTCTCTTTGATTACTTTCACTATTGTTTTATAGTTTTCTATGTACAAGTCTTTTGTTTCCTTAGGTAGATATATTCCTAAGTATTTAATTCTTTTCGTTGCAACAGTGAATGGAATAGTTTCCTTAATTTCTCTATTTTCTCATTATTAGTGTATAGGAATGCAAGTGATTTCTGTGTGTTGATTTTATATCCTGCAACTTTACTGTATTCATTGATTAGCTCTAGCAGTTTTCTGGTAGAGTCTTTAGGGTTTTCTGTGTAGAGGATCATGTCATCAGCGAACAGTGAAAGTTTTACTTCTTCTTTTCCAATTTGTATTCCTTTTATGTGTTTTTCTGCTCTGATTGCTGTAGCCAAAACTTCCAGAACTATGTTGAATAGTAGTGGTGAGAGTGGGCACCCTTGTCTTGTTCCTGACTTTAGGGGAAATGCTTTCAGTTTTTCACCATTGAGGATAATGTTTGCTCTGGGTTTGTCATATATAGCT
This sequence comes from Moschus berezovskii, assembly GCF_049115385.1. Lineage (NCBI taxonomy): Eukaryota > Metazoa > Chordata > Mammalia > Artiodactyla > Moschidae > Moschus > Moschus berezovskii. Next base: position 56,816,574 of record NC_142480.1, on the reverse strand, counting down.
TCTATTATGTTGAGATATGTCCCTTCAATTCCCACTTTCTGGAGGGTTTTTATCATAAATGGATGTTGAATTTTGTCGAAGGCTTTCTCTGCATCTATTGAGATAATCATATGATTTTTATTTTTCAGTTTGTAAATGTGGTGTATTACGTTGATTGCTTTGCGGATATTGAAGAATCCTTGCATTCCTGAGATAAAGCCCACTTGATCATGATGTATGTTCTTCTTAATGTGTTGTTGGATTCTGATTGCTAGAAATTTGTTAAGAATTTTTGCATCTATGTTCATCAGTGATATTGGCCTGTAGTTTTCTTTTTTTGTGGGGTCTTTACCAGGTTTTGGGATTAGGGTGATGGTGGCCTCATAGAATGAGTTTGGAAGTTTCCCTTCCTCAGCAATTTTCTGGAAGAGTTTGAGTAGAATAGGTGTTAGCTCTTCTCTAAATTTTTGGTAGAATTCAGCTGTGAAGCCGTCTGGACCTGGGCTTTTCTTTGCTTGAAGATTTCCGATTACAGCCTCTAGTTCCGTGCTTGTGATGGGTCTATTCAGATTTTCTATTTCTTCCTGGTTCAGTTTTGGAAAGTTGTACTTTTCTAGGAATTTGTCAATTTCATTCAACCCATTTACATTTAAGGTAATTATTGATAAGTATGATCCCATAGCCATTTTCTTTATTGCTTTGGGTTCGAGTTTATACACCTTTTCTGTGTTTCCTGTCTAGAGAAGATCCTTTAGCATTTGTTGGAGAGCTGGTTTGGTGATGCTGAATTCTCTCAGCTTTTGCTTGTCTGTAAAGCTTTTTATTTCTCCTTCATATAATGATATCCTTGCTGGGTACAGTAATCTGGGCTGTAGGTTATTTTCTTTCTCACTTTAAGGATGTCTTGCCATTCCCTCCTGGCCTGAAGAGTTTCTGCTGAAAGATCAGCTGTTATCCTTATGGGAATCCCCTTGTGTGTTATTTGCTGCTTTTCCCTTTCTGCTTTTAATATTTGTTCTTTATGTTTGATCTTTGTTAATTTGATTAATGTGTGTCTTGGAGTATTTTGCCTTGGCTTTATCCTGTTGGGGACTCTCTCGGTTTCTTGGACTTGGGTGATTATTTCTTTCCCCATTTTAGGGAAGTTTTCAACTATTATCTCCTTAAGTATTCTCTCATGGTCTTTCTTTTTGTCTTTTCTTCTGAGACTCCTATGATTCAAATGTTGGAGCGTTTAACATTGTCCCAGAGGTCTCTAATATTGTCCTCATTTCTTTTAATTCGTTTTTCTTTTTTCCTCTCTGTTTCATTTATTTCTACAATTCTATCTTCTAGCTCACTTATCCTGTCTTCTGCCTCCGTTATTCTACGTTTGTTCCCTCCAAAGTGTTTCTGATCTCATCTATTGCATTATTCATTGTATATTGACTCTTTTTTATTTCTTCTAAGTCCTTATTAAACCTTTCTTCCATCTTCTCAATCCTTTTCTCCAGGTTATTTATCTGTAACTCCATTTTGCTTTCAAGATTTTGAATCATTTTCACCACCAAAATTCGAAATTCTTTATCAGGTAGATTCCCTATATCTTCCTCTTTTGTTTGTGTTGGTGGGCATTTACCTTGTTCCTTTACTTGCTGGGTATTTCTCTGCCTCTTCATCTTGCTTATATTGCTTTGCTTGGGGTGGCCTTTCCCTCTTCTGGCAGTTTGTGGAGTTCTCTTTATTATGTAGTTTCCTCTCTGTGTGTGGGGTTGGACGGGTGACTTGTCTGTGTTCCCTGGTTAGGGAAGCTTGTGTCAGTGTTCTGGTGGGTGGAGCTGGATTTCTTCTCTCTGAAGTGCAATGAAGTGTCCAATAATGAGTTAAGAGATGTCAGTGGGTTTGGAGTGACTTTGGGCAGCCTGTATATTGAAGCTCCAGGCTATTTTCCTGTGTTGCTGGAGAATTTGTGTGGTATGTCTTGCTCTGGAACATGTTGACCCTTGGGTGGTGCTTGGTTTTAGTGTAGGTTATGGAGACGTTTGATGAGCTCCTATCGATTAATGTTCCCTGGAGTCAGGAGTTCTCTGGTGTTCTCAGGATTCGGGCTTAAGCCTCTTGCCTCTGGTTTTTGGTCTTATTCTTGGAGTCGCCTCTAGACTACTCTATCTCATTTCCAAGGTGGTTCCCTCTGTTTTAGCTTCTGTTTGCTGGTCTCTTCAGTGTCTAATTTCCGCCGTGATACTAGGGGTTGGGTGGACACTTTTTAAGGCTCAGTCGTTCAGTCCTGTTCTGGGAAGGGAGGAACACTGCAGACAAATATCTCTGGCATCTGTGGGGAGTGCTCACAGCGTCTCGGCCACACTGGGTTTGCCCCCACTCACAGTGCGTGTGCTGTCCCAGTCTACACTGCACAGGCTCTAGGTTGCTCTGCCGGGAACTGTCCGAGGCCGGCGCCGGGTTGTATGCACTTCCCAGGTCTGAGCAGCTCAAGTTCAGGTTCTCCGGTACTCCACAAAGGCGCAGACTTGGTTGGGCCTGCGTTTTGTGCCTTCCCCGGTCCGAGCAGCTCAGGTGACCAGGTGTTTGGCAAGCGCGGTCGCTGCAACTTATCGCCTCCCCAGTCCCTGCCACTCGGTTTTCTGGGTGTACAGCCGGCGCACCTTCTCAGGCAGATATCAACCGGCCTGAGCCCAAGAAGTCTTGATTAGCAACAAGCCTGCCTGCAGTTTGTATTGGATGCCTTTCTGGGGCCGCGGTTACCCCCTCTGGCTCTGGCTGCCCTCCCTGCCTGTCTCGGCAGGGGGATGGGGGATGGGCCGACTGCAGCTGGCTCGCTCTGCTCAGTCCTTTGTTCTGTGAGCAGGGCTGGCGGAGTCTTAAGTTAGGGCTTTCCGCCTTTTCGCGGGGAAGCTATCCCAGTCTGCTTTGCTATCCCCAGTTCTCAGATTGTTCTCGCGGCATTCAAGCCCAGTCCTCTCTCTAAGCAGTTCAGCTGGCTCCTCCCTGCCCAGCCCCCGCTTGCTAATGGCGTATGCAGGCATCTGCGCTGCTTCTCCACTGGGAGTTACCGTTTGGTGGGTAATCTGTGGGTTTTAAAAAAATCTCCTTTCGAAGACAATGTGCTGGTTTTCTGGGAGCCTGATGTCCTCTGCCAGCATTCAGAAGTTATTTTGTGGACTTTAGTCTGCGTTCAAATGTTCTTTTGATGAATTTGTGGGGGAGAGAGTGGTCTCGCGGCACTGTCCTATTCCTCCACCATCTTGTTCCTTCCTCTTTATCCTTTTTTTAATTTAAGTATCCTTTATTGAAAGAAAAATACATAGAAACAATCACATATACTAAACCAAAGTCAAATAAATACTATTTGATAAGTGCTTATTATATAACAGGAAAAGACCTGGAGATACCTTTTTTAAAAAAGGAGAAACCGTTATATGCAAAATAGATAAATAGTTATTCATTCAATTGTATTTTTATTCTGTTGCTTAGAAGGGGAAATATGTGTCTGGCTCTGAGTGTATGGTTATCTGGGCTTCCCTTGTGGTTCAGCTGGTAAAGAATCCACCTGCAATGCGGGGGACCTGGGTCTGATCCCTGGGTTGGGAAGATCCCTTAGAGGAGGGAAAGGCTACCCACTCCAGTATTCTGGCCTGGAGAATTCCAGGACTGTATAGCCCATGGGGTCCCAAAGAGTCGGACATGACTGAGTGACTTTCACTATATGGTTATCTAGTGTTTCCCTCCTGGCTCAGTAGTAAAGAATCCACCAGACAATGCAAGAGATGCAGTTTTAATCCCTGAGTCAGGAAGATACCTTAGAGAAGGAAATGGAAACCCACTCAAGTATTCTTGCCTGGGAAATTTTATGCATAGAGAAACCTGGGGGGCTACAGTCCATGGAGTCACAAAAGAGTCAGACACAACTTTGTGACTAAAACAATAACAATATGGTTATTTAAAGTTCTGTATTCAAAGTTATAAACTTCTACAGATAAGAATATTCATTGGAAGGACTGATGCTGAAGCTGAAGCTCCAATATTTTATGCACCTGATGTGAAGAGCTGACTCATTGGAAAAGACCCTGATACTGGGAAAGACTGAAGGCAGGAGGAGAAGGAGGCAGCAGAGAATGAAACAGTTAGATGGCATCACCGACTCAATGGATGTGAATCTGAGCAAACTCTGGGAGACAGTGAAGGACAGAGCATCCTGGCATGCTGCAGTCCATGGGAACACAATGAGTGAGACACGACTTAGCAACTGAACAACTGAACAATGACAAGAAGGGCTTGATGACACTGTTTTATAACAGGTATTTTATAAATGTTCATGATCACGATTTACCAATTTAGTTTACAGTGAGAGTGAAAGTCACTCAGTTGTGTCTGACTCTTTGCAACCCCATGGATTATACAACGCATGGGATTCTCCAGGCCAGAATACTGGAGTGGGTAGCCTTTCCATTTTACAGGGGATCTTCCCAACCCAGGGATCGAACCCAGGTCTCCCACACTGCAGGTGGATTCTTTACAAGCAGAGCTACAAAGGAAGCTGAGTTTAATGTGTTTCCCTTTGTTTAGTCTTATCCAAGATGCATAAAAAAATCTTATCCTTTAATATTTATTTTTTTCTTGTGCATGGCTCTGCACTGATATATTTTATTTTATAACTGTTTTGAGATAATAATTAAAAGATAAAACACACAATTTCAATGAACAAAAGGTATGGTAGAAATTTCTTGTAGAAGAATTTCAGAAAAGAAGAACCAAGAATTGTCAAAATGTTCAAATTCAGTATTTGAGTAGTTCAGTTCAGTCGCTCAGTCGTGTCTGACTCTTTGCGACCTCATGAATCACAGCACGCCAGGCCTGCCTGTCCATCACCAATTCCGGAGTTCACTCAAACTCATGTCCATCGAGTCAGTGATGCCATCCAGCCATCTCATTCTCTGTCGTACCCTTCTCCTCCCGCCCCCAATCCCTCCCAGCATCAGAGTCTTTTCCAGTGAGTCAACTCATCGAATGAGGTGGCCAAAGTATTAGAGTTTCAGCTTTAGCATCACTCCTTCCAATGAACGCCCAGGATTGATTTCCTTTAGGATGGACTGGTTGGATCTCCTTGCAGTGCAAGGGACTCTCAAGAGTCTTCTCCAGCACCACAGTTCAAAAGCATCAATTCTTCGGCGATCAGCTTTCTTCAAAGTCCAGCTCTCACATCTATACATGACCACGGGAAAAACCATAGCCTTGACTAGACGGACCTTGTTTGGCAAAGTAATGTCTCTGCTTTTTAATATACTATCTAGGTTGGTCATAACTTTCCTTCCAAGGAGTAGGCATCTTTTAATTTCATGGTTGCAATCAGCATCTGCAGTGATTTTGGAGCCCCAAAAAATAAAGTCTGACACTGTTTCCACTGTTTTTCCATCTATTTCCCATGAAGTGATGGGACCAGATGCCATGATCTTTGTTTTCTGAATGTTGAGCTTTAAGCCAACCTTTTCACTCTACTCTTTCACTTTCATCAAGAGGCTTTTTAGTTCCTCTTCACTTTTTGCCGTATAGTAGTAATCAGGAAAATTCATAGTTATTGGTCAGGAAAATGCAAAGTAAAGCCAAGATTAGATTCCATTCCATACCCACAAAATTGGTAAAGGTAAAGATCTACAATATTAAGTGTTGGCAAACAAGGATGTGGAGTGAGAAAAACTATACACAAATGGTCAGAATATAACTTTGACCAACTACTTTAGATACAATTCACACTGCCCAATAAGAGGAAAGATACACATGCCTGTCTACACAGAAATTCCACTTCTAAGTCATATATAGGAATGTTGGCAGCATTGTTTAGAATCACACAAAAATTACATGTTTAATTTTTTTAAACACATAATTGTTTTCGACTATGGATCAGATATATAAACTTAGATATATTCATGCAATTAAATATCATCTAGCATTGGAAACAAAATAGTTACATATCTATATATCAACATGAATGGATCTCAAAAGCTCAAATTTAGTGAAAGAAAAAACAAATGTAAAAGACCACATACAGCATGATTCCATTTATTAAAGATCAAAACCAGACAAAATTTAGCAGTGTATCCCTTCAGAATATGTTTTGCAGCTATAAAAGTGAAAGCAGGAAATGATAAACACAAAGATAAAATGATGGTCATGACTGTAGGGGCCGCAGGGGCATGTACCATGGGAAAATGCACAATAATCCAGAGGCCCTTGGATTGTTCTTTTTTAAACTACTTAGTGGCCAACACATTTATTTTATCATTATTCTCCAAACTCTATCAGTTCAGTCACTCAGTTGTGTCCAACTCTTTGAAACCCCATGGACTACAGCACGCCAGGTTTCCCTGTCCATCACCAACTCCCAGAGCTTGCTCAAACTCATGTCCATCGAGTCAGTGATGCCATCCAACCATCTCATCCTCTGTCTTCTTCTCCTCCTGCCTTCAATCTTTCCCAGCATCAGGGTCTTTTTCAGTGAGTCAGTTCTTCACATCACGTGGCCAAAGTATTGGAGTTTCAGCTTCAACATCAGTCCTTTCAATGAACACCCAGGACTGATCTCCTTTAGGATGGACTTGGATCTCCTTGCAGTCCAAGGGACTCTCAAGAGTCTTCTCCAACACCGCAGTTCCAAAGCATCAATTCTTCAGTGCTCAGCTTTCTTTATGGTCCAACTCTCTCATCCATACATGACTACTGGAAAAACCATAGCCTTGACTAGATGGACATTTGTTGGCAAAGTAATGTCTATACTTTATAATATGCTGTCTAGGTTTGTCATAACTTTTCTTCCAAGGAGCAAGTGTCTTTTAATATCATGGCTGCAGTCACCATCTGCAGTGATTTTGGAGCCCAAGAAAATAAAGTCTGTCACTGTTTCCATTGTTTCCCCATCCATTTGCCATGAAATGGTGGGACCAGATGGCTTGATCTTAGTTTACCTAATGTTGAGTTTTAAGTCTGCTTTTTCACTCTCCTCTCACTTTCATCTAAAGGCTCTTTAGTTCCCATTGTTTATCATATATAGTTTAAAAATGTATGATATACATTTAAAATAGTTTTTAAAAAGGAATATAAGATATAAAACAACTCTGGATGGAGGCAAAGAAAACTATTAAGACCTTGCTAATATCATTGGGGTCAGAAGAGAGCCTCCACATTTTTTCTTCACTTTTATATCATTTGGGTTTTTTCTTTATTTTTCCCCCACAATCACATATTAGTTTTAGATTTAAAAATAAGAGTAATTAAGAACTCCCCTGATAGCTCAGTTGGTAAAGAATCCACATGCAGTGCAGGAGTCCCTGGTTCTATTCCTGGGTCAGAAAGATCCACTGGAGAAGGGATCGGGTACCCACTCCAGTATTATTAGGCTTCCCTTGTGGCTCAACAGGTAAAGAATCCACCTGCAATGTGGGAGACCTGGGTTTGATCCCAGGATTGGGAAGATCCCCTGGAGATGGGAAGGGCTACCCACTTCAGTATTCTGGTCTAGAGAATTCCATGGACTGTATAGTCCATGGGGTCGCAGAATGGACTCAACTGAGCGACTTTCACTTTCACTTTCAGTGTTTCAGTAGAAATCTTTATCTATGCTTAGGATAAATTCTTTAGTGTTTCAAGATAGAGTAAGTAAAACAAAACAAAACCAAATGTCCTTAGGTGAGTGAATGAATAAGCAAACAGTGGTGCATCTGTAGGGAACACTGCTCAGCAATGAAAAGGAATTGAAAGATGCTGATACATGCAACAACTCAAGGGCATCATTTCAAATAAAAGAAACCAATCTTAAAAAGTTACAAACTACATGAATCCATTTTTATAACATTTTTAAAAATACAAAACTATGGTGAGCTACCCTGGAGAACACAGCACTGGTTATTGCCAGAGGAAAAGAGTGGGAGAAGTGAAGGTATTTTTTTGTTTCTTTGTTTTTGTTGCAGCACTTGGGATCTTAGTTTCCCAACCAGGGAACGACGACGTAGCCGCTGCACTGGGAGTCTGGAGTCTTAACCACAAGACCACCAGGGAAGTCCCTGGGAGGGAGACTTGAAGGAAGGTGGTACTATTCTTTAAGAAGATTATTGTGGTGATTTTCTAATATACGTGTGAAAAATCATTGGTCTATATATCACTGGACATACACCACACACACACATGTTTACTATATAATTAGAAGAAAGGGAGGGAAATAGAGACAGAGAGGGGGATTGAGGGGGGAAATCTACTCTTAAATGCAATCCAGAAAAGACAAAAACTCTAAATCAAAAAGATATGTACACCCTAATGTTCATAGCAACACAGCTTACAATAACCAAGATGTAGAAGCAACTTCAATATCTATCAACAAATGAATGGATAAAAAGATGCAATATATATGTTATAGATTATTCAGTTCAGTTCAGTTCAGTTCAGTCGCTCAGTCGTGTCCGACTCTCCGCGACCCCATGAATCACAGCACGCCAGGCCTCCCTGTCCATCACCAACTCCCGGAGTTCACTCAAACTCATATCCACAGAGTCGGTGATGCCATCCAGCCATCTCATTCTCGGTCGTCCCCTTCTCCTCCCGCCCCAACCTTTCCCAGCATCAGAGTCTTTTCCAGTGAGTCAACTCGTCGCAAGAGGTGGCCAAAGTATTGCAGTTTCAGCTTTAGCATCAGTCCCTCCAATGAACATCCAGGATTGATCTCCTTTAGAATAGACTGGTTGGATCTCCTTGCAGTATAAGGGACTCTCAAGAGTCTTCTCCAACACCACAGTTCAAAAGCATCGATTATTACTCAGCCATAAAATTATTGAAATAATGCCATTTGCAGCAGCATGGATAGACCTCGAGAAGCTCCATCTAAGTGAAAGAAGTCAAACAGAGAAAGTCAAATATCACATGATATCACCTATATGTGCAATCTAAAAAATGTAAACTTATTTATAAAACAGAAACAGACTAATAGACATAGAAAACAAACTTAAGGTTACCAAAGGGGAAACCAGGCATGGGGATAAATTAAGAGCTTGGGATTAAAAAATGCACACTTACATACACATAAATATACAAACATAAAACAGATAAACAACAAGGACTTACTGTATGGCCCGTGTGCACGAGTGCTCAGCTGCGTACACAGAAAGCCCACACACTGTAGCCTGCCAGTCTTCTCTGTCCATGCGGTTTTCCTGGCAAGAATATTGGAGTGGATTGTCATTTCCTCCTCCAGGGGATCTTCCCAACCCAGAGACTGAACTCGCATCTCCTGTGTCTCCTGCACTGCAGGTAAATTCTTTACTGCTGAGCCACCGAGGAAGCCCTTCATTAATAATAGTGTGCTGATTTTAATTTCTTAGTCTTGACAGACGAACCACACTAACATAAGATGCTAACGTTTGTAGAAACTGGGTCGATGCTATAGAGAAACTCTGTGTTGCCTTTGTAACTTCCGAAAAGCACCCCTCCCCTCCCATTATTTAGTTTTTAAAAATCCAATGAAAGTGTAGGTGATATAATTTTTATTTTAAAAAATGGAGGGAGGAAGGAACAGATCTGTGTATTTGTTTGCATAGACCATAAGTATCTCTAGAGAAAAAAAAAGCACACAAGAAACAACATTGGTTGTTTCTACAATTGGGGAAGTGGGTCTTTAGAGGACAGAGTCTGAGAGATTTTTAATTATGTACATTTTTATATTTTCAGTTTTGAATCATGTGAAAGTGTTCACTATTTAAAAACAAAATTAAAGAAAAATTCCAAGGTGTTGAATGGGTTGGCCAAAGGCTGTGTGTCTTTTACTCTTTGATACCCACAGTCAGATGCCTGCGGGATAATTTTCTCCTGAATTGATAAGAAAATGGCCCCAGGTTCATTTTTGCTAGTTGCCTTAGTTCACAGTAACAGTCATGTAATTCATTATTAATCTTCAGTTGTTTCAGTGCTTCAGTGCTTCTAGCAGCGTCTAATCTCAGAAATCTGAACCATACCCAGCTCAGAGCAGCTCTGTCAGGGCACTCAGGTTGCAGAAATAAAATTCTCCTGGGAGGGAGTTATGATTTGAGGACACCAATGAGACTACTGCTTCATAGGATAAAGATCATCCGCCCCTGTAGATGGCATTTGTCATTGACTAGCAACACCCACAGAGAATCACTCACCCTCTGCTGTGTTTCTGTGAACACAATGAACCCTACCTGCAGAAGCTCCGAAGGGGAAGAAGTCAGTGGACGCACCTGGCCTTGCAATCAGCAGTCCTTCCTGCAGGGGATGGGAAGGCACCTGCGTGCGTGCCAAGTCACTTCAGTCGTGTTCAACTCCTTGCGACCCTGTGGACAGTAGTGCTCCAGGCTTCTCTGTCCATGGGATTCTCCAGGCAAGAACACTGGAGTGGGTCGTCACGCCCTCCCCCGGGAGATTTTCCCAACCCAGGGATCGAATCTGTGTCTCTTATGTCTCCTTCATTGGCAGGCGGGTTCTTTCCTACTGTGCCACCTGGGAAGCCCCTTCTCAGTCAGTGGGAAAACCATTTAGTAAATTTCCTGTGTCTGTGATACCAATTCATATTCACACACATGTTAGAGAAAGGAGAGAAAAAAGGCTTGCGGTTATCTTCTCAAGTGGTTTTATTATTCGGTTTCTAAATCTTCACTTTTGACAGAGCCATTGGTAAGTTTCAAGTGCCAGTTCAGTTCAGTTCAGTTCAGTTGCTCAGTCGTGTCCGACTCTTTGCGACCCCATGAATCACAGCACGCCAGGCCTCCCTGTCCATCACCAACTCCCGGAGTTCACTCAAACTCATGAACTCTGGACGGAGGTTCTTGACATTGTACAGGAGACAGGGACCAAGACCATCCCCATGGAAAAGAAATGCAAAAAAGCAAAATGGCTGTCTGAGGAGGCCTTGCAAATAGCTGTGAAAAGAAGAGAAGCAAAGAGCAAAGGAGAAAAGGAAAGATATAAGCATCTGAATGCAGAGTTCCAAAGAATAGCAAGGAGAGATAAGAAAGCCTTCCTCAGCGATCAATGCAAAGAAATAGAGGAAAACAACAGAGTAGGAAAAACAAGAGATCTCTTCATGAAAATTAGAGATTCCAAGGGAACTTTTCATGCAAAGATGGGCTCGATAAAGGACAGAAGTGGTATGCACCTAACAGAAGCAGAAGATATTAAGAAGAGGTGGCAAGAATACACAGAAGAACTGTACAAAAAAGATCTTCACGACCAAGATAATCACGATAACATGATCACTGACCTAGAACCAGACATCTTGGAATGTGAAGTCAAATGGGCCTTAAAAAGCATCACTAGGAACAAAGCTAGTGGAGGTGATAGAATTCCAGTTGAGCTACTTCAGATCTTGAAAGATGATGCTGTGAAAGTGCTGCACTCAATATGCCAGCAGATTTGGAAAACTCAGCAGTGGCCACAGGACTGGAAAAGGTCAGTCTTCATTCCAATCCCAAAGAAAGGCAATGCCAAAGAATGCTCAAACTACCACACAATTGCACTCATCTCACACGCTAGTAAAGTCATGCTCAAAATTCTTCAAGCCAGGCTTCAGCAATATGTGAACTGTGAACTCCCAGATGTTCAAGCAGGTTTTAGAAAAGGCAGAGGCACCAGAGATCAAATTGCCAACATCTGCTGGATCATGGAGAAAGCAAGAGAGTTCCAGAAAAATCAAGTGCCAGAAATGTGAGTAAATAGCCTTTATAGTGAAAGTGAAATTTGCTCAGTTGTGTCCAACTCTTTGTGAACCCATGGACTGTATAGTCCATGGAATTCTTTAGTCTGGAATACTGGAGTAGGTAGCCTTTCCCTTCTCCAGGGGATCTTCCCAACCTAGGGACTGAACCCAGGTCTCCCACATTGCAGACAAATTCTTTACCAGCTGAGTCACAAGGGAAACCCTTATATAACTTTTTACTTATCTCCAAAAATGGAATATAAATGAGACAATACTTTGCTGTTTATAAAGCAACCCAGACTTTGGTACTTCTATTGAGAATTGATTGTATACCCCCTGGGGTTTTTATTCAAAGGGACCAGGGAACCATTCCTTCTGTTCTAATAATATGTGTTTTTATGTTTTTTACCCTGCAGGCTGGCTGCCCATGGCTTCACTGATTGTACATTGGCAAAATTCCAGGAAGAGTCCTTCATAAAGACTAGGATATGAATAACACCTCCTAGAGTTGTGGGAAATGCCAGTCCTGCTACCTGTGTGCATTGCTTGAGAACAGACAGTGAAAGGATTATGAGAGATTGCCGCCGCAGATGTCATGTTTCCTTTTCTATTGACGACATGAATGGATGTTGCCTCCTAATACATCAAACTCTTCCAAAGGCAAAAGCTGTCAGTGTTCATTATCAGACGCAAATAGCAAGGCACAGTGTGATTCAATGTATACTTTTTAAAACTTTGATTTCTTTCAAAGATTATATATATGTATATTTCAAAAGCAGTTTCTCAGTCTGCTTTCAGGATTCCTATGCAGGAGATACAAAACAACTATTTCACTTGTTAATTCACCATCACTGAAAAAAGAGAATTAGCTAGGTTGCCACCAAAGGTTTTCAGTGATTGTGACAAAACACACTTTGACTGAATCATCCAGGACACAAGCAATCCTATGCAGTTGTTGTTGTTCAGTTGCTAAGTTGAGTCTGACTCTTTGCGACCCCATGGACTGCAGCATGCCAGGCTTCCCTGTCCTTCACTATCTCCCAGAGTTTGCTCAGACTCATGTTTATTGAGTCAATGATGCCATCCAACTATCTCATTCTCTGCTGCCCCTTCTTCTCCTGCCCTCAATCTTTCCCAGCACTGGGGGCTTTTCCCATGTAGCAGAGGAATAGATGTAACCAATGGTGAATGTAGAAGGTGGGATGCAACTTGCTGATGGGACCAGCATCTCTTTGGGTTGTACTTGAAGGAGTGTTTATATAAGGAGGAGCTTTTTAAAGGATATACAACATTTAAAGGGATACAGAGAGAAGAGAGAAGCAGAACACATGTAGAGAGAATAGAGGATCTTTTTAGAGAAAGTCCAGAACACAGTTTAACTAGCAAAATCTTCAGGGGTCACCAGACCACCTGTGAAAGTATGAACTTAACCTAAATCCAAAGAGGGACTTTGAAAGGAAAAAAAAGGACCCTGTGTTCTTTGTCACAAGCAACAGAGACAGGTTCTAGCTAACTTGGGCTAAAAAGTAATGAATAAAAGACTACTGGGCAAGGAGGGAGGCTGTAAGACCAGGCTTGGAAGATAGGCAGAAAGCCTGGACATCAGAGCAGAGTCAAGGGAACATACAAGAGGGAGCCTTGCTAGAATAATATTACCAACACCACTGACCTGGACATTAAGGGCTTCAGGTGGAAGGATCCAATTGGCTAATCTGGATGCTGTGCCCATATTCTGGTTGCCAGGTGACAGCCCAATAGAGAAACTGGCTCCTTTTGTTTGGATAACTTTAGGGAAAGGCAAGGCTCTCTTTCAGGGTGAGGAATTCTCCTGAGTAGGAGAGTTGTTGGTGGTTAGAGAGCCAAAACAAACACGGTCAGTAAGCAGACTAATGCCCATAAAGACTTCATTACTTTGTAGAAGATTAGGAGACATGGGCATGGAGGGTAGGAAAGAGTTAAAGGAAGTGAAATAGAAAGGAGAAATACGAAAAACCTAGACCAGAGGAAAGAATTGGGATAATGACTCTTAAAGATAGTATAAGCTGCTTAAAACAGGTAAAATCGAACATTAACCAAACGATGGCTTATCTTGGACTCTACCCAGGTACCCAAAAGCCGAGTCTAGAATAGGGCTTGCAGGATTTAGTTCATTTGAAGAACAGACTAGAGAAGTAGATTGGTGACCTGGGAAGAGTAAAAGAGAGAAGGAGGAAAACAGGTATAGACTTGATGGGTCTTTGCTGTGGGCAGCTAGGCTCACTCCCACATACACCTTCTGAGGAGTTATGTAGAACCGGTCATCTGAGCAGTCATCTGCCTGCTCCAGTCTCCCATTGGCCAAGACCACCCTATGGACACTAACTCCTTGCATTTATGAATTCTGGAAGCTTCCTGTTAGAATCCCATAATGCAGAGGGCAGAAAGCAAAACAAATAGGGTAGAGCTGAAGTAGGATTCTGCAATAAGAATATTTTATGGCAGCAGAAAGCAATCCAGAAAAGTAGCAGTGATCATATGGTTAAGCTGTTTCTCTGCTGGCTGCTTTTTAAAGGCAGAACCCACGCAATCACTGTAATAGAGAGGGGAATAAAAGATCTTGGCTTCTAGAACTTTCTAAGATGGACTGTGACCCCTCCAGTCATTATGGGCACCAGATACATTTTTAGATAAGATAATCCCATTCTGACTTCACAAAATCAGACATGGGAAGACATAAAGCCAAGATAGTCCATCTCTAGGGAAGGAGACTATGGAATCTATGTGTGGAGCCTCGTTTGGAGGCTAGGGCTGTTTTTTTTGTGAGCAAACCTCAGCTGCAAGCATATTTGCAAATGGTTCTGGCAGTGCAGACACTGTACATGTAGGTAGAACATTAAAGAAAGAGATCATTAGCAAATCCATTAAGGAGAGTGTGTAGAAAGGATTAGAGATGGAGGTGGATGATACAGGAGATGTGGTTCCTTTAATGCAGAGAGAGGAGGGCTTCAAAAATCAGTCAAATAGCAGGGGCATCTGGCTTCTTGAAAGCCTGGAACCATCTGGTCTCTGTGAAATCCTTTCCTCTGTCCACTCAATGCCATCAGGCACATGCAGCCCCTACCACTGCAAGCGTGGCCTTCTGCTGTCCTTCATTAATAGACACTCAGATGAGAAAGGTGGAACACGGTGGATGATTCAGCAACTCCAAGGACCCAGCAGGATCTGACAGTTGACTAGCTTTTGAGAGAGGGTTTGCCCCTTCTTTGTACTGTTTATTCTCTCTAAATAATCCTAAACCTAAAAAACCCTTCTCTCTAAAATATTGGTAGGAATCTTTCCAGACTACACTGTAGGACTGTCTAAATAACCTGCATAATGCTGGTCTCAAAGCTAGTCTTTCCCAATGACTTGGATTACTATCGCGGACATTTTCCTTACTTGGTGAATTCTCCACAAGTCTCTGCAAACTGAAAAATCTTACCAACCAGATCCCCAGACAAAGCTCAAAAATGTAAGTTTTCAGAGGGAATGCCCAGTAGTGAACCACCAATGGGATCCTTGTTGCACAGAGAGCACTTCGTCCTCTGAATACACTCACTTTACATGAGCCTTACTTTTCATGACCCAGAGGGAGGATAGAGGGAGGAGGGAGGTGGGAGGGGGGTTCAGGAAGGGGAACTCATGTACACCCAGGGCGGATTCATGTCAATGTATGGCAAAACCAACCAATATAATATTGTAAAATAATTCAGTTCAGTTCAGTCGCTCAGTCGTGTCCGACTCTCCGCGACCCCATGAATCACAGCACGCCAGGCCTCCCTGTCCATCACCAACTCCCGGAGTTCACTCAAACTCATATCCACAGAGTCGGTGATGCCATCCAGCCATCTCATTCTCTGTCATCCCCTTCTCCTCCCACCCCCAACCTTTCCCAGCATCAGAGTCTTTTCCAGTGAGTCAACTCTTCGCATGAGGTGGCCAAAGTATTGCAGTTTCAGCTTTAGCATCAGTCCTTCCAATGAACACCCAGGATTGATCTCCTTTAGAATGGACTGGTTGGATCTCCTTGCAGTACAAGGTACTCTCAAGAGTCTTCTCCAACACCACAGTTCAAAAGCATCAATTCTTCAGCGATCAGCTTTCTTCACAGTCCAACTCTCACATCCTCCAATAAAAAAAAAAAAGAAAAAGACAATACTTTTTATTTTGTATTGGATTATAGCTGATTAATAAACAATTGCGGTAGTTTCAGGTGAACAATGAAGGGACTCAGCCATACATATACAAGTATTCATTCTCCCCCAAACTACTCTCCCACCCAATATAAGCCTTATTTTTTAAATAAGGAGAGGAGGGGAAATGTGTTTAGGATTTAAATGATAATGCAATGATTCCTCTAAGCATGAACTGAATGGCAAAAAACAGGTATATAGCCTCTGAGCTAATGTACCTGAGTGCTCTGTTGCTACAAAGGAGCAGGGGAAGGGGAAAAGGAGGGATAGGAAGGAGAAAGAATGTATCTGAAAGAAACATAACTGAACAAGCTTCCCTTTCCTCTGCTGCTGCTGCTGCTGCTAAGTCACTTCAGTCGTGTCTGACTCTGTGTGACCCCATAGACGGAAGCCCACCAGGCTCCCCCGTCCCTGGGATTCTCCAGGCAAGAACACTGGAGTGGGTTGCCATTTCCTTTTCCAATGTGTGAAAGTGAAAAGTGAAAGTGAAGTTGCTCAGTCGTGTCCGACCCTTAGCGACCCCATGGACTGCAGCCTACCAGGCTCCTCCATCCATGGGATTTTCCAGGCAAGAGTACTGGAGTGGCTTGCCATTCCCTTTCCTCTGCTGCTGTTGCTGCTAAGTCACTTCAGTCATGTCCGACTCTGTGTGACCCCATAGATGGAAGCCCACCAGGCTCCCCCGTCCCTGGGATTCTCCAGGCAAGAACACTAGAGTGGGTTGCCATTTCCTTCTCCAATGTGTGAAAGTGAAGTTGCTCAGTTGTGTCCGACCCTTAGCGACCCCACGGACTGCAGCCTACCAGGCTCCTCTGTCCATGGGATTCTCCAGGTGAGAGTACTTTGCTCAAAAGAATAGAGTTCATGAAGGGTAACCTTATTCCTCCACAAACCAAAATGCAATTGTTTCTTCAAGACTGTTCAGATCTCAGAACAGCATGCTCTTCAATGACACTTTGCTAAAAGAGCCTTTTGGTGGGAAGTAGACCTACTGACTGGCAGCATACATTATTCACCAGGTCTGGTAAGAGCCCAATCATCCATTCTGTTGTTAATAACCTGCAAGTTGTTGCTTTGGACATGAACATTTAACATCAGCAAGAAGGGAGTAAAAGGAAGGAGGAGGGCACAAAGCTTGAAATAACAGGGCCGAAACAGGGCAGCAACGGAGAGGCAAACAGAGACAGCAGACTTGTGGACGCAGTGGGGAAGGAAGGGCGGGATGAATTGAGGGAGTAGCATGAAAACGCACTCATTAACATGCACAAAATCAGATGGAAATTTGCTGTTTGATACAGGGAGCTCAAACCCAGTGCTCTGTGACATCCTAGAGGGCTGGGATTGGGTGGGAGGTGGGAAGGAGATTCAAGGGGGAAGGTGAAAGTCACTCAGTCGTATCCGACTCTTCGTGACCCATGGACTATACAGTCCATGGAATTCTCGAGGACAGAATACTGGAGTGGGTAGTCCTTCCCTTCTCTGGCGGATCTCCCCAACCCAGGGATCAAACCCAGGTCTCCTGCTTTGAAGGTGGATCCTTTACAAGCTGAGCCACAAAGGAAGCCCAAGAATACTGGAGTGGGTAGCCTAGCCCTTCTCCAGGGGATCTTCCTGACCCAGGAATCGAACTGGGTTCTCCTGCGTTGCAGGCAGATTCTTTACCAACTGAGCGATCAGGTAAGTGGGAGGAGACATACATACATATGCCTATGGCTGATTCATGTTGAGGTATGACAGAAGCCAACACAGTATGATAAAGCCATTATCCTCCAAGTAAAAATAAATAAATCACAAAAATTAAAAGCAGAAACAGTTTGGAACTTACCATGGTAGCTGGAAGCTGCTGCTACAAAGGCAGCTTCTCAAACTAAAGCTCAAGGCAGGTTAAGTGAGTGGTATCCTTGAACGACTGAAGAGAGAGTAGGTCATCCCTGTGATAGAAAATGACGAGTATATCTGTAGTGATGCTTCCTGGGGAAAAGGTACAAAGACCACCCTAGTCTCCATCTCTCTCTCTCTCTCTTTGCTCCTTTATCCCTCTAGCATCCCTGGAGCTTCTCAAGAGCAGACTGTCTTTCCTTTGGAGTTTCCCCATAACCTCCAGCATCTTATTCATGGTGTTCAATAGAATGCAGAAAGGGACCACCTGGTTTTGCTTCAGAGTCATTGCTGGCCAGTCTATCTCAGAAAAGGTGCTCCTGAGTCTCAGTTTCCAGTTCCAGTCCAGGGGATAGATAATGCTGACCTCTCAAGATGAGCATGAGGATGAATGTGAAGAAGTAGGCAAAGCTTTTGATATCATGCTCAGCATACATTTGGTTCTTAATAAATGTTAGCATGCCCTGGTGGCTCAGCAGTAAAGAATCTGCCTGCAATCCAGGAGACCTGGGTTTGACCCCTGGGTTGGGAATAACCCCTGGAGAAGGAAAAGGCAACCCACTCCAGTATTCTTGCCTGGGAAATCCCACAGACAGAGGATCCTAGCGGGTCTACAGTCCATTGGGTCACAAAAGAGTCAGACAGAACTTAACAACAACAGCAATCTTTGCCCTTTCCCCTCATCTGCAAGTACACCTGTCTTAGAGGCTGAAGGTGATGGTTGCGCTAAATCACTCAGTCACGTCCGACTCTTTGTGACACTATGCACTTTACCTAGCCAGGCTCCTCTGTCCATGGGATTTCCCAGCAAGAATACTGGAGTGGGTTGCCATGCCCTCTTCCAGGGGATCTTTCTGACTCAGTGATCAAACCAGGGTCTCTTATGTCCCCTGCAATGGCAGGTGGGTTCTTTATCACTAGCACCACCCGGGAAGCCCAGTGAAGGAGGAGATGATGTTTCAGAGAGCAGCACAGGGTTTTGTCTATGTTGAGTAAGTTTTTTTTTAAAAAAAGATAGTCTGGATCTTTGTTAGGAATAAAGTTTTCTATATTTATTTCTCTAAAAATGGAAAAAGCCCATGACTGGAAATATGAAATTAACATGTGGCACACAAAGTCCTGGGGAAAAAACAAAGAGGTGAGCGGCATTTCCTGGGCATCACCCACCTGCATACAGCTTTAAGGGATTCACTCATGCTTCCCTGGAAGGTGGCTCCTGCCTGCAGGTTATGGGACCTCAAGCTCTTCACAGTGTCTCCTCTTTATTTTCTGGAGGCCCTTGGATCACTCCACATGTACTCACAAATCACGTGTTCATCTGCCCCAGGCTTCTTGCTGATGGCACTTCCTGAAAATTCAGGGTCTCTCTTGAGAAACTGACTTTCAACATAAATGTTCCATCCCTGTCGACCTCCTAAAGTCATCAACTCAGATAGTGATTCTCTTCCCTTGTTTTTTGCCAGATGGGAGATAAAAGGTTTCCAAGAAGGAGGAATATTTTCTTCCCAACTCTTGTCTCTTGGATGTTGAACAGGGCTGCTCGTGCTCCGAGTCTCAGAGGGACCCTCAGGAAAAGTGTTTTACCTTAGTCTCCTGTCCTCCTCACCTCCCTCCAAAGAACAAGCTCAATCCAAGGAGGCCTTCCTGAAAACAGTGAGTATACAGGCTCCCCACCGCCCAGCACGGCCCTGCCGCCCATCTTTGTCCTCAAGCACCTATGAATGAAGCCCCTCTAAGGGCCCCCTCTTTCCACCTTATGCAAAGAAATCCAAATGCACGCAGAGAGTGCCTGCAGCTTAACAGTGTGGCAACGCACAACTGTCTGAGCACTCTTCCGCTGCAACTGCAAGACACACACACACACAGTGCAATTGAAACCCACAAGTTAAAAACTGATTTGCATTCACAGGGAGATTCCTCCTGTTACTCCTTTTCACCTTCTTTTGCTCTTAAAAAGTAACTCAAATGCAGAGTCTCTCTCCTCCTATGCAATGAAGTCTGAAGCCATTTTACATAAGGCAAAGTTAACTCTATAGAATCTAATTTAGTTTCAAAGCAAGAGCTGCTGCTGCTGCTGCTAAGTTGCTTCAGTTGTGTCCGACTCAGTGCGATCCCTTAGATGGCAGCCGACCAGGCTCCTCTGTCCATGTGATTTTCTAGGCAAGGGTACTGGAGTGGCTTGCCATTGCCTTCTCCGAAAGCAAGAGCTACTTAACTCTTTTTCCTTATTGTTGGCTTCCCAGATGCTTCCCATGTGTGGATAGGGAAGCATCCACATGCTTCCTTTGAAATGATTCCATCCAGTGTCTTGAATTCAGGGAGTAGTTGTGACATGTCTAATGGGAACAGTCCGGATTTGCAGTGTAGACAGTCAATCTGCTCCTTTCAATCTACCTTTCTTTTTTCCCAGCTAAACCAAGTAAAAGCAGACTTAGTGCCCTTTTGATTCAAAATACTTTCATATCGTGGACCTAGCAACCAAACTTAATTGGAGCTGATCGGCCCCCTGTGGAGATAAAACCAAAGGAAATTCAGAAAGCAAAAAAATCATAGGATTTATATTCATTTGCTTAATCACCACTCCTAGCTCCTTGATGCATGAAAGTAATAGACACCTCATTGTATTCCTGTTTCTACTGATATTCACAGCTTTATCTCACTCTTCACCCGCATCACATTTCGGCCACAGTTTCTTCCCTGGTGGTACCTGCCTTATTAGAAGGTCTCTCCCTGGTCCCCACAAAGGTTGCATCAGATCATTTAAATGAAGAAAGCCCCATGAAATGAAATTAGGGGCTGTGTTCTGTACATTTGTTTCCCCCCAAACAGGTCACATTTTTTCTTTATGACACCTTCAGTCTCAGTGATTGGAGGATAAATATTTCTTTTTTTAAAAAAGGAGGAGTCTTAATAGGCCTTTTAGAGGGCAAAACTGCCTCTGGGAAGCTTCTACAATAAAAATAATAGAATAACAGAGATCTACGATGAGAAAGATAAATGTGCTTACTTGGCCCTCTGTCTGAAGCAAAATGCTATCTAATTCCTTCAGACTCTCAAATGTTGGAGCCCGTGTCCTTGCTTTTCATAAATGATTTCTCAATTAACTAGTGAACATATATTGAAAAATAATATTTTTATTGTGGTAAAATATACATCACGTAAAATTTATTTTCACTCTCCTCTTTCACTTTCATCAAGAGGCTTTTGAGTTCCTCTTCACTTTCTGCCATAAGGGTAGTGTCATCTGCATATCTGAGGTTATTGATATTTCTCCCAGCAATCTTGATTCCAGCTTGTGCTTCTTCCAGCCCAGCGTTCCTCATGATGTACTCTGAATATAAGTTAAATAGGTTGGCTTGAAGCTCAACATTCAGAAAACAAAGATCATGGCATCTGGTCCCATCACTTCATGGGAAATAGATGGAAAAACAGTGGAAACAGTGTCAGACTTTGTTTTTTTGGGCTCCAAAATCACTGAAGATGCTGATTGCAGCCATGAAATTAAAAGACGCTTGCTCCTTGGAAGGAAAGTTATGACCAACCTTGATAGTATATTAAAAAGCAGAGACATTACTTTGCCAACCAAGGTCCGTCTAGTCAAGGCAATGGTTTTTCCCGTGGTCATGTATGGATGTGAGAGTTGGACTGTGAAGAAAGCTGATCGCCAAAGAATCGGTGCTTTTGAACTGTGGTGTTGGAGAAGACTCTTGAGAGTCCCTTATACTGAAAGGAGATCCAACCAGTCCATTCTAAAGGAGATCAATCCTGGATGTTCATTGGAGGGACTGATGCTAAAGCTGAAACTGCAATACTTTGGCCACCTCATGCGACGAGTTGACTCACTGGAAAAGACTCTGATGCTGGGAAAGGTTGGGGGCGGGAGGAGAAGGGGACGACAGAGAATGAGATGGCTGGATGGCATCACCGACTCTGTGGACATGAGTTTGAGTGTACTCCGGGAGTTGGTGATGGACAGGGAGGCCTGGCGCGCTGTGATTCATGGGGTCGCGGAGAGTCAGACACGACTGAGCGACTGAACTGAACTGAAAATTTATTTTAACCATTTTGATTGTACAATTGAACAGCATCAAGTACCCTCACACTGTGTTGCAAAATATCAACTCCAGACATTTTTTATCTTCCAAAATTAAGACTTTGAACCCATTAAACAACTTCTTGCTTCTCCCCTCCCTTGACCCTTGCAGCCACCATTATATTTTCTATCTCTATAAATGTGACTATTCTAGATACTGCATTTAAGTGGAATTATACAGTATTTGTCTTTTTGCATGTCTGTCTTAATTGAAACATTACAGTTTTTAACTTGAGGGCAATAAAGGTAGAAGGAGATAGTTGACATTTTTAAAGATACAGGTTTAAATTCCACCTCTGCCACTTAATCCCTCTGTATTCTCAGGGAAATCCCTCTAAACATGTTTCTTTATCAGCCCCCCAAAATACTATTAATAATACTGGGTTGTACGACTGTCAGGAAGACCTGTATGTCCACAGGATGGTATAGGAAATAGAGTGAATACTCAATAGATGTTATTTGTTATTCCTGCTACTAAACATAAGAAATCTGAGATAAATCTGGATGTCTACCTTTCAAGTGTTAAACTAGCAATTCTGTGCTTATCAGACACACATTGAAGTCGACATTCTTTAAAATGAGAATGAATATCTTCCCCAAAAGTTTATTGTGGCAATAAAATTAAATTAACTATGAGAGCTCAATGTATACAATTTAATAACAGCTGGTCCAATCTCAATGGGACGGATTCCAGAATGGTATTGCATGGTCTGTGATCTATATGATGAAAGTTATATAGTTGTTAGCATCCCCAAGACAAGAGAGAAGAAAAGATGATGCAACATTTGTAGCTTAAAAAGAGAGAGGAGAAGGAAATGGCAACCCACTCCAATATTCTTGCCTGGAGAATCCCATGGACGGAGGAGCCTGGTGGGCTACAGTCCATGGGGTCGCAAAGAATCGGACACAACTGAGCGACTTCACTTCACTTCACTTCTATGGACTCATAAAAAGTCCTGTATTTTCTGCAACAAAAGTACTGTTGATTACAAAAACATGTTTGATAGAATATTGTCATTTTATCATTGGAGTAAAAGCTAAAGGTCATCTATACCAATATTATTATCTCACACAACTGGTAACAGCTCTTGCTATATGTCCGTAATTCCTTTTTCACCAATACATTGCCATTAAAAAGTATATGTATGTATATATATATACAACCCTGAAAAGTAATCCTTGTTCTTGCCTTCCAGCCAATGTAATGACACTTTCTCTCAATATTGTTGTTTTTGTTGTCTCTAAGTTCTGTTCTACTTTTTGTGACTCCATGGACACCAGGTTTCTCTGTCTTCCACTATCTCCCGGAGTTTTCTCAAATTCATATCTATTGAGCTGGTGATGCTATTGAACCATCTCATCCTATGCCATCCCCTTCTTCTTTTACTTTCAATCTTTCCCAGGATCAAGGTCTTTTCCAGTGAGTGAGCTCTTTGCATCAGGTGACCAAAGTATTGGAGCTTCAGCTTCAGCATCAATCCTTCCATTGAATATTCAGGATTGATTTCCTTTAGGATTGATTGGTTTGATCTCCTTACTGTCCAAGGGACTCTCAAGAGTCTTCTCCAGCACCACAATTCAAAAGTATCATTTCTTCGGTGCTCAGCCTTCTTTATGATCCAACTCTCACATCTGAACATGACCACTGGAAAAACCATAGCTTTGACTTTTCAGATCTCTTGAGATATTATACCATTATTGAGCTCCAGTCTGCTTCTACCATATCTGAAAGGGCTCAGTCTCTAAGACTGTAGGGTGAATTGTACAGTTAGCAGAACATTCCAACTCAGGAAATAAAAAGATTCTGAACCTGTTATATTTAAAAGTTTAAAATAAATTGACCCATAAAATCACAGAAAATATACAGAAAACAAAGATGCATATCTAATTCAGATCTTAAGAGAGAAATTTAGAAATTCGGCAGTGTGGTAGGGTGAATGCTGCTGCTAAGTCACTTCAGTCGTGTCCGACTCTGTGTGACCCCATAGATGGAAGCCCACCAGGCTCCCCCGTCCCTGGGATTCTCCAGGCAAGAACACTGGAGTGGGTTGCCATTTCCTTCTCCAATGTGTGAAAGTGAAAAGTGAAAGTGAAGTCGCTCAGTCATGTCCGACCCTTAGCGACCCCACGGACTGCAGCCTACCAGGCTCCTCCATCCATGGGATTTTCTAGGCAACAGTACTGGAGTGGCTTGCCAGTGCCTTCTCCGTCAATATTTCTAGATAATGCCAAATTTTTTCTTAAGAACTATACCAATTTACTCACCCAACAACAAAATATTAAATAAAACCAGTTCTCTATCTCCAACCCTCACCAACACCTGGTGCTGTCAGAATTTAAAATGTTTTAGTTTTCCTTGAAAGTGAAAGTCACTCAATCACTGTCTGACTCTTTGCGATCCCATGGACTATATATGCAGTCTGTGAAATTCTCCAGGACAGAACACTGGCGTGGCAAGCCTTTCCCTTTTCCAGGGGATCTTCCCAACCCAGGTCTCCTGCATGGCAGGCGTATTCTTTACCAGCTGAGTCACAAGGGAAGCCCATGAATACTGGAGTGCGTAGCCTATCCATTCTCCAGCGGATCTTCCCAAACCAGGAATCGAACCAGGGTTTTCTGCATTGCAGGTGGATTGAATAATGGCCCTCAAAGATATCAGGTTCTACTTTCTGAAACATGTCAGTGTTACTTTGTTTGGGAAAAAGATCTCTACAGATGTGACTGAGTTTAAGGATCTAGAGATGGGGAGATTATCCTAGAATATGTGGGTGGGTCCTAAATGCAATCACATGTGTGCTTATAAAAGGAAAGCAATGAGAGATCATGCACAGAGAAGGTGGCAGTGGGTGAAGGAACAAAGATTTGAAGATGTTGGTCTTGAGAATCACAGTGATGCAGCTGCAAGCCAAGGAATGCTGGCAGCCACCAAAATCTGGGAAAGTGAAAACAGGGATGATCTCCTTGTGTTTCTGATGGATGGAAGCCCTGCTGATACCTTGATTTAGTCCCAGTGATACTGATTTCTGACTGCTGGCCTTTAGAACTAGGAAAAAGTAAATTTCTGTTGAGCAAACCACCAATTTATGGCAAGAGTTTTAGGAGTAAAAGGAAATTGGGACCAGTAGTATAAAAAAGATCGCACCATCTCTTCTCTCATGGATCTTACTCTTTCAAAGGGAAGATAAACGTTAAACAAATTAAACTGACATTAGATTGGGTATAAAAAGGGAAAGGACAGTGTATTTTGAGAACATGTTAACAAAGAGGCAAATCCATCTTTAAGGTCAGGTAGGGCCATGCCAAGGGTGTTTACAATGAGATCTAAAGATCTAAATTTAATAGGAGGTATATGGGAAGGTACAAGGCCATCATGGAAGTGTGTTCTACCCTGTTAAGAGCCAAGCGGTCATGGACAGCATTCCACATTCTTGCCCTGAAGACAGTATGATGGGCCAGAGAATAGAGTGAGTCAAATGATGGAGATGAGGTGGTGAGGCAGGCAAAGACTGTATTATGTAAGGACTTAAAACCATGGGAAGGGGTATAGAGATTTGCAAAACAATATGTATATATTATTGGGGTATAGTTGGTTTACACTGTTCTTCTATTTTCTACTATATAGTAAAGTGAATTAATTATACATATATCCATTCTTTTTAGATTCTATGCCCCTATGAAAGTGAAAGTAAAATTTGCTCAGTCATGTTCAACTCTTTGTGACCCTGTGGACTATACAGTCCATGGAATTCTCCAGGCCAGAATAAGACCTAAATCAAATCCCTTATGATTATACAGTGGAAGTGAGAAATAGATTTAAGGGACTAGATCTGATAGATAGAGTTCCTGATGAACTCTGGATGGAGGTTCGTGACATTGTACAGGAGACAGGGACCAAGACCATCTCCATGGAAAAGAAATGCAGAAAAGCAAAATGACTGTCTGAGGAGGTCTTACAAATACCTGGGAAAAGAAAAGAAGCGAAGAGCAAAGGAGAAAAGAAAAGATATAAGCATCTGAATGCAGAGTTCCAAAGAATAGCAAGGAAAGATAAGAAAACCTTCTTCAGTGATCAATGCAAAGAAATAGAGGAAAACAACAGAATGGTAAAAACAAGAGATCTCTTCAAGAAGATTAGAGATACCAAGGGAACATTTCATGCAAAGATGGGCTTGATAAAGGACAGAAATGGTGTGGACCTAACAGAAGCAGAAGATATTAAGAAGAGGTGGCAAGAATACACAGAAGAACTGTACAAAAAAGTTCTTCACGACCAAGATAATCACGATGGCGTGGTCACTCACCTAGAGCCAGACATCTTGGAATGTGAAGTTAAGTGGGCCTTAGAGATGGCTGGATGGCATCACCGACTCTGTGGACGTGGGTTTGAGTGTACTCCGGGAGTTGGTGATGGACAGGGAGGCCTGGCGTGCTGTGATTCATGGGGTCGCGGAGAGTCGGACACGACTGAGCGACTGAACTGAACTGAACTGAACTGAGAGAGCATCACTACGAACAGAGCTAGTGGAGGTGATGGAATTCCACTTGAGCTATTTCAAATCCTGAAAGATGATGCTGTGAAAGTGCTGCACTCAATATGCGAGCAAATTTGGAAAACTCAGCAGTGGCCACAGGACTGGAAAAGGTCAGTCTTCATCCCAATCCCAAAGAAAGGCAATGCCAAAGAATGCTCAAACTGAAGTGAGCAGCCTTTCCCTTCTCCAGGGGATCTTCCCAATCCAGGGATCAAACCCAGGTCTCCTACATTGCAGGCAGATTCTTTACCAGCTGAGTCACAAGAGAAGCTCCATATAGGTTATTACATAGTACTGAGTAGAGTTCCTTGTGCTATATAGTAGTTTCTTATTAGTTTTCTATTTTATATATGGTTCAGTTCAGTTCAGTTGTTCAGTCGTGTCCGACTCTTTGTGACCCCATGGACTGCAGCATGCCAGGCCTCCCTGTCCATCACCAACTCCTGGAATTTACCCAAACTCATGTCCATTGAGTCGGTGATGCCATCTCATCCTCTATCATCCCCTTCTCCTCCTGCCTTCAATCTTTCCCAGCATCAGGGTCTTTTCCAATGAGTCAGTTCTTCACATCAGGTAACCAAAGTATTGGAGTTTCAACTTCAGCATCAGTCATTCCAATGAACACCCAGGACTGATCTCCTTTAGGATGGACTGGTTGAATCTCCCTGTAGTCCAAGGGACTCTCAAGAGTCTTCTCCAGCACCACAGTTCAAAAGCATCAATTCTTCGATGCTCAGCTTTCTTCACAGTCCAACTCTCACATCCATACATGACCACTGGAAAAACTATAGCCTTGACTAGACGAACCTTTGTTGGTAAAGTAATGTCTCTGCTTTTTAATATGCTGTCTAGGTTGGTCATAAGTTTCCTTCCAAGGATAGTCAATACCAAGTTTCCAATTTATCCATCCCCCACTTTTCCCCTTGGTAACCATAAGTTCGTTTTCTACACATCCAACTCTATTTCTGTTTTGCAAGTAGAGATTAGTTTTAAAACAATGGGAAGTCACTTAAGACTCCCAAGTCAGAGGATGGTGTAATGGATTCCTTTAAATGGATAATTTTGGAGTCATAACAAAGAATGAATATAATTGGACTGGATGAGAACCAGTTAAAGAAGCCATAACTATGATAATTGTGACTTGCACCAAGATCAAGGCCAACTTCAGAGAGGCTAGAAAGGAGCAGTGAACACTTGCAAGAGATGTTTACTTGGTGGATGGTATGGGACTCTGCAATTGATTGGATATGAGGTTGAGGAGAAAACAAAGAGTCAGTGTGGCTTTGTCTGCTGAGATAAGGAATGCTGACATTTTGGTGTGTGGGGAGGGTAATTATGAGTTTGGTTTGGGATGTGTTGACTTTGATGGACTGGTAGAAAATATAATTGAAATATTGGCTTGGCCACAGAAAATACAGATATGAAATTCAGAGTGTCACTCTAGCCCATGGAGGCAGAAGTAAGATTTACTTAGTTGTTGTTTAGTCACTCAGTCATGTCCAACTCTTTGTGACTCCATGGACTGCAGCGCACCAGGCTTCCCTGTCCTTCACCATTGCCCAGAGCATGCTCAAACTCATGTCGATTGAGTCAATGATGCCATCCAACCATCTCATCCTCAGTCTTCCCCTCTCCTCCTGCCTTCAATCTTTCCCAGCATCAGGGTCTTTTCCAATGAGTTGGCTCTTTCCATCAGGTGGCCAAAGTATTGGCGCTTCAGCTTCAGCATCAGCCCTTCCAATGAATATTCAGGACTGATTTCCTTTAGGATGGACTGGTTGGATCTCCTTGCAGTCCAAGGGGCTCTCAGAGTCTTCTCCAACACCACAATTTGAAAGTATCAATTCTTCTGTGCTCAGCCTTCTTTATGGTCAAATTCTCGCATCCATATGTGACTACTGGAAAAACCATAGATTTGACTAGACAGCCGTTTATCAGCAAAGTAATATCTCTGCTTTTTAATATGTTGTCTAGGTTTGTCATAGTTTTTCTTCCAAGGGGCAAGTGACTTTTAATTTTATTTACTTAGTAGGGGGAGAGACAAGGGTAAGGAAAAAGGAAAAGGGCTTGGACGGAGACAAGAGGAACATTCAGTGAACACCACAGTGAGGGTCAGTCCATGAAAAGCATGGAGGAGGGCACTATCCATCAGACAACCTGCCCATGACTCAAAACTTGCTAATTCTGGCCTGAAGTTTTCTTCAACTTTTACCCTTCAGTTGCTTGGTTTGACAGTCCACTTCTTTTTCACTTAAACACATTTCTGCAGACTGTTTTTTGAACTATCAAAGAATACGGTTGCATCCTGCTTGGAAAATATCTGTTATTAAAGTGAAAGGTGAATTTTTCAAGGTGAATGTAGTCAGAAGAAGGAAAAGGACGAGGAGAAGAACGGGGAGGAGGGTGAGATAACACTTAAAGGTGATGGCTGCAATGACATCATATTAGAAAAATACTATAATTCACAACAATTTAACTTAACACACCTACTATAATTTTTATAATACAGCACCTCCAAATAGAAAATTGGGTCATTTAATATACCTCCAGGATATTTCAGGCCCAAAGAAAAACAATTTTCACCTGTAAAATGTAGAAAATTGACCCAAAGTTTAATGTGAATTGAATGTTCTATAAATATGGCTAAATTTTATACTTTTATTTCTTCATTTAAATTGCTGAATTTGCCAGGAGGAAAAGTAGATTTCTTAAAGAATATGCTTACACAGTGCCTCACAAATCAATTCATTGTTTTTTCACTTAATAACAAGATGAGTGGTACCGAAGAAATGAAAAGAATGAAAAATGGTAATTGCCTTCATTGCTCATGACATTAAAAATAAATATCCTAGATATAGAACACGGTGCAGTTGTATCCATGTAATGGATGTGGCTGATATTTATTGGGTGCCTATTATGTGACAGTTATTTTATTTGACCTTCAGATTGTAACACTGAACAAGGTAGATGAGGATCCTGTGCTCAATGAGTTTATCCTCTAAGCAAAGTATTTTATTATTTTTAATTTTTATTTTTATTGGAGGCTAATTATTTTACAATAATATATTGGTTGGTTTTGTCATACATTGACATGAATCCGCCCCAGGTGTACATGAGTTCCCCTTCCCGAACCCCCCTCCCACCTCCCTCCTCCCCTTATCCTCCCTCTGGGTCAACCCCACATACCAGCCCCGAGCATCTTGTAACATGCATCGACCCTGAACTGGCGATTCGTTTCACATATGATAATACACATGTTTCAATGCCATTCTCCCAAACCATCCCACCCTCACCCTCTCCCACAGACACTGTGGCAAAGTATTTTAATATATCACGGTAATCATTTTGTAATGTACAGAAGTATCAAAGCATTATGTTGTGCAACTAAAACTGACATAGTGATACAGGTCAATTATATTTCAATTTAAAAATATATCAACCTTGGGAGGAAAAACAGGGAAATGCTAATGATGGTTACCACTGGCCAATGGGGTTGGTGGGTGATCGTTCGTTTTTATTTTATACTTTTATTTACTTCTAGTTATCTGCCATAAACATGTGTTCTTATAAAATTAGAAAGAAAATAATTAATATCATTAAAGTTTTTTTCAAAAGCAAAGTATTTTAAGAGCAGAGAGAAGAGAGTAAATGCTGGATAATTTGCACTGAAGGATAAAGTGAGCCATATTTTCTACCAAGCCAGAATAGTGGTTAGAGAAATTAGAGAAAGATGCCTAGGCACGGTGATATGTGCTTTGAAGATTGATAGATACAGAGGACTCCTCCAGCTAATGGTAGAGGAAGGCATAGAAGGAAGGACCCTTGACAAGATAACAGTGCTCAGATGAGAAAGTACCTAGCACCTTCAAAGAAGGAGGAAGCAACTGACAGAGCTAAAGCCCTGGAGATCAAGGCCAGATTATGGGGAATATCCAACACCCCACGAAATGGTTGGCACTCCAAGTATTTACAACCAACCAGAAATGGAAAAGAAATGGTTTTAATCTGTTAATAGCCATACAGAGCAAAACACTCATGTCATAAACAGCTTGATTAACCAGTTTAAGCCCTGCTCAATCTCCAGAATAAGCAATTAAAATAAATAAAATGGGTTTGTGCTACGGAATGGGATTTATTCTTTAACTAACAATTTCTGTCTAGTGATCACCAGGGAATGAAGTAGAGTTTCCATCCTCGGAGTTATAAAGCTTTGAGACACTTTCAGGCTGGTCTTGTCTAAAACTGTGAAGCCAACCCACATGATCACTTTAGTCCCTCTGGAACTCAAATGCTTTTTTATGATTGCAAGACCTTTAAATGTGCAGCACATTTAAAGGACAAGCTAAAATTAGATTGTTGAGGTAAAACCAAAATAATGAAGGATTTTATTTTATATCCATGTCCACATTTATGATTCCTTTAAAACTTGTGACTTCTACAGAACCTTGGAATTAGGCAAGAAAAAGACAGCTTCTGTGGTTCCTCAGCTAATTATTTTATCCAGCCATCCAGCAACGTAGCCACAAGCTTCAATAGTACACTTGCTAAATCCTAATTATTATAAACCTTTCACCATTATTTTCATAGTGAAAGATAAGACCATTGCCATATATCAAACAATAGAAAATTAATTTTGTTTGTCACCACTTTCTGTTAAAGCAACTATCATATTTCTCTCCAAGTAGGTTATTTATTTGGGAGTAATTTTTACAACTATGTATAGCCATAATCTTTTTTCAGAATGATGAATTTCAAAGGCCAAGACTTTTATGATAAATTCCCACTATATAATTTAATGATCTAAAAGAATAGTTCTACCATCATTGAATTTATAGACTCTTTGTGTATTAAGAAGCAGACATGAGCTCAGACTTTGCTAGTGATGAATAGCTACAAGGGCATGAACAGTAACTATTCATTTACGGCCAGGATCTCCTCAAGTCATTCCATCTTTGGGTTGAGATGTGCACAGACTATTGCAATTTCTCTCATCACCTATTAAAAATGTAAACACTATGAGGTGGCAAAGCTAATAGCTTAAAAGAAAGACGTTTCACAGCTTCTTATCCCGAGCCAGAAGAGCCTTCATAGTATGATGTCATCTTGGGTACAAACTGGTCTTTAATGTGATGTGGGTCACAGTGCAAGCAGACTCTGCAGAAGTCCAAAGGTACGGGTTATGTGAGATCTTTCACTGTCAAAGTTTGCTTCAAGATTGATGGTATGAACAGCGTGGCTCTGGGGATTTGGTCAAGAATGACAATGGGCCATGAAGGACAGCACCTGATGCTGTATCAAATTCAGGGATACTGTGCTTCGTGTTTAGAAAGCATCAATTCTACTCTTTTTCATTCTATGATGTCTGTCTGTCCAGTTGTTTGTTTCTGGGAATAGCTCTAGGACAGGTAAAAGCAAAAAAATGTAACACTGCCACAAGATAAGCAGACTATAAAATGAAAAAACTCAATGAATCTGTTGATTTACTGCATCTACACAAGCTCAAATGGAAAAGCAGGATGAAAAGTTAGAAAGGACAATTATTTTAGATCTCTACAAGGGGACTTCCCTGGTGGTCCAGTGGCTAAGACTCCAAGCTCCCAATGCAGGGGCCAGGAGTTCAATCCCTGGCCAAGGAACTAGATCCCACATGCTCTAAGACCCAGTGAAGCCAAATAAAATAATTATAATAATAATAATTTCTACAAGGAAAAGTGATCTGAATGAAAATGAGATAATCGGAGACCCAAAACCAACCAAACCAAAACCACATACCAAAGAATGCATTCCCAAGTGATATTTAAAGTCACATTTGCCTTCTTATTTGTATAACTTGGATAAAATAAGCAGGGGAGGTGAGAGAGCTGTGGATCAAAACACAGGGGCACACAGGGAAGAAAAGGAATGCAAAGTAACTGCCATTTGCTGCTCAGCAAGTATGTGCTGAGTGATTTTGCCTCGTTTTCCCCATAAAATAAATCCATGAGATGGTGTTAGTCTTTATGGAAGTGATGCAGGTCGGATGCAAATGCACGTGTGTCCCGAAGGAAAGCCACTGCTCCTTCTCAGTGTCTCCTGCTTCTTTCCCTCCCACCCACTTCTGATCACTTGAGTTCCACTCCATCTGAAGGTGGGAGGGATAGCAGGTGTGGGGTTGCAGAGAAGAGCCACCAAATGCAAATTCCATTTCTCACCTGTGAGATTACAATGAGCAGGCATTCAGCGCACTGGGCATTCCCCCAAATCCCCCGCCTTTGACTTAGTGCGCGTGCCCTCTCTGAGCTCTTCCCAGAAGCGCTTGCTTCTCACTGATGCTTCATCAGCGTACAGTCAGAGAAAAGTCAAGGATGAGGTGAGGGAGCACAGAAGGAATTTGCTGACATTTATCACACACTGAATGAACTATAAATAAAGACACATTTTCCAAAAATAAAAAGTCACTATTTTATTTTCAAGTCTGGTAAGAAACAGACTTAGAGAAAAACAGAATCCCTGAAGATAAAATAGGATAACCTGTTTAAATTTTTTATTATTATTTATTTACTGGCTGTGAGGCATGTAGGATCTTAATTCCCCAACCAGGAATGGAACCACACCCCCTGCATTGGGATCGTGGAGTCTTAACCTCTGGACTGCTAGAGAAGTCCCAAGATAAAGTATTTTTATTAAAAAGTTTAGAAAAAGCTTCGGGCTTCCCAGGTGGTGCTAATGCTAAAGAATCCAACTGTCAATGCAGGAGATGAGAGAGATGTGTGTTCGGTTCCTAGGTTGGGAAGATCTCCTGGAGTACGAAATGACAACTCTCTCCACTATTCTTACCTAGAAAATTCCATGTACAGAGGAGCCTGGTAGGGTACAGTCCCCAGGGCCACAAAGAGTCGGATGCAACTGGGCACTTTAGAAAAAGCTTTCAGCATTTGCATTTTTGATAAATGAATAAAGAATTCTATAAGGCAAGATTTAAACTGGAAGGACCACACCAAAACATTAGTAGTTTTTCTTTCTTAGAGTTAAAAATATAGACTTTTTCAAATTTCTGTAGTGTTATACATTTTCTAAAATGAGTGTGTATTGCTTTTAAATGGAAAAATGAAAACAAACTTTAGTTTAAGAAGCAGGAGGGGAAAAGTTTCTGCTCTGACAAGCTCTTCCTGGAAGTACTTACTGGGGATTTTGTGATAGACGTGCCATGTGATATGGCTTTTAAGATTATCTCTGACATAGATTGAGTTACCTTAGCCAATTCAGTTCAGGGAGGAGTTTTCCTCGGGCGTCTTGGCAGGGATCCTGCACACTTTCTCTCTTTGCCCGAGTCCTGGATGGGCTCTTCCTCATTTGCTCCAACCTACCAATTCCTCATATTTGACAGGGATGCCACACAGACAAAAATTCAGCTGTTTCCAATCCAAGCTGCCCCAAGCCATCTAGTGCAACTCCTTCTAAATCACAGAAAAATGTCTGAAAAAGTCAAGAAGAATTCAAATTAAAGGGCAGAGAAGAAAATGTCCTGATAGAAATTTAAACAGCTAAGTCAATCAGGTTTAGATTCTTCTTAACCTTAGAATAGTTTTAGATTCATAGGAAAAAAAATGCAGAGTTGCACCACAGCTTATGCCCAGATTCCCCTATTATTGACATCTTATAAGAGCATGGTACATTTGTCATAATAAATAAACCAATGTTCAGTTCAGTTCAGTCACTCAGTCGTGTCTGACTCTGCGACCCCATGAATCGCAGCACACCAGGCCTCCCTGTCCATCACCAACTCCCCGGAGTTCACTCAAACTCATGTCCATCGAGTCGGTGATGTCATCCAGCCATTTCATTCTCTATCATCCCCTTCTCCTCCTGCCCCCAATCTCTCCCAGCATCAGGGTCTTTTCCAGTGAGTCAACTCTTCGCATGAGGTGGCCAAAATATTGGAGTTTCAGCTTTAGCATCAGTCCTTCCCATGAACACCCAGGACTGATCTCCTTCAGGATGGTCTGGTTGGATCTCCTTGCAGTCCAAGGGATTCTCAAGAGTCTTCTCCAACACCACAGTTCAACAGCATCAATTCTTCGGCTCTCAGCTTTCTTCACAGTCCAACTCTCACACCCATCCATGACCACTGGAAAAACCATAGCCTTGACTTGTTATTAATTAAGGTACTTTATTCAGATTCTTTAGTTTTTACTTAATGTACTTTTCTGTACTGATCTCCTCCAAGGTCCACATTACACTTAATCATCACTTGTCTTTACGTTGCACTTGGCTGTGACAATTTGTCAATTACATCTTAATCTTTTGAAAACTGAGAGAGATAAAGAGACGTTGTTATTCTAACACTCTACAAATTTATGTTATGGCTAGATATTCAAAGGAAAATACCTGGATCCCTAAGATGTATATAAACTACCAATATTCATCCAAGTGCTAAGCAAATGGAAAATAAAAGAAGAAATTTGCCAGCATATTTACAGAAGGATGAGTGTCCTTTATTTCATGCAGCTGCCTGATAAATGTAAGGGAAAGCCCATCTGGTTGACATTCAGTGCTTTTTAACAAGTAGTAGAATTCAAAGACAGGGTCCACTTCAGGGGATAAAACAGAAATCAACCAAATAACTAATACAGTAAAGAAACCGTATACACAGTGTCATCTGGCACACAGCACCTAGCATGGTGTCTGGCATGTGTGTTCAGTGGATGGATATAAATGAACGAATGAGGTCCTAGAAGTGAGTACGGGTAGGACTCCTGGGCAGGAGAACTTCATTTCAAAGGGTGAAACAATTCATGCACAAAGTCAAATCTACCATCAGCTCTAGAAGAATTTAAATCAAACTCAGAACACTGATTTTTTTTTTAATTCAAGCTTATGATTTTCAAAAGATAGGCACTACAGGATACGGAGGGAATATCCTGAACTGCTTCTATTTACCAGATGTGGAACCTTTTAGAAAATCATTTAAACTCTTTGAGAGTTAGTTTCCTCACTTTTGTAACACAGGTAGTAATAGTTCCTATATAGATTTCCTGAGAACTAAGTTAGATGATGTCTGTTATAAGAGTAGAAACTCTGCAAGTGGTGATCAAATATCATCATCAATGTGTCCATTTTTATTGCTCCCAAGAGTATTACATGCAAAGTAGGATGAACTCTTCTATTTACAATTGACCCTTGAATAACTCAGGTTTGAATTGTGCAGATCAACTTGTGGACTGCTTTTTCAATAGTGAATGCTGTAGTACTTATTACATGATACATGGTTGGTTGAATGGATGCAGAGTCAAGGATGTGGAGGAACTGTACAGAGGGAGGGTCAATTATTTGACTGTGCAGGGGATGGGCGCCCTGACCTCAAGGGTCCACTGTCCTTTTTCCTCCCCACACCTCTCTCCGACATGGAATTCTCACCTCTGAAGCAGTCATAATGTATCTTGTGACTTGTCTGGAAAATTTGTAACCATTTCTTGAGATGCACTTCAAAAAGCCTCTCTCTGAAAAGCATTTTCATGCCCTTCCTTTGTACCTCCCTAGTACCAGTTAATATCTCAATAAAACTCCTACTTGAGATATTGAAATCTTGACTCCTATCCCAACCACATGTGTTCATCTTAGTATACACAGTGAATTGCAAATATTGTTTTTCTAGTGCCCTTGTAATAAAGGACCACAGCTCCGTGATTTAAAACAACAAAAACTTATTATCTCACAGGTCTAGAAACTAGAAGTCTAAAATCATGGTGTTCTTATGGCAGTGCTTCCTCGGGAGTCTCTAGGAAAGAATCTTTCCAAGACCCTTCCAGGTTTCTGAGCCTGGTGACACTCTGGCTTTCCTTGGCTTGTAGCATCATCACTCCAATCTTGGTGTCCATCTTCACAAGGCTCTCTCCCCTCTGTGTCCGTGTCTTCATTTGCCATTTTAACTCTGCTTTTGTCTGTCTCTGGGTCTCTTTTCCTTTTGTTATAAAGGAACCAGTCATGTTGGCCTAAGTGCCAACCCTATTTCAGTATGTGTGCTTAGTCGCTCAGTCACGTCTGACTCTGTGTGACCCCATGGACTATAGTCCTCCAGGCTTCTCTGTCCATGGGGATTCTCCAGGCAGGAATACTGGAGTGGGTTGCCATGCCTTCCTCCAGAGGATCTTCCCAACCTAGGGATCGACCAGGTCTCCCACATTGCAGGCAGATTCTTTACCATCTGAACTGCAAGGGAAGTAACCAGGACACTTCAGTATGACCTCTTCTTAATTTATTAATATATCTTAATTACATCTACAAAGACGCTGTTTCCAAATAAGGTCACATTCATACATGCCAGGGGTTAGAACTAGAACATTTGTTTTAAAGGGATACAGTCTAACCCACAACACTGTCCAACATACAGCAGGTGCCCTAAGATGTCCTGATGAGGGAAGGGATGGATCGATGACTAAATAAACAAATTCTACTCTCCCAGTGACCAGGTGCAGACGTACAGGTGGTAACTCATTCTTCTGTAGCCACAACTATGCTTTAAAATTCTGCGGTTTCTTGGCACCCACAGAATTCTGCCTTTTTAAATCCATGATTAAATAATCCCATGCTAAATCTCACAGTAATTCCCTTCCAGGGCTTCGTATTTGTATTCAATTATGGAAAACCTAAGCTAGAGCCTCAAAGGCATAATTTTAAAACCGTTTTTCCCCCTTCTGGTTTAGCCGCTGCAGCCGCCAACATACTAATTGCATGAGTCTCCTTTCACCTGTGTAATGTTAGTTACTTGAAGGCAAAACAGTTCTTTGCAACCACAAACTATTTAGGGGGCCAAATTAACTGACAATGTTTCAGACAGAAATTCGCTGGTTTTTTTCAACCCTTGACTTTTAACATATGTAATCAGCTCTTAATATTATTCATTTTTTCTTCTCTGTTAGAGTAAAATGAAAATACTGCAGAACATACAAAACTCTACATTTGGGTGTTTACCAGATCTGATTTTAACATTTCCGTTTTCCTCATTTTGCTCCCAAACCAAAGAGAGGTGGCAGTGGGTTCCAAGGTATTGAGTCCTCATTAGACATTTCACTTTGCTAATATTACTCCTTCCCTGGACCTTCACTGAATTACCTCACCAAGAAAAAATAAGTAAGTGACTTTTCCTTTAGCCAGTAAATGAAAAACACAGTGATCCTACTTGCTAATTCTCCTAGTTCTTCACACTACCATAGTTATCTAGCATGTTATGCTAAATCAAATTATCTGCTTGTAGCCTGGGGAGACACAAAGGATAAAAAAAGAAAAGACATCAACACAGGATAAAAGAACTGATAAAAGTCACAGGCAACTTCATGTGCATTTACTTGCACTTATAAAAATAGAAAATAGCAAAGTATGACATCCTTGGATATGTTCGCAACTCTTACTGAAGATGAGAAACACAAATGAAGCAGTGTGGGAGAAGGACTAGCCAGAGTTTAGGAAAAAGGAAACAGAATTCTGATGGACTTTTTCTCTCCATAGTGTTAAATGCTGGTCTCTTGGGATATTGTAGGTTACGGCTCCACCCAACCTGGTAAACGAAGAAAGACCCTTGGTCCAAAATATCAACAAGAAGCCCAATTCTATAATTTGCCTAGATTTAAAATAAATGGTAATACATTTCTAGACATAAATATAATTTGGAGTGACACAATTTAAGAATTAAAAAACTTTCCTTTTTCTGGGGGGAGGTACCAGACCACCTGACCTGCCTCTTGAGAAACCTGTATGCAGTACAGGAAGCAACAGTTAGAACTGGACATGGAACAACAGACTGGTTCCAAATAGAAAAAGGCATACGTCAAGGCATACATACAATATACATTGTATATTGTCACCCTGCTTATTTAACTTCTATGCAGAGTACATCATGAGGAATGCTGGGCCGGAAGAAGCACAGGCTGGAATCAAGATTGCCGGGAGAAATATCAATAACCTCAGATATGCAGATGACACCACCCTTATGGCAGAAAGTGAAGAGGAACTCAAAAGCCTCTTCATGAAAGTGAAAGAGGAGAGTGAAAAGGTTGGCTTGAAGCTCAACGTTCAGAAAACAAAGATCATGGCATCTGGTCCCATCACTTCATGGGAAATAGATAGGGAAACAGTGGAAACAGTGTCAGACTTTATTTTTCTGGGCTCCAAAATCACTTCGGATGCTAATTGCAGCCATGAAATTAAAAGACACTTACTCCTTGGAAGGAAAGTTATGACCAACCTGAATAGCATATTAAAAAGCAGAGACATTACTTTGCCAACAAAAGTCCGTCTAGTCAAGGCTATGGTTTTTCCAGTGGTCATGTATGGATGTAAGAGTTGGACTGTGAAGAGGGCTGATCACCGAAGAATTGATGCTTTTGAACTGTGGTGTTGGAGAAGACTCTTGAGAGTCCCTTGGACTGCAAGGAGATCGAACCAGTCCATTCCAAAGGAGATCAGTCCTGGGTGTTCATTGGAAGGACTGATGCTAAAGCTGAAACTCCAATACTTTGGCCACCTCATGCAAAGAGTTGACTCACTGGAAAAGACTCTGATGCTGGGAGGGATTGGGGGCAGGAGGAGAAGGGGACTACAGAGAATGAGATGGCTGGATGGCAGCACCAACTCGATGGAGGTGAGTTTGAGTGAACTCCGGGAGTTGGTGATGGACAGGGGGGCCTGGCGTGCTGTGATTCATGGGGCCGCAAAGAGTGGGACACAACTGAGCGACTGAACTGACTGAACTGAGTCCTATATCGGGGCTTCCTTGGTGACTCACTTGGTAAAGAATCTGCCTGCAGTGCCAGAGACCACCTGCAGCGCAGGAAATTGGGATTTGATCCCTGGATCAGGAAGATCCCCTGGATAAGGAAATGGTAAGTTACTACAGTATTCTTGGCTGGGAAATCCCATGGACAGAGGAGCCTTATGGGCTACAGTCCAAAGGGTCTCAAAGAATCAGTCGTGTGACTGAGTGAGTGAACAAAAGATATTAGAGGGTGTCACGGAATAATGAAAAACACCTAATCCAGAGCAGGCCAGCAAAAGGATTATATAACAGACGAGATAAATAACAGCAAGTATAAGGTGCTAAATATAAAACCATACATATAAACACTTTCCTTAAATAGACTCTCCCATTGGGGTTTTTACACTGGCTAGTCCTTCAGCCTGGAACATGCTTCCCCTTGAAAATAAGGTGGCTAACACCTTCAAAGTATTTGCTCAAATACCATCTTCACAGTGAGATTTCCTCGTAGCTCAGTCAGTAAAGAATCTGCCTGTAATGCAGGAGACCAGGGTTCGATTCCTGGGTCAGGAAGATCCCTTGGAGAAGGAAATGGCAACCCACTCCAGTATTCTTGCCTAGAGAATCACACAAACAGACAAGCCTGGTGGGCTACAGTCCATGGGGTCACTAAGTTGGACACGACTGAGCGACTAAGCAAACACACATACACATCTT
The DNA here is from genome assembly GCF_049115385.1 of Moschus berezovskii. Lineage (NCBI taxonomy): Eukaryota > Metazoa > Chordata > Mammalia > Artiodactyla > Moschidae > Moschus > Moschus berezovskii. The sequence goes on along the minus strand of NC_142480.1, from coordinate 56,776,745 downwards.
CACAGTAAGCCTCATGCTGACCATCATATTTAAAACTGTATCTTCTCTCCCTGGGCTTGCCAGATGGCACTAGTGGTAAAAAGATGTGGGTTCAATTCCTGGGTCAGGAAGACACCCTGGAGGAGGGCACAGTAGCCCACTCTGGTATTCTTGTCTAGAGAACCCCATGGACAGAGGAGGCCAGTGGGCTACAAAAGTTCGTGGGGTTGCAAAGAATCGGACAAGACTGAAGTGACTGAACATGCACACACATACTTCTCCCCCTAGGCACTCCTGTTCTCTTTTTATTTTCCACTTTCCCGTAGTATTTATACCTTTTAATATTCCATATGATATATTATTTATATATATATTTTATTCACTCTCTCCCAAATGTTTAGAATAGTGCCTGACTCTTAGGACACGGGTACTTATTTAAAGAATGTCAAATTAACTCACAAATAAATATATGAGTAATAAACATTCAAAATTAAGAATTCAAAATTGTGTTTAAGAAGTGAGGTAGAATGGATTGAAGAAACACAAGCACGTCACCCTGCATTTTGACTTTAGAATCTGTGTTGTTTGAGTTAACATCCCCATAGACCAGGGATGAAAGTTGGACCACTGATCCATGGAGGACATTTTCAGTTCTAAAACCAACAAGGGAAAGAAGAAAGTCTTCCTAACAGTTTGTTTCCACAGGATATCTCCCAACCTTAGTTTGGATGAATCAAAAATCAAACTCAGCTGCACAAGGCCCCAACCATAATTCTCAGGACATAAGGATGCTTAAAACAAACTAATTTGATACAGAATAAAATCTAAGCCTCTATTGAAATAATCCTCATTAAATAATGTTCTGACACATTTCTGACACACAGGTGTTTATTTTTTCACAAAGGATTTTTTTTTCTATTGCCTCTCTCAATTTTCTAAAGGTTTTACTTTCTATTCTTCCTCTTCAATACCTCTTGTCAGATTAGAAAGGAATGACCCAGGGACTTTGACAATTCAAAGAATGAATCAAAAATGTCATGTGCATCTGAAGTCCTCCTGGTAGCCCTGTCTCTTTTATCAGGCCCAGCAACCTTGGAAATGGAATAGCTAGAGACAGTCTCATGAGGATCACACACATGGGTGGGTCTCTGATTCACCAGGCTGCCATCACTAAGGCCATCAGGTTACCACAAGTTCTATACTAGGTTCATGTCTCTGATTTGGGCCTTTCTTAACATTTTAAGGGAACAGTGAATTTATTGAATGTCATTTGCCACTTATTCGCTCCACATTTGAGAAAGATGTATAGAATCATTGTGAATCTGTACTTCCAAGAATAGCCTTTAAAAATAAATAGAAATCGTTTGTGTGAGCTAATATCATTGCTCTGTTAAAGTCTCCCCTCTAGTATGTAGCACAGACCTCAAAGGTCATTTCTGCCTGAGACGGGAAGCTTTACATTGGATACTTGAGCAGCACTCTGTACCTGAAAAGGCAATAAAATGGCATTGTGTTTGAGATGATGGTAGAAGAATACTGTAGGAATGAAATAAAGCAGCTTGTTCCATTGAGGAGTCACTGCACCAGCAGATTCCTCAGTGTTTTCATAAATTATTTCTTTTAAAAACAGAGGATAGGAACATAACCCCAAATGCTGGCATGCTCAGGATGTTCTTAAGTAATGTATTACCAACTTATCAAAGCAACCCCAGGAGAGAGTCTTCTTCATATTAGAGCTGAAAGATGATGATGGAGAGGATGAGAGGAGCATGGAGGTGCTTGAAAAAATTGAATCACAGCCCAAGAGGGCCCCATCTTTCCCTGCTCTGAGAGGCGTTTCTCCCAAGCATTTTGCTTTGTGCAGTTAAGAGGAAAGCAAGGAGGCAGGGAAGGAGGAAAGAAGGGAAGAAACCAGCTCCAGTTGAACCAAACAGTACTCGGAGGTTTCACACAAAGCATTTGATTTACTTGTGTAGGTAGCTTGTGATATCAATATTTTATCTTTGTTTCTTTGACAAGGGAACTGAGACTCACTGAGATAACTAACTAGTCCAAAAACACAAAACAAGTTAGTGAAGATGCTCAGATTTGAATCCAGGTTCATTTGCATCCAAACCTAGATTTCTTTCTTGTTTGAAGAACCATAAACAAGCTTTTTCTCCTCACTGGAAAGGCCGAGATGCCTAGGAACAGGGATTATCTTCACCTGCATTCGCAGGATTGACATTAGGTTTGGTGTATTTTTTTCTCATAATTGCTTCTATATTTTATTCATTTCATGTTGATTATTTAATGCTATCTGAGTGAAATTTCGCATGCATGTTCACTGGTCATGAGACTCAGGGAACACTTCCAGTTTGGTCCTTCACTCTTGCCCAAGCACTCCTGAAGTAACTGAGACAAATATTGTGTATCATAGTTTTGTCATAAGACACATAATGAATGGACAGCATTATCTACACACAGACAAAGGTTGTGTTTGCAAGTAGCATACAGAGAGTAACAATTCTTGTGTGATTCCAGCTGTCAAATGCCCACTTATCTCATCCAGGCCCCTGGACAAGCATCGTGCACATCCGTGCCATAGCTTCTGAGGGTTTTATACAGTTTCTCAGCACCTGCTCTTTTCTGCTTCCTCACAAACCTGAGTGGAGGAACTCAGTTGTACAAATGTATTAGTCAAAATAGGTCAGGTTAGGACTTCCTTGGAGGCCCAATGGTTAAAGTCCTGTGCTTCCATTGCAGGAGGTACAGGTTCAATCCCTGGTTGGGGAGATAAGTTCCCAAATGCCATGGGGCACAGCCAAAAATTTTTTAAATAATTTTTTTTTTTAAAGTTAGGTTATACTATGCTAATCATTTTTCAAAGGCTCATTTCTCTTCCACATGACACGTCTATCATGGGGTCACTGGGACTTCTACTGCCATCATCCCACTCTTTTAAGGAGAAGGAAATGGAAATCCACTCCAGTACTCTTGCCTGGAGAATCCCATGGACAGAGGAACCTGGTGGGCTACAGTCCATGGGGTCGGAAGAGTTGGACACGACTGAGCCGTTAAACCACCAACCACCACTCTTTTTACCCAGGCTAACAGAGTAGCCACCACTGGAGAGACTGCCCATCAGTATGGTGGAGGAGAAGGGAGAGTGTGGTGAATCCTGGCCTCTGAAAACTTCTGTCTGGATACGGCACATGGCACCTTCACTCGCATTTCATTGACTAAAGTAAGTCAGATGACCACCATTATCTTCTAAGGGGCAAGGAAGCCCAGTGCTCCCGCAGGAAGAGAACTGGAAGGATGTGGTAGACGCACTGTGACTGCCACACTGAGTGAGGTCAAAGTCTTCATCTTTACCTTTCCTGGCTCACGTCAGCCCCTTGGCCTTTTCCCCTTCCCCTTTCTCTATAGCTTAGGAAATAACTGTAGGAGGGCAATGGCACCCCACTCCAGGACTCTTGCCTGGAAAATCCCATGGACGGAGGAGCCTGGTGGGCTGCAGTCCATGGGGTCGCTAAAAGTCGGAAATGACTGAGCGACTTCACTTTCACTTTTCACTTTCATGCATTGGAGAAGGAAATGGCAACCCACTCCAGTGATCTTGCCTGGAGAATCCCAGGGACGGGGGAGCCTGGTGGGCTGCCATGTATGGGGTTGCACAGAGTCAGACATGACTAAAGTGATTTAGTAGCAGCAGCAGTAGCAGCATAGCTATTATGGGAATTAGCTATATTAGCTTGCTTAGGATATCATAACTAAATATCACAAAGTGGGTGCCTTAACCAACAGACTTTTTTTTTCTCACAATTCAGGAGGCTGATGGTCCAAGATCAGGTTTTGGAAGATTTGGTTTCTCTGAGGTTTGTGGATGTCTACCTCCTCTGTCTTCCCATGGTCTGCCCTCAGCATGTGCACATGTTTGGTGTCTGTTGTCTCTCTGAGTGTCCAGATTTCCTCTTCTTTTCAGGACACCAGTCATATTGAAAGAAGGCATACGCTAAAGACTTTATTTTACCTTCAGTTCAGTTCAGTTCAGTCACTCAGTCGTGTCCGACTCTTTGCGACCCCATGAATTGCAGCACACCCAGGCTTCCCTGTCCATCACCAACTCCCGGAGTTCACTCAGACTCATGTCCATCGAGTCGGTGATGCCATCCAGCCATCTCATCCTCTGTCATCCCCTTCTCCTGCCCCCAATCCCTCCCAGCATCAGGGTCTTTTCCAATGAGTCAACTCTTCGCATGAGGTGGACAAAGTATTGGAGTTTCAGCTTCAGCATCAGTCCTTCCAGTAAACACCCAGGACTGATCTCCTTTAGGATGGACTGGTTGGATCTCCTTGTAGTTCAAAAGACTCTCGAGAGTCTTCTCCAGCACCATAGTTCAAAAGCATCAATTCTTTGGCACTCAGCTTTCTTCACAGTCCAACTCTCACATCCATACATGACCACTGAAAAACCATAGCCTTGACTATATGGACCTTTGTTGGCAAAGTAATGTCTCTGCTTTTTAATATGCTATCTAGGTTGGTCAGAACTTTCCTTCTAAGGAGTAAGCGTCTTTTAATTTCATGGCTGCAATCACCATCTGCAGTGATTTTGGACTTAGTCACCTCTTTAAAGGACTTATGTCCAAACATTCTGAGGAAATGGGAATCACAGCTTCAACATATGATTCTGGGGAGATATAATTCAGCCTTTAATAATCCCCTACTCATTGTCATAATTTCTCTCTCCAGGTGGGGATCTGCTTTCTCCTTCTCTTTTCCTTTTTCTGCACAGCTGCCATGAGAAAGGGGTTCTGCAGTGTTCAGAACATCCACAATTGTTTTTATTAAAAAAAGAAATATTGGCAGAGAGTTGCCTTCATTTCTGCTGTCCAGCAAAGTGAACAAGCTACATGTATACATATACCCCTCTTTTTTAGATTTCCTTCCCACTTAGGTCACCACACAGCACTGAGGAGAGCTCTCTGTGCTACACAGTAGGTTCTTATTATTATCTATTTCACACATAGTAGCTTACATATGTCAATCCCCATCTCCCAGTTAGTTCCATCCCCCTCCCTAGTCGGTAACCCTGTTTATTCTCTATACCTGTGACTCTGTTTCTTACAAGCATCTTTTGGTGCAGCCTGGAACTGACTGCCAGAAGGGTACCAAAGCATGCAGGTTCCCCATTCCCCCAGCATGGTGAGGAGAAGCAGATGCAGCTGGGTGTGGCTGGATGCATTGGCCTCTTTTTTTGTGGAGTAGGTGTGAAAGCAGTCTTGAATGAGGGGAAGATGTGGTTTATGCATCCAGCAGTTTGGGCTTATGTGCCAGATGTTTAGAGAGTGCTAGGAAATGCTAGAAACCCAACCACTGAAATGACTTCCTGGCCCCTGTCTTAGACAGAGGGGGAGCTCTGGTCAAACTCGATTAGACAGTCTTCACCTCTTGCTCCACAGCAATCAGTTAGAAAAATAAATTTCATTCCATTTTGCTTACCAAAACATGCCAGAGATTTCACACTGTTCCTAGAAAACTCTAACCTTTGCCAAAGTATGGTCATAACCGTGATCTTCCAGGCGTTGCATAAACTGGTCCTCACCCACCTCTCCAGGGTTCTCTTGAACCTCATTGGCCACTCAGTTCTGGCACTTGCCAGAGAGATGGTCGGGGGGCATCTGCGGCTTTAGGGAGGGGCTGGAAGGAGGGTGAGGCACAAAAATGTACAGAATGCCTGCTAGGTGTCATTGCTTCTTCTCATCATCAGGGATAAGAGCTAAATACAACTTTGTTCATTGTATTGCTGAGGGCACTGGAAAGTGCGAACTACCCTTGCTTTCTGTACTTTAAGGATGGGCCCTACAGTCCTGCGTACATGCCTCTCACTGGTCGGAGCTGACTGGAAGAGAAGCTGACCAGGAGCCATTCATTGAGCTGAGCCAACCTGTTCCTGCCACCTGGAATTGAGATCGATGTTATCTGATTTCTGTAGCATCAGAACAGAGAGAACCTGCCAGGAGTCCTGGAGCAGCCACATTCTGCCATGTGTGCTGAAAAGCACGTGAATTGGTAGGTAGAAAAGATGGTTGGAGATGCTGGGTTCATAGAGTAACAGATAAGAGACACCTCCACCCACCCCCCACTAGAGAGAAATAGAAGTAGAGGAAGGCAGAGATCAACACACCTGGGGAGATTCTCTCCCACAGGAGAGTTTTATACCTTTCAATATATCTCCCTTTGGCTCAACTTGGTTTGGTATGACTAGTGCGTTCTCTTGGCAAAACTCTATTAGCCTTTGCCCTGCTTCATTCCGTGCTCCAAGGCCAAATTTGCTGTTACTCCAGGTGTTTCTTAACTACCTACTTTTGCATTCCAGTCCCCTATAATGAAAAGGACATCATTTTTGGGTGTTAGTTCTAAAAGGTCTTGTAGGTCTTCATAGAACCGTTCAACTTGTCGCTTCTTCAGCGTTACTCATTGGGGCATAGGCTTGGATTACTGTAATATTGAATGGTTTGCCTTGGAAATGAACAGAAATCATTCTGTCGTTTTTAAGATTGCATCCAAGTACTGCATTTTGGACTCTTTTGTTGACCATGATGGCTGCTCCATTTCTTCTAAGGGATTCCTGCCCACAGTAGTAGATATAATAGTCATCTGAGTTAAATTCACCCATTCCAGTCCATTTTAGTTCACTGATTCCTAGAATGTCTATATTCAGCCTTGCCATCTGCTGTTTGACCACTTCCAATTTGCCTTGATTCATGGACCTCACATTCCAGGTTCCTATGCAATATTGCTCTTTATAGCATTCGACCTTGCTTCTATCACCAGTCACATCCACAACTGGGTATTGGTTTTGCCTTGGCTCCATCCCTTCATTCTTTCTGGAGTTATTTCCCCATTGATCTCCAGTAGCATACTGGGCACCTACCAACCTGGGGAATTCCTCATTCAGTATCCTATCATTTTGCCTCTTGATACTGTTCATGGGGTTCTCAAGGCAAGTATACTGAAGTGGTTTGCCATTCCCTTCTCCAGTGAACATACGCTGGATCATGGAGAAAGCAAGAGAGTTCCAGAAAAATATCTATTTCTGCTTTATTGACTATGCCAAAGCCTTTGATGTGTGGATCACAATAAACTGTGAAAAATTCTGAAAGAGATGGGAATACCAGACCACCTGACCTGCCTCTTGAAGAACCTGTATGCAGGTCAAGAAGCAACAGTTAGAACTGGACATGGAGCAACAGACTGGTTCCAAATAGGAAAAGGAGTACGTCAAGGTTGTATATTGTCACTCTGCTTATTTAACTTATATGCAGAGTACATCATGAGGAATGCTGGGCTGGAAGAAGCACCAGCTGGAATCAAGATTGGCAGGAGAAATATCAGTAACCTCAGATATGCAGATGACACCACTCTTATGGCAGAAAGTGAAGAGGAACTCAAAAGCCTCTTGATGAAAGTGAAAGAGGAGAGTGAAAAGGTTGGCTTGAAGCTCAACATTCAGAAAACAAAGATCATGGCATCTGGTCCCATCTCTTCATGGGAAATAGATGGGGAAACAGTGGAAACAGTGTCAGACTTTATTTTTTGGGCTCCAAAATCACTGCAGATGCTGATTGCAGCCATGAAATTAAAAGACGCTTACTCCTTGGAAGGAAAGTTATGACCAACATAGATAGCATATTAAAAAGCAGAGACATTACTTTGCCAACAAAGGTCCGTCTAATCAAGGCTATGGTTTTTCCAGTGGCCATGTATGGATGTGAGAGTTGGACTGTGAAGAAAGCTGATCGCCAAAGAATTGATGCTTTTGAACTGTGGTGCTGGAGAAGACTCTTGAGAGTCCCTTGGACTGCAAGGAGATCCAACCAGTCCATTCTAAAGGAGATCAATACTGGGTTTTCATTGGAAGGACTGATGCTAAAGCTGAAACTCCAATAGTTTGGCCACCTCATGCGACGAGTTGACTTACTGGAAAAGACTGATGCTGGGAGGGATTGGGGGTGGGAGGAGACGGGGACGACAGAGAATGAGATGGCTGGATGGCATCACCGAATCGATGGACATGAGTTTGAGTGAACTCCGGGAGTTGGTGATGGACAGGGAGGCCTGGCGTGATGTGGTTCATGGGCTCGCAAAGAGTTGGACACGACTCAGGGACTGAACTGAACTGAGGTTTGGTATGTCTTATTTCTCACAAACATCCCTGACTATATTTTAAAATGGCAATCATTTATAGGATGCACTCATTTTTTATGTCCCCAAATACCTCTCAGATGGAGATTTAAATACCTAGTTTATGTAGACACCTTCCTCCATGACTTTCAGCCAGATTATGAACAACCCAAAGCAGCAATTGTGTCCTTTTTCTTCCATAGTAGCGTCTACAGGGTTTTATTCAGTTCAAGGATGAGGTTACACCTCCTTGGCACCAGAGAAGGAAACTGCAGGTCTCAATGCCCCTGAGTCATTTGCCTTCTAATTAAATTAAGAATTAAGGGATGTTTTCCTATGCTTTAACAATAGGACAGGAGTTATTTTGGTAATTTATACTTCAGTATAATTAAGAGATGTAAATCTCTCTCCAGGAAATATTTGAAGTAAACACCACAGTTCACTTAAGTAGCAAGTTATTTATCATTTTTTATGCCAACATAATTCTTCTTGAAAATTTGGTTACTCTAGTAGCAAAGAGAGATGTAGAACTGGATAAGATAATAAATGAGAAGAAAAAAAATCCTTAAGTGTGAGAAAACCAATATCATTATGATTAAGCTGGCATTTATAAATAGAATCATTCTTTGACATTATCTGATGAATGAGCAAGAAGTTCCATCATGACCTCCTTTCAGAGTCTTCTAGCACCTGTCACTCATACGTGTGCTCAGTCAGGCATGTCTGACTCTTTGCAACCCCATGGGCTGCAGCATATCAGGTTTCACTGTCCTTCACTGTCCTTCACTTTCTCTCAAAGTGTGCTCAACCTCATGTCCATTGAGTCAGTAATATCACCCAACCATCTCATCCTCTGTCACCCGCTTCTCATTCTTCTTTCAATCTTTTCTAGCATCAGGGTCTTTTCCAATGAGTCAGCTCTTCGCATCAGATGGCCAACATTTTGGAGCTTCAGCATAATAAGAATGACTAGAACCTTCACTATCTTCTTTAATCAGAAGCAATATATTTTTCAAATAAACTATAGGATGTTAATTCAAAAAACTACTATGCTGCCACTAAAGATTATGCTTTTGAAGATGATTTGCTAATACAAGAATATTTACAGGTAAGGAGAGAACACAAGCCACAAATATATTTTGTATTGCTTGATCTTAACATCAAATTATTACATTGAAAAGAAAATATATATACTTATGAGATCTTGAAGTTTGAAGAAATGTTTTTTTTTTTTTTTTTCTGGATCCACCTGTAAGAATACACTAGGATGTAACATAATGTAAACACATGTAATTGAAGGAATCAGGACTATCCTCTTTCTTCTAAATGCTTAATCTGATTACTGGACAGGGTCAGAGGCTGAGCTCCACAATTTCATTCATTAGCTTACATAAGTCTCATACCCTACTATGTGTCAGGTGTTACTTTCCCCCTTCTATAAATGAAGAATCACAGACATTAAAATACTTGCTCAACATCACTTAGCAGGCAATGAAGATCTCTTTTACTTCAAAGGGTTAAACAAGCTTGATCCATCCACGGTCCTTACACTAAGGCACCAGCAACTCCCACACTCTGCCTGCAATTTTGTACTCTCTACCTCAAGATTTCAAAAGCTCTAACTTTCTCCTACCACCTGAGTGCTCAGAGAACCAAGAATTCCTCCCTCAGCCTCCCAGAATCTCACATGGCCCAGATCCCACTGGTGGGGCCCCCGTTTTCCAAGTTAGATCACCCTAGCTGTGACCACCTGCCTGGAACTCCTCCTTCTCCCATTGAGTGCTTTCTCCAAGCAACTGATCATGTATCTTCCATCTTCTCCAGGACCCCTCCTAGGTACCAACATGTAAGAACATTTGATAGGAGCTCAGGAGCGCAACCTGAGACAGAGAGCATCTGCAGCTGATCCCTGGCTGTATTGCACTCCCCTCTACGTGTCACAGGATCACAAGTCAGCCCGGGGTGAGTGGCTTTTCGAGAAGTGGATTCTTCAGGTTTCCCTTGAGATTTACAAATCACCTTCCTTTCAGACTCTTGGCCAAGTTAGTGCCTGTTTACTACCCTAGAGAGAGAGGCGGGGAGAGGCAGAAAGAGAAGGAAGGAAGGAAGGAAACCTTGGTTAGTTACTGGATTTCTTCAGGAGACTTTTAACTGGGGAAAGGAGACAAGTGCTTAACAAGCAGGACTGGTATCTCCTTGCCCGACACTCAGAGGACATTCACTCTTCTGCAGAGCACTGATCCAGTTGCTTCCCCCTTTCAGTCAGCACTGGCACGGACATAATCATCGCTGCTGAGGTTTTTGCAGGGTTAAATGCAAAGCACTAGACACAAAAGGTAACTGGCACTGTCACCTTGTCTTCTTAAATTTTTAAATCACATTTTATTTTGCTTTCACAGCATTCTGTGCTGGTGAAAATCTGCAGTCGCACATGTGGACATAAATCAGCTAGATAATCAAGGTTTGAAAGAATAGCCTTTGGACTTGGCCAGACCAATCAATAACCGAGCCTCAAGGTATGCTTTGGAATTATTTGTCTGGGTAATTCTAGCAAGAACAACAAAATCCAAACAGATTGCAGAGAAGTTAATAAAGAGCTCAAAGTGGGCACATTCATACACCACAGGGCCAATCAAAACAAATAAAATGAAGAGAACAAAATGAAATGAAAGCACAAAAAACTCCAGCCCCAACAACAAAAAATATCTCAGGACTCTGCTGTGTTTCTTCTTGATCTTCCCTACATCATTGTCATGCCTACATCCTTTCAGATCTCCTTGGACTTCACCTCTTATTCCCTGACATATACTTGGTCCCTCTATATGAAGAGGAAATTTAGTGTTTCCTTGGTGCTCTTTAGAGGGAGTCTTTATACCTGCACTGGACTTTCCAGTTTTTGCATGCATAAAAATCACCTGTGTCCAACTCTTTGCAACCCTGTGGACTGTAGCCCACCAGGCTCCTCTGTCCTTGGGATTCTCCAGGCACAAATCCTGGAATGGGTTGCCATGTTCTTCTTCAGGAGAGCTTCCTGACCCAGGGGTTGAAACCGCATCTCTTACATCATCTCCTGCATTGACAAATGGGTTCTTTACCACTAGCACCACCTAGAAAGCTTGGTTATTCTGAATTAACATTTGGATCCTGTTTCTCCATCAAGATCTATCCCAGTTCATTAATTTCTGGACACTGTGAAAGACTCAAATTTTTCTAGCTTCTCAGGTGGCCCTAGTGGTAAAGAACCTGCCTGCCAGTGCAGGAGACGTGAGAGTTACAGGTTCAATCCCTGGGTCTGGAAGAGGGCATGGCAACCCACTCTAGTACTCTGGCTGGAGAATCCCATGGACAGAGAAGCCTGGTGGGCTACAGTCCATGGGGTCACAAAGAGTCGGATATGACTGAAGCAACTTAGAAGCAGCAGCAGCAATATACATACCTAACCTAAGCCCTTCCCTGGTGACTCAGTGGTAAAGAATCCACCTGCCTAACAGGAGACAAGGGTTCCATCCCTCAATCAGGGAGATCCCCTGGAGAAGGAAATGACAACCCACTCCAGTATTCTTGCCTGGGAAATCCCATGGACAATGAAGCCTGGCAGGCTACAGTCCACGGGGTCACAAAAGAGATGGACTTGACTTAGCGGCTAAACAACAACAACAATGCATACCTAAAGACCACAGAATATTTTGCCCCAAATCAGCCATGGCTGCATTAACCACATTATCTCTTAAAATATCCCTGAGAGCATATTACAGAGAACACATTTTGAAAGGCTGGAATAGGTTATTGCGTGCCACCTCTGGTTCAAATCTAACCCAAGGCACTCAGCCAAGTGGTGTTGGAAGAGGTAGTCCACAAGCAGTGATCATTTTGCCCAGTTAACTCTGAGAAGGAAAACTTGAAACTGCAGGAGCCCCTTAGAAAGAGCAGATCTAATTGGGAGACCTGAAAGGGGCCCAGGTCACCTGGCTTCACGTGCCCGGAGCCTTCCCAAGGCTCTAGGACTTTGGCCTCCCTCTCCTTCAGCTGGTATCAGCTCACAGAACACAGGCCCCTTACCAGCAAATCAAGGAACAGTTACTCTTCCTTCTCCCTAAGAGAAACAGCTGCACCTGAACAAACTTGCAAGGCCAGGTTCACACGCAGTTCATGCAAACCTTCCCTGGTTCCCACTCCGAACAAAGGCCGAAGACAAATCTGACGTGGGTTTTCCGGTCTTGGCCCGTTGCCCCATCTGACAGCTCCCTGCGCCTAGCTCACTAAACCTCATCCTATAGCCGTCCCAGCGAGTCCCGCTTCGGGCCAGGAAAGAGAAGTTCTCACGTATCCCTCACCGCATCGACGCTAGCTCCTTTTGCACCTGGGATCTCCTCAGGGGCCTCTGAATCGAAGTCTGACTAAGCCTGACCTTGCTTTGCTTTATGAGGGTAATGAAATCGCAGCCCCAGGTGGAGTACCTGCAGGTGCACTTTCTTGGCCCTTCGGAGCTGTTATTTCTGTAATTTGTCACATGCTGTCTCCTGCTTGGGGTTATAGTTTACAGCATAATGAATGTACTCCCTTATTAAGACAAATCTTGTCCATGCCAATCCAATTAAATCTATATAATTAGCCTGGAAATTTTAGAGAAGTAGGCTTCAGTGCAGCTACAGTCTTTTTTTTTTTTCTTTACTATTGCAAGTTGTTGGACCAGGACTAATTATGATTTGGGAAGCAGAGAAGTTGATGGAAAGAGCAACTAGTGAGATGTCAGGCAACCCAGTTTTTATTTCAGTTCTGTTGTGTGATTCTGAGCCACTTCCCTCTCCTCCGTGGGTGTGGGTCCCTTGGCAATGAAATGAATAGTTTGGGCACATTGATGCAGATAATATCTTTTCGTTGATTGAATTACCTTACTACAGGTCAGACAGTTGCATAAAAACTCAGCCAAGTGGATGCAATGTTGTCAATTATCAGAATACAATCATCAGCTTTAATAGAAGACAAATGATTCACCCAACACCAGGCAGTGAAGAAGAAGATATAGTTCCAAAATACATCACACATTTCTTAAATTAATAACCTGATGCTGGGAAAGATTGAGTGCAGGAGAGGAGAATGACAGAGGAGGAGATGGTTGGATGGCATCACCGACTCAATGACATGAGTTTGGGCAAACTCCAGGAGATGGTGAAGGACAGGGAAGCCTGGCGTGCCATAGTCCCATGGGGTTCCAGAGAGTCAGAGACAACTTAGGGACTGAACAATGACAACACTCTGCAGACTACGCATCTTAGTGAGGAAGCTTACAAGGAGCTGAAGTACCAGGTCACAAAGCTGAGTAGAATTCATAGCTCAGTTACTAACTCAGAGATCCCAGACTAGCTGATCATCTCATTGTCAACTATCACCATAACTATTCTTTCATTCTTATTCAGTTCTCAGGAAATTCAGGTTAATATGTAGGGTATACTTTGAAGTCTTCTGAAATACAGGCAGGAGAAAAACAGGAATAAACTTTGTTGTACTTAAGAGGAAAAAAAGAATTTGTTTCTCTGAATACAAAAATAAATGCCGATTCCAAACATGAATGTCACACTGATATCAACGTGGCTATGAAACTCGGTTTCACCTATGTTTGTGAAGCACTTTGTTCAATAAAAACTGATCAGGAACAAATTGAGCATCAGCAAATGGAAAGCTTAGCCATGAAAAGCACATTTTCCTGGTGAGTTCCTAGTACCAGATTTAATTCCATATCTAATAGTATTATGAAAGACTGGATCATGTAGAGACCAGTTCTCACATTTTTCATAGAGACAAAAATGGATTTTTCAGTAATTATTTACTCAGGGATTTAATTTAATGCAAACAATTTTATTGTTACTTGGAGAAAAAAGAACTCTATCCTTAGGGCATTCATCTACTTATGTGAAAAAAGCAACAATGAAACATAAAACTTTATTTCTCTACTTACTATGCTTTCTATATTAGAAAAAAGTGCACCCCCCAAATTTCAGATCAGTGATTTCTAAAAACACCACTGAGACTCAGAAATAGAATATTCACGAACACTGCAGAAGCCTCCCATGTATTGTGTGCTCAGTCACTCAGCCGTGTCCAACTCTTCATGACCCCATGGATTGTAGCCCACCAGGCTCCTCTGTCCATGGGGATTCTCCAGGCAAGAATGCTGGAGTGGGTTGCCATCCCTTTCCAGGGGATCTTCCCAACTCAGGGATTGAACCCAGGTCTCCCAAATTGCAGGCAGAGTCTTTAGCATCTGAACCACCAGGAAAGCCCAGGAATACTGGAGTGGGTAGCCTATCCCTTCTCCAGGGGATCTTCCCAACCCAGGAATTGCACTGGGGTCTCCTGCATTGCAGGTAGATTCTTTACCAGCTGAGCTACCAATATTGAATCCCAATAAATGTCCCCTCTGTGTCCCTCAAAGGCAACCAATATATTTATTTGTTTAAATAACACTTATGAACTGCAGATGCTGATTGCAGCCATGAAATTAAAAGACACTTGCTCCTTGGAAGGAAAGTTATGACCAACCTAGATAGCATATTAAAAAGCAGAGACATTACCTTGCCAACAAAGGTCTGTCCAGTCAAGGCTATGGTTTTTCCAGTGGTCGTGTATGGATGTGAGAGTTGGACTGTGAAGAAAGCTGATTGCCAAAAAACTGATGCTTTTGAACTGTGGTGCTGGAGAAGACGCTTGAGAGTCCCTTGGACTGCAAGGAGATCGAACCAGTCCATTCTAAAGGAGATCAGTCCTGGGTGTTCATTGGAAGGACTGATGCTAAAGCTGAAACTCCGATCCTTTGGCCACCTCATGCGATGAGCTGACTCACTGGAAAAGACTCTGATGCTGGGAGGGATTGGGGGCAGGAGGAGAAGGGGACGACAGAGAACGAGATGGCTGGATGGCATCACCGACTCGATGGCCATGAGTTTGAGTGAACTCCGGGAGTGGGTGATGGACAGGGAGACCTGGCGTGCTGTTATTCATGGGTTCGCAAAGAGTCGGACACAACTGAGCGACTGAACTGAACTGATGCTTCTTTACAGTTTACCAAAGCATGCTATTGCCTATTTTATGAACTTTAACAGGCTTGTATATTCTATATTCTTTTGTACCTTACTTTTTAAAATAAAATTATATTTGTGAAATTACCATATGGTAATGTTATATTTTGTTCTTTTTTTCTATTATGTAGTATTGTATTGCATGTATATTTAATATATGTATAAATATGCCATAATTTACCATTTCTATTCTTGAAGATTAGTTGGATTAATTTGCAAATTTGGGGGTTTATACTAATGTTGCAATAATCATTCCTGCATCTGTCTCCTGTGTACCTGGGCATTTATTTATGTTCTTAGCATTTATCAGAGTAAATTGCTGAATTGTAGGCTTTGCCTTTCTTAATTTTAATAGATACTTATAAAATGTGTTCCTAAAGTGTTTTTCCTATGAACCAGAAGTACCACTACTTGGCATATATCCAAAGAAAACCATAATTTGAAAAGACACATGCACACCAGTGTTCATTGCAGCACTATTTACAACAGACAGGACACGGAAGCAAGCTAAATGTCCATCAACAGAGGAATGGATAAAGAAGATGTGGTCTGTATATACTATGGAATATCACTCAGTTATATAAGAAATGAAACTGTGTCATTTGCAGAGAGGTGGATGGACCTAGAGACTGTCATAGAGAGCAAAGTAAGTCAGACAGAAAACACACAAATATTGTATATTAACGCATATATGAGGGATCTAAAAACATGATACGCGGCTGCTGCTGAGTCGCTTCAGTCGTGTCCGACTCTGTGCGACCCCATAGACGGCAGCCCACCAGGCTCCCCCGTCCCTGGGATTCTCCAGGCAAGAACACTGGAGTGGGTTGCCATTTCCTTCTCCAATGCATGAAAGTGAAAGTGAAGCTGCTCAGTCATGTCCAACTCTTCGTGACCCCACGGACTGCAGCCCACCAGGCTCCTCCATCCATGGGATTTTCCAGGCAAGAGCACTGGAGTGGGGCGCTGTTGCCTTCTCCAAAACATGGTATAGGTGATCTTATTTGCAAAGCACAAAGAAAGACACAGAAGTAGAGAACAAATTTAGGAATACCAAGGGGAAAGGGGGTGTGTGATGAACTGGGAGACTGGGATTGAGGTATGAATCCTATTGATGAATGTATAAAACAGACAACTAATAACTGTATAGGGAACCCTACTCAGTGTTCTGTGGTGACCTAAACGGGAAGGAATCCAAAAAATAGGTGATATATGTATACATATAGCTGATTCACTTTGATGTACAGCAGAAACTAACACAACGTTGTAAGGCAACTATACTTTATTCAGCATTACAGTGGGTAAAGGCGAGGGTGGGACACGCTGAGAGAGTAGCATTGACATATATGCATTACTGTGTGTAAACAGACAGGCCATGGGAGCTGCTGTACAGGCACACCGAGCTCAACTGGCGCTCTGTGAAAACCTAGAGAGATGGGGTGGAGCAGGGTGGTGGGGAGAGGCTCAGGAGAGAGGGGACGTATGAGTATTTATGGGTGATTCATCTTGCTGTATCATAGAAGCCCACACAATAGTGTAAAACAATTATCCTCCAATTAAAGAACAAATTTATAAAAAAGGGAAGAAAAAGGATTGCACCGAATGTATCCCTACCAATAACACATGAGCGCTCTGCCCTTCCACATCCTTTCCAATACTTAGTGTTACCTCTCTTTTGCATGTTTATCATTCTGGTGGTTGGGCAGGTAATATCTTATTCTTTTAATATGCATTTTGCTGATAACTAATGAGCTCGAGAAGCTTTTTGATATATTTGCTGGTCATATGAATGTCTACAATCCACCTGGAATTAATTTTTGTATATAGCCTAAAATAGAGATCATGCTTCATTTCCTTCCATTTAAACATTCAATTACTTCAACAGCACTTAGTGAAAAGGTCATACTTTTTCCACTGTTGACAAATGCTATTTATGTCATTAATCATTCACTATATACATGTGGGTTTGTTCCTAGGATCTCATATTCCTCACTATTGGTTTCATTGTCTATCCCTCTATCCTTGCCTCTATATCTTAGCATTTTAATTACCAAATATTTTAATACCTTAATGTATTTTAGAGTAAGTCCTCCCACTATTTTTTCTTCTTTTAGTCAGCTCTGGCTATTGCCAGAATTTGCAAGAACTGGCTTGTCAAGTTCCAATAAAAAATGAAAACAAAAAAATAACACAGGTAAGATTTCGAGTGGGATTGCATTGATCTAGGATCAAGAATCCAGGCAGTTTAGGGACTATTAAAAGTGAAGCTATGGTGAAGTCCTGCATGCATGCTCAGTTGCATTCAACTCTAGCCCGCCAGGCTCCTCTGTCCATGATACTCCCCAGGCAAAAACAGAGGAGTGGGTTGCCATTTCCTCCTCCAAGGGATCTTTCTGACCCAGGGATTGAACCTGTGTCTCCTGCAAATCAGGTAGGTTCTTTACTACTGAGCTACCTGGGAAGGAAGCCTACAGTGAAGGCCTGACTACTTCCAATTCATCATTCTGAATGCTCTCAAAAGCACCTTGTAGTGACATGTGTAGAAATCTTGAACATTCTGAGTTGATTTTTTTCCAAGTGTTTAATCTTTTGGTATAGATCGATTATATGTTTTAATTTTTTTTCCATTTTCTGTCTTTTGCCATAATGTAGAAATCTAATTTCTAAATTGACTTTTCCTTTAGCAAATGTGCTAAACTCATTCATTATTAGTCATATAAAATCCTATCACTCATCTCTGCAAGGCTGTGAAAATATGGAAGACCCTCTTTTCGGCCACTCTGGAAGACTTTCCAAATACTGGGCTCGGTTCTCTGGACTCAGTCCTCCTCCAGGTCTTGACCTTCACTGTTCTGTCAATTCTTTCAAGCAAACAAGCTTCCTACTTGCCCTCTTAGGATAGTTGGCTTGAATCACATAATTCTCCATTATTAAAAATAATCTCCAAGTTGCTTTATTTGACAAAGCATAATTCAAAGATAAATACAGAATGGTTCTTCCTATTAAACTGTTCTTAGAGTTAAATTTTCCTTTATATCTAAAAAATTTATTAAAATGGGAAATGGATTCCCTCATAGCTCAGTCAGTAAACCATCTGCCTGCAGTGCAGGAGACCCAGGTTTGATTCCTGGGTCGGGAAGATCCCCTGGAAAAGGAAATGGCAACCCACTCCAGTATTCTTGCCTGGAGAATCCCATGGATAGAGGAATCTGGTAGGCTACAATCCATGGGGTCGCAAGAGTCGGACACGATTTAGCAACTAAAACCAAACAAACCAAAATGGGAGATAGGAGTGGAAAACAAATGTTATTAAAACAGTCTGCTTTCATGATTTTTTACAATATTTGTAATTTATTAAAAACAAAAATCATTACATAAAAGAAGACATTATTACTACATTGTGGCATAAGAATTATTTTAATTCATAAAAACCTAAAACCAATCTTCTAAAGAACATAAATTAAGGAGCAATATTTGTTTTAAATAAACTGTTGCTCATATATTTGGCAGTAGTGATGGTTTAGTCACTAAGTCTGGCTGTTGCGACACCATGGACTATAGCCCACCAGGCTCTTCTGTCCAGGGGATTCTCCAGACAAGAATACTGGAATGGGTTGCCATTTCCTTCTCCAGGGATTTTCCCAATCCAGGGATTGAACTCTGGTCTCCTGCATTGCAGGCAGATTCTTTACCAACTGAGCCATGAGGGAAGACCATATTTGGTGCCAATGATTCAATGGGCTTGCCTGGAGGCTCAGCAGTCAAGAATCCACTTGCAAAGCAGGAGCTATAGGAGATGTGGGTTCAATCCCTGGGTTGGGTTGGGAAGATCCCCTGGAGGAGGGCATGGCAACCCACTTCAGCATTCTTGCCTGGAGGATCCCATAGAGGAGATTGGTGAACTATAGTCCATAGCACTGCAAAGAGTCAGACACAATTGCAGTGACTTAGCACACACACACTAATAATGCAACACCAAGATTTCTGCTTTTGTCGAGTTTGCTAGTTTCCCATCTTCAAAGGCATGAAATTTGGCCTGATTTTTATTTCTTAAAGATATTCAGTTTTATTCCTAATAGTTATTTCAAATGACACATTGCTATTAACAGCAGAATATCGAATAATATGCATAAACATGCTCAAAGGATTAGGAGGAATCCTAGTGTATTTCTTTTCCTTTATGACTTGGTCATTTAATTCAGCTTTTCAACACCAAAAGGTCAATTCAATTTATGTGATTATTTCTGGGAAAGATAGTAATTACATAAACCAGATTGTACTTCAGAAAATTTGTAGAAAATATATATCACTGGCTTTACCTAGATACATCTGGAAATATTCAAAGCATAACTGATTTGTACTCTTGCTAAGTAAAGTAAGAAGAATAAATCAGTAAAATTAAAAAATTCAAAATAATTGTTGCCATGCCCTACTACTGTAAAATGTGCCAAAATTTAAATATTAGAGTTAGAATATGAATATTTTTGACAAATTGAGGTTTTTGGGCCTTTAAGACCAACACAATGTTAATAAACTGTCTTCTGTTAAAGAAGTTGAATAAATAAGTGAAAATAAGCCCTGTGTAAGGAATAAATGAAGAAATGAGAAGCATCAATAAGTGGATTCACGTTGTTGTACAGTAGAAACTAACAAAATATTGTAAGGCAATTATAGTCCAGTTTGAAAAAAATTGGGAGAAAGTGAAAGTCGCTCAATTGTGTCCAACTCTTTGCAACCCCATGGACTATACAGTTCATGGAATTCTCCAGGCCAGAATACTGGAGTGGGTAGCCTTTCCCTTCTTCAGGAGGTCTTCCCAACCCAGGGGTCGAACCCAGGTCTCCCACATCACGGATGGATTCTTTACCAGTTGGGCCACAAGGAAAACCCAAGAATACTGGAGTGGGTAGCCTATCCCTTCTTCAGGAGGTCTTCCCAACCCAGGAATCGAACCAGGGTCTCCTGCATTGCAGGTGGATTCTTTGCCATCTGAGCTACATGTATGCTAGAATCAGAAATCTATGAGCAGAAGTGTTACCTAGGGAAAACAGCTTTTTTATCCAGATGAGCCCTCAAAGGGCAAAATTACCTTGGCAACACTGTCACTCTTTCAGCGATAATTATTAAGTACCTATCACATGCCTGCCACTGGGCTGGACACTGGAGATCCACATGTGTTTACAGGGTGTTTGGCGTAGTTCTTGTCTTTGTTCTTCTGGAAATCAATATTTCTAGTCCTTAAGATCTCTCAGTAGGATCAACCAAGTTAGCATTTAGTCATGACAAGGATGTTTCACGAACATGTGTTAGTGGCTCAGACGTGTCCAACTCTTTGTAACCCATGGATTGTAGGCAGCCAGGCTCCTCTGTCCATAGAATTCTCCAGGCAGGAATACTGGAGTGGATTGCCATTCTCTTCTCCAGGGCATGAAAACAGTAATGACAAGCAAAAAGAACTGAAAGTATTAAAAGAGTGTGAGCTAGGTGTCATCGAGGTATGGCCCATGAGCCAGCCTGCTACCTGTTGTTATATGACCAGCAAGCTAAATGTTTCAGCCTTCTGAGAACAGTTGTTTGATTTTGCCTCTTGGCTGGCCAAACCAAAAATACGGCAGGTTGGCCGGGCATCCACGAGCCTTGAGGGGTTGGTGGGGGCAAGCTCCAGCCCTTGCTGGCTGCTGTGAGTGTCAGGTGGACACTTGCCTCCTGGTGCAGGATAAAGCATTGCAGATTTCCTTATTTTTGACTGTTATGTGAAAGGATGATTGCTTACAAACAGAAAAAGACAAAGGGAAAAAAACGTGCTTTGTCAACAGGTCAGCTCCCTACGGATGTTACAGCTTCTGAGATGGGGCTCAATTCCATAAATTCCAAGTGCCTTTTAGATCCTGATTACATCATGGAGTTGGGAAATAATAGCAGGAAGTTCTCTCCATATGTTACCATATTTGAAAGAAACTATTCTTTCAGGAAATTTTTTATCATTTGGAATCTTCATCTTGCTTGTCTCACAGATTTAAAATGATGGTAATTTAAAGCAAGTTGGATTCACTCATCTCCACAATTTTATGAAATGAGTTTTAATTTGTGAGTAGATAGTTCATAGGTTAGGAAGGAAGAGGATTGAAAGGCAATCCTAAATAAGAATAAAAGAGAAAATTGGTAACAATTACAAGATAGCAAAATTGCTTACCAGGTGGCCCAGCAGTAAAGAATCCACCAGCAATGCAGGAGAGGCATGTTCAATCTCTGGGTCAGGAAGATCCCATGGAGGAAGAAATGGCAACCCACTTTGGTATGCTTGCCTGGAATGTCCCATGGATAGAGGAACCGGGCAGGCTACAGTTCATGGGGTCTCAGAGTCAGACATGACTGAGCAACTAAGCACACAGACACACACACACACACACACACGCACACATTTTTAGGAAAAGTTTTCCCTAACCCCAATTTAAGCCAGACCCGATGGAACATCCCTGTTTCATATTTCCTGGTTTTAGTCTTCTGAGCTTGAAAAAGTTCAGTATTGCCAACAAATTTTGGGTTTGGTGCTTTCCTTCACCTGTGCACTAGGAACTTTTGTTCCCCTCTCATAATATTCATTGTCAAATAATTCTGTTTGGCAATCTAGTCTTAATGACATTTTCAGGCCATTTCTCTCTAATTCTTTGACCTGATAAATATCCCACTTTCCAGAGGGCATCTGTAGATATTGCCTCTCATGGATTATATGTACTATAGTTTAACACTTCAGGATTGACAAACATTTTGTGTAAAGAGCTAGATAAGTAAATATTTTTAACTTTGTAGACCTGATGGTCTCTGTCAAAATCATGTAACTCAGCCACTATCATGTGAAAGCAGAGATAGAGAGTTTGGAAATGAATGGGATCGGGATATTCCAATAAAACTGTGTTTATAGGGACTTCCCTGGTAGTTCAATGGTTAGGAATCTGCTTTGCAATGCAGGGATTGTAGGTTCGATCCTTGATGAGGGAACTAAGACCCCACATGCCTCAGGGCAACTAAGTCTGCCTGATGCAGCTGAATAAATGTATTTATAAAAACTGAAGCTATTTGGATTTGGCCTCTGGGTCACCATTCATCAAACTCTTGCCCAACTTGTTCTTACGTGTTCCAACTCGTCTTAAAAATATCAATGCAGAAGTTTCATTTTCTATTATATCCACTTTACAAGTAAGGAAAATGGCACTAACAACAAAATAAACTCTATATTTGAATAAACCAATTAAGCAGCTAATAATAGCATTGGGGAGAAAAATAAACCATCAAATTGTCAGTCATAATTTGACCCTGAAACTGAATTTTAATTTTGAATTTTTCCAGGGACTACAATGCCTTAAATTTGATCCCCAAATGCTGGTGACTATTGAATCACAATTCTCAAGCAAGTAACTGTTCATAACTGTATTTCCTATAGGACCCTTAATGTATCATCTTGAAAAGACAGCTTTGGCTGTGTTTGAGACAGCTCATGCTCTCTTTCAGGAGATTCTTAGCTTACTGTCTTTGGGTATTGCTCCACCTTGCATATCCAAATATGTTCCCTTCTACCTGGAAACCAAGGCTGGTCAGAATGCCCCTGAATGCTGTTCCTTAGGGGTATCAATTCTAAATGTTTAAACAAATGGATCACAAACCTGAAATGAGGTCAATAAAATCTTCCGAGGTACACTTCCTTCTGATGGATGAGCTGAAATGAAAACCATTTCAGAACCTACTTTCAGCAGAATAATGAATTCTGTGTTTTCAATCATTAAAGTTGAAATTATAATAGATAGCATTCTGCCCCCACCGTTCATGAGATTTAACTCTTCAAAGGTCATCACAGATACACCCTATTAAATAATGCAGGCCAGACAAAGCTGACTTAATGAAACTGAAATGTCACTTTGGCTTTGGATTGATTTTCCTACTTGAAGACCTTTTAGGCTTGCAAATCAGAACTGCCTTGTATTCGCACATCTGAAAGAGGTTGACTTTCCCAGGGTTAGTTTGAAAAATGCAGATTGATGAGAAAGGGTTGTGTTGGGTCAGTATCAAATAGCCTTCTCTTGGGGGTTTGAATTATTCATGAGCATTCATGTGTTTTGTGTTTCTTGCTTAACACCGTGGATGTTGGGAACAGGAGGAAAATGTAGTCAAGTGAAAATATAGATTCCTTCTTGAACAGGGTGAGCAGTCAGAGGAGGCTGGGGGTGGGTCTGATTTTACATGAATTCAAATCAATAAACCTTGAAACTAAAGAACTGGCTGACAATTGAGGATACCCGGGTTTTATGTTATCTACAGTTCATTTGTGACAAGCTGTATACTTTTTAAACAAAGGTAAGAAGCCATAAAGTCAACTGTCTTCTGATTGTGAATGTAGCTGTCTTTGGCTGCCTCCTTCGAGGTGGAGTGGCCCCTGTTAGATGGGTAAGTGTGTAATTGGCGTATGGAAATAAGACTCAAGAAGAGAATAAAGACAATATTTTATAATGACTATAAATGAAATATAATCTTTAAAAGTGTGGATCACTTTGTTATACAGCTGAAACGTATAATATTATAAATCAACCTTTTGTTGTTTCTCAGTCACTAAGTCATGTCCAGCTCTTTGTGACCCCATGGACTGCAGCATGCCAGGCTTCCCTGTCCTTCACTGTCTCCCAGGATTTGCTCGGATTCATGTCCATTGACTCAGTGATGCTATCTAACCATCTTATCCTCTGCTGCCCTCTTCTCCTTTGGCCTTCCATCTTTCCCTGCATCAGGGTCTTTTCAAATGAATCGGCTCTTCATATCAGGTGGCCAAAGTATTATAGCTATACTTCAGTTTAAAAAAGAAAGAGACTCAAGAAATCTAGCTTCCACTCTGGGCTACTTTCCACTTAGTGCTCTGACTCTTGAGTCTGTCATCTACCATTTCTGAGCTGCAGAATGCACTTCTATAAGATAAAGCACTTTAGCCTTCTTTGGTGATTGTCAAATTCTGGTAGGATGAAGAACATGGTTTTGGATGGAACACTGCCTGCAAGTCATACGCACAGACCCAGGGCTGAAGTTAGGGTAAGAGGTGGAGGGGAGGAGATGCTGAACCTCTTTTTCTTAACTTGGTCGGGTTGGTCTGACCTCATGCTCCCAGGTACCAAGCCCACGAAGTCCGGAGAAAGAAATAGCTATCCCTGCTTCCGTTTTCCCTGTTGACCCTCTTTACTGTCCTTCATCCCTCCTCCCACGTTTCACCAGCTTTAGGTCTTGAATAGTTCCTCAGCTGAAATCCTGGGAGAGCTCTTGTCTTCAAAGGAGACCCAGAATGAGCCACATTGAAAATCATTATTTTCAGGGCCTGTTTCCTGATTTCAGAGAGCCAGCCTCTGTATGGACGACTAGTTTTGAGAGCATTTAGAGGAGGAGGGAATGAAGAATGGTAAAAAATTAGAAGAAAAGATTGTCGGATTAATGCTATAATACTACATCTGAAGGATTACAGCTAAAATAACGCTTAATCTGGAAGAAAAAATGGTTGTATCAGGTGATGTGAGATGCCAACATCTGTGAGCCTGAAGCAAAGTTTCTCTGCCCATATTCCTCTTACCAAATAATGTCTCTAAGAAAACAGATGGAGCCCCTATGGCTAGTGATCGCCTTATTATTCTATAGATGTGCATTCTAGCGTCAACAAGAAGTTGTCTTTTGTCAGCTGGGCCTGGATTTGGTTCACAGCCATGGACAATAAGACAGTTATATTATATTTTTTTTGACAGAAAATATGCCACATTTTACCAGAATGCATACTTCATCTAGAGAAGCAGTCCAAGAAAAATATCCAAGGAAAACCCTCCTTTGGCCTCAAAAATTTGTGGCCTTCGTGCTAAATGCAACAGAAAAGATGATCTTAAAGCCAAAAAAAGAAATGTCCGAAGTTCAATATTTTTTTTCCTTGCTGTTAATTAAAGCTATGAAGACAGTGACCTTAAAAGTATAACATTCCTTAAGGCAGGGAAAAGACTAATGACTGGCTCTTAAGACTGCACAGAATGCACAAAATATGCATTGATTATGCATGCAATTACCCAACTTTGTTATTTTACAAAATTGAATTCTTTCCTGCTGAAGTCCAATGCTGAGTAAAGAAACGCAGACTGTACTTAATTTTGTCACAGAGTAAATAGCAGAGGTTATGGAAAGTGTTGTGGTTCCACAGTCATTAATATTCCACTGGTGTTGGACGAGACTAGCAAGAGAAGAATACAGCAGGTTAGGATTATATGAATCTATTCAAACCCCACATAATGAATGTGGAGAAGAGTGATTTGAATGTCTAATATCAGTCACCCAGCAGAAAGGAAACATTCTCCTGCTTTCTCTCAGGGCTTTGAAAGAACTATTTATTTTTGTAAATGTTCACCTACTATTATAATCAGACCTCCTGAAATAAACTGCTAATAATTTTCAAGCCAAATGAACTCATTTTTTTCTCTAGAAAATTTTTAAATTTTGTATGCTGTCACAAGAATTTGTGTTTTGTAGCTTTTTCCACTGTAAGGATTCAGAGCAGTCACAAGCCAGAGAGATTCTGATAAGTTGCATCTTGTTGCTTTCTTACACTCACCCCATTGGGGACCACGTTTGTCCTTCTTGAATTCAATAGCTAGATGTGTTTATTTTAACTTTCCAGTGGAGATGTCCAAAGTGCCTAGCCATTTATGTCATGCTTCTACCAAATGTTTTAAATAGGTAATCAAAAGGAGTTATACACTATAATTACGGGATGAAAGAAATTTCCCAATTCAAAGATGAAAGAGCAATATCAATCTGGAACTCTCAATAATGGGGGCGGGGAATCACACAATAAATTATAGGCCAAGAGATGGGTAGAAAATATCAAGTTTAACAATGAACTCTGGTGGAGTGGAAGATGGAATGTTATAGAACCGAAAAGCCCTGGGGAGGAAATTACAACTATGTGAAGATCCTTTAGCATCTCTCCTGCAAGGTCAGGTGATGTCTTTCCAAGAATATGATGAACCATAACCACAAGGAAACTAAAACCGATTTATCAGTAATTTACCCAAGACTCTCTGAAGGGGCTCAGCAACTGTTCTCATTTTCTAGGTCCAAATGTGAGACTACACTGGAATGTGAATACAGCTAGCAAGAAAAATAGGGATATAGGTGACAAAGTTTTCTTTCAAAGCTAGTGTCACTCATTTTTTGTTTCTGAAACTATCATCTTGACATTACAAATAAATTGCTGTATTTAAAATGGATAATTGACAAGGACCTACTGTCTAGCACAGGGAACTCTGCTCAGTGGCAGCCTGGATGGGAAGGGAGTTTGAGGGAGAATGGATACATGTATTTGTATGGCTGAGTCCCTTTGCTGCCTACCTGGGACTATCACGGCATCGTTAATTGGCTATACTCCAATACAAAATAAAAAAGGAAAACCAAATAAATAAAAGTAAAAACTATGCCCTATATCCATAAGACAACAGTAACAAGTAAAAGCTAAAATATAATAATCACTTTAACAGAGGCGAGGGAGAAGGAGGAAAATTGCCTGGAGCTTCCCTTAAGTCCATCCGCCTGAGAACACAGATGGGAATTGGTTTCCAATCCATATTTCACTGGTTCTTGCTTCTTCATACACACTCAAGGAATCCTTTGCCCTGTAAGGCCTCCACTTGGCCACCAAGGTTTCTTGGCAT
The DNA here is from genome assembly GCF_049115385.1 of Moschus berezovskii. Lineage (NCBI taxonomy): Eukaryota > Metazoa > Chordata > Mammalia > Artiodactyla > Moschidae > Moschus > Moschus berezovskii. The sequence goes on along the minus strand of NC_142480.1, from coordinate 56,749,801 downwards.
CCCTAGGGGATGTCTTCCATGTGGTTATGAATATGCCCATCAGCATCAATGCCAAATCCCTGGGCAACTCACATCTCTGCAAGGGACCACTGCCACTGGCATCCACTGGATGACCAATGGTTGTGCCTCCTGTACTTTCCACCCACTGCCACTGTTGTGAGCTTTGACCATCAGTGCCAGGATATTTCTGTCATCTTTCATCACATGTCTCAGAATTCCCTCGGAGGCAGCTGCCACTTCCATCCCCGCCCACCCAGTACCCCCCAACCCCAGTACCTCAGCCCTCCATGGTGCCCAAGGCGTGTAGTGTTCTAGAGGAAATCTTCATTTTTTTCTCTTCATACTCTGATACAACAGTATTGGCTTGTCCTGACTCACATATTTTTGATGGAATACTATTGCCAGGGTTTATTTGAAACCTCTTTCTTCTTAGGACAAAGACGAGAGACCTTCCTTGGTGGTTCCGTTGGACTCTGACTCAAGTGTTATTCATCACTCAGTACTGCTCCCCTCCAGCTCTAAGGCTGTGCCTGACTTTTTCCTTCACTGAAATAAGTTCTTAACTATGAGACTCTCATAGAAGCAGATTCCTGATAGACCTGCCCCACAAGCTCATCAGACCTGCCCAGCCAGATCTCAGGTGTAGAGACAATGTAGATCCTATACTCCAAGCTAACTAAAAAGATCTCCCCACACTTGTCTGGCATACTTATCTTTAAAATATGCTTACATTATTTTCTCTTAATCCTGTTCTGTTGAAACACGTCACAGAGTTTCAGTCACTGGAACAGTCTTCTTCTAGAGACTAAGCCTCTTCAAATGTTTTGGGCCACCTGAACAAATAAAAACCAGTGCCAAAGCAAGAACTGATCAACAATCTTGGACTTTTAAAATGCAGTTCATAGTTACTTGTTAAGTCATCAGCCTACTGATCCTTAAGGGTATTTCTCTCTTTTTTTTCCTACGTAATAAGGACAATAAAATTCTCATCCAATCCAGCCATGAGCTGACCATCAACAAGGGGAGAGAAACTCTAAGCTCCCAAGATACATTGTTGTTGCCCTGTCATCATGTGTGTCGAAATTTATTGTCATTTCTTTCCTGCTCATCTCTGTTCCCCATCAGCTCAAGGCTCAGATCTACCTTGTTCTCAGGATATCCTCAGCACCTAGCCCAGTACGTATATTTATTCTCAGTAAATATTTTTGAATGAATGACTTTAACATATTCTGAGTTTGAGCTACATGAATCTTGTATTATCCATTTTTGTTTTACCTCCACCCTCTTTCTTCTGCCAAGAGTTTAGAAATAACGGATGCTAGATAAATAATTGATAATGAAATTCTGCTTATTTCTCTATATTAGATACAAGGGGGAAAAGATCCTCTTACTTTTCCACTGGATTGACAATATAAAGATATTCCGATACCTTATATGCTGCTGCTGCTGCTAAGTCACTTCAGTCGTGTCCGACTCTGTGAGACCCCATAGACGGCAGCCCACCAGGCTCCCCCATCCCTGGGATTCTCCAGGCAAGAACAGTGGAGTGGGTTGCCATTTCCTTCTCCAGATACCTTATACAGGTAGCTATAATTCCCTGATAAGATATACCTTCAGACTTTTGGACCATGATGATCAATTATCATGCTGTCAATATTTTCTGTAAAGTCTGAAGCATAAAACGGATGAATTTGGTTGTAATCAGAGTGCACTCTGCATAAAGATGATTTCTTTTCTCCTACATGTTCATGTATTTATTTGGCTGCTCTGGGTCTTCCTTGCTGCTCATCAGGCTTTCTCTAGTGGCACGAACAGGGCTACTCTTCGTGGAGGTGTGCAGTCTCTTCACCGTGGTGACTTCTCTCGTGCAGCACAGGCTCCACGCTGCGGGCTTCAGTAATTGCAGCAAGGGCTTATCTGCTCCATGGCATGTGGGATCTTTTCAGACCAGGGACCGAACCAGTATACCCTGCATTGGCAGGAGGATTTTTTTTTTAACATAAATGTTCACAGCAGCTTTATTAGCAGGCAGAATTTTAACCACTGGACCACCGGGAAAACCCTAGAAAGGTAGTTTCTGAGCGTGTTACGCTAAGATTAGAGTGTTTCTCAACACTCAATCTATAAAGCCAAGGTGCAGATCTATTAATGGGGCTCATTCAGGGGAAAAATGACTCTGATTAGAATGAAGCTGTAAACTTCATCAGGGAGAAAGTGTCCTTTGCAAATTATCAGGTTGGATATCCTTTTAGACAGAGGCCCTGTCCATAATGCGAGTCAGATTCTGGAGTCCGCTTGCCTCTGTGTAGCCCCTCTAGACATGGAGGACATCTATCAGGTTACCACTCTGCCAGGATGCCCAGAAACAGTGGCCAGCCCCTCCTTGTATCTTTGGAGCTTAAAAATAATGCCTATTTTCAGTAATGTCTTGTGTTGTGGTTTTTTTTCCCCCTTGAGTGTGTGACCTCAGGCAGTGTGCGTTTCTAAGGCCTCGGTTTCCTCATTGAAGAATAGCAGAACAGTTAAAACTCTCCCCCTTAAAACTTAAACTTGAGACACTCCCTTAAATCTGGCTTCAGTAGCTCTCTTCCTTGGCTAGATTTGTCACATTTGACTCTAATTCTAAGATTTCATCCGATGTTGAAGTCTTATCAGAGCAGTCCTTGCCAATGCCTTCCCCTTATCCATTGAACCTACCATCGTCTTTGTCTGGATGTGATTTTTGGCGTCTCAGAGGTTGTAGATGCTGCTGGCCAGGAGTATCAGGAAACTGACATCGCACAGGAGCACCCATAATCGATGACTCAAGAATCAGTGTATAAATTTCCCAGCCTGCTTACCCCTCAGCTGGTTAATTCCACGTCTTGTATTCTACACAATTTCCCAGACTTTGCTTTCAGGATCAAGTACTAATCCCCCAGGGTGGCAGCTGGCTTAATAGGGCACACTCTGTTTCCTGCCTTCCCTTCCCTGGGTAATTCCCTCCACTCTCTGCACAGCCCAGATAAATGATTTATGCTTAAATCTTGTCTCAGAGCTGGTTTCTGGGGGAATATGAATGAAGACACACGTATTAAACTAAATTGAAAGTATTGTTTCAGGTATTTGAGTCTCTGTATTTTCTCCCTTCTTTTGACCTCCAGAGAGTAGACGGATGAAGTATCAACACCCTGGGATATGCCTGCATGAATTGGATGCTATTACTTAGCTGCCTTCCCTGCAGAGTAAACAGCTCAACATGCCAAAGTATAAAACGACATAACCCTGTGGTTGCCTTATGCACCCAACAAAGTGCTCTGTGTATGTTCACATCATAGCATGCTATGCAATTCAAGAAGGCCAAGAGGAGCCAGGGTTAGTAATTAACATAGCAAAGGCAGTCTTAGTGTTCCCAAGTAGCTGGGAAGAAATACAAAGCAAAATGTCTGAAAGTTAATGATGATGAAAGAAAGTATCCTTTAGTTTTCTGAAAATAATCATCTCAGGACCCTGAGTCATGTTGAATTTATAAATGCATGCTTGGAACTGACTTGAAGATAGAGTCTGGGGTAAATGCATAGTACATTAACATAGCTTAAGACCAACATTTCCATAAGAAAAATGCATTGGTTAACTCAAGATTTGAGAATAGTTAACTTCAGGTGAAACCAGGTGTCATTATGGCAACACAGTATTTTAAGAGAAACTTCCTTTTAAATTTGTATCAGTCAGTCAGTCAGTTCAGTCGCTCATTCGTGTCCAGCTCTTTGCAACCCCATGAATCACAGCACGCCAGGCCTCCCCATCCATCACCAACTCCCAGAGTTCACTCAACCTCATGTCCATCAAGGCTCAGAACCTACTTGACAAACCTTTATGTTATACTCAGATATTGTTCCCCTAATCTATGTAAAACTAAACTATTTATATGGTAATCTGCCCTTCTACAAGATTCAAGTTAATCATTTTATGGCCTGGGATGAATCGTCCGGTTTCAAGATTATCCCAAAATGCATCTTATAGGTGAGGGGCCTGGTGCCATTCTGAGCCTTAAGACATTCCTTTCTTTCATTAACAGACTGCTAGTGACTATAACATCCAGCTGAAGACTAGCAGGGGGGTAATCTTTCTGCCCTCTTCTGATGTTTATGTCAAAAGCTTTCTCTATCTCCTTTATACTTTAATAAAACTTGATTACACAAAAAAAATAAATAAATAAATGCATGCTTATACAATGTGTATATTTAGTGAGGATGGTATAGATCTTTGTTGTTCAGTAGTAACCTATGGAGTTTGTGCGCTTGATAACTGGTCCAAAGTGAAACAAGGTACAGGTAAACATACATATGCTTTCAGATTTAGCCTGATAAGAAGAATGTAGGGTTTCTCATTAGTGATTTTTTACATTAATTACATGTTTAATTTATACTTTGGATATGTGAGGTTGAAAGTATTACTAAAATTAATTTTACCTATTTACTTTTATTCTTTCAGTTCAGTTCAGTCTCTCAGTCGTGTCCAATGTGGCTACTATAATAATATATAATTACCTATCTGGCTAAATTATATTACTATTATACCATATTGGTCCAAATTATGCTGTAATGACAGAGAAACTATGAATTTTCAGTAGTTAATAATACAGGAATGGTCCATTTCTTATCCATGGTCCTTAACTCCAAAAAAGGTACATATATAAATCCAGTGGAGGGCTCTATTCCACAAAATCTTCCAGGGGTTCAGGCTGTTAAAGGGACTGTAATTTTGATCAGAGAGTCAAAGATAAAATGTCCTTTGTTACCCCAGAAGGGAGTTTTGGGGGATCTTGCCACAGCCCAAAGTGTCTTGAATCAAAAACACATAGCCCATTTTCAGAACTCATCAAAAGATTCTAAGGGCAAAGGAAATCAGAAACATCACCCTCCCACGTACAAGAAGACAAGTCAGAGTGGACATAGACGCACATCTGAAGTGTCTACCACCGTGTGCTTGGTTTCAGCTCAGTTCAGTTCAGTCGCTCAGTCATGTCCTACTCTTTGCGACCCCATGAATCACAGCACGCCAGGCCTCCCTATCCATCACCAACTCCCGGAGTTCACTCAAACTCATGTCCACAGAGTCAGTGATGTCATCCAGCCATCTCATTCTCTGTCGTCCCCTTCTCCTCCTGCCCCCAATCCCTCCCAGCATCAGAGTCTTTTCCAGTGAGTCAACTCGTCGCATGAGGTGGCCAAAGGATTGGAGTTTCAGCTTTAGCATCAGTCCCTCCAATGAAGTGAAGTGTAAATTTCCAGCATCAATACTCCGTCTCCAGACTATAACAGATTAAAGATGGTAAGATGGCACCAGATGATATCAGTCATTCACACCTTGACAAGAACCGCTTAAGAGATGCATTCTTAGGTGAGGAAAAGAACCTGAGATTGAGGAACTGGGCAGAGGACTGATACATGAGAAGCACAGAAAACAAACTTGTTTAGCTGCTTGGCTTTTTTTCCTAGCAGTGTTCTGTGCTTTGATATATATATCTCAGGTGAATAAAATGAAATCAAATGTCACCTAACCAAGGCCAGAGAGATGCTCACGGTGAACCTACCAAAGTCTAAAATGTAAGGCTCAGAAAGACTCTGTTGGAACACTAAGAGTGGCTCCATCTCTCAGGAACAAGGTCATATTTAAACAGAATTCCTAGATATTAATTAAAATGGAAACACTGCCATTCTCAGTTGTACTCACAAATCACTCCATTATTAAAAGGAGAAAATACTAAATGGAAAATCATTTAATACTGAAAGGAAAATCTTACCTGGTGAATAGGAAATTGAAAAAAGGAATCTCCATTGATCTCAAGAATTACTTCTCAGGTAAGCAGACTTGAGGAACTCGTGTATTTCAGGAATAATTTGACCAAGGAGAACATGATACGTAAGTCTACTTAGTCAAGACCAGCTATCTACATATAGACATACAATGCTGCCCAAGACCTGATACTCTTATTTTACACTTTTATGACTAAATCATCTATTTTCCACAGGCTTTCTCCAGAGGAAGCACAAGTAATGAGGTTTCAGACGGCTGAATGCCTTTGCTTCCATCCCACTCTGCCTCCCTGAGGGGACTCCCACGATGCCTTAGTTACGTTTTTAGATATTCCCACAGCTTTTCATTGTACATTCATTCATCGTATTTCCCACCTCCTCCATGATGGATACATTTTTGTCCTTGTAATCCTCAGAGAGCTCTTATATTTGTTAGCTCTCAGGAACAGTTGCCTGTGGCCCTCATGAAATACAATTCCATCTGAGTTGGATTGAAGGGCTTCCCAGGTGGCTCAGATGGTAAACTATCTGCTGCAATGCAGAAGACCCAGGTTTGATCCCTGGGTCAGGAAGATCCCCTGGAGAAGGGAATGAATAGCTACCCACTCCAGTATTCTTGCCTGGAGAAGTCCATGGAGAGAGGGCCCTGGTGGTCTATAGTTCATGGGGTCGCAAAGAGTCAGACACAACTGAGCAACCAACAGTGAGTTGGATTAATGGAGTGATTTTATTCTCTATGGCAAATTATGTTGCATTTGGCTTAATATTTTGATACTCGGACAAGAAACAGAAAATTGAAAATCAATCCTAATAATCTAGACTATATGAAAGATCTAATTAAGATATTGATCAGTGTTTTACTAAAAATATTTTAAAAATTAATAAGGATGGCTTTACCTTTTATGTTTTTTCTTCAGATTTTCACTAAAAGAAATTAAGAGTGTATCTACATAGAACAAATTTACCAACTGTTTCATCAGAAACATCTATAAGACATACATCTACAAGCATTATATATATATATATATATATATTTATGGAGACAAATTTGATAGTGATGAGAAACTTTCAACATGATGCTGAGAGGTCAGCGTACAGCATAATCCCTATTGCGTTGGTTCCGTGTGAGTTTGGAGTGACAGTTGTACCAAGGACAATTAGAGTCAGTAGCATTCATATTTATAAGGAAAACAGAGTTAATTATACTGCATGACTCTAAAAATGATAGATAGCTTCCCTATTAAAAAATACCACCCTTCACTGAAGTGTAAACATACTTAACCTTCTACTGTTAATATTTGTGGAAGATTAGAGTCGACAGAGGCACCAGAGATCAAATTGCCAAGAGACAGCAAGAGAGTTCATGGAGAAAGCAAGAGAGTTCCAGAAAAACATCTATTTCTGCTTTATTGACTATGCCAAAGCCTTTGACTGTGTGGATCACAATAAACTGTGGAACATTCTGAAAGAGATGGGAATACCAGACCACCTGACCTGCCTCTTGAGAAACCTGTATGCAGGTTAGGAAGCAACAGTCAGAACTGTACATGGAACAACAGACTGGTTCCAAATAGGAAAAGGAGTATGTCAAGGCTGTATATTGTCACCCTGCTTATTTAACTTATATGCAGACTACATCATGAGGAATGCTGAGCTGGAAGAAGCACAAGCTGAAATCAAGATTGCTGGGAAAAATATCAATAACCTCAGATATTCAGATGACACTACCCTTATGGCAGAAAGTGAAGAGGAACTCAAAAGCCTCTTGATGAAAGTGAAAGAGGAGAGTGAAAAGGTTGGCTTGAAGCTCAACATTCAGAAAACAAAGATCATGGCATCTGGTCCCATCTCTTCATGGGAAATAGATGGAAAAACAGTGGAAACAGTGTCAGACTTTATTTTTTTGGGCTCCAAAATCACTGCAGATGCTGATTGCAGCCATGAAATTAAAAGATGCTTACTCCTTGGAAGGAAAGTTATGACCAACCTTGATAATATATTGAAAAGCAGAGACATTACTTTGCCAACAAATTTCCGTCTAGTCAAGGCTATGGTTTTTCCCGTGGTCATATATGGATGTGAGAGTTGGACTGTGAAGAAGGCTGATCGCCGAAGAATTGATGCTTTTGAACTGGGGTGTTGGAGAAGACTCTTGAGAGTCCCTTGTACCGCAAGGAGATCCAACCAGTCCATTCTAAGGGAGATCGATCCTGGGCGTTCATTGGAAGGACTGATGCTAAAGCTGAAGCTGCAATACTTTGGCCACCTCATGCAACGAGTTGACTCACTGGAAACGACTCTGATGCTGGGAAAGGTTGGGGGCGGGAGGAGAAGGGGATGACCGAGAATGAGATGGCTGGATGGCATCACCGACTCTGTGGACATGAGTTTGAGTGAACTCCGGGAGTTGGTGATGGACAGGGAGGCCTGGCGTACTGTGATTCATGGGGTCACGGAGAGTCGGACACGACTGAGCGACTGAACTGAACTGAGAGTCGACAGTATCTTAGGGATCTGTTCTTGCTCTCAGCCTTTGGGGATAACATTGCCCTTTTATGTCTTTCCATTTAAAAATGCAAATGATACCAAGACTGGTAGCAAATCGAGACAATAGTTTTTTAATGTCAATCAGTGAACAATTAGAACCAGAAAACTTAAGTAGCATGAAGTTATTAATTACCTCAGGCTAGCCATAACATGCACAATTCAAAAGGGGGGAAATGGCATTATGAGGGATGAGTCATAAAAAGAGTAGAGTTGGCTTCATCATGGGAGCTTCCCAGGTGGCACGAGTGGTAAGGAACCCTTCTCCCTGGGCAGGAGATTGATCCCTGGCTTGGGGAGTCCCCCGGAGCAGGGCATGGCAACCCTCTCCAGTATTCCTGCCTGGACAGTCCTGGGAAGAGAGGAGCCTGGTGGGCTACGGTCCATAGGGTCGCACAGAGCCAGACACAACTAGAACGACTTAGCACACACACACAGAGGTTTCATGATATTACTCAGTGTTCGTCCGAAGCAAAATGTAACCTTAAGCCAGTTTTAAGAGCTTTAAGAGAGAAGTTAGGCTTTCATACTTATTTTTTATATTCCCTTCAGGCTCTCACAGTGGGATATAAAGATAGAAAGGATTCAATAAAGGTTTGTTCATCCAATATTTACCACTTTTTTACACTGCCAACTATATCCAGGTTATAAATGTATATCACAAACAAGAAAGAGTCATTGCTGTCAAAGAGTTTATGGTCTGCATGGGGTTTCCAAAGAATAAAACATGAATAGAATTAATTGTTAATACAAGAGCAAAATATAAAGATCAGCTATATTTCTGTACACTGGAAATAATCTATAAATAAAATGTCTAAAAATTATATTTACAATATTATAAAAATTACTTAGAAATAAATTTTCCTAAAGAAGCACAGAATTCAAACTCTGAAAACTACAAAATATTATTGGAAGAAATTAGAGAAAATTTAAATAAACGGAAAGAGCAAAATAAATGAAAGAAATTATAGAAGATCTAAGTTAATATTCATGAATCAAATGATTTAATATTAACATGGCAGTACTCCTCAGATGTATCTACAGATTCAATGTAAGCCCTACCACAGAGAGCTTCTTGGCAGAAATTGACAAGCTGATCCTAAAATTCACTTGGAAATTTAAGGTATGCAAAATGGCCAAAGCAATCTGGAAAAAGAAAAGCAGAGTTGGAAAACTCAGATTTATTGATTTTAAAACTTACTGCAAAGCTAGATCAATCAAATGTAGTGGTATAAGGTAAAAATATAGATCAAAGGAATAAAATTGAGAGTTCAGAAATAAAACTTCACATTATTTATGAACAACTTATTTTTGACAAATTTGCCAAGACAATTTAATGAGGATATAGAAGAGTCTTTAACAAATAGTGCTGAGATAGCTGGATAGCTACATGCAAAAGAATGATATTGAACCCCTAACTCATACCATACAGACAAGTTAAAATGGATAATAGATACAAATATCATATCTGAAACTATAAGATTCTTAGAAACACTGGAGTAACTCTTCATGACCTTGACTTAGGCAATGAATTTCTAAAGAAAATCCCAAAATCCAAACAGTTATTATTGATATATTGATACAATAATATTTATATATGTATAGTTCAATTTCATCAGTTTTTAAAAATTATACTTTAATGTACACCTTCAAGAGAGTAAAACAAAATCCACAGGAGAATGTAAGTGAGAATGTATTTCAAATTATGTACCTCATAAGGGATTTATATCTAGAATATATAAATAACTCCTAGAACTGAACAGACAAATTCCCTATTAAAAATAGGCAGAATACCTGAATAAACATTTTCCCAAACAACATATGCACATGGTCAACAGACATATAAAAAGATGCTTAAACTACAAGGAGATGCCATTCCATACCCAATAGGATAGCTAAAATCAAAAGACAGAAAATAACAAAAGTTAGTGAAAATGCTTTTTCACTAACATTGGAGGGAGAAATTGGAACCCTCATACATTGACAGTGGAAATGTGAAACAAACCAATCACTATTAAAAAACAGTTTACCAACTTCTTAAAAAGTCAAACATAGAATTACCACATGATCCACTATCATCATATACCCAAGAGATTTGAAAGTTTTTGCCCGCTCAAAAACTTACAGATGAATGTTTATAAAAAGCACTATATGCAACAGACTAAGAAGTGGAAACAGCTTAACTGTTCATCAGCTGATGAAGAAATTAACAAGATGCTGTACATCTATAAAATGGAATACTGTGCTCAGTCACTTTAGTTGTGACCGACTCTTTGTGACCCTATGGACTGGAGCCTGTTAGGCTTCTCTGTCCATGGGATTCTCCGGGCAAGAATACTGGAGTGGGTTGCCATTTCCTTCTCCAGGGGATCTTCCTGACCCAGGGATTGAACCCATACCTCCCACATCTCCTACATGCAGGCAGATTCTTTGCCTCTGAGCCACTGGGGAAGCCCCCTACAAGGAATGTTATTCAGACACAAAAAGGAATGAAGTTCCGATATATGCTATAGCACAGATGAATTTTTTTAACATTACACTAGGTGGGAAAATCTAGTCACAAAGAACCAATATTGTATGTTTCTATTTATATGAAATGTTCACCATGGGCAATTTCATAGTCAGAAACTTTATTAGTGGTTGTCAAAGGTTGGGGTGGAAGGAAAGAGAATGGGGAGTAACTGCTAATGGGTTCAAGCTTCCTTTTAAAAAATAATTAAAATATTCTGGAATTAGGTAGCAGTGATTCATGCATGATTTTGTGTCCATTCTAAAATGTACTTTAAAAGGGCAAACTTTATGATATGTGAATTTGCAGGAATTTAGACAACTTATGCAATCTCAGGAAATAGTCCCCACAAGACTGCCCTCACTTCGTGCTGCTGCTGCTGTTAAGTCGCTTCAGTCATGTCCGACTGTGCGACCCTATAGATGGCAGCCCAACAGGCTCCCGCATCCCTGGGATTCTCCAGGCAGGAACACTGGAATGAGTTGCCATTTCCTTCTCCAATGCATGAAGGTGAAAAGTGAAAGTGAAGTCGCTCATTCTTGTCCAACTCTCAGCGACCCCATAGACTGCAGCCCACCAGGCTCCTCCGTCCATGGAATTTCCAGGCAAGAGTACTGGAGTGGGTTGCCATTGCCTTCTCCACCTCACTTCATGACCTCGATACAAATTTGGAGGTCCCCAGGGCCACGTTCACACCAGATGGCTACAAATTAGGGGGTTTCCTAATAACCATCCTCAGATTCAGTAATTCATTAAAATGACTCACGGAACTCAAGAAAGCACTGTGCTTAAAGTCACAGTTTTATTTTAAGAAAGAATATAAATCAAAACGAGTGAAAGGAGGAGACACTTAGGGTCAAGTTTGGGAAATTTCCAAAAGCAAAGTTTCCATCATTTTCAGGGTTGTGCTACCTTCCCAGCACCAATATGTTACAATATACATGGGATATTGTGAAACAGGAAAGCTCGCCCATGTGTTAGTGTCCAGAGCTTTTATTGCGGTTTAGCTATGTATCAGTGAACTAAAATGGACTGGAATGGGCCAATTTAACTCAGATTACCATTATATCTACTACTGTGGGCAAGAATCCCTTAGAATAAATGGAGTAGCCATCATAGTCAACAAAAGAGCCCTAAATGCAGTTCTAGGGTACAATCTCAAAAGCAACAGAATGATCTCTGTTCCTTTCCAAGGCAAACCATTCAATATCATGGTAATCCAAGTCTATTCCCCGACCAGTAATGCTGAAGAAGCTGAACAGTTCTATGAAGACCTACAAGACCCTCTAGAGCTGACACCCAGAAAAAATGTCCTTTTCATCATACGGGACTGGAATGCAAAAGTAGGAAGTCAAGAGATACCTGGGGTAACAGGGAAATTTGGCCTTGGAGCACAAAATGAAGCAGGTCAAAGGCTCACAGAATTTTGCCAAGAGAAAGCACTGGTCATAGCAAACACCCTCTTCCAACAACACAAGAGAAGACTCTACACATGGACATCACCAGATGGTCAATACCAAAATCAGATTGATATATTCTTTGCAGCCAAAGATGGAGAAGCTCTATACAGTCAGCAAAATAAGACCTGGAGCTGACTGTGGCTCAGATCATGAACTCCTTATTGCCAAATTCAGACTTAAATTGAAGAAAGTAGGGAAAACCACTAGACCATTCAGGTATGACCTAAATCAAATCCCTTATGATTATACAGTAGAAGTGACAAATAGATTCAAGGGACTAGATCTGATAGACAGAGTGCCTGAAGAACTATGGACAGAGGTGTTGGATGGCATCACTGAATTGGAACATGAGTTTGAGTAAGCTATGGGAGTTGGTGATGGACAGGAAAGCCTGGCGTGCTGTGGTTCATGGGGTCGCAAAGACTCAGACACGACTGAGCAACTGAACTGAACTGAATTATGTACCCATGATTGATTGAATCATTATCCACATTGTTGAACTCAGTTTCTATCCCTCTTTTCTTGATTAAAGGTGGGGTTTATACTAAGTTACTCAAAACCTAAAGTCTCTAATAACTTAGTTGGCCTTTCTGTCATGACCAAGTGTTACTTCTTTAATAAAATTTAGCATCTCCTTAGCATAAACTTTCAGATGTAATCTAAATTAGACATCATGAGTAACAAAGGTACTCTTAATACTCAGGAAATTAAAAGACATTGGAAGCTACCTGCTAGGACTCCCAGGACAAATTTCAGATCTGTCCTTAGGTGAGATCAAATTCCTTACTACACAGAATTATAAAACAGTAAACTTTCTATTTTTAAAAGAAGAAAGAAAATAAAAAGGTACATTGAATCCTGATTTATGATAGACACTACCTATATACTGCTGCTGCTGCCGCTAAGTCACTTCAGTCGTGTCCGACTCTGTGTGACCCCATAGACGGCAGCCCATCAGGCTCCCCCGTCCCTGGGATTCTCCAGGCAAGAATCCTGGAGTGAGTTGCCATTTCCTTCTTCAATGCATGAAAGTGAAAAGTGAAAGTGAAATTGCTCAGTTGTGTCCGACTCTTCATGACCCCATGGACTGCAGCCTACCAGGCTGCTGCATCCATGGGATTTTCCAGGCAAGAGTACTGGAGTGGAGTGTCATTGCCTTCTCTGACCTATATACTACCTACATGTATATAAAGTGAGTATAAGAATTTAAGTCATATTAAAGAATTTTAGCAGGATTCTACAAAAAGGTAATATATGCACATCACTGTTATTGAAATAATACCTGGAAAATTCCATGGTCAGAGCAGCCTGGTGGACTAGAGTTCATGGGGACCCTCACTCTTTGTGACTCCATGAACTGTAGCCCACCAGGCTCTTCTGTCCATGGAATTCTCCAGGCAAGGATACTGGAGTGGTAGCCATTCCCTTCTCCAGGGAAGGGAGAAAACTAATTTTGATATGTTAGATCACAGAAAGCGTTGCTAAGGCAGTGACATTTGGATGACATTTTGCGTGGAAGATAGCCAGGGAAAGTGAAAGTGTGGAGGAAGGGAGTTCAAGGCAAAGAAAGCATCAAGGGTAATAGAAAAGGGACTATGTTAGGGAGCTTGAAAAACAGACAGAAAGATGACACGGAAAGTAGAGGCTGATGTATATAGCTCCACATAGGCCACAAGGAAGGGTGTGGACTTAATGCTGAGTGCTGGGCCATGTGATTGCAAGGTCTCACTCTCTGTCCTTTTGAGTCTCCAGTCTAGTCTGTGGGGCACAAATGCTAAACAAATAGCCACACACAAAAATTAGAATTACAGACTGGGACACGCCTCAAAGGAAAATAACCACTCATCCTGGGGCTTTATAACCAAAAAAAAAAAAAAAAAACAGATTTAATTTAGGGATAGAAAGGACTTCTAATGGGGAGTAACCTTTAAGGAAAAGTTTAAAGTAGAACTGGGTAAAAATAACCAGTTATATTAAATTTATTATTTTAGATACATGTGAATGCATAAAGATAGATAGCTAGATAGATAGACTCATAGAATCCGTTCACTTTAATTAAAATTTTAAAGTGGTGACCTTAATGAGACTTGTGATGAAAAGAATGACAAATATTCAGTCATAGAATATATGCCATCAGACATGAAAATTTTATCATCTTTGCAATGACAGATTGATTCACTATACAGGACTTCATAATATTTGAAATTAGGAACATGGCATTAAAGTTCATAAACTGATTACAGTAATTATAGTTCGTTTGATCTTGATTGCTTTTGTAGGAACTCCTGATTAAATCTATCTGCCCTTGTAATTCCTAAAGCTTCTTTCTTACAATGCTAAAAATTTCTTGGGATAATAATTCAGCATTTTGCTTTCAGCCCTTCCCCTCTTCGTGTACTATATTGTTATGGTTGTTTTAAATATACTTACATTTTTCTTAAAAACCTGGGGTAGTAGTTTACAAAGATTTTCATTTACAGTATTCAGAGATTTAAAACAAGTACAGTTCAGCTCAGCCACTCAGTCATGTCCGACTCTTTGCGACCCCAGGGACTGCAGCACGCCAGGCTTCCCTGTCCATCACCAACTCCCAGAGTTTACTCAAACTCATGTACATTGAGTCGGTGATGCCATCCATCCATCTCACCCTCCGTCGTCCCCTTTACCTCCCACCTTCAGTCTTTCCCAGCATCAGGGTCTTTTCCAATGAGTCAGTTCTTTACATCAGGTGGCCAAAGTATTGGAGTTTAACCTTCAATATCAGTCCTTCCAGTGAATATTCAGGACTGATTTCCTTTAGGATGGACTGGTTGGATCTCCTTGCAGTCCAAGGAACTCTCAAGAGTCTTCTCCAACACCACAGTTCAAAAGCATCAATTTTTCAGTGCTCAGCTTTCTTTATAGTCCAACTCTCATATCCACACATGACTACTGGAAAAACCATAACTTTGACTAGATGGACCTTTGTTGGCAAAGTAATGTCTGTGCTTTTTAATATGCTGGTTGGTCATAGCTTTTCTTCCAAGGAGCAAGCATCTTTCAATTTCATGGCTGCAGTCACCATCTGTGGTGATTTTGGAGCCCCCTACAACCAGTCCATTCTAAAGATCAGTCCTGGGTGTTCATTGGAAGGACTGATGCTAAAGCTGAAGCTCCAATACTTTGGCCACCTCATGCGATGAGTTGACTCACTGGAAAAGACTCTGATGCTAGGAGGGATTGAGGGTGGGAGGAGACGGGGACGACAGAGAATAAGATCGCTGAATGGCATCACCGACTCAATGGACATGAGTTTGAATGAACTCCGAGAGTTGGTGATGGACAGGGAGGCCTGGCATGCTGTGATTCATGGGGTCGCAGAGAGTCGGACACGACTGAGCGACTAAACTGAACTGAACCAAAAAAAAAGTTGGAGAAGCAAACAATACCTTCTATTTGTAGATGAGGAGATTGAAGATCAGCCAGGAGAAGAGAATGGTCCTAAGCTGCATAGCTCTTCCTGTGTTCGCTTCTCTTCTTCAGGTTGCCAGAGAGCTCTAGGATGTTGGATTCACACTAGCAAAGAGTCACTCATGCATTCTTCTTCACCAACATGGAAATGCATGAGAAAGTCATTTTGCTTCTTTACCAAAGGCGAGTAGAGAGGTTAGAAAGAAGCAAAAATGCAAAGGACAAGTTTCCATAGAAACACAAAGATCTTTTGATTTCCCCCCTCCAATTTTCAGAGATTTTAGCCTACACCTTACAACTTGGATTAAATGACAAGTCAGTGTCTGCTGTCTGGGTCAAGGGAAGAGGTTGGAAGATAGGGTGTAGCTGCCTGTCTGCAGATATTAATCCCTGAAGAAGACTTCCGTGGATCTAGAGCCCCAGCCCTCTATAAAGTAATTCATAAAAATAATTCATCCAAGATGGTTCAGTTAGATGAGTGGACTTGATAGAATTCCTAGAAAACCAAGGCCACCAATATGTGTGTGTCTGTGTATGGGTGGGGGGTGGGAGAGGCAGATATTGGATGACGGCTGCTACTTTGGAAGCCTTGCCCATGAAAGATGAAAGGTAGGAGCCCAAGGAAGCTGAAACTGTAAGGCAAGCCTAGCAAAGGTAATATTGAATGTTAATTGGGTACCAGAGGCCTGCCAGAAGTTTGGGACCTCAAACAGAGATGCCTCCATCCAGCACAAGACCATGGGATATAAACTTAGTTCCAGGGAAACTGCTGACCTTGTATAAAGAGAAGTTCAGAGGCCAACTGTGACTCAAAGTGAGGACCCAGTAATTCTCCCAAAGGAACAATTCCAGTTCCTTCTATTAACACATGCTTGGGAAAGAGGGGAAATAATAAGAAGATCCACTGGTCTTGCTATGGACTGAAGTGTGTCCTCTCAGTTCATCTGTCAGAGTCCAAAGCCCCAGGATCTCAGAATGTGGCTGTATTTGGAGACCGGGCCCTTAAGAGGGAGGCTTCCCACATAGCACTAGTGGTAAAGAACCTCCTGCTAAGGCAGGAGACCAAAGAGATGTGGGTCTGATCCCTGGGTCGAGAAGATCCCCTAGAGGAGGGCATGGCAACCCACTCCAGTATTCTTTCCTGGAGAATCCCATGGACAGAGGAGCATCCCAAGATACTGTCCATGGGGTCACAAAGAGTTGGACAGACTGAAGCGACTTAGCAGAGGGACTTAGTACAGAGGGGAGGATGAATGAGACAGGGGTATAGGATTAAGAGACACAAACCCCCCGTATCAGAGAAATACACTACAAGGATATTTTGTCTAGCACAGGGCAATATAGCCATTATTTTATAATAACTTTAAATGGAGTAAGTGTGTGTGTTAGTCGCTCAGTCATGTCCAACTCTTTTCAACCCCATAGACTGTAGACTGCCAAGCTCCTCTGTCCGTGGGATTTCCGCCACAAGAATAGTGGAGTGGGTTGCCATTTCCTTCTCCAGGGGATCCTCCCAACCCAGGGATGGACCCGAGTCTCCCACATTGCAAGCAGATTCTGTACCACCAAGGAGTATAATCTATAAAAATATTGAATCACTATGCTGCACATCCAAAACAATATAGCATTGTAAATCAACTGTATTTCAATAAAACAAAAAATGATTTACGTTAAAATGAGATCATTAGGATAGACCCTAATCTAACACCAGCTGGACTGGATTTTTTATAACAAACACCAGAGGGAAAACCATGTGAAGACAAGCAGAAGATAGCCATCCACAAGACAAGGAGACAGATCTCAGAAGAAACCAACCCTACAAATATAGGTACCTCTCTGTTTCCTTCTAAGCCCCACACTTCTCTGGGGGGAGGGAATCCTCATAAAATGCAGCCAAGCCCTGAGGAGATGGACTAGGAAAATGAGGGAATCTAGTCTGTATGAGAAGCAAGGTGTGGCATCAGCAGATTCATCTGTAAGGAAATAAGAAAGAGATTTTCTGGGTAATGAGGAAGGGAACGCTATTTCCCTCTTCTTTTTCTGCAAACTGCCCAAAGAGAGCAGTGAAACAGCACCTCAGTGAGGGGAAAAAAATGCCTTTTCCTCCTCCTTCACAATACTGCATACAAAGGACCACCCCCACACTTCAGAGTGGACCATCTCACTGGGATTTAGCTAAGTCATGATGTTCAAGTCATAACAAAAATCCTTGACCAAAAATGTTAGAATCTAGAAGAAGGAAACCAAGATACAATAAGCAGTTGTTTTCAATAGTATCATTCTTGGCATTCTGCTCTTTTTTTAAATTTATTTCTGTATTCAGAATCATGGCCATTGCAGCTGTACAGTTCTTGATTTGCTTTGGTTACACTTTAGTTTTTTAAAAGACATAGGAAAGTATTCAAATGAGATATGACTTGAGATATGAAAAGAGAGAATGAGTCATTGAAAGCTCTAGGAGAAACCTGAGTTCACCTGTGCTGCTGAGAAGCCAGGCTGCAGTGCATTGGAGCCACACTGTGGTCAGAAAGCAACCCCACCCTCAGAAATCTAAGCAGAACAAATATTAGAGTGAAGAGCCAGGTGGGGTCATTCTCTCCAAGTCTCCTAGAGATACCTTCAGCTGATCTAGCAGGCAGGTAGATGCAGAGTGGCATTGCCCCTCTGAAGAGTAAGGAGCCCTTCTCGTGCCCTTCAGCAACTGATCTTAATCATTTTAAATCAGAGGAATCAGCAAGTCCATCACTTGGAGATTTAATTATCTTTTCTTTACTCAAATAATGAACAATTCCAGGAGCTTATTAATTTTCCATTCCAGAATGAGCGCATGAAGGCTACCCAATATGATGTTCTGCTGCCTTTGAAAAATTCCACTCATGCCTTGGGTCTGTATTGTGAATGGGGTATACATACAGTCTCTTAATTAGCACTTGGAATCACATTGAATCTTATTGACAAGAGCTTAAGGTGAGGTCATACTAGCATGCATAAGATCATGAAATCTGGTCCCATCATTTCATGGGAAATAGATGGGGAAACAGTAACTGGCTTTATTTTTGGGGACTCCAAAATCACTGCAGGTGGTGATTGCAGCCATGACATTAAAAGACGCTTACTTTTTGGAAGGAAAGTGATGACCAACCTAGACAGCATATTAAAAAGCAGAGACATTACTTTGCCAACAAAGGTCTGTCTAGTCAAGGCTATGGTTTTTCCAGTGGTCATGTATGGATGTGAGAGCTGGACTGTGAAGAAAGCTGAGCGCTTAAAAAATTGATGCTTTTGAACTGTGGTGTTGGAGAATACTCTTCAGAGTCCCTTGGACTGCAAGGAGATCCAATCAGTCCATGCTAAAGGAGATCAGTCCTGGGTGTTCACTGGAAGGACTGATATTGAAGCTGAAACTCCAATACTTTGGCCACCTGATACGAAGAGGTTATTCATTGGAAAAGACCCTGATGCTGGGAAAGATTGAGGGCAGGAGGAGAAGGTGATGACAGAGGATGAGATGGTTAGATGGCATCACCGACTCAATGCATATGGGTTTGGGTGGACTCTGGGAGTTGGTAATGGACAAGGAGGCCTGGCATGCTGCGGTTCATGGGGTCACAAAGAGTCGGACACGACTGAGTGAAATAACTGAACTTAAATGTTTGTTAACTGTATGTGCCTACGTGCTCGATTGCTCAGTTGTGTCCAATTCTTTGCGACCCCATGGGCTATAGCCCACCAGGATCCTCTGTCTATGGGATTTTTCAGGCAAGAACACTGGAGCAGGTTGCCATTTCCTCCTGCAGGGGATCTTCCGGACCCAGGGACTGAGCCGACATCTCCTGTGTCTCCTACACTGGCAGTCAGATTCTGTACCATTAACCAACCAGGGGCTGGAGCACTACAGAACCCTGCCCACCAGCGAGAACACAGGAGCTCCTGTATCTAATATCTGTCAATCTGCCCCTGCAACTGCCTGTCCCTGAGTTCAGGATTAATCATCTCTCCCTTGGACAATAACATTAGTCTTCCTCTTACTGTTCCAGTCCGTCTTCCTACACTCAACCATACCAAAGAACCTACACTTCCTTGGACGTACTTCCAAGTGGTGCTTTGTACATTGTTTTTCTTTGACCATGAATGCCTTCCTGCCCCTGTTACCCCACCTAAACACACCAAGGACCACTGCCCTGAGAAACCTCGTTTCCTGCCCACGGATATCACTGCCTGTTTCTGGATGGGCCTATTCCTCACACAGAATAATTCAAAATAATTGGACACTTCGGATATGCAGATGACACTACCCTTATGGCAGAAAGTGAAGAGGAACTCAAAAGCCTCTTGATGAAAGTGAAAGAGGAGAGTGAAAAGGTTGGCTTGAAGCTCAACATTCAGAAAACAAAGATCATGGCATCTGGTCCCATCACTTCATGGGAAATAGATGGAAAAACAGTGGAAACAGTGTCAGACTTTGTTTTTTTGGGCTCCAAAATCACTGCAGATGCTGATTGCAGCCATGAAATTAAAAGACGCTTGCTCCTTGGAAGGAAAGTTATGACCAACCTTGATAGTATATTAAAAAGCAGAGACATTACTTTGCCAACCAAGGTCCGTCTAGTCAAGGCAATGGTTTTTCCCGTGGTCATGTATGGATGTGAGAGTTGGACTGTGAAGAAGGCTGACCGCCGAAGAATCGATGCTTTTGAACTGTGGTGTTGGAGAAGACTCTTGAGAGTCCCTTATACTGCAAGGAGATCCAACCAGTCCATTCTAGAGGAGATCAATCCTGGATGTTCATTGGAGGGACTGATGCTAAAGCTGAAACTCCAATATTTTGGCCACCTCATGCGACGAGTTGACTCACTGGAAAAGACTCTGATGCTGGGAAAGGTTGGGGGCGGGAGGAGAAGGGGACGACCGAGAATGAGATGGCTGGATGGCATCACCGACTCTGTGGACATGAGTTTGAGTGAACTCCGGGAGTTGGTGATGGACAGGGAGGCCTGGCGTGCTGTGATTCATGGGGTCGCGGAGAGTCGGACGCGACTGAGCAACTGAACTGAACTGAACTGAAAATTGTATTACTCAATAATTAGGCCACATATGGGCTTCCCTGGTAGTTTAGCTGGTAAAGAATCTGCCTGCAATGCTGGAGACCCTGGATCGATACTTGGGTGGAGAAGATCCCCTAGAGAAGACATAGGCTACCCACTCCAGTATCCTTGGGCTTCCCTGGTGGCTCAGATGGTAAAGAATTTACCTTCACTGCAGGAGACCTGGGTTCGATCCCTGGGTTGGGAAGATCCCCTGGAGGAGGGCATGGCAACCCACTCCAGTATTCTTGCCTGGAGAATCCCATGGACAGAGAACCAGATTATAACTCTGGAATAGTCCCCAAATAGACAGTGACGGTGTTAGTCGCAGAGTTGTGTCCAAGTCTTTTTGACCTCATGGACTATAGCCCCCCAGGCTCCCTTGTCCATGGGATTCTTCCAGCAAGAATACTGGAGTGGGTTGCCATTCCCTCCTCCAGGGGATATTCCTGACCTAGCGATCAAACCTTGGTTCAGGCAGATTCTTTACCATCTGAGCCACCAGGGAAGCCCAAATAGACAGTACCCTTTTTGATTATACAAGAGGATCCCCTATTCTGTGGCCTGTTCTTTAAAAAGATACATATTGCCAAAATACCAAAAAATACATTTGTGATAAGATGCATGGTGAGAAATGAAGTCACCCAGTCTTGTCCGACTCTTTGAGACCCCATGGACTGCAGCCTACCAGGCTCCTCCGTCCATGGGATTTTCCAGGCAAGAGTACTGGAGTGGGTTGCCATTCCCTTCTCCAAAAAGAAGATGCACAGACACTTCTATTACTTTTAATATGGCACTCAATACTTGCACAAGAGATTCAGAATCCTAAACAAGGACTATTATGATTAACATCATTTGGACCCACAAAAAAAACGTGTTTCCATGTCTCTTGCCCTTGATCCAGACAGAAAGAGCTGCATCCAAATGCTGGGAAAGTTTTGCGGGGTGGGGTCTCAAGTTAGAGATGGGCTGCTCTGGATGGAGGCAATTTGACAGACGAGAACACCTGCATAGGAGGAAAGATGAAATAATTAACTCGCCTCACCCATCTTCTTAGTCATAAATGCAATGGGCTCTTACAAAATGAGTTCTTATTTCCCAGTAATGCTGAGTGTCCCATTTCTCACTTCTCCTTGATTTCAATTCTTTATTCCAGGGGCTTTTACAAGTTAATGCAATATCCACAATAGTTCCATAATTTCGCAGAGGAAAATTTTGCAACATAAAACAGTCGCTTGTGCAAACTTCATTGGCCCTTCAGAACAATACGCAGACATATGCAATACTTAAGTTTAGTAGTGTTTGATAATGTCAACTTTGAGTCAAATAAAAACTTAGCTGTATGCTCATTTTGTCTTAGTAAAGGCATAGTTGTCAAATTTGATAGGGTGATATGTAACTCATTAAAAATTAGGCATATAGACGGTGGGACTCCATTCAGACACTTGTCCCAAATGTTCATGGAAGCCTGTACCTTGATTCCCAGGTATTAATACCCCACCCACTTCTTGTGGAGAAATGTCAGGATCCTCAATGTCAGACCATTCTTTCTTCAGTGCCCTGAGGCATGAATGAACCCATAATGATGCCATTGATTGTGGTGTGCTATAACAGCTATCTTATATATGCTATGAAACACAGACTAAGCTTCCATACTACTGTGTGCAATTTAATTGTGAGCAGGGTTTACTGAGCATTACAGCATTATACAAATTGCTATGATAGCTTCCTTACAAGTTGGTTATGACAACACATTCACATAAAGCCCAGTTCCAGAGTTGAATTTCAAGCATTTCTTTTTTTTTAATCTACTGTGTAAAGCTCTCACTCCTTATTTAGCAGTGATGTTCGCATAGCTGGCTCCATTCCTAGAAGACAGGGACGAGATCATATTCTCCTTGGATATGCAAACCCTACAGTGGGTGCCTGTTTTAAAAAGCATTTCTTGCTGTTTTCAATCCTACTTGACACCCCTCCCCAAAAAAACCGGATGCATAGGTTGGAGGAAAGTTCTTGATATTTGATAAGAAATTACAGCAATCCAAGGACTCTTCAGAAATATTCTTTATTTCCTTAAAAAAAATATTGAAATAAGTATAAAAAAGAAAGATATTTGAAAGAAAGGAATACTGTCAATGTTTTGTATGTTACAGTTAGTCCTTGAGAGCAGCCTTTTTTTTTTTTTTTTTTGCTGTGTTATAGTTGGTGCTCCATAAATGCACAGGAAGTGAATCAAAGATGCATACGAGCAGCTCTCTGCTCTATAGATGTAGTGTTTTTATGAGTGACATCTGTTTCCCACTTCTGTCTCAGTTTTTTTTTTCTTTAATCACATCATGGTCTTAATTTTTAGCAGCATTTTATCACTTATACTCCTTTAGCTAACAACTGTTTAATTAGCATCTACTAGATGCTTTAAGACTCTTGACTGGAAAATCCCATGGGCGGAGGAGCCTGGTAGGCTGCACTCCATGGGGTCGCAAAGAGTCAGACATGACTGAGAGACTTCACCTTCACTTTTCACTTCATGCATTGGAGAGGGAAATGGCAACCCACACCGGTGTTCTTGCCTGGAGAATCCCGGGGACAGGGGAGCCTGGTGGGCTGCCGTCTATGGGGTCACACAGAGTCGGACAGGACTGAAGCGACTTAGCAGCAGCAGAAGCAGCAGATGCTTTAACCTGGTGGCTCAGGTGGTAAAGAATCTGCCTGCAGTGCAGGAAACTGGGGTTCGATCCTTGGGTCAGGAAGATCCCTTGGAGAAGGGCATGGCAGCCCACTCCAGTACTCTTGCCTGGAGAATCCCACAGACAGAGGAGCCTGGCGGGCTACAGTCCCTGGGGTCACAAAGAGTCAGACACGACTGAGCGAGTAGGCGCCCACACAGAGGTGCTTTATAGGGCTTCCCAGGTGGCTCAGTAGGTAAAGAATCCACTTGCCATGCAGCAGCCACAGCAGATGCTGGTTCGATCCCTGGGTCAGGAAGATCCCCTGGAGGAGGGAATGGCAACCCATTCCAGTATTCTTGCCTGGGAAATCCCATGGACAGAGGAGCTTTGCAGGCTACAGTCCATATAGTCACAAAGAGTCAGAAGTGACTAAACATGCATTCTCGCAGAAGCTTCAAATTATCTTATGTATTTATTTTTTCGTACAGTACTTCATTGCTTTTCTTCCTCCAGGAGACTCTAAACTCCACAAAAGAAGAGACCTGTCTGTCTTACTGGGAGATATTCAGCATCTGGAAAACAATAGGTGCTAAAATATATATGTAGTGCTAAAGAGAGGAATGTGTAAATATGCAAATACAGTCTCATCAGCTGAGGTTCTTAGGGCTTGCTTCCTCCCTCTATCACTTTCCCTTTTATTCAAACAACATCAAGATGGTATCTATTTGTTTTAGAACAACAACAAAAAAATGATCGTTTGGGCTCTCAAATTAGCCATTTTTTGATGGTGATTGATGGACTGACGTTTTCACTTTCCACCTCTCACTCCCATCCTGAATCACTCTTCATTCTAACACAGACTGCACACAGATAAGTGCCTTTGCAGCTGATGCTGGAACAGCCCCCAGAGTGATTCTGCAGAATCTGAGTTCATCAGCACGTCCATTTTCCATAACCAAGATTACACGTTTTTGGGGGTTCCCCCCCCCATTTTTTCTAGTCAGATTTCACTTGCTTGGGATGAATCGTGTAGGCTATTAAATCTGACTTTCTGATCCCTGCTAACAGAGCATTTGAACAACTATCAAAGGGATATTGCCAGTGCCTTGTGTATTACAGTAAGCCCTTGATAACAGCCATCAATGCGTCGTGTGATGCGGAATGTTGTCTAAAGATAAAAATAGGCAGGCAGGCAGGCATCAGCCCAATGGACTTAATTTTACACACGTACAGCCTCTGGCATGTCTGCAATGAGATTAAGTAATGCCCTTCTTGGCAACCCTTGTAAATTTTCTCAAATTGCAAATTTTTAGTTGATACTACAGCTTTGGTGCAACTAAAGCTTTTGGTGTAAAAGAAGAAAAGATTCTATAGCTATTGGTGTAAAAGAAGAAAAGAACAAACAGTAGTTGATTCCAAAGAACCCTCTAGTTTAAAAAAGCTTGCCAGAGAGGGCATATATCATCAGATAGAAGAATAAACCGAAGGATTTACAATTCTTTTGTTTTAAAATAGTCTGAGGTGCAGATAAGCAGCACAGACTGAAAGCCTTTATCAGACCCTCTTTTCTGCCTCCACAGCTGAAAGGGAAATCCTAAGTTTGTTTCAAGCTCTCTATTAAATCATAATACATGTTTCCTGCACATCATTAAACCTCTGCGCTGATTACTTGATGCATTTCTCTGAAACAAGTGAGTCCCACTTAGAACAGGAAGCACTTATGAAAATAGCCCTATTAGATACCACCTGTGATTCAGACCCACTGTCAAAGCCCAGATACAGAGGCATTGAGGTCAGAAACACCTTGTGTCAGGCAGAATGTATTTATTCTTGCTTCTAGGCCAAACAAAAGACAAAAGCAAGCCCTCGGCCGGCAAATCCATCAGATTCCTGGAAACTGATGTCTTATTACAAGTTTGCATATGAAATCGCTGCTCTAAGAAAAAAAGAGACAGGACCTATAGGGCGCATTTAAGATGTCTCTCCAGTGCAGTCCTCGGAGCTTCATTCAAGGACCAGAGTGGGAAGGAGAATGGGAAAAGCAATGGGTTGAAACTGAAAACACGTGAGTCTTGTCACGAGTGGGCAGGTGCCCATCAAACTGTGCGCATGGATCTCATTCTGTGTACTTCTGCATTGATACTATGAAATGTGTGCTTTCATGGAAGAAAAACAGGTCCTGGAAAGTATGGTTATTTTAATGCTAGAGCATCTGAATATAGTGTGTTTGCTAATCTTAAATCTTTGTTGCGTACTCCCTTATGAAGTACAAGGAAATTGCATGCAAGTACCTCAAAGTGAAAGTGTTAGTCGCTCAGACGTGTCCAACTCTTGCAACTGGCCCATGAGGCTCCTCCATCTGTGGAAATCTCCAGGCAAGAATACTAAAATAAGTAGCCATTCCCTTCTCCAGGGGCTCTTCCCAACGCAGGTATCAAACTTGTGTCTCCTGCATTGGCAGGCAGATTCTTTACTGTCTGAACCATTAGGGAAGCTACTTCCTTATTTGTTAATTAAATTTATTTATTTATTTTAATTGGAGGATATTTACTTTACAATATTATGATGGCCTCTGCCATTCTCTTATTAAGTCAAAGGAAATTGCACCAGGTACCTTAAACATATAAGTAAAAATAGTCCTTCCGTTTGTGACATGCCTGCTCTTACCAACTCCATGCTGGCTGAGACCACCTCTGTGTCTAATGGGAGAGGTACAATGAATTCTAAATACTACATTATCTTGCTTTATAACTGCAATACCTAATAACAGAAAGAGGGCTTTGGGCCACAATTAATAGCCATTCCTACAGATCTTTTAACTCTCTGCATTCTCTAAGGAGTTTGCTTTCCATTAACATTTCCAGAAATAGCTTGCTTTACATTATTAAACTGCTGTGAGTGATGGCTCCCAAATTATTCCTAAGCTAATTATTAAAAAATGATTACTCCAAAAAGCTTTCCCTACTTTAAATTGTATTTTTAACAGTCTTGCAATAAATATGAAGATAGAGCCATAGTCACTGTAACAATCTCTGCTCGTAATACAACCAAGATTGGCTTTTATTAAGCCAGTCTCCAGTGTACTCTAAACTGTGTTTTCATTACAAGTTATAGTGCTAAATACCATGGGGAAAATATGCAAATCAGCAGTATTAACCATGCCAGTTTAAGAGGAGCCAAACTAACCTAATGAAGGGGATACAACCACTAGAAAGCTATGTTTTGATTTTTTTTAAAGGTTAATTAGACTGCCTAATTATCCCAAACTGAGAGCATATTATTCTCTTAGAAGAGCAAGCATAATTAACTTAGGCTTCCCCCACAAGCAAAAACAAGTAAATAAGAAAACTCCAAGCCAAAGTGGTTTGCCTCTGTTAAAATCCTAAAGGTGGCTTGTGCAATAGGATCAAACACACAGGTGCACACACACACACACACACACATACACCCATAACAATAGTTGTTAAATGTGTCCATCTTGAGAGTTTACAAGATATGGAAAAGCTGACTGCAAATATATATCAATGATTTATATTCTGTTTAAAGTATGCATATTAAAAAGCGGGACATCACTTTACCAACAAAGGTCCATATAATCAAAGCTATGACTTTTCCAGTAGTCATGTATGGATGTGGGAATTGAACCATTAAGAAGGCTGAGCACCAAAGAATTGATCTATTTGAATTGTAGTGCTGGAGAAAACTCTTGAGAATCCCTTGGACTGCAAGGAGATCAAACCAGTCAATCCTAAAGGAAATCAACCTTGAATATTCATTGGAAGAACTGATGCTGAAGCTGAAACTCTAATACTTTGGCCACCTGATGCAAAGAGCTGACTCATTGGAAAAGACCTTGATGCTGGGAGGGATTGAAGGCAAAAGGAGAAGGGGGCAACAGGGGATGAGATGATTGGATAGCATAGCCAACCCAATGGACATGAATTTAAGCAAATTCTGGGAGATAGTGAAGAACAGGGAAGCCTGGTGTGCTGCAATCCATGGGGTTGCAAAGAGTCAGATACAACTTAGCAACTGAACACACACACACACACGTAAAGTATTTGCTTCTCAAGAGAGATTAGAAGAAAATACTTCCTAGGAAAGAACAGGACTTTAATTGCTTTGAACTGCCTAAAAAGAATCCCCCTTTCTTTTGGTAACATTGCCCCAATTTTCTTTCTGGAGTTTTCTGTTGCACCTACATTGCAGTGCAACCTTGCTTCCTGCCTAGTTCTATCCCCTTCATGTCCGTACACTTTAATGTTCCCTAGGAAACAATTCCGGAGAAGGCGATGGCAACCCACTCCAGTACGCTTGCCTGGAAAATCCCATGGACGGAAGAGCCTGGTAGTTGGCGGTCCATGGGGTCGCTAAGGGTCAGACACGACTGAGCGACTTCACTTTCACGCATTGGAGAAGGAAATGGCAACCCACTCCAATGTTCTTGGCAACCCACTCCAGTGTTCTTGCCTGGAGAATCTCAGGGACGGGGGAGCCTGGTGGGCTGCCGTCTATGGAGTCGCACAGAGTTGGACACAACTGAAGCGACTTAGCAGCAGCGGCAGGAAACAATTCAATAAACTAACTGCACACAAATCTCCACTTCAGAGTTTCAGAGAAGCCTTTTCTAGGGAAACCAATAGAAGTCACTGGTGACAGAACTGGCCTACAAAGCAAAAACTAAAATGAGATTTCAGATTTCTTCCACTTGTCTGCTGAGTGCAATGAATGTTACATAATTGGTAGCTGCGGCGGCTAAATAGCTTCAGTCGTGTCCGACTCTGTGTGACCCCATAGATGGCAGCCCACCAGGCTCCTCCATCCCTGGGATTCTCCAGGCAAG
Source organism: Moschus berezovskii (assembly GCF_049115385.1). Lineage (NCBI taxonomy): Eukaryota > Metazoa > Chordata > Mammalia > Artiodactyla > Moschidae > Moschus > Moschus berezovskii. The sequence goes on along the minus strand of NC_142480.1, from coordinate 56,721,444 downwards.
AACACTGGAGTGGGTTGCCATTTCCTTCTCCAATGCATGAAAGTGAAAAGTGAAAGTGAAGGTGCTCAGTCGTGTCCGACTCTTCGCGACTCCATGGACTGCAGCCCACCAGGCTCCTCCGTCCATGGGATTTTCCAGGCAAGAGTATTGGAGTGGGTTGCTACTGGTCGTTGAGATGAAACTGATAAGCCCCCTCATAGGCTGTTGCAAGATAGCTGTTAAAACTTTCACTGGTAGCAATTTGGCATAGAGCAGAAGAAAGCATTGGAGAAGGCAATGGCAACCCACTCCAGTGTTCTTGCCTGGAGAATCCCAGGGTCGGGGGAGCCTGGTGGGCTACCGTCTGTGGGGTCGCACAGAGTCAGACATGACTGAAGCGACATAGCAGCAGAAGCAGAAGAAAGCATGGGCTTTCCTGGTGGTTCAACAGTAAAGAATCTGCCTGCAGTGCAGGAGACCCAGGTTCAATCCCTGGGTCTGGAAGATCCCCTGGAGGAGGGCATGGCAACCCACTCTAGTACTCTTGCCCAGAGGATCCCATGGACAGAAGAGCCTGGTAGACTACAGCCCATAGGGTCACACCAAGTCAGTCACAACTGAAGCGACAAAGCAGCAGCAGCAACAGCAGAAAACATGCTGATATGCATGGTAAATGTAAGGTAAGTATACTATCTTGAATGTTCAAGGATTTCATGAGAATCAGCAATTTTAAGGACAATGAAATTTGATGATTGTTGCTGTGGCTTTTCATGAATCAAAGAAAGACAAGGAAATGCTGACAGTGATTAATTACTAATTTAAGACAAAGAATGGAAGACAGATGACTTCCTTGGAAGCATATAAAGAGATGTTCCTCTGTTATAACCAGGGAATAGAAAAGAGCTGAGAATTAGGATCAAGAATTAATCAGATTATAGTTGAGCTCCAGAGAAGATTGAAATCCAATCCTGGAAAGTCCGGTAACCTATTTTCAAGACCCTGATTAGAAATGAAAGATACCAGGAGATTCAGACCTATTTAAGATTAGGAATATTCTGCTTGAAGATGGTACTGGCAAATTACTCAGCTGACTGGTTAGGAGCATATGCAGACAAAGAGAACTGTGGAAGAGATACGTTAATGGGTGTGGGATTGAGCACAGTGAGATCTTTGTTTTGATTGTTCATGCTCAACAGAGACTATTGAACAGAGAAGAAACAACCAACCAGACAAAAAGACTTAATCAGTTGACAACTCAAGTTCTGGAACAATGGCTGCATAAAGACAGCAGCCAAAGTAGCAGGGGTGGAGACTATGCATGGACCCAACCTGGGTTCCAACTTACCGGTGCTGTTCTAGGACTGATGCTGCAGAAAGTTTAACCCCCTGGTTACAGAGACCAATGTTAAGCTTCCAGTATGGCACCATCATACATAAGGACTAAGGACATCATGCATAAGCAGATCAATCACTTAGTAAAAAGTTAATTACTCATTTATGTTTACTGAGATTGACACATATTCTGAATATAGCTTTGCCCTCCTGACTGCAGGGTATAGCAGCATCAATACATAATGGCTTAAGTGGTTGATCTGATAAAGGATCCTCTTCCACGTTGCATCAGACCAAGGCCTCTATTTTACAGCCCAGGAGAGAAGGTATTTGACACAAAATTATAGGGTCCATTCAACACCTACCACATCACCTAGAAACTGCTGGCAAAATAGAGCCTTAGAATAACCTTTTGATGACATAGCTGAGGCATCAGCTTGGAGATGACACCTTCAGGGATGGGCACCACCCTCCAAGACCTGGTATACACCCTAAATCCACTGTGTGGTTCTTTGTTCCGATTGGCAGAATACATAGACCTGAGAACTAAGGAACAGAAGTAGAAGCAACTCCACTTACCTTCACTCTCTGTTGGGAGCTTTTCTCTCAGCCACATAAATGTAGGCCCTTGGGGCAAGAGATTCATATTCCCAGTGGGAGGACAGTACTACCAGGGGCTACAGCAAGAGTACCATTTATCTATAAGTCCTGGCTGCTGGTCTATCACTTCAGGTACCTTATGCCAAGAGACTGCATCACAAGGAAGCTCATTATGCTGGAAAGAGTAATTGACACTAACCTTCAGGAGGATGTTGAACTATTGCTATACCATGACGCCAGAGGAAACTATACTGGAAATTCAGTTGATTCACTGGAGCTTTTTAATACTCCCCTGCCTAATTGTGGAACTTACCAGGTAGCACAGTGGTAAAGAATCTGCCTGCAGTGAAGGAGACACGGGTTCAATCCCTGGCTTTAGGAGTATCCCCTGGAAGAGGGCATCGTAACCCATTCCAGCATTCTTACCCGGAGAATCCCAGGGACAGAGGTGCAAAGTGAGCTACAGTCCATAAGGTGGCAAAGAGTCAGACATGACTGAATTGACTGAGCATGCACACACACACACACACACACACACTGCCTAATTGTGGCCAAAAACTGTCAAGAAGAAAAGCATTCATAGGATGAGGAGGGTATAGTAACCACGTGCCCAGACTCCTCAAAGATGAGAGCTTGGGTCACTCCATCAGTTAAACCATGACAGAAGAGGTGCTGGCAGAGTGTGGGAGTCACAATGGGCCATACAGGAAGGAGTGTTAGTTGTGGCCCCATGAACAACTAGGGCGCCAGCATGAACTGTGGCAGTGGGGGCTATAATTTGTTTCACAAACCTTACTCTTGTAAATTTTCCCACCAAAATAGACCAACCAGAGTTCTAGAGGAGCTGTATCTAGATAGGTTGACCTTACACAGCAAATCGGTCCAAGTAGTTAAAGGAGTAGACAGTAGTGGATGCTGGGGTGCAGCACCCAGATCCCTCACTCAATACTGAGCCACTGCTTTCTCCAGCTGTCACGTGGTATACCCAGGTGGCAGCTCAGGTGGTAATTCTCCAGGAATTTGTGTGGGCCAATGAGCGCTCTCTCATCCAACATTGCGCCCTATCACAAGTATAGCTGTCACTCAACAACTGGTCAGTGTGGGAGTACAAAGACCTAGTCATGTACAGATGTGAGAGTTGAGCCATAAAAATGACTGAGCACCAAAGAATTGATACTTTCAAATTGTGGTGTTGGAGAAGACTATTGAGAGTCCCTTGGACTGCAAGGTGATCCAACCAGTCAATCCTAAAGGAAATCAACCCTGAATATTCTTTTTTTTAATTTTTATTGAAGGCTAATTATTTTACAATATTATATTGGTTGGTTTTGCCATACATTGACATGAATCCACCCCGGGTGTACATGAGTTCCCCCTCCTGAACCCCCCTCCCACCTCCCTCCTCTCCTTATCCTCCCTCTGGGTCATCCCCGTGCACCAGCCCCGAGCATCCTGTAACATGCATCGACCCTGAACTGGTGATTCGTTTCACATATGATAATATACATGTTTCAATGCCATTCTCCCAAAACATCCCACCCTCACCCTCTCCCACAGAGTCCCAAAGACTGTTCTATACATCTGTGTCTCTTTTGCTATCTCATATACAGGGTTATCATTTGCATCTTTCTAAATTCCATATATATGCATTAGTATATTGTATTGGTGTTTTTCTTTCTGACTTACTTCACTCTGTATAATAGGCTCCAGTTTCATCCACCTCATTAAAACTGATTCAAATGCATTCTTTTTAATGGCTGAGTAATACTCCATTGTGTATATGTACCAAAGCTTTCTTATCCATTCGTCTGCAGATGGACATCTAGGTTGCTTCCATATCCTGGCTATTATAAACAGTGCTGCAATGAACATTGTAGTACATGTGTCTCTTTCAATTGTGGTTTCCTCCTTGAAAGGACTGATACTGAAGCTGAAGCCCCAACATTGGACACCTGATGCAAATAACTGACTTATTAGAAAAGACTCAAATTCTGGGAGAGATTGAAGGCAAAAGGAGAAGGGGGTGACAGAGGATGAGATAGCATCACTGACTCAATGGACATGAATTTGAGCAAACTCCAGGGAACAGTGAAGGACAGAGAAGCCTGGCTGCTGCGGTCCATGAGGTTACAAAGAGGTGGGCACGACGGAGCAACTGAAGAGCAACAACAGACACCTATATCTCTGATGGATCACTCCAGCTTCAGAGCTGCCATCAACAACCACAGGACCATGCAAAGCAAGAACAGGATTTCTGATACTGAGACATTTCAGTTAACAAGGTACTGCATCAAGTATGGAATACCTATAACACACATGGGCTATTTTGTAAACTACATTTGTTTTTCCCTGTTCAGTTCGATTCAGTCACTCATTCATGTCCGACTCTTTGAGACCCCATGGACTGCAGCATGCCAGGCCTTCCTGTCCATCACCAACTCCCAGAGCTTACTCAAACTCATGTACATCGAGTCAGTGATGCCATCCAACCATCTCATCCTCTGTCATCCCCTTCTCCTGCCTTCAATCTTTCCCAGCATCAGGGTCTTTTCTAATGAGTCAGTTCTTTGCATCAGGTGGCCAAAGTATTGGAGTTTAAGCTTCAGCATCAGTCCTTCCAACTAACATTCAGGACTGATTTCCTTTAGGATGGACTGGCTGGATCTCCTTGCCATCCAAGGGAATCTCAAGAGTCTTCTCAAACACCACAGCTCAAAAGCATCAATTCTTCAGCACTCAGCTTTCTTTATAGTCCAACTCTCACATCCATACATGACTACTGGAAAAACCATAGCCTAAGCAAACCTTTGTTGGCAAAGTAATGTCTCTGCATTTTAATATGCCGATTAGGTTCGTCATAACTTTCCTTCCAAGGAGTAAGAATCTTTTAATTTCATGGCTGCAGTCACCATCTGCAGTGATTTTGGAGCCCCCAAAATAAAGTCTGTCACTGTTTCCATTGTTTCCCCATCTATTTGCCATGAAGTGATGGGACCGCATGCCATGATCTAAGTTTTCTGAATGTTGAGTTTTAAGCCAATTTTTACACTCTCCTCTTTCACTTTCATCAAGAGGCTCTTTGGTTCTTCTTTGCTTTCTGCCATAAGGGTTGTGTCATCTGCATATCTGAGGTTATTGATATTTCTCCTGGCAGTCTTGATTCCAGCTTGTGCTTCATCCAGTCCAGCAATTCTCATGATGTACTTTGCATATAAGTTAAATAAGCAGGGTGACAATATACAACCTTGACATAATCCTTTCCTGATTTGAAACCCGTCTGTTGTTCCATGTTCAGTTCTAACTATTGCTTCTTGACCTGTATACAGATTTCTCAGGAGTCAGGTCAGGTGGTCTGCTATTCCCATCTCTTAAAGAATTTTCCACAGTTTGTTGTGATCCACACAATCAAAGGCTTTAGCATAGTCAATAAAGCAGAAATAGATGTTTTTCTGGAAGTCTCTTGCTTTTCAATGATCCAACAGCTGTTGGCAATTTGATCTCTGGTTCCTCTGCCTTTATCCAGCTTGAACATCTAGAACTTCATGGTTCATGTACTGTTGAAGCCTGACTTAGAGAATTTTGAGCATTACTTTGCTAGCATGTGAGTTGAGTACAATTGCGCAGTAGTTTGAGCATTCTTTGGCATTGCCTTTCTTTGGGATTGGGATGAAAACTGACCTTTTCCAGTCCTGTGGCCACTGCTGAGTTTTCCAGATTTGCTGGTATATGGAAGACAGCACTTTCATAGCATCATCTTTTAGGATTTGAAATAGCTCAACTGGAATTCCACCACCTCCACTAGCTTTGTTCATCCTGATGCTTCCTAAGGCCCTCTTGACTTCGCATTCCAGGATGTCTGGCTCTAGGTGAGTGATCACACCATCGTGGTTATCTGGGTCATGAAGATCTTTCTTGTGTAATTCTTCTGTGTATTCTTGCCAGTATGTTTTTCCCTGTATTTAGTGGGGAAAGAAAAAAAAAAAAAAAACTGCCACAAGATGCATTCCTTGTGGGTTTCTGTATTCTATGAAGAAATATTTATAACTTATGCCAATATAAGGCAAGAATAATCAACTTTCTTAGAAGGGAGTAATAGAAAGGCCTTATTCTTACCCATTTATATTCATGCAAAGATTTTTGCAATTAAAAGAAAACAAAGGAGGAACATGGAGAAGAAAGAGAAAGAGGGGAAGAGTAAGAAGAAGAGTTTCAGGATTTGAATTTAGCAGTATGAAGGAAAACTAATCACAATGACCTATTTTCATTTGTTACTAACTTGTCAAATAATTTCCCCACAGTCCAAAATAGTCCTTGCCTCCCTAATAAATTACGAGGCACAGATAAATGCTGAAATTGGTTCTTATGCCCAAGCTTCACCATCAACAAACTTTAATAAAGGGAACTACACAGCTCCTGTCCTTGCCGGTCGAAACCCTGAAATATAAGTCCTATTTCTTAAAGACTGCTGCTCTCTGATTTCAAATGTGACATTGGCTTTGGGTCCTAGGATGTTTGCAAAGATGCAAATTTTAACAGGGCTCAGCAAGTCTAGAAAAGGATTTGAGGAAAGACTGTCAGAGCATTAAAGAAAACTCAGAGGCCTGGTTTCCTCACCTGGGGGAAGGCTTGGTTCTCTTGGACTTGCTATCTGCTCCCTTTCAAGACTTGGCCAAGGCCACCCCAGAGAGAGGAAGACGCAGGTGTTTCCTCCTCCCAGCCAGGGGCAATAGCTCAGTTCCTTTCTGTCCCTACAAGTCAGCAAGACACCATTCCCACCATCTTCGCTGTCTCTCACACAGGTCCCAGAATTAGAGTTTTCCAAAATCAGCATGAATTTCCTTTCCTTTCCTCAGCAGAGTCCCATGCTTAGTCTAGAGTATTTTCTCCGTCGTGTGGAGCAGCTTGTCTTCTGCTTCCTCTTAGAGGCCAGCTCCCCTGCCCTAATCATTTACCTCCATAAACTAGGAATGACATCAGAAAATGAAGAAATTGAAACGGCCACTTCCACTCCCGGAGGTCAGAAACTGCTCAGGGCCAAGTGTTACAGGGGCATTTGAGGCCAAGAAAAAGCAATTTACTTCTCACAACATTTTACCAGGAAGTCAAGTGGAGTCACCCCATTAAAACAAGTCATCTCTTACATTTTTCCTCGCTGAGGAGGTTCCCTCAGTGCGGAGAGGGAGCAATGCCCTTCTACTTACATGAAGTGGCTACAGAGATGCTCTGCACCAGTGGTTCCCAGAAGCCAACCACATTTGAATGTGCTAAAGAATCCCCCTGCAATGCAGGAAACGTGGGTTTGAATCCTGGGTCAGCAAGATACCCTGGAGGAGGAAATGGCAACCCACTCCAGTATTCTTGCCTGAAGAATCCCACGGACGGAGGAGCCTGGTGGGCTACAGTCCATGGGGTCGCAAAGAGCGGGACGCAACTGAGCATGCGCTGAGTGCGGAAAGCTCCTTACAACACAAATTCTGGCTGCAGCCCCTGAGTTTCTGATTCAGTCATTTGGGGGTGGTGCTTAAGGATTTGCATTTCTAACCCCTCCCAGGGGATGCTGATCCAAGCTAGCCAACAGCCCTCACTTTATATGGGTTTTTGTCCCTATTAGGTCTCTACCATGGGTGTAGGGACAGCAGGTGACCCCAACCAAATGGCTCATCACTGAATCTACTTGGAATAGAGATTTGACTTAAAGTAGACCATGGTAGCATAATGCACTTGCATGCGTGGTGCTCGGTCATGTCCAACTCTTTGCGACCCCATGGACTGTAGCCTACCAGGCTCCTCTGTCCATGGAATCCTCCAGGCAAGAATACTGGAGTGGGTTACCATTTCCTTCACCAGGGGATCTTCCCAACTCAGGTATCAAATTCCTATCTCCTACATTGGCAGGCAGATTCTTTACCACTTCACTACCCACGAAGCCATGGAGGCAAAATCAATATGAAGAGAAATACATGGGTATGGGGGAGAAACCATGCTGTTACAATACTGGTTTTCCAGCCTCACCTCTAATCCATAACACACCACTGAGACAGTTTTCAAGGGGGAGGGCACTGGTGCCAAAGAAAATTTTCAATTAGCACATCTACCACAGAGATAGTTTTCTGATTTTTTTTTTTTTTTTTTGGTTCAATAGTTTTATCATCCAAGCACCGGACATCCAGTCAGTGAAAGGCATGTAACTGTTTTTATTCACCCTGCAAACAAAATGCTGCTTCAGATGAGAATTCAGTTGATTTGCAAACTGTGTTTACTCTTTGCCTTGTCATCACATAGACAAGCCAATTAATGACATTAAAGATTAATTAACAGGGAAGCTGTGTACCACCTGCCAAAGAGATGATTAAACTTGGGAGTCTATGTTTCTTTCCAGAGAAGAAAATAAACCTCAGTAATAAAGGTTCAGAAGAAGCTTTTGTCCTGGGGACCAAGTCCATCCAAGTCAGAATGAAAAGGATTTCTTAAAAAGCCAAGTGGTAGGTTCAACCTGCAGGCAGTTCTTAGCCACTCAGAAGCTCCAATCCCTCTGAGCCAGCAAGCATCTCCACCTGCCAAGGAAGCAGGAGTCATCACACAGAGCCTCTGTGTGCCTGCCGTTCATGAGGAGCGGCAGTAACTCAGAACCGGCTCTCCACCCCCATCCCTTCCCAACTCTCATCAACTCCCATATCCCTAGAACAGTCTCTTAGTCTAAGTCCATCTTTTCTCAAGTGATCCAGCTGAGGCTACTTATTTTTCTTCCAAAGAAACACATAGCAAAGGTAAGGTTTGAGGGACTTACCTAGTGGTCCAGAAACCAAGACTCCACACTTCCAATGCAGGGGGCCCAGGTTCAAGCCTTGGTCAGAGAAATAAATCCTGTATGCCACAACAAAATCTCACAATCTGCAACAAAGATGGAGGATCCCACATGCCACAACTAAGAGTCAACACAGCCAAATAAAAACATAAATATTGGTTAAAAGGTAAGTTTTGATCATTCTCTTTTCCCCCAAATTTTAAACCTTTTATTTCTTATTGGGGTAGAGCTGATTAAAATGTTGGGATAGTTTAGGGTGAACAGTGAAGGGTCTTAGCTATACATATACATGTATCCATTCTCCCCCCAAACCTGCTCCCATCCACCCTGGCACATAACGTTGAGCAGAGTTCTATGTATTATACAGTAGGTTTTTGTTGGCTATCCATTTTAAATACAGCAGTGTGTACATGACCTCCCCCAAATCCCTAACTATCCCTTCCCCCCGCCCACCCCGACAACTATAAGTTCATTTTCTAAGCCGGTGAGTCTTTTTCTGTTTTGTAAGTAAGTTCATTTGTATTGTTTCTTTGTTGGGTCATTCTAAAAATACACAAGTAAACAGTAAGTTTGCCTGAGGTTGGGTGAAGGGCATGATCTCACCAGAACACTTCAGACCACTGATGTAACACACACTGGATAACATTTCACAGTTCATAGTGTGTGATTTTATGTGTATGCGATCCTGTTATATACTCCCTATAGGGGAGTGCTGATAATACAGCTTTGACTGGCTGTGGGCTTCTGTCACCAACAGTGTAGAATAAGGGACTCAACTGTAGAACCCATGACAGTTAAGGCATTATGAAAATCTTGCACTGAGAGAAAAAACATGGAATGTCATCATTTCTAAATCTAAGATAAGCAGCTAATTAATTAAATAATACACGGTTAAAAGCTATAGCTCACGGATCAGTAATATGACCATATGATGCAGCTCTAATCCAGAATATCTTTAGGAATGACAGGGGACAAATCAGAACTTGTGGTCATCTCATGATTGGCACAGTGCTTCAAAAGTAAATACCTATATTTTTCAATGTTTCAGGTAGTGGTATTCCAAGTATCTATTGTGGGTGCTTTGGAGACACACAATGCTATAGTTGAAATGTATGATGTTTTTAGCCAAGATAAATTTCCTTTATGTTCTTATCCAGAAAAAATTTTTCAGTAAAAGCCTTCCTGTCATACAGAGTTAAGTAAGTCAGAAAGAGAAAAACAAATATCATACATTAGAATATCTATGTGGACTCTAGAAAAATGGTACAGATGAATCTATCCCCAGAGCAGGAATAGAGAGGTAGGTATAGAGAACACACATGTGGGCAGAGTGGGAGAAGGGGAGGGTGGGGCTACTTGGGAGATTGGGATTGACATATATATACTGCTACTGCTGCTGCTGCTAAGTCACTTCAGTCGTGTCCGACTCTGTGTGACCCCATAGATGGAAGCCCACCAGGCTCCCCCGTCCCTGGGATTCTCCAGGCAAGAACACTGGAGTGGGTTGCCATTTCCTTCTCCAGTAGTATATATATACTACTATGCGTAAAATAGATAACTAGTGGGGAGTTGCTATAATGCACAGAAAGTTCAACTCGGTGCTCTGTGATGATCTAGAAGGGTAGGAAAAGGGTGGGGTGGGAAGGAGGTCCAAGAGGGAGGGATGTAAGTATGAATATGGCTGGTTCACTTAATTGCACAGCAGAAACTAACACGATTGTAAAGGAATTATATTCCAGTTAAAAACATTATTAGAAGAGCTGTATAATCCTAAAGGAAGGTTGGGATAATTTCAGCTGAAGCCTTGGAGAAATTTTATGGAGAAGGTGACATTCAGATTCAACTATGAAGGACCAGTAGTAGATAATCTATGGTAAAACAAAGAGTATTTTGAGGTTAGAAGAGTTGCTTGAAGAAATGATAAACCAAGCCAATGTTATAGACGTAGGAAATATGTTATGCTTGAGGAACAGTGAGTTGGACAAATTTTTTTTTAATTAGAAATTTTTTTCCCTCTCAAAGTGTAAATGAATGGAGATTCCACAGTAATTTATTAACATACAGTGTAATCTTACTTAAAACCCGGACAATGCTTCCCAAAGTTAAATATTTATGAAATTACATTTTAATTTAGATAAAAGATAAAATTTGCTTCAGGTCATATTTAATATAAGAATTATATGGTGATTAAAAAGGCCATTGGTTTCAATGTTTGATAACATTTTATGTAATTACCACAAAGGTTACTGAGTCAGCAGAAGACACTACAAATAAGTAAAAGTGTCGAAATGGAAATGGCTAGGAACTGATAACTCTAGTGCTAGGAAGGAAATGAAATGAAAGAGTAAATATATCCATTCAAACCAACAGATAACAGTGCCTTTGTTGTTCAGTGAAATGTTAAAGTTATCATATTTAATTCCCTGGTCAAGTTTATCTGCAAGTAGATAGTGAGTCCTGATGGAATAAGCAGCCTGGATTTCCATGCTTTTGTGATTATCTAATGTTAAAGAAACATCCCAGAGATGCTGACAGAATGGGAGTGAAGGAGCACAAGAGAATCTTGAATACCGTATATTGAATGAATGCAAAAATTAATGAATCTAACATAATGTTGAGGGAGATAGCAGTATGTTAGTCTCTGAGACAGAGGAAGAGTTGAGTTTGTCACTGTAAAAAAATACCAGAAACAATTACTTTGCACAATAACAACCACACCAACATAACAACAAAAAACACATAATATTCATTTATTTTGCAAATTTTAGATGTACAAAGGTATGCACCAATAGGCTCTAGAGATCCAATAGTAAATAAAGTTCCTGCCCTTCTGGAGGAAGACAATTTTTTAAAATATGTAAATTAATTTTAGTCGGGATGAATACTCTGAAGGAAAACAGATATTTCTTCAAGAAAGACATACAATGGCCAAGAGGCACATAAAATGTATTCAACATCACTAATTATTAGAAAAATGCAAATCAAAACTACAATGAGATATCGTGTCACACCAGTCAGAATGGGCATCATCAAAAAATCAGCAATGAGGTATCATTTCATGCCAGTCAGAATGGCTGCTATCCAAAAGTCTACAAACAATAAATGCTGGACAGGGTGCAGAGAAAAGGGAACCCTCCTACACTGTTGGTGGGAATGCAAACTAGTACAGCCACTATGGAGAACAGGGTGGAGATTCCTTAAAAAACTGGAAACAGAACTCCCATATAACCCAGCAATCCCACTGCTGGGCATACACACCGAAGAAACCAGAATTGAAAGAGACGTGTGCCCCAGTGTTCATCGCAGAACTGTTTACAATAGCCAGGACATTGAAGCAACCTAGATGTCCATCGGCAGACGAATGGATAAGGAAACTGTGGTACATACACACAATGGAATATTACTCAGCTATTTAAAAGAATGCATTTGAATAACTTCTAATGAGGTGGATGAAACTGGAGCCTATTATACAGAGTGAAGTAAGTCAGAAAGAAAAACACCAATATGGTATATTAATGCATATATATGGAATTTAGAAAAATGGTAACGATGACCCTATATGCAAGACAGCAAAAAAGACACAGATATAAAGAACAGAATTTGGGATTTGTGGGAGAAGGCAAGGGTGGAATGAGTTGAGAGAATAGCAGTGAAATGTGTGTATTACCATATGTGAAATAGATTGCCAGTCCAGGTTCGATCCATGAGACAGGGCACTCAGGGCCGGTGCACTGGGATGACCCTGAGGGATGGGATGTGGAGGGAAGAAGGGGGGGTTTCAGGATGGGGGACACATGTACACCCATGGCTGATTCATGTCAGTGTATGGCAAAAACCACTACAATATTGTAAAGTAATTAGCCTCCAATTAAAATAAATAAATTAATTTTTTAAAATCTACAAACAATAAATTTTGGAGAGGATGTGGATAAAAGGAATCCTCCTACACTCTTGGTGGAAATGTAAATTGATTCAAACACTATGAAGAACAGTATGGACGCTCCTTAAAAAAACTAAAACTACAACTACCAGTGACTCAGCAATTCCACTACCAGGCATACACCCTGAGAAAATCATAATTCAAAAAGACACATGCACCCTAATGTTCATTGTAGCACTGTTTACAATACCCAGAATATGGATGCAACCTAAAAGTCTATCGACAGAAAAATGGCTGAAGAAGATGTGGTACATGTCAAGGGAGTGTGCAATTTCCTCGGTTCTGTCTTGCCACAGCAAAGATTTGAAATGGTGGACTAGTGTTACCGCTTGGTTACAGCTCAGTTTTATTTGACAAACAAAGGATAGTACACCCTTAAGACATGAGGGCAGGCCGACCACAAAGGAGAGTCCTCAGTCATCTTGGCTTCCTCTTTTTATACATCTGTCTCCATGCTCCTGAGCCTACCCTATGCAAATTGGGCTACCCAGGAGGGCTGTTTTTTTTAATGGGGTTCTCACTCAAGTCTGTGGATTTTCATATCCTCTGTTTTTGCGAGCTTTTCCCCTTCTTTGTCTTTCAGCCACAGCCATTTTGGACTCCTTTTTCCTATCCTAATTACCTAAAATTCCCCCCTCAAGAGATGGGCAGCCCAATTCTTTGGAAGTAGGGGCATCGAAGTCTCGCTGGATGCTTCCTGCTGAGCTGGGATGGCAAGGGGCCTTGGGTCTCCTCCTCTCACGAGTCTCACACCTCAGAGTATGTACAGCAGTGTCCATCTAAGGGTGAGTGATATTTTCCATGGTCAGGCGTAGTTTTACATATCCTTGCTGAACTAGCACTGCATTCTTTAGCTTGCTGACCTGGGCAGAGACAAGATGGCTTAAACAATTGATAATACATGGAGCAATCATAAGCAACATCAATATGGTGATGACAGGGATTAGGAAGGGCATTCAGTTTGGTTCAGTTCAGTTCAGTCGCTCAGTCGTGTCTGACTCTTTGCGACCCCATGAATCACAACATGCCAGGCCTCCCTGTCCATCACCAACTCCCGGAGTTCACTCAAACTCATGTCCATCAAGTCGGTGATGCCATCCAGACATCTTCTTCTCTGTCGTCCCCGTCTCCTCCAACCCCAAATACCTCCCAGCATCAGACTCTTTTCCAGTGAGTCAACTTGTCGCATAAGGTGGCCGAAGTATTGGAGTTTCGGCTTTAGCATCAGTCCTTCCAAAGAACACCCAGGACTGATTTCCTTTAGAATGGACTGGTTTGACCTCCTTGCAGTCCAAGGGACTCTCAAGAGTCTTCTCCAGCACCATAGTTCAAAAGCATCAATTCTTCGGCCATCAGCTTTCTTCACAGTCCAACTCTCACATCCATACATGACCACGGGAAAAACCATAGCCTTGACTAGACGGACCTTGGTTGGCAAAGTAATGTCTCTGCTTTTTAATGTGCTATCTAGGTTGGTCATAACTTTCCTTCCAAGGAGTAAGCGTCTTTTAATTTCCTGGCTGGAATCAGCATCTGCAGTGATTTTGGAGCCCAAAAAAATAAAGTTTGACATTATTTCCACTGTTTCCCCATCTATTTCCCATGAAGTGATGGGACCAGATGCCATGATCTTTGTTTTCTGAATGTTGAGCTTCAAGCCAACCTTTTCACTCTCCTCTTTCACTTTCATCAAGAGGCCTTTGACTTCCTCTTCCCTTTCTGCCATAAGGGTGGTGTCATCTGCATATCTGAGGTTATTGATATTTCTCCCAGCAATCTTGATTCCAGCTTGTGCTTCTTCCAGCCCAGCGTTCCTCATGACGTACTCTGCATATAAGTTAAATAAACAGGGTGACAATATACAACCTTGATGTACTCCTTTACCTATTTGGAACCAGTCTGTTGTTCCATGTCCAGTTCTAACAGTTGCTTCCTGACCTGCATACAGGTTTCTCAAGAGGCAGGTCAGGTGGTCTGGGATTCCCATCTCTTCCAGAATGTTCCACAGTTTATTGTGATCCACACAGTCAAAGGTTTTGGCATAGTCAATGAAGCAGAAATAGATGTTTTTCTGGAACTCTCTCTGTTTGTTTTCTCCATGATCCACCGGATGTTGGCAATTTGATCTCTGGTGCCTCTGCCTTTTCTAAAACCTGCTTGAACATCTGGGAGTTCACGGTTCACATATTGCTGAAGACTGGCTTGGAGAATTTTGAGCATGACTTTACTAGCGTGTGAGATGAGTGCAATTGTGCAGTAGTTTGAGCATTCTTTGGAATTGCCTTTCTTTGGGATTGGAATGAAGACTGACCTTTTCCAGTCCTGTGGCCACTGCTGAGTTTTCCAAATTTTCTGGCATATTGAGTGCAGCACTTTCACAGCATCATCTTTCAGGATTTGAAATAACTCAACTGGAATTCTATCACCTCCACTATCTTTGTTCATAGTGATGCTCTCTAAGGCCCACTTGACTTCACATTCGAAGATGTCTGGTTCCAGGTGAGTGATCACACCATTGTGATTATCTTTGTCATGAAGATCTTTTTTGTACAGTTCTTCTGTGTGTTCTTGCCACCTCTTCTTAATATCTTCTGCTTCTGTTAGGTCCATACCATTTCTGTCCTTTATCGAGCCCATCTTTGCATGAAATGTTCCCTTGATATCTCTCATTTTCTTGAAAAGATCTCTTGTTTTTCCTATTCTGTTGTTTTCCTCTATTTCTTTGCATTGATCACTGAAGAAGGCTTTCTTATCTCTCCTTGCTTTCTTTGGAACTCTGCACTCAGATGCTTATATCTTCCCTTTTCTCCTTTGCTTTTCGCTTCTCTTCTTTTCACAGCTATTTGTAAGGCCTCCTCAGACAGCCATTTTGCTTTTTTGCATTTCTTATCCATGGGGATTGTCTTGGTCCCTGTCTCCTGTACAATGTCACGAACCTCCGCCCAGTGCTCATCAGGCACTCTATCTATCAGATCTAGCCCCTTAAATCTATTTCTCACTTCCACTGTATAATCATAAGGGATTTGATTTAGGTCGTATCTGAATGGTCTAGTGGTTTTCCCTACTTTCTTCAATTTAAGTCTGAATTTGGCAATAAGGAGTTCATGATCTGAGCCACAGTCAGCTCCTGGTCTTGTTTTTTCTAACTGTATAGAATTTCTCCATCTTTGTCTGCAAAGAATATAATCAATCTGATTTCGGTGTTGGCCATCTGGTGATGTCCATGTGTAGAGTCTTCTCTTGTCAACTCCAAATCCCCCCTCGCCAGGAGAAGGATCCCCCAAAGAGAGATTGTAGCCACCATGAGAATTCTCCAGCTCTTTCTTTGAGATCCTGTATGATCTCAATGTTTTCCTTAAGGACTGTGAGACTTTTAACTTAGCTGGAGGTTTTTACCCAGAAACAACATGTCTCATTCAAGATGGCTCAAGTCCCTCCTTGTTAAGGGATCAGGAGATCTATTTCCTGTCTATTTAGGAGTACAACCCCTGCCAAGCTGTGTTGGCTCTTTAGAGCTATCCTGAAAAATCTTATCCCCAGCAACTTAATTTTGGGGCTGTTCACTAGAATGGCACTCATTTGTAGTCCTGAATGGGTATCTGAGATCTCCCAAGGCTCACAGGTGTATTTAGTGTCCTCTTCTATTTTCTTTCATGGCTTGACTCATGAGTAGTGAATCCAGGAGTCATGCCCTTGCACCTTGACTACTGTAGGGGTACAAAGTGTTATAGGGTAGGGGCCCTTCCATGTGGGCTGGAGTTGAGCCTTTGGGGACCCATCTTTCCAGACTTTAATTAGTAATGGAGTCCCTGGCACATATAGTCGTGGCTCTTTAGAATCTTTTGAGTCCTGTTTGACACCCCACAAGGATATATCTTGTTGGAATTGCAATGGCCATGATATAAGATCTCCCAGGTTATCTTTTTTATCACTGATTTTAAGAATTGGTTGCCTCTTTTTACTTTTCCTGAAGACTTAGGCCTCCAGGCACAATGGAGGTAATAAGTAATGCCCAAAGCTTTAGAGAACACTTGGGTGATCTTAGAAGTAAACGATGTCCCATCATCACTTTGTATTGACCTGGGCAGACCATATCTCAGAATGATTTCATGGAGCAGTTGTTTTGTTTTGTTTTGTTTTTAACTACCTCCTCAATCTAGATGGGAAAGCCTTCAATCCATCCTGTGAATATATCTATCATGACTAGTAGGTATTTATACCTTTGGGAAACTGGCATCTGGGTGAAATCCATCTGCCAGTCCTCTCCTAGGTAGGTCCCATGCCGCTGGATGGGCTGGGCCAGCTGGGCTCTTTGAGCTCCTTGGAAGTTAATTGGTAAGTGGGACGAAAGGACTTGCCTTATAGTTGTTTGGAGGCCTGTTCCTTTGAAGGACCTTTCTAATAATCTTTGGAGGGTCTTCTCCCCTAAATGAGTGGCAGCATGTAAGGAGTTAACCAACTTCTACTGGAAAGTCCCAGGCAGAAAAAGGAGTCCCTCCTTTTGGATCCACACCACATGATCTTGAAAGCCCTCACTCTTAGCTTTAAAAGTCTCACCTTCAGTATATGAAGGAGTTTCTGGCAAATTAGTCTGTGGAACTAAGGTGGGAACCCCTATTAGGTCATGGTTCTGTAATGCTGCTCTCTTAGCTTCCTGGTTGCCTCGTGCCACTTCCGTGCTCCCTTTTTGGTGTCCTTTACAGTGGAAGACTGAAACCTCTGTGGGCAGAGGGACTACCTCCAAGAACCTATGGATTTGATCACCATACTTGATTGGGGACCCTCAGGTGGTCAAGTGGCCTCTTTCTTTCCAAATAGCAAATTGTGCATGTAGCACCAGAAAGGCATACTTGGAGTCAGTGTCAATGGCTACTCTTTTTCCTTTTCCAAGCTCTAAAACTTGAGTCAGGGCTATGAGTTGAGCCAATTGGGCTGAAGGACCAGGTGGCACAGGTTTAGCCTCTATAGTCTCTAAATTGGAGAGTGGCTCTTCTTTTTCATCCAAGACAAAGCTGCTTCCATCAGTGTACCAGATTTCCTCAGGATTGGTCAGAGGATCTTCCAACAGTCCCTCTCGGGGTTTTGTCCATTGGCCCAAGGTTTCTAGGCAAGAGTGAAAGGGAAGAGAGCCCTCAGGGGTAGGCAGGAGGGTAACTGGGTTAAGACCCTCACAAGGGGGTATAGTCAGGCCTGGATTTTCCACCAGCACTACTTGATATCTGAGGCTCCTTTGATCAGACATCCATAAATGGCCTCACCCATCCAAGAGCTGTTTCACTTGGTGGCTGGTAAAAAGAGTTTGCCCCTAAGAGAAGAGTTTTAAAGCTTCGTCTACCAGGACTACAATAGCTGCAAGATTTCAAAGGCCAGGAGAGATCTCTTCCCAATAAGGGAGTAGGACTCTCAGGGACCACCAGAAACTGGTGGGAAAATATTTGTCCATCCCAGCAACAAAGAAGTGCTCAGCTAAATCTTTTTGTAACTGTTTTTCCTGTAGCACCCAAGTTAATACAGGTTTGGGAGAAGTCTCCAGAGTAGGAGGTCAGGACAGAGTAGTAGTCCCTGTGTCAACCAAGAAATTCTTGGACCTACCTGCCATATCCAATTGCATCCTTGGCTCCAGCCCCATGATGGTTATCTGTGACAGGCAGGCTGGCTGGAGTGGGCTGCTTCAGTCCTGTAGAACCATCATGAGGGAAGGCTTGGTGCTTGACCTTGAGGCTGTTGGTTCTGAGGGCAGAGTGCCACCCAGTGTCCCAATTGATGGCATTTGTAGCAAACCATTTTAGGAGACTTGCCACAGGTTGGACACTCTTTGGTCCAATGTCCCACCTGTCTACAGATTAGGCATTTACCTCATGCCTTGTCCTTTAAGGACTTGGGGTTTGCCATAGGGCTTCCCTGGAGGGCAACCAGCATCTGGACATGCCTTGTCTCTTTCCTTTTTTCCATTTCCTGGGCGTTGGCCTCCCTCTCCTGTTTTGTTATGAAGGATATTGGTGGCTGTCTGGACCGTCTCATCTAAAGAGGCAGCAGGGTCCTGCTGCTGTAGCTGTTGTAACTTTATCCTGATGTCTGATGCACAGTGGGACAAGAATTTGTCCTTTAAAATCACCTGTCCCTCATAAGAGTCTAAGTTAAAATTGGTAAACTATTGGAGGAACTATTTTAGACTTTTCAGAAAGGCAATGGGGTTCTCATTGGACTCCTGAGTTATTTCTGAGACCGGGCACAGTCCCATAACTAATAGGACTCTCTATTTCCATGGGTGGACTTCCTTAGGACTGAGTCTTTCTGAAGCTTATCCACCCAGTACTATTGCAACCTGAGAGCTGGGCATCACCAGGTCAGGGTGCAGATCCCTAGGAAGGTTAAGGTGTGACAACCTCCCAAGAACCAGATCCCTAAGCAGGTTAAGGCAAGTCGGCCACCTGGGACTCCAGGCTGGAGTTGGGCATCCCTGAGGTCTCTAGCATGATCCATGCTGGGTAGAATTAAGGGGTTGTAATCTTAACTCATTGCTGGTTTGTCCACTGCAGATGGGAGTAGATACCGTGATGTAAAGCAATCCAAGCCTGAGCCCTGAGACTTGGAACCAAACAGCCTTAAGCCTTATCCTCTTATTGCTCTGAGGGAATGTAAGTCACTGATTTCTTACCCTAGTCTTCCATAACAGCAGTTTAGGGTGTTTCCAATGGTAAACGTTTCATTAATAGACTCACTTTAGATAATAGCAGAAGTAATGACAAAGGAGTGGGTTATTTGGTCCTGTTAGGAGCATTGAGAGTATTTTATAATATGCTGGGTGGAGCAATGTTGCCTGTAGAGGGGAGCAGGGTCCTGGTTGTAGGAGTTAGTCAATGCTTCAGGGAAAATTGATGAGGCAACAGATCAGATGTTCCATTAAAGTAAAGCAGATTTGATCCAGGGGATATGTTTGTAGCTTCAGGAAAAGGGTGGTAAGCGTTTGGGTCCAAACAGCCTGCAGGGCTTACTCCCAAAATGACAAACATTATCCCTGGAAGCCGAATTGCCCTTGAAGGGATTCCATCAACTGATGGACTTCTAGCAGGCATTGTGGGACTGTCACCCCCCCAGCGGGTTCACTGACAGATGCTGTTGTTGCACGTATTGTAGGAAACATGGAAGATGAAGGCCTGAATATCTAGAGAGATTGGATCTTATACAGTATTTCCCTCCCAAGCGCCAGCTATTTTCTTGTTGTCCCTCCAGAATATTGTAGAAGCAACATTGTGGACCTTGATGGGGCTCAGGGAAAGTGCATGAAACAGGAGGAAGGGGACAGGGCACAACTTTTGACAGAATGGCATAGCCCAAGGGCATAACATAAACCAATTAAAATTAAATGGGTCCAAGATGGCAGACAAGTTAAATTCAACTAAACCTTGATCCTCAATCTGCAAGATAAATGACACACCCAGTTCAGTTCAGTTCAGTTCAGTCGCTCAGTCATGTCCGACTCTCCGTGACCCCAGGAATCACAGCCCGCCAGGCCTCCCTGTCCATCACCAACTCCCGGAGCTCACTCAAACCCATGTCCACAGAGTTGGTGATGCCATCCAGCCATCTCATTCTCGGTCATCCCCTTCTTCTCCCACCCCCAACCTTTCCCAGCATCAGAGTCTTTTCTAGTGAGTCAATTCGTGGCATGAGGTGGCCAAAGTATTGCAGTTTCAGCTTCAGCATCAGTCCCTCCAATGAACACCCAGGATCGATCTCCCTTAAAATGGACTAGTTGGATCTCCTTGCGGTACAAGGGACTCTCAAGAGTCTTCTCCAACACCACAGTTCAAAAGCATCAATTTTTCGGCAATCAGCCTTCTTCAAATTGCCAACATCCACTGGATCATGGAGAAAGCAAGAGAGTTCCAGAAGAGCATCTATTTCTGCTTCATTGACTATGCCAAAGCCTTTGACTGTGTGGATCACAATAAACTGTGGAACATTCTGAAAGAGACACACCCAGGGGCACCATCAAAAACCAAGGAGTGTTGCCCAATTGTTGGAATGATCCTCCCACTCTTTAGCACATGAGCTCAGAAAAACTAACACTCTGATGCCACACACTCTGTGGACTGTGCTTCTCTCTGAATCTGAACAAATCTACCTCTTACCTATCAAAGTGAAAGAGGAGAGTGAAAAGTTTGGCTTAAAGCTCTACATTCAGAAAACTAAGATTATGTCATCCAGTCCCATCACTTCATGACAAATAGATTGGAAAACAGTGGAAACAGTGGCAGACTTTATTTTTGGGGACTCCAAAATCACTGCAGATGGTGACTTCAGCCATGAAATTAAAAGACACTTATTCCTTGGCAGGAAAGTTATGACCAGCCTAGACAGCATATTAAAAAGCAGAGACATTACTTTGCTTTTGAACTGTGGTGTTGGAGAAGACTCTTGAGAGTCCCTTGGACTGCAATGAGATTCAACAAGTCCATCCTAAAGAAGATCAGTCCTGGGTGTTCACTGGAAGGACTGATGTTGAAGCTGAAACTGCAATACTTCAGCCACCTGATGCGAAGATCTGACTCATTGGAAAAGACCCTGATGCTGGGAAAGACTGAAGGTGGGAGAAGAAGGGGATGACAGAGGATGAGTTGGTTGGATGGCATCACCGACTCTGTGGACATGAGTTTGAGTGAACTCCGGGAGTTGGTGATGGACAGGGAGGCCTGGTGTGCTGTGATTCATGGGGTAGCAGAGAGTCGGACACGACTGAGCGACTGAACTGAACCTATCAATGTGTCTCTCACTGAATTTTTTGCAGTGAGACATCAAGAACCTGAGCTTAGATTCCTTGCCATCCAAGGGACTTTCAAGAGTCTTCTCCAACACCACAGTTCGATAATATCAATTCTTTGGCACTCAACTTTCTTTATAGTCCAACTCTCACATCCATACATGACTACTAGAAAGATGATAGCTTTGACTAGATGAACCTTTGTTGGCAAAGTTATGTCTCTGCTTTTTAATATGCTATCTAGGGTGGTCATAGCTTTTCTTCCAAGAAGCAAGCATCCTTTAATTTCATGGCCGCAGTCACCATCTGCAGTGATTTTGCAGCACAAAAAAATGAAATCTGTTACTGTTTCTCTGCCTTCCCCATCTATTTGCCATGAAGTGATGGAACCAGATGCTATGATCTTAATTTTCTGAATGTTGAGTTTTAAGCCAACTTTTTCACTCTCCTCTTTTACTTTTATCAAGAGGCTCTTTAGTTCTTTGGTTTCTACCATAAGTGTGGTGTCATCTGCATATCTGAGGTTATTGAGATTTCTCCTGGCAGTCTTCATTCCAGCTTGTGTTTCATCCAGCCTGGCATTTCACATGATGCACTCTGCATAGAAGTTAAATAAGCAGGGTGACAAAATACAGCCTTGATGTACTCCTTTCCCGATTTGGAAAGAGCCTGTTGTTCCATGTCCAGTTCTAACTGTTGCTTCTTGACCTTCATACAAATTTCTCAGGAGGCAGGTAGGGTGGTCTGGTATTCCGATTTCTTTAAGAATTTTCCACAGTTTGCTGTGATCCACACATTTAAAGGCTTTGGCATAGTCAATAAAGCAGAATCAGAAGTTTTTCTGGAACTCTCGTGCCTTCTCGATGATCCAACGGTAACTTGATCTCTGGCTCCTCTGCCTTTTCTAAATCCAGCTTGAACATCTGGAAGTTCTTGGTTCACGTACTATTGAAGTCTGGCTTGGAGAATTTTGAACATTACTTTGCTAGCATGTGAGATGAGTGCAATTGTGCGGTAGTTTGAGCATTCTTTGGCATTGCCTTTCTTTGGGATTGGAATGAAAACTGACCTTTTCCAGTCCTGTGGCCACTGGTGAGTTTTCCAAATCTGCAGGCATATGGAGAACATCACTTTCACAACACCATCTTCTAGGATTTGAAATAGCTCAGATGGAATTCTTCAACTCCACTAGCTTTGTTCACAGTGATGCTTCCAAAGGTCCACTTGACTTTGCATTCCGGGATGTCTGGCTCTAGGTGAGTAATCATAACATCGTGATTTTCTGGGTTGTGAAGATCTGTTTTGTATAGTTCTTCTGTGTATTCTTGCCACTTCTTCTTAATATCTTCTACTTCTGTTAGGTCCATACCATTTCTATCCTTTATTCTGCCCATCTTTGCATGAAGTTCCCTTGGTATCACTAATCTTCTTGAAGAGATCTCTAGTCTTTCTTATTCTACTATTTTCCTCTATTTCTTTGCATTGATAACTGAGAAAGACTTTCTTATCTCTCCATGAATTCTTTGGAACTCTGCATTCAGTTGGGGATATCTTTTCTTTTCTCCTTTGCCTTTAGCGTCTCTTCTTTTCACAGTTATTTGTAAGGCCTCCTCAGACAACCATTTTGCCTTTTTTAATTTCTTTTTCTTAGTCGTGGTCTTGATCCTTGCCTCCTGTACGATGTCACGAACTTCCATCCATAGTTCTTCAGGCACTCTGTCTATCAGATCTAATCCCTCAAATATATTTGTCACTTCCACTGTATAATCATAAGGGATCTGATTTAGGTCATACCTGAATGGTCTAGTGGTTTTCCCCACTTTCTTCAATTTAAGTCGGAATTTTGCAATGAGGAGTTCATGATCTGAGCCACAGTCAATTCCTAGTCTTATTTTTGCTGACAGTATAGAGCATCTCCATTTTTGTCTGTAAGGAATATAATCAATCTGATTCCAGTATTGACCACCTGATGATGTCCATGTGTAGAGTCTTCTCTTGAGTTGTTAGAAGATGGTGTTTGCTATGATCAGTGCGTTTCCTCGGCAAAACTCTGTTAAGTTTTGTCCTCCTTCATTTTGTACTTCAAGGCCAAGTCTGTCTGTTACTCTATCTCTTGAATTCCTACTTTTGCATTCCCATCCCCTATAATGAAAAGGACATCTTTTTGGGGTGTTAGTTCTAGAAAGTCTTGTAGGTCTTATAGAACCATTCAACTTTAGTTTCTTCAGCGTTACTGATCAGGACATAGACTTAGATTACTGTGATATTGAATAGCTTGCTTTGGAAATGGACAGAGATCACTCTGTTGTTTTTGAGATTGCACCCAAATACTAAATTTTGGACTCTTTTGTTGACTATGATGGCTACTCCATTTCTTCTAAGGGATTCTTGCCTACAGTAGTAGGTATAATGGTCATCTGAATTCAATTCACCCATTCCAGTCCATTTTAGTTCACTGATTCCTAGAATGTCTATGTTCACTCTTGCCATCTCCTGTTTGACCAATTCCAATTTGCCTTGATTCATGGACCTAACATTCCAGGTTCCTATGCAATATTGCTCTTTACAGCACAGGACCTTGCTTCTATCACCAGTCACATCTACAACTGGGCATTGTTTTTGCTTTGACTCCATCTGTTTATTCTTTCTGTTGTTATTTCTCCACTCTTCTCCAGTAGCACATTGCGTACCTACTGACCTGGGGAGTTCATCTTTCCGGGTCCTTTCTTTTTGCCTTTTCATACTGTTCATGGGGTTCTCAAGGCAAAAATACTGAAGTGATTTGCCTTTGCCTTCTTCAGTGGACCACATTTTGTCAGAACTCTCCACCATGACCCATCCATCTTGAGTCTCCCTGCATGACGTGGCTCATAGTTTCATTGAGTTAGACAAGGCTGTGGTCCATGTGATCAGTTTGATTAGTTTTCTGTGATTGTGGTTTTCATTCTGTCTGCCCCCTGATGGAGAAAGATATGAGGCTTATGGAACCTTCCTGATGGGAGAGACTGACTGAGGAGAAAAACTAGGTCTTGTTTTGAGGGGCAGGGCCATGCTCAGTAAATTTTTAATCCAATTTTCTGTTGATGGGCAGGGCTGTGTTCCCTCCCTGTTGTTTGATCTGAGATCAAACTATGGTGGAGATAATGAAGATAACTGTGACCTCCTTCAAAAATCCCATGCATGCACTGCTGCACCCAGTGCCCCCGATCCTGTAGCAATCTATCTTGGCTTCCTCTCTTTATACATTTGCCTCCATGCCCCTGAGCCTGCCCTTTGCAAACTGGGCTAGCCAGGAGAGCTGGTTTTTTCACCTGAGATTCTCAAACAGGTCTGTGGTTTTTCTTTACTTCCATTTTCACGGGCTTTTCCCTTTCTTGTCTTTTAGCCACTGCCATTTTGTTCTTCTTTTTCCTATTCTAACTACCTAACAGTACATATACCCAACAGAATGTTACTCAGTCTTTGATAGAAATGAATTGAATCATTTGTAGAGCCATGGATGGATCTAGAGATTGTCATACAGAGTGGAGTAAGTCAGGAAGAGAAAAACAAATATCATATATTAATGTATGTATGAGGAATCTAGAAACATGGTACATATGAACTATTTACAGGGCATTATAGAGACATAGAGCAGGAGAATGGACGTGCAGACATGGAGGGGCAAACTGAGAGACTGGGATTGACGTATGTACACTACTATGGGTAAATTAGATGGCGAGTGACAACCTGGGCTTCCCCTGTGGCTCCTCTGGTAAACAATCCTTCTGCAATGGGAGAGATCTAGGTTCGATCCCTGGATTGGGAAGATGCCCCAGAGAAGAGAACAGCTACCCACTCCAGTATTCTGGCCTGGAGAATTCCTTGGCCTGTATGGTCCATGGGGTCGCAAAGAGTCAGACACGACTGAGTGACTTTCACCTTCACTCTCAGGGAGAGCCTGCTGTGTAACTCAGGGTGCTCAGTTCGATTCTCTGTGATGACCTAGAGAGTGGGATGCGAGAAAGGAGGTCCCGAAGAGAGGGGATATATGTATATGTACAGCTGACTCATGTTGTTGTACAGCAGAAACTACCATAATATGGTAAAGCAGCTATACTCCGATTCAAAAAAAAGAAAGAAAAACAAAGCAAGCTGGGAATACAGAGTGACAGCCATGCTACTTTAAATTAGGGGAAGTTTCTTCTTTTGTCTATACTCCAGTACTCTTGCCTAGAAAATCCCATGGATGGAGGAGCCTGGTAGGCTGCAGTCCATGGGGTCGCTAAGGGTCGGATACGACTGAGTGACTTCACTTTCACTTTTCACTTTCACACATTGGAGAAGGAAATGGCAACCCACTCCAGTGTTCTTGCCTGGAGAATCCCAGGGACGGGGGAGCCTGGTGGGCTTCTGTCTATGGGGTCACACAGAGTCGGACATGACTGAAGTGACTTAGCAGCAGCAGCAGCAGCAAAGTCTTTCCATAAACTCACTAACCTTGACAGCAGAATGTTAGCTTAGATATTATTTCCACTTTTAGAGATGAGAAGACCTAGAGAAGTCAACAGGATCACCCAGCATGGGGGTGGGCACTGGTAAGGAGGGGCTGCCAGGACACTCCAGAAGAAACATTGGCTGTGCATTTGGATATCAAAAACCCCTCTCAAGGTGCTTTACAAATGCATAGAGTCCTCGCCTGATGTTTTGGTGTATTTCTGCTTTCCTTAAAAATTCTCATCCTAGGTTTGAAGTCATTGTACAAGGTAAAACATCAGTAAGTGGCAGACATAGTTAAACATAGTGTGGTGATTTCAAATCCTGTTTCCATCCTACTACACAGGGACTTCATCGTGGGTCAGGATCTTTCTTAAAAAATGCAGACTGCCTATTCTTTCTCAGGGAAGGAAGAGATATGTTTGTATGTACATTTATATATAAAAACTCATATTCTGAAAATTAAAACAGTTATAATAAAACATTTTTTTAAAAGATAGCTTCACAGGAAAATAAAAAGGGCAATAGAATTTAACCAGCACTTCACAAAAGAGTATATCCAAGTGGCCTAAGTTGGTGATGGACAGGGAAGCCTGGTGGGCTGCAGTCCATGGGGTCTCAAAGAGTCAGACAAGACTGAGCGACTGAACTGAACTGAAATGGCCAGTAAATATACAGAAAGAGCTCAGATTCATTTATTTTCCTTCTGTTTTTATAACAGGTCCTTCAATTCAGTTCAGTTCAGTCGCTCAGTCATATCTGACTCTTTGTGACCCCATGGACTGCAGCACACCAGGCAGGTCTCCCTGTCCATCACCAACTCCAGAAGTTTACTTAAACTCATGTCCATTGAGTCGGTGATGCCATCCAACCATCTCATCCTCCGACATCCCCTTCTCCTCCTGTCTTCAATCATTCCCAGCATCAGGGTCTTTTCAGATGAGTCAGTTATTTGCATCAGGTGGCCAAAGTATTGGAGCTTCAGCTTCAGCATCAGTTCCTCCAGTGAATATTCAGACTGATCTCTTTAGGAGGGACTGGTTGGATCTCCTTGCAGTCCAGGGGTCTCTCAAGAGTCTTCTCCAACACCACAGTTCAAAACCATCAATTCTTCGGCCCTCAGTTTTCTTTATAGCCCAAATCTCACATCCATACATGACTACTGGAAAAACCATAGATTTGACTAGACAGACCTTTGTTGGCAAAGTAATGTAATGACATTATACTAAAAGTAAAGTAATGACAGCAAGTCCTTATTAGTTATATATTTTATGTATCAGTGTGTACATGTCAATCCCATACTCCCATTCTGCCCCTCCCTCCCACTCTTACCCTTAGTAACCATAAATTCATTCTCAAAATCTGTGAGTCTGTTTTTGTTTTTTAAATAAGTTCACATATTTTTTAGATTCCTCATATAAGCGATATCATATGGTATTTGTTTTTCTCTGTCCGACTTACTTCACTTAGTATGATAATTTCCATTATTTCAAATGGCATTGTTTCATTTTTTATAGCTGAGTAATATTCCTCTGTTTAAATGTAGCATATCTTCTCTATCCATTTCTCTGTTGATGGACATTCAGGTTACTTCCATATCTTGGCTGTTATGAACAGCTCTGCTCTAAACATTGGAGTGCATGTATCCTTTCAAACCATGTTTTGCTCCAAGTATATTGCCAAGAATGGGAATGCTGGATCATATAGTAGCTCTATGTTTAGTTTTTTAAGGAACCTACATACTGTTCTCCATAGTGGCTGCACCAATTGATATTCCCTCCAATAGTGTAGGAGGGTTCCCTTTTCTCCACACTGTCTCCAGCATTTATTGTTTAGAATTCTTGAAGATGGCCAGTCTGACTGGTGTGAGGTGATATCTCATTATAGTTTTGATTTTCATTTCTCTAATAATTAGCAATACTGAGCATCTTTTCTTTGCCTTCTGGCCCTCTGAATGTCTTCTTTGGAGACATGTCTATTTAAGTCTTCTGAGCAATTTTGATTGGACTTTTTTTTTAGATATTGAGCTGCATGAGTTGTTTGTAAATCTTGGAGACTAATCCCTTGTCAGTTCCATCATTTGTGAATATTTTCTCCCATTCCGTAAGCTGTCTTTTCATTTTGTTTGTGGCTTCAAAAGGGGCTCCTTTATTAAACATCAGGGAACACTAATTAAAATGACAAGGGGATGCTGTTTCATACATATCCAAATGACTAAAATGAAATAGACTGTACCAAGTGTTGACAATTATGTGAAGCACCAAGAACTTTCATATGCTGCTGATGGGATGACAAACAAAGCAATTAACTTTGGAAAATCTTTAGCAAGATATATTCAAGTTAGATACTCTAGAATCTAGAAATTCTGCTCCTTGGTATATACCCAACAGAAATGCATAGATAAATTCACTTAAAGACAGATACAAGAATGTTCATGCTTCTTTATTCATGACAGCAAAAAGCTGGAAACAACCACAATGTGCATCAACAGTAGAACGTTAAATAAACCATGTCATATTCATGCAACGGCATTCTGTATGGCAGTGAGAATGAACTATGCACGGTGCTCAACTACACACTACAGCCTAGATGACATTCACGAACATGCTAAAAAGGAAAAGAACAGAAACAGACTCAGAGATATAGAAAACAAGCTTGTGGTCACCAAAGTGGGAGGGGAAGAAATGAATTAGGAGTTTGAGATTAACAGGTACACGCTGCTGCCTGTCTGTCTGTCTGTCTAAATGTGTGTCTTGTGTTAGTCACTCAGTCATGTCTGACTCTTTGTGACTCCATGGACTGTAGCTTGCCAGGCTCCTCTGTCCATGGGATTTTCCAGGCAAGAATATTGGAATGGGTAGCCATTCCCTTCTCCAAGGGATATCCCAATCCTGGGATTGAACCTGGGTCTCACACTTTGCAGATAAATTCTTTACCATCTGAGCCACCAGGCCACACACCTACTGACTAGCACAGAGAACCACATACAATATCTTATATGAGACCTTAATATCTTATAGATATCAGACTTGTGGTTGACAGGGGAGGGGACAGAGAGTGATGCTTTGGGTTGGTAGATGCAACCTATGACACTTAAAATAGACAAACAAGGTCCCACTGTATTGCAGAGGGAACTATATCCAATCTCCTGAGATAAACCATAATGGAAGAATATTTTTAAAAGGAATATATATATGTGTGTGTAACTGAGTCACTTTGCTGTATAGCAGAGATTGATAGGTACAACATTGTAAATCAACTATATTTCAATAAAAAATCTTATAATAATCTATAATGGAAAATAATTTAAAAACATATCTATATATGTATATATAAAACTGAGTCACTTTGTTATATACCTGAAACTTACACAGCATTGTAAATCAACTGTACTTCAAATAAAAACAAAGAAACCAGGCACAAAATAGTGCTTACTGTATGATTTCAATTATGTAAAGTTCAACAAAAAGCATAACTAATCTTTTGAGCTAGAAGTCAGCCCAGTACATTTTGGGGTAGCAGCCAGGAGGGAAGGCTTCCGGAGCAGCACAATTCTGGTCCCAGTAAACACTCTGCCTTGGTCTGGTTGTGGATTACTGGTGAGTTTATTAAAATGCATCATTCATTATATGTCAGTAAGAGTTTTAAAAATCTTCAGGAAAACAAAAAGAAATAAAACTTGTAGAAACAAAGGAAGGGGCACGGGCTGGATTCCACGAGAAGTGAAGCAAAGAGAAAGGGCACGCAGCCTTCGGAAGACACCCAGGGACCTTGTGTGTTTCTCCTGCAGACTTCTGATCCACAGCCTCTCACGGTGGCTCTAACCCTGGGAGCTCCCAGCAGACAGACAGAGCAGGCTTTAAGCTCCTCTTTAGAACTAAAGGATTTTAAGATCCATATGTTTTCAAACACCTAATATTTTTATTTTTGCCTACAGAGTCTGTATGTTAAAAGCTACTTTCATGTTCTGTGCAGACTGAGACCTGTGACTCTATTGATACTGAAATGTGGTCTTTGCTTTGTTTGGCTCTTAAAGGAGATGTTTTGAATCACTCAGACACAAAATGGAAAGCTTGATAGGTTGAATGGTTAAAGCTCTATTTGGAGTGAACTAGACAGACTGACTTTCTATTCTACATAGTTCTTCTCCAAAGCTGATTCTCCACCACATCGTTTTGTCTGTGTGTTGTTTTAGGCAAAACATTATATTGAAAGTTCTCACTGCAACTCTTTTGCTCCTTTACAAGGGACCCTGAAACAATCTGCTGGACTTCAGGTTCACCCCAAACACTATCACTAGCATAGATGAACTGCAATATTTTACAGTTTCATGCGCTTATTCGGTGAGCTTTTCTGGTGGCTCAGCAGTAAAGAATCCACCTGCAGTGCTGGAGCCGCAGGAGACTCGGGTTTGACCCCTCGGTTACCGGAGGAGAGCATGGCAACCCACCCCAGTATTCTTGCCTGGAGAATCCCATGGAGAGAGGAGCCTGGCAGGCTATAGTCCACATGGTCACAATGAGTTGGGCACAACTGAAGTGACTTAGCATGCAAACACATGCTTATTCACTACCTAAGCAAACATCAACTGAATGCCACATGGACTGGGTTATCTACCAGGAGCAAGGCCGAGGACAGAATGGGTAGGTAACTCAAGGTCAGACAGTAGCAAGGCTACAGCACAGACTTTGAAATCCATGGCTCTTGCCCCTCTCTGCCCTGCTATTTCCAGTCCCATGGTCCTACCTCTCCCCCAACCTCTGAACTCTGAGGTATCCTCTTAAGCTGCTTATAACTGTTAAAAACAAAGGAAAATATTCAGGGAAAGATTTCTCACCTTGTTACCAAACTGGTAAAGATTTGGGCAAGATATACCCCAGATGCTGGCATGAGGGTTTTTTTTGTTTTTGTTTTTTTTCTTCTTTCACAATGGGAAGGTGGAAAAAAAAAAAAAAAGCATGCTCACCATGCTTTACCTCCAAATTGGAGATCAGACTCAGATCATTGGTAGCAGAAGAAAACAAACCGTGTGGCCCTTTCAAGGGCAAAACAAATAGGGAAGCTATTTGTGATGGTAAGTGTTTACTCTCTTAGACTGGAAATTTCTCCAAACAAGACAAGTGTATTTGCCAATCAAGAGTCAAGTTTCAGTAAGGCCTCCTCATCTATGATACTAAATCATTACAATGCAAAGGATGAACTTAACAGAAAAGACATGTGGACCTCTTGGAAGCCACGAAACTCTAAAATATACTTCATAAGTGATCATGCCATCGTTGAACAAAATTTGTGTTACAAAAGTTCTCTGCTAAGTTAAGTCAAAATGTTACCTACCTTCAATTTTTGTCCTTGTTCTGAATTTTGCCTTTGGAAGAAGCAAGTTACAAGTTTAATCCCTCTTCAGTATGACAGTTCTTTAAAGATTTAAAAACCACAAGCATATTTTCCACCCCAGACTTTGGGTTTTTTTGGGGCAAACCTAGAACCCATATCCTCTTTGATGACATTTAATTTTCCAGTCAGTATAAATTTTTTCAAAGACCAGTCTAATGATAAGAGTTAACCTTTATTTTTGGATTACAAAATCAGTATATATTCACTATAAAAATAATTTTAAATCCAGACAAAAAAGAAGACATAATAACTATCACCATTATTTCTATGACCCAGATAAAAGCTAATATTTTGCTATATATTTTATCAAACTCTTCTCTATGCATATTTATAAGTATAACTTGAAATGAGTTCATACTCTACATACTGTTTCAAACTGTTCAGTTCAGTCGCTCAGTCGTCCGACTCTCCGCGACCCCATGAATCACAGCACGCCAGGCCTCCCTGTCCGTCACCAACTCCCGGAGTTCACTCAAATTCATGTCCACAGAGTCAGTGATGCCATCCAGCCATCTCATTCTCTGTTGTCCCCTTCTCCTCCCGCCCCCAACCTTTCCCAGCATCAGAGTCTTTTCCAGTGAGTCAACTCGTCGCATGAGGTGGCCAAAGTATTGGAGCTTCAGCTTTAGCATCACTCCTTCCAATGAACACCCAGGACTGATCTCCTTTAGAATGGACTGGTTGGATCTCCTTGTAGTCCAAGGGACTCTCAAGAGTCTTCTCCAACACCACAGTTCAAAAGCATCAATTCTTCGGCGATCAGCTTTCTTCACAGTCCAACTCT
This sequence comes from Moschus berezovskii, assembly GCF_049115385.1. Lineage (NCBI taxonomy): Eukaryota > Metazoa > Chordata > Mammalia > Artiodactyla > Moschidae > Moschus > Moschus berezovskii. The sequence goes on along the minus strand of NC_142480.1, from coordinate 56,689,370 downwards.
CACATCCATACATGACCACGGGAAAAACCATAGCCTTGACTGTTAGAGTTTACTTAATACACAGTTAACATTTTTTCCTTATCAAAAAGTACAAGTTGTTCCATAAAAAATGACAAGCTCACTTTCTTCTGTTCTAAGTTCAACTAAGTAGCCTGGAAATTACTTAGAAGACAATGATAACAGACTCTGAAATCTGGAAAGGAGGTGAACAGGCTAGAAAACATAAGACTTGAACAACAACAATGTGGTGAATTTCCTAGGTTCAAGTCTGATCTCCCATGTATCCCAGACTGGGCTCTGGAGAGTCCTAGAAACCCAAAGCACCATAGACAACAACAAAACACAAAAAAACAAATAACAAAAGCCTCTTCTCTTCGGATAAAGGACTGGAAAAGAGATGCTTGTCTTCCTGTATCTCTCTCTACAACCAGGAAATGGTTCTATTCACCTGCAGAAGAGCAAGGAATCCCAGGGCAGCTCAATCCGCACTCTACAGCCAGGGCTGTAGTGACTTCTGACACCTCATACACACAGTAGGTGGACAGTAGGAAGAGGTAACCTAAGGAAGTGCCTTTCACCCTGGCAGATGTCACCAATAAGGGCTGAGTTAGGAGTCCCACCAACACCAGAAAAAAAGGTCAAAACAGCATTGCAAAGGCTCTGAACACTAAAATGTCATGGACATAAAGTGAAAAAGTAGGTTAGAATTTGCACAATAAACCTAAGCAAAGCTACTGCTTGCTAAGATAGATTCAAGGATCAAGGTTACTAACATAGTAACCAAAGTGTTCAGGAGAACATTAAATATCATTTATGCCAAGGAACCAAGAAAATCACAATTTGAATTAGAAAAGACAATCAATTTATGTCAACACTGAGATGTGTGAGATCTTAAAATTATCTGCTAAGGATGTAAGAACAGTCATCCTGGAAAATGTTTCCACGATAAATCACAAATCCTCCTGAAATTTTTGAAAGAAAAAAGCCAAGCTCAGCAAAGAAATAGAAATTATAAAAAGGGACCAAATGAAAATAATAGACCTAAAAAGGTAACCAAAATTTAAAAATGGCAGGATGATCTCAATAGTATAAAAATAACAGAGACTAGAATCGGTGAGCTTGAAAACAGATCAATAGAATTTACTCAATCTGCAAACAGAGAAAAAAAATAGACCAAAAAATGTTCAGGTCTTCAGGGATCTGTAGAGCAATAGCAAAAGATCTAAAGCTTTTCTCATTGGAGTTTTAGATTGAGAAAGAGTGAGGGACTGAAAAAATACAAAAAAAAAAAAAATCCTGAAAATGTTTCAAAATAGACAAAAATCATAAATCTACAGATTCATGAATCCAGATTAATTTCACATAGGATAAACCTAAAGAAATCCACAACTTTCCTTAGTGGCAGTGAAGAGTCTGCCTGCCGATGCAGAAGATGCAAGAGACTCCGGTTTGATCTCTGGGTCAGAAGATTCCCTGGAGTAGGAAATGGGAACCTGCTCTGGTATTCTTGCCTGGGAAATCCCATGAACAGAGAAGCCTGGTGGGCTGCAGTCCATGGGGTCCCCTTTGCACACATATGCATGCAAAGAAATTCACATGAAGATTCAACATAATTATTTTTTTTTCTTGAGAAACCCATATTTCTTAAAACACCACCAACATGGACTAAATGCTTTTTAAAATAATTTTTTAAATTGGAGTATAGTTGATTTACAATGCTGTGTTAGTTTCTGGTGTATAGAAAATGAGTCAGTTATACATATACATGTACCACTCTGATTGGGGAGAATGGAATTGTAGCATGTATATTATCATAAGTGACCAGTCCAGGTTCGACGCCTCTGTTCATTTCTTTGCATTTGTGCTTTTTTAATAAACATACTTTTAACTGTAAAAAAATAAAATAAAATAAAGTCTGTCCTCAGGCAACCTCTAAAAAAAAAAAAAAAAATTCTATTTCCATTAGGTCATTACAGAGTTCAGAGTTCCCTGTGCTATACAGTATGTTCACATTAAGTTATCTGTTTTATATATAGCAGTGTATATTTCAATCTCAATTTGCCAATTTAGCCCTCTCCCTGTCACTTTCAGTTTTAGTAACCATAAATTCGTTTTCTACATCTGTGACTCAATTTCTGCTTTGTTAATATGTTCAATAAACCTAAAGACAAAAGAAATCTTTAAAACAGTCAAGTGGGAAAGATACATCACATATGGAGGAAAATCAATTCAAATGGCAATGGATTTCTCACCCAAAACTATGGAGGCCAGAGAATGTCACACAAAATTCTTTCAGAAGGAACTGTGAACCCTGAATTCTATATCTGGTGATACTATCTTTCAGGACTGAAGGGAGAATAAAAACATTCTCAGATGAAGGAGAACAGAGAGCATGTGTCACTAGCACACTACCCTGAGAGAATGGCTGGCAGAAGTTCTCCAACAGAAAGATCATGATAACATAAGCAGGCTGGGACCTTTATAAATAAGAGAAGAACAGAGTGGGTAACAAATAAGCATAATAAACTATCCTGCACCAAGTGAAAGTGAAAGTCACTCAGTCATGTCCGACTCTGTGATCCCATCCTATAAAGTCCAAGGAATTCTCCAGGCCAGAATACTGGAGTGGGTAGCCTTTCCCTTTTCCAGTGGATATATACTTCATATTTAAATTATTTATAACAACATGTGATGTTATAACAATATGGAATGTGTGTTCAACATATGTAGACAAAATACCTATGATAATTTTACTTGAAAAGTGGGGAAGATGGGGTCGCGGAGAGTCGGACACGACTGAGCGACTGAACTGAACTGAACTGAAGATTTTTTAAATAGTTGAAATAGTAAAAACATCACTATCAATAGGCTGTAATAAATAAATTATATTTTTGTTGGTTTAGTCACTAAGTCACTAAGTCCTGTCTGACTCCTATGTATGTGTTTGCATATATATACATATACGTATACATATACACATACGTAAGGACTTCCCTGGTGGCTCAGGTGGTAAAGAATCTATCTGCAATGTGGGAGACCAGGTTCAGTTCTTGGGTCTGGAAGATCCCCTGGAGATGGGAGTGACTACCCACTCTAGTATTCTTCCCTGGAGAATTCCATGGACAATGAGCCTGGTGGGCTACAATCCATGGGGTCTCAGAGAGTTGGACAGGACTTAGAGGCTAGACTACTACCACATATGGTAATACCTACAACAATCACAAGATAAGCAATCACTATGAAAAATAATGTGTTCAGAAATAGTATAAATAAATCAAAATAGGATTCTAAATCTTTTTTTTATTAATGTCAGAAAACAAAAGGAACAAACAGAATGCTAATAACAGAATGGCAGACTTGTCTTAACATATAATTACTTTTAATGAAAAGAAGTTGTTCCAATTCCCAAAAGGAAGAAAGAGGATTCTAACCAGCTTTATGATAATCCTGGGCAAATAAGTACATGTCAACTCAATGGGGACAGAGAATGAGGAATTATATGGGGTGTGGTGGAGTTAATACATTTTATGAAATACTATGGACAGGTATCAAAAGTTAGTAATTATGATAGTTGCTCAGCCGTGTCTGACTCTTTGTAACCTGCCAGGTTCTTATGGAACTGAAGGCAGGAGGAGGAGGGGATGACAGAGGATGAGATGGTTGGATGGCATCACCAACTCAATGAACACCAGTTTGAGTAAACTCCAGGAGTTCATGATGGACAGGGAGGCCTGGCATGCTGCAGTCATGGGGTTGCAAAGAGTCGGACACGACTGAGCAACTGAACTGAACTTTACTGATAACCCTCAAAGAAAGAAAGTGTACGGAAAGTTTATATGTTTTAAATGTTAATAAATATTAGTTACTCATTTACCTATATAGATCTTAAGTATGTAAAGCACTTTGCAGTGAGTGAGTTGTATCAGTTCAGTTCAGTCTCTCAGTCATGTCCAACTCTCCGCGACCCCATGAATCACAGCACGCCAGGCCTCCCTGTCCATCACCAACTCCCGGAGTTCACTCAAACTCATGTCCACAGAGTCGGTGATGCCATCCAGCCATCTCATTCTCTGTCGTCCCCGTCTCCTTCCCTCCCCCAACCTTTCCCAGCATCAGAGTCTTTTATGACTATATCTCAGCTGGTAAAGAATCCACCTGCAATGCAGGAGACCCCAGTTCGATTTCTGGGTTGCGAAGTTCCCCTGGAGAAGGGATAGGCTACCCACTCCAGTATTCTTGGGATTTCCCAGTGGCTCAGAAGGTAAAGACTCTGCCTGAAATGCAGAAGACATGGGTTCAATCCGTAGGTTGGAAGATCCCCTGGAGGAGGGCATGGCAACCCACTCAGTAAAGAAACAGTGGAATTCTCTAGGCAAGTATACTGGAGTGGGTGGCCATTCCCGTCTCCAGGGAATCTTCCAGATCCAGGGATCAAACCCAGGTCTCCCACATTGCAAGCAAATTCTTTACCAGCTGAGACATAGTAGTAATAGATTAGTTTTACAACTCATTCACTGCAAAGTGCTTTATGTACATAATCTCCATTAGGGAAATGAGTAACTAATATTTGTAAACATTTATAATATATAAACTTTCCATACATTTTCTTCCTTAGAGGCTCATCAGTTCAGTTCAGTTCACCTGGTCAGTCGTGTCTGAATCTCTGCGACCCCATGGACTGCAGCATGCCAGGCCTCCCTGTCCATCACCAACTACTAGAGTTTACTCAAACTCATGCCCACTGAGTCGGTGATGCCATCCAGCCATCTCATCCTCTGTCATCCCCTTCTCCTCCTGCCTTCAATCTTTCCCAGCATCAGGGTCTTTTCCAATGAGTCAGCTCTTCACATCACGTGGCCAAAGTATTGGAGTTTCAGCTTCAACATCAGTCCTTCCAATGAATATTCAGGACTGATATCCTTTAGGATGGATTGGTTGGATCTCCTTGCTGTACAAGGGACTTTCAAGAGTCTTCTCCAACACAACAGTTCAAAACCATCAATTCTTCAGCACTCAGCTTTCTTTATAGTCCAACTCTCACATCCATACATGACTACTGGAAAAACCATAGCCTTGACTAGACGGACCTTTGCTGGCAAATGTTGCTTTTTAATATGTTGTCTAAGTTGGTCATAACTTTCCTTCCAAGGAGTAAGTAATTTTAAAAAGTAAAATCTACTTTTTTATTTTATTAAAAAGTAAAATTCTTGTAATTTCATGGCTTCAGTCACCATCTGCAGTGATTTTGCAGCACAAAAAAATAAAGTCTGTCACTGTTTCCCAATCTATTTGCTGTGAAGCGATGGGACCAGATGCCATGATCTTAGTTTTCTGAATGTTGAGCTTTAAGCTGACTTTTTCACTCTCCTCTTTCACTTTCATCAAAGGCTCATTAGTTCTTCTCTACCTTCTGCCATAAGGGTGGTGTCATCTGCATATCTGAGGTTATTGATATTTCTCTCATCAATCTTGATCCCAGGTTGCACTTCATCCAGCCCAGCGTTTCTCATGATGTACTCTGCATATAAGTTAAATAAGCTGGGTGACAATATACTGCCTTGATGTACTCCTTTCCTGATTTGGAACCAGTCAGTTGTTCCATGTCCAGTTCTAACTATTGTTTCTTGACCTGCATACAGATTTCTCAGGAGGCAGGTCAGGTGGTCTGGTATTCCCATTTCTTTCAGAATTTTTCACAGTTTATCATGATCCACACAAAGGCTTTGGCATAGTCAATAAAGCAAAAATAGATGTTTTTCTGGAACTCTCTTGTTTTTTCAATGATCCAATGAATTTTGGCAATTTGATCTCTATTTCCTCTGCCTTTTCTAAAACCAACTTGAACATCTGGAAGTTCACGGTTCACATACTGTTGAAGTCCGGCTTGAAGAATTTTGAGCGTTACTTTGCTAGCATGTAAGATGAGTGCTGGGAGGGAATGGGGGCAGGAGGAGAAGGGGACGACACAGAAGAAGATGTCTGGATGGCATCACCGACTCGATGGACATGAGTTTGAGTGAACTCTGGGAGTTGGTGATGGACAGGGAGGCCTGGCGTGCTGTGATTCATGGGGTCGCGGAGAGTCAGACACAACTGAGCGAATGAACTGAACTGAACTGAACTGAAGATGAGTGCAATTGTGCGGTAGTTTGAGCATTCTTTGGCATTGCCTTTCTTTGGGATTGGAATGAAGACTGACCTTTTCCAGTCCTGTGGCCACTGCTGAGTTTTCCAAATTTTCTGGCATTTGAGTGCAGCACTTTCACAGCATCATCTTTCAGGATTTGAAATAGCTCAACTGGAATTCCATCACCTCCACTAGCTTTGTTCGTAGTGATGCTTTCTAAGGCCCACTTGAGTTCATATTCCAGGATGTCTGGCTCTAAGTGAGTGATCACACTATTGTGATTATCTTGGTCGTGAAGATCTTTTTTGTACAGTTCTTCTGTGTATTCTTGCCACCTCTTCTTAATATCTTCTGCTTCTGTTAGGTCCATACCATTTCTGTCCTTTATCGAGCCCATCTTTGCATGAAATGTTCCCTTGGTATCTCTAATTTTCTTGAGGAGATCACTAGTCTTTCCCATTCTATTTCTGTCCACTATTTCTTTGCACTGATCACTGAGGAAAGCTTTCTTATCTCTCCTTGCTATTCTTTGGAACTCTGCATTCAAAGGGGTATATTTTTCCTTTTCTCCTTTGCTTTTTGCTTCTCTTCTTTTCACAGCTATTTGTAAGGCCTTCTTAGACAGCCATATAGCTTTTTTGCATTTCTTTTTCTTAGGGATGGTCTTGATCCCTGTCTCCTGTACAATGTCATGAACCTCCATCCATAGTTCATCAGGCACTCTATCAGATCTAGTCCCTTAAATCTATTTCTTACTTCCACTGTATAATTGTAAGAGATTTGATTCAGGTCATACCTGAATGGTCTAGATGTTTTCCCTACTTTTTTTAAATTAAGTCTGAATTTGGCAATAAATAGTTCATGATCTGAGCCACAGTCAGCACATGGTCTTGTTTTTGCTGGCTGTATAGAGCTTCTCCATCTTTGGCTGCAAAGAATATAGTCAATCTGATTTCAGTGTTGACCATCTGTTTATGTCCATTGTAGACTCTTCTCTTGTGTTGTTGGAAGAGGGTGTTTTCCATGACCAGTGCATTCTCTTGGAAAAACTCTATTAGCCTTTGCCCTGCTTCATTCCGTACTCCAAGGCCAAATTTGCCTATTACTCCAGGTCTTTCTTGACTTTCTACTTTTGCATTCCAGTACCCTATAATGAAAAGGGCATATTTTTTATGTGTTAGTTCTAAAAGGTCTTATAGGTCTTCATAAAACCATTCAACTTCAACTTCTTCAGCATTACTGGTCAGGGCATAGACTTGGATTACTGTCATATTGAAAGATTTGCCTTGGAAATGAACAGAGATCATTCTGTTGTTTTTGAGATTGTACCCTAGCACTGCATTTAGGGCTCTTTTGTTGACTCTGTTGACAACTCCATTTCTTCTAAGGGATTCTTGCCCACAGTAGTAGATATAATGGTCATCTGAGTTCAATTCACCCAGTAAAGTCCATTTTAGTTCACTGATTCCTAAAACGTCGACATTCACTCTTGCCATCTCCTGTTTGACCACTTCCAATTTGCCTTGATTCATGGACCTAACATTCTAGGTTCCTATGCAGTATTACTGTTTAAAGCATCGGACCTTGCTTTCACCACCAGTCACATCCACAACTGGGTGTTGTTTTTGCGTTGGCTCCATCCCTTCATTCTTTCTGGAGTTATTTCTCCACTTATCCCCAGTAGCATATTGGGCACCTACTGACCTGAAGAGTTCATCTTTCAGTGTCCCATCTTTTTGCCTTTTCATGTTGTTCATGGAGTTCCCAAGGCAGTAATACTAAAGTGGTTTGCCATTCCCTTCTCCAGTGGACCACGTTTTGTCAGCCTCATTTAGCCTCATATCAAGACTATCAGCTAGGTATTGTAAGACACAAATGAAATTTGAAGAAATCAGTATGAGACTGACTTGCATAAGGCCATGTGCCTTATGTGACGGTGCTGAGATCTCAGCCCAAATAGTCTGTCCCCAAATGCCATCAGTTTTCTACCTTATCATGCAGGTATCCCAGGAGTTCCAGGGAACACTAACTCTCAGCATTCCTCACAAGTCTCACAAGACATGATAATTTGAGGGATGTCAAGTTTATGGTGTTTTAAACAACAACCTCACAGGTATGACTAGGTCACAGCCGAATAGAATCTTTCAAACTTGGAAAGGAATTTTCTTAGCATCCAAAGTTTAGTGGAAGACTTTTCACTAGTTCTTAAAAAGGAAATGTTTTGAAAATTTAATAGATTTTTATTGAGCATCCATTATATGTAAGTAACTATGCAGAACATTGTGTGGAATGATAGAATTTCCACAAGGAACTGGAAGAGACAAACAAAGTCTTGAAAATGAAAGTGTTCATCAATCGTGTCTGACTCTTTGAGACCCCTATGGACTGTAGCCCGCCATCTGTCAATGGGATTCTCCAGGCAAGACACTGGAGAGGGTTGCCACACCCTCCTCCAGGGGATCTTCCCAACCCAGGGATTGAACCTGTGTCTCCTGCATTCCAGGAGGATTCTTTAGTCTGAGCCACTCAGTCAGTTCAGTTCAGTCGCTCAGTCGTGTCCGACTCTTGGCGACCCCATGAACCACAGCACGCCAGGTCTCCCTGTCCATCACCAACTCCCGGAGTTCACTCAAACTCATGTCCATCGAGTCGGTGATGCCATCCAGCCACCTCATTCTCTGTCATCCCTGCCTCCTCCTGCCCCCAATCGCTCCCAGCATCAGAGTCTTTTCCAGTGAGTCAACTCGTCGCATGAGGTGGTCAAAGTATTGCAGTTTCAGCTTTAGCATAAGGCCTTCCAATGAACACCCAGGATTGATCTCCTCTAGAATGGACTGGTTGGATCTCCTTGCAGTCCAAGGGACTCTCAAGAGTCTTCTCCAGCACCACAGTTCAAAAGCATCAATTCTTCGGCGATCAACTTTCTTCACAGTCCAACTCTCACATCCATACATGACCACGGGAAAAACCATAGCCTTGACTAGATGGACCTTGGTTGGCAAAGTAATGTCTCTGCTTTTTAATATGCTATCTAGGCTGGTCATGACTTTCCTTCCAAGGAGTAAGTGTCTTTTAATTTCATGGCTGCAATCAGCATCTGCAGTGATTTTGGAGCCCAAAAATATAAAGTCTGACACTGTTTCCACTGTTCCCCCATCTATTTCCCATGAAGTGATGGGACCAGATGCCATGATCTTTGTTTTCTGAATGTTGAGCTTCAAGCCAAACTTTTCACTCTCCTCTTTCACTTTCATCAAGAGGCCTTTGAGTTCCTCTTCCCTTTCTGCCATAAGGGTGGTGTCATCTGCATATCTGAGGTTATTGATATTTCTCCCGGCAATCTTGATTCCAGCTTGTGCTTCTTCCAGCCCAGCGTTCCTCATGATGTACTCTGCATAGAAGTTAAATAAGCAGGGTGACAATATACAACCTTGACGTACTCATTTTTCTATTTGAAACCAGTCTGTTGTTCCATGCCACTAGGGAAGCCCTAAACAAAGGCTTGAAGTGAAGTGAAGTGAAATCACTCAGTCATGTGCGACTCTTTGTGACCCCATGGACTGTAGCCTACTGCGCTCCTCCATCCATGGGATTTTCCAGGCAAGAAATACTGGAGTGGGTTGCCATTTCCTTCTCCAGGGGAACTTCCTGACCCGGGGACTGAACCCGGGTCTCCCACATTGTAGGCAGACGCTTTACCATCTGAGCCACAAGGGAAACTTGGGGGACTGTACAAGTGTTAGTCAGAATTCAGTCAGGGAAGTAGAATTCCTATGGGTGCCATGGGATGGGCAACTTGTGACAGGGCGCAGACCTTCAGAGCTGTTGACAGAAATGAAGGTGTGGAAGAGGAAGTTGGAGGATCATAGGAAAAGGAAAAGGCACATATTTTCATAGGAAAAGGCACTAAAAACTATGCCTGGAGCACTGGTGTGGGTTGCAAGTCAAAGTAGGAAGGGGCAGGAGGGGGCCGGTGAAGAGAGAGCTTGTGGAGAGTCTTCAGGAACCTCCTGGACAGACAGCCACAACCTCCACAGACCCGCCGCCAAGGGTCAGCAGGGTGAGCGGTCAGGAGGAAGAGACTGTGCAGAGCTGGGGAGGGCAGGCGTGAACCGGGGTCTTCACGTCACTCTCGTGGCCTCCTTCCAGTTCCTGCCTTTCACCAGGCGAAGACGATCAGAGAATCATCACAGCTGTCTCCTTTGACCTTCCAAATATAAGTCCCTCTTTCGGCCAACTCAACCTTGAAACGAAAAGAGGAAGGAGATTCTGGGAAAGGTAGGTCCCAGTGTAACTATGTTGACAGTAAACATCCAGTGCAAGCTGTTAGACCAAAAGCGTATCAGAGCAGTGATGCGAGTAACTTACAGCACGAAGACAGAGGCGCAAACGAGTCATGGGGTCAGGAAGCGGGTTTGGGAAACCTCTCTGCGCCTCCATGGTCCTTGCTTCTCCTCGAGACTCAAATGCTTTGCTCTAGTGGGAATGATGCCACTGCGTTGTCACAGCGCTCACTGTGTGCTCTGGGGGAAGTTACCTAACCTCTGTGAGGCTCCATTTTCTCAGCTGTAAATGGAGAATAATGAAACATGCCACAGTAAACCATGAAAACCACACGATAAATTAATTAAAAGCCAAAGCTCCCAGTACACAGCAGATGCTTGACACATCAGGTCCACCTTGCTCTTCTCCTCTGGCTTCTTCTGCTTCAGAGGTTCATATCCAATCTCTGATCACATGTTCACTCTGGTCTCCACCAGTGACCCTGCTGGATACATAGACTCTTGCCAAATGCTCTAATAATCCTTAAATACATCATGCATTCTGAATTTCTTTTTTGAATCATGGAAACTAGGGTTTTAAAGTAGTTCAACCCTCCTTTTCTGTGGTGGTACCTAAAAGGTATTAAGCCTTTAGGTGATGCCAAGATCTGTGGAATATATATGATTATAAAAGGTAAGAACCTAAATATTCCATTCCAGGTGTCTGTCAAGCAGTGACTTCCCCCCATTTCTTTTCACACAATCTCTTTGTTCTTCATGGAGGTTTGCATTTTTTACACTGAGTTCTTGGGAACTCTCCTCCATAAAGTCCTGAGCTATTCAAGATGTCTGGCAAAAAGATTTCCAAGTGTAGGTGTATGTAATTAGTATCAGGTGGGTTGTCCTCTTTATACACCCTTCCTTCCATCTGTTTAGTTCCTTGCTGACAAGCGATTCATCTATCATGCTGAATAATTGATTCCAGATTGAAGCAATTTTCTCTTGCATCTCCCAACCATAAGCAAAAATTCCCTCTCTGTCTCCACATATATATATACACACATATCTATGTATATATAAATATATACATATTCCACTTTCCATTTTGTCTACCGTGCCCCTTTGGGATACATCAGCCATAATCAAAAATAGAATTTTTTAGCAATGGGAATGGGAAACATGGGTAGAGAAGAACACATGATGGGAAATATTAGCACATATGCAATAGACCATTTGTAGAACACTGCCCAGCACCGCTCAGCCAAGTTGAAGGGAGTTGATGAAGGGATTCCAACTGGCCAGATTTCTCCTGGAATCCATAAAAACTCAAAACGACACTTGGTACATGAGCAGAAAAACCCACAAATCAGAGCAAAAGATGGATTTGCGAGCGCAGTCTTTTGTGGCTGCAGTGTTAATGCTTTCAGAGTGCATGCTGTCAGAGTGACCGTGCAACCTGGGCTGGTTGTGGTGGAAGAAGCAAAATGTACAAAGTACTCGGAAGAAGTGTTTGAGCCAGGAGAGCTTCCCAAAGTCCTTACCCACATTTCTTCACATTAAATATGGGGCTCAAACCTACTCTACTAATGTAACAGATGTTTCAGAGAATTACATAAAGCAACAAATGTAAGAATAGTTTAAAATAACGTTGCTACATAACTGTAAGACATTTTTATTACACAGCATGATAGAAATTATTTAATTCATTATTTAAATTATTGTTCAGTCATTCAGTCAGTTCAGTTCAGTTCAGTCGCTCAGTCGTGTCCGACTCTCCGCGACCCCATGAATCACAGCACGCCAGGCCTCCCTGTCCATCACCAACTCCCAGAGTTCACTCAAACTCATGTCCACAGAGTCGGTGATGCCATCCAGCCATCTCATTCTCTGTCGTCCCCTTCTCCTCCCACCCCCAACCTTTCCCAGCATCAGAGTCTTTTCCAGTGAGTCAACTCGTTGCATGAGGTGGCCAAAGTATTGCAGTTTCAGCTTTAGCATCAGTCCTTCCAATGAACACCCAGGATTGATCTCCTTTAGAATGGACTGGTTGGATCTCCTTGCAGTCCAAGGGACTCTCAAGAGTCTTCTCCAACACCACAGTTCAAAAGCATCAATTCTTCGGTGATCAGCCTTCTTCACAGTCCAACTCTCACAAGTCCCAACTAAACTTGAAAATGTCAACATCAAGTAGTATTTATTTAAACATCTCTTTTTGTATCTACTTGTTGTTAACCTAAAGTCTAGTTGAATTGATCCTTCTAAGATAATACAATCTAAACTGAATCCAATAGTGTATACAAACATAGAATTAGGGCCCAAAGATATACAAATAACTATGACTGCAATAATGAAATATTTGCAGATTATTTTCAATTTTAACAATATAGTCTAAACTAGAACAACTTTGCAGGTGCTCAGCTTTCCCCACGAACAGTCCTCCACCTTATTTACATCAGTCCCTCACTTCAAATCTTAAATGAGGGAATATCACAAAGATGGGTTAGCTCCTGGGCCCTGCCGTCTTATGCTGACATTTGCTAAAGTACCTCTAATTAATGTAGCAAGTACAGGATGAAGATTAGAAAGTAGGGAAAATTTAGGTTTCCCTTAACGTTTTATTGGCCACACATGTGTGCATGCTCGGTCGCTTCAATCATGTCAGCTCTTTGTGACCCTATAAACTGTAGCCCACCAGGCTCCTCCGTCCGTGGGATTCTCCAGGCAAGAATCCTGGAGTGGATTGCCATGCCCTCCTCCAGGGGATCTTCCCAACCCAGGGATTGAACCTGAGTCTCCTGAGTCTCCCGCCTTGCAGGCAGATTCTTCATTGCTGAGCCACTGGTGAAGTCTTCATTGGCCATAATCAGTTAATTATTTCTCATGATTGTATCTCTCATGGCCCTGTACTTTTTATATTTCATTACCACATAATCAAACAGGTGTATAAGCACCGCATTGACTCCAAAATGTTGGCCAATTGCCCATTTTTCTGCTTTGACATCATTCAAAATTAAGTATGGCCGGCCTCACAATCAAAGCCCCTCAAAAGTCCTTGCTGATGAACAGAGGGGTTCTCATACAGAGTCCACTAGTTCAGTTGAATAATAAAACATCTCTTCGTCTGCACAAATCACCAGTGCTATCTTCAAAAAGATCATATCATGACACGTTTTACTTTGATATTCTTTGCTAGCTTTTTTCCCTGGTGGCTCAGAGGTTAAAGTGTCTGCCTGAAATGCAGGAGACCTAGGTTCGATACCTGGGTTTGACCCCTGGGTTCGATCCCTGGGTCAGGAAGATCCCCTGGAGAAGGAAATGGCAACCCACTTCAGTATTCTTGCCTGGAGAATCCCATGGATGGAGGAGCCTGGTGGGCTACAGTCCACAGGGTCACAGAGAGTTGGACATGACTGAGCGACTTCACACTTCACAAAGTATTCAGCACAGCACATGAAGCCCTATTGACCTGTATCTTCCTATGACACCTGTCTTTTTCCAACTTATTCTTTCCTGCACACCCTAAAATGGGACCCTATTCAATTAAAAAGGTTTCCCTGGTAAAGAATCTGCCTGCCAATGCAAGAGACAAAAGTTCAGTCCTAGATCGGGAAGATCCTCTAGAGAAGGAAAAGGCAACCCACTCCAGTATTCTTGCCTGGAGAATCCCCATGGACAGAGGAGCCTGGTGGCTACAGTCCAGGGGGTCACAAAGAGTCAGACACAACTGAGAGACTAAACAACAATAGCAAGAACAAATTCAGTTAAAGTTGTTATTATCTGAATCCTCATCTATTTACTTGTATCGGGCACACTTTCCCTCTACTTTAATCTCTTGGGGGATACCTACCCAAGTTTTAGGGCTCTGGATCTAGATAGCATGTCCTGGATATCATAGGGACTGGAATGTGTATGCTCAGTTGCTTCAGTCATGCTGACTGTTCGCAACTCTATGGACTGTAGCCCACCAGGCTCCTCTGTCCATGAGATTCTCCAGGCAAGAATACTGGAGTGGGTTGCCATGTCCTCCTCCAGGGGATCTTCCAAGCCCAGGGATCGAACCTGTGTCTCTTAAGTCCCCCTCACTGGCAGGCAGGTTCTTTATGACTAGTGCTGCCTGGGAAGCCCAGGGTTGGGATATGTACCCCCATATTCAGTATCATCTCCACTCATATCTCTATACTTTAGAATCATCTGTTGTTTGCTTGTTGTTTCTTTCTTTTTTGCATATCGCTCTGCCTCACTGACCGAGAGCTTCCAAAGACCCAGACCTTTGTCACTGAAGTTAGCCTTACAAGCATGCCCGGTGCCTGGTGCACAGCAAACGCTCAGTACATGTTGATAAAACATCTGCGTTAATGGGTATATTAACCCATGGGATGGATGGATGGGCAGATGATAGAAAAGTTACAATCTGCTTCCAAGCCAGGCACCATTTGTCTCTCATGGTAAAGTGGCCATTGTTTGCAATGTGTTGTAATGGAACTAAGGTCTGTCCATCCCCCACCCCATTCCCTTCTGTCTATCATGGAGCTGTTAGACTTAGTGAAGAGGCATGAAAAATTTGAGATCCCAAAATAAAAATCAAAGCAGCAATCTCCTCAATAGTAAAACTGCTGCTTCTGTTGGTTGTATTCTTATAAGAAGCAACAACCATTCATGATTTAAACTTCAAAGTATGTTGTGTACGTTTTTAAATATTTTTCAAAGGTTTTTTTCTTTTTATAATTAAATTTATTGATTTTATTTGAAGGATAATTGCTCTACAATATTGTGTTGGTTTCTTCAAGGTTGTTTTTATTTCCTACCTCTGCTCATTGGTGCTTACGTGATGAAGAAAGACATTTGTGGTCATTGACCATCCTCCTTGAAAAAGAATACCAGGCATCTCTACTTACACCGTTCCTTTCTCAAAGGAATTACTCTATGGTAAAATATTTAAAAAGTCACATTAACTTTTGGAAGAAATAAAATACTGGTTTGTCATCCAAAGAACAATTTCATTTCTGTTAATACTTCAGCCGCTAAGTCAATGAGAATCTTTATTTTAAAAAGTCGAGTCAAACAGTGCTAAGGCTGGAAGCTATATAAGTGTTCGTTGTTCAGTCACTAAGTCATGTCCAGCTCTTTGCGACCCCATGGACTGCAGCACGCCAGGCTTCGCTGTCCTTCACTATCTTCTGGAGTTTGCTCGAACTCATGCCCAGTGAGTCAGTGATGTTATCTAGTCATCTCGTCCTCTGCCACACCCTTCTCCTCTTGCCCTCAGTCAGTCAAAAGATCTCAGTCAGGGTCTTTTCCAATGAGTTGGCTCTTTGCATCAGGTGGTCAAAGTATTGGAGCTTCAGTGTTTAGTCTGGTGCTTAAGGGCTGAATTCACTTTCCATCCCTTCCAAATTATTTAACATCTCTAAGCCTTAGTGCCCTCCTCTAAGGAACTGGAAATAAGAGAAACACTGGCTCATAGGATGAAACTCAATGAGATAATGTGTGTATGAATGTACAGTATTTTGATCATTCCTTCACATAGCAAGCATTTACTAAATTCTAACAGTTCTAAAGGGGAGTGGATTATACTTTCATAACAGGCAAGAAACTCTGAGGTCTGGAGATCTGATGTGAATTACTCAAGTTTACAGTGGAGTTTATCTTTAGTCTCCCATAGTTATCTCTAGCATAGAAGGTACTTATTTATTAGCCTACAGATTTTTGAAGTAAAAACAAACAACAAGAAACTATGGTAGTGATCCTAGTATAAAACAGGGAACTGGGTGAATTGGAAGCCAATTTTAGGCTATCAGAAACAGTTTGGCTTTAAAGCCCTATCAAACACATTACAAATATCACACAGAAAAAGCAGTATTAGAAACCACTTTCCAAACTCTCAATCAGTGAAAAGTTAATATCACTTCTTCTATCCAATTAGAGATGGAAAAAATAAAATAAGAGCAAATCTGAAATTTCAGAGGACAGGTCTGTAAATGCAAACTTAATGGGGATATTGTCAGGTTCTGATCCCCTTTCTTCCTCTGACCTCAGCTCAGCCAGTAATACCCTCTCTGGCTTCTTCACAAGTACTTATTACAAGGATCTATACTTTTTCAGTCCAGAGTCCTCACAGGTCAGCAAAACTGGAGCCTTAATGGCTTTCTTATAAGCTTTCCCACACTCTTTGCCTTGGCTCAAACCTCAATATAGTATCATTTATCATAAGTTAACTATTTGACCTTCAAATTTAAACCAGGACCTGGCAATGCAGCCAACTACAATGGTGAGGAGAGCTGAGAACCTAGCTTTTCTCCTAAAAAGGCTCATTTCCAATGGTGCTTAAGTTTCTTTCTGAGCAAAGACAGAAATTGGTTTTAATTTTATTGGCATTAGATATCTTCTCCAGAACAATAAATCAATTGGCTTAATTCCTGTAGCAGTGTTGTATCCACTTAACATTTCAAAAAAAGAGGCTTACCCATTTTCCAGATGCCTGATCAGGATATAGTGATCTGATCCCAGAATTAACACAACCTTTATAATGGGTTCTTGCCTGGAAGAGGAAATGAGGAATGAATGAGGTGGCCTGAAAATCCTGGAGCAGGATCTACATCTGTCACTCCATCAACAGGAGGGACAGGGTGGCAAGAATAGGGCCTCGTTGAGGATGGAGCCAGCAGTGATAACCCAGGCGCCAGGGAGCAACTTTTTACTAAGCAGCATGAACTGCTCTGGCACAGCAACTGAATCCCAGGACTGGAGACTCTGATGCTTGGGTATATATGTTTAAAATAGTGGTATTGTTTCAAATAGCAGATAGTTCAAGATCTTGTTCTGGCAGCTCGAAGTAGAGAAGACCTTTGCTAAATAATCCTTCCCACTGACTGCCTCAGTCCCTCCTGTGAGCATTCTGATTGGCTGAGAAGGGCTCTGAAAGAGCAGAAATAGAGTAATTGCTTCTGCAAGGGTTATTGAGGAACTCAACCAGATGTTGAGTATCAGAGAACCTGGCCCAGGGTAACTATGCAACTATTAGTTCTCTTCCTTGCAAAGAGATCATTATACCTCTTTTGCTGTTTTAACATAAGATAAAGTCCTAAAATTATATTTTTGGAGATTCCTAAAGGTAAAATTAATACATAACAAATTCCAAAAACCATATGGCCTTTTAGACACTTTAACTCAGACTCTACCTGCTTTTAAAGAAAGTTTTTATGTGTCCACCTTCAATGGTACTGAATATGCATAACCTGGATGTCAGTGAGTATCTTTATTTCTTTCCTTCCCATCGTATTGTTAAATGTACCAGATCATTCATATACCCCCCAAAATAAGTTGAAATATAGAAGTCACAATTAAACTGAATGAAGATAAAAGAAACATTGTGTTAATGAAAATGTAATTTATGTACTGTTCTATATGGCCTTCAGATTAATAGGAGAACAATGGATATAATAGGAAAATTATACAAGGATTAAATTTCACAAGGATCATTTGATATTCTACCTGTGCTGTGAGCAAGTCAAGTTGCATCAGATCAAATCCTGATTTTATTCTGTTGCAAATAGCCCATTGTTGCATCCTCGCCTTTTGCCTCTTCATTACAGGGATGTAATCACAGGATGAACCCCTGAGAGCTTGTTGTTCAACTGCCCGTGTGTGCCTATTTCACAGCCTGCCATTGTTACAAGACCCTCTGGTTAATAAGCAGATAACGGGATATGCAAATTGCATGTACCTGATGAGGAAGGAAAAGTGTGCCTTCTCACCTTTGCATGAATATTAGCTGACTTCTTTGTGACAGTGAAAGCATCCCTGTTGGGGTGATTGATGGAATGTCCTGTTCAGGCAGAAAGAACTATCCCTTTCCTTTGAGGAAATATTTGAGGTAATGAAATTGTTTCCTTGCAATTTACAGAAACTTGGAGTATGGGCAAGGCAGGGGGATCTGAGGACAGGGAATCTTTTTTAAATGTGCTCATTAAACCATAAAACAAAATGAGCCTCACACTGCAAAATATTTCAATCAGCCCCAGAAGAGTCATAAAATATGATGCCAAAGTCTGAACAACCTCAAGAATGCTCACAAGAGGTCATACTGATAAGGAAACTCACCAGAGGCAGAACCATGGTGAGTCGGCCCTGGTATCAAAAAGAACAAGAAGGTGATTTAGTAATTTTTAAACATCAGAAGTTATTTGAGGTTCTGTATTAGCGTTCTCTGGGACAAGGGTCCATTGGATATAGCATCACAAATAACCAGCCCATCAACTGACTGCTCTGAAACAGAAGAAAGACCATGGGGTTTATAGAGAAAAGACGTGGCTTTGATGGGTGACTTAAGACATGGCTTCATTTTCCCATCTATAAATGGAAACAATTATAAAGGCTTTTTATAGGATCATTTATGTTACCTTTCTTTTTTGACCACATCATGAGACTTGTGAGGATCTTAGTTCCCCAACCAGGGATTGAATTCAGGCCCTCTGCAGTCAAAGCGGAGTCCTAACTGCTGGACCCCCAGGGAATTGCTTGTAAGTTTCTTTTTCTATTGAAGTATAGTTGATTTACAGTGTTGTATTAATTACTTCTGCATAGCAAAGTAACTCGGTTATACATACATTCTTCTTCATCTTCTTTTCCATTATGGTTTATAACAGGATATTGAATACAAGTCCCTGTGCTGTATAGTATGACTTTGCTGTTAATTCATTCTATATATACCGGTTTATATATGCTAATCCCCAACTCCGAATTCATCTCTCTCCTACCTTCTTCCCCCTTTGCAACCACCAGTCTATTCTCTGTGTCCCTGATTCTATTTCTATTTCATAGACAGGTTCATTTGTGTCATATCTTAGACTCTACATAAAAGTGACATCATGTGGCATTTGTCTTTCTTTCTGACTTACTTCATTGAGTATGATAATCTCCAGTTGTACCCATGTTGCTGCAAATGGTATTTTCATTCTTTTTAGGGTCAAGTAGTATTCCATTGTATATATGTACCATTGATGGTTGGACGACATCACCGACTCGATGGACATGAGTTTGAGCAAGCTCTGGGAGTTGGTGATGGACAGGGAAGCCTGGCGCGCTTCAGTCCTTGGGGTCGCAAAGAGTTGGACACGACTGAGCGACTGAACTGAACTGAACCATTGTGAATATGTATAAAAGGATGCGGTGCATATATACAATGGAATACTACTCAGCCATTGTAAGTTTCAACAGTTGGGATAATTATGGGCACTGTGTTCTGAGTAGCTTCCCTCTGCTGGTACTCAATTCCCTTGTCCCCTTCTCCAGCCTCGTCTCTGCCCTGGGAGAACTGCCTGGATGAATTTTCCTGATCCTCACACCCTCTGACTTTAGGGTGGTTTTGACAATGGTGAGCAGGAGCAGGAACCCAGAAAGAAAAAGAAGAGTGGGTTTGGGATTATATTCCTTTGAGTCTTTCCTGACAAGGTCAACCCAGGCTAGTTATGTCCTTTGAACTGAGGTGGTACTTACCTTCTGTTTGTGAATTCCCATAACTGCCCCTCCCATCATTCCTTTATATATAAATGCCCCTCAACTTTGTTACTAGTCCAAGATCCTGTTTTAGCCTTTGTGATTTTGCTATATGTGGCTCATACCATCTGAAGAGGTCTTTTATTAAACCTTACAAAGATTATCCTAATTTGAATGTCCTGGCTGTGTCCTGCTGGGTGCCTCAATGAAACTGGAGCCTATTATACAGAGTGAAGTAAGCCAGAAAGAAAAACACCAATACAGTATACTAACGCATATATATGGAATTTAGAAAGATGCAAATGGTAACCCTGTATATGAGATAGCAAAAGAGACAGAGATGTATAGAACAGTCTTTGGGACTCTGTGGGAGAGGGTGAGGGTGGGATGATTTGGGAGAATGGCATTGAAACATGTATGTTGTCATATGTGAAATGAATCACCAGTTCAGGGTTGATGCATGTTACAGGATGCTCGGGGCTGGTGTGCGGGGATGACCCAGAGGGAGGATAAAGGGAGGAGCGAGGTGGGAGGGAGGTTCAGGAGGGGGAACTCATGTACACCTGGGGCGGATTCATGTCAATGTATGGCAAAACCAACCAATATAATATTGTAAAATAATTAGCCTCCAATAAAAAAGAAAAGTTAAAAAAAACAATAAAGTGACAAGATGACTATGAAAAAAAAACACTTTTTTATAAATAAATAAATAAATAAAAATGTTTTATGGGCTAATACACGTAACGGTTCTAAAGTAATAAAAAGAAGTCCAAAGCCAACAGTCAAATTCTCTATTTTTCAACTTCTCGTTTATAATTCTTCTATTACAGAAGCCATGACAATGAAAAAGTCCTGCAAGCCCACAACAATTTGTATGTAGGAAATGAAATCAGGTGAATCACTTACACTTTCATCTGGGTTTCTCATTAGTAATCTGGATGCTAAAACCTATGTTACTAAGCAAACAAGGCACACACATCTGTTTATAGTTTGTTATTGTTATTGCTGTTTAGTCTCTAAGTTGTGTCAGACTCTTGCGACCCCGTGGACTGTAGCCTGCCAGGTTCCTCTGCCCATGGAATTTTCCCGGCAAGAATACTGGAGTGGGTTGCCATTTCCTCTTTCCAGGATATCTTCTCAACCCAGGGATCGAACCCATGTCTCACGTCTCTTGCATTAGCAGGTGGGTTCTACACCAATAGTACCACCTGGCAAGTCCTAGTAGTTGGTGATGGGTTAAGTTGGAGTGACTTTCACATACAGATAATTTGAGAATAGAAATAACACCACTACAGAGTTAAAGACAGAACTTTAACAAATTTGCTGTGCTGTGTCTTAGTGGTGGCATGCAGGATCTTTCATTGTGGCACACGGACACTAGCTATAACTTGGGATCAGTAGTTATGGCGAATGGACTTAGTTGCTTCATGGCATGTGGTATATCAGTCCATGATCAGGGATCGAACCCATGTCCCCTGCATTGCAAGGCAGCTTCTTAACCACTGGACCACCAGAGAAGTCCCAAGATAGAACATTTTAAGTAAGGCCATAGAAATGCCTTGCATTTGGATAGTCCTGAATCTGAGGCCCCAGCTTTCCCTCTGATCATCTGTTACTTTCAGCCACCTGTGCATCTTTTAGACCCTATGGTCTTTCAAGCACAATTTGGAGATACCAGCACCTTTCCCAACAGAATCTCCTAATGGAGGGGCTGTGATTATCAGTAAAAGTTATAAAATATGATTGCATTTTGCAAAATTAGACTCTATGCAAATGTGTCACTTTGTTGTTGTTAATAAAAACATAAAAATAGGTATGTATGAATGCACCAAGACTGGAAGAGTCCCTCGGGCTCATAGTTAAATGTTCCTGGAAGGCAGAACCCTTGAATATTTCCAGAATTAAACACTTAGGATGGATTAGGGAGAAGAACATCAAAGGGAACCCCTTTTCTTGATGACGGGAAAGCAAGCAAGGATCATTGGAGGGAAGAATGCAGTTGAAAATTTTTGACAAGAAAGAGAGAATTGAACTGCTTCAAAACTTTCCTAAGGTGACCTTTCTAAAATCACTCTGACCTAAGGTGACTAAGCTTCCTAATTTGCCCAGATCTGCAGTATTTTGCCTGGTGGTCTGCCGTCTATGGGGTCTCACAGAGTTGGACACGACTGAAGTGACTTAGCAGCAGCAGCAGTATGTTTTGGGATTTGGGACTTTCAGGGCTAAAATCAGGATGACAACCAAGAAGATATGTGCGTTCAGTCACTCAGTTGTGTCTGACTCTTTCATGACCCCATGGACTGTAGCCCACCAGGCTCCTCTGTCCGTGAGATTTTCCAGGCAGGAATACTGGAGTGGGTCAAAATTTCCTACCCCCAGGGGATCTTCCTGACCCAGAGAGCGAACCCACATCTCCTGTGTCTTCTGTACTGGCAGGGATACTCTTTACCACTAGCACCGCTCAGGAAACCCATGAAGATGTGGTCACCCTACTTATCATACCTCCCCAACTCCAGCGGGCAGGTCATGGTACCTTTGCTCCTCCGGGTATGGTGATATTTCTCCACTGAAATGCACTGTATCTACTCTTTTAAAAAGCGCATTTCACCCTTTCACTTGTCTAGTCCTTCTGCTAAACATGTAGAAGAACAAGAGGCACCCAGGGACCTCTGTCCCTTGGAAGGATAGTCTATTGGTACCTGTACAATTACTATTTTTATGTGTCTTGGCTCAGAGGTTAAAGCGTCTGCCTCCAATGCGAGAGACCCGGGTTCAATCCCTGGGTCGGGAAGATCCCCTGGAGAAGGAAACGGTAACCCACTCCAGTATTCTTGCCTGGAGAATCCCATGGACGGAGAAGCCTGGTAGGCTACAGTCCACGGGGTCACAAAGAGTCGGACACGACTGAGCGACGGAACTGAACTGAACTGAACTGTTATTTTTTTAATACTCTCTCCAGTAACTTCCAAAAAGAGCAATTGAATAAGCCAGCCCACCCTCCAACAGGAATTTCGCCATTTCATTCTGCATGCTCCCAATAGAAACAGTTTTTTGGGGAAAATACTGTTTTCTCGTGATTCCACAAATATTATGTAAAATGTGTTCTCTCTTCACAGTTGCTATGGCTTGGATCCTCTGCATGAGGTCACCTGCTAATACAGTTGCTTTTGCCTGAAGGAGAGTTTGGGTGCATGAAAATACTGCAGATAAGCTTTTGATTTTTGATGACTGGTGACCAGGGTCCTCTCGTTAACACCAGCTGAGGACCCTGAGCTCCTCTCTCCAGAGCTAACACTGCTGCAGCAGAAAAGAGACAGCAGGACCAAACTGTAGCAATTATCCTCAATTTTACTAAAATTTAATTTAGCTCCATTCACTTTCACCAGCTTCTTGGCACATACGCTAAACCCAAGGAGCTAGGCATGGATGTATGAGAGGAAAAAAATCATAGCTCTTAATCCACTGGGAGATCAGAGTCTGATAGGGAGGCTAACACACAATTACCCCAGAAGGCAGGTGATGGTGAGTACTGAGCCACTAAAGTGGAGCCCCAGAGACAGTATCCAAGCATCACGTGGAAGCTAGGAGATGTGTAGAATCTCCAATGCAAGACGGACCTAGTGAATCAGATGCGGTATTGTAGCAAGCTCCCTGGTGAGCTTGTTATGCACTTGAAAGCCTGAGAAGCATAAGAAATGTAAAACATCTCTTTACATCTCAAATAAGAAATGTAAAAGCAAAATGCTTATACCTGGAGGGAGGGACGCCAGCAGTTGACAGCCTCGCTGAAAAAGGAATGTGGGAGAAAACCCTCAAAGCACTGACATGACGCCAGGGGAACACCAGCTGGGTGCAGAGAGCAGCAAACTGGCCTGTAGGATTGAGACCGAGATGAGCTGAGAGATCGGGATCATCAAAGGGCTTGGATGTCAAGTTGGGAATCTGGACTGAGTCTGGAGAAATGTAAAGTCAATGATGATTTTGATGAAGATAAAACTTTGATTAGGACTGTGCTTTAGAAACACACCAAGGATTGCTGTGTGAAGGACGGAAGTGAGGGAGGAAATGAGAATCAGTAAGATGTGTGTTTTAAAACAGCATCAGATATTAACCACCCCCTCCCTTCCCAGGGAACTTGTCAGTAGCACAGTGTCCCAAGGCCCCACTGCACCTTCCCTTCAGATGATGCTGCTGCCTGCTGACATCTGAGAACAGTTGTAGATAGAATGATTCATGCTTTCCTTTGGGGCAAAAGCTGTAATTTATTTCCCCTGGGGCAGTTCTGATTTGGGGGAATGTACTGGGCTGTAAAGAAAGCTGATCGCCAAAGAATTGATGCTTTTGAACTGTGGTGTTGGAGAAGACTCTTGAGAGTCCCTTGTACTGCAAGGAGATCCAACCAGTCCATTATAAAGGAGATCAATCCTGGGTGTTCATTGGAAGGACTGATGCTAATGCTGAAACTGCAATACTTTGGCCACCTCATGCTACGAGTTGATTCACTGGAAAAAACTCTGATGCTGGGAAAGGTTGAGGGCGGGAGGAGAAGGGGACGACAGAGAATGAGATGGCTGGATGGCATCACCGACTCAATGGATATGAATTTGAGTGAACTCCGGGAGTTGGTGATGGACAGGGAGGCCTGGCGTGCTGTGATTCATGGGGTCACGGAGAGTCGGACACGACTGAGCGACTGAACTGAACTGAACTGAACTGGGCCAAATGAAAGTTCCCCCAAGAGATACATCCATGGGCTAATACCCAGAACCTGTGCATGTAATCTTACTTGGATAAAGATTCTTCGCAGATGTAATTCAGTTCAGTTCAGTTCAGTTCAGTCGCTCAGTCGTGTCCGACTCTCCACGACCCCATGAATCACAGCATGCCAGACCTCCCTGTCCATCACCAACTCCCGGAGTACACTCAAACTCATGTCCACAGAGTCGGTGATGCCATCCAGCCATCTCATTCTCCGTCGTCCCCTTCTCCTCCTGCCCCCAACCTTTCCCAGCATCAGAGTTTTTTCCAGTGAATCAACTCGCTGCATGAGGTGGCCAAAGTATTGCAGTTTCAGCTTCAGCATCAGTCCCTCCAATGAACATCCAGGATTGATTTCCTTTAGAATGGACTGGTTAGATCTCCTTGCAGTACAAGGGACTCTCAAGAGTCTTCTCCAACACCACAGTTCAAAAGCATCGATTCTCCAGCGATCAGCTTTCTTCATAGTCCAACTCTCACAGCCATACATGACCACGGGAAAAACCATAGCCTTGACTAGACGGACCTCGGTTGGCAAAGTAATGTCTCTGCTTTTTAATATACTATCAAGGTTGGTCATAACTTTCCTTCCAAGGAGCAAGCGTCTTTTAATTTCATGGCTGCAATCAGCATCTGCAGTGATTTTGGAGCCCAAAAAATAAAGTCTGACACTGTTTCCACTGTTTTTCCATCTATTTCCCATGAAGTGATGGGACCAGATGCCATGATCTTTGTTTTCTGAATGTTGAGCTTCAAGCCAACCTTTTCACTCTCCTCTTTCACTTTCATCAAGAGGCTTTTGAGTTCCTCTTCACTTTCTGCTATAAGGGTAGTGTCATCTGCATATCTGAGGTTATTGATATTTCTCCCAGCAATCTTGATTCCAGCTTGTGCTTCTTCCAGCCCAGCGTTCCTCATGATGTACTCTGCATATAAGTTAAATAAGCAAGGTGACAATATACAACCTTGACGTACACCTTTTCCTATTTGGAACCAGTTTGTTGTTCCATGTCCAGTTCTAACTGTTGCTTCCTGACCTGCATACAGGTTTCTCAAGAGGCAGGTCAGGTGGTCTAGTCTGGATTAAATGAGTAAACTGTGGATCTAGTGACAAGCGCCCTTATAAAAGACAGAAGGCCCAGATGAAGGGGAAGAGAAGGAAAGTGATCCTGTGAAGACAGACAGAGAATGGAGAGACACAGCCTCAAGCCAAAGAATGCTAGATCCACCTGAAATGGGAAGAGGCAGGGGAGCATTCACCCCTAGAGCTTTCAGAGGCAGTACAACCCTGCCAACACCTTGATTTTGAACTTCTGGCCTCCAGAACTGGGAGGGAATGGATTTCTCTTTTAAGCCACCTAATTTGTGATAACTTATTACAATAATTTTAAGAATTGAGGGAGTGATTTGGACTTTTGAATTTACATATGCAAATGAACGATCACTTGAAAAGTCATATAAAAACATAAAATCAAAACTCTGATGGTGAAAGAAAGACAGCTCTAAGTGGTGTCCAACTCTTACAATTTCATGAATTGTAGCCCGCCAGGCTCCTCTATCCATGGGATTCTCCAGGCAAGAACACTAGAGTAGGTTGCCAGTTCCTTCTCCAGGGGAACTTCCTGACCCAGGAATTGAACCCAGGTCTCCCACATTGCACGTAGATGCTTTACCAACTGAGCTACATGGGAATACATGATGGTGAACCACAGTGCAAATGATAGCATTGGTGTCCGTACTTGTGCAAAACATGTCCCTTTTCCCCCATTAGCTGGCCATCTGTCCTGAGTTGTTTCCCATGATTATGGTTGCATAGAATCATATATATTCTTTCTTTTTCCTCCTCCCCTAACACAGAACTAACACATGCATTTCGTTCACCTAAGTCAATGTTTCCCAAGTGATTGGCAGAAAGTAATGTGCCATCCTCAAATATGTCCAATCCCAGAGATTGTGAATAAATTACCTTGCCTGGCTAAGGGAAGATGCCAATGTGTTTAATGAAGGATTTTGAGGTGGCAAGATTATCCTGGACTATCCAAATAGGACCAATATAATCACAGGGACCTGGTAAAGAATCTGCCTGTAATGTGGGAGATCTGGATTCGATCCCTGGGTTGGGAAGATACCCCGGAGAAGGGAAAGGCTACCCACGCCAGTATTCTGGCCTAGAGAATTCCAGGGACTATGTAGTCCTTGGGGTCGCAAAAATTGTACATGACTGAGCGACTTTCTTTCACTACACTGTATAGGAAAAGGGAGCAAGGATATGTGATTACAGAAACAGGATCAGAGGATGCAGCCATGAGTGGTGAACTTTTGAAGTTGGAAAAGGCAAGGAAACAGATTCTCCTCTAGAGTCTCAAGGGGGGCTGACCCTATGCTGACCCGTTTTAGACTTCTGACCTCCAGGATTATAAGATCATAAATATGTAGTGTTTAAAGCAACTAAATTTGTGATAATTTGTCACAGCCAAGATAAAAATCTAATACCCCAGTTTTTTAAAATCATAGCTTCTCCAAGAAACCCTTTTAGACCTTTCTCCCCTAATTGCCTCACTTTCAGCATGAAATACCAGTACCACAGATATCCTGTACCTGTTTTTATACTGGCCGTCCCTGGTAAAGAATCTGCCCGCCATACAGGAGACCTGGGCTTGATTCCTGGGTTCAGAAGATCCCCTGGAGAAGGGAATGGCAACCCACTCCAGTATTCTTGCCTGGAGAGTGCCATGGACAGGGGAGCCTGGAGCCCATGGGGTTGCAGAGTCAGATATGACTGAACGACTGTGTTCCTGAGGAAAGCCACAGACTATTGTAATATTTAAGCTTTTTTCACCCTCTAAGAACTAATCACGACTGAGTGACTGAACTGAACTGAAGAACTAATGTCATTGTCTTAGGGCAATATTGTCCCTGTTAAGATCCATGCTTCAATTTATATCCATCTTTCTTGGTACAACTCAAGTGTTATCTGTTCCATAAAGCTTTCTCAAATAATCCAAGCCATTTTGGATTATAGGTGCATTTTAGTGATCACCTCACCTGCTGCCCAATTTTAATCCATGTGACTTTGACTACTCATATTTTTATTCCAGAACATCTTTTTCAGTCAACCTCTTTGCAAAGATGGCTAAACTCTGCTGGAAAACTTTTTCACAGGTTGAGCTAAAACCCATCTTCCTGCAGCTTCTATCCATTGGTCTTAACCATATTGGAAGGACTGATGCTAAAGCTGTAACTCCAATATTTTGGCCACCTCATGCGAAGAGTTGACTCACTGGAAAAGACTCTGATGCTGGGAGGGATTGGGGGCAGGAGGAGAAGGGGACGACAGAGAATGAGATGGCTGGATGGCATCACCGACTCGATGGACGTGAGTTTGAGTGAACTCCAGGAGCTGGTGATGGACAGGGAGGCCTGGCATGCTGTGATTCATGGGGTCTGTGATTCAAAGAGTTGAACATGACTGAGTGACTGAACTGAACTGAACTGAACTGAAAATGCAGTTGATTACTTTATTCATACCACAACTGTACTTTTTGCCAAGGACCCTCTTCAAGGTTGCTGTTCTGAACTTGATATTCTCAGAACTTAACTAAGTTGTTTCAGGTACAGTTTGACCAGAATAAAGAAGAGCAGGATCTTACCTGCCTTATTCTGCATAATATATTCCTTTGGAGGCAGATTTTAGTAACAATATTTTGTCAGCCACATTACACTGTTGATTCACATTATGCTTTAGTTCAGTTCAGTTCAGTTCAGTCATTATGCTTACTGTTAGCTAAAATGTTCAGCATTTGCTGATGCTAATCCTGTTGTGTTTTGGAAAAATTTCAGAACCTCATGCTTATTCCTATTAACTTCTATTACATTCATCTCTCTAAGACTTTTGATGTTTATTTAGAGCCAGATTCTGGTAACAGCACATGCATAATCTCCTAACAGTTGAACATCTGCAACATGAATATGCCTTTCTGTTTTTCCATGTTATTAATACCATAAATATTAAACTATCAAGGTAGGTCTAAGTCCAAACCCCTGAAGTACACTGCTAGAAAACTCTCTTGAGGTAGATATTTATCATTAACCAGCTTAACTGATTCAATCAACAGCCATCTAGTAATACAACTCTTCAATCTTACATTTGTGTCTGTATTTAGTTCATAAGGCTCTAGGAAGATACCGTACCTTGTTGATATCTCCTGAGGCTACCTCTTTTTCCTAATGTTTAGCACATGCATGAGTGTGCTCAGTCATGTCTGACTCTATTCGGCTCCATGGACTAGCCTGCCAGGCTCCTCTGTCCATGGGATTTTCCAGGTAAGGATACTGGATCAAGTTGCCCTTCCCTTCTCCAGGAGATCTTCCCAATCCAGGGAACGAACTCTAGTCTCTGGCATCTCCTGCATTGACAGGCAGATTCTTTACCACTGAGCCACCTGGGAAGCCCAATCTTTAGCGTAGTAAACTTCAAAAAAAAAAAAGGAGATGATATGACTTGTTTTCAAGGTTCTCAGTCTGTCTCCTTGTCAGCATCACTTCCTCCTGTCAGTGCTCACAACCAGGAGCTGGTATTTCATTTCAGAATCTCCCCCAGTAACTAGGCAGAAGGATGTTATAGACAGGAAGCAGGCTGGGAGATGGCTTCCTGGGCCATTCCACTCTCTACCTCCTATTATCCTGGGTAAAGCTCTGCCTTCTCTGAATGTTGAGATCAGTAAAACAGACATCCCTGCCAAAGGCCACAAGAGGTATCAGGACAGCTCTGGAGTCTGAATGAATGAGAACCAAAGCATAATAAAGGCAGCCTGGCCAGCTCATGAGACTTCCCTCCATGTTTTCAACCACAGAAGTAAAGAATCACAAGCTTTCACAAGCATTAGCAGAGACAGAGATATCAGGAGCTTCCAAGGGAAGCAAGAATGAAAAGAAATAGATTGGTGGAGAGACAGAGCATTTTGGATTCCAAAGAGTAGAGAGAAAGATTCAAAATCTTAACTCATGACTTTTAAATCTCCAACCCCTAAACTTCCAAACATTCAAGTTTTTTCTCCTTCTCAATGTGGGCATTTCAGTTAAGAAATCACCAGAAAATAACAATAAGCTCTTAGAGAAAAATTATAAAACATTTAAAGAACTAAGAGCTATAAGAAAAAGTAAGAGCAACCCAGCAGAGCAGAAGCAGGGCTAACGAAACAGGAAAAGTAGTGATTCACAATAAGATTAATAAATATGCTTGAAGTGTTAAAGAAGTATTCTTAGAAATATGAAGCAGGAACAAGCATTCTAAAGAACCAACCAAATATATTTGCTATTAAAAGTATAGTTGCTAAAATGAAGAGCTCAGAAGGTGGTTTGAGAAATAAAATAGATTCAACCAAAAACCTTAAGAGCTAGGAAATTTGCAGGAATCCACCCAAAAGGCATTAGAATGGAATTAAGTGGGTTAAGAGGGCTTCCCTTGTGTCTCAGCTGGTAAAGAATCTGCCTGTAATGCAGAAGACCTTGGTTCGATCTCTGGATTGAAAACATCCCCTGGAAAAGGGAAAGGCTACCCACTCTAGTATTCTGGCCTGGAGAATTCCATGGACTACAGTCCATGGGGTCACAAAGAGTTGGACATGACTGAGGGATTTTCAGTTAAGGGGGGGGTCAGAAGAAAAGAGAATAAAATGATAAAAGTAGAAACTTCAGCATCCAATTAATTAGAATTTCAAGACAAGAAGAAAAGGTAAAATGAGGGTAGGATACATTTGAAGAAATGACAATTGATAGAGTCCTAGACCTAAAAGGATTTAAGACTTTGGATTGAAAAAGGCAAAAAAGGAGTCAATCCAGATCAACAAGAAAGTTTACCTTTCCAGAAGCCACCTTATAGGCTACTGGCCAGAACTGCCCCATGTGACACGGGGAGATGAGTCCCTGATTAACTTAGATCGATCATATTTCATCTATGAAGTTATATGTGTTTTTAATGGTTCTATTTTTTCCAGAACATTAAAATCATTGAAAATTAAAAAGTCAGTGTATTAAAACTCATGTAACTTTATGTCTAAATATTTCAGTTCAGTTGCTCAGTCATGTCCCACTCTTTGCAACGGAGCTTGCTCAAACTCATGTCCATATGGTGATCCCATCCAATCATCTCATCCTCTGTAATCCTCTTCTACTGTCTTCAATCTTTCCCAGCATCAGGGTCTTTTCTATTGAGTCAGTTCTTCACATCAGGG
The DNA here is from genome assembly GCF_049115385.1 of Moschus berezovskii. Classification (NCBI taxonomy): domain Eukaryota; kingdom Metazoa; phylum Chordata; class Mammalia; order Artiodactyla; family Moschidae; genus Moschus; species Moschus berezovskii. The sequence continues at coordinate 56,658,495 of NC_142480.1, read as the reverse complement.
GGCCAAAGTTTTGGAGTTTCAGCTTCAGCATCAGTCCTTTCAATGAATATTCAGACTGATTTCACTTAGGATGGACTGGTTGAATCTCCTTGTTGTCCAAAGGACTCTCAAGGGTCTTCTCCAACACCACAGTTCAAAAGCATCAATTCTTCAGCACTCAGCTTTCTTTATAGTTCAACTCTCACATCCATAAAGGACTACTGGAAAAACCATAGCTTTGACTAGATGGACCTTTGTTGGCAAAGTAATGTCTCTGATTTTTAATATGCTGTCTTTTCTTCCAAGGAGCAAGCATCTTTTAATTTCATGGCTGTAGTCACCATCTGCAGAGATTTTGGAGCCCAAGAAAATAAAGTCTGTCCCTGTTTCCATTGTTGCCCCATCTATTTGCCCAGAAGTGATGGGACCCAATGCCATGATCTTATTTTTCTGAATGTTGATCTTTAAGACAACTTTTTCACTCTCCTCTTTCACTTTCATCAAGAGGCTCTTTAGTTCCTCTTTGGTTTTTGCCATAAGGGTGGTGTCATCTGCATATCTGAGGTTATTGATATTTCTCCCTGCAATCTTGATATTAGCTTGTGTTTCATCCAGCCGAGCATTTTGCATGATGTGCTCTGCATATAAGTTAAATAAGTAAGGTGACAATATACATCTTTGACGTACTCCTTTCCCAATTTGGAACCAGTCCTTTTTTCCAAGTCTAAAACAGGCTTGATTGTAATTTTACTTTCTTGACTTCAATAGAAGCAAACTCAACAATATTATTTTCAACTTAAGGCAAGATAAGCCAAGAAGTCAGTTTTGGCCACCTGCTACAAAGGGCTGACTCCTTGGAAAAGTCCCTGAAGCTGAGAAAGATTGAGGGCAGGAGGAGAAACAGGAGAAAGAGGATGAGATGGTTATATAGCATCACTGACTCAATAGATATGAGTTTGAGTGAACTCCAGGAGACAGTGAAGGACAGGGAAGCCTGGCATGCTGCAGTCCATGGGATCACAAAGAGTTGAACATGACTTAGTGACTGAACGACAGCAACAACAGTTTTGGAAATTTATGACTGGCTCTGAGATGATGCAGGATGCCCTGAAGAGAAAGGACTGCCTGCACATTTGGTTCTAATCTGCACATGACATGGATCATGTTTGAAATGGCCCATACCTCTTCCCAGTGCTTCAGGGGCCCCATCAACTAATACTGATCGCTCCTCATTTGCTCCTTAAATCGTTTTTCAGGCTTTAAAACTCCATCACAGGTGTGCCGTGAATGCCACAGTCCCTGAGTATCCACCAGTCAATGTTGGCTTGCAAAACTCTCTTTGTTTGTTTGATTGGGAGTGCTATTCAGACTATTCAGGTTGAAGCCACACCTACCTTTGTGAAACATACTTTGTGGATCTGTTAAGTCATTTAGTCACAAAATCACATGAAAGTGGATGATCAGTTCTACACAGTTTCTTCTCACCTGGCTGTAATGAAGCTGTCTTGATGGCAATCTCCTTGGCCGCCACCAAAGGCTATCTTTCCAAGCAAAGGTGATATCCCAATTAAAAGTGAAAATATAAGTATTGGTCAAATGTTTTGGAGAAGGACTAAAAACATTATTGAAAAATTGATAAATTACTGAAACCACAATTTTTCAATTATTTTTAAGGTCAGAATGGAATTGATTCTTTCTTCTGTTCTCCCTGATTCATTCCATTTCTCCTCTCTTCAGAGGTAGGTGAGCTGTTCATAAAAGCAGGATTGTCTGCTCATTGCAGAAGTTAAGTCCCATGGTGTGTGTGCACGCATGCTCAGTCTCTCGGGTGTGTCTGACTCTTTGTGACCCCATGGACTGTAGCCACCAGGCTCCTCTCTCCATGGGACTTTCCAGGCAAGAATACAGGAGTGGGTTGCCATTTTCTACTTCAAGGGATCTTCCTGACCCAGGCATTGAGCCCTCATCTCTGGCAGGTGGATTCTTTACCACTGAATCACCTGGGAAGCCCAGGTCCTATGGTATTGGGTCTCAAACTTTTAGAGGCCATCAGAATTATCTAGAAGGCTTGTTAAAACACAGTTGTTTGACTGGGTTCCAGCCCCAGAGTTTCTGATTCATCAGGTCTGGGATACGGTGGAATATTTGCTTTTCTAATGGATTCCCAGCACCTGTTGATGCTGCAGGTCCAGGAACTACATTTTCAGATGCATTGTACTGGAGTGATGTGTGTAAATAGAGAAATCTTGCTAAACAGTAAGAATTCGCTTATAAGTGACAAGTATGTCTATTCTATAACACAACTAAGTGGACACTTGTCTTGAAATAAACCAAAATTGCACACACAAACCACATACTGGTCTGGTTGTTTGGAATAGTCCTTCTCAATCCTTAAATGCACTCAGCATCACCCAAGAAGCTTGCTAAAACACAGATTCCAATCCAGGCGGTATGAAGGAAAACACTGGATTTCCATTTCTCACTTGTGATGGTACACAGCTCACACTTGAAATACCTAGAGGGTAAAAATAAGCCCTATTTGACACAGTTTTTCATTAAATCCCTTACTGTTGGTTCAGAATAGAGGCTTTTGCTCCTGTGAACAACTGGTGACAAATACATTAAATTCAGAAACATTTTGTTTTTTTTTCACTAATGTTTATTAAAAAACAAATTTTTATTGCATGGCTTCTGTATTGAGCAACTTCCTTAGGATTTCACTTCCCTTCAGTGAGGGAGATGCCGGGAAACATGCAGAATGTGAGACGTGTGAGATGCAGTCTCATCCAGAGCTTTTGGGCCTCAGGGGCTCCTGGATCTTCATTTTAACCTCCCCCTGAGCACCAGCAGTTCTCCAGAACTTCAATCCAACTTTATACTCACAAGAAGGGTGGCTTTGATTGGGCAGGATTCCCACCCTGGGTGCAAAGCAACTTTAATGCGAGGATTGACCTCAAGTAATAGAAGAGGCATCATCCACTGGTTCACCACCTGTGATCAATGAAATGAAATCAGGTTCAGCTGCCAGGGCAACCTCCTTGCAGCATGAGCAGCAAGCATTTTACAGCTTCCTCTGTCCAGCACAGTCCCAAATAAACATACATTAGAGCTAGGATGACCACCCCTTCCGGTTTACCCAGGGCTGTCTGTGTTTTGGCACTGAATGCTTTACATCCTAGGAAAACGCTCGGCCCCAAACAAACAGGGACAGTTGGTCAGCCTGTGTGCGACAAATCTTTGCTGATATTCTTTCTGCTCGATTCCCACCAGTGTGGCATGCTGGAATTCTGTTTACACCTTCACATCCTCATCTGTGGTGGGGTGTTCTTTTTTAAGTTAAGTAAATTGGAAAGATAAAAACCAATATCGTGTATTAACACATATATGTGGAATCTAGAAAAAAATGGTATAGATGATCTTTTTTGCAAGGCAGAAATAGAGACACAGATGTAGGATCAAATCCATGGATACCAAGGGGATTCGGGGAGGGGAGTTTAGGATGAACTGGGAGATTGGGATTGACACATATACATTACTGTATTATGTGTAAAATAGATGACAAACGAGGACCTACTGTGCAGTACAGGAAACGCTACTCAGGGCTCTGTGGGGACTTGAATGGGAAGGAAGTCCAAAAATAGGGGATATGGGTATATGTACAGCAGACTCATTTTGCTGTACTATAGAAACTAACACAACATTGTAAAGCAACTATGCTCCAATAAAAATTAATTTTAAAATAAATAAAACAATCTTATCATTTTACTTTTACATTTTTGTTTATTGCACTAATTTCCATGCTGTGCTTATTCGCTCAGTCATGTCCGACTCTTTGCAACCCCATGGACTAGAGCCTGCCAGGCTCATCTGTCCATGGTATTCTCCAGATAAGAATACTGGAGTGGGTTGCCATGCCCTCCTCCAAGGGATCTGGAGGATTGGGAAGATTCCCAATCCAGGGATTGAACCCAGGTCTCCTACATTACAGGCAGATTCTTTACCATCTGAGCCACCATGGAAGCCCAATTCCATGCAAGAAACTACAGATATGTGTACAACTTAATGGCTTTTCACAAAGCATATTCTATTGTATAACCAACATTTAGATTAAGAAGCAGAATGTTACCAGCACTACTCTCCCAATCACTGTTCTCCCCCAAGGGTAGCAATTATCTGTCTGTTTTTTAGTAGCTTAGAGAATTATAACACAAACACGCTTATTTTTATTGTGAAAGTGAAAGTCGCTCAGTTGTGTCCAACTCTTTGAGACCCCATGAACTATACAGTTCAAGGAATTCTCCAGGCAAGAATATTTCTGTGAGTAGCCTTTCCCTTCTCCAGGGAATCTTCCTAACCCAGAGATAGAAACCAGGTCTCCTGCATTGCAGGTAGATTCTTTTCCAGATGAACCACAAGGGAAGCCCAAGAATATTGGAGTGGGTAGCCAATCCCTTCTCCAGTGGATCTTCCTGACCCAGGAATTGAACTGGAGTCTCCTGCATTGCAGGGGGATTCTTTACCAACTGAGCTATCAGGGAAGCCTGATATTTTTTTTCATAATCCTTGTTATTTATTATTATAAGACAAGTACCATAAGTGTGCTTACCATATGTAGTTTAATTTTTTAATTTCTCAAAAAATTTCCCCTCATTTCATCCTCATTCCCTGCTCTGCTAATACATTAGACAAAATTCTTCCTCATCTAATCTGCCCCAAGGGCTTCCCAGGTGGCTGAGCAGTAAAGAATCCATATGCAATGTAGAAGACACAGGAGACCCGGTTTCGATCCCTGGGTCAGGAAGATCCCTGGAAGGAGGTCATGGTAACCCACTCCAGTATTCTTGCCTGAGAATCCCATGGACAAAGGAGCCTGGTGGGCTACAGTCCATGGGGTCATAAAGAGTTGGACACTACTGAAGTGACTTAGCATGCAGGCACGCAATCCATCCCAAATACCACTGACTTCATGCTCAGGAGGTGGGAATAAGAGGATTTCTACTAAGCACCAAGAAGTTGAGGAGCAGTTTCCATTTGTTGAGCAAAGCTTACTGTAAAGACAGAGGAATATAGTACTTAACTCATGACTACATTTGGAAACTTTTAGCTTTCTTAAGCTAACATTGTGATATTCTGGAAGTGAACTTCTTCAATCAAATGCCAACATTAGTTATCAATGGAAAGCTAAATAATTGGATCTCAGCAAAAAAGCTAGAGGCCCCATATTGAACACTCATTACAGAAGACAGCAAGAAATGCAGATATTAGCCTGGGATTTCCCGATAAATTGAAAGTGTGATACCAGATCTTTGTGAAGCAAGAAGGCATTATTTATCTATTCCCTCCAACATCCTAGGAAGCTTAATGAATATAGATGATTCACCTGGAGTCTGAAATGGCAAACAGCACTCTCCCTCCAACAAGATGAATGAACACATTGCATAGCTAGACTACTTCATTCATCAAAGAGGCAATCGGCATGCATTGAAGACATCCAGAGGTTTCACCATCTCCCCATATTTTCTAAAGTGAATCTGACTCTTCCTTGATGTTTCAGTTCTTTCCATTCAAGAATCCAAGAATTCACTAGCACATTCTCTGATTTCAGGCTTATTACTTGGATTCCTTGACAAATTAGTATGCTTGGAGAGGACAGAAATTATTATGATATTTGTCAGAGGACGTATCTCGGAACTGTCTGTTGCCCAACTCTTATCAAAAACCTTGCCAAGATAATTGATACACTTGATGGTCTGAAAATCAATAAATGACACATTTCTCCATATACTCCTTGCTTCATCTATAGATTAAGTCAGACAGTCAGAAAGCAGATTTTTTTGTAGAAAATTGCCCAGGATTTCAAATACTCCTTTTACTAAGTCACACATTTGTATCCAGAAAAGGCTACAGAATCAAGGTTATTAAACAAAGGATCAATTTTATTATAAAGCCATTGCCTTATACACTGCATGATGCCTGGCTCCTGTACTACACAGAGCCACAGATGGAGCTTTCAGAACAAATGCCAAGAATACTTTTACTTTTCTAGAGAAACTGATATGTGTTCTTTGTGTGGTCTAGGGAACCAATACAACTGAAGATACTTCTCTTTTGCTCTAACCACAAGAAACTGCAAAGCCAAATTTTCAGTTCAACTTTAACAACAATATAAGAGTCTGTGGGAGTTGCCTGCACCGTGATCTTCCTTACATATCGGTCTTCTGATTTGTCTTTTTGCTTTTGTAAATTTTTTGACAATTTTTTTTAATGTCTTTGCAAATTTTTTAACTTTTTAGTGTTTGTCTAAGGGAAAGAGGGAAGAGAGCTATGGAAGGAAGGGGGGGAGGGTGGAAGGGAGAAGGAAGGAAGGAAGAGTAAGGCAGGAAACAAAATAAATTGGTTCAAATGGGATTAGAGTGCTCCAGGAATCAAGAATGATCAATGTATCCTTTTCCCCTGCTGAATGTCACTGGCCAACAAACAGATTTGACAAGTTTTACTAGCATCACATCCTTCTTAAAGAAATAGAAAGGATTCTTTAAAAGCTTCTGCACAGCAAAGGAAACTATAAGCAAGGTGAAAAGACCGCCTTCAGAATGGGAGAAAATAATAGCAAATGAAACAACTGACAAAGAATTAATCTCCAAAATATACAAGTAGCTCCTGCAGCTCAATTCCAGAAAAATAAACGACCCAATCAAAAAATGGGCCAAAGAACTAAACAGACATTTCTCCAAAGAAGACATACAGATGGCTAACAAACACATGAAAAAATGCTCAACATCCCTCATAATCAGAGAAATGCAAATCAAACCCACAATGAGATACCATTTCACACCAGTCAGAATGGCTGCTATCCAAAAGTCTACATGCAATAAATGCTGGAGAGGGTGTGGAGAGAAGGGAACCCTCTTACACTGTTGGTGGGAATGCAAACTAGTACAGCCACTATGGAGAACAGTGTGGAGATTCCTCAAAAAACTGGAAATAGATCCAGCAATCGCACTCCTGGGCATACACACCGAGGAAACCAGAATTGAAAGAAACACATGTACTCCAATGTTCATCGCAGCACTGTTTATAATAGCCAGGACATGGAAGCAACCTAGATGTCCATCTGCAGACGAATGGATAAGAAAGCTTTGGTACATATACACAATGGAGTATTATTCAGCCATTAAAAAGAATGCATTTGAACCAGTTCTAATGAGGTGGATGAAACTAGAGCCTATTATACAGAGTGAAGTAAGCCAGAAGGAAAAACACCAATACAGTATACTAACGCATATATATGGAATTTAGAAAGATGGTAACCTTAACCCTGTATACGAGACTGCAAAAGAGACATAGGTGTATAGAACAATCTTTGGGACTCTGTGGGAGAGGGTGAGGGTGGGATGATTTGGGAGAATGGCACTGAAACATGTATATTATCAGTGAAATGAATTGCCAGTCCAGGTTCGACGCATGATACAGGATGCTTGGGGCTGGTGCACAGGGATGACCCAGAGGGAGGATATGGGGAGGAGGGAGGTGGGAGGGGTGTTCAAGAAGGGGAACACATGTACACCTGGGGCAGATTCATGTCAATGTATGGCAAAACCAACCAATATAATATTGTAAAGTAATCAGTCTCCAATAAAATAAAAAAAAACACAAGCTACCTGGCTTGTTTCTGCCAATATCAATAGCAGACTTTTCGGATGCAGAGAAAACTGAAAGCTAGACAACCAGGAGAGGAGACTTTGGCCAAAGGAACAGGAGAGTCAATCAGTTCTAACCAGAAATAACTGTAAAGCTATCCATTCTGCATACTTGAGAGATGAGTCACTGAATTGAGTAAGTCTCTAACTTTCTTCCAGTTTCTTAAAATGTATTTTTACTGAGGTAACATTGGTTTATAACATCCTATAAATTTCATGTGTACAATACTATATACAGCTCAGGAGAGTGGGACAGCAGAAGACAATGCTTCATGTCGGGTGCAGCTCCATGAGGCTACCCATGCCCACCACTCAGATAGGAGCTGAAATACCCACAAGTGCCTCAGACTCCATCATGCTGTGTCTTGTCCTTCTGGGGCAATTCTCTGAGATGTCCTCATGAATTTAAATGACAGCAACAGAATCCCAGTTGGTGTTGGGCAGTCACTCAGTCATGTCTGACTCTTTGCAACCCCATGAATGGCAGCATGCCAGGCTTCCCTGTCCTTCATTATCTCCCAGAGTTGCTCAAATTTATGTCCATTGAGTCAGTGATGCCATCCAACCATCTCATCCTCTGCCACCCCCTTCTCCCTCTACCCACAATCTTTCCCAAGAGCAGGGTCTTTTCCCAGTAAAGCATAATAAGACATAGATTTAGAAATATATTGGGGTAAGGGAAACATTAGTAGACTCCTGAGAGACATAAAGAGAATAAACTGTATGGTTTCTTTGGCTTTTTTTTTTTTTTTTTGCAGAGCCAGTATTGACATGGGCATGAAAATCCCCGTAGAATTGGAATAAAATCCCTTTGCATGTAGGATTTCATGGGAACACTTCCACAGTTGTTAGGGTTCTATTCAGATTATGAACTAACTAATGAATTAAATTTTAAAAAAAGAGAAGACCTACAGTCCCTGGGTACAGCTGATTGCTACCCTTTTGCAAAGGCGGCCACAGCTGCATGATGCAAAAGCCAAGAAGAGAGTCAGACCAAAAACAGTGCTATTCCCAGAGGTCTGCATGTGTTTGTTCCTTCAGCTGGTGTGTTATCTCCCTCAGACAGGAACATAAATAAATGTTGCCTCAGACAGCATTGAATATAAAAGATGTGTATTTGAAATTAATTGTTTTCTGGCATAATTCCGTAAAATAAATGACAAGCTTTCAGTTGAAGCACTTCCATGTAAAGCCAATTAAGCAAGAGAAGCAACAACTGGACGGAGGTCAGTAAAGGATGTTGGCTATTGTTCTGCGATGAGACAGGCTGTGCTGGTCACCATCTGTGGAAGAAAGTTAGGATGCTCTTTTCAAGAAAGGTTGTCAAGGCCTGCTGGAAGTAAGATAACAAGTGGAAGGAAATTAGACCTTTGGATTAAAAAAATACACACCTTCCCTTTCTTCTAGTTATGTCCTCTTTATTATCCATTATCTCCATTCTTTCCAAATCCAGTTCTTGGGGAAAACTTGACCATTTGATGAATACCTTGGTGTGAGGGTACCTCTGGGTGTATCCTGCCCTGGGATGTCTACCACTGAGCCATACTTGATTTTAACATCTTAACTGAAATATAATTTGCAAAGCATAAAATCCATCATTTTATTTTTTTAATTTTTTGGCCATACCATATAGCTTAGTTCCCCAATCAGGGATTGAATCCGGATTCCAGGAGTGAAAGCACCAAGTCCTAATCATTTGACCACCAGGGAATTCCCTAAAATTCCTCGTTTTATTGTTTTATTTACTGGACAGTAGTTGATTTACAATGTTGGTTAGTTTCCAATGTACATCAAAATGAAGCAGATGTGCATATACATATATCCACTCTTTTTAAGACTTCCTTCCCATTTAGATCACAGCAGATAGAGTTCCCTGTGCTAGACAGTAGGTCCTTATGTGTATATCAGTCCCAGGGCTTCCCAGCTGTTGCACTGGTAAAGAATCTGCCTGCCAATGCAGGAGACATAGGAGACGAAGTTTCAATCCCTGGATTGGGAACATCCCCTAGAAGAAGAAATGGCAACTCACTCCAGTATTCTTGCTGGGAAATCCCATGGACAGAGGAGCCTGGCAGGCTACAGTCCATAGAGTTGCAAACAGTCGTACATGACTGAGCTCGCACACCCATGTCACGTCATGTCATTTATGTATGAATCTCAGTCTTCCAATTTATCCCTCCTCCCCTCCCTTACCTTTTATATCCTTAACTCTATTCCTGTTTTGTAGATAAGTTCCTTTGTACCTCTTTTTTAGAGTCCACATCTAAGTTGTATCGTATGATATTTTTCTTTTTTGGTATGACTTGCTTCAATTAGTATGACAATCTCTAGGTCCATCCATGTTGCAAAATTTGTCATTTTAAATGTACAATTCTATCATTGTAATATATTTCTGCTCTGCTTTTAGGATGTTTCCATCACCCCCAAACTATCCTTCATGCCCATCTGTAGTTGATCAACCCCTGTTCCCACCTCCAGCACCAGGTAACTACTATAGTATTTCATGCATCTCTATATTTTATAAAATTTGGACATTTCATATAAATGGAATCATGTTAGGGAGGAAGGCAACTAACTTGTATACAGTATGGCAGGTGAAGAAAAAAATCAAACTTATGAAAGAATTCTCCTCTCTTTTCTCCTAGAATTGCAACTGATTCTGTTTTTCATTTTTAAATATTTACCCATTAAAATTTTATCTACATTTTCCACTTTTTTTTTTTTTGGTTGTGACTTGACAGCTTCCATAATTCCATTTTTTACACAGCTTGTATTTTTTTCCTGCTGCTTTGAGATGCTATTGGAGTTGAACAGTAGATTCCTATGAGTCTTTTGTTTTCTGGTTTGTGTTCTATTTTATTCTAGTCCATCTATTGCTTCATGTGGCGTCATGCAGTGCTTAGTCGCTCAGTCATGTCTGATTCTTTGTGAGTCCATGGACCTGCCAGATTCCTCTATCCACGGGGATTCTCCTGGCAAGAATACTAAAGCAGATTGCCATTTTTTACTCCAGGGTGTCTTCCCGACCGAGGAATCAAGCCCTCGTCTCTTGGGCCTCCTGCATTGGCAGGCTGATTCTTTACCACTGCACCACTTCGGAAGACCTCATCTGCCACTGCCACTTCTTTAAAGTGATTTTCACATCTGACAATGCTCACCTCCACTGTTGACTCTTCTTCAAAAAAGGAAGACATTTTTGGTTGCCTATTTTTCCCAACAAACGTTATCTTTATCGCTCATGGGAAAGAAATTTGTCTTTCCAACTCAAAATGCAGTAACTATTAAAAGATTGATACGTATATCTATATGATAGTACAGTCTTTTGAAAGACAAACTAAAAGAAACAAAAATCTATAAATGGAGTCAAAAGACAAATGATAAACTAGGCAATAATATTTGTAACTCATTATAGATAACGGATTAATTTTCCCTAAAGTATAAAAAGTTTCTAGAAATAAAAAGACCAGTAGCTCAAGAGAAATGGGGAAAATATATGAACAATTCACAGAAAAAGATGCCTAATAACCCACTGTTCAATAGCCTCACGCTCAGTCTTGCTCTGTTTTTTCTTTCTTATCTGAAAATGGACATAACAGTGAGAATAATAAACAAACTTGACTCCTTTTGGAGGAACACTTCTTTTCCTGAAATTGAAACTGAACTTGGAAGAATGATACTGCAGAAGGGAAGGAAAAGAGGGCAATTTCTGTACCAGAAGGGCTCCTGGCAGTTATTGCAGCCCACAGACGAAGACCATTAAAGAAACCCACTAATCATACATAGTATCACAGTGTCTCAAAATAGGGAATGAAGGAGGAGTGATATACTGATTTGGGGACAGCTATTAATCAAGACCTGGGCAATGACTGACCAAACTATGTAAATAGGTGAATTGCTGAAACAGTTCAGTGGTCTTCTCTTTGGGTCACATGGGTCCAGCAGAGTTACCAGTAAAGCAGTATTTGTATGGTCTAATCTCAGAACATGTTCATCTGGGGGAGCTGGGATTTGAACAAGTTGAGTTTTGATAGTTTTGTTGCATTTCGTCTTATGTTTTACAAGTTATAGAATAGGATTGCGAGTTGCGATTTTTCTGTTTTCGTTTCTCATGGTTGATATGGCATTTCAATATCCACCATAACTAATCCATTAGATGTGTACTACCATATTCATTTTATAGATGGGAAAATCGATGTACTATGACTTTAAATATTTTGTCTAAATTCCCACAGTTATTAAGTGGCACAATGAGTTTCAAAATCATGTCTGTCTAGCTCCCAAGCCTGGGTGTTGAGCATCCATTCCATATGTCTCTGAAGAAGGGATTCTTTACTTGGTGTACATGAACTATCAGGAGGATTCACAACCCCTGCATATCGTTTGCTAAATATGTATTTTGGAGGCAGAGGGATGAGAATGCATACACTGATTCTCAATGGGCAGGTAAACCAACAAAAGAAGCTAAAAGTCTTTGCCCTACAGAAATTCTCTCCCTAAACCTAGGACAACTGAATTCCACAGTAGAATGGGGAGAGGACATCTATTTATTTTAAAAGCAAAATGGCCATGGTGACAATTTTCAGAGCCATTACAAGGATTGGGTTTCTCATTTGTAGTTCCTCTGGAGTTAAAGAGCTAAAATGAAGCAGACAAGCAATGATTTTGGACTTGGAACCCATAAAAGAGGGAATCCATGGGTTCTATCTAGCAATTGTCCTGGGAAAGTCATGCAGTGCATCTGAAAGTCAGCCAGTGTCCTTGGCTCTCTATATCAAGTCCATTTATCCCAGACAGATCCAAGTGGAAAGTGATTTCAAAAGGAAATGCAAAAAAGGCAGGGATATATGTATATGTATGGGCTTCCTAAGTGGCGCTAGTGGTAAAGAATCTGCCTGCCAATGCAGGATATATAAGAGATGCGGGTTCAATCCCTGGAATGAGAAGATCCCCTGGAAGAGGCCGTGGCAACCCACTCCAGTATTTTTGCCTGGAGAATCCCATGAACAGAGGAAGCTGGTGGGCTACAGTCCATAGAGTCACAAAGAGTTGGACACGACTGAAGTGACTTAGCACACACATGCACATGTGTGTGTATAGTTGACTCACCTTGCTGTACAGCAGAAACTAACACAAACTGTAAAACAACTATATTCCAGCTTAAAAAAAGAGGACAACTCTATTCTCTATGTGGTTCATGTAAATTTGGAATAAGAATTAGAACTGCAACTTCTTCCCAACAAGATCTCAACTCAGAAGCTTACCTTTATAAATTGAAAAGATATATATATAATTCATACCATAATAGGTAAGTTTGCTTTTCCAAGAACAGGAAAACATGCTTTAACTCATCTGCTCATATGACTGGTTTTTCAAGTACAAATAGTGAAGGAGTTTAGAAATTAACAAAAGAAAAGATTATAGCTCATGGAGAAAAAAGTGCGTTTCTCCCTTACAGCTTGTTGCAAACTATATTCTCCAAAACAGAGGAATCCAGTGTGCTGAGGAGAAAGATTATAAGCTAACAGTAACAGGAAAAATCTCCCTATAGACACAAGGATTTAGCAACAGATTCTGAAAAGGCAAGGAGACAAAACAACCAAGTGGCTCACAAGACACAGCCAAAGTGAACTGGCTCCAGTTCATGGAGTCTGACAACTCCCTCTGCTTTGAAAGCTCCACATTAGGCTCTTGTTTTTGTTTTTTGTTTTTTTTTTTTCATATGCTTATCACTATTGCAGCCAACCTGCAGCTGTTACGCACATTTCAGAATAAACGTTAATTTATAATAATATATTGTTTGTCACAGAAGACAAGGAGGTAATTGAACTCTTTCCATCCATCTGGATTTGGTGAGCAGCTGGTTAAAATCAGGATTTTGACATATTTTATTTTCTAAATATCTCACCACCCTAACCCACCAGCCCAGCCATAGCTGTTTCCCCAGAATGCATGTTGGTGTCTATCATCTAACCTCCTCTGTTATTATTCTTCAGCCATCTGGCTGGAGGTTTGTCCTTACTCTTGGAAGTTTTGTGAAACAAGTGTCTGAGAATTCATGAGAAGAGACTGTGTAACACTAGGGCAGAGATTCTTCACTAATCAGACTCTGAAATTAACCATAACCAGACTGCATGCATGCCTGCAGTCAAATTATTCATAGTACAGGAGAAACACAACAGCAATTTTGTGGCTGAAAAAGATTGTCTAGATCAGGCCTGTGGCAAACGATTAAAACTTGTAGGAAACAAACAAAAAGGCAAACACGAATGTACTTTATATCCCTCTGGATATCCAGCTGGTAAAGGATAACATCAAGATTATACGCCCCTGAGAAACACAGGACCTTCATTAGAAGCTCTCTCTGAGAATCAAAAGATGAACCAGTAACTTCAGAAAAGTGCTATTGTGAGTCAAATGAGAACCCCCTAAATTTGTCAGAGGAAAATTTAATCAGACATCCATGTTGCCCCGAAACTTTGTCCTATACAATTATTTATTTCACTGTAATGTCACACTCAGCTACTTAATGAACATTTCCACTAGCCAAAAAGGAAAAAAAATAGTGAATCTGGGTACAAGAAGTAACAGTCAGGTTGGTTCCTTACCATCAAAATCCATCAAAATCACTGTTAATCCATAAATTCCAAGTGTTCAGAGTTTCAGACACATTTCTTCATGGTCATTATGGACTTCCAATGTTGTCATGTTTGTCTGTTTGTATATGGCCCACAAAGTTACAGAAATCTATAAATAATTATGAACCATAGACTCAGAGACCACAATCAACACAAGTAAAACCAGATTTTGTATTTCTAAGGAGAATTAGTAAACTATCATTCTAAGACTAGCTTATCAACTTCCACCAAGTCTGAAACAAAGTAAAAATGAAATCTCAGTGCATCACCTAAGACTTAGGGAACACTGGAGTGGGTTGCCATTTCCTTCTACAAAACCAAAAATAGACCGTGTCAAACAAGGCCTGAAACTCAGCTTCAATTAGTTTATAATGGTCTAGTACTCTGACTGCCCAAAAGAAAGATATTAAATCCTCTATACAGAAAGATAACATCATCCAAGGCCTCTAAAATAGTTCATAAGCATTGGCCAGCATTAAATAAAAAATAACTAAGCATGAGCATGAACAAATGACCAAAACTAGACAACAGAAATAAACTCACAAGTGATGTAGCTATTATAATATCAGACAAGCATATTTTTTAAAAATTTGATTAACAAAATAGAGAAACTGATGCACCTCTTACCAGAAAACTAGAATCTATTGAAAAGGATCAAAAGAAACTTCAGTAATGAGAAAATAATTTACTGAAATTAAGAGCTCAGAAGAAGGATTTAGCAGCAGAATAGAGAAATATGAATTGGAAGATTTGTCAGTAGATAAATTATATTGGGACACAGAGAGAAAAGACGGAAAACTCATAAAAGAATATTTTAAAATATATGGGACACAGTGAAACGTTCTAATGTACATGGAAGTAAAGAATCAGAAGGATGAAAGATAATGAAACAGTATTTGAGTAGATAACAGCTAAGAGATTTCTAAAACAGACATGAGATATCAAGCCATAGGGTCATGAAACTGTAAAAAGCAAAGCAAGATGAATTCCAAGACAATCAAAGCTAGGAATCTATAGAAAAGCCTCTTAAAACAGAGAAAAAAAGAAAATGTCAAAAGTAGCCCAATTATGCATTCCTATCAAAAACCTACAGATATCATCGAACTCAAAGAGCAAGCTTTAGAATTATCTTTAATAAACTGAGGAGCAAGAGTAGGATATCCTCTTTTTTTTCAAGCATTCAATAGTTTCAGATCATTTCTAGAGGCCTATTAAGGCCTTTAAGTTTAGGGTATTTTGTCTTTTCACGTTTGGTACAAGATCCAATAAATGAAAATATCTGAGTCTAAACTCAAAATCCATCATGAATACAAGTACAAACAGATATTTTTAGTAGTTAATACAGTAAAATAAGACTTTTCAAAGACTGGTATTTACTCTCCTTATTTAGAGGTTATTGATTACTTATATATCTAATGGCAAAATAGAACCAATTGTAGTGAAAAGATTAGTATATAAAACATGATAACCTTATTAAACACCACTAATCAAATAGCAAAAAAACTGCTGTGAACTTGACAAGCTGACCCTAAAATTGACACAAAACAGCAAAGGCTAAATATAACTAGGATAACTTTATAGGAGAGATACAAAGTATTAGAATCAGATAAACTGATATTAATTCATACCACAAAGTATGAAGGTTAAATATAAGGGACGGATAAATTAAATCAGGAAAAAATGGATATTATTAAAGTGAATTCATAAATATATTAAAATTCAGCATATGACCCAAAATAAGGCATAGTCTTCCTGACAGAATGATAGCTTCAGTTCAGTCACTCAGTAGTGTACAACTCTTTGCGACCCCATGAATCACAGCACGCCAGGCCTCCCTGTCCATCACCAACTCCTGGAGTTCACTCAAACTCATGTCCATCGAGTCGGTGATGCCATCCAGCCATTTCATCCTTTGTCATCCCCTCCTCCTCCTGCCCCAATCCCTCCAGCATCAGAGTCTTTTCCAATGAGTTAACTCTTCGCGTGAGGTGGCCAAAATATTGGAGTTTCAGCTTTAGCATTAGTCCTTCCAATGAACACCCAGGACTGATCTCCTTTAGAATGGACTGGTTGGATCTCCTTGCAGTCCAAGGGACTCTCAAGAGTCTTCTTAAACACCACAGTTCAAAAGCATCAATTCTTTGGTGCTCAGCTTTCTTCCTTATCCAACTCTCACATCCATACATGACCACCAGAAAAATCATAGCCCTGACTAGATGGACCTTGGTTGGCAAAGTAATATCTCTGCTTTTTAATATGCTATCTAGGTTGGTCATAACTTTCCTTCCAAGGAGTAAGTGTCTTTTAATTTCATGGCTGCAATCACTATCTTCAGTGATTTTGGAGCCCAGAAAAATAAAGTCTGACACTGTTTCCACTGTTTCCCCATCTATTTGCCATGAAGTGATGGGACCAGATGCCATGATCTTAGTTTTCTGAATGTTGAGCTTTAAGCCAACCTTTTCACTC
This sequence comes from Moschus berezovskii, assembly GCF_049115385.1. Classification (NCBI taxonomy): domain Eukaryota; kingdom Metazoa; phylum Chordata; class Mammalia; order Artiodactyla; family Moschidae; genus Moschus; species Moschus berezovskii. Next base: position 56,641,712 of record NC_142480.1, on the reverse strand, counting down.
TCCTCTTTCACTTTCATCAAGAGGCTTTTGAGTTCCTCTTCACTTTCTACAATAAGGATGGTGTCATCTGCATATCTGAGATTATTGATATATATATATATATATGCCTAGTTAGTGGCAGGCAGATTCTTTACCATCTAAGCCACCAGGAAAGTCCAGTTAGTGAAAGCAGGAATCTAAAAAGGCAAGGAATCTCTGAATTTAGTTTTTATCCTAGATTCATTCATCTTGATGAACCATAGTTTTTCTTCCATATGTATATGCAATATGGAGAACAGGGAAAGAAACCCAGGTTTTAAAAATTGTCTGCCTAAAACTGGAACCCCAAAGGCCTGTTCTCTCAGTGTTTAGGTGAAGGAGAGAAAAAAGTCACAAAGCAAAAAAGCAGAGCAAGAAATTTGCCAAACTTTAACTTGGTGTTGGGCAGAGAAGGGATAAGAGTTCCCCTGTAAGCCGGGCTTTATGAGAATTTGAGAGCAGAGTCACATCATATGTGTCCAGAACACCTCCAGCCAAGAATGTATATTAAACCTGTCTTGGCAGTTATTGTTTCACATATCTACAAGAAAGAAAACACACTTCTCTTTAAAAAAAAAAAAAAAGAATGCCTGCTGAAAAATAAATAAGAGTACATAAAGAACAAAAATAACAGCATAAAGAATGACCTAAGGTATTATAATTATCATACACAGAAGATAAAATTTGTATACTTAATGTGTTTCAAGAAATAAAGAATTGAAAATATTTTTAGAAAATAAAAATAAACATGAGACTATAAAATATGACCCAAATGGTTTCTAAAAAGTTTAAACAAATCCCCTAAGAAAGACAACATTAACTTAGCCTCAAACATAGAAAAACAAAATCAATGGGTCTGCACAGAAAACTGATACATCCGTCAGCATACTAGAAAAATATAATCAAAACCACTATAAGGGACTTTCCTTGTGACCCAGTGGTTAAAACTCTGCTCTTTCACTGTAGGAGGTGTGGATTCAATCCCTGGTTGACAAATTAAGATCCTGGATGCTGTCCAGAGAGGCCAAATAAATAAATAAATAATCTTTAAAAAAAAACCACAATGACATAACCTAATACTTGTCATGATAGCTATTATAAAAAAAAAAAAACCACAATAATTACTGACGAGGATGTGGAGAAATTGGAACATTTGTATACTGTTGTTGAGAATGAAACATGGTGTAGCCACTAGAGAAAAAGGTCTGGAGATACCTCAAAAGTTGAAAATAAAGCTACCATTCAGTTCAGTTCAGTTCAGTCGCTCAGTCGTGTCCAACTCTTTGCGACCCCATGAATCACAGCACGCCAGGCCTCCCTGTCCATCACCAACTCCCGGAGTTCACTCAAACTCATGTCCATCGAGTCGGTGATGCCATCCAGCCATCTCACTCTCTGTCGTCCCTGTCTCCTCCCACCTCCAATCCCTCCTAGCATCAGACACTTTTCCAGTGATTCAACTCGTCGCATGAGGTGGCCAAAGGATTCAGCAATCCTACTTCTGAGTATGTATCCAAAAGAAATCATCACTCCCATGATCATTGCAGCACTATCCACAATACATGCAGAAGGAAATGTCAACCCACTCCAGGATTCCTGCCTGGGAAATCCATGGACAGAGGAGTCCATCATGGGAGTCAGACGCAACTTAACGACTTAAACCACCACCACACCACAATATATAGCCAAGGTGCGGACACAGTCCAACTGTCCATGGACAGATGAATGGATAAAACACACACACACAGCGCAATACTATTTATCTTTACAAAAGAAGGAAATTCTGTAATATGTATAAACATGGACAAATTTCGAGGATACTTTGTTAAGTGAAATAAGCTAATCACAGAAGCACAGCATGATTGAAAATAAGCATGATTCCATTGATATGAGGTTCTAAAACGGTGAAGCTCATTCAGATTGGAATGGGGTTTGTCCAGGCCTGGGAGTGAGGGGGGAGGAGAATGGGGAGATACTTGTCAATGGGCACAAAGTTTCAGTTAAGCAAAAAGAAAAAGCTCTAAAGACCAGATTACAAAATTGTAACTTTAGTCAGTAGCGCTGTATTGTACACTTAAAAATTTGTTAAAAGTGTATATTTCAAGTTAATAATTCTCATCACACTGCCACATATAAAATAGATGGCTAGTGGAAAGCTGCTGTATGGCACAGGGAGCTCAGTTTGGTGCTCTGTGATGACCTAGAGGGGAGGGATGGGGAAGGGTGGAAGGGAGGAGCTATATGTATACATACGGTGGATTCATTCTGTTGTATCGCAGAACCTAACACAACATTGCAAAGCAATTATACTCCAACTAAAAATAAATAAAATTGTATAAACAGTAAACTATTTGACTATTAAAAAAGTATTCCCATTACAATAAAATAAAATTTTAAAAAGAAGAAATAGCAGACATACATAAATAATCACTTGATTTATCAGACCCCAAAAATCAGTGAAGATGAAAGCAACACAACTGATAGAAATTTATAGCACAAGGCACCCAAGCGTTGAAGAATAAATATTGTATTAAAGTATAAATTGATGGTTAATAAGAAGTGACCATGTTTCAAACTACAGCTCGCAAAAGATTTTCCTAAGATGCCATACAGACAAAATTCTCAACTATCATTCAAGTAAGTTATAATCAACAAAAAGATGATAACTAGACAAATACATCCATAAAAAATAAAGAATACAATTTCAAATAACTCACAGGCTTAGGAAGAAATGACAATGCAGTGGGGAATATTTGATTAAATAGTAACAGAAATACTACATTTCAAAACACAGTATATAACTCAGATTGTATAAAATAAGGAATCTATAGTCATTACTTCTTGAACAAGAATGAAAAGCAGATTGGAAATTAATGAACTAAGCATCCAACTTAATAAATTATGAATTTAGAAAACAAATGCAAAAAACTCACGTTTCATGTCTTTTGCCCAGTTGTCAGAAAAATGCATGTTTTAAGCCTATAACTTGATGAATTTTCACAAACTGAATACACACACAGCATTATCTAGATCTAGAAGTAGAGTATTACCAGCATCCCATAATTCATTTTAATTTAAAAAAATGTATAGATCAGGGAAACATTTTGTTTATGATTTTGGTGCCATTCAAATGATTTATGTAACCAGATTTATCAATGATTACTTTATTGCTTTTGAATTTTGAGATCTGTTTAAAAAGGCTCTCCTCACATCTCAGTTATAATAATTTTGTATATAGTTCTCAGGTTCACTTGGGGTTTGGGGTTAAATTGTATCTTCTTCCTTAGCTTCTAGGTTGCCCCAATGCCATTTATTGAAAAGTCAACGCTCTCCAGAGATCTGAGGTGCCACATTTACCAAATGCCAACGTTTCATATGTACTTGGACTATTTTTGGACTTTCTGTAGCATCCTATTCGTCTATCCATTTTTATGTCAAACCCACACAACACAATTAAAGAAACTTTTTACTAAGTGATAGCATTTTATCCGGAGAAGGCACTGGCAAGCCACTCCAGTACTCTTGCCTAGAAAATCCCGTGGATGGAGGAGCCTGGTAGGCTGCAGTCCATGGGGTCGCTATGAGTCAGACATGACTGAGCGACTTCACTTTCACTTTTCACTTTCACACATTGGAGAAGGAAATGGCAACCCACTCCAGTGTTCTTGCCTGGAGAATCCCAGGGACGGGGGAGCCTGGTGGGCTTCCGTCTATGGGGTCACACAGAGTCGGACACGACTGAAGTGACTTAGCAGCAGCAGCATTTTATCAGGCTAACATCTCCCCAGCATTAGGCTGCTCTCTTTTAGTTGTTGGTTTTTTTTCTGGCTATTTTTCCTTAATTATTTTCCCCTGTGAACTTTGTGATCATCTTTACTAACAACAACGGCAAAAAAGACATCTTTGCATTTTTATTAATTTTACATTAAAATTGTATATTAACATAGGGAGAATTGTCATCTGTATGTTATCTTTCTGTTTGTTCAAGTCAAATGTTATTGCAAAATATTACCTGATGCCAATATTTTTCTTTTTCCTTCATAAGAAGCAGTTTTTGTTTTGGTGCTCAGTCACTTCAGTCATAACAGAGTCCGACTCTTTGTGACCCATGGACTGTGGCCCGCAAGGCTCCTCTGTGCATGGGATTCTCTAGGCAAGAATACTGGAGTGGGTTGCCATGCCCTCCTCCAGGGGATCTTCCCAACCCAGGGATCAAACCCACATATCTTATGTCTCCTTTATTGGCAGATGGGTTCTTTACCACTAGTGCCACCTGGGAGGCCATAGAAATGATTTTATTATGTCTCAAAACAGTAACATTTTTTACTAGGCTATGTCTTAGAATTGATCATTCTTGGCCAATTTCCCATATATGATAAATCCTTTCAGTATGTTGATCCACAGCTTTTCTTTTATTTTTTAACAAGAAAATTCTATGGCAGATAAATCTGGAATCAAATTCAGCTACAAGAATTAATGTGAATTTACAAATGTCTGTAATCTCGCCTACCTTCATTTTGCTTTTCATTTTTCTATTTTAATGGAGATAGAACTTATCTGCTATGAAATGTACAGACCAGAAGTGTGTAGTTTGAAAAGTACATATAGCACAGTAACCCACAGACGTATTAAGAAAGAGGATATTTCTTTCACCCCAGAAAGTTTCCTTGTGCTTGTCTCAAACTCCCATAAACAATGTCTGCTCTGATTCCTATGATAACAGACTACCATTGGTATTTCTAGTATTTATAAATGGAATCATACAGGATCCATCCTTTTGTATCTCTCTTCTCTCATTCAGCATTATAGTTTCAGATTCATCCATGCCGTTGCATCATTAACTTGGTATTTTATTTATTTATTTTTTCTGATTTAAATTACCATGTTTTTATTACCGTGTTTAAAAATTTCACACATATACATCTTATGTGTGAAACAGATAAGATAAACTTATCTTAAACAGTATAAGACATAGGATTGTTATTTTTTGTAGTTGGCGTTTATTGATTTTTTTTTCCACATACTTGATATTTGCTGTTGTTTAGTTGCTAAGTTGTGTCCAACTCTTTGCAATCCCATGGACTGCAGTTTTTCTCTATTCCTTTCTGTATGTTTCATTTTTCATCTGTCATTATTTTTGTCCTGCCTGAAGAATAGCCCTTAATATTTTATTCAATTTATCTATATGATTCCGTTCCGTTCCGTCGCTCAGTCGTGTCCGACTCTTTGCGACCCCGTGGACATGTAGCCTACCAGGCTTCTCCGTCCATGGGATTCTCCAGGCAAGAATACTGGAGTGGGTTACTGTTTCCTTCTCCAGGGGATCTTCCCGACCCAGGGATCGAACCCGGGTCTCCCGCATTGGTGGCAGACACTTTAACCTCTGAGCCACCAGGGAAGCCCGTCTATATGATTATGAATTCTGTTTTTGGATGTCTTTATTTCTTCTTTATTTAAAAAAAATTTTTGCTGGGACTTAAAATAGCACTTTAAAAATACTATTCCATTGTAATTAGGTTTATATTATTTCAGCTGTAAAATAACTTAACGTAGCTTTTTACAACTGTGTATTTTATAACTTGGTATTTTAAAGTGCTAAGCAGTCACAGGGAATATGTGACAATTATTTATCCATTATACCGTTGAAAATGATTTGATTTTTTCCCCATGTAAGAATATTATGAATAAAACTTCTATAATTACTCTAGCACATAGTCTTTGGAAATTATATATGTTTTATTTCTCACCTAGTGATGGAATTATTTGCTCATAAGGTTTAACTTTGTGGGAAACTATATTTCCTATAAAATTATATTAATATTAATATGAGATCAAAAATATTCAAAGTAATAGTACAAGTTTTTATGCTCTCCAGCACTATGTGAATGTTATCTCTAAAACCTCATCAATAGTTCATGTTTGAGTCATTAGTCATTCTAGTGGTTCTACAAGAGTATGTTATTGTGGTTTAATTTGCATCTCCCTGATTACTATAGACGTTAAGCACTTTTTCACAAGCATTTCAGTCTTTCATCATGTCCTCTTTTCAAGCCTTTTGTCCATTTTAAATTAGGTTATTTATATTTATTATTGAGTTGTAAGTTTATTTGCAAATAAGATACAAACCCTTTGTCAATTATGCATTATGAATAAGCTCTTCTAAACTGTGGCTGGCCAGTTCACTTTCTCGTGATGTCTTTTGATAAGCAAAAGGTTTTAATGTTGATAAAGTCCAATTTGTCGATTAAAACAATTATTGTTGGTGCTTTTCATTTTGGACTTCCCTGGTGGCTCAGACAGTAAAGCGTCTGCCTACAACTGGGAGGGAGACCTGGGTTCAATCCCTGGGTCAGGAAGATCCTCTGGAGGAGGAAATGGCAACCCACTCCAGTATTCTTGCCTGGAAAATCCCATAGACAGAAGAGCCTGATGGGCTACAGTCCACCGGGTCGCAAAGAGTCAGACACGACCAAAGCAACTTAGCGTGCATTCATACATCTAGTTGTTACAGCACCATTTGTTGAAAGGGTTTTCTTTGCTGATTCTCATTAGCCACATTGCCATTATTGTAAAAAAAAAAAAAAAAATTGATCATATGAATATATCTCTATTTCTGGAGACTTTAATCTGTTCCATTGATCTATTTGTCTATCCTTTTGTCAATACTACATACCTTGATTATATAAATTTTTAAAGTTTTAAAAACTGATAGTGTAAGCCCTCAACTTTCTTCTTTTGGAGATTATTTTGACTATTCGAGTCTCCTTTTATGTCCATAAATGTTTAAATTAACTGATCAATTCTACATAATACTGGCTGAGATTTTGATTTGGATTGTGTGGAATCCATAGATACATTCCTGGGGAAAGATTATTAAAATAGCCATCCAGAGCTACGGATTTGTGTGTTCCTCCCTTCGGTTCTGTCACTTGTTGCTTCTGGCAGTGTGAGGCTCTGTGGCTGAAGGTCTGTATGAATCAGTTTCTCCTCTTCCGTTTGCTTGTGGCTCTGTTGTCATTTGTTTGTTTGGCGGGCACGCAGCGATTGCAGTTGCATCATTACCGTGTCGTGTTTCTCCCTGGATTCCTGCCGTCTCACTTCAGTGAAATGCAGACTCTTACTCTTTCATTTGTCTGCCGCCTCTTCTTCCCTGTGCTGGTTCGTCCTCAGTCCTTCTTGTCCATATGTTGTAAACACCATAACGTATGGTGATTATTCGTATTTCAAATGGGAAATGCCATAGGATAGTAAGAAACCAACCAAAACATTTCTAACATTTACCTACATATTAACCATTAGCCATCATGTAGTTTTAGAATGGGTGAGGGAGAGGATATGTAGTTTGATAGTTGAGAAGTCACAACCACCATATTCTACTGTTATAGTTCCCTCTCGGTTAACCACCATACAGACAGGGTCCCCATGTAATAACTACATTACATCTATAAGAACTGCAAGAGAGAGATTCTTCTTAAGCAAGCATGCATAGAAAAACCCCAAATCAAGGGGCTGACCAAAGCAGAAACATTAGAGAAATGTGAATGTATGGTACCTAAACCAAGGAGCAACATGAAACTCAATGCAACTCCTAGTTAAATTAATATTAATATAAATTAGATTATAGTAGATTAATATAAATTCTCATGCCAAAGGTTTCTATACCTCTTTTTACTACCTGATACAAGGAAAAAAGAAAAAGACACGCCAGAGAAAGAAAACAGACAATCTGAAGAGACAAAGCAAGCATCAAAACAAAATACATACATAACGGATACTGGAATTATCAGATAATTTAAAATAGCTATTATTAACATGTTATGTTTTGGGGCTCCAAAATCACTGCGGATGCTGATTGCAGCCATGAAATTAGAAGACGCTTACTCCTTGGAAGGAAAGTTATGACCAACCTAGATAGTATATTAAAAAGCAGAGACATTACTTTGCCAACAAAGGTCCGTCTAGTCAAAGCTATGGTTTTTCCAGTGGCCATGTATGGATGTGAGAGTTGGACTGTGAAGAAAGCTGACTGCCGAAGAATTGATGCTTTTGGACTGTGGTATTGGAGAAGACTCTTGAGAGTCCCTTGGACTGCAAGGAGATCCAACCAGTCCATTCTAAAGGAGATCGATCTGGGTGTTCATTGGAAGGACTGATGCTAAAGCTGAAACTCCAATACTTTGGCCACCTCATGCGACGAGCTGACTCACTGGAAAAGACTCTGATGCTCGGAAGGACTGGGGGGCGGGAGAAGAAGGGGACGACCGAGAATGAGATTGCTGGATGGCATCACTGACTCGATGGACATGAGTTTGAGTGAACTCCAGGAGTTGGTGATGGACAGGGAAGCCTGGCGTGCTGTGATTCATGGGGTCGTGGAGAGTTGGACACGACTGAGCGACTGAACTGAACTGAACTGAACATGTTAAGGGCACTAATGTAAAAAGTTATCTAAGCAGAGAAATGGAAACTTGGAAAAAAGTTAAATGAAATACTATAAACGGTTGTCATTGTCAATTGCCCATGGACACATCATGGGCAAAAATATGTGTGAAATTGAATCATTCCAGCACAAGAAGATAGATTAGAGATATATCCCAAGAGGAAAAAAAGGAGACAATTAGTTACTGCTGGCTGCTAAGTAAGGAGCCATTAATACCACCCTCCGTGAAATCTGGTCAATTGCTTATAATTAGACAAAAATAATTTTTGTTTTATTTACATTTTCCCTTACTCTGAGCATGATCAGTTCTGTAATTGATGAAATGACAATCTTGATTTAAATGTAATTACATAAAGAAAAGTCTTCTCAGGTGGTGCTAGTGATGAAGAACCCGCCTGCCAATGCAGATAGACATAAGAGATACAGGTTCGATCCCTGGATTGGGAAGATCCCCTGGAGAAGGAAATGGCAACCCACTCCAGTATTCTTGCCTGGAGAATCCCATGGACGGAGGAGCCTGTTGGGCAACAGTCCATAGAGTTACAAAGGGTTGGACACGACTGAAGCAACTTAACACGCACTCATGTACTGGAAATAAAAATGCCAGTTAGAGGGATTCTTTTATTTTTGAAAAATTATACAAATATAGTATGGCTTCATTCTCAGCTTCTATTGCCATTTTTGACATCTAAAGATATAAATGTTAAATAAAGCACGATGAATTCTCTCTGGTCTCCTTAATAACTGGGATCACACTAATGCGAGGGGGCATCAGAGGGCAGACACACTGAAAACATAATCACAGAAAACTAGTCGATCTGATCACATGGACCACAGCCGAATGTGGTCCACTGGAGAAGGGAATGGCAAACCACTTCAGTATACTTGCCTTGAGAACCCCATGAACAGTATCAAAAGGCAAAATGATAGGATACTGAATGAGGAATTCCCCAGGTCGGTAGGTGCCCAGTATGCTACTGGAGATCAGTGGAGAAATCACTCCAGAAGGAATGAAGAGATGGAGCCAAAGCAAAACCAATACCCAGTTGTGGATGTGACTGGTGATAGAAGCAAGGTCCAATGCTGTAAAGGGCAATATTTCAAAGGAACCTGGAATGTTAGGTCCATGAATCAAGGCAAATTGGAAGTGGTCAAACAGGAGATGGCAAGAGTGAACATAGACATTCTAGGAATCAGTGAATTAAAATGGACTGGAATGGGTGAATTTAACTCAGATGACCATTATATCTACTACGGTGGGCAGGAATCCCTTAGAAGAAATAGTAGCCATCATGATCAACAAAACAGTCCGAAATGCAGTACTTGGATGCAATCTTAAAAACGACAGAATGATTTCTGTTTGTTTCCAAGGCAAACCATTCAATATTACAGTAATCCAGGCCCATGCCCCAACCAGTAACGCTAAAGAAGCCGAAGCTGAATGGTTCTATGAAGACCTACAAGACCTTTTAGAACTAATACCCAAAAAAGATGTCCTTTTCATTACAGGGGACTGGAATGCAAAAGTAGGAAGTCAAGAAACACCTGGAGTAACAGGCAAATTTGGCCTTGGAGCACGAAATGAGGCAGGGCAAAGGCTAATAGAGTTTTGCCAAGAGAACGCACTGGTCATAGCAAACACCCTCTTCCAACAACACAAGAGAAGACTCTACACATGGACATCACCAGATGGTCAACACCGAAATCAAATTGATTATATTCTTTGTAGCCAAAGATGGAGAAGCTCTATACAGTTAGCAAAAACAAGACCAGGAGCTGACTGTGGCTCAGACCATGAACTCCTTATTGCCAAATTCAGACTTAAATTGAAGGAAGTAGGGAAAACCACTAGACCATTCAGATATGACCTAAATCAAATCCCTTATGATTATACAGTGGAAGTGAGAAATAGATTTAAGGGACTAGATCTGATTGATAGAGTGCCTGATGAACTCTGAATGGAAGTTAATGACATTGTACAGGAGACAGGGACCAAGACCATCCCCATGGAAAAGAAATGCAAAAAAGCAAAATGGCTGTCTGGGGAGGCCTTACAAATAGCTGTGAAAAGAAGAGAAGCAAAAAGCAAAGGAGAAAAGGAAAGATATAAGCATCTGAATGCAGAGTTCCAAAGAATAGCAAGGAGAGATATAAAAGCCTTCCTCAGCGATCAATGCAAAGAAATAGAGGAAAACAACAGAATAGGAAAAACAAGAGATCTCTTCAAGAAAATTAGAGATTCCAAGGGGACATTTCATGCAAAGATGAGCTCGATAAAGGACAGAAATGGTATGGACCTAACAGAAGCAGAAGATATTAAGAAGAGGTGGCCAGAATACACAGAAAAACTGTACAAAAAAGATCTTCACGACCAAGATAATCACAATAACGTGATCACTGACCTAGAGCCAGACATCTTGGAATGTGAAGTCAAGTGGGCCTTAGAGAGCATCACTATGAACAAAGCTAGTGAAGGTGATGGAATTCCAGTTGAGCTATTTCAAATCCTGAAAGATGATGCTGTGAAAGTGCTGCACTCAATATGCCAGCAAATATAGAAAACTCAGCAGTGGCCACAGGACTGGAAGAGGTCAGTCTTCATTCCAATCCCAAAGAAAGGCAATGCCAAAGAATGCTCAAAATACCGCACAATTGCACTCATCTCACACGCTAGTAAAGTCATGCTCAAAATTCTCCAAGCCAGGCTTCAGCAATATGTGAACCGTGAACTCCCAGATGTTCAAGCAGGTTTTAGAAAAGGCAGAGGCACCAGAGATCAAATTGCCAACATCTGCTGGATCATGGAGAAAGCAAGAGAGTTCCAGAAAAACATCTATTTCTGCTTCACTGACTATGCCAAAGCCTTTGACTGTGTGGATCACAATAAACTGTGGAACATTCTGAAAGAGATGGGAATAACAGACCACCTGACCTGCCTCCTGAGGAACCTGTATGCAGGTCAGGAAGCAACAGTCAGAACTGTACATGGAACAACAGACTGGTTCCAAATAGGAAAAGGAGTACGTCAAGGTTGTATATTGTCACCCTGCTTATTTAACTTATATGCAGAGTACATCATGAGGAACACTGGGCTGGAAGAAGCACAAGCTGGAATCAAGATTGCTGGGAGAAATATCAATAACCTCAGATATGCAGATGACACACCCTTATGGCAGAAAGTGAAGAGGAACTCAAAAGCCTCTTGATGAAAGTGAAAGAGGAGAGTGAAAAGGTTGGCTTGAAGCTCAACATTCAGAAAACGAAGATCATGGCATCTGGTCCCGTCACTACATGGGAAATAGATGGGGAAACAGTGGAAACAGTGTCAGACTTTATTTTTTTGGGCTCCAAAATCACTGCGGATGCTGATTGCAGCCATGAAATTAAAAGACGCTTACTCCTTGGAAGGAAACTTATGACCAACCTAGATAGTATATTAAAAAGCAGAGACATTACTTTGCCAACCAAGGTCCGTCTAGTCAAGGCTATGGTTTTTCCCGTGGTCATGTATGGATGTGAGGGTTGGACTGCGAAGAAAGCTGATCGCTGAAGAATTGATGCTTTTGAACTGTGGTGCTAGAGAAACTCTTGAGAGTCCCTTGGACTGCAAGGAGATCCTTCCAGTCCATTCTAAAGGAGATCGATCCTGGGTGTTCATTGGAAGGACTGATGCTAAAGCCGAAACTCAATACTTTGGCCACCTCATGCAAGGAGTTGACTCACTGGAAAAGACTCTGATGCTGGAAAGGATTGGGGGCGGGAGGTGAAGGGTATGACAGAGAATGAGATGGCTGGATGGCATCACCGACTCGATGGACATGAGTTTGAGTGAACTCTGGGAGTTGGTGATGACAGGGAGGCCTGGCGTGCTGTGATTCATGGGGTCGCAAAGAGTCGGACACAACTGAGCGAATGAACTGAACTGAACACTAATAACGAGGGCTGGTAGGCTCTGAAATGAAGCTCACCAGAGCAGGGAAAGGGATCACTGATTTGATTCCTCTGGAAACATTAGGCAATATATCTTTGGTATGAATTAGAAGCGCCTTTACTGTTTGGGCTCTGATTGGGGCTATTCTCAGAGTGACATAACTCATATTGGAGCTCTTGTTTTAACAACTAGCAGGCAATGTTAATGTGAAAGGCAGTTAACCTCTGTGCACCTATAGTAATTAAACTGCAAAATCAGAATAATAATTCAGACTTCACAAAGTTGTCATGAATGTTAAATGAGTACTTCCACCAAAATGCTTGGTTGGATAACCATCAATCAACTTATAAAATTAAAACAACACTATTATTTTGCATAAGTTAATTTTATTACTTGGCATAAAGAGAATAGTATGCAAAGAAGCCCACTGCCCTACCTTCATTTCAAATTCCAGTTCAGAGGCTCATTTTATTGTTTATTGCAGAGACAGCTACACATATCTTATTTGAACTTTCTGGAAGTGAGTTCAGTGAATTTCACTTGAGTTTCAAATCTAGGTGGGTGATATTGAGGAGATCACTTGAATCATTTAATTTATTCAAATGAAAGGGTGCAAACTGGGCCAGGTAAATTTGGGAGTCCTTCCCAAGATTGATTCTTACAGTCGCGTGAGCCTATAAAGCACCTTGACTGTAAAATGTCATCTCTCCATTTGCTTTATTTCAGTTCCGACTTTAGATCACCCCGTGCCAGCTGCTTCTATAAACTCGAGGAAGGAGAGGCAAGGATCATTGGAAGAACAAGCCTGTCAGAGGTGGGAAGTCCCACTGCTTCCAAGAGCTTTGTTTTTTGTTGCTACCTCAATCAACTAAACTGGTCTCTCCATTGTCCTGAATGTGAGAGAGTAAAGAATTTTAGTAACAATGTAAAAAGACAGTAGTGAGTTGGCAGGATTGTTCAGAAAGGGGCATCTGTTGAAAAGTAGGGAAGATATATGTCAAGGTATATTAATAGAAATAAAATGTAGACAGATGTGCAGGGCAAAGAAACAGACATAGCTGTAGATGTATGAGATGACTTGCAGAATTGCAACTCCTGGCAAAGGTGGGGTGCCTGCAACACAGCGGTACTTTGATCAAGAAGCCTTAAGGTTTCTCTGTGCCTCAGACATCATTACCTTCACCTTCTGACAAAATAATACAAAGGGAGACCTGCATGAGAATGAGAGAACTGGCCCTGAATAGCAGAGCCTCTTGTTATGTGGCTGATCCTACATCGGAGGAGTCTGAAAATCATGTCAAAGGATGAGGTCACAAAGCAAAAAAAAAAAAACTCATGTTTTTTATAGAATTTTATTTTCAATAATATAAAATTATTAACTTGAGGTTGCACGTGGCCAGGGCTTCCCAGGTGGTGCGAGTAGTAAAGAACTCGTCTGCCAACGAAGGAGACTCAGCAGACACTGGTTCGATCCCTGGGTATGGAAAATCCCCTGGAGAAAGAAATGGCAATCCACTAAAGTATTCTTGTCTGGAAAATCCCCTGGACAGAGGAACCTGGCGGGCTACAGTCCATGGGGTCGCAAAGAGTCAGGCAAAACTGAGCGACTTCACACATACACACGTGGCCAAGAGGAGAGCTGTTCTTTTCTGATCTGGTTCCACGGCCACAGGTGTGCAGTGAATCACGTCTCTGCGTTCCCCATGGTCCTGTCTGCTGGAACCCACAGCCTCCGCCTGGAGGAACCCTGGCTGAGAAGGTGAGAAGGCTCAGTGTCATGGTGAGCCAGTGTACTGTCTGGAAGGACCGAAGTGGTCATGACACAGATTTCCTCCTAGCATCGCAGTCAGCCCAGGACAGGAGATGCTGACCATGCCGAAATATAACTCTATTTTTCTAAAACTAAACTCAATTAGCACTAGACCCCAAGTTTTTCAAAGGGCCAAACGCAAACCAAAATAAAATTCTCCTTACTTGACAATCAATGTTAACTCAGCCCCTTTCCAATTTAAAACAATCTCTTTTCATCCTTAACAATTAGTTCTAATGACTAAGTCAAATTCAAGGTTGTAACTTGATTGGTTACAGATTTTCTCAGTTCCCTCTTCTTAAGTTGGACTATTGGTATGGAAAATATATTATTATTATATATTACATATATTATAATATATATATATATTATTCTTGGGGAACTCAATCACCGCACCTGTATAATTACGCTGCCTTGGCTTTTACTAGTGATGGCCATTCCCTTAACCTGCTTCCCGGCTTAAAGCCTCTACATGCATAAATTAAAAATAAATTTGATTATATTTTTTAAATTCTTGATATTATATACACAATGCTTATTGACCTATATTAAAATAAAGTCATACTTTTTCATGAGTACCCCAGGGATTAAGAGAGGAAGCAAAAGGTAGAAAGAAATGAGAGAGAGCCTAAGTGAAAAGAGCCAGAAAACCTCTTTCTGTCATTTCTATATGCACCTTAATTTATTACACCGTCGTCCTACTCATAACATTTTTCTTGGTACAAATTTTCCACCTCAGTGAATAACCTTATACATATATCTGTTCATACATACAAGGATTTCTGTAGGATAAATTACTAGCAGGGAATCACTGGGGAAAAGGGCAAATACATTTAGAATTTTAATAGATAAAGCCGACTTTCCATCCAAATAGGTTATAGCAATTCAGATTCCCACAGCAGCATAAGAACACCTATCCTTCCCAGTGCTATATATCGTTTTAAAATATTATGCAAATAAAATGAGCTTTTATGCTAAGTTCCATTTGTTTATTATCAAGGTTGAACATTTTTTCAGCCATTTATTGGCACTTTGTAGTCCATCAACTGTGAATTGCCTGCCCATGGTGTTCACATTTTTTATTCAGCTATTTGTCTTTTTCTTATTAATCTATAAGAATTCTTTATTCTGAGTATTAATAATTGTCTATGCTTTTTGTTGCTGGTAAAAAAAAAATTCCCAGTAATTTGCCTGTCTTTTATTTATAATATTTTTGTAATCTAAAAGATTTGAGTTTCTGTGTGGTAAAATCTTTCTGTCTTTTCTTTATGAAATTTGGTTTTTAAATTTTTCTTAAGAAGGCCTTTCTTAGTACTTAAAGTACTTAAAGCAAAACTATTCCTTCTGAAAGAATATTAGTTTCTAGAATTGCTATTGTTGTTTGCTTACTTATTTTTCAAAGGAAAATCATGAAATCAATCTAGATTATTTTTGCCTGTGGTATGGGTAATTTTTTCAGATAGATAACCAATTGTTCCCAAGATATTTATATCAATCCATTATTTTTCTTCTAAGACAAAATGCTATTCTTGACAACAAAACCCCAGAGACATATAGGTTTGTTTCAGGGCATCATTCAAGGAATTTTAGCAGTTTGAAAGGGTCCAGAAATTCAGTGGAATAAAACTAAAGATATATATCAATTACATTATTTTGTTTTTTACTTACGTATAGTAGACCCTGATGTTGGGAAAGATTGAGGGCAAGAGCAGAAGGGGACGACAGATGAGATGGCTGGATGGCATCACCAACTCAACAGAGAGTTTGAACAAATTCCAGGAGATAGTGAAGGACGGGGAAACCTGGAGTGCTGAAGTTCATAAGGTCTCAAAGAGTCAGACATGACTTAGCAACAGAAAAACAACACGTTAATTTGTAATATTACATTGGTTTCAAGTGTACAACATCGTGAGTCACCTTTTTTATAGAATCTCTTTTATTTAAAGTTATTACAAAATAATGGTGATATTTCCCTGTGCTGTACAGTATATCCTTATTGCTTATTTAAGCAATTACTTTATTCCACAACAGTACTAAAAACCAAACATAAGTGCTTCATCTCCTGGAATTGTTTTTTTTTTTTCCTCTGACTAAATAAATTAAACATCTCTTGGATAACTTAGACCAGCCATAAAAGAGGCAGATTTCCTACAGACAATTCAGCTGAAGTGTCCCAATGACATAAGATTCCCAGATTGAACCCGCAACAGAAGAACATGTAAACAGATATTTGAAAGGCTGTTGAAATATTTGCATTGAGTTTAGTAGGATCAGAAAGCTTTTTCTCACTCAGGCAGGCTGGAGACCACATTTCAATGGCTGAAGAGGCATGCATGCATGCTCAGTCGCTTAGGTGAGTCTGACTCTTTGCTACCCCACGGGCTGTAGCCCACCAGGTTCTTTGTCCATGAGATAATCCAGGCAAGAATACTGGAGCGGGTTGTCATTCCCTTCTCCAAGGGATCTTCCCAACCCCAAAATCAAACTCATGTCTCTTACTTCTCCTGCATTGGAAGGCAGGTTCTTTATCACTAGTGCCACTTGGAAACCCCAAAGAAGCATATTTGAGAGTTTAATTTTCACCTTCTAGGTCTGCAGGTATGTGCTGAGACTGTCCTGCTGACACCACTTTTCAAAATGAAAACTTTCTAAGCCAATGTTTTCAAATACAGCTCCTCTAAACAGAGAACTGCGTTAACTGGGCTGTGACTTTCTGTGTCATCCTAGGCAAGGGGTTCTTTGACAAACACAAATCAACATACCTTCGGAAATATACCCTTTGGAAAAGCAAAAGCCAACCTCCAGTCAAGACATGTGCAGTCAGCATGCATTACTGGAAAAGAGAGAGTAAATTCATTTCTTTATTTACCACCTACTGAGTCAGGCTTAAAGAGAGTCCTGGATTAACAAGCGCTCAATGGCCAACAGAGGGTTTTTATGTTGCAAGATAAACATGCTCTTTTTCAGGTTATAGCATGTTCAGGATATCCGCTCAGTTCAAGGAACTTGTCCAGGGAGGATTTGCGGCTTCCTGGTGACTCAGGGGACCACACCAATATACTTGGACCGGTGATGGCCTCCTTGCACCCGGAGGAAGGCAGGGCCAAGTGCAAGGGTGAATCGGGGATGAGTAAACCCTGCTCAACTGCAGTAGGGTTTC
Source organism: Moschus berezovskii (assembly GCF_049115385.1). NCBI lineage: Eukaryota > Metazoa > Chordata > Mammalia > Artiodactyla > Moschidae > Moschus > Moschus berezovskii. The sequence goes on along the minus strand of NC_142480.1, from coordinate 56,624,353 downwards.
ACTGCATGCCAGGGAGACGTGTGAGCCAATCTGGGAGCCTTCAAACGTCCTCTTCCTGCACTGGGACAGTCCATCCAGTGGAGCACACAGGTGTGTGACTGTGTGTGGGTGAGTGTGTATGTTGAGTGTGAAAAATGCAAAAACCTTGCCTGTGAGACTTTGACTCACTCTCCTTTACTCCCACATGCTTTGTTTTGATGTTGGTCTATCACACACCCAACAGCCCAGTTTACAGTCAGTGGTTTCTGATGTGGAAGCCACACAGGGTTCTCTAAACTTAAATGCAAGTGAATTAGAATTAAGTGAAAATTTTCTCAACTTTTTTTATTTTGGAGCATAGTTGATTTATACCACTGTGTTAGTTTCAAGTGTGCAACAAAGTTATCTGGTTACACATATTCTTATCCCCGGTGGCTCAGATGGTATAGAATCTGCCTGCAATGGAAGAGACCTGGGTTTGATCCCTGGGTCAGGAAGATCTCCTGGAGAACAGAATGGCTATCCACTCCAGTATTCTTGCCTGGAGAATCTCATGGACAGAGGAGCCTGGTGATCTACAGTCCATGGGGTCACAAAGAGTCGGACACTACTGAGCCACTAACACTTCACTTCTTTCTTATACCTATTCTTTTACAGATTCTTTTTCCATTTAGGTAATTACAGAGTATTGAGTAGAGTTCCCTGGGCTATATGGTAGGTCCTTGTTGATTATCTATTTTATTTATAGTCATGTGTATATGTTAATCCCATAAAACTCTATTCTTCAATCACACTGGCCACATTCTCATTACACAATAGGTGGCTGGTGGCTACCATAGTGAGCAAGGCAGATACCAAACATTTTTATCATTGCATAAGGCTCTCTGGTTCAGCACTGTCCTTATGTGAGTCCTCATAAGTTCTGTTCTGCTTGGCAGGTCCTACCTTCAAAGGGCATCTAGCCCAGTTGGGAGATAGGCAGTAAGTATTCTCTTAAGTGAAAGAGCAGGGATAATTTGTGATAGTGCTTACAAAGGAAAAGTGCTAGGTTTTTGCAGAGAGTGCAGTGTGAGGTCTTACTTGTCCAGAACATCCCAGATAGCTACTTTGGTGAAGTCTAGCAGGAGGCCTGAAGAAATATTTGGAAGAAAGATTTCCACTAGAACACTTGTGTCTGTTGGATAGCGCAGATTGGAGGGGGTCAGGGTGACAAATGGACAGAAGGAAGAGGTGGGAGCAGCAGCAGGATAAGATTTCAAGATGTCTCCAGGAGGGAGTTCCCTGGTGGTCCAGTGGCTAAGAATCTGTCTGCCAACGCAAGGAAAATAGGTTCGATCTCTGGGCTGGGAAACGTCCACATGCCATGGGACAATGAGGCCCACCTGTCACAACTACAGGGCCTGCACCCTAGAGTCACGCTCTGCAAGAAGAGGAGCCCTGCGATGAGAAGCCTGTGTGCTGCAATGGAGACCAGAGAGTAGCCCCCACTCGCTGCAACTGGAGAAAGCTCGTGTGCAGCAATGGAGACCCAGAGCAGCCAAAAAAGAAGTCTCCAGGCTTCCCCACCTCCACTTTATGTTTTCAAGCCCATGTGAAATCTGCGCTCTGATTTATCTTGCTCCCTGCTCCACCCCAGGTTCCCTTCAAAATCAGGTTTTACCCAAGATAATTCAGACTAGGAAAAATAAAGACTTCTAATTCTTAAAATTTGAATGAAATGAAAACTACCGTCCTTTGCACAACTAGTGGAAAAAGTCAGGGTCACTTTGCTAATTTTCCCCTGGCTGAAGAAGAGGCAAGGGTAGGGGGTACTTGGGCTGGTAAATCTTGGAGTCAGCATAGATACAGAGGAAGGAAAGAAGAGTTAGGAAGGATCTGGGAAGAGGAAAGTGACAGGAGAAAAGAAACCAAATGCAAGTGAAATTAATTAAACAGAATATTTATAATGTGGTCTTAAAGTTAGGCTGAGCAGGCAGAGTTTTCATCAGAACATTATTTATGAAATTATTTTATGACTTAAGTGCTTCCTCCCTAAACAGATGTTTCAGGAAGAATATTGGAAGGGAAAGCCAGCATTTACAACACAACTTCCAAACAGTATGCTAGCTTGCCTAATTGAAAGAATAAATACAAGGGTAGAATTGAATGTCTAATTTTAATAAGCCAATAGCCTGAGTTGGAAAACAGCTACTACTCAAAGTTCCTTTCCAAAGCAGTGGGATGAAATATAAACCTTAAGTTAGCTGTTCTAATGATAGAGACAAAGAAATTATTAAGAGGGGATTTTTTAAAATAGTCTAAACTTTGTTTTAATCATTAATTTAAGACAGATTTATGCAAGGAGTTACTGAGAGAGAAAAGTGAGAAGCAGCGAGGAATTTTTTTAAAAAAAAAGCAGAGAACAATGTATACTGTGGCATTTATGATAAATGATGAGAAAATCTTTACATAAATATAGAGAAAAATGATCAAAAATTGGTAGCATTTCAGGATTACTTACAATAATTTTACAATAAAGTACAATATTACTTTGGAAAAACTAAACAAATGGAGTCCCACATATATGTATCTATGTGTTTGCGTAACTGGCTTATCAGATATTTGTTTCTCTTTTCATGCATTTTCCAAAGGGCATCGTCATTATCTCTATATAGTTGGTCTTTTCCATAAGACACAGTCTCTCCCCTCATCTGTGTATTTCCAGTACCCAGCTACAATCTCTGGCGAGAACTAGACAAGAGATGGATGGCTGTTGCAAAAGTGACAACTAGACCAGATGGCATGGTTGGGGAAGGATGGATGGGCAGAAGCAGGAATAGCTCAGGGTTGAGGTCAGAGAACTCTGACTAGGGTGTTGGCTGTAAGCAGGTGGAATCACCAGTCATGTGGGCCAGGATGGCTCTTTCCTGTGCTTGGATTTTATACCAAAGATGGGACCAGCTACGTAAGTTTTGGAACCCAGAGTGAAATGAAATGTCAGGACTCTTGTTTTAAAATAATGAAGAAGTTCACGGTGGTGACCCCAGAGCATCAAACCAAGCATGTGGGTCAGGTGCACTGTCCCACACTCGTGAAATTGACCCTGACTACAGGCAATCAAGCATCTTTGTTTGATGTGAAGCACAGGCAAGCTGATAAGATTTAAGAAGGTCTTTAAGAAAGATCAGTGCAGGGACCTCAATGTAAACAGTGGTTAAGACTTTGTCTTCCAATGCAGGGAGTATGGGTTCAATTCTTGGTTGGGGAGCTAGAAGCCCACATGCCTTGTGGCCAGAAAACTGAAACATGAAAGAGATGCAATATTACACCAGATTCAATAAGGGCTTTCTTGAAAATGGTCTGCATTAAAAAAAAAAAAAAAAAAAAAAGATCAATGCAGGTGTGTTGTAAACAATTGTTCTCTGGAGGCCTGGGGAAGAAAACTGAACTACCATGAAAAATTAGAAGGGCCTGAACAAACCTGCCCATAGCAGAAGGTTGCAGAGGTACAGAAGGATAAAGGAATACCACTGTCCTGACTGCATTGAGATCGAGGATTGGGGAAGAGAGTTGAAGAGGATTTTTTGTTTCTTGTTTTCTTTTTGCTCCTGCCTCTGGCAACCAGGTAAATGATACTACAAGCAGAGCTGCACACAAAGACACCTAACATTCTCTCGAGAATAAAACAGAAAGTGAGAACATGGATTTTCGCTGGAAAAGTACAGGTAGCATGCTAATGAGCTCACAGGAGACAGGCAGCATTTCCTTCAAAGAACCTGGGAGGACTAGTAATTGGCCCATGGCAAAGACGATGGGTTTGTGCTGCATCTCAAAATATTGTTAATTTTTGTATGAAGAATGGCAGGGAAGAGAGTTCAGGAGTACAGGCAGGTGCCTGGGGAGGTTCAAGGTATGTACAAGGAACTGCTGGTGTTGTGGATCACAGCATTCAGATGAGCCCTGTTTACAGGTAATGGTGGGGGAGGTGCATAAGGAAACAAGGTGACTTTCCCAAGGCTACAGTAAAGTAATGCTTAATTAAAGAGACATCAAGTTGCTGACAAAGGTCCATGCAGTCAAAGCTATGGTTTTTCCAGTAGTCATGTATGGATGTGAGAGTTGGACCATAAATAAGGTTAAGCACAAAAGAATTGGGCTTTAGAACTATGGTGTTGGAGAAGAGTCTTGAGAGTCCCTTGGATATCTAAGAGATCAAACCAGTCAATCCTAAAGGAAATCAACTCTGAATATTCATTGGAAGGACTGAAGCTGAGGCTGGAGCTCCAAAACTTTGGCCACCTGATGTGAAGAGCCGACTCTTTGGGAAAAATTGAAGGCAAAAGGAAAAGGGGGCAGCAGAGGATGAGATGCGAATTTGTGCAAAATCCGGGAGATAGTGGAGGACAGAGGAGTCTGGCATGCTGTAATCCATGGGGTTGGAAAGAATCAGGCACGACTAAGCAACAAAAACAACAGCAAACTAGAAAATAATGTCACCAAACTCCTTACCCAGAGTTTCGTCCAATAGGCCAGTTTCTCCTCCAAACCCCCTGTTGTTTACATTAATTGAATTATCAAAATGGCAAAATTCAACAGAAAGTGGGATGGATGCCAGCTATTAAGACCACCAAATATCTGAATGGTAAGCAATTAAATGGTTGGAAATGAGGTAGGCACCAAGGTTAACTTACCCAGAGTAATAAAATGCTTCTGGCTAAGACGGGCCTCCTGATTTTTTTGATTAAGGCAAATCACTGAGCCAAACTGAGCACACAAGTGCTCACAAATCCACAGAAGGATTTTTTTCAGGTTATGCCTGAATGCCCAGTGTTGTCATGAGAAAGTACTTGTTGGAACATTTGCTCCTTTGTTATTGATGAGCAGCTGTGGATGACAGAAACATAAGACTCAAAAGTTTCTGTCCCTCAGCCCCTTCTGTCTGTTCTGGTTTAAAATGATTACATAGCTATTTTATATAACAAGAGCCAGTCGCATGGAAGAGACAAATGGTTTTATTTCTCAAACCAGCTTCATCAAGGATTACTTAAAGCAGAGTCTCATCCATCTTTGCACCATTTCACTCTCATTATAGCTTGAAATGGGAAGTCATTTTTCACAAGGGTGATCTCTGGTTAGCCATGGAACCGTTAACATTGGTGCATCCTACAAAACTGGACATTCATTCTCTGCCCCTACTGGCCTCAGCCATGGCATGAGTTCCCATTCATCACAGCAACTCCTTGGGTAGTTTGGCCCCACTGTCCCAGAGGTCTGTGCCAGGGAATCCCAGACCTTGAACAGGAAATGGTCAAGGAGACCACTTCCAGAACCTTTCAAAAGGAGCCACAAAACCACTGTTCTTGCGAGAACACCATGTAATAAACATCCAAACACTTTTATCATCTCCTGGAACACTCTTAAAAGTAGAGGAAAGTTTTATTAATAATTACATTGTCAATAGATATAAATCAAACCTAAATGAAATAACCAGGGCATCTGTTCACTCCAACTCTTACCAATGGAATTTCGACCTTTCCTACCCGGACAAGCACCTGGCATCATAGACAGATATATATTCACTAAAGTTGGAAATAAAATATATTAGTCAATTGACAACTGAATCATTTGTTAGCTTTTTTCCCTTCCATATATTTGAATCAATTGACTCTCAAAAATAGTTCTGGATGTTCAGAAAATGCTGAACTTTTTTTCTTACAGTCAAGGGCACTTAAATCACAGAACTAAAGATATCACTATCACAAATAAATGGGTTTTACTTTGGTTCACTCCATTTATCATGTCTGGAATTAATAAATATTTATTGAATAAATAAATGAAGTGATAAATTTCATCAAAACTTAACTGGTTGCCTCTGATGTTCTCAAAATGTTGCGTTAAAAAATAAATTGGTAATGATAGTTATTATTAGAACCTCAAGGTAGTAAAGAGGAAAGAGAACAACCATCTCAGCACTTACTCTAAGCTGGGAAGTATTCAAGGACCCTTATATAAGCTATTTTAATCTTAAAAACAATCCCATTAGATAGATATTATAATTCTCATCTTATAATTGAGAATAAAAGGTTTAAGTTAGTGAAGTAACAGAGCAAGCACATGATGTCCCAAAGCCATGACTTTCTTCTATTTGATTTAAAATTTTTTTAATTTATTTATTTGGCTGCATTGGGTCTTAGCTGAGGTGCACAGGCTCTCTAATGTGGGGCACAAGTTCAGTAGTTGGAGCTTAGTTGCTCAGCATCTGAGTTCTTAGTTCCCCTACCAGGGATCAAACCCACAGCCCCTGAATTGAAAGGCAGATTCTTAATGACTGGACCACCAAGGAAGTCTCCAAACTCTCGACTTTCTGATTTCACCACCCAACACTTTTTCTTTTCCATTATGGATAATTACAACTTTTAATGGATCACCTAAATGAAAACACTTAGCACTAACAGATACTTCTTAATATTACAAAATAGGTAATGAAATTAAAGTTTTTTGAAAGAAAATATAAACTATGTATGTAAATACATAAAGCAGAAAAGAGCATTCTCATTATAATCAGTTCAGTTCAGTCGCCCAGTCATGTCCAAATCACTGCGACCCCATTGACATCAGCACACCAGACTTCCTTGTCCATCACCAATCCCAGAGCTTACACAAACTCATGTCCATCGAGTCGGTGATGCCATTCACCATCTCATCCTCTGTTGTCCCCTTCTCCTCCCTCCATCAATCTTTCCCAGCATCAGGGTCTTTTCAAATGAGTCAGTTCTTTGCATCAGGTGGCCAAAGTATTTGAGTTTCAACTTTAGCATCAGTCCTTCCAATGAATATTCAGGACTGATATCCTTTAGGATGGACTGGTGGGATCTCCTTGCTGTCCGAAGGACTCCCAAGATTCTTCTCCAACACCACAGTTCAAAAGCATCAATTCTTCAGTACTCAGATTTTTTTATAGTTCAACTCTCACATCCATACATGACTACTGGAAAAACCATAGCCTTGACTAGACAGACCTTTGTTGGCAAAGTAATGTCTCTGCTTTTTTAATATGCTCTCAAGGTTGGTCATAACTTTTCTTCCAAGGAACAAGCATCTTTTACTTTCATGACTGCAGTCACCATCTGCAGTGGTTTTGGAGCCCAAATAACTAAAGTCTGCCACTGCTTCCACTGTTTCCCCATCTATTTGCCATGAAGTGATGGGACCAGATGCCATGATCCTAGTTTTCTGAATGTTGAGTTTTAAGCCAACTTTTTCACTTTCATCAAGACGCTCTTTAGTTCTTCTTTACTTTCTACCACAAGTGTGGTGTCATCTGCATATCTGAGGTTATTGAGATTTCTCCTGGAAATCTTGATTCCAACTTATGCTTCATCCAGCCCAGCATTCAGCATGAGGTACTCTGCATATAAGTTAAATAAGCAGGGTGAAAAAATACACCTTTGACGTACTCCTTTCCTGATTTGGAACCAGTCTGTTCTTTCATGTTCACTTATAACTGTTGCTTCCTGACCTGCATACAGGTTTCTCAAGAGGCAGGTCAAGTGGTCTGGTATTCCCATATCTTTCAGAATTTTCCACAGTTTATTGTGGTCCACACAGTCAAATGCTTTGGCATAGTCAATGAAGCAGAAATAGATGTTTTTCTGGAACTCTCTTGCTTTATCAATGATCCAGTGGATGTTGGCAATTTGATCTCTGGTTCCTCTGCCTTTTCTAAATCCAGCTTGAACATCTGGAAGTTCACGGTTCACATACTGTTGAAGCCTGGCTTGGAGAATTTTGAGCATTACTTTGCTGACGTGTAGGATGAGTGCAATTGTGTGGTAGTTTGAGCATTCTTTGGGATTGGAATGAAAACTGACCTTTTCCAGTCCTGTGGCCACTCCTGAGTTTTCCAAATTTGCTGGCATATGGCGGACAGCACTTTCACGGCATCATCTTTTAAGATTTGAAATAACTCAATTGGAATTCCATCATCTCCATGAGCTTTGTTTGTAGTGATGCTTCCTAAGGCCCACTTGACTTCACATTCCAGGATGTCTGGCTTTAGGTGAGTGATCACACCATCATGGTTATCTGTCTCATGAAGATCTTTTTTGTATAGTTCTTCTGTGTATTCTTGCCACCTCCTCTTAATATCTTCTGCTTCTGTTAGGTCCATATAATTTCTGTCCTTTATTGAGCCCATCTTTGCCTGAAACGTTCCCTTGGTATCTCTAATTTTCTTGAAGAGATCTCTAGTCTTTCTCATTCTATTGTTTTCCTCTATTTCTTTGCACTGATCGCTGAGGAAGGCTTTCTTATCTCTCCTTGCTATTCTTTGGAACTCTGCATTCAAATGGGTATATCTTTCCTTTTCTCCTTTGCCTTTCACTTCTCTTCTTTTCTCAGCTATTTGTAAGGCCTCCTCAGACAACCATTTGCTTTTTTGCATTTCTTTTTCTTGGGAATGGTCTTGATCCCTGTCTCCTGTACAATGTCACGAACCTCCATCCATAGTTCATCAGGCACTCTGTCTATCAGATCTAATCCCCTGAATCTGTTTCTCACTTCCTCTGTATAATCATAAGGGATATGATTTAGGTCATATCTAATGGTCTAGTGGTTTTCCCCACTTTCTTCAATTTAAGTCTAAATTTGGCAATAAGGAGTTCATGATCCAAGCCATAGTCAGCTCCCAATCTTGTTTTTGCTGACAGTATAGAACTTCTCCATCTTTGGCTGCAAAGAATATAATCAAGCTGATTTCGATGTTGACAACCTAGTGTTGTCCATGTGTAGAGTCTTCTCTTGTGTTGTTAAAAGAGGGTGTTTGCTATGACCAGTGCGTTCTCTTCAAAAAACTCTATTAGCCTTTGCCCTGCTTCATTCTGTACTCCAAGGCCAAATTTGCCTATTACTCCAGGTATCTCTTGACTTCCTTCTTTTGCATTCCAGTCCCCTGTAATGAAAAGGACTTTTTTTTTGAGTGTTTATTTTAGAAGGTCTTGTAGGTCTTCATAGAACCATTCAACTTCGGCTTCTTCAGCGTTACTGGTTGGGGCATAGACTTGGATTACTGTAATATTGAATGGTTTGCCTCAGAAACTAACAGAGATCATTCTGTCGTTTTTGAGATTGCATCCAAGTACTGCATTTTGGACTCTTGCTGACTATGATGGCTACTCCATTTCTTCTAAGGGATTCCTGCCCACAGTAGTAGATATAATGGTCATCTGAGTTAAATTCACCCATTCCAGTCCATTTTAGTTCACTGATTCCTAAAATGTCAATGTTCGCTCTTTCATCTGCTGTTTGGCCACTTCCAATTTGCCCTGATTCATGGATCTAACATTCCAGGTTCCTATGCAATATTGTTTTTTACAGCATCGGACTTTACTTCCATCACCAGTCACACCCCCAACTGGGTGTTGTTTTTGCTTTGGCTCCATCTCTTCATTCTTTCTGGAGTTATTTCTCCACTGATCTCCTGTAGCATATTGGGCACCTACTACCCTGGGGAGTTCTTCTTTCAGTGTCCTATCTTTTTGCCTCTTCACATTATTCATAGGGTTCTCAAGGCAAGTATACTGAAGTGGTTTGCCATTCCCTTCTCCAGTGGACCACATTTTGTCAGAACTCTCCACCATGACCTGTCCATCTTGGGTGGCCCTCCATGGCATGGCTCATAGTTTCATTGAGGTAGACAAGGCTGTGGTCCATGTGATCAGATTGGTTAGTTTTCCGTGATTATGGTTTTCATTCTGTTATGATAGACTCTTTAAAACATACGTGTCTCTGTACTACCAGTCATCTTCACTGAAAAGCATTGTTTAAGGGTGAGGTGTCAGATGCTTTGCTGAATCACCGTGAAAAAGGTCTGTCCATCCATTGCTCAATCTTTCTGAGACTATCCCGCCCTAGGTAGCAGATCAGTGAGAAGAAATCACTGCCCCCGCTCAAGAGATCAGCTAACATGTGAATGATTGAGATGAGAGGCCCTTTTTGAGGAGACCCAAAATGAAAATGGTCTCAACAGTGTCCCTCTGGATTTCTACAAAATCTTTTCATAAAAGCAGCTGGAATTTCATCCTGACTCACAAGCTTTCACTATGAGTTCCAAGTACTTCAATCTTTCTTTTTTCTTTTCTTCTTTTACTACTTAGAGCCAAATATCAGAGCCTTAAAAATACTGGAAAGATTGTTTGCTTCTCATTTTGCTCCTTTCTCAGGTTCCTTTTTGCAAATGTCTTGTGGGTTCCACATTCCTGAGACATTGCTTGGCAGTTAGTTATCAAAAGGAGCGTATCCCTGTGACCGTGCGTAGCAAGGAATGCCACTAGTTTGTTGAGATTTGAGGCCTGTTGCTGACTTGCAAGATCCCCTGAGCATCTCTGCCCTCTCCTTATGTTGCAGATTCAGGGAAGGGAGGCAGGAAACCAGCACTCTCAGAAGCAGCTGAGCATCTGATCTCATCGTTCCTCCTACTGAAGCCCGTCCCTGGGGACTTCCATGGCTGGCCAGTGGTTAAGACTTGTCTTCCAGTGGCGGGGATGAGGATTTGATCCCTAATAGGGGAGCTAAGATCCCACATGCCTCATGGCCAAAAAAACAAAAACATATAACAAACAACATTGTAACAAATTCAATAGAGACTTTAATAATGGTCCATATTAAAAAAAAATCTTTAAAAAAAATCCCATCCCAAGGTTCCCAAAGTGTCCATCTGCCAAGGGCAGGGCTTTATCAGCAACACACATTGCTCATGAAGTCTCTTAAGCACAATCCTAGGATACCAGCTGGCCCAAAGCTGCTGTCTTTCTACAGACCATGCAATAAATGGAGAAAGAATGGGACTTCGAGCTCACAGCCCTGAACTTCAATCCCAGCTCTATCTTTTAGCAGTAATTACTATCATAATTCACTGGGAAGTTTATTTAACTTCATTGAGCTTCTGCTTTCTTGTTTTCTAAAATAGACTTTCTATATAACTGTAGAAAAACACTCAAAAAGGACATTGCTTTTTATAAAAAGAAAATACCTAACTGCAGACATTTCTACTTTGTGTGGCTGGCAGAACAACTTTCTGAGATGCTTAGAAAAATGCTTACATTTGGTCTTGATGAGTCATGTGGAGCTGAAAAATATGGTATCACTTGAGCAGAGCCTAAATGGATGTAGAATTTGGAAGAAGTAGATTTCTATGCCCCAAAATATATGAGGAATGCTAAGATTCTATTCTAAGATTCCCCTGGAGGAGGAAACGGCAACCCACTCCAGTATTCTTTCTTGGATAATCCCATGGACAGAGGAGCCTGGCTGGCTACAGTCCATGGGGTCCCAAAGAGTCGGACATGACTGAGTCACACACACACACACACACACACACACACACACACAAGATTCTACAGGTAACCCTAGATCAGGGAGAAGGGTTTCCAAAACAGAGAGAAAACAGAGACAGAGAGTGGTCAGTGAGGAGAACTCCAAAGTTGTGTGGGAGGCTGGGGCAGGCTTCCCACTACAGAAGCTTGAGCACATGCGTCCTGCACAAGGAGAGCCAGCAAGGAGAGGTGCAGCCCTCAGGACTGGAATTCTGTGCAAGTCAAGCCAGTCTCATGCCCAGGGTTCAGGTATATTTTCCTTTAGGCAAAGGCACTAAAGGTTGCCAAAGCACTGGACAGAGACCGACAAAGAGACACAGCCCAAATGACGCTTCCATAGCAAATCAAATGTTAAGTTTGAAGGTATTTCTTACCCTGTACTGCCCTCCTCACACACAACATGCCCCAAGTATGCCTCATCCTTCCAGTAAATACTTTGTTAACAGTGGGGCTATGGGAGTTATGAGAAGGTAGATGATAATTGGGTTTTCCTGATGGCCCAGCAGTAAAGAATCCACTGGCCAATGCAGGAGATGTGGGTTCGATCTCTGGGTCAGGACAATCCCTTGGAGGAGGAATTAACAACACACCCTAGTATTCTTGCCTGGGAAATCCCATGGACAGAGGAGCGTGGTGGGCTACAATCCATTGAGTTGCAAAGAGTCTGACACAATTGAGCGTACACACCCACACACACACACCAATTATATATAGAAAGGATATACAACAAGGTCCGACTGTACAGCACAGGGAGCTCCATTCAATACCGTATGATAAATCATAATGGAAAAGAACTTTAAAAGCAAATGTCTATATGTATCACTGAACCACTTTGCTGTACAGCAGAAATTAACACAACATTGTATATCAATGATATTTCCATTTTTAAACAAAAAGTTTAATAAAATAAAATCACGTTCATTTTATAAAACTTCCAGAAAAAAGTCTATATTTTAAGTAAAGCTATTAAAAAATTTGGAATAACAGCAGTCATATGACTCCTTACAATTTGCAATGAGCTGTCACACTCATTTTTGTCTTACCAACCTTATTTAATTCTTATCACAAACCCAGTGGTGTCAGAAACACTGTTAATGGGGCTCAAACATAGGTCCTTGCAGTAGCTTTATTCCACTACAGTTGAGGTGGCATCATTGACCAGATATGGCCACTTCTCCATTAACCTCTCCAATTTAATGGGAAAACTGAAATAACGGTACAAAATTAGAAAGAAAAAAAAAAAACAATGGGGAGCAGAAGGCTACAGACTTGAAATTTGTCCCTTTGCCTTCACAGTCACACTTGTAGCCGGCTCACCCTTCTGTCTCCTTCCGTCTCCCTTGCCCTTGTGTGTCTGGCAACCCTGGGGCAGACAGCAAAGGGAAGTTTGCTTAGCCCTATGTTCCTGATGTGAAATAGCAAGGACACAATTCTGAGAAAATGTTCCTCCTTGTAAACTACCCTAGGGAAATAAACCAGAGCTTCACTGTTTCAGTAAAAGGCTTTATTTCCGAGTCTTTTCTGTCTTCTAAATCTGTGAGTTCACAGTCATCGTGGGAAATCTACAGTGGTTCCATGGGCATCCACATCAATCAATACAGGCCTAAGCTCTTCATTGCTAAATCTGCATGAAGTAGGAGATTCTTTTCAATTCTCAGAGCCCTTCAGATCGGTTGGCATAAGAAGACAAGCTACTCAACATTTCATGTCTGTGCAAAAACCAAAGAACTCTAATAGATAACAGAAGGGAAGCCACAAGGTTTTCACATGTCATCTCACTTGGCTAAGCTGCTAGAAAGAAATTGCAAAATGTGAGTGCCTTATGCCACTTCAGGAGACAATAGTCATTGTCTGAACCAACTGTTTCTTCAGCTAAGGGAACATGAGCAGTGTGCAGCTATGGACTTCTTCCTGACCGTGGTCGGTTAGTTTCAGCATGCTTGGGCCTGGCTTTGCCTTTCCATCTAAGAGACGAAAGTTCCAAGGAAAAAGCTGATGGGCAGGTTACAGGACACTACTTGCTGGAGTCATTCCATCCTTCACCTGAATATCCAAAGAAATTTCCTTGTGGCTCAGGCTTCCCCTGTGGCTCAGCTGGTAAAGAATCAGCCTGCAATGCAGGAGACTGGGTGCAATCCTGGGTTGGGAAGATACCCTGGAGAAGGGAATGGCTACCCACTCCAGTATTCTGGCCTGGAGAAATCCATGGACTGTACAGTCCATGGGGTCTCAAAGAGTCAGCCACAACTGAGCAACTTTCACTTTCACTAATCTCAACTGAATGGATTTGAAAATTATAAGATTCATGAATGATATGGTAATGAACACAGCTTGATAAACACACAAATATTGCCAAATCAAGTTTTCTTTAAGAAGTACTTTCTTCATATGAATTCATCAAAGGGTAGATGAATGGTAATCTGGATAATATGCCTCCATTTTAAGCAAAGCAAATGATGTACATGACAATTAAAAATAATCATTCTACAATGAACACTGGGGCACACGTGTCTCTTTCAATTTTGGTTTCCTCAGTGTGTATGCCCGGCAGTAGGATTGCTGGATCATATGGCAGTTCTATTTCCAGGTTTTTAGGGACTCTCCACACTGTTCTCCATAGTGGCTGTACTAGTTTGCATTCCCACCAACAGTGTAAGAGGGTTCCCTTTTCTCCACACCCTCTCCAGCATTTATTGTTTGTAGACTTTTGGATAGCAGCCATTCTGACTGGCGTAAAATGGTACCTCATTGCGGTTTTGATTTGCATTTCTCTGATAATGAGTGATCCTGAGCATCTTTTCATGTGTTTGTTAGCCATCTGTATGTCTTCTTTGGAGAAATGTCTGTTTAGTTCTTTGGCCCATTTTTTTGATTGGGTCATTTATTTTTCTGGAATTGAGCTTCAGGAGCTGCTTGTATATTTTTGAGATTAATTCTGTCAGTTACTTCATTTGCTATTATTTTCTCCCATTCTGAAGGCTGTTTTTTCACCTTGCTTATAGTTTCCTTAGTTGTGCAAAAAATTTTAAGTTTAATTAGGTCCCATTTGTTTATTTTTGCTTTTATTTCCATTACTCTGGGAGGTGGTCATAGAGGATCCTGCTGTGATTTATGTCAGAGAGTGTTTTGCCTATGTTTTCCTCTAGGAGTTTTATAGTTTCTGGTCTTACATTTAGATCTTTAATCCATTTTGAGTTTATTTTTGTGTATGGTGTTAGAAAGTGTTCTAGTTTCATTCTTTTACAAGTGGTTGACCAGTTTTCCCAGCACCACTTGTTAAAGAGATTGTCTTTTCTCCATTGTATATTCTTGCCTCCTTTGTCAAAGATAAGGTGTCCATAGGTGCGTGGATTTATCTCTGGGCTTTCTATTTTGTTCCATTGATCTATTTTTCTGGCTTTGTGCCAGTACCATACTGTCTTGATGACTGTAGCTTTGTAGTATAGTCTCAAGTCAGGCAGGTTGATTCCTCCAATTCCATTCTTCTTTCTCAAGATTGCTTTGGCTATTTGAGGTTTTTTGTATTTCCATACAAATTGTGAAATTGTGTATCCCACTGTTCATCACAACACTGTTTACAATAGCTAGAATATGGAAGCAACCTAGATGTCCATCAGCAGATGAGTAGATATGAAAGCTGTGGTACACATACACAATGGAGTATTACTCAGCTATTAAAAAGAATGCATTTAAATCAGTTCTGATGAGGTGGATGAAACTGGAGCCTGTTATACAACGTGAAGTAAGTCAGAAAGAAAAACACCAATACAGTATATTAACGCATATATATGGTGTTTAGAAAGATGGTAATGATGGTAATGATGATCCTACATGCTGGACAGCAAAAGAGACACAGAGATAAAGAACAGACATTTGGACTCTGTGGGAGAAGGCGAGGGTGGGATGATTTGAGAGAATAGCATTGAAACATGTATATTACCATATGTGAAACAGATCACCAGTCCAGGTTCAATGCATGAGACAGGGTGCTCGGGGCTGGTGCACGGAGATGACCCTGAGGGATGGGATGGGGAAGGAGGGGGGAGGGGGGTTCAGGATGGGGACACATGTACACCCATGGCTGGTTCATGTCAATGTATGGCAAAGCCGCTACAATATTGTAAAGTAACTAGCCTCCAATTTAAATAAATTAATTTTTTTAAAAAAGAAAATAATCATTCTATAAAGAATAGTTAGGGAAGAAGGTGGGGTGGGGAGCATAAAGTAGGGGAAGAGAAAGACATATTAAGTATAATAAATGTAACAATATCAATTTGTTCCCTAACAATTCCCTGTCCCCCTTTCAACCCCAAACACACTATGTGACCATCGAGACGTGTGGGTGCCTAGGAAGATGAGTGTGTTCAGTGTGTGTGCATGTGGTACGCATATGCGGGCAGGGACAATCGAGAGTGAACAAGGTGGAGAGGTCTCAGTCTATGTGGGTGTGCAGGGTGTGTGTCTATAAAGGATGTCCATATGGGGATTTGAATAAAAGGGGGTGGGACTGTGAGTGTGGATGGAGGTTAGAAAAGAGTGTGATGAGCTTAGGTAGCTGATATTTATGGACTATGGAGGGGGTTCTATTTGTCATGGTGGTAAGTGCGGGTGTGTGTCTTTGAGGTGGGAAGCGTGTGCCTGAAACTGTGTGTATATGTCTGGGGTACATGTACAAGGTGAGGGTGAGCACCTAGGAACTGCGAGTGGGCCCTGTGTGAAAAAGCAGATTAGCATGTCTTGGCAATCAACATGATGCATGAAATCCTCTGAAAGGCAAACCAAGCCTTTCCTTTGCCTCTGCTGCCCTGCCCTGAGCACCCACTCCCAGAGATGGTCTTGCTCTCAGTATTCACTGCCCTGTAGCTGCTTCTGAACCGAAGCTACACTTGGAAACCCACACCTCTGTCTTGTCTGAAGGGACTCAGGGGATTCATTTACCATGATCTATGTTACAATAGACTTTTATTTACAACTTATTATCTTACAATTTATTATTTTATTAAAAAGTTATGATTTATTTCACTATAGCTATGGTTTCTCCCATAGTCATGTGAGAGTTGGACCATGAAGAAGGCTGAGCACTGAGGAACTGATACTTTCAAATTGTGGTGCTGGAGAAGATTACTGAGAGTTCCTTGGACTGCAAGGAGAGCAAACCAATCAATCCTAAATGACATCAATCTTGAATATTCATTGGAAGGACTGATGCTGAAGTTGGAGTTCCAATAATTTGGCCGACTGACGCAAAGAGTCGACTGACTGGAAAAGACCCTGATACTGGGAAAGATTGAAGGCAAAAAGAGTAGGGGGTGGCAGAGGATGAGATGGTGAGATAGCATCACCGATTCAGTGGACATGAATCTGAGCATATTGCAGGAGATAGTGAAAGACAGAGGTGCCTGGCGTGCTCTAGTCCATGGGCGCACAAAGAGTCAGGTTTAGCGATGAAAAAACAACAGATTTTTAATGGCCCACTGAGCTTATTTGGGAAAAATACCTCTGGACCATAATTTCTGTTGATAAATCATCATTATCATCATTGTCTTCATCGCCACCATTATCACCATCATCCCCACCACCATGACCATTATCCTCACCACCATGACCATCATCCCCACCACCATCAACATCATACCCACCACCATCACCATCATGCCCACCACCATGACCATCACCATCATCCTCACCAATATCACCATTATCCCATCACCATCACCATCATCCCATCACCATCACCATCATCCCCACCACCACGACCATCATCCTCACCACCATCACCATCATCCTCACCACCATCACCATCACCCTCACCACCATGACCATCATCAAAACCACCATGGCCATCATCCTCACCACCATCAACATCATACCCACCACCATCACCATCATGCCCACCACCATGACCATCACCATCATCCTCACCAATATCACCATCATCCCATTACAATCACCATCATCCCCACCACCATGACCATCACCATCATTCGCACCACCATCACCATCATCCCATCATCACCATCATCCCCTCCACCATGACCATCATCCTCACCACCATTGCCATCATCTTACCACCATGACCATCATCCCATCACCATCACCTCAGCCTCACCACCATGACCATCATCCCCACCACCATGACCATCATCCTCACCCCCATGACCATCATCCTCACCACCATGACCATCATCCTCACCACCATGACCATCATCAAAACCACCATACCATCATCCTCACCACCATGACCATCACCCTCACCACCATGACCATCATCAAAACCACCATGACCATCATCCCCACCACCATCAACATCATCCCCACCACCATCACCATCATCCCATCACCATGACCATCATCCCCACCACCATGACCATCATCCCGTCATCGTCACCATCATCCCCATGTGCTGCATGGCATTCAGCATTTACCACGCATCATCATCTCAGCTAACGCACTGTACGCCTTTTGAGAAGTTAATTCTACAGCATAAAATACAGCTGAAATGGCTCACAAATCATGCTAATCAAGAAAAAGCTGTCTGAAAGGCTAAGCTGAGGAGTACTCAGTTCAGTTCAGTTCAGCTCAGTCGCTCAGTCATGTCCGACTCTCCACGACCCCATGAACCACAGCACACCAGGCCTCCCTGTCCATCACCAACTCCCGGAGTTCACTCAAACTCATGTCCACAGAGTTGGTGATGCCATCCAGCCATCTCATTCTCCGTCGTCCCCTTCTCCTCCCGCCCCCAACCTTTCCCAGCATCAGAGTCTTTTCCAGTGAGTCAACTTGTCGCATGAGGTGGCCAAAGTATTGCAGTTTCAGCTTTAGCATAGAGACCTTCAAATTAACATACTGCCTCTGTTTCCTGTCTAAAGCCCCAGTTCATCCTGAGGTCTTGTTTGTTCTACCCTTACATGAAAATTCATTTAATTCAGTTTCAGGTTATTCATCCCTTCTGCCACCTACTTAAGTACAAAATTAGTCATCTATAATATTTCCCTGGGTGGTCAAAGAATCTACCTGCAATGCAGGAGCCTCAGGAGACACAAATTCAATCCTTGGGTTTGGAAGATCTTGTCGAGGAGGAAATGGCAACCCACTCCAGTTATCTTGCCTGGAGAATCCTATGGACAGAGGAGCCTGGCAGGCTACAGTCCATGGGGTCGCAGAGAGCCGGACATGACTGAAACAACTTAGCATGTAAACCCAGATGGTTACAGAGACTCCTAATGCTTTGCTGTTGGTGTCAGTATGTAAACAGGCTTATTGCAACACTGCCCATGGAGATAAAATTGCTGTGCATCCATTTTCCCAGAATGGAGCCCCACAGAGAACAGTTTGTAACATCATTTGCACCAAGGACTTCTTCACAGGGCTCCACGTTTCCATTTCATAAACATTCATTCCCAGGAAAGCAAAATAGGAAATTCTCAAGGACAACAAAACAGCTGCAATAGGGTAATTTGCCAGCAAAGATATTGCAAGTGTGCCAAACCTTTAACATTGGAGGCAGAGTTCAATCTGTTTAGAGCAGGAGAGCCAATGTCATCTTTCAGTTTTACCTGGTGTTTTCTCCAAGGCAGCAATAAAGTGAAAAATAGTGAGGGGGTGTCCACAGCCTCTATCTGGGTGGTGAAATTTTCTCTAACTGTAATGGAGTGAAAAGTTGGGAGGTTATTCAAATACAAAGAGAACTCAGTGATGGTTTTTACGGCCCCGTGAGTTCTGTGTCTTTGGCCTGATGAACTAGAGTGACAAATGGCCTCAGAACTTGCATCTCCAGCCATTCAAGTTTCAACTGGAAAGGAGACTCTAGCTCCAATGCCCTGAGGCAAAGAAATACAGCACTCCTTGTGGCTTCTATCCTAAATCTTTCTAAAAACCAGAGGACTGTATAGACACTCCAGAGACCCAGATGGTGGACCATGCCACAGCTGTCTGCTGGCATTGTCCTCAGGCCATGTCCAGGGAGAGACAGATGCCATGCCATTACTAAAGCTGGGCTCATCCTCACTGTGCAGGTAAGAACAGGGTGATAAAGTAGAAAAGATAAGATCACTTAATTATAATGCCAGCCAACCTGTTGACAGGCTGGAATATTTTTCCTTTTGTGAAATTATTTCAAAGACTGATTTAGACCTCACAGAGAGAAAAGAATCAGCTCATTCATGAATGTGGATACGAACAAAATGCGGAAACAAAATATAGCAGAGTCCATGTTTTAACGCTGTCCATTCATTCATCCATCCACTGAACATGCCTTTGTTGAAAGACTTCAGTGGTCAAGTGTGGGTCTTAGAATTGAACACCCAAAGGTGACCGTACCAGGCTTCACACACTCAAGAAGTTCAAAATCTCCAGACAATTCAGTGAAACCATTAATAGACAGGGAGGTCAGTGCTTTAAAGGAAGCTAAAGGAATAGAATGGATGTGTACCAGGCAGAGCCTGGGTTTAGGCAAGGATGTCCAGAGAGGCGAAGCTTCCTTGAAGTCATGACACTTGAGCCAAGCCTTAAAGGACGAGTGGGAACTGTCCAGGCAGATGGGGGCAATTCTCCGTCCACAGAATAAGTGGTTCAGAAGATCCTCTTACAGGATCACCAGAGAGAGCTGGAGCTGGGGAATGTTGAGCCCAATAGTTCACACACGAATCAGTGAGAATCCCCAGGAAAAGCCGACCTCCCAAAGCCGCTCTGTAGAGCTCTTAGTAAACGCTGCCTCACACACGCTCAGACATATTTCCCTCTTCCTAGAAAGCACAGAGAACACTGTGGGGAAAATGAGGTGAAATTGCAGTCTGGTCTTTGGTCTGTTGATGCCAGCCTGAGGGAGTACAGCTGCATAATTTGTGTGAGCTTTTCCTGCGAAACAGAATCACCTAAAGACTGAAATCTTGGTTTGCGCTGCCTTCCAGGGGAGTAAGAGCCATTCTGTTTAAAGGGCATCAGTCCCTCCAGTCCCACTCCTTGCATCTATCGTTACACTGGAGACCCTGTGCCAGCTACAGTCCTAAGGAGACACAGACCTCCTTTCAATTTACAGTGGGAGGCAATACATGCAGCCACAAACTGGGGCCAGAGCGCAGAAACCCAGAAATGCAAGGGAACTCAAGCCTGTCCTTCAACAGGATGAATTAGTTCTCAAGACTGTTGCTAATAGTGACCATATCACATGAATATGTATTAATTCTTTAGGACCTGTCAGTCTTCCCTGCTTTTTCATCCAACTAAACACTTCCCACCCATCAAGAGCCAACTCCTTAAAAAATAAATAATTTTTTTTAAAAAAGAGCCAACTCAAGTCCTCCATGTCCCTTTAATTCTCTTTCCTCTAAATTCTTGCAACAAAGAAAGCGTGCCATGCACAACTTAGCCCTAAGTTACATTCTTTTATTGTTGTTGCTTATAGAGTGTTATCTTGACCCCCCAAGTAGATCTTAAATCCTCTGAGAAAAAAACTATACCTTGTAAGGCATCAGCATCCTTGACACTATTTATCCAGCATCCTTCACACCAAAAGGTGTTATTTCTCTCCCCTAACAGCTAATTCTCTGTTTCTGTCTGCCTATTGGATGTCCCCAGGTGGAGAGTCTACAAGAACCAAAACCTCAGTAAGTCTAAAAGTGAGATCATCTTTCTACCAAAATAAAGTCCTGCTGTTGACTGCCTCTAATTCTCTGAGGCCCTGACTTTTCCTTGTGCTCACCTGCCCTCCCCCTTCCTGTCTCTCACATTTATTCTCTCCTTTGATGATTAATGCCATTGCCCTGGTTCTGATCTCTATCATTTCTCATCAGGACAACTGTAGAAACTCCTGTCTGATTGTCTTTCAACCCTTCTCTTCCAAATCCTGTCACCCCTACAAGTCAGTCACATTAAACTCCTGTTTGGGCTTCCCTGATGGCACAGACAGTAAAGAATCTGCCTGCAATGCAGGAGACCTAGGTTCGATCCGTGGGTCGGGAAGATACTCTTGGGGAGAAAGGAACGGCTACCCACTCCAGTATTCTTACATGGAGAATTCCGTGGATGGAGGAGCCGGCGGGCTACAGTCCATGGGGTCACACAGAGTCAGACAGGACTGAAACAGCGTGGCACAGACGCAGCGTCACATGAAGGTCCCGCCCTGGCTTCTCACTGTTCACTTGGCAAAGCGCATACATTTCTTTATCTGCTGTGCTAAACCCGCTACATTCCGACACTCACTTTTTCACCTTCCTCCTACCTACTTCTCATATCCTTCATTCTGCTGCTGCTGCTGCTAAGTCGCTTCAGTCGTATCCAACTCTGTGCGACCCCATAGACGGCAGCCCACCAGGCTCCCCCGTCCCTGGGATTCTCCAGGCAAGAACACTGGATTGGGTTGCCATTTCCTTCTCCAATGTATGAAAGTGAAAAGTGGAAGTGAAGTTGCTCAGTCGTGTCTGACTCTTGGCGATCCCATGGACTGCAGCCCACGAGGCTCCTTCTCCCATGGGATTTTCCAGGCAAGAGTACTGGAGTTGGTTGCCATTGCCTTCTCCGATCCTTTATTCTAGCAAAGCTATTTCTGCTCCTTAAAACTCCCTTATGCCTCTCTAGCTCCGCACCTTAACTGAAGCCATTTTTTTCACATTAAATATTTTTTCCAATTAGCATATCATAATTTGGCTCTGCCTCCAAGATACATGTAATGTGCTGTGAACTCTTCATAAATAAATCCATCAAGAATTAGGTATTATGTTCTTTGCTGAGGGCATTTTTTATTTAAGTGGTTTTAAAATACTTCTATACTTTGAAGGTAGTATGTTAAATATTGTAAGATTAATCTAGAAGCACAAATCAATTTAGTAAGCTGTCAAAAAGGAAGCCTAAATTAATTCAAGAGAAGAGACATCACACATGCTGTTTTCTGATCTTATTCAATAAACAATAAGCGGTTTTAAACAATAAACAAGAACTAAAAAAGATCCTATATGTTTAGCAATGTAGTAACAAAATAATTCATGTTTAACAAGAAAATTAAGAAAAATATAGAGTTGAATGCTAATCTAGATTCTCACAGAGCTAAATTACAGGAAAATTTATAGTTATAGATAGTACAAATTCACTTTTATACCTAAATGAGAACCAAAAAAGTACAGAGACTTTCTGTTTCTAAAGACCTAGTTTAAAATTTTATTTATTTTTTTTTAGGTAATTAATTTATTTTTTATTGGAGGCAAATTATTTTACAATATTATATTGGTTGGTTTTGCCATACATTGATATGAATTTGCCCCGGGTTTACATAAGTTCCCCCTCCTGAACCCCCCTCCCACCTCCCTCCTCCCTTTATCCTCCCTCTGGGTCATCCCCGCATGCCAGCCCCGAGCATCCTATAACATGCATTGACCCTGAACTAGTGATTCGTTTCACATATGACAACATACGTGTTTCAATGCCATTCTCCCAAATCATCCCACCCTCACCCTCTCCCATAGAGTCCCAAAGACTGTTCTATACATCTGTGTCTCTTTTGCTGTCTCGTATACAGGGTTATCATTTGCATCTTTCTAAATTCCATATATATGTGTTAGTATACTGTATTGGTGTTTTTCTTTCTGGCTTACTTCACTCTGTATAATAGGCTGCAGTTTCATCCACCTCATTAGAACTGATTCAAATGTATTCTTTTTAATGGCTGAGTAATACTCCATTGTGTATATGTACCAAAGCTTTCTTATCCATTTAAAATTAAAAAAAAAAATCAATTCTCCATATATTAATCTACAGATTTAAAGCAGCCTCAATCATGATTGTCAAAGGATTATTTTTATGTAATTTGAGAAAATGATTCTAATTTGTATCAATATTCAAGTATTTCCCCAACATTTTAAAATGATGAAAAGTGCCTTGCTTCACTAGGTGCCAGAGAGTACTGAAAAGTCCTAGAAATTGAAACAATGCTGGGTGTATTTAAGAAAGATGAATCTATAAAAGATATTTGAAAGAGCTGCATTTCAAGTATTAAAGTCCATGCAGTAGTCATCAGCGCTGCCTAACAGATACTGTAGAGGGTATCAGTGCATTACACCATACTCCACCCCGCCCCATTTGAAGTTAGGTGTGGTTACAGGACATGTTTTGTACATTTTGAAATGTCCAAAGTACATATCAACCAGTGTAATTATCAGGTAGGGCTTCCCTGGTGGCTCAGAGGTTAAAGCATCTGCCTCCAATGCGGGAGACCCGGGTTCGATCCCTGGGTCGGGAAGATCCCCTGGAGAAGGAAACGGTAACCCACTCCAGTATTCTTGCCTGGAGAATCCCATGGACAGAGAAGTCTGGTAGGTTACAGTCCACGGAGTCGCAAAGAGTCGGACACGACTGAGCGACGGAACGGAACGGAATTACCAGGTAAAAGACTTAAAACTTACCCTCTCTTTCCTTCGGATACCGTGACTGTTAGCAGCAGCTCTGACGCTCCAGGTGCCTGAACAAGCATGGAGCAGAACCCTCAGCCAACCCACAATGGCTACGTAGCATAAAGGAGAAACGGACCTTTGATTTGAATACCATTAAGACGGGTGCAGTACTTGGATGCAATCTTAAAAATGACAGGATGATTTCTGTTCGTTTCCAAGGCAAACCATTCAATATTACAGTAATCCAGGCCTATGCCCCAACGAGTAATGCTGAAGAAGCCGAAGTTAATCGGTTCTATGAAGACCTACAAGACCTTTTAGAACTAACACCCAAAAAAGATGTCCTTTTCATTATAGGGGACTGGAATGCAAAAGTAGGAAGTCAAGAAACACCTGGAGTAACTGGCAAATTTGGCCTTGGAGCACGGAATGAAGCAGGGCAAAGGCTAATAGAGTTTTGTCAAGAGAATGCACTGGTCATAGCAAACACCCTCTTCCAACAGCACAAGAGAAGACTCTA
This sequence comes from Moschus berezovskii, assembly GCF_049115385.1. Classification (NCBI taxonomy): domain Eukaryota; kingdom Metazoa; phylum Chordata; class Mammalia; order Artiodactyla; family Moschidae; genus Moschus; species Moschus berezovskii. The sequence continues at coordinate 56,600,120 of NC_142480.1, read as the reverse complement.
CACATGGACATCACCAGATGGTCAACACCGAAATCAGATTGATTATATTCTTTGCAACCAAAGATGGAGAAGCTGTATACAGTTAGCGAAAACAAGACCAGGAGCTGACTGTGGCTCAGATCATGAACTCCTTATTGCGAAGTTCAGACTTAAATTGAAGAAAGTAGGGAAAACCACTAGACCAGTCAGATATGACCTCAATCAAATCCCTTATGATTATACAGTGGAAGTGAGAAATAGATTTAAGGGACTAGATCTGATTGATAGAGTGCCTGATGAACTCTGGATGGAGGTTCATGACATTGTACAGGAGACAGGGACCAAGACCATCCCCATGGAAAAGAAATGCAAAAGAGCGAAATGGCTGTCTGAGGAGGCCTTACAAATAGCTGTGAAAAGAAGAGAGGCGAAAAGCAAAGGAGAAAAGGAAAGATATAAGCATCTGAATGCAAGTTCCAAAGAATAGCAAGGAGAGATAAGAAAGCCTTCCTGAGTGATCAATGCAAAGAAATGGAGGAAAACAACAGAATAGGAAAAACAAGAGACCTCTTCAAGAAAATTAGAGATTCCAAGGGAACATTTCATGCAAAGATGGGCTCGATAAAGGACAGAAATGGTATGGACCTAACAGAAGCAGAAGATATTAAGAAGAGGTGGCAGGAATACACAGAAGAACTGTACAAAAAAGATCTTCACGACCAAGATAGTCATGATAACATGATCACTGACCTAGAGCCAGACATCTTGGAATGTGAAGTCAAGTGGGCCTTAGAAAGCATCACTACGAACAAAACTAGTGGAGGTGATGGAATTCCAGTTGAGCTATTTCAAGTCTTGAAAGATGATGCTGTGAAAGTGCTGCACTCAATATGCCAGCAGATTTGGAAAACTCAGCAGTGGCCACAGGACTGGAAGAGGTCAGTCTTCATTCCAATCCCAAAGAAAGGCAATGCCAAAGAATGCTCAAACTACCGCACAATTGCACTCATCTCACATGCTAGTAAAGTCATGCTCAAAATTCTCCAAGCCAGGCTTCAGCAGTATGTAAACCGTGAACTCCCAGATGTTCAAGCAGGTTTTAGAAAAGGCAGAGGCACCAGAGATCAAATTGCCAACATCCGCTGGATCATGGAGAAAGCAAGAGAGTTTCAGAAAAACATCTATTTCTGCTTTATTGACTATGCCAAAGCCTTTGACTGTGTCGATCACAATAAACTGTGGAACATTCTGAAAGAGATGGGAATCCCAGACCACCTGACCTGCCTCTTGAGAAACCTGTATGCAGGTCAGGAAGCAACTGTTAGAACTGGACATGGAACAACAGACTGGTTCCAAATAGGAAAAGGTGTACGTCAAGGTTGTATATTGTCACCTTGCTTATTTAACTTATATGCAGAGTACATCATGAGGAACGCTGGGCTGGAAGAAGCACAAGCTGGAATCAAGATTGCTGGGAGAAATATCAATAACCTCAGATATGCAGATGACACCACCCTTATGGCAGAAAGTGAAGAGGAACTCAAAAGCCTCTTGATGAAAGTGAAAGAGGAAAGTGAAAAGGTTGGCTTGAAGCTCAACATTCAGAAAACAAAGATCATGGCATCTGGTCCCATCACTTCATGGGAAATAGATGGAAAAACAGTGGAAACAGTGTCAGACTTTGTTTTTTTGGGCTCCAAAATCACTGCAGATGCTGATTGCAGCCATGAAATTAAAAGACGCTTGCTCCTTGGAAGGAAAGTTATGACCAACCTTGATAATATATTAAAAAGCAGAGACATTACTTTGCCAACCAAGGTCCGTCTAGTGAAGGCAATGGTTTTTCCCGTGGTCATGTATGGATGTGAGAGTTGGACTGTGAAGAAGGCTGACCGCCGAAGAATCGATGCTTTTGAACTGTGGTGTTGGAGAAGACTCTTGAGAGTCCCTTATACTGCAAGGAGATCCAACCAGTCCATTCTAGAGGAGATCAATCCTGGATGTTCATTGGAGGGACTGATGCTAAAGCTGAAACTGCAATACTTTGGCCACCTCATGCGACGAGTTGACTCACTGGAAAAGACTCTGATGCTGGGAAAGGTTGGGGGCGGGAGGAGAAGGGGACGACGGAGAATGAGATGGCTGGATGGCATCGCCGACTCTGTGGACATGAGTTTGAGTGAACTCCGGGAGTTGGTGATGGACAGGGAGGCCTGGCGTGCTGTGATTCATGGGGTCGCGGAGAGTCAGACACGACTGAGCGACTGAACTGAACTGAACTGAACTGAAGACGGGTGGAGAATTCCCTGGCGGTCCAACGGTTAGAACTCTGTGCTTTCACTCCCATGGTCCCAGGTTCAATCACTGGTTGGGAAAATAAGAGCACATATAAAAAATGAATTAATTAAAAAATTAGAAGATTAAAAAAAAAGACTTAAGTTGTACCATGACATAATTTAGCCTAGGGGCTTCCCTAGTAGCTCAACTGGTAAAGAATCTGCCTGCAATATAGGAGACCCCGGTTTGATTCCTAGGTCAGCAAGTTCCCCTGCAGAAGGGCTAGGCTACCCACAGCTCAGCACAAGCTAGCCTAGACTGAAAGAGAAAGAGGTCTTTTACCAGTTACCTTTGCTATTTCTTATAGTACTCCATAGTTCAGAAAAATGTACCCAGATATTCCTTTTAAAATGTAAATACAAAAACTAAAAGTTATGTAACAGGAATAAAAAGAAGATATTGGGAGGAAGCTGTTTGCACGTTACTGTAATAATTCTTTCCTCTGAGTTTAGTTTCTCACAAGGTAGTTCATAACAAAGCAGTGCTTTACAGAAATTAGGACTTTAACCATCTGAGAGATTGAAAGAATAACTTCATAAGAATCTCTTATTTTAAAATAAAACAGGCAATAATCCTACTTTCCTTCCAAACATTTTAGTTTCTAGGTATTTTAATTGTTGTTGTTGCTCATTCCCTAAGTTTTGTCCAACTCTTTGAATTTTGATTGAGAGATATTAACTGCCCTGCAGTGACTGGAAAGAATATAAAATACGTATAACTGCTGCCTCATCTATAGTGATTCAAAACGCGACAGGAATAATTACGAACAACTTTTTCTTTGCTAAGCTCTCATCTTTAGAGAAAAATTTAAAGGCAATGGGTTGTTAATAATGGCCAATTATCCATGGAAACCCCCAAAGAAAAAATGGCTTATGATAGATCTGAGCTCTGACAATTGCTGAGACTTTGATTAGCAGAATCCTGTAGATATGTAACAGAAATCAGAGTTCTCTTCTTCAACACTAATCATATTATTAAACTATGAACAAATCATGGCCTATAATTTGCTCAGTGGGTCCTACTATTTTAGACCAAAATCTCTCTTTCTAATGTCTCCCATTAGGTTATTCTTTAGCTTTTCAATTTTAATATCTCAAAGCTACTGATCTCAATTTACTTAAAATTCAGACAGATGGATGGTCTTTGCAATATAAGTGAACTAACCATAGCACATTGATAGGGAATTTTCTGATGTTCAGATAGTGCTACAACACATAGATCAACTGGAAGTAAACTCTATTCAACTGATAAAATTGGCAAAGAAAATGTGATGTATTTACTCATGGCCCATTTATTTAGGTAAAAAATGACAAAGACACTAGAAATTCTAGCTCTCAGCACATGCCAACATGCCATAATGATTGGAAGGCAGTTTGAAACCAACATGAAATTAAAAGACACTTGCTCCTTGGAAGAAAAGTTATAACCAAACTAGACAGCATATTAAAAAACAAAGACATTACTTTGTCAACAAAGGTCCATCTAGTCAAAGCTATGGTTTTTCCAACAGTCATGTATGGATGTGAGTGTTGGACTCTAAAGAAAGCTGAGGGCTGAAGAATTGATGCTTTTGAAATGTGGTTTTGGAGAAGGCTCTTGTGAGTCCCTTGGACAGCAAGGAGATGCAACCAGTCCATCCTAAAGGAGATCAGTCCTGAATATTCATTGGAAGGACTAATGCTAAAGCTGAAGCACCAATACTTTGGCCACCTGATTCGAAGAACTGACTCACTGGAAAAGACCCTGAAGCTGGGAAATATTGAAGGCAGGAGGAGAAGGGGATGATAAAGGATGAGATGGCTGGATGGCATCACCGACTGGATGGACATGAGTTTGAGCAAGCTCCGGGAGTTGGTGATGGATAGGGAGGCCTGGCATGCTGCAGTCCATGGGGTCACCAAGAGTCGGACACGACTAAGGGAGTGACTGAACTGAACCAACATTCAGATACTGACTCAAGCACCTTTGACTTAGAAATGTAGTTATTACTATTATTGCACAAAAATAATCTGGAATCTCAACTGTGAGAATTGGAAAACTAGGCTAGAATATTTCCTTAATACAATTCTCTGCTGTTGTTGTTTAGTCCTGTCAACTAAAAAATATAGTCATCACCTGAAAGTAGAGTTATTTTATTTGGTGGAAATGTTTAGGCCTCTGAGTCCAATAAACAGCATTTCAGCAGCTCTGAGAAAACTTCTCCCAGGAGACAGGAGGGGAAGTCAGGCTATATACAAGTTTGCAACAAAGGAAGAAGGCAGTCTGAACATTAAAGATCAGATACCAAGTTAAGGAATTTATCATTCTACGTATGGGAGGATGCAAGCCTCCAGGCTGACTGAATTCATTTCTTTCATATGCACCTCAGCCATCTGGGGCCAAATTCTCTTCCTTGTTCACCTTAAGGAGTGACAGATGGCTGCTTCTTGCATTCCCCCTGCTCCTCAGCAATCATCGGGGGGTGGTAGCATCCCTGGATCACAGTTTGGGGAGCCCTCATTCATATTTGGAGGCCAGAAATCACTGATGGCTGTGACATTTCTTGTTTACTAATATGGCAGGAGAGATTTTCATTTCACAATTGCTAAGTCATGTTCGACTCTTTGCAACCCTATAACCTATAGCCCACTAGGCTCCTCTGTCCATGAAATTCCCCAGGCAAGAATACTGGAGTGGATATTTCCTTCTCCAGGGGGTCTTCCTGACCCAGGGATTGAACCTGAATCTCCTGTCTTGGCAGTCAAATTCTTCACCACTGAGCCACCAGGGAATCCCCCAATACAATTCTCTAGAGATTCTCTAAACAAAACTATGATACTATCTGCAAGACCATTCCGGAAAAGTCCATTCCATCTTTTTATTTGTCTGAATTGATTCTAAAACAGGCATCATTGCTCTTTGCCGAGTCACTCTGGTTTTTTCTCAGCTAATTAAGATTAGTTACAGAAAAAGTGTAAAGAGGCACAAAATTGCTTGTGCCTGGGTACTGAACAAGATTGGAGAAATGAGCATTTGAAACGGCCATTTCATCTTGAAGTTATACTAGAAGGAAAATGTCTTTGATTTGCAAGTGATATTGCACAGATGTCTATGTGGAATAGCAGATGGGATAAACAATGCAGAAATGACTGAAATTAATGGAGTAGTTATTACAGAGAGCCAGCCTGTTGACTTGGGATCTGATTTTTCTTTCCCCATAGCATATAAGACAAAGGCAAGTGGAGAAGCGTGGAAAGAAAAGAATACTTAGGATCAGCCATCTGAATCGTGGAGACTGAGCTGGAGCGTTTACAGTTTACACGCTTGTGTACTGGTCCTCACTTCTGAAGTACAGGTAGTGACATTGACACTAGCAGTTGTTGTATGGGATTAAATGAGACAACATGCAAAATCCTTTATCAGTTGCAAAGCATTCTTCAAGTGATCAATTTTATGATCCAGTTTCACAAACAGTATTGAAATTATCAACAATAGTCTAGTGGAACCTGAGATAGGAACATGGATACCAAGGTCTTTTCCATGCTATAGATGGAGCTAACATTAGTCATTCATGGAGAAAGAATAGACAAGCAAGAAAAAGATAAGCTTGGAATTCACTGAAAGTGTGTGCAGGCTCTCCAGCAGCAGTCATTGTGGGAAGAAGCAAGCTGGTCGAGCCACTGTATTTGGCCTCTTAAAATCAGAAGGCCAGAGTTTGTTTCTATTTTGTAAAGAAGTTCATTTGTACCATTTTTTTTTTAGATTTCACTTATAAATGGTATCATATGATATCTGTTTCTTTGTCTGACTTATTTACTACAACAATCTCTACATCCATCCATGTTACTGCAAAAGGCATTATTTCATTTCTCTCTCTCTCTCCTTTTTTATTTTTTTGCCTCTTAACTCACAGACTTAGAGGACAAACTTATGGTTACCAGGGGGAAGGATAGATTGGGAGTTTGGGATTGACATGCACACTACTATACTTAAAATAGGAATCCAACAAGGACCTACTGTATAGCACAGGGAAATATTCTCAATATTCTGTAATACCCTAAATGGAAAAAAAGGAAAAAGAATAGGTCCATGTGTATGTATAACTGAATCACCTTGCTGCTCACCTAAAACTAACACATTGTTAATTAACTATATACTGCATGTTGCTAAGTCATCTCATTCTTGTTCGACTCTGCGACCCTATGGGCTGTAGCCCACCAGGCTCCTCTGTCCATGGGATTCTCCAGGCAAGAATACTGGAGTCAGTTGTCATGCCCTACTCCAGGGGATCTTCCCAACCCAGGGATGGAACCCATGTCTTCTGCACCGGCAGGCGGGTACTTTACCATTATACTCTGATACAAAATTTTAAACAATTTTAAAGAAGTAAGGTCTGCAGAGGCCTGTCTTCCTTCAGCATGCCTAGTAGGCAATGTTCAGCCTTGCTTGATCTTACTGATCCTTCCTGGTCCAAATTCATGTCTCCCTTGTTTTCACATTTCACTGCTTTGCTGAATGATTTGATTGGTAAATTATTCAATAAAGCAACCATAAATTATTATATTTCATCAATTTTGCAACCTCTGAAGGAAGCTATTCAAAGCATTTTCTTGGCTTCTGCTTGTTGTGTACTTGGAGTCATCTACCACAAAGCACAGCTTTCCTATAAGCTGTACATGCAGGAAGACTCTGAAATCCGTTCAGCTTCAGTCAGTCACCAAAGTGACAAGAACATCTATTAATAATCAAAAGGCCATGTTCACTGTGTTTGCCTTGGATGATAGATACATACCAGCCTCGTGACTTTGGCAACTTATATAACCTTTTTTGCCTCAGTTTTCTTATCTGTAAGAATGTTGTTGCTTAGTTGCTAAGTCATGTCTGACTCTTTGTCACCCCATGGACTGTAGCCCACCAGGCTCCACTGTCCATGGGATTCTCCGGGCAAGAATAATGGAGTGGGTTGGCATTTCCTCCTCCAGGGGATCCTCCTGACCCAGGGAGTGAACCCGTGTAGCCTGCATCTCCTGCATTGGCAGGTGAATTCTTTATCACTGAGCCACCTGGGAAGCCTCTATCTGTAATATAAGGATAGTAATGGCACCTGTCTTATAGGAATGTTAAGAAGATTAAATGAATAAATACTTACAAAGTACTTAAAATAGTGTCTGGGACATGGCAAGAGTTATATATGGGATTGATGAATTGAAAAAAATACATTGTTTTTTATAGGGAAAATCATATATGAATCTAGAATAACAAATTTTTAAGTGACAATGATCACATTAAATTTTTATTGTAAAACAGTATTCTAAGGGTGGTTGCCTCTGGGAGGGACAATAGACATTGGTCAAAATTCATAGAACTTTACAGCACAAACAATGAACCACAATGTACATAAAGTTGAAAAATCACAGGAGGTCAGGGGATGCCCAGAATAAATGCAGATTGGGACAAATGAATTCAATCCTATTACAAATGTATGAAGCAACCCCACTGAATAGGGTGGGAGGAAAAAGTGATGATCTAAGAAACTTTGGAAATGAATAAGATCTGTAAGATTAAAGGCAAAAGAAACTATAACCAAGCAGGTATTCTAGTTGATAGAATGGTTTTCTGTGGTGTCAAATGTTAATAATTCCGATACTGCTATACATGTACACTGGATTAGGACAGGTAAATAAATGGAATGGGATGGAAGGGCTGAGTTTCTTACTGTTGGATGAGAAGTGACACATAAGCAAGGGAGTGGAGGTATGAATGATCCATGTGATAATATAGCTGGAGATATCAGTATAAAATCATATTTAGCTTCATAGAGACAGAGATGTTTACATATAGCTGTGTGTATATACACACATATATTTCCTTGTTCTGACAACCGAGAGGGCCTGAACAGTATCCAGCAACAGCAAGCACACTTACTGCCAAGATCTTGGTTTTTAATGATATTCTCAGTGATGGCTCAGATGGTAAAAAATCTGCCTGCAATGTGGGAGACCTGGGTTTGATCCCTGGGTTGAGAATATTCCCCTGGAGTAAGGCATAGCTACCCACTCCAGTATTCTTGCCTGGAGAATTTCATGAACAGAGGAGCTTGGTGGGCTACAGTCCATGGGGTCCCAACGAGTCAGACATGACTGAGGGACTAACATTTTCACTTTCTTTCTTCAGTACAAGAGCCAAGATCCTTGGAGAAGTGGCTGATTCTAGGACTAGGGCAGGAAACTCTCAAGAAATATCTGGAGCATCTTATAGTACCAGAAAGGAAGAACATGGCTTTGAAAAGAAGAGCAATATGGTATGTCAAAAGGAGACAGAAGCCAGGGGAGCATTCTCAGAGTCCCGAGCTGGAACTTCGTTTGAGCCACAAGATAAATGAAGTAGTACTGGATTATAGCCCAAAGTACAAAATAAATATTCATGAGTTTATAAACAAATGATGAATAAATAAATAAAGTTGGGGAAAAGAGATAATCCTTCCCAGAAAGAATTTCAAATAGTCTATAGAGATAGAAGGCAAAATATAACTTCCCAGTAAGTGACATCTTGCCAAAGATGACAGTGTTCTTGAAAGAAGGAAAAAGAATAACTTCACAGGGAGAAGTCTATCAAGCGTGACCTCAGCCAGGCAATCCAAGTCAGTAGCAAGAGTGACAAGCCATGTTGACAACAAGCACCCTTGACATCATGTGATGAAAATGACTCTGTGGTCTTCCTCCCCAAAACTCATAACCCAAGTCTAATCATGAGACAAATATCAGACAAATCCTATCTAAGAGACATTCTACAAAATATCTGACTAGTCATTTTCAACACTGAAAAAATCTTTAAAAACAAGGAAAGTCAGAGAAACTGAGGACAGAAGCCAGAAGGACACAAAGGAGACATGATGACTAAATGTAATACAATAACCTAAATGGGATCCAGGAACAGAAAGGGAACATCAGGTAAAAACTAAGGCAACAGGAAGAAAATGGTAGGAAGGGAAGAAGGATGGATCCATTAACTGCAATAACAGTGTGCTGTGAATTGAGAACGGCTGACTCAACCCTCTGCCCCCAAGGCAATGAATCAAACAAATTAACTAACATTTGTACAACTGAAAGGTAGAACCTGAAGAAGTCAGAGTTATCCTGAGAAAAGAAGGGAAAGAAGTAACAGGGAAATGATCAGCTTCCCTAGAAAGACAGCTCCTGTGGGGCCGCCAAGCAAGCATTGGCCACCCTGGCTGAGACCTCAGCACATGCCATCAGCCCTGGACGGAGTGGCAGACATCACGCTGAGTTAATAGGTATGTGGTGGGACCCAGCATCAGTGTGTCAGGAAGATTTCCAGGGGACCCTGAAATCCAGCCCCGGTTGAAAGAGCACCACTGAACTATTTCAGAGGTGGCGATGGAGATTTGTGAAACCATGTGGCTTTCAGCACTTGAAGCACCATGTGGTCTTGCAGCCATCCATCCTGTCATCTTAGCAGACAGGTGTCTCACGATATTGAAGTGGACAAAAGAGAATATGGAGGACTTCCCTGGTGGTCCAGGGTCCCCCGTTCCTGGGATTCTCCAGGCAAGAACACTGGAGTGGGTTAATATAACACTTGATAGTAGATTGAAGAAGAAAAATATGATCTAAGGATACATAATATTTAGTGTAAGTAGATTAAAGAAGAAAGAAATGCTCAAAAATGATTATGTCTCTTGATAAAGTACTAAAATACAGGAGTGGAAGAAAACAGCTTTACCATAATAAAGGTCATCTGCTTCTATCTAAAAGCCATATTCATGATAAAATAAATGTGTCAGTTTCACTATTAATATTCTAGAAATTCTATGCATTCAAAGCAAAAATGGGATAGCAGCAATGTTTAGACATATTGAAAAACAAGTGATAAAAATTTCTGGCAGTATGATTTCATAGTTAGATAAGAGAATAAGCTAAGAAACTATTTTAATTAATAAATGATAGATAGCCTGGTAGATTTAAGTATGCTGCTGCTGCTGCTGCTGCTAAGTCCTTCAGTCATGTCTGACTCTGTGACCCCATGGACTGCAGCCCACCAGGCTCCCCCGTCCCTGGGATTCTCCAGGCAAGAACACTGGAGTGGGTTGCCATTTCCTTCTCCAATGCAAGAAAGTGAAATACACACATGTAAACACACACACACACCAATTCTAATAGTGTGGTTGAAGATATAGTGAAAAAAATCTCCTTTTACAATGCCCATGGAAGTATGCAATTATAAGAAATAGCTTTAATGAGAAATTTCTATGAATAACTCAATCATATTTTACTGAAAGACACAAATAAAGTCCTGAATAAATGAAAGAGAACATCATGATCTGAGACGGGAAACAAAATGTTTTCAAAGCAACAGTTTTTCCAGATCAATTTACATTTCATGTAATTCCAATCAAAACCCCAACTTGTTTTTTTCACTTGGAAAAATTGCTGTAAATGTCACCAGAAAATAATGTATGGAGTAAATATAATTTTTAAAATATGTGATGAATGAGAAATCTTATCAGATAGCAATGTATCTTACAGAGGAACAGTACAAAAGTGGTTTGATATGTCTATACGGAGAAACTGAACAAAAGAGTCATTTAGTAACATAGAGAAGTGGTTAACAATTCATACACACACACACAATTACTCAATACGAGCTTTAGAGGCTGATAATGATTTGGACAAACAGACCTTTAGAACACACTTCTAACCAACATAAATACAGCACTCTACCAAGCACATGGGCTTCCCAGGTGGCTCTAGTGGTAAAGAACCCATCTGTCAATGCAGCGGATGCAAGAGATGTGGGTTCGATCCCTGGGTTGAGAAGATCCCCTGAAGGAGAACATGGCCACCCACTCCAATATTCTTGCCTGGTGAATCCCGTGGACAGAGGAGCCTGGCAGGCTTAAGTCCATAGTGTCAAAAAGAGTTGGACACGACTGAAGCAACTTAGTATGCACGTATATATAATCAAATATATATACGATTATATCTCAGTCACTTTGCTGTATGCCAGAAATGAATACAATTTTGTAAATTAGCTACACTTCAATAAAATACATTAAAAAATAAATTTTCCAAGAATTTCTCCTATTTAGGATAACTGGGTGGAGAGAGACAGGGTCTGGTGGAAAGAGCTAGATTTAGAAGATAAACCAGGCTCTGTGGCAAAAAAGAATCACTTTTAAAATGTAGCCTACCCTGAACATAGGTGTCCTTTAAATCTAGTTGAATGCAATTTATAATCTGACAAATACACTGGAACAAAGGGGTTTCGTTCATTCAAGATAAATGGCCAGAGAGAAGGGCTAACAGAATCTCATAGAAGGCACTGGATTTGGTAGAGAAAGATACTAAGTATTCATTAAAGATTTATCAGTTAATTTAGTATCTGTTAGAAAGGACCTATCTGACCAAATGAATCTTACCTCATAGTCTGACCCTCTCAGTCAAATATCAAATGGGGAAGAAGTAAAAATAAAATCAATGTTCCTTTTGAATTTTAACCTAAATATTTTAGATTTTGTTAATTCTCCTTGTTCTAATTCTTTCCTTGATATTGTGGCAGATATTATATGTCATCCACTTAAGACATATCCAAATTCTCCTTTTCTAGAAGTTATAAAGCAAAATATTTAAATTCCAGCCTCTTTTGCCGTAAGGATGATCAGGTAACCTGGATATTGCCAACAAAATTCAAGGAGACATTCCTTGGCAGCAGGGAAGAGGGAGGAGGGGTTTGCTATTTTCTTTTCTGTTTGTATAAACTTTTTATTTTGTATTGGAGTATAGCCGATTAACAACAATGTGATATTAATATTTTCAGTGGTATTGAAAGATTCTTTACCATCAAGCCACCAGGGGAGCCCTTTCTCATCTATAAGATAGGAAAAATACCTACCCCGCTGAGCTACCTAGAAGTTGGAGAGAATTCTCCACATGATAATGACCATATTCATGTTAATATATATTTTTTCTGTTTTCTTAACCCTGATTTTTGAAGTACCGTTGGCCTTATTTTTCAAGTCATTAAGGAAATATGTAAGAAATGTTTTAACAAGTAAGTATCATTTTTTATAAATGCAGTTTGTTAATGACCAAGAATTCAGCAAAGTCCTCTCAAATACTCTTTTCATATTATTTGGCACAAGAAAAAAATTTGCATTGCTCAAAATGTCCCATTTGTATGACTTAGGACTCATGGTCAGTATGAAAATATGTTTATGATGATAAAGATATTTATGTGATAAACTTTCCATGTCTTCAATTCTTTTATTTTTTCACTGAACTGAAACCCCAAGTCTTTCCTCCGGTGCTGCAAAGACAGAAGTGATACATCCAAAATCCCAAATGTACCCCCATGTAATTTCCTTCTAGAAATTTCTAAGCTATTCTGGAGGGGGGAAAAAAATGAAACCGCATGGAGTTCTCAATACTGCTCTCAATACTCAGTTCCTAACAAAGGTATCAGAAAGTCAAATGAAGCTGCCAGAGAGCATATTGGGAATGTGAACGGTGCGAGAGAAGACAGACAGGTAGATTAAAATATAATCCTAATGATCTAACTCAAGGACTGTATGTGGGTGAGCTTTTAAATTATCGCCAATTATGAGAAAAAGCAGAACCCAAAGCAGTTTATCTATGTTTGTGTGTGTGTGCTAAAGTAATACACCCGGGAATTTTCTTTTTGATCGCAGAGAGATCAAACTTAGTTCAAGTTGTGGGTAATTCTAGCATTTTCCAATACACAGGATATTTTCTTGCCTTCCACACAATGTCTGAAGTAGATACACCACAGGTAGAAATGACCCTAGCATGCAGTAGGTATCATTAGTGTTGGAAACTACCGGCTACCCCTCGGAACGCAGTATTTCAAAGGAAAAACTTCAAACCATACAATCTAAAGTTTCCAGCGCTGCTTTGAAGTTACTTTCTATTTGTTATCGCTGAAGCAGAAAGCCTGCAATAAATCATTTTTGCTATTTATCTGACTTCTGTTCAGGAGAGAAAATATGTACAATCAATGACTTTGAACACCACAGTGTTGGTATTCCAGGTGAAATCTCTTTGATACACCTCAAGCAAGCGAGGGAGAGAATGCAATAAAGAGTATGAATAACCCCGAGTCTTCATTGACCGGCTTGTTCAGACAGCATGGGGTATGGCCCACCTCCCTGGGATGATGGCCCACAGCACAGGGCTCCTGTCCTCTCTGGGTTCTCTAACCTCCTGAAGAACCACCATACTGTGCAGTGTTTTCTCTGGACTAAAAACGTTTTCCTGCACCTTAAATCACAAAAGCCTTAGAGAAAAAGACACAGACCCCAAAACTGAATTCCCTTGCAATTCTCACTCACAAGAAAAGGCTCTCTTCATGAAGGCATTTTGAAGAAGGGAGACAATGGGGTCATCAACACCCCCTGCGCACCCTTATAGGACATGGTAGCCCTGCTCATCCCACGTAAGGAGGGAAAATGATGGCTGAGGGTCCAAAGGCCATAGATTCAGTACTGACTCTGCCGCTTGTTTCCTTCAGGGTTTTCCTCAACTTACTTCCTCCCTCTGAGGTGTGGTGTCACTCTAACCAAATTCAAACTCATCATGAAAAGGATCAGAATAGCAATAATGCACTGAGTCATCATATGTGATGCCCAAGGCACGTTTTGGAAACATCTCCTTCAATTTCCAAAGCAACGTTAGGAAGGAAGTGTTACTTTGCTACTCACAGATGTGGAAATTGAGGCTCAAAAGGACGGAACAATTTGTCCGTGTTGTATATGCAGTATGTTTGGGAAAGGGGTTCAAATCCCCCATATGTCTCTCGAATTTATAGCCTCTCCAAGAATAACTTTCCCCTTCCAGAAACTTTATTCCTCTGCCTTCTCCCACCTCTGCCTTCTCCCACCTCCACCTTCTCCCGGGGAATCACGAGAATCACAGCAGAGTAAGTATGAAAAGTACCTCCAATGCACAGTGTGAGTGTAACACAGCAGTGTAGGATGTCTTTCACATCACAGGTTAATCATAGGGAAGAGAGGAAGGGAGAGAAGGAGAGAGGGAGGGAGGGAATGAGACATTCCTTTAGATAAAGAGATTTGTGTGTGTGCGTGTGTGTGTGTGTGTGTGTGTGCATGCTAAGTTGCTTCAGTCATGTCTGATTCTTTTCAACACCCTGGACTGTAACCTGCCAGACTCCTCTGTCCATGGGATTCTCCAAGACTGGCCTGGGTGGCCATGCCCTCCTCCTGGATCATTCTGACCCAGGGATCACACCTGCGTCTCTCACGATTCCTGCATCAGCAGCCACCTGCTAATGGTGGTTCTAGCGCCACCTGGGAAGCCCGGATAAAGAGAGACACAAATAGGCAAAGGTAACTCAGGCCAGATTGTCCTTGATTCCAAGGATGAGTAAATAATCCCAGCCATGGATTTATTGAGGGATGATTTATGAGTCTAGAATCAAAAATCTTGGAAGAGGAGAGAAATTCGTGGAGAGGAGCTGCAGGGTGCTGCTACGGCAAACGGTTTCCAGTGCAGAGTCCCATGGGTAACCTCACAGGATCCCCCAGGGGCTTCCTGGAGAACACTGTTTTCTGCAGCCCCATGATATGATTCCATAATTGTAGTGAGCCAGTGCCAGAAGGGAAACCCTTCTTTCATGCAAAATTGGCCGTGACTCACGCCCAAAAGGAAAACTTACCAACCGCGATAATTGACCTGTGGCTTCTGTTCCAAGGAAGAATGTGGTCTTCAGGAGCCAAATTACAGGGTAATAGTCTTTCCCAGCCATAAACATCCAGTCAACGGCTCATTATGAGGGCTTTTCCCATTTCTGGAAGAGAGCTGTTACAAGTCTAGTATTTAACTTGTTATCCAAGCCACTATTTCTAGTGTGTTAGTTGCTCAGTCGTGTCCGACTCATTGCAATCCCATGGACTATAGCCTGTCAGGCTCCTCTGTCCTTGGAATTCTGCAGGCAGGAATACTGGAGTGGATTGCCCTTTCTTTCTCCAGGGGATCTTCCCAACCCAGGGATCAAGCCCAGGTCTCAAGCTTTGAAGGCGGATTCTTTACCTTCTGAGCCACTAGGGGCTCTTAAAAAAATCTACACAACGGAGCGGTGGAGGAGGTTGGGTACAGAGGCCCTCTATGGATAGTTTGCCTTTTGTTGACTTGATCTGATGACTTTCCAGGAGGACTGACTGTGAAAAATTTCCTTTGTCATTACTGATGTCATTGCGCTGTTCCTGCTCTAGATTTGGAATGGTGGTTTGCACTGAATTGGCTACCAGTTTCTCACTTGCAAAGTCACCTAGTCACCCAAAAGAAGAGTTTTATCTTGGAATTTGAGGTTAACCACAGAAGTTCTATAGACATACTCACACATGTACACACACAACACACACATTCACTTTGATTTTATTTGAAAGAGGTTTAAGAAAACATAAATCTCTTTAGGTTTTAAGAACTACTCATACTTTTTTGGCTCTGTGTTTTTATGTGAGTGTGTGTGTGTTTCTGTGCACACTTGTGTGTAATCTTTTATAGAAAGAGTAGCCAGCGCTGCTTGGCCATGGTGACCCCATCTGAACCACATGTGAGAGATGAAAATACTGACTGCCATATCAGTGGGCAAGAAACGTCACAGTGGTTTCTGGCATCCAAAGATGAATGAGGGCTCCCCAAAACGGAGCACAATGCCCATGATCCAGCAGAGGCCGCCAGCCCCGCAAGGTGACTGCTGAGGAGCTGGAGAAATACAAGAAGCAGCCATCTGCCACTCCTTAAGGTGAACGAGAAAGAGAATTTGGCCCCAGATAACTGAGGTGCATATGAAAGAAATGAATTCAGTGAGCCCAGAGGCTTGCATCTTCCCATACATAGAACACTAAATTTTTTAGCTTAATAGCTGATTTTTCTCTCCTCACAATAATCTTTGATGTTCAGGCTGCCTGTTCCTTCGCTTTGTTGCAAACTTGTGTATAACCCGACTCCCTCTCCCACCTCCTTGGAGCAGTTTCCTCAGAGCTACTGTGATGCGGTCTTCTAGGCTTGAGTCCTGAACATTTCCACCAAATAAAATAACTCTCCACTTTCAGGTGTACCTTTTAGTCAACACACGGAACCAGAGAGGCTGCCTGGATACTCACCAATGTCCAAGCCCAAGGCAGTTCTGAGAATCCCAGGAGCCAGAGATGTCAGCAACGCTATCATTCTGTCATTCGAGTGTAGCAACAGCTAGAGAGGAATGAAGACACTACAATGCTGGAAGTCCAAAATGCGAACTTCCTCAAATTAGAAATAAAATACTGAGCCTCCTCGTCCAAAACCCAGCTAGCCCTGGCATGGAATACTGTGAGAGCAAAGGTGGAGGTGAGCAAGGGGATCTGACATGGGGGTCGACTCCTCTCCGTTGTTTTGTTGTATCATTGAAATCATGTTTTTGTTTGGGAACTGATATTTCCCTGAAGACATGAGCCAAGTCTATGCCGAGCCTACACTCTAAGATTTATTACCCTTTATACAAACTTAAGCAAGTAGGCGTGCAGTAGGAACTCCAAAAGATCAGAGTAGAGAGAAGGGAGAGAAAGACAATATTTGGAGAGAAAACTTCTGCGAGTTTTTCTGAATTGGAGAAAGGCATGAATCCTTACATTGAAAAAACATTTCTTTCTTCATAATGTAGCTTTTCTGTTCTAGAATTTCATAAATGGAATCTAACCAAATGAATTGTTTTGTGTCTGGCTTCTTTTACTTGGCATATCGTTCTTGAGATTTCTCTGTGTTGATTTGCATATCACAAAGCAGTTTTCATTTAATGATTATACCACAGTTTTTTGCCCATTCTCCTGTGGATGGTATTTTGGTTGTTTCCTTTTGAGCACTATTATGAAGGATGCTTGTCTGTATATTCTTGTACAAGGATTTGTCCATTTTTATGAACATCCATCTTTATTTCTCTTGGGAAAATAACTTGAATTATAGTGTAGGTATACATTAAATTTCTGGGAGTTGGTGATGGACAGGGAGGCCTGGCGTGCTGTGATTCATGGGAGAGTCGGACACAACTGAGCGACTGAACTGAACTGAACTGATACATTAAATTTGATACTAAATTACCAAACAGTATTACAAAGTGTATTTTGTACCATTTTGAAGTCCCACTGGCAGTACACGAGAGTTCTAGTGGCTCCTCCACATCCTCACTGACAGTTGATATTATCAGCCTTTTTAATTTTAACCTTCCTAGGGATATGCAGTGCTATATCAACCGTGGAGGGGTGAGATAGGATTGACGTATAATAACTTATTAGTTTCAGGTGTACAACACAATAAGGGCTTCCCTCATAGCTCAGCTGGTAAAGAATCCACCTGCAATGCAGGAGACCCTGGTTCAATTCCTGGGTTGGGAAGACCCCCTGGAGAAGGAAGATCTCCTGGAGAAGGGATTGGCCACCCACTCCAGTATTCTTTGGCTTCCCTTGTGGCTCAGCTGGTAAAGAATCCGCGTGCAATGTGGGAGATATGGGTTTGATCCCTGGGTTGGGAAGATCACCTGGAGAAGGAAAAGGCTACCCACTCCAGTATTCTGGCCTGGAGAATTCCATGGACTGAATAGTTCATGGGGTTGCAAAGAGTTGGACACAGTGACTTTCACTTTCACTTCATTTTCAATCCACCACAATAAACCTACTTAACATTCATCACCACATATAGTAACAAAGTTGTGTGTGTGTGTCTGTGTGTGTGATGAGAACTATTAAGACGTACTTTCTTAGCTTTCAAATATACAATATGGTATTATTAACTACAGTGACCATGCTAACTATTTACATTATTTCCCAATATATTTATTTTATAACTTGAAGCTTATACTTTTTGACACCCTTTTCCCATTTTGCACCCTCCCACACAACCCCAACTCTGCCCCTATGAACCTTAAAGAGTTTTAAATTGCAGTTCCCTGAGGATCAGGGCTTCCCAGGTAGTTCAGTGGTAAAGAATCAGCCTGCCAATGCAGGAGGCACAAGTTTGATCCCTGGGTCGGGAAGACCCCCTCGAGAAGGAAATGGCAACCCACTCCAGTATTCTTGCCTAGCAAATCCCATGGACAGAGGAGCCTGGCAGGTTATAGTCCATAGTATCACAAACAGTCAGGCACGACTGAGCAACTAACACACATGTTGTGAAGTAGAAGTCAAACCTTTTTTCTTTTCCACATGGAGATCCAGCTATTCCTACATCATGTCTTGAAAAGAACTTCCTTTTCCTCAGTAAATAGCTCTGATATAGTGCCTTTGTCAAAAATCGACTGACCATGTTAGTTTGGGTCTATTTCTGGGCTTTCTATTCTTTCATAGATAGGTCATTTCTACATTGCTTTCATATACATTTTAGAATCAGGTTGTAAATTTCTACACAATTCTTTCATGAAATTTGTGAAATCCTATAATAAGTTTACAAAGAATTGACATTTTTACAGCATTGAATCTTCTTTTTTCTTAATTCAGTCTAAAAATAAATAAATAAATGATAAATAAAACACCTGGACTCTAAAGCTTGAAATAGGAAGGAGATGTGGGTGAAACATTTCCCAATTTTTAGTGGAAATTTTATTACCTGTTCAAAAACTCACTTCATGAAAGCAAGGGTTTTGCATTAAAAGGAACCAATTAGAACTCATTGCCAAGAAACTTTAAAATAAATATCTTAGGATTTTCTCTCTGGACTCATGCCTTAACCTGTCCTTTTCATTTAAGAAATATTTATTGAGTGCTTGCTATGTGTCAAGCATTACTCTGGACCCAGAAAATACCACTGTGACCAAAACAAGCAAAAATCCCTGCCTTCATGGAGCTCACAATTTTTAGTGCATACTGTCTAACATCTTCACGCTTAAGTTTCTTGTGTTAGTATAAGTTCATGTGCCCAATGCACAATGAGGCCAAACAAACTGAAACATCTGTGTTTGGAGCAGAGAAAGGTTTATTGCAGGGCTATGCACAGAGATAGGTGGCTCAAGCACTTAAAAAGCCCCAGGCTGGTTTTTTAACTGAAGGATAATTGCTTGACAGAATTTTGTTGTTTTCTGTCAAACTCAACATGAATCAGTCATAGGTAGAATCTAAAAAACAATACGAATGAATCTATGTACAAAACAGAATCTGACTCACAGACATAGTAAGCAAACAGGGTTGTATCAGGGGAATGTGTAACTTCCTCAGTCTGTCCCGCTGTAGCAAAAATTTGAAGCGATGGACAGACCATGTTACAGCTCAGTTTTATTTGGCAAGCAAAGGAAAATACATCCTCGAGGTGTAAGGGCAGGCTGACCCGAAAGATGGGAAGAGAAGAGAAGTCCCTGGCTCGATTTTGGCTCCTCTTTTTATATGCTTTTAGTAGCCCCCTGAGCCTGCCCTGTGTAAACTGGGCTAGCCAGGAGGGTGTTTGTTTTATCTGAGGCTCTCACTCCGGTCCTGGACCTTCCTTTGTTCTACTTTTGCAGGTTTTTCCCTTCTTTGTCTTTTAGCCATCACCATCCTGGACTCCTTTCTCCTATTTTAACTACCTAACAGTTACATTAGGGAAAAGGAAGTGGGGCTGGGATAGATTAGGGGCACAAGATTAACAGATACAAACGACTACACATAAAATAGACAAGAAGCAAGGAGTTACTGCATAACACAGGGAACTATATGCAATATCCTATAACCTATAATGGAAAATATCTGAAAAAAAAATCTATACGTAACTGAATCACGTTGCTGTACACCTGAAACTAACACAATATTATAAATCAACCATATTTCAATAAAATGTATTATTGAGTGTGGGGGCAAAAAAAGCCTCAGGCTTTTGCAAAGCACTTTTAAAAGCCTGGGTGGGGAGAGGGGGCAGGAGGTGGTCCACAGGATCTGTGATCACGTTGTGTAGGATTCTCTGATGGGCTGGTGGTGAGGTAGCAGTATGGTGTCACAGGGGTTAGCATTATCAGTCCTTAGGCTCCAGGAGACCTGGGGCAATGTGCTCATAGTCATCAAGTAGTTAATATCTTCCATTTGGTGAGAGGTTTTCACATCTGCAAAACAACTCAGGAAATGTGCATCAAACACTGTTATCTAGGTACTTCAGAGAGAAACTAAAGCAGAGAATATAAGGTAAGGCCTCTCCAACTCCCACCCCCCCGCTCCGCCCCACCCCAAAGACCCCATGGGGTCCTGCTAGGTTACATTTGGTAAAGGTCTCAAACAAGTCTTTATTACTCCAAATACTGTCCAAACTTAAATATTGTATTTGTGAACAGGTAAAATGTAAGCCTGAAAATAAACCCTGTATATTTATATATAAGATTCTCAAAGACACTCCCTTAAGATTTTAGAATAGGAAAAATTTTGACCTTGATTCTTATAGAAGAGCAAAGCTCTAGTTCAAGAAAGGATGGAAGTAATTTCCAGAAACCATTGACATTGGCTCTTTTGCTGTTTTCATGTCAAAAAGACATATTTACTGCATATTATTTGCATATAAACACTGCTTTTTGCTAACAGACAATTCCTGTTCTGACAACTACGTTTGGTATTCTATACAGATTAAAAGGAATATAAAAGAGAAAGGAGCTCTTCACCAGAGTACTAATCAAAAGAGAAACTAGGCAAGGGTGGGGGGAAAGACAGAGAAGGATGGATGCAAGGCCAAGAGAATAAATTATCAGCAAGAATCAGAACTATTCTGACTCCAAATATTTTTCAAATACAAGTCTTCTGATTGAATCACATATATAGTTCTCAAACTCTCATATACCAATTTGTCTTCCTTCTTTTCCTCAGAGAATGGTGTTCAGTTTATTAGCCAAGTATTGGGTTGGCCATAATATTTATTCAGGTTTTTCTATAAGATGTTACAGAAAAAAACCAAACTTTTTGGCCAACCCAATAAAAAATAACTATTTAGTCATTGTTTATTCATTTCATTTATTTATTATTTATTCATATTCATCTGATCTTCAAACCTTTGAAGAAAGACATGTTTTCCTTACAAATATGTTTATTCTTTTCTGACAGAGAGAGGGTAGCAGGGAAACTGGAATACAAAGGAAAGACCATTTGGGGGAAAAACAATCACATATGCTTGTACATCCCTCCATCTAATAGACTGACTATCCAGGCAATCTATTCTATGCTTTTGGAAGAGAACAGGTACAGCTATGCATATATGTAAATTTTCCATAAAAAATCTACTGATGGCCAGATATTTATCACCTAGAGAGGATATGATTGCTCAAATCTTAATTTTAGAGCAAGAAATAGATATGCTTTAAATGATAAGTAAAAATCCATTTCTAATAAATTGACTTTAAACTCACTAATTTTAATGAAACTGTTCAAGCTGATTGATTTAGAAATATAATGTACTTGGGCTCCAGTTTTTAATAATTAATTGCTCATTGCAAGGAATTGCTTTTGGGTCATCCCATCCCATCTTGGCCGTCACCTCATTACTGCTGGGCTCCTCACATCAATTCCTCATTCATTCCACATGCAGAAATTAATGAACAACTCAGAACATCTTTTATTTTCTTTAGGGGAAATAGTTACTTTGGCAGGAAATGGGTGTGAGCAAATGGAACACCAGTCTAGAGCAAAGTAGTCCTTTTCTGTGTGGGATAAAAGACAGGGATGAATCATGACATGTCTTGGACAGGAACGTCCAGAGTGAGGCAGCCTCCCAAGGGCCCAGAGGGAGGAAACTGGTGACCCTTCCCCTATTTCCAAAATGTAGAGGTTGGAGAAGATGATTAGACCAGAAGTAGAATCCAGAGCATCTTGTGAGCTTGATGGGAGCTTTCGGTACTGCTTGGGCATACAGCAGTATTTAATTCTGTGACACAATGATACAGGATCTGTTTTGGTATAATGACAAAGGCAGCACATAGTTGCATAAAACCCCTTGAGTGCCAGGGGTGACAAAGCACATGGCAAGGCAAGCCAAATACATTTTTCTGAGAAAATGTCTGTCTCTATCTCTAGCTCACTTCAGAAATCCACCAGGAAACCAAGGCAGAAGATAGAAACACACCCAGAACACTGTGAGCTACAAAATTAGCAGTAAGGATTCTTGGAAAAGAAATAAAAAACTCATGATCTACTCCAACCTTCTCATTCTGCAAGTTTGTTAAACAAAAGAGGCATAAAAGAGGGAAGAGACCTGCTTAGTATCAAACTAAGTCCATGCAAAATTATATTTAGAACAATGCATTACGTGAGGTGTGATGCTCTTTTCCAATATCCTGTGCATTTATGAAAATACATACATAAAAGTGTACATAAAATTATTGAGACTGAATCCACATTTTGTGAAATGTACATATTGAAAGTGTACAAGTCAATGATTTTTAGTATATTCATATATTCACAGAATTGTGCAGCTACCACAATACATTTTAGAATATTATCATCACCTCAAAAGGAAGTTCCATACCAATTCATAGTCACTCCCAAGAACCCCTCCCCTACCCAATCAGTTCAGTTCAGTTCAGTCACTCAGTCATGTCCGACTCTTTGCGACCCCATGAATCACAGCACGCCAAGCCTCCCTGTCCATCACCAACTCCCAGAGTTCACTCAAACTCATGTCCATCGAGTCGGTGATGCCATCCAGCCATCTCATTCTCTGTCATCCCCTTCTCCTCCTGCCCCCAATCCCTCCCAGCATCAGACACTTTTCCAGTGAGTCAACTCTTCACATGAGGTGGCCAAAGTATTGGAGTTTCAGCTTTAGCATCAGTCCTTCCAGTGAACACCCAGGGCTGATCTCCTTTAGAATGGACTGGTTGGATCTCCTTGCAGTCCAAGGGACTCTCAAGGGTCTTCTCCAACTGTTAATTTACTTTCCTGCTTTATAGATTTACCTATTCTTGTCATTCAGTCGCTCAGTTGTGTCCTACTTTTGACACCCCATAGACTCCACCACACCAAGCTTCCCTGTCCTTCACCAACACCTGGAGCTTGCTCAAACTCATTCCCATTGAGTTGGTGACACCATACAACCATCTCATCCTCTGTCGTCCCCTTCTCCTCCTGCCTTCAATCTTTCCCAACATCAGGGTCTTTTCTAATGTGTTGACTCTTCTCATCAGATGGCTAAAGTATTGGAGTTTCAGCTTCATCATCAGTCCTTCCAATGAATATTCAGGGTTGATTTCCTTTAGGATTGACTGGCTTGATCTCGTTGCAGTCCAAGGGACTCTCAAGAGTCTTCTCCAACAACACAGTTCAAAAGAATCAATTCTGCGCTTCAGCCTTCTTTATAGGCCAACTCTCACATCTATACATGACTACTGGAAAAACCATAGCTTTGACTAGACAGACCTTTGTTGGCATAGTAATGTCTCTGCTTTTTAATATGCTGTCTAAGTTTGTCATAACTTTTCTTCCAAGTACAAAGCATCTTTTAATTTCATGGCTGTAGTCACTATATGCAGTGATTTTGGAGCCCAAGAAAATAGTCTGTCACTATTTCCATTGTTTCCCCACCTATTTGCCATGAAGAGATGGGACCGGATGCCATGATCTAAGTTTTTTGAATATTGAGTTTTAAGCCAGCTTTTTCACTCTCCTCTTTCACCTTCATCAAGAAACTCTTTCATAGACATGAAATCATAGAATAGTTGATTTTTGTGACTGGCTTTTTCACTTAACATGTTATCAAGGTTAACCCATGTTGTGGCATGTACTTCATTTCTTCTTACAGCTGAATAATATTCCATTGTATGGATATAGGATACTTTGTTTTTCCATTCATCATTTGATAAACATTTTAGGTGTTTCTTCTTATGAATAATACTTCTAAGAACATTTTGTTCAAGTTTTTACATCTTTCTGTTTTTCTTCAGTATAATACTTAAAAATTAAATTCTGAGTCAAATGTTTTTTAACCAGACTTTTTTTAGCGAGTCTTCATCTCAAAGAGGCTGCATCATTTTACATTCCCACTCAGAAAGTATGAGGGTAACAATTTCTCCAGTCTCTTCCAAATCTTGTTTTTTTTTTTTGTTTTTTTTGTTTTTTTATCCATTTTATTTTATTTTATTTTATTTTATATCTAAAAAAGAATTTTATTAAAAAAGCACAAATGCAAAGAAATGAACAGAGGAAAATTTATGCGTCGAACCTGGACTGGTCACTTATGATAATATACATGCTACAATTCCATTCTCTCCAATCATTCCACCTTCACCCTACTATCATAGTGGCTCTGAGGTGATGTCCCAGGGTGGTTTTGACTTTTATTTCCCTAATGGATGATGACATGAACTTATTTTCATGTACTTCCTGGCTATTTTAATATTTTAAGGGGAGCAATATCTATTGAGATCCTTTGCCTATTTTTAATTGGGTTATTTTTTTTATTTCTGAGTTGTAAAATTTCTTTACATATTCCAGATACTAGACTGTTATCAGATATATTATTTGAAAATATTTTCTCCCAATCTATAGATCATCTTTCTACTTTCTTGATAGTGCCCTTTGATGCCTAGAAAGTTTACATTTTTATCAAGTACAATTTATCTATTTTTTGTTGTTGTTATTATTGTTTATACTTTGAGGATCATATCTAAGAAATTGTTGCCTCAGTCAAGGTCATAAAGATTAACTCCTATGCTTTTTCTAAGATTTTTAATAGAATTAGTTCATACATTTAGGTCTTTAATTCATTTTGAATTAATATTTGTAAATGGTCGGAAGTAAGAGTCCAACTTCATTCTTTTACATGTGTATACTTAATTGTCTAAACATCAAATGTTGAAAAGTGTATTTATCCTTTCCCATTAGATGGTATTGGCATCCTGGTAAAAAACCAATTGGTCACAGATGTATGGGCTTATCTTTGGAATGTCAATTCTATTTCATTGATCTATGTGTCTATTTTATTGCCAGAACTGGCCTGTCTGATTACTGTAAGTTTTCTATTAAGTTTTGAAAAAGGTTCAGGTATGAGTTCTCCAAGTTTTTCTTTTTCAAGATTGTCTTGGTTATTCTGGGTCTTCTGAGTTTCCAAATAAACTTCCAGATCAACTTGTCAATTTCTACAAAGAATCCAGCTGAGATTTTGCTACAAACTGTGCTGAATTTGTAAACCATTAGCATTGGAAAATATATTATTAAGATAAAATAAAATCAGTAATCCATATTTTTTCAAGTCACTATCATCCCTTTCATATTTTACCGGGAAAGAATCTCAGGAATTTAACCAAATGAAAAAGGAAATGGACTTAACAATCATGGAACTCCCACTCTCTTCTTGGTCTCATGTTAGGTATTTTGAAGTAAGCTTTCCCTCATTGAATTCTCATGGTAATCCTATGAGAGACGGGTGGTATTATCTTCAGTTTACCTAACAGGCATTAAGATTAAAACAAGTTAGGAAACCTGCTCAAATCTCCAGTCAACAAAAGGAGAAATCATATTTTGAACCCAGCCTAATACTGTATTGATATGCCAAAATGCTTGAAGAGTCTTACATTGCTTCTGAGAAAAGCTGTGTCATTCCTAATAGTACCCTCATGACTTTCTATGACTGGGCTATGGAATTACCTTCCTTTTGGAAAAGAATACAAATCAACTTCTGAATTTTCTCAAGAGATTATCTGTTAAATGGTTGATGGATCTGGTTTCTAAAGTATGTTTACAGTTCAATTCAGTTCAGTCACTCAGTCGTGTCCAATTCTTTGCCACCCCATGAAATGCAGCACACCAGGCCTCCCTGTCCATCACCATCTCCTGGAGTTTACCCAAACTCATGTCCACTGAGTCAGTGATGTCATCCAACCATCTCATCCTCTGTTGCCCCATTCCACTCCTACCCTCAATCTTTCCCAGCATCAAGGTCTTTTCAAATGAGTCAGCTCTTTGCATCACGTGGCCAAAGTACTGGAGTTTCAGCTTCAACATCAATCCTTCCAATGAACAACCAGGACTCATCTCATTTAGGAAGGACTGGTTGGATCTCCTTGCAGTCCAAGGGACTCTCAACAGTCTTCTCCAACACCACAGTTTAAAAGCATCAACACTTCGATGCTCAGTTTTCTTTATAGTCCAACTCTCACAACCATACGTGACCAGTGGAAAAACCATAGCCTTGACTAGACAGAACTTCGTTAACAAAGTAATGTCTCTGCTTTTTAATATGCTGTTTAGGTTGACCATAACTTTCCTTCCAAGGAGTAAGCATCTTTTAATTTCATGGCTGCAATCAGCATCTGCAGTGATTTTGGAGCCCCCAAAAATAAAGTCAGCCACTGTCCACTGTTTCCCCATCTATTTCCCATGGAATGATGGGACCGGATGCCATGATCTTTGTTTTCTGAAATTTGAGCTTTAAGCCAACCTTTTCACTCTCCTCTTTCACTTTCATCAAGAGGCTTTTTAGTTCCTCTTCACTTTCTGCCATAAGGGTGGTGTCATTGGCATATCTGAGATTATTGATATTTCTTCCGGCAATCTTGATTCCAGCTTGTGCTTCTTTCAGCCCAGCATTTCACATGATGAACTCTGCATATAAGTTAAATAAGCAGGGTGACAATATACAGCCTTGACATACTCCTTTACTTATTTGGAACCAGTCTGTTGTTCTGTGTCTAGTTCGAACTGACCTGTATACAGGTTTCTCAAGAGGCAGGCCAGGTGGTCTGGTATTCCCATCTCTTTCAGAATTTTCCACAGTTTATTGTGTTCCATACAGTCAAAGGCTTTGGCATAGTCAGTAAAGCAGAAATAGATGTTTTTCTGGAACTCTCTTGCTTTTTCGATGATCCAGCAAATGCTGGCAATTTGATCTCTGGTTCTTCTGCCTTTTCTAAATCCAGCTTGAACATCTGAAAGTTCACAGTTCATGTACTGTGGAAGCCTGGCTTGGAGAATTTTGAGCATGACTTTACTAGCATGTGAGATGAGTGCAACTGCAGGGTGATTTGAGCACTCTTTGGCATTACCTTTCTTTGGAATTGGAATGAAAACTGGCCTTTCCCAGTCCTGTGGCCACTGCTGAGTTTTCCATTTGCTAGTATGTTGAGGGCAGCACTTTCACAGCATAGCCTTTCAGGATTTGAAATAGTTCAACTGAAATTCCATCACTTCCACTAGCTTCATTCGTAGTGATGCTTCCTAAGGCCCACTTGACTTTGCATTCCAGGATGTATGGCTCTAGGTGAGTGATCACACCATTGTAATAATCTGGATCATGAAGATATTTTTTGTACAGTTCTTCTGTGTATTTTGGCCACCTCTTCTTAGTATCTTCTGCTTCTGTTAGGTCCATATCATTTCTGTCCTTTATTGAGCCCATCTTTGCATGAAATGTTCCCTTGGTATCTCTAATTTTCTTGAAGAGATCTATAGTCTTTCCCATTCTATTGTTCTCCTCTATTTCTTGGATTGATCACTGAGGAAGGCTTTCTTATCTCTTCTTGCTATTCTTTGGAACTCTGCATTCAAATGGGTATATCTTTCCTGTTCTCCTTCGCTTTTTGCTTCTCTTCTTTTCACAGCTATTTGTAAGGCCTCCTCAGACAGCCACTTTGCTTTTTTGCATGTCTTTTTCTTGGTGATGGTCTTGATCCCTGTCTCCTGTACATTGTCACAAGCCTCCATCCATAGTTCATCAGGCACTCTGTCTGTCAGATCTGGTCCCTTAAATCTATTTCTCACTTTCACTGTATAATCATAAGGGATTTGATTTAGGTCATACCTTAATGGTCTAGTGGTTTTCCCTACTTTCTTCAATTTAGGTTTGAATTTGGCAATAAGGAGTTCATGATCTGAGCCCCAGTCAGTTCCCAGTCTTGTTTTTGCTGACTGTATAGAGCTTCTCCATCTTTGGCTGTAATGAATATAATCAATCTGATTTTGGTGTTGGCCGTCTGGTGATGTCCATATGTAGAGTCTTCTCTTGTGTTGTTGGAAGAGGGTGTTTGCTATGACCAGTGCGTTCTCTTGGTAAAACTCAAGCCTTTGCTCTGTTTCATTCTGTACTCCAATGGCAAATTTTCCTGTTACTCCAGGTGTTTTTTGACTTCCTACTTTTGCATTCCAGTCTCCTATAATGAAAAGGACATCTTTTTTGGGTGTTAGTTCTAAAAGATCTTGTACGTCTTCATAGAACCGTTCAGCTTCAGCTTCTTCAGTGTTACTGGTCAGGGCATAGACTTGGATTACCATGATATTGAATGGTTCACCTTGGAAATGAACAGAGATTGCTTCCAAGTACTATATTTAGGACTATTTTGTTGACTATGATGGCTACTCCATTTCTTCTAAGGGATTCCTGCCCACAGTAGTAGACATAATGGTCATCTGAGTTAAATTCACCCATTCCAGTCCATTTTAGTTCACTGATTCCTAGGATCTCGATGTTCACTCCTGCCATCTCTTGTTTGACCACTTCCAATTTGCTTTGATTCATGGACCTACATTCCAGGTTCCTATGCAATGTTTTACGGTTTGTCAATTACACGACATTCAGGAACTCTTCAGAAATTTCAACCATGAAAATTCACATATTTCATTTGCATTTTGTGTTTGCAACTACCAGTGGTTGTTTCTGACAAGATTTTTGGCATTCTTGAAGTTGGAAAGATTGATTATTCATCCCTCTAGACTCTTAAAAAAATCTATAATAATAGTATCTTAATAAAAATAATACTAATAAAAATAAATAAATGCAAAAGTGTTACATCAACAGAGTTTGGAAGACAGTAGATAAAGCCTAATAAATCAAGTCTCTCTGTTCCAGGATTTCTCATTTAAATCAAGACTCATATGTATTCTGAACTTCCCTGATAGCTCAGTTGGTAAAGAATCCTCCTACAATGCAAGAGACCTTGGTTTGATCCCTGGGTTGGCAAGATCTCCTGGAGAAGGGAAAGGTCAACCACTCCAGTATTCCAGCCTGGAAATTTCCATGGACTGTATAGTACATGAGGTCACAAAGAGTCAGAAATGACTGATCGACTTTCACTTTCACGTTAACATGTGTTCTGGAAGACCTGTACCCACAGTTCCTCAGATGTTGAATGTTTGTCAATGGGCTTCTCTTAGAACTATCATCTCATGGAACCCAAGTCAGCCTCAGGAAATGCCACAAATGTCCTCTCTCTCCTTAGATTGCTATAGCAATAATTCCTCTGAATAAAGTCAATGTTCACCACGACACTTCCTCCATCCCTACCACCACCATCACCACCTGGACTTTTAAATAGATGCATATAACAATAATTCATCTGAGAAAGTGTCTAAATACTTATAAAATTATATTTTAAAATTCTATCTTTATATTATCAAATGTCACATATATAAATATATATATATATGAATCCAGATAATAAATTCTACCTGCAAGCCAATGATAAGAGAAGGACCATCCCTCCATGCAAAGGTGTATACTTCCTTTGATACTGAGAGTCATATAATACAACACATTTTTCATTTTTTTCATAACCTCTGGAAATCTGTCTAAGGTAAGTAACTACCCACAGAGCATCACATCTCCATTGTATACTGAGCACCACAGTATTTGTTTTCTGGCTTTTTAAAATTGTATTTCTGCATCTTATTTTGCCTTGTCTTATATGTTCTAATATGATGCATTCTGCTCAATTCTTAAAATTGGGGTAAAAGGGTTTGATTGATTAATCAAGAACTCACTGAATAAATAATCTACATGAAAGTATAAATTTTCAACTTTTTAAAATTACCTTGTTAGATGAAAACTGATGTACATATTCTCAAATTTTGTGAAGGGTGGGATTGAGACTCTATATATCAAAGCAAAGGTTCTAGTGTATACACGAAAATTCATGTTGAAGAATTCTGGGGTGGGGGGGTGAAGTTTTAAGACATACCCCAGAGCAGCTGATTCAATAACAATTCAATTACATAATCCCAAAGCAGTAGACTCAGATGTACAGACTCACATGGCTATACATCTGCAGAAAATCATCACATGTTTTAAGAAACTATGAACAAAGCAAAAACAAAACAAAAAATAAACCAAACATCCCCAAGGTTTTAAACATCAGCTCCCAAACAGTCACATGAAATACCAAATTTCAGGCATGATTTGTGATTGTGTTTACTTGTCAGATGAGCAACTTAAAGTAATTTACTTATTGAACAACAGTTAATATCTCTCCAGAGCAAATCTCAAGACATGGGATAAGTAAATTAATTAGTAGGCAAACAAATGGGTTATCTATGGAACTAGTGCGTGTTTGGCTCTGCTCCTCAAATAAAGCTTAAAACTAGACTTTTTGAGAAATCCTAAATAGAAAGATTTATGAATACATGAAAGCAAATTTTGGTCTAAAGATTTTTGAATTTCTCTTTCATGAGTGAATTATTTTTCAATCCTAATCTCAGGATTTAGAGCCATTTTTAGGGCATTAGTGCTGTACATAGTGTCAGTAGAGAAGTAGAAATAATCTTGAGAAATAACATTCATATTAATTTTTTTTTCAATTCATAGGAGAAAGGGTCCCTGAAAAACCCAATTTTTAAAGCTTCTATTTTTATAAATGGTTGCTTTTGTACTACTCCACCATTATCAGTCCTAGTGCTAAAGCCCCTTGGAGTTCATGAAAGCATTTTTTAAAGAAATGGAGCTTTACAGTGACTGAGAACCCACACTTTCTTCCCAAAGAACCGATCAAAATCTTGTGTTGCACCATGTGACCCTTGGGTAGGCATGCCTTGAAGACTGGCTGGATGAGATTTCTGCTTTGCAGAGATTGGTCTGTTCTATAAGTGTTTAGCTAGGACTTGTGAAGGAGCAAAGTAAGGGAGAGGGAAGTTTTAAGAACAAAAATTAAAAACTTTGAAAGATTACAGACACAGACAAGACCTTAGCAGTCATGATGGTCTTTGATTATAAGGGACCAAGATATCAATAGACCCCCTAGAGTAGGCAAACCCTATCTGAAGAAATATCAGAGATGACACCCAAACGATTGAGGGATTAACAAACAGGCTTGATCACAAGTCATCATGTACTGTTTAGACTGTCCTTGGGAACTTCTGATTGGCAGCTCATGTTCAGAATGATCCGTGAGGAGAAGGGTTGTTTGGTGTTGCCCCAAGAAAGAAGGGCAAAACCAAGCCAACCATTGAGAGAGACCACAGATTGCCCTTCAGCACCTCCTGTCCCGGAGCCCATCAGGCCACACTGCTTTAGCTTCAGTCCTCCTCCACCTCACTCCTCGCTCCACATTCTGCTCTCAAGCATCTCTTCTTCAGCTCCACTTATTTCAATGACGTTTCACTTTGTCGTCCCGGTTCTCCCATCTCTCACTCATTCCTAGATCCCTTCAAACTGGATTCCATACTAGCTTCTCTGATGAAATGATGTGTGCTGAGCTCATGCATAACTTCATGTCCCTAAATCCAGACATCACATAGTTATCCTCTTGACCTCCCAGTGGCACTCAGTGTTGACAATCACCTCCTTAAAATTTTCCCTTCCTTTGGCATTCTTAACTCTTAGTTTTCCTCTTACCTATCTCTCACTCATTCACTGCCTCCTTCGTAAACTCCTCTAAAGAGCATCAAAGGTTGGAGTTCCATGTGTTTTTGCTCCATATATTCTGTCCTACCCTTGCCCAGACTTCAGTTACCAACAACTACCATCAAAATTCCCATGATTCCTAAATTTAGATCTCTATCTAAATGCTTTCTCCAGAGCTCCAAACCAACTACCAACTAAGCATGCCTACCAGCTATTTCAAAAGCATTTCTGAGTCAATATGTCTAATATTCAAGATTTTCCTCCACAAACCAGACTGTCCTTCTGTGTTCCCAGTCGCTATCAACTGCTTCATTATACATACAGTTTCCACGTGAAACCTGGGCATCATCCTTGCCACTTGCTGCTCCTCTATCCTTCATATCTAATCAAACATGACCAAAACCTTTCCATTCTACCTCTAACAATTACATCACATTTTTCCAGGGACTCTTTTGCCACCTTTGTCTCCTTGGCCCAAGCCAATGTCATCCCTCATGTAGCATGTCTTATCTCTCCACTTCCCACTCTAGCCCACCCAACTCTCACTATTCAAAACAATACAAATGGAAGAGTTCTTAAATATGAATTTGAGGTCCATCCACGTCTCTGTAAATGGCACAATTTTGTTCCTCTTTATGGTTGAGTAATACTTCACAACCAAGATAGTCATGATAACGTGATCACTGACCTAGAGCCAGACATCTTGGAATGTGAAGTCAAGTGGGCCTTAGAAAGCATCACTACTAACAAAGCTAGTGGAGGTGATGGAATTCCAGTTGAGCTATTTCAAGTCTTGAAAGATGATGCTGTGAAAGTGCTGCACTCAATATGCCAGCAGATTTGGAAAACTCAGCAGTGGCCACAGGACTGGAAGAGGTCAGTCTTCATTCCAATCCCAAAGAAAGGCAATGCCAAAGAATGCTCAAACTACCGGACAATTGCCCTCATCTCACACGCTAGCAAAGTCATGCTCAAAATTCTCCAAGCCAGGCTTCAGCAATATGTGAACCGTGAACTCCCAGATGTTCAAGCAGGTTTTAGAAAAGGCAGAGGCACCAGAGATCAAATTGCCAACATCCGCTGGATCATGGAGAAAGCAAGAGATTTTCAGAAAAACATCTATTTCTGCTTCATTGACTATGCCAAAGCCTTTGACTGTGTGGATCACAATAAACTGTGGAAAATTCTGAAAGAGATGGGAATCCCACACCACCTGAACTGCCTCTTGAGAAACCTGTATGCAGGTCAGGAAGCAACAGTTAGAACTGTGCATGGAACAACAGACTGGTTCCAAATAGGAAAAGGTGTACGTCAAGGTTATATATTGTCACCTTGCTTATTTAACTTATATGCAGAGTACATCATGAGGAACGCTGGGCTGGAAGAAGCACAAGCTGGAATCAAGATTGCTGGGAGAAATATCAGTAACCTCAGATATGCAGATGACACCACCCTTATGGCAGAAAGTGAAGAGGAACTCAAAAGCCTCTTGATGAAAGTGAAAGAGGAGAGTGAAAAGGTTGGTTTGAAGCTCAACATTCAGAAAACAAAGATCATGGCATCTGGTCCCATCACTTCATGGGAAATAGATGGAAAAACAGTGGAAACAGTGTCAGACTTTATTTTTGGGGGCTCCAAAATCACTGCAGATGCTGATTGCAGCCATGAAATTAAAAGACGCTTGCTCCTTGGAAGGAAAGTTATGACCAACCTTGATAGTATATTAAAAAGCAGAGACATTACTTTGCCAACAAAGGTCCGTCTAGTCAAGGCAATGGTTTTTCCCGTGGTCATGTATGGATGTGAGAGTTGGACTGTGAAGAAGGCTGATCGCCGAAGAATCGATGCTTTTGAACTGTGGTGTTGGAGAAGACTCTTGAGAGTCCCTTATACTGCAAGGAGATCCAACCAGTCCATTCTAAAGGAGATCAATCCTGGATGTTCATTGGAGGGACCGATGCTAAAGCTGAAGCTGCAATACTTCGGCCACCTCATGCGACGAGTTGACTCACTGGAAAAGACTCTGATCCTGGGAAAGGTTGGGGGCGGGAGGAGAAGGGGACGACGGAGAATGAGATGGCTGGATGGCATCACCGACTCTGTGGACATGAGTTTGAGTGTACTCCGGGAGTTGGTGATGGACAGGGAGGCCTGGCGTGCTGTGATTCATGGGGTCGCGGAGAGTCGGACACGACTGAGCGGCTGAACTGAACTGAACTGAACTGAATATTTCACTGTTTGTATGTACCATATCTTTTTATCCACTCTTCTATTGATGGACTTATTTTCAAAGCAGACATAGAGACACAGACATAGAGAATGAATGTATGGATACCAAGAGGGGAGGGAGGATGGTACGATGAGTTAGAGGGTTGGGATTGATATATATATGCTATTGCTACTGTGTATAAAATAGATAACTAATGAGAACCTACTGTATAGCGCAAGGATCTCTACTCAGTGCTATGTGGTAACCTAAATGGGAAGGAGTCCAAAGAACAGGGGATATATGTATACATGTGGCTGGTTCACTTTGCTGTACAGCAGAAACTAACACAAAATTGTAAAGCAACTATACTCCAATTAAAAAATATATATATGAATTTGATCATGTAACTTCCCTGCTTCAGGCACTGGTTTCTCATTGTTCTTAAAATCAAAATTCTTAACATAGCTTCTAAGGTTCTATGTGGTTATTTAACACATGAAATATGATCTTTGAAGATATTAGGTTATAATGTCAATATGCCAGGCAAAAAAATTTATATAACAAAATTAGTTTTATAAAAATATTAGTTCAGTAATTTTTGTGTATATGAAAAGTATTAATCTGTTTGCATGCATGCAGATATGCATGTATATTTTATTTGCCATACAAATGTAAAATATAATTTTATATTTATATTTATAATTTAATTATATAATTATTAAAATAGCGAAGTACTAATGCAACTCAAGTACAGCATAATAGTTAATACCAATGGTGCTGGAGTCTGATTATCTAGTTCAAAACCTCATGCTACCACTTAGAAACTGTTTTACTAGGGCCAGATATTTAACCTTTCAACCAGTTCATTCTAGAGGAGATCAATCCTGGATGTTCATTGGAGGGACTGATGCTAAAGCTGAAGCTGCAATACTTTGGCCACCTCATGCGACGAGTTGACTCACTGGAAAAGACTCTGATGCTGGGAAAGGTTGGGGGCGGGAGGAGAAGGGGACGACGGAGAATGAGATGGCTGGATGGCATCACCGACCCTGTGGACATGAGTTTGAGTGTACTCCGGGAGTTGGTGATGGACAGGGAGGCCTGGCGTGCTGTGATTCATGGGGTCGCGGAGAGTCGGACACGACTGAGCGACTGAACTGAACTGAACTGAACTGAACTGAACTGAAGCCTCTGTAAGGGGCTTCTCTGATGGCTCAGCAGGTAAAGAATCCGCCTGCAATGCAGAAGACACAGGGGACATGGTTCAATCCCTGGGTCAGGAAGATCCCCTTCCTGGAGAAGGGCATGGCAACTGACCTCAGTATTCTTGCTGGGAAAGCCCATAGACAGAGGAACCCAGCAGGCTACAGTCCATGGGGTCACAAAGAGTTGGACATGACTGAACACAAGCCTCTGTAAAATGAAAGCAATAATAAAAAGAACTTAACTCAGAGGCTTTATTTTTAGTTTTCCATGCTAAAATTATGCAAGATGGGAATGTAAATATAAAATATCCCTAAATTCATGAGTGAGAAACACTTGCATGGATTCACAGTAACTAGAAAACCAGACCTTCCACCGTCAACATAAATTCACCTCATTTATTCTGAAAGTGAAACTGTCTTTAACAAATGCCATGATTCCTTTATAGAGCATAATTCTGACTTTCACCTGTCATCCTGGTAAAACTGTTGACAGTGATTCTTCCCATTCTCAAAAGTTTGTATGATAACTTATTTGATTACTCAGCCTTTACAGATCTTAGATATCAGTCTCCTCTTTTCTCTTCTAAACAAATTCCATGACTGTTTTTTTTTTAATGTCTATGGGATATTTTTTCAAATAGGTATGCATGTTTTATTTTTCCAAATGTGTGTTCTCCATTCTTAGTCTCCAATAGCCCTTTAAGCTTTTTTAAAACTTGTGAATACCAGGTCTCAACTCCCCGCTCCCCAGCTCCAGGGAACATAAGAAATCCCTGAAAGGGGTGTAGGTATTGATACTGAGTGATTAGGGAGAGAGGTGTGTACTCATGTATAAAAGAAAACTGTAAAACCAACTTTCCAGGAACTGGGGTGTGCACAAGTTCAACTTATAGGCAATGCACACGCTCCCTCTTCTCCCTGCATGAAGATTTCCGTAAGGCACAAAAGCTAGACTTCAAAATAGTGAGTTTATGATCCTTTTTCCATAAGAACAATTTAAATCTACCAAAGACTGACACATGAGACAGTTTGGGGAGCAAGGAGTGATAACAAGTCAGCCTTAGGAACTGTGAACATTCACACAGTGAAGAGATCTGTTTGCTTTGGTTTTAACCGGATTTCTCCAGATGGACTTATGCACAGAACAGATTTTTTTTTTTTTTTACAGTTGTATTTGTGTTGGTCACTCAGTTATGTCTGACTCTTTGCAACCCATAGACCGTAGCCCACCTGGCTCCTCTGTCCATGGAATTCTCCAGGCAGAATACTGGAGTAGGTAGCCACTCTCTTCTCGAGGGGATCTTCCCCATCCAGGGATCGAACCTGGGTCTCCTACATTATAGGTGGATTTACCGTCTGAGCCACCAGGGATTGAGAAGCAGTATAGTGGCATGCGAAGGGTTTACAGCAGAGCTATCAAAAACACCAGATCTGGAGCCAGTCATGGCTGCATCATTCATTAGCAGCTGGATGATCTTGAAAGGTTCCTTAATCTCACAACTTCCTGTTTAATGAAATGCAAAATAAAAAATAGCATCTCTCTCATTTTGTTGTTATAACAAGTGAATGTAAATAGAAAGTTTTATTTAATAGTATTGCAAAAGTTAGTTATCCTTTAGAAGGAAATCATATTGGCCTCCTCATCTTAAGCTGTATACAAAACACTAATTTCCAATGAATTAAAAATTAAATACAAAAATAGTATTATTCAGCCATTAAAAAGAATACATTTGAATCAGTTCTAATGAGGTGGATGAAACTTACAGAGTGAAGTAAGCCAGAAAGAAACACCAATACAGTATACTAACGCATATATATGGAATTTAGAAAGATGGTAACCTTAACCCTGTATACGAGACAGCAAAAGAGACACAGGTGTATAGAACAGTCTTTTGGACTCTGTGGGAGAGGGCGAGGGTAGGATGATTTGGGAGAATGGCATTGAAACATGTATATTATCACATGTGAAACAAATCGCCAGTCCAGGTTCAACGCATGATACAGGATGCTCGGGGCTGGTGCATGGGGATGACCCAGAGGAAGGATATGGGGAGGAGGGAGGTGGGAGGGGGGTTCAAGAAGGGGAACTCATGTACACCTGGGGCGGATTCATGTCAATGTATGGCAAAACCAACCAATATAATATTGTAAAGTAATCCAGTTCAGTTCAGTTCAGTCGCTCAGTCATGTCCGACTCTCCACGACCCCATGAATCACAGCACGCCAGGCCTCCCTGTCCATCACCAACTCCCAGAGTTCATTCAAACTCATGTCCACAGAGTCGGTGATGCCATCCAGCCATCTCATTCTCGGTTGTCCCCTTCTCCTCCCGCCCCAAACCGTTCCCAGCATCAGACTCTTTTCCAGTGAGTCAACTCGTCGCATGAGGTGGCCAACGTATTGGAGTTTCAGCTTTAGCATC
This sequence comes from Moschus berezovskii, assembly GCF_049115385.1. Lineage (NCBI taxonomy): Eukaryota > Metazoa > Chordata > Mammalia > Artiodactyla > Moschidae > Moschus > Moschus berezovskii. Next base: position 56,562,422 of record NC_142480.1, on the reverse strand, counting down.
AGTCCTTCCAATGAACACCCAGGATCGATCTCCCTTAGAATGGACTGGTTGGATCTCCTTGTGGTACAAGGGACTCTCAAGAGTCTTCTCCAACACCCCAGTTCAAAAGCATCAATTCTTCGGCGATCAGCTTTCTTCACAGTCCAACTCTCACATCCATACATGACCACGGGAAAAACCATAGCCTTGACTAGACGGACCTTTGTTGGCAAAGTAATGTCTCTGCTTTTTAAAATATTATCAAGGTTGATCATAACTTTCCTTCCAAGGAGTAAGCGTCTTTTAATTTCATGGCTGCAATCAGCATCTACAGTGATTTTGGAGCCCAAAAAAATAAAGTCTGACACTGTTTCCACTGTTTTTCCATCTATTTCCCATGAAGTGATGGGACCAGATGCCATGATCTTTGTAAAGTAATTAGCCTCCAATAAAAAAAGTTTTAAAATAAAAATACAAAAATAGGAATAACAACTACAACTAATAACGAAAACCTTAGGAAACAACCCAGAAGCCTGTACAGTTCTTGGCACGGGGGCGGGGGTGTTAACTAAGGCAAGAAACCGGAGACACTGGAAACATAAAGGACAGGTTTTCTTTTACTATACAATAAGTTGAAGACTTTTATCTGTCATAACTGTATATATATATAAATGATAGAGTTGGAAAAAATATTTCCATGCAAATGACAGATAAGGAAAGTAGTATCTGTATAATGCAAAAAGCTTCTGCAAACTGACAAGCAAAAAAACCTGAATAGAAAAATTGGCAAGGAAATTGAATAGCATGTCACAGAAGGGCAAATTCAAATGTTGTTTATATAAAAAGATGCAAAAACTCATTAAAGATCAAGAAAATGCCAATTAAATAACAGTGAGATAACAGTTACACTCATCAGATAGGCAACATTTATTTTTAAAAGCTAATGCTTATTGATAGTCAATATATGGAGGGAACCATGCTTTCATACTTTCCTGGCTTAAATATAAATTATGTAGACTCTGTGGAAAAGCAACCAAGAAGAAAAATCTATTAATACTAAAAAAATATGTTTATCTTTGACCTAGAAATCCCACTTCTGGTCGTCTATTTTAGAGAAATCTAAACAGCAATGTGTTCATGCACAGAAACATACACGTAGTAGCAAAGGAATAGAAATGAAGTCAAGTCAAGGTCCATCAAGAAGAAAACAGTTGAATTAATCATGGTGTTTCTGTGTCACAGGGCATTATACCACTGTTACAAAGAATGGGTTGGAGCCAAACCACTTCACCTGGAAGGCTATCTATAAGATATTGTTCAATGAGATAGGCATGATGAGAAACGTTTTTTTGTTGTTGTTGTTCGTTCAGCAAATCACTATTATTCACTAGCTAGGCTAACAGCCAATGACATGCACCCTTTGCCCATACTAGTTTCTAGGTATTCTATTGGCACCCAGTCTTCATTCTTGAACTATTTTAAAGTGTCAAAAGAAAAATGAACTTGAACCCCTGTCTCACTCCATATACAAAAATAAACTCAAAGTGGATCAAACATCTAAATGTAAGAGATAAAACTATAACATTCTTAGAAGAAAACAGGGGGGTCCTTCATGATCTTGAATTAAGCAATGGACTCATAGACATGACACCAAAAAATAAGCAACAAAAGAGAAAGTAGATAAATTGTCCTTGATCCAAATTCTAACATTTTGCACATCAAAGGACACCATCAAGGAAGTGAAATGACAACTTACAGAATGGCAGAAAATATTTGCAAGCCATTTATCTGATAAGGGTCTAGAATTCAGAATATATAGAGAACTCTTGCAACTCAACAACAAAAAGACAATTCAAATAGAAAATGAATGAGGGGCTTAAATAGACATTTCTCTGAAGATGTACAAAAGGCCAACAATTTTAAAATGTTGAAAAGATGCTCAACATCATTAGCCATTTTGTTGTCATGTCGTGCTCAGTCATGTCTGACTCTTTTGCGACTCCATTCTCCTAAGTAAAGACCCCCAAACACTGAAAGCAAGTAGTCAGGCAAAACTATGACTTATCCAGGAATGTTCATAGCAGAACAATTCGCAAGAGCTAAAAGGTGTGAGCAACTCAAATGGACATCAAAAGAGGAATGAAATAGCAAAATGTAGTATATCCAAACAGTGGAGTATCTTTCAGAAAGAAAACAGGAATGTCTTACTCATACGTGCTGCAACATGGATGCACCTGGAAAACATGCTAAGTGAGAAAAGGCAAATACAAAAGGCCACACAGTACACAACTCCTTATATACGAAATACCAGAATAGGTGAAACCACAGAGCCCATAGAAGGCCAGTTATTGGGTTCCAGGGATTGGGGAGAAGATAGAAAGGAGAGACTGTTAATGAGTAGGAGTTCAGTTCAGTTCAGTCGCTCAGTCGTGTCCGGCTCTTTGCCACCCCATGGACTGCAGCACACCAGGCCTCCCTGTCCATCACCAACTCCCGGAGTTTACTCACATCTGTTGAGTCAGTGATGCCATCCAACCATCTCATCCTCTTTCATCCCCTTCTCCTCCTGCTCTCAATCTTTCCCAGCATCAGGGTCTTTTCAAATGAGTCAGTTCTTCTCATCAGGTGGCCAAAGTATTGGAGTTTCAGCTGCAGCATCAGTCCTTTCAATGAATATTCAGGACTGATCTCCTTTAGAATGGACTGGCTGGATCTCCTTGCAGTCCAAGAGACCTCAAGAGTCTTCTCCAACAACACAGTTCAAAAGTATCAATTCTTCAGCGATCAGCTTTCTTCACAGTCCAACTCTCACATCCATACATGACTGCTGGAAAAACCATAGCTTAGACTAGACATACCTTTGTTGGAAAAATACTGTCTCTGCTTTTTAATATGCTGTCTAGGTTGGTCATAACTTTTCTTCCAAGGAGTGGACATCTTTTAATTTCATGGCTGCAGTCACCATCTGCAGTGATTTTGAAGCCCCAGAAAATAAAGTCAGCCACTGTTTCCACTGTTTCCCCATCTATTTGCCATGAAGTGATGGGACCAGATGCCATCATCTTAATTTTCTGAATGTTGAGTTTTAAGTCAACTTTTTCACTCTCCTCTTTCATTTTCATCAAGAGGCTTTTTAGTTCCTCTTCACTTTCTTCCATAAGGGTGGTGTCATCTGCATATCTGAGGTTATTGATATTTCTCCCAGCAATCTTGATTCCAGCTTGTGCTTCTTCCAGCCCAGCATTTCTCATGATGTACTCTGCATAGAAGTTAAATAAGCAGGGTGACAAAATACAGCCTTGAAGTACTCCTTTCCTGACTTGGAACCAGTCTGTTGTTCCTTGTCCAGTTCTAACTGCTGCTTCCTGACCTGCATACATATTTCTGAGGAGGCAGGTCAGGTGGCCTGGTATTCCCATCTCTTGAAGAATTTTTCAGAGTTTGTTGTCGTCCACGCAGTCAAAGGCTTTGGCATAATCAATAAAGCAGAAATAGATATTTTTCTGGAATTCTCTTGCTTTTTCAATGATGTTGGCAATTTGATGTCTGGTTCCTCTGCCTTTTCTAAAACCAGCTTGAACATCTGGAAGTTCACAGTTCATGTACTGTTGAAGTCTGGCTTGGAGAATTTTGAGCATTACTTTACTAGTGTGTGAGATGAGTGCAATTGTGCGGTAGTTTGAGCATTCTTTGGCATTGACTTTCTTTGGGATTGGAATGAGTATGAGTTTGGGGGAGCAATAAAATCTGTATGACTTTTTGTAATTGTATAATTCATTTTTACAGAGAAATCGTTTGGAATTAACTGTTTACTAGGGGAAATAAAATGTGATGGAACTAGATAAATGTGTGTTACTACCTGCATGCTCAGTCACTCAGGTGTGTCTGACTCTTTATGACCCCGTGAACTGTAACCCTCCAGGTTCCTCTGTCCATGGGATTCTCCAGGAAAGAATCCCATAGTGGGGTGCCAGTTCCTCCTCCAGGGGATTTTCTTGACCCAGGGATCAAACCCGAATCTCCTGCATCTCCTGCATTGACAGGCGGATTATTTACCACTGAACCATCTGGGAAGCCCCAGTGTGTTATTCCTCAGCACTAAAAAGAAAATGAGCTATCAAGCCATGAAAAGAAATGAAAAAACTTTAAATGCATAAAGGTGATGATGGTTACACAATATTGTAAATGTAATAAATGCCACTGAATTGTCTACTTTATAATTATGCATTTTATGTTATGTGAATGTTGCCTCAACAAAAGTACATAATGAATGATTTCTTTTGTATAAAATTATAGAGATCAAAAATTATCTATAGGGTCAAAAAGCAGATCAGTGGTTGTCTTGAGATAGGAATAGAGGTTGTGCAGAGGAATGGGATCTCCCAAGGGCCCAGGAAATTTTAGGGGTTGATGGATGAGATATGTTAGCATCTCGACTGTGGCTATGGTCTCACAACTGTACACATATGTCTAAATATGTGCAGATTGTGTCTTATAATACAATTCACTATTAGTCACACCTCAGTAAAGCTAAAAATAATTTAAAATGATAGAATTTTCTATAGATTAAAAGATTCCTCGCAGTTACAGTAACAATTGTACTGTGTGAACATTATTTACATCATTATTATAAAAAATACACATTATAATACATAAAAGGCACAGGGAAAATGTAAATGTTAACAGACACGAATGACATTAAGGTATTGCTACTAATTTTATTAACATGATAATGGCATGTGGTTATATATATTTTTTTAAGATTTTTTTGATGAATACCATTTTCAAAGTCTTTCTAAATTTATTACAATATTGTTTCTGTTTTAGGCTTTGGGTTTTTGGGCCTGGAGGCATGTGAAATCTTACCTCTCCCACGAGGGATCAAACCCACACCCCCTGCACTGAAAGGCTAAGTATTTACCACTGGATTGCCAGGGAAGTCCCTGTGGTTATATATTTTAAAGTCTTTATCTTTTGGAGATACATACTAAAGAAGTTATTCTCTTAATATTTAAATATATTTGAAATGTTCTACAATAAAATACTTTAAAATAAGGTAAGCTTACATATGTATTCTCCTCACATAATACAAGATGTAAAGGGAATTTCTTATACTTTTATTCCCTTTCTAAGTCATAAGGACATCATGGGAATAGATTTTACTGAGTAGAATGACTCAAGCTTGTTCTACTGTATTGTCTTAGTGACAGTTTTACTAAGTGAATACTTTAACTGGTAAAGAAGGAATTGACACAAAGCTGATGATCAAGATCTTGGCCTCCTGAGGCAGGACTGTCTAAGAGTTTTCCAGCGTAATTTGGAGGAAGAGAGGATGGTTACATTTTACTGAGATTTTTTCAGAAACTGAATTCCTCTGTTTTTCGGTACCAATCATCTCTCATTCAGCCAAAATGGCAAAATGCCAAAGTCCCTTTCCTTACTTTGAGAAAGGTCTTTAAAACACTATTTTTACTTTTATTTCTGAATGATCAGAAATAAATAACTAGATCCTTCCAGGGATAATATAAACTATTTTTCCTATGTTCATCTCAGAATTCTGATGGATGGGAGAAAGTTAAATCCATTTTGGGAGATGAAAGGGAACTGGAGAAATCAATATCTCTACATATTCTGGATTGCAATTTTAAAAACATAAGAATTTTATAAAACTGTTAATTCCTCTAAAGTTTTGTTTATAAATATATGTGTGCCTCCCTTCCATTTAAAAATTCTTTCAATATTTCTCAGGCTGTTCCTAATCTAGTCTATCCAATTATAACTTGATATCTTCAGTGAGAACACCATAAACCCAGTAAACACATTGAAAGTTCCCTGTTCAAATACACCCAGACATAAAACTGGAATACACCACAAAACTTAGGACAATTCCAAGGAGGCTTCAGATTTATATGAATTTTAAACAGAGATCTCGGTTTTAAGTGGCAGATAAAAATTGAGTTCCAGCATGTAATATCACTAAATCATTATCTTAGAATCAGTTAAACAAAAGGTTTTGGTTTAGAAATCCACTCTATATGGAAGATAAAAACACATTACTTCAATCACTGTGCACTATGTCATTTTGACCCATTCCGGTCAATCAAAGTACGTAATGCATCTAAACAGGACCGTGAACTATACGTACATTATAGGGTCATATTAATCTTATTAGTCCTTGCAGGCCTGACAATGATCGACTTCATATTAATAATGACTCTTCTCTAAAGAAATATCTGAAATTCTTCTGTCTACCTCTCACTCCTAGCTCTGTACAGAGACATTCCTAATAGTTGACAGAGCGACCTTCTTCTTTGTGATGATACCCGTGAAATTGTTCAGAGATACAAAAACATAAATTCAATTCTTCTTCCAGTTTATTCTTCAAGTCACTTTTCTCTAGTAGACTTTTAGCCTTTCCATCTTTCCATTTTGAATAGTATATCTATCTGATCACACCCTCCAACTCTGTAACAATTACCACTCCTTCTTGAATGCCTTCTTCAGCGCTGGCTCTTACTAACATGAATATATACTAGGGCAATCCTTACAATAATCATGCAAAGGTCTTACTTTTTAAAGTGAGAACACAAATAGCCAGAAAGATTAAGCTCAAGCACCCCCAGCAATAAGTGATGGAGGTAAGATTCTAACCTTAGTCCATCTGCTTTGGTCCTGTGTTCTATCTTCTACTTCCTTTCCGCTCTCCACATCGCTCAACATCACTGTGTTGTTAGTTTTCAAGACTCTCACTCTCCTGGATAACTTGGACATCTAGTTCCCAGTGTGCGGAGGCCTGCCCCACCCAGCTGCCTGTGCCAGACGGGAGAGATCAGCTAACTCTGGAGGTTTTCTACCGAGAAGTTGATTTGACTCTCTTTTTTTTTCTTTATTCTTTTTCATATTCTTTTCCGTTATAACTTTCTAACAGGATATTGAATATAATTCCCTGTGCTATATAGTAGGTAGGGTTTCCCTGGTGGCTCAGATGGTAAAGAATCTGCCTCTGATGTAGGAGATCTGGGTTCAATCCCCAGGTCAGGAAGATGCCCTGGAGAAGGGAATAGCAACCCACTCCAGTACTCTTGCCTGGAGAAGCCCATGGACAGAGGACCCTGGCAGGCTACAGCCGGTGGGGTAGCAAAGAGTCAGACACGACTGAGAGACTAACACTTTCACATACAGTAGGACCTTGCTGTTTATCCATTCTGCATATAATAGCTTGCATCTGCTAAGCCCAAACTCCCAATCCATTTCCCTCGCCTCCCTCTGTGGCAACCACATGTCTGTTCTCTATGCTTGTGCGTCTGTTTCTGCCTTGTAAATAAACTCATCTGTGTCATATTTAGATTCCACATATAAGTGATATCATACAGTATTTATCTTTCTTTGTCTAACTAACTTTGTTTAGTACAATATCTCTGGGCCCATTCATGTTGCTGCAAATGGAATTATTTTACTCTTTTTTTATAACTGAGTAGTATCCCACTGTGTGCATATACCATATTTTCTTTATGCAATTCATCTGTTGATGGACTTTTAGGTTGCTTCCAAGTCTTGGCTATTGTAAATAGAGCTGCAGTGAACATAGTGATGTCTGTATCTTTTTGAATTATAGTTTTGTCCAGATATATAGCCAGGAGTGAGATTGCTGGATCATATGGCCACTCTATTTTTAGTTTTTTGAGGAACCTCCATACTGTTATTCAGAGTGGCTGTACTAATTTACATTCCCACCAATAGCATAGGAGGGTTCCTTTTTCTCCACATCCTCTGCAGCATTTGTTATTTGTAGGCTTTTTAATGATGGGCATTCTGAACTGGTGTGGGGTGATATCTCACTGTAGTTTTGGTCTGCATTTCTCTAATAATTAGCAATGATGAGTATCTTTTCATGTACCCTATTTGCCATCTGTATGTCTTCTTTGGAGAAATGTCTATTTAGGTCTTCTGCCCATTCTTTGATTGGGTTGCTTGGGTTTTTTGTTATTGAGTTGTGAGAGTTGTTTGTATATTTTTGAAACTAAGCTCTTGTCAGTTACATCGTTTGCAAATATTTTCTCCCAGTCCATAGGTTATCTTTTTGTTTTGTTTATGGTTTCCTATGCTGTGCAAATCTTGCATTTGATTAGGTCCCATTCGTTCATTTTCATTTTTATTTCTATTGCCTTGGGAGACCAACCTAACACAACATTGGTACAATTTATGTCAGAGAATGTTTTGCCTCTGTTCTCTTCTAGGAGTTTATGAGGTCATGTCTTATATTTAAGCCTTTCCATTTGGTTCTCATTCTTAAGCCACATTTCATAGTAACCACTTTTGCCACTAATAATGGTAATACACTGTTTTCCACCTACCTTATTCCTTTATTTTACTTCTCAGTTGGTTCAAAACCCAAATGTGAAAGATCAGGTCCATTCTATGATCTGACATCACTATTTCAGAATATGTGCTCCTTAACCTGAGTGGATTTTGCTTTGCTTATTTAGAAAAGAGAGTTCCCTGTGCAAATCAATACTGTGAGCAAACACGGTAGTTGTTTAACCCACATGCATGCACACACAGAGAAATTAGTTGAAGAACATATGTGTTAATTTGCCTCTGAGGAACAATTTTAATTATAAATGAACCTTTTTTATTCCTTAACTAGGCCCAGTAGGACTTTTCTTTGGCAGTACCGACTTTTTTATTTTTGGCAGTTGGTTAGAAATGTTCTTTGTAATTGAAAGCAATAAAAAGATTTTAATTTAAAAGGGAGGGAATTCTATAAATCAGATTGATATTCTCCTCCATAACAATGAATCATTAAGATTTTATTTAGGTTTTTCTAACTTCTTCCCCTGTTTAATTAATATTAAGATCCTTTCAACTCACAAGTGGAAAGTAATACAGCTTCCTGTGTTACCAAACCCAAGAAGCTTCACAATATAAATAGAGCCCGTGATACATGAAGCCAAAGTCAGCTCAACTCCTGTAAGATTCCCTTGAATACAAGTCCCTTGCCAGTAACCAACATATTTTCTTAGCAAGAGGAAAAATATTTCACAGCATGTTACATTACTTACTGTTTTTCAGCTCTTAAATAATAGAAGTCAATAATCAGCGAAGTCAGAATAATGACTTTAAACTCACAGGGGGAAAACCAGGTTAAGACTCACTGGACCAGATTACCAATTACTGCAAAAAAAGGAGAGCAGGTTTATGATCAGGTGGACCGTAGCATTAATTAATAGCTGACAACGGCAATAATCAAGAATCCATTTCAGTGCTTTATGGCTCACATTCACATGTTAATGATCAAATGGAGAATCAGAGTAATTTGGGGGAATAGAGACCTGCCTCGCTTGTGGTTCAGAGGGTAAAGAATCTGCCCGCAGTGCAAGAGACTCGGATTCAATCCCTGGGTCGGGAAGATTCCCTGGAGGAGGGCATGGCAACCCACTCCAGTATTCTTGCCTGGAGAATCCCATGGACAGAGAAGCCTGGAGGGCTACAGTCCATGGGGTCACACAGAGCTGGACATGACTAAGCGACTAACACAGACACAGACACACACACCCCAGGAGAAATAGGAGATGACCTAACTGCTGGGGTTTCACAGACAGCAGATGGATCATCAGGGACCTTGACCATACATTTAACAATTCATCTCAAGGTACAGCCTATGTGTCACAGCCCCAAACCCACAGGGTTAACTAGGGAATGAAAACAAGCAACAAGGACCCTGGTTACTAGTTCTCACAACTTTTCTAAATTCTCAGCAGGACTAGCTACACAATTTGCAGAGCCCAGTGCATAATGAAGATACAACAGCCCTTGTTCTCACAGTAGCAAAAAAAAGGTGACATTACACATATTAAAACATGAAGCTTTTGCATTTCTCCCCAGTGTCTTGCTGTCTGTGTCTCCTTCCCTACAATTCCCTCTACCTGTCAAGATGATTTTGTTTGTGATGTGACACTGCATTTCCTCAAGCACAGGGAGATATTGCGAGGCGAGTGCAGACTCTGTGGTGTAAAATCTACCATTAAGATTCAACATCACCTGCCGTCTTGACATCTGAAGCCAGGAGGACCTCAGTTGATGTGATGACAATTTTCCCTCCCTTCTCTGCTCCCACAGATAAGGTTCCCTTGCCAAACACCCCTCCTTATCATGGAGTCCCAGCACAAGGCATACTTGTTCCTGAGAAGCAGGCTTCAGTCCCCTGCCAGCCCACAGAATTATTCAGACAAGCCAATTCCATCCTCCCGTGGAAACCAGGGGTCACCTCTGCTTCTTGTTACTACAGAGCCTGCCTCTCACAGCCCTTGCTTATTTACTCTGTTCCCAAGTGCAACTGCTCCGTGGCCCTGTGTGGCACGTGACTTCCTCCTCCCTGGGGCTGAGAGTGCAGGTGACTAATAACTGTTGTCAGTCTCATCTGCCTGGGGTCGAGTGTCATGTGTCCAGCTGTTCCTGTAACCCCAAGGTGGTACTCTGACCTTGCCAACACAGTGAAGAAGAGGCAATCACGATGGACTCTCAGGGCTTCCCTGAGGGTCAGTGGTAAAGAATCGGCCTGCCCATGCAGGAGACACAGGTTCCATCTCTGATCTGGGAAGATCCCACATGCCGCGTAGCAGCTAAGCTCTGGATGCCACAACTACCGAAGCCTGCAGCTGTAGAGCCGGTGCTCAGCAACAAGAGGAGTCACGGAAATAAGAAACCCAGGCCCCACAACTAGAGAGTAGCCCCTGCTGGCTGCAACTAGAGAAAAGCCTGCACGGCAACAGAGACGCAGCACAGTCAAAAAGAAACAAATAAAACACTTTGAAAAATCATTGCCACATGGAAATGTGGGCCCAGGATTGCCAGAGCTGCCACATTTTCAAGGAAAGCCAGTACTTCAGCTTTTTTACAGGAAAATAAAACTTTTGTAAATGGTGACAACCAACTGAAAAAAATTAGTGCTGATTTCATCAACACCAAAAGGACCTAAGAAGGCACGTGTAGGTAGCATTCAGGCACATTTGATGGTATCTGACATGGAAGAAGAGTACTACTCTCATAAAAATCCCCTTTTTGGCTCTGTCATGACACTTACCTTATCACATAGTCATAATCTGTATATTTGCTGTTTCCTCCACTAGATTCTGAGCTCCCTGTTGAAGAAAGTATGTCTGCACCTGTCACAATGGTTTGGCACACATAAGGTGCTATAAAATCACCTATTAAATTATTTAAATTCAGTGAATACTTAATAAGAACCTACTACTTCCCAGGAGGGTTTTCCTGATGGCTCAGACTTTAAAGACTGCCTGCAATGCAGGAGGCAGGGTTCGATCCCTGGGTCAGGAAGATTCCCCGGAGAAGGGACTGGCAACCCACTCCAGTATTCTTGCCTGGGATATGCCACACACAAAGGAGCCTGGTGGGCTATAGATCCATGGGGTGACAGAGTCAGACATAACTGAGCAACTAACACATCCACACTTCCTGGGCATTGAGATGAACCAGACAAGTCATATACATATTCTGTGAATGAATCTTTCATTTGAAAAACTTTCTTTTTCCCAGTGAGACTTAAAGAAGCTCTAAGTTCTTTTTAAAGTCACATCTATCAGTGGAAAACAGTGTTAGGATTTTATTCTGCAGAACTGGACCCTCGACCAAGAAATACACTGAAGGTTACCCTTGAATTTTGGTGGAAAGCCTCCAACACTCAAGTTCTTTATTCATGTAATACATACATGTGGCACCACATGGTAACAGAAGGCTGAAGCTTATAGTTGGTGTCCTGATCTCTGTTTTAAAGATGAAATCCACTGGGTGTGCCCTCCCCCACATGGTACTGACAACCACCACAGCTAAGATTGCCAAGCCACCTTCTCCCCTACCCCATCATTTGGGACCCATTCCTCATTGTCTGTAGTCATTCTTTCAACAGGCGTTAATTGAGGGCCTAATATATACCAGGTGCATCCCAGGTGGCACAGTGGTAAAGAATCTGCCTGCCACTGCAGGAGACATGGGTTCGATCCCTGGGTTGGGAAGATCCCCTGGAGGAGGAAATGTTAACACACTCCAGTATTCTTGCCTGGGAAATCCCATGGACAGAGGAGCCTGGCAGGCTACCATCTGTGGGGTTGCAAAACAGTCTGAAGTGACTGAACAGCTAAGCACACATGCAATATATACCAGGCACTGTGTGAATTTTGGGGACCGCAAGACTGGATAAATGTGGTCTCTCCCCTCAGCTATTCTCAGACTATGGAAAGGTAATTTTACTTTTACTCCATATAACTTGCTTTTTGTGGTCCATAAATTCCTACAGGAGAATCATTTCTACTGATCCATTCCCTTCAGTCTGTTTTCCAAGGTGCGTTCCCACTGATTTCCAGGATGCCATAATATGACAGTTTGGGGTCAATAAGGTCCATGTGTTTACACTGACCTGGCCTGTCTCAGGATGCTATCCACATTTACTCTTATGCCTGCATCTATGAAGACATCACTGCCTTTATTCACTGACACACTCACCTCTTATTACACCTACTGCACAACAAAGCCAGAATAACTTAACCTAAGATATTTTCACTTTCCTGGATAAGAAGCCACACTGGTGCTTGCCAAATCTGCCACTACCTGCAAACCAAGGTCCATTCTGCATTAGTAACAATAATGTCAGAGATCATGGATTGACTCCTTGCTCAAGTCTAGATCTGTTCTGACACATGCATACAGTATCATAGATAGTCCACATACATATGCACACAGTCTCTAAGGTAATCCTTTCAGTAAGCTGGAACGAAGTCAGTTCAGAGAATCTAGGTTATGGCACCAACACCTGTTTGGAATTCATACTCTTTGTATAGGACACAAAATCATATTTCTCAACTACCTTGCATACCTCCTAACCCTAAGAATCTCAGATCTGAATTTATCACATTCCCCAAACAGGTCATGGAAACTAGCTCAGATGCATTCTGACTTTCACAAACCCATTTCGATTCACCCATAGCCACAGCATCATGTTGGCCTGGGGCATTCTCCTAGGTGGTCTCCCCAGAAATCAGATGGGAAAGAGAGAACAGGGAGTAGGAACCAATGTTCTTTTTTCCTCCAGTCCTTTACTTTTGACTTCCCTCCTTAATCTGTCTTTCCCACCTATTTCCAAGTAATAGAACCACTGGGTCCCTCTGAACAACCCCACAACATTTTTACCCTGATTCTTGTCTCCACTAATTAGGTTCCTCTTTCTCACAGTAGGAGAGCTTTCAACCCTTTCCTGTCTAGTAAGACATCTGTTTAAATGTTGTATTTGCTCCTCTTGGTACTGTGTCTTGGCATGATTATGAATATGTTATTGTTGTTGTTGTTTAGTCGCTAAGTCATGTCTGACTCTTTGCAACTCCATGGACTGTAGCTGCCAGGCTCCTCTGTCTATGGGAGTCTCCAGGCAAGAATACTGGAGTGGGTTCTCATTTCCTACTCCAGGGAATCTTCCTGAATCAGGGCTCAAAGCCGGGTCTCCTGCACTGCAGGCAGATTCTTTACCATCAAAACACCAAGGCTGCCTTAATTATGAATATGAGTGGAATTCAGATGACCATTTTTTTCTTTCAACAGACCCTAGTATTCAATGAAGACTCAAGAAAATCTCTTCTGAAACTCAAAAGTGGGCACTGATCTCTTGGGTCTATGTGTACCCTGAACAAATGAATATTTTGTGTAGATGAGGTACTCTTTGCACAACATAATATAAGGAGAATAAAATACATTGGAGGGTATGTTTTTTAAAAGTTATCCCAGGGTCAAAAGCGCTCATAGTAGAAAGGAGTTGAAGCTACATCTGTAATTTTCTGTCTCAAGAAAGCTTCAAAAGGAAACAGTCTTCAGTTTCCTTTCTCCTTGTGGGTGGTCGTAAAGAGTAATGGAAAGAACCTCGTTCTGTGTAGAGGTCGGTTAACAGTAGATAGAATATGTTCAAATATGTCCACTTTTCCGTTACCCCTTCCTCACAGCCTGGCCCCAACTCTGCCCTGTAAGCCATAAACTGAACTACTCATTATTAATTCTAATTCTCTGGGTTCCGCTTCTACCCAATTTCCATGTATGGAAAGACTAAAGTTGGAAAATACATGTCTTTGTGACCGCATTGTGCCAGATTGACTGTCTAGCCTAAATTTCTGATGCATTAATGGGGGCTGAGGGCAATTCTGTGGTTTGCTGTTCCTTGAATGTGAGCCAGACCTTGAGTCAGAAACTCAAAGTTCTATTGAAAAATCTACCTGCTGACACTTACAGTTCACTCCCTCATTTTATACTCACACCAACCCTGGCATGCTAATTTTTTAAACTGAGGCATAAAAAAATGAAGTATGTTGTGCCAAGAGGTAGACCAGAAAGTCAAACTTAAATCTCACTGGCCTGTGTACTTTTCTGGATAATACAGTTCATTTGGCAATATGCTGCCTGAAACTTCCTAGTTGTAAACAGTATAGCAAGTCTCAGATGTATTCTGTTGTACTAAGCCATGCTGAAGGAGGAGCTGTTCCATAAATAAAATCAGAATCAACCTGCATCTAAGGAATTCACAAAGTATGTCCCTTTTCGAATAAATGTTAGGAAAATCTACTGGCACCATCATACGTAAGAATGGGGAAACAGAGCTGTTGTACTCCATTTCCTGAGAGACTCAGAAATGTAAATCTCACAGCAAATTCAGTCTGTGTAGAATTTGTAGCTTGGTTTCTTTGTGTTGTGCATGCCAAAGTTAATCTCATATCCCCAAATATCCTAGATCAGTGCTAATAATAAGAATAGATCTCAAAATTTAATTTAGAAGAAATAGACATGCTTTGCATATCTTATTAAGGAGGGGAACAGATTAGAGATATTGGATTAAAACACAGTTGGCCCTCCATCTCCGTGATACCTACAGAGTCCAAGGGCCAACTTCACGACCATCATTTTATACGAGGGACGTGAGCACACACAGACTTTGGCATCCACAGATGGGAGTTCTGGAACCAATCCCCCATGGATACCAAGAGAGACTGTACACTTTCCTGTGATCATTGGAAGGTAAAAGGAATGCCAATTTTATCATTAAAATAGGGGAAAGATTCACTCTCCTCTTCTTGTGTGTGTTCACTTGGACAATGAGTTTGGTGGGGGCAGGAAGAGCAAGTAGGTAGACTGTCGCCAGAATCTAGGCATCAGGAAACTGAGTCTGTGATGAAAGCTGGGAGTGGTGGGGACTTCCCTGGTGGTCCAGTGGCTAAGTTCCATACTCCCAAGGCAGGGGGCCTGGGTTGCATCTCTGGTCAGGGAACTAGATCCCACACACCACAACTAAACATCATGCATGCCGAAACAAAGATCCGTGTGCCACATATAAGACCTGGCATAGCCAAAGTAAATAAATATTTAAAATAAAAAATAGAGAGTGGTGGGCCAGGAATATAAAGAGATGTGAAGCCAATATCCATCCTGGGAAGTCACAGAGATCCCAAAGCCAAGCAAGATGGGTCAGAAGCCAGTAGCCAAGGTCCCTGAAGATAAACCATGGGAGACAATCACCACATGAGCCAACAAACCTTCTGGCCAATATTTCTCAATCAGAGCAACTGCTTATCCATGGTGTCTGAAGGTGCTGCCTCAACTATGACATTCTGAAAACTAAATTGTTCTAAGTGTACTCTTCATACATTAAGAATTATGGCACCTCCAACAACCTCTTATATGACTCTTCAATTTCTTTTGTTCACCAAGTGCCACTAGATTTACTTCCAAGTATCTCTAGAATCCTTCTTCTTCCATTTTTTCCTTCTGTTGTAGTTTTTATGACAGCTTGTCCTGATCATAGTTTTCTTAGGACCAGACTTCCTACTTCTGTTCCTATCTGCCCTCTCCCTGTTCCTCCAACTCTAATATTGTTTCTCTGCTCAGGGACTTGAAGCACACAATATATGAATACAATCATTTGCTGTGTTGATATTAATACTGATGCTGATGCTGTGAAATGCTATGTGCCTGACACTGTTCCAGGCACCAGGGATACAAAGAATAAGGCAGATTTCTTTCTCCCAAAGAGCTCACCGTATTTGGAACATATTCCTGCTGCAGAACGTCAATCCATGCTCTTTAACATCTTCTTGCCTCTGACTGTCACTTCTCTGCCAAGAAAACTTCTATTCAACCTTCAGTACCCAACACATTTTTTTTATCTTGACCATAAAATTTTCCTCAATTCCCTAAACATAATTTGTCCTATGTGTGTTCCCAAGAGCTTTGCATTTCTTCTTGCATAGTATTGACACTGTTAATTGTAAATATCTGCTTAAACATCATGCTGGGTTGGATGACTAACAAGCTAGAATCATGATTGTAGCTAAACTTCACCAGTTTTTCAAGTGCAAGAACCACATTCTGTTCACATTTGCAATGCTCAGGAGCTGAGAGAGTGCTGAAGTGGATTAGGCATAAAAAACAAGGTTTTAAAAATTAGTTTGCTTGTTAAATGCATGAATGTAGACACAGTTTGAAAAATCAGACTGAAATTTGACACAAAACAACCACACAAGATTCATATCTCGTTCGGTGTACTGAAGACTGAAGATGGACCGCCAGGGAAAACACCCAGAATGTTTGGCAGGTACGTGAGAGATTCTTTGTCTTAAGAATGCAACAATCGTATTTTTAAATGACTTGTGAGGAATTTATTCACCACATAAATAAATTATTTCCTCAAAAACATTCAAGTTATTTTTCTAATTCCTATCAGCAAAATCATCTCTTCCTGTCTCTGGAATCTCTTCATAGGCCTGCTGGTAAACTGACTTTATTAGATAATTTTTCTCTATCTAGTTAAAGGCACATTTCGAGGGGGAGGGGATGGAGCACACTCTCCTTCATCACACGCACAATCCCGCGAGCATCCCCGGCAACAAGAGCATGGATACCAGAGACCGAGAGAAAGTCAATAACTGACAGCAAGGAGAGAATTCGGGGCATTGATCATCTCAGACCCAGAAGCTGAGACCAAGTCATAGAATTCAACACCACATTAACTCTGCTTGAGCTGGAAGGGAGAGATATTCTTAAATGAGCTCAGATTAGAAATATGGAAGAGATTTCAAGGCAGTCGAATTTCACCCCTTGTGTCCTGGCGCTACTGATACCTTGCACCAGATCATTTTCTGTTGGGGGTGGTGGCGGATGGATGTGTGTTGTTCTGAGCACTATAGGATTCTTAACAGAATCTTTCGCCTCTACTCCCTAGATGCCGTTACCAACCTCCAGGTATAGACAAGCAAAAGGGTCTCCAGACACTGGCCAATGTACCAAGGGCCTAAGTGGGCCCTTTGTTGAGAACCACTGCTCTAACCCATCACACACAAATAGAAATGCTGCTAGCTCCATTATAGAAAGCTATCTTTTCAAATGCTTTAACGATGACAAAATGAAGAATGGTGTCAAACTATTTAGGCAAATGACGGTGTTCCAAAGAGAATAGCCTGAAGAGATCATCTCTAAACCCCACTGAAGGAACGTGAAACAGACTTTGATGTAAACTCAGTCAAAGGTCTATTTTGGTTGACAAGTAGAGGTAATTTGCCACGTGGTATTCTCCTTTCTTGGTATTTTTGGAGGGCATGTTGTTGTTTGCTCTTCAGCCAAATCAGAAGCATTTGACACAATGATTTCTGTTTTAAACAAAAAGCAATATTCAAAGGAATGTTTTTCCTGACAAAGCAGGCTATGAAAATCCTGCTGTTCAAGTGAGAGAATTAATTTACCATGTCAGTGACTCAGCCGTCCTTAAATCTGGTTCACCTGAAATCAGCAAACCTAGACAAAAGGCCAAATTTATTTAATAGAAAAAGTATCTTTTTAAAACATAATCTTTTTATAACCTCCTCAGACTTAATCTCCTCATCTCTGAAATCATGTAATAAGATCCATCTCACAGATTTATGAAAATTGAGACATTACATGCAAAGGCAGTAGTTGGCACATGATACATATTCAAAACTGCTTAAATATCAATTCAAATATATATTTTCAGTCAGTTTCTCTGACCTCATATTTACTAAGACCAGGATTTTATTTTCACCTCCTGTTGCCTACTGATCAAAGGGCTAAGAAAAACTAAAAGGACTGGGACACTAGTCATTTACTAACATGTATAGTTACTCTCGGAGAAAGCAATGGCAAGCCACTCCAGTACTCTTGCCTGGAGAATCGCATGGACTGAGGAGCCTGGTGGGCTGCGGTCCATGGGGTCGCTACTAGTCGGACGCAGCTGGGCGACTTCACTTTCACTTTTCACGTTCACACATTGGAGAAGGAAATGGCAACCCACTCCAGTGATCTTGCCTGGAAAATCCCAGGGATGGCGGAGCCCAGTCGGCTGCCGTCTATGGGGTCGCACAGAGTCGGACACGACTGAAGCAACTTAGCAGCAGCAGCAGCAGCAGCATAGTTACTCTAAAGGAGATCAGTCCTGGTTGTTCATTGGAAGGACTGATGCTAAAGCTGAAACTGCAATACTTTGGCCACCTCATGCGACAAGTTGACTCACTGGAAAAGACTCTGATGCTGGGAGGGATTGCGGGAGGGAGGAGAAGGGGACGACAGAGAATGAGATGGCTGGATGGCATAACTGACTTGATGGACATGAGTCTGAGTGAACTCCAGGAGTTGGTGATGGACAGGGAGGCCTGGCGTCCTGTGATCCATGGGGTCGCAAAGAGTCTGACATGACTGAGCGACTGAACTGATTGACTGACTGACTGATAGTTACTTTTGTGTTTCAAAAAAATACAAAAGACATCATATAAAATAACCTCCTGTGCTGTGTGCTCAGTCGCTTGTGTCCAACTCTTTGCAGCCTCATTGACCTTAGCTCGCCAGGCTCCTTTGCCCATGAAATTTTCCAGGCAAGACTACTGGAGTGGAGTGCCATCTCCTTCTCCAGGCGATCTTCCCAGCCCGAAGATCCCACCTGCTCCAATCTGTGTCTTCTGTGTCTCCTGCACTGGCAGGCAGATTCTTTACCACAAGCGTCACTTAGCTTCTTAAAATTTAACAGGTGGGATGATTTGGGAGAATGGCATTGAAACATGTATGTTGTCGTATGTGAAACGAATCACTAGTTCAGGGTCGATGCATGTTATAGGATGCTCAGGGCTGGCATGCGGGGATGACCCAGAGGGAGGATAAAGGGAGGAGGGAGGTGGGAGGGGGGTTCGGGAGGGGGAACTTACGTAAACCTGGGGTGAATTCATGTCAATGTATGGCAAAACCAACCAATATAATATTGTAAAATAATTTGCCTCCAATAAAAAATAAATTAATTACCAAAAAAAAAAAATTTAACCAGCATTGGTCTCTAAGTTGGTGGCTGGCCTTTCTTTCCTCCTGATATTTCATTCCTAAAATTATTTGGCATGTAGGATTGCCAACAAAAATCCATCTAGTCAAAGCTATGGTTTTCCCAGTAGTCATGTAAGGATGTGAGAGTTGGACTATAAAGAAAGTTGAGCACCGAAGAACTGATGCTTTTGAACTGTGGTGTTGGAGAAGACTCTTGAGAGTCCCTTGAAAGGAGATTAAATCAGGATTTCCAAAAGGAAATCAATTCTGAATATTCACTGGAGGGACTGATGTTGAAGCTGAAACTCCAATACTTTGGCTACCTGATACAAAGAACTGACTCCTTGGAAAAGACCCTGATGCTGGGAAAGATTAAAGGTGGGTGGAGAAGGAGACGACAGAGGATTAGATGGTTGGTTGGCATCACCAACTTGAAGGACGTGAGCTTGAGCAAACTCTGGAAGCTGGTGATGGACAGGGAAGCCTGGCATGCTGCAGTCCATGGGGTCGCAGAGTTGGACACGACTGAGTGACTGAACTGAGGGTGTGTGTTGGTCTTCCCAGGTGGTGCTAGTAGTAAGGAATCCACCTGCCAATGTAGGAGATGCAAGAGATGTGGGTTCTATCCCTGGGTCGGGAAGATCCCCTGGAAAAGGAAATGGCAACCCACTACAGTAGTCTTGCCTGGAGATTCCCATGGACAGATGATCCTGGTAGGCTACAGTTCGTGGGGTCACAAAGATTTGGTTATGGAACTGTGGTGCTGGAGAAGACTCTTGAGAGTCCCTTGGACTGCAAGGAGATCCAACCAGTCCATTCTAAAGGAGATCAGTCGTGGGTGTTCATTGGAAGGACTGATGCTAAAGCTGAAACTCCAATACTTTGGCCACTTCATGCGACGAGTTGACTCACTGGAAAAGACTCTGATGCTGGGAAGGATTGGGGGCAGGAGGAGAAGGGGACGATGGAGAATGAGATGGCTGGATGGCATCACCGACTCAATGGCCATGAGTTTGAATGAACTCCGGGAGTGGGTGATGAACAGGGAGGCCTGGCGTGCTGTGATTCATGGGGTCGCAAAGAGTTGGACACGACTGAGCGACTGAACTGAACTGAACTGACTGAAGTGACAGCACATACGCAAGATGTGTGTTATTGTAAAGAATGGCAATTTTATTTTTTTTTAATTGGAGGCTAATTACTTTACAATATTATATTGGTTGGTTTTGCCATACATTGGCATGAATCCGCTCCGGCTGTACATGTGTTCCCCTACTTTAACCCCTCTCCCACCTCCCTCCTCTCCTTATCCTCCCTCTGGGTCATCCCAGTGCACCAGCCCCGAGCATCCCGTATCATGCGTCGAACCTGGACTGGTGATTCATTTCACATATGATAATATACATGTTTCAATGCCATTCTGCCAAATCATCCCACCCTCACCCTCTCCCTCAGAGTCCCAAAGACTGTTCTATACACCTGTGTCTTTATTGCTGTCTTGTATACAGGATTATCATTACCATCTTTCTAAATCCCTTATATATGTGTTCAGTTCGGTTCAGTCGCTCAGTCGTGTGCGACTCTTTGCAAACCCATGAATCACAGCACACCAGGCCTTCCTGTCCATCACCAACTCCAAGAGTTCACTCAAACTCATGTCCATCGAGTTGGTGATGCCATCCAGCCATCTCATTCTCTGTCGTCCCCTTCTCCTCCCGCCCCCAATCACTCCCAGAACCAGAGTCTTTTCCAGTGAGTCAACTCATTGCATGAGGTGGCCAACGTATTGCAGTTTCAGCTTTAGCATCAGTCCTTCCAATGAACACCCAAAATTGATCTCCTTTAGAATGGACTGGTTGGATCTCCTTGAAGTCCAAGGGACTCTCAAGAGTCTTCTCCAGCACCACAATTCAAAAGCATCAATTCTTCAGCGATCAGCTTTCTTCACAGTCCAACTCTCACATCCATACATGACCACAGGAAAAACCATAGCCTTGACTAGACGGACCTTTGTTGGCAAAGTGATGTCTCTGCTTTTTAATATGCTATCTAGGTTGGTCATAACTTTCCTTCCAAGGAGTAAGCGTCTTTTAATTTCATGGCTGCAATCAGCATCTGCAGTGATTTTGGAGCCCAAAAAAATAAAGTCTGACACTTTCCACTGTTTCCCCATCTATTTCCCGTGAAGTGATGGGACCAGATGCCATGATCTTTGTTTTCTGAATGTTGAGCTTCAAGCCAACCTTTTCACTCTCCTCTTTCACTTTCATCAAGAGGCTTTTGAGTTCCTCTTCACTTTCTGCCATAAGGGTGGTGTCATCTGCATATCTGAGGTTATTGATATTTCTCCTGGCAATCTTGATTCCAGCTTGTGCTTCTTCCAGCCCAGCATTCCTCATGATGTACTCTGCATATAAGTTAAATAAGCAGGGTCACAATACACAACCTTGAAGTATTCCTTTTCCTATTTGGAACCAGTCTGTTGTTCCATGTCCAGTTCTGACTGTTGCTTCCTGACCTGCATACAGGTTTCTCAAGAGGCAGGTCAGGTGGTCTGGTATTCCCATCTCTTTCAGAATGTTCCACAGTTTATTGTGATCCACACAGTCAACATTTGAATCGGTTCTAATGAGGTGGATGATACTGGAGCCTATTATACAGATTGAAGTAAGCCAGAAGGAAAAACACCAATACAGTATACTAACACATATATATTGCAGTTTCATTGGAAGGACTGATGCTAAAGCTGAAACTGCAATATATATGTGTTAGTATACTGTATTGGTGTTTTTCCTTCTGGCTTACTTCAATCTGTATAATAGGCTCCAGTATCATCCACCTCATTAGAACCGATTCAAATGTATTCTTTTTAATGGCTGAGTAATACTCCATCATGTATATGTACCAAAGCTTTCTTATCCATTCGTCTGCAGATGGACATCTAGGTTGCTTCCATGTCCTTGCTATTATAAACAGTGCTGCAATGAACATTGGACTACATGTGTCTCTTTCAATTCTGGTTTCCTCGGTGTGTATGCCCAGGAGTGTGATTGCTGGGTCGTGTGGCAGTTCTATTTCCAGTTTTTTGAGGAATCTCCACACTGTGTTCTCCGTAGTGGCTGTACTAGTTTGCATTCCCACCGTGTAAGAGGGTTCCCTTTTCTCCACACCCTCTCCAGCATTTATTGGTTGTAGACTTTTGGATAGCAGCCATTCTGACTGGCATGAAATGGTATCTCATTGTGGTTTTGATTTGCATTTCTCTGATTATGAGGGATGTTGAGCATTTTTTCATGTGTTTGTTAGCCATCTGTATGTCTTCTTTTGAGAAATGTCTGTTTAGTTCTTTGGCCCATTTTTTGATTGGGTAGTTTATTTTTCTGGAATTGAGCTGCAGGAGTTGTTTGTATATTTTTGAGATTAATCCTTTGTTGGTTGCTTCATTTGCTATTATTTTCTCCCATTCTGAAGGCTGTCTTTTCACCTTGCTTACAGTTTCCTTTGCTGTGCAGAAGCTTTTAATTTTAATTAGGTCCCATTTGTTTATTTTTGCTTTTATTTCCAATATTCTGGGAGGTGGGTCATGGAGGATCCTGCTGTGATTTATGTCAGAGAATGTTTTGCCTATGTTCTCCTCTAGGAGTTTCGTTTCTGGTCTTACATTTAGATCTTTAATCCATTTTGAGTTTATTTTTGTGTATGGTGTTAGGAAATGTTCTAGTTTCATTCTTTTACAAGTGGCTGACCAGTTTTCCCAGCACCACTTGTTAAAGAGACTGTCTTTATTCCATTTTATGTTCTTGCCTCCTTTGTCAAAGATAAGGTGCCCATAGGTGCATGGATTTATCTCTGGGCTTTCTATTTTGTTCCATTGATCTATATTTCTGTCTTTATGCCAGTTCCATACTGTCTTGATGACTGTGGCTTTGTAGTAGAGCCTGAAGTCCGGCAGGTTAATTCCCCCAGTTCCATTCTTCTTCCTCAAGATTGCTTTGGCTATTCGAGGTTTTTTGTATTTCCATACAAATTGTGAGATTATTTGTTCTAGCTCTGTGAAAAATATCATTGCTAGCTTGATAGGGATTGCATTGAATGTATAAATTACTTTGGGTAGTATACTCATTTTCACAATATTTGTTCTTCCAATCCACAAACACGGTATAGTTCTCCATCTATTAGTGTCCTCTTTGATTACTTTCACCAGTGTTTTATAGTTTTCTATGTACAGGTCTTTTGTTTCTTTAGGTAGATATATTCCTAAGTATTTTATTCTTTCCGTTGCAACAGTGAATGGAATAGTTTCCTTAATTTCTTTTTCTATTTTCTCATTATTAGTGTATAGGAATGCAAGGGATTTCTGTGTGTTGATTTTATATCCTGCAACTTTAGAGTCTTTAGGGTTTTCTGTGTAGAGGATCATGTCATTGGAGAACAGTGAAAGTTTTACTTCTTCTTTTCCAATTTGGATTCCTTTTATGTCTTTTTCTGCTCTGATTGCTGTGGCCAAAACTTCCAGAACTATGTTGAATAGTAGTGGGGAGAGTGGGCACCCTTGTCTTGTTCCTGACTTTATGGGACATGCTTTCAGTTTTTCACCATTGCAGATAATGTTTGCTGTGGGTTTGTCATATATAGCTTAAATATTCAAATTCACAACATCCTCTTACATCAAATATTAATCTAATGTATGAAAAATAAGCCAAAACCCAATCTAGTAAAGAATATCTATGTCTGTAACTGAATCGCTTTGCTGTGTATCAGAAATTAACATGATGTTTTATGTCAACCATACTTCAGTTAAAAATTTTTGAAAAAACCAAGTCTAGAAGAACAAACTCAATGCTAATAAAAACAAGTCTCAGATAAAAGTAATCATTATAAAAAGCTTTTTTTTTTTCAGGCCACACAGGCATCAAGATAAGACTTCTACATAAATCTTTGATGTTCTATGATGTGTCATACTTGTGATCTTAGCCCCTGTGACAATTTTTATGATTCCCATGTTACAGATGAGGAAACTGGAGCTGGAAGTATCTAAGTGACTTACCCAAGTCATGCCCCTTAAAGGAGCCAGATATGAAACCTAGGCAGTCTAGTTGGGCTTCTTTTCATTAGGAATTATGCCTCAGGGCACATGGGTATTGAATATGAAGCGACTGTGTGTTTCTCTTGCCACCAAGTTACCATGGAAGCAATGTCTTAAGCCAGTGCTGTGAAAACATATGATCACCTGAAAATCATGCTGATTTCAGTGCCTGACAGATTAATCTCAGGCTGCTCCCAGATAATGAAAATACAAATAATGAAACCATCTTTCCTGTAGACAAGTCACCATGCAGAAAAATCAAGGCGGAGGCCTCTTTCTAAAAGATTCTTCTCCTTTAGAAACTTCTAAGTAAGTGTACTTCTTGCATAGATTTTGGAAAGCTCATGGACACTTTATCAACATATGCAGAATACTGCATGCATCAGAGCCCAGAATTTTGGGGAAAAAAATTTAAGAAGCCCTGTTCTAAACAAAAAGAAGTACATGAATCAGAATATATGGATATCAGAAGCTCAATAGGATATGATTTTTAAATGGCATAATATCTATGTTCCGTTCCGTCGCTCAGTCGTGTCCGACTCTTTGCGACCCTGTGGACTGTAGCCTACCAGGCTTCTCCGTCCATGGGATTCTCCAGGCAAGAATACTGGAGTGGGTTACCGTTTCCTTCTCCAGGGGATCTTCCCGACCCAGGGATCAAACCCGGGTCTCCCGCATTGGAGGCAGACGCTTTAACCTCTGAGCCACCAGGGAAGCCCAATATAGTCAACCTCTAAAACAGTAGCAGCAACCAATAAAAATATTAACATGTCAACATGTCATATTCATGAGTGGTCAAACCCAAGGGACACACATGCCTCGAATTTGAAGATTTAATCCAGGCTTTTGTCAAAGCACTTACCAGGCTACTAGCAGGCACCATGATGGGCACAGAGTTTCAAATATAAATTAAAATTTCTCCCTTCACAGCTTATTATGGAAGATTTTTATGAAAATAAATATTGATGGTAAAATGACACTGAATGGTCAACATTACTATAAAGGCATGTGAAACATTATAAGGGATCAGAAGAGGTAGAATGATTCATTATTTGTATCAAGGAAACATGAGTTACAGAAATGAAACTGTTTGAGCAGAGTCTTGACAGGTGGAGAAGAGCTTGCCATGTGTGCTAAGATCCCTGTGGCTCAGACAGTGAAGAATCTGCCTGCTATGCATGAGACCCAGATTCGATCCCTGATTTGGAAAGATTCCCTGGAGAAGAGAATGGCAACTCACTCCAGTATTCTTGCCTGGAGAATTCCATGGACAGTGGAGCCTGGCGGGCTACAGTCCCTGGGGTTGCAAAGAGTTGGGCAAGACTGAAACTTTACAAGGGATCAGAAAGGGGTAGATTATTCTGTGCGTCAGGAAAACATGGGGAGTTACAGAAATAAAATGATATTTGAGCAGAGTCTTGACAGGTAGAAAGGAGCTCACCATACAAATTAGTTAGCAGTACAGTCATGTTTGAGATGGGACAAACCAACCTATATTTCTAGAAAAGAAATCTAGAGAAAAGAGAGACCAGAGTCAGGGTTTGGTATGTGGGCTGAGGCCAAGATATAACAGTGCATTTCAAATATGTTTGGAAAGACTCTACAGATGAGCATGAGAAGCTTTGGAGAACATATTTGGAAATGCAAATGACCCAATCTGTGTGAGAATGGGCACTCTGAAAGCACAGGATGAAACTAATTGGAGACAGAAGAATCTGAGAACAGAAAGAACAATTAGGATGCCCTGTTACCATAATTTAGGAGAGAAATGAGCCTTGGACACATCAGAGAAACAACTGGGGGTGCTGGGAGTTGCAAGAAGAAAAGGATCGGAGAAAAAAGGTTGCACCACACAAGGATGCCTGCGTGTACTAAGTCACGAATGTATTCCCACCAGGCTCCTCTGTCCATGCGGTTCTCCAGGCAAGAATACTGGGGTTAGTTTCCACGCCCTCCTCCAGAGGATCCTCCCGATCCAGAGATCAAACTCGAGTATCTTATGTCTCCTGCTCTGGTAGGCGGGTTCCTCACCACTAGGGCCACCTGGGAAGCCCCCAACACAAGGACAACTGGATGGTAACTGATCCAATGAGAACTGCCAAAAATGCCTCCCTATCTCAGAGATATGCATGGTCCTCACATATTGTTGTTGTTCCGTCACTAAGTTGAGTCCGACGATTTGTGACCCCATGGACAGCAGCACGCCAGGTTTCCCTGTCCTTCACCGTCTCCCGGAGTTAGCTCAAACTCATGTCCTTTAAGTTGGTGATGCCATCCAACCATCTCATCCTCTGTCATGCCCTTCTCCTCCTGCCTTCAATGTTTCGCAGCACCAGGGTCTTTTCCAATGAGTTGGCTGCCTGCATCAAGTGGCCAGAGTGTTGGAGCATCAGCTTCAGCATCAATCCTTCCCGTGAATATTCAAGGTTGATTTCCTTTAGGATTGACTGGTTGGTGAAAAGTGAAAGAGGAGAGTGAAAAAGCTGGCTTACAACTCAACATTCAAAAAACAAAGATCATGGCATCCAGTCCCATCACTTCAAGGCAAATAGATGGGAAAACAATGGAAACAGTGACAGACTATTTTCTTGGGCTCCAAAATCAGTGTGGACAGTGACTGCAGCTATGAAATTAAAAGACACTTACTGCTTGAAAGAAAAACTATGACAAACCTAGACAGCATATTAAAAGGCAGAGACATTACTTTGCCTACAAAGGTCTGTCAAGTCAAAGCTATAGTTTTTCCAGTAGTCATGTATGAATGTGAGAGCTGGACAATAAAAAAGGTTGAGTGCTGAAGAACTGATGCCTTCAAACTATAGCGCTGGAGAAGACTCTTGAGAGTCCCTTGAGAGCAAGGAGATCATACCAGTCCATCCTAAAGGCCCTCAGGTCTATCTTAGTTAAAATGGGTGCATATCTATATTAATTCCAAGGAAAGATGTGATGTGATGTGCCAATATCAGAGAAAGGCTCTACGACTTGGGAACACGCATATTCCACCAGGCACCCGCATGGACACCACACATGTCATCTCAAAGACCGTATTCCAGGAGCCCATCTATGTCCTGACTCACCGGGAAGGCCAGATACCAACCCCCTGCATGGACCAGTCTCAGCAATCCACCAAGAATGGCTCACGGCTGTCCATCTCTCTTGTACAGCAACCAAAAGAGTCACTTTCATTTTTTTAATGACATCAGCCCTACAAATCAATTCAGTGAATTAAAACAGGCCCTGCTGGACCAGACCACAAGACAAAGTCTCAGATCTTCTCTTATTTTTAATTAATTTATTTTTTAATTGAAAGATAATTGCTTTACAGAGTTTTGTTGGTTTCTGCCATACATCCACATGAATCAGCCATAGGTATTCATATGTCCCCTTCTTCTTGAAACTCCCTCCCATTTCCCGCCCCATCCCACCCCTCTAGATTGTTACAGAGCCCATGTTTGATTTCCCTGAGTCCTACAGCAAATTCCCATTGGCCGCCTATTTTACACGTGATATCATTGAGTTTCCACGTTACTCTCTCCATACATCTCACCGGATCACACAGATCAAAACTGCTCCAGGTGTCTGAAGTGAACAGCTCAGGCTCCCCCTGCCCAGCACCATGCGGGCTTGAACAAGACCAGACCACCACCCTTGGGGACAGCTGAGATGTTCCTGAAATGTCAGAGGCAGCCCAGCCTCCCCTCCTCTGCCATGTTTCGTGAGATGGGTATTGATTTCAGACACTGTTTCAGAGCAGAACTGAAAGCGTGTGCTTTTGCAGATTGTCAGGCACACAGGCCCGACTCTCACAAGGGGCTTAGCACCGGCAGCCTCATGCGTGGTGCCTGGGAAAGTGGAGTCAGGCCTTTGGAGACCTGTTTTCCTCACTCATTGAGATTCGATCAATGGCTCAAGCAGTCAACATTTTTGTTCTTTTAACACGAGCATATCAAGGCCTCCAACCAGGAGAAAAGGAATCTTGAAGGGAGGGAAAACAGAAGACCATCAGTCATTGGTGGGGACAAGAGTCAAGAATAAAAATGTCAACATGCTCAGATGTCTCTATCTTTTGACCTTTGCGGGGGTGCTGTTATTTTTGGGGAAAGACTGTATTTATTCAAGAAACATTTATTACATGTTATAGTAGACTGTGGGATGGGGAGAAGGAGACAAATAAGGAAGTCTCTGCCTCAAAGAAACCTGCAATCTGGGAAGGAAACAGATGTGGATCCAAATGCTACAAGGAAGCAAATCTAAGTGGGTGAGGAAATAAGAAACAGGAGATTGGTCTGCGCTGCATTGATGCTGGGGTGACTAAGGATTTGCAGTCCTGTCCCAGACGGACTATCAAAAAGAGAGAATAATAGGATCAAAAGTGAAACTGTTGGACTTCCTTGGTGGTTCAGTGGTTAGGAATCCACCTGCCAGTATGGGGAACACAGGTTTGAACCCTGGTCTGGGAGGGTCCCACATGCCACAGAACAACTAAACCCATGCACCACAACTACTGAGCCCATGCACCCCAGGGCCTGTTCTCTGCAATGAGGGAGCCACGCATTGAAAAGCCCGCACACTGCAACTAGGGAACAGACCCTGCTTGGTGCATCCCAGGCGGCCCAGTGGTAAAAAATCCACCAGCCAAGGCAGGAGACACAGGGTCAATCCCTGGGTCAGGAAGATTCCCTGGAGAAGGATATGGCAATCCACTCCAGTAGCTTGCTGGGGAAATCCCATGGGAAGAGGGGCCTGGTGAGCTACAGTCCATGGGGTCGCAAAGAGTTGAGCACGACTGAGTGACTAAGTATGCACAGCTCATCTAGAGAAGCCCACACGCAGCAACGAAGACCCAGCACAGCCAAAACATAAAACACAGGGGAAGCTGTTGTCCGCTGTTCAGTTGCTGGTGAAATATTAATATCAGTAAAAGCCTTAAGTGTGACTTATACATCAGATCATCGAGCTGAATATTCTCCCCATATTTTATTAATTTTTTACTTGTCAATCATTTATTCACTCAACAGATATTTATTAAGCACAGCGTAACTAATAAAAGCCATAAGTATATTCATGATTACTTGTACACACATAAAACTTCTGTAAACAGTTAGTTATAAAGCATGACCTAAACTTAAATTGAGTTGTTAAACATAAAATCTATAATAAAAAGCATTAAATTTTTTGTCTTCCTTAAGCTTTCAACCACTATGTACTTGACACATGGCAGGTGCTGAAATGTTTGTCCTGTGATACACAGTAAACCTAATTTCCTTAGGTATCCAAGTGACACTAGAATGGTCATATTAACCTGAGTTTCAAGTTTTCAAATCCTACATTTTGACTACAAAGTACAATTTTGCAAGCCATCTTTTGATTAGAAAAAAACAAACTGCAAAACGTTGAGAATAAAAGTTACATAGAAATGTGAGCCCTGAGCAATGAAATGGTCTGATATCGAAAGTGACCTTGAGGTTTCTCTCTCAACCTCAGAGAACCGCAGGAAGAAATAGCAAAATTAATGGTGGAAATAAAGTAAGATAGGTGTTTAAAATGGTCTGAAATGTTATCTATTTTTAATGATCTCGGATGCTAAGAACCCCAGGAAGGAAAGTCAAGTTTAAAAATAACCAGTGAGCCTTTACTTGGTACCATAACTCACAGAGTTTCTAAACTTCCTTGTATCATCATTTGCAACGCATCATAAGCGCATTAGCATCTCCAGTGCTTAGGAATCAAACAGGAACAGAAAGAAGACATGCATAAGGGCAGGCATGTAATAACAGAAGATCAACAAACATAAGCTAAATGTATAAATAAATGAAGCCAAAGGTCAATCTACATAATTTCAGGAGAATCTGTTCATATCAGATTTGATATGAAATCAGACCATTTGTTCATACATCAATTGCATTCACTCAACCAAACTTTACTGAACCCCTAATATTAGTCAGGTACTGAGTTGGATGGCTGGCATTCCAGAGCTTGGCACTCAGTAGATCGTGTCAGAAATGTCTATTGATCTCAAATTATGAATCAATCGTCTCATCTTTATTCATAAATTTAAAATGCATGCTAGTCTTTCTACATCTCTTTCCCTTTAATTCATTCATTCAATCTGTCATTGGCTTATCCAACAAAGATTTAATCATTTAACCTGTACCAGATATTTCCCTAGGTTCAAAGGATACCCAAATTAACAGAATACAGCACCTGTGCTGTAAAGAGGCAAGGATTTCTAGTAATTTCTGGTTAAATATGATAGGCACAATAATCACTTCATAACCAATATGCTATAAAAGGTACCAGCAAGAGGCAGGGAGGTTGGAGAGGGATTTTAAAGTTTTGAGGGGGAAAAGGGAGGGGTCATTCAATGTGGTTTCCTAAGTATGTGTAGGAGCTTCCTCAGCAAAGGAGACGGAGGAAGGGCATTCCTGATTGAGAGCAGGACACGGGAAGAAGCGGAGGAGCGAGAGTGTGCAGACAGTAAGGGCAGGGGAGCGGGGCCACAACACACTTGGGCAGATGACCCAGTTCACTCTGCAGTCACGCACAAGCAGGAGGAGGTTAAGGACTCTGCCAAAAGTGCAAATTCAGTTCGGTCACCAGACTGCTTTCAGATACCAACATTCTAACTTTATCAAGCAAGTCTCAGAAAATGGGCCAAAGGGCAAGTCTACAAACACACAAAGAGCTATTTCACTTGGCTTAGAGAATAAAACAGTCCTCTTGATTGGGCTAAATTTTGAATGGGCATGGAAATGCTTGGCAAATAGAGACATAGAAAATCACCTATGAGGCCATATTTAAGATTTGCTTGTCATTCCTCCATGCATTTGTTCAACCACTTCACATCTGTTCCCGCAAGATGCCAAAGCACCATGTTAGACCCTTCGAGTATAAATAATAATGAAAATAGGGAATTCCCTGGAGGTCCCAGGGTTAGGACTCGGCACTTTTACTACCAGGGCCCAGGTTCCATCCTTGGCTGGAGAACTAAGATCCTGCAAGCTGCATGGCATGGTAAAATAAATAACTGCTAATAATAATACCAATAATATTATTATCAATTATAATAATATCAATAGTAATGAAAACAGACATACCGGTTTAATAGTGCATGTGTGTGTGTTAGTCTCTCAGTCATCTCTGACTCTTTGCGACCCTATGGACTGTAGTCCCCTAGCATCCTCTGTCCATGGGATTTTCTAGGCAAGAATAAAGTTGACCAAACAATAAAAGTGCAGGGTATAAGAGAAAGTTAATATCAGGGATCTTGGATCTGGCCTGGTTGGAGGGGTCTAGGCTTCAGAACTGAAACTCCATGGAGAGTTGCCTTATGGTATTTCACTGGGTAGGCCCATTGGATGATGTCCAAAAACACCTAACAGCCAACGTTCCACCAAGCAGGTTCTGGTCCGTGGAGTTGCTGCACCTCCCAAGGATGTGACTTTCTGCCTGAATACACGTGGACAGGAAGGGAAGAAACTCCTTCTGCAGGTGACAGAACTAATTCCCTGGTCACCACCTCTGTTGGGCTTCGCAGGTGGCTCAGTGGTAAAGAATTCACCTGCCAGTACAGGAGACACAGAAGATGTGGGTTCGATCCCTGGGTAGGGAAGATCCCTGAAGTAGAAGATAGCAACCCACTCTAGTATTCTTGCCTGGAAAATTCCATAGACAGAGGAGCCTGGCGGGTTCCAGTCCATGGGGTCAAAAAACGTCAGACGCAACTGAGCATGCATGAATGTACCTTCTCTGTCAGTCTAGAGCAACCCCTTGAATCCTGTCTATAAAACTCAAAAGAAAAAGGAAAACAAATGCATCTCATTGAAAGAAAATCGCAAAGCTGTGGCTGACTCCATCACTTCTCTCAGTAGACGGGAAATTCAAGTGTTGTGTCTGTACATAATTACCCATCACAGCTTGAATACTAAATTACTGATTTCGCAGGTGTGACATATTCCACACACAAATATTGCAATAATATGAAATGATAGTTGGACAATAGATTTCATAAATAGAATAGATGAGTAATAGAGATCTTTTGCTGCTGTTTTATTTTATGCATTATCAGGATACACTGGCATGCATGTGTGCTCAGTCATGTCAGACTCTTTGCGACCCCATGGACTATGGCCTACTAGGCTCCTCTGTCCATGGGATTCTCCAGACAAGAATACTGGTGTGGTTTGCCATGATATGTACTCTACAAATGTATAATTACTTTGAAGATAGGATTTATATATTGAATATCTTTTCCTATGGTCACAAAATCTCTGTCATTTTCACAGATTTCACCTTTCACAGTTTTCTGAAGATCCAAAGAAATATCAGACGAGGAGTCTTTCTCAGACTCTTCCACAAACTACTTTTTGTAGGCAAAGTTGTTTAATCCCTGCTCAATGTTCTCATCTAGGATACATGAACCTTACCCCTACTGAACTCCCAGTCTGCAGGGGAAAACCTTGGATTCAGAGTTAAGAGATTAGAATCTAGTTCTGCCACTAACTGGCAATTTACTTTGGGTAAATGACATACACTCGCTGAGACCAAGTTAATTCACCTGTAAAGGTGGCCTTAATTCCACCTGCCTCATAAATTTGTCCTGAATCAAGTAAACCAAGGTGTTTCACAAAACACACTACTTATGGTAGCATAAGGTATTATTAATTAGGATCAAAGAAGATCACAAAGATCTTATAACCCTAGTACATTGGGGAACACATAATACGTGTGACCTTGAATTTCTTATGCAGCCAACTAGACTGTATGCATTTTTCACAATCAAACTTCAAGCTCTGGGACATTTTAGGGCTACTTCATTTTAACATAAGCTGGGGAAAGACTGAGGGGTCCCTAGCAGCAGGATGCCTGGGGAACCCAGGTTGCTCTGTGCTGGGAATATCCTCGGAAAAGCGAATAACGATAAGACTCAGTGACTGACGACTGATAACCTGATGCTGCTCCCGAACTAGGGGACACTGAGATGAAAGAATGAGGAACTCTCTTCTGCCCCCAGATTCTAAGGTTTAGCAGCAAAGAGAGCCTCCTGTAAATCTCCCGCAGCTATGGTTAAACCCATTCAATACTCAGACCAAGAGTTGTTCAGCAAGAACCGGGTGGAAACTTCCTAGGCTAATGACACGTGAAGTTGAACTTCAGGGTGACTTTTGAAAGAGTCTCAGTTCCTAAATCCAAGTTCACCTCCTTCACCGCCTCTCTCAATCTTTCAAACATTTTAGAAGCACTCAGCCTTCTCCAAGTTGACCCACTGGCACACAGCTCAGTTGCCCAAAAAGAGAGCGAGAACAAGCCACCCGCGTATCCCCAAGTGTCCCCAGCATGCCGGACAAGGGTAGAAATAGCACCTGGCACCTCCTTATTTGGCCTTGATTGGAGCACATGCTGGTGTCCACCGCAGCCGTGCCAAACCAGACCACAAGGACACAGGCTTGAATTTTGCAGCCTAAGTTCCCCAGGGTAATTTTTATAGCTCTGCTATAGTAGTTACTTTTTTTCCCTAAGGTCAAGATTTACATGTTTATTTTGACTGGTGTTTCTTGGACTAATCCAGATTAAGGGGTGAGGGGGAGAACAAAAAATTGACACAAATAGATTAATAGTTTGCAAGTGAAATCTACAGCTCATTTTGGGAACTCTCTCATGAGAACCTTGCTTTATTTTATGGAAAAGAGCAAGGAAGAGGGACATTTCTGTTCAGCTTGGGGAGCCCAAAGAGCCAGTCCCAGAGAAGAACATCTGTTTGGCGAACACAAAGGAACATAACACCTGCAAACTGCCTGTGTTTACTCTGGGACTGGTTGTCCATTATCCTCTGAAAATATGTTTCAGAGCTGGAAACGGGCTGTTTGTGCCAAGAAAGTCTGGGGTGATAACACAGCCTGTTTGCCTTGGAAATCTCCCGGTCCCAGCATGGGCGGGCCCTGCTGAGCCAAGAGAGTTCTGGAACATTTTTCCGCCTAGCACCTCTTTGCTGAAACCCTTACAAGTTTGGAACTGGAGACCAGAGAAGGGGCTTTGGGGGCTGAGAGTGTGGAGGATGACTGCTGGGCTTCAGGATGTGGTTATGATATTATTTATTCCTCTGTGATGATTTTCTGGCAAGGCTTTGCCTGTCTTAGCCTCTGGACCGAGTTGCACGTATCAAAAACAACACCAAAACAAACCATTTTAACACCCACACTTACAGGAAACTTTACCCCAGGGGCTCCAAGTGCTTTTCAAAGAACAAGAAGGCCTGCTGTGTGCAGCTCTGCCCTTGGCAGCTGTGGCTGTCAGCCCCGAGCACAATTTATTGTGTCTTCCTTGAAGCATTCTTGGTCTAGAAGGAAGGATCCCCAAAGAGACCTCACTCAAAGCAGCGGATGCCCTCAGCAGAAGACTTTCCCACCGAAAGGCAAACCCCCACACACACACTGCTGGGAGTCCCCAAACCCAACAGCATCCCCTGTCGTCACTCTGAGTCAAACTTACAGCTGGAGTCTGATGAGTGTGGTAAATGCCATTGGCTTGGGGACAATTTGAAGCCTAGAATGAAGAGACATAAGAAGCGTGTGGACAGGGATAAGAGAACAGACTCTGTATGATTTCAATACTGTGAGACCACGAAATTTTGGCACTTTGTTTAATGTCCCCTGGGTATGTTCCAGAAGCTCCTGGTTTATAGTCTTTGAGAACTTGAATAGAATTTGCATCCTGCTGTTGTGAGAAAATTGTTTAAATCTTAATGATGTTGAATTGGTTCACAGTGCTTTTCTACCACTATAGGTCTATGTAGTAAAATACAAGTGAAAGTCGCTCAGTCATGTCCGACTCTTTGCGACCCCATGGACTATATAGTCCATGGAATTCTGCAGACCAGAATACTGGAATGGGTAGCCTTTCCCTTCTCCAGGGGATCTTCCCAACCCAGGGACCAAACCCAGGTCTCCCGCATTGCAGGCGGATTCATTTATCAGGTGAGCCACAAGGGAAGTTCATAGGTCTATATAGGTCTACTATATCCTTCTACTTTTCTATTTATTTGATTAATTTTTGAGAATCTGATATTGAAACTCAACTAAAAATCTTAATTTATCTACTTAAAAAATAACTGTAAAGTATAGTCAAACTGAGAGACGCCGGCCCCGGCGGCGCAGACGCGGGGGACGCCGGCCCCGGCGCAACGAACCACGCAAAGAGGTGCGGCAGTGAGGAGCTACCCAACGCCTGAGGCCAGGGCCGGCGGCCGAGAGGAGCTACCCCACGTCCAATAGGCGGTGGCTGCGCGGGCGCAGGAGGGCGGAGAGGAGCTACTCCGCGTTCAAGTTCAGGGGGGCGGCCTTGAGGAGATACCCCTCGTCCAAGGTAAGGTGCAGCGGCTGCACTTTGCTGGAGCGGCTGTGAAGAGATTTTCCACGACCAAGGTAAGAGAAACCCAAATAAGACGGTAGGTATTGCGAGGGGGCATCAGAGGGCAGACACACTGAAATCATAATCACAGGAAACTAGTCAATCTGATCACATGTACCACAGCCGAATGTGGTCCACTGGAGAAGGGAATGGCAAACCACTTCAGTATACTTGCCTTGAGAACCCCATGAACAGTATCAAAGGGCAAAATGATAGGATACTGAATGAGGAATTCCCCAGGTCGGTAGGTGCCCAGTATGCTACTGGAGCTCAGTGGAGAAATAACTCTAGAAGGAATAAAGGGATGGAGCAAAAGCAAAACCAATACCCAGCTGTGGATGTGACCAGTGATAGAAGCAAGGTCCGGTGCTGTAAAGAGCAATATTGCATAGGAACCTGGAATGTTAGGTCCATGAATCAAGGCAAATTGGAAGTGGTCAAACAGGAGATGGCAAGAGTGAACATAGACATTCTAGAAATCGGTGAATTAAAATGGACTGGAATGGGTGAATTTAACTCAGATGACCATTATATATCTACTACGGTGGGCAGGAATCCCTTAGAGGAAATGGAGTAGCCATCATGGTAAACAAAAGAGTCCAAAATGCAGTACTTGGATGCAATCTTAAAAATGACAGAATGATTTCTGTTCGTTTCCAAGGCAAACCATTCAATATTACAGTAATCCAGGCCTATGCCCCAACCAGTAATGCTGAAGAAGCCGAAGTTAATCGGTTCTATGAAGACCTACAAGACCTTTTAGAACTAACACCCAAAAAAGATGTCCTTTTCATTATAGGGACTGGAATGCAAAAGTAGGAAGTCAAGAAACACCTGGAGTAACAGGCAAATTTGGCCTTGGAGCACGGAATGAAGCAGGGCAAAGGCTAATAGAGTATTGTCAAAAAAACACACTGGTCATAGCAAACACCCTCTTCCAACAACACAAGAAAAGACTCTACACATGGACATCACCAGATGGTCAATACCGAAATCAGATTGATTATATTCTTTGCAACCAAAGATGGAGAAGCTGTATACAGTTAGCGAAAACAAGACCAGGAGCTGACTGTGGCTCAGATCATGAACTCCTTATTGCAAAATTCAGACTTAAATTGAAGAAAGTAGGGAAAACCACTAGACCATTCAGATATGACCTAAATCAAATCCCTTATGATTATACAGTGAAAGTGAGAAATAGATTTAAGGGACTAGATCTGATAGATAGAGTGCCTGATGAACTCTAGACGGAGGTTCGTGACATTGTACAGGAGACAGGGACCAAGACCATCCCCATGGAAAAGAAATGCAAAAGAGCGAAATGGCTGTCTGAGGAGGCCTTACAAATAGCTGTGAAAAGAAGAGAGGCAAAAGAGAAAAGGAAAGATATAAGCATCTGAATGCAGAGTTCCAAAGAATAGCAAGGAGAGATAAGAAAGACTTCCTCAGTGATCAATGCAAAGAAATAGAGGAAAATAACAGAATAGGAAAAACAAGAGACCTCTTCAAGAAAATTAGAGATTCCAAGGGAACATTTCATGCAAAGATGGGCTCGATAAAGGACAGAAATAGTATGGACCTAACAGAAGCAGAAGATATTAAGAAGAGGTGGCAAGAATACCCAGAAGAAGTGTACAAAAAAGATCTTCACGACCAAGATAGTCACGATAACGTGATCACTGACCTAGAGCCAGACATCTTGGAATGTGAAGTCAAGTGGGCCTTAGAAAGCATCACTACTAACAAAGCTAGTGGAGGTGATGGAATTCCAGTTGAGCTATTTCAAGTCTTGAAAGATGATGCTGTGAAAGTGCTGCACTCAATATGCCAGCAGATTTGGAAAACTCAGCAGTGGCCACAGGACTGGAAGAGGTCAGTCTTCATTACAATCCCAAAGAAAGACATGCCAAAGAATGCTCAAACTACCGCACAATTGCACTCATCTCACACGCTAGTAAAGTCATGCTCAAAATTCTCCAAGCCAGGCTTCAGCAGTATGTAAACCGTGAACTCCCAGATGTTCAAGCAGGTTTTAGAAAAGGCAGAGGCACCAGAGATCAAATTGCCAACATCCGCTGGATCATGGAGAAAGCAAGAGAGTTCCAGAAAAACATCTATTTCTGCTTCATTGACTATGCCAAAACCTTTGACTGTGTCGATCACAATAAACTGTGGAAAATTCTGAAAGAGATGGGAATCCCAGACCACCTGACCTGCCTCTTGAGAAACCTGTATGCAGGTCAGGAAGCAACAGTCAGAACTGTACATGGAACAACAGACTGGTTCCAAATAGGAAAAGGTGTACGTCAAGGTTGTATATTGTCACCTTGCTTATTTAACTTATATGCAGAGTACATCATGAGGAACGCTGGGCTGGAAGAAGCACAAGCTATAATCAAGATCGCTGGGAGAAATATCAATAACCTCAGATATGCAGATGACACTACCCTTATGGCAGAAAGTGAAGAGGAACTAAAAAACCTCTTGATGAAAGTCAAAGAGGAGAGTGAAAAGGTTGGCTTGAAGCTCAATATTCAGAAAACAAAGATCATGGCATCTGGTCCCATCACTTCATGGGAAATAGATGGAAAGACAGTGGAAACAGTGTCAGACTTTATTTTTTGGGGCTCCAAAATCACTGCAGATGCTGATTGCAGCCATGAAATTAAAAGACGCTTGCTCCTTGGAAGGAAAGTTATGACCAACCTTGATAGTATATTAAAAAGCAGAGACATTACTTTGCCAACCAAGGTCCGTCTAGTCAAGGCAATGGTTTTTCCCGTGGTCATGTATGGATGTGAGAGTTGGACTGTGAAGAAAGCTGATCGCCGAAGAATCGATGCTTTTGAACTGTGGTGTTGGAGAAGACTCTTGAGAGTCCCTTATACTGAAAGGAGATCCAACCAGTCCGTTCTAAAGGAGATCAATCCTGGGTGTTCATTGGAGGGACTGATGCTAAAGCTGAAACTGCAATACTTTGGCCACCTCATGCGACGAGTTGACTCACTGGAAAAGACTCTGATGCTGGGAAAGGTTGGGGGCAGGAGGAGAAGGGGACGATGGAGAATGAAATGGCTGGATGGCATCGCCGACTCTGTGGACATGAGTTTGAGTGTAGTCCGGGAGTTGGTGATGGACAGGGAGGCCTGCCGTGCTGTGATTCATGGGCTCGCGGAGAGTCGGACACGACTGAGCGACTGAACTGATAGTCAAACTGTATGTAACTTTGTTCAGAATTTTCCAAGTCTCCTATAAACTTGCTACCATAATTTCATAATTTTAAAAAAATTAAAAAGAAAGAAAAAAAGAAATATGTGGGAAAACAGCAGAGCTTACATTTATATGAATTTCAGCTTAAGGCCAGTCTAGGCAACTGGCCCTTTGCATGCCTTTCCTCATATAATTTGAGAAAACAATTATATTCTTATTTCATAATCCAGGAAAAGAAGGCTTAGGAAGTTTAAGCAGTTCTCCCAGAGTCATGTTATTCAGTCAATTAGAAGCACTGGGGTTTCAACCCAGGCCTGTCTGGATTTTTTCCAGTCTCAGATGACCTGCAAAAGTTGACATGCATTGACATTCCTCTCGCCTCCAATTTTCTTCTGAAAAGACCCAGAGCATGCTGGGACTTTCGTGTGTTCAATGTCTCAACCTGGTCTCCACTCCTTCCCTCAAGCTTCCTTGTCTCAATCTGAGAACGGAAGGCGCAGGCATAATGGAAGTCCAGACTTGTTTCACACAAAAAGCGTAGTACATGACTGCCTGTATTCTTACTGCGTTATTTAAGGATGTCCTATTCGACCCTGTAAGAGAAACAGACCCCTTGGATAGAGGACACTGAGAGACGCACGTGGCTGGTGAGACACGTTAAACAGACACGTAAGTAGAGCGCGTGAGAACTGGGGGTAGGGGAGGGGTCAAGTATTCAAAGCGGCGCTAAAGCATTAAGGTACTCAGAATCCACCGGGCGGAAGCTGGCCTCTCACTGGGAACACCTATTCCGGCCCTATCCGTCTTCTGCCTGCAGCGCACAGATAAAAGCCAGCGGGCCACGTGGCAAGGTGCATGTGTGGCCAAGCAAACTGGTCTTTGTGTCTCGTAAAAGCAAGTTTGGGTTTGCCTCCCACTCTCTTCCTGTGCTGGCCCCTCGTTCATTACGAGCTCTGGCCCACCTCATAACGCCAGCAGGGAGACAGAGAAAGAGAGATCCAGAGACAGAGGGAGACCGTGAGCACTGCCTAATACAGGATTCGGGGGCGTGGCCCTTCCAGCAGGTGTGCACCCACTTCGAGTGTGTTAACCTTCTATCTCTCCCCACTCACTTCTCACTGTGAGTTTATTAACCCAAGTGTTTATTAAGTCACTGTGTGTGTTGACCGCTGCAGTGACTGCTCTGGTAGGTGGTATGGGAATCCACTTGGAGGGTACCATTGCATCAGGGTGAATCCCCACTTAACATATGACCTTCAAGAGTCAACTCATCTTTAGTATTTTGTGGTTCTTAATCTTCAAAACATAGGAAACCCTGGTGGAATGAATCAAGGGCAAAGAAAAGTAAGTAAACTAAGGAAAATTAATGTGACTTTTTTAAAAAGATAATATTTATTAATTACTTCCTAAATGTAAACATACCACTGGAATTGGTATTCAAGTTCTCAGGTGGCTCAAATGGTAAAGAATCTCAAATGGTAATGCAGTGCAGGACACCCACGTTTGATCCCTGGGTCAGGAAGATCCCCTGGAGAAGGAAATGGCAACCCACTGTAGTATTCTTACCTGGAGACTTCCATGGACAGAGGAGCCTGGTAGGCTAAGTCCATGGGGTCACAAAGAGGTGGACATAACTGAACAACTGACACACATTTAAAAATCCATTCCCTGTTCTTTGGACTCAGCCTGTCAGTAGGCTTTCTTGCTGAAAGCCCTTACATCTGTGTGGAACCAATGTGAGTGTTATGCTGACTTTGTAAGGTTCTCACAACCTATGTGAGTCTTCCTATTTTACAAATGAGTAAACTGTGCTCAAGGCTAGATTGCTACCAAAAAAAAAAAAGTCCAGACCTAGAATTCTAAGTAAATATTCTGTTACACCATATGGACATGGAAATATATATAGATTCCTGACCACATGTGAATGGAAAGATAGATAAGGAAAAGAGAGAAATGAAGTGGATGTGATGAATGATTTA
The DNA here is from genome assembly GCF_049115385.1 of Moschus berezovskii. Taxonomy (NCBI): domain Eukaryota; kingdom Metazoa; phylum Chordata; class Mammalia; order Artiodactyla; family Moschidae; genus Moschus; species Moschus berezovskii. The sequence goes on along the minus strand of NC_142480.1, from coordinate 56,521,400 downwards.
ATATTTATATTTTACACATATTGTATATACAGTTGTTGTTGTTCAGCCGCTAAGTCACATCTGACTCTTTGTGATCCCATGGACCGCAGCACACCAGGCTTCCCTGTCATTCACTATCTCCTGGAGCTTGCTCAAACTCATGTTCATTGAGTCCGTGATGCCATCCAACCATCTTATCCTTTGTTGTCCCCTTCTCCTGCCTTCAATCTCTCTCAGCATTAGAGCCCAAATAAGAATAAGCCAAGGAACAGGAGTAACTGAGCATCTAGCATGCAGATCGCTGTGTGTGCATGTGATATTGGGATTTATAACAAGAAACATATATTTGATCTTCATCCCCATTTCGGTCACCAAGTTCCTAAAACCCTTGGAATTAGTGTTAATGAGGTCACTTCTGGAAAGTTCTTAGGTAGCCTAAGGATAGGACCTGGTTGCCAAGGGAAACTCAGAGGGTCAGAACTTTCAACCTGATCCTCCAACTTGGGGTAGGGGAGAAGCCAGAGGTTGAGTTCAATCTGGCCAATGATATAATCAACATGATTCTTAATGAAGCTATTGTAAAACCACAAAAGGACAAGCTTTGGAGAGTCTTACGCCTCTCTTCATCTGGTTGTTACTGAATTATGTCCTTTTACAATAAACAGGTAATGTTGGAAGTAAGATCTTTCTCTAAGTTCTATGACAAGCTCTGGCAAATTAATCAAACCCAAGGAAGATGTCATGAAAACACCCAACGTGTAGCTGGTTGGTTAGAAGTGCAAATGAAAATCTAGGCTTGCAATTGGCATCTGATGTGGGCAACAGTCTTGTAGAACTGAACTCCTAACCGGTGGGAGCTGACACTATCGCTGGGTAAATAGTGTCAAAACTAAGTTGAATTGTAGGACACTCAGCTGATGTGGGAGAAATGCTTGGTGGTATAGGGAAAAAACCAACAGACCTTGTCATGCATCATCTCATTAAAGTTTGTCATCATGGACCCAAATGACAGATAAGAACACTGGGGCGCAGAGAGCTGAAGACATTTGCCCATGAGTCACGAAGGGAGGCTGATGGGTAAGGAAGATAGTGGAAAAGCCTTTTGGGCAAGGATTCAGTGGAAATTCCCTGAAAGATGCACCAAGCTTCTGCATCAATTTTTTTTGAAAATAGGATTCTGTAACTTACAAGGACGCAAGATACCCACAATTGAGAGAATTGAACCTGAACATATTAGCCTGAAAATGTAGCCCAAAAGTTGATGGGAACATAAAGGACAACCACAGATTGTCCAAACGGTGCTTTTCAAATGGTCTAAACTTGCAGCAAATTCAACCTCGCTGCAGTTATCCCAAACTGCTTCCCACAACAGCATGCAGTTGGTACCCAGAAATTCCCTCACACTGTAGTACCGACAGTGTGGGTATGAACTTGCTGGTGGGGCAGGGCGGGGTGGGGGAAGAGAAAGTATAATTGGACAAAACTGAGACCCTGGAGTGAGTTCTTTGAAAAAGATGCCAAACCAAAATCCTGCTGCATTAGAACCATGGCCACCATATGCAAAGTGGCCTTTGAATTGGGAGGGTCACACTTCCTCCTTTGCTTCTCCAATGGGGAAACCATTCATACACATTCCCTGAGCCAGATGCAGAGTTCTCCACAGAAGTTACTCCTGCAAGTTTTCAGTCAATGCCATTAGCATCCCATCTGCCACAGCTATGAAGCTCCCAGAAACTGTGCAATTAGAAAAATAATAATAATAATGTTGGGTTTATGTCTGGCTGAACCCTGTGCTCACTGTGTGGCCTTGGGCCAGTCAGATAACCTGCTAGTGTCCTGAGAAGTCAAATCAGCTGGAAAACTGAGTAAGAAACAGTGGCCTCCCTGGAAAACAGATGCTACAGCTGAGCTGAACATTTTTTTTTTTAGTAAATAAATTAGGGGCCAAGGAAAGGAGGGAGGGAGTGAGTGGTGAGTTGTTTTGAATATTCAAGAGCAGCTCCAAGCTGAGGAACAAACTAGAACCTCTTTCCAGAATGATCACCAGGTCTCCTGTGATCAATCTGGTCACCAGCCTCAGCAAACGCTATTGGACCACAGGTAACCTCTCTTTAGACAATTGAACCCTTGACATGAAGGTCCTTGGGGATCATATTTGTTAAAACATCACCTCACTGAAACTATCCAGGTGCCTAGAGAAGATTGCAAGCCCCCTTCAACCTGGCATGCCCTGTTTGCCTCCGGTGTTTATTTTGGCCAGCACCTTCCTTGGTGCGTGCGTGCTAAGTCGCTTCAGTCATGTCCAACTCTGTGAAACACTGTGGACTGTAGCCCACCAGATTCCTCTGTCCTTGAGGATTCTCCAGGCAAGAATACTGGAGTGGGTTGCCATGCCCTCCTCCAGGGAATCTTCCTGAGCCAGGGATCAAACCCGGGTCTCCTAGATTGCAGGTGGATTCTTTACCATTAGTGCCACCTGAGAAGCCCATGGGATGCCACTAGTATGCTTATTAAACAATTAGTCTTGTCAGTCTTTAAGGAAGTAGAGTATATCCCGTCAGATATTCTCTGCAGATATGATGAGATATCAGGACATCATAGTAACAGCTTCCGATAGCGCACCCCCTGGTTACTGGGACCAGACTGAACTCTTACAACCTTGTTCCTGCCTTCCTGCCTCCAGGCTCACCACACTCCAGCCCACCTCCAAGCTCCTACCTGCAGGATCTTTCTAAAATACAAACCTGGGGAATTCCTTGGCAGTCCAGAGGTTAGGACACCAGGCTTTCACTGAGGAGGGCCTGAGTTCAATCCCTGGTTGGGGAACTAAGATCCTGCAAGTGGCCAAAAAGTAAAAAAAAGTAAAAAAGTAGCCAAAAAGTAAAAGAGTAAGATGCGACCAAAAAATAAAGTCTTCTAAAAAATTAAAGTATCTTCTTTTTCAATTGACCCTTGATCGTTATGTAGTGTTCTCCCTGTCTCTGGTGACAGTCTTTAAAGTCTATTCTGTCTGATACGAGTATTACTGCACCAGTTTTCCTTTGATTTCCATTTGCATGGAATCTCTTTTTCCATTCCCTCACTTTCAGTCTGTATTCACTTTGCTGGAGTAGAAAATAACACAGCATTTAAAAGCAACTATACGCCAATAAAAAGAAATTTTTAATTAAATTAAAAATAAATTAATTAATTAAAGGACACAAATCAAATAATAAAATACAAACTGAACCTTATGGTTCCCCCATTGCCCGCACAGCTAACTCCAGCTCGACCATATTAGGCTCCTCTTGATCTGTGCCCAGTCCACCTTTCCTGCCCTTCCGCTGCTCCCATCATACCTTACCACACTCTCCTCCCTCACCGTTTGCTGAATGCACCATGCTCTCCATGTCTTCCAACACTTTCTCTTCCCTGCCTAAAACTCTTTTCTCAAGTGGCCGACAGCTACTGGCTTACCCTTGGGGCTCCAACACCCTCTGTTCTCTGAATCTTTCCCTGCTGATTGCTCCCCATCCCACACAGGTCCCTCTCGCATCTTAAGAGAACCACTGTGGTACTGCGCTACCCTGTGTGACGACCACTTGGGCGTTTCTCTTCCACTCTGAATGGTTGTGGCCTCAGGACAGAACAGAGCCTTGTTTATCTCCATGCCTAGCCAAGGGCTGGGCATAGGTACTGGAGTTCTTCAGCTATCAAATAAAAAATAAAATCAAGGTGTTTTGCTTTGTTTTTTAGCCCCCCTCAGATTTATCAGTTCCCTGGTTTCCTTCACCTATAAAGGTGTTAATATATTAACATCATGTTAGTATATCAAATAAGTAATGAAAATCTGATCGAATACTGAAAAATAGCTCTTCTTTTGGAGGTTCCATCTAGTGCAAAAGTCTGTAATTCTCTAAATCCCAGACAGAAAAAAGTTAAGATTGGGAGTGTTAAAAGATAAGCCAGGGCATATTAAAAAGTTTGAGTTTATTTGAGCAAAAAATGGATTTCAATCAGACAACATCAAACTGGAAGTGGTTAAGAGCAGTCCTGGGACACAAGCTAGAAAAAAAAAAAAAAAAACTTACAGAAACTACTGGAAACAAAGAAAGGAAATAAATTGAGTGGCTATAACTTTAAGCCTACTTGGCTGTTTGTGCTTAGTGTTTGATCTTATAAACTTGAGGTCTTTACAGGCTTAGATTTGCACTGGCTTATATAGGCTGCCTGAGTTTCCCAGGTGGTGCTAGTGGTAAAAACAAAAAACAAACAAAAAACCTGCCTGCCGATGCAGGAGATGTAAGAGATGCAGGTTCAATCCCTGGGTGGAGAAGCTTTCCTGGAGGAGGGTGTGGAAACCCACCCCAGAACAGCCCCTCTGGGCTCTCACAGAGCGTGAGGTAATGCTGAGCCATGAACTGTTCTTGAATCTTACAAGTATCTACAAGATTCTCACAGACTCCCATCTTCATGCCTCTGAGTATACATATTGCAACACATTTTTGAGGGCTGGCTTTTGTTTCAAGACAAATAGATGCTGAGGGGGAAAATACTTTCAAAAATTATTTTTCTTCAAGGTGGGTGGCAAGAACCATCGAGAAACAAATGCGTGAACTTGCCTTTTGAACTGAAATATGCCAAAGAAATACTTACTTTTCTACCAGTCTTGGGGTTCACTCATTACCTCCTCAAGGTCAGGGAAGAATCAGCGATAGAAACAAGACACTGCTATTCAAAGCCCATGGTTTTCTTTTAGAACTTACCTTTGGCAGGAAACCAGGCAAGTTTCTGACTGTGGGAAGCTGACAGAGGCAGCTTGTAGACTTAGAAGAGTGCTAGCTGATCCACAGACTTAGGTTGGGGACCTTTGTCTTGTCAGCCTGCCAAACCTTCCCCATTCTTGGCCCTCGCTGTCTCCTCCCCAATCTGCTGCCATTCAGATTACTAAACCATTGTCTTTTCCTGCCTCTGCAAATCTGAGCTTTTGCCCTGTGCGGCTCAGGTCTAAGCTTGCTTCTTAAACAATGGGTCCAAGTGCCATGTGGGCAGGGACTGTGTGCTTTTTAGTCAACCATGCATTGCTTGGACCCAGCACCCAGCCAGCACCTGGGGCAGAGCCGGCACTCAAGAAATGTTTGTTGAAAAATAAAAGCCAGGTTATACGGTCTTTTTTGTGATTCCTGATCCCGTCGCTACAGTTTCAAGCCAAGAAAAGATAGCCCAACACCCCAATTGTGTATTCTTCAAATGCCTTTGCAATTGTTGCTTTCCAATTGACTGTGAAAAAGAATAAACTCCCATGACCAGGAAGACAGAAAGAGAGAACTTGCTTACCTGGCCCCAGGTTCAGTAAACCCACCAGTACAGATGAAATTGCTCATAAAGGCCCATCCCAGGGAGCCTGGTGGAGGAGGAATTACTGTTAACTTAGTCATCCCTTTTTATTCAAGGTGGTGGTTTTGCTGAGGCTGGTTTTGACCCATTGATCTCCCCTATAGAGCTTACCTCTTACATTGAAAACAATTGTGTTTTCAATCTTCTTTTACTTATTCACCTGCTTCTTTTTAGAATTTTTAATTTTCAGATTCTTTTCCCATCTAACACATCATTATAAATCAAGTATACTCCAATATAAAATAAAGATTAAATTTAAAAATAAAGACCTTAGCTTATACCAAATTTTTCAATATCCGCAAGTCTTCTTTAGGGCATGTAATCAAAATACTTCAGAGGTCTTTGTATTCATTTTCTCAGGCTGCTGTAACAAAATACCGCAGGCTTGGTGGCTTAAACAGCAAAAATAGATTCATTCCCTCATAGTTCAGGAGGCTGGAAGTCTGCTTTCAAGGTTTCAGTAGGGTTGGTTCCTCCTGAGGCCTCTCTCCCTGGCATGTGGACTTCTCCCTGTGTTTTCACATTGCCTTCTGTCTATACCCATCTGTGTCTGGGTCCAAATTTCCCCATTTCATAAAGACACTAGTCACACTGCCTTAGGGCCTAAAGACCTTATCTCCAACATGACCTCATATTCAGAGGCCCTAAGGGTGATAATTCCAATATATTTGTGGGGAGGAGACACATTTCAACCTGTAACAGTCTCTCTGTATTATTTGAAGCACCCGTGCCGAGAGTTAGCTGCACAATATAAAGAAACATTTTCCCCCCATAAAGCTGAACGTTAACTCACAGAGATCACCAACTCTTTTAACTTCAACTCCCAAACAAAAATAATGACTTAAGAAACAAATAAAAACTATATCCCCAAATGTCTAACCACCCTCTGAAGCAACCCAATCTTGCCTGCTGAACTTTCCCACTTCTGATATATCAATAACCTTTTCTCCTGGCTTCTACATTATTGGACCTGATATCTCTGAGTCAGGCCTATGAATTTAAAGTAAACCAGTGGCCTCAAATCTAGGTAAATCCAACCAAAGAGAAGCAATTTCTTGCCCGAGGTCAGTAAATTAGATTCCAACACCACCCTGCTAGCCAGGTCAAGCTACTGTAAAAGGCCAATGAGATGTGTCTTTTGGTGGGTACCAGCAGTCCTCTTAATGGCAGCTTCTAGCTCTATCTTAAGTAGGATAGGCAAAAGCTTCTCTGAATTCCTGGGAAAATGAAACCAATGCCTTCCTCTTAGACTTGGAAAACTAAAGAAAACATTTTCCTAGGTGCCAAAGACGTTTCAAATCCCTTGTTTTCTATTATTCTCCTTCCACAAGATTTTTTTTTGGAGTAGAATTGCTTTACAATGTTGTGTTAGTTTCTGCTGTCCAACAAAGTGGATCAGCCTTTGTATACATATGTTGCCTCCTCCTCGGACCCCCTTTCCACTCCCACCCCTCTAGGCCGTCACAGAGCACCAGGCGGCATCTTTCCATCAGCTGGCTGTTTCACACGTCCGCATCCATTCTCCATGTCTGTATCTCTATTTCTGCTTCTCAAATAGGCTCGTCTGTACAATTTTTCTAGATTCCATATATATATATACATGCATTAATCTATATTTGTTTTTCTCTTTCCGACTTATTTCACTGGGTATAGCAGACACTGGGTCCATTCGCATCTCTACTTCACAGCTGAGCCACTCGGGAACAGAGTAAGCACTGCCTGAAACATGGCTCGGGACATTCCCAGCATCCACAAGGCTCCCTTGTGCCTGTCTCAGTGACTACCCACTCCCCGGAAATAAACTCCATTCTTTTGTTGCTGTTGCATGATTTGTTTATTATAAAACATCATCTCGAGTCAAATTATGACACATAAATTGTGATTTCGCTGCTACTACGAAAATGAAGCAGCATTCTGCTCAACGTTTGTTTTTCTGGATGGAGTCCTGAACGACTGCTCTTCAGATCTGCCAAATTCTGAATTCCCTCGCTTTTAGAAAACAGTTACCATTCTTATTCCCATCACCATGGATTCACTTTGCCTGTCCTTGAACTTCATGCAAATGAAATCACACAGAATAGTCTTTTGTATCTGCTTTCTTTTCCTTATTTTCATGTCTGTGAGATTCACCTATGCCTCTCTGCCTACAACAATAGCTTGTTTTGATTTTGAGGATGTATTCCACTGTATCCATATACCCCACAATTTACCTGTCCTTTCTACTTTGGGAGGATATTTAGGGTTGTTTTCAATTGAGATATTATGCATAATGTCAGTTTGAACATTCTTATGCCTGTCCCACGTGTACTCATTCCTCTTAGATCTATTACTAAGAGTAGAATTACCCTGTCAAAGGATACAGGCATGTGTAGTTTTAGTGGGTACTACCAGTTTTATAAAGTCACAGTGCCCACAGACACTCTCATCAGCAATGTCTGAGAGTCCCAGTTTGAGCTATAATCCTGGGCACAAGTTCACCTCAGTACCTTTATATGTAAACTGGGGGAGTCTATCCAAGAAGAGAAACTTGCAATGTCAAAAAGACTCAACACATAGCTATATTCTGACCAATGCGCCAGTCCCTCCTGCTAGAAGACTGGATGGAGGGCAATTAGTTGGATATACTAATAGGGAAGCAAGAGCTACGAAAATGAAAAATGGTTATAAAGCTGGACTCTGCTGGCCAGACTGTTGGACCCAAGTTAAGAGCGTCTATAGTGATGGTCTCTCTGCCGATTTCTTTAACGTTGGCTGGGCCATCTCATTACCACTCAGCTTAACGGGCTTAAGGACCAGAAGCGCTGACCTGGGGCCAACTGGGTGCTGTCCTCAAATACTGATGGCTTTGAATACCTTCTCCTGCGGAAGAATCAAACATTTCTCAAAAGTCCTTCTGCTTCATCAGTACTCAGCCATATAGCAACCAGCCACAAGAAAACACGTGTTTTGTAAGAAGTATCACAGCTCTGTGGAGAAAGTGCTGGGAAAACAGTAACAGTGCTCTTGAATCTTTCTGACAACCAACACATCAGCACACACAGCAGGGAGGACGTGCCTTTCATATCCATTGTGACATCAGATGAAAGCTAAAAAGCAAGGCTGAAGCCACTAGTCTAAATATCCTTGCTGAACCCTCAAAGACCACTCAGAAGACACTTGAAGACATTGCAAATGGCTTCTTCTAAAATATTAAAACTCCCTTGAAAAAAAAACAAACCAGGGTAGCAGGAGCCCACATTAGGAGTGTGGTCTTTAATGGTGTAAAGACTGAGACAGAGGCAGACACTGTATCTGACGTTTCCGCACTGTCACCCTCCGCTGTTAACAACGCTGTGTTCGTTTCTGTCGTGCAGCAAATGAATCAGCCCTCTGTACACTATACATCCGCTCCCTGTTGGACCTCCCTGCCATTCCAGTCACCACAGGGCACTAAGTCAAGTTCCCTGTGCCATACAGTGTGCCTGCATCAATTACCCACTGTTTACGTAGTATCAATAGTGCTTACATGTCAATCTCAATTCCCCAGTTCCTCCCGCCCCCTCTGCATTTGTTCTCTACCTCTGTGTCTCTACTTCTGCTTTGCAAATAAGTTCATCTACACCATTTTTCTAGATGCCACATACATGCGTTAATATATGGTGTTTGTTAATATACAGCATTTGTTCTGTACCTGTGTCTCTATTTCTGCTTTGCAAACAAGATGGTCTATTCCATTTTTCTAAATGCCACACATATGTGTTAATATACGATATTTGTTTTTCTCTTCAGAATGGCATTTTTAGTTGAGCTGGGCTGGTCTTATTATTATCAAACTGCTTTCATAAACCAAAAAGGCTGTTTCCTGACCAAAATTAATCCTAAAATAGGATGCACAGATTTTATAAAATTTAAATGTCCCCATTATTATGTAAATGTTAAAGGTTAATTTTTTAATATATTTTAAAAATCTAAATGAAAGATTGAGCAAAGGAATATCTGCATGAACTTAAATGAACATGTTCTTGACTATAGGCAATAACACTTTCACATTTCAAAAGATCTTTCCAGAAATTCGAGATGTTCATCTTAAATCGGACCAACAACTATGAACAATAGTCTCATTTAAGAGAGCCTTTTGACCTTTTAGATAGGTAGCAAAATTCTGCAGTGCTGTATAGACCTGTAGATGCTTTGAACAGAGACATTTTACTTTGACAAGAGCTGTTTATCCAGAAGAATCTATTCAAAACTGTCTGGCTTTCAAAATCTGCATTTCTATTTCTAAGGGAAAGGTGTTTTTATCAAAATTTTCAAGTGTTTCCATGTGGGTTCAAAATCAGGTGAAGAAACTATAAGAGAGAAAGAAGGTTTTGCTTTCTCTTACTAGAAAGAATTACAGGCAGAGAATATCTGTGACTTCAACGAGATGGGTGTCCTGAACCGACCTCAAAGGGTCTTTTCGGCTTGATTCACATTATAGAAATAGCTATGACTTTGGTCTTTATTGCAGTCCTTTTGTTAGAATTATTTGCTGCTGCAAAGTCAGCAAAGCTTATGTCACCAGGAGCCTAGTTCAATCACCAAATACAAATAAACAGCCTTCTGCCCAAGGACTGGGGGGGAAGACCTCTTCCCCATTTCCAGAGAAGCAGAGTCACAGTCTGAAGTTTTGATGCTCAGTGTTGATTTATGTCTCATGACTCAGGAAAAGGGACTGACCTAAGAATATTTGCCTCATTCAGCTGAAAACGCCAACTTGTATCCGGAAGAAATGGCAGTCACGATGACCACCTTCCCCTTATTAAAGGAAAAAATAAAATTCTTTCTCTGCATGAATCAACCCAAGACCATTTCAGCTATTATTCTTTCATGATTGCTTATGTCTAAGGGTAACCTTGCAGCAGAAGAAAACCAGCAGGGCAATTACATTTCAAACTCCACTTGGAATCTAGACTCCACGGTAACCCTACACCTCAGGCCCCTGACCCCCTAGAAAAGCACAGTGTCCTCTGCTCCTGGAGGAAGTGACTTACGCACCCGAGACCCTGGGTCACAGCGGACATTCCATTCTGTTTGTGGACAAAATAGCTCCTTTTTCATCATTTTCCTATTAACACCCGTAGGCAGTGATTTCACTGACCTGAAAGTTAAGTCACCAGAACTGTCTTTTCCAGACAAAAAGATTTTTGAAAACATGTTTACATGATGGTCAGTAAAGAGAGGTCTGGTCTATTGTGATTGCCCGCCACTCTTTTTCGGCAAGTGGCCTGACTTCCTATTAAGGATTTCATGAAGATATTTGCCAGAACATGCTCCACATATCTGAAATATTTATTTTTAGAGAGATTTTTTTAAAATCCCTCAACTCCCCAGTCTGAGAGAAATGGAATTAAAGAGATTGCCCTTGAAGTGAGGTTTAATATCCCATGTATATATCTCAAGTTTAGACCTTGAACACTGACAATGGCTTCAGAGGATTGACTTGTCTCTAAAAGACAACATTTTGTAAGTGTTAAGTGAGCTCTTCTCTCTTTCCATATCGGTAATCAGGTCCATCTAGTCAAGGCTATGGTTTTTCCCGTGGTCATGTATGGATGTGAGAGTTGGACTGTGAAGAAAGCTGATCGCCGAAGAATTGATACTTTTGAACTGTGGTGCTGGAGAAGACTCCTGAGAGTCCCTTGGACTGCAAGGAGATCCAACCAGTCCATTCTAAAGGAGATAAATCCTGGGTGTTCATTGGAAGGACTGATGCTAAAGCTGAAAGTCCAATACTTTGGCCACCTCATGCAAAGAGCTGACTCACTAGAAGACTCTGATGCTGGGAGGGATTGGGGGCAGGATTAGAAGGGGACGACAGAGAATGAGATGGCTGGATGGCATCACCGACTCAATGGAGTTGGGTTTGAGTGAACTCCGGGAGTTTGATGGACAGGGAGGCCTGGCGTGCTGTGATTCATGGGGTCGCAAAGAGTCGGACACGACTGAGCAACTGAACTGAACTGAACTGAATAAAAAAAAAAAAAAAAGACAAAAGATGTAGAAAAACTGCCCCAGGCACCCATAAACTGGAGGTGTTTGTGATTTTTTTTTAAGAATAAAAAGATTAAATCACACTGTGGCTGGGTAAAAGTGTTAGTCACTCAGTCATGTCCGACTCTTTTCAACTCCATGGACTATTGTCCACCAGGCTCCTCTGTCCATGAGATTCTCCAGGCAAGAATACTGGTGTAGGTAGCCATTCCCTTCTCCAGGGGATTTTCCCAACCCAGGGATTGAACCCCAGTCCCCTGCATTTCGGGCAGATTCTTTACCATCTGAGCCACCAAGAAGCCTGTGAATGGGTACCGGGTTTCTAGGATGATGAAAGTGTTCTAGAATCATGAGTTCACAATTCTGTAAATGTGCTAAGAACCATGGGATTTGTATACTTTAAATGAAGGAATTATATGGTATGTGAATTATATCTTAGTAAAGCTGTTACATTAACAAAAAATTAAGTCATGATAGTTTGTCATGCAACTATTTTTAAGAGTTAAACAATAAAAACAACCACTTTCATAATATCACTACAGTTTGAGGGAAGAAAATATTGAGAAAGATAATAACAGCAATTTGACTACCTCAGTAATAATCTTTCAAAAATGTTCATCAAAACAAAGAATAAAACTTATGTGGGTGCATAATTACAAACACTAGATTTTTATAGTATTATTGTGATTTTATTTAGCCACATCTACATGTTCACTGTAATCTAAGTAGGAAAGTGACCCTTTGTGTTAACAAGGTCAGTAACTGCCTGTGAAATCCAGATGTGAAGATTCAGCCACTGGCCCTTTTGGGTGAATGGAGTCATTGCACATGATGTATGTTCCAGCTCCACCATCAGGGATACTTGAAACATGACTTAACTCTGCAGTGGAGCCATCATATATGGCAGATGGGCAGTAAACTGGCCCAGTACTTTAAGAAAGGAAAATAGAGAGGGGTGGAGAAAAGGGAACCCTCCCACACTGTTGGTGGGAATATAAATTGGTGTAGTCACTATGGATAACAGTATGGAGATTTCTTAAAAAAAAAAAAAAACAACGAAAAAGAGAGTTACTATATGATCCCACTCCTGGGCATATATCCAGACAAAATTATAGTTTGAAAAGATATATGCACTCCAATGTTCATTACAGCATTTTTCACAATAGCCAAGGCATAGAAGCAATTTAATTGCCCATCAACAGAGAAATGGAGAAGGAAGATGTGGCTCATATATACAATGGAATACTATTCAGCCATAAAAAAGAATGAAATAATGCCATTTGTAGCAACATGGATGGATCTAGAAATTATCATACCAAGTGACATAAGTCAGAAAGAGAAAGACAAATACCATATAATATCACGTATATGAGGAACCTAAAATAGGACACAAATGAATATATCTATGAAACAGAAACAGACTCACATACATAGAGATCAGACTTGTAGTCGCCAAAGGGGAGGGTGCAGAGAGGGCTGGGTGTTTGGAATTAGCAAATGCAAACTAATATATATAGGATGGAAAAACATGGTCCTACTCTATAGCTCAAGGAGCTGTATTCAATACCCTGTGATAAACCACAATGGAAAAGAAAATGAAAAAGAATATATATATGTATATGCTGCTGCTGCTAAGTCGCTTCAGTCGTGTCCGACTCTGTGCGACCCCATAGACGGCAGCCCACCAGGCTCCCCCATCCCTGGGATTCTCCACGCCAGAACACTGGAGTGGATTGCCATTTCCTTCTCCAATGCATGAAAGTGAAGTCGTTCAGTCGTGTCCGACTCTTAGCGACCCCATGGATTGCAGCCTACCAGGCTCCTCCATCCGTGGGATTCTCCAGGCAAGAGTACTGGAGTAAACTGAATTATTCTGTTGTACAGCAGAAATTGGTTTTGCTTTTGCTCCATCCCTTTATTCCTTCTAGAGTTACTTCTCCACTGATCTCCAGTAGCATACTGGGCACCTACCGACCTGGGGAATTCCTCATTCAGTATCCTATCATTTTGCCCTTTGATATTGTTCATGGGGTTCTCAAGGCAAGTATACTGAAGTGGTTTGCCATTCCCTTCTCCAGTGGACCACGTTCGGCTGTGGTCCATGTGATCAGATCAACTAGTTTCCTGTGATTATGATTTCAGTGTGTCTGCCCTCTGATGCCCCCTCGCAATACCTACCATCTTATTTGGATTTGTCTTACCTTGGTGGTGGAATATCTCTTCACAGCAGCTCCAGCAAAGTGCAGCCGCTGTACCTTACCTTGGATGAGGGGTATCTCCTCAAGGCCGCCCCTCCTGACCTTGAACGTGGAGTAGATCCTCTCGGCCCTCCTGCACCCGCGCAGCCACCCCCTATTGGACGTGGGGCAGCTCCTCTCAGCTGCTGGGCCTGCCCTCAGGTGTGGGGTAGCTCCTCTCGGCTGCGCCTCTTTGCCTGGTCAGTTGCGCCGGGGCCGGCGTCTCCCGCGTCTGCGCTGCCGGGGCCGGCGGATGTGACCAATGATAGAAGCAAGGTCCGGTGCTGTAAAGAGCAGTATTGCATAGGAACCTGGAATGTTAGGTCCATGAATCAAGGCAAATTGGAAGTGGTCAAACAGGAGATGGCAAGAGTGAACGTAGACATTCTAGGAATCAGTGAATTAAAATGGACTGGAATGGGTGAATTTAACTCAGACGACCATTATATCTACTACTGTGGGCAGGAATCCCTTGGAAGAAATGGAGTAGCCATCATGATCAACAAAAGAGTCCGAAATGCAGTACTTGGATGCAATCTTAAAAATGACAGAATGATTTCTGTTCGTTTCCAAGGCAAACCATTCAATATTACAGTAATCCAGGCCTATGCCCCAACCAGTAACGGTGAAGAAGCCGAAGTTGAATGGTTCTATGAAGACCTAAAAGACCTTTTAGAACTAACACCCAAAAAAGATGTCCTTTTCATTATAGGGGACTGGAATGCAAAAGTAGGAAGTCAAGAAACACCTGGAGTAACTGGCAAATTTGGCCTTGGAGCACAGAATGAAGCAGGGCAAAGGCTAATAGAGTTTTGTCAAGAGAACGCACTGGTCATAGCAAACACCCTCTTCCAACAACACAAGAGAAGACTCTATACATGGACATCACCAGATGGTCAACACCGAAATCAGATTGATTATATTCTTTGCAACCAAAGATGGAGAAGCTGTATACAGTTAGCAAAAACAAGACCAGGAGCTGACTGTGGCTCAGATCATGAACTCCTTATTACCAAATTCAGACTGAAATTGAAGAAAGTAGGGAAAACAACTAGACCATTCGGGTATGACCTAAATCAAATCCCTTATGATTATACAGCAGAAGTGAGGAATAGATTTAAGGGACTAGATCTGATAGATAGAGTGCTTGTTGAACTCTGGACGGAGGTTCGTGACATTGTACAGGAGGCAGGGACCAAGACCATCTCCATGGAAAATAAATGCAAAAAAGCAAAATGGCTGTCTGAGGAGGCCTTACAAATAGCTGTGAAAAGAAGAGAAGCAAAAAGCAAAGGAGAAAAGGAAAGATATAAGCATCTGAATGCAGAGTTCCAAAGAATAGCAAGGAGAGATAAGAAAGCCTTCCTCAGTGATCAATGCAAAGAAATAGAGGAAAACAACAGAATAGAAAAACAAGAGATCTCTTCAAGAAAATTAGAGATTCCAAGGGAACATTTCATGCAAAGATGGGCTCGATAAAGGACAGAAATGGTATGGACCTAACAGAAGCAGAAGATATTAAGAAGAGGTGGCAAGAATACACAGAAGAACTGTACAAAAAAGATATTCACGAGCAAGATAGTCACGATAACGTGATCACTGACCTAGAGCCAGACATCTTGGAATGTGAAGTCAAGTGGGCCTTAGAAAGCATCACTACGAACAAAGCTAGTGGTGGTGATGGAATTCCAGTTGAGCTATTTCAAATCTTGAAAGATGATGCTGTGAAAGCGCTGCACTCAATATGCCAGCAAATTTGGAAAACTCAGCAATGGCCACAGGACTGGAAAAGGTCAGTCTTCATTCCAATCCCAAAGAAAGGCAATGCCAAAGAATGCTCAAACTACCGCACAATTGCACTCATCTCACACGCTAGTAAAGTCATGCTCAAAATTCTCCAAGCCAGGCTTCAGCAATATGTGAACCATGAACTCCCAGATGTTCAAGCAGGTTTTAGAAAAGGCAGAGGCACCAGAGATCAAATTGCCAACATCCGCTGGATCATGGAGAAAGCAAGAGAGTTTCAGAAAAACATCTATTTCTGCTTCATTGACTATGCCAAAGCTTTTGACTGTGTGGATCACAAGAAACTGTGGAAAATTCTGAAAGAGATGGGAATACCAGACCACCTGACCTGCCTCTTGGGAAACCTGTATGCAGGTCAGGAAGCAACAGTCAGAACTGTACATGGAACAACCGACTGGTTCCAAATAGGAAAAGGAGTACGTCAAGGCTGTATACTGTCACCTTGCTTATTTAACTTATATGCAGAGTACATCATGAGGAACGCTGGGCTGGAAGAAGCACAAGCTGGAATCAAGATTGCTGGGAGAAATATCAATAATCTCAGATATGCAGATGACACTACCCTTATGGCAGAAACTGAAGAGGAACTCAAAAGCCTCTTGATGAAAGTGAAAGAGGAGAGTGAAAAGGTTGACTTGAAGCTCAACATTCAGAAAACAAAGATCATGGCATCTGGTCCCATCACTTCATGGGAAATAGATGGAAAAACAGTGGAAACAGTGTCAGACTTTATTTTTGGGGGCTCCAAAATCACTGCAGATGCTGATTGCAGCCATGAAATTAAAAGACGCTTACTCCTTGGAAGGAAAGTTATGACCAACCTTGATAATATATTAAAAAGCAGAGACATTACTTTGCCAACAAAGGTCAGTCTAGTCAAGGCTATGGTTTTTCCGGTGGTCATGTATGGATGTGAGAGTTGGACTGTGAAGAAAGCTGATCGCCGAAGAATTGATGCTTTTGAACTGTGGTGTTGGAGAAGACTCTTGAGAGTCCCTTGTACCACAAGGAGATCCAACCAGTCCATTCTAAGGGAGATCGATCCTGGGTGTTCATTGGAAGGACTGATGCTAAAGCTGAAACTGCAATACTTTGGCCACCTCATGTGATGAGTTGACTCACTGGAAAAGACTCTGATGCTGGGAAAGGTTGGGGGTGGGAGGAGAAGGGGACAACCAAGAATGAGATGGCTGGATGGCATCACCGACTCTGTGGACATGAGTTTGAGTGAACTCCGGGAGTTGGTGATGGATAGGGAGGCCTGGCGTGCTGTGGTTCATGGGGTCGCGGAGAGTCGGACACGACTGAGAGACTGAACTGAACTGAACTGAACAGCAGAAATAAACACAACATTGCAAATCAACTATACTTCAATGAAATATAAAATTGAAAAGAATAAAGAGATCTACATAAAAATAGCAATAGGTATAAAAATTCTAAATATATTCATATCCTGTAGAATTTTCACACTTGTAGAAACCTATCCTAATGAAATAAAGCAAAGAACTATGGCCAGAAATGTCCATTCAGCATCACTTCCGGAACCCAGGCTTAAGAAAACCACCTAGGTATGTATATAGATGTGTATTTGGGAAAAAATTGTGGAAATCCACTTTGAGGTGTATTATGCAACTATGATAATTTTTATTATATCCAAAAAAGATAAAGAACAACTGCATGTGTACTATAATCAAAACACTTTTAAAGATATACGGTGTGGTATTAGTCTCTCAGTCATTTCCGACTCTTTGCGACCCCATGGACTGTAGCCCACCAGGATCCTATGTCCATGGGATTCTCCAGGCAAGAATACTGGAGTGGGTTGCCATTCTCTTCTCCAGAAGATCTTCCCAACCCAGGGATAGAACCCAGGTCTCCTGTATTGCAGACAGATTCTTTTCCGTCTGGGCCATTAAAAAATGCACTGATCGTTTTCAAGGTACACCCACAGACTCTTTGCTGCACCTTCCTTTTGAGGAAGAGAGCTTAATTTTCCTTCTTTTGTTGTGAGTGCAATTTAATGACTTGCTTCTAGTGAACAGAATATGGTAGATATGACAGAACATTAATCCTTAAGACTAACTAGTTTCCATGTCAGAGGTTTAGTCTCTGCCTCCCTCTCTTTCTCTCATCACTTGATTTGGAGGAAATCATGCCAAAAGGCAGCCCTGCAAAAAGGGAAGACACCTGCCCTGAAAGTACACTGAGGCAGCCTGTCCTGAGGTCCAGGTGGTGAGAAATCAATGGAGGCCAGGCAGGAACCATGTAAGGATGCTCAGAAGAGCATCCTTTTCCAGCAAACCTTGAGATGACCTTCACCCGGCCAACAGCTAGATGGCAACATTGAATATAGACTGTCAAAACCACCCAGCTAAACTGCTCTGGGGGGCTTGACCAAGAGAAACTCTGGAAACCCTGTAAAATAATAATGTTTGCTTTTTTAAGCCATTAAATTGAGGATAATCTCTTATGAAAAAAAAGATAATTGCTACATACAGTAGAGAAAAAAAAATTACAAATTTTTTTGTAATATATAATAGAAAAAATATATCAAAATGCAAACAGAGAGATAGTAGTCAGAATGCAAAACATTTTCCCCCATTGTCTCTCTTTGCAAAGATTCTCTGATCAAAAACATTCATTGCAGCCTGCTTGAAAAACATTTTAGTTCCTTGATTCCACAGTCATTTAACTTCTCCCTAAATCCTAAGAATCCAAAGGATGTGAATGTTATTCTGGTCCAGACACACATGTGAAGTCAGGGAGGAGAATGGCCATCCCTTTAAGATGTAGCTGTTCAAAGCACAGGCATTGACACATAAACTGTCAGATACTGTTCCTTTTTTTAATTTTGATTTTTTGTTAATGTTGCATTTTTATTTTTTTATTTTTGGCCATGCCACACAGCACGCAGGATCTTAGTTCCACAACCAAGGATCAAACCCAGGCCCTCTGCAGAAGAAGTAAGGAGGCTTAACCACTGGACCACTGGGGAAGTCTCTAAACTGTTCCTTTTTAAAGATACTACTCACTTAACAACAGCAAGGCAATCATTGAAAGTTTTTCTGACCATTTTAGAGTTTATCTTAATACAACCCTAGTCTATTATCCAGCACTTTTTTGACAAATACTGTAGATTTGTAAGAAGTTCATATATTAGCTTGATAATCTTGGGTATTTGACCTTTCTGGACTTCTGATTCCTTGTGTGTAAAATGGTGATAACTGTAGTTGTGAGAATTAAATGAAATAAAAACATGCAAAGAACTTCATACAGGGTCTAACCCATATGGGCTTTGCACAAGTAGCTATTATTAAGAATGTAAATTCAGTTCAGTCACTCAGTTGTGTATGAATCTTTGTGACCTCATGGACTGCAGCACGCCAGGCTTCCCTGTCCATCACCAACCCCCGGAGTTCACTCAAATTCATGTCCATCGAGTCGGGATGCCATCCAACCATCTTATCATCTGTTGTCCCCGTCTCCTCCTGCCTTCAGTCGTCCCAGCATCAGAATCTTTTCTAGTGAGTCAGATCTTCCCATCAGGTGACCAAAATACTGGAGTTTCAGTATCAGCATCAGTCCTTCCAATGAATATTCAGGATTGATTTCCTTTAGCATAGACTGGTTGGATCTCCTTGCAGTCCAAGGGACTCTCAAGAGTCTTCTCCAACACCACAGTTTAAAAGCATCAATTCTTCTGAGCTCAGCTTTCTTTATAGCCCAACTCTCACATCCATACATGACTACTGGAAAAACAATAGCTTTGACTAGATAGACCTTTGTTGGCAAAGTAATGTCTCTGATTTTTAATATGCTGTCTAGGTTGATCATAACTTTTCTTCCAAGGAGTAAGCGTCTTTTAATTTCATAGCAGCAGTCACCACCTGCAGTGATTTTGAAGCCCCCCAAAATAAAGTCTGTCACTGTTTCCATTGTTTCCCCATCTATTTGCCATGAAGTGAAGGGACCAGATGCCATGATCTTAGTTTTCTGAATGTTGAGCCTTAAGCCAACCTTTTCACACTCCTCTTTCACTTTCATCAAGAGGCTCTTTAGTTCTTCTTCAGTTTCTGCCATAAGGGTGGTATCATCTTCCTATCTGAGGTTATTGATATTTCTCCTGGCAATCTTGATTCCAGCTTGTGTTTCATCCAGGTCAGCATTTTGCATGATGCACTCTGCATATAATTTAAATAAGCAGGGCGACAATATACAGCCTTGACATACTCCTTTCCCAATTTGGAACCAGTCTGCTGTTCCATGTACAGTTCTAACTCTTGCTTCTTGACCTGCATACAGATTTCTCAGGAGGCAGGTAAGGTGGTCTGGTATTCCCATCTCTTGAAGAATTTTCCACAGTTTGTTGTGATCCACAGAGTCAAGGCTTTGGTATAGTCAATAAAACAGAAGTAGATGTTTTTCTGGAACTCTTTTGCTTTTTCGATGATCCAGCAGATGTTGGCAATTTGATCTCTGGTTCCTTGGCCTTTTCTAAATCCAGCTTGAACATCTGGAAGTTCACTGTTTATGTACTATTGAAGCCTTGCTTGGAGAAATTTGAGCATTACTTTGCTAGTGTGTGAGATGAGTGCAATTGTGTGGTAGTTTGAACATTCTTTGGCATTGCCTTTCTTTGGAATTGGAATGAAAACTGACCTTTTCCAGTCCTGTGGCCACTGCTGAGTTTTCCAAATTTGCTGGCATATTGAGGGCATCATGTTTTAGAATTTGAACTGGAATTCCATCGCCTCCACTAGCTTTGTTCATAATGATGTTCCCTAAGACCCACTTGACTTCGCATTCCAGGATATCTGCCTCTAGGTGAGTGATCACACCATCATGGTTATCTGGGTCATGAAGATATTTTTTGTATAGTTCTTCTGTGTATTCTTGCCAGCTCTTCTCAATATATTCTTCTTCTGTTAGGCCCATACCATTTCTGTCCTTTATTGAGCCCATCTTTGCATGACATGTTCCCTTGGTATCTCTAGTTTTCTTGAAGAGATCTCTAGTCTTTCCCATTCTAATGTTTTCCTCTATTTCTTTGAATTGATCACTGAGGAAGGTTTTCTTATCTCTCCTTGATATTCTTTGGAATTCTTCATTCACATGGACATCACCAGGTGGTCAATACTGAAATCAGACTGATTATATTCTTTGCAGCCAAAGATGGAGAAGCTCTATACAGTCAGCAAAAACAAGACCAGGAGCTGACTGTGACTCAGATCATGAACTCCTTACTGCCAAATTCAGACTTAAATTGAAGAAAGCAGGGAAAACCACCAGACCATTCAGGCATGACCTAAGAATGTTAAGAGGATCCTAAATTATCTGAGCCAATAGTTTGGTGGGTAAACCACGGGCTAAGGAATGAAAAGAGCTGACTCATTGGAAAAGACCCTGATGCTGCAAAAGATTGAAGGCAAAAGGAGAAGGGAGTGGCAGAGGATGAGATGGTTAGATAGCATCACAGACTCAAAAGACATGCATTTGCGCCAAGTCTGGGAGACAGCAGAGGACAGGGGAGCCTGGTGTGTTGCAGTCCATGAGGTTGTAAAGAGTCAGACGTGACTAAGCGACTCAACAACAACAACAAGGGAAGGAGAGCAGGTTCAGCGACAACACGCCCAGCCAAGCCAGGCTCCCTTAGTTTTGGGTACCTGGGCTCCATCACAGTGCTTTTTTCTGGGAAACTTATTCTCATGAACTGCCCCTAAAGCTGATTCGTCACGACAGGAAAAAGATTACATGGACCGAAACCTTGTGTCCATTTCCATCTGCCTTTATAGGATTTTTAAAAAATCTTTAAATTATGAATGCATATTTTGATTCCATGTAAAGTTTGATCTCTGAACTTGGGAGGATGGGATTCCACCTCTTTCAAAGCCAAGAAGTGTGATCGATCAGGCACTCAACCTGCAGGAAGGAAGTAATTGGATGAGGGCGCTTGCTGTGCTTGCAGGCCACCTGGGCTAATTATTCTTAAACACCAGTTTGCATTTAATCACAGCTTGAATCATTTCATTCCAAAGGTGGTGTGTGCTAATAATAAGGCATTTAGCTCGATTCATCTCTCAGGGCAAAGGACCTTTTCAATTTTTAATTAAAGACATAAAGGAGGTGAAAGTGTGTGAACATGGTTTAAAACAGTAAGGGTGCATTGTCAGGGAATCAGAGAATGCTCTTTTTACTCAGAAATCACACATGTTTGGGCTACACAGAGTGAACCAACCATGATGGCAGGACCAGGAAGATGGGCCACAGTTTCCACTGGGGCAAGAAAGACATCCAACACACAGAGCAGTGATAGAATCTCAAAACCGCTTTGGGGAGCTGTATAAGATCAAGGCATCCAGTCCCATCGCAAATAGAAGAGGGGAAAGTGGAAGTAGTGACAGATTTTGTTTTCTTAGGTTCCAAAATCACTGTGAACTGTGACTGCAGCCATGAAATTCAAAGACACTTGCTCCTTGGAAGGAAAACTGACAAACCTACACAGTGTATTAAAAAGCAGAGACATCACTTTGCCAACAAAGGTTCATATAGTCAAGCTATGGTTTGTCCAGTAGTCATGTACGGATGTGAGAGTGGGATCATAAAGAAGGCTAAGAACCAAAGAATTGATGCTTTTGAGCTGTGGTGTTGGAAAAGACTCTGAAGAGTTCCTTGGACAGCCAGATCAAATCAATCCATCCTAAAGGAAACCAGTCCATCGTAAAGGGAATCAGTCCATCCTAAAGGAAATCAGTCCTAAATATTCATTGGAAGGACTGATGCTGAAGCTGAAGCTCCACTACTTTGGCCACCTAATGCAAAGAGCTGACTCACTGGAAAAGACTCTAATGCTGTGAAAGATTGAAGGCAAAAGGAGAAGGGGATGGCAGAGGATGAGATGGTTGGATAGCATCACCAACTCAGTAGACATGAATTTGAGCAAACTCTTGGGGATAGTGAAGGATAGGGAAGCCTGGCATGCTACAATCCATGTGGTCACAAATAGTCGGACACAACTAAGCAACTGAACAACAACAATAAACTCTCTGCCCCTCAGAAAACTGGTGCTCTGAGTCCAGTGGATGTTAAATTTTTTAAACTCCCCAATAAAGGAAAGTGAAAAAATATACACCTCTAAAGAAAGTAAACATTATTTGGGAAGGTATAATCAATTGAACTGCTCGTTAAGCGAGACAGTAATGATATTACCAGAGTTAATCATTAATCAATTCAATGACTAGACTTCAGTTCAGTTCAGTTCAGTTGCTCAATCGTGTCCAAGTCTTTGTGACCCCATGGACTGCAGCAAGCCAGGCCTTCCTGTCCATCACCAACTCCTGTAGCCTACTCAAACTCATGTCCATTGAGTCAATGATGCCATCCAAGCATCTCATCCTCTGTCGACCCCTTCTCCTCCCACCCTCAATCTTTCCCAGCATCAGGGTCTTTTCAGATGAGTCAACTCTTTGCATGAGGTGGCCAAAGTATTGGAGTTTCAGCTTTAGCATCAGTTCTTTCAATGAACACCCAGGACTGATCTCCTTTAGGATGGACTGGTTGGATCTCCTTGCTGTCCGAGGGACTCTCAAGAGTCTTCTCCAACACCACAGTTCAAAAGCATCAATTCTTCAGCGATCAGCTTTCTTTATAGTTCAACTCTCACATCCATACATGACTATTGGAAAAACCATAGCCTTGACTAGACGGACCTTTGTTGGCAAAGTAATGTCTCTGCCTTTTAATATGCTGTTTAGGTTGGTCATAACTTTCCTTACAAGGAGTAAGAGTCTTTTAATTACATGGCTGCAATCACCATCTGCAGTGATTTTGGAGCCCAAAAAGATAAAGTCAGCCACTGTCCACTGTTTCCCCATCTATTTGCCATGAAGTAATGAGGTCTAGTCAAGGCTATGGTTTTTCCCGTGGTCATGTATGGATGTGAGAGTTGGACTGTGAAGAAAGCTGATCGCCGAAGAACTGATGCTTTTGAACTGTAGTGTTGGAGAAGACTCTTGAGAGTCCCTTGTACTGCAAGGAGATCCAACCAGTCCATTCTAAAGAAGATCAATCCTGGGTGTTCATTGGAAGGACTGATGCTAAAGCTGAAACTGCAGTACTTTGGCCACCTCATGCGACGAGTTGACTCACTGGAAAAGACTCTGATGCTGGGAAAGGTTGGGGGCAGGAGGAGAAGGGGACGACAGAGAATGAGATGGCTGGATGGCCGACTCTGTGGACATGAGTTTGAGTGAACTCCGGGAGTTGGTGATGGACAGGGAGGCCTGGAGTGCTGTGATTCGTGGGGTCACAGAGAGTCAGACACAACTGAGAGACTGAACTGAACTGAACGGGACCGGATGCCATGATCTTAGTTTTCTGAATGTTGAGCTTTAAGCCAACTTTTTCACTCTCCTCTTTCACTTTCATCAAGAAAAGCTCTTTAGTTCCTCTTCACTTTCTGCCATAAGGGTGGTGTCATCTGCCTATCTGAGGTTATTGATATTTCTCCTGGCAATCTTGATTCCAGCTTGTGCTTCATCCAGCCCAGCCTTTCTCGTAATGTACACTGCATATATGCTAAATAAGCAGGGTGACAATATACAGCCTTGACATACACCTTTTCCTATTTGGAACCAGTCTGTTGTTCCATGTCCAGTTCTAACTATGGCTTCCTGACCTGCATACGGTTTCTCAAGAGGCAGGTCAGGTGGTCTGGTATGCCCATCTCTTTCAGAATTTTCCAGTTTATTGTTATCCACACAGTCAAAGGCTTTGGCATAGTGAATAAAGCAGAAATAGATGTTTTTTTCCAGAACTTACCTCTAAGCAAAACCGAGAACAAGAGAGCATGCTGGAAAGAAAAACTGTCTCAGGGATCAGGTAACCCAGGTTCCAGCCCTGTGTCCATCATACACTGGAAGTGTGACATGGATTAATTCTCTCACCAAGTCTGCTGGAAGATGATGAACTGGGCCCACGACTTTTGGTTATCTCCATTTCCCTTGATAAGATTGTATTATTTTTAAAATCCTCAACTTTGGGGTGTCTATTTTTTCCCTAACTAGAATTGATCTCTGAACTTAAGAGGGAATGATTCCTGCTCTTAGCTCCTTTCTAGGTAAACTGAAAGTGTTGGACCAGTCCAGTGGTTCTTAATTAAGAATATGAATCAGAATTTCTTGAAAATATGGCCCAGTATCAAGTCATATGTTATTCTGGATACCACAATCTAGCACATCTGGAGCCAGGGTCTTGGCACCTGTTACTTAAAAACTCTGTCCAGGTGATTCTGATAAAGATGAAAGGGAGAATGAGCTCTGGATAGCATCCATGTGCAGCATCCGGGGAGTCTATCCCTCCTGCCCACAAAAGCACTTCACTTCTTCTCAGGTTGGTCCTGGGACCTGTTAGGCAGGAAGCTAGCCATGAGCAGTGAGAGGTGGCCCCATTGGCTGAATGTCCAATAGCTGCCTAATCCCACCAAGCTATTCACCTATGAGTGCGTGCTCGGTGACTTCATTCATGTCCAACACTTTGTGGCTTATGTATTGTAGCCCACCAGGCTCCTCTGTCCATGGGATTCTCCAGGCAAGAATACTGGAGTGGGTTGCTGTGCCCTCCTCCAGGGGATCTTCCCAACCCAGGAGTTGAACCCGAATCTCCTGCGTCTCCTGCATTGCAGGCAGGTTCTTTACCCACTGAGCCACCTGGGAAGCCCCAAAGCTATTTGCCAACCCCACACAAACATGCCCCCATCAGTACTCCAAATTGGTCAAGAGCTCTGTGTGTGTTAGTCACTAAGTGGTGTCAGACTCTGCAGCCCCATGGACTGTAGCCTGCCAGGCTCCTCTGTGCATGGAATTCTCCAGGCAAGAATACTAGAGTGGGTTGCCATTTCCTTATTCAGGGGATCTTCTCAACCCAGGATTGATCCAGGTCTCCTGCATTGCAGGCAGATTCTTTACCATCTCTGCCACCAGGGAAGCCCAAGATAGTCAAGGGACTGGAAAAATGCCCTCCTGGCCAACTGGCGGGACTGTCCCTACCCTGGCACATATGCACACCTCACACTGCCATGTATTTAGATAATCTTTGGAGGCCACTGGGCTCATTACATATTCATAAATATTCTATGAATACATACATCTAATTATAACAGACTGAACTGTGGGAAGGATATGCACAGTGGAGCTGCTTGTTATATAACCTGCAGCTGTCAATCAAGACTGTCAGTCACTGATACCCTGGATCATGCAAAAATCTTGCCTTAGAAACTTGGAATGCTCAGCCCCGCAGTGCTATTGCCTCCCTTGGCCTGGCCCACCTCTCTCTTGAGGTGTCCTCTCTGTCTTCTCCCTATCCTCAACAAACTCTCTCGCAGTGGGTAAGAGCTCAGAATCTTCTTTGCATCCTTACCAAGAACCAAAGCCCATAGGAAGAAGGCGGGGTGAGGGGGCAATGTCTCCAGACTCTCCTTTCCCTAACAAACCCACACATCAGGATGAACTTCACCAGTTACAGAGTAGCGGCTTTCTTAGAGCAAGGTCAGGTAAGTGACATCACCCTAATGTCTGAACAAAAACAAATTGATGTCATAGAGAATTCTTTCCATGAACACACACACACACCAAGCAGCCGGGCAAAATCCTTCCATTCCCTAACAGTGTTCTGATGCTCAGCTCCTGATCAATTATATGATCCAGTGTACTGTTCCACTGTGATTAGGGACCTGGGACAGGAAGACAACCTGTGAATCACTACCGAGCATCCCAACATTAGGAGTTATTTCTTTCCATCAACAATAAATCTCTCTGAGTGGTCCCTATTTAACATGCCAGGAAAGTAACAAGAGAATGATGGTGTCATTTAAGCAAAGTAAATAGTCACTGCTGTGAAAAAAGAGTATGGACATCAAATGTTGAACTCAGCTCTCCTTTCCATACAAAATGTCTGCAGACAGCTAGAAATGCCAGGGACAGACCAACCAGCCTGGAGTCTCACCCCTTGGTTTTTAACAAATCAATCTTACCTGTTCCTTTTGGAGTGAATATTAGCCACACACTCCTCCATGAGGGAGGGGCCTGAGCCTCCCAAGTAATCGAACAGGAGAGGTTATTATTTTTTAAAATAATATTCACAGTGTTTGTTCAGGAACACAAAGAGGCACATGACCTTGAAATCCTACAGAGGGGTCATGACTACAGCGGTCTCCCCAGCCATGTGATGCATTTAGCCAATCGTTCGCCACTCTCAGAAGGCCTTGTATTTGGTTCAGTGCTCTCCTGTCTCTGCTTCTGAAATCCTCGCTTGTGTGCGTGCTAAGTCACTTCAGTCGTGTCCAACTCTTTGTGACCCTATTGACCGTGGCCCACCATGCTTCTCTGTCCGTGGGATTCTCCAGGCAAGAATACTGGAGTCAGTTTTCATGCCTTACTTCAGGGGATCTTCTCGACCCAAGGATCAAACCCATGTCTCTTAAGTCTCCTGCATTGGCAGGCAGGATTTGTTTTTGTTTTTGTTTTTTTTCTTTCTTACCACTAGCAACACCTGGGAAGCCCTCTGAAATCCATAATACTTTTTAAACATGGGCCCCCAAATTCTCATTTTGCCCTGGGCCCCACAGATTGTATAGCTGGATCAGGGGACTAAAACACCAAGAATATCTTCCTCTAGATGAGATGTTTTGCTTTTAGAGCACATGGCGTAACTGTGTGGCCCATGGGAGCGCTGATGTCATCATTAGTAACTTGACTCCACGCTGAGTCCGAGGCCTGGGTCCCCAGGGCCAAGAGGAAATACAACTTCCTGAGACTTGAGGAACCAGCCAGTGAGACACAAAGGCTCCCACTCTCCCCTGGTGTTCAAGGGCTCTGCCAAGGCCATCTCTGACCTTAAAATCAATGACTCACTGCTGGGGGGAACCTGCTGATGCCTGTACCCCGAATGGTATGGGGAGAGACCCCCTCCAGGGTCAGACAAGGGTAATTTTCTTCTTGACCAGACTAACTGCAATCCACAGCATTCTCCAGCAGGGCTTTCTCCACCAAGCCACGATGGCCCTGAGTTTCCAGCGAAACACAGGGACAGCAAAGATGGTGCCATGTGAAGGGAGGAGAGCAGAATGAGGATGTCAGATGCCAGGGTTCAGATTCAGGGTGAAGGGGGCCAAGCCGGGGACTCTGGAAAAAGTCTCAGCTCACTCTAGCTCCCGACCCACATGCTCTTGTTCGTCCCGAGGGGGCGGGCTACAGATGAGAGGATGGCACGTTCTTTCCTCCCCTCAGCTTAGGAAAAGTCTAAGGAGCAAACACAAATGTTGAGTCAGATCTGAGGCGGGGAGTCAGAAAGAAGAATGAACTGAACTTGAGAAAACTGGATTCCAGGAGAATCAGGGCTTCAAGAGGATGCATGGGAGCGGCGACAGGGGCAGATTCAACAGTAAGAAAAAGCAAGAACCAGATGGTCACCTGACCCGGGGCGGCGGAGGGGGAGGAGGGTTGAAATAACACCCTGCGTGGGCAAAGCCCAAAGGAAAGCTACAGAAGAGCACAGCTCCCAGGGGACACTCCCCCTCACAACTCCCATTCTCGGGGGCTCCATCTCAGGGCCCAGCACAGGACCTGTGTGTCCAGCAGACACCCGTAGCTACTATCCACCACACACCCACCCCTCTACTGCTTGCCACCCTCCTTGCTTCTTTCCTGCAGAAGCCTGAAACCAACTCCCGTGGCAGAGCCATTTGACAGCTGAGGCACGGCCAGCCACCAGTTCTTGCATTCCTTCTTTCCTTCTTTATTCTTCAACCACGGCATTGGAGATGAAGACATGGACAAGACAGACAATATCTCAGCTCACATGGGGCTTAAATCTAACTAGGGAGGAGTTCAATGAATAAATTAATAAGACATTGCCTAAAGAGGCGAGTGATACAGAAAATAAACCAAAGTGATGCAATAAAGTCATGTGGGGGTGGGGGGGTGAGAGCAGGAGCTGCCTGAAACCCTGTTGTCAAAAGCACAACTTCGGGAAGTGGCAGGCCGAAGCCCAAGTGTAAGAGTCAAATACATGAGCGGATCCAAGGCGTGGAGGATCGTCGGCGTAAAGACCCTGGGGCAGGAACAAGCTTCCTTCGTCCCCAGAAAAATAAGGACCAGTGCTGCAAGAGGAGGGAGAGAAGGGAGCCGTCTATAGATTCAGGCCAGAGGCTTGGGTCCCCGGGACACCTGAAACAGCTATCATCCTGTATCCAGAGAAGGTTTTCCCAGGACCATAAAGTGCTATGCATATCACCGCACAGGGAAGTGATGAGTCAGACAACATCAAGGCATTCGATGTCCTCCTGAGCTTCTAGGATCCTCACTCACTCCAGCAACACCTGCTCCAGACAGACATCTCCCAATCCCTCAACAGATGCGCTCTCATTTAATACTTTCAGCAGTCTTAGGAGATGGGTGGGGCTTTCCCATTTCACAGATGAGAACACTGAGGCTTAAATAGGTTGAGTTATAGATCAAAACAATACTGCCCTCCAGGTAGCAGAGACAGGATCGGATCATCCAAGCAAGTTTGTGGCTACAAAGCCCTCATTCTTTCTGCCCAGCTGCAAGCTTTGACCCCAGCCCCTGATGATTCCACTCCCTTCCCTTGCCACGATCAATCCATTCCAACGCCCAGTACTAGCCTCTGGTAACACTCTGGCAATGACTAAGTTCCTCCTCACCATCAATGCCTTTTCAGACCCAAGTGCCTTAACACAACTGAAGAATTGTTGCAGGAGAATTCATTGCAGTGCTATTTACAATAGCCAGGACACGGAAGCAACCTAAGTGTCTATCAACAGAGGAATGGATAACGATGATATGATTTGTGATATATATATGTTTGTGTGTGTGTGTGTGTGTATACAAGGAAATATTACTCAGCCATAAGAAAGGACGGAACAAAGCCATTTGCAACAACATAGCCCTCTAGAGATAACAATCTAGAGATTGTTATTCTGAGTGAAGTAAGCAGACAGAAAGACAAATATACCACTTATATGTGGGATCTAAAAAAAAAGGCTGCAAATGAACTTATCTACAAAACAGAAATAGAGTTACTGATGTAGAAAATAAACTTAACAGTTGCCAGAACGTGGGGTAGGAGAGGGAGGGATAAACCGGGAGATTGGGATTGACACATATGCACTGCTGGATATAACGCAGATAACTAATAAGGATGCACTGTATAGCACAGGAAACGCTACTCAATACTCTGTAATGGCCCGTGTGGGAAAAGAACCTCAAAAAAAAGTAGACACGTGTGTAACAGGTTCATGTTGCCGTCCACCTAATAACTAACACAAAATTGTAAATCAACTACACCCCAATAAATATTTAAATAAATAAAACTCCAAAGAATGTCAAAAAAAATTAAAAAAGGAAAAGGTAAATGAGCCAACTTTCAAATCAAGGTCAGTCTCCCTCCCAAGGCCAACCTCCTTTCTACTCAGAGCCATGACCGCCCTCGTAACGCCCCGCCCCCGTGACGCCCCGCCCCCGTGACGCCCCGCCCTCATAATGCCAGTGCGTGTTCTGAAGCAGCAGAGGTGCACACAGAGCAGAGGAGAAAGAACAGCAGTGAAGGAGCCAGAGGAGGCCCCTGGGGCCCAGCAGGCCCCGTGAAATGGATCGCAGGTGTGGGCCCCAGCGTACAGCTCCCCCAGCATGGGCCCACATCCAGCAGTGGGCCCAAACTGCCAGGGTCAGCGCTCCCATCATTGCAAGCTCCGGAGCCTTTAAATGCAGCTCTGTGCAAAAAACACAAACACCCTTCCTCAAACATGGCTAGCCAGACGGCCCCGGGACTCAGTGTATGAGACAAGTGAGCCCTTCTGGAGTGCCTGCTTGGGCTGGAGCAGCCTTGCCCGACTGATAAACCACTCTGCCTCTGGTTCATCTTAATTTAGAATTCATTACGTCTCCGGTTCCATGAAAGATAAACCAATAGCTGCCCTTGACAGCTGTTTCCTTCGGGGTCATTCTTGCTACCCTCCCCACTGCTCTTTCTTTGCGGATTTGAGCAATGTAATGTTAGTCCCATCAATTTCATTCAATCCTTCCAGGGTAGTCTACAGGGACGGGGCGGCAGCCAAGCTGAATGCCCTTAACTGTTTGTGCTCTGTGCGAGCTGGAGAGGGAGGGGAAGGGGGTATAGAGAGGCGCCGAAAAAGGAAAAAATAACTTCTGGGACAGTATATGCGGAGAGTAGACACAGAGGAATGCGGAGGGCAGTAACTGGGAATGCTGAAATCCACTTCCACCAGACTCTTGCTCCGTGACTGGGGCCGACTGGGTGGTTCATAACCTGCTTGCCTCAAATAGGATGATCCGCTGTGTAGGCACGAAAAGCAGATAGGGGCAGGAAATTACTTGTCTGTCAAGAGC
Source organism: Moschus berezovskii (assembly GCF_049115385.1). Taxonomy (NCBI): domain Eukaryota; kingdom Metazoa; phylum Chordata; class Mammalia; order Artiodactyla; family Moschidae; genus Moschus; species Moschus berezovskii. The sequence goes on along the minus strand of NC_142480.1, from coordinate 56,490,568 downwards.
CAAGGAGGGAGTCCATCCCTGTGCACCTTTGTGTGTGGTGTGCTCGGTCGCTTCCATCGTGTCTGACTCTTTGCAACCCCATGGACTGTAGCCCACCAGGCTCCTCTGTCCATGGGATTCTCCAGGCCAGAATACTGGAGTGGGTTGTCATGCCCTCCTCCAAGGGATCTTCTGGACCAGGGATGGAACCGAAGTTTCTCATGAGTCCTGGGTTGTAGGCAGAGTCTTTACCACTGAGCCACCAGGGAAACCCCTTTGCACCTCTGTGTAGCTGACTTTGATGATTTCATGGCATATGGGCCTTAAAGGAAATCTGGACCCATGTGAATGGTAGAAAAATGTGACTCCAATTTTCTTTTTTTTAATACTTATTAAAGTATAAATTATTAAATTAATGTATTAAATTAATTATCCATGCATGTGGGATCCCACTTATTAAAGCATGTGAGATCTAGTTCCCTGATCAGGGATTGAAGCCAGGCCCCCTGCATTGGGAGTGTGGAGTCTTAGCCACTGGACCACCAAGTAAGTCCCCGAGAATTGAGTGAAGTGGTCAACACTTGACAAGCATTATCTTACAGAAACCCTGAAAGGCAAAAACAAGGATCACCAGTTTCTAAGTGAGTAAACAGAGGCTCTTGGAGTTTCAGCAACTTGCCAAAGATGATGTAGTTTGGAAGTGAAGAAACTAAAATTCCCATATCAGTGAGACTAGTGGGGCTCAGCCTGGTGACATGGTCTCCGGGGACTTGGCCTGGAGAAAATTTTGGTTGGCACGGCTGGGGTGCTGCCACTAAGATCTAGGATCCAAGGGTGCTGTTAGACATCCCACAGTGTGCAGGACAGCTGCCCACAGCAAAGAATTATCTAGCCCCACAAGTATGGTTAGATAGCATCACCACCTTCAACGGACATGAATTTGAGCAAATTCCAGGAGATAGTGGAGGACAGAGGAGCCTGGCATGCTGCAGTCCATGGGATCACAAAGACTTGGAAATGACTTAGCAACTGAAGAACAACAACATGTCAACAGGTTGTGGTTGAGAAATCGTGGGTAAGACTGACTCACAGCTTGTACAGCTGTGAGGGTTGAGCAGGCAAGCAAGGGCACAACAAAAAATTAATTCAAAATCACTTTGAAAATTGCATATAACATTTTATAATCTAAAGTTCTAAGCAGAGCCTCGTTGCCTCCCAAAACTTAATGGGACTTATGAAGAATTTTCAAAACTGTTAAAACAAAATGATCCCCATGCAATATTACAACAGTTTGTCTGGTTAAAACCACATGGCCAAATCCCCAGGCAGGGTCCTGAAATCAAGTCCCCAAATCTTTTCTGTGCCTAAACTGGATTTTCTAAACATGTAGGAAGCATTTTTAAATGGTGACGAAAAAAAGGAAAGTTCCCTGAAACGAAAACAAAGTATCACAGAGAGCTGGACCATGAAGAAGGCTGAGCGCCGAAGAATTGATGCTTTTCAGCTGTGGTGCTGGAGAAGACTCTTGAGAGTCCCTTGGACTGCAAGGAGATCCAACCAGTCCATCCTAAAGGAAATCAGTCCTGAATATCCATCAGAAGGACTGATGCTGAAGCTGAAGCGCCAATACTTTGGCCACCTGATGTGAAGAACTGAGTCATTGGAAAAGACCCTGATGCTGGGAAAGATTGAAGGCCGGAGCAGAAAGGATGACAGAGAATGAGATGGCTGGATGGCATCAATGGACATGATGGATTGAGCAAGCTCTGGGAGATGGTGAAGAACAGGGAAACCCGGTGCTGCAGTCCATGAGGTCGCAGAGTCGGACATGACTGAGTGACTGAACAATAACAGGGGTGATAAGGGAAACCTCATCCAGAACTCTCCAGAAGCATCCACACTTCATCAGACCCATGGGCTAGAGTCAGCCTAGGGGTTGTCCAGGCTCTTGTCCCTCCGTGAAGCAGGCGTTCCCTGAGCAGGTCTTACAGCTACCGGCAATCTCCTTTTATCCTAGAAGAAACAGCCCTGGCAAGTGGGGCCCTTGCCGTGTCGGCTCCACGCAGCCCTCCCTAAGCCCCACCCCTTGCAGACCGCCAACCTCCTTTCCAGGCCTTTGCCTTTGCTGGGCCTTCTCTCTGGAAGGTTCCTTGAGGCCACCCTAAGCCACTTTCCTGGGCAATCAGTCTTCCTTCATCCATCATCCTACAGCCCTGGGGTTTCCCTCTGTGGCGGTGCTAGATTCAGCTCCTGCCATTCCCCTCAAGCATCTTCTCGCAGATGTTTTGGTCTCCTGCACAGTGGACAGAAGAGCTTCTTCAGGAAGATGAAGCAGCAAAGCAAAGTCAGTGATGAGTTGTCGCCAGGGGCAACAGACGACTGCTAAATAGATGGCACTTTGATGTGTGACCTTACGCCTGCGACTTCACCTCCCTAAGCCTCAGTTGTCTTATCTGTAAAATGGGAAGGGGGATGAAAAACAATGGCTATCTGTTAGGCTTATTGTGAGGATCAGTGAGACACACATGCAAAGCATTTAACTGGCACCAGGCTTGGAGAACACTTTTTTTTTTAAGGCATCCTTTTTTTAGGAAAGATGACACCATGGCCAGTAAGAGTCATTTTGCTTCAAGTTCTACATTAAGGCACAGAGAATCAAACTGATCCATCCAGAGTTCTACAACCCTTTGCCACCCTGTGGAGACATGTTTGAAGCAGGGTTGGGCGTGCTGTCTACAACCAGAGCTTGGCTACAAGATACCCTCAGTAACCTATCACTGATCAAAGGCAGAAGGTCCCACACATTTTCCAGCAAGTGCAGGAAAAATAGAGCCATGATGGGTACAGATGAGAAGGGAAGGTTGGTGTGATCTGTCCCCAGAAGAACAGAGTTCTGTGTTTTTTTAAGAGAGCTTGTTAATTTTCTCTAGTGCTACTGATTTCCTGCGGAGAAAGTGGTCTCATCTCTGTTAAGGGAATGATCATGACAAAACTACAAAATGCTTTGGCAGGAGTCCCCCTGCGGCTTCACTTCCCCTGCCCCCTCCCAGCCGCCTGTCTTCCCCTTCCCGCTCTTTCAGGGGGCCGCCTTCTCTGGTATCCACTGCCGGCTTCTGGTGAACACTCCAGGGAGGCAGGGAGATGTAACCAGACCTGGCGGGCGATGGTATCAGCTGCCCCCGTGGCTGGCACTTTGACTAAAAGCCTCCTCCCCCATCCCGCACTGTGACTGACTTTCCCTCTCCCAGCCCGGATCCCCACCCCCTCTTCCAGGCAGCGTCGGTGCCAAAGGGCCGGGGGCTCACCCTGCAGCCAGGAGCACCTGCGGATGCCAGCCGGCCGGCCTGCCTGAGGCACCTGCTCTCCCCGGAGCAGACGGCTCTCAGCACTCTGGGCAGGCCAGGAGCGGGAGCCAGAGACCTGTGGGCAAGTCCCTTTCCTTGGTCCCCAGGATGCTGGGGCTGAAATGCCCGGGGCAGGGCAAGGGTAACACAGCCATCCCCTTCAGCGATAGAGCTCCGGGCAGTGTTGAAGGAGGTCCTCAGAGCTGGGGATCGAAATGAAGCTGGAGCCTGAGCACACAGAGCAGGTTTACCTGCCCCCATGAATGGTGATTTGGGTGGGGAGGGAGACCAGTGCTGTCACGGGGGCTGGGATCCTAAATGTCGGCTCAGGTGTAGCTCGGGTGCTCCACAATGCTGATAGGCTGGCTAAGGGCTTCCCTGTGGCTCAGACAGTAAAGTGTCTGCCCACAATGAGAGAGACCCAGATTCGATCCCTGGGTCGGGAAGATCCCCTGGAGAAGGAAATGGCAACCCACTCCAGTACTCTTGCCAAGGAGAATCCCATGGACAGAGGAGCCTGGTGGGGTACAGTCCATGGAGTCGAAAAGAGTCGGACATGACTGAGCGACTTCACTTTCACTTTCATGGAACCCTAAGGGACAGAGAGAGTTGCACTGAAGAAAACCAGAACCTCTGTTTGCATCTTTTACACCAAAACCAAAAGACATTGCATCAACAGATGCAATGCTGGCATTCCCCTCCGCCAACTCCAGTCTCCTTATACTAGTGGACTGGTCAGCCTGAGAGTCACTTACCAAAGATGTCTAGCAGAGCTGAATCACCACCACAAACTCCTCCAGCAGGACCCAGCTTCGCCAGCCAGAGGCAGCGCAGATGCAATCCAATCAAAGTGCCACAGAAAACTTGGCCATGTCATAAGCCCACGTCTTTGTCTTATATACCAACAATAACAAATGTAGAGCTTGCTCACACCTCAAGGGAGAAAGGGAGGACTCAACCTTATTGAGGTCCTACTGTGTGCCTGGCCCTCCCCAGACGTCACCCCGCAGAACCCATACATTGCCTAGGAGGTGGTTTTTCTCTCCCTGTGGACTCAAAGTCTCAAACTGCAAACCCGGGATTTGCCCAGCTCCCATGGCCAGCAGTCAGCAAGCACCATCAGTTTCACCTCCCAGAGAGTTCTTGGTTCCACTCATAAATCAACTTTCTCTGAGATTTCAAAACACAGCCCAAGTGGCTGAGATAGAATCGAACTGTCCCTTGTGTTCCCCCCTCCTTGGTTATGTTTCCTTGTTATTCTTATAATCAAGTGCAATATTTTTTGTTTGCTTAAGAATATGACAGTATCTGTATATTTGCTTTTTTATTGAAGTGTAGTTAATTTACAGTGTCATGTTAGCTTTAAGTGTACAGCAAAGAGATTCAGTTGTACACACATATATATACAGGACTTCCCGGGTGGCTCAGCAGTAAAGAATCTGCCTGTGATGCAGGAGATGCAGGTTTGATCCCTGGGTCGGGAAGATCCCCTGGAGAAGGGAATGGCTACCCGCTCCAGTATACTTGCCTGGAGAATTCCATAGACAGAGGAGACTGGTGGGCCCCTGGGGTTCACGGGGTCACAGAGTCGGACATGACTGAGCGACTAACGTATATATGTATGTTCTTTCTCAGACTTTTTTCCATTATTACAACATACTGAGTACAGTTCCCTGGGCTATACTGTAGAATCCTTGTTGTTTCCTATTCTATATATAATAGTATGTATATGTTAATCCCAATCTCCTAATTGAGCCCTCCCCCTCACGCTTCTCCTTTGGTAACCGTAAGTTTGTTTTTGAAATCTGTGAGTTCATTTCCATTTTGTAAACAAGTTCATCTGTATCATTTTTTAGGTTCCACATACAAGTGATATGTGGTACTTGTCTTTGTCCAACTTCATATGATAACCTCTACGGACTATAATTTCTTTAAAGTATCTGTCTCCCCTAATTAATAGACTATCAGCAGCCTGCAGGACCTTATGCCCTGAGTCTGGCTCTCTCTGTCCCACACGGGAGGAATAAGTAAGAAAACTCTGAAGCACAGACGCAGACAGTTACATGAACCATCTCGGGGCCTAGATTCTGACCCAGGCTGACTGCCGCAAAGGCTCCACATGCCTGCTCAAAGTTAAGCCTGGTATGCTTGATTTTGAAACTCCACTTTCCATAGGCTGCTGGACCAAGATCAAGATTCCACTGTCCATGCGACACAGAAATGTCCCCAAAGCAGCAGACTACAACCTCCAGCCCTTACTCTCCCCTAGATACGATATCATGGATGCCTGGTGAAGTTGTATTCTACAGCTGGTGCTGTAGTTCAGCAACCTTATAGATGAAGAAAGTCTTCATAGATTGTCCTACACAGGTAATCACCCCTGGTTTTCAATTACAAATGATCAATTCATAGAATTTTAGATCCCCATATGTTCTAAGTGCTTGGTGTATACAACCTTGTCTGATCTTTGTAGCAATCCTTTTTTCCATTACAGGTTCTTACAAGATCCTGAGTACTGTTCCCTGTGCTGTACAGTAGGTACTTGTTGTTTACCTATTCTATAGATAATAGTGCGTATATGTTAATTCCAGACTCCTAATTTATCCATCCCCCTCAAGCTTCAAATCCTATGGAGCGGTTCAGGATTGTTATCATTCCCATTATAGAGGTGAGGAGATGGAAACAAGAGAAAGGGAAGTAATTCATAGGATTCGAACCCAGGAAGAGGTCCCTTAACTTCTCTGAAAAATTGCAGGTTAAAAGGTTAATGTGCTTTGCCCAGAATAAACCTAGGAAATGTTACCTGGGAAAGACTGGAGAGGAAATCTAATATAATTCCCTTACTTTAAGCAGGAATTCCTTCACAATTAACCCTTTGCTCCTACATAATACTAATGTCACTTTGTTTTCCAACCAAAACACACAAAATGCATAAACTGTGAAGACATAGGAAAGTTGTTACACATTTGTTAACAGGAGGCCTGGCGTGCTATGATTCATGGGGTCGCAAAGAGTCGAACACAACTGAGCGACTGAACTGAACTGAATATATCAGGAGAAGATAAAACCCTTCCCCTGATAAATATAAAATATGTATGTAAGAGAAGGCTCTCTTCCATGACTTATGACTCAATAACCAGACACTGATGATGGAATCTCACACCAGTTTGTTTGTTTTTTTTTACCTTTGGACCCCCCCCCCCCATTTCTCCTGCTCCAACCCTCTACCTCTCATAACCACTAATCTGTGCTATCTATGAGCTTGAAGTTTTGGGGAGTTTCTGTTTTGTTTTTAGATTCCACATATAAGTGATATCATAAAATATTTTTCTTCCTCTGACTTATTTCACTTAGCATAACACCCTTGAGGTGCATCCATGTTGTCACAAATGGCAACAGTTCAGTCTTTTTCATGGCTGAGTGATGTTCCACTGTGTATATGTATCACATCTTCTTCTATTGATGGACACATTGTTTCCATATCTTAGCTATTGTGAATAACGCTGAAATGAACATGAAGGTACATGTGCCTGTGTGCTCAGCTACTCAGTCCTGTCTGACTCTTAGCAGCCCCCAGGCTCCTCTGTACACCGGTTTCTCTAGGAAGAATACTGGAGTGGGTAGTCTTTCCCTTCTTCAGGGGATCTTCACGACCCAGAGATCAAACCCAGCTCTCCTGCATTGCAGGCAGATTCTTTCCTGCTGAGCCATTGGGGAAGCCCATGAAGGTGCTTACATATTTTCAAGTTGTTTTTTCTGTTTGTTTGCTTTCTTTGGATAAATACCCAGAAATCCAGAAGTTTAAACATTGTTTAATGTAGGAATTTATATTTCATTCTTCACCTGTCCTCTTAATCCTAGACAGGACCTCTGCAAGGCAGGAGCCTAAAGACAGGAGAATGGTGTCTATTCTGCTACTTCCCTCTTCGCTTTTACCTCTGCCACTGCAAATAGATGCAGTGCTGAGCCTTGCAGAGTTGGCTGGATGAAACAGAGAGAAATTAGGGAAGTTCTTACTTACCTGGCACTGTTAGAAGCTGGCCTTGTGTTCCAAGCATGACAGATATGGAAGCACGAGCCGAGGCTCTCTCTGATGGGATGCTTTCACGGTCCTTTAGAATCCATCTCTGAACCATCACTAGGGGTCTCTCACTTTCTCTGTTCAGACATTTGGCTTTTCCAGATGACTACTTACTCATTCTGTAGTTCCCAAGAATCCAGCCATGAACGCCTTCCGCTTCACTCCACTGAGTTCAGTGGGTCCTTTTGACGGGTCCTGAGATAACCTCACATTTGGTTTCGCACAGGCTCCACCTCTGGTCCAGAGAAACCCTTGCTTTGTCTCTAGAGGCACCGTTCCCACAAGGCAGCCCCCTTGCCCTCAGTCCCACCAGCCACACCTCCCCGGCTCAAGCTCGGCCTTTGGTCGAGGAGACGGCGGGCACCTGGCTGCTCAGCTCCTTACTGAACGCGATAGAGGCAAACTTTGCTACACGGCTGTGCTGACGTGAAGTAAAGGGAGAAGAATCAACAGCCCCCTCCCTGGGCACACACACACTCTCACTCACACACACTCATAGACAGAGACGCAGACACACGCACGCACACACTCTCACACACACTCATACACAGAGACGCAGACACACACACACTCTCATACACACTCATACATAGACACGCAGACATATGCACACACACACTCACACACACACTCATACACAGAGACGCAGACACACGCACGCACACACTCTCACACATACTCATACACAGAGACGCAGACACACGCACGCACACACTCTCACACATACTCATACACAGAGACACAGACACACGCATGCACACACTCTCACACATACTCATACACAGAGACGCAGACACACGCACGCACACACTCTCACACACACTCATACATAGACACGCAGGCACACACACACTCTCATACACACTCATACATAGACACGCAGACACATGCACACACACACTCACACACACACTCATACACAGAGACGCAGACGCACGCACGCACACACTCTCACTCACACACATACACAGAGACGCAGACACACGCATGCACACACTCTCACACATACTCATACACAGAGACACAGACACACGCATGCACACACTCTCACACATACTCATACACAGAGACGCAGACACACACACACTCTCATACACACTCATACATAGACACGCAGACACATGCACACACACACTCACACACACACTCATACACAGAGACGCAGACGCACGCACGCACACACTCTCACTCACACACATACACAGAGACGCAGACACACGCATGCACACACTCTCACACATACTCATACACAGAGACACAGACACACGCACGCACACACTCTCACACACACTCATACAGAGACGCAGACACACACACACTCTCATACACACTCATACATAGACACGCAGACACATGCACACACACACACACACACTCATACACAGAGACGCAGACACACGCACGCACACACTCTCACACATACTCATACACAGAGACACAGACACACACACGCACACACTCTCACACATACTCATACACAGAGACACAGACACACGCATGCACACACTCTCACTCACACACACTCATACACAGAGACGCAGACACACGCATGCACACACTCTCACACATACTCATACACAGAGACGCAGACACACGCATGCACACACTCTCACACATACTCATACACAGAGACGCAGACACACGCATGCACACACTCTCACACATACTCATACACAGAGACGCAGACACACGCACGCACACACTCTCACACACACACATACACAGAAACGCAGACACCCGCACGCACACACTCTCACACACACTCATACACAGAGACGCAGACACACGCACGCACACACTCTCACACACACTCATACACAGAGACGCAGACACATGCATGCACACACTCACACACACACTCATACACAGAGACGCAGACACACGCACGCACACACATGCTTGCACACACTCTCACTCACACACACACTCTCACTCACACACACACTCTCACTCACACACACTCATATACAGAGATGCAGACACGCGCGCACACACTCTCACACATACTCATACACAGAGACGCACACACACGCACACACACACACACTCATACACAGAGACGCAGACACACGCACGCACACACACGCACACACTCTCACTCACACATACTCATACACAGAGACGCAGACACACACACACTCACACACACTCATACACAGAGATGCAGACACACACACACTCACACACACACTCATACAGAGACGCAGACACATGCACACACACACACGCACACACTCTCACTCACACATACTCATACACAGAGACGCAGACACACACACACTCACACACACTCATACACAGAGATGCAGACACACACACACTCACACACACTCATACACAGAGACGCAGACACACGCACGCACACACACGCACACACTCTCACTCACACACACTCATACACAGAGACGCAGACACACACACACTCACACACACTCATGCACAGAGATGCAGACACACGCACACACACACACGCACTCATACAGAGACGCAGACACATGCACGCACACACTCTCACTCACACACACTCATATACAGAGATGCAGACACACGCACACACACTCTCACACACACTCATACACAGAGACACAGACACACGCACACAGAGACACAGACACACGCACACACACACACACTCACACACACAGACGCAGACACACACACACACAGACGCAGACACAAGCACGCACACACTCACACACAGACATGCACACACTGCTTGCTCTATATAAGAAATAGAGTTCACAGCAAAGTTCTTTTCCAAAAATCTCCTTCTCAAAAACAACTTTTCTTCAAAACCTTCATGCTCACTCACCCGCTTGATAACAGACGAGAGGGCTGAGTCCCCTAAAAAGCTGTGAGCCAGTCACTCTCCACTTTTCTGCGATGGTCTCTCCACAGGATGTACCTGTCGTCTTCATCCTCGACCTGAAGTGAGAGGCCCCTTGACAGTCCTGTCAGGCCAGGCCAGGAAGTGGGGTGACAAGCGCCCGTGTCACAGAGGCCCTTTGAGAGTCACGTGTTCGCTGCTCAGACTGAGGCTCGGAGCATTTAGGAGTATTAATATACCTGTTCTGAGAAACCCCAAGCTTCCTATACAACAGCCTCAAATGTCCTCGGAAAACTCCTGACCCCAGCACCGGAAGGCCCACCACACTCCCCTAAGCCCACCCCACCCTGTCCTTCCTGAGTCTCCGCACAGGCCCGCATTTCTGCAGACCATCTCCCCTCACCCTCACGTCTGTGAACTGGCAGGGAAGCTTGCCTCTGGAAATCCTGCTTTCCTCATCAAAGAAGTTCCTTAGTGTTTTTTAAAATTAATTTAATTGGAGGCTAACTACAATATTGTAGTGGTTTTGCCAAACATTGACATGAATCCGCCATGGGTGCACATGTGTTCCCCATCCTGAACCCCCTCCCCCCTCCCTCCCCACACCATCCCTCTGGGTCATCCCACTGCACCAGCCCTGAGCACCCTGCCTCATGCATCGAACCTGGACTGGTGATCTGTTTCACATATGGTAATATACATGTTTCAATGCTATTCTCCCAAATCATCCCACCCTCGCCTTCTCCCACAGAGTCCAAATGTCTGTTCTTTATTTCTGTGTCTCTTGCTGTCTAGCATGTAGGGTCATCATTACCATCTTTCTAAATTCCATATATATGCATTAGTATACTGTATTGGTGTTTTTCTTTGTGACTTACTTCACTCTGTATAATAGGCTCCAGTTTCATCCACCTCATTAGAACTGATTCAAATGCATTCTTTTTAATAGCTGAGTAATATTCCATTGTGTATATGTACCACAGCTTTCTTATCAATTTGTCTGCCGATGGACATCTAGCATTTTATGAGCCTCTCCTAATAGAAACAGATGTTCAGCCTCATCACCAAATGACCTTCATTTCAATGGTACTTTCCTCCCACCTCACCATATAAGTGACCTCTCCCACATGACCACAACTTCAGATTGTTTCCCCTTATAGGTTATTACAAGATATGGACTATAGTTCCCTATGTTATACAGCAGGACCTTGTTTATTTTATATATACAGTAGTGTGCAGCTGTCAACCCCATGGTCCCAATGTATCCCTCCCCTCCCTTCCCTTTTGTAACTATAAGTTTGTTTTCTGAGTCTGTGAGTCTGTTTCTGTTCTGTAAATAAGTTCATTTGTGTCGTTTTAGATTCCACATGAAACTGATATCATATTTGTCTTTGTCTGACTCACTTCCCTGAGTATGGTCATCTCTAGTTAAACCCCTGTTGCCATAAATAGCAATATTTCATTCTTTTTATGACTGAGTAAATAGAAAAAGGAGTATGTCAAGGTTGTATATTGTCACCCTGCTTATTTAACTTATATGCAGAGTACATCATGAGGAACGCTGGGCTGGAAGAAGCACAAGCTGGAATCAAGATTGCTGGGAGAAATATCAATAACCTCAGATATGCAAATGACACCACCCTTATGGCAGAAAGTGAAGAGGAACTCAAAAGCCTCTTGATGAAAGTGAAAGAGGAGAGTGAAAAGGTTGACTTGAAGCTCTACATTCAGAAAACAAAGATCATGGCATCTGGTCCCATCACTTCATAGGAAATAGATGGGGAAACAGTGTCAGACTTTATTTTTCTGGGCTCCATCACTGTGGATGCTGATTGCAGCCATGAAATTAAAAGACACTTACTCCTTGGAAGGAAAGTTATGACCAACCTAGATAGTATATTAAAAAGCAGAGACATTACTTTGCCAACAAAGGTCCATCTAGTCAAGGCTATGGTTTTTCCCGTGGTCATGTATGGATGTGAGAGTTGGACTGTGAAGAAAGCTGATCGCCGAAGAATTGATGCTTTTGAACTGTGGTGCTGGAGAAGACTCTTGAGAGTCCCTTGGACTGCAAGGAGATCCAACCAGTCCATTCTAAAGGAGATCAATCCTGGGTGTTCTTTGGAAGGACTGATGCTAAAGCTGAAACTCCAATGCTTTGGCCACCTCATGCGACAAGTTGACTCACTGGAAAAGACTGATGCTGGGAAGGATTGAGGGCAGAAGGAGAAGGGGAAGACAGAGAATGAGATGGCTGGATGGCATCACCGACTCGATGGACATGAGTTTGAGTGAACTCCGGGAGTTGGTGATGGATAGGGAGGCCTGGCACACTGTGATTCATGGTGCTGCCTAGAGTAGGACACGACTGAGCGACTGAACTGAACTGAACTGAACTGATATTCCATATTACAAGAAGGTTCTTGAGAGTCCCTTGGACTGCAAGGAGATCCAACCACTCCATTCTAAAGGAGATTAGTCCTGGGTGTTCATTGGAAGGACTGATGTTAAAGCTGAAACTCCAATACTTTGGCCACCTCATGCGAAGAGTTGACTCACTGGAAAAGACTCTGATGCTGGGAGGGACTGGGGGCAGGAGGAGAAGGGGATGACAAAGAATGAGATGGCTGGATGGCATCACCGACTCAATGGACATGAGTTTGAGTGAACTCCAGGAGTTGGTGATGGACAAGGAGGCCTGGCATGCTGCGATTCATGGGGTCACAAAGAGTCAGACACGACTGAGCGACTGAACTGAATATTCCATATATATAAAAATATATGTATATCACATCATTTTTAAATATAAAGGTTTTTAAAGGCCCAGAGACTTTTGATCCTAGCTCCATATATTCCCAGCCACGAAGACAATAAAAACCTTTGGGCCTTTAAAAACCTTTATAGGCTGATGTTAATCACTAAAAAGACAGGTGTATCACGTGGGTGACCAGACCTCAGGTGAGTCTGTGAAAAAAATGGCATGTTGGTTAGAAGGACTGCTCCGATCCCCTCCCCATCTAAGATCACAAATAATTTACTTGTTGAATCTTCAGTTGGGTGATGAGACATGATGAGCGTCAGTGTGGAGGACAAGAAGGCCAGACAGGTGGGCATTTAAAGGCAAGGCTGTGAGTCTAAGATGCGCCTTCAGAATCTTCAGGGCTGGAAGTTCTGGATCCTGTCACTCATCTTGTGCTCAGTCGCTTCAGTCATGTCCAACTCTTTGTGACCCCATGGACTGCAGCCCACCAGGCTCCTCTGTCCACGGGGATTCTACAGGCAAGAATACTGGAGTGGGTTGCCATGCCCTCTCCTCCAGGGGATCTTCCCAATGCAGGGATCGAATCCAGGTCTCCCACATTGCTGGCAGGTTCTTTACCCCTGAGCCATCGGGGAAGCCCATTGTTCATCTATCTCCACCCAAATTTGGCGCCTTGACTGGAAAGTGGAGAAAGAGGTCTTGTCTTCAGATGTCCTTTCATTTCTCTGACAGTTGAATCCTTGATGCTGGGAGAAAGTGAGCAAAGTAAGAGCCACAGGGCCGGAAACTCTCTCCCTGGCTGTGCTTCTCCGAGGCCTCTTCCCTTCTGTAAACAGCGCCAGATGGAGAATAAGGAGACTCTTAAAAAGGAACAAACGCCACACCCAAGTTGGCGTTTTCTCCTACCACCCAATGGATGAGAGGCTGTGAGTGAAAAGCAAAGGGTGCTAAACAAGCCTGCTCGCCCTCCGGCTGCCAGAGGAGGGCCTGGCCTGGTGGGAGCGGAGCTCTTAGGTCAAGGATCACTTCACAGTCCCTCGCTGTCCGAGGCCCTGGAACCCAGTGGCTTCAGTTGGCTCTCAGAGTCTCCTTTTCAGAACGCACATTTATAAACATGCTTTTCTAGAGCCAAAACATTTTTTTAACAGCCTAGCTTTTCTTCAGATAAGGCAATGGCACCCCCACTCCAATACTCTTGCCTGGAAAATCCCATGGATGGAGGAGTCTAGTAGGCTGCAATCCATGGAGTCGCTAAGAGTCGGACACGACTGAGTGACTTCACTTTCACTTTTCACTTTTATGCATTGAAGAAGAAAATGGCAACCCACTCCAGTGTTCTTGCCTGGAGAATCCCAGGGACGGGGGAGCCTGGTGGGCTTCTGTCTATGGGGTCGCACAGAGTCGGACACGACTGAAGCGACTTAGCAGCAGCAGCAGCAGCTTTTCTTCATACCCAGTAGTCAGAAAACAAGGGGGCTCGGGGCTATTTTCTCAGGGTGCTCACACCAGGTGGGCTTCCCAGGTGGCGCTAGTGGTCAAGATCCCACCTGCCACTGCAGGAGATGTGGGTTCGATCCCTGGGTCGGGAAGATTCCCTGGAGGAGGGCACAGCAACCCACTCCAGTACTCTTGCCTGGGAAGTCCCATGGACAGAAGAGCCTGGCAGGCTACAGTCCATGGAGTCGCAAAGAATCGGACATGACTGAAGTGACTCAGCATAGCAGCAAGGTGGTAATGCAAGGATGCACCTAGAGGTTGAGGCAACTCCTGGCAGCCCAGTTGGCTCACCCCAAATCACCATACAATGTTCAACTCTTTTTTTGAGGGGGAGGCTGTGCCATGCAGCACGCGAGATGCTCCCCCACCAGCCTTGGGGGGCATGAAGTCTTAACCACTGGACCACCAAGAAAGTCCACAGCATTCAACTCATAAGCAAAGAGACCCCCTGGTTGAAGAGCCAACCACAGTGAGACACGTTATATGAACAGAACAATCAGCCGGGTGAAGGCACAGACTGCCACCACTTAGGGGGACCGTTACCAGTCATTTTTCTGGAAAAGGCCACCCTATCCCAGGGCTTGACTCACTAGATTGGAGTCATACTGCCCCCTGTGAGCAAACTGAGGCATAGCACTCCTGGGGGCCATCTTCTCTTGTCAACTGCAAAACTATAGTGTGTTTGTCGCTCAGTCCTGTCTGACTCTTTGCAACCCCATGGGCTGTAGCCCGCTAGGCTCTTCTGTCCATGGAATTCTCCAGGCAAGAGGACTGGAGTGGGTTGCCATTCCCTTCGCCAGAGGATCTTCCCAACCCAGGAATCGAACCTGGGTCTGCCACATTGTGGGCAGATTCTTTGCCGTCTGAGTCACCAGCAATCCTAAAGTTCCTCTTAACATCACCCTCCTCTACCTTCTCCCTGGAAGAAACACCTACAGAAACTAAGGTTCAAGAAAATGCTCTGAGAGCCGATTCGTGCTGTTGAGCAGCAGAAACTAAAAGTGTCAAGCAATTATATGCCAATTTAAAAAAATAAAATCAATGTGTGCAACAACAATATATTCAATTCACATAAATGATATATATAGTTCAAGACCATAAAAGCAAAATAAAATTAAATTTAAATTGGTATATAGGCTATAAGATAAAAATACATATAAGAAACTGAATAAAATTATCCTATTCTTTAAAATCACTTGAAAAGACTGAAGGCAAGTCCTAGAAAATGAACAGGAAACCTGTATACACATGATTTGTAAAAGGGACCCCAATGTAGAAAAAAATACATTTCATTAACAACAACAAAAAAAAAAAGGTTTGGCGAGGTACCCCAGACCTGCTGTTGAAAATGCTAGGCATATTCCGCTTGTTTCACTGACCCTGTTTGTGACACCAGCTGTCTCACTGTTCACACCGCACACACTATTGGTTGAACCAGGATAGGCCAGGTGCAAGCTCAGAGGCCGGCAGGAGGTGCGAGGAGCTGTAGGGACGGCAGACACGTCCCTTCCCTCCCGGCAGGTACAGCAGTCATGCTAGACACCCTACATCCTCTGCTCTCACGGCTCAGCCAGCAGACACAGCCGCCAGGCAGCAGCAATGACGCTGCTTTTAGGCGGAGCTCACGCATGCTTACCGCACAAAGCAACCCCTGACCATGCAGGTACCTCGTGTCGCACATGCGCAGTGCATAAATGAGCTCAGCTGTTCCATGTTATTTACAAAGCGTGGGGCGAGAGATCCTGAACACTTCGTCTTGGCTAATTTGCCCTCTCCCGCACGCTCCTGTTAGCCTACGAAATTCCCAAGGGAGGTAAACATGAAGATACATAGGCACTGTGACTGAGAAGCAATCTGTTGGTAAACTGAGTGGCATTTAGACATTTCTGCCAGTTTACAAAGTTGTGAAAACAGCCAAAGCTGCTGCATTTTCAACCATATGCAGCCTGGCCTTCTTTAAAGAAAGTAGAAGCAGTTCATCTCAACTCCCCCCACTTCACCCCCCCACGGCAGGGCTACCCAATCAGAGTGTTGGGATCCTTCCAAAGTGGACACTGAAGGGCCGTCTCTCCACTGTATGGTTGATGTCCTTGAGGTGCCCACAGTGATACTTTGCCCCCATCACCTCTGCTCATCTTGCTACTCCATTCAGTTCAGTTCAGTCGCTCAGTCGTGTCCGACTCTTTGTGACCCCATGGACTGCAGCACGCCAGGCTTCTCTGTCCATCACCAACTCCAGGAGCTTGCTCAAACTCATGTACATAGAGTTGGTGATGCCATCCAACCATCTTATCCTCTGCCGTCCCCTTCTCCTGCCTTCAATCTTTCCCAGAATCAGAGTCTTTTCCAATGAGTCCATTATTTGCATCAGGTGGCCAAAGTATTGGAGTTTCAGCTTCAGCATCAGACCACCAGTGAATATTCAGTACTGATCTCCTTTAGAATGGACTGGTTGGATCTCCTTGCAGGCCAAGGGACTCTCAAGAGTCCTCTCCAGCACCACAGTTCAAAAGCATCAGTTCTTCAGAGCTCAGCCTTCTTCTTGGTCCAACTCTCACATCCGTACGTGACCACTGGAAAAACCATAGCTTTGACTACACAGATCTTTGTCCGCAAAGTAATGTCTTTGCTTTTTAATATGCTGTCTAGGTTGGTCATAACTTTTCTTCCAAATAGCAAGTGTCTTAATTTCAGGGCACAGGAGCCCAGGGTTGGTAAGTGGCCGCAGAACATGGAAACAGAGTTCCTAGTGGTAAGATTCCATGGGAGAATCAAACACAAAAAACTCAGATAGCAACTAACATTGAAGACCAATTTATCATTCATCTCATATCATAATCAAAGCAATAGAAATACAGATCTGAGAGGATGTCTTATGGCAGCATCAAAGGGCCGACCACAAACTAGGAAGTGAGCTGGAAGCTACCTGACTTAAACCAAATTTCAGCTATGAAAGTGATCGAGGAAAATATATGCATTCTGTATGGAGGAGAAGAGAATTTCAGGATAAAAATGGCAAATACTGAGTCTAAACACATTTTTGGAGGTTGTGGGGCCAGAGAGCAAGGCACCTACACACAGAAATACAAATAAACATTAGGTCCGTGTCAACACGTTTTGGGTTCATAACGGTTTAGAATCATCTGAGTGTGTTTTGAAGCAGTTCGTGTCTCCAATCCTTACAACCCTGCCTATCCACATGAGTTTTAAGCAGTAGATTCAAAACACACAATGATTATGAAGTCAAAACAATCAGAACCTGAGTGACTACATTCTGTCCATTCTCTGATCACTTGTAATTGTGCTTAAAATGCAAGCAGTGAACACAGCACGATTCTGAAAGGGGTAATGTTTTGATAAGGACCAGTGTACACAGTTAAGTTCACTATGCAATATTTCACTGAAGTCAAATCTTTGAAATGTATACTCTTTAAACTGATTTAAAACAAGAGTGAATCAGAAAACGATTTCTTGATTTAAGAGTTCCTTATTGACAGATGCACACAGCTATATATAACACAGACAACAAGCATTTACTGTACAGCACAGAGAACTATATTTAGCATCAATAAACTATAATAGAATTTTTTAAACTATAATTACATATATATAACAGATATAGTTTGCTGTATGCCTGAAACTAACCCAATATTATAAATCAATGATACTTTAATAACAAAAGGAAATGAGTGCTAATTGTTACATGATTACTAAACAGTTTTGCTATTTAGAGGTATCATGTGCTATCATACTCAATTGCTAAGTTGTATCCGACTCTTTGTGACCCTTTGGACTGTAACCTGCCAGGCTCCTCTCCACATGGGAGTTTTTAGGCAAGAATACTGAAGTGGGTTGCCATTTCCTTTTCTAGTGGATCTTCCCAACCCAGAGATCAAATCCATGTCTCTTGGGTCTCCTGCATTGGCAGGCAAATTCTTTATTGCTGAGCCATCAGGGAGGCCACCATTACACAACCACCACCATACACAACAATTTTGCTGTATAGAGGTCATGTAAAAATGGATCTACTTTGGGCAGTCAACCCACCCTCTGCACCTCTGCATTTGTAGAGCCCACATTCAGGAACATTCTTCCCTGACTAGCCCCAGGGCGTGGATCCTCGCACTTCTTCAGTCCTCTGCCCAAATGCCACCTTATCCAAGAAGTCTTCCATGATTGTTACCCACATCCGTCGGTTTGGGGCTTCCTGGCCAGATGTACATGTCTTCATTTCCACAGCCACCTGTTAACTTCTGTACTTGTTCCTCTTCTCCAGGAACTCCCAGCTCCTCAGGACAGTCAAGGCTTTGTTTCAATCACATGCTGATTTTTAGCACCCAGAACAATGTCTAACCTGCCCCCACCCAGGCATTTGGTAATTACTCATTGAAGAAAAAATAGTAATTGGGTGATTCCTGGATCACGTGATTCACGCTTTACTCCCTGTCTCGGAATCGCCACGAAGGTGGCAACTTTTGTTCAGGAAAATTGCTTACTCCGTATACTCAAGGGCAAAAGCCTGCCTCTGTAGTCTGCATCTCAGCCTCGGTGGTACAGGGAGAGAGGGTGGAGATGATGCTCAGGAAACAGGAACGCAGTTCTCATTGGCTGCATCTACTCCCCAGCATGACTTGACACCTGAGGCTTCCTTCTTCACCAACTCTCCCTCACCCTTTCCTTTGCATCTTTAAAGGAAACCAAAAGCACTGTCTAGTAAGTATACACAAAGCTTGGGCACATTTCATGGTCCCCTCTAGATAAAGCATTCAAAACTAGAAGGAAAATGGCAGAAGGGATAGGGAGTTTGGGAAGATCATGTACACACTGCTATCTTCAAAACGGATAACAAGGACCTACTGTATAGAATATGGAACTCTACTCAACGTTATGTGCCAGCCTGGATGGGAGAGGAATTTGGGGGAGAACAGATACATGTAGATGCATGGCTGAGTCCCTTAGCTATTCACCTGAAACCACCACAGCATTGTTTAGTTCAGTTCAGTCGCTCAGTCATGTCCGACTCTTTGCGACCCCATGAATCACAGCACGCCAGCCCTCCCTGTCATCACCAACCCCCAGAGTTCACTCAAACTCATGTCCATCGAGTTGGTGATGCCATCCAGCCATCTCATTCTCTGTCGTCCCCTTCTCCTCCTGCCTCCAATCCCTCCCAGCATCAGAGTCTTTTCCAGTGAGTCAACTCTTTGCACGAGGTGGCCAAAGTATTGGAGTTTCAGCTTTAGCATCAGTCCTTCCAATGAACACGCAGGATTGATCTCCTTTAGAATGGACTGGTTGGATCTCCTTGAAGTCCAAGGGACTCTCAAGAGTCTTCTCCAGCACCACAGTTCAAAAGCATCAATTCTTCGGCAATCAGCTTTCTTCACAGTCCAACTCTCACATCCAAACATGACCACGGGAAAAACCATAGCCTTGACTAGACAGACCTTTGTTGGCAAAGTAATGTCTCTGCTTTTTAATATGCTATCTAGGTTGGTCATAACTTTCCTTCCAAGGAGTAAGCGTCTTTTAATTTCCTGGCTGCAATCAGCATCTGCAGTGATTTCAGAGCCCAAAAAAATAAAGTCCGACACTGTTTCCACTGTTTCCCCATCTATTTCCCTTGAAGTGCATTGTTAGTTAGCTATTTTAAAAAAATATCAGAGTGAAAGTCGGTCAGTCATGTCCAACTCTGTGACCCCATGGACTGTAACCTGCCAGGCTCCTCTGTCTATGGAATTCTCCAGGCAAGACTCCTGGAGTGGGTAGCCATTTCCTTCTCCAGGGGATGTTCCCAAACCGGGTATCAAACTCAGACCTCCTGAATTACAGGCAGATTCTTTACTGTCTAAAACATCAGGAAAGCTTATTAATTGGCTATACCCCAATACAACATAAAACATTTAAAGTTTGAAGAAAAAAAAAAGATGGCTGAGCAACTGCACACCGTGTGATGGGACGTGAGACTGGGGTCCTGTGGCCAGAGGCGGGGCAACGCGGCTCTCGGCTGGCACCCCATCACCCCAGCCTTTGCCCAGCGGTAGCAGGGACCCCCTTGCTTTGCTCCCAGGAGTGACACAACTTCCACCACTCGAAGTTCTAAGTGGCAGCACCCACTCCTCTGAAAGCAGGTAAGGAAAAAATAAACCCATATCTGGACTGTCTATTCTACTTGTCTTGGATCTGTTTGGCCACCAGTTTTGTACTACTGAAATGATTTCAGGTTTATAATATGCATTCAAAAAATCTAGCAGTTCAGGGTCAATGCATGTTACAGGATACTCGGGGCTGGTGTGCGGGGATGACCAAGAGGGAGGATAAAGGGAGGAGGGAGGTGAGAGGGGGGTTCAGGAGGGGGAATTCATGTACACCTGGGGCGAATTCATGTCAATGTATGGCAAAACCAACCAATATAATATTGTAAAATAAAAAAAGGAAGGGTAAAGAAAAAAAAATGAATAGTGAGATCACACAGACCTATGGATACAAAGGAAATACACAGTGGAGTAAGAAAAGAAACTAAGAGTCCCCCGTCTCTGCAAACTCAACCTGCTGCTTTCCACAAGTAGGCACTGCTTACATTTTGTGAATCCTAGCTGATGTTTTCTTTAGCAATTCTGTAAAATATTCATGAAACCTATCCACTGATAATGCTTTTAAAAATAAGATTAGAATCATCATATTATGCTATTCTGTGACCTTTTCCCTTTGCCCATCCCTCATCTAATATAGTGAAAAGATATGTAATATATGCTGAACCATGTTGTAGCTCATTCCTTTAAATGCTGTTCAGAAGTTTTGGTGAAGGAGGGGGTACCATAATGCAATAAACTAGTTCTTTCATGTGAAAAAAAAAAAAATCTAGCAATACAAGCTTTGGCTTGCTAATGTACTTTTTTTCTGGGCAAATTTTACTTGTCCTTCCCAAATAAATTCTTCCAAATCAATATTGGAAATATCATTCCAAGTTCAGAAACCTCCCAATTGCAAGGCTGACTGGAATGGTGTCAAATGTGACTCGTTGGAGGAGAAGTGACCTCTTTCGCCCTGGGAAATGCCGTGGGTTCCTCTGATGACAGCAGCTCCAGCTGTGTCCAGAGCCGACTCACCAGCTGCTGGCAAGAAAAGAGACAGTGAAAGACAGGCAACATCAGCCCCTTCGCCCTAGGCCCACTGTCCCTGCCCCGCTCCTCTGCAAGCCCGCACAGCTTTCTGCTGGCCCCTGGCTTCCCCCCATCTCTACAGGGGGCAGAGATAAGCCCTTCCCTGGACATCTTCCTGGTAACCATTGTCAGTCTAAGTCATGCTGGGGAAACCGGGCTTCCTTCTTTGCCACACTGGGCCTCCGCTCCAGGGCGCCCTTGCAACTCTCCTGACTCAAGTCCCCCTCCTGTTCAGAGCTCTCAGTTCCCTTTGGCCCATTCAACACTTCCACCCCTTCCTCTTTAGGTGCACTGGGTCATTCACAAGAATTAACGTATACAGTCCCCAACATAAAAAGCCCCCTATCTTGAGAAGGTGCCTTCCAAGGACCCCTTCAAAAGTGCCCTTGGACATGGACCCTAGACTCAAGAGGAAGAGTCCCAAACCGGCCATAGAACACCTCAACCCCAAGCTAGAGCAAAAGTCAGGCATCCCTCCTTCTGACTTGTCCCTCCTGGATGAAACAGACTTTCTGTCTTCCCACCTCCTCCCTTTCAAACCGGTCCATCTCTCACCCTCTCACCTGGAGGTCACCTGAAAGCCCCTTGGCTAGAATCCTTTGGGTTCTTCAGTCTCTTGAGATGAACATGTAGCTGAGAAAATGTCTTTCTCAGGATGTAACCTTTGTTCCGTCTCCCTGTGGGCAACTTTCTCACCAAACGGATGCTTCTTTCTCCCTCAATTTTCTCAAAATCGCCATCCAGTAGCACTCAGAGTACACCATTCGAAAACTAAAGGCAGCGGCTGGGTGGTCACCAAGGTTCCCAGTGACCCTATGACATAATCAACAGCATGGCATGGTCCACGTGTTTCTGACCAAATGGAGGAATTGCACTAGTGGCTGATGCCTCACTGTCCAACCCAAGGAGCCTGGCCTTCTGCCCTGAACAGGGCCATTCCCAGACTCATTCATTTCTAGCACTCAGCTCGTTTCACTGTGTGTGTGGAACAAAGGTGTTTCTGCAAACCGGCAGAACAGTTGTGGTCCCAGCTGCACACACTCCTTTGCAGGTGAGGGATTGGGAGGCAGCCTGGAAGGGCTTTCCTCGGGGGCCTCTCGTCTTTGGTGTCTACCTCAGCTCACCCAACATTTGCTGATGATCTCCTTGATGGAGGTCACGTTCCTGAGCACCCAGGGTAAAAAGCATGTCTGCCTTTCTGCTTCTGGAGCTTAATACAAGGTTGGTAAAGACAAGCATTAACTGTGACCATCCCTCAGGTAGGGTTCTCTAGAACCTCTGGAACCTCTCAAGGGATGGTGTTTCCTGAACACTGAAATATGTCACCAATGCTTAGAAACACTAAGTTTCTCCAGTTTTCAGCATTACAATGACATGGAATCCTCTCCCTTCATATGCAAGCCGCAGCTCAAATGTCTCATATCCAGAGATAATCAACTTTCTCTCACCTCCTCGCACTGCTCTTCATGACTCCAAGGTCATTTCTCTTCAACATGACTTCAGCCACTGCCCCTCCCAGAAAAACTGCCCTGTGTTACAGCCATGTTTACAGGGAAAGCAAATTTAATGAATAGAAAAAAGGAGAGGAATTTATCAGTCAGTTCTCCCCTCATGGACTCTGCCTGCCCATCTGTCTGGGGTTGACAGAATTCTCTCATATCATTTCCTGTCATCCACACACCAGCTCTGCGTGGCTGGCTGGAGAGGTTGGATTCCCCTCATTTTACAAATGTAGAAATCAATGCTCACAGAGGTGCCAAAGACCACCTAATTGAGACAGAAAATCACTTTCTTCCCAGAAGTTTCTCCCTACCTCCCAAACAGCCACACCCTAGCCTTTGGATGGCCAATAATTGGCTTCACATCACACTATCAGAGAAGACTTCCAGGACCTAAAGTTAGGCTGTAACCTTCGTCCTACTTATTCCTATTGGGATTTTTTTCTCCTTCATAGCATTAATCATACTCTTGCCTAGAAAATCCCATGGATGGAGGAGTCTGGTAGGCTGCAGTCCATGGGGTCACTAAGGGTCTGACAGGACTGAGCGACTTCACTTTCACTTTTCACTTTCACACATTGGAGAAGGCAATGGCAACCCACTCCAGTGTTCTTGCCTGGAGAATCCCAGGGACGGGGGAGCCTGGTGGGCTTCCGTCTATGGGGTCACACAGAGTCGGACACAACTGAAGTGACTTAGCAGCAGCAGCAGCATTAATCATACTGTGTAATTATTTTTAACTCTTTTTTTTTTTTTTGCCCATCCCCCCAGCTGTCATCAGCCCTGTTAGTGCAGGTACCATGCCTCTCTCTTGATGGCTGATGACGTCTCAGCCCCCAGCACTGGTCCCAGTAGCTGCGGCCCAGTGATTGTGGTCTTCTGACTCCCAACTCTGTATCCCTCCCACTCTAATATGCATGCTTTGGAAAAAACAAAAAAAATTCTCCATACTAATGCCAAACATGTAATCCTAAAACCGAACCTTATCAATACTATTCAATCTAAACGTGGAACACCTTCTTTTTGAGCAGTGTGGGGGGTCACATCAATAGGAAACGCGGCTTGTATCCACAGAGTCCATAAATTTCATGTAAACAGACAAGGGCTCAGGAAATCCTGATAGTATCAACCAGCATTTGTAGTGTGTCTGAGTGCTCTAAGAATTCCATATAAAAATTAACTCTCCGAGGCCTCGTGACAACTTCTTAAGGAAGGGAGAAGGACCAATCTAGGATCACCATTTTCCAACTGGGGAAGCTGAGGGCTGGAGGTACAGTATGCTCCACCCCCACCCTTGGGAGAGCCACCTTAGGACTGTCTGTCCCTTTGAGGTCATGGCAGCTTCCTCTGGTGACCAGGCTGAGTCTCGTCACCCCAGATCTATTTCTTTGTCTGCCCAACATCTTGCCTTGAGGGGATGAGGAGGCCACAGCCCAGGGAGGGTCTGCAAGCGCCCCTTGTTCTCCATTCTCCCTTCCCCCTTGCCGTTCCCATCTCCTCCTGAGGCCATGGCCTGTGGCCAGCACCCTGGCAGGACTTCTCCACCTCCCATGTGGTGGGGTTCCAGTTGTGGGGTGTCTGGAATGTCCGGGCACAAAATGGTGCCCAGACCTAATGTTCTGAGCAGGGGCCTGCCTGCCCTAGCCGTGGCGCGCTGGCCCGGGGGATGGCAGAAATGATCTGATGAAGCTGCCTCCGTTTGCGGGGTGGTCTCCACTTGTGACCTGCTCTGACCCCTCTGGGCCTCTCTCTCTGTCTCTCCTTGGCCCTTTTTTCTGGATCCCATGGATGGCTTCAGCAGTTCACCCAAGGCATGGGGTTGTGGGAGAGAGCCTGGGTGGGTTTCAGAGACTCTTCTTGGAGTCCACATATATTATCTAGCTTCACTTCCAGTTTTAAATACACCCTGACCTGTTTGCTTCAGAGCCCTCAGGACCTCAAATAGAGAATATTCAAGCTTCTCTTTCCCTCTGACTGTTCGCATACCCTTTTACAGGGACAAGCTCTTTCTGCTTCTTGCTTCTCTAAGAAACGTGGCTACTCTGTGAGAGGAAAAGAGCTGGCGCTTCCTAGAGGCTGGTGGTCAGAACTGGCCTTCTTCTCCCTCCCGACCACCCTCCCCAAATGAAGCTTCTTAATCCCAAGAACCTCTCTGAAGAGCCTGCCTCCTCTCCCCCGGCATCTTTGTTTCCTTTCTTTATAATGTCCCCAGACTCAGTCCATGGAGCTGTGACAGAGGAAAAGTGCTGCCACCCAACCTCAGACTTCCGTCGGTTTCTGCATGCCTGTGGCCGCCACCATAGAGAGAGCCATTAAGAGATCTTGCTGCTCAAGATCTGATGGAGTTTGCCAGAGCCCCTTGGCTCTCCCGGGCTCAGAGTGCCTCCCTGCCCTTCCCAGAGGACATCAGCAGGACTCCCTACTCTTCCCCCTCTGTCTCATGTTCTGGATGAAGGAGACGTGTTTATGCCAGTGCCATCTTCCAAGGGGAATGGTTGTGGAGAGTGCAAAGATACTTTTCCCTGCAGCCTCCTCTTCTCTGGCCATTCCTCTCAGCCTCTTTGGAGAGCTCCCCTAACGCCTCTGCACTTTTCTAGTCTTTCATCTTGGCAAGCTCCCCCTCAGCCATGGAGGAAGTACCTATAAGCAGATCATTCACCGATTTCTATCCAGGGGTCCGATCTCTCCCATGAGTTTCATACCCGAATGAGACCCTTCCTTCCAAAAGCACCTCCACCCAATATGCCTCAGGCCTCATTGCACAGTCCTCTCCCTCCAATGAGCTCTCCTCCAGGGTTTGCTCACTGTTGGGTGGCCCATGCTCCCCAGCCCTGTGTGACATCCACCCCCATGGCCTGCCTTGGCTATTTTCCTCCCACCTGTAACACCTTCCCCCCTTTCCTCCCCAGGGCCCTCCAGTCCTAGCTACCAGCCTTGCCCACTGGGCCTTGTGACTTATCTCCATTCCTGCCTTCTTCTAACTTGTATTCCACATAACTCATGTCTTAAAAAAAAAAAAAAAAAAAGATCATTTCTCTCCTCTGCTTAAAGTCCTTCAATGACTCCCGAAGGCTTCTAGCATCAAAACTAAATCATCTCCTCGGCATCCTTCCCCAGCCTCTGCTCACACCGTGAACTCATACAGCTCCCTCCAGGCAGGTGCCCCCACACCCTGCCACCCTCACACAGGTGGCCCTAGACTGGGAATTCTCTCCAGGCCCAAAGTCCACTTCTGCCTGCCTGACACTTTCTGGACCGCCAGTACCTAGCTAGGGCCTGGCACGTAGGTACCCGGGAGCTACTAGGTGAATAAACGGATGGAGATGAATGAATGAATGTGGAGAGCACAAACTAGGACCTGGCTCCGAGAATACACGAGGGGCCGGGGAAGCCCAGGGCCCAAAGCCAGCTCTGGTTGGAGGGGCCTCTGGCTTCCCAGGGACAAAATATTAGAGCTTTTTTAAAGACACCATCACAGCAGAGACAGAGCCCTAACTTAACCACTCAAGTCAGGAGCCCAGAAGAGAACAGTGGTGAGGAGAGACAGCCTAAGTTCATAAGGCTTAGAGCTGAATTCGTTTGCGACCCCACAGGAAGCTATTGCAGCCACACCTTTGCATTGTCTCTTTGAGCCCCAGGGCAGCCCTAACTTCCTCCTCCTCCTCCTCCTCCTCCTCCTCCTCCAAGGCCTGGCTCCATCCTGAGAGTGGAGAAGCAGGAGCAGTCTTGGGGCAGGACTGCTGAGATGCTTTCAGGCAGTGGCCTGCAGCAAAGATTGGAGTTGCCTGCAGGGCTGGGTCATGTGAAGCAGCAGGAAGTCCTTCCAGGCGCCCACTTCCCCGCAGCTGGGCCTGTCTATGAACCCACAAGAGGGTTCTCCTCAGCCAAAGCAGGGAGAGTCCAGGAAGACTGTGAAACTGCAGCAGAGGGGCCAAGCAGGTGGCCCCAAGTGCCTGGAAAACCCGAGTAAGCCTTTGGTTAGCAAACCCAATCGCCGTGCTCAGCAGTGAGGCGACACCACATGCTAAGGACTCAGCCTTCTCAGAAGCTGAGAGCCTTGGGCCCTGAGACTGAGGTCTTGTCCACCCGCCAGCAGAACAGGGCACCACCCCCTGAGAATTTTAAGGAGAGAACATTCTGATGGCAGTTGAAGGCAACAGTTGAACCCCAGGCTCAGAGCAGGGCAGGATTCACAGCCTAGGGAAAGGGCATAGACAGCTTTCAAAGGGTCTCAGAGGAGAACTCCCTCGCAGATGGGGCCAGAAAAGCTTCCCAGAGACAGAGGAGAGGGCGGGAAGGCAAACAGAGGGGTCTGCAAGAATCTGAGGAGAGCTGCAGGGCCAGGGCAACTGAGGGGCAGGGGACCCCCAAATGGCCACTGGGCCAGCAGGCAAACTGATCACTCGGGGCTCTGCTTAGAGGCCTACCCTGGAGAAAAGTCCTCCCAGACTCTGCTCAACAGCCAGGAGTCACGGCTCCTTCTGTCTCAGAGCTGGTGCTTCGCAAAGAGAAAGGGTGTTCACCATGAATCCAGGACAACATCAAGTCCAGATGCATCCTCTCTGTGGGCACAAACCAGCATCAAGTGTCAAATACTTTAGTAGGTTCATTCAACCATCCATTCATTCATTCAACAAATACTTATTGAGCACCCACTGTGTCGTGGAGGTTAGGAATATAATCGTGACCAGAAGAAGGAGGAAGATGACAAGTAACTCTAAAATCCTTCTCTGTGATGACAGGGGCTTTAAAGGGGCTGTACCTGGCACCGTGAGCATGTAGAGCCCTGATCTAGGTATAGGGCTTCGCTAAGAATGATGGAGCTGGAAAATGAAACATGAGTGAGAATTACCTACTTGGAATGGATAGGCTAGTGAGGACAATGATTTTCTAGGTAGAAGGAAGTGCAAGAGCAATGCCTAAGGGCGGGGAAGAAACTTGCTAGGTTTAACAGGAGGCCTGGGGTCAGGAACTCAGAGACACCTAGGAGGAATGAGCCTGGGGAGGCAGATATGTGTCAAACCATGCATGCTCTTGGAGGTCATGGTCAATGTTTATTTTTGGAGTTCATGTTGAATTATTCTGGTCTTGATGCTGAAGGCAAAAGCGCAGGCGGCCGGCCAATGGTGAGACCGACAGCCACAGTCAAATGAAGAAGGTTAGGAAGTGTCTGATGTACACTTTATAAGAGAAGACGAGCATGTGTGTATTCATAGATGATACCAAGCCACAGGGGGATTGGGCACCATAATTCATCATGATTAAGGAGTCTCCTCTTTCCTTTGGCATCGAGGAAAAGAAAAAAAGTCAGGCCTCTTAGGCATAAAAGCTTACCAAAGTCATGGTTTCAGCGATGACAGAGGGACCTTGGCACAGTTTTGTCGTGTCTATGTGTATATGTGTGCATAATTCTCCAAACTAAATTTATATATTGAGGCAGGAGACAGAGATTGCTATCTTATTTTGCAAATGGAAAA
Organism: Moschus berezovskii; assembly: GCF_049115385.1. Classification (NCBI taxonomy): domain Eukaryota; kingdom Metazoa; phylum Chordata; class Mammalia; order Artiodactyla; family Moschidae; genus Moschus; species Moschus berezovskii. The sequence continues at coordinate 56,461,940 of NC_142480.1, read as the reverse complement.
CTAAGACTTGGGATAATTAAATGGCTTCTCAAAAGTCACAAAGGGAGAAGGAGATAGAATGCAAACTAGAAACTATCTTGTAGTTCATCTCCCAATATGCTTTCTCTAAATACCATAGGCCTCACAAGGCTTGTAACTGACATTTGAAAAGATAAAGTAAAATAAAGATAAATTTACTCCCCAAAAGGCATCCTATATGCTGTGAAACCAGTCGATGATATATTAACTGAGTTCTACTCTGTAAGTCTGTAAATAAAGATGTTAAATACTAGATCATTTACTCATCTCCAAACTGAAGGGGTTTGCTGAAAGCAAAGAAATTCTCAAAATCATCATACACACACACACAAAAAAGGAAATAGATATAATTGGAGACATAATGAAGTAAATGATGATGATGGAAACTCATCCAAATACTATTTGGATGTGTGATACTAAATTAATACTTCCACTTGGCCATTTCAAACTTGAAAAATTCCTGGTGAAATTCACCTGGAAGACAGAGATGCCTCCCCTAGCACAGACTGGACCCCCTGAGAGCCAAACAAGCAACAGGACCACCACCATGAAAACAGTATTTGAATGGATTAGAGATTGGAGGGAATTACCAGTGGTTTGGAAAAGAGAATCTGAGAAATGCAAACATGACCGCTTGTGAATGAGAACATCAGTCCTTCAGGACATCTGCCCCTGGCCATCCTGCTCGCTTCTATTTACCAGTTGGCTCTGATGTCATAAAAATCCTTCCCACCCCTCCACCTGCCAGAGCATCTCGGGATAGGCGCTCCAGTAGCCCCCCTGCCCCAGTCCCCCATACGGTCATGCACATCACAGTAAGCTTCTGACAGCCTCACCTCACTGACCCACAAATCCAACCAGTTGCACCTGGCTCTTCTTCCTCTAAGCACTCGGCTCACTGTCTCCAGCTTACATATACCAGAAGCTTCCACATCCTAAGGAAGCAGACCCCTTGGGACATTGTGAGTCCACGCACAGCTGAATTCTGAGGTCCCCTAGAGCAACCGGGGGCATGCATAGCCCATCCCATCCAGGCCCTGTGCAAGCATTCATGGGCTAGGCTCTCAGCCCCAGAAACTGGGAGCCAGAGAGCACAGAGGCTGGAACAGGCTTAGCTCTTCCCGCAAGGGGACCGCGGTGCTCCATTCCTTTGTCCCACCTCCTTCCCAAACTGGGACTAGCCCCACTCTGCGTTACTCCAAAATGAGCTGGACTCAGCTGTGATGCTCAGGGTGACACATGTCCCCCAGGCTTCTTTAAAGGGATATGGAATCTCAGCTGATTCAAGAAGCCCTTCTGCATGGGCCGCGTCGCCCCGGGGGCTTTAGGAGGCCAGCTGCTGTGTGGCTTCTTGGGGGAGGCTCGGCTCCCAGCACAGGGTCCCAGAGGCCAGGGCGGATGTGGACAGGACTCGGCGCGTCCCTCTCCACGGCTGTCTCACTGCACCTCCCCGCTCTGTTCCCCCTCTCCCCATCAGTTACAAAATTAAGGGGCGAACCGAGTCTGAGCTTGCGGTGCCCGGCAGCTCTGGTGGGAGGGGGGCAAATGGGGAGCAATGGAGTGAGGTGAGGGAGCCAGGGTCAGAGACTGCTCCTGGGGGAAGGGGCTGCTGTCTCCAGCATCCCAGGATGGCGGTCAGGTGGCAGCGCAGCCCAGGCAGGCTGGGGTACCAGCCTCTGCCCACCTGCCTCCTGACTCCAGGTAGAGGACCCCGCCTTTCAGATTTCAACCCCTTTCTTTCACCCAGAAAACACTGACCACCCCGACCGTAAGAATCCTGCAGGTTGTCGCCCATGCCCCGAATGGCCAGGGTCTTTTCTCTGTCCCCGCCTCCTTGGGGTTCCTCCGGTGAAGGGCACCCCAGAAACCTTCCTCTGCAGCTGCATGTTGCATTCCTCCCTTCTCCTGTTCCTTTTGGGGTGAGTCTCTCCCTTGCCTTTCATCTCCTCACTTCCCCCACTCTCTTCTTTCATTTGACGTGAAAGGGCTGACGTTGGCCCACTCACCACGCCTACGCTTGGGGTACATCCTCGGCCTGTGTCCACATCCCTCCCAGGCCACACTGCCCCCAGAAACACTCAGCCTTGGTCAGGGGGTCATTACCAAGGGCACCGTGACTTGCATTTCCTGCCAGAGCCCCAGACCAACCATGCCTTCTAAAAGGCTGCAGGCCCTTGCTCTTGACATCCCTCCCCCCCACCACCTTCTCAATCGTCTTTCAAAACCCCTTCATGTGTTTTTAACCCAAGACACAGCACGAATTTTAGCAATCTGACGGAGTCTCCTTTGCAACTTCTCTTCTACGTCTAAATGTTACACATTCTTCCAGATGTCAAGTTGAAATGAATCCTCTGGATGCTCCAGGAAAGAAAAAAAAAAAAACCTCCTTAATGCTTCCCATTTTCATCCACAAACAAGTATGCCCACTTGTGAGAATTTTCAGAAGGGCCTCTTGGGAATTCAAACTGCTCGTCTCTTCAGTGCAGGATCTGACGTTAGGAGTGGCGGGGCTGACTCGTCTTTTAAGGTTTAAACCTTAAGTGGGATTGGTTTAGAAAATCAAAAACTGAAGTGCTTATTTCCTAGGCACGTGGTATGGACTAAATACCATTTTATAAAAAGCTTGAGGACTTTCCTTTGGAAATGTGTGGCGGGGTGGGTGGGGGGTTGACAAAGAATGGTATCTTTAAACTGAATCCGTAAATATTCTCACCTGCCATCCAGAAATACTCTGGCAGAGATGGGCGGCGTACAGGGGGATTGCCTGCAACTACTTGCAGAGCTTTCACTTCGTGATACATCATTGCTCTCTGTTGTGCCGTGAGGGTGATAGGAGCACAGAGGTCCTGCTAAGTCCACAAATGTCGCAGCCCCGTGAACAAAGGCTCGGCCTTCTCTCTCAGAGCCAGTCCCCTGCACCATTTGTCCTGGCGACATGGCTCCCACAGGGAGAACAAGGTCTCCGCCAGCCTTCGCCTTCGCTGGGATGCCAGGCCTTCCTCTTCCTGACTGGCCCTGGCTCTCCGGCCACCCCACTCTGGGGCGGCCTCCATGTCCAGGGCACCCTTGGGACCCAAGTCATTGACAGCGGTGCCTTTTGGTCATTGAAGGCGGGGCAGGAACGGGACAGGGGGAGATAGAGGCAAAATGAAGACTCCTGGAGGAGCCCCGAGCCCCACCCCGGGGCTGCTAAACCCCCACACACACCCCCAAGCCTCTGTTCATGACCTGCCTTTCCAGAGCAAAATATCATATGGATGGGGCCTTATGTGTCTTTTCTGTGAACTTGACTTGGTTCAGAAGGAAGCCTGAGCCTTTGTGGTTAATGCTGAAGGTCTCAGCCTCCAGCGTCCGTCATAAAGCACTCACTGGCTGGAGCCTCCCCTCTGCCCACTTCAAGGGCGAGTTCTGCACACGTGCTTCCAATCAAATCCCAAAGACGTCCCCGAAGTGAGCTGCGAAGCGGCTGGTAATTGTGAGCAGACAACCTGAGCTCAGCCCAAGGCCTCTGGGGCCGAACCACCGGGGCAGACATTGATGCCTTTGGATTCCAGATCCTCTGGAGACGGGCACCTGCGGGGGCCTTTCTAGAAGAAAACTCAAGCTGCTTCCCACCCACCGCCCCCCATCCCATCCCCAAACATAGCAGAGCTCTCTGCCAGACAGGTCTCTCAGGATTGTTTTTACAGCCAGTGGGGCCCAGCTCTCTCAAGCTCTCTGGCCCCAATGGCACGAGTCTAAAGCTTCCCTTGTCTGTCCTCTTGGTCTGAAGGAAGGAAAGTGATGAAGCCAGGGGTGTCAGTGAGAGAGCTTGAGAAAGAAGGAACTCTCCAGTCCTGATACCCCTTTACACAATGTGTAGGGCTTAGGGTGCCAAACACCCTGGGCTGGGCTTGGAAATTGTAGTTTCTGACCAGGGTCCCTGAGAGAAAAAAGAAAAAGGAAAATCACAGACTCTGTCGGTCTCTTTTCCTCTCATGTCAATTACAGGGTTAGTGGGCATCTTGATCATCTCTGGATTTCCCCTACAACCCAACACCCAGACTGTGGGAGCATGTCCCTCACCGCGTCCGAGTGGGGACTCAGCCTGGTCCCCTCCTTTCCACATGGCAGAGACTGTGCACCACAGTCAAGGCCAAAGCGTGCTCTTCACATTAAAACTGTGAACACACTGCAGCAAGAAACCAGAGCTTCAAACCCCAAATGAGTGGAATTTTGGATTCCACCAACATGTATCGAATACTCCTTAAGGGGCCAGGTACAGGAATGATGGGAATTGGATCTAAGCATGGTCCCTGCCCTCAAGGAATTCACAGTCTAAAGGAAGAAACAAACAAACAAAAAAAAAAACCAGGAGTATCTAAGGAAAACCTCTCTGCATCTCTCAGAGGGTGACTCAGCCCTGTTAGCAACAGCCCCCACCATGAATTAATTCAGCAGGGAACCAAGAAGAGTTGTAATCCCGGGGTTGGGGTGGGGGAAAGGGGAGGGTGGGCAGGGAGAGAGATTTAGGAGAAAGCATCCCTCACATAAATCTCTGTTTGCTATGAGCTGCATCGAGGTGTCTGCTCAAGGCTGAAGGTCTGGGCCAATTAGAATATTTCAGAGATAGATCACTTAGATTTAGTAGTGAGAGCTCGCTGAATGGGACTCAATCTGCTTTCACCCTCCTTAAGGTACAAAAGAGTGCCCAGTCGGGGAGCTGCCTCTATGTACCCAGGAGAGGAAGTTTGAGCAATGTAGGTCTTGTTGGAACCAGCTCATTAAAGCACCGTTATGACTGACTACAGCCTGTTGGAACGAGGACAAGGTTGTCCCTGCAGAAAATTACAGACTGTATCCCCAGCTCCGGAAAGGGGGTTTAGGAAGCAAATTCCCATACTAGGAGGATGTGAGCTTCTTTAAAGTTCAGGCAAAGGATTTCATTGCTTCATCTGGATTAAAACCTTAAGATGCCAGTTCCAACTGATCCCGACACACGAGTGGTGGTTTCTGCCGGCCATTTAAGGATGCTCGCCCATCAGGGTGGGAGTCACGGAGCTGAAGACTTCTTAGTGTTTATCCTGGTCGTGTTTGGTTTCGCTTTTAACTTAGATGGAGCCTTTCAGTGAAGGTGTTGCAGGTCTGAAAGTTACGTCAGACTTCTCAAGGTAGAACCAGAAAGTTCAGAGGCCTGCCCGCCCACCCCCTTCCCCCGGGGTGCAGCAGAGGCTCTCTCTTAGTCTCTGCCTTTCCAAATGCTACCTTAGGGCTTCCCTCTGATCCATCTGCTCCATCTTAACCCTCCAAGAAACGCCATAGAGTTGTCTTCCTCACTGGGACAGAGATGTTGGTTTCCAGTTTTCCCCTGGGATACTCCACTTAGAGCTTTTGCCCAAGTCACTGTCCTGGCTGCCCTGTCAGTTTTTCCAGGGTTCTTCCTCCCTCGACTCTCCCCCTGAGTCCAGTTTCCCAACAACCAGAGGCATGGCGTGCTGCCCCCGGTACTAGCTGGATCTCTCTCACCTCTGCCCCTGGCACAGCCTGGGCTCCCCAGACCCCCAGCAGGGGGCCTTTCCCTTGTCCCCACCACCCTTCTCAGCACACAGCAAACAAAAGAGGGAGGTGTGGGATGGAGTCTCAAGAGTTGGTCTGCTGAAACCTGTAAGGTGCCTGCTTCTGGAAGCCACCTGCCTCCCTGTCTTCATTTCCAAACACTGAAAAACAGTGCTCACAAGCCCCTCTTTGCCCCAACCTCTTGCTCTGCAACCTGGCCCTGTCCCGGCTACCCTGTCTGCCTGGCAGCCCCCACAGCTAAAGCCTCTCCTTGCTCAGCAACATCAACTTTGGGAAAGCATCTCTCTAGTCATCCAAGTGAAGACTTCCTGCCGGCCCCTTCTGCACACATTTGTGCCTCGTTGTCCTAGAATGAAGGGGCAATTAGAAGGTCCCCTGGGAGACACCACTGCCTTCTCTTAGCAACACGGAACAGTCGGACCAAGTAACCACAGGCTGATGACACGTGTTTGATGAAACCGGGTCTCCACAGGCAGAGACGCTCTTCCCCCAGGGAGGTCTGGAAGGGGAAGCACCCAGCCCCGCCAGCCCTGGGGCATACAGAGCATTCAGTATGCTGGGGAGAATTCCGAGGCTCCTGTGGAGCAGGGGTGGGGGGTTCCTGGAAGTGGGCGGTTCAGTGATGTAAAAAGGAAAAAGAAAGGGGGTTTCCCTTGATGCAGAAAGGGAGGTTATCACAAAACAGAGAACAGAACCTAGAACACAGCCCCCACCTCTGTCACCCTGAGCTGCAGGGCTTCTCTGCAGCCCTCCACCATCCAGGACGTCAGCTCTCTTCTGCATGAAGGATCCAGCCTTTACACACGGTGGCTCTTTCCTTCCTGGGTGGCGTCTCCACGGTGCACAGCAGTTTCTGGCTACAGTCTCTTGTCTCCTCAAATCAGATTGTCCGGTGAGAGGCTCTGAGCACCTGCAGCCCCCAGACAGATTCCCGACGCCCCTGGGGTTCAAAGTCCACCCCAGTTCTAAGCAGAACAGGAGCTCCAAAGTCAGGACCGTCGCCTAACCTGGCAGAAGCAGGAAGGGAATTCAGAGACGGGAGTTCACCTGCGGTGGTGATGGAGACTTGGCCATCTTGGAGATTGCCCAGTGGCCTGCCCACTAAGGACTGCAGCGCTGAGGGGCAGCCGGAATTCGTAGGTGGGATCCTGAGAAGGGAGGCGCCAACAGAAGGCCCTGCTGGAGAGAAATCAAGGAGCCTGAGGCTACGGGAAAGGACTTAAAGATTTGGCCCATGGGAAGAAGACTAGGGGGTCTTTGATCATTGCAGGCAGAGGCAGCAAAGGGAAAACAGTGTGGCCAGTCACATGGGCAGAAACCAGGTGAAGACAGGAGGAAAGGCTGACTTGAGAGGATGCCTGAGAACTTTCTGGAAAAGAGGGAAATGGAAGGAAAATGGGAGGTGTAAGAGGACTTAGTCCTTCTTCCTTCGGAAAGGCAAAGTGTTCACAGGGAGGGGTGGGTTTTAGATTGGAACCTCAGTTCTGCAACAACTGATTAACTATAAGGCTGAAGTCTGTACTTCAGCTTCCTCTTCTGAACAGCAAAAGCAGTCCATAAGTGAAGGGAATGATAAAAAGATGAACCAGATGTGTCCCCTGCTTGACCTACACTTCGTTCAGTTCAGTAAGGGTTCAATGGGACCCCTTCATGGTCCAGAAGCTTCCCCTGCAAGGGCAAGTGCATCTGTCCTCCGGGTGCCCGTCACCTGCACTGGTTTTCTCTCAGCCCCTGCCTCGTCTGCCTTGGGGCTCTCCCCAGCTCCCCTCCTAGCTGGACCAGGCTGTGGGAGCCCCACCCTATGGACCATCCCGTCCACAGCCAGGGGTCTGGGGCAGGCACACAACAGATGCTGGGTGTGCTGAGTGAGCTCCCCAGCCACAACAAGTCTTCTCTGCTCCGAGCTCCAGCTTTGTCCATTCACTGGCCACTCACAAGGAAAAGAGAGGGCATGTGTGCGGGCCTCAGCTTCCTTGTCTTTAAAATGGAAGCCTGGGTCTTCAAGTCCTCTCAGAGGCCTCTCTTGGAAAAGAAGCTGATTTTTTTTTTTTAGAGGGAAAAAAAAATCATCATCTTCTAGATTGAATAAACAGAAAAGTATGGGAAAGGTACACCCATAGAAATGTCTGTTTCAGAGGTGCTGTGAGGTTACCAGTGGAGGTATATTTGACCTCCAGCCACTCCCTCGGAGCTCAGAGAAGCTCTGTGGTTTAACAAAACACAACAACAAAAAACTATGCTCTTGAAACAGGAGCTCTGTATCAAGAGAGAAAAAAATTCAGAAGAGAAACTGGCTCTTCCTTTCTTTCCACTCTCCACTCATTTCTCTCTTGGCGGGCTGAATCACAGTGTCCTGGTGGGAGGGGACATTTGAAATTCCTTAGAGCCTCCACCAAGGCCGGAAACTGGCTCAAGAACTTCAATCAGTCGCAGTGGAACCGTCAGTCCACATGCAGGTCCTCCAAAAGGCCCTGACTGGACAGAGTGAACTCCTGCCCTTCTGACCGGGCCACGGTCGGGTCCACCGGGCAGGTCCTGAAATGTCATCCGCGTAGCTAGCATGTCTGCCTCCCCTGCTAGACTGTGAGCTCCTCTAGGGCAGGGATGCTGGGGCCCCTTTCCAATCAAGGAGCACACTTGTTCTCCGACGACTGACTTGTAGATGACTAAAAAGTATCTGCGATGTATTTTAATTAGGCACCTGACTTTGGTAAACAGTAGGCAGTGGTACCATGCCCAGAACTGGAGGATACGGACCAAATCGAAGTCATGAAAGGTGCAAACCATGAGTTTATTTGAAGTGGGAGGGGGCGGCCCCTGAGTTTGACGCGCCAACTGAAAGTGTCCAGTGTGGTGTAAAGCACCTGGAGATTCAGAGCTGGGTCTCAGAAAAGCAGTCAGGAATATGTTTGGGGATATCAGCATATTGACTGATGCATCATGGGTATGTATGAGACGAGCCTAGGAGAGAAAAGTGACCTGGGCACTTGAGGCTGAAATTCTGGGGAAGTCCATTTCTTAGAGGACAAGGAGGTTGGCCTTAGAACTGCAGAAAAGCAGAGGGACAAGCAGGAGGATCATGGGGGAAAGGGAGGAGGGAGTTTCAAGAAGGAAAGCCTGGAAATTGAGGTGGGGTCCTTAACAAAGTGGTTTGAAAGAGACAAAGTGGGTGGGGTCTGGCCTGATGGTCAAGTTCTTCCTATAGCAATGGGAAGTATGGAAATAAATTGAAGAATGTGATATTACAAGGAGCAAGGTAGATGCAGCCAAAAGTTTTATAAGCAAAACAAGCAAACAAACAAAAAAAAAAAAAAACCCACCGAGCCTTAGCTAGCCCTCTGCCTGGCTATGTTTCTTTCTGTAGTGAAAGATGTTCTGCACTCTTAAGTTTTAGCCAGGAGACAAGAAGCCAAGGTTCTCCAAGTCTTCCTTAAACTCCTTGTTATCATCCTCTCCTTCAAGTCTGTTACTTATCTCATGGGAGAATGGCAAGAAAGACTAATTCCATTATGGAAAGTATCCCCAAAAGGACACATAGACACACAAATGCCCCCTAGGGCTCTGCATCTGGTTGTGTGGGGAACAGGATGCATAGATTCTACATGAGGCTAAAATGGAAAAGTTGCCTTCCTCAAATCGCAAACAGAAGCTATACACACAGAACAAAAGATAACTTCCTGTACACTCAAGGTCCTTCTTCCTCTACATCCAGTCTGCTCAGAGGATTGGGTAAGGAGCAATAGAGGAAACGGAAACAGCAGCAAAGCACCTGTCCTCCAGGGGCCTGCAGTCTACCTGTAACTGCTCTCGAATGCTCCAAGGGCCTCTTGATTTTTGGAATCATCCAAACCAGAATTGGGGGTGGGGCCACTGGACCTATCAATTGCTAGCCTTGAGTAAGGAACATAAAACTCCCTGGGCCTGTTTCTTGCTCAGTAAAACAGGAAGAATTTTTCACATTTTTATGCTAGGACTGGAAACATGCATGAAGCACTTGACGTGGTGGCTGGCATACACACGAAAGAGTTGCCTTGATCACTCTGGGTGCAACGTGAGGACAGAATTCATACAAAATAGAGCCAGGGAGGGCAGAGAAAATGAAAATGGCTTCTTGGAGAATGTGAAGATAAAAATTAGCCTTCAAAGGTAAATAGTTTTCCCCCTAAGCAAGATGCTGCTTGCGAAGTCTAACCTATTCATCCACCCATCCATCCATTCATTCAGCAAACATTTTTGGAGCACCCAGAATGTGCCACACATTATGAACACATTAGGACCTTAGTAGCACAGCTAAGTCATCAGAGTTTTCCGATCAGATATTGGCAAATAAGTCTAGCTTCAAACCCAGGTAACTCCTATCTCCTTTTTCTTTATGTGTATCAGAAATGCTGTAGAGAAATGAAACATGATGTGAATCTCTAGAGCCATTTGTAGGGTTTTTTCTTTTTTTAGTGAAATTTTTTTCTTTTCAATGGCCCTGGCTTTTCACAAAGAATCGAGCATCTACACATTGTAGAATTTCTAAGTAAAATACAGCATCTGTCCTCATATAATGGCTTTTAGAATAATGCTTGAAATATCCCTTTGTTGAAGTTCATTACTAGAGAACCACTCTTCCCTCCTGCAGGGACCTTACTCTTCACTCTTCATAGCTTAAAGAGCGTTGGGGATGAAGACGCTTTGGAGAGATGCGTGAGATATCAAATTAGAAGTGTTTTTTTTTTTTTACTGGCAAAAACCTTTTCACTTTTGAAAATATAAATATCTATGAAGTTTGACTGGTCTGTTCTTTGTTATCCAGTCTCAGCCATTCATTTTTCTAATTGCTCTGCAAAATTCAAGCACATGCTTTCTTTACCCATGGCCCTCCCTACTCTAAGAGAAAGCCAGCAGATAGCCCATCCCAATCTCAGCAGAAGCTGCTGCTAAAAATTCCTGCAAAGGAAAAGGGTAGAAGCCACAGAAGGTCCTTGACCTCTTGAGCCCAAACCCAAGAATTTGAGGAGTCCTCAACTGTCAACCCATCTCAGGCTGGAGCTCTGTGAACCCAGAAATCCCTCCTTCTACTCAAATAGGAAAGACTTAGCTCTGTCTCCTAAGCTCACACGGGACCAGGAGGAGCTGCAGTGATGCATTTGTCAACCGTGCGCCTACTTTTCTTGTTGCCGAACTGTGTCATCGATCATTGTCTGGGGCTTGGGTTGCCTCTCCAGCTCTCTGCAGGGAGCTGGCCAGAAAGGGAGCCTTAGATGCCAAATAATTGTCTTTAGAGAACCTTCTAGTAGATAAAGCACTCACAGAAGAACTGAGGCGTGTTCTTTATCAGCTTATGGATTAAGATGACAGCTACCTCTTCTTACACCAGATGATTCTCCTTGGTGTTTCTGACACGTGTTTACTCACATCATCTTCAACAACCTTCACAAGCCGTGCTACTCAAAGTGCGACCTGTGGGTCAGCAGCGTCACCACCATCCAGGAGCTCATGAGCAGTAACAGGCACCTCAGTCTCCCACCAAAGGCCAGGGAGATCTTAACTTGACTTTTAACAAGCTGGCGTGTTCCTGTTCCTCTTTGGGAAGTGGTGCTCTAGTCACTGCTGCTGCTGCTAAGTCACTTCAGTCGTGTCCGACTCTGTGTGACCTCATAGACGGAAGCCCACCAGGCTCCCCCGTCCCTGGGATTCTCCAGGCAAGAACACTGGAGTGGGTTGCCATTTCCTTCTCCAATGTGTGAAAGTGAAAGTGAAGTCACTCAGTCATGTCTGACTCGTAGCGACCCCATGGACTGCAGCCCACCAGGCTCTGCCGTCCATGGGATTTTCTAGGCAAGGTACTGGAGTGGCTTGCCATTGCCTTCTCTGCTAGTCACTGCTATTATCCCCATTTCATAGATAATGAAACCAAGACACGGAGAGGCTAGTTAACATGCACAAGAATATGCAGAAAGTAAGTGGCAGAGCTGGGATTCACACTGAAGAAGCCAGAGGTCAGAGCCCACTCTCCCCATCCCACATAATGCTGACGTTGAATCACCACTTAAATACTCCCCAGACTAAGTGCTTATCCCCAAGCCCCTCCACTCTGCTGCCAGGCACTATGCGAAACCCTGCCTTCATCCCCCATCCCAACACAGTGTTCAATGTCTCCCCAGGACCCCGAAGACTGGGTCTAAATACTCTTTCACACAAGACAAGACCTCTGACAGCATGGCCCCAGGCGGCCTTACCAGCTTCATCTTTCAGCTCTCTCTGCCTCCCCACGCCTGTCACCCAAACTTAGGGACACCCTTGCCTCCTCTCACACATGGGAGGTGCCTTGTACCTAAAATTTTCCTCCTCCACCTGGCGAGCCCAAACCCAAGCCCAAGTGTCAGTTCAACGTGGAGGCATTTCCTAGCACCTTTGGCCAAACTGTACCATCTGAGGCCCTGCGTGCAGGCTTATAACGCCTAGCTCACAACATGCTGATAAATCTTGTAAGAGGTGATGGATACACATCTCTCCTACACCTCCAAAACGTGACCCCTCCCCCCAACTAGAAGAGGCCACACCGTATGTGTCTCTGAGCCCATGGGGACCACCGCAGCACTTTACCCACAGTGGGGAGCTCTCGCGCGGTGAGGCAGTAAAGCCAGCGGGCTGCCTTGCTCCGCAGATGAATGGGGAGAATGGAGCATTTTATCCAGTGACACTTCTGCCTCTGTAAAGGGCAAGGGTCACCTTCCAGATTATGTTTTGGAGAAAGGCAATCCTGGAAGAAGCAGTTCAGACTATTTGATGAGGAGCTTCATCTTAAAAGGCACCAACTCCCCCACCAAGCCTCTTAGAGTAGAGGCTGGAGAATACAGTTTCGCCACCATAACCTTTCTGTTCGTATCATAATACTCGAGGGAATTCCCTCAATGTCCCTTTAGATTGCAATGTTCTTAACTAAAAGTGATATCCTGTATGAAGCCAGCACCCAGGCTATTTGGCATAGTGGGACCTGGCCGTTCAGGATGGAGGAAATTGTTTCACTTCATAATGCTTCCTCTTATTAAACTTCTACATCTTGCATCAGATCAATTCGCCCTTTGAAACAGCCGCCTGGGACGGCATCCAGATCCTATCTCCCCCTATCTTTCTGGCTCATAAACCCCTTTACCATTTTGCCATTTTTAATAAAGACATGAGTTTCAGTTTAAAAAGGGGGGCGGGGGACTCCTGGGAGGTCTGGCACTTTGGGAAGATGTCCTGAACACAGAACTAACTGAGACCATATCCACCAGCAAGGCAGTATCTATTTTTTGAAAAATCTTAGATGTCAACACTTTCCCCAAAATATTCAAAGGAAAACCAAAAATTAAGCCAGAGACTGTATCAGAAGAGGGAGACTAAAAAACCTGTCCACTTTTTTCTTGATTACTAAAGAATATGCCTATTTGAAGAGAGTCTCCATTATTAAGTATCATAGTTGGCATTCCAATTTAATATTTTAATGTTTGACTCTTTTTGCGACCCCATGTACTGTAGCCAGCCAGGATCCTCTGTCCATGGGATTCTCCAGGCAAGAATACTGGAGTGGGTAGCCATTCCTTTCTCCAGAGCATCTTCCCAACCCAAGGATAAAAACTGGGCCTCCTGAATTGCAGGCAGATTCTTTACCATCTGAGCCACAGAGAAGTCCAATGTTTTAATTTTATTTAATATCAAATTGCTATGTAATATTAATTTTTAATGTTGTAAACCCTTGAAATTTTCAATAGTTTGTCATATTCACAGGTGGGCCGCAGGAAATGGTGATCCTGGAGGGATTTGCAAAACCTACTTTTACTTCTCATCCCCTGCCATCTAGAATCAGAGCAGTCTGTGTATGTCTGCCATGGAACCTTTCTCAGGGACTCTGAGGGCCCTCCACACAGACAGCCCCAGCCCTGGATCCCATTAGCTCTCAACATGCGGAAAAACAAGCCAGGCACCTTGCTCCTGGCCTTGCTGTTCTTCCCTGGACCCGTGGTGCCACCTCATGCCTATCCATTTGCCATCATGCTAAATCCCTCAACTAGTCCCTCAACGTCCATCTCCTCTGCTGGCACGGAGCGGGCTAGCTAGCAATGTCTGCCACCACGCCCACCAGGAAGCTCTCCTTGTCACTTCCCTTATCCTTAGAGAACTTTTGATATGCAATGGTAATTGGCAATTAATATATCTGACCACATGTTTCTGCCAGCTTGATATCAGGAGCTAAATTATACTCCATTCGTTTCTCCCCACAGTGCCTGGCACCTAACAAGTACTCAATAAAGGTTTGTTGGATTAACTGGATGAGTAAATTTCCCTGCACATTTTATGAATGCTAGCTGTAATTGTAGACAAACATAAAAGTCTGTGTATTTATAATAGTCTTTCCTAAGTGCAGCTTTTAACTGTGCTGTATTAAAGTGCTTACTCCTTGGAAAGAAAGTTATGACCAACCTTGATAATATAATAAAAAGCAGAGACATTACTTTGCCAACAAAGGTCCGTCTAGTCAAGGCTATGGTATTTCCCGTGGTTATGTATGGATGTGAGAGTTGGACTGTGAAGAAAGCTGATCGCCGAAGAATTGATGCTTTTGAACTGTGGCGTTGGAGAAGACTCTTGAGAGTCCCTTGTACCACAAGGAGATCCAACCAGTCCATTCTAAGGGAGATCAATCCTGGGTGTTCATTGGAGGGACTGATGCTAAAGCTGAAACTGCAATACTTTGGCCACCTCATGCGACGAGTTGACTCACTGGAAAAGACTCTGATGCTGGGAAAGGTTGGGGGTGGGAGGAGAAGGGGACGACCGAGAATGAGATGGCTGGATGGCATCACCAACTCTGTGGACATGAGTTTGAGTGAACTCCGGGAGTTGGTGATGGACAGGGAGGCCTGGCGTGCTGTGATTCATGAGGTCGCGGAGAGTCGGACACGACTGAGCGACTGAACTGAACTGAACTGATTAAAGTGAGACAAATTGAAAAAAATAAGAATATTGATGAGTCATACTCATGACATCTTTTTTTTCTGTTAATTAGGAAAGTTGCAGTAGTTCTAAATAAAATGGTACTTGGGTCACCCATGCAATAGGTATGAAACAAGAGTAAGGTAGAAAGCCCAGGCGAGCCAGAATTTTGCTGCACCAAGGCACCTTTTAACCTCAATCTCTACTGCTAACACAGTGGAAGGAGGGGAAAGGGGTTTATAGAGATATTGGGAAATGCTATGGAGGAAAACGTTTTAAGAGTAGACAAATATTTTCCAGGCAGCCCTCAGACCCAATGATCTCCACCTTTTTCCCCTTTGTTTCCTAAAACAAGACTGTAACGCTTTTTTCAGCACCACAGGACACAACGCAACTAGAAGGGACTTGAAAAGTGACACTTCCTCCCTGGGGGCTCCTAAGGTACCATCACGATGAACATTTATATAACAGTCAGCAGTTACCCTGGACTTAGACAAAATTTTGAAAACTTGCATCAGAGAGACTGAGATCCCTTGTAGCATTCACTTGGTAGCAAGAAGCACAGATAGTGGTTAAGAGCTTTGAAGCCAGATTGCCTGGGCTGGACTCTGGATTGCCTGGTGAGTAGCTTTCATTTTTGTTCAAGTAACCTAGCCTCACTGTCTCAATTTTCCTTCTCTGTAAAATGGGGATACTTATACCTTAAAGAGTTGCTTTGAGGATGAAACAGGTTAATACTGAGAAATAAATGGGTTAACATTGTCAAGGGCTTAGAAACATGCTCGGCATGTGCCAAACACTGTTATTACACAAAAAGTAACGTTCAATGCATATGCGACAAACACGAGTCGGATAAAGATACAAAAGGAAGGCATGATATCCATGTTATCTTTTGTGAAGTGTCTGTTCAAGTCCCTTGCTCATTTCCATTGGGTGATTTGTCCCTTTATTATTTCTAAGAGTTCTCTATGGACTCTGAGTCCCAGTCCTTTGTGAGATATGTGTATTTGAAACACATCAGAAGATGCTCAGAATCATGACTCATTAGGGAAATGCACATTAGAACCACAATGATGACACCCACAAGAATGGCTAGCATTAAAAAGACAGATGAGACCAAGTCTTCAGGAGGATGTGGAGCAACTATAATTCTCAGTGCTCTGCTGGTGGGAGTGTATAACGATATAACCATTTTGGTAAACAGTTTGGTAGTTTCTCATGGAGTTAAACATTCACTTACCCTATGACTTCCCTGGTGGCTCAGAGGTTAAAGCGTCTGCCTGCAATGGGAGACCTGGGTTCGATCCCTGGGTTGGGAAGATCCCCTGGAGAAGGAAATGGCAAGCCACTCCAGTATTCTTGCCTGGAGAATCCCATGGACGGAGGAGCCTGGTGGGCTACAGTCCACAGGGTCGCAAAGAGTCGGACACAACTGAGCGACTTAACCCTATGACTTGGGTATTTACCCAAGAGAAATGAAAGCACATGTTTACACAAAGAACTAATACAAGAATATTCACAGCTGCATTATTCAGAACATCCAAACACTGGAAACAGCCAAAATGTCCATCAACAGCAGAAGGGATGGCACCCGATGAGGTACTGATCTAATGGAGCAAGGACCAAGATGAATCTCATGGACATGATGTTGAGCAAAAGATGAGTCGATACCGTGTGCTTTCATTTATGTAAAGTTCAAGGACAGCCAAAACCCCTCTACAGAAATAGAAATAAGAAAGCAGTTACCTCTGGGTGGGAGGGGGTTTGACTGGCAAGGACTAGAAAGGAACATTCTGCGGCAGTGATTACAACAGGGGGAGATTCTGTCCCCGAGAGAACATTCAGTAATGTTCGGAAACATTTTACTTTGACTGTTGTGTTCTAGCATCTTCCATGATAGTATGGAAGCTGGTAACTATCCTACAATGCACAGGACAGCTACCCACAAGAAAGGATGACCCAGCCCCACATGTCAGGAGTGCAGAAGTTCAGAAATCTTTGTCTGGAGTTATGGAAATGTGCTATAGCTGTATTGGTTACATGGGTTTGGCAAAACTCATCAAACCATATTTTGCTGAATATAACTATAACCCCAGTTTTAAAAAGACACTGAACAAAATGACAAAAAGAAAGGAGACACATCATGAGATGTCCCCTTGAACACATGAGGTTCCATTATTAACCTTCTGAGGAAGACTCATCAGTTTTACTATACCCATGCTGCACCTACTACACCAGTATTGTGTGTAGTCTGATGTGATCAACCATTAATAAACGTATGTAATTCATCTAGAGAGTGAGTTCATTTATTCGCCACTAATCCTTTTGGATGCCCCTTTGGAAGCCTGGTAGGCTACAGTCCACAGGGTCACAAAGAGTCGGACACAACAGAGCAACTTCACTTCACTTCACCAATCCCTGAGTTAACCACAGTTCCTTCTGAGATTGAGGCCAGATCTCAACCAGGAAGGACCCCATCGACAGCCTAGTGATTAGAAACCTTGTACACAGTGGATAGGGAACCTTTGGATGAAACTCATTCCTTTAAACAGCTTGGAAGATACTGAAAGGCAACAGTTTTTAGATTTGTTTTAGTGTTTGAGAAACAGATCTATAGAAGAGCATAGGAAGCTAGGAAATGTATCTTACCTTTTGAGAAAATATCAAGGCATGAGCAAATCCACAAACTATTCCTTGGTGCAATAGCCAGCGAAGCGCTAATAAAGGTGAACAACCCCATCCAACTGTATGGAGCCAGATCTTTTAAAAGGTATTGTCATACAGATCAAATCACAGATCATCACAGCAACTCTGAAAGGTAAGACAGCTATTAATCCTCCCACAAATGCTTTGCTGATGACACGAACAGATTCAGGACACAAATCCACAATCCTGTGGAAGGACACAGATGGAGGAAGCCCAGAGGCAGGCGTCTATATGGCCAAGGCAGCTTGCAACCTGGAGCCTGAGGCCCCTAGTCCACTTTTGGACCACACTCTGGGTACCTGGGAACCCAACTTTGCTGTCCAAAGAGCCCCAAGCCCACATCCATGGGCACCGTGACCGTCTTTCCCAATTCTGTTGTCCTAAGGGTAGACCACACCACCAGTGTGACCATGCTCAGAGCAAAGGGGTGTTCATAGTTATCAGAGAAGAAAGGATCAGTAACACTTGGGTGTGTGGGCTGGGTCATCTGCATGTGGACACTTGGGCTCCTTGTGGCATAGGATGAAAATTGGGATGAGAAGAAAACAGGGAGTCAGGCCAGTGACCATTTTTCCCGGTGCTACCATGTTTTGCCATGCAAATACAAAAAGTATGAGAACTAAGTCTGAACCCGGCCCTCCAGATCATCGTGAAGGTATATTTGTTAAAGTAGGAATAGAGTTTGGTAGTTTGGTTTATGGGCTTCCCTTGTGACTCACACAGTAAAGAAACTGCCTGCAATGCAGGATACCAAGGTTCAGTCCCAGGGTCAGGAAGATCCCCTGGAAAAGGAAATGGCAACCCACTCCAATATTCTTAGCCTGGAGAATTCCATAGACAGAGGAGCCTGGTGGGCTACATTCCACGGGGTTGCAAAAAGTCGGATACAACTGAGCGACTACAATTTCACTTCCTTTTTTCAGTTTGATCTATAATTTACATTTTGTTAAAAAGTACGTGGACCTTCATTTGCACCCTTGTCTTTTGCCATACAAATCTTGAGGCACGTCTGAAGTCAGGTACAAATGGGAAATTGAAGGACATACAGTTGGGCCATAGTACCGGGGGTTCTAGCTTTAGTGAGAGCAGTAAAGAAGCAAAGAGAGGAAAAGACCTCCCAGTAACTCAAGAATCCCTTTCCTCCTCCCTTGTTTTTGTTTTAGTCACTAAGCCATGTCGCACTCCCTTTGCAACCCCATGGAATGTAACTTGCCAGGCTCTTCTATCCACGGAATTTCTCAGGCAAGAATACTGGAGTGGGTTGCCATTTCTTTCCCCAGGGGATCCTCCCAACCCAGGGATCAAACTCGGTCCCCAGGACTGCAAGTGGGTTCTTTACCACTGAGCCGTCAGGGAAGCCCTTCCTCCTGCCCTTGAATTCTTCTTTCAGAAAACTACTGTTTCCCACCCACACCCCCATTCCCCTGGTAAAGGAACAGGAGCACAAGATGATTGGGGATTGTTTCGTATCCATAGTTCTAAACACTTTCCTATGTTAATCGATTTTAATGGGAATACCACTAAGGCTGCACTGTGAAGTCTGGATATAGGATATTTCATAAGAAAACTTTATCATGTAAGTATCCATTCCCAATTTTCTAACATTTATTAGACATGGACAGTCTTGTCAAATTATTTTGGTATCTACTGAAATGATCATTTTTTTGTTTGCTTCAGTGCAATGAAAACTAAATCATTAATTTCCTAGTGCAAATCAATTTTTGTCAATTTCAAAATATTAAAATGTTGATATTTTAAGATTTTGTCTTAAGCAGTAGTTTTTCTATGCTGTTAATTTTTCCCTGGTTTTTTTCTGATTTTTTAAAGCCAAGAAAAACTAACAGAAGAATCATGGTTTTTGAAATGTATGAGAATTCATTCATTAATCTATCTAGTCTTAGAGATTTTTTTAATACCTTGATAACTTATAAATTTTTACCTTAGCTATTTCTTATATTTCTTCAGCTCCTAGAGAACATTTAAGTCATGTATATTTTTTTCAAATCACATTTGTGATTTCAAAAATACTACCAAAATTGTACATGATTTTTATAGCCATTTTAAAGCCCTATTTCTATCTGGCCAACATTTTCTTTCTCATTCCTAAGTAAGTTCATTCAGTCGCATAGTTGTGTCCAACTCTCTGAGATCCCATGGACTGCAGCACACAACCTTCCCTGTCCATCACAAATTCCCAAAGCTTGCTCAAGCTCATATCCATCAAGTGAGTGATGCCATCCAATCATCTTATCCTCTATCATCCCCTTCTCCTCCCGCCTTCAATCTTCCCCAGCTCAGGGTCTTTTCCAATGAGTCAGTTCTTTGCATCAAGTGGCCAAAGTATTGGAGTTTCAGCACGAGCATCAGTCCTTCCAAAGAATATTCAGGACTGATTTCCTTCAGGATGGACTGGTTGGATCTCCTTGCAGTCCAAGGGATTCTCAGGAGTCTTCTCCAACACCACAGTTCAAGAGCATCAATTCTTCGCCGCTCAGCTTTCTTCACAGTCCAACTCTCACATCCATACATGACTACTGGAGAAACCATAGATTTGATTAGACAGACCTTTGTCAGCAAAGTAATGTTTCTGCTTTTTAATATGCTGTCTAGGTTGGTCATAGCTTTTAAGGAGTAAGTGTCTTTTAATTTCATGGCTGCAGTCACCATCTGCAGTGATTTTGGAACCCAAAAAAATAAAGTTTGTCACTGTTTCCATTGTTTCCCCATCTATTTGCCATGAAGTGATGGGACAAGATGCCATAGCTTAGTTTTCTGAATGTTGAGTTTTAAGCCAACTTTTTCACTCTCCTCTTCCACTTTCATCAAGAGGCTCTTTAGTTCTTCTTCGCTTTCAGCCATAAAGGTGGTGTCATTTGTATATCTGAGGTTATTGATATTTCTCCCGGCAATCTTGATTCCAGCTTGTGCTTCATCTAGCCCAGCATTTCTCATGAGGTATTCTGCATATAAGTTAAATAAGCAGAGTGACAATATACAGCCTTGACATACTTCTTTTCCTATTTGGAACCAGTCTGTTGTTCCATGTCCAGTTCTAACTGTTGCTTCTTGACCTGCATACAGATTTCTCAGGAGGTAGGTAAGGTGGTCTGGTATTCTCATCTCTTTAAGAATTTTCAACAGTTTGCTGTGATCTACACAGTAAAAGGCTTTAGTGTAGTCAACAAAGCAGAAGTAGATGTTTTTCTAGAACTCTTTTGCTTTTTCAATGATTTAACAGATTTTGGCAATTTGATGTCTGCTTCCTCTGCCTTTTCTAAATCCAGCTTGAACATCTGGAAGTTCTTGGTTCATGTACTGTTGAAGCCTCACTTGGAGAATTTTGAGCTTTACTAGTGTGTCAGATGAGTGCAATTGTGTCATAGTTTGAACATTCTTTGGCAATGCCTTTCTTTGGGACTGCAATGAAAACTGACCTTTTCCAGTCCTGTGGCCACTGCTAAGTTTTCCAAAATTGCTGGCATATTGAGTGCAGCACTTTCACAGCTTTCACACGTTCACACTTTCATCTTTCAGGATTTGAAATAGCTCAACTGGAATTCCATCACCTCCACTAGCTTTGTTCATAGTAATACTTTCTAAGGCCCACTTAACTTCAAAGTTCAGTATGTCTGGCTCTAGGTGAGTGATCACACCATCATGATTATCTGGGTCATGAAGATATTTTCTGTATAGTTCTTCTGTGTATTCTTGCCACCTCTTCCTAATATCCTCTGCTTCTGTTAGGTCCATACCATTTATGTCCTATATTGTGCCCACCTCTGCATGAAATGTGTTCTCTCGTTTTCCTGATAAAACTTCCCAGGTGATATTTTCTACTTCAGCAATTTTCAGGTTACATTTCAGAGCCACAGGAGAAATTTTTTATTGTAAAATTTCTATGTTGTGTGTTCATTTTCATTCATCTTAAAAGTATCTTCTAATTTCCTGTGTGATTTCTTCTTTGAGTCACTTTTTTTGATATGAGTTGTATAATTTCCAGAAATTTTTTAATGTTCTAGTTTACTTAACTAGTTCCTAGTTTCCATTCATTGTGGTTGGTGAAGATACTTTGTATAATTTCAGAGTTTTTTCATTTATTGAGATGTGTTGTGGCCTAATATATGGTCTATTCTGGAGAATTTTCCAAGTGCACTTGAGAAGAGTGCGAATTATGCTGTTGTTTGGTAAAGTGTATGTATATGTCTGTTAGGTCTAGTTTATCTATAAGGTAAGGTAAGGTAAGTTAAGGTGGAGTCGCTCAGTCATGTCCGACTCTTTGCGACCCCATGGACTGTAGCCTACCAGGCTCTTCCATCCATGGGATTTCCCAGGCAAGAGTACTGGAGTGGGTTGCCATTTTCTTCTCCAGAGGATCTGCCCAACCCAGGGATCGAACCCAGGTCTCCCGCATTGTAGTCAGATGCTTTACCGTCTGAGCCACCAGGGAAGTCTATATGTATAGTATTGTTCAATTCTATTTTCTTAATGATCTTTTGTCTGTATGTTCTATACATTATTGAAAATACAGTATTTAAGCTCCCATCTATTATTGTAGAATAGCCTATTTGTCTCTTCAGAGTTCTGTCGATTGTTGATTTATATACATAGGCTCCATTTGGGAGTACATATATGCTTATAACTGTTCAGTTCAGTTCAGTTCAGTTGCTCAGTCGTGTCTGACTCTTTGCGACCCCATGAATCACAGCACGCCAGGCCTCCCTGTCCATCACCATCTCCCAGAGTTCACTCAAACTCACCTGCATTGAGTCAGTGATGTCATCCAGCCATCTCATCCTCTGTCGTCCCCTTCTCCTCCTGCCCCCAATCCCTTCCAGCACTGGAGTCTTTTCCAATGAGGTGGCCAAAGTATTGGAGCTTCAGCCTTAGCATCAGTCCTTCCAATGAACACCCAGGACTGACCTCCTTTAGAATGGACTGGTTGGATCTCCTTGCAGTCCAAGGGACTCTCAAGAGTCTTCTCCTATTGCTTCTTAATGAGGTAATCCTTTTATCAATGGGTTTCCCTGGTGGTTCATCTGGTACAGCATCTGCCTGCAATGCAGGAGACCTGGGTTCGATCCCTGGATTGGGAAGATCCCCTGAAGAAGGGAATGGCTACCCACTACAGTATCCTGGCCTGGAGAATTCCATGGACTGTATAGTCCTTGGGGTTGCAAAAAGTCAGACACGATTGAATGACTTTCACTTTCACTTCACTTTTTATTGAGATATAATGTCTTTCCTTTTCTGTTATAACAGTTTTTAACTTAAAATCTGTTTTGTCTGACATTCGTATAACCACCTCTTCTTGGTTGCTATTTCCATGGAATTTTTTTTTTCATTCTTTCACTTTTAACCTATTTGTGTCTTTGGATGTAAGTGAATCTATTATAGGGAGCCTACAGTTGGATCATGTTTCAAACTCATCCTTCCATTATCAGCATTTTAATTGGTGAGCTTACTCCATTTAATTGGCTTCCCCGGTGGCTCAGAGGTTAAAGTGTCTGCCTCCAATGCGTGAGACCCAGGTTCAATCCCTGGGTCGGGAAGATCCCCTGGAGAAGGCAATGGCAACCCACTCCAGTATTCTAGCATGGAGAATCCCATGGACAGAGAAGCCTGGTAGGCTACAGTCCACAGGGTCGCAAAGAGTCAGATATGAATGAGTGACTTCACTTTCTTTTTTCTTTCTACTTTACTCCATTTATATTTAAAGTAATTGCTGACAAGAAAATATTTGCTTCTGCCTTTTTACTATTTGCTTGCTAAGCATGGTATCTTTTTTGTCCCTCAGTTCCTCTCTTACTGTTTCCTTTTGTGTCTAATTGATCCTCATTCTCTCCTCATTTCTCTTTCTGCACATGGTAAAGTTGTTTTCCTATGACTTACCCTGAGAATTGCAGTTAGCATTCCAAATTTATAACACTCTGCTTTAAACTGATACCTTTTAGTACCAATAACATACACAATATCTGCCCCCATTCCATTATGTCGTTGGTGTCACAAATTGCATCTGTACACGTTGTGTGCCCTTGAACTTCTGAGTTTACACTACTTGGTGTTCACTGAGCTTCCTGAATCTGTAGATTCGTACTTTTCAACAAAGTTGAGTTTGGGGCCATTAGTTTTTTCAAACATTCCCTCTGCTTCCTTCTCTCCTCTCCCTCTAGGGTTGCCATAGCACATATGCCAGTGTCTAATGGTGTACCACAGGTCTCTTAGACTTCATTCATTTTTCTTTATTCTTTTTTCTTTCTGCTCCTCAGATTGGTTGATTTTAATTGACTTATCTTCAAGCTTGTTGATTCTTTCTTGTACTTCCTCAAATCCACTGTTGAAACTTTCTAGTGAATTTTCATTTTCTGTTCCAAGGAGCCTTTTCTGCCAGCTACAAAGAGCCTAAAAATCAGTCAGATATGTGAGTTCAGTGGTCTTCTTGGGTCCTTTCTGAGCACACATCAAGCCCTGGACATGTACATTGGCTTCTGGTTTCCCACGTATGCCCAGGAGTTTACAAACCTTTACTTGGCCCTACATTTCAGCCTCCTCCTTCCTAGGCTTTAGAGTCTGTCTACTATTTGTCCACCTGTTGTCCCCAGCTCCAGATGGGTTTCAGATAGTAGGTAGTATGTTCCATTAAATGCTCTTGACAACCACTATCCAGCAGGCCACTCAAGTACTGAGAGAGTTCCAACAGGATGAAACCAAGAAAAGACATTAATCTTATTCCTCAGGTTGTCTCCAGAAAGGGCAAAACCCACAGCTACAATTCCTTGAGAACAATACCCATATTCCCCATTTAGGTACCAGCAAGCTACACCAGGAATGTAGATTGGTATAGGCTTTACGGCTTCAGTTCAGCTGGATAATGGAGGATTTTAGATGGGTAAGTAAAAACACCACACTGCTCTTGCCTAGAAAATCCCATGGACAGAGGAGCCTGGTTGGGCTACAGTCCATGCGGTCGCTACTAGTCGGACAAGACTGAGCGCACTTTTCACTTTCACACGTTGGAGAAGGAGATGGCAACCCACTCCAGTGTTCTTGCCTGGAGAATCCCAGGGATGGCAGAGCCTGGTGGGCTGCCGTCTATGGGGTCGCACAGAGTCGGACACGACTGTAGCGACTTAGCAGCAGCAGCTCTTGCCAAAATTTAGTAATTTCTTTCTTCATGAAGCACTTCCCTGATGTAAGATTTAACTAACTTCTAAACTTCTGCAAAAGCTGATTCTGACAAATTTGAGCCACTTAATCTAGTCCCAATGGAAGGAGGAATTCTTAGAACTTTCTACTCCATTTTCAGTGACTACTTATAAAACTTTTATAATTTTGTCAGTGGAATCACTGAAAAGTTTTAACATGTTAAAACTTTATTTATTGCCTAGGATTCAGTTCAGTTCAGTTCAGTTCAGTCGCTCAGTCGTGTCTGACTCTTTGTGACCCCATGAATCACAGCACGCCAGGCCTCCCTGTCCATCACCAGCTCCTGGAGTTCACTCAAACTCATGTCCATTGAGTCGGTGATGCCATCCAGCCATCTCATTCTCTGTCATCCCCTTCTCCTCCCACCCCCAATCCCTCCCAGCATCAGGGTCTTTTCCAGTGAGTCAACTCTTCACATGGTGGCCAAAGTATTGGAGTTTCAGCTTTAGCATCAGTCCTTCCAATGAACACCCAGGACTGACCTCCTTTAGAATGGACTGGTTGGATCTCCTTGCAGTTCAAGGGACTCTCAAGAGTCTTCTCCAGCTTTAAAAAATTTTGATAGTAGTTCACAAAAATATGTATTCTATAGAACATAAAACGTGATTAATTAAATCAACCTTATTAACTCACATATTCAAATATATGTAATGCTTTATCAGAGATGAATGATGCATTTACTCCTCTTATTGCTTCTAAGTTTTTGCCTTTTCCTCACATTTCTAAGTTAAAACCTTATTTTTTTAATATTGTCATTTATCATACCAAAGTAAATGATTTCTAAGAGTTTACTATGACTGTACTTTTTAGTTCTTTGCTACATTTAATGTTTTTTGCCTAAAATTACATTTTGTCTAATATTAAAAATACCATCTGAGTTTTTACTTTGTATTTTTGCATCTGCTTTGCACTTGTTTCCATTTTAATATGCAGTTTGGGGATATATTTCTAAGGTAGAATATAGCTTCATTGAATTTTGTTTTATTAGCATAAAATATGATTTCACTTCTATCATTATGCCTTGCGCTTTTGTTTTTGCATCTCTCCTTTCTCTTTGCCATTTTTTTCTGTGCTAAATATGTTTTCTTTCACCCACTGATTTTAAAAGTTATGTCTATTTTTGTTCTACAAGTGAATTCCTCAATTAAAATATATATTTGGACTCTTTTTTCTCTCTGATTCACAATGTCAAAAAATAACAGCATCCATCTATAGGCCCTGTTTATGAGCAATGATATCTAGCCTGCCTTTTCTTTTTTTCTTGCTTGCTTTGATAACTGTCCAAGTTTGACTTTACTAATCTGGGGTTTTAGATGTGCATATAATTTAATATATTTATCTTTACCTATCTATTATTTAAGAAATATTTTGTGATATTTGAACAGTTTTATAATCATACTAATAATAACTTTGGGCTTATTTATATATGTCTTGGAAGCTTCATTGTTCACTGCCAATTCTATGAAATTCCAATTTTCTCGTTTTTTTTCCCAAAAGCAAGATTTTTCCCGGTGATCTTTTTTCTCCTTCTTCCAGTTTTAATTGAAATATAATTGACATAGAGTACTACATAAGCCAAAGGTGAACAGCATAGTGATTTGACTAACCTACTAATATTTCCCATGGACGGAGAAGCCTGGTAGGCTACAGTCCACGGGGTCGCATAGAGTCGGACACGACTGAGCGACGAAACGGAACAGAAAACGGAACGGAACTAATATTTCATGAAATGATTATTACATAAGTTTAATGAAATTCCATCATCTCATATAGATACAAAATCATAGAAATGAAAACTCTTTTTTTGATGACAACTCTTAGGATTTACTCTTTTGACAGCTTTCATACACATCAGAGCAGTGTTAATTACATTTATCATGCTGTACATTACACCCCTAGTACTTATTTATCTTATAACTGAAAGTTTGTACATTTTGACTGCCTTCATTCGATTCCCCTTCCCCTAACCAACGGCCTCTGGTAATCACAAATTCAATCTCCTTCTCTATGAGTTTGTTTGCTCATTTGTTTGTTTTTAATATATAGTTGAGTTATAATACTGTTAGTTCATATTACATAGCACAGTGGTTTGTGTTTTTACCCATTTTAAACTGATCACCACACTGATCTAGTTATGCTATATCTCCACACATTATTACGCCACACCATATAACATAGCTATTGACTTCGTTCCCCACACTGTACATTTCATATCTGTGACTCATTTATTTTGCTACTAGAAGCTTGTACCTCTCTCGCAATCTTCCTCACCTATTTCACTCATCTTCCACTTGCTTCCTCTCTGGCAACTGTTTGTTCTCTGTATCTATAACTCTGTTTTGTTTAGTTCAGTTCAGTCACTCAGTCGTGTCCGACTCTTTGTGACCCGATAGACTGCAGCAGACTAGGATTCCCTGTCCATCACCAACTCCTGGAGCTTGCTCAAACTCATGTCCATCGAGTCAGTAATGCCAACCATCTCATCCCGTCTTTCCCTTCTCCTCCTGCCTTCAATCCTTCCCATAAGCAGGGGCTTTTCCAATGAGTCAGTTCTTCACATCAGGTGGACAAAGTATTGGAACTTCAGCTTCAGCATCAGTCCTTCCAATATCCTTCTGTTTTGTTATGCTGGTTCATTTGTTTTGCTTTTTAGATTCCATATATATATGAAATCATGCAGTATTTGTCTTTGACTTACTTTACACATCATAATATTGTCTGGGCTTCCCTGGTAGCTCAGCTGGTAAAGAATCCACCTGCAATGCAGGAGATCCCTGTTTGGTTCCTGGGTCCAGAAGATCCCCTAGAAAAGGGATAGGTTACCCACTCCAGTGTTCCTGGGCTTCCCTGGTGGCTCAGATGGTAAAGAATCCACCTGCAATGCGGGAGACCTGGGTTCAATCCCTGGGTTGGAAAGATCCTCCGGAAGAGGGCATGGCAACCCACTCCAGTATTCTTGCCTGGAGAATCCCCATGGACACAGGAGCCTGGTGGGTTGCAGTCCATGGGGTCAAGAAGAGTCAGATATGACTGACCGACTAAGCACAGCACAGCACAATACTGTCTAGGTTCATCCAAGTTGCTGCAAATGGAAAATTTTCATTCTTTTTATGGCTGAGTTATATTCCACAGCACATGTAAATTCTTTATCCATTCATCTATGGATGGACACTTAAACTTAGGCTGCTTCCATATCCTGGCTATTGTAAATAATGCTGCAATGAGCATAAGGGCCTATACATCTTTTCTAAGTAGTATTTTGTTTTCCTCAGATAAATACCCAGAAGTGAAATTGCTGGGTCATATAGTAGTTCTATCTTTAATTTTTTGAGGAATCTCCATACTAAGTAACTGCACCAATTTGCATTCCCACCAATTCACAAGTGTTCCTTTCTCCACATCCTCAACCAAACTTTGTAATTTGCTGTTTGATAATAGTCATTCTGACAGGTGATACCACACCATGGTTTTGGCTTGCATTTCTTTGATGATAAATTAGCGATGTTGAACATCTTTTCGTGTACTTGTTAGCCATTTGTATGTCTTCTTTAGGGAAATGTCTGTTCAGATCCTCTGACCATTTCTGAGTTTCTGATGTTGCTTTTTGAGTTTCTGATGAGTTGTGAGAGTTCTTTGTATATTTTGGATACTAACCCCTTGTCAGATATACTGTTTGCCAGTATCTCTTCCTATTCAGTATGTGGACTTTTTGCCCTGGGCCCATCAATGTCAGGGACTTCCCTGGTGGTCCAGTGGTTAAGACTTTGTGCTTCCAATGCAGCAGGCCACAGGGCTTCCCTGGTGGCTCAACTAGTAAAGAATCCATCTGCTATGTGGGAGATTAAACCCAGGTTTGATCCCTGGGTTGGGAAGATCCCCTGGAGAAGAGAATGACTTCTCTTCTGGAGAAGAGAATACCCACTCCAGTATTCTGGCCTGGAGAATTCCATGGACTGTATAGTCGTCCATGGGATCACAAAGAGTCGGACACAACTGGTGACTTTCACTTTCACCAAAGTCACAATGCACATAGGAAGAACTCTGGCATCTTGAGTCCCAGTCCTTCCCCTGAAAACTCTGCTGATGATCTTCAGCTGTCTTTCAGTGCTATTGATTCAGAAAATGGTGTATTTGATTTATTCATATCTGGTGTGTTCTTTGATTTTTGAATATTTTTATTCTTTATATTTAAAATATTACCAATATAGGTCTAGATGCTTATTATTCACTTTATCGATTATGCAGGAAAGACCTAAATATATTTCTTCAGTTCAAGCAAGTTGTCTTCTATTTATTTGATCACTGTTTTTGCTCTACTGTTTTCTCTGGGGGATTTTTGTTTTACGTAAATTGCATCTTCTCAATAAGTGTTCCTTGAAAGTGAAAGTTGCTCAGTCATGTCCAACTCTGTGCGACTCCATGGACTATACAGTCCATGGAATTCTCCAGGCCAGAATACTGGAGTGGGTAGCCTTTCCCTTCTCCAGGATTTCTTCCCAACCCAGGAATCGAACCCAGGTCTCCTGCATTGCGGGTGGATTCTTTACCAGCTGAGCCACGAGGGAAGCTCAAGTGTTCCTTGGTTCTTATCTATTCTCTCATCTAAGTGCTCCAAGTACTCTTAGGTTGACTTTTGGGAGAATTTCTCAGGCCAGTATTTTTATTGATTCAATTTCTAGTTTCCAATACACCATTTATTTCCTCTCTGCCATTCTTAATTCAACAATCAAGGTTTTCATCTCCTTGCAGGATTTCCTGGTCTCATCTGGTCCTTATTCATTATAATCAACCACCATAAAGGTAATTTCTATCTTTAATGTTAATACATACCAAGTTCATGTTTTCTGGAGTTCTTTTCTGCATATTTTAATAACAATAGTATAGGTATTCATTTATTGTAATTCTTCAGTGTCACCATCATCTTTACAATTTTTTTTAAAGTAGTCAGTCTTTTTTCCCTTTTTCTCCTCTCTATACAAGAAGGTCTTTGCTTGTCCAGCATTGACATTGGAGGTGAGTTCTGGCAGGGAACATAAAGCTCTATAGTTGTATCATGCTGGCCCAAATTAAAAGGGAAGAGGGTATATTCTGAATAACATATGATGTAGCTTTGATCTTACGAAAGCAGGGCAGGTGGACAACAGGGAGTTTCTAGAGCCAATAGCTATGAGCAAGGAAAATGTGCTACAGAAAATCTTGTCTATATTTGGGGCAGCAACCAGGAATCACTCAGGCCAGAGCATCCAATACTCATTAACTGGAAAATTTGCCCCCAGCAGTCATCAGCCATTCACTGCATGGCCATCGTCACTAATAGGAAACACATCCCAGGCCACGTGGCCTATGCTGCTGCTGCTGCTAAGTCGCTTCAGTCATGTCCAACTCTGTGCGACCCCATAGACAGCAGCCGATCAGGCTCCGCCATCCCCGGGATTCTCCAGGCAAGAACACTGGAGTGGGTTGCCATTTCCTTCTCCAATGTGTGAAAGTGAAGTCGCTTAGTCGTGGCCTATACTGCCTGGTAAATTTCCAAGAAATGAAGGTGAGATCAAGGTGAGTCTTTTGAAGGGTTTGTGGCCTATACTCTCTGCCGTCCCTGGCCCCTCCATAGAAGGGGACACAGATCTTCAATCCTTTTCTGAATCCCTCGGGGCAGAAGCCAGAGAAGGAGGGTTATCCTAACAGGACAGAATCTTGCAGGGCAAGGGTGGAGTATAAGTTACATCAAAACATGCCACCCATGACTGAGGCAACTGGAGCACCCGGTCAGTCTCTTGGTTAAGGGCGAGGGAGAGGGAAGATGAGGCATAAATTCTCAGATGCTTTGAGTTCTTGCCAACGTGAGGGAAAAAAGTGTCCTCCTGTAGCCCGAGGGCGGTTCTCCAAGAAAGAGCCTCAGGTCTCGGGTGTGGTCCCTGGGAAGTAAAAGCACATGCAAATGAAATTCTAAAAATAGACACCAGGGTTCTGGGCAGAGCACCCTCCTTGCCCATCATATGTGCATCACAGAACACCCAGGTAAGTTTCAGGCAACATCTTGGAGTCAAACACATATTCTGCTGCAAAACATAGGAAGAATCCCAATAAATGAGATAAAGGGGACAAACTGTATAAACAAGTTAGAGCTTTCTTCAGAGTTAATGTACCTTAGAGCAGGCAGGTTGGTGAAGTAATGTGATATAGCTCATAAATACTCTGGAATTTTTTTAACTTTTATTGAGGTAAGATTAACATGAAAAAGTTGTATCTGTTTAATAGATACAACGCCAATACAATTTGGGGATAAGTACACAAACTCTGGTATTTTTCCTAAGGAATCACTCAGAATAACTTCAAACCCATATTGCAAACTAGGCTAATACCTTTAGCTATGCATGCAAAAAGCATCCATGTCATCCAGGGGATCCTGTGATCAGGTTGGAGTCGATGTCAATTGGAAGCAAATGCTCAGGTGAAAAACTAGTACCATGTTAGGTGCCGTTTCTTACTATGTGCTGTGTCCCTCCTCTCAGTGAGCGTGAGTTTCTGAACAGCCTCTACTTGGGTCAACAGCCATGATCTCTTACTCACAGATAAGTGCATGTTGGCCAAAGCAGCAACTAATTCATTCATTTTCACCATTTCACCTATGGGGATTTTTCTCGTGTATTCCCAATGTCATGACTATTATCCATCTCAGTTCAGGTAGGAACAGAGTCTGCATGGCCAAATCCATTTTGCTGCCAGTTTTGAAAACAACTAAGCATTTTCAAATATGTTCACATTTTGGAATTGCAGACACGGGATCTCAGGCTCGTACGAAGGGACTTTTACTGTGATTTCTCACCTTCTTCTGCCCACTCAAGCAAGCTGCTTCTTTACACAAGAGGAATCACAAACTCCTCTTGAATCCAGAAATAGCAATCCAGCAGAAACCCCTCAAAATGTCCTGAATGTGGATGCCGTACTGCAGCTCCCTATTTTATTTTCCAATGGGAAGAAGGGAGGGGAGAATAGAGTGTTCTCAGATTGCCTCTTACCCTGAAATCTTGTTTATGGCATGTAATGCTGGGAGCAGGGCGGGGGCGGAAGGTGGGTGTTTCAAGAGCCATGCCCTTTCTGATAAGGTGTCCTACTTTGCTAATCAAGAGCTCTTTATTACTACCAGTAAATACTAAGTTCTTAGGTGTTTACTGCGGTCTCTGCCAGTATGCACGTCTGTGTTTGCTGTTTGATGTTTCTTGGTCTCATTTCAGCCATATACTCCCGTCAAGGTGCAGCCCCTCTGAAGTTGCTATCGTGTCTTTACCACATAACCAGTATTGCTTATGTGTCAGAAACATCCATTAATTTATACCAACCACTTACTCATACACACACGTTTAAGCACTTGCTTTGGCAGTTTAGAAATCACTTTTTTTTTCTGAATTTAGGGTACAAAACATTCTAGTCCACTGTTGTGTCCAAGAGATTGGACATGATTCAGTCACTGTTACAACAAAACCAAGAACTTCCAATAGGGAAAACATAAACTTCGGAAAAATGTTCTTTTCCTATCATAAAAACTAAACCCTAAATATTTAATGGTATGCACAACAGAAATGGTCATTTGGAGTATACCTAGACTCAACTGTCTTTGGGGGGTTAATTCTTTGTAGGTCAGGGTTAACGAGGTGACCGGGGAAACAGGTTAGAATGAACTCAAAACTGTACGTAATCCTCTAACCCAAATCTCACACATCATGAAAAATAGATCATCAAGGGAACTTTGATCTTTATTTCAAGCTTCCACCTCACTTGGAATTCAAATTCTACTCAAGTGATTTAGGACTGAAAACTCAGGAGCAAGCGAGGACTTTGAAGTCAGGAGGCCCTGGCTTCACCAGTTCTGGGTCGAGCTTTGGAAACTGAGTTCATCTCTATAAACCCAATCACCCATCACCACTGTGCCTCTTAGCACCTATCCCATAGAGCTGTGGGAGAACATTCTTGAAAACCCTGACCACTATATTTGACATATAGAGGAGACAGAGCAGGTTGCTATCATTGTCACATGTGAAGAATGTTCACCCCAGACCACTGCCTCTGTCAAAGACCAAGAAATATGGTAGCTATTATGTTCTTCAGGCTGAAGCATTTTCTATAGAAGTTGACTTCCACAGTCAGGTGCCAACCAGCCACCAACCTACAGAAGGTATATTCCTTGTCATAGGTGTTGACTGACAGAAGTACACAGACCAGCAGCTGAGCCGCCCCAATGGAGGCATTCCCCAGAGACTCAGGTGGGGGGCTTTCCCTCCACATACCTGACACTGAGCTAGAAGCTTGGAACCCAACCCAAAGAGAGGCCTTGTCTTCACAATGGCTAGCAAAGACAAGGGGACAAGGCAGCCAATGCCCACTACCATGAGAGACATCCAGAAGACATCCCTGGTGGGCCAGTGATTAAGAATCTGCCTTCTGATGTGGGGGACGAGGTGGGTTCAATTCCTAGCTGGGAAACTAAGATCCCACAAGCTGCAGGGATCTCAGGCCACATGCTGCAACTAGAGAGAAGCCTGCACACAGCAACGAAGAACCCACATGCAGCAACTAAGACCTGACGCAGACAAATAAATGTCAAAAAACGAGAGACATACAAAATGAAAACCTCGGGCTTACTAAGTCCAGCATTAGGGCTGAGCCTTGAAGATGCAAAATTTGAAGAAGGGTCACTGGAGGGAAGAACGTTGTAGACCGCGAAAGGAGGTCACCTCTCTGTCTCCAGCAGGATTATGAGGAAAAGGAAGAGGGCTGACCAAGCCGAGACCAGTGGAATCAGGCTGGTCCCTGAGGCCATGTACGACTCTGCAGGTGTGCGCCATGGGGGCTGGAGGGGGAGATGCCTGCGTTTCTAGGCCCCGTTGCCCCTACAGAACTTCAGCCTTGATTTCCACGTGTCCCCTTACAGCACCAACATAAGGACACATGCAGAAGGAATTTTTCTCTGCCTACTGAGGACTGAAAGAGTAGATGAAATGCATTAAAACTGTGCTTCACCATCCACGGTTTTGAGGTCCTCAGTTTCTGTAAGTTGAAACACAGGATGCAGAATCTTAATATCCCACTTCTTAAAGATACTGACTTAGTGAACAGACCTCAGATAATCTCCTCCACCACCCCGGACAGAGTCTCCAAGAGCATTCATTCCAGAAACTTCCCCCAAGCTGGAACATTTGTGGCTCTCAGTTATTTGGTTCCTGGCTCAGCCTTCCTGTCTGTGCCGACCACGACGATTAAAAATGTGTCCAAAGTAAACCTCAGACAACTGAACTCCTTCAGCAACGTGGGGGGCACTCAGCCTCAAGGGGTGGTCACCCCGACTCGTTGCAGACGTTTGCCCCAGGTGCTTAGCAGCTGGCTGGAACGACTCATGAAATTCTATCTCTCCAGCCCCCAACACGCTGAGAACTTACCCAGGGAAGCCAATCTGTCCCACCTGTAGAAATTAACGGTGCCAGCTCAGCATGTTGGCAGCAAAAAGAAATTTACACAGCAAACAAACCTGCTGAAAAATTGGAAATATTTGTTCAACAGAAGCACATCGATTAAAGTCACTCCAAGATCAAATTACTCTCCCAGCCTGAGCAATTTTACCCCCGGAGGGGAGCAGACATATATATTGGCAGAGTATTGATGAAAAGACCAAGTTATGTCTAGATGCACCATATTAGGGGTGTTAATCTCAGAAGTGGCTCATAAGTTTTCTTCTCCACCCCGAGTGTTCATTTGGAAGAGTTTAATTCCAATACAAACAGTAATAAGGAAATAAAATCACTGATGTATGTCTTTCCAATATCCGTCTTTGGTAAGAACTTTTCATTTCTATGGTCAGTTAAAACTCATCTTACATAAAATGTTGAGCTCATTTCAAATAGACTTCCAGAGTTCCTTGGTTTCTCAAATCCTCCACAATTGCAAAGGAAAATACAAGGCAGAGCCAAAGCCACTTCTTAACTACAAAGGCAAGCAAGTCACCAAATATGTTTAACATGAGAGCTATGACAATTGCAAAGTTTCCTCACCAGCTACCTGAGGGCTTTTGAGGGCCAAGCCAAGGTCAGCATGCAACTTTAAAAAATTCTTTAGCTATCTGAAGAGGCTGATTGAGGCTTCTCCATGTGCGTGCATGCTAAGTCACTTCAGTTGTGTCCGACTCTTTTCGACCCTATGGACTATAGCCTGTAGAGTCCATGGGACTCTCCAGGCAAGAATACTGGAGTGGATTGCCATGCCCTTCTCCAGGGGATCTTCCTAACCCAAGGATAGAACCTGGGTTTCTTACGTATCCTGCATTGGCAGGCAGGTTCTTTACCACTAGCGCCACCTAGACCTGCCAAAACTAAATATCACTAGGTGCAATAAAATATCACCTAGGAGAAGGAAATGGCAACCCACTCCAGTATTCTTGCCTGGAGAATCCCAGGGACGGGGGAGCCTGGTGGGCTTCCGTCTATGGGGTCGCACAGAGTCAGACACGACTGAAGCGACTTAGCAGAAGCAGCAGCAGAAAAATTTGGGTTTTGCTTTAGGTTATTCAATAAAGAACTAAATCAGAGTTAAATTTTGCTTTCTTGAACTCCTTAAGAGCTTCCCTGATAGCTCAGTTGATAAAGAATGTGCCTGCAATGCAGGAGACCCCGGTTCAATTCCTAGGTCAGGGAGATCTGCTGGAGAAGGGATAGGCTACCCACTCCAGTATTCTTGGGCTTCCCTCGTGGTTCAGATGGTAAAGAATCTGACTGCAATGCGGGATACTTGTATTCGATTTCTGGGTTGGGAAGATCCCCTGGAGAAGGGAAAGGCTCCCCACTCCAGCATTCTGGCCTAGGGAATTCCATGGACATTATAGTCCATGGGGTCGCAAAGAGTGGGACACAACTGAGCGAGTTTCACTTTCAAACTCCTTAAATTCCTAAGACCATTTCAGTTTTGAAAATAGGATCACATATTTTAGAAGATTTATAGCTTTTCAGACAAATGTGTTGTTTTTTCTTCTTCACCAAGATACGGAAGCCGGAGCTCACTCCAAGTTTGATTAGGACATGCGCTAAGCAGTCAAATTTCATTTGGAAGAATACAGTTTTGGGTTGGGGAGAAAATGCATGCTCTAGTTCCTGATAATTGATTTGCAAGGTTCCAATTTAAGTCGCAAATTGCTCCTGCTATCCGGGTATTTCATATCTTATATGAGCACTTAGATAGAAAGCTCAATATTCCTCATGCTGACCAGGAAATGACAGGAAGAATTGCAACTTAAATTTGGGGCCATTTCACAACACTTTTTTTTTTTTTTAATATTGCTCTAAGAAGCTCTGGTTACAAATAGATCAGAGTAGTTAAAAAAAAAATAATGTTAACATAGGGGCAAGTATTCAGTTCAGTTCAGTTCAGTCGCTCAGTCGTGTCTGACTCTCCGCGACCCCATGAATCACAGCACGCCAGGCCTGCCTGTCCATCACCAATTCCCGGAGTTCACTCAAACTCATGTCCACCAAGTCGGTGATGCCATCCAGCCATCTCATTCTCTGTCGTCCCCTTCTCCTCCCACCCCCCTGGGTGTTCATTGGAAGGACTGATGCTAAAGCTGAAACTCCAATACTTTGGCCACCTCATGCAACGAGTTGACTCACTGGAAAAGGGGCAAGGATTAAGAGGTACAAATTATTATGTATAAAATAAACTACAAGGATATATAACATAGGGAATATAGCCAATATTTTATATTAACTATAAATGAAATATAACCTTTAAAAATTGAGAATCACTATATCATACACCTGTAATTTATATAATATTGTACCTCAACTATACCTCAATAAAAAATTAATATAAATAGTATCTTTTAAGTGAACTTTTACCCTAGGTCTCCCCCCAGCAGGTAATCAACCCCAATCATAATGCCACCTGAGCCCAGGAGTTGGCCAAGTTGGAAATTTCCCATTCACACCCGAGGACACAGAAAGCCTGAGGTTTGCTCAGCTGTCACAGAATCAGGGCAAACAGCCAGGCTCCTCAGCCCCCAAACAAAAGAGGGAAAGGGCAGTGGACCAGGGTGAGGATTCCCTAGGTGCAAACACCAGCTGTGATGCTGGATCTACATGTAAGACTTTGAGAAAAGCCATGTGTTTCCCTCTGCAGGCCACAGTTTCCTCTTTTGTAAAATGAACAGGTTGGGAGAGAAACTTTCAACTATCTCTTCAGCAAGAACACCTTGTGGCCTGATGACACCTGGTCCAAAAAGAATCGAGGTACCAACCTCAGGGTCAGACTAACTCAGATTTGATGCCCCGCTTGGCTGTTGTCACAAAGCCACATCCAACTCTTTGCAACCCCACGTACCGCAGCATGCCAGGCTTCCCTGTCCTTCACTATCCCCTGGTGTTTAGCAAACAATGCTGACCATCCTTGTCATCCTCCGGGACTCTTGGTTCCATTACCTGTAAAATTTAAACAGAAAATTGTTGTCATCTGACAGTGCTGTGGCAATCCCATGGTCTGTAGCCCACCAGGCTCTTCTGTCCGTGGAATTCTCCAGGCAAGAATACTGGAGATTCCCTTCTCCAGGGGATCTTCCCGACCCAGGGATTGAACCTGGGTCTCCTGCCTTGCAGGTGGATTCTCTACCTCTGAGCCACAGGGGAAGTCTGGCTAATGAGTTAATGTGCAGCAAATGCTCAGCGGGGCACCTGACCAGGTGAGAAAGCTCCACACTGAGATCTGCTCTTATCCACCCCCTGGTGGGAAATGGGTCCAGCCCACCTTCTTTATCTGTGGTTCCAACTGAACTACCTGGACCCCTTGATCTAGAGTTCACCTTTAGATAATCCAGAAATACTCTGCCTTGCTCGTCACTGGGCTTTTCAGGTGGCACTAGTGGTAAAGAGCCCGCCTGCTAATGCAGCACAGATAAGAGACTCAGGTTCGATCCCTGGGTGGCGAAGATTCCCTTGGAGGAGGGCATGACAACCCACCCCAGTTTTCTTGCCTGGAGAATCCCATGGATATAGGAGCCTTGCATGTTACAGTCCATAGAGTTGCAAAGAGTTGGACACAACTAAGTGATTCAGCCCACAGGCATACTCTTCACTACCCTCCTGGGCAATGAGCCCATCCAAACAGGCCCCATGCTCCTGGTGGGCTAGGTCAGGGCCCTCCAAATTCCAACGCTGATCCTGCTGACCAGTGATGCTGGCCCCAGAACAGAGCAGCCACGGTGGCCCCCAAGCCCACAAGGACCCCACTTTTGCTCCGAGGTGTTGTCTTCCCCTCCTCTCACCTCCCTACCCTCTCTCCCTCCATTTGCCCAAAACCTTGCTTTTTATCCATTTATATGCCATTTTTCTTCCTGGCCCTTCCTTTGCAGCTTCTGACCTTTTATGCCCTTTTCCTAGGAAAGGCCTCACCTTGCTCTCAAGACTTGCACTTAGCCTGTTTTATTTATCCAGCATGTTCAGTCATGCCCTGTAGATGATGTTACTTGCACCTCTTCCAGGTAAATCATTTTCCCCACCCTCCAGAGCTTCATCCCTAACACAGACTGACACAGGCAGTGTCTCCTTCAAAAGTATCTCAGCTCCT
Source organism: Moschus berezovskii (assembly GCF_049115385.1). NCBI lineage: Eukaryota > Metazoa > Chordata > Mammalia > Artiodactyla > Moschidae > Moschus > Moschus berezovskii. Next base: position 56,423,891 of record NC_142480.1, on the reverse strand, counting down.
TCTCCACCCAAAACTATCCCACAAAGACTGAAGACAAGGGTATGCAGTCCAAAATGGAGGGGGGTGGGCAGAATACCAGACACTGCCTCCCAGAGTCGATAGAAAATATAAACTACCTTGTCCAGCATCTCATCTGATGATAGGGACCCTCCTAACATAGCTCTCCCTGGTGGTCTCTGACCCATTATTTTATTTGCATCCTATGTTTTACCTATCTGTCCATGGCAGTCCTTTCATCTTTAGAGAGCTCTGATCATTTCACCTCCCTTCCTTGGACCATCTCCCTGTGGTTCCCTCCCCTGTAGAGTTAGTTTGTTGGATGAAGGAATCTCAAAGTATTTGCCTGGGGACCTAACCATCAAGAATTGCCAGTCACCTCCAGAAGCTAGGAGAGTCAGGGAGCTAGGAGACTCTTCCTCAGAGCCTCCAGGAGAAACTAACCCTGCTGACACTTTGATTTGAACTTCTAGATGCCAGAAGTGTGAAAGAAGACATTTCTGTTGTTTTTAAAATCACCTAATTTGGGACATTTCCTATTGGAAAAGGTCACAGCATCGATTCTTCCATTTTTCTGTGCTCTTGCAAAACACAAACTGCTTCCTATGACTCATTGAATTCACATAAATGATACTGTGCTGTGGACTATTTCTGCTCCTTTCTCGTTTCCTTGTGCTGTGTCTACAGCATCCGGACATCAGGCAGAAGTAGCGTGCATTCACATGTTCCCAGGACACTCATAGTGATGGGCGCCAAGACGCCTTCCTGCCACCTGCTGCCACAAACAGCTGTGATAAACAACCTGCATGCATGTCAAGAGGCTTGTGTGACAATTTCCTTTGTTTATTCACCCAAACATAGGACTGCTGGGTAATAAGGACTTCACATTTTTGTTGTCGCTCAGTCGCTAAGTCGTGTGCGATCCTTTGCGACTCCAGGGACTGCAGCACGCCAGGCTTCTCTGTCTCTGCCTATGTAACTGGAGTAACTACTACTAGTAGATTGCTTTTTGGAACAGCTGTACTTTTCTCACTCCTACCAACAGCTTGGGAGAGTGTCCTCCATCAATACAGCCCCATCAATGCTGGTCATGATTCGATTTTCTATATTTCACCTACAACAGATGTCACATTTTTTTTTTAGCATTTCTCTAAGAAGGAGCCCAAGCAACTCTTCACATGACTATTAGCTGTTTCTATAAATTATCTCCTTGCCCATTTTTTCTGTTGGAGTCTCGTCTTATTCTTGTTGGTTCGTAGGAGATCTCTGTGTATTCTAAATCAGTTCACAAATTTTAAGCAGGAGAAAAGTGAAAGTGTCAGTTGCTCGGTCACGTCCAACTCTTTGTGATCCCAAGGACTGTAGCCCACCAGGCTCCTCTCTCCATGGAATTTTCCAGGCAAGAATACTGGAGTAGGTTGCCATTTCCTTCTCCAGGGGATCTTCCCAACTCAGGGATCGGACCCAGGGATTGAACCCCAGTCTCCTGCATTACAGGCAGATCCTTTACCATCTGAGCCACCAAGGACTCTTTGAGCAGGAGAAGGGTACCCTTTATACTCATAAAAATATGTTACAGCCACAAGAGTTTTTGCTCATATCTGTTACATCTATCCGTATTTACCATTTTATAAAACAAGACTTTCTAAAATTTCTTCACTTACTTAAAAAATAATAAACTCATTATATGCAAACATAAATAACATTTTTACTAAAAATAACTATGTTTTCCAAAACAAGAAATATAGAGAGGAGAGAAGCAAAGTTTTTTTCACTTTTCCACATCTTTTTAGTGTGTGACTTAAAGGAAGACAGTGAGATGCTCATATCTGCTTCTGCAGTCCACCTGCCATATATTATTTTGGCTGAAGCATATGAGGATATGTAGTGGGGAAGAGAAAGTGCATTTTAATAGTCTTTGCAGACTATTTTCTTTCTTCTATCTTACCTCCCAGTTGGGCACATTATATGTGCTTTGTGAGGTGCATTTATGACAACAGCTGCTGAATCCCTCTTTCTGGACATGAGCGAACCTCTAAAGTGGGGTCTGAGCAGATCTGGGGCTGAGCGTGTTGTGTCTGCACAGCACAGGCAAAGGAGAGCTTAAAGGAGGAAACAGACAGAACAGGCTCCATTTTGAAAGCAGGACTCCATTTTGGGCCGGACTGTGGACTTTGAGCAATATGCCCAGTATCTATGGAAACGACATACCAACTGTAAAACCAGACGCCCCAAAAGGAAGAACCCCAGGGCTCATACCTAGACTCTCCATTGCCTAAAAGAATACCCTAACTATCTGTGTAACATAAATTCTGTTGTGCTTATTGGGATATGACCACAGGCGTATTGATAATTGTCCACTGTTGACTACCTAGGCTTAAGGCATATGAATCACGGGTTAACTTTGATTGTATCTTTCTCTTCCTTTATTCAGACTAGTTTCAGGGAATTTGGGGAGGTGGGTTTGGGCAGGTACACTTAAGGTATATAAGGTTTTCACAAAAACTGGTTGGGGTCCTTGGCTAAGAGGAGACTGCCTTGGGCCTGCCGGTGTAATAAACTGCACTTCTCTCTCTGCATCGTCCTTCTGAGTGAGTTTGTTTCCCAGAACGTGTGGCTACAACAAGCTGAAAGGCAGCCTTTGAAAAATCCATTGGTCCTCTCTTGCCCTTTCAATAGATCTTTCATGTGTAAGAGTCTGTAGCATCATTCATTGGTCATTTGGGAAATATTAGTTCACAGAGTTGCAGAGATCTTCTAAATGTTGACATATTTCATTATACAGCATCAAAGAAGTCACATTTGTTAACATCGCTGCCAATCCCATCAGAAAATCTTTAAGTATTAGGAATCTATCAAGCTCACAATGGTAGACAAGTTTTCCAACATGCAAATCTTCGTTGAAAGCTTGACTGTTATCATTGCCAACACGTACAGTCTGCCCGTCCTTTCCTTTGAAGCGACAAGCTCACTTCCTTCATTTCTGAGAAAGGGTGGGAGGAGCTGGGATCTGAAGTGTGGTTCACTTTCAGTCTCCCAGATTCTACCGTGGAAACCTTCCAAGCCCAGCAGCCAGAAGAGCAGGATCCCCGGATCAGAGCTGGAAAGTAGTGAAGCCCTGGGCTGGTCCCTCACTCAGCAGCAGAGGACAAACCCTGCACCCCTACCCTACCCCCCAAACCCCCCACCCCAGCTTCCCGAGACCACCTGCCTGGGAGTTGCCTCCAGGGGAAACACAGAGCTCTCAGCCTACAGACCCAAGAGCACTGACCCCCGAGTCTCAACTCTCTCCTCTGCAAGAGAGATCAGAACAGCAACCCTCAACCACAATCTCTTGAGCACCTGTTATCTTCCTGACTCTGGTTCCGAGCAGTGAACCGGCCTGGAGAAGCTGGTGTTCTGGTGATGAGTGCAGTGGGGACCTGCAGTGAAGACAAGGGACTGAAGATGGGAAAACAAAGGCCAAATCTGGGTCACAGGGGCGAGCTCTTACTCCTGAAGAGACCCCAGGCATCACATAATCTCCTGGCTCCCATCTCTCTGATGATTTTCCACCCCTAGAATCCCAAATAATCATCAAATGATGATCACACTGGTTCGATATCTGATGTTTCACTTAATGTAGAATTATTGTAACTAAATCAAATACTAAAAATAGTTCCTGCCCATTCCACCCTTAAGGTCTGATCATTACAGATGGTTCATAAAATCCTCATCCTTCAATGCACAGAGGCAGATTAAAGATTTGAGGAATTTTAAACAAAACCATTTCTCCCTCCCTCTCTCTCTCTCTCTCACACACACACACACACATATCCTTTATATCTTCATTAACACCCCATTCTTTTAAGGTCTTCAAGGAATTTTGGTCTCCTAGGAGTACCATCTAAAATGCAAATAACCCAGGAGGAGGGCACAGCTAAAGCCATCAACAGCTTACACTGGAGTTAACAATTAACTCTTTACAACCTGAGATCAACTACCAACTCTCTCACTCAGCAAATGAGGCTCCCAAACAAACGACCCTGAGGCCCAGAAAGGGGAAGCACCTTCTCACACCATCCCCAGTTGTGCCGTCCCCAAACCACTCAGCCCACGGGCAGGAGAGTCTTTGCTGGAGGAACTGGTCCCTGGCTCTCAGTCCAGGCCTCCACGACCTCATCACTTTGTTTTGGGCACCATCAGAGGTGCCCCTAGCAGCACAACCCGGCTGCACACACCCTGCACTGCCACCCTGCCGCTCAAGGAGTGGCTCTGGAATCGGTCTCTGGTCCACTCACTGCTGGTTCTCAGAGTTCAGACCATGGCCTCCACCCTGGCCGCTGCCTCCATGCCAGTCCCTCAGCTTGCTTCTCCCCAGGCCATCTCCGGGGTTTCCCACCTGATTCCATAGCAAGGCTGCCTTTCAGCTCTCCTTGGCCTGTGCTGTGCAGACACACCACACTCAGACCCCACTGCAGAGATCCGCTCATGTCCAGAAAGAGGGATTCAACAGCTATTGTGATAAATGCACCTCACACAGCACATAGGATGTGCCCAACTGGGAGGTAAGATAGAAGAAAGAAAAGACATCTAGAAAACAAGAAAGGGGAGTGATGAGTATTCTTAGGGCAGCCCTGACCTAGGTCCTGTCTGCAGGACACCCCGTGGTGAGGCCTCTTTCAGCCAAGATCCTCCTCCTCTGGGTCTCTTATGTGGCTTTGTGGGGTTCATGGGGGCCCAACTACAGCAGTTAGAAGCACACAGAAGGAGTCGCACTGCAGCCCAGGACTTCTGCTATCCCAAGGCACTGGAAGGCCTTCAGGTTAGACTGCAGTCATTCAACATCCAGCTATCCCCTTACTCTGATACGTTGATTTTTATTTTTAAATTTTTTCAAAAAATATTTATATTTGACTTACATATAAAAAATTTTTATTGAATGAACAGTTCTTAAATTCTACAGTGTTTTGCAGTTTTCAGAAGTGTAACACACGTGACTTCATATAATCCATGATAACTCTCTTGCCCTGCGCCTACATTGCCCCTCCCCTCACCCCTTTCCCCCTCTCTGTGTCTGGTAGTCTACTTCCCTGTTGTTTTCTTCACTAGTTTGTTGTATTTTTTAGATTCCGTATGTAAACGATAACATGCAATATTTGTCTTTCTCTGTCTGACTTATTTCACTTAGTAAAATGCCCGCCAGGTCCATCCATGTTGCTGCAAATAGCAAAAGTTCATTCTTTTTCATGGCTGACTAATATTCCACTGCATATACCTACCACAGTTTCTTTATTCATTCATCTCTTTATGGACACTTGGTTCTTCCTTACCTTGGCAATTGTAAATAATGCTGCTATGAACATTGGGGTGTGTGTATCTTCCCGAACTCGTGTTTTGGTTTTTTTGGATATACACCTGGAGTGGAATTTCTAGGTCATATGGTAGTTCTATTTTTAGTTCAGTTCTTCTGCCCTTTTTTAAATCAGGTTGTTTGTTTTCTTTGAGGTTGAGCTGTGAGAGCTATTTATAAATTAGCCCCTTATCAGTCATATCATTTGCAAATATGTTTTCCCATTTCGTAGGATGTCTTTTAATTGTGTTTTTAATTTAAATCCTCACTTCAGCAAAACTGATGTGCATGGAAAGTAAATATTGATGTGTTCAGAAGAGCAGATGAACTAGTACCTACCTATGACAGCCTTGAGCCTGGCCCCTTCTGTGTGTTATTTCATGACTCTTCACAAACCCCACCTTGCAAATGCTCATACCCAACAGAACACATCATTGGGCAGGTGTACCCACCAACCACCTGCTCAAGCATCACTAACATGCATCAGATTAATGCAACACACACAAAAAAAATGACAGTCGTTTTGTTAAGTCTGGGAGAAACCGTCAAGATCATCTAGTCCAACTATCTTTCCAGTGAGACAGCTGCAGCCACCGGGAAGGGGTGCTTTGTGTGGGGTCACACACACTGGTGGAAGTGGTGTAGGGGCGGAGCCACCTCCCACCATGCCTGGGCTGCCCTCCTCAACAGCCAGGACTCTCCAGTGCTGCCCCATTTGAATGATGCTGCTGCATTATTCATCATTCAACACACCACGAAAGCCACGTTTTCAGTTTGAGGAGAAGGAGGAGACACGTCACAGACTCGTTTAAGTGTCCCATGACTGGTATGGTCCTCTTAACAAATAATTGCCTATGCACATTCTCAGAGTTTCAGACACAATTGCATGGGTTCCCAGTGTCCCCTTTCCATGCCAAGCAGTCCCGGGATTCCCCCTTGAACACTCATTCATGTATCCCAGGGGCAGAACACTCAAGGCAGTCCTTACAAAAGGCTGACATTAAAGCATGGGAGACGCAGAAGGAGGGCTCCCCAGGCGGTGCTGGTGGTTCCCAGCTGCCAGTGCAGGAGACATAAGAGATGCAGATTCAGTCCCTGGGCTGGGAAGATCCCCTGGAGAAGGAAATAGCAACCCACTCCAGTATTCTTGCCTGGAGAATCCCATGGACAGAGGAGCATGGTGGGCTATGGTCCATGAGGTCACAAAGAATCAGACATGACTAAAGCAACTCAGCACAGATACACAGATTCAGAAAGGACCTCCTCCTCAGCCTCCTAAGTCCCACCCTTCTCCATTTCACTTTCCCCACACCTCCACTAGCCATCAAGATTTCAGTCTTTGCCAGCCATGCAATATGAGAAAGTTGGGGGATGGCTATATAATGGCAAGGGAATTACAAGTGCAACGCTGTGATGCTTTGTTCAGCTCACTCTCTGCCCTGACACAAAAGCCCTGCTTAATTCTGTACTGAGTTCAACAGTGTCCTCCAAAATCATGTCTACCTATCTAGAACTTCAGAATGTGACTTCCTTTAGAAACAAGGTCCTGATAGATGTCTTCAAGTTAAGATGAGGTCATATTGCATCAGGGTTGGTCCTAATTCAACAATTAGTGTGTTTATAAGAAGAGAGAAATCTGAACAGAAGCCTCCACAGAGATAAGACAATGTGAACACACACACATATGCAGAGAAGTTGGCCATGTGAAGATAAAGGCAGAGATTAGGCTCATGCTGTCACAAGCCAAGGGATACCAAGAATTGTCAGCCGCCACCAGAAGCTGCAAGATGCAAGGAGAAATTCTTCCCTAGACCCTTCTGAGGAATCATGGCCCTGCCAACACCCCAATTTTGGGTTTCTAATCTATAGAACTGTGTAAGAATAAGTGTTTGTTGTTTTAAGCTACTCGTGCTAAGTTGCTTCAGTCGTGTCTGACTCTTTGCAAAGCTATGGACTGTAGCTCACCAGGCTCTTCTGTCCATGGGATTCTCTAGACAGAATACTACAGTGGGTTACCATACCCTCCTCTAGGGGATCTTCCTGACCCAGGGATTGAACCCAGGTCTCTTAGTCTCCTGCATTGGCAGGCAGGTTCCTTACCACTAGAGGCAATTTGTTTTGGCAGCACAAGGAAAAAATTATACATATAGTCTAACCTATTTCTGTCCTTGTCTGCCCACCTCCCCTGTAACCACCATCTTTATTTGGGGAAAACTGGTGCTTTCCAAGGGGAGTCAAGGTACAGCCCCACAGTTTCAGATAGAAACTTCCTTTTCTAAATCTAAACAAGTAAATTAAGTCTAAAGTAACTAAATCTAATAAGTGCTCATGCTCAGTCGCTCAGCTATGCCTGACTCTTTGAGCCCTGTGGACTGTAGTCCACCAGGCTCCCCTGTCCATGGGATTCTCTAGGCGAGAATACTGGACTGGGTTGCCATGCCTTTCTCCAGGAGATCTCGACCCAGAGATCCTGTGAGTCCTACATTGCAGGCGGATTCTTTACCACTGAGCCACATGGGAATCTAATAATTACATATGAACCTCATCATAGATCCTCATCTCTAGAATGTAACCAGATGTCTCAGTAATAAATCTCTTCAGCTAACATCCTTGCTTTCAGTCCTAGTCTAGGATCCATGAGTGGGGACCCAGGGAGGTTTCCAGGAAATTTTGAAGTATGAACTCTTAATTGTATAGCCCTCATGCTATGTCTTTTTCTATCCCCTCTGCCTATTCCCCCCCCACCCCCGCCACCAACCTCTGCCAACTCAAAACCTTCATGTTCTTCATGTTCCCCTATTTTTATTTGCCAATCCATCAGTCCTGATTATAAAAATTTGCAACTATAAAACCCGTTTTCCTTTTTTATCTTCTACATACTTATTTTTTCTCCTAGGAGTTAAGGCCACATGCTCCAAACACACACACATATTCTGGGGGAAGAGAATGATTTCTCACAGAAGTTTTCTGGTTAAGCAGTTCAAGCAAAGGCAGGATGATCCCTTATCAAAGAGGCTGACATAAAGAATTATAGGGAGCAACAGCTGGCACCCCCTTCCAAGAGTAGAAGCCCCCTTGTTTGGGTGGGATTAATCTGAATGGGCCCTGATGGGTCTAAACCATGAGTCACAAATCAGCATAATCACAAATCAGCATAACCTCAACCCCCCAGACATAACACTTAGTTCAGAAAAGGCATGTGACCTAAGTTTGTCCAGTCACAGTACAGTCTAGGATTTAGATCCTCTGGTTAAAAGAAAGAAATAACCCTCCTCTTCTGCTGCACATTAGCAGGAAAGCATGCCTTCCTCTCTCTGTTCCTGGCAACCATCTTGAGACCGCGTGGGGAGCCGATGCTTTGGAAAGTAGCAGGAAGAGAAGAAACAATATTCAGTCCCAATGTCAGCCTGAGCCCTGGATCTAGTTTTGTTGTACATCAAATCCCTGGGCTTTTCAATTACCTAAAAACCCCTGTTATCTTCTCAGCTGGTTTCACTTGGGTTTTCCCCAGCTTATGCCCCAAAGCACCTGAACTGATACAGAATTTCAATCCAGTAGTCATTTGGGGCTGTCTTGCTGCTGCTGCTGCTGCTTCTGCTAAGTCACTTCAGTCGTGTCCAACTCTGTGTGACCCCATAGACGGAAGCCCACCAGGCTCCCCCATCCCTGGGATTCTCCAGGCAAGAACACTGGAGTGGGTTGCCATTTCCTTCTCCAATGTGTGAAAGTGAAAAGTGAAAGTGAAGTCGCTCAGTCGTGTCCGACCCTTAGCGACCCCACGGACTGCAGCCTACCAGGCTCCTCCATCCATGGGATTTTCTAGGCAAGAGTACTGGAGTGGCTTGCCATTGTAGGGACACCTAAAAATGTGCATATCCTGAAATTCAAAACATGCTATGCCAGAGCTCGAAAAATCCCTCTCAGCAGTTCAGCATGGCTCCCACTCCTAACAGCTTCTCTTGTGTGGACCTTGAAGGTCACCAGCATGAGAGCTTCCACATTGTTGTTATTTACAAGAGAACAAGTCGGCGGGTGTTCTAATTTTCTGAGTCAGAGTTGACTCTCTCAGATTTGGCTCCCTCTGACCAGAAGGCACAGTGGTAAGAGCGTGCAAATTCTCCCTTTCCTATCTCCCTCCCGCTAAGCCTCTCTCATCCCGACTCCAGTCACCCCTGTGAGCCATCAAAGGGTTAAATGCTAGCAAAGTGGCTTTTAAGAACAGCTGGAAACAAAGTGCTGCCCCAGGCTAACAGCAACCAATAAAAGGTCAGGAGGTTGAGGGAATCATTTTCCATGGGAATCATTTTCTAAAGGAAACGGTAAAGTTATTTAAGTCACCAGGTGGGACACGAAAAAGGACAATCTTTCTGGGCTCTCAAGGAATGGACGACGCTTGACCCCATAGATTTCGCCTGTCTCCAACCTACATAATGAAGCAAAAACCTTGCATTAAATTAATTTTTATGTATAATGTTTTCTCTCTATATATGTGTGTGTGTATGCACCATACTTGTTTTCATTTTGAAAAATAGTGTCACCTCTTTGGGAATAAACATGGGAGAAGGGAGAGAGGAACATAAAATGCTCATACCCTTTGACCCAGTAATTTCACTCTCGGGAATGCAACCCCAAGAAATACATTCAACAGAGGAAATAAGTTTCATGTGCAAAGATGTTCACTGCCACATTGTTTATGATAGGAAAAAAAACTAATGGTTTAGCAAAAGGGGGTGAGTTCGTAAATTATTGCACATTAATGCAAGAGAATATCACGGGCCATTAAAAATGCAAAGTAACAACATGGGAAATGACACCTTACAAAAGCAGACATAAAACAATATGGACAGGACGACTGGAACTGCACTGCTCTGTATCTTCAGTACATAAAGACAGGAAAGTGTGGTCATAACGAAAAAAATTGAGAGACCCTCTTCTATTTTTCTTTTTTGTTTAATGTGAATTTCTTTTTTCTGATTAAAAATGTAATTTTGGGGGGGAAATGAATGTGTTCATAAATTATGGTGATGTTTTAGTACACCTCTATGAATATTCTAAAAACTATTGGATTGTACATTTTCAATGGGAGAATCATATGGTATACGATTATGAATTATACCCCAATAAAACTGTTACCAAACATGTAATTTTGTTTTTAAAAACATGAGCCATTTTCCATGAAAAAAGGAAAAGATCTTTGTTTCCAGCTTAAGTAACATTGTCATTCAACAGCTGGACCATACAGGGTTTTTTAATAAATCTCGACACAGTTTATGAAGCTGGTGACAAATACAATCTTGAGCCCAATTTGAACCAAAGCACACCCACTGTGATTAAGGATCACACCAGGATCCTCCCTGGTGCCTCTCAAGATGGGACCAGTGAGGGGAAAAAAACTTCTGAAATCAAAGGGAACTCAAATCTCAAAGCAACAATATCATCATAGTATTGGTCTAAGCAGCTTACTTACCCTTTCTGAGCCTCTGGTTTTTGGTTTCCATAAGATGGAGCCAACTTTGTTTTCCTGATAAGGTTGCTGTGAAAATTAAATTGTATCATGCAGGTAAAGTATCTGACATAATAGAAGATGCTCAGTGCTGCTATATTTTTGTTAGACTATATATAATATAGAGGTGCAACTGAACTAAGTTTTTTAATTACTTTGAGTTTTGTTCCGGGGGTACCAATCATGACAAACCTGGGAAGCGGTCTGTACATGTCCGTCTGTCAGAGCTGCATCTGTCTGGACTATCCCCTAGGGAAGCTGAGGTTTTTCTGAGAGACTGACCACTGGTCCCTGTCACTGGTCTCAGCACCAACAACCTGAGCCAACAACAGATGTGTTTGTCCATATGGCCCAGCTCCACCAAAGGAGCCTGGAAAGAAGAGAGAACAGCTTGATCCATAGGCTCCTAAGGCAACAGCTCACTTGAGTAGTGAAGTGAAATGTCGTGTCTGACTCTTTGCAACCCCATGGACTGTAGCCCACCAGGCTCCTCTGTCCATGGGATTCTCCAGGCAAGAATACTGGAGTGGGTTGCCATTCCCTTCTCCAAGGGATCTTCCCAACCCAGGGGTCAAACCCGGGTCTGCCGCATCACAGGTGGATTCTTTACTCTCTGAACCACCAGGGAGATGAAATCAATTAAACCAGTTTCTAACAGCCATCCCAACTCCAACTGGGGAGTTTCATTCACAGTAGAACGGACTTCCTCCTGAGGAAATTCTGCAGCATCACAGCAGTGCGCCCAGCCTTGCGGTCATGAAGCCCTGCTTACAGCCTCTAGGCAAGTCTCAGATACCCACGGTCGCCAAGACAGCCTTTCCGCCACTGTGAAAATGGGACTTAACTATGCAACTCATATTGTACAGGGGATTAAATGAGACAAAACAACATTCTCTGGCATATGGTAGATGCCCAATAAATGATAGTATTCGCCCCCTTCCCCGTTATGTTTTAATTGATTGGATTTTCTTCTGCTGAGACAGGATCATCCATCCTCTTCCTCATTCTCTCTCCCACTCCCTGGCCCCATTCCCACCCTCCCATTTCTTCTCCTTCCCAAACCAACAAGTCCACGAATCTCATCCTCCAACTGTCAGCACCAACTCAGGCCATGGCATATGGCCCCACACAATCTCCCCATGATCTCATTCCAGTTGGACTGTTATTTTTTTAGGGTGGTATTAAGAAGCATAAGCCAGGAATGTTATATACACTGTCACGCCGGGTATTCTCAGGCCTGCGGTGCAGATGGAGCATTCCTAGAATTTTATGGTACAACACATGGGCATCTAGCCTCCATTTCAGACCTCACACTCTCCGGGGGCCAGAGGAAAGCCCTGCCCGCTGCTGCCCTCTCTCCTCCTTGTTTGCCACCAACTCTTCCCCTCCCAAGTCGCGTCAGCATGAGCAGCCATCACTCAGGGAGACAGAGAGATAGAGGAGGTTGCCAGGGGAAACAGGGAACTCTGCAGGGGCCCGTTGCATCCTACCAAGGAAGAGTTTATGAGCTGAACAACCCAGAAACTGAGAAGCTGAGCTATTTGTCCTGACAACACTCCTGTTTCTCTACACGCAGGAACTCTGAGTATCACATGGAGGGGATTTGGGAGAGCAATTCTTCCTAACACAACAACTTCACTTTAGGGAAAAAGCAAGGATTTCACAGCTGTTGGATATTTAATAGAATGGTCAAAACTGCAATAAATTATCTGTGTAAATTATGAATATGAGCCGTGGTCTTATTGCTCTGTAATTCCCAAATGTAGAAGAGAAAAGCAAAGAAAAGGCATAGGCGCCTTGGACTAACAAAGGTAGGATGGACGGTTCAGCGCACCCCAGGCCCTTCATCATCTCCCCGCCCCCCCCCAAGCCCCACCCCTCCCGCCGCCAGGTGGACTCGCACTGCTGTTCTTCGCTCCAAAAGTATGTTTCTAGCTCTCAGTCCCTCAGTAATTTGCTGTCATCAGTTGCGGTTTCTTTCCGGGCAACTGCAATTCCTTAAAAACAAAGTCAGCACGAACGTTTTCTTCTGCCCTGGCAACCGCCCCAGCTTTGCCTCTAACGCGCCGTCTCTTGCCACCCACCTGGCTCAGCTCCTTTGCTTTTCTGTTTCTTCTATCTGCCTCACCCCTCACCTGGGGGAGGAATGGCCCTGGAAGAGAAGAGACAGGGTCACCAATGTCTGTGCATGAGGACCAACTCCTGTGCCCACACACACAATAAATGGATTCAAGGCCAAGGTGGCAAACCCATTAACCATCCCTCCGATCAATGGGGTGATGGCGAGTGGCGTGTATTGGAGGAACCTGGTCACAAATGGGACAGTCGCACCCCTCCAAACTCTTTGTTCTTTCCCTCACTTGGAGCAACGTCAAAAAATTAAAAGGTCTCACCCCCCAGGTCCCAAGAACTCACAGCACCTCAAAAAAAGAGAAGGTGAGCATTTATAACTATATCCAGCTTTTCCAAAATGTGAATAAAATCAATAAAATCCATGCATTGAGTTATAGGAAGACTACACGGGCTTACTGCACTGTCATATTTCTCTGCTGTGGCTCTCAACACGGCGTTCAATCTGGGGTAATGCAAAGGAAACCGCCTGCGATTTAGGAGACTCAAGTTTCGATCCTTGGGACTAACACAGGGTAGGATATGTCTTGATTTCCTGCACAGAATCTACACTACAGTTTATCTGTGACAACCTCTATGAAGCCTCCCTTTCACTACTGACATTTGTGACCCAAACCACCCCATATTTAAAGTTCTCAGAGAAAGTAACACACAGGGACTTTCTGATCATACAATTTTTTATGCTAAGGGACAGCTGAACTAAAGTGCAAAGCAACCCATGAAAAAAAGAAGCCAACTCTTCTCTGCCTGGTTTTGAAGACAACTCAGAGGGTCGCCAGCCCACCTCAGAGGTCATCCCCATGATGCTGGTTCCGATAGGCAACCAAGGGCCTGGCCTGCTGTCGTTACAGAGGTCAGACTTGTGGGAGCTGCACTGAGATGATGTTCCTGAGAGTTCTGACCTACAGATGTGAAGGCGTTGATATCACAAAGGGAGTGGGGCAGATCCTAAGAAAAATGGACGCTAGGCTGACCCTGGAAATAGAGACAAAAGGAGGAGAAACCATGAAGGCAGAGGGAAGTGCAGAGAAAGAAAGAGGGAAAATGAACAGGGGAGGGAATGGGAACAGCATGAAGGAAGCTGTAGGCCCAAGGGAAGTCCCAGAGGGAACTGAAAGAGCAGCTCTAAACTCTGAGGACATCTCAGGCGGTGAGCATTCATGAAGAACTGTAGTTCAACAGTGGTCTTCTTCAAAATTTAGTATTACAGTAAGTCCACTACATTCGAACAAGTTCCATTCTGACAGCACGTTCTTAATTCCAACAAAGTTAGCCCAGGTACCCAACTAACACAATCGGCTATACAGGACTGTTGCGTAATAGGTTTATAATACTTTCCATACAAATAATACATAAAAACAAACCAAAAAATGAAGCAAACATTTTTAATCTTACAGTACAATACCTTGGAAAGTACAGGAGTTCAGTACAACATCTGGCACACAGGGACTGACATTGAGTGAACAGGCAAGAAGAGTTCCTGATGCAGGAGGGAGAGGAGGTGGGAGCGGGTAGAGCTGAAGGGTCGTCAGCAACAGGAGACGGAGGGCAAGCTGCCATTTACGCACCCCTGGATGCATGTTCTCATCTTTGAAAATTCACAACGTGAAGGTCCATATGTAGGGGACTTACCGTATCAGGGTCTTAGATGAAGAGGGAATTTAGCACCATAATTTTCAGGAGATAAACCTGAGAAGGTTTGTAACAGTGCAAATTCCTAGGCCCCACCCTCACAGATCTTGATTTTGCATAGGCACTGAGATCTAGGAGTAGATATATCACCAACAAGCTCTCAAGTGATTGGATGAGTGAGTGACCAGGTCTGGGAAGCTTTGTATGGGTATGCCTCGCCTCCTGAGAATACAGGCAGTCCAGCTCTGATCTCACTGATATGTGTCCTTGGGCTTGAACACTTCCTGGAGCAGGAAGCTCATTACTTCTGAGAGAGCTCTGGTTGGAAGAAAATTCTGGTTTTGCATCTGCCTCAAGAAGCAAGTTCTACCAATTTAGGAAGAGATGATTCGCCAAGGAATTGAAGATATATATACCCTCTAGGCCCCAAAAGGGGGAACATAATTGCTGTTGCTGCTGCTCTAATGTTCTTTATTCTGTCTGCAAAATGTGCAAGCATACCATGACATCCAGTGTTCCTCTAGGACAAGTTTTGTGTTCGTGTCCCAGATCATGTGCATGCAGAGTCTTCCCAAATGAGCTGAAAGGTCAAATCACTCAAAAACCCTCCTTTACTAGATCAGTCAAGAAAGCAGGAGATAGTTGCCAGTTCTTGCCAATTCTCATCAGAAAAAGACGGACTCTATCCAACTTTCTAGGGAGAGACTAGGAAGACAATGCCCTCAAAGCATGAGTGTGCTATGTAAACTCTTCCCAACCAAAACACGAGGGGGAGGGCCTTGTCCCTGAATTAAGGGTCTCCTAGAAAGCAGTGCTGATTGATCATGGGCTCTGAAACTCTCCAGAAATCTTTTCACCCATGAACTTGGAAACCCCACATGTGCTGTTTTTAATAAAGTCTGATGATTTTTTCAAAGGGATCTCCTGGCTACTCGAAATGGGGCTCCCCAACCAGACTCTATCTACCCCCACCAACCCTAATGTGCATGCTTACTAAGTCACTTCAGTTGTGTCCAACCCTTTGCGACCCTATAGACCATAGCCTGCCAGTCTCCTCTGTCCATGGGATTCTCCATGCAAGAATACTGGAGTGGGCTGCCATTTCCTCCTCCAGGGTATCTTCTGAACCCAGGGATCAAACCTACATCTCTTACATCTCCTGCATTGGCACACATGTTGTTTACCAGTAGGACCAACTGGGAAGCCCAATCTCACTGCCCCCTGTTAATCTCCAGTCAAGTTAACCTGGCATCCAGCCCACTATCTGGACTCCAGGTCTGAGAAGGTCAGGTCCATCAGTAAGAGGGGAAAAGGTTCCTGCCAGATGGTCAATTCTTGCCATGAAAATCAACTGATGAGAAACCAGTCAACATTTCTGGCAGAGTCACTGAATATAAAAATACACACAAATCAAAAGACTTCTGGGGAAGTTCTGTATGACATAGCACATTCCAAAGGCTAGGTGTGAGTTGTTTCAGCCAGGACACCTCCTTCCCTGGAGAAAACTACTGCCCTGCAACTCAGTTGATATGAAGGGAGCAGGAATGCAAACTCCTGCCAGGACTTTGTTAATATTGGGGGTGATTCTGGATCATTTCCTAGTCTAGAAACTTCCACAGAGAAGCCAGAGCACAGGTAGATAAGGTTCTGGAGGGAAGCATGAGAAGAAGGTGACTGTCCCTGGAACTAGCAATTAGACTGCTGAGAGCCTGCAGGGCTAGCACTGGGCAGGGGTGAGGGGGTGGGTTCATTAGGAGTTTACCAGCGAGAACCTACAGGGCTGCGGGGAGCCTGCCCAGGAGGCAGAAGACAAGCAGAAGAGAGACTGACCCCAGAGGCTGACACCTCTGGGGCATCTATTTCATACAGGACCCAGCATCACCTGATTTCATCAGATTTTCCCTGTTTTACAAGTGAAGATGAAGATAAAGAAAAACACCTAAAATCAGAAAGCTAGTTACTGGGGCATTAAAAATTAGGATATACATCTGTCTAAATCCGGAAAGCATTCACAGCAGCTGGCCTTTCTGCTCCAAGAGAATAAGGGTTTCCCTAGAGTATAAGAAATGAAAATGACTCTTCCCCTCCTTAAGTCAGCAAAGGTCTCCTAGCCTGAACAGTAAGATTGACCCTGTGCCCTCTCCCGCACACTCCTAGGCAGACCACCAGGCCATCTTTTACAGGATCTCACCCCAGACCCAATGCAGGAGCCCCCAGTCTGGAAGATAACCCCTGCTAATATACCATTGTTCACCAGTAATTGCTTTCCTTTCGGCTCCACCTTTCCTAAAGCCATGGGCAATTTCTCCCAGCATCTACCTTCTTGAAGCTTTTGTTTAAGTCTTTAAAAGACATGACTTTCCAAAGAAATAATTAAGGCTTTCATGCCCCACACTTTTAACAAATATATTTTGACCTCGTTCCATCCCTTATGGATGTGAGCAGTTTTCTGGCACTTTGAAGGGATTTCCATTCAATTATCCTCCAGAATCCTCTTTTCTCCTCTCCTTTCTTTCAGCACAAAAAGCTTCCCATTTGCCTCCAAAGGTGAAATTAGGTGCTTGCCCATTCAGCACCGGGCAGACTTTTAAATTGGACGAAATAATAAAGCTTCTTTGAATTTCAGGGCAGCCTTCACAGAAAGAAATTAGAATCTGCCCTACGAAGCGGCTCCCTGACTCGTTGTCCTTCTATTCTCTCTGTGCTCTGGGGAAAGGGGCAAAGGTAGAGCTGGGATTCACAGAGCCTTTCTTTAAAAGTTTATTCAGGATTTAGGATAAAGGAAGTGCGATGGTCCCTCATCTTGCAGTATTTCCCGCCCCCGCGGTGTGCCGGTCTTCACAGCTCAGAATCTGCCCCTCAGCCTCCTACCATGCCGGAAGAAAACCTTTCACAATACGAACTGTGAGTGCTGCCACGTTGTGAGTATTTTGTTAATAGAACAGAACGAATTCAAAAGGAATTATGATTAAAATCAAACAGAAAGCATAGTGGGGGGGGGGCAATGAAGAGAAATGATAGCATTAACTTGACCTGTATCTTCTAACTTGAAGCCGACAACTCGCCCTGAACAGCTCACCTGAAGGTGAACAGTCTCGTTACATACTACATAAACCTTCCAGATGCTTCTCCCCCATTCAGGACAACCCCCACTAAACACACACACACACACACAAATCCTAGACATCCTAAAGAACTATTTATAGGAGAGATCTGACCAGTTGTCGCCTGTAGTAATTGGAGCTATTTTAAATAGCTCCAGTGGGAAGAGTATCACCCATATGTCTCCTAAAAGAGGCCTGAAATACCTACCATTTACTGTGCTCTGATGACTTTATTCCCAAAGAAAAGCAGGGAGTATGTAGCAGAGTGACAGCCTGTCTTTGGAATAACCTGCCAAATGTATAATGAAACTGAGGGATTCACTTGTCTAATTAATTCAGTGTCACCTGGCAGAGAAAAGAGCTTAAATAACTTGTACAGAAAAGTTGAAGTTTCGATGCAGTTCTGGAGGAGGTGAGACAAAGCGAATGGGTGGAAAGCTCACAGGACTCCTGCAAGGGGTCAGGGGACAAGAGAGAACCCCAAATCAGTCTGCACAGACAGCATTTCCTGCTTCTCTGCTATGTCCAAGGCCAAGATGGGTCTTATTTTATTAAATCTTCTAAGCCTGGTCCATCTAATACTCCAAGGCCCCTCCATACAAGAGCTTTTTATGTGGTATGAGAATATTTGCTCAAATGAGATATATCCTTTGATCTAAATGGCCCTGTCCATGCGCTTCTTCCTTTGATAGACACAATGTCCCCACTGTGCTACTGAAGTCACATTAATCATCCTACATTGTCCACGTGGTGCTGGAGAAGGCTCTTGAGAGTCCCCTGGACTGCAAGAAGATCAAACCAGTCAATCCTAAAGGAAACCAACCCTGAATATTCATTGGAAGGACTGATGCTGCAGCTCCAATGCTTTCACCACATGATGTGAAGAGCCAACTTATTTGAAAAGACACTGATGCTGGGAAAGATTGAGGACAAAAGGAGAAGAGGGTGGCTGAGAATGAGATGGTTAGACAGAATCGCCAACTCGATGGACATGAATTTCAGCAAACCCCAGGAGACGGTGAAGAATAGGGAAACCTTATGTGCTGCAGTCCATGGGGTCGCAGAGTCAGACATGAACTGAACAACTACAGATGTCCAAATGGGGAAACAGAAACATTTAAAACACAAGTTGTTCTAAAATGTACTGGAATATTTGAACCCACCAGGCAGTCTCTGCCAAAACAGAAAAAAAGAAATACATGCAATTCAGACCAGCGACCTCCAGTTCAAAGGAAACAACAGCGTCTCATGGCCAGCCATGCAGACCCAGCCTCTCTTTTGGTGAAAACATGAAATTTCTCAGCTGTTACCTTACCGAACTGTTCTCAGAATGTTAAAGCACAGATTGCTGGGCCAACCCCCAGAGTTTTTGACTCAGTGGATCTAAGCTGGGACCTGAAATTTTACATTTCTAACCACTTCCCAGTGCTGCTGCTGCTGCTGGTCTAGAGACCATCTGAAGAGCCACTGACCTTAATGACAGATCTCTTCACTGGGGAGATGACCCCTCAGTCAGTCAAATATCATTAACGTGTCCCAAATTGGGGAATCAACCATTTTCATCTTGTGTTTCTTTCTTTTTACATCCTTGCCTTCCAGTTAAGGATTGCGAAGATTTGACTCACTGGAAAAGACTCTGATGCTGGGAGGGATTAAGGGCTGGAGGAGAAGGGGATGGCAGAGAATGAGATGGCTGGATGGCATCACCGACTCGATGGACATGAGTTTGAGTGAACTCCGGGAGTTGGTGATGGACAGGGAGGCCTGGCGTGCTGTGATTCATGGGGTCGCAAAGAGCACGACTGAGCGACTAAACTGAACTGAACTGAACTGAAGACTTATGGTGAAAATAATTTTTGACTCAACCTACAGCACTGGAAAATGACTGAAAGAGAATGTGAAATATCTGTAGCACCTTATTTTCAGAAATCAGTAAACACTGAAAACAAGCTAAATGTCTTTGAGTGGATAATTGGTTAAACAAAGTCTGATCAGTGGTCAAGAGTCTACTCTTCCACTGCAGGGGGCACTGTTTCAATCCTTGGTCAGGGAACTTAAGGTCCTGCAAGCTGAGCAGTGTGTTGAGGGGTGGGGGTGGGGGATAATTAAAAAAAAAAAAGAGGAACAGTCTGGTTCATCCTTCAGTTCAGTTCAGTTCAGCTCAGTCGCTCAGTTGTGTCCGACTCTCCACGACCCCATGAATCACAGCACGCCAGGCCTCCCTGTCCATCACCAACTCCCGGAGTTCACTCAAACTCATGTCCACAGAGTCGGTGATGCCACCCAGCCATCTCATTCTATGGAATATTACTCAGCAATAAAAGGGAACGGATTATTGATACAGGCAACAAGTTGGATGAATCTCCTGGGCATTGTGCTAAGTGAAAGAAGCCAGTCTCAACAGGGTGCTTACTGTATCCTTCTTTTTACATGAAATCCTTAAAATAATGAAATTATAGAGATGAAGAGCATTTCGTTCATTGTTTTAGGAATTAAACTGGGAAGAGGCTATAACTACAAAGAGGTCAAGGAAGTTTTGAGGGTGGAAATCAAACAGTTCTCTGGGCTGATTGATGCTAAAGCTGAAACTGCAATACTTTGGCCACCTCATGCAATGAGTTGACTTACTGGAAAAGACTCTGATGCTAGGAAAGGTTGGGGGCGGGAGGAGAAGGGGACGACAGAGAATGAGATGGCTGGATGGCATCACCGACTCTGTGGACATGAGTTTGGGTGAACTCTGGGAGTTGGTGATGGACAGGGAGGCCTGGCGTGCTGTGATTCATGGGGTCGCAGAGAGTCGGACACGACTGAGCGACTGAACTGAACTGAACTGAAGTATGGTAAAATTTCATGGAACCTATGCTAAATTTTTTTAAAAGGAGTCCATGTAAGAACCAGTAGACTCTGTTTAAGATCTGTGATGAACAGTGTTCTGTTGTGTCGGTTTCCTCATTTGGGTAACTGTGCTATCATTACGTTAGATGGTATTGGGAAGCCAGGTGAAGAATATGAAAATACTGTGCTATTTCTGTAACTGCTATGTGTGTCTGAAAGTCATTTCAAAGAAAAAGTTTAATTTTATACCAACACCTAGTGATTGGGGAGATGGAATATACTTGAATAAATTCTAAATAAATGAAGGCTGCAGCAGTTTGAGGTAGAAACACTTGGTGAGCCAAGAGAACAGGTTATGGTTCTGAATCTGTTACTAACACTGCACAGACTTGAGCAAGTTTCCTAACTTCTCTAAACTTTACTTTTCTCATCTGTAAAATGGGAAGGGGGATAGACTATGTGACTTTCTAACATTTCTAGTTCTAGAGTAAAACCCTTGGTTTTAAGACCAAAGAGTTTTCAATTATGCAAGCCTGCAGTCTTCTGAATCAGCTTCCTTATAAATTTTCTATAGATTTCTGATTTGAACAACTCAGCAAGAATTTCCTCCTTTGGTTTTACTGCAGTTCCCAGCTATAGTCAGCAAAGATGCTTTGACTCTGCGCGCTCCTTCCATGCTTGAGGAAAACTCTCATCCCTCATGTGTCTCCAGCTGAGCCCGTGGTAGACAGCCCCAAGTAAAGAACTGCTGCACATGCAGAAGACATAAGCCAGGGCATGGCCATCAAATGATCAAGTCCATGATGTAAGGACTCGAGAAAATGCAGAGAAGAAAGCAGGGCTCATGGACAAGAAAAGCTTTCTTGAGTCTGCAGTCATTGGACATGCAGTCAGATACCCCTGCTTCCTTAATAGCACACACTAAAACTTACTACTGCCCAATGCTTGCATAACAAAGAAGACACGCTGGGGCTTCCCTGTTAGTCCAGTGGTAAGACTTCGCCTCCCAATGCAGGGGATCTGTGTTCGATCCCTGGTTGGGGAGGTAAGATCCTACATGCCTTACCGCCAAAAAACAGAAACATAGACAGAAGCAACATTGTAACAAAATTCAGTAGACTTTTAAAATGGTCCACATCCAAAAAGAAAAAAGGAAGAAGACACGCCAGCAAAATAATCTTGAGTTTTTTAATGCCTTACCAGAAAGGCCATATGGGTTTACATTTAGGATATATTCAGTGAAAAGGAACAGATAATACTACCCCAATTGGCCCTTTTTTTAAAAAGGAAATTTAATAACACATGGAACTAGAAGTCCAAAAGTAGGGGAAGTCCCCCTGTTGGTGACTTTAGAATTGAATTGTCCACATTGGGCCTTTGCATCCTTAAAATGTGGCTGGTGAGACATGAGATGTGTTTTAAGCATAGAATACTCATTGGACTTCAGAGACTTTGTTCCAAAAAACAGGAATGCAAAATATGCTATAATAGCTTTATATAGATTATATAATTTAAATTTTATTTTGAATAAACTAGGTTAAATAAAAGATTTATTTTTTGACTGCACCATGCGGCATGTGGGCTCTTAGTTCCTCAGCCAGGGATCGAACCTGTGCCTCTGGCAGTAGAAGCACAGAATCTTAGCCACTGGCCCGCCAGTGAAAGTGAAAGTGTTAGTTACTCAGTTGTGTCTCTTTGTGACCCCGTAGACTGTAGCCGGCCAGGCTCCTCTGTCCATGGACTTCTCCAGGCAAGAATACTGGAGTGGGTTGCCATTCCCTTCTAAAGGGGATCTTCCCAACCAAGGGATTGAACCTGGGTCTCCTGCATTGCAGGTGGATTCTCTACTGTCTGAGTCTTTAATTTTACCTGTTTCTTTTTCTGGTTTTAATGCAGTTCCAAGAAAATTTTAAATACTTATGTGATTCACATTTTGTTTCTACTAAACAGTCTTGCTTCAGAGCAGTTTTTCTCCCCAGGAGATATCTGGCCATGTCTGAACACAATTTTGAATGTCAGGGGTGGGGATGTTGCTGTCATCTGTTGGATTGAGGCAGGAGATGCTACAGTGCTCAGGACAGACTGTACAACCAAGTGATCTGGCCCAAAATGTCAACAGCGTCCAAACTGAGAAATGCTACAGCCCAGGATTTTCCTCTCTGCTGACTACAAGACTGACTTCCTTTTAAGACCGATTTTCCTCATGGTGAAACAAGGCTATAGAATAATCATCTTCCTTGTTGGTATCTATGGAGGAAAAGGCAGACTGCCCTTTGCTCTTTCTTAAGATCAGAGAACTTTCTCCCCCACAGAAGAATCAAAATTTCAGGGGTTTATTTCTGAGATCAGTGAATAAAATACTATTTTCATTAACAAATTAACTGCATAATAGAAAATAGACTTCTATTATGTAAGTGGTCCATTGTTACTCTGTGAAATAGACCTGGCTTTGGAACAGAATTGTTGCCAGGAGAAATGGCTGTGGATCGCATGCAGCGACTTCAACAGACTGCTCTGAGTGATTCTCAGCATTTTCCATTATTGAATGAAGATGTATTCATTTCTACCACTGCACTGGCAAAACAGAGTGTTCTCATTAAGTGATGTTTTAACAATAAGTTTTATTTCTCTGCAAAACTGAATACCCAACTATCTATTTGCAGGGTTATAAGACCATAATTTTTCTCTGTATTATTTATTCTTTAATGAAATTCAATAAACCATCCATGGCATTTTTAATTCCATTGATTTTCAGAAAATATGATAGAAGTTACGTGGAAGACTGGAGGGAGGATGAACTGCAGTGTTTCAGCACAGAGACATTCTCCATTCTTAACCGAATCAATATTCAGTCACCTCAGGGCCAGAAAAGCACATCCTTACAAGGAAGAGAAGAGATGTGGAGCTTATGTTATGGGTGGGGGCGGGGGGGAGGTGGTGAAATGTGCTCCTAATCTTTTCCTTTACCGAGAAGAACCCAAGATTTTTGAAAATAGAAAGACAAATGCCCCTTGTCCAGGCAGCGCGATCAGATATCAAATTCCACTCTTTCAAAAAGTCATTCCTTAAGAGTAGTACCCCTGCTCCCTTATTTTAGAGACATTGACTTGAGTTTGCTTTTCTCTTGCTCTGAGAAAGAAAGAAGTCTCTCCTTAAGAGTCTCGTGTGATTGAAAATGTGCTAAAGGAGCCACAGAGAAAAGAGAAGAAGAATCTGGACTTCACTGGGCCTAGACTCGCGCCTTCCCTCAACCTCCACGGCCGCCTTCTGTGTCACCTCTCACCCCGGGCTCACTGTCAAAGTAAGTCTGGCCATCAATACAACTCTGATTACCTAGAAAACTTGAAAACCCCTTTGGGGACATGAAGATGTACATCATCCTTCTCTCTAACTGTTCTGGTCACTTCACTGGAGTTCACAATGTACCCTTCTCTCTTAAAGGAAACTCAAAGAGAGTACAATATTTCTTGTACAATAGCATTAGTTAATTGCTGTAACAAAGAACATCCCGAATCATAATGGCTTAACAATGGAAAAGTAGCCCTCACCCATTTCAATGTCTTTGGCCCTGGTTGGGGTGGACCAGAGAGGTCTATGCAGGGACTCAGGTAGATGGCTCCTCCATATTCTTTCTAAGCCTGCCTTGGGGACACCTTCTGGCAGGTAGGTAGGAGGCATAAACAGTGCTCAACCACGTCTCTGCCACCTGGGTTCCACCAACATCTTTCGCACTCAACAGGGAACCATATAACACCCCTGCCTGGGCAGCCGCTTCCCAGGGAGCACTCTGGACTGTTGACGGGCCTATGAGTTTGGGGAGGGGACAGTCAGCTCTCTTTGCCACAGACATCGTACCAGCAATCTCAAGGCCTCACAGAAGGACAGAGGACAGTCCTCAACACTACAGTTCCTCTAGAAGCCCCGTGCCTGTTCTTTAAACGCATCCTTGTCCCTTGCAGCGGGATACAGATGATGCATTTTCTGAAGATTGTTCATTGCAATTGGGGGAGGTGGCAGGAGTCACTGCATTTTGAGTTCATACAAGCTGGTTATAAACCGCGGCTCTGCTACTCCTGTTTCAGTGAGCTTGGGCAAGTTCTCAGGCTGACTCCCTATCTCTAAAAAGAGCCATTGCTAGGAAATGTTTCAGTTTTTGTGATGGAGAATGTTATTTTAATCAGAACATTTTTTCCAACCCTGCTTCAAATAAATAATAAATCCAGTCTCTTTAAAGATCCATGGAACAGTTAAGATTCTAATAAGCCTTCAATTAGAAGTGGTTGGACTGATATTGAAGCTGAAGCTCCAATACTTTGGCCACTTGATGCAAAGAGCCAACTCATTGGTAAAAATCCTGATGATGGGAAAGATTGAGGGCAAGGGGAGATGGGGGTGACAGAGGATGAGATGGTTGGATGGCATCCCTGACTCGATGGACATGAGTTTGAGCAAACTCTGGGAGATAGTGAAGGACAGGGAAGCCTGGCGTGCTGCAGTCCATGGGGTCAAAAAGAATCAGACATGACTTAACAACAATAAAAGAAGACTTGTCTTTGAAAACATACATTTTAAACATCCTGCCTTCCTTTTAATTCTTGCAAACCTCAAATTGAAAAAACTTCATGTTTTGAAGCAAAATGTATTTTTTTGGCTTAGTTTACTTTGTTGCATTATTTATTTTTTATGTATGTCTTTGGGGTGTGTTTTTGTAAATGACCATTTCTTTTGTGGAGTTGTACAGATGTATTTGCAATGAATTCAGAGAAAGCAGTCATTTGTGAGATTTTCATAATCCTTAAATCTGAAGAAATGATAATAGATGATGTTAGTATAAATGGGGCCAGATTCCCATCCTTCAATGTTCCAGAGGGATTCCATCAGCTCCTGGACATTCTCAGTGTGATTAGATGCAAAACCATTGCCTCCTGTAGCTATAAATAAAAAAGACGGGCACTCCAACCTAAAATGTAGAACAATTCTATGGCCATTTATTAGTTTTAACCTTGTGATTGTCTTCCATGTTGATATTGTTTTAGACCACCATTCGAATAAAGCAACTTAACAAGAGGAAGGTTTATTTGTCATGACAAAGAAGGAAAAAATGAAAATAATAAAGAGAAATAAAACAAAGCTGAGTCCAGAACACACAGCAGCCTTCACCCTCACTTGTGTCTGCATCACTCCTCTTGCCATGGTTAAGTCACTTAACTTTGACCCTGCACAGTCCTTCACCAAGTCACAGGGTCAGGGGGCAGGGAGGGATGGGGAATGGGATGAGGTGGAGGGCAGAGGATGGAGCTCATGTCCTGGCACAGGAAGTTCCAAATGAGCTGGAGTCAAATAGCAAGTCATTGGTGAGGGCCGTGACCTGACCTAGAAGCACTAACTCAGGCTAGGAGTTTCAAAGAATTTAAAGCAACAGTAGATGGTGACTGCAGCCATGAAATAAAAAGATGCTTGCTCCTTGGAAGGAAAGCTATGACATACCTAGACAGCATATTAAAAAGCAGAGACATCACTTTGCCCACATAGGTCCATATAGTCAAAGCTATGGTTTTTCTGGTAGTCATGTATGGATGTAAGAACTGGACAATAAAAATGGTTGAGCACCAAAGAATTGATGCTTTCAAATTGTGGTGCCACAGAAGACTCTGAAGAGTCCCTTGGATAGTAAGAAGATCAAACCAGTCCATCCTAAAGGAAATAAACCCTGAATATTCATTTGAAGGACTGATGTTGAAGCTGAAGCTTCAATACTTTGGTCACCTGATGCAAAGAGTCAACTCACTGGAAAAGACCCTGATGCTGTGAAAGATCGAGGGCAGGAAGAGGGGACAACAGAGGAGGAGATGGTTGGATGACATCACTGACTCAATGGACATGAGTTTGAGCAAATTCCAGAAGATAGTGAAGGACAGGGAATCCTGATGTGCTGCAGTTCATGGGGTCACAAAGAGCTGGACACAACTTATCTACTGAACAATAACGAAGTGGAAACTGAGTCCGATTGGAAGTTGGGTGAGGATCAGTGGGAGATACCTGACTGACTGCCATGACTAGCTCCCTAGCTTGACTTGGTGTGCCATCCCTCACTGCAGAGCAAGCTGGCACACTGGGAAGTCTTCAGGATCAAGGCTATGTCAGTCGTTTCAAGTTCTTCTGTAACAGGAACAAATGACTGTGCCTCGGGACCCCTTCCTCCATTTGCCCACTGAGTACCAACTTTTTGCTCCAGACCCTGGAAATATTAAGTTGAAAGGAAGACAGTCCTTGTCCCTGAGGTGCTCAGACCAAGGAGAGTCATGGACAAGCAAACAAATGCAGTATAGTGAGTGACAGGCACAGAGCATTCTGGGAGAACAGAGGAGGATCATGTAAATCAGAGCAAACAAAGGGGCAGATGGCAAGGGAGAGGGTGGCAGAGGCCTGGGCTGTGGTTCCTAGTGCTATAGATCCCATAAGCAATCGGCAGAATGGCAATGGGCTCTAATATCAGTAATCAGTTTCCTTATAGCAAATCACCCAAAACTTTTATTATTGCTCCCCATTCTGTGGGTTGGCAATATGGGTTGGGCTCAGCAGAGGCATTCTTCTGCAGCCTTTCCTGGGGTTACTCATGTCTGCATTTATTTAGTGGCCCAGCCGGGGCAGGATGATCTAATATGGCCAGATTGTTGATGCTGTTTATTGGGTTTCTCTTTCCACATTGTCTCAGAGTGCCAAGAAGACCAAGTCCCAAAACAAGGGCTTATCAAACTTCTGCGTATGTCATGTTTACTAGTGTCCATTTGACCAAGGCAAGTTATTTGGCCAAGCCCAGAGCCATGTGGGAAGACGTGGATACACATGGATGGATGCATACTCAGGGCATGGATATCACAGACGTGTGTTCACAGGGGCAATTATTGTAACCATCTGCAGAGCTCTCTTCTCTGCCTTACCCCAGATCTGATGTTAGATTCTGTTGAAGTGTTCCCCCTTCACCTGTCTCCAGCTTTCAAAGAGGAACCACGTTAAGCTAGGGACCTGATTCAGGAGTCATCTCGGGTAACAGCCACAGCCTCCAATTCCTCCCTAACTCCTGGAACCGGGATCTGTCAGGTCAAGATGGAATCTCAGCCTGCCTCACAGATTACCTTTGCTGAGAGTCAAGAAGCAGCGGCAGATTCATGTTGATATTTGACAGAAAACAACAGAATTCGGTAAAGCAATTTTCCTTCAAACTAAAAAAAATAAAAAAAGAGGCAGCGACCTGGGTCAGGTCAACTAGTCATTCATAGCCCAGATGCCAGAGGAACAAAGGAAAAGGGCAGGTGCAGAGGAAGACAAATCTATGGGAACTTGGTGGATATCTATCTGAGAGAGCAAAGGGGGTCTTGACAGCTTTGCAGTCCTAACGAATTTCTGAGATCTAACTCCTAGAGGTCACAAGCACTCAGCATGTTCTTGTTTCAACAAGACCCTACATCGTGCGTGTGTGCATGCAGACTCAGTCACTCAATCGTGTCCGACCCTTTGCAACCCCATGGGTTGTAGCCCGCCAGGCTCCTTTGTCCTTGGGACTTCCCAGGCAAGAATACTGGAGAGCGTTGCTATTTTCTACTCCAGGGGATTTTCCTGACCCAGGGATCAAACTCACATCTTCTGTGGCTCCTGCATTGGCAGGCAGATACTTTACCATTGAGCCACCTGAGAAGTCCCTCCCACCAACATAGTGACCTCCACCCAAAAGTATATCTCTGCTCCAACCCAACTGGAGTATACACTTAAGAACTCTTCACAAGAACATAAAATCTCAGCATCATGAGCAACTAGGGACGCTTCTGGTCTGACTCCTAATTTTTTCTGATGGGTAAACTGAGGCCCAAGATGGTTAAGTGATCAACAAAGTAATAAGTGCAGAACTGTGAGAGGTGTAGCAAAAGAATTAAGAACGGGGACTTAATCTGACCTAGATATTCAAGATTTGCAATCCCCTGGAGAGTATGATGGGCTTCCCTGGTAGCTCAGACGGTAAAGCGTCTGCCTGCAATGCAGGAGACCTGGGTTTGATCCCTGGGTCGGAAAGATCCCCTGGAGAAGGAAATGGCAACCCACTCCAGTACTCTTGCCTGGAAAATTCCATGGATGTAGGAGCCTGGTGGGCTACAGTCCATGGGATTGCAAAGAGTTGGTTGGACACGACTGAGCAACTTCACTGGTTGCAAGAAAAGGTTTCCCAGGTGGCGCTAGTGGTAAAGAACCTGCCTGCCAATGCAGGAGACAGAAGAGATGTGGGTTCGATCCCTGGGTCAGGAAGATCCCCTGGAGGAGGGCATGGTGACCTACTCCAGTATTCTTGCCTGGAGAATTCTGTGGACAGAGGAGCCTGGGGTCTCAAGGAATGGGACACAACTGAAGTGACTTAGCACACACAAGCACACGCAGAGTGTGATAGCTGTGGGTTTTACTTCCATACTTGCTTAAATCAAATGAGATTTTCCAGCTAATCCAATGATTAGAAAAGATGTAAAGAATCTGAATAATCCTATTTGAAATAAGTCTTATTCCTGGAACTCATATGACCATAACTCTTCACTTAGAAAAGAATCAAAGACAGATCACAAATCTCCATTGAGCAACATCACTTTTCTATTAGACTTTCTTTTGCACATTAGACATTTTTTAATATACTTTATTTTTAGAGCAGTTTTAGTTTCTCAAAAAACACATTAAGCTTTTCAGCAAGATGTTTTTTATTAAAGCATAAAAATAGGGCTAGTCTGTCACTATCATAATAAAAAATGCTGAGCTGCTAAGATCAAAGACAATTTTATGAAGCTCTGTATATTTTCTTGGGTAGGTACACTTGCAAAACCTAGGACCTGCAATCACTGCTCTAATTTACTGAAGAAAGAAAAATCTTTTCCTCCCACACATGTGTGCTAAGTCACCTCAGTCATGTCTGACTCTTTTGGGACCCACCATGGACTGTAGCCTGCCACACTCTTCTGTCCATGGAATTCGCCAGTCAAGAATACTAGAGTGGGTAAGCTATTCCCTTCCTCAATATAAAAAAAAAAAAGTTTAAAAAGAAAGTCTCCCAACATTGTCAAGTGTCTCCTGGAGGAAAAACCCTTCTCGGTTGAGGACTGCTGATCTGAGGAAATCAAGATAATTAGGAGTCTACATTTAACACAATCTAGCACCTTCTATTACAAGTTGCAGAAATAATTTGCTGATGATGTCAGCTAAGTGTTTGCCATTCTGTCATTTAATTCTCACAACAATTCTCTAACAGGTTTTACTAATATCTTTGGTGAAGGTTCAAGACTAGATGAGAGAAGGAAGGACTGTTATCAGTTCAGTTCAGTCGCTCAGTCGTGTCCGACTCTTTGCAACCCCCTGGACTGCAGCACTGCAGGCCTCCCTGTCCATCACCAACTCCCGGGGTCCACCCAAACCCATCTCCATCGAGTTGGTGATGCCATCCAGCCATCTCATTCTCCGTCGTCCCCTTCTCCTCCTGCCTTCAATCTTTCTCAACATCAGGGTCTTTTCAAATGAGTCAGGTCTTCGCATCGGTGACCAAAATACCCGAGTTTCAGCTTCAACATCAGTCCTTCCAACAGACCTATGGAAATATTGACTGAAGTGAGATGAAGGTCTATCAGAACCCTGAGTGGAACAATGCAGATGTTGTTTGTCAACTCTGGATATTTCATTCAAGGTCGATCTTTTGCTTTAAAATCTAGATCACATATTTTCTTCACACACTTCTTCCTCAGTATAAGTCCTTCATTTATTTTATAAAGGCCCAACAACAATGAGATCCGCTGGGCTTTTAGCAAATGAGGATATAATCCAAGCACATTTATTTATGTAAAATGTGCCAAGTCCCTAACCATTGGTTTCAATGTGTTTCTGTCCCAAACCTAAACAGACTTTTGGTGGGAGTGGGGCTTTATGTGTTTAGTAAGCTGGTTCCTCTGAAGCAATAGAGGAACTCAAATTGCTTAGAACTTTGGACGTAACAGATATCATGCTAGAAATAGCATTTGTCATCTTTACCTAATCCTTTCAACACCCCTGTGATGAGGGCATTATTGTTATCTTCAGTTTTCTGGTGTAACAGCTGAGGCTCTGAGACCTCCAGCCTCATAGCTCTATGGTGGCAGAGCTCACACTTGGACTTAGATCTGTGCAGTAACAATGCAGATGCTTTTGGGATCTTAGCACTTTCCCTAGAATTCTCACCAACCCCGTTAGTAGTACTGATTAAAGGGGGAAATGCATGTCACTTAAATGAGAGGGAAGCTTTAGATTAAATATGTTTGAGAACATTTGATCTTCTAAGTGGCCCTGGAGGTAGACAGATATATCTGGAAATATGTTGTGTGTGATATTTTGGGTAAAAGTGGAGTTGAGAGAGTGGGATTTAAAGAACATAACTCAGTCAGCAAGAGGAATATGTTTCCATGAAGAAGCAGGAATTAGACAAAGTGAGAGGGGAGAATTGAGTTTGGGAAATAGCCTGTGCAAATTGGACAGTCTTTCTCTGAGGAAGGTCTTAACTCTAAAAAAAAAAAAAAAGCTTCCATTGAGCTTGCTTGCTCAACATTTCCTGGTAAGGTGCCTTTCTCCCTCTGGTTTCACAGTGATCCCAATGAATCAACTGCGTGTCCAAGAGTCCATGAGGGCACCCTTTACCTACTTTTCACATCACTGCATAGAAGGAAACCTCAGAAGGAGGAGAAAAGGGGAGAGAATACCAGTTGTCTTTTCAACCCAGCGCTCTGGATTGTCAGAGATTAAGGGAGTACACACACGGGCAAGCTACTCTTCCCAAGTCCGCAAGCATCCTCCATTTGTTGCTCAGAGACTTAAGTCATCCCCAGACATTTAGGTTTCCTTGACAAGCCTACAACAGGAGCACGTTCTGTCTGACATTAGATGTTCAGTGGTATTGGCTCGGGGCTGGGCAGGGTGTTGCAGGGAGAGGGGGGTTCCTCCTGTCTCAAGATCTCTGCTCCAAGAGTGAACTGAGAAGGACAAAGCAATCCCACAGCCAGGTGGACTGAGTCCCTTACTAGGAAGCCAGGTGGTCACAGTTTCCTCTGGAAACAAGACTTTGGAACAGAAGCGTCTGAGGCAGCCATCATCCCAAAGGGATGCCAAAGGGTCCTCGAGTGCCTTCTGTGAGGCAGCTCAGATCTGATAATTCAGACGTGCTTGTTTCATCCCTCCAGATGCCCTTTGTCAGTTCTGCACACCTGCCCATTTCCAGGTCTTAGGGGACATGGACACCATCTGCACGGAAACATCAATTTTAACCAAAACTCTGGCAGAAAAGCTCATTTTTAGTCCTAAAACCAAAATAGATATATGAAGAAATAGAGTACCAAACTCATGAGAAATTTTTTAAATAAAAACCAATTTTGAATATGTATCATACCTTAATTGAACCACTTCAAAGACAATCCCCTCCTCAGATCTGGAGCTAAGATGTTTGCTTGTTTGGGGTGCTCAGAGTACTTCTGGGCAAACTGGAAGAACCCCACACATGAATCTGAACCTCTGAGTCCACACTGGGCTGACCGCAGGGACTGAGATGGAGAGGCACAGAAAATAGCCTTAGTGTTTGCAGAGCTGTTGGAGCCCAGCCACTAGTTACCAATCCAACCAGCGTGAGTGTTCCCAAACTCTTCTTGGTCCCTTGAAAGTAGGCCCTCTGTGCAGATTCAAAATCCAGAGCCGTCAAAGATACAGGAAGAAAAGAAGTTAAGACTAAAAAGGCAGAAGAGCAAATCACAACCTACGATCCTTTTATTTCTTCCCAGAAGCTCGACTTCTAGTAACAACAGATTACAAACACAACCCCCAACTTCTTCCAAGCTGATCCCATGGATAAGATTGGCAGGCAGCAACTGTTTCCAGTTGGAGATCTTCACTTGGGTTTTATTTCAACTCTGTAAGGCTGTGTGTCTGTGTATGTGTGTGTGTGTGTGTGTGCGTGTGTGGTTTTAGGGTGTGTGTTTTTGTGTGTGTGTGTAGTTTTTGTCTGGGGAGGCAGATGGAGAATCTTAAAGAAGACAGTTCATAGGTTTGGGAGTTTCTGGGGTTTGGGGTTCTTTTTTGAACTTTTGTTTTGACAAGAGATTACAGGTGTTCCCATTTGGAACATAAACTATATTTTAAAAAAATAATAATAAATTCCTGAAAGTCCCTTTGGCCCAAAAAAGGAAAAACAGCAGACAGACAACCTTTTGGGAGACGATCCCTTTTTGGCAGGCATTGAATTGTCCTGGATAACATTGTCCAGATTGCAGACTGGAAAGGTGCAGGAGGGGCCTGCCTGAGATCTGGGACTTATTAACTGCGAGAGCAGCCCTCCACGCTTGTCAGTTCTGCTCACAGCTGCAAGAGAGGATTCTGGAAGCAGGATGCAAGGTGCTGTCCTTTCTTAGCAGAAGGCCCCTTTTCTGCCGTGAGTTGTGTTTAGCCAGTGACTCCCCTCCAGCCCCCACCAGCCAAGTACAGGTTTTTGTTTTTTTTTTTAAGAGAATGCAGACAACAGCTCCTAATACAGGAAAGGGAAACACCTTTCTAATCAGAAGTGCTTCTAATTACAGAATGAATTACCAAACCTGCCCTACAGCTAATTGCTGCAAACAAAATCACTAAAGAGCAATTAACAAGCAAAGGCAGGCGCTGTCCACTGAGCCTAGAAAGAAAGAAAAGAATAAATAGAAAAGAAGTGCAGTGAGGAAGGAAGGAAGAAGGGAGAGAGGGAAGGAGGAAAGGGAGGGGGGAGGCGGGGAGACTCAAATCCAGTGTAATTTGTCAGGAGCATGTGTACGGTTATTTTAAATCATCTCTCTGCTTCTCCGTCATCCTGTAAATGTTCAC
This sequence comes from Moschus berezovskii, assembly GCF_049115385.1. Classification (NCBI taxonomy): domain Eukaryota; kingdom Metazoa; phylum Chordata; class Mammalia; order Artiodactyla; family Moschidae; genus Moschus; species Moschus berezovskii. The sequence continues at coordinate 56,390,467 of NC_142480.1, read as the reverse complement.
TTGTGAAATCTCAGGGCATTAAGTCTGCCAAAAGCATCAGGAGTGAATTAGGCAGTGAAAGTAGACAGCAAGTGAAAAAACAACCCAGACCCGTTATTTATGTATTGTTCACCTGAATTTCCCAAGCTTCCGCTCAGCTCACATGGATCTCAAGTTGGCTAGAGACATCTGTTTTTCCAGTTTTGTCAACATCTCCAGAATTCCTTTGTATAAGTTACGATTTTGCCCAAAGCTTAGAAACTGGTGTGTTGATTTCACAGCAAACATTTGGTTTCTCTCTGAACTGGAGAAACAGAAATTCCTGAACTCTAAGCCCTTGCATGTAACACAGTTCACGCAAGAATTTTTTGTATCTACAGTTATAGGTTAAATTGTGCCTCCCACCCCAAAATGATTCACACGTGGTAATCCTAATCTTCAGTGTCTGAGAATATGAACTTATTTGGAAATACAGTTGTTGAAGATGTAATTAAGGCCTCCCTGGCGGCTCAGGGTTAAAGAGTCTGCCTGTGATGCACGGGTCACAGGAGAGTGTGTTCGATTCCTGTATCAAGAAGATCCCTTGGAGGAGGGCATGACAACCTACTCCAGTATTCTTGCTGGAAAAATCCCATGAACAGAAGAGCCTGGTGGGCTACAATCCATGGGGTCTCAAAGAACTGGACATAGCTGAGCATGCAAGCATGCACACATGAAGATGTAATTGGTTTCGATGAGGTTAACTAGAGGAGGAGAGTCCCCAATCCAATATGACTCACATCCCTATAAAAAGGGGAAATTTGGACACAGAGACACATATAGAGAGAACTCCACATGAAGATGAAGGCAGAGATTGACAGATCAATGTGCAGCAAGCCAAGGAATACCAAGGACGGCCAGTGGACCAGTAGAAGCTATAAGGAAAGCGTAGAACAAATGCCTCCTTGCAGCTCAGAAGGAACCAACCCTGCCTACAATTTGGTCTTGGACTTGAAGCCCCCAGAACCATGAGATAATACATTTCTACTGTTTAGTTACAGTTTCCCAGTAAAGTAACACTCCTCCTGGTTCCGATCTTGAATGGCCTCAGCCTGCAGCAGCTTGATGCAAGGCTTCAGTTCCCGACCAGAGATGGAGGTCAGGTCTCAGAGGAAAGGCACTGAGTCCTAGCCACTAGACCAGTAATCAGTGACAAGGCCCTGGTTCTTGAGCTTTGTGGAAAAGAATTCCCACAAAGACAGAAAGTTGTGAAAAAAACATAGTATGTGTAGATAGACACACGAGCAGACTTACAGAGAGAATCGTGTGCACATGCATCTCTTAGCCAGGATGGATTCTACCGCAAAGGCCTGTGGGTAGTTAGCATCACTTACCATGAGGTGGTGCCCGCCCCCCCTTTCTAACCTCCAAGGAGCCTTTCTGCACATGTATGGTTGGGGAAGTCTCCTAAAGCTGAGAATGAGAAATAAGTAGTCTCTTCTTTCTGAGCAAGACCCAGCCTGATGCCACCATGGTCCTGCTATTTTTCGTCTTGGAGTATCAGTCCACAGAGAACCAATGACAACCGTTTGCTCAGGGGCTGACCTATCTCCTACCTCAGTTCTACCTTATGATGTCCTCCTCAGTGAGCCCTCTCTGGTGCCTGCATTTGCCACCACCATCATTTAGTCCTTTCTCACCTCCTAGCCGCCCTGCCTGCCTCCCAGATTTCCTCACCTTGAACGTCCACTGCACCAGGGGGAGATTTCCGCACCACAGCCCTGACCATAGAACCATTCTTCCATAGGATTAGAAGAATAATAAAAACAATAATAATAATAATCTCTCGGGTACATTTTCATATGCAGGCATTGTGGGAGACACAAGGAAGGCAAAGAAAATCAAAGAAACGTCTACTCTCTAGGAGCTCCCAGTCTAATGATGTGGGCGAGGATAGACACATCCTAGATCACTGGGTAGAGACACACTGCAGGCATGTGCAGGGCATTGTGGGAATTCTATGGAGGGCTCCTGACCCATCCTTCAGGGAGAGGATATATTATGAGGGGCTTCCAGGAGGGAGAGGTTCCTGGGCTGAGCCCTAAAGCACTGGCTCTCAATTCTAAGTGCACACAGCAGTCACTTAAGAAGCTTCACGATGGTCAAGGCCTGTGTCCGATGGGCCCCCAGACCCTGAGACTTAACCGGTCTGGGGGTGGCTTGGTTTTGGAAGTTGCACAAAACCTCCTAGTGAGTGCAACACATAGCCCATTTTGAGAACCTCTGTCCTAAGGCACTGACTCTCTGCACCTTGAAATCACCTGAAGGGTTTTCACAAACTCCAGTGGCTGGTCCTACCCAGGAGAGATTTGATTTAACTGGTCTGGGTGTAGAGAGGAATTAAAGAATTTTTTTAACACACCCCCAGTAAGGGGGTTATGTGCAGACAAATTCAAGAACCACTAACTTGTAAGGATGCATCTCAAAATTAGATGCTTAGAAATCATCTTGAGATCTTGTTCGTCAGCAGATCTCCAATCAGTAGGTGTAGGATGGGAGGATACCCTGGAGGAGGGCATGGCAACCCACTCCAGGGTTCTTGCCTGGAAAATCCTGTAGACAGAGGAGCCTGGCGGGCTACTGTCTATGGGGTCGCACAGAGTCGGACACGACCGAAGCAACTTAGCACAGCTCGGGGTGGGGCCTGAAATCCTACCTGTGTAAGGACTCCAGATGCTAGTATTGCCAGTCTGGAAGCCGCACTGTGGAAAGCAAGTTCTCCAGGTAGAGAGAATGTGGTCCTGGGCCAGGAGGGTGGGCACGGGAGAACAGGATGCGGACAGAGAGGTTCTCGGGGGCCATTCAGAGGATCTGGTGTCTGATGTGGATGTGAGGCATGAGATAGCCCAGGGCACCAGTCAGGTTTCTAGCGAGGAAGCCTGACCTGCCTGATTGACCACAAGAACATCCCAAGCAATGCCACAGTTTTGCTAACTTCATGGTCCATTTCACATTTTCCAAGCACATCAAAAGTCTTCTCATTGCTCACCTGCACAGATAGAACTAACCATGCCTTCCTCGTTTTTCTGTCCTCTTCTGCTGATACCAGGAGTACAAACTCACATGCCTCCAGAGGCCAATTTGGTGTGGGCTTGAGTGAAGCAGTCTGGATGGGTGTGAAGGGAAAAGTAAAAGTTCCCTTCTGCTGCCAACCCACTAATGTATATTATGATATTAATATTAATTAACTATATCTTAAGAATATATTATGAAGGTCAATTAATATCTTCACAGTAATTAATACAAAAAAAGAAGACATTAAAGGGAAATAATGATTTGAACAACATTGATTTTGCATCATAAAAATAAATAAAATTACAAGACAATAAAACATTTTTTAAATACTGAAAAGTTTAAATTTTTTCATGTCAAAATATTTTTTAATGATGATAACATAGATTTCTTGATAAATTGACATCTTTAAAATGCTGAAGTAAAAGTGTCTGCTAATCCAGAATTATAAATCTAGAAAAAGTATGCTTTAAAAATGAGGGCAGAATAAAGGTTTTTTGAATTAAAAAAAAAAAAACTGAAAGAACCCACTTGCCAATTATCCTGCACTTCATGAAACTCTTCAGGTGGCAGGGAAGTGAGTCTAAATGCGCACTTGGATCTACGGAAGGAGTGAAGAGCCCCAGAAATGGTAAACACACAGGTTAATATAACACAGTGTTTTGAAATTCCTTTAAGAGACAACTGAGCATTTTAAGCAAAATCACAATAGTGTATTATGGAATTTTTAAAATAAGTACAAATAAAATTTAAGATAGCAATAACCCAAAGAATGGGGAGAAATTACCTTATCCCATTGCAAAGTTTTTACATTTTATCTGAGTAGTACAATATGAATTCCAATGTGACTGTGATTAATTAAACATGCGTAATATAATCGTTTCAGTAACCAATGCAAAACATAATACAAAGAGGGGAAAGATAAAAAGTCAATACAGGAAATAAGATGAAATAATATTTCAAACAGATATTTATTGATGTATAAAAAAGAAGCAAATCTCAGTGATAGTATTTTGGAATGAATGTCTAGGTAAAATTATTTTAAAGCGCACAGAAGTAATTACCACAGAAGTCAGGGAGTGATTACCTTCGGCCTGAAGAAGGGGGGATGAAAGGGAAGAGGCATGAGAAGTTTTCTGGAGGCTGGCATGTTCCATCTCATGACCCCATGGATGTTTGCTTTGTTTCACAGCTTTGTTTTGTGTCCTTTTCTATATGTCGCTCATAGTTCGGAATTATTTAAGTTTTTAAAAATCAGTGAGAAGAAATTAAAAGCATTGGCTCCCACCTACCACTAGGGCTTGGACAGCAAGGATTTCAAACCAGTCAATCAATCCTAAAGGAAATCAACCCTAATATCCACTGGAAGGACTGATGCTGAAGCTTCAATACTTTGACCACTCAATGCGAAGAGCTGATGCTGGGGAAGATTGAGGACAGGAGAAGCGGGTGACAGAGGAAGAGATGGTTGGATGGCATCACTGACTCAATGGACGTGAGTCTGAGCAAACTCCGGGAGATGGTGAAGGACAAGGAGGCCTGGAGTGCTGCAGCCCATGGGGTCGCAAAGGGTCAGACACAGTTTAGCAACTGAACAACAGTAACAACCATAGGTCTTAGGCGAGGTTGTCGCCTCAATTTCCAGTTTTCTAAGTCCTCCTGAAGGGGTTTTTGCAAATGATTGGGTCCTTCTAGCTGCCTCCACTGACACAAGCTCACAGTTGTCCCAAATGTGGGCTCTTTAGCAGCAGAGTCAACGAGCAAGGGTCCCCGCCCAAGAGACACTGAATCCAGCTGCACCAGAGTAGGGCAGAAAAAGCTTGCACATCACCAGGAGAGCAGTACCTCCGAGGGTGAGCCTTGGGACATTTTTTAGCAAGCCAAGCTTCTGCCAAGCAAGACGCATTTTCAAGTAGAGCCACAGACGTGCCTTGTATCTGTCTTCACGCAGAGGAAACCTCTAACCCACGTTCCTCACTCACGCGCTCACACAGTTCCCCTCTGCCTCCCTCTCCTCTACCCGGATTCCTGCTGGGCCGAGATACTGTGATCAGGAGCTAGACTTAGTGGTTCAGAGGCTAAGACTCTGTGCTCCCAATGTAGGGGACCAGGAGTTCGATCCGTGGTCAGGGGATGAGCTCCCACGTGCCACAACTAAGAGTTCGCATGCCGCAACCACGATCAACGATCTCACACGCTGTGTCTATGACCCGGTGCAGCCAAATAAATAGATATTAAAAAAAGAAAAAAAATACTAGACTTAAATTTGATGCTATCACTTCCAGGGTAACCTTTGTCAAATCACTCATCCTCTCTAAACCTCAAACTCATTCTTGAAGTGATGGTTTTATCCCGACCTTCACAGGCTTGAGAGAACAGACAGGAGTGAGCTGGGCTGGCTGGGCTGTGAGCACCAGCAGTGGGAGCAGAGAGTGCCAGGTGCCTGATTCCAACCTCACGAGCAGCAGCCCCCACCCCTGTCATCCTGAACGCCCATCAGCCCAGCCCTGCACCCACCCTGCGTTCCTGCTGGCACGCCTGTGGCCAGGTTGGGTAGACTCTGGACAGGCCGTTTGCTCACTCGAGCCCTGTGAATTCTGGGGGCAGTGAGAGTATCACAGTGAGCCCTCCGCTTCAGTTTGAAGATATCCGTGCTTCACCAGGGGGGGCGTCAGAGAGTGGGCGGGATAGCAGGGCCACAGAGGGGGGCGCCCCTTCACTGAGCACTGAGGACAAGCCGTGCTGGCCACCTCCAGCCTCGGAACACACAATCTTGGGATTTTAAGTTAAACGCCAGCAAGATTGCTTCACACATGTTTAATTGTAGTTTTCCACGTTCTGGGTAATCTTTTTCAAGGAAAATACATTTTCTGTGGTTTACCCAGCTGAAGACCAAAGAAATAAGAAAAATGTCATAAGCCAGGCAGACAGAGTTGACAACTCATGTAATGATGCTTGATTTCAGTTCAACATTTATCCACACTCTTGTAGGCGACATTACTACGGCTCAGCAGCTTCGGCACCTCAGCCCTCAGGGTCCATTCAGGGCTTTGCAAACATTTCAGTTTACCGTGTTTTGCATAATGATTAAGAGCCAACTTTTCTCCTCAGTAACCTGCCTGCCTTTTAGCTACTAGGGCAAAGAGCACAGTGTTTCAGGGCACAGAGTCCAGCTGCCTGGATTTCAGTTTTGGCTCCAAGTGGCTCAGTTTCCTCATCTATAAGATGGGTGACAGTACTTTCCTTATAACATAGTCTGTCCTAAGGATAAGTGAACGATCCCCAGGTAAAGCGCTGAGACCAGCACCTGGGACGCAGGGAGGCCTCAGTAAGTGCTTCTCTTATTATGACTCAGGAAACCTCAATTCCTCCAGTTTCACATTCTCTGCTGGGTTTTCTTAGAAACATAAGCCAAGGAATTTCTACCTCAGACAAATTAAGACTTTTTTTTCAGTCTCATATGAAAGGAGCCCTGCCCCCTGGTTAAATAGTTCTAGTTACCAAAGAACACACTCTTACCTCACTGGCTATAACTTTTCATAACTTATTAGATTCACTTAAAGTGATTTTAATTACACTCTAGTTTCTCTACATACAAAATGAAATGCAGGCAAGTAATTGTATTTGCTCCATCTATTATGTTCAGAAAGAAATTAGAATAGCTTAGTGCACCCTTACTGTCAAAAAGTCTCTGTAAAAAAGGAACTTGCCAAGATTTACTGAGCATGTCAGCCTCTCGTGAGTTGGGGAGACTGGATAGGGAGTGGATCCGATGCTGTCAGTCAGTCTCTCTGTGATGATGGCGAACATTCATCTCTCCAGGCTGCGATTCGACTTTCAGGAACACTAGTCTTCCGCGGACTCAGCTCTTGAATTTTCTCAGGACTTTCCTGTCAAACGGCCTCCATCCCACTCTCATCACTTTGCTTCCCATGGCAGCTCAGTTGCAGAAACAGGAGAAAGATAAAGGATGGCTTTGGGCACACACTGGGTTTAGGGGACCCTGGTACCAGCTTCTGTGTAGTAGACGCCGTGGGGTGGGGGTGGCGGTGGGTGCCTAGGGAAGGTACTAGCTATTCTGTGGCTGGGAGAAATACAAGTAAGTAACAGGAAACTTCTTTCTAGGACAAACTTTAGGGCATGGCTTCCACGGGGTTTCCCAGGCAAGAATACCGGGGTGGGGTGCCGTTTCCTCATCCAGGAGCTCTTCCCAACCAGTGAAGATCATTTAAGGGAAAGCACTGTGATAGCGAGTGTGTCACACAAATGGAATCTTGTAAAATGAGCCCAGTCAGTCTGTCAGCTTTCCAAAGTCAGAGAACTTTCTGGCATAAGCACTTTCTTCGGGTATAGACTGTCGAATGAGACCACAGTTGGTGGGATGATATTCTCACTCTCCATTGCTTTCCAATAAATTTGGGGTCTGAAGGCAGGCATTCTGGAAAAAGAACCACACACGTATGGTGTTTTTAGTCCCTTTGACAAATTAGAAAATCGGGGTTACAAAACTTTGTAGCCAGGGGCTCATGGCTCCAAAGTAACCAGGTCTGTCTGCTGCCTCAGGCTCGTAGTCAGAGGGAGGCCAGGGTATTCCTTTGTGTCCCTGCACGAGAGGGTTAAGTCCGATCCTATTTCCCTCTCATGTGGACAGACACTGCATTGTGCTAACGAGCCTAACGACCTTGCTGTCCAGATTTCCCACAGCAACTTGGAAAGCCTCAGTCTTCCCCTCTCCCCACCTCTGCCTCCCTGGCTGGGGCCGCCAGGTAGGATGGAGGCGGAGGTCACGGGCAGGTGTACTCCACCGTCTAATTATGCCCTAGTGACGGCAGGTTTGTGCCTTGTGCTGCTCTGGGGAAGCTCTGGAAAGTTCATCATGAGTGTCCTTTGGAAGAGCCAGGCTGTGCTTGAAGCAAGCCTGTGTGCTACCCACCAACAAGGTCCTAGAACACAGTCTGTACACACACACTGCCCAAGCTCTAGAGTTAACGCCTCACTTCCCCAAGTGCGTCAGGCACAAGGTGGTTTAGGGTGGTGCCAATGGAGACATTTTCTCTGGCAATTATAATATATATTTTTTAAATGACTCTTCATTGTGGTAAAAGTCACATAACATAAAACATACTATCTTAACCATATTTAACTACATAGTTCAGTGGTACTGGGGACATTCACATTGTTGTGCATATCTCACCATTATCCATCTCCCGAATTTTTCACCTTCCTAAACTGATCTTCCCACTCCTCCTCCCACCCCCTGGTATCTATCAGTGTACTTTCTGACTGTATGAATTTGACTATTTTGGGTGTCTCATATAGGTGGAGTCAAACAGTATTTGCCTGCACCTAAGTCCATTCTAAAGGAGATCAATCCTGGGTGTTCATTGGAAGGACTGATGCTAAAGCTGAAACGCCAATACTTTGGCCACCTCGTGCGACGAGTTGACTCACTGGAAAAGACTCTGATGCTGGGGGGGATTGGGGGCGGGAGGAGACAGGGACGACAGAGAATGAGATGGCTGGATGGCATCACCGACTCGATGGACGTGAGTTTGAGTGGACTCCGGGAGTTGGTGATGGACAGGGAGGCCTGGCGTGCTGTGATTCATGGGATCTCAAAGAGTCGGACACGACTGAGCGACTGAGCTGAACTGAACTGAATGCATATTGGAATGCATTTTTAAGGTTAGCTTAATATATGTCCTACAAATAGATTGCACCTTCTTTTTTTCCCCTGTGCTATACAGTAGTTTCTCGTTAGTTATCTATTTCATACATACTAATAAATACATATATATAATATATTTATGTGTCAATCCCAATCTTCCAATTTATCCCTCTCCGCTTTTCCCTGCTTGGTGTTCATACATTTGTTCCCTATGTCTGTGTCCCTATTTCTGCTTTGCAGATAAGTTCATCAACACCACTTTTCTAGATTTCACATATATACATTAATACATTGTGTTGTGTAATAGCTCAGCATGTCCAAGCCTACCTGTGACTTCACCAGTATTGCTTAGGACAAGTTTTAAGCAGTGGCTCAGATGGTAAAGAATCTACCTGCAATGCAGGAGACCCAGGTTTGATCCCTGGCTTGGGAAGATCCCCTGGGGAAGGGAATGGCAACCCAATCCAGTATTCTCGCCTGGAGAATCCCATGGACAGAGGAGCCTGGTGGGCTACAGTTCATGGGGTTTCAAAGAGTGACTGAGTGACTAATACTTTCACTTTCAACACGTTACCTGATCTGAGGTATCTACCACCTCTGCATTCCCAATTAGGTGCACACTGCCAGAGAATGATAGATGACTCTCCTGTATATGAGAAAGTGGGGGAAGAAATAACATTTGGAGTTGTCTTAGCATGTTGGATGGAAATGGCAGAGAAGTGAAGAACAGGTGTTCTGGAGTCAAACTGGTTGAACTGGAAATGTTAGCCCTTTAATTTCTTAGCTGTGAGACCTTAAGAAGTTACTAAACTTCTCTGTCTTATTTTAGGTGTTTAGCCACTGAAATCTGTGGGGTCTTTTGTTAAGGCAACTCACATACCTTCATACAGCCCACAAGCCAAACTGCAGCAAAGAGTTTTCTTCTCAATTCATTTTGAAAGGACATAAAGATATCAAAACTAAAAGCATATATTTATACCATTTAGTATCTTGCTATTATCAGTAACAATAAAATAAGGTAAAATGTTTAAGCCCAGACATTTTTGAAAGAATTATCTTCCTAATCAAAACCAACAGAGTTATCAAAGACGCCACTGCTGGTGGGAAGTTAGCTCTCCAAGCAGGTCCAAGACCACTGCCTGCGGGCTGAGTTGCTCTTCCAGACGTTAATTGGATCTACATAGGGAGCAAAGATTTCACAGCCATGGACCTGCAGGCAGAGAAGGTGTAAATTCAGATATGAGAATATGACCTTAAAATTAACAATGCCTCTACTAGTCCACCTTAAGCAAAGAACATTTAATATCAACAAATATTTTATTATTTTATTCCTTTAAGCTAGAAAAAGGTTTAACAATAATTTTCCGAGTTAATAACCTACAGTCTCCTTTTAAGAAAATGAGTAAAAACAGAAGTCCTCTGTCCAGCCTGCGTTTTCCTCACTCCGTCCATTTACCATGCTCCTCAGGCTCATCCTTGGACCACAGTTTGAAGATCATTGCCATTTAGAGAAATCTTTGCCATCCCTGGATGAGGTTCAGTGCCTCGAAGACATACTTTCTCCTAACCTATTATTTTCTATCATGGCACTGGCCATGATTTCTGATTCTCACTTTTTTAAAACAATCATCAGACTTTTTTTTTTTGTCCATTGAGCTGGGTCTTCCTTGTGGCATGTGGGCCTTTTGTCATGGTGGGCAGGATTTAGTTGTCCAAGGCATGTGAGATCCTACTTCCCTGACCGGAGTTCGAATCTACATTCCCTGTATTGAAAGGTGGATTCCTAATCATTGGACCACCAGGGAAGTCCCTCCGATACACATTTATTGCAGCAGTCATCATCTGAGTACATCTTTAAGCTTCCTTAGAACCGGGACCACACCTGTTTTGCTCACCATTGACCCCCAGCCGTCAGCCCCAAGCTTACATACAGCTGTAGGAAGAATGAAAGAAAAATGATCAGGGTGAGGCTCAGTGTAATTAAGCCATAGTGTATTTGTCCAATCTTATCTTGGGTCATTTCAACTTTTCCACTGTTTCACAAATGTAGCAACACTCCCACAGATCACAGAGGTATCTTGAGCAAGTGTCTGATGATTTCCTTAGGACAAATTATGAAAAGGAACTGATTGCTCCAAGATTTTGAGGCTCTAGCTAATTGCTTAGAATTTCTTCAAGTGGGAAGGGTATTAACCAGAAACATATTAAATAAAGAGAGGGAAAGAAAGAGAGAGAGAGAATGAGAAAAAGAGACAGAAGGGAGAAAGGTGGGGAGGGAGGAAGGACAGAGAGAGAAAAGGAAAATAATAGAAAAAGATGGAAAAAGAAGAAAGCAGTGCCTAAGCTAAAGAGGCCTTGTCTCCATGAGAAGTTCCCTCTTCAGAGGTTACTGTCCATCCAGTTTCCTGGACCGGATCTCTCTGTCTCCCTGCCAAACCATGCCTGGGAAAGGCAAAGTCAGACACTCTCAAATCACAAGGTTTAAGATGATAAAGACCCCCAGACCCTCCTTCTCAGGGGTGAAGCAGTTCAGGGCTTTTTGTTCTCCAGTGTCTTTGTTCCAGCGACCTCCCCCATCTCAAAGGATTTTCCACAGCACCAAGAGCCTGACACTTTGCCCATCCCAGTTCTCACAGACCTCTCCAGTGAAAGACAAAGCCAGACTGGCACAGAGGAAGGCACGAAATAAAGGGGGACTGAGAAAGAAGAAAAGCGCCTGCAAATCTGGCTGCCCGAATATTCAGTTGCTGCAGCAACTACAAGGGAGACAATGAAGCAGGGAGGGGACCACCATCTTCCTCCCTTGGTCCAGTTGTCATGGATACTGGGATTTTAGAAGTGAAGGGGTGAAGGATTTTCTTTACACTTTACAAACAATGCCTGTTTTCATTCCCTTGGCCTGTGGCCTTGCTCCATCTGGGTTGGGGACTTCCCCTTCCTTCTGAGTCTTCCCGTAAGGAGGCTGGGAAAGGGCAAGATGCTTTCTGTTAAGGGGACGGTCCAGCCAGTAGCTCTAAACTCTGTTCCCATGCGGGGCCAGGCAGAAAGGCCTGAGCATTCATGGAAATGTCCATTCACTGAAATCTTCCCAGCCACATTGCAGGAAGGCTGGAGCTCTCCTTGAACTCTCCCCCCCATCCTTCTGAATCTCCCAGGAGTGCTCACACACAGGCTGTCCCCTTTGGTTACAGCCCATGCCCTCCCTAACCCCCCAGAGACCCCTCATTAGCTTCCTGCCCTGGCTTCCTCCTCCAGGATTTAGCAGGAGGGATGCAGCTGAGTCCTCTTCTGAGGTCTTCTCCCAGCTTCTTTGCCCAGAAGCCACTGTCCTGCTGAGCTGTCCAGCACCGTGTGGTGAGGTCATCAGCTTTATTTTTTTAATTTATTTATTTTAATTGGAGTCTAATTACTTTACAGTATTGTGCTGGTTTTTGCCATACATTGACATGAATCAGCCACAGGTGTACATGTGTCCCCCATCCTGAACCCCCCCACCTCCCTCCCCACCCCATCCCTCAGGGTTGTCCCAGAGCACTGGCTTTGAGTGCCCTGCTTCATGCATCAAACTTGCACTGGTCACCTATTTCACATATGGTAATATACATGTTTCAAAGCTATTCTCTCAAATCATCCCACCCTCGCCCTCTCCCACAGAGTCCAAGTCTGTTCTTCACATCTGCGTCTCCTTTGCTGCCTTGCACATAGGATCGTCGTTACCAAATTCCATACATAGGCATTAATATACTGTACTGGTGTCACCAGCTCTATTGATCACATTGTCTAGACTCAGCTCTGCCATCTCACCAGGATGACCTGGGGCAGGGTTACTTACTGTCTCTGAACCTCGCTTCCACATCCGGCCAATGTGCGCACTGTCTATCTACCAGGTAGCCTTGTTGACAGCGTGAAGTGAGAAAAGGCAGCTGCAGCAGGCACTCCAGCAGCGAGGGCGCCCTGCCCCTGTCCATCACCACCCCTCCACAGTCACGCACTCTCTCACACGCTCACACACAGACATGCTCTCTCACACTCATGCACTCGCACAGTCACACGCAGAGTCACAGACATCCACACAGACACTCTTACACACTCACGCTTGTATACAATAAGTCCCTTACGTACAAAGGAGTTCTGTTCCAAAAGCGTGTTCGTAAGTCCAGTTTGTTCATAAGTCCAACAAATTTAGCCTAGGTACCCAACTAACACGGTCGGCTATATAGCACTGTACTGTAATAGGTTTATAATCCTTTTCACATAAGTAATGCACAAAAAACCAGAAAATTAGGAAAACGTTCTTAATCTTACAGGACCTATAAAAGTATAGTAAGCACAGTACAACAGTTGGCATACAAGGGCTGGCATCAAGTGAACAGGCCAGAAGAGCTCCTGATGGAGGAGGGAGAGGAGGTGGGAGATGGGAGAGCTGAAGGGTTGTCAGTAACAGGAGACGGAGGGGAGGGGCAAGCTGCAGTGTCACTCACGCCTGACGCTGACGGCACGGGTTCTGGCTCCTTGCTGGAACCAGATGCACGTTCGCATCTTTGAAAGTTTGCAGTTTGAAGGTTCGTGTGCAGGTAACTGTTGCGCCCATCCTCACGCTCAGACACTCACAAACTCACACTCACACACCCACACACAGAGACACCCAAGGATACTCTCACGTATGTGTACACACAGTCACACGTACTTAGGCAGGCACATGCGTTCACACAAATGCACACACACACACTCACGTACATACTTATACACCCTCCCACATGTATATACCCCCACACATTTGCACACATTCAACTTCCCGTTTTACTCTTGTATTGGTACATAGTTGATTTACGATGCTGTGTTCGTTTCAGATGCAGCAAAGTGAACCAGTTATACATACATACATAAGCACTTTCAGCTTTACATTTTTGACTTATTAATAAAACAAAACACTGTGGGATGTCTCATTTTATTAATCATTTATCAAGCAAGAGAGAACACAGCCACTTGGTTTAAGCAACACTATCTGCCCATCCATCTATCCATACAATAACTTTTGTGGAGAGTCTAACGTGGGCCAGACTATGACATCATAAAGGGCCATCAGGTAAGGCCACCAGCCACAGGCCTCTCAGCTGCTGGAACTCAGAGCAGCCGTGAGTCCCTCCTTCGGACTCCATGTGCCTTCATTTCCCAACACTTGGCCACGCAGCCTGGAAGCCAGGACATCGCGCAAAGACCTTTTGTGATGGGAGGTCAGGGCACTGTGCTCACTTGGGGCTGGAGTCCCCACTAGTATTATAAACACTTGGAACAAACGCCCTAGACCCTTCCAGGTGATGATCTGAACTGCAAGGACGGTCCAGCTTTCCTCCCCCTGCCTGTCCGGCACTGAGTAGGGCCACAAGCGCCCTCCTCATCCTGGGGCAGCCGGGGGGAAGTTCATCCAGGGCTGCTGGGTATGGTGCAGAGGCTCGGGTTTCAGCCATCAATCATGTCGATGCTGCTTTCCAACCTGGCAGGCCCTGATTAATATAGTGAAGAGGAAAAAGTTCAAATAGGATCACAGTGAGTCAACCTCCTTAATATTTAGTTTCCTCATCTGTAAAATAGGAATAGGACTTCCCTGGTGGCCCAGTGGATAAAACTCCACACCCACAATGCACGGGAGGGACCTGGGTTCCATCCCTGGTGAGGGAACCAGATCCCACAACTAAAGATCCTGCACATCACCATGAAGACTGAGGGTCCCGCATGCTGCAATCCCTTCCGTGGCACCTCATTAAGTAATTGAAAAACACAAATTCAAGCATATAATTTTTTTAATTTAATAAAATGGGAATAATCATATAACCATCCCCCAGGACGAGTGTGAGGATTCAAAAATACCTGTGAATCTTTTTGCCTGGCAAATATTAAGTACAAACCATGGCTTCACTGTTTAATTAGATTACTATTCTTAGCTCTGTTAGGGTTCTAACTATGCAAAACCATAGACATGCATATCAGAAGTAACTGGAATGAATCACAGAAGGTTAAAAAATGTTGATCTGTTTAGATTAATGGAACTCTATACTTTTTTAATTTAATTTCCATTTTAACGTTCTGATATTTCTGCAAGAAATAAAATTAAAATGGTAAACACAAGTGTCTAGGGCCTGATTTATAGGAGCCACTTAAGCAAAATATTTAACTTAAAATCCTCCCATTTATTTGTATCACATGCAGCATTAATTTCTCCTAATAAAACAGAAGGAAGTACCTGGAAGCATCCATGGAACACACAACTAGATCTCAGACAAGAACATCAGAAATTCCATGCTACTATTTCTTGATTCATATTGCTACTGTCATCCTTTCACCTTCTTAAATATATTTATCGTGTTTATTTTTATGTTATTTTGTATTTTACTTATTTATTTTATTTGGCTGTGCTGGGTCTTAGCTGTAGCACGTGGGACCTTTAGTTGCAGCATGTGGGATCTAGTCCCCTGACCTGAGACCCAACCCGGGACACTTTCCCTGGGAGCACAGAGTTTTAGCCACTGGACCACTAGGGAAATCCCTATCACCCTTATTTAAAATAATAACATCAGAAATTTGTCCAAATACTGAATCCAAATCATTAATTCCATAGTAATAGAAAGTTCGTCACACACAATAGCAATAACTTCACCCTTATGCTGCATTATGTCCTAAATGGAAGCCGCCTGATAGTGGCCTTTGAATACAAAGGCCATGCTGGATACAGTGAAAGGTGATCGCCTGGTCTGTTCAAGACACAGAAGACATTTGACCTTCAGGGAGCTGGAAGTATAGCAGGAAAAGAGAAAATACCATGAAACAGGTAGACTCTGTATTGGGTAGTTTTAACTCTTGAGATGTATAAGCAAGGCAGATAGAGAGAGAGCTATTGGGGAAGAAGTCAAACATTTTTCTGTCTTGAAGGGTGAATACAAGCCATTAGTCTCGTCCTGGAGACCATTCGAGCTTTCACATTCAACTTCCAGTCAGCATCGTCATCCACGCAATGCATTGGGCGTCGAGGGAGACACAAAATAAACACCAATGAAGATGAACTGAATCGTCAGATTCTTTGCCGGGGCTCCCAGAATGAAACCAGTCTGCACAGCCATTGCCTACCTGTGTCCATTTAGAGAAAATATACCTGCATCTGTTGACCAATAAAGACAGAAGTCAGAGGTAGGTTTTCTTTTTAAAAACAGTTTCAGAGCTACTGGGAACCACTTTGAACAAGTACAGTGTGTTTACCGTGAGCCAGATACTGTCTGGAGCACTTTCCATGCATTATCAGATTTAGTCATCATCATAAACATGACCCAAAGCTGAAGGACAGAGACACAGAGAAGAAAAAAAAGAAAATATTAGGCTTTGTTATGAGGGCAACAGCTAGAGGTAATCTCACCTGATATGGTGATTGTATAGAAGAGAAATAAATGGAGCTGGGAGAGTAGTTTGGGCCACAGTCAGGGGGCTCCTGGCTACAGATCATGAGGGCTTGATATTCTTTTTATTTTATCTTAGCTGCGTCGGGTCTTCGTTGCAGCAAGCAGGATCTTTTGCAATGGTGCACAGGCTCCAGAGCATGGGCTCTGTAGCTGCAGCTCACGGGCTCTCTAGTTGCCTAGCATGGGCTTAGTTACCCCATGGTAAGAGGGATCCTAGTTCCCCGACCAGGGATCAAACCTACATCCCCTGCACTGGAAGACAGATTCTCATCCACTGGACCACGAGGGAAGTTCCAGGAGTTCGATACTCTTTAGGGAGTAATCAAGGCCTCAGAGCAAGTGGGCAAAGCAATATGTTAAGACTTCTTTCAGGCTTTAAGAAATAACGTGGAACCAGAAGTGAAGAAAGGAGGACCAATTCAGGGGACCCAGGACAGAGCCGCATCACCATCTTCGCTCTATCAAACCCACTGCCCTTTGAACCCCACAGCATCCCACACCGTAGAGACTATTCTCTCCACTTGGTGCCTAACTCACTGCCATGGGGATATTTTTTAACTAGCACCCAAAATAATATTAAATTATTAACCCCAGATTATTCTGACTCGGAGAGCTCCTTCGTATGGAGAAACACCCACTCTCAAAGAGATAACAAGTTTTCCCTGGTGGCTCAGATGATAAAGAATCTGCCTGCAGTGCGGAAGACCCAGGTGCGATCACTGAGTCAGGAAGATCTTCTGGAGAAGGAAGTGGCTACCCATCCCAGTATTCTTGCCCGGAGAATTCCACACACAGAGAAGCCTGGTGGGCTACAGTCCATAGGGTCACAAAGGGTTGGACACTTTAGCTTTTCCCTTTCAGAGAGATGATGGCTACTGTATACCCCACCCGGAACTCCCTGTTCTTTCTGTCTCCTTGTTCAGCCCCGTCTGCCCTCAGAGTCTCAGTGGAAACCCAAGCCTGCGGGTAGCTCTCTCATTTCAATCAAGCAGTAGTTGCCATGGTGAAACACCATGATCCCTTCTGTGTACTTCCAGGCTGATGACAATTTGGGATCCAAATAATTGATCCAAGTTTACAATCAGAGAAACTGAGACTTAGAGAAGGTGAAATGCTTAAACCAACATCCCAACTTTCGTATGGAAACATCCCGGCTCAATACCACACCTGCTTTTGCACAGTTGCACCTCACAGCCACCTGGCTGACAGTTTGACACAATCCCACGGCTCAGAGCATCTGACTGTGGGCTCAGCCTCCCAGCAACTGGCCTCCGATTAGAGTGAACAATAGGCTGGACGTATGGGGCTCGGTCCCCAGGGGCTGATCCTCAGCACCCGCTCCGAAGACCCTCCTGCCATTTGTCACAGGATGCCCGCTGTTGCACACATTAATCCAAATTGAGTTCAAGCCCTTAGCCTCTGTGTCCCATTGTAATGCTATAATTTTTCTTCAACACAGGATCAGAGATCTGCTAAGACCTCGTGTTGCCGACACAAAAGAAGAAGAAAGATGTTGTTAATCCCAATGAAAATGAATTTTTCTTATTTTTTCCTGAAAAAAAAAGAGGAAAACATGAAGATATTGCATCAGCCTCTCAAAAGAAAAACACAGAAAACTCTCTGCCATCCTGACATAGTTAAAACATGCGGCTTTAAGAGTCGACACAAAGCACAGCAATTACACGGCCCTTCACCTTTTACTGGCTTGTTTTATTATCCTGGATATTCCAGCTTTTTTTTCCTGGGATGTTTTAAGATATGATAATCCCATTAGCCTTGAAATAAGAGTTATCATAGAGGAAGCAAGGTCAGAGCGGGGAGAATGCCCACAGGATTGGAGAAACGAGGGCAAGGGGAAGGAGAGTCCCTAAAAGTTGGAAACGTCTTTATGAAATCTGAGCATTTCAGAGTCAGGGACCTTGACGATGACTGGTCAGACCTTCTCATGAAATGCATGCACGCGCACACGTACGTGTACACACACAGGGCAAATAGGGTGAGATGGGGATGATATGTCCAAGGAAATGGATGTATCATTCAGACGTATCGGTTAAAAGAAGTGGAAACAGCAAGGCATTTAGCTGTCTGAAAAGAGCCTTGTGTAAATTTCAGCAAGGTCTCCTTAGGAAAAAAATACCATAATGACCCCTCTTTATCTTGTCGATACTTATCACTCCTCTGTCCTCGATAAAGCTCTCTCGCTGACGCGTCTGTTCACTTTCAAACATCTGATTAACTGAATGATGTAGCATAGGGGCCCACACAGTACAGTCTGGGGGCCAGATTGAGCTTGCTGCCCGCTTTTGCATGGCTCACAAACTGAGAATAGCTTTTACTGTTTTTAAGAGTTGAAAAAATATCTTTCCAGTTTAAAAAAAAACTTCAAAAATAATATTTTATAACGTGAAAATTATGTAAAATTAAAATGTTGGTGTCTACAAGTAATGTTTGGCTGGAACACAGTTATGCCAAGCATTTGTGTATTGTCTGAGACCATTTCCACCCTTCAGCAGCTGAGTTGAGCAGGTGTAACAGACATAGCAGCTTCTCTGGTGGCTCAGCAGTAACAAGTCCGCCTGCCAGTACAGGAGCCACGGGTTTGATCCCTGGGTGGGGAAGATTTGGAGAAGGAAACAGCAACCCTCTCCCCTCAGTATTCTTGCCTGGAAGACCTATGGACAGAGGAGGCTGGTGGTCTGCAGTCCATGGTATCATTGGCAGAACCTTAAACATTCATCTGGCCCTTTTCAGAAGAAAGCCTTCCATTCTACTAACATGAAAATTGGAGCACCCCCAGCCCAGAGCCACTGCTTAGGTATGATCTGGGCCAGTTCATGAGCATCTCCATGCTTGGGCTCCCTCATCTGAAAAATGGAGATTATATTTATTCAAATGGTACAATTGAAGCTCAACCTGATGTCAACTGGGGTCACTCTACCTTCTGAGACTTAAACAACATTGCTTTCAGTTCAGCTCTGGGTCCTGGCAAAATTCCATGTCCCCATCAACATCCCCAGAGCATTGCATCCTCGTGGTCCTTCTGGTTCCAAATCCAGCTTTTTTTAACTTTGAGCTCACTCACCTCCCCAGTCCTCAGCTGGTCTTCCTGCTCGGTGCCAACCAGAATTTTGTGCCTCTGCCAACTCTACCTCCAAACACAGTCACAGGAGGCATTATATGGGAAGCAGGTTTGGGGGACTTGGGGAAGGGATGGTGTAGCTAAAACTCAGAGAAGGCAATGGCACCCCACTCCAGTACTCTTGCCTGGAAAATCCCATGGGCGGAGGAGCCTGGTAGGCTGCAGTCCATGGGGTCGCTAGGAGTCAGACACAACTGAGCGACTTCACTTTCACTTTTCACTTTCATGCATTGGAGAAGGAAATGGCAACCCACTCCAGTGTTCTTGCCTGGAGAATCCCAGGGATGGCGAGCCTGGTAGGCTGCCGTCTATGGGGTCGCACAGAGTCAGACACGACTGAAGCAACTTAGCAGCAGCAGCAGCTAAAACTCAAACAATTTTAAAACGAGCAGCCAACTTCTCTCATTCCAGCAGACTCATGACTGTCCCACTACCAGTGAATGCCAGCTTCCCCGAAGGTTCCAGCCCTCTGCCATGCCTCTCAGCCTTCTCCCGTGCCAATTCACTTCTTCATTTCTACCCATTCTTTCTTGAAATTTCCTTCATATCTTCCATCTTCTCTGTTTCCTGGAGTCCTTTATCCTCAAGACACCCGCAGAAGCTCAGTTTTCACTTCTGTCTGATATAGGACACCTTAGCTCATCACCCTGATGCCTACATTTCCATGGTTATAGACTCCATGTTTTTGATAAAAAAGACCCCTCACTTTATGTCTCATGCTTAGAAGTCCAGAACAACTGTCAGAGCTTCAGACACACTTTGTCTTTGTCCCAGAAGAACATATATTCAGTGTCCCACTGATAGAAATTACATCACCACCTCCTTTTAGAAGACAGAAGCCCTATCAGTAGCTTTGGAGTTGATTTGCTTCTTCTTTCCCTTAAAATATATACAGTATCAATCATACTGCCTGACAGGAAAAAAATAATCAATACATGCTTTCCTTCATGACTTCTCCCCAAAACAAACATGGACAAAACACCAACATGTGTAACAATACATGCTGCACATATGGACCATGAGCACACACTTGCCCACAGTGAAATTCTCTACCTAGGGCCTATATTGGAGGAGACAGAGACAGAACTAGGTTGGGAAACACTGCTTAAGACAAGGTGATAAAAGTAAGAGTGCTTTTTCTCCACCATTTAAATGTACCAGGAGCTGAATAAAAGTCACCAGAAGAAAATCCTTGGAGAATTCCTTTTTTTTTTTACTTGCCAGACAAGAAGGGGTCTAAGACTTCGTGTCTATTGCACCTTTTGCTGCATAACAAAATACCCCCAAAACTCAATAGTCATAGCAACAAACACGTAGCACCTCACAGAGTTTCCTGAGTATTGGGAATTCGGAAAGGCTCAGCTGGGTGGTTTTGGCCGAGAGTGTCTCATAAGGTTACGATCAAGAAGTTATGTGAAGGCTCGACTGGGGCTGGAGAATTTGATTCCAAGACAGCACACCCAGATGGCTGCTGGCAGGAGGCCTCTGCTGCTCGCACAGGTTTCTCCAGAGGACTGCTGATGACACAGCTTCCCCCAGAGTAAGTGATTCAAAAGAGAAAGAGACTAAAACAAAAGCTGTGATATTTTATAACATAAACTTGGAATCACATGCCATTACTCCTACCCTATTACACAGGCCACACAGACCCACCCTGTATGGGAGGGAAATACCCAAGGATGAGAGAGACCGACTGACTACCTGCCTTTTCGACCTGGGAGACTCTCAGTGTCATTCCAGTACATCCCCCTTTCTTACTTAAACTAGTTTGTGTGTTTGACTTGCAACAAAAAGAGCCTAGAATAAGATGGAATTCTGAGTCTAATGCTCTACATTCCTACCCTTGAGGAAGAGAAAAGAAGAAATCCTTTCTACATCATTGTATGCAAAACAGAACAATGAACAATTTGGTATTGTTATAATATCAAATTATCACAAAACTTACTGTCTCAAGACAGTCATTGTATTTTGTTCACAATTTTGTGGAATTTTGGAAAAGCTCAGGCAGTTCTTATGTAGGGGTCTCTCGTGCCATTGCAGCCAGATGTGCACTGGGGCTGCAGTCCAGCTTTGCTGGGCTGGACGTGTAAGATGGCTCATCCACATGGCTGGCAATTGATGCAGGCTGTCTGCTAGGAGCTCAGCTGGGGCCATCAAACAGACTGCCTGTGCATGGTTTCCCCAGCATGGCTACCTCAGGTAACTGGACTTCTTATGTGACAGCTGCTTCCCTCAAAGCAAGTATCCCAAGAAACAATGGAACCTCTATATAACCTTTCCTGACCTAACCTCAGAAGCTATAAAGCATCACTTCTACTGCACTCAGTTGATTAAAACCAAGTCATTAAAGTTAACCCAGATTCAAAAAGAGAAGAACACAGCCTCCATCTCTCAATAGAAGGCTCAAAAATGGCCAGAGCCAGATGGTTTTCCCAAACATTGGACCTATCCATGCCAAGCTCTCATGGGATAAACAGTGCCTCCCACATAAAAAAGATAGGGAGGGATCTTCCCAGTTAGAATGTAAATAAACTTGACGACAAGAAACGGTCCATCTGGCCTAGGATATCTCTCCTTCTGGGAACTTAAAGATATCTGCCAAACCACATTTATCAGGAAACATTTTCAAGTAACCAAAAACTCAAGTCAAACTGTCATAAACAATAAAGAAATTTCTTGACTCATATACCTGGACGTTCTGCAGTCTTTCTATGTATTCCATCGTGTCCGACTCTTTGTGACCCCATTAATTGTAGCCCACCAGTCTCCTCTGTCCATGGAATTTTCCCAGACAAGAACACTGGAGCCCTCCTCCAGAGGATCTTCCCACCCAAGGGTCAAACTCACCTCTCTTGCAGCTCCTGCATTGGCAGGTAGACTCTTGACCACTGCGCTGCCTGGGAATTCGCAGTCTTTAAACTTGTGCCATGTTGTGCTTGCTAACTCAGTCACGTCCAACTCTTTGTCACCCCATGGACTATAGCCTGCCAAGCTTCTCTGTCCCTGGGATTCTCCAGGCAAGAATACTGGAGTAGGTTGACATTTCCTACTCCAGGAAATCTTCCTGACCATTTCAGGCAGATTCTTTACCACTGAGCCACCTGGGAATTCAAAGACTCTGCATACATTTCCCAACCATCCTCCAAGCTACCCCTCTTTCATCCTAACTGCATAGCAAGAAAGTTGCAGCAAGAAAGGGCCACCTGGTCTGGCCTTTATATTGGTGCATGACCACTTCTAGAGAAAAGCAAAGTGAGTTGCTTCTAGACCCTATCCTAGGAGAATGCAGATAAATCTTTCAAATGCCCATAGCCAGCCTCTCTTCGTATTTTATTAGATCAAACTGGGTTATATGGCCAACCCAGCCAGTCAGTGTAGAGAGGAACAGAATGATTCAAATCGACCTGGCTCACTCCTGATCCCTATGAATAGGATTAGTTCCTATGCATGGAGGAAGAGAGGGGACCCAAACAAAATAAAGATTTTGTTAGAAGGAGATCCAACCAGTCCATTCTGAGGGAGATCGATCCCGGGTGTTCATTGGAAGGACTGATGCTGAAGCTAAGACTGCAATACTTTGGCCACCTCATGCGACGAGTTGACTCACTGGAAAAGACTCTGATGCTGGGAAGGGTTGGGGGCGGGAGGAGAAGGGGACGACCGAGGATGAGATGGCTGGATGGCATCACCGACTCTGTGGACATGAGTTTGAGTGACCTCCGGGAGTTGGTGATGGACAGGGAGGCCTGGCGTGCTGTGATTCATGGGGTCACGGAGAGTCAGACACGACTGAGTGACTGAACTGAACTGAACTGAACTGAAGGAAATGAGAAATAGTTGTCAGGGAAATAATCAACAATGTCTACTACATTGCACTACCGAAAAAGAATTTCTAATACACCTAAATCAAGTATAAACTCTTTTGCTGCCTTTTCCCCACATGCAAATGCAGAATCAGTTCTCTGAAACTCTGTCCCCAAATAATTCTGAAAGTTTCCAGAAAACAACTCACATGAGTTTATAGACAAGTCCAGTGTATTACCAGTGGCACCTGCCACTCATTCCTGCTGGGTTTCAGGTACCTGCTGGCCACTGCCACCAGTTCTGCCAGGTAATTCTGTACCTGCTAGCCATGTCCACCTCCCTCCAGAGTCCATGTTCAGTGTCCAGTTGCAACACAGGGAGAATGTTCTCTGCTCTGTTGAGAAGACAGCAAAGCAATGCTGCTTGAGAGCCATGAGTGTAGCATCAGGGTTGGTTAACAGACATAAATTTCAGAGTTTATTTGTCATATCCCCCACTCCAGTATTCTTGTCTGGAGAATCTCATGGACAGAGGAGCCTGGCAGGCTACAGTCTGTAGAGCTTCAAAGAGTCAGACACAATTGAAGCGACTGAGCACACAGGCACTGTCCATTGCCCCAACCCAGGTGCTCCATGTCCACAGAACGCAGATATTACTCCTTGCAGGTCTAGGTCAGATCATCTGAAAGACAAACTCTACACTGTGCTGGCAATGACCTCCTCTCAATTCAATAACTGAGGTTCTTTTCCTAATCACATTTGTCATTTCCGACTCCCTCTTCCTTTAAAGTAAGCTCTCCCCTAGGAGGTCCTTAATCCTGCAAACAGACGGCTAATGCATCTCCTCACCAGCTTGTCAGGTGTCCCAGGCATCTCTGGACCCCAGTGGTCCAGCTTCAAGCTGAGCAGAGGCTCTCAAGTTGAAATCTATCCAACAGTATCAACTATGGGTGATTCTCTCTTTCCTCGCCCTTGCTTTTGCATTCCAGTCACACTGGATCTCACCAACCACGGGGACAGAGAATGCCATCTCCGCGTGTGCTGCCTGCCCATACGCGTGCCTAGATGTGCTGCTTCATATATGCCCAGATCCTGAGTTTCCCACATGCTGCTCTCTTTACTAGAACTCTCCCTCACTCCCCAACTGTCTCACCTTGCAAATTCCTGCACATCCATCCAGACCCAGTTCTGCAACTCCCATGATTGACATGAGAAACAGACCAGCAATGTTTGCCAAATTCAGTTCAGTGGCTTTCAGAAGCATTCAACCTGGAAGATATCAGGCTACTAAGAGTCGAGGGGAACAAAAAAAAAATCACTGCCCTTAGGTTGACTCCACAGACCACATCTCCAGGGCACTGCCACTGGCCAGCTTCTGCCAGCTGCCCTTCCACTTCCCTGAGCACCTTAAGGTCCTACTGTCTGAGGTGTCCAGCTCACCCTCCACTCCCGGAGCTGCCAAGCCATCTCTCCCTTGGCTCGGTGCATGGAATCAGATTAGAGGTATCTCTCAAATGAATTGGGCTTTTGTTCTTTCCATCCCGTGTTGAAATTTAAGAGACTAAAACAAAGGCCCTCACTGTGCCCTGGTCTTGGCTCAGCTGGGACACTAACTACCCCACAACAGCACACGTGGAGAAAGTGGCCAACGCTGATTAAGGAGCCCCCTGGGAGGACACAGAAAACAAGCTTTTCTTTTTTCTTCCTAAAGTTGCCTTTGTTTCTGTCACCAGTGTCCACTCTGCCTCCATGCTGCTGGGCATTTGTCGGTGCAAACAAATGACAAGGTGGACACCACTCTGAAGCAGGAGACCCCAGCGCACAGGGCACCTGCCTTGTGCTGGGACCACGCAAGATGCTCTTTGCCCATGAGCTCTGTTCCTCTGACATCTCTGCAAAATAAGCATTGTTATCCCCACATGAAAGATGCAGGATCAAGAGACCAGAGCTGTAACGTCACAGTGAGACTCAGATGGATTAAAACCTCAGAAGCAGAGTAGATAGAACGCATGGAATGCAGGGGCCACCCAGAACTACCAAGAGGATTCTTTGAAGTCTTGGCTTGAGTTTGCCATCTTCATCCGAAAAATCATCTTTGGTTCCACCCAAAGAGTTGGCTTCCTGTGTTCCTAAGAAAGTGATGTGTCTTCCAGTGTTGAAATGAATAACTGGTCTCCTGGCCAGTCCCCAACTAGATCATCCCATAGACTCTCTCTTCTTTAAAATCCATAGGATTTCAGCTGACGGCAGCTTCCCAGGTGGCGCTAGTGGTAAAGAGCCTGCCTGCCAACGCAGGAGACATAAGAGATGTGGATTCGACCTCTGGGTCAGGAGGATTCCCTGGCGGAGGGCATGGCAATCCACTTTGGTATTCTTGCCTGGAGAATCCCATGGACAGAGGAGCCTGGCAGGCTACAGTCCATAGGATCGCAAAGAGTTGGACACAACTGAAGTGACTTAGCAGGCAGGCAGCTGACGGCAATGACTTCGACAGGCGCGTACCCTGGTCTGTGCCTTTTGTACCCCCGGGTAGGCTCAAAAGTCATGCTCTATGACTTCCAGAATAAACTACAAAGGGTAGCTCTTCCCAAATCCTAGAATCATAGCTTTTTACAGCTGGACCTTTCTAGAGATTATTACGTTCAGCCAGAGCCTAAAACAGTGAGAGTACTTGACCAAGATCACCTATGGGACAGGTTGACTGGCAGAGACCGAGTCTTGGGCTTTGAGGCTTCTCTTGCACTTTCCCATCTGCTTTGCTCACCCATCACGGTCCTAAACTTCTCAAGGGCCTCTCATCACTAACAGCTGACACACTGATAGATAATGAACAGGCAGATTTAATTAATTCTGGGCAGTTCACATCTTGCTGAACGCAACCCAAAACAAATAGCAATTTTCCAGCTGCAGAAGAAAGAATCCATGAACGACTTTTAACTAGGGACATTTGCAGGTTCACATATAGGGGGGAAACAGTCATCTTTTTTTCCAGTTAGAGTCACTTTGGAGTAAGCCCTGGAGACCCTAACAGACTCCTGCTGAATATAAGGAGCTCAGCAGTAAGTGGGCTTCCCAGGTGGCTCAGTGGGTAAAGAATCCGCCTGCAGTGCAGGAGATGTAGGAGATGCAAGCTCCATGCCTGAGTCAGGAAAACCCCCTGGAGGAGGGCATGGCAATCCACTCCAGTATTCTTACCTGGAGAATCCCATGGACAGAGGAGCCTGGCAATCTACTGTCCATAGGCGTGCAAAGAACCGGTCGTGACTGAAGCAACTGAGCATGCACAGCAACATGCAGCTGGAGTTAAGAAGGTCTGTGTGTCTGAGGCCTCCTGGCCACAGTAAGGTGCCCGCCTAGGTTTTCTCACCACCAGCCCAGCTGTGTGGTGAGCTGGGGTCTGACCCAGAGAGATCAAGTATATAGAAACAACCAGGCCCTGTTGATTGCAGTGGGAAAGCCAGGAGGGAAGACCAAGAACCACACTAAAATGAACCAGGACTCTTGCCGTATGAACTCTGCCGTGACTGTGCTATCCCCTCTTGTTGCATTTTCACAGAAAGAGTACCCAAGGCACCAAGCAAGCAGACTCGTTACTGGAGCTGCTTCTCCTCCCCAGTGATGAAGAAGGCGGAGGTAGTGCGGTGTCTCTGAGCGGAGCAGGGTGACCCTCCCCAAGACTGATGGCAAAGAAATAAAACTCTCTGTGCAAGAGGTTAGAATTGCTGAGGTCAAACTCTATTAAACTCTCCAAGAAAATAAAATATGGGATAGGTAATCCTAAATGGACTTCGTTTTTTATCCATTAAGGGCAAGGTAAGTGATAAAGGTCTTAAACTGTCTTCAGAAGCACTGAGTTTAAGTATCGATCATGATGGAAGGAGTGACAACATTTAAATCTGTTCAGTTAAGCTTTGGGGCTGAAAAGTTCACACAGTGTCATGCTGCTTGGACTTAAATTTTGATTCAAAGCACTTGCGGGAGTCCTTCCTTTAGGTCAAGCATAGGACAGAAGAGTTTCAGCTTCAGCCACCGTATAAGTCACAACACATTGGTGCTAGAGTGAGGTTCCAGAACTGATAGTGCTTAGGATGCTGTGGTCACTAAAATTTCTCCATGTTTATCTCCTTTAAGCCTCATGACAACTCTGTGAGGTAGTGACTCCTGTCTCTCTCTCTCTCACACACACACACACTCTTCCTGCACAGAAAAGGAGACAGAGCATGCCTTGCCCAGGATCACCCAATGGCAAACAGTCAAGCCAGGATTTGAACTGAGGCACATTAACCCCATGCTTGCATGCGTGCTAGGTCACTTCAGTCGTGTCCAACTCTTTGTGACCCCATGGACTGTAGGGCTCCCCCATCCATGGAATTCCCCAGGAAGAATTCTGGAGTGGGTTGCCATGCCCTCCTCCATGGGATCTTCCTGACCCAGGGATCAAACCCGTGTCTCTTACATCTCCTGCATTGGCAGGCAAGGTCTTAACCACTTGTGCCACTTGGCTTCCCTGGTGGTTCAGATGGTAAGGAATCTGTCTGCAATGCAGGAGACCTGAGTTCAATCTCTGGGACAAGAAGATCCCCTGGAGAAGAGAATGACTACCCACTCCAGTATTCTTGCCTGAAGAATTCCATGGACAGAGGAGCCTGGAGGGCTACAGTCCATGGGGTCGCAGAGTGCTGGTCTCAACTGAACAACTAACAACACACATTTAACCTCAAATCCTGTGTCTGACCACCATCCCATTGTGCAGTTCATGTAAATGTTTACTCCAGGGCCTGGCACCTACTAAGCCCTCAGGAACTTTCAGCTTCCATACTGTTCTGATAGGCACTGAGATTTTAGAACTCACTTTCAGGCAAGATTTCTCTGCACATTTGGCCAGGACATTGACATCAGGGCTGTCCAGAAACTATCAGATTCACTGGATGGAAGCTGGGGTCCCCATCCAGCCATCAGGTTTGAGTCACTGCTCTTCAGGCCAAGCCTCTGAAGCAAGGTAGACACCAAACATGGAATCTGGAGGCCAACCAGAGCTACCGAGAGGATTCTTTGAAGTTTTGGCTTGAGCGTGCCATCTTCATCTTAAAAATCAAGTTAGATTCCACCCAAAGTGTTGGCTTCCTATGTTCCTAGGAAAGTGACGTGTCTTGCAGTATTAAAACTGACAAGTGGCCACCCGGCTGTGCCCCAGCTGGGCCTTCTCACAGACTTTCCCTTCTTTAAAATTCATAGGATCTCAGCTGGTGGCAATGACTTAAATGGGCATGTGCTGTGGCCTGTGCATTTTGTGCCCCTGGGTAGCCTCTGATGGCTTCCAGTGATGACTCAGACCTGGCAAGGAAGAAAGCACTGTGTGTGCACCCCACAGCCGTGACTTCTCACACCATAACCCACCACCCACACGCCCTTACACAATCAACGTGCTTCACCAGGTGGACCCGGTGTCTGCCAGCATTGTTATAAAAGCCCATGGGAACCTGGCTTCCCTGCCAGCCAACCAGGCCTGGATCCTGCTCTTGCAGACTTTCCTACTGAATGTCCCAGCAGGACTTTCCAAGCAGAATTTCTAAACCCACAAGACTGCTGAGAGAGACTAGGAGGGCAATGCTCACCAACTCTGACTCGTCCCATTTCAGCCGCATTTATTACAGGACTCTAAAATACAACACAAACCCATTTACAAAACAGAAACACATTCACAGACACAGAGAACAGACTTGTGATTATCAAGGGGGAAGATGGTTGGGAGAGGGAAAGAGTAGGAGTTTGGGACGAGCAGATGCAAACTAGTATATACAGGATGGATAAACTAACAAGGTCTTCCTGTACAGCACAGGAAACTGTATGCAATATCCTGTGTTAAGCCATAATGGGAAAGAATATGAAAAAGAATGTATATTCGTATAACTGAGTCACGGTGCTGTACAACAGAAATTAATACATTATAAATCAACTATATTTCAATTAATTTTTTTTAAGTATTCATTATAATTTCTACTAGGGCTTCCCTGATGGCTCAGTGGGTAAAGAATCTGCCTGCAATTCAGGAGACATAGGAGACACAGGTTTGATCCCTGGGTTAGGACGATTCCCTGGAGAAGGAAATCACCCACTCCAGTATTCTTGCCTGGGAAATCTCATGGACAGAAGAGCCTGGTGGGCTACAGTCCATGGGGTCGCAAAGAGTCAGACGTGACTTAGCAACAGGGATAATTTCTACTAGATGCACCAATCCTGGCCCCTGGAGTCATCATCCTTTGCTCAGAACAACCTGTGCAGGATGAAAGGAAACTTTTACCTGTGAACATCTGAAAGGAAGCCCAGAGTCCAGGACGGAGGCCATGGGTCATGAGAGAAGACCTCCCACATTAGTGTTAAAGAGAACCAACTTAGTCCCTAGAACCCATGACTCTCCCCTCCCCATAGCTGACCAGAGCGAGCTGTGGCCTTATTCTCCGTGAGACCTCTAAGCACCCAGGAGAATCCTTCTGGCTGACATGTACTGATGTGTGTGCTTTCTCCAGTACCACTCTCTGCATTTATTGTTTGACAGTTATTATTCATCTTCACAACATCCCTGTGAGATAGGCGGGAAATTTGGAGTCAATCTGTAACCCATAACAACTTTTTCCATTTAAAATAATGAGAAAAATATTTCTGATTAGCATTTTTGTGCAGAAAATTTTTAGATTTTCACTTAGAGGTACCTGAGGGTTACTGGGAGATGTCTGTTTATCGTCAAATTGGGGGGGGGGGAGTTTACAAAGAAGTGTGTTCATTACTTTATTTCATTCTTTGAAACGGTTGCATGCGGTTGCGTAAGGTACAAGCATGAAAAGTGGCAACAGGACTTAGAGCTAGGTGGCTGGCTTCCAAGTGGTTTTTATTTTCTTCCCTTTGTTTATGTATTTTTTTTTACAAGATAAAGTTTATAATATGGAAAAGGAAAGGCATTAAGTTTATTCTGTGGGTTTTCAGAGGGCTAGACTGATGTATGGAGCTCATGTGAGAAAGAAGCTTTTACCGACAGGGCTGTAGGTTGATAGGTTGGGAAGAACTGGGTCCGCTTTTGAAAGCCATGCTCAAGTAGCAAGTGGATATGTACATTTGGAGACATTTTTGATTGTTGCCAAAGAGAAACCCAGTGGGATTTTAATTCCAGTTCCTCTACTTAAAAAGTCAGGATTCCAGTTTTTGAAAACATTTTAAAAGATATAGTTGATTTTGTTTCCCTGGAGGCTCAGTGGTAAAGAATCCAACTCTCAAGGCAGACGTGGGTTCAGTCCCGGGTTTGGGAAGATCCCCTGGAGGAGGAAATGGCACTCTACTCCAGTAGTCTTGCCTGGGAAATCACATGGACAGAGGAGCCTGGCAGGCTACAGTCCACAGGGTTGCAAAACAGTCAGCCACGAGTTTGCAACTAAACAATAATAGTTGATTGACAGTGTTGTCTTAGTTATTGCTATACAGCAAAGTGATTCCGTTATACACATACACACATTCTTTTCCATATTCTTTTCCATTATGGGTCATTACAGGATACTGAACATAGCTCCCTGTGCTATACAGTAGGATCTTGTTATTTTATATATGGCATGTCTATTTATATCTGTTTTATACATGGTAGTTTGTATCTGCTAACACCAAACTCCTAATTTATCCCTACCCCACCCTCTTTCCCTTTTAGCAGATTGTTTTCTACGTGTGTAGATCTGTTCCTGTTCCATAAATAAGTCCATGTCATAGTTTTGATTCTGCATGTAACTGATACCATATGGTATTTGTCTTTCTCGTTCTGACATTTCCTTTCGTATGATAATGTCCATCTGTGTTGCTGCAAATGCATTAGTTCATTCTTTTTCATGACTGAGTAGCATTCCATTGTGTTATACCACATCTTTTATATCCATTCATCTCTGACACTCTGTTCTTAAAAAGGTTTGTCCACAACTCAAGAGGTGTCCTTCCTTCAGAAGGCAGTGATAGTGGATGTATTTGTTTTATGGTCAAAGCCTTTTTTCATCACTGCTTTGATAAAGTAGTATTTGCTGTGTACAAAGTCCATAGAACACCATTTAAGAAGAAATTCAAAAACACTGCCAATCTACCTACCTAGAAATGGCTATTGTTAGCGTATCTGATAGATTGCCCTCCATCTATTTTTCAATACATTTATTTTCATAAAATCGAGCACACAGTGTATTCAACTTTTGCTGTCACCTGATATTATATCATATCTGTAAATATTTTTGAAGGTATAATAATATTTCCATGTTTAATATGTTTATTTTGGTTTCTGAGGACATATTTTATTTTTATTAAACATTTTTATTTTTCTACCATTGTCTGTTAATATAATCTAATTTTATATTTAAAGATGAGTTGAGTTTTATTTTTCCTGTGGTCTCATCAATTTTATTGCAGGTATTTTTTCAGCTAAGTGTTAGTTTTTAAATTTAGTTTTGATTTTTAGACAATTTAGCTTTTAATTTATGAGCATTAAATCTATGAACTATCTTTTTCATAATTTTTACACTTCTCTCATGCCTTCAAAGGTTTTCCACATGCCTAAAAAATTAAACATATATTTCTCCTTCTTTCACATTTTTGGCTCATTTTTTCACCTTTAAATTTTATTATTTTACCTGACATTAAAATTTTTTTCTCTTCACAAAATTATTGCCTTTTCAATTTATGAAACTTGAAAAATATAATCACTAAAATACTTTCTATAATATCGCACATAGGGATAGCCACTGCTAATATTTTCCTGTATTTATTTGTAATTTTTATACTTTCATATATTTTTTATAAACTTGAGTTTATTTTATATATGTACAAATAGTTTATATCATCCTTTTTGCTTCACATGACATCATAAGTATCTTATTATGTCATTAAATAGTCTTCAAAGTTTGCATTCATTGACTGCATACTACTTCATCCTAGGGACAATATCTTTAACACATTCCCAATTATTGGACCTTACTACAAATACATCTGAAATAAACATACTTATGGATACATGTTTGTCTCCTTTAACCATTTGTCTATATATCTTATCTTTCCCTGAAGAGACGCCAAGTCATGGAATCTACAGGGCATAGAACTGAACCTTTTAGAGGTTTCTAATAAATATCACTCTCAGAAAAGCTGACTTCTTTTAAATTCAGATCAGAAGTCTGAAAGGACTTCCTTACCACACTTTCCCAAAATCAAGTGATTTTTTAAAAATATCTTTGCCAATACAACAAAAAAAGAAAGTAACATTTCATTTTAATTTGCATTGCTTGATTATTAATGCAGTAGAATATTTTTGCATCTAAATCTTGGCTCCATCTGGAATTTATTTTGGTGTCTGCAGTAGGAGCCCCTTTGATTCTATTTTCTCACAGAGAACCAATACTATTGATTGAAAGATTCCATCCACTCCCCAGTGCATGATGTGCCCTTGTTTCTACATGACGCTCTCACGCAGATTTGACCTTAAAGACTAGCTATTCAGTCTAGATCTATTGGTTCTGATTTTTGTAGCCTTATACATTTTGCCTATTTAGAGGTTCTTCATTTATTCCTATCTCCTTCATAGCCTGTATACTTTAGAATTATTTTATCAAATTTCTCCAAAAAATAATTGTTCCTGAGATTTCTGAGGCTCGTAAATTAACTTAAATTAACATCTTCATAAAATTAACTCATGTAGAATGACGTATATCCCCATCCTCTAAATCTCACTTATAATATCTTAGTCAAATTTGGAAGTTCTCATCATAAAGGTTCCACACACTTCTTGGTAGCATTCCCAGGGATTATCTGAATTTTGTTGCTAGTTTAATATAAGCACTATCTCTATTATAATTTCCAACTATTGCTTGACTGCTTATATATGACAAAGCTATTAATTTTAGTAAATGTTATGGGAATAGCCTTTAAAGATCATAAATGAGTGTGTTGAGTTTTATCAATTATGTTTTAATCTTAATTGGTATTAACAAGTTGTTTTGGCTTTCATGGCATGATCAATCAGAAAATTTTTCTCAGCCAAAGCTGTCCTTGAATTCTTCATATAAACCCTAGTTTTTATTTTAAGCTTCATGATTTCAAGGTTTGTATACACATCATGGAGCATATGCCTTAATGCTACTTGTACTATCAAGGAAGTTTTAAGATCAGGGTTAAGCCAGCTTTGTAAAACTGAATTTTTTTCCCATGATTTTTTTTTTCCCCCAGCATGGAAATGACATCTTACTTAAATGTAAAAACAACAGAAATTTGTCTGGTCTTAGGATAAATTTTAACCACCAGGCTAAAAGACACCAGGGGCCTCCCTGGTGGCTCAGCAGTAAAGAATCTGCCTGAAAGGCAGCAGGCATAGGAGATGGGGGTTTGATCCCTGGGTCATGAAGATTCCCCTGGATGAGGGCATGGCAACCCACTCGAGTATTCTTGCCTGGCAAATCCCATAAACAGAGGAACATGGCAGGCTACAGTCCATGGGTTCACAAAGAGCTGGACATGACTGAGGGCACACACACAGTCTTACAGCATTTTAGGCAGAGGAGAAAACCAAAATTTGTATTAAATTTTAATAAATCTAGGAGCCATAATCCTTCTTATTGAAGCATAGTTGATTTATAACGTGGTGTTAGTTTCAGGTGTTCATCAAAGTGATTCAGTTATACATATATATACTCCTTTCCAGATTTTTCCTTTATAGGTTGTTACAAAATATTGACTATAATCCCCTGTGCTATACAGTAGGTTCTTATTCTTTGTTCTCAGGTTTTCTAGAAATTCACCCAGAAAACCTCTTCTTAGGCCTATTAGTCAATTATGCTAGGAGGGTCTCTGCTGTATAAATCAGAATTTCTAGTTCAATTAAAATTTCTTTTTTCCACTCTTTCACTTGTGTTCTTATTGCTCTTTCACCTGTTTCGTTGAGATGAATTTATCATCCATTTATTTATTTCTTTTTAAAAAGTCAAATCATTTGTCTTAGAGGACAACTTTATCTACATTTCATGTTTTCAATGCAAATATTCTCTTTTTACTAATTTCCAAACAAACGATTATGAAAACAAGTTTGACTCCAGTTATAAAGTAAAGAAGCCATGGGAATATAATACACAGTATAAGGAGTACAGTCAATTATACTGCAGTAACTTTGAATGGAGACAGTTACTAGACATTATCATGATCATTTCATAATGTATGCAAACATTAAATACAGTACACCAAACGTTACATACAAACAGTACACCAAACGTTAAATATAGTACACCAAAAACTAACATATATTGTATATTAACTATATTTCAATGCTTTTTTTTTTAAGTTTGAGTTTTGAAGAGATTTGGGGAATTTTATTGCTTTATTTCTTAAGTGACAGGATAGAGACTTTCACTTAATTTTTATTATTGGTTTCAAATTTTATAGCATCGGAGCTAGAAAACAAGGACCTGTACAATTTCCACAATAAATTGGGAAGCTGTTCATATTTTCTTTGTGACAAGATACCTTTTAAATCTGACAGACTGATAAAGATTTTTTAAAAACACACACTACCGTTAACCTCCTGTAGTGTAAACATTTGACTGATACACATTCTGTTTTGCTGTTGGGTATATGAAGCAAGGAGGGGAAAGCATCAGCTTCCAAGTTCAAATTCTCCCTTGACCCTTGATTACTTGTGAGATTCTCTAATCCTCACCCTTCCTTCCTCTGAAATGAGGATGAAAATAACAACACATGCCCCTAAGAACTTTCAAGAAACAATGCATGACCTTGCGTAGTAACCAGGACGTTGTCCACACTCAGAAAGAACCCCTAGCGTAGAATATGCAACTCATGCATATAAAGGGAGACCCTGGTTTCCATTTAATGCTGTTTGCTTGAGGATCACGCTTCCGGCAGAAGCGCAGCAGCCCTGCCTCCTTTGAATCTATGCTGTCTGTTCAGTCCGAGTCTGTTACTTTCAGTCTCACCCCATTTTATTTTAGATGTATTCTGTGTCATCAGGATATAACTCACTGGTTTTAAATACAACTTAGACACTTCTGTAAAAGAGTTTAAATTATTACTGCTTATAGTTGTCTCATGCCTACCATATCATTTTGCGCACTCTGGCTGTAAGCTTTTCATGCTGTATCTTTTCACTTTTATTTGCTTTTATGGTCTGTAAGTTGTTTCTTAATCTGCTTGAAAATTATAAGCTTTATATTCATCATTTTAAAAAATTCTACCAGTGGCTGCTTTAAACTTTTTGAGTTTTTTGTTTATTTGTTTTTGATAAGACACAATTACCATTTCAAAGTGAACTATTCAATGGCATTTAGTGCATTCAAAATGTTATGGAACCACCACCTTTATCAAATTTTATTAATAGGATTTTCACTTTATTAGTCTATTTATCAGAATTTGCATTTCCTGGGACTTACCTGGCAGTTCAGTGATTAAGACTCCATACTTCCACGGGACCCAGGTTCAAACCCAAGTAGGGAACTAAGACTCTGCATGCCACATGGTGTGGCAAAAAAAAAAAAAAAACATTTGCACTTCCCTAAGATGAGAACTTTTTCTGACTCTTTCCCTCTGCACTGTTTCTCCAGCATAGTTGGGGTTGCAACGTGCTCATAATAACTGGTAATAAGGATTAAATTTCTTTAAACTCTACAATCTCTCTCATAAATTATGTTTGTTATTAACACATAATTTTGAATCTTGGAAATTTATGTTCAATTTCCTCATAAAGTGTTATGGGTTTAATTGTATCCCCTCCAAATTCATATACTGAAGTCTTAACCTCCAGTAGCTCAGAATGTAGCCATATTGGGAGGTAAATTCTTTTAAAGGTAATTAAGTTAAAATGAGGTCATGAGAATGGCCCTCATCCAATAGGTCTAATGTTCTTATAAGGAGAGGTCAGGGACTTCCTTGGTGGTCCAAGAATCCACCTCCAGATTCAATTCCTGGTCCAGGAAGATCCATGTTCTGCGGGGTAACTAAACCCCGTGCTCCATAATGAGCCCATACACTTCAATGAAGACCCAGCAGAGTCATAAATAAGTAAATAATTTTTCTGAAAAAACAGAAGCGCTTAGGATATAGACAAGCACAGAGGAAAGACCCCAAGTGACCCATGGAGAAGGTAACCATGTCCAAGCCAAGGAGAGAGGCCTGAGAGGAAACCGAGCCTGCCAACATCTTGATCTCAAATTTTTCATTTCCAGAGCGCTGAGCACTGTTGTTTAAGCAACCCAGACTCTGGCACTTGGGTATAGAAGCCTTGTTGTTGTTCAATCCCTAAGTTATGTCTGATTCTTTGTGAACCCATGGACTGCAGCATGCCAGGCTTCCCTGTCCTTCATTATCTCCCAGAGTTCACTTAAACTCATGTCCATTGAGTCGGCAATGCCATCCAACCATCTCATCCTCTGTCACCCCCTTAACAAACTATTATAGGTAATAATCACCTTTCTGCCTCAGGCTCTCCATGCTCTGTTTCCGCTTCATCACCCCCAGCATGCATGCACGCCCACACTTCATCTAGTTAATTCCTCCTGCTCATCAAGGGACCCCTCTTCTGACCACCTCTGCCCTCTGTATCAGGTCTGCTTTCACTGCACCCTGTATTTCAGCTTCTCAGCCATTTCTCCAAATATATTTCTCCAGCTCTTTCCAAGACAACAATTTATTCTATATTCCCCTAGTTTGGCACGTTAGGTGCCACCAACAATTTAGCAAATGAATGAATGAAAGTGAAGGACATTCTGGTTTTGCTACCTGTATTGTTTTCACTATGACACACGGCTTGCTTATTTAGCCCAAATGGTTTTCATTTCCACAGAACAGATTAATTTTCTTCTATTGCTCTGTTTTGGCCCTTAGCCTATATTTTGAAATGTTTTGCTAATACCAATTATGATAACAATGCCCACACAAAATAGGCTTACAGGCAGCAAGTGCAGTTTGAAAAAGGCTGAAAAAAAATTTTGTATCATTCATACAAAGATGAAATCCACATACCCAGAAGATAAATATTCCTTGTTGGAGCCCCCCAAGCCCCAAACCTGTATCTGGTCACCATGATGTGTGTAAAATAAATGAACCCAGTTGGAGGGATTAGGAGATATTTTTACACAAATACGAACCTACGTATTTCATAAAAACCTATCCCACGTAGCCCCCATCCTCAGATTCTGTGAATAATTAAAAGCATACCAGTGCACTGCACTGAATTTGCTGCCAATAATTTACAGGGGAGAAAATAATTACTCTGACAATTAGACCCAGAGCAGCATGCATGCTCCTTGTCAAGCAAGGCCAAGGATGCCTGTGTGTACCTCTGCAACACCTTTCACAGCTTAATTAATTTGCACACTGATGAAACTCCAAATCAGTCTAGGAATCCACCTGTTAATAAAGTGATGAATGAAATTCATGTGATTTTTTTATCCTGGGGGCTTCATACCCAGCCTCATTTGCATATTAGAAACCCTTTGCCTCTCTTCCCCAGAAGCTGCTGGCTTCCAAAAGCCATTCACAGCCCACAGCTATTGCTATAAATTCAATTACTCTTATTAGCATCAAGCCCGTATATTCCACTGGGCAGCTGGATCATCATTTTAACACAGACCATTATCTGCCTGGAGCAACTGCCCTTCATTACAGCCTTAGGCATTTTTGGATCCCATATTAAAGAAGTCTTTTTTGATTCCATGTTAAAGCAGCTTTCCTTTCCAATACAGGAATGAAATCTATCTGAAACCAATAGTGCCTCTCAAAACTGACACCTGGGGACCTGTCTCCTCCTTTCGGGTCCCCTCACATCAGCAAGCTCCCTGCTTAGAAGCCACCCTGTTGTCAATCAGGATTTCTCACAGCTGTCAGGAAGCTAGATAAAACTCCTCACTTTGGCAAGGGTCCTTTAACCCCACACCCCACAGCTCAGCTGAGCAAAGCAACAGACCAGCAGGGCAGGGGTTCGCTCTGGAGCTGGCTTCAGCCAAGGAAAGGTAGTCACCAGCCACAGCTGTGCGTCTTCTGCCCAATAACACATGCAGAATTTAAAAAAAAAAAAAAAAAGAACATCTTTTTTTGGGGGGTGGGGGTTGTCGTAAATGGAGGAGGGGGTGGAACATGAAATTACTTTCTTCCTCCTGTTTCCTTGCCTCATTCCCCTGCTTCAACTATCATCTCAAAAATCATATTTAAATGACATTAGGTATAAATTCAACTTTCCAAGGAAAGCAGGAAAGGGAAAGGGCAGGCAGGGAGTGGTACTTAAAGGGCACCAACTGAGAGCCCAGCAGGTCGCAACAGCCCACCCAAATGTCACAACCACACGAGAGAGGTCTGACCCTTCCCTCTCCGCTTGTCAAGAGCCAACAGCTCAGAGACTTGCAAAAAGCCATGCATCGTGCAATAGAGCCAGACCTCTAGATCCAGCCGCTCCATGCTCCTCCGGGCACTTTTTTGTTTTAATTTTAACTGGAAGGTAATTACTTTACAATGTTGTGATGGTTTTTGCCATACATCAACATGAATCAGCCACAGGAATACATGTGTCCCCCACCATCCTGAACACCCCTCCACCTTCCTCCCCACCCCATCCCTCCAGCTTGTCCCAGAACAACGATTTTGTGTTCCCTGCTTCATGCATGGAACTCACACCAGTTATCTATTTTACACATGGTAATGTACATGTTTCAATGCTATTCTCTCATATCATCCCACCCTCTCCTTCTCCCGCTGAGTCCAAAAGTCTGTTCTTTACGTCTGTGTCTCCTTTGCTGCCCTGTACGAGGCTCGTGGGTACCATCTTTCTGGATTTCACATATATGTGTTAATATACAGTATTTCTCTTTATGACTTACTTCACTCTGCTTAATAGGCTTCAGGCATATGTTTCTACTCCTTCTCCCCGATTTTCAGAGTCAGTAGACTTGGGCCAGCAAAGGCTACCCTGGGATGGCCCCCAAATTCTGACCATGGTGCCAGCCGGGACAAAAGCTCCAGAGGGAGCCGGTGGCCTTTGTAATCATGATTCCTGCTAGGAAACCACTTCTTGCCTCCCTACTGTTTCTCTGGAGCTGATTGATACTCTTGGAGCGGGAAACCCATGAGAAAGTCCCTTTTCCTCTCAAAACGAAGAGCTTCCAGAGGACTCCACCAACGCGCCAAGACACGCCCCCCGGCTTTCCATGGCTAAGGCGGGCATGGGGCAGGAAGCAGCC
This sequence comes from Moschus berezovskii, assembly GCF_049115385.1. Taxonomy (NCBI): domain Eukaryota; kingdom Metazoa; phylum Chordata; class Mammalia; order Artiodactyla; family Moschidae; genus Moschus; species Moschus berezovskii. The sequence continues at coordinate 56,351,141 of NC_142480.1, read as the reverse complement.
TGCCAAGCGCTGTTCCCAGCTGAAGGCTCCCCCACCGGGCCCCAGGCCCCCATGTCACAGCGGGGCTGCCCAGGGCTCTCTGAAGGCGGGGGACTGTGATGAATATGTGAGAAAAACAAATGTTTGTCCCAGGAAGGGAAGGGAAGCTTGGAAAAAGAAAACTCCCCCGGGCCAGCCTGGGAAACCCCAGGGGTCTAATTGAAAAGGTTTAAAATAGTAAATATGAAATCTAAACCCAGATGGTGCTTTTTCAAAGGAAGCAAACCACTCATTAAGCTGATTCCTTCTATAGATCACCTTAAAAACACCAAGAAGCCAAACATCCCCCACCACTATCTTGCTGCCAAATCCCATTTTGATCAACAGCTGAGCAGACAAGAACCATGGGCCAGTGGGGCTGTTGGGAGGAGGGGCTCCTGATTCACTGAGGTAATTCTGAGGCAGGCAGTATTAGGGATATTGTTCACTCCTTCTGGACCCCAGGGTCCATGTCAAAATCCTTTTCTGAAAAGGGGACCTAAAGGGGGACCCAAAAATAAAAGTGGTGGCCAGGTGGCCCAGAACCATCCAACAAGGCAAGTCTGGAGATGCAGAGGAATGAAGGAAGGAGGTGGGTAATGCCCCCACCCCACCTGTCCCACCCTGTTCAAGCTGCCCTGGCTTGAAGTCTCCCAACAGGAAACATGTTGTTGTTGTTTAGTCATTAAGTCGTGGCCAACTCTTTTGTGTCCCATGGACTGTAGCCAGCAAGGCTCCTCTATCTGTGGGATTTCCCAGGCAAGAACACTGGAGTGGGTTGTCATTCCCTTCTCTCAGGGATCTTCCCAACCCAGGGATCAAACCTGCCTCTTCTGCCTCTCCTGCATTGACAGGATTCTTTACCACTGAGTCACCTGGGGAGCCTCAGGAGGAAACATGAGCAGGGACCCAAAAAAGGAGACCAACCAAGTACATCTGAAATCATGGAGCCCCCTCCAGACAGCAGTGGGCCCACCTGCCTTGTTGATCCAAATTTCATTTGACTTAACCCTGTGCTCGCAGAAGCAATGGCGAGATGGACAGACCTGAGTCCCCAGATTCTAGCCATCCTCCAGGAGGGCTTACGGTGGAGCACAGAGCGCCCAGAACCCTTACATACACTGCATTTCACCCAGTCTGAGGCTCCATCTATTGTAAGATGCGTGCTTGCTTTAGAGACCACTGCGCATGCGTGCTTAGTCACGTCAGTTGTGTCCGACTCTTCGCAACCCCATGGGCGGTAGCCCGCAGGGCTCCACCACTAAGAAGGAAAAAAAAACCACGAATGAGACCATGAAACACCATCCATTTTAAGAAGCAGACTGATTTCAGAGATGTTAATATGGAAAAAGCAGAGACATTACTTTGCCAACAAAGGTCCGTCTAGTCAAGGCTATGGTTTTTCCAGTGGTCATGTATGGATGTGAGAGTTGGACTGTGAAGAAAGCTGATCGCCGAAGCATTGATGCTTTTGAACTGTGGTGTTGGAGAAGACTCTTGAGAGTCCCTTGGACTGCGAGGAGATCCAACCAGTCCATTCTAAAGGAGATCAGTCCTAGGTGTTCATTGGAAGGACTGATGCTGAAGCTGAAACTGCAATACTTTGGCCACCTCATGCGATGAGTTGACTCACTGGAAAAGACTCTGATACTGGTAGGGGTTGGGGGCAGGAGGAGAAGGGGATGACAAAGAATGAGATGGCTGGATGGCATCACTGACTCGATGGACATGAGTTTGAGTGAACTCCAGGAGTTGGTGATGGACAGGGAGGCCTGGCGTGCTGTGATTCATGGGGTCGCAAAGAGTTGGACACGACTGAGTGACTGAACTGAACTGAATATGGAAAAAAAACACAAAAATGTGAGCATCTTATAGGATCAATGAAATACATTAATAGTGGACACTTCCTGGGAACACAGCCGGTGCCAGGACCCATGCCAAATGCTTCCCCTGGATTAGCTCATTCATTCCTCACAACTATAATTATCCCCATTTCTCAAAGGAAGAAAGCAGGTCTTGAAAGAGCTGAGTGAACTTGCCCAATATCATACAGTGTGGCCGGGATGCTTACCCAGGCCTGGTAGAATCCAGAGCCCAAGCATTTATACTTGTGTGATTCTCCAAACCCCCTAGGATGAATCTTGAACACAAACACTTTCAGCCCTCACCCCCCACCCCGAGTTTCTGATTCATTAAGTCTCAAGTACTATTGATAAAACTGCAGTTTATAAAAGCACCCAGGCCATTCTGAGAAGGTGGTCCAGGAGCAATGCTTGGGAAACCCGAAAGAAGCCTACATGTATACGTTCATCAGTGTCAGTCCTGGGGTATCATCAGGGCATAGTGAGAGCCCACAAACATCAAAGGATTTCTTTGGGGGGATAGCTGATAACTGATGCATGCTTGCGTGCTCAGCCACTTTCAGTTCAGTTCAGTCGCTTTAGTCATGTCCAACTCTTTGCGACCCCATAGACTGCAGCATGCCAGGCTCCTCTGTCCATGGAATTCTCCAGGCAAGAATACTGGAGTGGGTTGCAATTTCCTTCTCCAAGAGACCTTCCTGACCCAGGAATGGAACCCATGTCTCCTGCATTGCAGGCAGATTCTTTACTGCTGAGCCACCAGGAAACCAGCCCATGCACTACTGAAAAGGCACACTGCCATTCCAAAATCAAGATCCTACTCAACAGCTGAGGACTGGCACAAGTCAAGGGCTGGGGCCAGAACATGCGTCACTTTGGGGTTGCTGCCTGCAAATTTGGGTCCACTGAGCATAGAGGACAAAAAAAAAAGTGTTTCTTTTCATTTTGTTTTCTTTACAACAATCCCCCCGTCCTCAGCATAACTCAGCAACCCCACAGCAAATGATACAAGTTCCAAAAGGTGGGAACTATGAAAATTCTTTGTTAGAATTTGTTAGAATTATTGTTTGGCTCATTGGCTGGAACAGCATGGGCCTTGGCAAGGAGGGATGTGGGTTTGAATCACAGCTCCACTTCGCCAGCCATGTAACTCTGGGAATCAGTCCAAACTCTTAAGTGCTCATCTGTAAAATGGGGATTTACTAATACCTCCTTATGTGGGTGTTCTTAAGATAAAATGGGATCTCAGGCTTCAAGCATTTGATGCAGTACCTGACACCTGTTAAGAATCCAATATATGAGTTCATTTCCTAAAACTCAAACATACACAGTGTTTTTACATGGACAAAAAGATATGTACCTAGAGACATCAAACAACAGCAGAGTAACAACTCTAAAAAGAGCTGGTCTCTGTTTCCGTTGGTAGTACTTAAAGTTTTTATTCACAGCTGTTGTTGGGGACACTGGCTCTGAATTGCTAGGAGTCTCTTCCTGGCTATGTGACCTTAGGCAAATCTCTACCTTTTCTGACTATGTGGAAACCTGGGCAAGACTTTGAAACAGCCAAAAACATAGCTGGGTGTTCTGACTAATATATCCTTGGGTCACATCCACTTTTCATTAACAAAACTATTTTACAATCCTGTATGTTGTAGAAAATGTACAGTCATTCAAGTTATTCTTGTTCGTATAAATACAGACATGTCCTGTGGAAAAGCAATTGATTATTGCCCTGTGAGCATATTGACCAGTTTACATCTGTTTCTTCATTCCATACAGCCAGGTGTATGCTCTGGATTTTGGAGTCTGCTTTGAACTAGTTGTAACATCTTACTGGTCCTCTCATTATTTACTGGGTTTAAATAAAATTTTTGACATGTGTTCATTTTATATTTGTATGAGTCATGATTTTACTTTGTAAAAACATGTGTCCTTGAACAGTAAGCCTCTGTTTTCTCATCAGTATGATAAATATCATAAAAATGTCCACTTTATCGCATGAGAGTGAAGACATGTGGAATAATCCACACAAAGCCCTTGGCACAGTGTTTGGTCCGTTGTTAGTGCTCAGATGGTACAGAATCTGCCTGCAGTGCAGGAGACCCAGGTTCAATCCCTGGGTTGGGATGATCCCCTGGAGTAAGGGATGGCTACACACTCCAATCTTCTTGCCTGGAGAATTCCATGGACAGAGAAGCCTGGCAAGCTAAAGTCCATGGGGGTCCCAAAGAGTTGGACATGACTGAGCAACTAATACTTTCAGTGTTTTCACTTCACAAGTACTCAGTTAGCATTACTAGACAACACTATTAAGCTGTCAAAATTGAGGAATAATTAATAATAATTGAATGTTCTCAATTTTAAGCTGTTCTCCAAAAAAATTTTTTAATATTTATCACCTATTATTCCTTCTCTACTAGTGAGCACTCACAGATCAAATCAATGAATAAATAAATAAGCAGAAAATAAACATTAATTTGAAAAGAGAAATATGATTATGATTCATTTGAGAGCTTGGACTTGGGGAGAATTTGGGGCTTTGTTTATTTTTTTATGGACACACATCTATGTCCTTGGTTGCAATCCTATATTACTTACATTGCCCACCTATTCCACTGAGTCATTGCTAACGCATAGGATGAAAATGATTAATATTTCATGGTGTCCTCCATAGAATACAGAAACTTCCAAATGTTCTGCAATGTTCTGGACAACTTTGACAAACACTATCCAGGGCTTCATTAGAAGTAGGAAACAGTGAGCCAGGACCCCTCTCCCAATAGAGTTATAAGAACGTGATCAAGTCACTTCAATTCATCTGGGATTAAGGGTTCTTTAGAATTGGGACAACTTGTAGAAAAACAGAAAAGCAGAAAGAGCAGCAGTTACCATTCACACAGCTCTTAAGACATCTGTTTATTCATTTAGCAATGAATATTCTACATCCTCAAGAAACTCCCAGTCCAGTGGGAAAGAGGGACAATTTTTAAGAAAGCTTTCCAAACAACAGAGATATGTGAGCTCCAGTAGGGGTGAGCAGAGGAGCCCGTACTCTGTGATAACTCTCAAAGGATAAGCTGAGTTTGAGAGGACTGATACTTCAGGCAGCAGAAAGGCAAGTACAAAACCCAGAAGGTTTGAAAGAGCCCAGCAACAGGGAAGAGCAAACGCATCAGTGTGACTTGAAATGTTGGTAAACACGACAAAGGGCTCCAAAGGCAGCCCAGGACCACATCAGTGATGACCGACCACGAGCCCCACGACCTCCTAAAGAAGGAAACCCAGTCTCTATTTAAAAGTGAAGAGAAGTTAAGACTAGCGAAGTTCAAGGATCCAGGACCGTATGTTTTATAATCACTAGAGCTGGGTTTTTTGAAAGCTATCATTTTTGGTCACCTAATGTGAAGATTTTGGTCACCTAATGTGAAGAGCTGACTCATTGGAAAAGACCTTAATGCTGGGAAAGACTGAAGGCAAAAGGAGAAGAGGGTGGCAGAGGATGAGATGGTTAGATAGCATCGCTGACTCAATGGACATGAATCTGAGCAAATTCCGGGAGACAGTGAAGGCCAGGGGAGCCTAGAGTGCTGCAGTCCATGGGGTCGCAAAGAGTCAGACATGACTTAGCAACTGAACAACTGCATACTTTTCTCAATATACGTCAAAGACCAATAACCCTAGGGAAAGAGAAAAGAAAACTGAAACGCTAACTGTAGACAAATTTTGAGAATACATTCGGTCCTACAGAAAGGTCCCCTATGTATGGTTAAAAAAAAAAAAAAACACAAGGAATTGTTGTCCAACCAGACCCAGATGCCCAAGGCTCCTTCTAGCTGTTGCTTAGCATGGCCTGAGTTAACAAATGAAAGTCTCCGTGGAAGTGCCTTGCTGTTTCCCACCCAGCTGTCTTTTCTTCCCCCAAACTGCTCTTTGCCAGGGAAGCAGCAGCCACTGGCGCTTTCCCTCCAGCCCTGTCCGCCCCACAATGAACCACCTCCGCATTACCAGGCAGACAAAGCGGCCGGTACCAAAGAGACATCCCAGAGGCTGGTTGGCCTGCGGTCTTCCTGAACCCTGAGTGCGTCACAGACTCAGGCATCCTTACGCGAGTTTCAGAGGGTTTCCTTGGTTAATCTTTCCATTCCGTGGCCATCAGGGAACATCTCCTTAGCAAGGACAAGGTGGCCAAGAGATAGCCATGAGTGCACACGCTGTTCCTGCCAGTGATGGCCAGCACCTGGGCAGAGCTGCGGGCCAACAGCAGCTGAAGCCATGTGAGCCATATTACAGCCCTCAGACACATTCCCCCCAGCTGCAGAATAAGCACGAATAAAGGCTGCCTCTTCCCAGCCTTCATCCTCTCTCCCCCATCACCATCTGTGAGAGGTCAGTCTACAGACTGCCAGACCGGAAACACTGGGCTCTCCTTGGTCAAACACTAGGCAGGCTCCTAGCCATTTTCCTCCCAACTGGACTTGGACTTTTGAACTTTGTGTCTGATTTTGCATTACCCTGTTTTAGCAAGAATCGTATTAAGCTGTTTTAATCAGAATCCCCTACCCGCAATATCTTAACATTCTAGATACCTGATCAAATTCCAAATCAGATCAAATGCCAAAGAATGTTCAAACTATCACACAACTGCACTCATCTCACACTCTAGTAAAGTAATGCTCAAAATTCTCCAAGCCAGGCTTAAACAGTACATGAACTTCCAGATGTTCAAGCTGGATTTAGAAAAGGCAGAGGAACCAGAGATCAAATTGCCAACATCCGCTGGATCATTGAAAAAGCACGACAGTTCCAGAAAAACATCTACTTCTGCTTTATTGACTATGCCAAAGCCTTTGACTGTGTGGACCACAATAAACTCTGGAAAATTCTGGAAGAGATGGAAATACCAGACCACCTGACCTGCCTCTTGAGAAATCTGTACGCAGGTCAGGAAGCAACAGTTCAAACTGGACATGGAACAACAGACTGGTTCCAAATAGGAAAAGGTGTATGTCAAGGCTGTATATTGTGACCCTGCTTATTTAACTTATATGCAGAGTACATCATGAGAAATGCTGGGCTGGATGAAGCACAAGCTAGAATCAAGATTGCCAGGAGAAATATCAATAACCTCAGATATGCAGATGACACCACCCTTATGGCAGAAAGCGAAGAGGAACTAAAAAGCCTCTTGGTGAAAGAGGAGAGTGAAAAAGTTGGTTTAAAGCTCAATATTCAGAAAACTAAGATCATGGCATCTAGTCCCATCACTTCATGGGAAATAGATGGGGAAACAGTGGCAGACTTTATTTTGGGGGGTGGAAGGGCTCCAAAATCACTGCAGAGGGTGACTGCAGCCATGAAATTAAAGGACGCTTGCTCCTTGGAAGAAAAGTTATGACCAACCTAGACAACAGATTAAAAAGCAGAGACATTACTTTGCCAAAAAAGGTCCATCTAGTCAAAGCTATGGTTTTTCCAGTAGTCATGTATGGATATGAGAGTTAGACTATAAAGAAAGCTGAACCCTGAAGAATAAATGCTTTTGAACTGTGGTGCTGGAGAAGACTCTTGAGAGTCCCTTGGACTACAAGGAGATCCAACCAGTCCGTCCTAAAGGAAATCAGTCCTGAATGTTCATTGGAAGGACTGATGCTGAAGCTGAAACTCCGATACTTTGGCCACCTGATGTGAAAAACTGACTCACTGGAAAACACACTGATCCTGGGAAAAATTGAAGGCGGGAGAAGGGGGTGACAGAGGATGAGATGGTTGGATGGCATCACTGACTTAATGGACATGAGTTTGAGTAAGCTCTGAGAGTTGGTGATGGACAGGGAGGCCTGGCATGCTGCAGTCCATGGGGTCGCAAAGAGTTGGACATGACTGAACAACTGAACTGAACTACCATTCCCCAGGTGATGTTTGATCACCCTGGCCTGCCTTTGGCAAGAACATCCTCTTATCCTTGATGTCCCCTCTTAGTAATTTTCCATCTACTGATCCTCGCCCCACCACCCACCAGCCTGCTCTTTGACTATCAATTCCCTCCAATCCATGTTGTAGTCATAATTGAGATCAGTTTTCCTTTATAGCAATAGTTCCTGAACAGAATCTGTTTTCACCACTTTAACTACTGTCCAGCTCTAGTTTTACTTTGATGAGGATGACAGGAACTTGAGCACCAAGAGTCAATTGCATCATTTGAGGCATGCCCCCAACTTCCCAATATAGTGGCTGATACCCATATGTTAATGTTGAGCCTCTTCCTTGTTTCCCTCAGCCACTCCCCCTTGAGCACAAGTTGGAAATTCAGATCAATCCTGCAGTGTATTTCCTATAAATACCAGCTTGTATTTGGAAAAAAAGAACCAGGACTTTGACCTTTGTAACATGTGATATCTAAAGCCAAGACCTTACCTAATCATGGACATATAAGGAAAAGGACCCAGCTTTAACTCGAAGGGAAGAATCACATAAAGTTCAAACAATAACTTTAGTTTTGTTTGAAACAATGTTGGGTAGGGGAAGCTGGGGCGCTTACAGAAATCTCCTATTAAGGAAAGCATGTTTTATTGCGATGTCCACTTGTCCTGGATTGTCCAGGATAGTCTCCTTTTAAACAGGTTGATTGATGTACCCTGATGTGGGGGTTAGAAGTAGTTGCACAAAGTCTATCAGCAGAAAGGCTGATGGTAGCCTGGGAGAAGTCGAGTGAAAGGGAGTCACCCAGCTTGGAGCACAGGAGAGCTGAAAACTCATTCTCTACCAAGAGAGCCAACACACTGAAACACTATGTAACCAAAGAAAGACTTGTTAAACTTTACTGTGTATCCTACAACCTACCAGTTATTAGATGCTTTGCTTGCAATATACCACAAACAATGAATTTCTGCCTTTGTTTTTTAATGTGAGAATGTTAATTACCAGGAAAGTTTTATTTGCACAACAGAAAGAAAAAAACAGGAATACTTCCCAAAGGGGCAAAAGTTCGTTTACACTCTTTTTAATGAGTAATTCTGTGGACTTTTTCATCATAATAGGAATATTTGTGTCAACTTTTAAAAAATGCACAATGTGAAAGTTGTAAGCTAAGTTTTATTTGGGGCAAAATGAGGACTGTAGCCTGGGAGACAGCACCTCAGATAGCTCTGAGAAACTGCTCCAAAGAGACAGGGTGGATGTCAGTATATGTGTGATTCGTGGTAAAGGGGGGCGTGTGTGCAATCAAATGCATATTTTTCCAGGCTTCTACTAGCCAGTGAAGGCTTTACTAGTCACGAGGAACTGTGTCACCACAAAGGATTTTCATGTTTTTCTAGATATGAGGAGATTTAAGAATTGGGCTCATAAAATCAGCTCCTGAGGATATCTATCTGAAGACCTATTCTGCCAGTTTTCCCAGAGCAAGGAGTGCCTCATTTCTGCTCCACCCTGAAGCTCTTCAGGGGGCATTGAATGTCAACAGCAGCAACACATGATTTAATCCTTGTAGAGGTGGATGGTGGGCTTCCCAGCTGGTGGTAAATAACACGCCTGCCAATGCAGGAGACATAAGCGATGAAGGTTAAATCCCTGGGTTGGGAAGATCCCCTGGAGGAGGGCACGGCAACCCACTCCAGTATTCTTGCCTGGAGAAGTCCACGGACAGGGGAGCCTGGCAGGCTACAGTCCATAGGATTGCAAAGGGTTGGACACGACTGAAGCGATTTAGCGTGCATGCACATACACAGAGATGGATGGCAAGTGCCATGGCAAGTGTCAACTTGTGGCTGACACTCATGAATGTCAGAAAACTAGGGGCCATTAGAGACCCTAAAGGAGATGATAAATATCCATAATTCTGCCATCCAGACATGAACAGCAGGATGCCCATCATTCCACAATTTTCTACTCATATATATCCTTTAACGTAAAAAAACGAGAAAGAACTATGTGTAACATTGTATAATCTTTTATTTTCTTTAGTTTTTGTGGGTATCTCCACATCAGCAAATATAAATCTACATGATCATTTTAATGACTCTATGGGGCCAGCATTTTTTTTCATCCTTTATGGAGAGAGATTAGCATGTTTCCAATCATGCTGTTTTATAAATATTCCTGGGACAAACAGCCTCATGCAGAACTCTTTTCTCAGTTGCCTAATTATACTCCTAGGGGAAAAAAAAATCCCTAGAACTGGAATTGCTGAATCGGGCATTTGCACTTTCTCTAAGGTTGTTGATCCTTCTTGCCAAAAAGCTTTCTGGAAAACTCCCCCACTTTGCCTCCCCCAGCAATTTAAGAAAACACTCGTTTTCCACACCCTCACTCACCCCAGGTTTCATAAAATATTTCAACCTTCAATGTGCTCGTTTTCAGGAAAGCACATCGCACTCCTGCTTTGTCGTGACCCCGGCCTGACTGGTCAGAAGCCCCGGGACAGGGGCGAAATGGCCAGATAGAGCCAGCCTCCCCGGGCACACCACCCGGAGCGTCTCTCCCCAGCGCCTGTCTCAAGGCAGAAAATGAAAAGCCCCCGAGGCGTCAGCTGGAAGGCGGAGGAACTGGGGGCAAGAAAGGACCAAGGGTGTCACAGGGCGCCTCCTGCACACCCCTAGGCGGGAAGCATCGGACTCCCCGCCCCCTCCCCACCGCCTCCATCCCAAACAAAATCTGCGGATGAGAGACGCCCAGAAAAGGAGGAAGCAAACACAAGGGCAGGAGGGACCAGCTTGAACCCGCAGGTTAGAAGGGCAGTTCGTTCCCACCAGGGACCCCCCTTTCAGCTGCAAACTGCTGCATTTGACATTTCAATGCAACCCGGGGGAGGGAAGCAGAGAGAGGCGGGAGGGGAGAGGGGCGGGCTGGAGACCTGAATAGGGGCGGGGAGACAAAAAATCTGCATCTCTTTAATTCCGCCACTTGTTGTTTCTGCCTTTCTTCCCCCCTCGCCAGAATGTGACAGTCGGAGCCAAAGGGGCTTCTCTCCCTCTCTGTCTTTCTTTTTCTTTTTCTCTTTGACGTTTAAAAACAATATACGCTTGGGAGCATTGTAAGTCGGGGAGGGGTGGGAGGAGAAGAGAAGAGGAAGATTGTTTCCGCAAGAATTGAACCTCAGGAAAGCTGCTTTCATCCTCCTTGTGACTTGTCCCGGCAGCCAGATTCCTTTTCATCGCTTTGGAGGGAAAACTGAAAAGACTTGGATTTTGCAAACAAAAAAGTAAATTCTAACCCTATCTAGTGAATGTGCTCTCTGGTGGGGGAGGGAATTGCTTATTCCTTGGAAAGAATCTCAGGTCATTAAGGAACAGCATTCTCACAAAGTTAACCTCGGAGATCAAAAGCATCAGTACTTCAGAGTGGGGGTTAAGATTAAGCTGGGGTCCCAGTCAGGCTTGCCTCTCCTTACCTGTCCCTGAAGGTGAACCAACCCCCTACCCTCCAGCCAAGGAATAGTTCCTAGGAATCTAGACCCTGGGCTCCAGCCTTGGCCTCAGGGAACAGCCCTGGATTTGAACAGAACACTCTGTTCTATCCAGAATACAAGAATAATCAAGAACAACATAAGAATAATAATTGTAATAATTAACACAAGAATAATCAAGCTTGTTTCTTCTAAGTCTGTCTCTGCTCTCTCCAATTTGCCGATGAGAAAACTTGAGGTCCCAGAAGATTGTGTGTGTGTGAGTGTGCTTAGTCACTCATCCATGCACAACTCTTTGTGACCCATAGACTGTAGCCCACCAGGCTCCTCTGTTCGTGGGATTCTCCAGGCAAGAATACTGGGAGTGGGTAGTCATTCCCTTCTCCAAGGGATCTCCCAGGGATCAAACCCAGGCCTCCGGCATTGCAGGCGGATTCTTCACCGTCCAAGCCACCAGGGAAGATTGAGGATGGTAACCTCACAGAGCTAGGGACACAGGCCAGAACTCGAGTCCTTCCTCTTCCAGGGCAAGGAGCACCTCACCTCCCTGCCACCTCCACATGTGTTGAAAGAGGGAGTTGCGCTTCCCGCTTGGTCTCTTGGTTAAGACTCCACCTGCCAATGCAGGGGCCGTGGCGACCATCCCTGCTTCAGGAAGAGCCCACGTACCTCGGAGAAACTAAACCAGTGCACCACAGCTTCTAAAACCCCTGCGCCCTAGAGCCTGTGCTCTGCAGTGAAAGAAGCCCCTGCAATGAGAAGCCCGGGGCACCGCAATGAAGAGAAGCCCCCCACCACACTGCAGCTAGAGAAAGTCCATGTGCAGCAACAAAGAGCCCGCATGGCCAAAAATAAATAAATCAGTCTTTTTTTAAAAAAAGAGAGGAGAGATGGAGTCCCATGTCTAAGTCAGAGTCACCAGCGGCAGTGGCTTTCTCCACCCAGGATGGAACAGTAACAGCAGGAAAATCAAGTCAGGTGTTCCCTTAGCAGAGGAATATCACTCCCCCTGGAGAAGGAAATGGGCAAGCTTTGAGGGAGAAGGACCACGTTTTCATTTTGAAGTCCTCAGGGACTTCAGGTCACAGAGGCTGGTGAGGTCTCTGAGCCACGACACCTTGAAGATGTCCAAGGTGGGGAACAAGGAGCCAGGACCATCAGGGACCCCAGGCCTGAAGCAAAGGCGCACAGGTGTGATGGAGAAGGTGGCCTCTGTCCAGTTACGCCCAGATCCCCAGAGGCAGCGCCCTCTTCCACCACTGGGAGCCTCCCTAATGAGGACAGGACCAGGCTGTCTTGGCCAAGGGCACGGCAGAAAGTTTGTCAAGTCTGTCAAAGGGGAATGCGAGTCCATCACTCTGCATGTTGAAAAAGATGTGACCGGCCCCCATTCGGTATCCCAAGCTGGTGAAGCGAGACATATGGATTTTATAAGTCTAGACCCTGATCACAGCCTTTTAAATCCCTTTACCCTCTATGTAGGACCAGGAAGGACTAGCCTGAATTAAAAATAACCTTTCCTACAGTAGAAACTATTATGTAATGGAGTAGACCTTTTTTAAAGAATTAACTTTTAATTTTAGAATGGTTTGGGGTTTTTGTCTGTAGTAGTACAGAGTTCCCATGTACCCCTCACCCAGTTTCCTCTGTGATTAACATGTTGTTACAATGGTGCATTTGTTACAAATAAATGAACCAATATCAAAACACAGTGTTGACTAAAGTACATAACTCATTCAGATGTCCTCGTGTGCGTGCTAAATTGCTTCAGCTGCGCCTGACTCTGTGAGACCCTATGGACTGTAGCCCACCAGGCTCCTCTGTCCATGGGATTCTCCAGGCAAGAATACTGGAGTGGGTTGCCATGGCCTCCTCCAGGGGATCTTCCCGACCCAGGGATCGAACTCACGTCTCTTATGTCTCCAGCATTGGCAGGTGGGTTCTTTACCCCTAGTGTCACCTGGGAAGCCTGATAGGGTATAAATGGAGTTCTGGAATTGTGTTCCGCACAGCCATAGGGTTCCAGGGAGAATTGGAAGGATGTCTGCAGGAGGGAGGCAGTAAATAGGGTTCCAGCCTTTGGTTTCATCCCACAAGGAGGGCCCACTATCATCAGTTCTTATTCTGAGTATCCTTAAAACATGGGCTTCCACGGTGGCTCAGCTGGTCAAGAATCCGCCCTCAGTGCTGGAGACCTGGGTTCAATTCCTGGCTTGGGAAGATCCCCTGGAGGAGGGAATGGCTACTGACTTCAGCATTCTGGCCTAGAGAATTCCAAGGACTGTACAGTCCATGGGGTCACAAAGAGTCAGACAAGACTGAGCCACTTTCACTCACTCACTCATCCATACAACATAGACTTGGGGGAAAATCATTTTACTTGTACAAATAAGGTTGAAACACTCTGAAAGAGAAGATGTTTTGCCTTGGTTGACTGTGACCCACCCCTTAACTTCTGACAGCCTTATTCCAAGGTTAAAATGACTCAATTAGATTTTATTTTTAAAAAAGGAAAAAATATTCTGTGGAAAAAAAAAATTTTACCCTCCTACATTTCCCCTAGGGAGAATACCAGGTCAAAGAGAAGATGGTCCTCAGGTATGAAACCTGCAAGACCAGCTGAATCACTAAGCAGAAGCGAGCTGGCTTTCTAACTCACCCTTAGCTGTGTCGCCTGCCGTCCTAACTGAGTCAGGGGATGGGAATGGCCTGAAGTCCTGCACGTAAGAGGTAAGAACGCCACCTCTCTCCCTTACTCGGCTGTGTGTTTGAGGTGTCCGTGGTCACCAGGCAACAGTAATCCTCCCAATTACCAGTCAACACGATTTTCCAAAGTGCTGGATTTAAGAGGATGCAACCCCAGAAGCCAGCTCAGTGCTTTCCTGAGAACGACCTCTCCCTTCTCTTTCTAAAAGAAGACTGGATATTGCTCCCAATTAAGAATGATGGGTCCCACTTCTCCTGTCTACAGAGAAATAACCCTTTCCACATTCATGTCTTTTAATCGATAATCTGGGGAGAGATCAGCTAAGTACACTAGAACCCAGCTGTCTTTATGGAGAGAATCAGCATGGCTTCCAGGAAAGAGCTGTGCTTGGCAGACAGATTGAAGTTTGAATGCCAACGCGGTTACTTACTGATTGTGTGAACGTGAGCAAGTGACTTGACTCCTGAGCCCTGGATTCTGTGTCAAATGACCGTGGTAATGGCCACTTCCCAGAGCAGTGGAGGAGTGGCGTGCCCACGGAGCCTGGCCTTAGATGGGCCCTCAGTGCATGACAGCTACTGATATGTTTAAAGTTTGGGTAAGCTCTTTCTAGGGGTATTATTCTACAGAAACAACTTCTTCTTTGTAAAAATTCCAAAGCACCATTCAAGAAGACAGCTGGTAGTATCACTCTATGGTCAAAAATCGGTCATAGAATACAGGCTGACCTCAGAGATACTGAGGGTTTTGTTCCAAACCACTGCAATAAAGCAAATGTCATGATAAAGTTGAGCCACGTGGATTTTTTGCATGTAAAAGTTATGTTTATTCTATAGTTTATTGTGTGATAGCATTATGTCTAAAAGAATAACGGATATATCTTAGTTTTCAAATACTTTATGCTGTGTGTGCAAAGTCACTTCAGTTGTGTCTGACTCTTTGGAACCCTAGGGGCTGTAGCCTGCCAGGCTCCTCTGTCCATGGGATTTTCCAGGCAAGAATACTGGATTAGGTTCCCATGCCCTCCTCCAGGGGATCTTCCTGACCCAAGGATTGAACCCACATCTCTTATATCTCTAGAATTGACAAGCAGGTTCTTTACCACTAGCACTACCAATTTTCAAATAATTTATTACGAAAAAATGACAAATCAATTACAATAGTAACATCAAAAATCATTGATCACCATAAGAAATACGGTAATAATGAAAACATTTGAAATATTCCAAGAATTACCAAAATGTTACACAGAGACATAAAGCAAACACATGCTGTTGGGAAATTGATGCCCATAGACTTGTTCCATACAAGGTTGCCACAAACCTTCACTTTGCAAAAAGAAAGAAAAAAAATGCAATATCTTGAAAACACAATAAAATGAAGTACACCTGTAATGTCTTCCATTAGGGACTATTTTCCTAGGAAACTAGTGAGCTACAGAGAAAGAAATGGGAAGAACTTAGCAGGAAGAGGCTCATCTTTAAAGAGAGCCCTACATGCTTCCCAGGTGGCACTAGTGGTAAAGACCCTGCCTGCCAATGCAGGAGAAGTAAGAGGGAGCAGGTTCAATCCCTGGGTCAGGAAGAACCCTCTGGACAGAGGAGCCTGGCAGGCTTCTGTCAGGGGTCGCAAAGAGTTGGACACAACTAAAGCAACTCAGCGCACACACACAGCATTTACAGAGTATTCAAACAACAAGCCAGACACGTCTAAGCCCTCAACATCCAGGAACTCACTTAATCCTCCCAACGACTGCACTCAATTGGGACTATTATTACTATTACGTGCTTTCATGTAATAATTTGGGAAGTAATTAGTAATAACAGTTTGGGAACCTGATCCTCACAGTGGTTAAGTAATTTTTCCTAACCCAGCTAGTTAGTGGTGGGGCTCAATTCAACACAGACCTTCTGACTTCAGAGTCCATTCTCGGAATCATTGCTCTCTGCAGAGCTTGTGGGAAAGTCATCTCCCTGCGCACGTGGACGTGCTCCTTCAGGAAGAACTGTGTGGACCAGACCGGACTTGTAACAGGAAGAGACTGGGGTTGGTCTGAGCAGAAAAGAAACTTCTTAAACAAATCTGAAACCGAATTTTTTCAAACACATCAAATACACAAAATGGCTGGGAAAGGGAGTGATTCAGTAAAGAAATGGAAGGACACAAGATATTTTTAGGAATTGAATGTCGAATAAGAACTGGATATTAGATGATATTAAAGAATTGTTTTTAATTTTCTTAAGCGTGACAAGGGAATTATGGACATAGAGAATGTGCTTCTTCTTAGGCATCGGGGCTGAAGTATTAGGTCGGTGCAAACATAATCGCGGTTTCAGACTGTGAATTTTAAATCATTATAACTAGGCTCAAACACATCTTTATTATTAATATATTCTATTTCACACATATGTTAAAGTAGTTAGCTCTACCCCAGAAACTAATACCACATGGTAAATCAGTTATACTTCAATTAAAAGATAAATAAATGAAAAAAAAAAAAAACCTTACATGCACTAAGAACTTACTATGAACCCGAGGCATTCTGAGCAATACTTGATTTCTTTCTCATACCACCACCTATGAGGTGGCTACTAATTTGACCATTCTCTACAGGAGAAGCTATTTCCAGAGAGACTGGGGTAGAAATGGGAGTGGCACCACTCACGCTTACCCCTAACAACCTCTAGTAAATTTTTCGCTTCCTGTTCCCACAAGTCTATCCTCTGCTGGCCTAGAGGTCTTAGTTCCAGGGAAAGGAATGCTTTCACCAGGAGACACAACACTTGTTCCATTGAACTGAAAGTTTAGACAACCACCCAACCATGTTGTATTCCTCTTGCCTCTGAATCAATAGACAAAACAAGGAGTTATGGTGTTGGCTCATTTAACTGATCCTAGCTACGCAATCTGGAGAAGGCAATGGCAAGCCACTCAAATACTCTTGCCTAGAAAATCCCGTGGATGGAGGAGTCTGGTAGGCTGCAGTCCGTGGGGTCACTAAGGGTCGGACATGACTGAGCAACTTCACTTTCACTTTTCACTTTCACACAGTGGAGAAGGAAATGGCAACCCACTCCAGTGTTCTTGCCTGGAGAATCCCAGGGATGGGGGAGCCTGGTGGGCTTCCGTCTATGGGGTCACACAGAGTCGGACACGACTGAAGTGACTTAGCAGCAGCAGCAGCAGTTACGTAATCATTGAGGTAAGAAAGAATCTGGAGGATAGGAGATCCCTTAGGGTACTTGTTAGAAAGACTATGTCCTGTGATTAAGGTCAGTGAAAAACTACACCAAATCTAAGACCAGACCCTTCACAAATGAAGATTTAGGTCACCCTACCAGGTAAAGAATTATGACTAACTGTAGAGCTTGTTGATTGCAAAGGGAATACAGAATGGATAGCAGATAGTTACAAGTATCAGCTGGGTCTGCAACACCATTGACCATAGCCCACCAGGCCCCTCTGTCCACGGGGATTCTCCAGGCAAGAATACTGGAGTGGGTTGCCATGCCCTCCTCCAGGGGATCTTCCCAACTCAGGGATTGAACCCAGGTCTCCCTCATTGCAGGCAGATTTTTTACCATCTGAGCTACCAGGGAAGCCCATAAATATCAGCTACAACCACACAACCTGTAATGGTAGCTAGAACTGGAATTGTCATATTTCCTCCTTATTTTGTCACAAATACCTTTGTGTATCTATACTAACATCTGAAGATATTAAGCAAAATCTACTTTCCTATCTTCCCCATATCACGCAACATAAGATGTACTGACTTTGTATCAGTATTTTTTTTTAAGGATCATTGATTTTACATCATAGTATTCAAAGTACAGAATATCAGGAGAGTAAACGTCACTCGAGGACTTTACTTCCTCTTTGGGGAAAGGAATTAGTGTATTTTCAGTTGCACCAGGATAGTTGTGTGATGTTAGTACAAGTGTGACCTCATTATTGCCTTTATTTGGAGATTACGTAGGTTTAGGAGATGTGTATAGCTGCCAGGTTGACAAGGAGTGGATTTGTGCTTGACTGGGCTGAGGGATGACCCCGATAGCTTATTGCTGGGTGTGTCTATGGGAGTGTTTCAGGAGGAGATTACCATTTGAATTAGTAGACTGAGTAAAAATGACCCACCCTCAGCACTGTGGGCAGACCCATCCAATCCATTGATGTTAGAGCAAAATGGTGGAGGAAGGAGGCCTGTTTCTCTCTCCACCTAGCTCTCTCATAGAGCTTCAGTGTCCATCTTCTCCTGTCCTGGAATATTAAAACTCCTGCTTCTCAGGTCTCCCATTGACTTTCTTGGGTCTCCGGCCTGCAGGTGGTAGATCATGGGCCTTCTTGGCCTCCATAACCAAGACATTCAATCCCTATGATAAATCTCTTCATACATAGACATATAGAGATGTACCTAATTCGTTGGTTTCCCTGGAGAACCCTGACTAATAGGGCCAGAAGCTTTATGACCATTAATCCCATGGACGGGGGAGCCTGGTGGGCTGCAGTCCATGGGGTCGCTAAGAGTCGGACACAACTGAGCAACTTCACTTTCACTTTTCACTCTCATGCATTGGAGAAGGAAATGGCAACCCACTCCAGTGTTCTTGCCTGGAGAATCCCAGGGACAGGGGAGCCTGGTAGGCTGCCGTCTATGGGGTCACGCAGAGTCGGACACGACTAAAGCAACTTAGCAGCAGCAGCATGAAGTGAGAACTAATTTTATGCCCATTGTATAAGCAAGAACATCTCAGAGAAGTTGAAGGCCTTGCCCATGCTATATGATTAGCAAGCTGAAGTGCAGGGAGTCAGATCGGTCTGACTCCAAAGCCCATGCTTATTCCAATCCAGGTCGCCACTACAGAGCAAGGCCTTAATGAAGTACAGCACTGCTAAGGTCAGAGCCAGCCACCTGGAAAGTTTCGGAGGCCCTCGGGCTCTCATACCCTCCTGCCACTCTTTGCAAGATCTTCTTCTGCAAACTCCTCCAACTTGATAAATTCCTGGCTCCAAACCCATATGACAGAGTGAGATGTCAGAAGCCATTCAGCTGTTTGGGAAGTCCCAGCTACACAGAGAATTATCTCAGGACTGTTTTCTGAGCTCAATGGGTGCTCCCAAACTAATTACCCCTCTACCAAAGGGTGAGATCTTAATGGCATTTTGATTTACTTCCTTCTTTTCTTTTTTTCATTTTGACACTTTTATTCCAAAATTAGAATGTCACTTTTGGTGTCCTAGAATTTTTCTCTCTGGTAAAAATTCCTTCTACCTTTAAGACTCTCAGGGCTTCCCTGGTGGCTCAGTGGTAAAGAATCTGCCTCCCAGTGCAGAAGGCACGGGTTCGATCCCTGATCCAGGAAGATCCCACATACCATGGAGCCACTAAGCCCAACTAAACTCATGCGCCACAACTGCTGAGCCTGTGAACTAGAGCCTGGGAAGCACGACTCCTGAGCCCATGTGCTGCAGCTACTGAAGCCCGTGTGCCCTAGAGCCGGTGCTCCGCAGCAAGAGGAACCACTGCAGAAAGAAGCCAGCGCCCCACCACGAGTAGCCTCCCCTGGCTCACCCCAGAGAAAAGCCCACACAGCAGTGAAGACCCAGTACAGCCAAAATGGAAATAAATAAGTAAACCTTTATCTTTGAAAAAAAAAAATGGCCCACATCAAAAAATCTTAAAAAAAAAAAAAAAAAAAAAAGACTCTAGTGAAGCGGACTCAAACAGATTGGTCATTTTCTTTTTTTCCAGAAAGAGAAGAAAGAAAATCAGGTTGTGCGACTTTTCCAGCCCCGCCCATCCTCCTCCTGCTGCCAGATGACCTTCCCAAACCCTACCTCTGCACGTGACCTTCTCTGCTTCACACCCTTCAAGGAGCCCTCATGGAGCCGCAGATGGGTCAAGAGGCCCGCCTGGACGGCGCTCATCTGGTGGGCGAAGGTCTTTCAGCACGAACACTGCACCGGGCACTGTGTGTTCCTGGACGGGCTGTGTCATTTTCTGCCTTTTTCTTTCCTTTGCCTCTGTGGCCCGCTCTGCTCTCCTTTGCCTTCCTCGCCCCTGCTGCTGCTCCAAACTTGTGCCAGGTCTCACTCTTCTCCTTAAACTGGAGTCTGGGAAAGATGCCCCTTCCTGAACAGGGCTGGTCCTGTTCCCGTCTCGATCCTGAAGCTCCTCATGCCAGGACTGGGCCAGAGCCGACGGTCCATCCGTGCTTCTCTGAGTGAGTCCGTGTTCCACAGCTGATTAGTGGGAGACATTGGGCAAGGTATTTCGTTACCCTCTTGAAGTCTCAACTGTCTCATTTTAAAGTGGAGGTAATAAACCATCACAACACTATAGAGCAATTTTCCTCCAATTAAAAAATAAAAATTAAGATAAACTGGAGATGATAACAGCTCCTCAACAGATTGTCCAAGTAAGGACAAAACAAGGTGATGCAGGTGAGATGTTTCCAGGCCTGGCCCAACCTGGCCCAATACAACTTGTTTAGTTGAAAAGTCCTGTCCAACTCTGTGACCCCATAGACTGCACCCTGCCAGGCTCCTCTGTCCATGGGATTCTCCAGGCGAGAATACCATTGCCATTTCCTTCTCCAGGGATCTTTCCAATCCAGAGATCGAACCCACGTCTCCTGCGTCTCCTGCACTGTAGGGGGATTCCTTGCCACTGAGCCACCACAATTCAGCTTAGTGAGTCTCAGTAGCTATTCCCATATCTCTCTATGGAGCTCAGAAATGGACCGTGGGAGCTAGGGAAGAAGGAATAAAAAGGCTCAAGTGGCTAACACTGAAGGGCAGAAATGTGCACAGCCCTGTCTAGGAGATAAAGAGTCAGAATGTCCAGCCAAGCACCTAGTATGGCAGGAAAACGCTCTCAGCCAGCCCAGATGGAAAGCGAGGCTGCTCCCAGGGGACCCCGCACTTAGACTCAAGGTTAAAACTTGATGTTATTTTAGCCACTCCTCCCCACCAAAGGCATCAGGGGATGAGCAGGGTCTATAACACCCTCTACCAGCTCAGGTGGCAGCCCCATTGGCTCTAGCCCTGCACTACCCACCTGCACTGCCCACCCCCAACCCCAACCCCCTCCCCCCCCACCACACACACCCTCCCCTCCCGCCAGCTGTCAGGCTCTCCAACTGGACAGGAGGTCAGAAGCTGCAAGAAGCAGGATGGTTAACGGAAGGAGGGGCTGGGGGTATGGAAGGCGAAGCAACTGGGCAGAGAGGGCAGCGAAGGCCAGCACAGGTATGTCCCAGGCTGAGGACATGCTTACCTGTTCCAGAAGTTTCTTTCACTGTAGCTCTGAGAAGGAAAGAAATAAGAAAATATTCATAGCCAGTGGCCCCAGAAGTGAGAGAAAGAGCATATTTTTGCAAATTTGATGATACAGATCATATTTCCACTGTTTATGTCACTTTTAGGTCAAGGCATGGCCACCACCAAACCCTCTTGATAAGTCAATGTGCCCCCTTAAAGGGGACACAATGACTAATAACTGCTCAACAATACAGATTTTTTTACTTGTTTTGAATTGATAAAAGGAGATTTCTTTCTGAAGAAAGTAGCTATAGGCAGAAAAGACTAGCTGTGAGAAGCAAGAATTTGGACAACGCCCAGGTCAGGGTGCCTTAAAGTCTCCAAAATGGTTAATAGCTGAGTTAATAGCTGAGCCGGGAAATGTTGAAAAAGTGTGTCTTCAAGGAAGTCTTAGATGTTCAACACCAAGGACTGAAATAAGCCCCAAATGAAACCCATCTAGCAAATCCCTTCCCTGGCTGGCAGACGCACCTATCTGCCCAGCCTCCATCCCCTCTGTGAAACTGATAGGGTCAGATGTCATGCTGGCGGAAGACTTTAATTGAAGCTGAGTCACATTAATTACATCACTATGCTGTCCAAACTTAATTCCCCTGAAGTGACGTCATAAAACCAGGGCATTACAAAGGATTAGGGACCAAAAGGAAGGCAGACGTGAATAAGGTCTCCTTATGGCCGTGACTCATGTCTAATGGTTGTGTCCCAAATGTGGGTGCTCATGGCTCAGCCCTGGTACCAGCACCAGCTCCACGCGACCTCCACACGCGTGGGGCTCTGACCTGGCCTCCCTCTGCTGAGAAGCCTGAGGCCCCAGCTTTAGTCAGGCGTGAGGGAAGCCACAGACAGGATTCACTGGACCAAATGGGACCTCTCAAAGTCTGTGCTTATCCTGCAAGACTTCAAGACTCACCAAAGTTCAGTGTTGCCCCCAAAGCAGTGCCGCTTGGGGTGCTGTGTGCTGTGTGGAAAACAAAGGGTTTAGTGGCCAAACATATTTGGTAAAGGGATTGATCAGTGGGTTTCCTCACTGCAAGGGGCCCTTAACCTGTTAGTGATCACTGAACGCTCACAAAGGCAATAGGTTATGCAGCATTTCTTGAAGTTTGCTGACCAGGGAACCCTTTGCATTTATGGATTTTCGTTTTTGTTTTTTTGTTTTTTTTTCTGGCTTCATTGCAAGCCATGTGGGATCTTTGTTACCCAACAAGGGATCAAACCCTTCCTCCCTGCTGTGGAAGCACTGGAGTGGGTTGACATTTCCTTCTCCACCAGAGGACTGCTAAGTCACACAATGTGGCACCACCGAGATGGACTTCCAGGGAAGTCCCCAGGGAATCCTTTTTGAAGGAGAATTCGTGGGGTTAGTGCCCTGAAGAACTAAAAGCCTTTTTAGTTGTAGCCTTGCCTTCCACCAGCCCGCCTTGTCACAAAGACAGAGACGCCTCTGGACGTTTGTGTTTCTAACACAGTGCATCGATGTCCATCCAGACCATAGACAGATTCTGCAGCAGATTGCCCCTCACTCCTGCACACCGGTCAACATGCTTTGGCTTCCACTGCTGCTGCTGCTGAGTCGCTTCAGTCGTGTCCGTCTCTGTGCGACCCCGTAGACGGCCCACCAGGCTCCCCCGTCCCTGGGATTCTCCAGGCAAGAATACTGGAGTGGGTTGCCATTTCCTTCTCCAGTGCATGAAAGTGAAAGTGAAGTTGCTCAGTCGTGTCCAACTCCTAGCGACCCCATGGACTGCAGCCCACCAGGCTCCCCCGTCCCTGGGATTCTCCAGGCAAGAATACCGGAGTGGGTTGCCATTTCTTTCTCCACTAGAGGACTGCTAAGTCACACAATGTGGCACCACCGAGATAGACACCTGGGTTTCTTGATTCTGATGTTACCATTGAGGAAAGTAAGGCACCCAGAGCAGAAACAACCAGCTGGCAATGAGACAGATAGAGAGAAGAGAGCCAAGGCCGGGCCTCCTCTGTGCCGAGTCTCAGCCCACCTCAGTCCTAAAAACAGGAGCTGCTTCTTGGGTATAAATAAATGCAATTACTAGTTAATTAGTCAGTGAGTTACTACAGTTACTAGTTACTAAGTTACTACATTGAAGAGTGATTCTTGGATCAATGGGCTACTAGACAGGTCTAGCAACAGAGGAAGCAGCTACACTCAAGTGGTGCCAAGAGTTAGGAGCGGACAGGTTATTCTTTTCAAAGTCTCCATAAACATCCTGGGCACCTGAGAACGTACTACCTTATTATTTTATCTGTTGCAGGATCTTTCCCCTGTATCAGAGTTCTCAGTTGCAGACAACAGAACCCGCTGTAGCCAGGTTAAGCCCCCAAAATGGTTCCTATTGGATAGTTTATGGTATCCTCAGAAGGAACAGGAAATGACTGCATGTGACACCAACAGGGAAAAACAGAACCAGGAGAAACACCCAGCCTCTCCATGGGTCTGTTCTTTACAGCCGCCACTGCCCCTACCCTCCACCACTTGACCCTCACAATGCTCCGCTGGATGTTAAAAGAATTCCAGGGACCCTAGAAGAGGAGATACCTCGACCACATGCTTGTGAGGATATCTGCAGAAGTTCAGCACCTCCCCTTGCTCACTTCAGCATCTGCACCTCAAGTAGATGCATGGCAACCCACTCCAGTATTCTTGCCTGAAGAATCCCCATGAACTGAGGACCCTGTCAGGCTGCAGTCCATGGGGTCGCAAAGAGTCAGACATGACTGAGCAACTAAGCACAGCACAGCACACAGGCCACACGCATCACTCTGTATTATGGGCTAAACTGTGTCCCCCTTGCCAAAATTCATGTGTGAAAGCCTTACCTCCATATCATGACTACATTCGAAGACACTACATTTATTATTTTTTATGATTATAATTTTTATTTTTTTTGATTATTTTTTTATTGGAGGCTAATTATTTTACAATATTATATTGGTTGGTTTTGCCATACATTGACATGAATCCACCCCGGGTGTACATGAGTTCCCCTTCCTGAACCCCCCTTCCACCTCCCTCCTCCCCTTATCCTCCCTCTGGGTCATCCCCGCATACCAGCCCCGAGCATCCTGTAACATGCATCAACCCTGAATTGGTGATTCGTTTCACATATGATAATATACATGTTTCAACGCCATTCTCCCAAACCATCCCACCCTCACCCTCTCCCACAGAGTCCCAAAGACTGTTCTATACATCTGTGTCTCTTTTGCTGTCTCATATACAGGGTTATCATTTGCATCTTTCTGTATTCCATATATATGCATTAGTATACTGTTTGGTGTTTTTCTTTCTGGCTCACTTCACTCTGTATAATAGGCTCCAGTTTCATCCACCTCATTAGAACTGATTCAAATGCATTCTTTTTAACGGCTGAGTAATACTCCATTGTGTATATGTACCAAAGCTTTCTTATCCATTCATCTGCAGATGGACATCTAGGTTGCTTCCATGTCCTGGCTATTATAAACAGTGCTGCAATGAACATTGGAGTACATGAAGACACTACATTTAAAGAGGTAATCAAAGCTAAATGAGGTCATAATCAGTTCAGTTCAGTTGTTCAGTCATGTTTGACTCTTTGCAACACCATGAACCACAGCACGCCAGGCCTCCCTGTCCATCACTGACTCCTGGAGTTCACCCAAACTCATGTCTATTGAGTCAGTGATGCCATCCAACCATCTTATCCTCTGTCGTCCCCTTCTCCTGCCTTCAATCTTTCCCAGCATCAGGGTCTTTTCCAGTGAGTCAGCTCTTTGCATCATGTGGCCAAAGTATTGAAGTTTCAGCTTCAGCATCAGTCCTTCCAATGAACACTCAGGACTGATCTCCTTTAGGATGGACTGGTTGGATCACCTTGCAGTCCAAGGGACTCTCAAGAGTCTTCTCCAACACCACAGTTCAAAAGCATCAATTCTTCAGCGCTCAGCTTTCTTCACAGTCCAACTCTCACATCCATACATGACTACTGGAAAAACCATAGCCTCAACTAGACAGACCTTTGTTGGCAAAGGTCTCTACTTTTTAATATGCTAAGTTGGTCATAACTTCCCTTCCAAGGAGTAAGCGTCTTTTAATTTCGTGGCTGCAGTCACCATCTGCAGTGATTTTGGAGGTCATAATAGTGGGACCCTAATCCAACAAAGCTGATGTCCTTATAAGCAGAGACACCAGGGCTGTGTGAGGACATGGCTTGGAAGCGACCATCTGCAAGCCAAGGAGAGAGGCCTCAGGAGAATCCAAACACGCTGACCCTTCAATCTTGTTCCCCCAGCCTCCAGAACTGTAAACAAATAAATTTCTGTTGTTTCAGCCACCCAGTATGTGGTTTTGTTATGGCAACCCTTACAACTAATATACCTGCATGCCAGGGAGCCTGGGAAACATAGTTTGTCACTTTTCAGGCCCAAGAAAACAGAGAGGAAAATAAGAAGAGCCAATCACAGAATCCACTACTTTATCTAAACAACAGACTGTCAACTGAGATCAGAAATGTATGAAAAAGGGTTTCCCTGGTGGTCAGTGGTAAAGAATCCGCCTACCAGTGCAAGAGATACAGTCCAATCCCTGGTCCAGGAAGATCCCACATACCGCAGAGCAGCCACAGCCCTTGAGTCACATCTGTTGAGCCTGTGCTCTAGAGTCTGCGCTCTGCAACAAGAGAAGGCACCACGAGGAGAAGCCCATGCACCGCAACTAGAGAGCAGTCCCTTCTCGCTGCAGCCAGAGAAAAGCCCTCGCAGCAACGAAGACCGTGCACAGCCACAAATAAATAAGTAAAATTATTTTTAAAAAAGAAGTGTATGAATGAAACCCATTTAGCACACTCCCTCCCCAGTTGGTGGACAGACATGTTTGGACAAGCCCAGCCACCATCCCCTCCGTGAAACTGATGCGGTCAGGTGTCCCGCTCTGGGCTTCTCCCAGATCCACGCAAACTTCCCTCCCATCACGATCCTGCCATCTCCCACCTGGACCGTGACCACCGCTGGGTCCCCACCCAGCCAAGACTCCTGAGCACCCATCAGCTCAGCAAGGCCCTACGCATATCTCCTCTCACCTACTGAACAGAACTCTATTTCCTGCCACACTTCACAGACAGACATACCTCCAGTGAAGCGATTAAAATGCCAGGAGACCACACACACTCGGTGAAATAAAGCCTCCCACCCCGCAAAAGATAAAGTATCAGTAGAAACAGAACATGAGAACCGAAGAAAAGAGAAATACAAGCAGTCCGGCCATGGGCTTCAGTGTTTCCTGGAAACCATGACATAATGGGAGTCAGATGTGTTATGTAAATTTCATTAATGGAGAAGAGGAAAACTACAAACTTCTCAAAGGGAAATTGGTTTCGCTCCGATTCCACGTTAAGAAATGGCTCCTCGAGGATTTCAAGCAGGGTCCGTGAGACACGCGGGACCAAGGGCTCAGCAGGATCCCTCACTAAAGGTGCAACAGCAGATTTCTTACGGGTGTCTTCCCTCTGAGCCAAGGGTATATAATTAAGAAGTAATTTAAAGAGCACCATCCCCAACAGACTCGCTTTTCTTAAATGTGCATAGATTATGTGACTTCACTGCCCAGAAGCCCTGCTGTCTCTCTTTTCCCTCCCACTTCTAGGCAAGCATCTCTAGGCTCCCAGGCTTCCTCCACCCATGGAAACTCGCTCTCCACCACGCCCTGGCATGCCCTCTGTCTCCTCCCCACCTCTTGCTAGAAGGTATTCGCCTTTCCTCCTGTAACCTACTGAAATCCTGAGGACTCTGCAAGGAGGGAAGCAGGATGGAAAGAAAGAAGAGCATCAGGTGGGGAAGGGGGCAGGGAGGAGGACTGGGGAAGGAGAGAAAAGGAGGCACCGGGAGAAGCGATGGAGGGCGGGGACACCAGGACACTCTGCGCCAGGGGCTTTGCCGGTCAGGCTCACATGAAAGGCTCAGTCTAAGCGCTGTCACTCCCCTGACATTTCTCTTCCCACTTCAGGCAGGAGGATTTCCTGGTGCCTTCCGTTGCAGCAGGTAACACAGTGGTAAAGAATCCACCCGCCAGTGCAGGAGGTGCAAGATACTCAGATTCAGTTCCTGGGGCAGGAAGATCCTTCCTGGAGAAAGAAAAGGCAACCTATTCCAATAGGCTTGCCTGGGAAATCCCATGGACAACAGAGCCTGGTAAGCTACTGTCCATGGGGTCACAAGGAGTCAGACACAACTGAACACACATATTTCCCTTGCCCTGAACTATTGCTGCCTGGCCAGTGAGTACCATGTTCTTCCCCTGACATGCTCTCTGGCACCTTAGGCTCTGGCAATACTGAGAATGGGGAACTTGACATTCCTCCAAGCATACCATGGCAACCTACCCAGTATCCATTCTCCCCTCATCCTTAATAACAGACCGTGGGATTTATTCAGGGTTGCAATGTGCTCAGCTCCTCCCTGGAATCCAGGCAGAAACTAAGAAGTCTCTTTCAAGGGGGCTGATTGAGATGGAAGGAATAAATTTCTCCCCTGTCACCTCTTCTTTCTCTCTGCTTGGAACACAGGCATCCTGACTGGAGGCCCAGCAGCCATCTTGTGACCCTGAGGATAAAAGTCACATCCAAGGATGGCCAAAGCAGAGGGAGAAGTCAGCTCCACACCAGCACTGAACTGCCTGCCCTTGGACTTCTTCCTGGAGGAGAAGTAATCCTTCATTTAATTTAAGCCACTTTGGTTTTCTCTTTTAGACGGCTAAACCAAAATCTGATACAACCACCATATAGTTTCATGCCTCGGAGCCTTTGCATAACTGTTCTCCGTCAGCGACTCCTTCCCTCCAGTCCTCCACCTGCTGAGCCAGTAGTTATGTTCAAAGTCTCCACTGAAGCATCTCTCTCTATGTGGGAAGTGTGTTAGTCGCTCAGTTGTGTCTGATTCTTTGCAACCCCATGGACTGTAACCCACCAAGCTCCTCTGTCCGTGGAATTCTCCAGGCAAGAATACTGGAGTGGGTTGCCATTCCTTCTCCAGGGATCTTCCTGACCCAGGGATCAAACCTGAGTCTCCTGTATTACAGGTAGATTAACTGACCCCTCAAGTGACTACATGTTGCTGTTCAGTTGCTCAGTTGTGTCTAACTCTGGGACCCCACGGACTGCAGCACACGAGTCTCCTCTGTCCTCCCCTATCTCCCAGATTTTTCTCAAAGTCATGCCTATTGAGATGGTGATGCTATCAAACCATCTCTTCCTGTGCCACCCCCCTCTCCTTCTGCCTTTAATCTTTCCCAGGAAAGACTGAGTGGCTATATAATATTTGTTTAATAAATATTCAGAGGAGTTTAATAATTGATGAAAATTTCTGAGAATGAGTGAAAAATAAATTGTTTACATAAAAATGACAATATCATCTATTCCAGAGCACTGTCTCCTCTTCAGCCTCAACTCTTAGGGGGTCTTCTTTGGTCCCAGAGTCCCAGGGAATGATGTGGCATCTAAACAGACAGATATGTCAGAGATTCTAGTCAATGCTGGTTGGGCAGTATGACACAATTCCTACCAAGGACAAAAAGAAAACATAGCAAGAGAGAGAAAAAGAAGTAAGAACATATTTGTAAGAGCTTGAAAGAAGCACCTAACGTTTTTCACACTTGCCTCAAATTTTCCATGAACATTTGAAGCTTTTTTTCCCCTACATTAGAACTGATTTCACATGAAAATTGCTTTCATACTGGGCTGAGCAGCCCAGAATACCAAATGGGTCTCTGCCATGAAGAGAGTAGGGGAGGACACTCATGTAAATTCCAGGTGAGGGCTGGGGTGATGAGAAATCCCCAAAATGCCAAAGCAGGTGAGAGGAGCTACTGCTCCCCCCGGAAATACTCTGGAGCCTGCACTGACAAAAAAAAAAGAATGTCCATCTCAGCAAATGGACAAATATTCCGCTAAGCAGGGATCACAGCAAGTGTTTCTGAGGACCTAATTGTACTGGGCAGAGAACTGGGTGCTGGGGGTTCCAGAACGGCCACAAGGCAACTCTGTCCTCAAGCCCTGTTATCAGACCCCAGAAGTGGGAACTGACACGATCTTTATCACCTTTGCTGCTGCCATCAGCATCCTCCTCCTGGCCAGGGCTGTTATTCCTTGAGAATTCACTGCCTAAAGGATGAAGCTAACCTAAAAGCAGGTGTTTGTAAGGTGATATGATCAATGAAATGGCAGAACTTTGCATTTGATGCAGTAAGGAGGAGGAGAGAATGATTATCCGAGAAGATTAGAAAAGGTGTAGCCAAGAAGGAGATATTGAGCAAGGTTTTAAAGGATACATAGAAGTTTGCCAACGTTAAGTTAAGATGCTTGAAAATTCTTTTGCCTCCAGAAGTCTTTAAATATGGTTCTGCATGAAGGACCTCTATATTTGAACTAATTTCTCAGGAAGATTCCTTAGAGCAGCACTTTAAAAAAAATTTTTTTTGCCACATCACATGGCATGCAGGATCTTCGTTTCCCTGAGCAGGGATTGAACTCCGGCTCCCTGCATTGGAAGTGCAGAGCCCTCACCACTGGACTGCTGAGGAATTCTGGAACAGCACATTTCAAACACAAATGTGCTTGTGAATTACTTGGAAACCTTGTTAAAATGATCCTGGATCCAAAAGTCTGGGCTGGGTCCTAAGAATTTGCAGTCTGGCAATGTGAAGATGCCACAGGAGGTCCTAAACAATCCTGATGTCTGGACATCTCTCACCAACCAATAACAGGCATTCTCGGGCAGTGCAGGTCCATGGAGAATTGGCATAAAGTATCTCAGATGCTCCAAAAATGAGGGAGATGCTTGCCATCTCTTCCACCAGGACTGCTTCAGGACCATGGTTCTCAACTCAACATAGAAATCCCTGTAGAGCCTTAACCATCCCCATGCCCAGAACACACCTTGAACAGTTTCATCCAAATGTTTCATCAAGATGCAGACTTCCCTGGTGGTCCAGTGGTTAAGACTTCACTTTCCAGTGCAGCAGGTGTGAGTTCAATCCCTGGTCAGGAAGCTAAGATCTCACATTCCTCTTGGCCAAAAACAAAACCAACAACCCCTCCCCCATAAAACAGAAGCAATATTGTAGCAAATTCAATAAAGATTTCAAAGAACAGAAGAATGTCTTTGGAGGAGGAACCCCAGCCTTGATAGTTTGTAAAGTTCCCCGTGTTTGCGTGCTCAGTTGCCGGGTCACTCAGTCCTGTCCAACTCTTTGCGACCCTGTGGACTGTAGTCCGCCAGACTCCTCTGTCCATGGGATTTCCCGGGGAAGAACACTGGAGTGGGTTGCCGTTCCCTTCTTTCAGGGATCTTCCCAACCCAGGGATCAAACCTGCGTCTTCTGCATCTCCCGCATTGACAGGTGGATTCTTCACCGCTGAGAAGCCCTCTAAAACTCCCCAGATGGTCCCAAAGTACAAGCAGAGCTGAGAACCCGGGCTTTAGGCCAGGAGAGCTCCACTGGTGGTTTATGACGACTAGATGTGACCCCCCCTGCAGACACTACCATCTCCCACATTGGACAAGCAAAGGCCCAGAGGTGAGAGGCTTCTCCTACCTCCGTCCTAAGCCCTCCTTCTCCAAGTGTGGTCCCTAGACCAGCAGCAGCTGCCCCTGGAAGCTTGTTAGGAATGGGTCACAGAGTTCTTTAATAAAATTAGCTTATCCCTCCCATCGGCCCTAAAAACGTTGACAATCAGGGAACAACCCCCCTTCTGCGTAGGCTGCTCTGTGCCATCCAGAGACTAACTCTGAGTAGAAGCAGGAAACCGGAGCCTGGGGCCTGGCTGTGACCCCTGGGCTGTGTGAGTCACCTCAGCATTCTAACCTGGCTCCCCCGGTCTGTCCCAGCACCTATGCCCCTCCAGGTAGCCGTGATGCCAGCTGACGAGTTGAAGGGCAGAGCCCCAGACATCAGTGAGCCACAGCAGCTCCTGACCCAAGGGGCACGGACGCACAGCAGCCTGGCATTGCAAAGGCAGACGTGTTGGAGCGTTCCTGCCAGCCTCTCCTGGCACGGAGCTGTTCCCACGTTTCTCGTGACAGGTGCAGTGCCCACTTTTATCCCCTCCCTTCCAAAAGTACCACAGACCTTCCGCAGGCCCTTTGTTCCCAGAGCAGCTTAGCAAAGAATCCGGGGAGCCGCTGTGGGAAGCTCTCCGGGCCTAATCCCCGGTGGCGGAAGCAGCTGGCCGTCCAGCTGGGCCCGGGTGGTGAGGATGCAGGCCCGGGTATGTGGCTCAGCTGGGCACGCAGCCTGTGAGGGTCCCCACCTGCGGGGCCGCCATGCAGACTTCTGAGCTCTGAATTATAACGGTTACACAGGGCAGTAGGAGAGAGATTATATGTAACACAGTCTGCTTCTATGTTTCTGGGTGGTACTGAGATTCTGTTTTTAAAAAAAAATTTTTTTTGGCCGTACTGAGTCTTTGTTGGGGTGCATGGGCCTTTTCTAGTTGCATCACGTGGAGGCTTCTCTCTAGTGTGATGCCTGGGTTTGGGGCTTCTTCTTGAGGTGCCCAGGTTTCTCTTGTTGCAGAGCATGGGCTTCAGTAACTATGGTACATGGGCTTGGTTGCCCAGCGGCATGTGCGATCCTAGTTCCCGGACCAGGGATCGAACCTGTGTTGCCCCCATTAAGGCAGAGTCTTAACCACTAGACCACCAGGGAAATCTCAGATTCTGCATTTCTTATGAGCTGCCAGGTGATTCTTAGGCTGCTGGTCCTTGGACCACACTCTCAATAGCAAGGGATCAGCACAACTAGTTTTGGATACTTCCCAGGCCATTCTTGAATGAATGAATTTGCGAAAGGTATGTAACTCCGGGAGCCCCTATTTCCTTGATTGCAAGGTGGAATAATAATCACTGACTCCCCAGGGCAACAGGTCACTAAGCTCCTGAGTGAGCGAGTGGAGCTCACAGCCAGGCTGTACCTTCCAAACCCCAAGATATAGACTCTGTAAGGGTGTCTGAGGAGAGTCTGAGGCTCAGTTACATCACCAGTTCCAAGGAGCCATGTGACAGCAGGAGTGTCAGAATCAAATGGATTTGAATGGCTCTCTGAGTCTCAGGAATGCCTCTGTAATTTATGGGCACCAAAACTTAGGAAGGTTTTGTTGTTAATGAGTTAAAATTAAAAATTTTTAAATACTAGCACAGGGCTTATTATGCAGGAGGTATTCAATAATGTTAGTTTCCATCCTGGTTTCCTGTGTTAGTTTTTCATTTTCCTATCTTTCAGAGAAAATGCAACTACGAACCATTTGGGGTTTCTGGGGAAGAATCATTGAAGACCATGAGCATGAATGCTTATCTCTAAATGACTATTATAGTCAGAATCCTTTGATCATAGGCGACATGAACCCCAGTTCCCCAGGCTTAAAAGGATATCACATCTCCCTTAACTAAAGAGCTTCTCTGGTGACTCAGAAGGTCAAGAATCTGCCTGTAATGCAGGAGATCCAGGTTTGATCCCTGGATTGGGAAGATCCCCTGGAGGAGGGAATGGCAGCCCACTTCAGTATTCTGGCCTGGAGAATCACATGGACAGAGGAGCCTGATGGGCTACAGTCCATGGGGTCTCAAAGAATCAGACACAACCTAGCGACTAACACTAACTTAAACTGAAAAGTCCAGTGGGGTTCAGGCATAGCTGGATCGAGGTGTCCACGCAATATTGTCAGGAACTTGTCTCTCCACCTCTTTCCTCTGCATCAGCTTCTTTCTTGGGCTGGCTCTCAGCATTTGGTAACAAAAACTATCTCTAGCAGTTCCAGGTTGACAGACCTGGCCGAACAGGAGATCCTCTTTCCTGAACAATCCAGAAAAAGGCCCAGAGGTGACTCTTACTGACAGGTTGAGTGATGCACCTGTCCCTGAGTAAATTGCTACAACCTGTTCAGTCCTGTGTCACATGCTGCCCTGGAGGCAGACCACCCAATCACTTTGACAGAGCAGAAGAGTGATATATTGGTTTGCTAAGGCTGTCATGCCACAAACTGGGTGGCATCGACAATAGAAATTTATTCTCTCACAACTCTGGAGACCAGACCAAACCAAGGTGTCAACAGGGTTTGTTCCCCCTGGAGGCTGTGAGGGAGACTGTTTTAGCCTCTCTCCTGGCTGCTGGTGGTCACCAGCAGTCCCTGGGCTTCTTTCACTTGGAACTGTTGTTACTGGACCAAACTTGGAGTCTGCTCACCCACCATGCAGCAAAGTCAACTTACAGACACCGGGTTATGGTGAAGGAAACTACAGCATTGGCGCTTCCCCGGTTGTCCAGTGGTTAAGACATTACCTTCCATTACAGGGGATATGGGTTCAGTCCCTGCTCAGGGACCTAAAGGAGCTAGATCCCTCATGCTTCACAGCCAAAAAAAAAACATCAAACATCAAACAGAAGCAATAGGTCCACATCAAAATAAACAAAAAAAGACAAGAAAGTGCAGTGTTTATTGCAGCACCAAGCAAGGAATAAGGGCAGCTTAGGCTCAAAAACTCAAACTCCCTGCTGGTTTTCAGGAAAACATTTTTAAAGATTGTATTTGGGGTGAGGGTGACAGGGTGCATGCCTTTCTTCTGATTTGTTGGTGATGAGGGCACAGGGTGGTGTTCCAGGAAACTCAAATCATCAATCTGCTGATTCCAACCAATCTGGTGTCTCCATGCTTCTGCTTAGTTGTCACTATCCTCCACTTGGCGGTGGGGGTCGGGGGGGGGAGTCTTAGATCCTGAAGAATAACTCAGAGCCATCTGTCAGATTGTTATGCATGCCCCTTAAGGAGAACTGGGACCCTGTTTTAATGTTGATCTATTGTCATTACTTGTCTTGTCTGACTGCCTCTCCTTTTCCTCTGCATTCTCTCACTTCCCTACTTAGTAACTGCATGAGTCTGCTCTTTGGAATTCAGGGAAGTACTAGGAAACTGGAGTCTTTTTCTACAAAGGAGAAATGGGGAATATAGAGAGACTTTTGTAACCAAGAGACCCCTGCAGGGTTCTGCTCATTTTCAATCTCCTCTCTTCTTTGATTCTCTTCAATTTTGAGGGGAACAGCTATGGGACAAGAAAGAGAATAAAGTTTTGGATAGAGAAAGTGAAAGTGAAGTCGCTCAGTCTGTCCAATGCTTTGTGACCCCATGGACTGTAGCCTACCAGGCTCCTCCATCCATGGGATTTTCCAGGCAAGAGTATTGGAGTGGGTTGCCATTTCCTTCTCCAGGGGATCTTCCCAACCCAGGGACTGAACCCAGGTCTCCCGCATTGCAGGCAGATGCTTTACCCTCTGAGCCACCAGGGCAGCCCTTGGGTAGAGAGGTTAATCATGAATTCAGTGGAAGAACTAGGCTTTAGAGGTGCTCAGTTTCGCTGTATCACTCTATTCTCTGCCCCATGTTTTTCTGTGTCTTCACACGACCGTATATTGACATCAGTCATTGGATAAGGGTCCACCCAGATCCAGGATGACCTGATCTTAACTGTTACACCTACAAAGACCCAGTTGCCACGTAAAGTCACATTCTGAGCAGGAGTTACATTTCCAAGTGAGAGGAGACTATTCAACCCCATACAGGTGAGAAACCAGAAAAAAAAAAAAAAAAAAAACTGGGTACAAATACCAGAAACAACAAATAGCGACCCACTCCAGTGTTGTTGCCTGGAGAATCCCATGGACAGAGGAGCCTGGCGGGCTACATACAGTCTATGGGGTCACACAGAGTCGGACGCAACTGAGCAACTAACACTTTCATCTTTTTTATTTTCACCAGAAACTAAAGGATGTGTATGCTTAGCAGGTAAAATTCAAAACCAACTGATATCCATAATGCCACCTAAGTTACCAATCCTCAAATCATAAAAACTGAGGAGATCTTGAGCAAATCTGTTGTCCCACTGTCTAAAAACCACAGTGCCTACTTAACTATACTCGGGAAATTCCACAGGGAACCAAATTCTACAACCAGGAATTGCTCTTAAGTGGGAATGCTTCTTAGAGGCTGAGCTAAATTTGTAACAGGCAGCCTGAAGTCTGGAATTCTCTTCAGGCAAATTCACAACTGTTCTGACTTCACATGTGTCTGAGATATTCAGAGCCTTACCCTCCAGGGAATTCAACTTCCGTCCTTAGAGCCCAGCTGCATCTAAAAATGTAAATTTCCTTTGTGAAGGCAAAAAGTCAACAATTTCTGAATCTCCGGCTTCAGGAGGCATATGTTCCAACATGCCTAAGCTGGACCCAACTCCTCAGAATTACTGTCACCAAGATTCTAACCCAATCGCAGATTTCATTTCTTTTCCTCCTTGCAGAAGGAGAGTCAACTTTCAATTTCTTAGGGGGAAATAATGTAGGAGAATTTCATTTAAACTGTTAAAAGTGGTAACCAATCTCTGGCTGGTAGGATAAAGGAGGGTTTCATTGCAGTATAAATTATTTTTTAATTAAAAAAAATAAAGATGCTTATAAATTTAAAATATCTTCTAGCAGTTCTGCTAAACCCACTACAGCATGTTAGCAAGGTAACAACCACAGATTTAGGATGTCCAATGAATAAGAAAATTTCTCCATCGACAAGAACTGAAACAAACAAAAAAATCTAAGTGAAAAGAAAAGCAGTGGAAACAGAAAAAAACTTCCAGCCAAGTGACATTTTCCATTCTCATTTCCTCAAAGAAGCAAAGATTTCCCATTTGGTGCAGTGATACTCCTTGGAACCTGAGGCCCTGCACAGGGGACCCAAGTCCCAGGTCTGACTCACAATGTTGCCACTTCCCAGCTGTGTGACTCGGAACAAGTCACTTTCCCCATCCGAGGCTCTATCTCTTCATTTTCCAAAAATATCTCTACTGTTCAACTGTATTTATATAGTTGTCATAACACTGAAGGGCTTCCCCAGTAGTTCAGTGGCAAAAAATCTGCCCTTGATGCAGGAGCCACAGGAGACGCAGGTTCTATCCCTCCCCTGGAGGAGGCCATGGCAACACCAGTATTCTTGCCTGGAGAATCCAATGGACAGAGGAGCCTGGCGGGCTACAAGGCTACGGTCCAGAGGGTCACAAAGAGTCAGATATGACTGAAGCGACTTATCACTCACGCGCACACACACACACACAACACTCAAATGGGTCCACCTATGGGCAAGAGCTCTGAAGACCCTATAAACATTATAGGGGATTACTATCAAAACTATTAACTATTTAAGCATGTGTGGCATCCTGCCAGGGCCCATTAAAGCACATACACAAATAAAAGGAAATCCTTTTCCTCAAAATGATGGTCGTTATTGCTTGTTTGTTCTAACCTCAGGTGTGCTGAAATTATCTCACTTCTCAGCCCATGGAGTGTGATCACCTCCACCCTTGAAAGCTTCCCCTCTTATTATTTATTCCCTTTCAGCTCCATTCCTCACTACCATTTGCCTCCTCCCTGGCCACAGGCAGTTATTCTGTCCTGTTTAACTTACAGTGTTTTGTACATATTCCTTAAAAACTGTATATATTTGCATGCATATACTTTTTATTTATGCAAGTGTCATTGTTTAATGTTTCATTTTGCTTCCTAAATGAAGCAGAGAGTTCTCATTATGTTCTTAAGGTCCAGCTACGTTGCTGTCGTATATGGGATCTGTTTCCACTATTTGAATATTGAACTTCACCTGCACCCATAGCACTTTGCCAGCCTGGTTTTCTAGCTTGAGGGACAACCCTCTACCATGACAGATAACTCTGCTGTGAACATCTTTGTGCAAACCTCCAGCTACAGCTATGAACCAGCTTCCAAGGTACGCACATACTCAGTTAGTTTGTACTCCAGTCCAACTTTCCCAGCAGTGGTAAAGGCACCTAGCTTTCCCATCCCACCACACCTGGCCTATCCAGCTTCCTAACAGATATATAGTATAGTCTAACAGACAAAAGCTGAATCAAGATTGCCAGGAGAAATATCAATAACCTCAGATATGCAGATGACACCACCCTTATGGCAGAATGTGAAGAGGAACTCAAAAGCCTCTTGATGAAAGTGAAAGAGGAGAGTGAAAAGGTTGGCTTGAAGCTCAACATTCAGAAAACAAAGATCATGGCATCTGGTCCCATCACTTCATGGGAAATAGATGGGGAAACAGTGGAAACAGTGTCAGACTTTATTTTTGGGGGCTCCAAAATCACTGTGGATACTGACTGCAGCCAGGAAATTAAAAGACGCTTACTCCTTGGAAGGAAAGTTATGACCAACCTAGATAGTATATTAAAAAGCAGAGACATTACTTTGCCAAAAAAGGCCCATCTAGTCAAGGCCATGGTTTTTCCTATGGTCATGTATGGATGTGAGAGTTGGACTGTGAACAAAGCTGATCACCGAAGAATTGATGCTTTTGAACTGTGGTGCTGGAGAAGACTCTTGAGAGTTCCTTGGACTGCAAGGAGATCCAACCAGTCCATTCTAAAGGAGATCAGTCCTGGGTATTCATTGGAAGGACTGATGCTAAAGCTGAAACTCCAATACTTTGGCCACCTCACACGACGAGTTGACTCACTGGAAAAGACTCTGATGCTGGGAGGGATTGGGGGCGGGAGGAGAAGGGGACAACCGAGAATGAGATGGCTGGATGGCATCACCGACTCGATGGACATGAGTTTGAGTGAACTCTGGGAGTTGGTGATGGACAGGGAGGCCTGGCGTGCTGTGATTCATGGGGTTGCAAAGAGTCGGACACGACTAAGCAACCGAACTGAACAGACAAAAAGGGATATTTTATTGTTGTTTACTTTTCATCTAACTGGTTTCTAACGACATGAAACACCTCCTGATGTGTTTGTTACTTGGGGTGCGGGATTCTTCTCCTGACAATTATGTGTTCATATCCTCCCCCCATTTTGTGAAGAGTTGCTAACTTCTTCCTGCTGATTTGAGGATTCCTTGCATATCCTTGATATATCTATCCTCTCCCATTCTATCGTCTAACTTTGTCCGTGGTGACTTGATATAATCAGTCATTTGAATGTAATCAGATTCATCTCTTTTCTGCCTTGTGGTTTGCACTTTCTGCTAAATCTTCCTCACCACCCCCACACCTGGTCCCCATACCTCCCAGCCTTACACCAAATACCCTGTCCTGGCCGGCAAAACTCACCTTGTGGTTTTGAAGGAAGAAACAGACAGAACAGGTTCCATCTTGAAAGCAGGACTCCGTCTTGGGCCAGACTGTGGACTTTGAGCTATTTTTCCAGTATCTATGGAAACAACATACAAACTGGAAAATCAGACCTCCCGGGTGGAAGAGCCCCAGGGCTTGTACCTAGATTCTCCATCGCCTAAAAAAATACCCTAATTATCTGTGTAACTGAAAAGAATCATAAATTCTATTATGCTTATTGGGGTATGACCACAGGCCTATTGATCATTGTCCATGTTAACTACCTAGGTTTAAGGCATGTGAGTCGCAAGTTTAAGGCATACAAATCACCGGGAAACTTTGGTGGATCTTTCCTTTCCTTTGTTCAGACTAGTTTCAGGGAATTTGGGGGTAGGTTTGGGCATGTATGCTTAGGGTATATAAGGTTTTCACAAAAACTGGCCAGGATCCTTGGCTAGGAGGAGACTCTGCCTTGGGCCTGCCAGTGTAATAAACTGCACTTCACTGTCTGCATTGTCCTTCTGAGTGAGTTCGTTTCCCGGAACGCATGGCTAAAACAGTTTCAACTCTCCTGCCGGCTAAAAAATGAAACCCAAGCACTTGCTCTCTCATACAGGACCCTTTCCAACTTAATCCCCCACTTCCATCCCGTGCCTCCTCTGCTAGTCTGCCTTGCATACACTGTCCACACATTAATGGACCCACGTTCTCCTTCGCAGCAGGCAAATGTGAAGGTGCTTTTGAAATGGGAGGGAAGGTGGCAGTCCACAACTTTTGAAAGAACAACATAGCCCGAAGATAGAGTACAAACCAATTAGAATCAATGGGGCCCAGATGGCAGACAATTCAACTTTGATCAGACCTTGATCCTCTATCAGTAAGCTAAATGATACACTCAGAGGCACCATGACAGTTCCAAGGTACCATCAAAAGACCAAAGAGTGGGCAGTAGCCCAGCTCCTGGAAATCTCCACCCCTTCCCCAAAATAGCTGGAATAATCCTCTCACTCATTAGCGTATGAAATTACCCGGCCCATAAAAACTAACCACACCACATTCTGAGGTGGCCAGACTCACCCTCTGAGATGGTCCACACTCTGTCTGTGTTCCTCTTCAAATAAATCCACTTCTTACCTATCACTCTGTCTCTCACTGAATTCTTTCTGCGATGAGACATCAAGATCCTGAGCTTCATTGGGTCCTGAAACCAGGCACTCTGGGTTTAAGCTGGGTTCAAGTCCCAGCCACATGGATTCAAGTCCCAATCTGAGATAAACGGTTCCACTTTCAACTGTTGCTTTTGCTTTTGAGTACCTGGGAGTCTTTCACCTATTCAGTACACCGTCAATATTTGCACATTTAACAAGTGTGGTTTCTGCTTTAGGAGACAGTCCAAATGGCCCACAACCTGTTACTGTGAATATAGTCATAATCATAAAGTAACGTATAGAAGAAGAATACTCACATCTCCATTTTCCAGGTCAGGAAACCA
This sequence comes from Moschus berezovskii, assembly GCF_049115385.1. Classification (NCBI taxonomy): domain Eukaryota; kingdom Metazoa; phylum Chordata; class Mammalia; order Artiodactyla; family Moschidae; genus Moschus; species Moschus berezovskii. The sequence continues at coordinate 56,311,174 of NC_142480.1, read as the reverse complement.
AGCCGGGGCTGGACGTGTTTTACTGATGGCAAGACAGATTTTATTCAGACTTCTGCATAGAGGAAAGACCCTCCACCGTAAACAGGTCAGCTCCAGATAAAACAAAGATAGCTGATGTTTTTAAATGGAGAAAAGGGGGTCAGAAAAGGGGGTTGTAGGAAATGAAAATAGGTAAGAAAGAAGGAACTTGGTGGGTTACAGGGAAAAAGAGCAATTACAGAAGGGGATGAGTGGAGAATTACTGGAAATGGTTTGGAAGGGTAGGTTGGGACAATGCGGATTTTGCAATTCGACAACATTGCACTTTCTTGAGCAAGAATTCAGTTCCAGGGCAGGGGTCAACTTAAAGCTATCTAACGCAGATGGAAGCTGGGCTGAAGTTTCCTAGCTGTGGCATTTGGCCAAGTCCTTTGTGCTGCAGAGAATTTACTGTTCAATGGTTAGGTCATGCACATATAGCTGCACAAGCAACAAGGCAAAGCCTAGATTTAAATGCAAACCTGCCTGACCATGACACCCAAATTCAACCCTTGTTTCTGGCCATTACCTCTAATTTTGCTGAGATGCAGATCTGGAATGTGGAAGCCTTGGAAACAGGAGGGAGGCACTTAGCTGGTGAGGCTGCCTCAATTACCCTTGGTGTCCTGGGTCTCCTCTGGTCCTAAGGTAGCGGGAACTCTTGTGAAGGAACATAAAAGCCATTTTCAAAAGTCACTTTACTCTGGAGAAGGGAATGGCAATCCACTCCAGTATTCTTGCCTGGAGAATCCCATGGACAGAGAAGTTGGGGGCTACAGCCCATGAGGTCACAGAGAGTTGGACACGACTGAAGCAACTTAGCACATATGCGTGCTGCTAAGTGGGAAACACACACACACACACACACACACACCTCATGAGAAAGTTGGAGTGATTAAGTGTAACAAAGTGCAAGAACTAGATGCTTCTTGATGGGAGCATAATTTGGGAGAAAGTTTAAACTTTCCTTCACAAAACATGGCAACTCTCAGAAGTTTCTAGAAGAAGCCCTCCCAAACACCACCACCCTGAGATACAATGAACTCTCTGAGTAGGTTTTGGCAAAGAGCACAGTTCTGGGAATCACCTGAAATTGGCCACGAGACACTTTAGTGCAAGCCACACCCTCAGCAAAAAGAGACATTAGCAGCAGTGCTTTCTGTGGCAGAGAACACGGGGTTGGAAACCTCAAGTCCCCCTCGGAGTCTTAGGACTCTCCCTGCAGATACAACTGGCTTTGGTTGTCATCGTTACTGCTGTTCTTCCAAATTGTGGGGCAGGGCAGGTTTATAAAGCTGAGCCCACGACAGGGAAAACACAGGAGGGAAGGTGGCCTCCTCTATCAGCTAACAAGTCCCTGTCTGACAGAAAGGATCATTGGCTCAGAGCACAATGCACCTACATTTGGTGTAACATCGGAAAAATGAGTGAGTTTTTCCCGTCTGGCAAACTTTCACAATGAGGACCTCTTCCAGTGTCCTGGGAGCCCAGGTTCCCAGGTTCTGGAACACCAGCCATCCTCACTCGGAGACAGCATCCACTAGAACATCTTGCGGGAGCCAGACCCTGTGGGTCTGACCCTGGTTCCCTGTGCCAAGCCTCACGGCTGTCACGCCTCCCTCGCGGGCAGTCATGAGGAGGGACTGAATTCACTCAAGGCCCAAAGGGAGCCTGCCCGGGACACGCTCACAGCCCCCGTGCTCACCCATCCATCCAAGATCCGGCTGCCAGCCTCTCTGAGCTGGGCTAGGGCCAACACTGCAGTCACTGCGAATGACGACAGTTGTTGGTATGTGTGTGTGTATATACCCCTCCGTGGGCTTCCCTGGTGACTCAGCAGTAAAGAATTTGCATGCAGTGCCGGAGACCTAGGTTGCACCCCTGGGTCGGGAAGATCCCCTGGAGGAGGGCATGGCAACCCACTCCAGTATTCTTGCCTGGAGAATCCCACGGACAGAGGAGCCTGGCGGGTCCACGTGGCTCCGGTCCACGGGGTCACGAAGAGTCGGACGCAACTGAAGCGACTGAACACACAGGCACAGACCCCTTCGTGGTGAGCTGTTGCGGCAAACTGACAAGCCGCGAGCGCCTGCCCGGCGGAGGGGCCCGGGGCGTCGGGGCAGGGGCCCCGCCAGCACTGGCTGTGGGGTTTTGGGACCCTCTCTTCCCCATTTCTCTGCCTCCATTGCCCCCACTGAAGAGTGTCACAGGTTGAATAGCTCATTTCTTAGTGCCCAGCTTCCGTTCTAAGACTTCTAGCCACTGCCTAGGGCCGGCTAAGGATTCTTCCAAGGTCAGATTTTATAATCATCACAATGTGTGATGATTAGAATAAAGACTAATGAAACTTCCTAGAATAAAGACTAAACCGCGGTACATCAACTATACTTGAGGGAATTCCCTGGTGCTCCAGTGTTTAAGACTCTGAACTCCCAGTGCTGTGCGTGCAGGTTCGATCCCTGGTTGGGGATCTAACAGCCCACAAGTCTCGAGGCCCAAAAACACAAACAGAAGCAGCATTGTAACAAATTCACTGAAGACTTTTAAAAACTGGTCTGTGTCCAAAAAAAAAAAAAAAATCTTTTAAAAGAGCATATACTTCAATTAATTTTCAAAAATTAAAAATAAGTACTAAAGATTAATTAATTAATTAGAATTAAAAGACCAAAATGTGAAATCATGGGCAGGTGACTCAAGATGGTTGCTCTCTGTACATGCCCTAAGGATCAGCGCCTGCTTCACCAATACCTACTCCGCTGACTGACCTGCCCCAGGCCCCAGTGAGGGATTGTTCCAGCTACATATCAGAACTCTCCACTAGCTTATCAAAGGGGCAGTGAGGGGCGTGCCCCTCTGCTGGTTTCCCTGGTAACCAGTCAGCCAACCTGACATTAATTCCCCCTGTGATTGGCAACCACCCTGTCCCACCCGTGGGAGCAGAGACTACCACTGTCCTGCCAGCCTGACAGCCACTGTGTCAGCGGAACACAGTGGCGGTAGCTCCAGGACCCTGCTTCAGGAAGCTGGGTGTAAGCTCCGCCACCTGTGAAACCATAGGTGTCTCTCCCGCCGGCTCCCGGCTCTTCCTTCTGTCTTGGAGTTGGGCGAGCACAAGCCTTGTAGGCGTGCAAGGTGCAGCCCGACAGAATCAGACCCCCAAGAGCCTTGAGGACTGAGGCCTGAGGAGGAGAGATGGTGAAGTCCTGAGGCCGCCTGACAAGAGATGAGAGAGAAAGGCCCTTGCCAGGAGGCCTTCCACACATCAGGAACGGAAGCGGACGGTCCAAGGTGCTAGGGAACCTGATGCCATCGCTGCCACAGCTCAAAGACTGTCCTGTAATCGCAAGACCTTCGGCCCCTTGGAGAAGGACCAGCCAAGGTGCCCTCGGGGAGCACGCTCCTGACTTGTGCTCAGCACTGGGCGACTCAGTGGTGTGGTCTTCTGGCCCCTTCGTGACACCCAGCTTAGACAGTCACTCTAAGCATCAGTGAAATCGACTAGACTCTGCGCAGCCTTCCTCACCTGGGGGTTGGGGCCGGAGGGCGAAGAGGAAGGAGCTAGACTCTGAGAAGGACAGGACCAAGGCCAAGGACGTTAGCCAAGGGGCCCGCTGCCCAAGTCAGCTGAGGAAGGCAGGCAACCTTGAGCTAGAAGGTGGATGCTCAGGCTTTCAGACGCATCTGTACCCAGCCTTTCAGGTCACACACAGCAGCGGGGAGGGACAAATGCCCCCTGGCAGGGCCCTCCAGAGAGGAGGGGACACAGGTCTCCTTAGAATGGCAATAAGTGGCCCAGCCCTCACTGGCCAGGGCTAGAGCCTGGGAGGCTGGGGGCGGGCACCAGACCTGCACACAACAGACGGGCAGCCTCCAGAAAACACCACGTGAGCATCGGGTGGAAATGCTGGGACTGCTGTGTGCGCATGTCTCAGCTCAGCTGGGTCCATTCGGTCCCACCCCAGGGAGGAGAGAATCCGGAGAAGCAGGAGGGGACGGCATCGAAACTGTCTACCCTCATCTCAGGGTTGATTCAGTGCCCTCTGGTACCTAGAAAAGTGCCTTCATCCCAGGCTCAGTCCTCTAGCCAGACAATCCGCTCACCCAGATCGTGGTCCTGTCTGCCGTCCTGGACAAGGCCCTTTGCCACTCCCGTAGCCCTCTCAAAACTGTGACAACCCCACTTGCCTCCAGGTGTGTGAGAGACAGAACAGGAAAACGCATGGGAAGCTCAGTCAAAATCTACAGGGAAGCAGGACTTCGCTGGTGGTCCAGCAGCTAAGACTTCCCTTTCCAAGGCAGGGGGATGATAATTCAATCCCTGGTCTAATTGCTAACATCCCACATGCTTTGTGGCCCCCCAAATCACAAAAAAACAGAAGCAATATTGTACCGAATTCCACAAAGACTTTAAACACGGTCCACATAAAGAAAAAAGAAAAAAAACTTTTAAAAAGCTACACAAAAGCAACAGATTAAATAGCCACTGTCTCCTCATTCCTGTCTAATAAGCCCATAGGGCTGTGCTTAGTCGCTCAGTCGTATCCAACTCTTTACGACTCCATGGACATCATTAGCATACACACACTTCAGACCCAGACACACACACACACTCACACACAACCTGTACTTTGCCACTTCAGCCCTGCTGCCCCCTTCCTGCCACGATCCCCTCTATCAGTGAGTGGAACCAGCATCCATCCAACCAGGATTCAGCTTCTGGGAAGGCCTTGCTGACACGACTTCCACTCCCTGGCCCAATTCCAAATTGTGAATCTAGTAGAACCCCTGTGTGTGTGTGGTATGTATGCTCAGTCATGTCCAACTCTTGCAACCCCATAGACTGTAGCCAGCCAGGCTCCTGCTGCTGCTGCTACTGCTAAGTCACTTCAGTCGTGTCCGACTCTGTGTGACCCCATAGACGGAAGCCCATCAGGCTCCCCCTTCCCTGGGATTCTCCAGGCAAGAACACTGGAGTGGGTTGCCATTTCCTTCTCCAATGTGTAAAAGTGAAAGTAAAGTCGCTCAGTCGTGTCCGACCCCTAGCGACCCCACGGACTGCAGCCTACCAGGCTCCTCCATCCACGGGATTTTCTAGGCAAGAGTACTAGAGTGGCTTGCCATTGCCTTCTCCAAGCCAGGCTCCTAGGTCCATGGAATTCTCCAGGCAAGCATACTGGAGTGGGTTGCCATTCCCTTCTCCAGGGCATCTTCCCAACCCAGGATCGAACCACATAGCTTTTAAGTTCCTCCTCCTGCTCTGATCTAGAGCACCATCCTCTCTTGCCTGGGCTGTTCCATTGGCCTCTAGGCTGGTCCCCTCGGCATCTCCTCCTCTGCCAGAGTCAGCTTTCCAGGAAGCACATCTGATCGCATCAACTCCTTCAAAAACCCTTCTACGAGGACTTCCCTGGTGGTCCGGTGGTTAAGAATCCACCTTGCAATGCAGGAAACGTGGGTTCGATCCTTGGTCAGGGAACTAAGCTCCCTTGTGCCATGGAGTAACTGCGTCCACACAGTGAAACCCCTGAGCCAGCATGCCACATCTGGAGACTCCATGTGCCGCAGTGAAGTTTTGCCCCTGTGCCAAAACTCAGACCCAGTGCTGCCAGATTTTTAAAAATGCCTTCTGCAGCTCAAGATGGGGTCAAGCAGGGCCTGGGGAGCCTGCCCCTGCTTCTTCTCAGGCCTCATCTCCTTTTGCCTTCCTGACTGCTGCCTCATGGGTCTTCCATCAGACTCCCAAAGAAAGGCAACGCCCAAGCCCTCTGTTCAGGCCGACCATAGGGGACCAGGGGGCCAGGGGAGACCACAGCACATGAACACAGGCCCTGACCTCCAACTCAGCAGAACAGGCCCCAGGCCGCCAGACGCAGCGCGGGTGCCCACCTGCTCTCAAGGACGGGGTCCTGATGAACTGCCCCTGCCCTCTGCTTTGGCTCAAGCCCAGAATGTCTCTGACACAGCGGCTTGAAATTCTTCAGGGCTTTAAACCTGCTGAATCTGGGGACAGCTTAATTACGGTCAGAGAAATTCCTCCATAATTTTTGAGCCCATTTAGAGTTTGATGCTTAGAAAGCAAACTCTTTATTTGCTCAGAGCGAGAGTGTTAAAAAGCCCCAACCAGACAAAAGCGCTATTGATGAGCCTGGCCCCCCTTGCTCCCCTCCTCTGGGCTTCGTTGGTCAGCTCAACGTGTTGGCTGTTTTTGTCTATGTTTTGTCCTCGTTTTGAGAGTTGGTCCAGGAAAAAAGACAAGACTGACAACTTGCAAAGAGAATGGCCCTCTCCCGCTCCGGTCTGGAAGGGCCAGCATCAGCTTGGCAATCAGCCAGCCTGATTTAATGTCCTTCCTAATGATGGGAAAGGGCTGATGATTAAAAACCTGCAGACAAGACCCTGTCAGGAGGCATGGCAAGCCCAAGGGGGACTCCCGGGGCTGCACAGAGGGGGTTCCCAATCTCTGTCACCCCGTGACTCCCACCAGCAAACTCAGGTTTGCCACAAAACTACACTGCACTCACTCACCCCAAGCATCAGCCGCTAGATGCTGGGGCAGGGGCCTGGGGGGGCCCTGATGGTGAAACTGGGCTACACCCTCGATAGTGTAGGCAGTAGGGAATAGCCAGGCCCCTGGCGAGGAAATTGAGGGTCAGAGGTATTGCTAGGGAGCTGTATCATCACCAAGCAGCCAGATTGCAGGTAGAAGGGAGGCAGGCCAGGCCTCCACATCCACACAGAGATCAAGACAGTGTGCAAGATGGAAGGGGGAACCAAGGTCGGGAGCCCCCAGCAGAATGAATGAATGAAAATAGCCTCGGCCTGTCAAAAGCTACCTCCAAGAGTCACCTTGGAAGGCAGCCCTGGAGAATAGCAGTGCTTGATTGACACACCCCACCCCAACGCACAGCCTCGCTTGCAGAATCTGGCATAATTCCTCACGGTCTAATGAGGTTTGTGGATTTTATCGATTTAAGGGGGAAAAGCTGCAATTCACTCTCCCTGAGCCTTGCTAGAGGGAACGATGGCCCAGCGGGGGCCGGGGGGGAGGCAGAGGTAAGGCAACAGCATGTGCCAGGCTGGGGGAAGGGACCCTGGTAGACATACAGCCTTGAGAAGATGCTTAATCTGCTGAGCCTCATCTTCATCTCTGCACAAGGCGAGGGTTTGACCGAGCTTCTCTGTCTCCCGTTGGCTCCTTGGAAGCTGGAGGAGAGAACGTTCCTTTGGGTACTGCTAATCAGGTCTTCCTTTCTCTTTTATGGCTTCATACTCCTCATAAACTGTCTTCGATGTTCCTTTCGCTATTTCCCCAAAATAAAATGTGAGCCTCTGAGAGGAGCCCAGCAGAGTCTGACCTAGACCCAACTCTGAATCACGACACAGTCCTACTCTCATGAGTGTCTGTGTGTGTGTTAGTCAGTCATGTCTGATTCTTTTCAACTCCATGGACTGGAGCCCACAGGCTCCTCTGTCCATGAAATTTTCCAAGCAAGAATACTGGGGTGAGTTGCCATTTCCTCCTCCAAGGGATCTTCCAGACCTAGGGATTGAACCTGTGTCTCTTGAATCTCCCATGTTAGCAGGCAGATTCTTGGCAACTGTGGAAAGCCCTAAGTGTCTAATGGGCAGTACAAACCAATGCCACCTCTAACACAGATAACAGTCCCAAGGATAAGGAACATTATTGAGAGTCGAACATAGGCCGGATACAGCATGGAGGACTGTCAGCCCACTCACTTAATCCTCACAGCAGCACTACAAAGTCTCTTATTTTCCCATCTAACACTCAAGGAAAATCGGGGTACAGCACTAACAAATCTCACAGCTAGGAAGTGTGTAAGCCAGATTTGCAACCCCAAAACCCATATTCACAGCTTCTACTCAATACTGCCTCCCCAAAACAATACACAACACAATGCAAGAAAAAATTCATGCAAGCTACACCTGTGTCACCTAGCTTTTGCTGTGTAACAAGCTACCCCAAAAACCCAACATAGTGGCTAAAACAGTATTTGTTGTTTCCCATGATTCTGTGGGTAAACTGGGCGATTTTTCTGGGCTGGGATGGCTCAGTCAGGACTGGGTGGTCTAGGATGGTCTCAGCTTCTGGGTCTGGTGTTGGCACAGTATCAGCTGGGATGACAGGAACAAACTTGACACCTGACAAACTAGCCTGCACCCATTCATGTGGCCGTGATCCAGGGTTCTTCAATAAGAGGGCAAGCCTAAATGCACAGAAGCTCTGTAATGAAATCAATAGAATATTGTAGATCAATTGTAATTCAATATCAAAAAGTTTTATAAGCTACATTACCTACAGCACATTTGATAATGTCACACAGCCAAGGCCAAACTCAAGAGGTGGAGAAATAGATCTCTTGCCTTGATGAGAAGTCAAGCAAAGTCATATCACCTACAGGTATACCAGAATGGGGGCCATTTTTCACAGTAAGCCACACATACCCAGAGGTGAGCATGCACGTGTATGCATGCAAACACACACACATACGCAGGCCAGCAGTGCTCAAGAATTTAATGCAGTGCCCCCCCAGCCAACACCCAGACTTTTTATTTCTTTGGCTGCACTGAGTCTTCACTGATACACATGGGCTTTCTCCAGCCAGAGGGACAGCCGCCACCCAGGACCACAAAGCCACAGCCTTGAGCGCAAAGGCGCAGAGCGGAAAGGCGCAGAGCTTAAACTCTTCAAAGTGCCTCTGAGCTGCCACTCCATCCCCTGTCTCCTTTTACATGAGACACACAAGTCTTTTACTTGTCACTGTGTATGGCATTTTTCTGCCACTTTGCAGTGAACTCAATATATCCAAAGTCGAACTCACAATTTCCCCCAAAACTGGTCCTCTGCCAGCCTCTGCACATCTGCAAACCAGAAATAAGGTCTATTATGAATTCCTCAGGCTCCCCAGGTGGTGCTAGTGGTAAAGAACTGGGCTGCCAACGCCGGAGATGTAAAAGACTTCAAGCCTGGGGTCGGGAAGATCCCCTGGAGGAGGGCATGGCTACCCACTGCAGTATTCTTGCCTGGAGAATCCCATGGACAGGGGAGCCTGGCGGGCTACAGTCCACGCGGTTGCAAAGGGTCAGACACGACTGAAGCGACTTAGCACGCACACATGATTCCCCACCTTCTGTTCCTCTGTACTGAGACAGGGAAATCGTCTCATCTCTATCTCCTCCACCTCCCCCAAATTCACTTTCTCCCTAGTGCCACCACAGTCATCTTTTCCAAGTACAGATCTTCTCAGGTCACGGTCCCCCACCCCCACCCCACCCCCGCCACAGCCCTGCAGGGGCACTTTCTGCCCTTAAGAGAAAGATGGCATCTTTACCCAGCCCCTTACCTTCTGCCCCGCCTCTCCTCTTCTGGGCTCTGCACAGTCTCGCCTTTCAGTCCAGTGGTTCTCAGACTCATCCCGTGTTAGAATCACCAGGACTTGTTTAATATTTAACTGAATCACAGCCTCGATATGTGTAACCCAAGCAGCAGTATTTTTGACGCTCCCCAGGTGATTTCAGGGTGCAGACAAATTTGGGAACCACTTCTCCTTAGCCAGATGGTGCCCACCCCACCTGCTCATGGGCTTCACCTCCTGCCTGGACCCCCACACTCCCTTCCCCCCACACCTTTCCAACCTTCTCCTCCTTTAGCTGACAGCTCACATGTCATTGTCTTGGCGAAGCTTCTCCAAGCCCCCAAACTAGGTCAGGTGTCCCTGTTCCAAACTCTCAGAGCCTGTGGCTCTCCTCTAGAGTGCTGACTGCAGTTGGTCAATATACTTTTATTTTGTGATGATTCGCTCAACATCTGTTTTCCCCACCAGGCTTTAAGCTCTCTGATCTCAAGTCCTTTCTGGTTTTCCTGTCCACTGTCCTGGCTCAGTAGGGATGCAATCCATATTTGTTGAATAAAGGGACGCTCGGTATCACCTCCACCGTGGATGAGGACTCAGAGATGCTAAGTCTAAAATCCTTCTTTTAGTGTGTAACAAAGAAATCCTCAAGGCCAGATGTTAGCACTTTTCTAAGCCAGGGATTTACAAACTTCTGCTACATCCGTATCACCTGGAGGCTTGGTAACACAAATCACTGGGGCTCAGCCCCAGGGCATCTGCTGCAGGAGGTCTGGGGAGAGGCCCAAGAATTCACATTTGGGTCAAGCTCACAGATGCCGATGCTGTGGGCCCAGGGACCACACCTGAGGACCACAGACCAACCGACCCTCTCCCCCAGCCATCGGGTGCATTCAGCGACCAGGAAAGCCAAAGTGAGTTCAAATCCCCTCGAAGAACTGAGTGTTTCCTTTTTCTTTCTTCCTTCTGCTCATTCGTTTCTCCATTCATTTCTCCCTTCCTTCCTTCCTTTCTTTTCTTCTTATACGAGGGTTATGTTCACATTATTAGAAGCTGGTGATCCTCCCAGCCTTAAGAACAGCTTCCTTTCCTCCCACAGCCCTGCTGACAGAGCAACCCCAGCTGTGGCTAAGCTCCGTCTCCCCAGGAGGCCGGGCAAAGGCTCCAAATATGTTGGCAACAAGTGACAGAGGGGCCTGGCAGGCCCACTCCAATCCCTGCACACCTGACTCACGCCCAGGAAGGAGGCCATCAGGAAATCCTGCCTGGAGGAACAGGGAGGGGCCGTGTTCCCACAGCCCTGGAGGTTACCAGAAGACCCCCAGAGCCATACTTCTGGGCACATACACCCCCAGCCGTTTAAAATCCCCCCTTTTCCACTTTTTTCCTCCCTTCCCTGTACCCCAACAAATTGTCATGCACAAGGCTGAAAGAAAAGAAAGTGTCGGTCACTCAGTAGTGTCTGACTCGTTGTGACCCCTGGACTGTAGGCCGCCAGGCTCCTCTGTCCATTGGAATTCTCCAGGCCAGAACACTGGAGTGAACTGCCATTCCGTTCTCCAGGAGATCTTCCCAACCCAGGGATAGAACCCGGGTCTTCTACACTGCAGGCAGACTCTTTACCAAGTCACCAGAGAAACCTGGAACCAGTCCATGCATATTTTAAGGCACACTTGGCTATCTGAAAACAAAAGGTACAGATTTTCCAGCTTTTACAGCTGATTCCACCCAGAAAAGTAATACTATTATCCTGGGAGGTTTGTTTGTATTTTGAAGTCCCAAACCACAGATCTGATATGCATACTGACTTTCTTGTCAGAAAGTGTCCACAAAAAAATAAAGTAAAATAGCTCCCTAGTTAATGGCTCATTTCAGGATTGAGAGTACCATGTCAGAGATATTACAAGTAAAAGCAGTTTCGTAGAAAAAATTGAGAAATTTGAAACATTTTGAACAAACCCATTAGGCAGAACCAAAGTAAGAATGGAGGAGAAGCTTGGACTTCTATGCTTTTGTCAGCCCATTACTAACCAGAGCTAAGACGCTGTCCAGCACTCATCCATCTGCCTTTCACACCAGAATTTTTTTAAATAATCGTACTTCAAGCTTTACCCCAGTACAACCTGAGAAGAAAGCATTTGTATCTATTGTTCTAACTGTTAATTAACTGTGTCAACAGGGTTGTAGAGAAAATGTTTTTAAAGCTTCTTAAGAGGGCAGACACGTCTTAAGCACTTCTAAGTACTTTAGGAATACCCAAGGATTTAAATTGACAATGATAAACAATCACTAATTATAGTCATTCTTAACTGGTTCTCACCAAGGATCTCTTTATTAGATAACACTTGTTAACCTAGTTTCAACCACAGTATGTATTTAAAGAAGATTAAGTTCCATTTAATTCAAATCGGCACTTATAGGAGACTGATTATTCTGAAATATGCTGTCATTCAGGGCCTTCCCCAGTTAGCCAAAAATGGTAAGATTTAACTCTGCTTCAAAAACCTATAACCATAAACGCATAACTTAATTTACATCGTATTAAAATTGCTAAGATGTCCCGTGACAAGGACCCAGGCATCATCTTTGTACCCTGGCACCCAGCACAATGCTCATCCCAAAGAAGGTCTTGACACATGTTTGCTAAGCAAACACAGGAGTCACAGCAACAATGCAACCTCTGCAGTGGATTGTCCCAGAAAACAAAAAGGGTGGCATTCATGTCACTATCTGAAAACTGGACTGTCTTTAATTGCACATTTCCAATGAGCAAACATTGAGTTAAGCCTTTTAGTTGCTTTATCTTATTCAAGCCTCAGGATCTTTTTTTTTTTCCCTCAATCAATTTTTATTGGAGTCTGGTTGCTTGTGTGAGTTTCTACTGTACAGCAAAATGGATCAACATATGTCCCCTCTTTTTTGGATTTGCTTCCCATTCAGGTCGCCACAGCGCACCGAGTCCCCTGCGTTACGCAGTGGCTTCTCACTAGTTGTCTATTTGATCCGTAGCATCAACAGCGTGTATGTGTCAACCCCAGTCTCCCAGTCCCTCCCTCCCTCCCTTCCCCCGTGGCGTCCACACGTTTCCCCTCGACATTTGTGTCTCTGCCTCTGCTTTGCAGATCGGATCATCTAAACCGTTTTTCTAGATTCCACATTCATGTGTTCATATACGATATTTGGTTTTCTCTTTCTAACTTTTGAGGACCATTTTCTCAGTGAACCCACTTTACAAATGCAGGGCTGTGTAGTAAGAGAGAGAAGAGAGAACGCAGGTCTGTAGGGGTCCACTCCAACCTCCCCTCCCACCGGGCTCCACGCCTCCCACGCAAATCCAGCCCAAGCTGAGCCTAAGTCCACACACCCTGGGCCTAGAGTCTTTATTAGATGTGACAATTTAAGAAAGTAAAAGAGAGTGGAAGCAGCCCGGTTACCAAGAGTGAGGAAGAAAGAAGGGGGAAGGGGGAGTCAGGGAATGAAAGCCAAGGAAAGGGAAGAGCAGACAGAGCTTTGCAGGAAACATACAAGGGGTGACCACATTTTGTGAAATTAGAACATTTTCTCACACCACATACAAAAATAAACTCAAAATGAATTAAAGACCTAAATGTAAGACTGGAAACCATAAAACTCCTAGAAGAAAACAAAAACAGAATACTCCTTGACATAAATCATGTTTTTTTGGATCTGTCTCCTAAGGCAAAGGAAACAAAAGCAAAAATAAACACTTGGAACCCAATTAAACTTAAAAGCTTTTGCACACAACATTGTAAATCAATTATCCTCCAATTTAAAAAAGATCTTAAAAAAAAAAAAAAAACTTTGCACAGCAAAGGAATCCACCAACAAAGCCAAAAGACAATCTACAGAATGGGAGAAAATATTTGCAGACGCTCTGATTGATAAGGGGCTAATACAAAATATAAACAGCTCATATAACTCAATAACAACAACAAAATAAAACCTTGACTGATTAAAAAGGGGACACAAAACCTGGATAGACATTTTCCCCAAAAAAGATATACAGATGCAAACAGGCATGTGAAAAGATGCTCAACATTACTGATCATCAGTTCAGTTCAGTTCAGTCGCTCAGTCGTGTCCGACTCTCCACGACCCCATGAATCACAGCACGCCAGGCCTCCCTGTCCATCACCAACTCCCGGAGTACACTCAAACTCATGTCCACAGAGTCGGTGATGCCATCCAGCCATCTCATTCTCCGTCGTCCCCTTCTCCTCCCGCCCCCAACCTTTCCCAGCATCAGAGTCTTTTCCAGTGAGTCAACTCATCGCATGAGGTGGCCAAAGTATTGCAGTTTCAGCTTTAGCATCAGTCTTTCCAATGACTGATCATAAGAGAATACAAATCAAAACCACAATGACATATCACGTCATACTTGTCAGAATGGCTGTCATCAAAGAAGAACACAAGTGACAAATGTTGGTGAGGGTGTAGAGAAAAGGGAACCCCAGATAATGCAATGGTAAAGAATCTGCCTGCCAACGCAGGAGACATACAAGATGCGGATTCGATCTCTGGATCAGGAAGATCCTCTGGAGTAGGAAATGGCAACCCACTCCAGTGTTCTTGCCTGAAAAATTCCATGGACAGAGGAGCCAGGTGGGCTACAGTCCATGGGGTCGCAAAGAGTCGGACACGACTGAAGCGCCTGAGCAACTAGACACAGTACAGTGTTGGTGGAAATGTAAATTGGGGCAGCCACTGTGGGGAACTGTACGGGGGTTCCTCAAAAAGTACAAACAGAACTACCCCACGATCTGACAATTCCACTCCTGGGCATATAGCTGAAGACAGCAAAACCACTAATTAGAAACCCTGATGTTTATAACAGGAATCTGCTTGATTTCCTACTAAGTAGTAATTTCCCACTCTGCTGATTTGCTCAAAGATGACAGTAAAAAAGTGGTCTTAGTGGAGAAAGGAGCTCACATGGGTTTCTGCAAGGGCAGTTATTCTGCATGACCACAGTGCTTTGACTGCACAGTGCTTCCCTGTCCAGGAGATTCTCCAGGCAAGAGTACTGGAGTGGGTTGCCATGCCCTCCTCCAGGGGATCTTCCCCACTCAGGGATCAAACCTGTGTCTCTTAAGCCTCCTGCATTGGCAGGTGGGTTCTTTACCACCAGTGCCACCTGGGAGGAGGGAAGCATTCCAGGTGGAGGGGACACAAGTGCAAAGACGCTTGAAATTCTGCTGCAACCAATTTAGACGGATTTCAAGAGCCCTGATGTTCTGCCGGTGCTTTACAGCAACGATCTCCTTTCACAGATATAGCAACTCTGCACCACTAGTTATTATGACTCTCACTTTGCCCACAGTCACACGGCAGGGCGGGGAGGGATGGCCACAGATCTAGAAAAGCCTGGAGCTGACATATGGCCTGGTGGTTGATGGAATTTCCCTAAGCACTGTGCTTTAGGAGAATTCATCAGTGGAGAAAAGACCCCTCTTGATCAGTGGTAAACATGCACAGGAGTTGGTAAGCCATGATTTTAATTCTATGGTAAAATCACTGTCAGATGATATTTAAGAAGAGTTTTCATGAACCACATGGGTTCAAGCAACGCCATAGGAAGCAAGAGTATACCGAATTATGTAAATAGAATGAGCTTAACTATAGAAAGGGGAAAACCACACAAGAATATATAATGAGAAGGAAATATGCCCACACGTGAGCTTTCTGGATGCCTCAAGAAGATGGTACATTTCTTTAACCCTTCTCTTTTTGGTACTTCCCAAACGTGTCTATTATGATAAGGGATACTCCTTTGATCATCAGGGGAAAGAAGCACCATGAAAGATAATGCACGTTGAGATGTTTTCAGCTTTCTCCTTTGTCAGCCCACGCTTGAAGTTTTGACCGTGACCCCACTCGCGGGGATGACTGGCCACCCCGCTCACAGTCAGTCCTCCGTGTCACCGTCCCTGCCGGCTCTTGTCCCTCCGGGGAAGCCGTGGGCCAGGCTCGGCCTCCAGTCCCCAGATCCAGGGTCTGCCTGGTACTGCCCCGGTTGCAAAGGGTGCGGAGGGAGCATGCGCTGTCGTCATCCGTCAGTGGCCAAGGGTCGCACTTGACAAGGGATATGAGGGCTCCGCTCGCAAATCTTTCAGCGTTTCACTGCTGTGATTTCTCCCGGGTCTTATTAATAAAATATAATGGTAATTCCTAGAATAATGGCCTATTATCCAAAGTCACAGAATGACAGGGCAATCAAAATCAGAAAGAATGATAGCGCCCGCGCAGAGGGAGGAAGGGAGGGTAAATTCTGGCTTCTGAAGGAGTAGCCTTAGGCTCATGCGGGAAATCAAAGGAATAATCTCCAAGTTGCTTCTGCTGCTGCTAAGTCACATCAGTCGTGTCCAACTCTGTGCGACCCCATGGACGGCAGCCCATCAGGCTCCCCCTGTCCCTGGGATTCTCCAGGCAAGAACACTGGAGTGGGTTGCCATTTCCTTCTCCAATGCATGAAAGTGAAAAGTGAAAGTGAAGTCGCTCAGTCGTGTCCGTCTCTTAGCTACCCCATGGACTGTAGCCTACCAGGCTCCTCCGTCCATGCGATTTTCCAGGCAAGAGTACTGGAGTGGGTTGCCATTGCCTTCTCCATAATCTCCAAGGAAGTAGGTTAAATTACCCAAAGAGTAATTTGTTGTTCAGTCGCTCTGTCATGTCTGACTCTCCGCTATCCCAAGAACTGCAGCACGCCAGGCTTCCTGTCCTTCACTATCTCCCGGAGTTTGTTCAAACTCATGTCCTTTGAGTCGGTGATGCCATCCAACCATCTCATCCTCAGTCATCCCCTTCTCCTCCTGCCCTCACTCTTAAGCATCAGGGTCTTTTCCAATGATCCGGCTGTTCACATCAGGTGACCAAAGTATCAGGTGGAGCTTCAGCTTGAGCGTCAGTCCTTCCAAAGCATGTTCAGGGTTGATTTCCTTTAGGATTGTCTGGTTTGATCTCCTTGCAGTCCAAGCGACTCTCAAGATGGATGATTCATCATATAAACTACGTGGACATTTGATGGGTTATGAATTGACTCCAACCAGCCATGACAGTTCAGTTTTTTTATATTGTATTTACTTCCTTCTCAAAGTGTTTTTATTTTAATTTTGCTTTGTTTGTGTCTGAGTTCTGGGTTGATAGTTCTGGAATGGTTCCATTTTCTATCAGGTTAAAAAAAATACATTTGACACAGACTTGGCTATGATTTTCCCAGTAGTCCTATACTGATGTGAGAGTTGGACTATAAAGAAAGCTGAGTGCAAAAGAATTGATGCTTTTGAGCTGTGGTGTTGGAGAAGACTATTGAGACTCCCTTGGACTTCAAGGAGATCCAACCAGTTCATCCTAAAGGAGATCAGTCCTGAATATTCATTGGAAGGACTGATGCTGAAGCTGAAACTCCAATTCTTTGGCTACCTGATTCGAAGAACTGACTCATTTGAAAAGACCCTGATGCTGGGAAAGATTGAAGGCAGGAGGAGAAGGGGACGACAGAGGATGAGATGGTTGGATGGCATCACCAACTTGATGGACATGAGTTTGAGCAAGCTCCAGGAGTTGGTGATAGACAGGGAGGCCTAGCATGCTGCAGTCCATGGGGTCGCAAAGAGTTGGACACAACTGAGTGACTGAACTGAATTGAACTGGCTGTGCCATTTTGAGGGTAAAATAGAAGGTTTTGAAGTTCAAACAGAATCACTCTAAAAAGAGAATCATAGTAACTAGGAGAATCCAGAGTGAGGGAGTTTTGTGACGTAATCTCCCACCTCCAAGAGACTTGTTGACCACAGAAATCCTTGACGTGGACTTTCCTGAGAACATTCTGACTCCACACAGCAAACCTCTTCCCCCAAAGACACCAAGGCCATGTGCTATGATGAATTGTCACTGGCTCCCCCAAGCAGACTTGGAGATCTTTCAAGTTCCACCCAGAGGGAATCATCTGTCACACCACTGCAGCAGGGTGAGCTTTCGTCGTGGTGGTCCCCAAGTTCCTGAATTCCCATCGTTTACAAGGTTCTAAGGCAATGGGTCTCAACCCTATAAATCTGGGGAGCCTTTTCAGAAGCCCATAACTAGGACCCGCCCCTGAGAGATTATGATTTAACTGTTCTAGACCCTTGCTGCGAAAAGCTGACTCATTTGAAAAGACCCTGATGCTAGGAAAGATTGAGGGCGGGAGGAGGATGGGATAGCAGAGGATGAGATGGTTGGATGGCATCATCGACTCAATGGACATGGGTTTGGGTGAACTCCAGGAGTTGGTGATGGACAGGGAGGCCTGGCATTGTGCTGTGGTTCATGGGGTCGCAAAGAGTCGGACACCACTGAGTGACTGAACTGAACTGAGACCCTTGTTACTCAAACTATGGGTCCTGGAGCCAGCAGCAACAGCCTCAGCAGGGAACTCATTAGACACACAGAATCTCAGACCCCACTGCAGAGTTCAATAATCAGAATCTGTATTTCATTAAGATTCCCAGATAATTCTAACACACACTAGGGCTCAAGAAGTATTGATCTAGAACAAAATCCAAGAATTTTTTTTTTTCATTTCTCCAAATGTTGGACCAAGACTAAGAACCCCCTACTTAAGTTCTGTCATGGGTCTTTCCTTCTTCTTGCTGACCACTGCTAAGCCCAGAGTCCCAGGCACCAAACCAGCCAATCCCTACTTCATCCCTCACAGGAAGGGCTACTGCTAACTGTGGAAAACTCACAGTGGAAAATTGTTCCACTCCTGCTTGCCTGAGGTTTATCCCCGCCAACCACGTGTAGGTGGGTATCCCCCCACCCCAGGAATCTCGTTTTCCTCTCCTTATCCTGTGGCTGGTATTTCCCTGCCTTGTCTGGAGATTGGGCTCCTGCCCACCTCCCCACCTCCCTCAGCCATTTTTGTGTCTTGGCAGCTTTCAGCAGAAGCATTTCCACAATAAAGAAACATTAAATTAAAGGAGGATAGGCTTTTCCTTTTCCTGTTTGATAGCACCATCTCCTCACCCACAAGAGGCTTTCTCCCTGAACCATGGGTAAATAATGAAAGGTATAAAAGAAGAAGAAGAGAAAACCAGGAGGACACAGCAAGTGGGTTGCTGTTGGGAAGGCACTACTTGATGTCTAGCAATAAGAGCAACAGCAGTAGGTAAATAACAGCTATTGTTTCTACACAATAACAATATAAGCTGATGTGAAGGCAAGTAGAGGCAGAAACTTGGGACAAAGGTTGCATCCCAATATTAGGAGATTTCACAAAATGATTAAAAATATTAAATACAACCAAGGGTCTACATCTTAAGGTTCAGTTCAGTCGCTCAGTCGTGTCCGACTCTCCACGACCCCATGAATCACAGCACTCCAGGCTTTCCTGTCCATCACCAACTCCCGAGGGTCACTCAAACTCATGTCCACAGAGTCGGTGATGCCATCCAGCCATCTCATTCTCTGTCATCCCCTTCTCCTCCTGCCCCCAACCTTTCCCAGCATCAGAGTCTTTTCCAGTGAGGCAACTCGTCGCATGAGGTGGCCAAAGTATTGCAGTTTCAGCTTTAGCATCAATCCTTCCAATGAACACCCAGGATTGATCTCCTTTAGAATGGACTGGTTGGATCTCCTTGCAGTCCAAGGGACTCTCAAGAGTCTTCTCCAGCACCACAGTTCAAAAGCATCAATTCTTCGGCGATCAGCTTTCTTCACAGTCCAACTCTCACATCTTAAGGTCATCCAACTTCAAATCACAGCCCCAACGAGAGAAAATAACCATCTCACAAAAGTGACTGATGCAAAAATCGAGGTTCACTCAGCTCTGATCACCTTCCATGGCAGGTAGCAGGTACAGCATCCCAGGGTGCAGGAATGAGTTGATCCTAGAATACTGGGCCTTAATAAAAGATCGGAACCTAAAATACAATACAAATGAACATATCTAGGAGAAAAAACTAAAACGAACTCACAAATATAGAGAACAGACTTGTGGTTCCCAAGGGGGTGGGGGTGGCAGAGGAATGGATTGGGAGTTTGGGGTTAGCAGATGCAAACCTTTCTACATAGGATGGATAAACCACAAAGTCCTACTGTACAGCACAAGGAACTATATTCAGCATCCTGTAACAAGCCATAATGGAAAAAATATGACAAAGAATATATATATGCATAACTGAGTCGCTTTGCAATACAGCAGAAACTCAACCCAACATTGTAAATTAACTATACTTCAAAAAAATTTTTAAAGAATAGATTAAGATTTTCCTACATATCCCGAAGCTGAGAGTAGCCTAAGAAGAGGTCCAAATGTCTCTTCACCTCACCCCATCCTTTCAAATATAGTCAATGAAAATGAGGAAATTCTATACTCCTGACCAATCCTCTCTGCTTCAAGATATGCTGGCTTGATTGTGAAAGTCGTTGTTTAGTACACTCTCACTGGAGGCGGCCACAAGAACACCTGGAACCAGGGGACGATGCAGAATGCCGGGCTGGTCCCCGCAGAGTCGCCCCCTCGGGCGTCTGCAGACCCCTTCGTCTGTCCCTTTGTTCTCTCCTCTCTGCTCTGTCCCCATTCCGGGCCCAGTGCCGTCTCAGCGGCTCCCAGGGCCCAGGCTGAGAAGACCCTCATTCCTGCTCCCATCGTGGGAAGGCACTCTCAGCCCTCAGTATCTTCCACCCCCACCCTGTCCGTCAACAGGAAGCACCTGTAAAATTAAATGACAATTTTCTGCCAAGATGGTGTCTCAACACACACTTTCAATGCATCATTATGGAAAGAGAGCCTCTTCGTGCCTGAGGCAAGGATGTTGGAGAAATGGAATTCCCAGGGATGCCACCTCCCGGAACCATTACAGTGGAGACAGGAACAGTCCCAATAGACGTCCGTGATTCGTGCAGCCCGGGTGTTTTCTACTGCTTTCTAGAATCAGTAAGTCTGCATAAAATTTCTGACAGGACCAGTTATCAGGAAAAAAAAAAAAAGCAGCAGAGAACCTCTAAAGAAAAGTCTTCATGAGGAAAGAGGGGCTGCAAACCCTCACAGGGTCGGTCGGTCACTCATGAACAGGGGTCTTCGTTACCCCCATGACCTGTCCCCATGGGATCGGCCCTTCTCCAACTTGTCTTCTCTCTAAGCAGAGAGACCAAGTCCCCTATGAGCCGAAATGTACTCAAACACAAGCTTTATCTGCAAAGTTCATGCCAATCTTGTAGTCTTATGCTGCACATTTTCATATAAAACTAATTTAGAATTATTTAGAATTTAGAATTCCTTATCAGGAAACTATTAACGTTATGTGTCTTTAAGGTTCCAGAAGAGAGAAGAAATAAATTGGTGCAAAAAGAAAACACTTGAAAAAGCACAGCTAAAAACTTCTCAAGTAACACGAGGCATAAATGAAGGTTCAAGAGTCTCAAGGAGCACCAGACCAGAGAGACTCAGGGGACACTGTGCCATCGGTGCCTCCTGCTCAGCCTGATGGAAGCCAGAGATAAAGGAAATGACACGTTACATGAAAGGAGCAGCAATTCAAGTTACTAAGGATAATTTATGAAAACAGTGCGGATCAGAAGCAATGAGAACAGCTTCATAGCATGCTGAAAGAAAAGAACTGCTGATGCATAATTCTCTATGTGAAGATATCCTTCAGAAATAAGTGTAAAATAGATACTCTTAGATGAAGGAAAACTGAGATAATCATTGTTAGCAGACTGGCTCAGAAAGAAATGGTAAAAGAAGCCGTTTACACAGAGAAGTGAAACCAAGGGAAATGTGGAATTTCATAAGGAAGGAAAACCAACAGAAATGATAAATAGCTGCATAACATATTGTACTATTTCTCCCTGTTAAGTTTTTAAAATATTTATGACTATTAAAAGCAAAAATTACAGTATTGTCTAGTGAGGTTTTCACTGTATATAAATATAAGACAAATAACAACTAAACTTAAAGTGACAGAGGTGAAAGGGACTTAATTGGTTGTGAGGATTTCACACTCTACTTGACTAATTAGACTGTAATATTAGTCTAATTAGACTGTAAAAATTCATATGTAATTATTAGCCCCAGAGCAACACTAAAAAAATCTACACAAGAGAGAGAAATCCAAAAGTTAATAGGAAAAATTTAATAAAAGACTAAAAAATACTCAACCCAAAGAAAGCAGGAGAGATGAAATAGAGGAACGAAAACAAATAATAACAGGGCAGCCTAAATTCAACCATATCAATAATTAATGTATGTGGCTTAAACACAGCGATTAAAAGTCAGAAATCATCAGCGGGGATCTAGGAAAGATTGTTAAAGACTCACCATATGCTGTCTATAAGAAATCCACTTTAAAAATAATGATACAAATGAATTAACAGTAAACAAATAGAAAAAGACATGTGATAGAAACACTAATCCAAAGAAATTGGTAAGTGACTATTTTGATCTCAGAGAAAGCAGATTTCACAAGGGAAATACCAGAGATGAGAAGGGACATTATATGACAATGAAAGGGTCTGTTCAAGAAAACAAAGCAGGGCTTCCCTGGTGGTCCGGTGGTTAAGACTTCACCTTCCAATAGCAGGTGTGAGTTCAGTCTCTAGTCTGGGAGCTACGATCCCACATGCCTTGCAGCCAAAAAACCCAAAACATAAAAACAGAAGCAATATTGTAACAAATTCAATAAAGACTTTTTAAATGAAAGTGAAAGTGTTAGTCGCTCAGTCATGTCTGACTGTGACCCCATCGACTATAGCCCGTCAGGCTTCTCTGTCCATGGGATTTCCCAGGCAAGAATCCTGGAGAGGGAAGCCATTCTCTTCTCCAGAGACTCTTCCTGACCCAGGGATCAAACTCAGTTCTCCTGCACCGCAGGCAGACTACAGTTTGAGCCACCCGGGAAGTCACACAATGTAATACTGTAAATTAAGGATGAGCAACTACATTCAAAACGTGGATATATCCCACAATCAGTGCTGAGTGAGAACTAGGCTCACATCACGTGTGCTTTCATTCATTTAAGTATAAACACAGGCAACACTAATGTCCAGCGTTAGGAGTCAGGGTAAATGGTGACCCTTGAGGAAGTAGATACTATTTCTTAATCTAAGTTCCGTTACGAGGGTGTGGTCTGTCTTTGAAAACTCAGTGGTATGTACATTTGTGATCTGTGCACTTTTCAGTTGATGTTTTAAGTAAAAACATTATTAAGCATTTATTCCAAACACTTGAGTCAGTTGAGCCAGAAAAATACACTGAGAGTGTCAAATAACCCCTGACACGTGAGCACATGTGTTGCAGTTTTGAGACGTACTTTCGTAACGTTAACTGATCTTCATGACCTTTTGGGAAATGACAGGTTCTTTCCAATGCTTCATTCATTACCCAGAAACTTCTGGATTCCTGGGGTTTTTTTAAAAAATTAAAAACTTTACATCTCTTTTCTGCCAACAGCAAAATAAGGTATCAATGTTATTTTGGGGTTGCAAGTGGTTCAGTTCAGTCAGTTCAGTTCAGTCGCTCAGTCGTGTCCGACTCTTTGCGACCCCATGAATCACAGCACACCAGGCCTCCCTGTCCATCACCGACTCCCGGAGTTCACTCAAACTCATGTCCATAGAGTCGGTGATGCCATCCAGCCATCTCATTCTCTGTCTTCCCCGTCTCCTCCCGCCCCCAACCTTTCCCACCATCAGAGTCTTTTCCAGTGAGTCAACTCGTCACGTGAGGTGGCCAAAGTATTGCAGTTTCAGCTTTAGCATCAGTCCTTCCAATGAATACCCAGGATTGATCTCCTTTAGAATGGACTGGTTGGATCTCCTTGCAGTCCAAGGGACTCTCAAGAGTCTTCTCCAACATCACAGTTCAAAAGCATCAATTCTTCGGCAATCAGCTTTCTTCACAGTCCAACTCTCACATCTGTACATGACCACGGGAAAAACCATAGCCTTGACTAGACGGACCTTGGTTGGCAAAATAATGTCTCTGCTTTTTAATATGCTATCTAGGTTGGTCATAACTTTCCTTCCAAGGAGTAAGCGTCTTTTAATTTCATGGTTGCAATCAGCATCCACAGTGATTTTGGAGCCCAAAAAAATAAAGTCTGACACTGTTTCCACTGTTTCCCCATCTATTTCCCATGAAGTGATGGGATCAGATGCCATGATCTTCATTTTCTGAATGTTGAGCTTCAAGCCAACCTTTTCACTCTCCTCTTTCACTTTCATCAAGAGGTTTTTGAGTTCCTCTTCACTTTCTGCCATAAGGGTGGTGTCATCTGCATATCTGAGGTTATTGATATTTCTCCCGGCAATCTTGATTCCAGCTTGTGCTTCTTCCAGCCCAGTGTTCCTCATGATGTACTCTGCATAGAAGTTAAATAAGCAGGGTGACAATATACAACCTTGACGTACTCCTTTTTCTATTTGGAACCATTCTGTTGTTCCATGTCCAGTTCTAACTGTTGCTTCCTGACCTGCATACAGGTTTCTCAAGAGGCAGGTCAGGTGGTCTGGTATTCCCATCTCTTTCAGAATTTTCCACAGTTTATTGTGATCCACACAGTCAAAGGCTTTGGGTACAAAATTTGACCATGCAATGATGGTGAGCTTCCTGTGGGGTACCTTGGTCAGATACTTATTCTGATTTAGCAATAAAAAGAAACAAACCATTGATACATGCAAAGGCATATATTAATTTAAAATGTATCACACTCAATGAAAGAAGCCAGACTCAAAAGGTTACATACTGTGTGAATGGACAATTAACGAACAACCACAACTCCTAAGATCATATATCATAAGCCCAGCACACAGACATAAGAAGTGCTCTCTCCTTGATTTTCTTTCCTTTTTTAAAAAACTTTTTATTTTATATTATAGTTGATTAATCAGCATCCCACTTGACACTAATGGTATAGAACCTGCCTGACAATGCCAGAGACCTAAGAGACGGGGGTTCCATCCCTGGGCTGGGAAGATCCCCTTGAGGAGGGCATGGCAACCCACTGCAGTACTCTGGCTGAAGAATCCCATGGACAGAGGAGCCTGGCAGGCTACAGTCCATGGGGTCACACAGAGCCGGATATGACTGAAGCAACTTAGCACACATACACGCATAGCTGATGAACAATGTTGTGATAGCTTTAGGTGTATAGCAAAGTGAATTAAGTTATACATTTTCCCATTTAGTTTGTTTTATAACATTGAGCAGAATTCCATATGCTATACAGCAGGTCCTTGTTGGTTACCCATTTTAAATATAGCGGTGTGTATGTGTTAATCCCAAACTTCCTAGCCTCTCTTCCTTTTCTTTCTTACCTGAATTTTTTTCTCTCCTTCTGAATCAGTCAGTATAGATTATTACTAGTGTAAACTAGTAACAAACAATTTCACTTCAATGGCTTTTATTTTTTTAGTTTTCTTTAATTTTTGTTTTATACTGGAGTATAATTGATTAACAATGCCGTGTTAGTTTCAGGTATAGAGCAAAGTGATCCAGCTGTACATATATATGTATCTATTCTTTTTCAAATTCTTTTCCCATTTAGGTTATTACGAAATACTGAGCAGAGTTCCCTGAGCTATACAGTAGGTCCCTGTTGGTTATCCATTTTAAAATCAGCAGTGTGTACATGTCCATCCCAGACTCTCAGTCTGTCCCTCTTCTCCTCACTTGTCCCCTGGTAGCTGTAAGTTTGTTCTTTGAGAAATAAAGTTTCACTTCTCACTTGTTTTATAGTCCACGGTGTACTGGTAGGAGATCTGTTCATCAGAGTTGGTGTGGAGCTCCAGCAGGTTGCCATGCCAAAGGGGAAAAGGGGAAAAGATTTTTTAGGAGTCTTGCACATCCTTGAAAAAACCCATGTCAGTTCTGCTCATAGCTCCTTGGTCGAAACTATTCAAAGGCTCTGTCCAACCACAATGGAGCCAAGAAATGCAGTCCTACCATGTAAGAAGGAAAACCAGGGATATTTACTTAACTGCATTATTTACTACTACTCCCTTCAAAATTCAAGTTCCCAGGAGAACAAAAAATGCAGTTAATTCCATCTGACTGCATTGTCCTCCCCATTTCAAGTAGCTAGGCTACTGACTCCTGGGGAAAAAGGAAACTGCACATTTAATATATGTCCAGGAACATGGAGTGGATGGGCGAGGATGAGGAAGGCAAGTCACGGGTTTACAAATCAAGCAAATAAGCCAAGAGCTATAAAAAAGGACCTTTGGGTATGAATGTGGTAAGAGCAGAACCAGTGGGTTAATAAACACAAAATAAAGCAGACCAACTGCAAAGATGAAAATGGTAATATCCAGAACAGCCAACGAGTGCTCAGTCGCTGTTGTATCTGACTCTTTGTGACCTCATGGACTGTAGCCTGCCAGGCTCCTCTGTCCGTGGGATTCTCCAGGCAAGAATACTGTAGTGGGTTGCCATGCCCTCCTCCAGGGGATCTTCCCAACCTAGGAATCAAACCTGAGTCTCTTACATCTCCTGCACTGGCAGGTGGGTTCTTTACCACTAGAGCCGCCTGGGAAGCTCAGAACAGCTAATGACCATCACTAAAACTCAATCTCTAACCCCAGTATTCCTTCAAAGAAATGTGTCAGCCATGTAGCTGTTAACATACTTTCAAGGCAGACAAGCTTCTCAGTCTGAGTTAAACCGTGATGGGGACTGAGCTAATAAAATCACACTGATTTTTCTGTTCCTCCACTATATAATTTATGTACTAGTCAGACACAGTTTTCCTTTAACCAAGAGTTATCTTGTCCAGCCTTTCAACCCAGAGTAACTTTGTACAAGATGAAAATAACTGAATCCATAGTGATGACAGAAATTTTTCTATTTCTTCCAGACCCTTACTGGCCAACAGAATGCCAGGAATCTTGCTTCCTTGGATTGTTTATTAAAATGCAGCAGACCCAGATTTCATTAGGGCTGTGAAATAGCATGTGCTGCCCACTAACTAATGCTTGCCAGATGTATAAGCTCACCACATCTGCAAGTATCAAGCCACCTGCTCAAAGGAGCAGGCCTCCAGAGTCAATGAAGGGAGAACGCTGCTAGTGTTTTATTTGCCCTTCAAATGATGTGCCCTGGAGCAAAAATCATAAATTAAAATGGAGAAGGGAGATTGCCAGGCTGAGATGGCAGTATTCAATGGGACAAGGCTTCAATGAAGTTATTTCCCACGAGATTTTTCCAGGCATATTCCCTGAACTTCTGCATCTACACACTTTGGGTTGAACACCAAAGTTCCCATCCCCACCATGATGACCTTGGGTAAATGCCTTAACCTCCTTGAGTTTTACACTCCGAATAGAGAAAATGGGAACAACCGCGTGTGCTTGTGGGGCTGCTGTGAGGACAAAATGACATGAAATCTAAGGAATTGCTTTGTACAGTGAAAGGGCTATAAAATTGTTCAATAGATGTCTAGTCCGCATATGCATTTTTTGAACATGTAAATGGGGTCAGAAAACCTGATTCTTCTGTCTTGCATTCTTAAACTCTATTACCCTCCACACACGTTCATTCTCTCTTTCTCCCTCTAACTTTCGCTCCCCGATCCCGCCCCTTCCTCCTCCCCTCCTCCTCCTCCTCCTCCTTCTTCCCCTTCCTTTTCTCCTCCTCCTCCTCTCTCTCTCTGTCCTTTCCCCCCTCCACCCTCTCAGCTTCGGCCGGGACTTCACTCTAATGCCAAGGTTAGCACGAGATGCTCCAGGGACAGGTAGGGCAAGGTCATTCATCTTTCTGATGACAAAAGGGCCGAAACAGGCAGAAAGACTGAATAATGCAAGCTCAGTCGCTCCATGCCGCTCCCTTGCCTGCCCCCTCTGAGCACAGGGAAGTAATAGGTAGCATGAATCACCTGCACTGCATACATATCCCTAAGGAGCATATTGTTTAGTTTGGGATGTTTTTGAACTTCACATCAATGAAGTCATCTGTATGACTTGTGTTTTGCACTCAACATTATATTTTTGAGATCCATTCATATTAATGCAAAAAGCTATAAATTATTCATGTTCACTGCTGTGTAATATTCCATTATATGGCTATGCCATACTTTATTCTGTTATTTATGGACATTTGTTCTGTTGTCAGTTTTTCACTAGCACAGACATCTCTGTGATGAACATTCTTATGCTCGTGTACATGATCAAACTATTTCCCAAGGTAGGAAGGAGAACACTGCTGAGTCACAGGTTATATGTATTTTCAAGTTTAGTCTATAGTCCAAAATCATGTTTCCAAAGATCTTGCTACAGTTTACACCCTGATTTCCCAGTTCCTGGCAAAAATGTTGAAAACTACCTTAGAAAACATTATTCTTGCAAGTAGCGGTCGCTGGAGTTTCAGACCACTAGCCAGGTTGGTTCCCACACGTGTCACTTGCAAGTTCGCAGTCACAAACACTGCCCCAGGGGAGGGAGAGGTTTTGTCATGTGCATAGTTGCTAACAAAGAGAGGCTTCAGGTGAGCGGTTTTGGGGTCCCCTGGCCCTGGGGATGAAACTTCCGCAGGATGAACGTGTGCTGTTCAACCCGTGAACAGGACACTCTGTAGCTGCTACTACTTCTCACATGGGGACGGTGGAAGCTGGCATAAAGCTTGATTTCCAAACCACTTTTCATCAACAGATTCCTCCAGCTAGACTGTGATGTCTTTGAGAACAAGGATCACTCTTTTCTACCTCATGTGAATCTGAATGCTTAGCATGGTGTCTATACATCATGTGTGTTCAGTCGCTCAGCTGTGTCAGACTCTTTGGGACCCCATGGACTATACCTGGCCAGGCTCCTCTGTCCATAGGATTTTGGGGGCAAGAATACTGGAGTGTGTTGCCATTTCCTCCTCCAGGGGATCTTCCTGACCCAGGGATTGAACCCGCATCTCCTGCATCTCCTGGATTGGCAGGGAGATTCTTTACCACTGAACCACCAGAGAAGCCCCTGTACATCATAGAGGCTCAATTTAACTTCATAAGAGTTAATTATTTTGGCAGACAGGCTGTGCTTTGCCAGACTCTGTCTCCTCCTCCTTCCAGGTACAGTGCTGGGTTATATTGGCCAGCATCCCTTGCAGCGTGACACAGTCATGACACTTACTTTTGGCTGATCAAATGTGAGCAGAGGGGCTATTTTCTACCTCTGGTCCTGGCTGTCAAAGCCTCCCCTAGGGTGCCCCACATGCTCTCTTTTCCTGGCTGCCCCATGGATGCTCTTTTTTCCCCTTAGCCATCCCCTGGGTTCACATCATAAAAGGTGGCAACAGCATCTTTTTAAAATTAACAAAGGAAATAAATACGTTTTCTCTTTAAAATAAACAAAACTGCTTGAGAACCTCTCTGTCTAATTTTAGGGTGATTATTTGAGAAGGCAGATGGGCACATTCATGATTCAGTCCTTTGGGTGATTTGAGGCTCAGCTGCCCAGGTTGGATCTGAATAACCTCGTTGTGTTTCTATGCCATGTATACCAGATTTCCCTTAATGTGTCGCCTCTGGTTAAAGACCAGATGCATAAGAAACAGTGATGTGGAAATCAGCAAGCAAGAAACAACGTATTTTAACTCTTTATTGACCAGGGGATTTTTGCAGAAACTGACACCTGTGGCCAATGATTTGTTATGTAAGTGAACACTCCAGTGTATATATTGAGGCACTCTAGTCAATAGCATGCAGGTAACAAAAGACATATTAATACATTTCTGGTCAATAATGTGTTACTTACCTATTGCAGCATAACACATCACTCTGAACTTTAGTGGATTAAAATAAAAGCACGAGTTATGTCACATTAGGTCTATGACTCTGGAATCTGGACACAGTTTAGCTGAGTCCTCTGGCTCACAAGGTCTTACAAGCTACAATCAAGGTGTTGAGGGGGGATGCAGTCATCTAAAGGCTTGACTGGGACAAGATCCATTTCCAAGTTCACTCTATGGTTTTCAGCAGGATTCCACTCCTCATGGGACATTGCACTGAGAGCTTCAGTTCATCACCAGCTGTTGGCTGGAAGTTGCCCTGGAGGATGTGTGTGGAGGCTTCCTTATAACATGGCATCCAGGTTCATCAGAGCGAGCAAGTGAGAAGAGAGAAGAGCAAAAGAGAAGTCACAGTCCCTTACAACCTGTCCTTGGAAGTAATATCCCGTCAGTTTCTTTGTTATCCCATCTGTTTCACCAGGTTCAGCCCACACTCAATCATCTTAGAAGCTGCCTACCACACAAGAAGCTTAAAAGTGATCATTCTGGGGTTTCCCTGGTGGTCCAGTGGTTAAGACTTCACCTTCCAGTGAAGGGGGTGTGGGTTCAGCACCTGGTCAGGAAGCTAAGATCCCACATGCCTTGCAGCCAAAAAACCACAGCATAGAAGAGAAGCAATATTGCAGCAAATTTAATTAAGACTTTAAAAATGGTCCACATCAAAAATAATTTTTAAGAAATGATAATTCTGCAAAATCACTCCTATATTTTCTGAGCCCAATCTCTAAATTTCATTTATTTAGTCAAAAGCCTTAGTAACCCTTCAGGCTATCTCTGGCATTCCAGAAGCCAATGTTAAAGTGAGAAAGCTATAGTGAGAATTAAATGCACGCTTCTTCCTTTACTGGGAATGAAGCTATCCACTCCACCAATGGGATAGTTTAAATAAATAACGGCAAGTGTCTTGTTCTCCTCTTTTCTTTCAATATTTAGATATAAAACTCAAAATTAATCAGTTGAATTTTTTCACTCAAAATGCAGGAATTCCAAATGTGAGGTCACAGAAGCAGGTCTTGCCTATTTTCAATGCTAACACATAATTAAATTTCCATTTACATTTTAAAATTGTGTTTCTCAACCAAGTATGATCAACTATGCAATTACTGACTGTCTTTGTGGATGAATCATGCTTTTCTTACATAATTAATTTAGAGTAAATTGAACAGCATGCATCAATAATTAACTGGGGAAAAATATGTCTAAAAATTCTTAAATTCAATTTTGGTAACACGAGAAAGTGACAAAATGCATTTTTTTTTCTTTTAATTCCTATAGGACAAGGCAAGGTAAGAGATTATATATTCTCAGAAGGAGGTTCCAGGTGTAAGTTTTGGAGAAACAGCTCAGTGTATTATACACCTTCCTCCCCTTCTCTGATTCTTGTGACAATGAATAAATCAAATGCATTGGAAAAGCCCCACCAAAATCTGTTCCCATAGCCCTATACAGTACACAGGTTTGGAACTATTAGCTCCCAGCAAGCTCACACATTTTAGTTAGCCGTGATCAACTGGAATGACAGAACCCTCCAGCCGTGTCAACGCTGCACAGCTGGCCCAGGCTGCAGAAACGGTCTCCTCCCCAGAACACCACCCTGTGTCCAGTCGCAACCACATGAGACCTAAATACAGAGAGTATTTCCTCAGCCGCTCTCAAGAGCCCAGAAGAAACTCAACTGGAGCTGAGGACAGAGCGGGGAGCATGGAATTCTAGCCAAACTTGGAGTGTGTTGGAGGAAACCCCAGCTAAGGAAAGAAATGGGCAGGGAAGGGGTTTAGAGACAAGAGCTAACGGGCAAACCTAATCAGCCCAGCAAACTGGCAGTGACATTTTCAAGTGTAAGGTCATTCAGAGTTGCAGAACTAAGATCATCTTTAGATGTCGAAATGGCTTTTGCTAAATGTCAACTTGGTAAATTTGTTTTTCCTTTGGCTCGTTAAAAGAGAATTAACCATTTATCCAATAATGAAAAGAAATATGACCCTCCCCAGGTTCACAAGCATCCACCTGAGGCTGGCCTAGTCTCTCCCATCTAGCAAATTCAAATTTTGCTTGTTTTATATTATATATATATGTTGCTGTTGTTCAATTGCTAAATCATGTCTGACTCTTGGAGACACCATGAACTGCAGCTCCCAGAGTTTGCTCAAACCCATGTCCATTGAGTCGGTGATGCCATCCAACCATCTCATCCTCTGTCGTCCCCTTCTCCTCCTGCCCTCAATCTTTCCCAGCATCAGGGTCTTTTCCAATGAGTTGGCTCTTCACATCAGGTGGCCAAAATATTGGAGGTTCAGCTTCAGCATCAGTCTTTCCAATGAATATTCATATTAGCAATATGTACTTACCAAGAAGCCTCAGGTACCTGAGAAAGGCCCGGCCTCAGAACACTTTCACTCTGCTGCAGGGACAGAGTGGGATGCAGATGGTGATGCCACAACGTGGATGGGTCCCATTCTCCAGAAGTGCCGATCACTGCGCTACAAAAGCACCTTGCAGGGGGCCCTGCCCAGGTAGGGATGGGGGCTTCTGGGCGATAATTAGCTATCATGGCATTTAGCTGAGCCCTCCAGGGTGAATAGGATAGGGCTAAAGACAGTGAGAGGTGGTTTGAAGTACAACATTTCCTTACCATAGAGGAATCTATTCTTACTACTCAGATTATAGAAAAACAATATGCTGGTATTCTAATGTGCCTAGATCTTACACATGTTTGAAACAGTTTCATTTATTTTTTAAAGTATAGTTGATTTACGATGTTTCAGGTGTACAGTAAAGTGACTCAGTTTTACATATATATATATTACATACATATATATATATATTCTTTTTTCAGATTCTTTTCCATTAAAGGTACAAGTTATTGAATATTGTTCCTGTGCTATTGTTCCTGAATATTGTTCCCTGTGCTATAGGCCCTTGTCATTTATCTATTTTATACATAATAGTATGTATCTATTAATTCCAAACTCCCAGTTGATCCTTCCTCTCCCTTTCTCTTTTGATAATCGTAAGTTTGCTTTCTATTTCTGCGAGGATATTTCTGCTTTGTATCGATCTTTAGATTCCACACACAAGTGATACAGTATGAAATTTGTCATTGTCTGAATTACTTCACTTAGGGTGATTATCACTGCACCCATCCAATGACATTTCTGCAACAAAGCGGCACTGGCTCTGGTCATAGCATGACATCTGTTTTAATTTATTTTATCCTCAACAACCCCTGGCAACCCCCATTATCCCCAGTTTACAAATAAGGAAGCTGAGGGATAGGAATGTCAACTGACTCCCCCCCACCAAGATCCCCCAGCAAGTAAGTGACTAAAAAATAATTCTAAACAACCGAGGATGGGGGCTGGGGGTAGGGAGGAGGTGATCGGAGGCATGGGTTGTCTTGAGATTTTTTTTAAAAGCGAGAAGAGTCCAGATCATGAAGGTCCACACACATCAGGTTCAGAATTTGCAAACATCTTAGCAACTCCTGAAGGGGTTCAAGTTGGTGACGCTAAGAGCTGCTGTGAACTCCAGAAAGTCCACACCATGTCCATATGCAAATTATATGGGAGGCAAGCGAGCTTGCTGTCTCTACCATCTGGTGAGAGACAGGGAGCCTGGGCTAGAGGAGCTGCAGCAAGAAGGATGGGGATCAGGGTGAACCCCGGACCTTGGGTAAATAGCATCAGCTGGGATGAGAGAGGATGGGGGAGGGAGGCAGGGAGGCCAACCGCCAGGCTTGGGATCCCCACAGCTGATGGGGCGCCCAGGGGAATTCTCTGAGATCCTAGAATAACAGTGATGGTGACCGGCTCTGTCCCTCAACTCCTTGACAGCAGCAGGCTAGACACTTGGAAGACACATCTGCCTTAGAGCTAGGAATGCAAGCTTTCTCACCTTGTCACACTGTCACTCTGAAACACAGCTTGAGCATTTGAATAAAACAGAAGTGAAAGTGAAAAAAAGTGAAAGTGTTAATCACTCAATCGTTTCCAACTCTTTTCAACCCCATGGATATTGCCTGTTAGGCTCCTCTGTCCATAGGATTTCCCAGGCAAGAATACTAGAATGGGTTGCCATTTCCTTCTCTAGGGAATCTTCCCAACCCAGGGACTGAACCCAGGTCTCCTGCATTACAGGCATATTCTTTACCATCTGAGCCACCAGTGAGCGAAAGTTGCTCAGTCGTGTCTGACTCTTTGTGACCCCATGGACTATACAGTCCATGGAATTCTCCAGGCCAGAACACTGGTGTGTGTAGCCATTCCCTTCTCCAGGGAATCTTCCCAACCCAGGGATCAATCCCAGGTTTCCCACATTGCACGTGGATTCTTTACCAGCTGAGCCATAGGAGAAGCCCAGGAATACTTGAGTAGATAGCCTATCCCTTCTCCAGCTGATCTTCCCGACCCAGGAATCAAACCAGGGTCCCCTGCATTGCAGGCAGATTCTTTACCAACTGAGCTATCAGGGGAGCCCTGAACCACCAGGAACTTTTTTAAAAAGGAATACTGGAGCCAGCAATGTGATAAAGTATCAGAGTCAAAACTTGCCATCTTTCTACCCTGTGGCCTCATCTTACAGAAGGCCCTTGAAGATGCTCAGAGAACAGATATTCCAAGTGTTAAACTATTGCCTCCTGGTTATTTCCAACAACTCTAATAGTCACAAGCTGCCTCAGTGTCCTGAAGTAATCAGTGCTTTTTATGTTTTGGCCCTATTTGCTCTAAGGAAGAGGTCAGTTGATACATCAACTATTTAAGATTAAGTTTTTTTTTTTATTTTGGAGACTTTCTGCTACTTTGTGGGGAAAAAAAGCCTAAAAGTCACACAGAAACTCATTTTTATGATGCTGACACATCTGGGGGCTATGAAAGATGTCTGCATTCCTTCCCTTTTTTTGGCCAACCCTTCAGAGAGTGTGGTTTTGGATTTCTGTGCTGTTCCCTCTCTTCCTTCGAGAAGAACAGGCCAGTTTTGCTTCTGTCCTCTTCTACCGAGCTATCACCCAGGGCCCACCTCCGAGGCACTTCGTTTACAAGCAGTTCTAAGAAGCAAGGGGCCAGAGCAGGTGAGAGCTGGTCCAGGGAAGCATTTATGGATGGCAGCATTCAGACAGCAGTGTGCATTCCAGAGAGGGCAGCCCTGGGGTGTATTCTGCAGCTGGGCCCAAGGAAAATACGCCTGCTCCTCTCAGCTGCAGCCCCTCCCTGGTGGGGCTGTCTCTAACTGCCCCCCCCCAACTCCTCAGGATCAGCTGATGGGCCCACATTGAGGGAGGCAGCTGATTAAGAATTCATCTGGGCTGATTTGCAGAGAAAGACCATTGATTCCTCTGGGCTTGTTAAGTCGATATCCTCTATACAAAATATAATCCAAAGGCTTGCAAGATGAACCAGCTGAAGCCACTGACACCAAGGGCTCTAGCCAGACACTAGAATGAGGCAAAAATACCCACAGGGCGGGAGGCAGTCCAAATGGCATGCCATCTGCCACCTCGATTGCCTCCTTCTTTTTTTATATCTCAACTCCTCAGCTCCTGTTTACACGGAGACGCCGGAAAGGGGACTTGGACTTACTGCTGTCACCAGCAAGAGTGAGGCATTTCTCATTTCTTTCTTCTTTCCTCCCTTTTCCTGCTGAAAAAGGAACACAGATGTGGCAGGTCATCTTTGCTGACTAAGAAAGCATTATTGTCACCATTTTTGTGCTATTTGTTTGTGCTATTTATTTATGAACTTGTGTCCAAGCCCCATCCACATAAAACTTGAGGTGGCTACAAGAGAACCATAAAACAGTGATAAGCATCAGAATCAAGGAAATATAACCTGTATTGGAGGCGCGGGCTTCCGATTCAAGATGGCAGCCTGAGATTCATCTTCCATCCCTCCCAAGAACCCCTGAAATACAAATGCAAAAGGACAAAGATGAATACGCCTGCCCAGTGGCTGTGTCACATGGGGCTTCTAATGAGTTAGAATTGAGCCCATGTTGGTATCGCCCTAAAGCCTTTGAGAATTCCACCGTGCCCAGGGCTCAATGCACGGGAGGGGAAAATTAATAGGCTCAAATAAAGATAAACCCTATAAACATATTCATAGGCAACGGTGCCTGTTGGCACTGAGTCAACACACGAGCAATACTTACAAGTAAGGCAGCTAACATTTGTGTCGGTGGAAGCGGAGGATCATCTCTATGCAAACTGAAACAGGCATCATTAAATCAGACCACTGTGCTCAACAGAACATGATGCATAAATTACACAAGGAGACCCAAAGGCAAGTAAGCACTGAGAATTTTTCCACAGAGGTCCAATAACCAAGATTTTCCTGGGAGATGTTGAAAGAGCCTAGGAAAACAATATCAAGCAACCCATAGCCGTCAAAGAGGAGGGATGGAAATCAAAGGCCAATTTCAGGCGATCCCACATACTAGACTGTCTTCAGGCTACCTAGAGTGACCCAGATTCCTCACATCTAAGACCCAGGTTTTGCATCTGTAAATGGCAATGATGCTATTACCCATCCCACAGGGATGAGGGGCTCAATCAAATAATGTACACAACAGCTTAGAACAGTGTCTGCCATGTTGGAAATATGCTAGCATATAAGCAGATTTTATCATTATTCATTGTAATATGAAATATTTTCAAATTTTATTTTAGCTATAATTAATAATTAAAGGGCCATGTGTGTTCAGTCATGCTCGATTGCTCAGTGGTGTCCAAATCTTTGTGACCCCATGGACTCTAACCCACCAGGCTCCTCTGTCCATGGAATTCTCCAGGCAATAATACTGGAGTGGGTTGCCATTTCCTCCTCTAGGGGATCTTTCCAACCCTGCAGGATTGAACTGCCAGCCTCCAAGGATCAAACCCAAATGTCCTGAGTCTCCTTCATTGACAGGCAAATTCTTTACCACTGTACCACCCGGGAAGCCTGAAAGGGACATAGATAGAAAATTTAAAAAAAAAAACAAACTTTATTTGGATCACAACACGCAGTGTTCTGTGATCTTGCAAGGTCCTTCTGATGCACTATGCCTTCCTCTACGCAGTACATCTCAACAAGGTTGTAGGCCCAAGTTCTGGCCAGAGCTGGTTGTCAGTCCCTAAGTATTTTTAGACCTTGGCTGAGTGGTTTCTCTCCTTTTTCAAAAGGGCTGGATGACAGCTTGCCACTAAGAATAGCAGTTTTCCAGTTTAATCAGCAAGTCTCCTGGCTTCATAACTGTGCTGGCGCTCATGGGAGGTCGACTGGCCACGTTCACCTGTGGATCCTGAGCTGTCCATGCCAACACTGGCCAGACCTGCTGCCCTCTCCACAGCCTGCCCTGAGGGCCTGTCAGGACATGCAAAGGAGGAATAGAAACAGATTTTCTCCCAGGAGAGAGAGAAAGAGGGAGAAGTCTGGACCCAGCATCTTTGGCATCTCTTCTGAGATGCTTGAATCTGCAACTCATGAGATTGCAGTACATAGAAAATTCAGGCTTAAAACTCATCTTCAGATCAAGAATTGAGAGGTAGGTCTTCCTTACGAAGTCTGAAATAGGAACATTCTTCCTATAGTCTGAATGTTTGTGTCCTTCCAAAATGTATGTGTTGTAACTCTAAAGCTCAATATGATGGTAGTATGCGGTGTGGCCTTTAAGTGGTGATTAGACCATGAGGGTGGAAGCCTCACAAACAGGATTGGTGCCCTCATAAAACAGAACCAACAGAACTCCCTAGCTCCCTTCCACCATGTGAGGACATAGGAAGAAGCTGGCAGACTGCTACCCAGAAATTGTCCTTCACTGAACAGGTCCTTCATGAGAATTTACCATGCTGGCAGTCTGACCTTGAACTTCCAGCCTTAAGAACTCTGAGATTTAAATTTCCATTATTTATAAGCTACCTGGTCTATGGTATTTTTTTTTATAGCAGCTGGAATGGACTAAAACAGGAGGGTAACTGGAGATTTTATTCACATGTGTGTGTGTGTATGTGTGTTAGTTGCTCCATTGTGTCCAACTCTTTGCAACTCCATGGACTGTAGCCCACCAGGCTCTTCTGTCCATGGGATTTCCCAGGCAAGAATACTGGAGTGGGTCGTCATTTCCTTTTCCAGGGGATCTTCTCGACCCAGGGATCAAATCTATGGCTGCAGTCGCATCTCCTCCTATGTCTATGCAGACAAGACTAATCACTCATGACTTTCTTTCCCACTGAGCCTAGGCAAAAATTCAGAATGTTTTTCAACACCATGCTATCAATGATTAGGGTTGCCACGCAAGATGAAGCCAAATTGCTAATCTAACCTAACATAATGCCTGGAGCCGGGTAGCTGCCCCATGAAATTTTGTTGATTGAATAAGTGAAATGAAAAAATGTCATTAGTGAAATGAAAACATATCATTAGGTTTCTGGAAATAAGAATAGTAAGCTAATTAAGTAATACAAATGCCCAACTATTGAAACTAGGACAGGTATCTAAACAACCAGTTGGCAGGCTCAGACATGGAACAGGAAGATCTTCATGAAATTCACCCAAACTAGCTCAGCCACAATGATGTCACTCAAGTTAGGTCAAATGTGTTGCTAAAACCAATTTGGCTGATCAACAGTGGTGAGTCATGGTACGGTGATAACTATTATGTCACTATAGGTTAGCAAGAAGCAGCTGTGCTGTAATTTTGGCATATAAGATCTCCCTAGGATCTTACAGTTCACAAATAAGTAGAGGTAGATGCATTCATACAGAACTGAAAGCTTCTCTAAACATTTTTAAATAAAATGGCAACAGCATGTCCTTGGAAGTCAAAAGACTGCAGCAAACTTAATGTTGACTAAAAGGCTAAATATTTTTTATTTCTAAAGTAATAAAGCAATTGAAAACCTTATTGATAGAGTTCTCCCACTGGTAAGAATACTAGCCAAGTCTAAATTTTAAAAGATTTTAATATTGTAAAATAATGATCCTTCAATTAAAATAATTATTAAAAAATAAAAGATTTTAGTTCTGACAGAGGCATTAAAAAGTACCGAAGCCTTAGTCTATACCAATTGATTCCTGTCTGTGTTTCCATAAGTTGCTCAGACCAAAAGAAGCATCATATTGCAATATTAGCCCCAAATTCATCTTGCAGGGCACCATTAGAATCA
This sequence comes from Moschus berezovskii, assembly GCF_049115385.1. Lineage (NCBI taxonomy): Eukaryota > Metazoa > Chordata > Mammalia > Artiodactyla > Moschidae > Moschus > Moschus berezovskii. Next base: position 56,272,878 of record NC_142480.1, on the reverse strand, counting down.
TGTGGAAGATTTTTTTTAAATTACTCATGCCCAGATCCCACCTGCAAAAATTCATTTTGTTTAATCCAAGGGGACCCATACATGGATATTTTTAATAGATCCCAAGATCTGAGAACCCACAGTCTTAACTTATACAATATTTGCCAAAGGCTGGACTCTAGAAAGCATGCCTAAACTGGAATGTCAAGAGCAAAACTGAATTGTTCTAAGACTACACAGTCAATTCAATAGCCACTAGACATATGCAGAAGTCAAGCCCTTGAAATATGGCTAATGCTACTGAGGAACTAAATTTTTTTACTCTATTTTACTAAATTTAAAGACTGATAGTTTAATTGTAGGAAAACTCAAGTATGTTTGACACAGCTTGGGTATGTGAATCTACTTTTTCAACTGTAAATTTTGTGAACCTAAATCGTGTCCGACTCTTAGCGACCCCGTGGACTGCAGCCCACCAGGCTTCTCCATCCATGGGATTTTCCAGGCAAGAGTACTGGAGTGGGGTGCCATTGCCTTCTCCATGTTGCTCTATAGATTAACAATAGTCTTTGAAATTACTATTCAGTTCAGTTCAGTCGCTCAGTCGTGTCCAACTCTTTGCGACCCCATGAATCACAGCACGCCAGGCCTCCCTGTCCATCACCAACTCCCAGAGTTTACTCAAACTCATGTCCATCGAGTCAGTGATGCCATCCAGCCATCTCATTCTCTGTCATCCCCTTCTCCTCCTGCCCCCAACCCCTCCCAGCATCAGAGTCTTTTCCAGTGAGTCAACTCTTCGCATGAGGTGGCCAAAGTATTGGAGTTTCAGCTTTAGCATCAGTCCTTCCAATGAACACCCAGGACTGATCTCCTTTAGAATGGACTGGTTGGATCTCCTTGCAGTCCAAGGGACTCTCAAGAGTCTTCTCCAACACCACAGTTCAAAAGCATCAATTCTTCGGTGATCAGCTTTCTTCACAGGAGCGACTGAACTGAACTGAACTGAACTGAAATATAGGTCAAGTGTTTCTGGTAAAGTGAATGTCTGTACTGAGATGTACTGGAAGTATAAAATACACACTGAATTTTTCAGACTCCATACAAAAAAAAAAAAGAATATACATATTTCATTAAAAAAATTTTTATTGACTACATGTTAAAGTGATAGAATTTTGACATACTGGGTTAAATAAAATATATTATCAAAATTAATTTCACTTGTTTCTTTTAACCTTTTTAACATAGCTACTAGAAAATTTTAGATTACCTATGTGTGTTCCAGGGAAAATGAGCAACTCACCACCAAAAATAACAAAAGACACATAGAAATAATGCATTATGTGAATATCAGCAGACACAATAATTGCTGAATCAGACTCACAAGTATTTCAGACATTAGAATTTCAGACAAAGAATATAAATTTTACATTTAAGGGAATAAAAGAGAAATTTGAAATATAAACAAGAAATAAAAGACTTTTTTAAAAAGCCAAGCAAAATTGAAAAAAGAGAACTTTTAGAAATGAAAACCATGGCAATTGAAATTAAAACCTCAACAGAAAATGAGCCACAGCCAAATGGAAAATTAGAGAATGGAAAGATAGATACAAATAAATTATCTAAAATGCAACACTGAGAAACATGTTTGGAAATTGTGAACATAACCTTAAGAAACATGGCAGATAGAGCAAGAAGTCTAACAAATATTTACATCAGAGAAAATGGGGCAAAGGCAATATTTCACAAGAAAATAATGGGTCAAAATTTTCCACATTTGTTTAAAGACATCAAATTTCAGGCATAGGAATCGCAACAAATTTCAAGCAGGATCACCTTTACAAAACATAAAGAAATGGCAAAAAAAAAAAAAAACAGAATAAAAAGAAAACAGTAAAAGCAGCCATAAAATGGAAATATAATTTGTCAAAATTTATGGGATACAGCAAAAGCAGTGTTTACAGGGAAATTTATATCATCTAATGCATATATTGGAAAAGAAGACATTTCTAGTAATTAACAGGAAAGTAAAAGAAATTTTTCTAAACTACCAATGATGTAACAAAGACTTTCCTGGTGACAGCAGTGATAAAGAACCCACCTGCCAATGCAGGAGACAAAAGAGATACAGGTTCAATCCCTGGGTCGGGAAGATCCCCTGGAGGAGGAAATGGCACCCACTCCAGTGTTCTTGCCTGAAAAATCCCATGGACAGAGGATCCTTGGAGGGCTACAGTCCGTGGGGTTCCAAAGAGTTGGACATGACTGAGCGACTACGTACATACACAGACATCCCTGGTGGCGCAGTGGATAGGAACCCACCTGCCGGTGCAGGGGACAGGGGTTCAATCCCTGGTCTGGGAAGACTCCCTGTGCCCTGGAGCAGCTAAGCTCATGTACCGCAACTACCAAGCCTGCGCTCTAGAGCCCAAGTCACAGCTGCTGAGCTTGTGCGCCGAAGTACCGAGCCCCAGTGCTGCAGGTACTGAAGCCTGCTCACCTGGGGCTGGTGCGCCACATCAAGAGCAGCCACCTCGCTGAGAAGCCTGCGCCCAGCCACAAAGAGCAGCCCCTGTTCTCGGCAGCTAGAGAAAGCCCAAGCGCAGCAACAAAGATGGCATGGCCAGAAATAAGGAAATGGAATTATTAATGAAAAACTAGTGGGAACCAAAAGTCACATGCAACGTGGCTTCAGGTTCGTTTTTCATTCCAGGCTCCCAGCAACCCTGTGAGATTTTATAATTATAATTGTGAGATATTATAATTATAATTTTATAATTATAATTTCAGTGGTGAGGCCACTGAAACACAAAGTACCCTGCTTAGGATCACACAACTAGTAAGCACGGGGAACAGCACTTGGACCCAGGTCTTCCAAATCCCAAATCTGAACTCTTCTCACTTTAGTACACCGTTTGTCCAGCCTAAATCATAGGAGCCATGTATGTGTGTGTGTGTGTGTTAGTCACTCAGTCATGTCTGACTCTTTGCAACCCCATGGACTGTAGCCTACCAGGCTCTTCTGTACATGGGATTCTCCAGACAAGAATTTTAGAGCGAGTTGCCATTCCCTTCTCCAGGGGATCTTCCCGAACCAGGGATCGAACCCCGTCACCTGCGTTGCAGGCAGTTTCTTTTACCCTCTGAGCCACCATTTGGAAATGCACATTTTTACATGACTCTTCAGTTCAGTTCAGTTCAGTCGCTCAGTCGTGTCCGACTCTCCGCGACCCCATGAATCACAGCACGCCAGGCCTCCCTGTCCATCACCAACTCCCGGAGTACACTCAAACTCATGTCCACAGAGTCGGTGATGCCATCCAGTCATCTCATTCTCCGTCGTCCCCTTCTCCTCCCACCCCCAACCTTTCCCAGCATCAGAGTCTTTTCCAGTGAGTCAACTTGTCGCATGAGGTGGCCCAAGTATTGCAGTTTCAGCTTCAGCATCAGTCCCTCCAATGAACATCCAGGATTGATCTCCCTTAGAATGGACTGGTTGGATCTCCTTGCAGTATAAGGGACTCTCAAGAGTCTTCTCCAACCCCACAGTTCAAAAGCATCGATTCTTCGGCGATCAGCCTTCTTCACAGTCCAACTCTCACATCCATACATGACCATGGGAAAAACCATTGCCTTGACTAGACGGACCTTTGTTGGCAAAGTAATGTCTCTGCTTTTTAATATACTATCAAGGTTGGTCATAACTTTCCTTAACTATTAATACAAACCTCTTCCCTGAACAGACCACAGCTCGGGCCAGTGGGGCAGCTGAGCACATCAGAAAACTCTGCAACAGCTCCCCTTTACATCTCTGAAAGCTTACATCATGGCCGAGATCCTTCAGGGTGTCTGAGCCCCAGGGGAACCTGTATCACACCCCATGGGTCTCCAGGCTGTGTGTTTGCCTGGGTCTGTCTGGGGACAGGGCCTATGAGAAATGTTTAAGGAGTGCCCTTTGTAGGTCTCTGGGGACCAGAGAGAGTCCCTGTCTGATTCCTTGACTCCAATAAAAATAAAATCAGAGAATGTTCTGGACTTTGCCACTGGGTTTCGAAACAGAACATTGAAAGTGAGGGAGTGTCGTAACCGATCCATAAGCAGATCTTTCCTGAGGGCCCATGGGGTTGCCGGGTCTGGATTAAGCCCTCTGGAGCTGGCAGTAATGAAAGATCCAGCTTTCCAAACTTCAAAACATCCAGTTTTCTCAGAGATTTCCCAGGCAAGCTGAGATGGTAAAATGTAGCTTCCTGATGTGAAGAGTTGACTCAGTGGAAAAGACCCTGTTGCTAAGAAAGATTGAGGGCAGGCAGAGAAGGGGACGACAGAGGATGAGATGGTTGGATGGCATCACTGACTCAATGGACATGAGTTTGAACAAGCTCTGGGAGTTGGTGATGGACAGGGAAGCCTAGCGTGCTGCAGTCCATGAGGTCACAAAGAGTCGGACATGACTTAGCAACTGAACAATGGGAATTCAGGTGCTATGGGTGTCAGCTCTGAGTTCTGAACTAGTCAGAAGCCATGGGAGCAGGAAGGAGGCTTGGAGAATGTTCAGCATCAGTTATGGGGCAGCCAGCAGAGGAAGCAGGGTCTAGACTGTTCCACCAGACCCTCTCCTGCTTCCTGAACTCATCCAAGTTAAACCTAAGCCCTGGCTGAGGGTGCAGCATCTGAGCATGTCCTGGTGACAGAGTTTGTGATTCCTTTTTTTAGGACCCAGTGGACTTTGAACTTCCTGGATCTCTTTCTGTCCGAGGATTTATGAAAGGGTGATGGTCCTCTTGGAAGTATGAATAGATACATCATTTCTAAAATACTGAGACTAGAGGAGTAACACACAGCTTGCAAGTAGAGATGGGAAGACCCATGGGTGTGCACCCATAGGTGTGAGTGTGAGTGTGCATGTGGATGTTCTTATTGATGGAAACCCTAAGGGTAGAAACACATTTCTTTGTGGGAAAGGGGTGGGGCATTGTCATTAAGTGATCACCTACTACTTGCCAAGAACCGTGCTAGGAAGATTCAGCGAGGTCACTATTTCGCTGTAGTATTAAATAGTGGAGAGACTGTAAGAAGCAATCTTCCTAGGCACAATTGGAAACAGTTTATAAATTGCTATAAAACTTTTATGGAGGGCTATCTGGCAACAGAGAACTTTCTCCAAATGTTCATGACTATGGATCCAGCAATTTTGTTTCTACAAATGTATCCTGAAGAAGAAATGATGAATGTGTGTGAAGGTTTACCTACAAGGATATTCATCCAAGTACCTCCAAAGTAATAGGGGAAAAGTTAATTGGAGGAAAAAAATTAATTCTCTAGTTCTCAAGGTTTAAATAAACCATGGTACATTTGTTAAAAATAAAAACCCACTCAGCCATTCACAATGATGTTGTAGAGGAATGTTAAACACTATAAAGAGAGGTTTTCAGTATCCCAAGAAATGACACAGCAGATTATAAATCACTCCACAGAGTATGTTTCATATTTGTAAAGTACAAGTTTATCAGTCACAATCCCTACTGGAAACAGATGGCACGTTCAAGTAGGACACCCACAGGGGAGTTTACAGATGAAGGGGTGAGAGAAAGGGACCATGAGGATAGCCCAGAGCTAGCAACAGATCAAGGGCAGAAGCAACTCTGCAAGCTTCCCTGGAAGGGGCAGTGGCCAGCTGATGGACACACAAGCCCCAGGCGGTTTCCCAGGAGGAAACAGAGACAAAGCCCCTTGACCTCTCTCGTAAGCCAGATCTGTGCCCAGAGTACACCACAGTCCAAACCCACCTGGCCTGGGAGCCACAGAAGACTTGCTGCAGGTGTGGCCCATGGCAGGCCAGCCTCCCAGGCAATGAGAAGGGTGCGGGAGGGCAGCAAAGTTCCAGCACAGCCATGCATACACTCGTCCACGCATGCGAAAAGAAAAATGAAGGAATGGTGCTGACCCGATACGGCAACCACAGCCATCTCTTGGCAGCTCAGCCGCTGCTGAGTTTTCATTTCCCTCTTCTTCCTTTTCTAAATAGGCTACAACGGGCATACACTGCTTTAGGCTTCATCCATAAAAGCAACCTGAGTTGGAAGAAACTCAGAAGCCATCCAGAGCATGTTCATAGTGCAACAGTGAGAAACATTCAAACTGGCTGTACTAGGAAAGGCTAGGGATGTGTTTTGGTGTGTAAGAGAGAAGTCTTAGCTACTTTCAAAAATGCGGAAACTCTTTTATGGGGGAAGGATGAGGCTTGATCTGCAGTCAGCCCAGGACTGGAAAGTAAAATGACAGACAGGCAGGATTCAAATCTGAAGAATGAGATGGGGCTTTGGACTAGACAAACTTTCAAGTATCTTCTACTCAAAAAAAAGAGTCATTGATTACTAATTAATGATGATTATTATAACAATTTATTTGATATTTCTTGCTCTGGTTTTAGGGGTGAGCAAGCTACAAGGACTGGTTGGATCTCCTTGCAGTACAAGGAACTCTCAAGAGTCTTCTCCAGCACCACGAGATCCAACCAGTCCATTCTAGAGGAGATCAATCCTGGGTGTTCATTGGAAGGACTGATGCTAAAGCTGAAACTCCAATACTTTGGCCACCTCATGCGACGAGTTGACTCACTGGAAAAGACTCTGATGGTGGGAAAGGTTGGGGGCGGGAGGAGACGGGGAAGACAGAGAATGAGATGGCTGGATGGCATCACCGACTCGATGGACATGAGTTTGAGTGAACTCCGGGAGTTGGTGATGGACAGGGAGGCCTAGTGTGCTGTGATTCATGGGGTCGCAAAGAGTCGGACACAACTGAGTGACTGAAATGAACTGAACTGAAGCTGCAAGGATGTCGTGAGATGAATTCTTATTAGAATGTTCCTACACTATTGGTGGGAATGCAAATTGATACACTATAGAGGTTTGCTAAAAAATTAACAATAGAGTTACCATATGATCCCAAAATCCTACTCCTGGGCATATATCTGGAGAAAACTCTAATTCAAAAAGACCCATGCACCCAAGTCCATTACGGCACTATTCACAATAGCCAGGGCACGGAAGCAACCTGAATGTCCATTCGCAGAGGAATGGACAAAGAAGATGTGTGTGTGTATATATATATATATATATATATATATGCACATATATATAATGGAATATTATATATAACACAATGGAATGTTATGCAGCCCATAAAAAAGAATGAAATAATGCCATTTGCAGCAACATGGATGGACCAGAGATTATCATACTAAGTGAAGTAAATCAGACAGAAAAAGATAAATATCATGTGATATCACTTACAAGTGGAATCTAAAAAAAAAATGATACAAATGAACTTATTTACAAAACAGAAATGGACCTACAGGCATAAAATAACTTCTGGTTACCAAAGGGAAAATAGAAGAGACAGATAAACTAGGAATTTGGGTCTAACAACACTTTCTAGACATAAAATAACCAGCAAGGACCTACTGTATAGCACAGGAAACTATATTCAATATCTTATAATAACCTATAGAGGAAAAGAATGCAAAAGTAATATGCATATATACCCACATGTATATATATATATATAAAACTGAATCATTTTACTCTATACCAGAAGCATTGTAAGTCAATTATACCTCAATGAAAAAAGAGAAATCAATTCTTATCATCTGGGATGTTTAGTTCCAAGAGACCTCTGATGAGTACTGTAACAGTAAAGACAATTCAAGCTTCTACCACAGAAAATTCCACCAATATTGGCATAAACAAATCACACCGACTTCAGGCTTGGTTGGATCCAGGCCCACAAATGATTCATTGGTATCCAGTCTCTCCCCATCTCTTGACTGATTCCTTTATCAGGTTCTCCCTCATGGAAAGATGGGCTCAACAAGCTCGCATCCTCACAAGTGCAGTAGAAAAGACAATACTTGCTTATAAGTTGCTCAATTGGCGGTTGATTGGTTAATGGGTCAACTACCCATTCCTGAATCATTTACTGTGGCCGAGAGGACACCACATTCTCACCTCTTCTGGCTCTTTCAAGAGGAAGAAAATATGGAGCTGGGGATTAGAAATAGACTCAGTCTAGGTTCTGAAATTTTTTCCTCTATGTGGGAATTTGATTCAACCATGTCTCAGTTTATAGATATTTTTTTCCTCCAAATAAAACCAAAAGCAGAGCTACTCTATTAGAAAAATATAGAGGAGTGGGTTTCCTAGGAAGAACTCCCGGGTGATTGATGACATCAAGGGCAAAAGGAGAAGCTCCAGGAACCCCTCCCCACTGTGGACACCAAGAAGAGCCTTCTGTTTCTGCAGCCTATAGACCAGCCTTTCCTGAAGTGCGATCCACTTGATATTAATTGGTGTCTCTGCCTCACAGCCTCTTGATGAAAGAGGAGAGTGAAAAAATTGGCTTAAACTTCAGCATTCAGAAAACTAAGATCATGGCATCTGGTCCCATCATTTCATGGCAAATAGATGGGGAAACAATGGAAACAGTGACAGACTTTATTTTCTTGGGCTCCAAAATCACTGCAGATGGTGACTTCAGCCATGAAATTAAAAGACAGTTGTTCCTTGAAAGAAAAACCATGACAAACCTAGACAGCATATTAAAAAGCATAGGCATTACTTGCCAACAAAGGTCTGTCTAGTCAAAGCCGTGGTTTTTCCAGTAGTCATATATGGATGTGAGTTTTGGACTATAAAGAAAGCTGAGCTCCGAAGAATTGATGCTTTTGAACTGTGGTGTTGGAGAAGATTCTTGAGAGTCCCTTGGACTGCAAGGAGATCCAACCAGTCCATCCTAAAGGAGACCAGTCCTGGGTGTTCATTGATGTTGAAGCTGAAACTCCAATGCCTTGGCCACCTTATGCTAAGAACTGACTCATCTGTAAAGACCCTGATGCTGGAAAAGATTGAGGGCGGGAGGATAAGGGGATGACAGAGCTGAGATGGTTGGATGGCATCACCGACTAAATGGCCATGAGTTTGAGCAAGCTCCAGGAGTTGGTGATGGACGGGGAAGCCTGGCGTGCTGCTGTCTATGGGGTCACAAAGAGTTGGACACGACTGAGTGACTGAACTGAACTGAACTGAACTACCTCACCCTGATGGAAGATGATGGTCCCTGGTCAGTTAAGTTGGAGAAGTTTTCAGCTCAACAAACTTGAAGAAATCAAAGACTTCTCACTCTTGACTCTAGGATGTTTTAGAGCCCCTAATATTCAAATATGTGCTGTGAATTTCCAGAAGAAAACATGACATGCAGAATTGCCCAAACCTATCTGATCATGAACCTTTTGGAGCATCTCCTGGGACGAGTATTCCACAGAACATACTCAGAGACTGACTGCTCTGGAGAAAGTCATTCATTTTCTGTCTCAGCCCCACCTTGCCCTGCCCACCATCTCAACTGAGATCACAAAGCAGTAAAAGGTTATGGAGGAAGGCTGTTTTTGTCTCTCCATCATCTCTCTGGAATGTTTAGAAATGAGTATAATAACACAGAGATAAAACCCATCAAATCCCTGGTTTCTCTAAAGAAACACTTTCTCCATCCAACCTGTTAGCATAGGCGCTGGAATCAGATTGCAAAAGCTCTGCACTAACTCCAGCTCCAGCGGGAGAAGAGACCACTGGCGGGTGGGCGACACCAAAAGGACTTAAGGCCTCTGTGGGAACCCGTGTTCACCTCTGGCAAACCTCTGTCTGCAGCTGCAGAAGATCAAGCCAGGCTCACATCTGTTCCCCAGACACCCGACACCCCACCCCAGCTTCCCCATCCAACAAAGCCTGGCCAGGTTTTCACAGTTAATTCCTCCAGGGCCCCTGGCCCATCTCCTCCCTTCTTGCTCCTATGAATTCTCAGAGATCAAAGCAGCAAGTTAGCCGAAGCTTTGTTTGCTCTGCATTCAGAGAACACCTTAAATTCCCAGCTTGAAAGGAGGCCAAAAGAAGGTCAAACATACCCTATTGTTGAAACACTTGCAAACAGCAAGACATGACCAACATATTAGCAGAGGAACCTTCATGATTTCTCTGGGCTTCCGGGTCCTGTGAAGGGAGGGACGTCCCCCCGCAAATTTAATATAAGAATCTGATGGGAAGGCCACCAGAATTTTCCTTGGAGGTCACTCTGAGTTAACTCAGGCAGTACACTGATCCTGAGATGGAAATTGGGAGCTCCTGCCACAACCCAAAGAGTCGGTCCTCAGGTTAAAATGAGGATTGAAATGCCCATTCTGGATTGTTCTTCTGTTTCACTCAACCCCATCTTCTGGACTGTTCCTCCTCCCCCTGGCTTTTGTTCACAAACTTATATGACTTTTTAGAACTGAAAGGTCATCTAGTCTGGAGATTGTCAAACTTCTTGGCAGCTGAAAACGTTTTTCCAAAGAAAATCTTAAAAGAGACCTCAATATAAAGCAGTCAGGGGCCCTGGGGAGGGTGGGCTGGGGCAAAGCCTGGACTTCCACCCACTCAGCCACCCCTCCACCACTGTGGCTTTGGGCTCCCACAGTTGGAAAAGCCTCCAATGAGTCCAACCCCTTCAGTTTACACGAACGCCGAGAACCAGAGATGGAAAGGGAGCCGCCCAAGCGTCTGATGCGCCACGTCTTCGTCCTCACTGAGAGCTGGTGCCTTTGTTCTGCCTGTTTAAAAAGTCCCCAGAGTGGTCAGTCCTGCTTTCAAAACCGCCCTTTTTCGGTTCTCACCATCTCTCCCTCCCCTACTGGGAAGCACCTGGGGCAGCCCCAACCAGCCCCCCGCCTGCTCCCACCCCCAGGCCCTTCAGTTGTGAGATCTTGTTTCCTAAACCCAGTTAATCATTAGAATCACCAGGGAGCTTGTTAAAAATATGGATTCTGAGGCTCAGCACTAGACCTAGTAAATCAGAATTTCCAAGGGTGGGTCCAAAACTCTGTAATTTAAAGAAGCACCCCAGGTGATGTTGATGACTGGCTAGCTTTGGAAAGCACTGTATTCAATGAAGCTGGGTTCCTTCTTCAGTCTACCACTAAAGGTTAGGAATTCTTCCATGAAATCCCAGCCCTTGTTGCTGGTAGGATCATGATTTCATACAACTTTCTCCGGACTTCCTTTTCAAATAATAGGGGAGAAAAATCTCTACAAGTCCTTTCACCCCAGTATTCTAAACAAAGATATAGCCATAGACTTGTGCAAATATTTTTCCGTGAGGATGCAAATCACTGCACTAATAAAACAGAAATGTTCAACAATGAGATGATCAAGTCTGTGTTGGTATATATGTATAATATTATATGTTTACTAAGAAATAATGTTTAGAAGACTGATAACATAAATATACTCACCATATATGTACATATACAAGTTACATGTTTCAAGAACAAATGTACAGTAGAATTCCATTTTTCATAATCATAAAAACTAGAAAATATGGATTACAAATACAATGAAATGTTAACATTCTCTCTAGAATGATGGTGGAATTAATGTCAATGCTGCTTGCTTTTATGCTTCCAAAATTTCAATAGAGAACCTGAATTTTGAAATCTAGAAAAAAAAAGTTATCTTAAAATGATCTTTCGGAGGGAGAGAAAAGCAATAGATGGAATCAAAATGATGACTTAAGTTATTAACTACTTTAACTCTTGCCCACAACTCTTAAAACAATAAAGAATAGTTTTTTTGGTTTTGTTGTTGTTAGAATAAATTCATAAAAGTGCTGTAAAACAAGAAGGCACACCATCAGTAGACTAGATACAATCAGAAATTCCTAGAATGTAGAAACCAAATGAGGTCCCTAGAGACTTAAGGAAAAGCAGCCATGTGAAGGATAAGAACTAAAACAAGATCTCTAAGTACATAAGAAAAAAGTAGGTTTTACATTATAAACCTATACATAAAAGGTAAGTTTTCAGTTCAGTTCAGTCGCTCAGTCGTGTCCTACTCTTTGCGACCCCATGAATCACAGCACGCCAGGCCTCCCTGTCCATCACCAACTCCGAGAGTTCACTCAAACTTATGTCCATCGAGTCGGTGATGCCATCCAGCCATCTCATTCTCCGTCGTCCCCGTCTCATCCCGCCCCCAATCCCTCCTAGCATCAGACTCTTTTCCAGTGAGTCAACTCGTCACGTGAGGTGGCCAAAGTATTGGAGTTTCAGCTTTAGCGTCAGTCCTTCCAATGAACACCCAGGATTGATCTCCTTTAGAATGGACTGGTTGGATCTCCTTGCAGTCCAAGGGACTCTCAAGAGTCTTTTCCAGCACCATAGTTCAAAAGCATCAATTCTTCGGCAATCAGCTTTCTTCACAGTCCAACTCTCACATCTATACATGACCACTGGAAAAACCATAGCCTTGACTAGACGGACCTTGGTTGGCAAAGTAATGTCTCTGCTTTTTATATGTATATATAAAACATATATATATAACCTATATTTATATATATATAAGCTTTATATATATATAAAACATATATATATATATATACACACACACACATATATATAAGTTAAGATATTTGAAGAATCTATCAAAGAGGTCTAACTTCACTAGGAGGAGGAAAGAGAGAAAATGAGAAAAGGAAAAAAATTAGAAAACTAATAGAAAAAGAGCTCAGTGGAAAAAAGCATGAGCACTGAGATTAAAATAGCTCACTGAGTAAAATGAAGTAAATAATATAATGCCTAAAAAAACTTGTCTCTTTCAGAGAGAGGCACTGGGCTAAGTGATTTCCATGCAATATATATTTTAACCCTCATAGTAAACCTGAGTTTAGAACCACCATTTTCCCCATATTACAAAAGAAGCAACCAATTAGAAAAATACTAAAAACTTTGGCGAAGTATTTAAAACTAGCAATTAATGGAGCTATGTGCCTGATGAAATTTTAGTATACTTAAGATCCAAAAAAAAAAAGAAATGCCTTGAAACGGCCAGAAAGGAAAATTATCTTAAAAAGATAAAGACACAAGAAACAGACTGACATAAAACTCTTCTTCAACAACACTGGATTTTGGAAGACAAAAAAAACAAATGAACAGAGAAAATTATTTTGAACTTAGAAATGTAAATCCAGCAAAACAAATAACCATAAAATAAAGACATTTTAGTCATTAAAAGCTCAGATGAATAGTTGCTATTTCAAGGGTAATTGTATTTTGGTCCCAAAAGCAAATATTTTCAAGAGTAATTCCAATCAAATACAAGAAACTATCAAGCCTTTTGTTGAACCAAAGCGGAATTTTACTGTATTGAATAATTGAAAAACAAATAGAAATTTAACTAAAAAAAAAAAAAAAATCTGCATCAAGACTCCCACTGAAGAATTACTCAGGAGTGCTAAAGGGAAAAAATGAAAAATTAGTTAAAAAAGAAAGATGTGCAATTTAGAGAGAATGTTAAACAAATAAATGAATAAAGCTTATAATTTAGTCTAAATAAATACTGAAGCGATACTGGAAGAAGAGAAAGAAGAAGAAGAAGAAATAACAAACTCCCTTGGCAATAAAACCATGAGAGGAGAGTGATAAGGAAGAAAAACAAGAAAATTTTAAAATATTAATAAATAAATGATAATGAATATACATATCAAAGCCCATGAGGTATAACTAAGGCCGTAGTTAGAGAAAAATATATAGCTGTGTGTATGTATTTGCATAATACTCATTTGTTTCTATGCACACAATTAAAAATTAATTAATAGAGGCAAAAATCCTTAACAAAATTCTAGCAATCAGAATCCAACAACACATTAAGATCATACATCATGACCAAGTGGGCTTTATCCCAGGAATGCAAGGATTCTTCAATATCCACAAATCAATCAACGTAATACACCACATTAACAAACTGAAAAATAAAAATCATATGATTATCTCAATAGATGAAGAGAAAGCCTTCTACCAAATACAACATCCATTTATGATAAAAAACCCTCCAGAAAGTGGGAATAGAAGGGACATATCTCAACCTAATAAAAGCTATATATGACAAACCCACAGCAAACATTTTCCTCAATGGTGAAAAACTGAAAGCATTTCCCCTAAAGTCAGGAACAAGACAAGGGTGCCCACTCTCACCACTGCTATTCAACATAGTTCTGGAAGTTTTGGCCACAGCAATCAGAGCAGAAAAAGACATAAAAGGAATACAAATTGGAAAAGAAGAAGTAAAACTTTCACTGTTCGCTGATGACATGATCCTCTACACAGAAAACCCTAAAGACTCTACCAGAAAACTACTAGAACTAATCAATGAATACAGTAAAGTTGCAGGATATAAAATCAACACACAGAAATCCCTTGCATTCCTATACACTAATAATGAGAAAATAGAAAGAGAAATTAAGGAAACTATTCCTTTCACTGTTGCAACGAAAAGAATTAAATACTTAGGAATATATCTACCTAAGGAAACAAAAGACTTGTACATAGAAAACTATAAAACACTAGTGAAAGTAATCAAAGAGGACACTAATAGATGGAGAAATATACGGTGTTCGTGGATTGGAAGAATAAATATTGTAAAAATGAGTATACTACCCAAAGTAATTTATACATTCAATGCAATCCCTATCAAGCTACCAATGATATTTTTCACAGAACTAGAACAAATAATCTCACAATTTGTATGGAAATACAGAAAACCTCGAATAGCCAAAGCAATCTTGAAGAAGAAGAATGGAACTGGAGGAATTAACCTGTCGGACTTCAGGCTCTACTACAAAGCCACAGTCATCAAGACAGTATGGTACTGGCATAAAGACAGAAATATAGACCAATGGAACAAAATAGAAAGCCCAGAGATAAATCCACACACCTATGGACACCTTATCTTTGACAAAGGAGGCAAGAATATAAAATGGAGAAAAGACAGTCTCTTTAACAAGTGGTGCTGGGAAAACTGGTCAGCCACTTGTAAAAGAATGAAACTAGAACACTTCCTAACACCATACACCAAAATAAACTCAAAATGGATTAGAGAGCTAAATGTAAGACCAGATTCTATAAAACTCCTAGAGGAGAACGAAGGCAAAATCACAGCATAAATCTCCGACATAAATCACAGCAGGATCCTCCAAGACCCACCTCCCAGAATATTGGAAATATAAGAAAAATAAACAAATGGGACCTAATTAAAATCAAAAGCTTCTGCACAGCAAAGGAAACTCTAAGCAAGGTGAAAAGACAGCCTGCAGAATGGGAGAAAATAATAGCAAATGAAGCAACTGATAAAGGATTAATCTCCAAAATATACAAGCAGCTCCTGCAGCTCAATTCCAGAAAAATAAATGACCCAATCAAAAAATGGGCCAAAGAACTAAACAGACATTTCTCCAAAGAAGACATAAAGATGGCTAACAAACACATGAAAAAATGCTCAACATCCCTCATAATCAGAGAGATGCAAATCAAAACCACAATGAGATACCATTTCACACCAGTCAGAATGGCTACTATCCGAAAGTCTACATGCAATAAATGCTGGAGAGGGTGTAGAGAAAAGGGAACCCTCTTACACTTTTGGTGGGAATGCAAACTAGTACAGCCACTATGGAGAACAGTGTGGAGATTCCTCAAAAAACTGGAAATAGAACTGCCATATGATCCAGCAATTGCACTCCTGGGCATACACACTGAGGAAAACAGAATTGAAAGAGACACATGTACTCCAATGTTCATTGCAGCACTGTTTATAATAGCCAGGACATGGAAGCAACCTAGATGTCCATCTGCAGACGAATGGATAAGAGAGCTTTGGTACATTTACACAATGGAGTATTTTTCAGCCATCAAAATGAATGCATTTGAGTCAGTTCTAATGAGGTGGATGAAATTGGAGCCTATTATACGGAGTGAAGTAAGCCAGAAAGAAAAACATCAATATAGTATACTAACGCATATATATGGAATTTAGAAAGATGGTAACCTTAACCCTGTATACGAGACAGCAAAAGAGACATAGGTATATAGAACAGTCTTTGGGACTCTGTGGGAGAGGGTGAAGGTGGGATGATTTGGGAGAATGGCATAGTAGCATATATATTATCATATGTGAAATGAATCACCAGTCCAGGTTCGACGCATGATACAGGATACTTGGGGCTGGTGCACGGGGATGACCTGGAGGGAGGATATGGGGAAGAGGGAGGTGGGAGGGGGGTTCAAGAAAGGGAACACATGTACACCCGGGGCGGATTCGTGTCAATGTATGGCAAAACCAACCAATATATTAATGTAAGGTAATTTGCCTCCAATAAAATAAAAAAATAAATTAAAAAAATAAAATAAAATTAATTAATATAAGGAGCATATATCAGTGAAAATAGTGAAATAAGGACCTCTGAAATTCCTCCTCTCCACTAAAGAAATTAAGCCCTAGAAAAAATTATTAAAATTAATTTTTTCAGAATTCTGGAAATTAACCAAAGTATGGTAGCAGTCCCTGAAGCAGTTATTCAAGGAAAATGGCTAAATCTCAGTAAAAACAGTGAACTTTGTGGTATTTTAACCTGCTCTATTCCAAACCCTTTTCTCCCCAGCCTACTTGTAGTAGCCTTGAAAATCAACACTCTAGCAATCACAATGAGAAACAGCAACCTAGCAGCCACTGGAAAAGATAGAATGAAATTGGAACTCTCCCAGAGCCCTATTCCCAGAGAATTGTCATAATTTGTCCTATCCGGTCCTTTCCTGGAAAATCCCACTCACAGAGTTTTTCTTTATTTGACCTGACTCAGAGCTTTCTCAGTACAAATAGGATTCCCCTGAGCTTTTATTTAGGAAAAAATAATCAGCAGCAATTGTTTAACATTATAGCTGCCTGAGGCAGTAATAACAGTGGTGGCAAATAACAATCTGATCAAAAAAATTTTAATTAAAAGAAAAAGTTTTGGAGTGAGATGTCTATTGGAGTTTTCAGTTCAGTCGCTCAGTCGTGTCTGACTCTTTTTGACCCCATGGACAGCAGCACGCCAGGCCTCCCTGTCCATCACCAATCCCCAGAGTTTACTCAAACTCATGTCCATTGAATCAGCAATGCCATCTAACTGTCTCATACTCTGTCGTCCCCTTCTTCTCCCGCCTTCAATCTTTCCCAGCATCAGGGTCTTTTCAAACGAGTCAGTTCTTTGCGTCATGTGGCCAAAGGAGTTTTGGAAAGGCCCGAAATATTCTTGGGACTCTGAAGGGCCCCTTGCATGCACACCTCTGTGCATGTACCTGTGAACAGTCACACATCCATAAAAGACCTAAGAAGGCTAAAAGTTCTCATTTCTCACCGACTCTGGTGCTCTGCACAATTCAAGAGGTGAAGGCTAAGGCAGAGTCATAAACTGCCTGCCTGAGTATTGAAGTATGCTCCCAGCACAACACATTGCCCTTTGGCAAATACTGGGAGATTTACTGGTTTCAGACATTTAAGAAGATCTCTATTCAATCATTAGATGACTACTAAGCTGGTAAGATCTCTGGAGAAGGAAACGGCAACCCACTCCACTATTCTTGCCTGGAGAATCCCACGGAGAGAGGAGCCTGATAGGCTACAGTCCATGGGGTCGCAAAGAGTCGGACAGGACTGAGCGACTTCACTTTCAAGCTAAGTACAGACTTCAAAGACTACACATACAAAGAAAACAGATTTTACAAAATTAGATCCAACAAACAAAATTATTCAGTTCAGTTCAGTCACTCAGTAGTGTCTGACTCTCCACGACCCCATGAATCACAGCACGCCAGGCCTCCCTATCCATCACCAACTCCCGGAGTTCGCTCAAACTCATGTCCACAGAGTCGGTGATGCCATCCAGCCATCTCATTCTCCGTCGTCCCCTTCTCCTCCCGCCCCCAACCTTTCCCAGCATCAGAGTCTTTTCCAGTGAGTCAACTCATCGCGTGAGGTGGCCAAAGTATTGCAGTTTCAGCTTTAGCATCAGTCCTTCCAATGAACACCCAGGATCAATCTCCCTTAGAATGGACTGGTTGGATCTCCTTGCGGTCCAAGGGACTCTCAAGAGTCTTTTCCAACACCACAGTTCAAAAGCATCAATTCTTCGGCGATCAGCTTTCTTCACAGTCCAACTCTCACATCTGTACATGACCACGGGAAAAACCATAGCCTTGACTAGACGGACCTTTGTTGGCAAAGTAATGTCTCTGCTTTTTAATATATTATCAAGGTTGGTCATAACTTTCCTTCCAAGGAATAAGCGTCTTTTAATTTCATGGCTGCAATCAGCATCTGCAGTGATTTTGGAGCCCAAAAAAATAAAGTCTGACACTGTTTCCACTGTTTTTCCATCTATTTCCCATGAAGTGATGGGACCAGATGCCATGATCTTTGTTTTCTGAATGTTGAGCTTCAAGCCAACCTTTTCACTCTCCTCTTTCACTTTCATCAAGAGGCTTTTGAGTTCCTCTTCACTTTCCGCCATAAGGGTAGTGTCATCTGCATATCTGAGATCATTGATATTTCTCCCAGCAATCTTGATTCCAGCTTGTGCTTCTTCCAGCCCAGTGTTCCTCATGATGTACTCTGCATATAAGTTAAATAAGCAGGGTGACAATATACAGCCTTGACGCACTCCTTTTCCTATTTGGAACCAGTTGGTTGTTCCATGTCCAGTTCTAACTGTTGCTTCCTGACCTGCATACAGGTTTCTCAAGAGGCAGGTCAGGTGGTCTGGTATTCCCATCTCTTTCAGAATTTTCCACAGTTTATTGTGATCCACACAGTCAAAGGCTTTGGCATAGTCAATGAAGCAGAAATAGATGTTTTTCTGGAACTCTCTTGCTTTCTCCATGATCCAGCGGATGTTGGCAATTTGATCTCTGGTGCCTCTGCCTTTCCTAAAACCTGCTTGAACATCTGGGAGTTCACAGTTCACATATTGCTGAAGCCTGGCTTGGAGAATTTTGAGCATGACTTTACCAGCGTGTGAGATGAGTGCAATTGTGCGGTAGTTTGAGCATTCTTTGGCATTGCCTTTCTTTGGGATTGGAATGAAGACTGACATTTTCCAGTCCTGTGGCCACTGCTGAGTTTTCCAAATCTGCTGGCATATTGAATGCAGAACTTTCACAGCATCATCTTTCAAGATTTGAAATAGCTCAACTGGAATTCCATCACCACCACTAGCTTTGTTCATAGTGATGCTTTCTAAGGCCCACTTGACCTCACATTCCAAGATGTCTGTCTCTAGGTCAGTGATCACGTTATCATGACTATCTTGGTCGTGAAGATCTTTTTTGTACAGTTCTTCTGTGTATTCTGGCCACCGCTTCTTAATATCTTCTGCTTCTGTTAGGTCCCTACCATTTCTGTCCTTTATCGAGCCCATCTTTGCATGAAATGTTCCCTTGGAATCTCTAATTTTCTTGAAGAGATCTCTTGTTTTTCCTATTCTGTTGTTTTCCTCTATTTCTTTGCATTGATCGCTGAGGAAGGCTTTCTTATCTCTCCTTGCTATTCTTTGGAACTCTGCATTCAGATGCTTATATCTTTCCTTTCCTCCTTTGCTTTTCTCTTCTCTTCTTTTCACAGCTATTTGTAAGGCCTCCTCAGACAGCCATTTTGCTTTTTTGCATTTCTTTTTCATGGGGATGGTCTTGGTCCCTGTCTCCTGTACAATGTTATTACAAGTAGGAAAAAAAAGCCTTGGGGAATGGAAACATCATTTCCAAAGCTGTCACATTATGTGTTTATAAATGTCCAGTTTTCAACCAAAAAAATCACAGAACTGCAAACAAATAAAATATGGCCAAATCACAGGAAAAAAAGTTAACAAAAATTGTACCTAAGGAATCCCGATGTAGAGAAACAGTTTTTACATATATTTTATTTTATTTCGCTTAAAGAGTCTGTGAGCTCTGTGTTTTTGTTTTTTTTTTTAACTTCTTATTTTGTATTGGAGTATAGCCAATTAACAGTGTTGTGATAGGTTCAGGTGAACAACAGAGAGACTCAGCCCTCTGAGTAATCAAATCCCTTACGATTATACAGTGGAAATGGCAAATAGATTCAAGGGATTAGATCTGATGGACAGAGTGCCTGAAGAACTATGGCGGAGGTTTACAACATTGTACAGGAGGCAGTGATCAAAACCATCCCCAAGGAAAAAAATGCAAAAAGACAAAATTGCTGTCTGAGGCCTTAAAAACAGCTCAGAAAAGAAGAGAAGCAAAAGGCAAAGGAGAAAAGGAAAGATATACCCATTTGAATGCCACGTTCCAAAGAATAGCAAGGAGAGATAAGACTTCTTAAGTGAACAATGCAAAAAATAGAGGAAAACAATAGAATGGCAAAGACTATAGATCTCTTCAAGAAAATTAGAGATACCAAGGGAACACTTCAGGCAAAATGGACTCCATAAAGGACAGAAATAGTATGGACCTAACAGAAACAGAAGATATTAAGAAGAGGTGGCAAGAATACACAGAAGAACTGTATAAAAAAGATCTTCATGATCCAGATAACCACAATGGTGTGATCACTCACCTAGAGCCAGACATCCTGGAATGCGAAGTCAAGTGGGCCTTAGGAAGAATCTCTACGAACAAAGCTAGTGGAGGTGATGGAATTCCAGTTAAGCCATTTTAAATCCTAAAAGGTGATGCTGTGGAAGTGCTGCAATCAATATGCCAGAAAACTCAGAAGAGGCCACAGGACTGGAAAAGGTCAGTTTTCATTCCAATCCCAATGAAAGGCAGTGCCAAAGAATGTTCAAAACTACCACATAAATTGCACTCATCTCACACGCTAGCAAAGTAATGCTCAAAATTCTCCAAGCAAGGCTTCAACAGTACATGAACCGAGAATTTCAGATATTCAAGCTGGATTTAGAAAAGGCAGAGGAACCAGAGATCAAATTGCCAACATCCATTGGATCATAGAAAAAGCAAGAGAATTCCAGAAAAATATCTACTTCTGCTTCATTGACTACCCTAAAGCCTTTGATTGTGTGGATCACAACAAACTGTGGAAAATTCTTAGAGAGATGGGAATAACAAAACACCTTACCTGCCTCCTGGAAAACCTGTATGCAGTTAAAGAAGCAACAGTTAGAACTGGACATGGAACGACAGACTGGTTCCTAATTGGGAAAGGAGTATATCAAGGCTGTATGTTGTCACCCTGCTTATTGAACTTATATGCAGAGTATATCATGCAAAATGCTGGGCTGGATGAAGCTACAAGCTAGAATCAAGATTGCTGGGAGAAATATCAATAACCTCAGATATGCAGATGACACTATCCTTATGGCAGAAAGCAAAGAAGAACTAAACAGCCCCTTGATGAAAGTGAAAGAGGAGAGTGAAAAACCTGGCTTAAAACTCAACATTCAAAAAGCTAAGATCATGGCATCTGGTCCCATCACTTCATGACAAATAGATGAGGAAACAATGGAAACAGTGACAGACTTTATTTTGGGGGGCTCCAAAATCACTGCAGATGGTGACTGCAGCCATGAAATGAAAAGACGCTTGCTGCTTGGAAGAAAAGCTATGACCAAACTAGACAGTATACTTAAAAAAAGCAGAGACATTATTTTGCCAACAAACATCCATCTAGTCAAGCCTATGGTTTTTCCAGTAGTCATGTATGGATGTGAGAGCTGGACTATAAAGAAAGCTGAGCATCGAAGAGTTGATGCTTTTGCACTGTGGTGTTGGATAAGACTCTTAAGAGTCCCTTGGACAGCAAGGAGGTCAAACCAGTCCATCCTAAAGGAGATCAGTCCTGAATATTCATTGAAAGGACTGATCCTGAAGCTGAAGCTCAATACTTTGGCCACCTGATGTGAAGAACTGACTCATTGGTAAAGACCCTGATACTGGGAAAGATAGAAGGCAGGAGGAGAAGGGGATGACAGAGGATGAGATGGTTGGATGGCATCACTGACTCAATGGACGTGAATCTGAGCAAGCTCTGGGAGATGGTTTTGGACAGGGAAGGCTGGCTTGCTACCATCCATGGAGTCACAAAGAATCAGACATGACTGAGTGACTGAACAACAACAAAACTAATTCAAATACACACAAAGAAATGCACAGCACTGATAAAGGTAACTACAGATGTAAGTATAAAAGACAGTATAAGTTTATTTTGTAAGTCTTTTTTTCACATGTGTGATTTAGAAGACAACTGAATAAAATAATTTTAAAATGTTTCTATAAACTATGAAAGTATATTAAAAGTTTTTCTAAAAATAGTTATGAATGTACTATGTTGATGGTCATGAGTATATCTGATATATGATAATAGCATAAAGGAGGAAGGAGATATAGCTGAGGAAGATTTGTATACACTATTATAATTAAGTTGGTATTAATCAGAACTAGATTGTTATAAATTAAGATATTCTGGTAAGCCCAGGCAACCACTAGGAAAGTAACTCAAAAAATATACAGTAAAAGAAGCAAAAAGGAAATTAAAATGATACAATGGAATATATAATTTAACACACCAACAGGAAAATGACCAAGGAATATGAATAAATAATATTCAAAAAATAAATTTAAGTGGATGATAAATACATGCAAAGTGACCAACCTCACTAGTAAATTGGAAAACGTTTAAAATGGTGAAAGGTTTAAATTCATTGAATTAGCAAAACTTATTTTTTTGGGCTCCAAAATCACTGCAGATGCTGATTGCAGCCATGAAATTAAAAGACGCTTGCTCCTTGGAAGGAAAGTTATGACCAACCTTGATAGTATTTTAAAAAGCAGAGACATTACTTTGCCAACCAAGGTCCGTCTAGTCAAGGCTATGGTTTTTCCCGTGGTCATGTATGGATGTGAGAGTTGGACTGTGAAGAAAGCTGATCGCCGAAGAATTGATGCTTTTGAACTGTGGTATTGGAGAAGACTCTTGAGAGTCCCTTGGACCGCAAGGAGATTCAACCAGTCCATTCTAAGGGAGATTGATCCTGGGTGTTCATTGGAAGGACTGATGCTAAAGCTGAAACTGCAATACTTTGGCCACCTCACGCGACGAGTTGACTCACTGGAAAAGACTCTGATGCTGGGAAAGGTTGGGGGTGGGAGGAGAAGGGGATGACGGAGAATGAGATGGCTGGATGGCATCACCGACTCTGTGGACATGAGTTTGAGTGAACTCCGGGAAATGGACAGGGAGGCCTGGCGTGCTGTGATTCATGGGGTTGCAAAGAGTTGGACACAACTGAGCGACTGAACTGAACTGAACTGAACTGAAACACCATGTTTCCACTGTTTCCCCATCTATTTCCCATGAAGTGATGGAACCAGATGCCATGATCTTAGTTTTCTGAATGTTGAGCTTCAAGCCAACTTTTTCACTCTCCTCTTTCACAGGAGTGTGAAATCAAGTGGACCTTACAAAGCAGCACTACGAACAAAGCTAGTGGAGGTGATGGAATTCCAGTTGAGCTATTTCAAATCCTGAAAGATGATGCTGTGAAAGTGCTGCACTCAGTATGCCAGCAAATTTGGAAACTCAGCAGTGGCCACAGGACTGGAAAAGTTCAGTTTTCATTCCAATCCCAAAGAAAGGCAATGCCAAAGAATGCTCAAACTACTGCACAATTGCACTCATCTCACATGCTAGTAAAGTCATGCTCAAAATTCTCCAAGCCAGGCTTCAGCAATACAGAGACTTTTTAGTTCCCCTTCACTTTCTGCCATAAGGGTGGTGTCATCTGCATATCTGAGGTTATTGATATTTCTCCCAGCAATCTTGATTCCAGCTTGTGCTTCTTCCAGCCCAGCGTTCCTCATGATATACTCTGCATATAAGTTAAATAAGCAGGGTGACAATATACAACCTTGACGTACTCCTTTTCCTATTTGGAACCAGTCTGTTGTTCTATGTCTAGTTAGAACTGTTGCTTCCTGACCTGCATACAGATTTCTCAGGAGGCAGGTCAGGTGGTCTGGTATTCCCATCTCTTTCAGAATTTTCCACAGTTTATTGTGATCCACACAGTCAAAGGCTTTGACATAGTCAATAAAGCAGAAATAGATGTTTTTCTGGAACTCTCTTGCTTTTTCCATGATCCACTGTGGATGCTGATTGCAGCCATGAAATTAAAAGACGCTTGCTCCTTGGAAGGAAAGTTATGACCAACCTAGACAGCATATTAAAAAGCAGAGACATTACTTTGCCAACCAAGGTCCGTCTAGTCAAGGTTATGGTTTTTCCCGTGGTCATGTATGGATGTGAGAGTTGGACTGTGAAGAAAGCTGATCGCCGAAGAATTGATGCTTTTGAACTGTGGTGCTGGAGAAGACTCTTGAGAGTCCCTTGGACTGCAAGGAGATCCAACCAGTCCATTCTAAAGGAGATCAATCCTGGGTGTTCATTGGAAGGACTGACGCTAAAGCTGAAACTCCAATACTTTGGCCACCTCATGCGAAGAGTTGACTCGCTGGAAAAGACCCTGATGCTGGGAAGGATTGGGGGTGGGAGGAGATGGGGACGACAGAGAATAAGATGGCTCGATGGCATCACCGACTCAATGGACGTGAGTTTGAGTGAACTCTGGGAGTTGGTGATGGACAGGGAGGCCTGGCGTGCTGTGATTCATGGGGTCGCAGATAGTCGGACACGACTGAGTGACTGAACTGAACTGAACTGAACTGAAAGACCATTGACAAAGTATAAGAAAATGAGGACCCTTGCACCACAGATACAGGAGTGAAAATCGGTGCAGCCTTTGGGGAGGCATTCTGACTGAATGCATAAAAGTTTAATAAAATTGATACGCTCTTCGACACAGTGAGAACACGGCCTTGAACAACACATATTTCTGAGTGTCCTAAAAAATTTGTTCCGATAGCTGATTAAAGTGAGAAATGTACAAATATTTCATAAATTCCTAACTTTTCTGAACAACAACAATACCAGTGTGACTTCTTTGTCTGCGTGTCACAGAAGCCAGTAGAAGAATCCTTGTGGGCAGATACTCACCTTCTTTGAGAAAAAGTGAGAATTCTTTGCTTAAAATGTTTTAAGGGAAGGATCTGAGCTTCTCAAACATGAATGTGGACAGACATCTGCCAACAGGAGAAAATGCTACAGAGCAGAAGGAAGAAGAAAGGAAGGGCAAAACAAGGGGGACAAACTCTATGAGGGGCTTCCCAGGTGACTCTAGTGGTGAAGAACCTGCCTGCAAACACAGGAGACAGAAGAGACGAGGGTTCGATCCCTGAGTCGGGAAGATGGGCTGGAGGAAGACATAGCACCCCACTTCAGTACTCTCGCCTGGGAAATCCCATGGATGAAGGAGCCCGGTGGGCTGCAGTCCATGGGGTCGCTAGGAGTCGGACACGACTGAGTGACTTCACTTTCACTTTTCACTTTCACACATTGGAGAAGGAAATGGCAACCCACTGCAGTGTTCTTGCCTGGAGAATCCCAAGGATGGGGGAGCCTGGTGGGCTGCTGTCTGTGGGGTCGCACAGAGTCGGACACGACTGAAGCGACTTAGCAGCAGCAGCAGCATGCTTAATTTTAGAGTGTTACTGCTTAGTACCTGTAAAGACGGTAATAGCTCAGTAAACATCCAGGCATTGTTAGTCTGCTTTTTGTGTATTGTAGTGTATGGCTACAGTCCTCGGGTCGCAAAGAGTCAGACACAACGCACGTGCATACTTTATGATATGTCCCTTCTCCAAGACTCTTCACCTACATTTCCCCTAAAAAATCAATACCAACATGACTAAATTCATCTGAAACCATGGACCCACCACAGTTAATTCCTATGCCCTATACAAGTCCTTCTGCATCCCTAGGCTGTAAGCCCATCTCACACACACCCTGCCCCGTGACCCACCCACCCACCAAACTACCCGACACACGGAATAATCTCATAGTCACATGGGGTTTCCAAAGGCCGGACCATTCCCATCATAAAGAGGCTGCTATAAAAATAATGGAAGATCCCTCTTCTGGTGTAGGAGAATTCTCTTTACTTTCTGTACTGGTAAATTATTAACAGCTGTAGTAAATCAACATTAGCCGGCTCCAGAAGACAGGATGCTCATATCTGTGACATCATCCGGCAGCCTTGAGGTTGGTCCACGTGGCAATGCAAGGTCAAGGTCATCTGCACTGTAGAGAACTGTTCGATGCCAATTCTCGGCTGGCTACAAATGGCAGGAACCATTACCTGTGGGACCTTGAATGGGTTACTTCTTTCCTGAGGGTGGAATGATAATGCAATGAAATGATGTAGGTTAAACAGACTCATGCCTAGCACAGGGAAGGTACTGAGGAAAATAAATATATACTTGCTTATTAAACAAATAAGCAACCTACTTAGTAAATTCACTTAGGACATTGCGTGAAGAATCAAACTGTTGGCGTTAACACCAGTTTGTATCAAAACGTAATGTCTTCTGGAAGGATCAAAAGGTAAGGTCTTATTTATCCTGGAAGAAAAAAAAATCTCAGAGAAAAGATTCAATTTTCTCTCAGAAGATAGGGACTAGTCCATCGGTGATGGAAACCTAAACTGTGGGGAGGATGAGCAAGGCAGAGAAGGGTAGAAAAAGGAGGAGGGGAAAGAGGACAGAATGGAAAGGAAAGGAGAGTAGAGAGAAGGAATAAGGAGACCAAGAAATAACGATATATGAAACATTTCCATTGCACCTCCGTGCGCCAGGCACTGCTCCAAGTGCCTCATGCATATTACCCCATTTAATCCCTACTAATGCCCCATGAAAGCCCCCTGAGTCAGGGACTCATACTATGTCAATTTCATAGGTTGGTCAATTGAGGTACAGAGTAGCCAAGTCTCAAGAGGTGCAATGAGCCAGAAGCTAAACTCCTTCCCTGCAGCTCCAGAGTCCAGGCTCTTTGTCACTGTACCACGCTGCCTCTCAGAAAAATGGAATATGGAGAAAACTTCCAGTTCTTCCATCATCCTCCCAGAAGATGACAACTTTCTCTCTTGTGCCTGCTCATTCATGGCTCTGATAGTACTTTATTGGAAATCTCAGCTCACGGGTCTACCTCCCGCTAAACTACTTCCCTGCGGGCAGAAATGCATCTTCCATCTGTGCAGCAGGATTTGCCACAGGAAACTCTTGCCTGCATCCTAACACCTGCCATTCATTAGACACTGAGTTCAGTGGAGCCATTGTGGGGTCTGTAGGTCTTTAGATCGCCAGCACTGCATTTCTGGGAGGCTGCTATGTTTGGAATTGTCTTATCATTCTGCTGGAACCCTGTAGCTTTTCCAGCTGTTCTGGAGAGTCACCGTTCAACGATGCAACACTCCTGCCCCCAGTCCCAGTGCAGATTTCTTGACTCCTTAGGATGGTCCCAATTTCATAAAGCTGACTTATGCTCAGTCAAAGCAATATACTACAGTGTTTAAGAGTTCTAACTGTGATTTGTTAAATCAGTATAAAAATTCTGATGTATTTTGATAAATTTGCAAGTAAGAGAAAATCCTTCCTTAGTCCACAGGTCTTTTCTCAGCCACTTTGCTAACAATATTCAGGAAGCCATAACCTTAAAAGTCAGTTATATATATGGGGTGGGGGGGGTCTTCCCTAGTACCTCAGATGGTAAAGAATCTGCCTGCAGTGCAGGAGACCCAGGTTCAGTCCATGGAGTCCCCTGGAGAAGGGAATGGCAACCCACTCCAGTATTGTTGCCTGGAGAATCCCAAGGACAGAGGAGCCTGGCGGGCTGCAGTCCACGGGGTCACAAAGAATCAGACATGACTGAGTGACTAACACACACGCGTGGAGACAATGAGGAGTAGACAGACAGAGGAAGGGTGGAAAACACATTTTAAATGCTTTCATTTTTTAATTACAGAAGTATTCTAAATAGGAAAAAAAGAACAATAAAAAAATAGAGAAAAAAAGCAAAAAAGGAAGAAAATCTCCTTCAAAAATTAATTACCATTAGTATTTTTAATATACACTCTTTCAGATATTTCTCTGTACATGCATATCTTTACAACTGGGTGATTCTAAATGCAGTTTTTAACCTGCCTTTTCCCCTTAATGTTGTGAATAACATTGTTCAAGTTTTCCCTCCTTTGTCTCATTGCCCTGACTGCATTTTATTGCAACTTTCCATCATTCTTTATGACCTCAAAGTATTCTATGAAAGTGAATGTATTCTGTTTACTTTACCAGTCCCCTCCTCTTAGACATTACATTGATTTCAATTTTTTGTTTTTCTTATAAACAATTTAATTGTCCCAACATTTTGAACAAATGCCACTCATCTAAAAGAATGGAACCCCAAAACTACACTACCAGCGGTGGTCTGAAATTGTATGGAGTCCACTCTTATCCTGAATTTCATTTTCTCTCTTGATTTTTTATTTCTAGAGCCCTTCTTTCCTATCACCAGACCGTTTTTACCCATCCAAACACTCCCTGTCTTGATCCTTCACTCCCTTCCTGGCTACTCATCTACCAGTTTTTCTGACACAACTTTGTCTTTTTTATTAGCTCCATTTCTGCATACATTGTCCTTTGCTTTCATCCACTCACCCTTTGATCCTTTTGGCCCAGTCCATCCTTTGAAGACTACTACACAAAAGACACATGCGAAGCCCTGTAGGGATCAAGGGGTGAATTCAGCACATCCCCAGCCCTAAAGGAGTCCAGTCTACTTGGAGATGCAAGGTGCACAGGCACAGTGGTATCCCAGTAAATTGGCTCTCTGGGGGGCTGAGAGGTTGGGGAAACTTGATGTTTAGGTTTACCAGTTTCTATGCCATAAAATGGGCTTCTCCGGTGGCTCAGTGGTCAAAGGATCTGCCTGCAATGAAGGAGACATGGCATAAGCCGCAGGTTCAATCCCTGCGTTGGGAAGATCCTCTGGAGAAGGAAACGGCTAACCTCTCCAGTATTCTTGCCTGGAAAATGTCATGGACAGAGGAGCCTGACAGCCTACAGTCCATGGGGTCACAAAGACTCAGAAATGACTTTCAACTAAACAGTACTTACGTATGTGTGCCGTACACATGTGTGTATATACACAGTGTATGGATTTCAGCTTTGCACATACATGCAGTGCTGTATGTATGCATTTACAGCCAGACTAGACAACCAGAGCACATATTCAGGCTTAGACAACCGTGTCAACATCGTCTTCTTCATCAGGAACAATTACTGAGTATTTTTATTGTGTCCGGGCTGCGTTCAATGTCGCACATGCATTGCTTTACGGCACGCTCCTAGGATGAGGTATCCTTACTACTGCCAGGTTTACAACTTTACTCTTGCAAAATGGCAGCCTTAAAGAAGCAAACCATTCACCCTTGGACGTTCGATCCAGGAAGTGGTGAAGCCAGGATGAAATCAAGGTTCGTCTGATTCCAGAGCCTGGGCTTTGATAACTGCGCTCTCCTGCCACTTCCTGTGAGGGAGCCAGGTCTCAGGGCCCCACGCTGTGGATTCCAAGGGGCCAACTGTCCATGAGTCCAAAACAGCAGACTGACGTTCCTGTCAAGTCACATGACCAAGCTTGCCTCCCCGTTACATCATTCCTTTTCTCCAGCATACCGTGAAGCCTAATGGGTAATACCCAAAGGTGCCCTGCAACTGAATATATCATTCTCTCTTCCTTTAATTCTTTTGTCTTTCCTCCTGATGTCTTTTTATTTTTTGACTCTTGCTTTTTTGTGCCTATCAGTTTACATTAATCTCCTGAGTTCTTTTTAAATGTCTATCTTCTTCTCAATTATCATTGATAATTCTTCATTATGAAATCCGGGGAACAAAGCTTGAAAGACTAGAAGAAATACATAGACATAAAGAGACAGATGAAAGGCCCAAGGGGGTGGCCAGCTCATGAACTGTCGGCAGGATAAGGCTCCAGCCAGAAGGAGCACACATGTGTAAATGGGAGTGTCGGTAAAAGAATTTTGCAATAATTCTCTCTTTCTTCAGCCTTGGGGCGTCTGAGTCTAGTACTACTTCAGAAGGACTTGACAAAATTGGAAAGGATTCAAAATAATACCACAATATGATTAAAGAATTGAAAAACGAGACTGACAACAGCCAGTTAAACACACCCAGAACCATCCTGCTGGTACAGAAGGCTGAAGGGAGAATGAAAACTCGCTTTCCATTGGAGGTGGGAATGAGAATGAAGATTTCTTGAGTAGCTACCTTGTGCTAGGTACTGTGTTTGGTATTATATCTGCTGCTGCTGCTAAGTCGCTTCAGTGGTGTCCAACTCTGTGCGACCCCATAGATGGCAGCCCACCAGGCTCCCCCATCCCTGGGATTCTGACTTTCAGTAACACTTCACGGTCAGCTTGACTAAAACTCCATGCTTTCATGGGGTTTAAGAACTTGTTCCAGGCTACACAGCAGACACAGGAAGAGTCAGAAGGCAAACCCCTGTCTCGTGAGCTCTGAGGCCCCTATTTTTTCTACTTTGAAGACTGCCTCCTATTGAGGTGGCAGTTTATCCACTGTGGCACTATTGACATTTAAGACCAGATGATTATTTTTCGGTGTGGGGGGTGGTGCTGTCCCATGCACTCTAGGATGATCAGCAGCCAACCTGGACTCCACTCACCAGATGCCAGCACCCCCAACCCTCACCAACTATGACAACCAAAAATATCTCTGGGCATTGCCAGATGTCCCCAGGCCACAAACTCAATCAGGCTCAGAACCACTAAGACAGAAGAGGATTTCTCTGGTGGCTCAGTGGTTAAGAATCCACCTGCCAATGCAGGGCACACTGGTTCAATCCCAGGTCCGAAAAGACCCCTTATGCCACAGAGCAACTAGGCCTGTGAGCCTGTGCTCTAGAGTCCACACACCACAACTGCTGGACCCCGTGCCCCTCTAGAGCCTGTGCTCCAAGAAAAGCCACCACAGTGAAAAACCCGTGCTAGCAAGTAGTCCTCACTCCCCACAACTAGAAAAAGCCCACACAGCAGCGAAGACCCAGTGCAGCAAAAAAGAAATTATTTTTAGTTAATTTATTACAGAAAAAAGACAGAGGCAGTTGATACTTTATCCAGTGTCTGCTGTTCTCCATTTCCCTTAGGGATTTCAAGCAGTCATTTTGGTCAGAAGTAAGTAAGAACATACTGACCACTTAAGCTGTTGACTTCAGCACATCTTACCATACAAGGTGATGGGCTTCCTGAAAGCTGCAGAATAGACAAGATGACCTATAAAACTCTTTCCCTCTCAATGATAATTTTTTTAAATAAAGCTAACTCAAAAGCCTCTTGATGAAAGTGAAAGAGGAGAGTGAAAAGGTTGGCTTGAAGCTCAACATTCAGAAAACGAAGATCATGGCATCTGGTCCCATCACTTCATGGGAAATAGATGGAAAAACAGTGGAAACAGTGTCAGACTTTATTTTTTTGGGCTCCAAAATCACTGCAGATGCTGATTGCAGCCATGAAATTAAAAGACGCTTGCTCCTTGGAAGGAAAGTTATGACCAACCTTGATAGTATATTAAAAAGCAGAGACATTACTTTGCCAACCAAGGTCCTCTAGTCAAGGCAATGGTTTTTCCCGTGGTCATGTATGGATGTGAGAGTTGGACTGTGAAGAAAGCTGATCGCCGAAGAATCGATGCTTTTGAACTGTGGTGTTGGAGAAGACTCTTGAGAGTCCCTTATACTGCAAGGAGATCCAACCAGTCCATTCTAAAGGAGATCAATCCTGGATGTTCATTGGAGGGACTGATGCTAAAGCTGAAACTCCAATACTTTGGCCACCTCATGCGACGAGTTGACTCACTGGAAAAGACTCTGATGCTGGGAAAGGTTGGGGGCGGGAGGAGAAGGGGACGATGGAGAATGAGATGGCTGGATGGCATCACCGACTCTGTGGACATGAGTTTGAGTGAACTCCGGGAGTTGGTGATGGACAGGGAGGCCTGGCGTGCTGTGGTTCATGGGGTCGCGGAGAGTCGGACACGACTGAGTGACTGAACTGAACTGAACTGAACTGAACACATATATATATACAAAGGGAACATTTCATGCAAAGATGGGCTCGACAAAGGACAGAAATGGTATGGACCTAACAGAAGCAGAAGATATTAAGAAGAGGTGGCAAGAATACACAGAAGAACTGTACAAAAAAAGATCTTCATGACCAAGATAATCATGATGGTGTGATCACTCACCTAGAGCCAGACATCCTGGAGTGTGAAGTCAAGTGGGCTTTAGAAAGCATCACTACAAACAAAGCTAATGGAGGTGATGGAATTCCAGTTGAGCTATTTCAAATCCTGAAAGATGATGCTGTGAAAGTGCTGCACTCAGTATGCCAGCAAATTTGGAAACTCAGCAATGGCCACAGGACTGGAAAAGGTCAGTTTTCATTCCAATCCCAAAGAAAGGCAATCCCAAAGAACGCTCAAACTACCGCACAATTGCACTCATCTCACACACTAGTAAAGTCATGCTCAAAATTCTCCAAGCCAGGCTACAGCAATACGTGAATCATAAACTTTCAGATGTTCCAGCTGGTTTTAGAAAAGGCAGAGGCACCAGAGATCAAATTGCCAACATCCGCTGGATCATGGAAAAAGCAAGAGAGGTCCAGAAAAACATCTATTTCTGCTTTATTGACTATGCCAAAGCCTTTGACTGTGTGGATCACAATAAACTGTGGAAAATTCTGAAAGAGATGGGAATACCAGACCACCTGACCTGCCTCTTGAGAAACCTGTATACAGGTCAGGAAGCAACAGTTAGAACTGGACTGGTTCCAAATAGGAAAAGGAGTATGTCAAGGCTGTATATTTTCACCCTGCTTATTTAACTTCTATGCAGAGTACATCATGAGGAACGCTGGGCTGGAAGAAGCACAAGCTGGAATCAAGATTGCCGGGAGAAATATCTATAACCTCAGATATGCAGATGACACCACCCTTATGGCAGAAAGTGAAGAGGAACTCAAAAGCCTCTTGATGAAAGTGAAAGAGGAGAGTGAAAACGTTGGCTTGAAGCTCAACATTCAGAAAACAAAGATCATGGCATCTGGTCCCATCGCTTCATGGAAAATAGATGGAGAAATAGTGGAAACAGTGTCAGACTTTATTTTTCTGGGCTCCAAGATCACTGCGGATGCTGATTGCAGCCATGAAATTAAAAGACACTTACTCCTTGGAAGGAAAGTTATGACCAACCTAGATAGGATATTAAAAAGCAGAGACATTACTTTGGCAACCAAGGTCCGTCTAGTCAAGACTATGGTTTTTCCAGTGTCATGTATGGATGTGAGAGTGGGATTATAAAGAAAGCTGATTGCCGAAGAATTGATGCTTTTGAACTGTGGTGTTGGAGAAGACTCTTGAGGGTCCCTTGGACTGCAAGGAAATCCAGCCAGTCCATTCTAAAGGAGATCGATCCTGGGTGTTCATTGGAAGGACTGATGCTAAAGCTGAAACTGCAATACTTTGGCCACCTGATGCGAAGAGCTGAGTCACTGGGAAAGAGTCTGATGCTGGGAGGGATTGGGGGTGGGAGGAGAAGGGGACGACAGAGAATGAGATGGCTGGATGGCATCACTGACTCGATGGACATGAGTTTGAGTGAACTCCAGGAGTTGATGATGGACAGGGAGGCCTGGCGTGCTGTGATTCATGGGGTCACAAAGAGTCGGACACGACTGAGCGACTGAATTGAACACATATATATACTATTGAAACTGTACTGTTACTGCTGTTCAGTTGCTAAGTCACGTCCAACTCTTTGCTCCCCCATGGGCTACAGCACGCCAGGCCTCCCTGTCCCTCACTATCTCTCAAAGTTTGCTCAAATTCTTGTCTATTGAGTCAGTGATGCCATCCAACCATCTCACCGTCACCCCCTTCTCCTCTTACCCTCAATCTCCCAGCATCAGGGTCTTTTCCCGTAAGTTGGCTCTTCACATCAGGTGGCCAAAGTATTAAAGCTTCAGCTTCGGCATCAGCCCTTCCAATGAATATTCAGGGTTCATTTCCTTTAGAACTGACCGGTTTGATCTCCTTGCTGTCCAAGGGACTCTCAAGAGCCTTCTCCACAATTTAAAAGCATCAGTTCTTCGGCACTCAGCCTTCTTCATGGTGCAACTCTCATGTTCATACAAGACTACTGAAAAACCATAGCTTCGACTATACGGAGATTTGTCGGCAAAGTGATGCCTCTGCTTTTTAATATGCTATCTAGATTTGTCATAGCTTTTCTTCCAAGGGGCAAGTGTCCTATGCATAAAATAGATAACTACTGAGGACCTACTGTGTAGCACACAGAACTCTACTCAGTGCTCTGTGGTGACCTGAATGGAAAGGAAATCCAAAAATGGGGGGACATATGCATACATATAGCTGATTCATGCTGCTGTACAGCAGAAACTAACACAACATTGTAATGCAACTATACTCTATTAAATTTTTTTAATAAGTAAAATAATTTTTTTTAAATTAAATAGCTCTAATACTTACTGAGCAATTGGACCAGGCTGGCACTATACTAGATGCTGAGTATGTATTAACATATCTAATTGGAGAAGGAAACGGTAACCCACTCCGGTATTCTTGCCTGGAGAATCCCATGGACAGAGAAGCCTGGTAGGCTACAGTCCACGGGGTCGCAAAGAGTCGGACATGACTGAGCGATGGAACGGAACGGAATCCTGAGAACAGCCTATGAGGTAGGTAGCATGAGCATTCTCACCTTACAGATGAGGAAACTGAGGCAAAAAGAACTAAGGAAATTGCCCAAGGTTTTAGAGCTAGTGATAAATATCTATGGGAGGAAGGAAGGAATGGGGGAAGGAAGGAAGGATTTGGTATTAGACCAACCAAGTGACAAGTGAAAACCAGAGGTTCCAATGAGCCTGGCCCCGACCCTCATAAAACAGCTGATGAATCCCAAATGAGGGTTTTTCTCCAGCAGCAGAGGCTCTAGGAAGACCTGCCCCTGCACATCCCAGCACTAATTGGGAGGCCTGATTTTTTTTTCTCTGCTTTTCTGAGATCTTACAGTGTTTACTGGGTGGCTTTATCACTAGGCAATTGGATCATATAGGAGCATTTAAGACTGATGTGGGGATTTCTGCGCAGATGACAAGATATATGCAAATAATCAGGGGCTTCCCTGGTGGCACAGATGGTAAAGAATTGCCTGCAGTGCAGGAGACCTGGGTTTGATCCCTGGGTCAGGAAGATCCCCTGGAGAAGGGGATGGCAAACCCACTCCAGTATTATTGCTTGGAGAATCCCATGGACAGAGGAGCCTGGGGGGCTACAATTCATGGAGTCTCAAAGAGTTGGACTCGACTTAGCAATTAACACCTTCCCTTTTTCACTTTCATAGTTGGTTTACGATGTTGTGTTAGTTCGTTAGTTTCTGCTGTACAAAGAAGTGAATCGGCTATCTATATAGATATACACCCCACTTCGTGGATGTCCCTCCCACCCCCACCCCACCCATCTAAGTTAGAAAAGCAAGTATCAGATATTAACGCATATATGTGAAAGCTAGAAAAATGGTACTGATGAACCTACTTGCAGGGCAGGAATAGAGACATAGAGAAAGGATGTGTAGACACAGTGTTGGGGGTGTGGGTAGGATGAATTGGGAGGTTGGGATTGACAGACATACACTACCAAGTGTGAAATAGATAGCAGTGGGAACCTGCTGCATAGCACAGGGAGCTCAGCTCTGTCCTCCATGGTGAACCGTACTTTTTAAAATTTTTTTATTTTGTCTTGGGGTATAACTGATTAACAATGTCATGCTAGTTTCAGGTGAACAAGGAAGGGACTCAGCCATACATATACAGGTATCCATTCTCCCCCAAACTCTGCTCCCACCCAGGCTGGCACATAACAGATGAGTAGAGTTCCCTGCTGTACAATGGAACCATATAGTTTTTAACTATAAAAGGCAAAAAAGAAAGACACGGTCTGAGGCCGTCACGGCTCCGTGTGTACCAGGACCCGTGAGCCTCCTCCTTGGGTCTCTCCCGGCCAGAATGTTAGTCCCTTCCTGACAGGGTCACGGGTCCCTCCTGCTTCACACTGAGGTGCGGGTCAGGGGTGGGGGACTGTGGATGGGGCCGGAAGCCGCCTGACGGGAGCTTCTGGGAGCAGACAGTCCATGGCCCAGCCACTCTGAAAGGTACTCTTCTTTCCTCTCAGTTCAGAAGCCGGGGCTCCCTCTGAAGCCACCACACACATGGCAAACCTCTCCTCCCCGAGCCAGCCCAGCGTGGTTCCCTCCAGCGCGCCAGGCCCAGGGGCCTCTGTGTTTACGCCCTGACCCGTGGCTGAGGCCTATTTTCCCTCCCGGGCTGTGACCCGACCTCCCAGGATGCCTGCCTTGCATCTGTTGATTTTTCTCCTTCCTGTCTTCTCACATCTTCCCCATCTGCAAATGGCATTTCTGGGGATGCGAGAGCGGCCCCAGACCACAGGTATGAGTCCTGTCTTTGCTGGGCCGCAGCCCTTTGCAATCAAAGGCAGACGCCTGCGGTGCCCTGTCCCGGCGGGGTGCACGGACTGTGTCCTGTCCTGGCGTGCAGTCAAAGGAAACTTTGTGCTTTGGAGGCTACTCTCTCCTTCCCTTTCACTGCTATGGGTTCAGAAAGACCACCTCTCCTGTCTGGGGGCTCCTGCCCTGCCCAGGGAAACAAGGTAGTGCAGAGCTAGCAACTGAGCTGGAACTCAACAGCCCTGGGTTCAAATCCTACACATCACTTCTTTCTTTTTGTTTTTTTAAACTTTTTATTTTGTGTTGGGATATAGCCCAGTGGGGCTTCCCAGGTGGCACTAGTGGTAAAGAATCCACCTGCCAATGCAGGAGACGTAAGAGACATGGGTTTGATCCCTGGGTGGGAAAGACCCCCTGGAGAAGGGCATGGCAACCCACTCCAGTATTCTTGCCTGGAGAATCCCCATGGACAGAAGAGCCTGGTGGGCTACAGGCCATGGGGTTGCAAACAGTCGAACACGACTGAAGCAACTTAGCACACATGCTCACATAGCCCAATAACAATGCTGTGATAGTTTCAGGTAAACAGCGAAGGGCCTCAGTCATACATATACAGGCATCCATTTTCCCCCAGACTCCCGTCTAATCCAGGCTGCCACGTGACATTGAGCAGCATTCCCTGTGCTGTACACTAGATCCTGGCTGGTTATCCACTTGAAATACAGCAGTGTGTACCTCTTGACCTCAAACTCCCTAAACTTCCCTCCATCCTTCCCCCCTCCCCACCCTCCCCGGTAACCGTAAGTTTTTTCTCTAAGTCTGCCGCACATCCTTTCTTCAGTTCAGTTCAGTCGCTCAGTCGTGTCCGACTCTCCGCGACCCTATGAATCACAGCACGCCAGGCCTCCCTGTCCATCACCAACTCCCAGAGTTCACTCAGACTCATGTCCATCGAGTCGGTGATGCCATCCAGCCATCTCATTCTCTGCCATCCCCTTCTCCTCCTGCCCCCAATCACTCCCGGCATCAGAGTCTTTTCCAGTGAGTCAACTCTTCGCATGAGGTGGCCAAAGTATTGGAGTTTCAGTTTCAGCATCAGTCCTTCCAATGAACACCCAGGATTGATCTCCTTTAGAATGGACTGGCTGGATCTCCTTGCAGACCAAGGGACTCTCAAGAGTCTTCTCCAGCACCACAGTTCAAAAGCATCAATTCTTCAGTGATCAGCCTTCTTCACAGTCCAACTCTCACATCCATACATGACCACGGGAAAAACCATGGCCTTGACTAGATGGACTTTGGTTGACAAAGTAATGTCTCTGCTTTTTAATATATTATCTAGGTTGGTCATAACTTTCCTTCCAAGGAGTAAGCATCTTTTAATTTCATGGCTGCAATCAGCAACTGCAGGGATTTTGGAGCCCAAAAAAATAAAACCTGACACTGCTTCCACTGTTTCCCCATCTATTTCCCAAGAAGTGATGGGACCACATGCAATGATTTTTGTTTCCTGAAACATCCTTTCTTAGCTGCCCCTAACTCCCCTCCTCTGGGAGGCAGGGAGGCTGCGTGTGGATGGCAGGGACGCAGGGCTGCCCTGGCGAGGCTCCAGTCAGGATGCAGTGGCAGAGTCTGCGGGAAGTCCCAGTGCCTGGGGGGCACTCCAACATGCCAACAGCCTTCCCACCTCACCCCACAGGGCCTGGACCACCCCAGGGCAAAAAAGCATCAGGCACCCTGTCCCTTGTGCTCCCACATGACCTGCCACTCTCTGACTGGAGCTCCATCCTGGGGAAGCTGCCCCAGAAAGGAGGCCTCACCTCAGTCTACATGAACCTCTGGTGACCCAGATTTCTGTTTCTTTACAGCATCACATTGTCACATTTTATGTTGAATAATAAGGTCCTGATTTTTCTAACAAGAAATAGAGATATAGCGATTTGTAAATAGAAATCACGTTTCTGCCCAGACAAAGTATTTTCTACTTTGGGATTTGAAAGCTTCAGAGTCAACAGGATCCAGAAAGCCCCTACCTGCTCCTGTCTGCCTGGAAAACTAGACTAACATCCATGGATAGGCAGGAGGGGCCACATCTTGTTGATGACACGTGATCAAGGTGGGGTTGCATCCGTACTCCCCACCTCAAACATTCCCTCCTTTCCCCCCACCACTCCTCCTCCCCTCCTACACCCACCCTGTGCATTTCATGATGCATCTGCCCCTAATACTTCTGAGAGGCTCCTACTGGTGGGAAAAGCCCCACTGTTTGAGTTCAAGCCCTTCAGGTTCAAATTATAGCACAGTTCCTTACTGGCTGTGTGACTTAGGGAAGTTGCTTAACCTCTCTGAGCCTCAGCACCCCCATCTGCAAAATCAAGAGAGCTGATGGCAACGAACTCCTCTCGGGGCTGATGGGAAGATGGGATGAGACGTGGCTCAGGAAGACTCTGGTACAGGGTTGGAACTGAGCAGAGGGTCACCTCCATCATCACGCTCTGTGCTCTGTCCCCATTCCAAACCTACAGACGATGCCCAGCCCAGCCCCTCCAGCAGGGCAACCAATGTCCCAGGCGGCAGGACCCACTGGATCCTCAGACGCTATCTGTCCAGCCCTGCAGGCCTCCCCCAAGTTAGCCCAAGGCAAGACTAGCCAGGCTGACCCAGGAGGGGCCGGGGAAGGTTACCTGGGAAGGACGGAGTGGGCAGAAGAAGGAGATGGGGAAATAAGCTACAGACGCAAACTCAAATTTTCATTAACTCTTCCCAATTTTAAAGGTAATGCTTTGTGGGAAATCTAGGATGCTATTACAGAAGATCTACAAAGTACACATGAAGTCAAATTAATGTTTAAAAGCTTATGATGTTCCCACACTGAGAGCAGACTTGTGGGGGGCTGAATCCTTTCTCACATCTTGTTCACTAGTCAGTGACATCCCGTTGTCACCCAGCTTTGCATCCTGACTTTGGATCCTGATGTTAAATGGTCCCAAGCAGGAGGAAGTGATGTTACTAGTTCCCAATTCTGTTGATAAAGCTTTCCAGGCTCCAGAGAACTTGGCCAAGGTCACCGAGTTCAAGGTCAGGTGGAAGAGCCACTTACGTTCTATCCACCAGCTGCTAGTCTTGGTCTCCACCGCTGGAAAATAACCCCAAACAAAAAGCAACAGAATTAGCAGTTAACCCCTGGCTTTGGAAGAGGACTTTACTCTTTCAGAAGGACTTTGGTGCTGCTGTTTCTTCCTGTCCTTCCAACACCCCTGCAAGGTACACGGGGAGGCTACAGTTATTCCCACTTCACAGATGAGGCTCCAAGAAATTAGTGATTCCACTGCGGTTACAAAGATGGAGGTGGAGATGAAAGCAGACTTGTTTTGTCCCCTGGAAACTGTGGCAGCCCCAGGCTACCCCAGGGAGCTTAGGCGGAGTGAAGGAGGGAGCAAAGCAGGAAGGCACTGTCCTGAAAGAAAATGCAGGCTGAGGACCACGGATAATACATCTCTGCCCACAATTCCTCTGCTGCAGAGTCCCCAGAGGCCTCCAGGTAATGTCCTCAACAGACTCTGAGATCCCTCCTACCACAGCATAAGCAGCCCTGCCCCTCCCCTTTGGGCCAAATATGCCCCCATAAAGCCTTTTTCCAGGTTAATTGATTATGGGTCAGAACCTTAATCAAGCTCCCATTTCACGGGAACCATTGGTGATTTCAGTCCCATGCTCTAAGCCTCCCTTTAAACGCAGGGGGCCTTGACTTGTTTTTTCAATTTATTTGGCTGTGCAGGGTCTTAGCTGTGGGAACTTTTGGTTGCAGCATGCGGGATCTAGTTCCCTGACCAGGGATTGAACCCAGCCTCCTGCACTGGGAGTGCCGAGCCTTAGCCACTGGATCTCTAGGGAAGTCCCATCTTGATTTTTGAAATGACAGCTTCCAGGGCGCTTTCCACCCACGCTGGCATGTCCTCGAATTCATGTTGTGCATCTGGCAGTGAACTCTGACTTGTGTTCACACCTGAGTCTGACCTCCAGCCAGGGACGCTACGGAAAGTATACACATGCGGTCCAGCACAGGAGGAAGATCTCGCGAGAGCAGGCAGGCCACACGGGGCTCCCCCGGGAAGAAGGCGGGGTCCTCCTCCCCTCAGTCCTGATCAGAAACCAGGCTCGGGGACTGCAGGGACGGGGCAGGGTCGTGGCTGGCCCAGAGACGCTCTCGTCCATGAAAAGAATCGCTACCCTTCTCAGGCACTTATTCAGCCTGACACTCGGCTAAGAGCTTTACTTTT
This sequence comes from Moschus berezovskii, assembly GCF_049115385.1. NCBI lineage: Eukaryota > Metazoa > Chordata > Mammalia > Artiodactyla > Moschidae > Moschus > Moschus berezovskii. The sequence continues at coordinate 56,232,221 of NC_142480.1, read as the reverse complement.
TTTCATCGTATCCCTTCAACTATGACAGGAGCTATTGAGAAGTCACTGGCTCCGGTGACCCGGAGGCCCGGGGTTGGTCCCAAACAGCATGAATGGCGTCATCAGGCGCTCTCTCGGGCTCTCGGGCTCTTACTCTGTCCGTATATCACTCTCTCTGAGTTTCTCTGCATCTTCTCTGTCTGTCTGTCTCTCGTATGCTCAGAGGTATTTATGCTGCATGGATGTTTGCACAGTGCTTTCACATCTGAGTTGTCATCTGGGATTTCTTTCAGACTCCATCTGTTTCCAGAACTGTGTGCAAACAGCTCAGAAAAGGGGAGCTATACACCTTTTTCATTTGCTCTGACCTGAAAACAGTAGGATCCAGAACGTGTGAAAGGAAACCAGAAAAGGGAAGGAAGAACAGATTGGTGGGCCTGTCACAGTCCACAGGAGCCTCTCAGACCCAGCCGGACATAAAACGAGCCCCCAGCATATGCCGTCGTGTGCAGCATGGCAGCTTGCTGAACCACTGTGCCTTCCCCCTCAGAAGCGCACACTCGCCGGGGGTGGAATTCTGTGTCTGCAGCTTTCTAGGGTGTGATCTTGTGCAAATGACTCTACTGCTCTGAGCCTCAATCCCCTCCCCTGAACACAGGGCCAGTCATTCCTACTGTGAAGGAGTGTTGTGAGGGTGACACCCATGTGAAGCCTTTAGCATGGGGTTGGGCATGTAACAATGGCCCCGTGAAGGGGATGGTAGTGGCAGTGGTTGATGAGATGGCCATGGGGCTGGAGGGGGAGGTGGGGATACTAGTGATGGTGCTGATGGCAGTGATGATGGCTGTGTTAGAGACGATGCTGAAAATGGATCTGCTGGTGGTAGTGGTGATGATGGTAATGCGCTGGTAAATGCAGGGGCAGAGGAGAGGTGGCTAATATGGCACTGGGGGCAGTGGTCCTGGAGGAATCTGCCTGTTCATTCCCCCAGTTTCTACAGTGCACTTGTGCTTTAGGAAGGCCAGGTGTGTCTGTGACTGAGCCTTCTTGCCTTCAGACTCACCACCTAAGGGATTCCCTGAATCACCAGTCAGTATGCCAGTCCCTGCAGCCCAGTTCCCAGGGTCGCTAAGCATGAGTCAGTCAGCTTGATAAGTACTGAGCTCGATCTGGGCTGGGCCCTGGGAGGGCCAGTATGAATGGAGACACTCTCTTGTCTCTCCGCCTTTCTCTCCCCCCTCCCTTCTCCTTTTCTCTCCCCGACTCTCTCTCTCATCCCTGTGCTCACCATTTCCTGCCTCCTAGGCACTTAGCTTTCCAAGCACACTGTGGCTTTTTTACCAGCTCCCACTACCTTTTCTCCCTGTTTCCCTATCTGCCCTGAAGACCTAATTCTTGATTTCTTGCTGTGCTTGAGATCTCACACTAGGGAAACGCAAAGTGAAGTCCCCCAACACAGATTTTCCTCTCAATACAAACCAAGAACTACCTCCTGTCCTGCCCCTAAAGTTATCATAAGGAAATTCCTCAACAGTCAGAGAACAAGCTCTGAGAACCTAGGTGAGCCTCAAAATGCCAAAACTAAATTGGACATGGAACAGAAGCATCAAGAAATTAGTAGCAAATTGTAAGACACTATTGACCCAGGAGGAATTTTATCCTAAGCCATTGAAGGTTCTTGAGAGATGCTGTCCCAGCAAGCGTTGCAGAAAACACGTTGCCTATGGGGATTTCAACAAGGTTGGTAAAAGGGGAGGAAGCATCAGGCCTGGAACCAGAAGCCTAGGTTCAGGTCCTGACCCTCTCACTGTCTCCCCCAGGCCTCAATTTCTACATTACAAACTGGAGATAAGCATGAAACTGACCCCCATCAGGGTGAAGGGACTGGCGTTTAAACCATGAAGAGCTCTGCAAAGATGAACCTTCTTTATCCTCCTAATCATTTGAACATCTTTCTACAATAACCCAACTTTCATCCTTCAGGTCAGGGCCGTGGCTCCCTGCTCTCCCAGGGCAATTATCCCTAATCTCATTCTGTTTTGAAGCCCCTTCCCCAAAACCTAAATTGTAATGAGGTCAGTGATCAACTCCCTTGCATGAGACTTGGGGCTAAATTACACTCAATTGTGATCTAGGATGAGTGTTATTAACAGAAACCTCTGGTGCATTGAGGATGGAGATCAGTACATATTTTGCATCCATGTGCATCTTCAGGGCCTGGCAGTCTCTTCCTCGGGAACTTTCCAGGAAAACAAAGGATGGAGTGATTTTTTTTTTTTCAATCTACTTAGCCATTTTCTAACAGTTCATTCCCACCAGCCTGGAAATTTGTATGGTGTAAGGTAGCTTCCCAGGTGGCTCAGCAGTAAACAATCCGCCTGCCAATGCAGGAGATGTGGGTTCGATCCCTGGTCTGGGAAGATCCCCTGGAGAAGGGAATAGCAACCCACTCCAGTATTCTTGCCTGGGAAATCCCACGGACAGCGGAGCCTAGCGGGACTACAGTCCACAGGCTTGCCAAAGAGTCAGACATGACTTAGCAACTAAACAGTAACAAAGGTGGCAAGAATAAGCTGAGTCACACCAAATATTTCAACTGAGGCCCACTTAGAGAACATTATTGTAACCCAGCATGAAGGGCAATGCCTGGTATGTCTTTTGAGAAACAGTTGCGTTAGCTGATTACTGAGTAACTAAATGCCTGCCCCACTCTTCCCTCCATTTCCACTGTCTTGGCTGGTTACTTTTTTTTTCAAAGCTCAATTTAAGTTTTCCTTTTCTGGGAAGCGTCCAGTCATCATCCTCCACTCCCATTCCCTCCAAATGGTCCCAGAACAGCTTGGATACATATCTCTAGACTCCTCTCCTGCTGTAATAGGATCATTGGTTAAGCAGTGTTCTGTCCACCTGACTGTGCGATCCTTAAAACTAAAGACAGTGCTTTCTTTTTTTTTTTCCTTTTTTTGGCTGCTCTGGGTCTTCACTGTTGCATGCAGGCTTTCTCTAGTTGCAGCAAACGGGGAGTTACTCTAGTTGCAGTGCTCGGACTTGTCATCGAAGTGGCCTCTCTTGTTGGAAAGCACAGATTCTAGGGCAGGTGGGCTTCAGTAGTTGTGGTTCCTGGGCTCCAGACCACAGGCTCAGTAACTGTGGTTTATGGTCCTTAGTTGCCCCACAGCCTGTGGAATTTTCCTGGACAAGGGATCAAACCTGTGTCCCCTGCATTCGCAGGCAGATTCTTAACCACTGGGTCACCAGGGAAGTCCAAAAACTGTGCTTTCTTTCCTTATGTTTCCATATCTCCAAATGCGAGGAAATTGGAATGAAGCTTCTAATTGGTGTCAAGGGCCCATTTAGAATCTGTTCTCTCCAAGTTCTAGCACTGAAGGTGATAATCTGTCAATGGAGAGATAACCCAAAGCAAAGGTGGACATTTGGCCTGGAAATTTTTCAGTTGAAATCCAGAAATCAGTGGTGTCAAAGATACATAAAGTCTTCTGTCCATACATGAGGGACAGGGAGGCCTGGCATGCTGCAGTCCATGGGGTTGCAAACAGTTGGACACAACTTAGCAACTGAACAACAATCCAATCATGGGCTTAAATACCATGAGCATCAAAGGAAATGAAGCTAAAGTCTCCCAAGGATCGAAGCCTGCAAAGGAGATGCTTCAGTGATCCTGGCTTTCTCAGCACCAGGGTGGTCTGCCTATGGTTGGACTGGCTGAGACATTTGGCTTCCTCCTTCAACCCACTAATGATCTCTGACTCCTGAGAGGACTGTAGGGTTCTCAATGATGCAGACAGACATCTGCCCCAACCCCCATCTGTAGCTCTCCACTTCTAAAAACACTGGCTTGCTTGCATTTCTAACACATGGGGAAATATCCTAAGCTTCTCATAGCATGTGGTGTTCCCCAAATTCTCCCCCCATTCCACCCCATGCCTGCCACTGTTAGAAGCTAGGTCTGGTTGAGAGTCAAGACATTCTCACGAATCCCAAACCAGAAAACTTTTTTTGCAACAATCTGAAAGTAGGAACGTTCTCCGCTGCATGTTCATACTTTCCAGTCCCAAGGCTTGGCCAATGTGTGTCTTCCTGCAGAGCAGATGTCCATCTGCTGACTGAAGAAGAGAGTCTCTTTTCAAATCATGGCATAGTTACTTCCCTGGTGGTCCAGTGGTTCAGAACTCACTTCAAACCTGCAGGAGATGCAGGTTTGATCCCTGGTTGTGGAATTAAGACTCCAGTTGGAGCGACTGAGCCCATGGGCTCCAATTGTACACCACAACGAAGATCCCGCCTGCCACAAGTAAGACCCAAGGCAGCCAAATAAATGAGTCAATATTTAAAAAATAAAATCACAGCACAGATTAACACAGCAGAGGAAAGAGGCTAAGTGGAACTGGGCAAGAGATTTAACCTCTCTCTGCACAGTTTCTTCATTAGTGCAAAGGGGAGTTTGTGACGCCTCCCTCAAAGGGTTGCCGTAGGGATTAAATGAGGCAATTCGTGAAAAACACTTAGGACAACGCTAGGAACAAAGCAAGTTTCAACGAACAGTAGCTTTCATTATCATAATCACTATCACTATTCAGCGATCTCAGAAGAACAGAGCAGCGCAAGTTGAAGCAATGAAACGTGGACAGAGCCTGCCCGTGAGCCATGAGCTCTGCCAACAGACTTAATGAAAAGGGCCAAAAGAGCAAGTTCCCTATAGTGCCTGCACCACCGCTGAAACAAGAAAGTGCAAGGCAGAGATTCGTGATGGTCTTTTTTTTCCCTCCCAAACCTCCAGGAGTGGAAGGCAATACTCAAACATCTGCTGATCGCCAAGTCTCGTGTTAGCGTATCGTCCCCAGCACCCAAACATGTCGTTGCTGTTTTGTGCTGTTTGTGTGTTTCTCCATCACTCTGGCAGGCCAAATTTGATCTCATCAGCAGCTGGGAAACAAACCAGCTGTAATCTCAAGTCTTTGGAAGGTCAGGTACAGAAGCCGCATCTTCCTAGCAACAGTTACCAGGGAAGATTATGAGGGTGGACTCAACTCCCAGTGGAGATGAAGACATGGAGGGCTCTGTAATTGGCATTTGTCTGAATGGGGCGGGTGCGGGAGACTTGCCACTGTGAAGGGTATTCAATCTCTTTGGTTACTGCGCTATTCATTCTTTTTGTTAAGAGTTCTGGCTGGCTGTTTTGTATCATTTGATGTTACTTCATTTTCCTAAAATATTAGAACAGAAAATTACCCAGTCCAAAGAGTGCTAATCCTATTAGACTCAAGACCCCATTTTTATAGCAAATATTTTGCAATATCTCCTTTGCTAGACTTTTTTTTTAAAAAAATTTATTGACGTATAACTGATTTACAGTGTTGTGCCAATCTCTGCTGTACAGCAAAGTGACTCAGTTATACACATATATATGTTCTTTTTTATATTCTTTTCCATTATGGTTTATCACAGGATATTCAATATAGTTTTCTGTGTTATACATTAGGACCTTGTTGTTTATCCATTCTAAATGTAATAATTTCCATTTACCATCCCCTTTCCTAGACTTAAATGTGATTACAGATGTATAACCTACCTGAGTACATAATTTTAAAAATAAATATAGCACTCTGTACTATAAACAATGAGAAATAAAGCAATTTACAACACAATAAGATGAATTTCAACCTTTGAATGTTTGTGAACAAATACACTTAGAAGAACAAATATGCTTGCTTCCCTGATGGCTTCAGACAGTAAAGAAACTGCCTGCAATGTGGGAGACCCAGGTTCAGTCCCTGGGTCGGGAAGATCCCCTGGAGAAGGGAATGGCTACCCACTCCAGTGTTCTTGCCTGGAGAATTCCATGGACAGAGGAGCCTGGTGGGCTACAGTCCATGGGATTGCAAAGACTCAGACACGACTGAACAACTAACTTCTCATTTCATTTTCATTTCACACTTAGAAGACATAAAGAACAAATCAGATGCTTATACCTAGTTTTGGGATATTATCCACATTCATTCTTTCTAGCTGACATTTTAAAATAGGAGCTAAATAAGTCCATTAACAATCAGTATAGAATCACCACGAGTTCAGAGCCTACAGCTGCAGACAGTCTGACGCAGCATTGTCACATCAGACACCAGAAACAATGCTGTCATCAGTGGCATGGCTTTTCAAAAACAGTGAACAACTCTTTGCAGAGCTACAAACAAAACAAGCGTCAATATATGCTTTATTCCATTGAGGTGGTACTCGCCTTTCTTGAAAATTCAGTGTAACCAAGAAACAATGGCTCGGTGTACATGCAAAACAGAGTTGGGTTCAAGGCCCAGATGACTACACACAAGATTTTTACCTACTTGAGGAAAAGTTGGTGGGACTGACTCAGGATGTCTTGTGCAGAATACCATCATTCTCTGGTCTCCACCCACCAAATGCCAGTAGAACCCAGGCCCATCCCTGTGACAATCAGAAATGTCCCTACACACTCTCAGACTGTTCCCTAGAAGCACCAGTGATCTAGCCCAATCCCCTCCATTATAAAGGGGGATAAACAGGTTCAGAGAGAAAAAGTGACTCATTCAAGCGACAGGCAAGATGAAACTGATGCTGCTGCTGCTGCTGCTAAGTCACTTCAGTCGTATCCGACTCTGTGTGACCCCATAGACGGAAGCCCACCAGGCTCCCCCGTCCCTGGGATTCTCCAGGCAAGAACACTGGAGTGGGTTGCCATTTCCTTCTCCAATGTGTGAAAGTGAAAAGTGAAAGTGAAGTCGCTCAGTTGTGTCCGACCCTTAGCCAGGTGAGGTTTTAGGACAATTAGCGGAAATTTTGTGAATCTCCTTCACTCCTCGGATGTGGCAACATGAAGCTATGAGTTATACCAGCATTATTCATGGTTCTATTTATCTCCTCTTCTGGCCATTTTCAAAGTTAATCTTGATTTCTTCTTGCTGGTAATTTCCTGTCCTGTACAAAGCCGTGAGCAATTTAAGCTCCACTTATGGCAGGAAAGCATTATTCTTTGGAGAGAAGAGTCATTTCTCCACCTGGTGCTTATTTCACATGGATCAACAATAGAGTCTACCAACACTCAGCCAATGAAGATGACAGAATAAAGACCACACGGTTGGCCACAGTGAAGAGTTTTATTTCATTTTACATGTAAAGGAAAGATGTGATACTGTGATGTGATGAGCATTACGTATTTGACTTTCATCCCCAGTTCCTGGACAGAGCTCCTGAGACCCTTAGAATTTCTGAGTGATGGGGAAAGAGACATGTCTTTTGTTACTCACAATAAGTCCCTTTCAGCCACACCTGAATTTATACTAAAAGAATGATGCCTAGAGGATGCAGCCTGGTTGCTAGGGGAACGAGCCGCAACATTACAGGGTTAGAACTTTCAGCCCCACCCCTGGCCTTCTAGGAGAGGAGAGAGGCCAGGGGTTGAGTTAATCACTAATGGTCAATGATTCAGTCAATCATGCCTGTTTAATGATGCCTCCATTTTAAAAAAAGACACTATTTGCAGGACAGGAATAGGGGATAGAGAAGTAGACGTAGAGAATGGACATGAGGGCCTGGGGGGCGGGGTGGGAGGGTAGATGAGGAGATGAGGAGTGACATTTATATACTACCATGTGTAAAGCAGCTAGCCAGTGGGAAGCCGCTGTATAGCACAGGGGCTCAGCTCAACGCTCTGTGATGACCTAGAGGCGTGGGGCTGGGGCTGGGGTGAGAGGGAGGTCCAAGGAGGAGGGGGTATATGGATACACATGGCTGATTCACTACGTCACACAGCAGAAACTAACCCAACAGCGTAAAGCAACTATATTCCAGTTTAAAAAAAGAAAGAAAAGAAAACCCTCACCTCAGGATGCTGGAGTCTAGCTTGCTAAACACATGAAGGAGCTGGGAGAATGGCACACCTGGAGAGGGCCTGGAAGCCTGGAACCCTTTCCTTTGCCTCTCCCTATGCAGCTCGTCTGTCGAGCTGTTCATGAGTTGCATCCTTTCATCATCAATTGGCAATACAGTAAGTAAACAGCTTTCTTGAGTTCTGTGAACCATTTTAATGAATTATCAAGCCTGAGAAGGGGATCTTGGGAACATTTAACTTGTAGCCAAGTTGGACAAAAGCAAGCAGTACTTTTTGCATTTAAAGGCATTGCCGTGTTTTAAGAATAAGAGTTTGATTATCTGGCTTACTTGTTTTAATTATTGAAGTCGTATAGTAATATAATCATTATTATTTAGAAAGCCTGATCCATGTTCAAAGGCAACATCCAGGACGTTAAGGAGTTGGAATGGAGGAGAAAGGAAAAGGCTGAGTCGCTGCTGTGGAGGAAAGGTGGGGCAGAAAGGGGTCTCAGGCTGAAAAGTGTCCAGGAGACATCCATGCGGAGACACCAGCAGATCTCCAGTGATGCAGTATGCGCTTTGCAGTGTCGGGGCTGGGCTAGGGTTTCAGATCGTGGGGTCAAACCCAAGGAAAGGGAGTTGATGCAGGCTAAATCAGACCACCCCCAAAATGTGTGCCGAGTAAAGCAAGACAGAAGGCCCAGGAAAGCCCATGTCTGAGGCACAGATAGAAACCATATGCCAAGAAAGGACGGCGAGAAAGAATGAACTGAAGAAAAGCAAAGAGACGGATCTCAAAAAGAAAAGAAAAAGATAGCCACCAAAATCAAAGTCTCGGGCTAAGTGCTGAACAGCACACACCATCCTGTTTAACCCTCACAACACTAACGATACGATAGTATTGTGATCCCCAATTTACACTTGAGGAAACCACAGCAAAGAAAAGGTAAGTCACGCGCCCCAAAAGGCATAGCTGGGAAGTAAGAGGCTTAACTAGAATTTGAAACCAAACAGTCTCAGTGCAAAGAGTATGATTTTCAGCGAAATAAGAGAAAACCAAGGCATCAAATGTGTGCTTTGGGGCTTCCCTGGTGGCTCAGTGGTGAAGAATCCGCCTACTGATGCAGGAGACCAGGTTGGATCCCTGGTCCAGGAAGATCTCACATGTGGTGGATCAACTAAATCCATCCACCGCGACCATCAAGCCTGCGCTCTGGAGCCCAGGAACCAGAACCACTGAAGCCCGTGTGCCCTGGAGCCTGTGCTCTGCAACAAGAGACGCCAACGCAGTGAGCGCCCGTGCACTGCAGCTAGAGAGAGACCCCAATTCGCCACAACCAGAGAAAAGCCCACGAGCAGCAACAAAGACCCTGCACAGCCTAAAATAAAGAAATAAAATAACTTTTAAAAAATGTTTAAGTATGCCTTGGCTCTAGATTTATAGCAAAATGCTGTTAATATAAACAAGCAAACAAACACAAAAGCCAAGGTTTCGGCTCAGTGGCGTTGGGGACTGTGACACCTCTCCCATGAAGCCCTTCAGGCAAGGGGCAAAGTCAAGGACAGGACAGGCACTGCCAGTCTTCATCACCACGCTTCTCACCCTCCCACAGTCCTCAGCAGAAGCGTGAAAACGGAAAATTTCTCATGATGGATTACACTGTCTTGTCAATAAAGCAAAAATTACTCCCCAGAATAGATCTTCCCAAATGAGTAAATGGATGAACAAAGTAAACATGTTTCCAGACTATTATATGTGGAAAGCAAACTTGATCAAACCACAGATATTGATATAATTTCTCCCTCCTATCCTTAGCAGTCAGGCTTCCCTGGTGACTCGGCAGTAAAGAATCCACCTGCAATACAGAAGACTCTGGCTTGATACCTGGGTAGGGGAGATGTCCTGGAGAAGGGAATGGCAACCCACTCCAGTATTTTTGCCTGGAGAATCTCATGGACTGAGGAGCCTGGCAGGCTACAGTCCATGGGGTCACAAAAGAGTTGGACACCACACGCACGCATCCTTAGCAGTCAAGTCGCCCACATGAAACAGCAATGCCTACACCCTCAGGAAGAGTTTTCTGGTAGACGGCAAAAGATGAACTCCAATCCTACCCCACAAAAGAAAACCAAGCCTGGACTAATTTTGTCCAAGCCATCCTGTGTCTGTGGTCCAAGCCATCCCACAAGAACGGTTTTCTGCCATATTGAATGAAGCTATTCTTAGAGCAGAGATGAAATCCATGCTTGTCTTCACCTTTGTGGGAAGGACATCTGATCTCCAGCAGAGGAAAAGGCAGGTAGTGCTCCAAACCAAAACGGTAATCACAGAGGTGGCAGTGATGAGAGATTAAGCAAAGTAGACAGGTTTTGAGAGAAACTCCTTAAGATGTAAAAGTCATAGACAGGTTTTCAGAGAAACTCCTTAAGAGGTGAAACTCGCTCAGTCATGTCCGACTCTTTGTAACCCCATGGACTTCTCCAGGCCAGAATACTGAGGTGGGTAGCCTACACCTTCTCCAGCAAATCTCCCCGACCCAGGAATCAGTTCAGGTCTCCAGCATTGCAGGCAGATTCTTTACCAACTGAGCTATCAGGGAAGCCCAAGAATACTGGAGTGGGTAGCCTTTCTCTTCTCCAGGGGATCTTCCCGACTCAGGAACCCCAAGAGAAAGGGGAATGTTAAGGATGATATTGAGATCAGTCACTGATTTGGGAAACCTGGAAATTGACAGATTGAAGCAAGACAGATCACAAGTGTGGTTTTGGACATTCTGATCTTGAGATGCCTTTGAGAGCTCTGAGAGGGGGTTGGCAATTGCTCAGTAGTTCTGCAGAGATGACCTACAAATGGCTGGGCTATACTCAGATAAGTGGTACCAGACTTACATGACTTCAGACTTAAGGTTTACAACTGGGGTGAATGAGACCTCCCAAAGATAAAGAAGAAGAGGAGAGAGAGCCTAGGACTCAATTCTTAAGGAGTTCTGCCATTTAATGCCAATAAAAAAGGGCAATCCTGAAAAACCGGCAAAGTGGAACGTCAGAACAGTCAGAGGAAGAGAGTGTTTCAAGAAGGAGGGAGGGATCATCATCCTTCAACCCTGATGAGAGGTCAAGAAAGAGGACAGAGAAATATCTGGTGTTTGCAGTGACAGAAGGTAATGAATACTCCTAGCAAGAGCTGTTTCTATGGTATAAGGGTGAGGGGGTAATATGAAGAGAGACAGTAAGAAAATAAAGATGCAAGTGCTACAAAGAGCCCCAAACATATCTTCTCCAGCATTTAGATGAATTAAGTACACGGCAAGTTTCCTGTGCACACACGCTTGGGTACAGGCAGGGCGTGTTCAGGCTCTGTTCCCTGCAGCCATGCACCACTGCCCAGGGAAAGACCAGCGCCCACCCCGGTATCCACGACGCTCCATCCGCTCCTCCAGGGGTAGAGTAGAGGAGAAGACAATATCACCTTTGAGGATGCATAAATGACAGGTAGTGGGAGCCGCTTTCTGGCCACCAAGCTGAGCCCAGCTGACAGGCAGCAGACACTGCAGGGTTTTGCTTCCCAAACTGAAATTCATTGTGTTTTAATGAAAAGCTTCACTGTGTTTTCTCATATGCCCACTGGTTTTAATATCAATAATGCTCCTAATAATCCACCCTTGGAGCCACTGCTACTCAGACTGCGGTTCCCAAGCAGCAGCCCTGAATGACCAGGGAACTGTCTAGGGATGAAACCACAGACCCCCAACCCAGAATGAGTTGGGTTGAATTCAACCTGCTGAATGAGAATGTATAGTTCAGCAAGACAGCCACGTGTTTCATGGGCACTTTCAAGGGTGAAAGCATCGGTTTGGAGAATTATTGAAAGTGAAATTGTTAATTGCTCAGTTGTATCTGACTCTTTGTGACCCCATGGACTGTAGCCCACCAGGCTCCTCTGCCTATGGGATCTCCCAGGCAAGAATACTGAGAGTGAGTTGCCATTTTCTCCTCCAGGGGATCTTCCCAACCCAGGGATTGAACATGGGTCTCCTGCATTGCAGGGATTCTTTATCATCTGAGTTACCATTTACTCTGCATTTACTCTGTATTCTTCGAGACAGCCCTGCAATCCGGTGAACTGTCCCTGAGGACAAAGAATGCTGCCTGCCAGGTTACTATACAAAGGATGCTGGAGCCATCAGCTGCTATGGATGCCCATGGTGAGCCCTGAGGGAACTCAGGATGGACACAGAATGCCCACCAAGTCACCAGTCACTGCAGCCACCAGCCCCCCAACAGAGCGCCCTGAGACTAGGGGTGTGAAAGCACGGGACACTGGCCCCAGGTAGCCGAGGTACATATCAAAGGAATGATTTCAGGGATCTGAATGATTTCTGGCATCTTCCCATACATAGAAAAGTGCTAAATTCCTTAACTTGAGCTGCCTGGTTTTCTCTAATTAGACTCTCCTCATGTTCCAACTACCTAGCCTTTGTTGCAGAAACTCCTACATGTCCTGGTTCCTCCCTGCCCTCTTTACAGCAGGAACTCAGAGCTACCGAAAGCTGTGTCCAGGCTTAAGTCCTCAGTTGTGGCCACCAAATCAAACCTAACTCTCAGCTTTTAGGCTGTGTGGTATTTTTTCAGTCCACATCCTCATGTATACTTGGGCAAGCACGTTCCTAGTGGTCGCATGCACAAAGCTGCAGAGCCAGAGTGTAGCGGGGCCAGGATCGAACCTTTTCTCTTAGTCACTGTACACTGCCATTCTTGCCTTACTCAGCCCGGAGCGGGGGCCAGCAGGCAGTGAGCCATCCGAGGACTGGGCTGTGCAGAGGAGCTGGCCTGCGGGCACTCCTGTTCCAGAGGGCACAGCTGTATCAACAGAGCTCTGCACTGATTCATACCCAGTCATCTGAGTATGCCTGCATGCTCAATCATGTCCGATTCTTTGCAGCCCCGTGGACCAGGCACCTCTGTCCATGGGATTTCCCAGACAAGAAAACTAGAGTGGGTTGCCATTTCCTCCTCCAGGCGGTCTTCCCGTCCCAGGGATCGAACCCAGGTCTCCTGCATTGCAGGCAGATTCTTAACCGTCTGAGCCACCAGGGAAGCCCTCATTTTAAGCCATAATCCTGGGTAAATTCTATGTAGGCGGTCCCCAGAAGGAGTCCAAAGAAACATAAATAACTGGGTACACTTAGTGGCTGGCCTGTTGGGAAGTGGAAGGAGGAAGTTGTAGGAAATGAGAATGGAAATAAACGAGGCCTTTATTCCTGGGGGCTTAGAGATCAGGAGAGAGAAGGTCCAAAGAGTCTGAGTTCAGGCTGTGTCCCAGAAAAATCAGGCTGATCACTGGCTGCCTCCCCCACCAAAATAGAAGCCCTGGGATCTGTTTTTGCTGCCACTGTATTGCTGCCAGAGTGTTTAGCACACAGTAGGTGTAAAGTTGGAGAAGGAAATGGCAACCCACTCCAGTGTTCTTGCCTGGAGAATCCCAGGGAAGGGGGAGCCTGGTGGGCTTCCGTCTGTGGGGTCACACAGAGTCGGACACGACTGAAGTGACTTAGCAGCAGCAGCAGCAGGTGTAAAGTATTTCTGGAAGAGAGGGAGGTGGGAAGGAAGGAAAGGGGAAATGGAGGGGGAAGGGAAGAAGGAAGGAAGGAGAGGAGGAGGCAAGGAGGAAGGAAGGAACAGGGAGGGCTGAACAATGGCAGGGTAGGGAATTGTCTGGAAGGAGTCCGGGAACTGGAAATCTCCAACTGTGGTCCAAACACGGGATAAGGGCCTGTCTATGGCTGGGAGGGGCAGTGGGGAGAAGGGGCAGAACTCACAATTACTCTGGCATTTTCGAGGCCATTGAGGCCTCACAGGGCCTCTTGGAAGCATTTCTGTATTTCTGGCATATTCAGGAATGTCTGTGAAACTGAAAGATTTATGAGTCGTAATCGGGACTAAAGTGCGCTGTGAAGCCGGTCCTGCATCCCACCCCGACCCTGGGAAAGCTGCTTCTTCATGTGCAGACAGCTGGGCAGGGCGCAGGGCTCCCGCTCCATCCAGCCCAGAGCACACCGAGGCCAGGCGGCCGCCCTCCCAGCCCCTTCCAGCCAGAGGCTCCATTCTGGGTTTGGCAGGCATTTGGGGGTTTTTGTGTCCTGGAGACATTTAACTCTGTACTTAATTTATGTTTAATAGGTAGCTATTACGTTAAATAGAGACCAGCTGAACTGATTATTTAAGACATCGTTATGGTTGCTTAACAACTGTGTGGTTTGACTGCTACATCTCAATAAAGGTTTCCCAGTATTCGGCTATTATTACGGATTTGCATCGGATAACTCCCCACACCCCGCCACTGAGCTCTCTTTAAATATTGCCTGAGGGCCTGGAAGCTCCCAGCTCTGCCTCTTCCCCTAGTCCCCAGACTGCTGAGCCTCTGCGAATCCAGGAGAATCCACAGAGATCAGGAAACTGGAGCTGAGACCCTGTGTGGTTGTGCAGGAGGGCCTGGCCCTGCAGACAATGAATGGGACCATGGCCGCCAGCTAGCTCCAGTTCCAGCTCCTGTCAGCAGCCTTCAGGGCTTGCCTCTGATGGCAACGTGGCTTTGTGGGGAAACTCAGAGGCCACAGCTGAGCCCAGGAGGTGACTAAGACCTAGGAGAAAAGAATCTGTGTGTTAAACAAAAAAAAAGAGAACCAGGAAGAAAACTATAGGGGTACTAAATTTTCTAGAAGTTTCCTCTAGCGTAGTGTCACTAAAATGTGATTCACAGACCAGTGCCTCTCTGAAACCTGTTCTTAGCGGTCCACAAATTGAGAATGAGCCCTCAGGAACTTGTGTGGCAATTTGAAATTGCCATGATATCCAAGCAGGAGATCAATGGATCTGGCTGATGAATCCACACGTAGACTTGTTTGGGCATCACTGAACTCACGTACAGAGGTGCCCGTGGTCCAGGCCACAACGAGCCATATGCCCTGGGACCACGTACTGGTATACCAAGGGTTGGACATGTGAAAACTGGCCTTTCAGCTCAGGATCTTTGAAAACCACTGGCTTAGAGCTGTGTCTCTCAGCTCTAGTTTCTCCAACCTGCCCGCACATTTGGGGGCACAAAGCAGGACTTTGAAATTTTTCCTTATGTACATTTAGAACATCAAGAAAGACTGTAAATGTAATAAAAATCACTGGGCTGCACACTTTAAAAGGGACCCCAAGACCATCACTGACATTCACTCCCAAGCTCATGATTCGTATTTCCAACCTGCCCACTGAACACTGGAGATCCCGTGTCTGAGAAAGCCTCATACACAAGACTGAGGCCAGAAACCTGGACGCTCACCCCACCCCACCTTCCTTCATCTCCAAAGGCAGTCAGTGATCCAACCTCCCTTACTTTAAATCCCATCCAATTTTAAGATTGGATTTTAATTCATTTATGTTAAGTTACATCCAATCCGAGGATCCAGATTTCATGGGGATTTGAATACACTGTATATGCTTGGACAGTGGGCCACCAATGGGAATATGGAACGCACAAAGAGATTTAAGTACTGGACAATTTTTTATCTTCTCTGTTCACTGCCAATTTTTTTCCATTTCAAGTATATTTGTAATTGTCTCACTTTAAAACTTGACACCGTGTAACAAACCATGGTTAACACCAGTCCCCACCATCAGCAGTTCATTAAGGAGAAAGTACATTGACCCAATTCCATCAGTTAATGAGATATGAGGGAAAGTTTTCTGGGGACTTCTGGAGCAGTTTTCGTTGTCCCTAAGAAAACCCAGATAATGAAGTGGTCCCTTTCTCTCCCACTAGAGGTGCATTTGCCACCAGGAGCTCCTGGCAGCGCTCTTACAAGCTCCCAAGGAAACAACCTTAGCAAGAAGCCAGCTGCACTGGTTTTCTATTGCTGTGTAACAAAATACCACAAATTTACATTTGGTGGCTCAGACGGTAAAGAATCTGCCTGCAATGCGGGAGATCCAGGTTCGATCCCCGGGTCAGGAAGATCCCCTGGAGAAGGAAATGGCAACCCACTCCAGTATTCTTGCCTGGAGAATCCCATGGACAGAGGAGCCTGGCAGGCTGCAGTGCATGCAGTCACAAAGAGTCGGACACAACTGAGCAACTAACACTTTCACTTTTCATTTTTCAGAGCGTAAACCAACACTTGCATTATTTCTTGGTTTCTTCAGACTGATTATAGTGTGGTTGTATTATAGTATGGTAGGGTCTTACTACAGGAAAATCAAGATGATTCTAAACAGGCAAGTTCTTTGTTGTTTTTGATAGTAATACTAATGACAATAATAATAACAGCTAACACTAAAATCAACTCTTTGGAGCAACGGTGAAGAATCTACCTGCCAATGGAGGAGTTCGATTCCTGGGTTGGGAAGA
Organism: Moschus berezovskii; assembly: GCF_049115385.1. Taxonomy (NCBI): domain Eukaryota; kingdom Metazoa; phylum Chordata; class Mammalia; order Artiodactyla; family Moschidae; genus Moschus; species Moschus berezovskii. The sequence continues at coordinate 56,215,984 of NC_142480.1, read as the reverse complement.
TCCCCTGGAGTAGGAAATGGCAACCCACTCCACTGTTCTTGCCTGGAAAATTCCATGGACAGAGGAGACTGGTGGGCTACAGTCCATGGGATCACAAAGAGCCAGATACGACTGAGCACGCATGCATGGGCAAAACACTGGGTGCCTAGCCCTGTGCTGCACTTTTATCTATTTTAACTCATTGAATCCTACGAGGTGAGTATATTTCTACTCCATTTCACAGATGATAGAACTGAGACAGAGAAAAGTTAGGTCACTTGCTGAAGGCAATACAGTTGTGTATGCGTGGACAGGGGGCCCCCCCACTGTGGGTCTAAAATACAAACCCAGCTAGTCTGGCTCCAGAAAATACACTCACTGCACCTCTTCACAGCTGGCAGTATTCCATACCTCCCATTCCCCCCTGTATCAGCCCATGCATCTCCTTATTGTTTAACCTGGCTCTCGATGAATTTTCTCTACTTGCAACCCAAAACATTTTAACTGACACACATGCTATCAATGACGTGTTCATTATCTGAGGAATCCCCTGGTGGCACAGTGGCTAAGAATCCACCTGCCAGTGCAGGGGAGGGACACGCGTGCTCAGTCGCGTCCGACTCTGTGCGACCCCATGGACTGTAGTCCGCCAGGCTCCACTACCCACGGAATTCTCCAGGCAAGAATATGCAGCAAGTTGCCAGTATTTCCTTCTCCAGGGGATCTTCCTGATCCAGGGATGGAACCTGCAATTCCTGTGCCTCCTGGTGGAGTCTTTACCACTGTACCACCTGGGAAGCTGCCAATGCAGGGGTCACGGGTTTGATCCCTGGTCTGGGAAGATTTCACGTGCTGCGGGGCAGCTGAGCCCCCACGCCACAAATACTGAGCCTGCGTGCCCTGGAGCCTGAGCTCTGCAGCAGGAGTCACCACAGTGAGAAGCCTGCTCACGGCAATCAAGAGTGACCCCCACTTGCTGCAACTAGACAAAGCCCAAACCTGAAGAAAGCCCGTACAATGCAGCGAAGACCCAGTGTAGCCGAGAAATAAATTGTTCAGAGTACTCATTATTTGAAAAACAAACGCCATATGATTTCATTTACCTGTGGCATCTAAAAAAAAAAAAAAAATGAACCAACATAACAAAATAGAAACAGACTCCGAGATACAGAGAACAGGTGGTTGCCGGGGGTGGTGAGTGAAGTAGGTGGCAGAGATTAAGAAGTAGAGATATCCAGTAGCAAAATAAATGCAAATGTTCTCAACAAGGGCAGAAACTCATCAGAGGGGATTTGCAAGGAATGTGGGGAGGTTTTCACAGCCATACGATGACAGTGCCCCAGGGATAGCATTCAGTGGCCAGGAGAGAGGGGCGCCAGGTGTGTCTGTGCAGAGACAGTTGTGCAGAATAAAGAATGACCCTGCGTCCTGTACAGACTTCTAGTGTACTTAGAGATAGTCACATAGGTGAAAACTCTGCACACAGTATCAGAGCCTGAAACCTAACTCCACTTTAGATATTAAAAAAAAGGAATTTTTTAATATAGTTTTCCAGGAATGCAACTACTATTTGAAAAAACTGATTCTTTGCCTCGTTTATAAGCAATTGTGCCAAAAGTTGTTCACCATTTCGGAAAATCCTGTTCCCTACAGTATCATAGGGTCCTGGTTACCAGTAAACACACCTGAATAGGTGCGCATCCAAAGAAATCGTGTTCGTGGTAACCCTACTAATGTGTATGAATATCAGAGCCCTGATTTTAAAAGGTCAAGTATTGTTAAAGTTTCAAAATTATTCAGTTGAATATTATGTTACATCTTAAAATCTTGAACTCATTCACTGAAACTCTTCTACTTCATTATTCAATATAAAATATTTTCTTATAAATATCTCTTGCTATTTCTCCCTTATACAACAGTGACAGCTTTATTTTTTTTTTTTTTTTAGTTAGTGGGTGGGTAGGTTATATAAACTACAAGTTTAACTTCAGAAGAATAGACAGGGCACAGCTATATACTTGCCCTAGGAAGGGGGCAGCTCTGGTGGGTACCAGCCACCACCACCTCATGGACATCACTGCAGGGCCTAGCTGGATAGTTTTCATCTCTCTCTACATTACAGGAATAACATAAAAAGAAACAAGATGGTCAGTGAGTTCTTTAGCAGATTCACTGTACAAGAATTTGGTGAAACCATCTTTTATTAGCTCTTTTTACAAATGAGGAAACAGAGGCTTTGAGAAGCCAGGCCAGACACCACCTAGTGCAGCCTGGCAGCCCCCTTCTCTGTCCCCCCTGCACCTTGCAGCCTGGCCCAACTCCTATGGCCCACCCAGGACCACGCTGCTTTGGGGTAAATCCCAGGTGAGGTAAACAGCATCCCAACAACACAGCTCCCCAGGCTGGGGACAGATCATTCATTCTCTACTTCTAGTCAGAATTCTCCAAAGAAACAGAACCGATAGATGATCCCAGGGACTGTAGCCCACCAGACTTTACTGTCCAAGGAATTCTCCAGGCAAGAATAATAGAGTGGGTATTCTAGAATTTCCTTCTCCAGAGGATCTTCCCAACCTGGCATCGAACTGAGTTTTCCCTCATTCTGAGCAGATTCTTTACTGCCTGAGCTACCAAGGAAGCCCAATAGATACATGGATAAATAATAGAGATAGACAGATGACAGACAGACAGATAACAGGTAAGACAGAGAGAGACAGGTAGATTATATGGATTTTTGTTGTTGTCATTCAGTTTCTAAGTCGTGTTCCACTTTGCCACCCCACGGCTTGAGCACACCAAGCTCCTCTGTCCTCCACTATCTCCTGGTATTTGCTCAAATTCATGTCCACTGAATCAGTGATACTATCTAATCATCTCATCCTCTGCCACCCTCTTCTCCTTTTGCCTTCAATCTTTCCCAGCATCAGGGTCTTTTCCAGCTCTTTGCATCAGGTAGCCAAAGTATTGGAGCATCAGCTTCAGCATCAGTCCTTCCAATGAAGATTCTGGATTGATTTCCTTTAGGATTGAGTGGTTTGGTCTCCTTACAGACCAAGGGGTTCTCAAGAGTCTTTTCCAACACCACAATTTGAATTATAGGGATTAGTTACAGATGCTGAGAAGCCCCAAAATCTATCTGCAAGCTAAAGAAGCAGGAAAGCCCATGGTGAAATCCAGCCCAAGTTCAAGGGACTGAGAATCAAGGGCCAATGGTGAAAGTTCCGGTCAAAATCCAAAGGTGGAAAAACCAAGAGTGCCAGCATCTAAAGGCAAGAGAAGTTGGATGCTTCGGCTCCAGCAGAGAGCAAATTCACTCTTCTCCAACCTTTTCGTTCTATTCAGGTCCTCAGCAGATAGGAAGATGCCCACCAGCACCGGTGAGGGTCACTTTCTTACCCAGTCCGCTGACTGCAGCCCTTCTCTTCTGGACACACCATCACAGACACACCCAGAAATACCATTTCCCCAGTGGCCTGGGCATCCCTTAGCCCAGTCAAGCTGACAGGAAAGTCACCCATCATACACTCACTAAGTCATTCAACAACCATCTGTCGATTCTGACTATTCCTCCCTTACCAGCCAGGAGACTGAAGACTGGTCTAGAACACGACCCTACCCTCTGGGGTCAATGCATACCAGCAAAAGAGAGAAATAGATGAAAAAAAAAAAAAAAGATAACCAACAAGGACCTACTTATAGCACAGGGAATTATATGTAATATTTTGTAATAACCAGTAAGGGAAAAAGTCTGAAAAAGAATACATATATAAAACTGAATCACTTTGCTGTATGCCTGAAATTAACAGAACACTGTAAATCAACTGTACCTCAATAAAAAAAAAAAAGGTGACTCTCCAGATTGAAAGCTTAACCAGCCATATGAACAAAGAATACTGAAGAGGGAGCAATAAATGTTTGTCTGGCTCACAGCAGGGACTCTATATGATCTCAGACAAAGATGGACCAGTTCTCCTCTTCCAATTAACACAGATACCTCTGGACCCAGCTTGGGGATACAACATTTTGACCTCAGGCGCTTTGTCTGGGTCCATCCATGAGCCGGCTCATCAGGCAAGTTAGCAACACTCCAGCCCAGAGCTTTGGGGCTCTGTTGACTTGGACTGCAATGGGTTTGACGTGCTACAGCCTGAGACAAATCTAGGGGAGGGAGTTCCCCCTGCGAGCCTATCTCAGGCCAATATGCTGAGCATCAGAAACACATTTTTTTTTCATCTGAAGCTCTGTGAAGTGAAAACAACGGAGGCAGCATAAATCTCAGGGAGAGCAACTTTTAAACAAGATAGCCCAGGAGAAGTCAAGGTAATGATGCTACAGCAGGGTCTTTGCATCCACAGTCCAAACATAGATCCATGATCTCAACTGAATTGGATAGAACCATGGACAAAATAGTTCAAACGGTCTTCAGCAGAATCTTCTCAAAATGAGGGCAATCAGACTTTGGGAAGCAAGTTCTAAAATGGTGTTTGTTCCCTTGACAGCGAGCAGGTAAAGCCTGGGGGGAAGTGTAGCTTTCCGAACCCCAAGGAACAAACTGGAGGTCACTTTGGAATTACTTACACTTCCCAGGTGGCTCTAGTAGTAAAGAACCCGCCTGCCAATGCAGGAGACCCAGCAGACCGCAGGTTCGATTCCTGGGTCAGGAAGATTCCTTAGAGGAGGGCACGGCAACCCACTCCAGTATTCTTGCCTGGAAAATCCCATGGACAGAGGAGCCTGGCGGGCCATAGTCCACAGGGTCGCAAAAAGTTGTGCACAAATGAAGGACTGAGCACGCACGCACACTTATCAGGGCCAGTTTTAGCATGGATGATTTAAACCTAGAGACAGCCCCAGCATCCACCAATCTCCATCTCCACCAACCTTCCCCTGGCACATTTCTCAGAAGACCCATTTACAGGCCACAAAGTGACCCAACATCAGTTGCATCTTTGGTCCAAAAAAAAGCTCTCTGCCCAAAACCCTTATTTAAACTTTGTCCCAAATATCTCACTTTCTGTTTAAAAAAAAAGAAAAAGTTGTTTTAGCTAAGACAACTTGTAACTGAAACCGCTATTTCTAATTTTTGCTAGAGAGTTATTGACTAATTGGTGCATTCAAAAGCTGATTTTAGCCAGTTCTGGCCTCAGGGGGATGTACCCCATCCCCACCCCCACCTCACTGTGTTCCAGGCACAAGACTGTTTCATCAGCAACCCCAGGCTCTCGAAAGCCAAGCCTTCCTTATAAATTCTGAAAGAAAAGGCTGGCCTGGGTGACTGCATCACCCCAGCCCGTGTTCCCAGACAACCCACAGGCATCTTGTTCTGCATATGTCTCCGCAAAGGCTCAACACTGAGGACCTGCCAACAGCTGAAAGTTATAAATAGGACAGTTAGGGAGGCTGGGGGTGGAGGAGCAAAATCTAATAAGCATTCAGATGCAAGGGGCCAAGAAGGTTCTTTGCAGGGACAAAGAAGGAAAATACCATGGTATGCTTCTAAAACCAAACAGAACGGTTCAAGCAAACTTCCTCCATCTAATGTGTTGGTCTCAGGGAATTGACTGTTAAAGAGGGATTTCTCTAATGCAGTGATATCACTTGGGGAATGTCACTTCTTCAAGTAAGATCCTATTCAGTTAAGTGGCTGGGGGTGGGTGTGGGGGCACCAATATGCCCTCTAGAACAGGAGTTCTACAGGAAACTTGAACCTAAGCTTGAAGCAGGACCTTAACGTGGCATGCCCGTGGTAGGGCCAGTGATTAACATTGGGGTGACCGGTAAACATCTGTTACGATGCTAATCTCCCCACCTAGATCCCAGCTCCATCTCCACCCTGCATGCTGCCCAATCCCCAGCGCCAACTACAGTGCCTGGTGTATCGCTGGCGCTCACCATTTTACACACTTCCGTACTCCATTGTCTGTGCTTTCCTGGTGGTTCGTGGAGCGAAGGGAACTGACATCCAGGGCACTGGCTCCCTGGATTGCGGGCAAGCCTGGAATCAGGGATCGCTCACAGCCTGGGTCTGAGAATGAGCCTCACTATTGTCAAAGTGTAAAGAGTGTAAAGAGTCTGCCTGCAATGCAGGAGACGTGAGTTCAATCCTGGGATTGGGAAGATGCCCTGGAGAAGGACATGGCAACCCACTCCAGCTTTCTTGCCTGAGAAATCCCATGGACAGAGGAGCCTGGCGGGTTGGAGTCCATGGGATCACAAAGAGTCGGATACGACTGGGCGACCAACACGCGCCCAGGCTCCACCACGTGTCCTCGGCACTCAGAGCTCTCACTGTGCTGAGATTCTGTGTCCCCTTCTGTTCCTCTTAGGCATTTTAAAGGCTCATCTTAGCTTCATAGCCCAGCTCCTCGCAGACCACCTGGCTTGCTAATGGAACGATTGAATTTCTCCCTAAGAAAGACACACATAATTTAAGGAAGATCCCTGTTACGATGTTCTTCTATTATGTACATTAACAATTGAGGATTTCTCTGTTTCTCCATGATGTCATATATTCCTTTCTTACCAGTATCTTCGGCTTGGGAAATATATGAGTCATCTGTTCCCTTTATAAAAGGACCCGGGAGAGCTGAACTGCAGGAATAATGAGAAACTGTTTGAAGGAGAAGCAGTCATCTTGTATCTTTCTCAAATTGCTTCCTTAGGCATTGTTTCCTGACATATCAGGGTTGGGGAGTTTTTCCTGCTTGTAGGCTTCTCCACTGTGGGACCACCCACCACTTACTCTTACAAGAATGTGAATCTCTGGGATCTTAGGATCCACCTTGAGGCCCAGGAAGCAGATTCTTCCTTTTGTCCCCTGACAATAGTGAGGCTCATTCTCAGACCCAGGCTGTGAGCGATCCCTGATTCCAGGCTTGCCCGCAATCCAGGGAGCCAGTGCCCTGGATGTCAGTTCCCTTCGCTCCACGTGGCTGACCCCATGACCTTGGGGGAAGCCGAAACACAAGTAAAGTAACACTGGCCTGCCAGCGTGTCCCCCAGGCCTGAAAAGACTAGAAGACTAAAAGACCAAGGAAAGGGGGGCGGATCTGAATGCATCTGCCCCCAAACAGAGGGCAGGAGGACTCACGGATTTCACCTGTGTTCTTCATATTACATTTTACGGTAAGGAATTCAGCTTTAATCACCACCCAGTATATACTCACATTTATTCTGATAGTTTTATGTGTCAGCTTGGCCAAGCCACAGTCCCCAGGGATTCAAAGAAAGCTAGATGTCCCTGTGAGGGTTTTTTGGAATGAGATTCAAGTCTATCATCAGTTTTGTTTTGCTTTTTTTAACTTTTGTTCACTGTATTTTTTTCTTATTTAAATTAGTTTATCTTAATTGGAGGCTAATTACTTTACAATATTGTGGTGGTTTTTGCCATCCATTGACATGAATCAGCCATGGGTGTACATGTGTTCCCCATCCCAAACCCCCCTCCCTCACTTTATTTTTTAATTGAAGTATAGTTGATTTACAATGTTGTATTAGTTTCAGGTGAACACAAAGTGATTCCCCTTTATATATATGTATATATATATATATATTCTTTGTCCGAAGAAGGAAATGGCAACCCACTCCAGTATTCTTGCCAGGCAGATCCCATGGCAGGCTACAGTCCATGGGGTCACAAAGAGTCAAACACAGCTTAGTGACTAACCAACAAACAATATATTTTTTTCCAGCTTCTTTTCCCTTATAGGTTATTACAGAATATAGCTCCCTGGGGTGCACAGTAGGTCTTTGTTGCTGCTGCTGAGTCACTTCAGTCGTGACTCTGTGCAACCCCATAGACGGCAGCCCACCAGGCTCCCCTGTCCCTGGGATTCTCCAGGCAAGAACACTGGAGTGGGTTGCCATTTCCTTCTCCAATGCATGAAAGTGAAAGTGAAGTCGCTCAGTCGTATCCGACTCCTAGCGACCCCACGGACTGCAGCCTACAAGGCTCCTCCGTCCATGGGATTTTCCAGGCAAGAGTACTGGAGTGGGTTGCCATTTCCTTCTCCAAGGTCTTTGTTGGTGATCTATTTTATATACAGTAGTGTGTGTCTGTTAATCCCAAGCTCCTAATTTATCCCTCCTCCCTTTCCACTTTGGTAACCATAAGATTGTTTCTGTCTGTGGCTCTATCTTTGTATATAAATTCGTTTGTATCATTTTTTTTTAGATTCCACATATAAGTGATGCCATGTGATACCTGTCTTTAAATAAGGGTAATCTGAGTGGTCTGGATCCATCAAGTGAAAGGCCTTAAGGGCAGAGCTCAGACTTTACTGCTGCAGGGAGAAGTCAATTCTGACACCACGTTGAAACTGTTTCTTTGACTTATTTTCCGTTGCTCCTGTTAGTATAATCACACATAAAGGTCTGCCTCAGAGGATCCCGCCCCTCTGCCTGCCTGTTACACTGAAGTGCCTTTGTTCAGAACCTGTCCACCTGTAGAGGGCAGGAAGGAAGAGACCGACAAAGCCCCTTGCCTGAGGCTTGCCATTCTAGGAGATATTCGCACCATTAATGGCCTTTTCTTCACTTTGTTTCCTCATCTCTGATCCATAAAAGCACTTGGCATCCGGATCCCGACAATGGTTATTTTGAGACATCGTTAGTCTGCCATCTCCCTGGTCAGCTGGCTTTCTGAATAAAGTCAGATTCCTTGCTTCAGCACCTCGTCCATTGGATTCATTGGCCTGTCACGCAACAAGCAGAGTGAGCTTGGCCTTGGTAACACTGTGTACAGAAGATTCAGCTTATGCCTGAGACGTCCAGCCTGCTCCTTCTCCTGGCCTGTCCTGTGGATCTGAGAACTGCTAGGCAGCCCCTACAGTTCTGTCAACCAGCTCTTCAGAATCAATCCATCTGTATATAAAGATGGGCTTCCCCAGTGGCTCAGTGTATAGAATCTGCCCGCAATGCAGGAGACACAGGTTTGATCCCTGGGTTGGGAAGATCCCCTGGAGGAGGGCATGGCAACCCACCCAGTATTCTTGCCTGGAGAATCCCATGGACAGAGGAGCCTGGCGGGCTACAGTCCATAGAGTCACAAAAGAGTCAGACACAACTTAGTGACTAAACAACAAATATATAAAGATATATATATACAGATACATATTTATATACAGATACCATTATGAATGCTGTTTACAGATAGAAATCAATAGGTAGACACACATCTCCCACTGGTTCTTTTCTCTCATGAACCCTGAGTGCTACGCATGGTTCTTGCGTGTGTGTACCATCATTTCCTTCTGCCTTGGATCATTTAATGCATGCCTGCGTGCTGACTCACTTCAGTCGTGTCCAACTCTTTGCAGCCCTTTGGACTGTAGCCCACCAGGCTCTTCTGTCCATGGGTGTATATACCTACACATAAGTGGATACTCAAGACACTACTTATTCTTCCTGTTTATAATGAACTTCTATATATTCGATGTTGGTCCAAACCTCAAAATCAATTTTATATATTATTAGAGGATCATAAGTTGCCATTTGAAAAACTATACCATAGTGAAACTTCATACACCCCACTGGGAGGTCAGGGAATCAGAAAAGATAACTTCCTCAAAGGAGTTATTGAGGGAAAATGTACCCAGACTACAGCTATGGTCCCACCCACATCACAGGAGCAAGGCTCTGCAGGGCAGCCTCTGGGGAAAGGGGGATTCCTACCCCCAGGGGAGGGGTGCCAGGGTTACCCAAGAGACAGAGAGAAAAGTAGATGCACTGAAGGGCTCCCCGGCCATTCTTCTCAGGAGCAGAGACCAGGCCAATTGAATTCTCGACAGAAACAGTGGAGACAGCATGCCGCAGCCAGGGGACAAGGCGTTGGCAGTGGGTCAGTGCGCTTCTTGGTGGCAGGCTTCCCACAGAGACAAGAACCCCAAGGGTCTCACCGGGGGGTGGCTGGGCCCAGTGCGGGTACGGTTAGCTGTTCACGCACATCCAGATGAAGGATGCTTAAGAACAGTCACAGGGAAAGAAACCCGAGGGTTTCGTTTTTCACGGGGTCACAATCTGAACCAACTGTGTTAACAGAAAACTGTCACAAGCTGCAAATAACGTGGACCATTCTACCCAGTTTACACAGAAAGGGAATGAGGTCCTGACAATCTGAGGCTGGGGCTGGAGGAGCAGAGCCGGAGCCGAGCTTCCAGAATATTCTCCAGACAACCAGCTGCTGCCTTGGTCATGGCCAGGTAACGAGGACACCACAGTCTTGGTGGCCTGTGCCGGAGCCACTTTCCGTGCTGCTTGGGCTCCCGGGTCCTCGGGCGCAGCCGTCACAGCCCACGCCTCCCGCAATCACGCCCTCCTTCCAAGTCTCACGGGCTGCGACGTTTGGGGGCAGCCAGAGCCAAGCTGCAAGGACTGCGGGTGATGGCGCCCACAGCTGGGCTGCCCCTAAGATGGAGCACAGCCGCCCACACCCCACTTCCTGCTTGGGAACCTAGGCACACACAGCAAAGCAAGCTGACAAACAAAAACCCAGAAACTCGGGGCCTCATAGCCAACCTGCTGCAAAAATCTTGGAAGAAATGATGGCAGACATGCGATCTATACAGTGTATTTGAGGCACAGTGAGTGGAAGACGGAAGGCTTCGTTCTTTGTGGGAACTAAACATGTGAGTTAAAAGGAGATAAGGAGGTGCTTCGTGGGGATCAGAAAGTGATGCAACTATCTTGGACCGAGGGCTGCCATTTTCAAAGATAACCAGAATTCTTTTTATTTTCACCTCCCAAACCTTCCCTCCAGCTGACCTGCAAATCATCAAGATAGATGAGTTTAATGACCCAGGCTCTGGAGGCAGATGGCCTGAGTTTGAATCCTGGCCTCACCACTTAGAGCTGTGTGACCTTGGACAAATTCTTAACCTCTCTATGCCTCTCTTTCCTTTTCTTAGGTGGGGGGAAAGAAATGCAGGGTGCCCAGCCTCTAGTAACAATCAGTAATTATTAGTTGTTGCTATGATAGATTATATGGGCGTCCCAGGTGGCGCTAATGGTAAAGAACCCACCTGCCAATGCAGGAGACATCAGAGACACAGGTTGGACCCCTGGGTCCAGAAGACCCCCTGAAGGAGGGCTTGGCAACCCACTCCAGTATTCTTGCCTGGAGAATCCCATGGACAGAGGAGCCTGGTGGGCTATGGTCCATAGGGTCACAAAGAGTCGGACACGACTGAAGCTCCTTAGCACGTACACATGATAAATGATATAACCACTCCAAACTGAAATTCACAGTCACAAAAGGGCAGGAACTCGAATCAGATGTATCTGAGAAGGTGGCATCAGTTGTAACACCTTTTTATTCATGCAAAGGATACAGTCACCAACACCATGTCAGGCAGATAGAAAATTGAGGTCCTTTGAGGACTTAGGAGCACACGTCAGTGTCTGTGGGATCCCACACCCTCTTGTCTCCAGCTTAGGCCAGGAATGGGCGACGGCACACCCCACCCCAGGGTGAAGATCCTGGAGCAGAGAGGACGGACAGCCTCACTTGCTGACAGGTTGCTTCCTTTTAACTATGATTGCTTCCTGTGGGCATGTACCTGGGTAACAAAGGTGAAATTCATGACCAGCTCCGGGACTTAGTTCCACAAGCAAGTACCTCATGTGGGTATGATCTTAGTGGTCCAGTGCTGGGTGTCTGGGGCCCTGACCATATAGTTAAGTCATCAGCAACAGTGCATGCATCTATGTAAAGGATTATTTCACTAAATTTGGGGTCAGTGTATTTTATGGCCAGGGTCCCAATCTGTAGTCAGTGCATTGGGCAAAATTTTCTCTGCCATGGGTTATCAGCAATTTAGCTCCATTACAGTAGAGTGCATGGGACACCCCAGTGGATTTTCCCATCTCAGGGAGGGAGGGCTGTTTCACCCGTGCTCTCTTGTCAGTGGTCAGTGTTACTGTTACTGGGAAGACCCTCCTCAGAGCACCGGTTTAGATCAAGCAGTAGGTGAAGCTGTGTTACAGGCTAATGTACACAGCCACTCTTCAAGATGGCTAAAGTCTCTAGGCCAGGTTTGGCCTTTAATTGGATGCCATTTCCATCTCACAGTGGAATATTCTAGAATTTGTGCCACCTTATGGGAATTGAGTTCCACCAAACATCCCAGGAGAAATCAAGAGAGTTAAAGGCATGCTCGTTGCAGGAGGAGCCTACTGGAGGTATAAAGGAAGCAAACACACCTCAAGCATGCACAAGGTCACCTACCAAGTGCAGTAGCAGCCACTCCAAAACAAGCAAATGGGTTTGCTGCAGCAGAAATCACTATGGAGGGGCTGCTGATAGGGAAGAGAAGGTTTGAGCTCTTCTAACTACAGGGGGCGGGAGGAGAAGGGGACGACAGAGAATGAGATGGCTGGATGGCATCACCGACTCTATGGACATGAGTTTGGGTGAACTCCGGGAGTTGGTGATGGACAGGGAGGCCTGGCGTGCTGTGATTCATGGGGTCGCGGAGAGTCGGACACGACTGAGCTACTGAACTGAACTGAACTGAACTACAGGAAAAATTTGCAAGATTGTTACATTTTGTGGCTGAGAGCTGGAGGATTAAAAGAAAGGGACCAGCTGTCATCTGAGAATTGTCATATATTTAAATATTCATATTATTTAAAAATACTAAATAAACATTCAACTCGAGAAATTTTAAGCCCAAGGATAGTAAATGAGAAGACATGGTAAAGCAGAACTCAGAGAAATCAACCACTGTAGAAATGAGCGGGAATTCCAAGACCAGGTTCTGCAGACTTGCATTTGGGTAGAGAAACCTCTGAAAATCCTAATATCAAAAAAGAAAAAAAAGAGAGAGACAACAAAAGATACATAGGAATGAAAAACAAGACATAAGAACATATATGCAAGGGATTTTTTCTAACAAAACATAAGAACAGATATGCAAGTGTTGTTTTCTTTAACAAGACAGAAGAACAGATGTGCAAGGGTTTTTTTTAACTATAAGAGAGTAATGTAGTACAACTCTATGTTAGTATATTTCAAAGTCTCAAAGAAGTGGATCATTTTCTGGGAAAACACACATTACTAAATTTGTCTCAAAGAGAAGTGAAAAAATTGCAATGACCAGCAAGCATGGAAGAAAGCAAACAAGTTTCGAAAAACTGCCTCCCCAAAAAAGGCGTTGGGGTCAGAATGTTGTCACAGCATGTTCTTTCAAATGTTCATGGAACAGATAATTCTCCCATTAAGTAAACTGTTCCAAAGTAGAGAAAAAGAAGGAATATGCTCTCATTTATTTTATAAATCTAACATAGCATTAAGAATAAAACCTATGAAAGGATATAGCAGAAAAGCGAATAAAGTCATTTCAATAATAAAGATGAGAAGCTTCTAATTAAATCCTAACTAGATGCTAGCACATTACACTGAATTCAACAGCACAACGGCAGACAATGACAGGCGCTGGGGAGACACACAGATTGTACACACACTCCTGCCATGTGCCCCACTAAGGATGCTTGTGCTTGTTGGGAGGCAAACAACACCTGCTAGGGGGCGGGGGAGGGGGTGCCTTAAGTAAGAGAGCAGCCCACTGAGCAAGGACCATCCACCCCTCCCCCAGTCAGAGGACAGAGCTGAGTTTGTGGGTGACTTGAGAAGGGTTAAACAGAGCCGTGCCTCAAGCATCTGGGAACAGTGTCGGGGAGCTCCACAGTCCCCCCAGATACCTCCTCTACATGCCCCACAAGGTCACCAGCATTCTCAAGTCTGCCACAGACGGAGCGCCCGCAGCCAGCCAGGACGGGAGCAAGGGCAGTCCCGGTGAGCAAAGTCCTTTCCGAGGGCCCACCCCAGGGCTCCGGAGAGGGAGGGGAGGACAAACAGGAGAGCCAAGACCCCAGGGTGAGCCTGTGAAGAAGGAGGCAAAGAGACGGGACTTGTGCTGAATCTGAGACCGAAGAGTTAGTGTAGGCTGAACTGAGTCACGGGGAGGAACCTGAGTGCCCCAGAACCAGCAGAAGAGGCAATCCAGAGAAAGTCTGGCTGAAAGAGCACCCAACAAGCTACTTATAATTGTCTTTTTTTAAAAAAGTCACATCACACAATATACAGGATCTTAGCCCCCCAGCCAGGGATCAGACTCTCACCCCCTGCATTGGAAGCATGAAGTCTTAACCACTGGACCACCCACCGGGGAAGTCCCTTGCCTTCTTTTCACCATCTGTGTTTTCCTAATTTTCTACAACAGGCATATTACACTTATAAACGGGAAAAAATTTAAGGCTGAAACTGACACTGTGGATTGGGTGGAAAGGAAAAGTATGCCATTTAGGGCATGTTTGAAGGAGGCTGTGATATTGTGCCCCGAGAAGATTTAGAGGGTGTTGATCATCACATACCTACAGAGGTAGGCTTTGTAACTGTCAACTCCAAAAAAATGCAAACTATGAATAACCATCATAAAACCTGAAGAAAATATAGGCTTAGTCTGGGATCTTGCAGACACCAGGACAATGGCTACTGATTTCAACCGTCAGGGAGACAGATCCCAGTTTCAAATAAGGAAAACCTCTCTGTCCACCAGGGCAGCCCAGTGTGAATCAGTCTCCAGGTTAGAGAGTTACAACTCCATCTCCCCCCAGGCAGGTATGGGTGATGTACGGACTCCTCGACAGGCAGAGACACCCAGCCCTGGCCCTGCTACCTACCCAGCCTCAGCACCCACACCATTCCTCCAGCTGCTGCCCACATTCCCAGTCCTCCACCAGGTCCAGGATGGACCCAGGGCCCCCTCGCCTAGCTCTCTGCGTCACCCCTCAAGAATCCCTTCCATCTTCCTGAATGTCTCCTTACCCGTCCAAGTCACATGTTGCTGTTCCCTCCCTGTCCTCTCCTAGTGACCTGGACACGCCTCCCCACAACCCTGTGACATTTTCTCGCCATTGGCTACCACTAGGCTGTGAGTCCCCTGGGAGTAGCACCTCTGACCTTTCAACTCTGAATTCCTAGGCCCACGCCTGGCACACAGCAGGCTCTCAGCAAGCACTGGCTGGCTGACTGAATAGCCACATCATCCAAGGTTCTTTTTTTTAATCCACGCCGGGAACAGTATCCTGAATGTGTTTGGCAGCACCGAAAACCCTGCTTGCCCACTAACCCTCTTGCAATTCTCGATGCCCCATAAATCAATCGAGATGGACATGATTATTGTGCACTTTGGTTAATTGCAAACCCAATCATTTCCCATTAAAAAGAATGGCATTTTACATAAAGTTGAAACGAGCCACTGGTTTTGAAAGTGCATGCAATGTGGCTTTCTGATGGGCAGAGGAACCTCAGGGAAATATTTATTGTGCTCACGGATGACATTCTAGCTATTGTCCGTGTTCCTTTTTATGGCATCATAAAGATTACTTTTTACGGTCAGGATGGCTGACATCTTCATCAAATCCCCTAACGTGTGCATTCACCAAGGATCATTTGTGCCAATGAGTAACATTCAGCAACATTCTACAAAGGTTTATTGAGTGCCTGCTATGAGCTGGGCCCTGAGTAACTGGATTTGTCTCCAAAGCTTTCAAATCTGCTAAAAATATTCTCCATTTCACCAGCAGGCAGGCCAAAAAAAAAAAACAAGTTTGCTGTCGTCTCCTCTCTGGGGCCCACTGGGTGAAAATGCACCTAGCGCTGCCCAGAGAAATAAAACCTCCCTTCAAGGACCGTCCAGATCTCCTGAAACGTTGTTTGCAGCTGGCTGTGGGGAACACAAGCTCAGTCTCTAAGCACCTGAGCTGGGGCACGCTGCAACCCTTCAACCCTGGCCATCTCCCAGAGACGGACTGCCACCAGTCCCGGTCTGGCCCTGGGTCCAGATCAAGGTCATCTTCAAGGCAGAGAGACAACACATTTCACAAGCAACTCTGAGGCGCATCTTCTTCATCATCTGATGGGATAGTACCACCTTGCCCGCCAAGAATGTGATGAAAGTCAAAAATAAAATCTATCTGACTTCCCTGGTTGTCCCATGGTTAAGACTCCGAGCATTCCCTGCAGGGGGCACAGGTTCAATCCCTGGTTGGGGAATTAAGATCCCCATGTGCCAAGGGGCACAGCAAAAAGAGCTTTTAAAAAGAAACAAATAAAACCTATGAAAGATAGACTACCTAGGTTACTGCAAGTCATCAAGGAGACAGCCAGAAAAGGTTCATCTCACCTGGCCCGGGGCTCTGTGATGACCTAGAGGGGAGGGATGGGGGGGAGGGAGGCTCAGGATGAAGGGAGATACACACGTATTTATGACTGATGCTCATTGTTGTACGGCAGAAACCAACACAATAGTGTAAAGCAATTTCCCTCCAATTAAAATAATTTTTAAAAAGCTCATCTTTCTGCATTTCTTCCAGCCACACAACGACCAGATAAGACCTCACCCTCCCCCCATCTCAAGCTGTCACACCCAAGTGTCAGGGAAATGGAGAAAAGAGGATGGACAGAGGGGAGGCATATTAGGAGACTGAGTGACAGGCCAAACGTAGGAAGGGAGGGAAGGAGAAGGTTTGATGCTGGTGCCAAGGCTTTAGCCACATGACCATGGAGAAGGTGATGCCAGGGACCCCAACCTGGGGAGGGCCATCCCAGCTTTGAGAGCACTCAGCTCTGTCCCACCTCATGTCCATCTTCATTCTCCAGGTCCGTCCCCCTTGCAGCCACAGTGCTTCCTCCTCCAAGAAGCCTTCCTTACCATCCAAGGCGGAAGGGAGCCTGTCTCCTATAGTGCTGTGTTGCTTTGCAGTCTCAGATATGCAGGTGATGCCACTCACATGGCGGAAAGTGAAGAGGAGCTAAAGAGCCTCTTAGTGAAAGAGGGTAAAAGAGGAAAGCGGAAAAGCTGGCTTGAAACTCAACATTCAAAAGACTAACATCTTGGCATCCAGGTCCATCCCTTCATGGCAAATAGAAGGGGAAAAAGTGGAAGCAGTGACAGACTTTCTTTTCTTGGCCTCTAAAATCACTGCAGACAGTGACTGCAGCCTTGAATTTAAAAGACGTTTGCTCCTTGGAAGAAAAGCTTTGACAAACCTAGACAGCATATTAAAAAGCAGAGACATCACTTTGGTGACAAAGGTTTGTATAGTCAAAGCTATGGTTTCCCCAGTTCAGTTCAGTTCAGTCGCTCAGTTGTGTCCGACTCTTTGCGACCCCATGGACTGCAGCACTCCAGGCTTCCCTGTATATCACCAATTCCCGGAGCTTGCTCAAACTCATGTCCGTTGACTCGGTGATGCCATCCAACCATCTCATCCTCTGTCATCTGCTTCTCCTCCTGCCTTCAATCTTTCCCAGCATCAGGGTCTTTTCCAATGAGTCAGTCCTTTGTATCAGGTGGCCAAAGTATTAGAGCTTTAGCTTCAGCATCAGTCCTTCCAATGAATATTCAGGGTTGATTTCCTTTAGAACTGACTAGTTTGATCTCCTTACTGTCCAAGGGACTCTCCAGAGTCTTCTCCAACACCACAGTTCAAAAGCATCAATTCTTTGACACTCAGCTTTTTCCAACTCTCACATCCATACATGACTACTGGAAAAACCATAGTTTTAACTAGGCAGACCTTTGTCAGCAAAGTAATGTCTCTGCTTTTTAATATGCTGTCTAGGTTGGTCATAGGTTTTCTTCCAAGAAGCAAGCGTCTTTTAATTTCATGGCTGCAGTCGCCAACTGCAGTGATTTTGGAGCCCAAGAAAATAAAGTCTGCCACTGTTTCCATTGTTTTCCCATTTATCTGCCATGAAGTGATGGGACCAGATGCCACGATCTTAGTGTTTTAGGTTTCTCCAGTAGTCATGTACGAATGTGAGAGTTGGGCCATAAAGAAGGCTGAGTGATGTAGAATTGATGCTTTCAAATTGTGGAGAAGACTGAGAGTCCCTAGGACTGCAAAGAGATCAAACCAGTCAACCCTAAAGGAAATCAGTCCTGAATAGTCATTGGAAGGACTGATGCTGAAGCTGAAGCTTCAATAATTTGGCCACCTTATGCGAAGAGCTGACTCATTGGAAAAGACCCTGATGTTGGGAAAGATTGAAGGCAAACGGAGAAGGGAACATCAGAGAATGAGATGGTTGGATTAGCATCACCAACTCAATGGACATGAATTTGACCAAACTTGGGGAGATAAAGAAGGATAGAGGAGCCTGGTGTGCTCCAGTCCACGAGGTGGCAAAGAGTCGGACATGGCTTAGCAACTGAACAACAACACTGTTCCATCAGCATGGATTCTGATCCCTCTCCACTGGGTGGAGGCAATATGACTGGGTGTCTGGGACAAGCGAGTGGAAGACCACCAGGGCTGAACAAACCATGAATGAACAAAGCGTACCCACCAGCTCCCCAACAGGAAACAGAATCTATCTCGGGTGACTCAGATGGAGAGGCTCTAATGAAGGGAGAGTCCCAGAAGGGTGGCAGGCTGGAGAGGACCAGCAAAGGAGACCAAAGTGCCCAGAGGCCCACGCCAGGGAAGCAGGTGCCACCCCTGCCAGTGGGGAAGCTATCAGGATGCTATCATGATGCTATCAGGATGCTATCAGGAGGAAGCAGTTTGGGGAGAGATGCTAGGGCAGGAGGGAGGGGGAGCAAATGGTCCTCACCTCTCATCTCTGTGCCTCCTGCTGGCTGCTCTTAGGGACTGGGTTGCACCTTCCAAAATTCAAATGTTTACGTCCTAACACCCAGCACTTCATAATGTGACTGCATTGGAAGATAGGGCCCTTAAAGAGGTAATTAATGTGAAATGGGGTCGTTAGTGTGGGCCCTCATCCAGGGTGACTGGTGTGTTTATGAGAGGAGGAGATTGGAACACCAACACACAGGTGGGGGCACGGGGGATGGATCGTGTGAAGATGGGGGAGAAGGCGATCTCTGCTGGTCAAGGAGAGGCCTCAGGAGGAACCCACCCAGCCAAAAGCTTCAGCTCAGAGTCTCCCGCCTCCAGAACTGTGAGAAGAGAATTTCCGTTGTCTAAACCAGATGGTGGGGTGTGTTCTGGGTGCCTGAAGAAGCTAATACAGACACTCAGCTGGAAGCCAGCATGCCAAGCAATGTGGCCACGTGATCCTTAGGGGTCAGCCTGCTGGAGCCCAGAGCAGAGCAGAGAAGGGCACAGAGGGGCCTGGGCCAGGGGCAAAGAAGAAGAATCTATGCCCGATGAGTCACCAGTTCATTCTGAACGCTGAGTGCACCGCTGAGAGGAACCAGTTCTGCGCCCAGAACTCCACACGAGCCTGGAAAGTTGGAACCGAGTCAGAGTGAAACGCCTTCCCCACCAAGAATCAGGTGCTGCCCTCAAGGAGAAGGGAGGCCCAGGGCTGCGAGAGCCTGGGTAGAAGTGAAACAGCCTACAGTGTAGGTTCCTAGAAGCAACAGGCAGGCCGAGTGGGCCTGGCCCGTGGACCCGGGCGCTGGTGCCATGAAGAGCAACAGCAGGACCAGAGGTGCTGGCATTCTCTTTATCTCCCGAGGGCCAGGCTGTGCACTGCATTTCACATACATGATCTCATGATCATGTCCCAAGGTTTCGCGATCCCAAGTTATAGTTCAGTCGCTAGGCTGTGTCTGGCTCTCTGCAGCCCCATGAACTGCAGCACGCCAGTCCCTCTGTCCTTCACTTTCTTCTGGAGTTTGCTAAAATTCATGTCCCTTGAGTCGGAATGACAGTCATTTTATCCACTGTCGCCCCCTTTTCTTTTTTTCCTTCAATCTTTCCTTCAATCTTCAAAGTATCAGGGTCTTTTCCAGTGGGCTGGCACTTCACATCAAGTGGCCAAAATGTTGGAGTTTCAGCATCAGCCCTTCCAAAGAACATTCAGGGTTGATTTCCTTCAGGAGTGACTGGTTGGATCTCCTTGCAGACCAAGGGACTCTCAAGAGTCTTCTCCAGCACCACAGTTCAAAAGCATCAATTCTTCGTCACTTGGCCTTCTTCATGTTCAAGCTCTCACATCTGCCAGTGTCCACTGTCCACGGAATCCCCCAAGCAAGAATACTGCGGTGAGTTGCCATTCCCTTCTCCAGGAGATCTTCCCAACCCAAGGATCAAACCCAGGTCTCCGGCATTGCAGGCAGATCCTTTACCATCTGAGCCACCAGGAAATTCCCAATAATCCCAAGATTTCTAAGCAAATTCTGGGTTCTAACTTGCAGCTGAAGAGACTGAAGCTCAAGATAGGGCCTTTCTTGTACATGCCAGGAAGGAATCTTGACTTTGTTCTATAGCACTAGATCCAAAACTGGGGAAGCTAATAACCACTTGGGGATGCATTAAAATGCAGATGCCGAGGCCCCAAAACAGGAATTCTGATTCTGTGCCTGTGTGGTGGAGGCCCATACTATGCACTTTAAATTAGAGCCCTGGGAGGCAGGCAGTCTCGCTGATGACTCTGTGACTGGGACCGAGAACGCATCTGAGAACGACAGCCAGCCCTGACACCACGGGATGTGACGGCCTGAATGTGCTGTGGGCAGGAGGTGGGGACAGCAAGCATGAGGGAAGCTCAGGAGAGAGACACCCGTGATGATTAGAGGAGCGGAGAAGTGTGAGGGCGGGAGGCAGAATGGTCACACCTGGACGTGTTAGTCAGATGCGGGAGTGATGGAGAAGCCCACCGTGATGGCTTGGTGGACGGCAGCACCAGTTACCAAAGCAGCAAGCACGGGGGAGGATGGAGCTCAGGTGGGAGAGGGGCGAGGGGGTGCGGCCTCTCCAGGAGGTGCGTCCAGAGGCGAGGCCGAGCAGAGGTCTGGGCAGGGAGCTGACTGTGGAGGCGTCAGAGTGTGGCTGTGGGTGACCAGGAAGGGGGGCATGGACAGGAAGGAAAGGAGGTGCCACGAGGTATTGAGCAGAATACATACAGCTTTGCGGGTGGCTAAGTGGTAAAGAATCTGCCTGCCAATGCAGGAGACAAGGGTTCGATCCCTGGGTCAGGAAGATCCCCTGGAGGAGGAGATGGCAACCCACTCCAGTATTCTTGCCTGGAAAATTCCATGGACAGAGGAGCCTAGCGGGCTACAATCCATGGGACTGCCCAGAGTCAGGCACGACTGAGTACGCGTGAATGCACACATGCACACATACAGAGAGAGACAAAGAGAGAAAGAAATAGGAGAGGTTCACCAGTGCACATCTAACCGCACGCTGAAAGGGCGAGAGTGAAAAAATATACATTCAGCTAAAGGAGGTCAAACCCAAATAGCACCATGTAGAACAAACTTCTGGGATCCAAAACCAAATCCCAAAGTCCATAAACATTCATTGTAATTACCTTTCTACTATTAATTTATGACTAGTAAAGAAATCATAAGAGATTGACAGTGTACATTGTAGGTAAATAATTACTTGCACACACACAGACACTAAAGCCATTAGGAGGCTAGTTAATTGTTGTCTAGTTCTACCAGAATAGAGGACTGTTGATGGCGACGTTAACACAAGTTGGGACACAAGTGTCTACTTTCTAACACACAGTGACCATCCACAGAACCTGTACAGTGTCTTCCCTTCTACCATTGAGAAGACAGCATTTTTATTCCTTCCTTGCCCACCCTTTGGCGTGTGACTTTGCAGACCCTCCCTTTAGAGCCCCGCCCCAGCTGACTGAGCTCACGCATGTGATCTGCTTTCAGCAGACTTGGGGTGCAGAGGCTCTACATGTGCTTGGGTGGCTTGGGTTGGTTTGGGTTGGCCTGGAGGCTAATTCTACTTGCATGAGAATGCGCCCTGCATAGCCACTGGGTTCAGGTCTGCTCCATGTCTCCATCTTCAGCAGACCTGAACCCAACCTGAAATCTAGGGTCCTAGCAGGGCTCAGCCAAGCTCAAGTTCATCTAATAATCCAGCAATATACTAAACAACCCAGGAAAGACTAGAATTATGATATGCATTAATTTCTATTATCTTTCCTTATATGTATTAGTCGCTCAGTCGTATCTGACTCTGTGACCCCATGGACTGTAGCCTGCCAAGCTCCCCTGTCCATGAGATTCTCCAGGCAAGAATACTGGAGTGGGTAGCCATTCCCCTTTCCAGGCGATCTTCCCGACCCAGGGATCGAACCCAGGTCTCCTGCATTGCAGGCAGATTCTTTACCATCTGAGCCACCAGGGAAGCCCATCTTTCCTTACATTACTGTTTAAATTGTTATTAACTTTTGTAGGCTTTAAAATAATATATTTTAATAAATATATCCTAAAAACTAAGGGTCCTTTTTGATGCTTTTGAACTGTGGTGTTGGAGAAGACTCTTGAGAGTCCCTTTGATAGCAAGGAGATCAAACCAGTACATTCTAAAGGAAATCAGTCTGGAATATTCGTTGGAAATACTGATGCAGAAGCTGAAACTCCAGTACTTCGGCCATCTGATGCGAAGAACTGACTCATTGGAAAAGACCCTGATGCTGGGAAAGATTGAAGGAGGGAGGAGAAGGGGACGATAGAGGATGAGATGGTTGGATGGCATCACCGACTCAATGGACATGAGTTTGAGTAAACTCCAGGAGTTGGTGATGGACAGGAAGGCGTGGCATGCTGCAATCCATGGGGTCGCAAAGAGTTGGACACGACTGAGCGACTGAACTGAACTAAAAACTAAGTAAAAATAAACAAAACTTAAGACTCTTTTAATGTTTGAATTAACTATTGATCCATTTTCCTATTCAGTTATTTGAAAGTCCCTCATAATTGGGTTGCACATGTAACAAATAACATTCACAATCCTCAATGATTGCAACAGTTTGTCCTGCAATAATACATACATATTGATATACTTAGTAACGATCCATTACATGACTCACAGAGGAGATCTTCATTTCAGATCCCACTGAAATCCCTGTCTATGTTTGAAAAAACTCTTTTGGTTTCAACCACAAATCTCAGAGACCTCCTCCTACCCACTGGGAATATTCAGGCATCCTTCCTGCTATCCAAGACCCATCTGCTACTGCTGCTGCTGCTAAGTCGCTTCAGTCGTGTCTGACTCTGTGCAACCTCATAGACGGCAGCCCACCAGGCTCCGCCGTCCCTGGGATTCTTCAGGCAAGGACACTGGAGTGGGTTGACATTTCCTTCTCCAACGCAGGAAAGTGAAAAGTGAAAGTGAAGTCGCTCAGTTGTGTCCAACTGTTCGTGACCCCATGGACTGCAGCCTACAAGGCTCCTCCTTCCATGGGATTTTCCAGGCAAGAGTACTGGAATGGGTTGCCATTGCCTTCTCCACCAGACCCATCTAAAACCCATCTATCCCAGACCCATCTAAAACCAATCTCCTAACTGAACCCCAATAAATTGGCTGGACCCCAGAGGCCCCACCTGCCCCCAGCAAGCTCCCCACTTCATGACACTAGGGTCCTCTTGAGACTTGAGGAATGGCCAGAATTATGATGCGACTCAAAGCTTTCTGCTACCAGACCCTTCCACACCTCATTGCAAGACTCCCACTTGTTTGACTTTTACTCATCCAGCGACCCACTATTCTTTGGGGGAACACCTCCCCCATTCTCATCCCCTTCCACATCATTGTGTTAGGGCTGCCTCCATCTCTCCCCATCTCAACAAGGAAAGACTCAACTCAAGCCAGATCTATCCAAGTGTCCATCCTTGCAGCTATGGTGATTGGTTTGGGCATGGACAAGAGGTCCTACCGACACCAATGAGATTTGGTGCTGGAACCTTAGCCAGAACTTTCAGCTGATATCATTGTAAAGCTGGACGAAAGAAGTCGCAGCTGCTGGCAGCCACTGTGTGTGAAAAACCTGTCCAATCGTGGAGTCACACAAAGGGGAGAAGAGAGAGGGGAGAGACAGAGTCTGGCTCACACAAAGGGGAGAAGAGAGAGGGGAGAGACAGAGTCTGGCTCACCTGAGCACTGTGTCCAGTCATGCCTGATGCTGGCCTGGCGTCTCAGTAACATGGACCAATGGCGTTGCTTTACTTACTAGCTGGACTTGGAGTTGACCATGATCCTCTTAGCAGCTGAACAGTGCCTGACCTTGCTTTGCCCCTTACTTGCCCAGGCAACTTTCTGGCATGAAGTCCCAGCACCTTGCCTCCTGGTCACTGTGTACAGGGACATCCCCTGCCCTTTTCTCCACCGAGGGCCATTGTCACAAGGACGCTCAAGCCTTCCTCTGCCCACACGCGTCTTGCGATCAACAATGGCACTTCTTTTAGTCCTGAACTCAGTAGGATTTGTGTTTGGTGATGGATAATAGTAATTAAAACACCACTCAGAAGGAAAGAGCAACATTGCACGTGTCTCTTTTCAGGGCCCATCACACTCAGCACTGAAGAGGAAGGGCATGTGAGATGGAGCAGATGGCGATGATTTAACTGGTGAGAAAAGCTATTGACTGTTGACATGCTGCTGGCTCCTTAGGTTTAGAATATCAATAGCTCATCGGTGCCTCCTTCTGAGTATTTACCAACTCGCCTCGTTCTCCATTCCAGACAAAACTGGTGCAGCTCCAACCTTGGAAAGAGCTCAGCTACGTGGCAAGGGGAGCAGATCTTCTTTGATTTCAATGATTTGTTTTAAATGATCTGGGCCCCACAGGCCCAAGGTTTAGCCACCAGGGTCTCCTTGTTTAGATATTCATTTCCCTCTCACCCTCTCAGACTGAAGACACTGAATTCAAACCCCCGTCCCTCTACTGAGAAACTGTAACCCTGCTTCCCCAGTGTCCTAAACATCACAGCAAGGCTTACACACAGGTCCCCGGCTGACCCTCAGAGTGAAACAGTTTCCCACCTGGTTACCAAGGATTCAGCTCCATGCCATCCGGGCACCGGATGTAAGAAATTTAACATGCAAACCCTGTTGATTGATCCGGCCCAGTTGTCTATATTTGTAATCTCCCTGGGCAATCTTATCCATTATTGGCTTCCATTTCTGCTCTGAAGTTGATGCTCCCTAGGTCTGAACCTATGTCAAAGGGATAATGCTTTTGAACCCCAAACTAGAGCACCCTACCTTCAGAGCATCCTCAGGTGACCTGCAGACACCTCAAACTCGTATGTCCAAAAGCAAACTCTATCTTCTCCTGAAATCTGATCCTCTAACCACAACCCCTGTCCCCATCTATATGGAACAAGCTATGTGCCACGTTCATGAAAATTATTCTCAACTCTTCCTATAACCAACCCACCATGACCCGCTGATCCTAAATGCTTGATACCTCTGTCACCCAATCCTCTGTACCCACTGCAGCCTTGGCTGGGTTAGACCATCAGCCTTGTTTTTTAACTTAATTTTGTCTTTTATATTGGGGGTATAGTTGACTTACACTGCTGTGTTAGATTCGGGTGTAGAGCAATGTGGTTCAGTTACACATACACATGTACCTAGTCTTTTTCATCCTTTTCCCATGTAGGTTATTGCAGAATATTGAGTATAGGTCCCTGTGCTATACAGTAGGTCCTCGTTAGTTACCTGTTTTATATAGTGTGCATATGTTAATCCCAAACTCTCAGTTTATCCCTCCCCCACATTTCCCCTTTGGTAACCATGGATTTGCTTTCAAATATGCTCATTTGTATTTTCTTTTTAGATTCCACCTATAAGTGGCGCATGTGTGCTCAGCCGCATCCGATTCTTTGCGACCCCATGGACTGGAGCCCACCAGGCTTCTCTGTTTGAGGGATTTTCCAGGCAAGAGCACCAAAGTGAGTTGCCATTTCCTCCTCCAGGGAAACTCCCCAGCCCAGGGATCGAACCTGTGTCTCCCGCATTGGCAGGTAGATTCTTTACCACTCAGCCACTGGAGAAGCCCAGATGTACGTGATATCATATGGTTTTTGTCTTTGTCTGACATAACTCACTCAGCATGATAATCTCTAGGTCCATCCATGCTGCTGCAAGTGACTTTATTTCATCCTTTTACAGCTGAGTAGTATTCCATTGTGTGTGTGTGTGTATTTATATACACCACACCTTCTTCATCCATTCCCCTGTTGATGGACATTTAGGTCGCTTCCATGTCTCAGCTTTTGTAAATAGTGCTGGGGTGAACACCGGGGGGTGCACATATCTTCTGATCCCTCATTTCCTCTCCAATCTGCTTTTCACCTTGTGGCCAGAGTGATCTTTTCTAAAATGCAGAACCGATCTTGCACTGACCTACCCAGCACTGACCTTCCAGGGTAAACTGTGCTTCCAAACCTGATGCTCCAGCCAGACAGATCTGTCTGCAGCTCCCCAAGATGTTTCATAGCCCCAGGCCCTCACTCGGGCTTTCTGCTCACCTGGGTCCCTTGTCTGACTCCTTTCCCTGCCCTCCGTTTTGATCTCCCCATCCTCTGTGTCCCTACCATCCGAGCATTGCTCTAACGTGGCACTCATCAGATGCCTGAGGTCCTTCACTTATTAAGAACTTGAGTCAGGTCTCACTCTTTAAGAGTGTGAGCTCCCCCATTTTCATCCTGGCTGAATCCCAGCATCTAAGCAGCTTTCAGAAAATCCCTTCTCACTAAGGATTTGAAGGAGTTCCTGCCTCATCAGTGATGTTTCCCTTCTGCCCAGGACAGTCCCTGACCAACCTCAGAATACAGCCAGTCTGGGTGTGTGGAGCCCTGGGGACAAGAACCCAAGGGGCAGATCAGAAGGCTGGGCTAAAGGACCATTCCACAAAAGTTTGCAACCCCGGAGCCTGCCCTTTAGGGGAAGGGGAAAATGGCACAGACCCTTTTCCTCCCTGCTGAACCCATTATGCCCCAAAAAGGTCTCTGGGTCCCCCCAGGCATTTTCTCTGGTCACCCAGGAACACTGCTTGGTATTTATGAGTGTAGAGAATGCTGCTTTCACAAGCTGTTTTTCCTTCCGTTTCATTAGCCGGGAGCGTTTTAATGGTTTGATGCTTACTCTTCTTCTCAAATGCAGAAATGTTAGTGGCTTCCTACTGTGAAGAGCATTCTTCATTCCCAGGCACGTTTCACCTTAAAGTAATCTACACCGGGTCGGGGTGGAGGTGGGAGTTTCTTCAAGAGCTGCAGCCTGACCTCTGGACAAAACACAGTATGTGGTCTTCAAAGCTCAAAGGACCCCAATCAGAGGACGACAGAGCTTTCAGATGAAAATGAGCGATGGAGTGAAGGAGGAGAATCCACTCTTCCCAACAAATTCCAAACTTTACCACGTGATAGTTCCTCGGAAGGTATCATAACAGACATACCTTCAACTGATATTTTCAACTGAGTGTATTCATCACAAAAATCACTGCACCACTGTCAGCCTCTGATCTGAGCACTGGAATCCCAAGGTCAGTGATGGATCTTCGGTCCAGTGGTCAGACAAGGAAGCAAAAAGGCCGAGGCAGGAGTAGAACCAGTTAGACAGTCAATGAACAGTTACTAAGCTCCCACTGTGGCTGGACACGTGGGATCAGTGGCGGACCGGTCAGAATAGTCCCTGCCTGAAGAATTCTTGTTTTCCTGAGAGGTGACAGACCTGGAAAAGACTGGGAAGTGCTTTACAGCCAAAAGGAGCCTGGATTTCATTCTAGAGACAGCCAGAGGTCATCACGGGCATTTAAGCTAGAAAGTGACATTTTCTGGTTCATACTTTGGACGGGCCATCTAGCAGTTAAGGAAAGATTGGGTTTTTAGGATGCACTCAATCCTTTATAGAATCAAGCTAAGAGTTATTGTAGTAGATCCAGCAACTTAGGAAGAGCCTTAGACTGGGGTAGCTCTTGAAGGTGACAATCTGGGAATGGATTTCCAGTGTGCCTTAGGGGTCCGCCAATGTGGGGGATGAAAGAAAGACAAGTGAGGGAGGCTCCTTGATTCTTCACTTAGGCAGTGAAGGAACTGTGATGCCATTCACGTGATGGAAAAGGCTGAGCACAGGGAGGAACCATGGGTAGGGAAAGGACAATCAGAGTCTTGTGTTGGACATTTTGAGACATCTGTGTAGCGATGTTAAGAAAGCAGGTGGTTTTTATTTCCATTTCTCTAATAATTGGTGATGTTGAGCATCTTTTCATGTGTTTATTGGCCAGATATCTGTATATCCATCAACAGAGGAATGGATAAAGAAAATGTGGTACATATAATGTTCAGTCACTAAGTCGTGTCCCACTCTTTGCATGGGACCCTATGGACTGAAGCACTCCAGGCTTCCCTGTCCTTCACCGTCTCCCAGGGATTGCTCAAATTCATGTCCATAGAGCCAGTGATGCCATCCAACCATCTCATCCTCTGTTGCTCCCTTCTCCTGCCTTCAATCTTTCCCAGCATCAGGGTCTTTTCCAATGAGTCGGTTCTTTGCATCAGGTGGCCAAACTATTGGAGTTTCAGCTTCAGCATCAGTCCTTCCAATGAATATTCAGGACTGATTTCCTTTAGGATGGACTGGTTTGATCTCCTTGAAGTCCAAGGGGCTCTCAAGAGTCTTCTCCAGCACATACATACAATGGAATATTAGCTATAAAAAGGAATGAACTTGTGCTGTTGGTAGAGACATGATGTCTGTCATACAGAGTGAAGTAAGTCAGAAAGAGAAAAGCAAGTATCGTATATTAATATATATGTGGAATCTAGAAAAATGGTATAGAGGAACTTATTTGCAAAACAGAAATAGAGATACGGATGTGGAAAACAAACGTATGGATGCCAAGGGGGAACGGGAGGAGTGTGGGATGGACCAGGAGAGTGGAAGTGACATAAACACTATTATGTACAAATAGGTAACTAATGAGAACCTACTGCATAGCACAGGGAGCTCTACTCAGCGGTCTGTGGTGACCTAAATGGGAAGGAAATCCAAGGAAGAGGGAATGTATGCATACATACAGCTGATTCACTTTGCTGTACAGTGAATGTACAGTGGTTACAGCAATTAACACAACACTGTAAAAGCAGCTAGACTCCAATAATGAATATAAATAAAATGACTCAAAGGAAAAAAAAATAAAAATTAAGGTAAAATACAAGAAAGAAATGCTGCAGGTGGACATGAGTCTGCAGCTTGAGGGCCGGAATTGGAGGTTGGGGTGGGGGAAGGGGGTGATTTCAGTCTCAGCTGGAACCACAAAGAAACTTAAAGACTGTGGAACAGAAATGTGACGGCATCTATCCCAGAAGGGAGTACACACAATGAAGTGACCCCCAGGGTTTCCACTTAGGTAGGCTTGTTTCAGAGTAAAAGTAAGAAACATTTTTGAAGGAAAGGAAGCAATCACAATAAATTCGAAGCTTCCTATACATGGAAAGGTGGGCAAACCATTCATCAGTAGAACCTGCCCCCCAACCGTGGTCTGGCCTGTATTCCCTGTGGCCTCAGACAAGTCACTGTACCTGTTTAAGCCTCAGGATCTCTGTCTGTGAAGTGAGCGCTCCTCCCAATGGCACAGCTGTAGTCCCCTTGACGCCTGACCTTAGAGCCCAAATCACTCTAGTGTTTACACCCTTGGGCCGGCGCAGTGCTGGGTCTGGGGCCATACTCAGGTGTATTGAAAAGGTTCCTGTATCAGGAAACTCATCCACAGGGGACTTCCCTGGTGGTCCAGTGGTTAAGGCTCAGTGCTCCAAGTGCAGGGAGCCTGGGTTCAATCCCTGGTCAGGGAACTAGATCCCACAGGCCACGACTAAGGACCCACGTGCCGCAACGAAGGTCAAAGGTCCTGTGTGTCACAACTAAGACCTGACACAGCCAACTAAATGAATAAAAATACATATTAGAAAAAGAGACATGCATAAGGCTGGCGAGGCCAACATGAGTGAGGAACGGCAGCAGAGCACATGGCGGAGGTCCCCAAAGGCCCGCAATCTCAGGTCACCGTCCCCCTCTCAGTCCCTGCCGAGGACAGTCACAGACCTATCCTGCTCTGATGACCTGCAGACTCCTCTCTGGGAGGAACGGAAAATGTCTCTTTGCAATGGAGGCAGCGGAGATCCACAGAGCACTGTCTTGTGCGCTACAATCTGTGCCATAGGCAAGTGAAGTGAAAGTGATGGTCGCTCTGACTCTTTGGGGCCCAAGATCGTAGCCCACCTCTGTCCACAGAATTCTCCAAGCAAGAACCCACCTCTGACCATGGAACTCTCCAGGCAAGAATACTGGAATGGGTTGCCATTCCATTCTCCAGGGGATCTTCCCAACCCAGGGATGGAACCCAGGTCTCTTGCATTGTAGGCAGATTCTTTACCATCTGAGACACAAGGGAAGCCCATGTTGTAGGCAAGAGGGAAATGCTTAACAAAGTCATTTGATAGGGCTTGGTTTCAAAGCCCAGCAACAAGATTCAAACTGCTTGTGTTGTTTATAGCATTAAACTCATCACCAATCTTCTCAGCATCAATGAACTAACTCAGTTCTAATTATTTTGTTAAACAGTGATATGACATTGTAATTTGCTTATGAATATTTTTTGCAGGAAAAAAATAAGAAGCTAAAAGAAAGCAGGCTGCAAATTTCACAACGAATAGTAAATGCAACTTATTGCACCCGAGTAAAATGAGAATCTGTTGTGTAACAAAAAATTAGGACAATTAAGTGGATACTATTAAGAGACATGTTCAACAAGTACACAGAGAATTCTATAAGAAGTTTCTTGTCAATGGCCAGAAAAAAACCAAGAAAATTAGTCATCAGATATCAGAATTGTGTCTAACAAATATTTTTAAACAAATTCGAACAAATCTGAGTTTATAACTTCGGCCAGCTATAAAATGGTTTAGATTCCTGCACACACACACACACAAAAATTTTAGATGGAAAGATGGTGAAAGAAATTGTTATTTCATCTATGGAAGTTTTGTTTAAAATGATGAAGAGGAAATTTTTAAATGTATTCTGCAGGAGTGAAAGATCTCCAATTAAGATCCAAACTGTTGCCTGTAGAATATAAGACCTTTCAAATAATATCAAAGATGTGTTGATTCAAAATTTGAAAAATTGCAAGTGCTTATTTTTAACTTTAGATAAATAGTGCAATATGGGAGCTACCACTCAGTGAAAAAATTTTTCACAGTAAGCTTGCTAAGTCACTTCAGTCGTGTCCGACTCTGTGCGACCCCATGGACGGCAGCCCACTAGGCTCTGCCATCCCTGGGATTCTCCAGGCAAGAACACTGGAGTGGGTTGCCATTTCCTTCTCCAACGTGTGAAAGTGAAGTTGCTCAGTCTTGTCTGACTAGTAGCGACCCCATGGACTGTAGCCCACCAGGCTCCTCTGTCCATGGGATTTTCTAGGCAAGAGTACTGGAGTGGCTTGCCATTGCCTTCTCCGTCACAGTAAGCTTAATGAAATTCAAATGCAAGCCAAGTATTTCCAGTGCAGATTTTGCATCAAAATTGAGATGTGCTGTAAGTATAAAATACACACTGGATTTCAAAGATCTTGTATGAATAAAAGAATATTAAATATTAATAATTTGGAATCTTTATTATATGTTTAAATAATATTTTATGTATATTGAGTTAAATAAACTATGCTATTAAAATCATTTTCACTGCTCGAAAATCTCTCCGTGCAAGAATCTGCTTCCCACCTCGGGGGAGGGAAGGGGGAAGAAGAAGGAGAAGCAGAGGAGAGAAAAGGGAAAGGATGCTGATGATGAAACTAAATGTAAATAACTCTTGATTCTTAAAAATAAACACACACAACAGTCTGGAGCTAAAATCCAACTTAAGAAGTGACAGGGTGAAGAGGAACAGTCAGGAAGGAAAACGGTGCTGGGATTCGGCCAAAAAGAAGGAATAAAGTTCTGATTCACACTATAAGATGGATGAACATTATGCTAAGGGAAATCAGCCATTTACAGAAGACTGTATATTGAAGAAGCGCATTTACATGAAATAATTGAAATGTCTGGAATAGATAAATCCATAGAGACAGAAAGTGGATTCATGGTTACCTAGGGCTACAGGGCAAGAGGGAATTGGGGGTGGGGATGAATAAAGGGCTCACAGTCTGTTTAGGGAAAGATGAAAATATTCTAAAACTGAGGGTGGTGATGGTTGCATGACTCTCAGAATATACTAAAAACCATTGAACTGTGTACTTTGAGTATCATGCTCTACCGTCTGAGCTAGCCAGGTGGCTTAAACTGTATACTTTTCTCTCTTTTTTATTTTTTGGTTTCTCCACACAGCTTGTGGGGTCGAAACTGGGCCCTTGGCAGTGAAGGCACTGAGTCCTAAACACTGGACGGCCAGGAAATTCCAAAGTATATACTTTAAATGGGTAAGTTGTATGGTGTGTTAACGATATCTCACGAAAGCTGTTTTAGATATATGTGTGTATTGAGTATACTGAAGCTCTCTTATTCTTGTTGTAAAGAGGGGGGTAGGCTAAGATCGTGATCAGTTCTAAATACTCCCCATTAATTCAATTATTGAAATAAGAGTCACTCCCCTGTCATAAGAGAGTAGAGGCTAATCAAGAAATGCTTCTCCCAGAAACTGCTTGCTGAACGCATTCTATTCCTAGATTTGTTTGGGGGTTGGAAGGAATGTCACAGTTAGTCATCGGGGAGATGCAATAAAGCGAAATACATGTTTTATAATAAATGTCACTTCTGTCAATTCTGGCAGTTGCAATATGTGCAAAACCAGAACTTTCCCTGCGGGGTGTGAAAGTGAGAGCTCTGCTCGCAGGCGCCGCGGAGCAGGGCCTGAGGGATGCAGGATGCTATGGTGGAGAGGATGCTGGAGTGACACGTGGGAGGCGTGGGCAGGGGGACCGGGGATGGAGAAGGCAGATGCCTTGCAGCTCACAGTCTTGGGGACCACAATGCAAGGACATTTGATGGATATTAAAGCTAAATTCCAGTTACATTCTCTATTATTAACACTTGGTCTTGCCCGAGTCCAGTGGGCAAACTTCTCAAACTTGAGTGGGCACCAGAACCATCTGGAAGGCTTGTTAGAACAGAGCTAATGGGGCCCCCTCCCAGAGTTTCTGATTCAGCAGGTCTGGGGTGGGAGGAGCCTGAGAACTCACATTTCTAACACGGTCCAGATGATGCTGATGCTAAAACTGGAGCCACCAATGCCTGGACCATGCTTCCAGTAGCAACAGCAAAATGAACCTGCCAAGTGCATCCCATAGCTGGATGAGGGCACAGTGAGGACCCTTAGACACCCATCTCTTAAGACCCCTCTTGAGATGCTTCAGGGGCAGAAAGGGTTAGTGGAGGGGCACTGTGCTGCCCCAGGAAAACCGGCTGGGTTCCCGAAGTAGTTTACATCAGAGTCAAGGCTTCTTGCTTATTGATTGCAATCAGTCAAGTTAGCCATGTAACAAATTGCCTTAAATTATTGAAATAGTAATAGGCGCAGCTGGGTAAATAATGCACGGGATGGTGAGGGTCTATGTTCATTAAGAAGTTGCCCACATTGCATGTCTCCCACTGGGTCTGACTCACAATGATTTGTTCCCGCCCGCCCAATATTTTGCAGAGCTTACCCATCTGCACACTCTCCATTTGAGCCATTGATTGAAATCCCCCATGTATTTCTCAGAGCTTCCCCAAGCGGAGACGTCCAGGTTTCACCACGCGTGTCTGCAGAGTGGCCACACAGACACACGTCCCAAGTGTCTTTAAGATGCTTAACAGCGTGCATGCGAAGCGTTTAATCGTCCTGATGATAAGGAAACTCATGATGAGAGACAAGGTGCCCTCAATTACAGGCTGCATTGGAGGTAAATCAATGAACTTGAACCCAAGAAGCCTTTGTTTCCAAAAATGCAAATTTTCTCCCCCATCCCAGCTTTATGGAGCTACAATTAACAAAGAGAATTGTCTAGATTTAAGGTGGACCACGGGACGATTTGATACACACACGTATTGTGAAATGCTCACCACAACAGTTAACATCTCCATCACTTCTCACAGTTACCACTGTGTGTGTATATGCCTGTGACTATCTCAAGAAGACTGAAAATCTGGTGCTTTCTCGGCAAACCTCAAGTATATGAATACAAGAGTGACAACTATAATCGTCGTGCTGTATGTCGGAATTTTTGCCCCGGCCAAAGGAGCGTTAAGAAATACAGTGTTTTCTTAAGGAAACTTTCCCTGTAATGAGATACGGCAGAGACTAGCCGTGGTAGGGCTGATGAAGATTAAGATAGGCTCCTTTGAAAGCTCATGAGACAGAGCATAGAAATCACCATGGAAACCAAGCCACGTTTTATTGTGTAATAGGTTAGCTAATTATCCTAAAAAGGTAAGAAAGCCCATTGCCTAAAGGGAGATCAGGGTAGGTATTAATGAATAATACGGCAGGATAACGGAGGAGCAGGGCAGCTAGGAGCACCCACGACTCCCTGACCTGCCAGGCAGGACTGGGCAGGAGAGTGTTTCGATACCCCCATTAGATGCAGGGAGGAGAGGGTTGGCCATGGACTAAGATGCCCTGTCTCCCCAGCTTCTGAGGCTCCCTACTGCTTCTCTGATGCTACCAGTTCCCACGGAGCTGAGAAGATTTGGAGGGAACAGACAAGTGGGAGCAGATGGTTTTACTGCTGCTCCAACTCCAGAAGCCAGCCCAGGGCCGTGGGATACACCCTCCCCGTGAGAGGCTGGACGGGAACAGAAAGACAGGGAAGGAGAGTGCAAACCCATCCTAGGTGCCTGCCCTGCGAACTCTCACCCATGTTAGCTCATTGAATGCTCCCTGAAGCCTGGCGGTCCAGTGATTGAGAATCCGCCTGCCAGTACAGGAGACACTGGTTCGATCCCTGGTCCAGGAAGATCCCACCTGCCAAGAGACAACTAAGCCCTGCGCCACGGCTATTGAGCCCTCACACCTAGAGCCTGTGCTCTGCAACAAGAGGAGCCCCGATAATAAGCCCCAGCGCCACAACAAAGAGTGGCCCTGCTCGCCTCAACTAGAGAAAGACTGAGCACAGCCATGAGCACCCAGCTTAGCCTAAAAGAATTTAAAATGAATTTTAAAAAAAATTTTTTAACTGGTCTGGACTAAACTAAATTTGTTTGTTTGCTAAATACCAATACGAGCCCAACACTGAGCCTTTCCTTTTTCATTCCAATAATCTCGAGCATAAAGGACTATGAAGTAAGGGATATGACAATCCTCTTGGTAAACAGAGACTAGATTTCACATATGTAGACCCGCCACACTTATTTCAGTCCTTTTTATTTTTTAGCAAAATCTTTCTGATTTAAGTCACTTCTGAAACACTCACAAAAGTTGTGCAAATCCTTCCTACCATGTCTCTATGCTTTTACTAATCTAAGTGTTAATGTGTATCCATAAAAACCAAAAGGCTTGTGCATTTTCCATTTCAGGTAATTGGTATCAAATGATATTTATATTCTGCAGCTTCATGGCTTCACTTGACATTGAGTTTTCAAGAACCGTGAGTATTGACAGTGTAGATCAATAAGTGAGTTCAGCAACATTGCTGAGTTTATTCCATGAAGGCAAGGGCAGTCATAAGGAAGCGACATTTACCTTTGGATTTGAGACTTTCAGACCTGGAATGCGCGCAGTTTATGGAAATATTCCAGGTGGGCCTACGAAGGATGCCTCATCTCTGATGTTTCTGATTCCACGTGTGTCAATTAGATTAAGCATGTAAGTGCCATGTGTGTGAGCACGTGCTCAGTCGCTCAGTCACGCCTGACTCTTTACAACCTTGTGGACTGTAGC
Organism: Moschus berezovskii; assembly: GCF_049115385.1. Classification (NCBI taxonomy): domain Eukaryota; kingdom Metazoa; phylum Chordata; class Mammalia; order Artiodactyla; family Moschidae; genus Moschus; species Moschus berezovskii. Next base: position 56,180,365 of record NC_142480.1, on the reverse strand, counting down.
TGGCCAGGCTCCTCTGTCCATGGGATTCTCCAGGCAAGAATACTGGAGTGGCCTGCCAGGCCCTCCTCCAGAAGTGCCGTATATTTACTATTATAGATATGTTCACTTACTCTGGTTTCTAAAGAATTATGTTTAAAATTATAGCAGAGGCCTTTACCTGTATCAACAATTTTGATCATCACAACTTTTCAAAAACATGTATGATGTGAGTCTTACAGACAAAGAAACGGGAGTCTCAGAGCTGGGAAGGTACAGACTCAGGCTTGGCACCTGTCTGCTTTGAAAAGGAGTCAGTCTTCCAGAAGTTAGTGTCTGCAACTGAAGAAACGATCCAGCCACCAGGGCAAGTAGATACACTTTGGTCTGTGTTTAAATCCAGATCGGTGAAGCTCTGAAATGATAGCTCTCAACCTCTAACCTACTGTGCAAAATCTTGCAAACAAAAGTCCAGCCTCTCTGAATTCTGTCTGGCTCCTCTGCGCTTGACATTTGGGTTGACCTTCTCTGATGACTTTGGAGTGTCTCCCTGAGCTTCCTCAGTGTGGACTACTCACCATGGATGTCCTAACACGCCCAGGTCCTCTGGCCTCATGCCCACCCTCTCCCACCTGTCAGGCCTATCCCAACCATCAGGTGACCAAGCAATGGCAGGTTCACAGGTGAACAACCAAATCCTGGCCCAACGTGTCTTTCCACCCTTAACACCTGCACCTTCAGGCCTCATAGAACAGAAATGAAAACAGCAGCTTCCCTGTGATATTCAGGTAGCTTAGATACCAGGCCTCCTCTCTTGCCAGAACCCTTTGACCTTAATTCTCTATGGGTAATTTTCTCTTCTCCACGAGGATTCCAAAAGTTATATTAACCTTGAGCCACCCCAAACCTGGACCCACCGCTACAGAAATGACTTCCTCTTCGTGGGGATCTCCTCGTTGAGCTGTGAGCTCTGTGGGAGAGTTCACAGGCCACAGTCTCAGGATTAGAGCTGAGATCCGAGGAGCAGGCAGGGACCTCACATGCCCCAGCTCCTTCCACCCGAGCATCATGCAGGGCACCTTCCCCCACCCCGTGGGACGCACTGGCCTCATCAGTCCCGCTCCGCTGTGGCCTTCGAGCCAGCACCCCGCCTGGGCCCCGCCCAGCTCCAGCTGTGTCCGCTGGACTCTTGGGGAAGGGCCAGGCCCAGGCCAGATGATCTGACATGATGAAAAGGGAAATACTCCACATTCCTTCTGCAGAACACATCTGCCAAACGCCATGCAGCGAGGAGAAGCAGGCTGGGGATTTCTCGAGCAGACCAATGTGGCTTCAACCCGTTAACAGAGTTCCATGGGGGAAAAAACTGGGTCACCTCTAATGCAGTCGAGCTTCACGGGGACACGAGCGTCTGCCATGGATGGAGCAGGGGGCCAGGGAGCGTGGGCGCCAAGGAGAACACAGGACCCGGCCTTAAGATACTCTCCCAATGTATGTGGACTTCCAGTTTTGGAAAAATGTCTTCATATTCCCAGAAATGACCCAGTGGAACAATCAAATTACATTATTTTCTCCAGTCATCAATGCATAGTGATGGTTCCAGACAGAAAGGGCCAAAATCCTCTTTTTAACTCTGTTTTGACTCACACTCAGCCATCAGCCGGAGCTTCTCATGAAGGTCCTCCTTCGCCAAAGCTCAGCTTCTTTCTTCACCACCGACTAAGCAGGTTTGGTGGGGAAAACCTCAGTGTGTCAGTTTGAACTTGAGTCAAACTAGGCATCTTCTACCCAGGACATATTTTTTAATTCATTTTTATTGGAGTATAGTTGCTTTATATAATGTTGTGTCAGTTTCTACTGTACAGCAAAGTGAATGAGTTATACATATACATAAATCCACTCATTTTTTGAATTTCCTTCCCATGTAGGTTATCCCAGAGCACTGAGTAGGGTTCTCCATGCTATACAGCAGGCTCTCTTTATAAACAATTTGATGTGTGAGTGCGTGCTTAAGTCACTTCAGTCACGTCCAGCTCTTAGCCACCCCATGGACTATAGCTCACCAGGCTCCTCTGTCCATGGGAGTCTGGAGTGGGTTTCCATGCCCTTTTCCAGGGGATCTTCCCGACCCACAGATCGAACTCGCATCTCTTAAGTCTCCTGCATTTTATACATAGTCTCAATAGTGTATCCTGCAAACTAAAATGCCTACCAAGGCCAGGCAGCGACCATGAATGGCTGAAGCAAGCCAGGTGGGGATGGTGACCTACCTAAGAGGATGTGTCCACCTAAAGGTCCCAGGGTTAATTCAGAGCAGACAGCTTGCTACCACATAGGAACACAGGCCTAGAGTCACACACTATTATTGGTAGCTGGAAAATCTGGACTTTGATATAAAATCTTCAATATTTTTTTGTTGACAACTAATCCAAATGTTTTTAAAAATCAAACATTGAGGGCCAAACAAATACACCTGCAAGCTGAACACAGCAGATTGTAAGCTCTGGTGCAGTCTCACTGCCTAGACCTGGGATCAACCAATGTAAATCTAACTCAGCTACAGGGCACCTGCTCACTCCACACAGCACCATCTTGCCAGGTGGAGACTGGGTGAAACATCCGATTTCCTGGCATGATGCCTGCATCACTCTGGTTGCTACCTCTCTCGGAGGACTGGCGTTTCTGAGGATGCAAACCCAGAAATGGGGACTTCCTGGTGATCCAGAGGCTAAGACTCTGTGCTCCCAAAGGAAGGGGACAGGGCTCAATCCCTGGTCACAGTACTAGATCCCACAGGCCACAGCTAAAAAAAAGATCCACTGTGTCACAGTGGAGATCAGAGATCCCATGTGCCGTAACTAACATTCAGGGCAACCAAATAAATAAATAAAATATTTTTAAAAAATAGAAATGATGCCCCCAACAACAAGGCTGCCTTCTTTCAACCTAATTCCTGCTTTTCCATGGTTCCTTTCCCTGATAGCTCAGTCGGTAAAGAAACCACCTGCAATGTAGGAGACCCCAGTTTGAATCCTGGGTTGGGAAGATCCCCTGGAGAAGGGATAGGCTACCCCCTAAAATGTTCATGGGCTTCCCTTATGACTCAGCTGATAAAGAATCCACCTGCAACGCGGGAGACCTGAATTCAATCCCTGGGTTGAAAAGATTCCCTGGAGAGGGGAAAGGCTACCCACTCCAGTATTCTGGCCTGGAGAATTCCATGAACTGTATAGGCCATGGGGTCACAAAGAGTCAGACATGACTGAGCGACTTTCTCTTCACTTTCTCCTCAACTCACAGTAGAATAACCTCATGATTTTGCTCATTCAGTTACCCTCCCAGAAGGAGACTACTTTTTTCATTTGCATCAGATTTAGTATTTCTTTTACTCCCATCAGCCTTTTGACTATTTTCCTATAAGATCCCTTTAAGATTCTTCCTCAAAGGTCCCACCAAGCCTCACACAGTGTTTGCACAACAGCGAGCATTTCACAAATGTGAAATCAGAGAACAAAGGGCATCCCAAACCTTCAGCCCACTCTCTCTTCTCCACCCCTGGGCAGGCATTTCTGCCTTAGACCAGCTGAAAGCCAGGCTTTCCGTAAGCTGATAAACTTCCAATATATCTACATTACTGAGTGCTTATCATGTGCCAGGTGCTATTCTTAATCAAACCCTCTTAACAATCCTCTAAGACTGGTCCTAACTTGGTCCTACACTACAGATGAGGAGAATAAGGGCCAGAGAAGGAAAAAAAAACCCTTAAGCAGCAAAGTTAGGATGTGAACCCAAGTCAAAGCAACTCCCAGGGAGACAGTGAAGGACAGGGAAGCCTGGCATGCTGCAGTCCATGGGGTCGCAAAGAGTCGGGACACGACTTAGCAACTGAACAACAGCTAAGTAATTCCAGAGCCTACACCCAATGATGCCAGCTGTACAAATTTCATGCGGGTGCTATTATTTTCCCCATTTTACAGATGGAGGAAGAAGCTCAGAGAGATAACAAAACTTCCTAGAAGTCACACCCAGCTGTTAAAAAAAAAAAAGCAGATTCCCAATTACCTCAGGATGGTACTAGGCACAGACCCCAGGGGCAATTCTAGATCCACTTCTAAATTTTAACACAAGCTTAGTGGAAATGAAAAAATGATTATAATAAGCATAAGAAAGAAGTCTGATGCTGGCTTTGCTATAATCCCTGCTAATCGTGTTTTTAATTAAAAAGCTAAAAATAAAAGCATACGTGAGATTGGCATGTTGGCTCTTCCCCTTCATTTGTAAGTCTGATTTCTTCCCTATTTACAAGCATGAGCTTGTCTCCCAGCCTTTCACCACTTCATGTGTGGTCCATGGACCAGCAGCATCAACAGCATCTGGGAGTTTCCCAGGAATGTGAAATCTCAGGCCCCACCCCAAGACTCTTGAAATCAGAGTCTGCAAGTCGACAGACTCTCCAGGTAATGTGCATACACAGGAAACTCTGAGATGCATTGGACCCCAGAAGCTCTCAAATATCAGCCATTTTATGGACAATTCCCTCTGGGGTATCCAAAAACAGAATTTGACTAGTGAGCACCAGCTTTTAAATACAAAATACCCAGAGACATAACTCCTAAACATGACCAGACTGAGGGGATCACCAGGGATTGTCTCAGAAATCTCAGTTTCCAGGAGAGTGAGCCCACTTTGGGGGACCCTGAATTACACCTGAATCCTCTGCTCCCATAGACCCCAGGCTCAGCATCATCTGCCACGGTGACTGCACCCCTGCACCCAAGAGGCCCACCCACCCCTGCCTCTGCACCGGGATACCACCCACCCTGCCTCTGCACCCAGGATGCCCACCCACCCCTCTCCAAGTATTCTAGGTCTGCTTTTCACAGAGCAGTAGAGAGGGCGTCATGGCTTTCAATGTCTTTGCTGAACAACTAGAGGAAAACTGATCTTTCGCCACATGGAAAAACGCACCCAGAAATGAAGTAATAGGGGAATAGCAATGAACCTTAGGGGCTGTCCATAAAGCAAGCCTAAGAAGATTGCTTTGAAAATGTCCTTATAAAGTCACATGGTGAGTCCTCGGTGGCCGAGCCGTGGGTGGTAAGGGGCTGAGACCAGAACCATGGAATCCTGGGTTATAAGAAGGTTGGAACTACTTCCGTCAGAGGCCAGATCTACAATTAGTCCTTGGGGGAGGTGCCCAGGAAGGGACCCTTGGCCAGAGGAGGGACCCAAGCCCAGGAAAGCCAAGACCCTTCTTCCAGGAAGCAGTGCTCAGCCTTTCTCAGGGCCTGCTGGAATTTCATTATCCTGTTCACACTGTACAGATGGGAATTTAATAATTAATTAGGGAGTAGCTCACCCGAGAGCCCATGCAGGGGGATTATGCAAATCAACCAAGATGTGTGGCAAGGGGCTGAATGTTTCATGGTGTGTTTAATTTGCAAATTCTGCCCACAGAGAAGGCTTAGGCAGGAAACCTATCATCATAATAATTATTATTGCTCATGCAAAACCACTTGAGTTTCCATCAGACGTCTTTCCTTTCAACTGCTTTTGCCAAACATGTCTCCTGAGCAATGTGATATTTTTTAAAAAATGAAAGAAAAAGAAAAGTAACTGCCATGTAAAAGAATATTAGGAATAAAATAAACCTGTTTGGATACAATGAAAACTCACATAGACGCTACCTTTGCTCATCCTACAACTGCTAACGCTCAAAGGGCTTCTCTCCTGTTCATTTTTCTCTTACACGCACTCAGGTTACCAAATGAGCCTGGAAGGTGAACGAAAGGAATCCAAGGCATTACGTCGGACGCAGTCCACACATGCATTAATTAAGCCACCCACTGATTCCGAATGCCCCCAATATCCCTCCTGTAAATTTCATCTCTGCTTAAGTAAGTCCAGGGTAGTTTTCTATCCCCACCCCACAAGAGCACTAAATGCTCTAGCTTGCGTGGATAACAAGTCTAGAGGACCACGTACCCAAGGGCTTCTGGCTAATTCCGTCTGTTCCACAACCATCACTGCTAGCACTGGTTGCAAACTCGATCATCAAGAACAGGGTCAGCAAACTTCCTGTAAAATGCCAGTAATAAATATTCCAGGCTTTGCTGGCCTTACAGCCTCTGTTGAAATTTCTCAATGCTGCGGCCATAGGGGAAAGCAGCCACAGACAATGTGTAAACAAAGGAGCATGGTTGTGTGCCAATAAAACTTTATTTACAAAAACAGGTGGCGGGCCAGATTTGGCTGCCATCCAAACCTCCTGGTACTTGAAGCCCAGCTATAGCCTTTCTTAAGATCTCCTGCAACCTTATTTTAAAAAACAAACAAATTTTTAAAAATGATGGACTCTCTCTCTGTGACTCTGAACATGTGTATATGCCTATCCAATCGTATTAGATTAAACCAGTGGTTGGTTCTCACATTGGGAAGCTTCTGGAGACCAAGATCAGCTTTGTGGGTCTGTAAATGGTATAGTCGAATGGGGTACCACACTTAGAATGGCCCCGGGCCCATGCTTGATTTAATTTTCTGCTGTCACTCTCTTGAAATTCTTAATAATTTTTGTATAAGGGGCATTTTTATTTTGCAGTGGACCCCAAAATTATGTTGCTACTCCTGCTGGAGACATGGAAAATATCAAAGATTGTCACGACTTGAGGAGGTGCTATAGAGACAAAAGATGCTGCTAAACAACCCATAACACACAAAACATCCCCCCACCACCACCATACAATTATCAAGATGTCAATAGTGCCAGGGTTGAAAAGCCCTGGGCTAACCTGTGTAAAATTGCCAATATTATACCATGTCTGACCTATTGAATACCAATAAAGTCATTTTGCATAGTGCAACCTCATTTAACTGTGTTTTATGTCTTTACAGGACCTAACAAAAATATTTACAAACCAGGAAAAGAGCCCTCTCTCGGCCCACACGTTTCTGATTTCTCTTTGTTCACCACAAGTAAGCCTCTTTGAACCTGCCTCCAGTTGATTTCCTCATGGGTTCATTTCCTGATTACTCCAAAGAAGAATACTTACAAATGGGAAAATTTTTTAAGATTCTGGGACATACTCAGTAAAAATGAATCTCCCACCTACCCTGTCCCCATCCCTGATCCCCTTCTAGAGCAATCCTATTTAGAGTGTTCTTGCTTGTCCTCTGCAGACATTTTGTAATCAAGGACAGCCTGTTGTTGTTTAGTAGCTAAGTTGCGTCTGATTCTTTGGAACCCCACGGACTGTAGCCCGCCAGGCTCCTCTGCCCATGAAATTTTCCAGGCAAGAATCCTGGAGTGGGATGCCATTTCCTTCTCCTGACCCAGGAGAAGGGGATCTTCCTGACCCAGGAATCAAACACACATCTGCATCTCCTGCATTGGCAGACGAATTCTTTACCGCTGAGCCACAGGCAAGGCCAGGGACATTCTGTGTGCTCAATTTCCCTCTTGGTTCTTTCAGGACATCCTTTATCCGCCAGCCTGAAATGCACCGCAGAGATCTCCTGCGCCAGGTCCCCGGCCTGCTTTTGTTTCCCATTTTGGCGGGGGCCGCTTACTTCCACAAGGAGGATCCCAAACCTTCCAGAGCCTTCTCCTGCAACTGCCTCCTGGAATCAGCTTATCAGATACCCCTGCTCCCCCTATTTTGAAGTCCTGGCTGAATAAAAAGCAGTGTTCCATTTTCCATTTTCTAATTTCTCTCCCTGGGTGCTCTTTGTCACAGAACATACATCTATTTAAAGTCTGTCAGGACCCAGCGCCTGTCAAACTCGTTGAACAGAATAAAAAGCTCTTGAGCCTGATCCAGGCCAGTTCTCTATACATAGACTTGACCCTCATTTCTGTTCCAAAAAGAGCAGGAAAGAGACAGTCTGAGGTTGGAGGCTGTAACTTCCCCAGTATTGATTCTGACTCGCAGAGTCACGGCGGGTCCTGGGTATAAGTGACCACGGACGTGCTCATAAATTATTAATACCACTTCTGAATTAAAAAGAGAGACCAGCAGAAGCAACCAGAAAAGCATAAGCAGGCCGAGAACACCAGTTCAAGAGTGCGATTAATTATTTAGCGCTATTTAACCACAGTCTTGATTCAAGGGCAACATTTGAGTTGGGAGAAGCAAGAAGCGTGTAGGAAAATGTGGCTCTGACCCCAGGCGGCAGCAGATGGCTGCTGGGGGAACAGCAGGTCCCTGGAAACCTGCCCTTCTCTTCCTTCTTGACCCTTCAACTCCCACGGCCACCGGACTTTGTATCCCAGGAGCAAGACGCTTCCCCTAACCCTCCGAGGAGGTGCGGGTGAGATGCCCCTGGTCAGTCATCCCGGCTGCTTGATGTCAGATGAGGCAGCTTAGTGATGGGGAGAAGGCAGAGCCAAGAGTGGTCCCTAGGACCTAGGCGAGCCTGGCGCTCACCTCCCCTGAGCCCGCCTGTCCTCACGCTGCAAAGCGAACAGAGGGTGGAGAGGATGGGACGGCAGCAGTGGCGTGATTGTGGCTTGACAGGAAATCCCTCCACAGCTCCTCCAGCCGAACCGTTCTGTCTCCCAGCCCAGGCACCCGGCTCAGCTGCATCCTTATCTAAATGGGTGCCTTGGGGTGGCGATGCCCGGAGGAAGGGTGCAGGATAAACTGGGTAAAAGAACAGAAAGGAAGCCATGTGGAACAGCAAAAGGTTCTCTTTTTTGTGATTTCTTCCTATTCATTTTATTTTTTTTTCATTTATTTTTAAGGGAAAATAGTTGCTTTGCAATGGTGTGTTGGTTTCTGCCAACAGAATCAGTCGTAAGTATACACATAGCCCCTCCCTGTTGAGCCTCCCCCCCACCCCACCGCCATCACACAACTCTGGGTCACCCCAGAGCACTGAGCTGAGCTCCCAGCACATTACAGAAGCTTCCCACCAGCTACCTGTTTTACACGTGGCAGTGTATATATGTCGACACGGCTCTCTCAATTCATCGCAGCTTATCCTTCCCGCTCTGTGTCCACAGTCCATTCTCTGTGTCTGCCTCTCTAGTCCTGCCCTGCAAATAGGTTCATCCGTACCATTTTTCTAGATTCTATCCTCTATGCATTAATATTTAATAATTGTTTTTCTCCTCCTGACTTACATCACTCTGTATAACAGGCTCTAGTTTCATCCACCTCACATCAACTGACTCAAAGTTGCTCCTTTTAATGGCTGAGTAATATTCCATGGTATATTTAGGTACCACAATTTCTTTATCCTGGAATGGCAAAGGTCTCTTAATTTTAACTTCCCAGACTCATTGTGATGGAAAAGCCTGTACGGCTTGTGTATGTGTGTGGTGAAATTAATGACATTAAATTTACCATTGTAAATATTTTAAAGTGTACACTTCACACAGTTGGGAAAGTTCTGTAAAGCAGTTTACTTTGAAGAGTGGCCTAGGAGAGTGGCAAGCTGAATCCCATCGTTAGCCCACTGGTAACATTATGTGGAATTGTCTTTAAAAACCAACAAATGAGTCTATTTTTAAACACCTGCCTCCTTTAAAAAAAAAAATTACAGGGCATTGTAGTATGGTAGTTCAGAGAAAGAATTGTGGTGATCAGCATCAACAAAATGCCATCAGTAAGCTTATAAGGAATTTAAACCTGACTTAAGCTGATCACCTTTGGAGAAGGAAATGGCAACCCACTCCAGTATTCTTGCCTGGAGAATCCCATGGACAGAGGAACCTTGCGGGCTACAGTCCATGGGGTCACAAGAGTCGGACACGACTGAGTGACTTTCACTTCACTACACTTCAGTGGCCTTAAGCACATTCATGCTTTGGTGAAACCATCACCACCATCCACCTCCAGAACTTTTCATAATCCTAAACTGAAGCTCTGTGCCCATTCAAAAGTAATCCCCCATCTCCTCTCCTTCCAGCCCTTGGCAGCCACCGTTTCTTTGCATTTGTGAGAACGTGACTATTCTAGGTAACTCGTTTAAGTGGAATCACACAGTATTTGTCTTTTGTGACTGGCTTATTTCACTTAGCATAATGTTATCAAGGCCCATCTAGGTTGTAGCAGGTGTCAAAATGCCATTCCTTTTCAAGGCTGAATAATATTCCACTGTTTGTGTGGAACACATTTGGTTTCCTTTCCTCTGTCCATGAACACTCTCGTGGTTGTTTCCACCTTTTGGCTATTGTGAATAGTACTGCTATGTATATGGGGTGTACAAATATCTGAGCTTCTCCAGGCAAGAATACTGGAGTGGGTTGCCATTCCCACACTCCAGGGGATCTTCCCAACCCAGGTATTAAACCCGTGTCTCCAGCATCTCCTGCATTGTTAGGCGGGTTCTTTGCCACTAGCACTACCCAGGAAGTCCCTTTTTTTATAAACACATATCCCCAACAGAGATTTTATTTCACTAGCTCTGGAGTGAGTCCTGGGAACCTACATTTTTAACAAGACCTTCCCCCTCAGCTGATTCCAATGCCAGACCAGGTCTGGGAAACAAGGAACTAGATCCCAAACAAATTGAGTTGATCCCAGTCTAGAGTCCTCCTTGCAGTTCTTCTGTAGTCAGATGGGTTCTGTAGTAATCCCACCCCAGTGGGAGTAAAAATAGCATCCATATTATAAATGTCAGCTCCAAGAGCCTGAACAGGGGACATCTAACTGTCCTCTTTAGAATAGGGGAACCAGGAACCAGGATTCAAGCTCATCTCTCTCATCCAAACACCATGATATTAGGTTCACAGTCTAAGCTGCCCTGACTCCTCTAAACAGGTGGCAGCTCTCCTGGTTCACTCAAGATGCCATCCAACACCACAGGACAAGAGGACAGTAAGTCCTCTACGTATGAGCAAGTTCTCCTCCAAGAGTGCATTCCTAAGTCCAATTTGTTATTAAGTCCAACATAGTTAGCCGAGGTACCCAGCTAACACAGTCGGCTATATAGTACTGTACTGTAATAGGTTTATAATACTTTTCACACAAACACAACATAAAAGACAAACACAAAAAAATTAAGAAAGCATTTTTGATCTTACAGTGCAGTACCTTGAATAACACAGTACAACAGCTGGCCTACAGGGGATGGCACGGAGTGAACAGGCCAGAAGAGTTCCTGATGGAGGGAGAGGAGGTGGGAGACGGGAGAGCTGAAGGGTCGTCAGCAACAGGAGACGGAAGGCAAGCTAAGAGTTCACTCATGCCTGACGTTGACGGCAAGGGTTCTGCTTCCTTGATGGATTTAAGTCTATCGACCCTCTTGAAGAACCAATCCAGTGATATCTGGGTAGCAGCTCTTTGATTCTTGTCATAGATGACACAGTGGCACTGGATTGCATTCTGAATAGCTGCTACAAACTTCATGCACCGTTCCACATTCGGGTCCTGCACCTAAAACTGACAGTGTCTGCTCACATAGAACTAACTTACGTGATTGGACATGCAAATACACATTCGCATCTTTTCAAGTTCGCAGTTGGAAGGTTCGTATGGAGGGACTTACTATAACAGGAGAGAAAAGGGCTGCACCCCATGGGCACTGCTGAAGAGCAGACCCTCAAACTATGAGACGCAGCATCGGTCAGAAGTCTGCTGCTTCATTCCCGGAAAGGTGTCCATGGTTTGGAAACAGTGCGCCTGGCATGTGTCTGAGCTTTAAACCGGTAGGTCAGCTTCTCTCTGTCTTTAATGCAAAGTTGCGAAAAAGATGAGCAGATAGGGAAAGGCTCACTGCCTTCTGCTACATTCCGACCACGGGATTCAAGAGCCTTTTGGCCCAGGCGCAGACGAACAGGGAGGCAAGGTGGGAGGGGCAACCTAGTGATGGGGTGCTGGCTCGGAAGAAAAAGGATCCTGTTCTTGGCATCCGATGCGTGTGATCTTAGCGAGTCCTCTAATCGCCCTTCAAGGACAGATTCTCCCCACTTTACAAATTTGAACATGAGAGTTAGGGAGGCTGTGCCGTGTACCCATGGTCACCCAGCTGATGCCAGAGCCGAGACTGGTAACCAGATCCCTCTGTCCTGGTCATGATGCCCTGTCCCTCTCACTCTGCCTTCCCATTCCCCCGTCCCACCTTCCAGCTCCAAAACAGTCCCAAAGCCTTTTGGCCCCATCAAAACATTTCACAGATTAAAAATGTTAGGAATTCCCTGATGGTACAATGGATGAGAATCTGCCTGCCAATGCAGGGTACATGGGGTCTCATGTATGGTGAGGCAAGTAAGCCCAAGAGCTACAGCTGCTGAGCCCAAGCTCTAGAGCCCCATGCTCCGCAGCAAGAGCAGACACTGCAGTGAGAAGCCCGCGCACCGCAATGAAGGGCACTCCCTGCTCACTGCACCTAGAGAAAGCCTGAGCACAGCGACAAAGACACAGCACAGGAAAAAATCCATGTCAAAAATATTGGATTTGAAGGTGAGTGCCATCAAGAATCCAGGAGAAAAACAAGGATCTCGTTTTGGAGAACATTCTGCTAACCTTCTCATCTTCCAATCATTAAAGTTTAGACTCTAAAAGTCCCAGAAAAAAAGCCCTTTGTCAAACCAAACTAACAGTGTGCCTCTGAGCTCCTATAATAATTACTGGTGGTGGTGGTGGTTTAGTCACTAAGTCGTATCCGATTCTTTGTGACCCCATGGACTGTAGCCCGCCAGGTCCTCTGTCCATGGGATTTGCCAGGCAAGAATACTGGAGTGGATTGCCATTCCCTTCTCCAGAGGATCATCCTGGACCAGGGATCAAACCCAAGACTCCTGCATTGGAAGGTAGATTCTTTACCAACTGAGCCACCAGAGAAGCCCTTAATAATTACTATTTTGTTGTATAATAAGATGCTACTGGATATTTTCAGGAAGCCGCAGTGTGAGTCCATCAGACTTCCTGTGATATTTTACAGATCATGTTCAATCCCCTTTATGGTGCCACATACATGTTTATCTCAACAACCTCTTACTGACCAGACGAAGAAATGAATGAATACATGCGTACTTTGTATACGTCTCGAGTTTACCTATTTGAGTGCTGTGTTAGGCTAGGTTCTCCAGAGAAACAGAATATATGTTTAAGACATATGCACAGACATATAATAGAGATCTTAGATCTCTCTCCTCTCAGCTCACATGATTGTGGGGCTGGCAAAATATTTGCTGGGCAAGCCAGCAGGCTGGAAACTCAGGCAAGGTTTCCATTTTCCGAGGTTGAAACAGAATCCCCTGCTCTTTGTCAACCTCAGTCTTTGCTCTTAAGGCCTGTAACTGATTGGATGAGGCCCACCCACGTTATGGAAAATAAAATGCTTTATTTGGAGTCAACTGATTGTAAACGTTAATCGTGCCTGGAAAGGCCTTCACAGCAACATCTAGACAAATGTTTGACCAAATGGCACCATAACCTAGCCAAGTTGACACATGAAATTCACCATCGCAAGCACGTACCTCCTAAATCGAGAGTTATCAAAATACAAGTTACTATGGATACTACTATAGAGAAGAAAAATAAGGATATTCAAGACTGACAACGATTAGTAATAAGATGAGTATGAACTTGTAATCACAAAGTCTAGAGTTGAGATGCTGTTACTATTTTTATCCTGCTTGCTTACAGAAAATATTTGAAGAATCAGAGTCAAGAGCAAGTATCCAGAAACTGTCAAGAGAACTAAAGTTATTGAGCTTCCATGACTGTTCACTCTAATGAGTAATACAATTACATATTATTGTGTCTCCACTAACTCATAGGATTTTAGAACTGTGAAGGACTTCAATGTGAGACGGCTGTTTTATGGGGAAACAAATTCAAGACCAAAAAGATCGATGCACTGAAGGCTGCATCCTGTTAAGCCATATGCCTCAGCCCTTCTCCACAAGCAAGCCACTCACTCATGTCAACCCAACCTTTACTGAGTACCTACCACATGCCAGACTTTCCTCCAGACCCCTTGCTAGGTCCTGGGAACACATGCCAGGCTTCTTTAAAACACTTCATGTATTGAAGTCATCTAATCCCCACAATGATACTTTACAGAGGATACTATTATCATCCCTGTTTTACAGAAGAAAACATGGAGGCATTGGGAGCATACGAAGTTTGGCTGAGGTCACAAGACAACCAGGCCAAAGTGATGGAATTCAAACCCAGGTAGCCTTGCTCCCAAGTATTGGATTGGCCAAACAGTTCATCTGGATTCTTCCAGAAGATAGCATGGAAAAACATGAATAAATTTTTTGGCCAGCTCAATATCTGCTGTTGTCCGTTACATGATTGTCCTTCATGGTCAGGAAGATGAAAGCACAAGCAAAGTGTTTTTTTGGTTTTGTTTTTTTAACGTGTTGGGAGGGATGATATTAGGCAGGGGTCTTAGAGTGTCCCAGGGAGTCATGCAACGGAGAGGTGAGGTGAGGCCAGGGGTAGAGATAGAGCCAGGTTTGGGGGCTAATGCAATCTGAGGGCTTTCCTTTAAAATATGCAGCTATAAATATAAAATCAGGTGCAAAAATGAATATTCACTTAGAATAAGAAACAACTCAACAAACCATAAATTTGCAAAATTCATCAACTATCACAAACGTTCCACTATCAAAAAACCTGTATTTTATTAACTGCCTGATCCACCTCAGCAATACTTTCATCCCTACACATTTGTCCTGCACATCCTCTGATCGCTCTTCCTCTAATAATATAATTGTTTTCTGCAGGGAATATAGATCATTCAGTTCTTCTCCTGACATGATTGACAGAAATTTTATTTTTATTCTTAACAGTTTAGAAGGAAATCTTTCCACTTCCCAGCTAACTTCTGGTTTGTTCATGGAAATTGTAGGATTGTTGTCAAAACCAAGAGAACCTCTCAAGGTTTATATATGAGCTGTGAAATGTTCGGGTATTTCAAATTTTCTTAGGCAGTGACTATGAGATTCTTCAAATTCTTTGAACTGATGAATGTCATTAACCAGTTTGATGTTGATTTTCTTATTATAGTGTGTATTATAAGCTTAAATTGTGTTGTCAGTGTCAGTATTCTGGAGCAAATCAGCAAGAAACTTAAATCTTTTCCCAATGTGTTCATATGATTCACTCCTCTTAATTAACTGGTTTATCAAAAAAAAGTCCAAGGATTTAGCCATCCCCTCTATTAGAAGGAGAATATCTTTCTCTTGGTGAATTTCTGCCTTTGAAATATCGAAAAAATTTCTCTTACATTTTTTTAAAGTATGTATAATTTGTATTTATTTCTTGGTTTATTTTAATGTTTTTTCATAGTCCATTAAGTTTATCTGTTGGCTCTCAAATAAACAAACTAATTTAAAGATGACAAAAATAGATTCACTTTCATCTACATCCAAATTAAGTCTGTAATTTCCCACTTCTTCTATTGAAATGTTCCAAAATCTCTTTCCAAATGCCAGGAAAAATGCATATTCAAGGCTTATCAACTTTTTCAATAAGCTTTTTCTTCTTAATTATGTTTAGGCTCTTCTCCCAAATCTTCAGAAATATATTTTAGAGTACTTGACACATTCCATGTTGCAAGGCTCACATGGTTTCATAATGGGCAGATTTTCTCATGACACTTAAATTCTTGAAAGAAAAATCCATGCTTGGCCAACCTGGGAAAAAAACCATGGAACAGATGCAACATACCAAAATAGTCAAAAACTTTAGGCATGGTAGAGGCAGCAGGGGGACCAGGGAAGAAAATGCCCAAGGTCATAGCTGATTGCAGATAAAATATTTTATTTTTGCAAATTTACAAAAACGTATGGCTTGAGGGGAGGAATAAATTAGGAGTTTGAGATTAACATATACACACTGCTGTACATAAAATAGAGTAACAAGGACCTACCTTATGGCACATGGAACGATATCCAATGTAATAATCTGCAATGGAAAAGAATCAGAAAAAATATGTATATATATGCGTGTGCCTGCCAAGTCACCGTCCGACTCTTTTCAACCCTATGGATCATAGCCCACCAGGCTCCTCTGTTCATGGGATTGTCCAGACAAGAATACTGGAGCGGGTTGCCATGTCTTCCTCCAGAGGATCTTCCCAACCCAGGAGTCAAACCCACATCTCTTATGTCTCTTGCACTGACAGGTAGTTTCTTTACCACAAGTGCCACCTGGGAAACCCATACATATATAAGCACACTCGATATATTGTAAATGAACTATACTTAAAACTTAAGGCCTTGTGAACACATTGCTAGTAGCCCTTCCAGGGCTTTGGAAGGAACCTAAAACAGAATCCACAAGGCAGAGAGAAGTTGAGTTGTCCTAACAAGGAGATGACAGCAACGAAATTCCCGGGGAATTGATAAGGCCAGACAAGGTTCCCATGAGGGCCAGTACACCAGTGAGACCAGGACAAGGGCAGCTCAAGGACACTGAGGAAGCTTGCCCTGTGGTCAACGAGAGGCTCAGGATGTTATCGAAAGGAGCGGCGTGTGTGTGTGAGCTCTGCCTGCTTGCTGCTCAAAAGCCAATAAACAGCCCAGGTTGGTGGAAAGGAAAGTTAGCTTTATTTCAGATGCCAGCAACTGGGGGAGGGAGGGTGGCAGACATCTGTCCATAGGCCGACTCCCCTGACCCGACAAACAGGGGGTGAGAGCTTTCATAGACAGATTGAGGGGGGAGATATATGCAGAAACCACAGTCAGCTCTGACAGTCATCTTCAGATCGGTCATCAGTGGTCTGACCTGCGTCATCTTGATTGTTTTAGGTACAGTTAGTCTTCAGTTCCAGGGTCGGTTTGCTTCCATTTCTCTGAGGCCAGTTCTCGGAATTGTGGCAGCTCACGTCCTGGGCACAATCTGGTCATCATATAGGTAACTTCTTCCACCTGAGTTTCGTTATCTATAAGACCGCTCACCCGACATGGCTCAGACTATTATCAATAGCCCTTGAGAAAGAACTAAAGGTCCTTGACTAAGCTAAATGGCTACATTATTATTATTTAGTCTCCTTTGGCTATTTTCCTTTGTTTCCGCATTTCTCACTTCTCTGATGAAACTTATTCTTTGACTAAAGTTTTCCACAAAGACCTGGCAGAGGATATGGTGGGGGGCAAGGCCCTTAAGGTCCTTCTCCGTTTCAAGGAAGGTTGTTTGGTTGTTTTTTTTTTTCCAGATTAAAAAAAGAAGTATGAAGGGAAGGGAGAATGGGGAATTAGTAAGTAATAGGTACAGAGTTTGTGTTGCTGAAGATGAAAAAGTTCTGGCAAAGAACAGGTGTGATGGTTGTACCATTAATTACTTCCACGGCATTAATTCTGTGGCATTAATGTCACGTAACTGAACATTCATAAATGGTAAGATGGTAACTTGTGTTATGTATAGTTTACCACAAAATTTTTAATAGAAGCAAATTAAAATTTTTAACAGGAAATATTGAGATCATTGCAGACTCACAAGCAGTTGTAAGAAATAATACAGAAAAGTCTCTTACACTGTATCCAGTTCCTCCCATGGTCATCTTTTGCAGTATAACTAGGATGCCAGCACTAATACAATCTGCGCCCATCTTACTCAGATTTCTCAGTTTTACTCATACTTGTGCGCATGTACGCATGTGTTAAAGATCAACAATGTTGTCCCCTCTGTGGGTTTGGGCGTCCACCACTGCAGTCAAACTACTCAACAGTTCGACCAAAAGTGTCCTTCGTGGTGCCTGTTTACAATCACACCCACCTCCCTCCTATTCTCCCCACCCCATCCCAAACCCCTGTCCTCCATGGACAATGATGAAAAATGAAACAAAATGTTATCAATTGAAGAACATTATATAAGTGGAATTGTACATTCCTATCATCCATTCCTTCTTGGTTTGACCTTTTACCCTCAGTATCATTTCCTGGAGATTCATCGAATTTGTTACATCTCTCAATAGTTTGGTCCTTGTTGCTGCTGGATATTATTTCATGGTATATATGCCATTATATCTACTACTATGGGCAGGAATCCCTTAGAAGAAATGGAGTAGCCATCATGGTCAACAAAAGAGTCCGAAATGCAGTACTTGGATGCAATCTTAAAAATGACAGGATGATTTCTGTTCGTTTCCAAGGCAAACCATTCAATATTACAGTAATCCAGGCCTATGCCCCAACGAGTAGTGCTGAAGAAGCCGAAGTTAATCGGTTCTATGAAGACCTACAAGACCTTTTAGAACTAACACCCAAAAAAGATGTCCTTTTCATTATAGGGGACTGGAATGCAAAAGTAGGAAGTCAAGAAACACCTGGAGTAACTGGCAAATTTGGCCTTGGAGCACGGAATGAAGCAGGGCAAAGGCTAATAGAGTTTTGTCAAGAGAACGCACTGGTCATAGCAAACACCCTCTTCCAACAACACAAGAGAAGACTCTACACATGGACATCACCAGATGGTCAACACTGAAATCAGATTGATTATATTCTTTGCAACCAAAGATGGAGAAGCTGTATACAGTTAGCGAAAACAAGACCAGGAGCTGACTGTGGCTCAGATCATGAACTCCTTATTGCGAAGTTCAGACTTAAATTGAAGAAAGTAGGGAAAACCACTAGACCAGTCAGATATGACCTCAGTCAAATCCCTTATGATTATACAGTGGAAGTGAGAAATAGATTTAAGGGACTAGATCTGATTGATAGAGTGCCTGATGAACTCTGGACGGAGGTTCGTGACATTGTACAGGAGACAGGGACCAAGACCATCCCCATGGAAAAGAAATGCAAAAGAGCGAAATGGCTGTCTGAGGAGGCCTTACAAATAGCTGTGAAAAGAAGAGAGGCGAAAAGCAAAGGAGAAAAGGAAAGATATAAGCATCTGAATGCAGAGTTCCAAAGAATAGCAAGGAGAGATAAGAAAGCCTTCCTCAGTGATCAATGCAAAGAAATAGAGGAAAACAACAGAATAGGAAAAACAAGAGAGCTCTTCAAGAAAATTAGAGATTCCAAGGGAACATTTCATGCAAAGATGGGCTCGATAAAGGACAGAAATGGTATGGACCTAACAGAAGCAGAAGATATTAAAAAGAGGTGGCAGGAATACACAGAAGAACTGTACAAGAAAGATCTTCACGACCAAGATAGTCACGATAACGTGATCACTGACCTAGAGCCAGACATCTTGGAATGTGAAGTCAAGTGGGCCTTAGAAAGCATCACTACGAACAAAGCTAGTGGAGGTGATGGAATTCCAGTTGAGCTATTTCAAGTCTTGAAAGATGATGCTGTGAAAGTGCTGCACTCAATATGCCAGCAGATTTGGAAAACTCAGCAGTGGCCACAGGACTGGAAGAGGTCAGTCTTCATTCCAATCCCAAAGAAAGGCAATGCCAAAGAATGCTCAAACTACCGCACAATTGCACTCATCTCACACGCTAGTAAAGTCATGCTCAAAATTCTCCAAGCCAGGCTTCAGCAGTATATAAACCGTGAACTCCCAGATGTTCAAGCAGGTTTTAGAAAAGGCAGAGGCACCAGAGATCAAATTGCCAACATCCACTGGATCATGGAGAAAGCAAGAGAGTTTCAGAAAAACATCTATTTCTGCTTTATTGACTATGCCAAAGCCTTTGACTGTGTCGATCACAATAAACTGTGGAACATTCTGAAAGAGATGGGAATCCCAGACCACCTGACCTGCCTCTTGAGAAACCTGTATGCAGGTCAGGAAGCAACTGTTAGAACTGGACATGGAACAACAGACTGGTTCCAAATCGGAAAAGGTGTACGTCAAGGTTGTATATTGTCACCTTGCTTATTTAACTTATATGCAGAGTACATCATGAGGAACGCTGGGCTGGAAGAAGCACAAGCTGGAATCAAGATTGCTGGGAGAAATATCAATAACCTCAGATATGCAGATGACACTACCCTTATGGCAGAAAGTGAAGAGGAACTCAAAAGCCTCTTGATGAAAGTGAAAGAGGAGAGTGAAAAGGTTGGCTTGAAGCTCAACATTCAGAAAACAAAGATCATGGCATCTGGTCCCATCACTTCATGGGAAATAGATGGAAAAACAGTGGAAACAGTGTCAGACTTTGTTTTTTTGGGCTCCAAAATCACTGCAGATGCTGATTGCAGCCATGAAATTAAAAGACGCTTGCTCCTTGGAAGGAAAGTTATGACCAACCTTGATAGTATATTAAAAAGCAGAGACATTACTTTGCCAACCAAGGTCCGTCTAGTCAAGGCAATGGTTTTTCCCGTGGTCATGTATGGATGTGAGAGTTGGACTGTGAAGAAGGCTGACCGCCGAAGAATCGATGCTTTTGAACTGTGGTGTTGGAGAAGACTCTTGAGAGTCACTTATACTGCAAGGAGATCCAACCAGTCCATTCTAGAGGAGATCAATCCTGGATGTTCATTGGAGGGACAGATGCTAAAGCTGAAACTGCAATACTTTGGTCACCTCATGTGACGAGTTGACTCACTGGAAAAGACTCTGATGCTGGGAAAGGTTGGGGGCGGGAGGAGAAGGGGACGACGGAGAATGAGATGGCTGGATGGCATCACCGACTCTGTGGACATGAGTTTGAGTGAACTCCGGGAGTTGGTGATGGACAGGGAGGCCTGGCGTGCTGTGATTCATGGGGTCGCGGAGAGTCGGACACGACTGAGCGACTAAACTGAACTGAACTGATGTATCAGTCTGCTTAACCATTCACCTATTGAATGAAATGGAAGGACAGTTTTGAGGTATTCCAATAAAACTGCTGTGAAGCTTCGTGTATAGGTTTTTGCATGAACATAATTGCTCAGAACCAACCTAGATAGCATATTAAAAAGCAGAGACATTACTTTGCCAACAAAAGTAAGTCAAGTCAAGGCTATGGTTTTTCTGGTGGTCATGTATGGATGTGAGAGTTGGACTGTGAAGAAAGCTGAGTGCCGAAGAATTGATGCTTTTGAGCTGTGGTAGAGAAGACTCTTGAGAGTCCCTTGGACTGCAAGGAGGTCCAACCAGTCCATCCTAAAGGAGGTCAGTCCTGGGTGTTCATTGGAAGGACTGATGCTAAAGTTGAAACTCCAATACTTTGGCCACCTCATGTGAAGAGTTGACTCATTGGAAAAGACCCTGATGCTGGGAGGGATTGGGGGCAGGAGGAGGAGGGGATGACAGAGGATGAGATGGCTGAATGGCATCACCAACTCAATGGACATGAGTTTGAGTAGACTCTGGGAGTTGGTGATGGACAGGGAGGCCTGGTGTACTGCGATTCATGGGGTCGCAAAGAGTTGGACATGACTGAGTGACTGAACTGAACGGAACTGAATTGCTCAGGAGTGTACTTACTTGTTCCATGGTAATTGCATGCTAGGTTTTTTTAAGATACTGTCAAGCAATTTTCCAGTGTGTTTTCCAGAGTTCAGTTCAGTCACTCAGTTGTGTCTGACTCTTTGTGACCCCATGGACTGCACCCTGCCAGGCCTCCCTGTCCATCACCAACTCCTGAAGTTTACTCAAACTCATGTCCATTAAGTCAGTGATGCCATCCAGCCATCTCATCCTCTGTCATCCCCTTCTTTTCTCACCTTCAATCTTTCCCAGTATCAGGGTCTTCTCAAATGAGTCAGTTCTTTGCATCAGGTAGTCAAAGTATTGGAGTTTCAGCTTCAGCATCAGTCCTTCCAATGAATATTCAGGACTGATTTCCTTTAGGATGGACTGGTTGGATCTCCTTGCAGTCCAAGGGATTCTCAAGAGTCTTCTACAACACCACAGTTCAAAAGCATCAATTCTTTGGCACTCAGCTTTCTTTGTAGTCCAACTCTCATATCCATTCATGACTACCAGAAAATATTAATACAATGAAAAAACTCAGGTGTGTGAGGCATGTCACGTGGTATGGAAAATGCTTGTCTGCAGGGGCCCCTGCAGTGCCCCAGATACCTGGGGGCTTTGGCTAGATGGACCTTTGTTGGTAAAGTAACGTCTCTGCTTTGAATATGCTGTCTAGGTTGGTCATAACTTTTCTTCCAAGGAGCAAGCATCATTTAGTTTCATGGCTGCAGTCACCATCTGCAATGATTTTGGAGCCCAAAAAATTAAAGTCTGTCACTGTTTCCCCATCTATTTGCCATGAAGTGATGGGACTGGATGCCATGATCTTCGTTTTCTGAATGTTGAGTTTTAAGCCAGCTTTTTCACTCTCCTCTTTCACTTTCATCAAGAGGCTCTTTAGTTCTTCTTCGCTTTCTGGCATAAGGGTTTCCAGTGTTGGACCATTTTAAATTCCCACCAGCAACCGATGAATGATACAATTTGCCCACATCATCACCAGCATTTGATGTTGTCACTATTTTTTATTTTAGCTACTCTGAATGGTGTGTAGTGTCTCAGGGTGATTGCATTTCTCTCATGACTACTCATATTGACCATCTTCACCGGTGAATTGTTAAGCGCCAGGGTGGTGTGGCAAACAGGCAGCTTTGAAAGGTTTTTGTGGAAGTGGTTTCTATTGAACCTGATAAGGACCACTGCTGGCCTGAGCCAGGCCAGGAGCATCAAGGGACAGAGATGGGTGGAGTAGGGGGTTACAGAGGAGCTTTAGGAAGCAAAGTTGGCCAAATACGGCCACCGGTGAAACAGGGCAGGGCATCGCTGAAAGAGAGGGAGGGATCCAGGATAACGTTTAGGTTTCTAACTCAGACGGAGTAAAACTCAGTCTGGAAATGAGTTTCGCCTGCAAGATATCCATGTAGCCCAAAGCATCTGGGTATGAGCGCTCAGTCAAGGGTCCAATGTGGGCTGAAGATGCAGAATTGGAAACTCGGCGACCCCCCATCACTAAGATTACTACGGGGGAGGAGCTGATGTTTTAAAACGCTCTTCTACGGGATCCCCTGTAGGCCACGCCCCCAGGTATCTGGGGCACTGCAGGGGCTCCTGTAGACAAGCATTTTCCATACCACGTGACACGCCTCACACACCTGAGTTTTTCACTTGTATTAATATATAGGTTCGGTTATGATTTCACACATTTCATTAACGAATTTTTATTTATAGATTTTTTTTGTCCCAGTATGAGTACTTTTCAACCACATAATAAAAGTGCTAAACCCCGTGTGAAAGCGTGCAAAATGCTTAACCATTGCGAAGTGGCCATGACTTCCGGCCAGTTGGTCTTCCCAGGGTCAAGGGGTCTGGGCTCCAAAGTGCTGGCTTTCGGGTCCCCTGGGCATTCTTTTCCTGAAGGCAATCTCCCACCTGCTCTCTTTCCGGGGGAACCACCCCCACCCCGGTCCTTCTCGCCCGCCCCGGATTCCTCCGCGGGAAACAGGTGGCCCTTTGAACTTGAGAATCCCTCTCCACAGGCTGCCCGCTCGCGGAAAGCCACAGGCCGGAGGAAGGGCCGATCCCTTCCGAGCTGTGCCTGAATCAGCTCAGGGGAGCTCTCCGCTGGGCCCCGCCCTGGGTTGCTGGGTGGAGAGGGGACGACCGGCTCCGAGCTAGTGCTGCCCGGCGCCTCTCCTTCCGAGCTTCCACCCAGCTGCAAGGTCCCCTTTGCAACCTAAAGAAGATTTTTTTAAAAATTACATTTCCCAAGCCCTTCTCATCTCCAAGTGGACAACACCCACACACCCCTACCCCTATCCCTACCCCCAGGTACGCAGTATGATAGCAAGGTTAGCCCCGGGGATGAGTAGAAATGCAAACCAAGCGGTCTCGGTGGGGACTCCGCGCCAGGGGTGGAGCTTATTCATTTGTAAGACAGCTCTGTGGGGCGGGGGAGTCAGGGCCCCAAAACACACTGACGGTGGGTTCCAGTTTGCTTCTGGCATCTCATAAGGTTGCTGCTTAAACATAATTCCAAAGAAGTGGAGGTTATCCTTGGGAGGGAGGGAAGGATGGAGAGAGAGAAAGGCGAGCTCGTCCTGTCCTGTTCAAGAATCGCAATCACTGATCCTTCAGAGACACAGAAGGCAAAGTTCAAATCCAAGACCTTACTGCAGATCGCACGCGGAGGGGGGCGGCATTGTTCTCCCAGGAACAGGAGACTGTCTTGTAGTCCGCCTAATCATACCTCCAAAGTCTCCCGCCCTGAGAATTAGCGTGGATGCAGTTACCGACAGCGATAAGGGGACCCCACCTCCTGCCATGGTTCTGCATCCGTGTAACTGATCATGCGTGTTTACGGCTCTGGACGCCTAAAGCTCCTCCGCGCGTTTTTAGTTTTTTTTCTCCAACAATAGGGGAAATCGTGAAGCTTTCTTTTTACTTACCTTTAGCCTCTTGCTTTATTTTTGGAGTTTTCTAATTTAAAAATTCAATGTCCCGACCCTGGTTATTTAAAAACAAGCAAGTTAACTTCCGCTGCATAAACTGGCCCCCTAAATAATTTCCCTGGAGGCCCCGAGGTTCCTAAATTGAATCCATCTGAGGAAGTCAGAAGATGGGGAGGAAGAGGAGAGAATTAGTAGTGGAAAAGATGTAGCCTGCACGTTGCCTCAGTTTGCTTTCCAGAATCTTCTCAAGCCTATGATCAGAGGACCTTCCTTGGTGCCAAGGTAACTTCTCTCCTGGGCTGAGTATGCCCACCCCCAGCACAGTTGTACCAGCCCTGTGGCATAGGCGAGGCCCCCCTGTACTTGGTAGCACAGCCTCCTCCTTGGGGTGATGCCAGAGGAGCCCCAGTTCCCACTGTGGGTAAACAAAGGCCTTCCTAGCATTTGAAGGGAGTTGGCGTCGTCCTTCTGGGGCTCACTGCAAAAAGTGAAGCAAGCGTCCCCTTTAGACAGAACGCATGCGTGCATGCTAAGTCACTTTGGCCATGTCCCACTCTTTGTGACCCTGTGGACTGTAGCCCTCCAGGCTCCTCTGCCCATGGGATTCTTCAGGCAAGAATACTGGAGTGGGCTGCCGCGCCCTCCTCCAGGGGATCCTCCCCACCCAGGGATGGAAGCTGTGTCTCTCGTGTCTACTGCATTGGCAGGCGTGTTCTTCACCACGAGTGCCACTCGGGAAGCCCTAAGACAGAACACAGACCACAGTTGCACAGAAAGCCTGTCGCTGAAAGCAGTGGACCCAGTGGTGTGGGGAGTTCACAGATATCGGAAAAAAAGGAGGAAGGGAGACAAATATGTATTTGCTAACTTTTTATCAAGAAAGGGCTTTTTTTTTTAATTGAAGTATTGTTGACTATGTTAGTTTCAGGTGTATAGCAAAGTGATTGAGTTATATATATTTTCAGATTATTTTCCATAACAGACTATTACAAGATATTGTTTTATTCCCTGTGTTATATAGTAAATCCTGGTTTTATATCTATTTTATTTATAGTAGTGTGTATCTGTTAATCCCCTCTTCCTAATTTATCCCTCCCCTGCCTCGCTTTCCCCTTTGGTAACCATAAGTTTGTTTTCTATGTCTGTGAGTCTGTTACTGTTCTGTAATAGATTCATTTGCATTTTTTAGGTTCCACATATAAGTGATATCATTTAATATTTGTCTTTCTGTTACTTCACTCTAGGTCTAGCCATGTTGCTGCAAATGGCAAGGTTTCATCCTTTCTGATGGCTGACTAATATTCCATGATATGTATATGTGTGTGTGTGTGTATACAAATATATGTATATCAGTTCAGTTCAGTCACTCAGTCGTGTCCAACTCTTTGCGACCCCATGAACCGCAGCACACCAGGCCTCCCTGTCCATCACCAACTCCCGGAGTCCACCCAAACCCATGTCCATTGAGTCAGTGATGCCATCCAACCATCTAATCCTCTCTCGTCCCCTTCTCCTCCTGCCCTCAATCTTTCCCAGCATCAGGGTCTTTTCAGCTCTTCGCATCAGGTGGCCAAATATTGGAGTTTCAGCTTCAGCATCAGTCCTGCCAATGAACACCCAGGACTGATCTCTTTTAGAATGGACTGGTTGGATCTCCTTGCAGTCCAAGGGACTCTCAAGAGTCTTCTCCAGCACCACAGTTCAAAAGCATCAATTCTGCGACACTCAGCTTTTTCCAACTCTCACATCCATACATGACCACTGGAAAAACCGTAGCCTTGACTAGACAGACCTTTGTTGGCAAAGTAATGTCTCTGCTTTTTAATATGCTATCTAGGTTGGTCATAATTTTCCTTCCATACATACAGTCCGTAGGGTCACCTTTGGACTATAGCCCACCAGGCTTCTCTGTCTGTGTTATTCTCCAGGCAAGAATACTGGAGTGGGTTGTCATGCCCTCCTCCAGGGGATCTTCCCAACCCAGGGATCAATCCTGAGTCTCCTATGTCTCCTGCATTGGCAGAGGGGTTCTTTACCACGAGCACCACCTGGGAAGGCCTTGCTTCACATTGAACCTCAAACACATGTGCATCCAGGGGAAATCCCTGACAGTCCTGCGGGAAGGACTCTGCGCTTCCAATCAGGGGGTGCAGGGTCGATCCCTGGGAGGGGAACTGAGCTCCCACATGCCCCAAGGTATGGCCAAAACATAAAATAAACCTTTAAAAAAAGTGAATCCTTTGATTCTATTATTTCACAAATGTGTTCCAGGAAATAGTGGAGAACGTGCAGACTTCACATTCACTAAATATCCAACACTAGGAAGTGGTTTAAATCAGTTATGGTCTATGTAATGGAAGAATGGAAGTTTAAATGATATGGGCTTTGTGTTGAAATAGACAGTGGTTCAAATTTCATTGTTTTAAAAGAGCTACAAGCAATAAGCATACTTTTTTGTTTCCTCATTGTTTTATTCAACAAATATTACTAAACAAGAGGAATACATTAAAGATCAAGATAGTTCCTTGCTCTTACATTACTTACATTACATTACATTTACTGGGGTGACAGAATCTGGGGATTGGGTAGCAATGAATAAATTAGTGAGAAAACTATCAAACGGTGATAACTGCTATGAAGAGCGGAGAAGGCAATGGCAAGCCACTCCAGTACTCTTGCCTAGAAAGTCCCATGGATGGAGGAGCCTGGTAGGCTGCAGTCCATGGGGTCGCTGGGGGTCGGACACGACTGAGCGACTTCACTTTCACTTTTCACTTTCACACATTGGAGAAGGAAATGGCAACCTACTCCAGTGTTCTTGCCTGGAGAATCCCAGGGAAGGGGGAGCCTGGTGGGCTTCTGTCTATGGGGTCACACAGAGTCAGACACGACTGAAGTGACTTAGCAGCAGCAGCAGCAGCAGCTATGAAGAGAATTAAAGTTGGTGACTTAATTAATGGGCTTCACTGGTGGCTCAAACGTTAAAGAATTCGCCTACAATGCAAAAGACCTAGGCTCCATCCTGGGGTCAAGAAGATGCCCTGGAGAAGGAAATGGCTACCCACTCCAGTATTCTTGCCTGGACAATCCCATGGACAGAGGAGCCTGGCGGGCTCAAAGAGTGGGACTTGCAGGACTTAATAAATAGATGTTTCTGGCATTTTATACTGAGCTCTGAATAACAAAAAAGAGGAAGTGATGAGAGCACGCCAGGCACAGAAAACAACTAATGCAAAGGCCCTGGGGCAGAAGCAAGCTTCAGATGACTTGATTGGCTACAGCTGGGCCCTGTGGCTAAGGCAAAGTGAAAGAGAGCAGAGTAGTAGATGAAGTCAAAGACAGAGCAGGAGCTGGGTCCTGGGGGTTTGGTAAACCAGGGTGAGGAGCTGGGATTTGATTCTGTGTGCCGTGGGAAAGACATTGCAGGTCTCCAACAGGAGACAAAGTCTCATTACTGTAACTGCACTTTACTCTGACCGCCGTGAGAGAATGGATTTGAATGCGTGAGTAGAGGCAGAGAGACTAGTCACTGCTGTGGTGGTTCAACCAAGGCGTGAGGGTGGCATGGACTAGGCTAGGAGGTGGAGAGGGAGGAAGTGGGTGCAGTCAGGATTGATTTTGCAGTTAGTACCAGCAGGACTTGCTAATCGGTGTCTGACTCCTAGAATTTCCCCCTTTCCTCCTGTTACCATCAAATGCTTCCAGCTCTAATCCTGGTCCTTCTCTACCAAGGTTCATGTATACTTCCTGCATTTGGGTTCTGCGGGATGACTTGGACCATAAACTAAATCTCCCTTTCCTCAAAGCTAGCTCAAGCTGGTTTTCATTCCTTGCAACTTGACTGAGGCCATCGAGCAATAAGAGGGGTAGAGCAGTTGAAATAAGCAAAACTCCCAGAGATAAGGGAGCCCACAGCCTGCACTTCCTTCTCTGTGCCATGTGCCAGACTGACATGATGCTGCCAGCTGTTCAGCAAATACCACCAGTTGTCCACCACAACTGAAGCTCCCTTGTTCCGTGGTAACAGAACCACAGCTGCCTGACTATATTAATTTCTCAGCCTCCCTTGCAGCTCGGAGTGGACCTGTGACTGCATCCAGTGAAATATTAGGAAAAACGATGATGCAAACAGAAACCATTTATTTATGGCTTTGATTATGCAAATCACCAAAAGGCTCTGGGGGGATGGAACAATGACTTGAAAAATAACCTGAATCCCAGAATGAGCACAAGGAGTCTGAAGCGCCCACCAGGACTGTGAGAGAAAAAGTATATAAATTTTATTCTTTAAGTAATATTATTGTTCAGTTTCCCAGCCTTACCCTAACTGATCTATATGTTTTTAAAGCCATTGGCCTCTTCTGTTAAAAAATAATTTAACCCCGTAAACAATACCTCCAGACAATGGGAGATCCTTGAGGGTCCCTACTCCAATCTGGATTGAATTTTTCTTGTTTGTGGACTGGATTCAATACCTGGTGTGCTCTCAGGAGTATCTTTAAAACCCAGTTTGGGTTGGAAAACAAAATCAACAAGACCTGCACGCATGAGGTAAGATAATTTCTTTTTTTTTAAACGTACTATTGTTTATTTGTAAAAATATTTGAATTAAGTATTGTATTCCTTGTTCTTTATAAATGCTTAACAATTGATCAAGCAAAATTTAAAATCGTGAAAGTGTTAGTCGCTCAATCGTTTCCAACTCTTTGGAATCCCATGGACTGTAGCCTACCAGGCTCCTCTGTCCATAGAGTTCTCCAGGCAAGAGTACTGGAGTCGGTTGCCATTCCATTCTCCAGTGCATCTTCCCGACCCAGGAATTGAACCTGAGTCTCCTACACTGGCAGGCAGATTCTTTACCATCTGAACCACCAGAGAAGCCCCAAATCATGAAATCTAATATTAATTTGGCTGGAAAAGAAATAGATTTTTTAATTAAGTTTATTCCAGGAGGGCCAGATTCTGGGAATCAAGAGATCTGGCTTTCATATGTTAATGAATCATTTTACTAAAGATATTGGTGAGTTAGTCAGGCAGCAAGGTGAAAACCCCAGTTGATCAATGAGAACTTATTTATATCAGTCAAGGAGCTCCTCTCCAAAGGGTCCAAATTTGAACACCATCCTAAGAGTCCCAGGGATGGCTGTGACTCAGTTACTTCCTGGGAAGCACATCCAAATATTTAAAGGAACCCAACAATCTCCCTGCCCTTCCCCTTGGTTCACAAACTAACAATGCCTTCCAAAACCTACCAGAAAAACATCCCATCAGCAGATCTTGCTCTGTGGACATCGAGTGCATGTGTCTGGAGAGATAGCACTGCACCAGCCTTGTCAGTGCTGCCAAAAGTAGGGCCCAAGCTTGCTCTGCAGAGTTGTGGGCATAGACGTTTCCATCTTAAAGCCAAGCAGGAGAGGTGGAGAAGGATGGTAAGGAAAATGGGACACATTCTCAGTGGGAAATGCACTGTCTGGGGACTCGGACATGGATTCATATCCTGATTATACCACGTGTTCATTCACTCACTGACTTCTCTGAATCTCAGTTGTTGATAAAATGAGAATATTTGCACCCATCTCAGAGGGTTGCTATGACAAAAAGCTATGACAAACCTAGACAGTGTATTAAAAGGCAGAGGCATCACTTTGCCAACAAAGATCTGTATAGTCAAGGCTATGATCTTTCCGGTAGTCATGTTTGGATGTGAGAGTTGTTGGACCATAAAGAAGGCTGAGTGCCAAAGAACTGATGCTTTTGAGCTGTCGTGCTGGAGAAGACTCTTGAGAGTCCCTTGGACTGCAAGGAGATCCAACCAGTCAATCCTAAAGCATATAAACCCTGAGTGTGCATTGGAAAGACTGGTGCTGAATCTGAAGCCCCAATACTTTGGTCACCTGATGTGAAGAACTGACTCACTGGAAAAGACCCTGATGCTGGGAAAGACTGAACGTTGGAGAAGAAGGGGATGACAGAGGATGAGATGGTTGGATGGCATCACCGACTCAGTAGATATGGGTTTGAGCAAACTCCAGGAGATAGTGAAGGGCAGGGAAGCCTGATGTGCTGCAGTCCATGGGGTTGCAATGAGTCAGACATGACTTTGCAACTGAACAAAAGAGAGCACTATGAGGAGGAAGGAAGCATCTATAACATAGAATCTTCTGGCACAGTCAGCATTCCCAAACAATAGCAAAACCAAACCCAAACTGATCCTGCCTTGAGACAAAGAAATCGGCAAGCCTTGCCCTCCCGGCCACGTCACCGTGAGGAGCTGCAGTGCCAGCTGCTCCCCACTTCCCCCATTTCTGAACTGTCAAAAACAGGCTTCTGTGGACGCTGTCGTGGGGCGGGTGGCTATGCTCACCCACCACATTCCAGCTGTTCTCCTGCAGCTGTGGCTGCCTGAACCCTCCAGCTCTCCTCCTGGCTACATCAGTCAGAAAAGCCTGCTTTTCCACCACCTTATTCTCTTGTCCAAAGGCATGAAATGACAGTAAAGAGATGTTTTGTTTTCTTCCTATTCCTGAGCTGATGGTTTGCTTATGTAACCAGAGAAAGAAAAAACGACCTTTATTTTGCCTTACTTTGGTCCTTACAGTGGTGGCTCAGATCTCAGATGGTCAAGAATCCGCCTGCAGTGTAGGAGCCTGGGGTTTGATCCCCAGGTCAGGAAGATCCCCTGGAAAAGGAAATAAATGGTTGCCCACATGAGTATTCTTTCCTGGAGAATTCCATGGACAGAGGAACCTGGTGGGCTATAGTCCTTGGGATCACACAGAGTCGGACACGACTGAGTGACTAACACAATTCCACACAGCAGTGACTGGCCTGTGGGGAGAAAAGCTGCGGAGAAACAGTGAATTAACTAGGGCTTCTTTTCTTACCACGAGCACAAGCACTGGGTTTTAGTTTAAACTTGCGTTCAGTTCAGTTCAGTTCATTTCAGTCGCTCAGTCGTGTCCGACTCTCCGCGACCCCATGAGTCACAGCACACCAGGCCTCCCTGTCCATCACCAACTCCCGGACACATGCTGTCAAATATGGAAAACTGAGTGATTTTCTCTATGGAATTTTGGGGCTCCCCCCCACCGTGCAAAGACAATGCTGACTGGCCCAATCTCCATCCACCCCCTTCCAAGCATCTCATAACTTCCCAGGCTCTGTACTGGGAACTCACCCCATCTGACACCTACCTTGATACTCCGCTGTCGTCCACTTCTGCAAAGCATTTGGGTCTTCTACAGCTCTGTACCTCCCAGTACAGTCTTAGCACCCTGGATCATGCTCCCAACAATAATGTGTCAAGATTAATAGACTCTTCTGGCTAGTTGCCCAACTCTTGTCTCTCCAAACCATCTTTCATTGACCTGCCTAAAGTGCACCTTCACTTCCGTTATTTCTCTCCTTAGTAACCTTCAATGGTTT
The DNA here is from genome assembly GCF_049115385.1 of Moschus berezovskii. Lineage (NCBI taxonomy): Eukaryota > Metazoa > Chordata > Mammalia > Artiodactyla > Moschidae > Moschus > Moschus berezovskii. The sequence continues at coordinate 56,148,759 of NC_142480.1, read as the reverse complement.
CCTGTTAGTCCTTCTGCAACCGAGCTTCCCTACATGGTGGCCCTAACCTCCTTCTCTGTCACATCTCTATTCCGGCCCATGAATTCCAGCTAGACTTAACCATTCCTTATTGAACTTCCCACATTTTGCTATCCCCAGGACTTTATTTATGGGACTCTTCCCACCCACCCCCGACACCTGGAACACTCTCCCTGCTCCCCTAAGATCCACAGATTAAAGTCAAGTCCACCCATCGGAGACCATCTCCAACGACACCTCTTCCATAAAGACTTGTTCCCAATCCTTCCAACCACTGATGAACCTACCTTCTAAATCCTATGACACTGTCCATCCCTCTACCTTGTGGTGTCAACTCCAGAGTCTGTAGCAACTTCTGTGCACAGTCTGGTTGGTAGGGAAGACCAGAGTCTGGCCTTACAGCTGCATTTGCACAAACACTCAGTGTCACCATAATTATATGAGGACAGAGGCTGATGAAATGAAAAATGGAGCTGCTCAGGCACCGCGCCCTGCAAGCCCCAGCTACTGAGACTTCACTGCTCCGCCTTCCTTTCTCCCGCTGGACTGCAAGTGTCTTATGGGCAGAGGCTGTGTTCCTCAAGTAAGTGCCTGCTGCAGGGTCCAGCACAGCGCCAGGTGCAGAATAACTGCTTGACACAAAACGAGCTGGGTTTATTAGGGCAGGCAATGTCTCTGGGATGCCATCCACCCCGCACCGCCTATTCAGGTCTATGCCAAACAAGTTAAGACCTCAGCATCCACTCCCTCCTTGTGTCTCGCTGAAGCCAGGTGTGGGACAGCCAGTCCCTCTCTCTTTAAGAGGCTCCTATGACAGCTCCTGATTGGAGAAGGAAATGGCAACCCCCTCCAGTATTCTTGCCTGGAGAATCTCAGGAATGGGGGAGCCTGGTGGGCTGCCGTCTATGGGGTCTCACAGAGTCGGACATGACTGAAACGACTTAGCAGCAGCAGCATGACAGCTCCTGACCTTCTTCTCCTTTAAGCTTCACTTTTACTTTTGAACCTGAATTTACCTGGAAAATCATGATGGAGTGGTACTCAATCCAAAGCGACAGTCGAGGTGCCAGCCCTCAGTGGAGAGTCATGCCAGTTCACTTCACACTGCTCTACCAGCTGGGAAGAAGCCTTAATCAGTTTCACCGGGAATTTACTTTTGGAGGGTGCGCTCTTGCCTACAGGTGCCACCCCTCTCCAGAAACAGCTCCATGCTCCACACCCCAGTAACACAGGGCTCCCTGCGCTGGGGGGTGGCACCTCCTCCCAAAGGCTCCAGCCCAATCAGCCTCACCCACACGGCACACTTCCCAGCAGACTAAGGCTCACTGTGGAAACCCGAAGCTTGCGCAAGGGACTTGGATTGAGCAGCCAGGGCTGTATCTATCCCTTGCAAACAAGAGAAAAGAAAAAGTAGCCGAGAAGGGGTGAAAACCCCAGCCCTCCCACTTTCCTCTATAAATGTAAAGCCAGATTTTAACCTCTCCCAGCAACTCTGTACATGGAACAAAAGAGAAACTTACTGATATTAGTCTCAGGCTGCATTAGACCTTCACTGCCCCCACACCCCTTTTTTCATAATGGCTTTAATTATTTTTTAACTCTTGGACCCAGGTTAGCCCATTTCCTGTTCATCTTTTTTAAGGAATTCAGGTCCTTTGCAGTAAAGAAAGACAAGCATTCCCTGGAACTTGGTATTAGGAGTGTTTCTAGAGGGTTGGTTGAGAGCATGTACATTTGTTCATTTGCACCCTAAACACACCCCGCGGCCTCATTTAGGTCTGACTGCTCATGTGTGCATTGCAACTGCCTTTGCCTGGCTCCAACTTAATCAAGCACTTTAATGAGTAGCATTCATATTCGTTGTCTCCTCCACGGGAGCCTGTGCTCATCACAAATTGCAGCTAACTGTCTCCATGGCCTTTGGTTAAGCTGAGAATCATCTGTCCTCATCCAGACCGTGAACTGTTTGTCCCCCAAGAAGGGAAAACCCTGCTGGGCCGTTTCCAAAGGTTTCATTTTAAAATGTTTCCACTTACACATCTTTTTAAAATGACAAGGGAGTTGGACAAGTAGTAAGAAATTGTCTATTCGTGTGATAGTGATTCAGAGATTCTTGTGGCATGCCTATCAAGCGCTAGGCACTATACTAAATGCTGGGGACACAATGAGGACCCAAAGTGGTCCAGATTCCTGCCCTCAATATGCTTACAGTCTGATGGGAGAAGGACACATTAGGTAAGGGTCATGCTAACCAGTACATAACTGCAAAGTGAGATCACTATTAGGAAGGGAAACATGTGGTGCTGGAATAGCCATTCCCTAAGGAGGAGAGGTTACCAGAGAAGGCAATGGCAAGCCACTCCAGTACTCTTGCCTAGAAAATCCCATGGATGGAGGAGCCTGGTGGGCTGCAGTCCGTGGGGTCGCTAAGGGTCGGACACGACTGAGCGACGTCACTTTCACTTTTCACTTTCACACATTGGAGAAGGAAATGGCAACCCACTCCAGTGTTCTTGCCTGGAGAATCCCAGGGATGGGGGAGCCTGGTGGGCTTCTGTCTATGGGGTCACACAGAGTCGGACACGACTGAAGTGACTTAGCAGCAGCAGCAGCAGCAAGGAGGAGAGGTTAGAGCTGAGTTGAAAGACAGAGGAAGGAAGAAATCAGTTTTCACCAACTGTTAGGGCTGGATCTCTCCCCCTCCCGCTCCCAACATCTAGTACAACTCCTCTATTTACAGGTAAGGAAACTGAGGCCCAGCAAAGCTAAAACTCTTGCCCAAGGTCAGAGCTAATTATAGAAACCAGCGATCCCCATACCCAATCTCTTCCTGCTAAATCACATGGATTTTATTTATATCCCAACTATAGACACAGAATATAGAGTTCAAACCACATCCCTCAGGACCACAAGCATAAACAACGATCGTGTTTTAATGTAGATAATACCTTTTTATTTTGCAAATCCAAAGAGGTCCCATCACATCCAAATCCAAAGACAGCTTGTTTTCTGCTTAAAAAAAAAAACAGAAAACACGCCAAGGGCATTACCCCGTATGAAATGCGCTTGCAAATTTCTCCAGCCTCGGAACGCTAACAGGGGCGTGAGCTGTGTGTTCAGGTTGACTTCAGGGCCCAGCTGCAGTTTCAGATTTTGCGGGGCAATGGGGTGGCTCCTTGTGTGTCACTGCAGGGATCCGGTTCTTTCTCCGGATTCCGGAAGCCTCTGGAGAGTTTATCGCAGCTCAAGTGGCCGTATTCTCGCCAGTGTGTGCGTGCGCCGCGCGGCGAAACATCTTTTGAAAAGCCCGTGAGAATCCACTCGCAGTCCGCGCGTGTGCGGGCAAAAGGGCAGAGCAAGGAGGAGAAAGACCCGCAGCGGAGCACACCCCGACCCAAGGGACCGCTGGGGAGCGGCTGCAAGGTGGAGGGGACGTGATACGGTCGTCTTTATTCTCTAAATACGCCTCAGCTTTGTACGCAAGAACGTATTCGTGCATTACACATTTAACACACGTATGTTAGTTTTTCAACAGAGGAGTCTTAAAACAAACATCGCAGTCTGCAACAACGGTGTGTCTCTGGAGAGGGCAGCGGCGTTTCTCCTGGAAGCGAAGCTCTGTTCCAGAAACCTCAGAGCAACTGCCCCCGACCCCGCCCCAGTCCCTGACCCTTGGACCACCTTGGAAAGGATGATGGAAACGTGCTCTCCAGGGCATCCCAGCGGGAGATTAGGAAAGTTGGAGGCGCCGCGAGGGTCGCCGCACTTGTCGCCCGCGCCCCCCTGACCCGGGCGCGGTTTAGGGAAGTCTCGATTTGCAGCGTGCGCACCCCCAGCCCACCCCTCAACCCGCGCTGATGCGGGAAGGTGCGGCCGCGGGCAATCCGAGTCCGCACCGCGCCTCCTCTCCCGCCCGCTCCCAGCCGGCCCCGCCCGCCTCGCCCCCCGCCCGCGCCCGGGGCGCCCGGCCCGCCCCCGCCCCTCCGCGCGCAAACGAACCTCGCGACGCCGAGCGCTCGGCGGCGGCGGCGGCGGGGGCCGGGCGAGGGAGGGGGCTGGCCCGAGCAGCCCGACTCGGCAGTTGTCTCCCGAGCGCGGGCTGCGCCTCCCGAGCCTCTGGGCTGGGGAAGCTCTCGCCGTTTGCTCTCGGGCCGGCTCCTCCAGGCGCTCGCAGGCATGCAGCCCGGGAGCAGGCGGCGCGCCCCGGGCCGCTGCTGAGCCGGCCGGGGTGGCGGGGACCAGCGCCTGCCGAGCCCCTCCCACCTTGCCCCGGGGCCGAGAGCGGCGCCCCGGCACCCCCTCTTCGCCCGCCGCCCGGCCAGCGCCACCCCCCGCGGGCTGCAGGGGCTCATGCAGCCGCCAAGGTAAGCGCGCGCCGGGAGCTTGACCGACCCGGCTCTGACAGCCCCGAGGCGCCGCCGTCGCCACTCGCCCGGGCCACCGCACCGCTTTGGTCACCCCCCGCCCCAACCCTGCGTCTCATCTTGCTTTCATCTTGCCCAGATTTGGAGCTTTGCTGCCCCTCGATCGCTTGAGCTCTTGGCAGCAGTAAAGTTTTTGTGGTTTGGTATTTGTTCTTTTTTTCCCCTAAAATGCTTTCCCCCAGCAGCCCGCAGCGCGCGCGGTTGGGCACACCCGGCGACCGTCTGTACCACTGTGCGCGTGCTGGGAGCTCCGTCTCTCCCGCGCGGCCACCTCCTACTCTGGCGGCCCTTCCGATCGGCCCTCGGGGCCTGGGACCGAGCGGGCCACCGGGCCGTCCCGCCGTGAGCCTTCATTGGCCCGATTCTCCCGGGTTGCTTCCCCCTGCCCTGCGCCAGGCTGCCTAGTTAGAGCCGCGGCTCGAGCGCCGGCCCGGGGAGCGTCGACGCTGTGCTCCGTGTGGGCTCGGGTCCGAGCGGTCCCTTGCCTGGGAGGGCAGGTACAGGAAGATAAGGGGCTTGGGCTGAGTGCTTAAGCGGTAGGATCCGGGGGGGCCCTGGTGTTCCTAAGCGACAGGTGGACCCGGCGGGCTCCGCGCAGCGAAGGCTCGGCGCGTGGTTCGAGCCGTGGCCCATCCCAGGGAAAGCGCTGGGGCAGGGGAACAGGTGTACCCGGGGGGGGGGCCGATGAGGGGTCGCCCCGGGCAATTCTTGATTGCAGCCTGTTAATGTGATTGCGTTAGATTTGCTCGGACTTAGAGTCAATTCCCCCAGATTTAGATTTTTCTTTTTTTTTTTTCCTGATGGGAGCCTGCGAGCTGCTATTATGTGGTGTGGTTTCGGAAGGCGTCGGATTATATTTATTTTTATAAATCGGGTGTCTTGCGGACGGATCAGGGGACATCGCGCCATCTAGCGGAAATGATGAACCGCGCGTTTCTTTTAGGCCTCGAAGTTGGATGTTCTCCAAGTGGGAGACTTAGGGCATCTCTCAGCGAGGCAGGAGCTAACCCAGGGACGAGTTTTCCCCGCTGTATTTATTTACCTTCCGGCTGAGCTGAAGCGCAGCGACGACTGAGCTCCGCGCGCCCAGCTCACGGGTCAGAATTGCAGGTCGCACTGAGTGGAAGGCTTTCACCTGGAGAAGATCCGTCTCCTTCTTCTGGCTTTAGGGTCCTCTCTCACAAGCATAGGGCTTCCCAGGTGGCTCAGTAATAAAGAATCCACCTGCCAATGCTGGAGACGCAGGAGACATGAGTTCCATCCCTAGGTGGGGAAGATCCCCTGGAGGAGGAAATGGCAACCCACTCCAGTATTCTTGCCTGGACAATCCCATGGACAGAGGAGCCTGGCGAGATACAGTCCGTGGGGTCGCAAAGCATGGGACATGACTTAGCACACACAGCGCAAACGTAACCTAGAATATTACCAGCAGAGAGCCTGCGCCTGTTCTCTGGACACCTGTCGCAGAAATTGGCAAAACCTGTGCACGCGACTGTGCTCTTCTCCTGTGCTCTTCATATCACAGACACGAGTGATATGTCAGGGGAGTCTTGAGCCCTGACCCCCTAGAAAAGAGATGGGCTGTGCTCTGGAGGGCAGCTGAAGGAGAACTGGAAAAGAGTCTGGCACAAATCCGTCCAGGAGAGGTATAATATACGAAAATGGCTTTTTTTTTTTTTTTTGCGCAGAGACTTCCTGCTGTTCCACTACCAGGGCAGGCAACAAGCAGGCCTCCTTTATAAGGGACGTGATCCCCAATTAGCAACTGGGGCAGACTTTGTTGGATGGCAAACAGAGCGGACAAAGGCTGTGGGTGGGGCACCCACACAGCCAGGCAGGCTGCACGGTCTCTCGGAGACTGGTTTTTGCTGCCACCTTCCAGGCCAGATGATATTAGCAGTGAGCTGGACTCTCCCTGTTCTGAAGTGTCGGCCGGTTCCTTATAGACCGGTGTGGTGCTCTCCTTGTGGGGAGGGTCCTTGCCCCCTCGAGAGCCTCTGAGCTGTGGTGGTGGTGAGGGAGGTCCCCAGCATCCTTTTTCAATATCCTGCTCACATCCTTTCCCTCTCAAGTGGCAGACAGGTGCTTATTCTCTGAACAGACATTCCAAACCAGAGGTGGCTTCTCTGCTTACTCCCCACGCTATTGCAAACTGTCCCCTTTTGCGGGTGTTTAGTTAATAACTAGATTTAGGACAAAAAAGGTCTTGCTGTAACCTGGCATCTTATTCAAAGAGGGCTTCTATGACCTTAGCTAGGAAACCTCTGTCTGCTTTCTCTCCTACCAAGCCTCTCTGAGGCCTGATTCGATCCCTCCCCAGTGTGTGTAATAATCCACAGTGGAGGGTGAGAGGCCCCTAGTTCACACGCCCCTTGTCTTGGCTTTTAAACCAACCCGTGGGGGCCAGGTAGAGGAAAGCTTAGATGAGAAGATGCGAAATAAAATGATTAGGCACTGAGCATTCCTAACACTGGGCGGGGGTTCAAGTCACTCTCACAATGATGCTCGCTGCTTCTAGGGAAGCGGTCAGGAAGAGGTGCTGGCATTTCCATTTCTCAAAACTGATGCCGAGAGGTGGAGAGGGGTAGCCAAGGTTCTGCAAGTTTAAAGGGCTTTTTTCCTGTATCATGCATCGAACCTGGACTATGGGATGCTCAGGGCTGGTGCACGGGGATGACCCAGAGGGAAGACATGGGGAGGGAGGTGGGAGGGGGTTCAGGATGGGGACACATGTACACTCATGACGGATTCATGTCAATCTATGCAAAAGCAGTACAATATTGTAAAGAATTAGCCTCCAATTAAAATTAAAAAAAATAAAAGAAAAAGGAAAAAAATAAATAAAGGGCTTTTTTCCCTTCAGCCTTGCTACCAAATGAATTAAACTCAGGCACTTGCTTTTGCCAAATATGGTCCCCAAATTAAGTCATGTCTTAGAGGGGTACTCTCTCCTAAAGCCTGCCACCCAGGAAGAAAGAGACAGTATATACCCAAATGAAACTGATCCTAAACAGACAAAGTGCAGGCTTATTGGCATCTGTTCCGTGAATCAAAAGGGCACCCCTCCTTAAAGATCACTGTTCTAGAACTTGACTTGTAACATCCCAAGTGTAAGTTCACTCAGCTTTTAAGTGTCTGCAGTGTCCCTGTGGCTCTCAAGGAGAATGGCTTTGCTTTGCAAACAACATTCATTGTTTATTCATTCAACAAACTTAACAGAGACTTAACTTGAGGAGGGGAGACCCGGCCTCGCAGATGACAGCGTCTCCTTTCCTCATTCTGACTGAGTGACAGTTTCAGCCTCCCTTCCCTTAGCTACGTTGCTCTGAAGAGCAATGAACAGGACGGGGGAAAAAATTAAGGACTGGCTTGCCCAAGTGTGCAGACAAAGTCAGTCAGAAGTCAGTTTCCTTCGTGAAAAATGAGCATCTTTTAAAAGGATGGCAGTTTCTTAGCCAAATCTGACCCATAAGGAGAAAATGCTGTATCATATTAGAGCCTAAGGGTCAGTAGGCAAGAACACCCACTGACGTGTGAAACTTTATAATTCTAAGGGCCGGAGGAAAAAAGAAATGTTGTGATTTGGGCAGAAATTGGAAAAAAAAAAGCCAAATGCAAATATCTTTTATAGCCCATTTTGAAAGATTTAAGAATTTGTCGCTGTGGCTTAGAGGGTAAAGAATCTGCCCACAATGTGAGAGACTCAGGTTCGATCCCTGCGTCGGCAAGATCCCCTGGAGAAGGGTATGGCTACCCACTCCAGTGTTCTTGCCCAGAGAATTCCATGGACAGAGGAGCCTGAGGGGCTAAAGTCCATGGAGTCATAAGAGTCAGACATGACTTAGCAACTAAAGCACCACCACCAAAAGATTAAAAGTCACTGCTGCTTGACAAACATAAAGGCGTGCTGCATACCTTATAAAGTTATTATATCCAGATTTACTACAGTAAAGAATGAAAGTGCTGCAGACACTGTTTATGCAGAAAAGTATGACAAAATTGCCAGTTGAGTTTACTTTTCTGTTTTCAATTGTTTTGTTTAAAGCAACACTCCAAGATGGAGAGCTTTCAGGAATCAGGATCCTGGGTTTGTCAGAGTCTGAAAATCTGCCAGAAACTTGAAAACAAAAAATTCTGTCAACAATCTGGTAAAACACAGCTAAGTCTTAGATTCTGTGTCCTTCACAGGACACATAGCAGGATGAGCATATACGAGTACCAGCGCCCTAAAGCTTGTGGATTTCTATCTCACTAGGGCCTCTTATGGGCTTCCCAGGTGGCGCTGGTGGTAAAGAACCCACCTGTCAATGCAGGAGACATAAGAGACTCGAATTCAATCCCTGGGTCGGGATGATCCCCTGGGGGAGGGCATGGTAACCCACTCCAGTATTCTTGCCTGGAGAATCCCATGGACAAAGGAACCTGGCGGGCTGCAGTCCCTGCAGTTGCAAAGAGTCGGACCCAGCTAAGCAACTGAGCACACCCGCAGGCACAGGAACAAACCCACTGGGCTGCTGAGGGTTTAGCTGAGCTACCCCGTGGTATTGCTGCCTCCGCATCTGTCTTGTTTGGCCAAGTGGGCTGTGGGGAGCTTAAATTGACACCAGCCCTCTCATGCAAGTGCACACCCTAAATAGCAGCCAAGGGTCATGATCCACAGTCTCTCCTTCTTCCCAGGACCCACCGCTTGTGCCCCCCTTAGCTGAGACCCCCTTCTGGCTCATCAGAAGCCCACTTTTTTGGCTTGAATTGACCAATCTGGCCTTAGGTCAGGAACCCCGGTACCCTCTACCCACGGCCCCTAAAGGTGTGTGGCCCAAGTCCTGTCTGTCTGTTCGCCCTTGGTCATAACCTCCCCATGTGGCCCCCTGAGGTACACCAGGTCCGTCCTGCGGGACCTGTGAGTGGTCCACGTTCTTATTTCAGTTTGTCCCGTGGTCTACAGGTGAACCGTGGCTTCCCACTTGGCACCCGGCACGCCACTGACAGTGGATACACCCCACGTCAGAGTGGGGATTTGACAGATCCTTGCATAAAAGCACGTGGGAATGCGTGTTTCATTCACAGAACTGTAACATCTACCAGGTTTCCTCAAAACAACAAGTATTTTGAGCAGAGTAAGAATTCATGTTTGTTTGGAAGTTTGGGAACATAACTTTCATTTCTGTGTTGTGCTGTGCTTAGTCCCTCAGTCGTGTCCGACCCTTTGTGACCCCTTGTGACCCCATGGACTGTAGCCCACCAGGCTCCTCTGTCCATGGGATTCTCCAGGCAAGGATCCTAGAGTGGGTTGCCATGCCCTCCTCCAAGGGAACTTCCCAACCCAGGGATCAAACGCAGGTCTCCCATACTGCAGGTGGATTCTTTACTGTCTGAGCCACATTTAATTTAATACCCTTTATGGAAAAGAGGTAAAATATAAATAATAAACAGATTTTTAATACAACTGTGTTTTCTCAGATGGGCTTCCATTTATGAAAGCACAAAGAAATACAGAGCTTATAGGAGTTCCCAGGTGGTCTTGCGGTTAGGATTTGGCATTTTCACTGCTGTGGTCCAGGTTCAGTCCCTGGTCAAGGAACTGAGATCCTGCAACCTTCATGGTATGGCCAAAATTTAAAAATTGAAACTGTAGAGCTTGAGGACTGGCTCATCTGTAGACGTGAGGAGGTCCATAATGGCTTCCCTCCCAGGTCCAGACCTCACAGGTCCAGACCTCACTGCTAGGTTTGGTAGGTCATTTCTGCCACAGAACAAGGAGTTCCTGGGAGTTTATGTTGTTTTACATCAGTCAGTACAGCTTAAATAGTTCAAAAGTCAAATTTTCTGAATGTCGATTTCAAAGTGCTCCCCTTATTATCCTTGGTTTTGTGTCCTTGGGTATCTCAAGGTCATATGGTAAGGAAAGCTTGATGCGACCCTCTTCCACGTGGTGAGGTTTTACACAGCTTTGATTTTTCTCTGCAGAGAGCATTTTGAGAAAGGAGATTCCTAAACTCCAAGTATCTGGTTTCTTCATGAGCAAATAGATGCTATTGGCAGAGTCTTCTGACTTCAGGGGTGCATTGCTCGGGAACGTATTGCTCCCCACATGCACACACCTGGGCCAAGAGTCAATGAGGGTAAAGCAAACCCAAGCCCAGATGACGCCCAAACCAAGCCAAGATGGCGCCCGAGTCTTCACTTTCTGGGCCAGTGACCAATCTCCAGGCATGGAAGTCCATCTGATTTTGAATTGAAGACAGGCTCTGAATGGCTGGAGGTCTGAAGGAATTGCACTGAATTAATATAGATAGCATTCCCTAAACATCTTATTGTGTAATATATATCTGTCGCTCAGAGGCTGTTGGCTTCCCTGGTGGCTCAAGTGATAAAGAACCCTCCTGCCAACGCAGGAGATGCAGGCAGGAGATGAGGGTTCAGTCCCTGAATCAGGAAAGATCCCCTGGAGGAATAAATGGCACCCCACTCCAGTATTCTTGCCCGGAGAATTCCATGCACAGAGGAGCCTGGCGGGCTACAGTCCAAAGGGTCTCAAAGAATCAGACACGACTTAGCAACTGAGCATAGCACACAGAGGCTATTAAGCCCAGGTAAGTGCTCTATGAAAACTCTATGAAAACTTGACCTAAAAATACGTAAAAGAAAGAAAAAAAATTCTCTATTTAAGCTTCCTAAGTTTTTGTGGGGATAGAGTAGGGGAGATGTTTGAGGAACACTTTTCTTAAAGCATTTTAATATCTTTGTTTGTTTATGGAAAACAGTGTATCTCTAAACATATTCGCGTCTCTAATCATGAACCATCATTATATATATGGACCATATTATTTGACTAACACGAAAAAGTAAACCCTGGTGAAAATGAGAAATAACTATGATTTGGTGGGAAATACACTGGACTTGGCACCACAAGACCTGGGTTTGAACCTCTCCCTGCCATTATATTCTCAGCGACCTTGGACAAGTCGCTTAATCTCCCTGAGTCTCAGTCTCCTCATTTGGAAACAGCTGTGTCCATCACATTGTTGAGATGACCCTCCAGCTACGTGAGAGACTTCGTCTTATAGTGGTTGCTCAACGAAACTTGAGTATAACTGATAATGCACTTAGAACCCACCCAGAAGTCAAGGTTATCTAAAAGTCCTTGGGCACTAATTCAAAAAGATACATGTACCCCAATATTCATAGCAGCATTACTTACAATTGCCAAGATGTCAAAGCATCATTTGCAGCAACATAGACTTGGAGGGCATTGCGCTAAGTGAAGTACATCAGACAGAGAAAGACAAATATTGTATGATGCCACTTAGATGTGGAAGTTTAAAGCTACAACAGACTAGTGACTATAATAAAATAAGAAGCAGCAAATTCACAGGTATAGAGCACAAACCTGTGGTTGTCAGTGGGGATGGAGAAGTGGGCAGCACAGGGCTGGTGGCGTGGGAGATACAAGCCACTGGGTGTGAGATAGGCTGTAAGGATGCATTTGTGCAACATGAGAAATAGAGCCGATATTTTGCAATAATTGTAAATGGAGTGTGACCTTTAAAAATTATATAAAAAGTAATTTTTTAATTTAAAAAATAAAATAAAAGACCTTGCGGGAATTCTGCGGATTTTCCCCCAATTTCCACACATCCAAAGACTGGAAGGTATAGTAGATACTTTGTTACAATCAAAACAATGGTTCTTATCCCTAATATAAGACTAACATTGGCAATTATTTATCAGCACTTACTCTATTCCTAGCATCTGTTCTAAGTGGTCTATCACTGTGTTAACTCATTTAATCTTCATAATAACCCTGTGAGGCAGCCAAAGTATATCCCCATTTTTCAGATGGGATAACTGAGGTTTAGAATATCTGTTCAGACTTTATGTTCTTGGCCAGTGTGCTATACTGACTCTCTAATGTAAAAGAGAAGACATTCCCTCAGCCTCCAACAAATTAAAAACAGAAAACCATGGTGGTAGATAAAATGTCACATAAAGAAATACATTGGTTTTTTCCTAGACTGGCATCCTTCCCTGCCGCCCATCAGCTGGGGATCTTCTTTATTTCAGCTTTGCATTAGCCATTCTAAACAGTTTTGAATTTGATGAATAACTTGGTTATCTGTTCCTATTGCTAAATGCCTATGGTATTTGTGCTTGGCACCAACTTGTTCATTAATCCAAATACCGTGGCCTTCTGCTGGTTGGGAGAGATGCAGACGCACTGTCAGTTCAAACAGTTGCCATTTGGTGGATAAATAGGTCCAAGCTGGTTCTTCTCCCAAGAGCTTACTGGAATGGGAAGAGGAACATACTGGGTGGTCTGTTCTCCCTTAGAGGAACCTGGGGCGTCTTAGTATAGGCACCCAAAAGTTGTTTTAAAATAAGAAGTTACTAAGTGTTTTCAAGGTGTGGTTTCAGGTATACGGTCGTATTGCTGAGAATGATTGCCGAAGAATTTCATGCTGGCACTAAATCATAGAAATGTCACTTTTCAAATAACATTTCCTACTTGCTCATCAATATTTTGCTTGGGGGAACCCAGAAGTGGTCCAGATGGGGCTCCAGAGTGGCCCCGCGGAGTCAGGTGTGGGCAAGGCCATTTAGTTACAGAGCTAATACCTGAGGGATTACCTCAGGTATTGAATACCTAGGAATATTGAATCCCTAGAGAAACCAGACTATGAAGCTGGGAGACACCACCCCCCAGGGGAGTGGGGCACCCAGGTCATGATTCTGTAGATTGAGAAGCTGCGGGTCCAGAGAGAGGATGGGACAGGGGCCACACAGCCAGACGTGGACCCGCCCCCAACCGCAGGTCTCGCTTTCTCCGTGTCCACTTCACTGTCTAAACACTCTCAATCTCGGACTTCCCTGGCAGTCCAGTGGTTAAGACTCCGCACTGCAGGGGGCACAGGTTCGATCCCTGGTCAGGGAACTAAGATCCCGCATGCCGCACCGTGCCGCCAGAAAAAGAAAAGTAAATAGAAACTCTCAATCTCAACACCGACAAGAAAGCAACTCACAAATGCTATCACTCCGTACTGACCTCTGTAGGCAGAGTTGGCAGCTGTAGGCCAGCTAGTGGGTGTGCGCTGGAGTCACGGACAAGAACTGGAGAGGAAAGTGAGGAGACTTTCATACATGAAACGCCAGCTGTATACTAGTTGACAGTCCCATCCAGGGAGAAAGGGAAGATGTAGCAAAAGAATGAACGAAGCTGCTCCAGGAACTTGCTGAGCGTCTCAGCGGCCAAGAGGAGAGGTACGAATAGCTGAAAGGAGGAGCTTACCTTATGGAAATGCGACCCCAGAAACTGTCAGATCATCTGAAGGCCTCAGCTCAGCCTGAGATGAGACTGGGGGATCTCAAAGGGAACCCTTTCTTCCATCCTGAGTGAGATGAGCACGTATGACTAGATGGACAAGGGTCAGTAGAGGCAGACAGAAAACCCAACGTCTCTCTGCCTGGGAAGGAGCCAGTGAGCTCGTCAGAGGTGGCAGGTGACGGCTGGGAGTCACCCAGACCTAAAGACCTGCCCAAACCCCACTCGGCCAGCTGGATGACCTGACGCAGGTTACTTACCTTCCACCGTGTAAGGTGGGGTAAATGTGGATTTACTAACTTACACATGAGAGAAGACAGAATACTTGTTTTTGAAAATGGGAATTAAGTCCAGGAGAAAAAGAGGATGCAATTGTTTTAAGGCAGTTGGCATTCCTCACGTGGACTATTTTATTTATTTTCATTTATTTTTAAAGTGGCATATAGCTGACTCTGCTGACATCGGTCCTTATAGTCAAGGCTATGGTCTTTCTGGGGGTCACGTACAGTTTTGAGAGCTGGACCATAAAGAAGGCTGAGCACCGAAGAACTGATGTCTTCAAACTGTGGTGCTGGAGAAGACTCCTGAAAGTCCCTTGGACAGCAAGGGACTCAAACCAGTCAATCTTAAAAGAAATCAACCCTGAATACTCATTGGAAAGAGACTGATGCTGAAGCTCTAGTATTTTGGTCACCTGATACAAACAGCCAACTGATCACTGATGCAATGGACATGAGTTTGAGCAAACTTTGAGAGATGGTGATGGACAGGGAGGCCTGGCGTGCTGCATCCATGGGGTCACAGAGTCAGACCCAGCTGGGTGACTAAACAACAACAGCAGCATAGCTGGTGTACAATATTGTGTGTTACAGGTGTATAATATAGTGATTCACAATTTGTACACGTTATCCCCCATTATTCTCCATATACAGTTATTACAGAATATTGGCTATATCCCCTATGTTGTACAATATATCCTTGAAGCTTCTTTTATGCTCAATAATTTGTATCTCTTAATTCCTTCCCCCTGTAGGGCCCCTCCCCACTTCCCTCTCCCCACAAGTAACCCTTAGTTGACTCTCTGTAAATCTGAGTCTGCTTCTTTGTTCACATGGACTGTTTTCTATTGAAATCTCTCTCTATGGACATACATCCCCTTTGGTTGGGGAACTCAGTTCTTAGTCTCTTCAGCTCCTGCCACGAGTGGAGGGACTTACAGGGCTATTTCACTGAGAGACAGAATGAAATAGGAAATACCCGCTGGGGAGGGAGCATTTGGAGGCTTGCTAATACTTTTTGGTAAAATGATAGCTAGCTAGCCAGAGAAATCCATTGATTGATTGATTTTATGTGTGCTTACATGCATACGGAAATATCTAGAAAGATACACATGAAACTGTAAATAGTCATGACCTCCAGGGATAGTGAACTAATTTCATTTAACAGGAAATTGATTTTTTTAACGTGTGTATAACACTGTTTCAATTTCTTGAAATAAATTTGATGTTAGATTGAAGGAAACTGAAAGTCCAGGAAATTTGCTCTCTCTGTATTTTCTTTTAAAAAAAAGAATCCTTTTTATATATTTGCAGCACCATGAATATGCACTTGTCTACCAGCTGGGGTGTGTGCTTCTGGAAAGGCTCTGGGGCAGACAGTCCACGCAGATGTCCCATGCCAACCTGGTCCTCCAAAGAGGACCCCTGAGCAGGGGTGCCACCCCACGGGGCAGTCCGATGCGCTTTGTCTACAAGGTGGAATTTTGACAGACGGTGTTCCAGTCTTGAGGCCAATAGTGATGCAGCTGTCACCATACCTGGTGCTAATGATGTCTTGCTCTACAGTCAGTGGTCCAGTTCGTTAAAGACGCTACTGACAGAGACCCCAGTTCTGAAAGACTCCCCAGCCTTGTTAAGTCCCAAGTTTATTTGTGGCAATCGAATGGGAAACAAACATGAGGCTCCTGAGACAGCACACAAACACCACTCTCAGGAGTCCTCAAAACTAGAATTCCTCATCTCCACACCGGACTGCCCCCCCGGGGTTCCAGGAGGGGGTTGCCGAACTGTCTGCTGCTCATCTGAGAACCCCCAAAACCCGCTCAGAGCCCAGTACTCAGTGACTGACTGTTGAATGAATGAAACAGAAAAACTGATTAAAAGAATCTGCCTTGTAGCAGTGGAGGGATCTTACTAACCTGATCACAGACATTAAAAGACACGTGAAGAGTATTAGTTGCTCAGTTGTGTCCAACTCTTTGCAACCCCATGGACTGTAGCCCACCAGGCTCCTCTGTCCACGGGATTCTCCAGGCAAGAATACTGGAGTGGGTTGCCATTCCCTTCTCCAGGGCATCTTCCCAACCCAGAGATCAAACCAGGGTCTCCTGCATTATAGGCAGATTCTTCACCATCTGAGCCATCAGGTAAGCATAAGACATGTCCAAAAGCAAATAAAATCTGCTAACGACTGAGCGCCTTCACTTTCACTTTTCACTTTCATGCATTGGAGAAGGAAATGGCAGCCCACTCCAGTGTTCTTACCTGGAGAATCCCAGGGACGGGGGAGCCTGGTGGGCTGCCGTCTATGGGGTCGCACAGAGTTGGACACGACTGAAGTGACTTAGCAGCAGCAGCAGCAGAAGCAATGTGTTTTAAATCCATTGAGAGGTTTCAAAGAGAAAGTGAAATATTTATTCAGTTTCTAAAGAGAGCCATTGGAATGTCAGGGAAAGATGTGTTTCAAAACTCCATTAAAATATTGTAAAAATAAAAACATCTGCATGTTTTAATTAGTAAGAATAAGCATCCCACGGGGTGAGGGACAGAGCTCAGAACCAAAAAAGCGATGTGCACACAGAGAGAAAGGAAGCCTGAAACAAAGGGAAAAAAACAAACAAAAAAAAACCGAACAAGGTAAGCCAAAATGGGAACACACTGAAAGGCTTTCCAGAATCAATCAAGGCTTCTTGATGCCAGAGTAAGGACAGTGAGAACCATACTTTGGAAGAAAAGAAGCAGGGAGACTCCTAAGTTGTCATGGAAACAAACAGGTCAAGGAAAGCCTGTGGCCCTCTACCCCAGGACCATCTGGAGGAAAGAGAGAAGTGGCAATTAAAGATGGCAGTCATATCTCAGTGGCCAAAAAAGGCAACTTTCCTTCCACACTGGCCCTCGCCCAAGGGCTTACATGCTGGGCCTCCTGCCCACAAAGGAAGCCCACCCATCCAGGAAGGGTCACATTTAATAGTCACTTTGGTGGAACAGATACTAAAAAAGTAGTATCAGCAGGCACTTTGTAGAGTCCTAATTAACTGGCCAAAGCACAACACACTTTCTGAAAAGGGAGCATGAAACTGGACCGATCGTCTATTAGCATTCCTTGAGGAGGCAGAAACAGGCCTGGAGAAGCACAGGGAAGAATTATGTTTAGACGTTCAAAATTCCTTCTGACAAAGTTCCACCCCAAAGGTCATTTCCAATAGTAAGTTCCTCCAGAATGCAGGGGGAAATCGCCATGGATCAGAACTGTCCTTAGAGATAGGAAACAAAAAATATGATAAACAGGTACTTTTCTAAATGAAGAATTATAAACAGTGGGGATCCCCAAGGATTGCCAGTGCTCCCAGACTTTGTTTAAATGTCCATAGATCATCTGGAGGAATGAATGGTTCCAGGCCTGCAGATGAAATGGTTCCAGACTCTGTGGAGAGATGGCAAACAAATGGTGATTAACTACAGGACCAGTTTATGAGTTTACAAGAAGATGCATATTAAGCTTTCACAGGGGCAAGTCTCATCCAATGCATTTAGGAAAACATAATCCAAATTACAAAAATAACGGACTGTGTCCAGGCTGTTTATAGCTCCCAAGGAATCTTGAGGGTCTTTGCAAAATGTTTGTTTGCTGAAGGCCATGCAGGACCAAGTGTTCAGAAATGGTATCAGACACTAAGCCAAAAATAGTGCTCTCCCTGGGCTCTACCCAGACCTGGCAGTTTTATGACCTTCTCCTAGAGAAAAATATCTCAGAGCTGTAGGAAGGTGAGTAATTGCCCAAACGGAAGTCTTTCCCAAGAAGCTGGCGTGCTTTGTTCTTGAAAGATGTCAGCATGGAAAGATGAAGCCAGAAAGGTGATATGATCAAAGTCTATAAAACCTTAAAGGTTACGCAGAGATTGAGCAGCTCTGGTTCATCAAATCTGAGATGGCCAGACTCAGTGTAGCCCTTGAAGTCTGAAGGAGGAATTTGAGCTGTATGATGCAGGGGACTTAAATCCAGTGTTCTGTGACAACCTAGAGGGGTGGCGTGGGGTGGGAGGTGGGAGGGAGATTCAAGACAGAGGGGACCTGGTACACCCATGGCCAATGCATGTTGATGTGGCAGAAACCAACACAGTATCATAAAGTAGTTATCCTCCAATTAAAAATAATTTTTTAAAAAAGAGGAATTTGAGGGATAATTACAAGAGGATTGGGTCCCACTAAACAACTGAGCTCCCCAAAACGTGGCACAGTGAAAATTTTTTCAAATGTGAGGAGTGGAGGAGGCTCAGGAAATTTCGCCAGTAAATGAGTTTTTCCAGTCAAAAAGAACTTAAAAAGCGAGTGCCATGTCCCCCTCCAGGGGGTCTTCCTGACCCAGAGGTCTAACCCTCCTCTCTTGCATTTCCTGCATCTCCTGCATTGGCAGGTGGACCCATTGCCACTAGCGCCACCTGGGAAGTCCGGTGGGTTAAGAGCCATTGACAGCACAACACTGGAAACAGTGACAGACTTTATTTTCTTGGCTCCAAAATCACTGCAGCCATGAAGTTAAAAGACACTTGCTCCTTGGAGGAAAAGCTATGATCAACCTAGACAGCATATGAAAAAGCAGAGACATTACTTTGCCAACAAAGGTAAGCCTAGTCAAAACTATGGTTTTTCCAGTAGTCATGTATGGATGTGAGAATTGGACTATAAAGAAAGTTGAGCGCCAAAGAATTGATGCTTTTGGACTGTGGTGCTTGAGAAGACTCTTGAGAGTCCCTTGGACTGCAAGGAGATCAAACCAGTGAATCCTAAAGGAAATCAGTCCTGAATATTCATTGGAAGGACTGATGCTGAAGCTGAAACTGCAATACTTTGTCCACCTGATGCGAAGAACTGACTCATTGGAAAAGACCCTGAATCTGGGAAAGATTGAAGGCAGGAGGAGAAGGGGGTGACAGAGGATGAGATGGTTGGATGGCATCACTGACTCAATGGACATGAGTTTGAGTAAGCTCTGGGAGTTGGTGATGGACAGGGAGGCCTGATGTGCTGCAGTCCATGGGGTCGCAAAGAGTTGGACACGACTGAGTGACTGAGCTGAACTGACAACACATCCCTGCACTTCTGACGATGGCAAAAGTACCTCCTGGGACCCGTATTGGACCTTAGCTTTCTCCTGATTGGTCGGAAATCTGCCTAGACGTGAGAAGACCCAAAATCAAACCAGTTTCAGCAAAACTAGGACTTTGTTGGCTCCCATAACTGGAACAGGCTCTTGGGTGGCTCCGAGGAGCTAAGATGAAGCTTCAGGGAGAATCACATGCTAGAGAGTGGTGTGGGGACAGTTAGCCCTAAAAATCTCCATCAGTCCTTGAAAAGCTCACCAGATGCAGTTCAAGTTTAATAATAAAGATATATATATATGCCAACTCTGCAGACACAGCTTCAACCCACAGCACTCTTCAACACTCGCCTTCCTGTCAGATTACTACCCCCAGATCCATCCTATGGAGGAATCAGAGATCAGAACTGGGCGCTTCCTCATGGCAACAGTCTCAGGACAGGTTCTGATTGGTCAGCTTGGGTCATGTGCCAGTCTCTGCTTTAGTGAAAATGATCATTAGGTTCTCTGTCTTGCCTGGACTTTACCTCCAAGAGGATGAACTGATTGACTCAACCTGGGTCTTATGTGCACCCAAGGTTGATGGAGGGTGACAGAACTTAAAACCTACAAGTCCCTATACATCTGTCACCTGGGAGAGCTCATTAAAAATGCAGACACCCAAGGCTCTACCTCCTGAGATTCAAATTCAGATGCTCCAAGTGGCGCCTGCATGCTAAGTCTCTTCAGTCATTTCTGACTGTTTCCCACCCTATGGACTGTACCCTGCTACGTTGCTCTATCCATGGAATTCACCAGGCAAGAGTACTGGAGTGGGTTGCCATTCCCTCCTCCAGGGGATCTTCCCAACCCACGGATCGAAACCTGCGTCTCCTACGTCTCCTGCTTTGGCAGGCGGATTCCTTACCACTAGCACCACCCTGGAAGCCCTGAGTGGCACCTGTGCATCTGTATTATTGCTAAGTCCCCTGAGATGGTCTCCCAGAGGAATAAATCCCTCTTCTTCAGAAGGCTTTGGGTGGGGCTCCTGAGTTCTAAAGATGCACACCCTAGCAGAGCATGTGCTGGCCTTGCAGAGGCTTTCCCAGGCGAGCACTCTCTGTAACCTCAGCTCTTTCTCCTATAGCTACCGTCAAGATCTTCCAGCTCCTCAGACAAGCCACACCTTGGTAAATGGTATCTACGGTGTTCCTTCTACCTGGAAGCCCTGCCCTGTGCCTCCTCCCTTGCCCACCACCTTCCCCTGACACACACCCCACCGGGAAAACTTCCCACGCTGCACCCTAGACTGGGCTGGAGGCCCCCGGCACCTATGTTCTGTGCCTCCCTGTCAGAGTCTGTCATTCCTTACTGACAGAGATTGTTAAGTTTATCTGTCTCACCTTGACTTTAAGCCCAGTGTGGACTCGCATCATTGGCATGAAAGACACATACAGCATGTCAGGGATGGGGTTTGGTGTGCCTGGCTCTGCAGTTTATTAGCTGGTAATTGGTTGAGTACTTAAGTTCACCCAGCCTCAGTTTCCTCATTTGCAAAATGGGGATAATAATAGAACCTACCTTAGCTTAAAGTGTCTAGAAATGTACTTAGCTGGCACCTGACATAATGTGAGAGCACATTGAAGCATCAGCCATTATTATTATCATTCTTTTCTAAATTGTGTTTATTTATTTGCCTGTGCTGGGTCTTTGCTGCTGCGTAGTCTCTCTGGCTGTGGCAAGCAGGGGCTGCTCTCTAGTAGCAGTGCCCAGGCCTCTCATTGCAGCAGCTTCTCTTGCTGCTGAGCACAGGCTCTAGAACGTGGGCTCAGTTGTTGTGGCCCACAGGCTTAAAATTGTTCTGAGGCATGTGGGATCTTCTCAAATCAAGGATCGAACCTGTGTCTCCTGCACCAGCAGGCAGATTATTTACCACTGAGCCACCAGGGAAGCCCCTATTACTATCATTCTTACTGAAAATGAATCTTTGAAGACACCTCACAAGATTTTGGGTCAAGCCTTCCTCAGGTAGTCAACTGTTCACTTCTGACTTCTGCTTTCTCCCCTCACCTTCCTCTAATACCTATTTCTACCAGCAGTTCAGAAGACAGGAGTTGTCTTATTGAGTGCTTTGTCCCCCAGGGACTAGCATGCACTAGTCCTAAATATGTATTTATTGACCGATGACTCAGGCCCTGGACTTGAGAACACCCTGTTCATACCCCAGAGGCTGGGGAAGCCAGAAGTCCCTGCCCTTGGGAGGGCTTCAACCTTATGTAGACCTTGCCTTCCAGGAGCCCTCTGCCCATTCATCACACAGCACTGCCGCCACCCAAGGTGGAAAGGGAGAGACGGAGGGATGATGGTTCAGTGGGGGCGCCTCCACAGCCAGGACTGAGGGAAAGGGAGCCGAAGCATGACAAAGTCTCCAGGGAGGACGCAGAAGTGGTCAGAAGGTAACGATAGCTCTTAGTCTTAAGTCAGCTACACGCAGAGTTAAGTGAATTTCTATGGCAAACGGAGTGCTGAGTTCCCATTTCAAGAATTTCTTATTTTTGCAGAGAGCCGGGGAGTTGTCGATAATAAGCTGGTTGGTTTGGCCAGTGTAGACAGATTCCTCAAGGTCAACACAACCTCATATTGCTCTATTTGTGGCTGGGTTTCTCTTCATAGTCTGAGCTGTGTGAAAGCCAAATCTCTACTTTTACGATGTCCAAATTCAGCCTCACACATCTCTCCTTGTGAGAAGGAAGGCCTTTGTGTCCCCTGCCCAAATGATGCCCTTATGCTGTAGGAACTGGATCTCCTTCCCAAATGGCGGCCAGGCCCCATTGTACAGGCACACCTCATATTATTGCACTTCGCAGATACTGCTTTCTTAAAAAAAAAAAATTGAAGGTCTTTGGCCACCCTGCATCCAGTAAGTTTATCAATGTCATTTTTCCACCAGCATTTGCTTCACAGACTTTGTGTCTCTGTGTCTCATTTTGGTAATTCTCTCAGTCCTTCAACCTTTTTCTTTACTGTTACATTTGTTTGGTGATCAGTGATCTTTGATGTTACTCTTGCAAAAAGATCCCTGACTCACTGAAGGCTCACTCGACAGCATGTTTTAGCAGCAAAGTATTTTTTGTTTGTTTCTTTTAATTTATTTTAACTGGAGGTTAATTACTTTACAATATTGTGGCAGTTTTTGCCATACATTCGCATGAATCAGCCGAGGGTGTGCATGTGTTCCCCATGCTGACCCCCCTCCCACCTCCGTATCCCGGTGCTGTGCTTAGTCGCTCAGTCATGTCTGACTCCTTGCGACCCATGGACTGTGGCCCGCCAGGCTGCTCTGTCCATGGGCTTCTCCAGGCAAGAAGACTGGAGTGGGCTACCATGCCCTCCTCCAGGGGATCTTCCCGACCCAGGGGTCGAACCTGCATCTTTTATATTTCCTGCACTGGCAGACGGGTTCTTTACCACCAGCGCTACCTGGTATACATATTGTCTTTTTGATATAATACGATTGCATACTTAACAGAGTACAGTGTGGTGTAAACAACTTTGATATGCATTGGGAAGCAAAAAATAATCCACGTGACTTGCTTAGTTGCTTTGTTGTGGTAGCCTGGAATGGAACCCACGATGTCTCCAAAGTACATTTGTATTAAGTTGTAGTCTTGGGGTGACAATGTTATCAGCCTGCCCCTTACAGATGAAGACACTGAAGTGTAGAGGCTCAAAGTCCTGCAGCCAAAGGCCCCCACTCTTGTGCAAGGACAGTGGCTGAAGGGCCTGCTCCCAGGCCTCCTTCTCAGCCTCCCTGCGGGGTCCCGGAGTCCCATTCTCTGACCTGGAGATTCTGCAGCTGTGTGGGGGTGGGGCTGAATTTACTGTCGCGGCTGCTGGGAATGCTAATGGACCCTTTCTCTCTCATTAGCGAGAAGCTTTAGAACTAACTTGTGAAAGGCAGGATCTAGCAGAGGGTGTTAATTGGTGGACCTCAAAGGTGCCTCTGTGCAGTCTGGTTCTGGGCCCCGCCTCACTGTGCTGAGGCCATCCTGCTATTCTAGAGAATAAATTGTGGGTCTGGCTTCTGGACGGGCCGGGCCTGAGAGGAATGCAATCCGAGACCTGGATTTTGAGGTGGTGGCCTTTCCCTAGAGGAGCCTCCAGCATTTTGCCAACGGGGGCTTAAAATAAATCCTTTTTTTTTTTTTTGAGGGGGAGGGGGTAATGATAATTAGACAGAGCCTGTTGGACTGAGACCTAAATTTCTGAGGGAACTATGGTGGCAGTCCAGATTGTAAAGGCCAGCAGTGGCCATCATGGCATTTTGCCCTGAGGAGACAACGGCTCGCTTTTGCCCCGTGGCCTGGCTGCTTGAGCTGTTAGTCCTCTCTCCTACCTGTTTTGTGGAAGCCAGGTTCAGCAGTTTGACTGCTTCCGGTTGCATACAGACCTAGGGTGCTCTTCCCCTCACCCAGAGCTTTCTCCGCTGGAGCTTCACTCCCTTGGAGGCCGGCAGCGTCCCAAAGGCAGACACGCAGCCCTGCGGCCTCCACGCCGGCAGCGAGTGACTGCCTGCCGCAGTGCTTAGAGAAACATCGGAGTGGGATAAAAGCTCAGAAGTCTTTTTCAAAGAACCCGAGGAGTAGGCTAGGAAGTGAGGTGAGGGGGTCGCCGAAGGAGGAAGGGGTTTGACTAAAAACACTTGCTCCGGCCTATTTGTGTTCCATCCAAAAGGCCTTTCTCAGGGGACCTTGCCCGTCTCTTAAATAGCCCAACAGCCGCAAGACAGCTGCGAGGCCTCAGGAATCTTGAGGAGGAGACATTTTACTCCTGGAAAAATAAGTGACCAACTTAAAGGAAGTCACCACCCTGATGCCCTCCCAGGCGCGGCCTTGGTGGCCTTGCCCTGGCAGTGCCCGGTGTCCGGGCCCTGTGTACTGGGGGACCGCAGCATCCACGCCTCGGGGTGGGGGTGGTGAGGCGGGGGTCGCTACCCCGCCGCCTCAGTTGGGCTCGCGGGCCCCCACGGGATGGGGTTGGGGAGATCCGGAGGGCCACCCGCCCCACCCCGGACATATCAGAGGTGCATCGTTCAGCCTCCTGCACCGGGACACATCGGAGTGAGAGAAGAGCCCCAGGTGTCAGTGGCGACTTTGGGACTGCAGCCTAGTTGTAAAGGGGTCCTGGGTATTTTTTTTTCCAAGCTCAGTTTCTATTAGGTTGGCCGCTTTTAGGGAAGATCGGGGGCGGGGGCGGTGCCGCGCGGCCATCCTTGCACTCTGCGGGGCTTGGCCGTCTCGGGGGGCTGGGACCTTTCCCGGGTTACAGCCGCGGGGTTCGGGGCGCCGCGGCGCGCCCACAGTCCCGGCTTCCCCGGGTCCCCGAGGCCAGCGCCGCGGCGCGGTCCCCGCCCAGCTCCTCTCCGCCCGCCCCCCGCGGGCCGCGCTGAAACCCGAGCTCGAGGGGGCGGGCCGCGCGGCGGCGGGGGCCGCGGGGCCGCGCCGACATTGGCGGGGAGCCGGGCGCTGGCTGGCGAGGGAGGGGCGCGCGGGGCGGGGGGGCGCGCCGGGCGCCCGCGGCCGAGGTGGACCGAGCCTCCCGGCTCGCAGCTCCCGCCGGCGGAGCGAGGCCGCCCTTTCTCGGCAGCGTGATTTATCTGCTTCTTTTTCTCCTGAACTCTTCTTCCAGGGAGAGGCTAGTGGTAACAGGCCGAGCTGGATGGATGGGTATGGGGAGAGGGGCAGGACGTCCAGCCCTGGGATTCTGGCCGACTCTCGCCTTCCTCCTCTGCAGCTTCCCCGCAGGTAAGGCACTGCCCCAGCCCGGGGACGGCCGGCTGGGCGCGCTGGGCCCGCTCCCCGGGTCTCCTCGCGGCGCCGGGCCACAGGTCTGCGGGCGAGCCAGAGCTCAGGTTCGCCGGGTGCCCTCCAGCCCCCGCCTCGCGTTTCCACGCGTCTTTGTTTCTCCCGCGTCCAGCCGAAGGCGCGATGGATGCGCGTGGGGACCTGGGGGGTTGGGGGAACCCTCTCAGGCTGCAATGAGAAAGAGCCAGGCGGGGAGATCGCAGACGCCGGGGACGTCACCCAACTTCCCAGAAAAGGGGGTACCCGGGACGCTCCCCTTAGGGGCCCCGGAGGAGAAGGGGAGGCACGGACTCGGATCCGGGGGGCACTTTCTCTGGCTTCTGGTCCCGCAGTTTGCAGACCTGTCCGGTGCCCAGGGGTGGAGCCGGGGGCGCCCCTGAGGTACCGGCCAAGCCCCGGACCGCCCCCTCCCGCGGGACCCCGTCCCGCCCCCACGGGCTTACCCACGCAGGGAAGCCCACGGACTGGGCACCGCCGGCCCCTTGTTCCAGTGTGATAACATCCCGCGTCGCCCCCTGTTTGTTTTTATTGTGTCAGAAAGGGAGAGAATTTCAGAATTAAAGCTGAAAAAGCCCATCTGTTTCCAATGAATCCCCCATAGTTTTTCACAATGTTTTTGGCAGATCGCTGCTTTCAAATTCCTCCGAGCCGGGACCTCTTGTTTTTGTTGGGGGAAGGGAGACCAACTCCACAGAGAAGCATTTGTTCCTTCCCAAACGCTCCAGTTTCTTTACTTTTTTATTTTTTTTTCCCTTTCGGGGGGAGGGGGAAGGCACGAAACTTAAATCCCGGGTCTGTTTTCTTTATAATGTTTCATTAAAGTTTATTCCATTTTTGCCATATGCTACTCACAGCCTGGAAACGCCAGTTAAACCCTTTATATCCATTTTCCCCTTGCTAAAAAAAAAAATACAAATAAACCCAGAGTCACGGACCAAATGGTCCCCGATGCAAGGCGGGATTTCCCGGCCGCTTCCATTGTGCTGCGGGGTTCCGAGGTGTCTTTTTGCAAAACTGAGAGCTTGCTTCGCCCCGCAGCCGGAACGAATCCGCAGCCCCCGCGCACTCCCGAGCTTTGCAAGAAAGGACTTGAGTTAGACCGGGGATTGGGTTGTTTTGTTTTGCTCCTCAGCCAACTGGGTTTCAGGAACTGGCAGAACTGGGCAGTCCGGACCCGGCCTGGCTGTAAGTTGGGGCTCCCGGTGGGAGGACCGTGCCGCAGCGGTAAGGGAGAAAGGATCCGTTTACCTTCCCGCCCCAGCCCTGCTTCGGGGCGGGGGCGGGGGACCCCCCTCCCCGGAACCCACCCGGCCCCGCGCGCCCCAAGGGCGTCCCGGGTGAGCCGCAACCTGCTCGTAGTCCAGGATTACATTGGGGAGGCCCCGGCCAAAGACAGGACGGAGGGTGTCAACGCCTCAAAGAGCCCTTGCTCCCACCCCGTGCACCCTCGCCCTGGAATATTACAACCTCCATATCGAGTCAAGCAGCAGGGAGTCCTCCGCCTCTTCCTTTTTTTTTTTTAAGGCAGTTTCCACCCCTCCAACCCCCCTGCTTCCCCGCATAGAAGGGTCTGGCTGATTTGGTTCCCTCCCAAGAACTAAGAAAATAAAATTTGAAGCGACCCTCCTCTTTCAAAAAGAAAAGAAAAGAAATCCCTCCTCCTTTTGGAGGAGCAGGAGTTTGCAGTGTGTGTGCATCTCGATTTGGTCCAGATAAAGATCCAGCCCATTGGAGGTTTTATCAGATGGGTTGATAAATGGCTTTTGTCCCTTGGCTGCCATGGGGGATGTGATCTCAGCTTGGAGCTGAAATTGAGAAGAGGGGCTTAGAGGCCCTTAAAACAACACCTTCCCGCTCTTAAAGCGGCAGCACTTGTTAGCTTCTTGGGCTTCTTAGAAAACTTTAAACGTCTCCCCCTTAGTCTGAGGAAAGCTGGTGGGTTATATAATTCACAGCCCGAATTCCATCACTTGTTTCCAAGAAGCCCATTTCTTTTTGGCTTCAAGGCTGGTAACTAAAACCTGGCAGATAGAGCAGATAGCTGTTGCACTGTCATGCCAACTGGCTAATGTTTCTTCTAATTTGAGGCCTTGACAGGCGCATTTAGTCAAAATTGCCCACCTTGCTGAAAACTGAGCTTCCAGTATGCCCGCACGGAATACACTGGGGGGCTCTGAGAACGTGTGGGCTCCGGAATCCTGGGTCAAGAAGAGAGGCTCTTAAGAGGTGAAATGGATCATTTCCACCACAAAGAGACGGACTATCATATTCTTGACCTGTCGGCAGAGGGGCTGCTTGGGGATAAAGTCAGAGAACCTGCAGGTCTGGTGGGGAGTGGGGTGGGCATTTGAGAAAAAAGAAAAGAAAGCGCCGGAGACAGTCAGGGGCCATGTGTGCCGGCTTCTCCCTCCAAAGACAGGTGGAATCCGCTGGAACAGCCGCATGAAAGCATAGGCTTGTTCAGTGCTAGTTGACTTGAATGGAGTCCAGGAGTAAACCCATAGGAGTGCAAATTAAATTGGACATAGTTATGTGGAGAAAGATGCCTTAACCTCTTGCTAGACTGAGAGGGCTTGTGTCTTTTGAGAGTGCTTACATGTTCTCAGCATGCATGGCACATCTCCTGCAGTCCTGACACAGGGACAGCATTGGGGGCCCTCATTTGAGCAAGGCTGGCGTCCACCTCCAAGGCCTGGTGGAAGGACAAGGGCCCTTCCGTGTCCCTTGGGTCATCAGGGTGTCTGCGGGCAGGATGCTGTACTTTCAGCCAATGGACAGGGTGGCCACGTCTAGTTGGGAGGGGGGCACGTGGCGGGAGGCCAAGAAAGACTTCTTAGGAGAGTCTTCCACTAATAACATCCACTTCAAAACACAATTAATAGATACTTTTTTTAAAACTTTGAAACCACCTCGACTTAATAAAACAGATTTCCAAGAGGAACTCATCAAAGTCATATGTTGTAGACTTGGCACGCTTCCCGTTGGCTACATATGGATGCTGTACTCTAGCTCCGGTGGTCCTTGGACCAGCAGCACCAGCCTCCCCCGGGAACGTGTTAAGAACTGACTGATGCTCTGGGAGTGGAACATGCAGTCTGTACTGTGACAGACGTTCCAGGGGGCTCTGATGCACCTCAACTGTGAGGATCAATGTTCTAAAAATTATTGCCCTGGACCTTACATGTTTCCTCCTATCTTTCCCTTTCCTTTTCAACTACAGTTGTTTTAGAAATTAATCCTCGTGGGGAAACTAAGGCCTGCAGAGACCCAGGCCCTGTGCAGTATCCAAGGACATCCATGCCATTCTAGAGTTGAGGACGTTTATCTGAGAGCTGCCATTCAAAAATGTGCAAGCAAGTCCGCCCGCTTATCACATCGTTGTCCTGCCAGTAGGACTTTATGTCCCAGAGGGAGAGACTGAAATGAGTCCCGTTGCCAGAGCCAGATGGCTGTAGCGCCAGCCTGTAGGCTGGTGCGTGACACGCCAAGGGATCTGCAGGGCTGAGCCCCGGCTCCAGAGAGGGTGGGATGTAAAGTTCTGTGGATGGTTGGCCCCTTTGGCCCTGAGGATGAGCTGGGGCATAAGGGGAGGATCTCTGGTCGTCAGGTTTAGGAAGGGAAACCGCTGCAAGCTTGGAGGAATTGCTAGCAGTCACCCCAGTGCCAAAGGAGAACTGGGCAGAGACTATCAACAGGTTCAGATAAGGATGCTCCGTGAGATGGGGCAGTTGGGTCCAGGTCTCTGTGGAGGTAAGGGAACTGCATGGGGACCACTTTATGTGTTGGAGGTCATACGGTTCCTGCTAAAATGTCCAATGTGCAAGGCTCTTAGAACTGGTTAGAGGATCGAGATTTTATGTTTGGTTGAGGGGTTGGTGTGTCATACTGTTTTAATGCCTGGCTACATTCAACCTGCCTAAAATTGAGGGCACTGTTTCTTTAGGGTGACTGACTCATTCCAGTGGAGCCAGGAATTTCTAGTTTCAAAGTTGGGAGTCCCATGTTTTTAGAAGCCCCCTCAGTCCTGGGTACCCCAGGATGGTAGGTCTCCCTGGACCCTCCATGTCCTGGGACCAGGGCTTGGCCTGTGTCTGATAATCCTGCCACCGCAGACTGTTCAGTCCTGGGTGTAAAGGGCCTCTCCCTTCTGTCCGTTTACCCGGTGCTGGGCCTCCTTCCTGCGCCCTCTCCTGCCTATCTCCACTGTCACCTGCTAGGAGCAGCTGAGCCGCCCTAGGACCTGCCCCTGGGGTGATTCCCCCCAACCCCACTTTCCAAGTTGTTCAGGAACTCGGGGCTCTGCGTGACCCTACTTGGAGCACCCAGAAGGGAGAGCCCGCTAACACCGGGTTCCACACTCCTCTCCAGCCTCATTCCCGTGGCCTCTGGCATGCCCCTGGGCTCCAGGTCCCTGCTGGTCTCCGTACCTGCCACCCACCCACCCACCTTATGGGTGGGCAGCCCCCAGGCCTTGCTCATGCCATGCCTGGTTTGGAAAGGGAATGCCCACTGGCAAAGCCCAAGGTCCATGCCACCTGTCGGGGCCCAGCGCCATCCCTCTGATGACCTGAGGACCGGCCACCTTGGCTGCTAACACCTGTGCTTCCTCGTGTCCTTGTTGCTTCCCGAGTCTTGGGTTTGTAATCTTTTTCTAAATCACTGGATCTGTTTATAAGGGCAGGAGGCCCATTTCCTTTTTCTTCGTGCACTTTTCTTTGATATGCACCCCAAACACGCCTGGCACAATCCCGGAAATTACAGGACCGTTGTGTTTCTTTGTGTTTCTGTTTGTTTTTTTGCTCCACAGACCGAGAATGCAGGTTTGGGGAGGGGGGTTGTCCAGATATCCCAATCATTCTTTCCAAAAGATGTATGTTTTTCTATTTATAAAGACAGTACTCATTTTTAAACCTAAAGATAGAAAGGGATAAATAAGAGAATGAAAATAACCAAAATTCCAACCTCCCACAGGCTGCCATCACTAGTTAACATTCATGAATAGCCCTTAAGACATGGTACTGTTATATTCTCCACAATATGATCATTTGAAGGAAAACAACAATTTTTTTTAATTTATTATTTTGTATTGTAGTAGAGCCTATTAACAATGTTGTGATAGCTTCAAGTGAACGGCGAAGGGACTCAGCTGTACATATACATGTATCCATTCTCCCCCAGAACCCCCTCCCATCCAGGCTACCACATAGCATTGAGCACAGTTCCATGTGCTGGACAACAGGTCCTTGCGGAAAACAACATTTAAAATATATTTATTTATTTGGCTGTGTCAGCCTTAGTTGTGGCACAGGCTTAGTTGCCCCAAAGCATATGGGAACTTAGTTCCCTGACCAGGGATCGAACCTGCGTCCTCTGCATGGCAAGGCAGATTCTTAACCACCGGACCACTGGGGAAATCCCCCCAAACAACAATTTTTAAAGCTCTCCCAATTATCCAGTGGCCAGAGCACCCGAGGTATTCTGCTAAATGTTTGAAATATGTCACCTTATGAGATGGCCACCCCTCCCCCCGCATCATCATTGTTCGCCCTGTGTCAATGAGGAGACAGAGGGTCAGAGAGGTTCCTAGCATGAGACAGCTGAGTCAGCAGCAGAGCCAAGAGGAGAACTCAGACCCCTGTCCTTTCCCACATGCCACATTTTGGATAAACACACTCATTAAACGCGCTCTGTAGCATTTCAGACTCTGAGCTGTGCAGCATACAAGGCTTTATGATGAGCGGGGAAAAATAAGAAACTCTGGAGATATGAGTGGATAGCAGAAAGAAGAGGGACCACGCTTCCCCACGGCTCTCATGCTGTTGCCTCTTCCCAGAGACCCTCTCCGCTCCCTGTCCATCCCCAGCGTAGCATTTCAAAGCAGATGCCACCCCACCGTAGGTCACTTTGGCAGAGCTGTCGTGGTGCAGATTTTCCCGAGTCAGATTTATGTCTTTGGGGTTTTTGCTTATTTATTCATTTCATGCACCATTTCGCCCAGGCAGTCGGAATACCAAAACGCCTATTAAAGTGATCCCTCTGCGCCCAGGTCCCTGCAGAAAGGAGCCATTATTGCTCCCTGTGCTAAGGAATGTTCCAGGAACACAGGCTCATACACGTGTGTGCACCAGCCGGGCCGGTGCCCTCCCAGTGCTCGAGGAAGGTGGAAGAAGGGCCTGCCTGCATAGGGTGGTGGGGGAGCAAAGCCACTTCATAATGGATTTTGACCTGGGACAGCTGAGCAGAGGAACTCAGGGCTCTTGGAGGCAGGACCGGAATGGAAAATTGTCATCTCTGAGGCCAGCCTTACCTAGACTTGCTCAAGAGACGCGGTTTCGATCCCTGCGTCGGGAAGATCCCCTGGAGGAGGGCATGGCAACACACTCCAATATCCTTGCCTGGAGAATCCCATGGACGGGGGAGCCTGGCGGGCTATGGTCCGGGGTGGGGGGGAGGTCACACAGAGTCTGGTGCGCCTTAAAGCAGGAAACCCAAACCGCTCACCCGCAAGCTTCATTTATACCTGAAAAGTGACGCTTTTGCCCCCAGTCATTGCTCCCTGTGGAACCCAGGCTTGCTCAGCTCTTTGCCCTCCTGGCAGGGTGGTCTTGGCATGGGATCCTGCGCCCAGCTTCTGCCTGCTGTGGGCCCTTCTGACCCAGAGGAGCCCTGCTGACAGGCCCGCCATGGCCTTGGGCCTGACGGTGAGCACATGTGCTTTTTAATGCCCTCTTGGCTGCAGATCCAGCTGCGTGTGGCTCCAGGGGGAGCAGGGTAGGGGAGGGTGTCCAGTTGGGAAAGCTGAGGTGTGCCCTTTTCCTTGGCACTCAGCGTGGTTTCCTGTAGCGACTTGGCGTGTGTGGAAGCTGGGACAGAGAAGCCTGGCTGGGTGTGACGAGGGGGCAGTGCCGCCTGCCCAGCTCGGCGAGTGGCACTCAGCCACCTCTGCCCACACTTAGCAGTGAGTTAACCCCCAGCTCCCCTATGGCTCAGCCAGTACAGAATTCACCTGCAATGCAGGAGACACAGGAGCTGGGAAGACCCCCCTGGAGGAGGAAATGGCAACCCACTCCAGTGTTCTTGCCTGAAAAACCCCAGGGGCAGAGGAGCCTGGCGGGCTGTAGTCCCCGGGGTCACAGAGTCAGACATGACTGAAGTGACTTAGCACAAGAGCACACATCCCCTCCTGCCTTCCCTCAGCCAGTGCAGATTCTCTGAGAGGTCGCCCCCTGCCTGCTTCTTTCTCAGGTCAGCCGGTCCCCAGAGGAAATCCCCGGTGCTCTCAGGGGGGCAAGAGGCACGCTGGAGTCATGGCAAGGGCGATTCCTTGGGCCATTCTCAGGCTGAGCTGAGAGGAATGCCTTTGAGGACAGGGGATCATTCTGACTGCTTGTGGGTTAAGTAAGGCAGGGTCCTCTGCACCTGGTGGAAAACACAGTCCCTTCCCTGGGTGTGTGCCTCTTCGGTATCTGACGCCAGACACCTGCGTGTTTATGCCAGGACGGTGCAGCAACGAACCTGGCAGCCCCAGGCATCTCTCAAGCTGGGAGACTGGAACACTGCCCAGCCAGAACTTGCCAAATTCTGGCACTATATCCATCCCCTGTCCCCTCCCAGGAGAGGGTGGGGAGTGGCCCGCTGCGCCCGCCTGGTGCCACAATGAGGTACTCCCTGGTGCTCCCAGAGAATGGGAGCAGGTTTCCCACCTCCTTTGGGATCCGCATCCCAACTCGTTGCTAAGAAACGAGCCTCAGCATCACTGCTGCCCCGGGGTAGGGGGTTGCGGGGGGCTCTCAACCCTTTCCACTGAGTCCTCCTTGGAGCTGTTCTCCCTCTGCTCTGCCTGCTCCTGCCCTAATTAAAGCCATCCTCCCTTATGTTACGCCACTGCCTAAAATAGCCTTCTCATCATGCCACACGCGTACTGAAAATTACTCGGTGGGCTTCCCGCTCTCAGCGGGATCTGACCTGAAATCTTTGGGCTGTCTTATCAGGGTGCAGCCAGGTAAGCAGAAACCACACAGGGTGTTGCCACAGAGGGAAACTGTTAGAGTGGATTGTGTCTAGATGGGCAGGGGAGGACGGGCAAGGCCACGAGGGACCACGGAGGCAGACACGGCGTTGCAGGAGGGGACTTCCGCTCCTGGGACTGAGGGGACAAGGGGAAGAGGACCTTGGGGGCCTGAGGCTGTGAGGAGGGCTGCTGCTGCACGGCTGAGCTGGGTATTTGAAACAGCAGCAGCTGGAGGAGAAGGGGCAAGGCTGGGTTGTGATGACTGGGTCAACCTGGCTGGGCCTCCTGCGGTGCCGCCTTGTGGTGGAATCGGGCAACAGGGAGCTGGGTGAGTGGGGATACAGGGTTTGCACAAGAGCAGAGCAAAGCAGTTTGAAGCTGAACCACATTCGCTTCATCCCCGGCTTTCACTCAGGGCTTCCGTGGCTGGCTCCAAACTCCCAGCGCACTCACTGTTAGAGTCCGGAGTCGCCCTTCCCTCAAAGGAACAGAGGACACTCACGATAATGCAAGACACACAGCGAGGTTTATTTCCAGCTAGCTGGGGTCCTTGTTGAAACCCGCTGCGTCGGGCGGACACTTGGACCCCAGCTAGCTGGAAATAAACCACTTGGACCCCAGCTAGCTGGAAATAAACCTCGCTGTGTGTCTTGTATTATCGTGAGTGTCCTCTGTTCCTTTGAGGGAAGGGCGACTCCGGACTCACCACCCGGCATTTCGCCTTCCGGCCCGTGCCAGCTGTTTCAGAGCCCCTTGGACCTCTGTACCTCTGCCCCACATCGCCTGGCGGATCCCACTGTCCTTCCAGACCCCGCGGAACAGCTGCTTCCCGCTACTGTCTGTGCCATCGTCCTTCAGTCTCTGTACACGTGAACCTTCTCCCAGGCACCCCGGTGGTTTCTATAGCCAACTTCACCTGAGCTTGTTCCAGGAATGGCAGGAAGCACCTTGCCTGCACGCAGTGGACTGAATCCAGAACCTCCAGCTAGAATACAAATCCAGGCAGTTACCCTGCAGACCACAGAGCTGGGCCAACCCAACGTGATGGGCGGGCTCGCCTTCTAAGACGTCTTACTCCTTTAAGAAGAGGCAGGTTTTTTCTTTCCTGGCTCACCCCACCCCTCCTACACCACCACTGAAATCTGATCTAATCCCTTTGCACGAGGGTAATTTATTGGTCTGTTGCGCTTTTCTCGGTGGCAAATTGCATTGTCTTTATTCCTGGGTTCAGGCGCAGCAGCAGCTCCGCATTCCTAAGACTCCTTTCTCAGGGCCGGGCCTTCGCACCCCTCGGCACTCGGCGAAGTGAGTTTTATTGGGCTTCTTTGTTATGCAAACAAGGCGGTAATAATCAGGCTATTATTCTGAAAGATTGGGCTTGATTAACAGTTCAAAGGAGGTCTCCGAAAGCAGCTAATGCCATGGCGGTGCATAAATATCTCCATCCTGCCTGGGTCTGTACAGCTGCTGCTCCCAGGTCCCGGCACCCCGCCCCCCACCCCCATCCCCCCCACCCCCCCACCCCCGCCTTTCTGTTCCGAGAGGCTCTGGGTTGCAATTTAAAGGAAAAGAATTAAGTCAGGCAAGCTGTGTGGCTGTGATTTCTCTCACTGCTGTCTCAGACCTCGAGGAAGGTAATCTCGAGCCCGTGCATGTATGCATGCATGCTCGCTCAGTTGCTTCAGTCATGTTCGACTTTGCGACCCCATGGACTGTAGCCCTCCAGGCTCCTCTGTCCATGGGATTCTCCACACAGGAATACTGGAGTGGGTTGACATGCCCTCCTCCAGGGGATCTTCCTGACCCAGGGATCAAACCCGCATCTCCTGCATTGCAGGCAGATTTTTTTTTTTTTTTTTTTACCACCAGGCTGGATCCCACCTCCTCACAAAGTGAAAGGTTACAGAGGTGGGAAAGGTTACAGGGGAGGGGGTACAAGTGCTTTGAGTGACGAGTGCAGGAGTCAGAGGATTCTCAGGGGATCTGTGGGCACGAGGTGGCACCCCAACTCGGGTGTGGATGGTTGACACAGTTCTGTGAGGCCCAAAGAAGGTGGTCCAGGAAAGCCGAGGGGCCATCTCCGGTATCTTCAGGGTTACTGTTGAGCCTTTTCCCTGTGGCCCGAGAGAAGGACCAGAACCTGCATCCATCTCCCTAGAGCCGGCAGACCTGGGGTCCACAGCTGGAGCTGTCACGAGCAGGAGGGGCCAGGCCGGCCCAACAGAGCTCCAGCAGCAGTGGAGGCCGGACTGCCACTGGACAGGGGGCTTTCCTGCCGCGGGGGCTGGCTGGAGGTGCAAACTGTTGACCTGTGGCCGCTCTCAGGCCCCGGGTTTTAAAATTCCATGCTACACCTTGGGAAGCTGACCTGGAGTTTGCCCACCAAGCGATCTGTAGTTACAGTGATCTCAACCGGAGAAGCAGAAGCCTTGGGCCTCACTGCACAAGTCGAGAGCAAATGGATCCCCAGGGTCCCCAAGTCCTGCTGTGGCAAGGGGTCCCTCCTCCAGTGCTGAGTGTGGGCTCTTGTCTAACACTTACAAATGAACTGTCCAAGGAGACACACGTGCTGGTAAAGCAAGAGACTTTATTGGGAAAGGTGGAGAGCAGGGGGGTGAGGGAACCCAGAACTGCTCTGCCACGTGGCTGGCAGTCCCAGTTTTCCCAGGATGGAGTTAGTTTCCAGGTTGTCTCTGGCCCCTCATTCTGACTCAGAGTCCTTCCTGGTGGTCCATGCATCGCGAAGGATGGATTCCAACAAGGATTCTGGGAGGCTGGTAGGACGTACGAACTGGTGTGTCCTGTCTCCTTTTGACCTTTCCCGAATTCTTCCAGTTGGTGGTAGCTTCTTAGTTCCTTGTTCCTTACCAGGACCTCCTGTTGTTAAGATACCTCGTGTAGGTGGCTGCTGTCTTCCCTGGCCAGGGCAGGCAGTTTCATTCAGTCAGTTGGTTCCCATAACAGCCCCAGCCTGTGCCCCACCATTTGAGCCAAGTCTCCAGCATCACGGGGCACCAGAGGGAATTCAGGGGTTTCCCAGTGGTGACCTGGGCTGGCCAGTGTCTTTGCAGCCTCAGGATTCTTCTCTGTTTGTTTCTTAGTAGCTGATCCCCGAAGTCCTAAGTCCCAAGAGGCTTGAGTCAAAAACAAAACAGGTGTCCTAGGCTTCCGAAAAGTGTAAAGTCTGTGCACGGTCTCAGCCTTTTCCTGGGTGCCTGAGATGGAGCTCCAGGTACCCAGGGTCAGCACGGGCTCCCTGAGAGCCACCCCCGCCCTAGGACAGACACAGCAGCATCTGAGATGGAAATAGGAGCTCGGGAGAACTTTGAGGCCCTGGCTCTGCAGACTTCGGCTGCCGCCTGGCCGCGTAGCAAGGTCTGCAGGAGCCAGACCTGAGCAGAGAAGGCCTCCCTCAGAAAAGCTCACCTCCTCCTCCCACTCAGAGTAAGGTGTTTCAGACTCTCAGACTTCCCTTCCTTCATTCCTTGAACACTCATATCAGAAAAGGCTAAGGTTTACTGCCTGGAATTCAGATGGGTTTGGCTTTTTTTTAAAGATACGACACATAAAAATCAGCCGCTTTGGGCTCTCTCTGGCAGGTGACGCCCCAATGCAGAGCTTTTCCTTTTGATGCTGGGCCAGATTACATCAAGTCTCTGACCTGGGAGGTGGCGGTGGGGGGAGCTTCCGCCTGTGATTTACAGAAGTGGACACAGGGCGG
Source organism: Moschus berezovskii (assembly GCF_049115385.1). NCBI lineage: Eukaryota > Metazoa > Chordata > Mammalia > Artiodactyla > Moschidae > Moschus > Moschus berezovskii. Next base: position 56,112,047 of record NC_142480.1, on the reverse strand, counting down.
CAGGATGGCCCCACGGGGGTCAGGGCCCCCTCGGCTCCCCACCCATGGGGACTGTCCAGCTCTAGCATCCCTGACGCCCTTCCCTGGGCCCTCCACCCAGGAAATGACGGCAGTCAGGCTGGGAAGAGCTGCACAACCTCCTGGAGAGAGGGCAGAGGGGAACGGGGTCACCCACGTCTGGCCCTGGCTCTTGTTACTCTCAGTGGCCTCTTGCAAGCCTCTCCCCCAGCCTGCTCGGTAACATCTCCGTTACCATGCGAGCACCTGGGCCTCCTCATAGATATCCAGAAAGATGTGCAAGGCCTGAGGAGACCCAGGACATCGGGGATGTGTGGCCACAGGCATCACAGTCCTGGCTTGATCCAGGTGGGGCTGGGCCTTTGGGCGTGAGTGGACCCAGGAAGAGCTGCCCAGACTCTGATCTGAGTCAAGGTGGAAGAGCAGGTTCCTGGCCCTGACCTGAGCAGGAGGCAGCGGCATGGAGGCTGCGGGCAGTCCCTGGGTTTCCAGGGAGGAAGCAGGGGAGGTGCTGGCTTCCTTCCAGCCCTGCTGCGTGACCTTTAGCCCCTGACCCCACGGGGGTTGTATGTGTCCTCCTCCGAGACTGTTGGCAGGGACTCTGATCTGGGGAGTGCCCGCTGGTCCCAGGTACCGCCCGTCCACCTCCTCAGTCCCCAGCAGGCTGTGAGGCCGGTGCTGCCCACACTTCACAGATGTGGAAACTGAGGCCAAGCCACTCCCCACAAGTGCTAGGAGGGGACAGAGCGGGACCTCGGGCCAGACCCCCGCCCAGCACCGTGCATGACTAGTGTCTGCTTCAGACGTCTCCACTTTCGGCCCAGTCCCGGGTGACAGCATCACAAACGTTCTTCAGAAGGTTGAGAGCTTCTAGCTCAGCCCCACCACCACCACCCTGCCCAGATGGAGGCAGAGAGTGGGGCCTTGGCCCCTGGGTGCAGGGAGGGCAGGAAAGCACCCTCTGCCGCCACCTGGGGAGTGGGCGGGGCTGCCATCCCCGCCTGTTGCTCCCCGTGGCTGGGGGGTGCAGGGGACACAGGAGAAGGCGCCCGGATGAGCAGGGATGAACAGATGAGAGCTGCCCACTGCGGCCACTCCGCATTGGCTCCCTGCTGGGCTTGCTCCTTGCTGGCCCCCAGCCCAGACCAAGTGCCCAGCGCACATTTCAGACCTGTGCGTGTGGCGGTGGAAGGGGTGGGGGATGACTTGACCCCTCTGAGGCTGTTGACAAGAACCCACTCTGGCCCCAGAGGGCCTGGCAGAAATGCAGATTTCAGGCCCACCAGGCTGGTGGGGTCAGAGCCAACCTGGTGAGCACAGTGACATCTGAGGAGCGACCCTCTAAGCAGATCCCCCGAGCATTTGAGGGACTCCCTTTAGGGGGGTGCCTTAAAGGGGATTTCAGTCATGGGTTTCAGACATACCAGAGAGCTCTGAGACACTGCTCTGAGCCTGGTTTTCAAGGCTGTAGAGACAGCAGGACACCCCCACAAGAGTGGAGCCACACATGATGGGGGTGAGGAGTGCCCCCCTGACAGTCCCACACCATCTGAGTGCAGGCTGGCCCTGCCCTAGGCACCTTCCTGACCCCAGCCTTCAAGTCCCCGCCCACCGCTGGCTTCACCCTGAGAAACAGACCCTGGGAACCAGCGTGTGGATGCCGTGCCACAGAGAGTGTGTGGGCCTCCTGGTGGGTGGGTGTCTCTCGACATCACAGGCGCAGTCACCCTGAAGCCCATCAGTGGGGGAGTGTGCCCGAGAACCACCCAGTGGCCACTGGAGGGAATCATGAAGGCGCCAAGGTTGTCTGAAGTCTTGGCGCTGCTGAGGGTCCAGGCCCTTCAGGTCTGAGACTGTGTGTGCTCAGTTGTGTCCCACTCTTTGTGACCCCATGGACTGTAGCCCCCCAGGCTCCTCTGTCCATGGGATTCTCCAGGCAAGAACACTGGAGTGGGTTGCCATGCCCTCCTCCGGGGGAATCTTCCCAAACCAGGGATCAACCTATGTCTCTTGCGTCTGCTGCTTTGGGAGGAGGGTTCTTTACCTGAAGGGCCAAATTCAATTCCTGCTTCTTCCTCACAATGGAACCTCAGGCAAGAAAGCCAGCCTCCCTGAGCCTGGCTCTGCTCCTCTAGGAGATGGGGTGCTGTAGTGTCTCCCCATGGGGCTGCCTGGGGCCCTGAATGACGTGGGACCTGTGGGGCCCAGGCCACCGAGCCTGGGACACAGTCAGTCGACTGGGACTTCCGTCTCTGCCGCCCCAGCTGGGCTCTGGAGGACAGCTGAGGCCACTGCAGGTGTGCGTGTGCTTCAGCGGTCTGGCTGTAAAGGGACAGGCACTGTCTTTCATGTCCTTTGGACATGGTAAGAGCCAGAGGGGGGCCCGGGGCTGGTGGGCAACAGATGGAGCCACAGCAGCCACCACGCAGCACAAGGCTCAATCCTTCCGGAATGGTTTCCTCCGAGATGCCTATTCCAGAATTCCGAGAAGGCAGCAGGACAGGGCAGCGCACCTGCTTCAGAATCATTGAGGCAGACTGGAGTGGACATCACACAGACCAGAGGTGGAGGGTCGGGGCTGCATCGGCCAGTTCCTCTGACCCGTGTTCCTCCACCTGGCTTGTTCTGCACGATGCCCTTCACACCCAGCCCTCTGCCTCGAGGGTCTTCGTTACTGTCTCCCATGCAGGCCATGGTAGCATCTGCAGCCCACAGGGAGGTTGGGCCCTTGGGCCTCTTCCACAGGTTGGAGAATCATGAAGATGGCAGGCCCAGAGAATCTTCTCGCACCTTTTTTTTTTTTAACTTATGACTGTACTGGGTCTTCATAGCTTGCACTGGCTTTCTGTAGTTGCAGAGAGCAGGGGCTACTCTTGGCGGTACATGGGCTTCCCATTGCAATGGCTGCTCTTGTTGCAGAGCACAGGTCTAGAGCATGCAGGCTTAGTAGCTGAGGCGCACGGTCTTAGTTACATGTGGAATCTTCCTGGAACAGGGATCAAACCCGTGTCCCTATGCTGGCAGGAGGATTCTTATCCACTGCTTCACCAGGGAAGTCCCTTCTAGATGCCTTTTAAAGGAGTCCTGGGCCAGGAACGGGCCTTTCAGGGAGGGCGGCCACACAGGGGGTCTCCCTGACCGGGCAGCTGTTCACGGCCCTCACCACCTACCGTTCACCAGGTCCCCTTCTTTTGGTCAGCACGCTTCAACTTAAAATGGGAAATCTGTAGCTCTCCTGTCCAATCTATTTTCCCCAATACATATTTAAGTAAATACATAACTTCTCAAGTTGAAAGAAGACTGCTTACCCAGATACCACATGAAATGGCCTTGTTTACCAGCAGTGTGACAAATTCAGGTCACGTTAGAGGAAAAGCCTGGATGTTAGGACGAGCATCTTGTTTCCGAGATGTGTGACTTAGGCAGGCCACATCTGCTCCAGGAGCATGGTGTCTGCTCCTGCAGAGGTGAGTGAGTGCCTCAAGATAGGTTGTCCAGGCACAGGGCCAGGCAACGGCCTGCACGGTGCTTTTGGAAGCCAGCCCCCATGGATTTCTGTCCCTGCTTTTAATCCCCACTTGATTGTATAGGTGAAAAGCCAGTTGTTCAGTCGCTCAGTCATGTCCAACTCTGCGACCCCATGGCCTGCAGCACACCAGCCTTCCCTGACCTTCACTGTCTCCTGGAGTTTGTTCAAACTCATGTCCATCGAGTCGGTGATGCCATCCTCTGTTGCCCCCTTCTCCTCCTGACCTCAGTCTTTCCTAGGATCAGGGTCTTTTCCAGTGAGTCGGCTCTTCGCCTCAGGTAGCCAGTATCAGAAAGTAAATAGACTTTTCCATGGTTAAGAGCCAGATTAGCAGCCCAGGCAGGGGTGGCTGGAGCCTGAGCCCCCCTTCCTCTGCTGACTGGGCTGAGACACCAAACGCTGGGCCTCCTAGCTGGTCTGCTGGTCCCTGTGCCCCTGGAAGTCAGTGTAGAAGCTTCCCTCCTGCTGCCACGTGTAGTCTCCACGAGCTCTACAGAAGAACCCAGGAGGCTGGGTGGGAAAGGGCAGCTTCCATGTGTGTGTGTGTGGGGGGGGGGTGCACAATTCAGGTGTGTTAAAGTCACAGGTCTCAGGCACGAGGTGGGATGGTGATAAAGACTCCTCCTGCTAACATAGGAGACGTGGGTTCAATCCCTGGGTGGGGAAGATCCCCTGGACCAGGAAACAACAACCCACTGGCAGTCTTGCTGGAAAATTCCATGGACGGAGGGGCCTGGCGGGCTACAGTCCATGCAGTTGCAAAGAGTCAGGCACAACTTAGTGACAACAATAAAATTATCACTAAGGTCTCAAAGCTTGTGAGTGACCTTGAAAAAAAAAAAAAGCATGAATTGGAGCACATCCAAGGTTATCACTCTCAGCTGCTTCCCAGCTTGCTGTCCACAGCAGGATAATGGTGTGTGGAACTACATTACTGACAGGGAAGCTGCCCTTAGTCTGTAGAGGAAGCCAGGGAACCAGGGCCAATAGACTAATCCCAGTGGCCAGCATTCATTGAGCTTCTGCTCTGTGCCCCATGCAGGGGTAAGTCCTTTCGCACTTTGAGCAACCACGTAGGGTAGATACTATTATTACGCCACATTGTAGATAGATTGATGAGGCAGGTGGCCTTCCCAAGTGGCTCAGTGGTAAAGAATCCACCTGCACATGCAGGAGACGTGGGTTCAGTCCCTGGGTGGGGAAGATCTCCTGGAGAAGAGGATGGCTAACCCACTCCAGTATTCTTGCCGAGGAAATCCCATGGACAGAGGAGCCTGGTGAGCTGTATAGTCCTTGGGGTCGCAGAGTTGGACAGGACTGAGCACACACTGAGGCACAGAGAAGTTAAGTGATTCGTGCAAGGTCACACAGCAGCAGAGATCGGAACCCATACTGAATAGTGGGGCTTCATTCGCACCCAGATTGCTGTTGCTGTGAATGTGTCAAAGGCACAAGGGTGGGCAGAAAGCCTGGGGGGCTGGGCTGGAATAGGGAAAATAGGGGCACTCCCAACCCTTTAAGCCTGTGGAGGGCTGGCCACCCAGGGTCGTTAAGGAATGTAGGCAGGCCCGATCTTGCACTGGATCACCTCCCACCTGCGGGACCTGGGAAGAGGCCTCCTTCCTCCCTTGCACGTGCCCGCCGCTCTGGCCCGCGGCGGGGGGGCGGGGGGTTCCAGAGGCCTGGGCTCACCATTTCCAACCTGAAAGCGCCCCCTTCTTCCTGTCCCCGCAGCTTCCTCCTCGTGCAAGATCCTCAAGTGCAACTCTGAGTTCTGGAGTGCCACGGCGGGCAGCCACGCGCCGGCCGCCGACGACGCCCCCGAGTTCTGCGCGGCGCTCCGCACCTACGCGCTGTGCACGCGGCGCACTGCACGTACCTGCCGGGGGGACCTGGCCTACCACTCTGCGGTCCATGGCATCGAGGACCTCATGAGCCAGCACAACTGCTCCAAGGATGGCCCCACGGCACAGCCACACCTGCGCACGCTGCCGCCACCCGGGGACAGCCAGGAGCGCTCGGACAGCCCGGAGATCTGCCACTACGAGAAGAGCTTCCACAACCGCGCGGCCGCCCCCAACTACACGCACTGCGGCCTCTTCGGGGACCCGCACCTCCGGACTTTCACAGACCGTTTCCAGACCTGCAAGGTGCAGGGCGCCTGGCCGCTCATCGACAATAATTACCTGAACGTGCAGGTCACCAACACACCGGTGCTGCCCGGCTCGCCGGCCACTGCCACCAGCAAGGTATGGGGGACGGGGGAAGGGTGGGGTGTCACAGCACCAGGCCCTAGGATCAGGAGGGCCCAGACTTTCCCCTACTAGACCCAGACGCCTCCTGCACCCAACATTTTCTTATTGTCAGTCAACGAGCTGATTATTTAGGCAGGAATTTTCTCCTAGCTCAGCTGGTAAAGAATCTGCCTACAATGCAGGAGACCTGAGTTTGATTCCTGGGTGATCCCCTGGAGAAGGGATAGGCTACCCAGTCCAGTATTCTTGGCCTTCCCTGGTGGCTCAGACAGTAAAGAATCTGCCGGCAATGCCGGAGACCTGCCCTTCGATCCCTGGGTGGGGAAGATCCCCTGGAGCAGGGCATGGCAACCCACTCCAGTATTCTTGCTCGGAAAATCACATAGACAGAGGAGCCTGGCGGGCTACGGTCCATGGGGTCACAAAGAGTCTGACACAACTGAGCAACTAAGCACAGCACAACACAGCAAACCACCCTGGAGGGCTTCCCTGGTGGCCCAGCAGTCAAGAATACACCAGCCAATGCAGGAGACATGGGTTTGATCCCTGGGTTGGGAAGATACCCTGGAGAAGGAATGGCTACCCACTCCAGTATTCTTGCCTGGAGAATTTCATGGACAGAGGAGCCTGGCAGATTACAGTCCATAGGGTGGCAGAGAGTCAGAAATGATTTAGCGGCTAAACAACAAAACACCCTGGAACCACCTTTGCCCTTTGCCTAGAGTGGGATGTTCCTTTAACTACCAGCCACCAGCCACTAGGGGTCTTTGAAATCAGCTGTCTAGGGTCACAAGCTAGCACATAGGCATAGATTTGTTGGGGATGGGGGCTGGGCGGGCAGAGTAGAACAAGATAGGAAAACGGAGCCTGCCTTAAAGGTGATTTGTGGATGCTTTGTAGGTGGGAGAGAAAACATTTAGGAAACCTAGCTTCTGTTGTTCATGTGTGTACACACTGGGTTCAGATGTAAGATGGGTTTTTTCCTGGGGTTAATGGTCCGGAAAGTTTAGAAACACTCCCAGAGCATTCACTTTCAAACTTTTGGAGTATTCTTCTCTTGCCTCAAACTGCATTTCGGTACAAGTCCAGTGTCAAATCCTGATAAAGAGGAGCCTCTATGCAGGTATGTTTCCACCGTTGTCATCACTGCACTTTCTGTCCAATAGGGGTCAAACCCCACCCCAGACAAATGGGCCTGAGCCTCCTGGAGGTGACGGCCCTACCCAGGGATTCCCATTGCAGCTGCACGTTTACAAACTGAGCAGATTTTAGATGATAGTGGTTCTGGAGCCCCCAAGCCAGTCTGACACCAGATATCTGGGTGGGAATCAGATGTGTTCTTTGTTTAAAGCTCCCAGTGATTCTGGGGCATGAAGGGCGTTAAAGATGCTGGCTGGAGGACAGGGCTGCAGGATGCTGCTGGGGGCATCAGGAAGAGGGAACAAGTGAGGACAGGGCATCAGCCCACTGGGCACTCCAGGGGCCACCCAGGCAGCCTCCCCAGCTGGGGCACCTCCATTTGACACATCCAGAACTGAGGCTTTAAGAGGGAAAGTGGCCTCTCCACCTAAGTGCATTCAGCTGGAAACCATGCTAGGATTTCATCCGGGCCAGGGGACTCTAGAGCCTGGCAGGTTCTTGTTGTCAGGAGAGGTGGTTCCCACCTGGAAGCCCCTGAGGCTGCCAAGAGCCAGTCGTCTTCTGATCCAGGGAGGCTTCAGTGTCTGGGTGGTAGTACTCAAGTGCTGCTCTCAGAGCCCCACCCAGAGGCAGCCCCGATGTGGCCCGGGCCCAGGCAACGGGACATTCCAGTCCCCTCCAGACTCTTCCCCACCCCGTTTGCAGGGAGGATCTCCCATGACCTCAGACTCAGACTCAGCCAGAGGACATGTTCTCAAGTCCAGGAGACCCAGGGTGATCGGAGCCCAGGCGACAGGGACACCTCTGCCTCCCCAGGGCCTGGCCCTCAGAGTCCCCAGGGCTTCCGATCTGGCAGTGGGTCTATTTTGCCAAGAAGAGCACATTGCAGGGCAGTGTGTGGAGCAGCGCCAGGCTGGCCCACAAGGGTGTTTCTGTTCCTTCTCATCCCTCCACACCCCGGGGTAGGACACCGAGGTGACCTGGCCGCCAGGAAAATTCCTGCCACCTCCCTCTGCTCCGGTGGCCCCTGCCTGCCCACAGGGATCTCTCTGGGGACCAGCTGCTGGGTAGAAAACAAGCAGGCCGTGGCCCCGTGGGTGCTCTCACAGGCCTCTGGCCCCGGGCCATGAAGCCTGGTGGGCGGCCTCACCTCTTCCCCACGCCCAGCCCTCTGCAGACCAATGGGGGTCCAAGGCAAGGTCCTGGCTGCGCTCTCTGCGGCCCCTTCCCCTACCCGCCTTTCTCCCAGGAGCCAAGATAAATGAGTGTCGGGAGCCTGAGGCTGTGGCTTCTAAATCCAGCAGCAAACATGCCGTGGAGGGGACCCCGCCTCCTCGTCCCCTCCTGGCAGGGAGCAGAGGGAGGCTCCCGAGGGTGTGAGAGGGCTCTGGGCCTCGGGGGACCTGACCCAGGGTGGCTTCGGGATCAAGGGTGATAACAGACCTGGGTGGGGTTGTGCTCAGTGACCAGCAAGGCGGGACTGCTGGTGCCTTAGGCTGGGGGGGACGAGGTAGAGAGAGATTTTAGATCACCTGTCAGGAGTCAGTCACGACAGAGCGACTGAACTGAACTAAACTGATCAGGGAGTCCTACAGGCCAGGCCGAGGTGCCTGGCCGTGGAGTGCCGCGATGCCACCCTGGGCTCCGTGGACCCTCGGTGCCTCTCTCAGCGGGGGTTATTCCTTCATTCATTCCTTCTCGCGTCCCACTCACTCACTCATTCATCTGGCCCGCACGCTTCATCTCTGGCCCGCTTACTGCTGGGCACCGCGGTGGGCAGAGCTGCCTAAGCAGACTCGGGAGCGCCTCCCTTCCTCTCGCGGCGCGGAGCCACCAGACGGGCCTGGCACTCTGCCGCAGGGCCTCCTAATCAAGACGGCCCCTTTCTGCCATGACCCAGGGCCACCTAGGTCTTCCAGGCGGAAGAAGTGCTTGAGCAGCGCCCTCTCTGATCTCCCCATCAGCCAGAAGGCAGCGTGGGCTCTGCTGGAGGCTGAACAGCAACAGGCTCCCAAGTCTGTGGCCAAACCTTTCCCGGGCCTTAGGGCGGAGACCCGGCCATGTGTGCCCAGGCGAGAGGCACCAGTGGCTGCTTTCCAGCGCACTCGGCCTGCCTCGGCCTGTTCTCCTCTGGGCCTTCAGTCCTCAGGTGTGTTTGTTCCTCCGCCGCTTCAGAAAACATCGGCCAGACGGCTCTTCTGTGCGCGGCAATGCCTCCCCCCCAGCAACCGCTGGGTTAATGATGGATGGCAGAGATCAGCCCCAGGGGTGCTCCTGACAGGGACTGGGGCAGCGGGATGCTGAAGGTCTTGGGGTCGGGTGGCTCCACCCGGAGCCCTGGGGAAGGCCTCCTTCCCGTCCTGGCGCTGAGCTTACCCCCGAAGCAGACCGAGTACAGGCTTTTACCCCCAAGGTAGTGGAGCCCCGGCTTCATGACCCCCAATTCCCAGGTGGCGCTAGTGGTAAGGAATCCGCCTGCCCAAGCAGGAGTCATAGGACATGTTTGATCCCTGGGTCAGGAAGATCACCTGGAGGAGGGTATGGCAACCCACTCCAGTGTTCTTGCCTGGAGAATCCCCATGGACAGAGGAGCCTGGCGGGCCACAGTCCGTGGGGTCGCGCGGAGTCATACACGACTGAAGCGCTTTAGCACGCAGGCACTCCCCAGCCACGGTTCCTCACCCAGGAGCGTGATATCCTTGCTGCCCAGCCCTGCTCCCCCGCCCCCCGCCTCTCGTGGAGAGTCCGGATCTAGAGTTTTCCAGCCCAGGCTGACATTCCCGTGGGGCCTGCCTCCCGTTCCTGCCCACCCCCCTGCGCTGCCTTTCTCTTTCCTGCCGTGCTGGGGGCACCCCATTTTGAGCCTCAGGGAGGAGAGGAGCTCCGTGCCCCCGCCCCGCGCAGGTCCCCCGGAGCACCCGCATTCCCAGCATCTTTCACCCGCTTGGCCCGTGACATCGCCCCCCCCCGCCCCCGCAGTGCGGGCCCGTGAGGACAGGGTCGTGGACTGCCTCCTGCCCGCGTGTGGACACAGGCCTGGCCCCACTGGTCGTTTGATGACCCGGGGCTCCGCCCGCCGCCTGGTTGGGGGGCGCGGGCCCCCGGGGAGGGGGGCGGGAGCGGCAGCCGCGCCCGTGGCCGCGTTGGCAGCCGGCCGCCCCGCTTTCGACAGGCCCCCTTCATGCTGTTACTTGTGGTTGAGTCCCAGGCCCCGGTGCCAAGAGGAGGCGAGCAGCCTGTCAGCCTTCCAGCAGACTGTCTCCGCGAGCGACGGTGGGGAGAGAAACCAGCCTTTCCTGTTCCAGGGAGGCCGATGGCAGCGGGAAGGCTGGCCCGCTCCCCGCCCGCAGCCTCCGTGTGTCTGTGTGGCCCTGCGCACCGCACCGGGCATGGACCCCCGGGCCCCGCGGCCACGCCCCCCCAACCCCCGGGGGCAGGACCACCCACTGCCCGGACCACCCTGGCTGCGCCCCCCCAGCGCCCCCCGCAGGCAGGTGGCCTCCGCGTGGGCTGAAAGCCTTGGATGCAGGCGAGGCAGCGGAGGTGGGTCCCCGTGCAGTTCTGGGTGGTGGGGGCATGGCCGCGCCGTGGGCTTCGGCGAGGCGCAGGGTCCGGGCGGAGTGGTGCGGCTGCAGCCCTCCTGGACATCCCTCCGTGAACCAGCGGGCCACCTCCCCAGAGCAGCTATGACCTCCGGGGGAGATGGGGAGACGGAATTCCCCGGGCCCAGGGAGTTAGGCACGCGGGCCCCCTGACGTCGCCCTCTGTGGCTCGGACAGCGCCTCCAGCCTCAGCTTCCGAGCACACGCCCCTGCTCGCGTACTGAGAGGACCATACGGTGTTTCCCCTTCCCACCGGCCTCTTCATCCGCCGGGGCCCCGCAGCCCCAGCGCCTCCGCCCCCCAGACGTCTCAGTTCAGTTCAGTTCAGTCGCTCAGTCGTGTCCGACTCTCCGCGACCCCATGAATCACAGCACGCCAGGCCTCCCTGTCCATCACCAACTCCCGGAGTTCACTCAAACTCATGTCCACAGAGTCGGTGATGCCATCCAGCCATCTCATTCTCCGTCGTCCCCTTCTCCTCCCGCCCCCAACCTTTCCCAGCATCAGAGTCTTTTCCAGTGAGTCTAGGACCCATGAAAAGGCTTGCCTTCCTTTTAGAGCCCGAAGGAGAAAACCCGCATGAGCCAGCCTGGACTACATCAGTCTTCACACCCATACAGTCACAAGAGGTGGTTTTTTAATGTTTCTTTTTTCATATATTTATTTATTGGTTTGGCTGCACTGGGTCTTTGTCTTTGCACCTGGGATATTCAATCTTTGTGAGGCATGGGGGATCTCATTCCCTGCCCTGGGATCGAATCTGGGCCCCCTCCTGCATTGGGAGCATGGAGTGATAGCCACTGGGCCACCAGGGAAGTCCCTAATTTTTACCGTTTCTGATGGAGGCAAGCACGCAGGAAGGCCCAGGGGCCTGGAGTTCCCCAAAAGTCATATGGTCGGCCTCTCTCAAACTTACCCCTCATCCTCACGTTCTCAGGAACAGGGTCTGTGTTCCCCCGAGGGCCCTCATCCATCGCTGGTCACCCGCGGGCTTTACACTACGTGAGGGGACCTGCAGAACAGTGGCAAAATGCAGCCGGGGACGCCTCTGGCGGGCTCTCACTCTTTCTGCCCTGTTGGTTTGCTCAGCCCAGAACCTTCTGTAGCCACTAGTCTGCCCCCTCCAGTCCTCGGGGCCCTCAGCCCCTGCTCCCGAGGCCCCCAGCTGGGGCCAGTTCCCCCTCAGGCTCCCGGCTATGCCCCCCGCCACCACAGAACTGCAGGCACAAGCCCACCCTGTGCCCACCGCACACCCGCGGTCCTGGCTGCCCCTCCCTGACCCTCCTGCCCTGCTGCCCCGTTGCTGCCATTCTGGGTTTTCTCCTTGGCATCCAGCAGGTCTGGACCCTTACTCTGTCGCACGCTCACCCTTAGGCCAGACACTCCTATCGTGCGTTGCTGCATTGCTCTGGGCCTGGAGAGGGGTGCAGACCATCATCATGGCCTTCAGCCACCATGCAGCCCCCGGGGCCCAGGCAGAGAATTCTGCCAAGGCCAACCTCCCACGGCGTCAGCAGCGCCCTGCCCTTTGCCGAAGCCCCTTTGGCCTGCAGACATCACGAGGAGGCGAGGTGCCCCAGCTGGTGAGGCTCTTCTTCTCCAGGCCTGGTTGGGGTGATGGGCCAAGGCCTGAGAACAGGGGCTGGGGGCCCTGCAGAGGTTGGGGGGTGGGCTTTTAGCCAGGGTCCACAAGGACCCACAAGGGCACCATCTTGCCCCATCACCCCTCCTCCCTGCCTGGCTTCAGGCTGCGAGTTCAGGTTCCAGCTGCCCTTGGTCAGGGTGGTGCCGTGGCCGTCAAGGCACGCAGAGCCCCCGGTGGTGAAACAGCAGGCCCCTGGCAACAGGAACGGGCATAGGGGGCTTCCAGCTTCACTCACGTCTCCGCCCCCCTCAGTCTTCCTGGTTACATCAGGAAGGAAAGCACAGCCACGCGTCTCACCCTTGATGGTGGCGAGACAGGTCACTCCATGGGCTGCTTGTCTTTTGTCCTTGTCCCAGGCTGCCCACCCTATGACTGTTTTCACCAAAAATGTCCAGCAGCTGCAAACCAAGAGCCCAATTCCAGCTCTGCCTCCTGCTGGCTGTGTGACCTTGGGCCAGTCACTTTACTGTCTGAACGAAAATGTCTTCATCTGTAAATTGGGTGTATTGTCCCCTCCCCTGCAGCACCGCACGGGCACATTATTAATAAATGCGGCGAGTGAGCCCATGTCTGTGTTCTCAGGAGGAGAGTTCCTGATGGAGCTACTTGGCCTTCTGCTTCTCCAGCAGCTCTACGCAGCCCCTGCCCCGGCTGCAGCTCCCCTGGCCGGAGCTGCCCTTTCTGCCTGGAGCCCCCATCTCCCTTCTGCTGACCCCGACCTCCCTCCCCCACCACTTCCTCCTGCTCCTACCAAGGCCAGGCTGGGAGACCCCTCGGGCCAGCCCTGCCACCGTGGCCTCTGCTGGCCTCTGCCTTTCTGTGGACTTTGCCTGCTTGTTCTTCCTGCAAACATCAGTCTCTTCTGTTCTACCTGCTGTCTTGTTCAGACCCGGGACCATTATCATTTTCCTGTCGCTGCTGTAACAAGTACCACAAACTAAGTGATTCAGACAGAAATTGAGCCCCTTGTACTCCTGAAGGCGAAACATCTGAAATGGGTGTTTAAAAAGCTCAAGATAGGGACTTCTCTGGTGGCCCAGTGGATAAGATATCTGTGCTCATACTGCAGGGGGCACCAGTTCGATCCCTGATCAGGGAACTAGATCCCACATGCCAGAACTGAGAGCTGGCTCAGCCTAAATAAATAAATAAAATAGCCTAAATTAAAAAAAAAAAAAAAAACTCAACATGTTGGCTGGGCCAATCCTTCTGGGGGCTCCCGGGAGAGTCCGTTCATTGCTTCTTCCAGGCCTCTGCCGGTTGCCGGCATCCTTCCATCCGTGGCTTGTGGCCACGTCCCTCTAGACTCTGCCTCTGTAGAGACACCTCCTTCTCTTCTGCGGTCAGATTGCCTGACTCTGTCTTACGAGTACACGTGTGATTACACTTAGGGTCCATCAGGATCATTTCTCCATCTCAGTGTCCTTAACCTAATCCCACCTGTAAAATCCCATTTGCCATTGTTGTCCAGTCGCCAAGTCATGTCCAACTCTTTGTGAACCCATGGACTGCAGCACACCAGGCCTCCCTGTCCCTCAGCATCTCCTGGAGTTTGCCCAAGTTCATGTCTGTTGCATCGGTGATGCCATCCAACCATCTCAACTTCTGTCGCCCCCTTCCCCTTCTGCCTTCTATCTTTCCCAGCATCAGGATCTTTTCCAATGCGTCAGCTGTTCCCATCACGTGGCCAAAGTATTGGAGTTTTAACAGGTTCCAGGATTTAGGGCATGATATCTTGGAGGCTATTATTCAACCTCCCACAGTGGATAAAGACTTTTTATTTTTAATTAGGCCTGCTTGTCGTTTTATGATTCCCCTCTGCATATAGTAAATGAGCTGTTTTTCTATTTAGAAAAGTAGTTTCTAAAGTTCCCTTTATAAATAATAATTTTTAAAAATTAAGCAAATTGTCTTAAAGAAACATATTAAATGCGTAACAGCACAGGTCTCACCAAAGAGGGACCAAAACAGGGAAGGGACAGTCTGAAGTGTGCTGGGGTCTCCTGCCTTCCTTCTGCTCGGTGCAGAGTGTCATGATGAGTCCAGGGCTGGGCCTCGTCCCCCGCAGTCACCAGCACCATCTCAGCCGTCTCTGTCTCTGTGCCCTCTGGCCCGCAGCTCACCATCATCTTCAAGAACTTCCAGGAGTGCGTGGACCAGAAGGTGTACCAGGCTGAGATGGACGAGCTGCCCGCCGCCTTCGCCGACGGCTCCAAGAACGGTGGGGACAAGCACGGGGCCAACAGCCTGAAGATCACCGAGAAGGTGTCGGGCCAGCACGTGGAGATCCAGGCCAAGTACATCGGCACCACCATCGTGGTGCGCCAGGTGGGCCGCTACCTGACGTTCGCCGTGCGCATGCCCGAGGAGGTGGTCAACGCCGTGGAGGACCGCGACAGCCAGGGCCTCTACCTCTGCCTGCGGGGCTGCCCCCTCAACCAGCAGATCGACTTCCAGGCCTTCCGAGCCGGCACGGCCGAGGGCCCCGGCGCCCCCCAGCCGCCGGCCGCCAGCCCCGCGCCCCCGGCCCCGGACACCTTCCCCTATGAGACAGCCGTGGCCAAGTGCAAAGAGAAGCTGCCCGTGGAGGACTTGTACTACCAGGCCTGCGTCTTCGACCTGCTCACCACGGGGGACGTGAACTTCACGCTGGCCGCCTACTACGCCCTGGAGGACGTCAAGATGCTTCACTCCAACAAGGACAAGCTGCACCTGTACGCGAGGACTCGGGAGCCGCCGGGCCGGGCGGGGGCCGCCCCCGGGCCGCCCCCGGCCGCCTGGCCCCTCCTCGGCACCCTCCTGCTCCTGGCCTTGCTCCCCGCGCTCCCGGGGGCCGCCTAGGACGGACCGCGTGGGCCGGCGGCTTCCTGCTGGCCCCGTGGTCCCCGCAGGGCTTTCCCGCGGGGGACGGTTACCTCCCCGCCGCCTTGGGCTGCCTGCTGGTGAGGGCTGGGGGCGTGGGGTGTCCCCTCTCCGCACCCGCGGGGGGGCCCAGGACCGGGGGTGGTGGCGACGGGTGCTGTGACGTGTGTGACCTCCAGCTGTGCAGAGAACGAGCTGCCCCCACCCCCGTCTCCGCGCACCCCACCGTGTGAATGTGCAGATCAGAGCCCCCGCCCCCACGTGAAGCCCCCCTAAGCCCCACCAGAGACCCTGGGCGGGGCAGCATGTCAAGCTGCTCCCACCCCTGCGATGCACTGAGAGAGGCCCGGCTGACTGCTGCACACGCGCCCCCGGGGCCGCCTGCGCCCGCTGCACGCACACACACTACACACTCGCACACACGAAGCCGGGGGCGGGGGGCGGGCCCAGGCTGGACCCCTGAGCAGGGCATCCCTTCCTGCTGGGCTTTTAGGACACGCCCCAGGGCGATGCTTGGCTTCTGTAGAAAACTGAGGGAACCCTTTGGCCAAAACGTTGCACCCTCCCGGTGTCTTCCTGCCCATGGCCTCCCCATGAGCCCAGGAGAGACCACCAGGCGCCCCCAAGCTGGGCACGGGTTCGGGCCCCCGTGACCGGGCCCCACATGTTGGCACGCGCTCTGAGCAATGACCTGCTCTGGCCCCTTACCCCCACCACCCGTCCTTCCGTCCCCCTTCCCGTCTACCATCCTTGGGAAGTCCAACCTTTGTTTCTAAATTCTCTACACGGAGAACCGCCTTGATGTCTGGTCCTCCCCAGCAGGTGGTAAGATCCGGTGGGCAGGGAAGCTGGGGCCGCAGGCTGTGGACCGGGGACCCAGCGGAGAGGGCCAGCTGGCCTGCCCTCCTCCTCTGCTTTCTCCTCGCTTGCCCCCACCCGCAGAGCCCCGCTCCCCACCCTGCCCACCTACACGTCTGCCTTCCGGGGAGAGGAGCGGGAAGACGTCTCAGCCCTTAGCATCCGCGGCAGGGTCCCCGCTGGCTCAGATTTCCTCTTAAGCCCCGCGGCCACAGGGAGACTTCCCCACTGTAGGTCAGCCAGGCTGTCCATCCGAGGAGCCCCAGGCCAGTCCCGCCTCCGCTGCTGTTTCAGAGACCCCAGGAGGCCGCCGCGGGCTGGGCTCCGCCCCCAAAGGCGTGGCCGTGCCCCCGAGGGCCCCGCTTCCGCAAGCCCCGGACCCCCATCCCTGTCCCCCGCGCCGGCCGCCCTCTGCTGACCCCGGGGACCTCTCATACACTGGCCCAGGAGGCTGCGGACTGGTCCCCGCCTCCCCCTCCAAGAGGTCCCCTCGGAGCCCTGCCAAGCCGCAGGCAGGGCGGGCGGGCGGCGGGAGTGTGGCCCCAGCCCCTCCCTGCTGGTTTTTAGACGGTCCCTATGTTGGAAGTAAAAAGTGAAGCACTTTATTTTGGTTGTGTTTGATCACGTTCTGCTTGGAAGTGGGGGCCCCTCACTGTGTCCCGCGTCTGCGACCTGTGTGGAGTGTCACCGTGTGTACATACTGTAAATTATTTATTAATGGCTAAATGCAAGTAAAGTTTGGGGGTTTTTTTGTTTTGTTATTTTCTTTTGGACTGTGTGTCAGAGTTTGTTTTCTGAACGGACGTTGGCTCCTTTGTGGGTGGTGGGTGTCCCCTTACGGGGGGGTGTCCCCCCGTGTGTATACTTGGCAGGGAGCAGCATATGGGTGTGTGTGTTGTGAGAGCTGAGTGTTGTGAATGCCTGCAGAAGGGGAAGCAATTAAACAACCAAAGCCCCCTACTTCTCTGAAATTACTTTCCTTGCTTTGCTCTGTCTTTGGGGCTTGAGGGGTCCAGGTTCCCTTGCCAAGCTGGCATCATCCCCAAAACAGATGACCACGTGCTGGAGGAACCTGGAGGGTGGTTGGGCTGAGGTGGGGTGGGCTGGCCTGAGATCCAGGAGGAGTCATCTCAGCTCCTCCCATCAGTGCGGGATCCAGGAGCAGGGACTAGCTGCCTCCGTCCCCAGAGGTGCCCCCCTCACCTGCAGCCCGGGTAAAGTAATGGCGCTACCAAGGTGAGCAGAGGACCAGAGCCTGCCGGGGCCAGCTTCTCTACTGGCTGTGTGCTCATTTCATCCAGGGACGTCCCTGGGCTTCCCAGGTGGCCCTCTGGTAGAGAACCTGCCTCCCAGTTCAGGAGACACAGGTTCGATCCCCAGGTCAGAAGATCCCCTGGAGGAGGGCATGGCAACCCTCTCCAATATTCTTACCTGGAGAATCCCACGGACAGAGGAGCCTGATGGGCTGTGGTCCATGGGGTCGCAGAGTCTGACATGACTGAAGCAGCCAAGACAGCACAGCACAGGGACTTCCCTGGTGGTCCAGTGGTCCAGCCTGCACCTTCCAGTGTGGGTTTGATCCCTGGTTGGGAGCTAAAATCCAAAAAAACATAAAACATCATAAAAAACACAGCATCACCAAAAAACTTAGAAGCAATATTGTAGCAAAATCAACAAAGATTTTTTAAATTACCCCATCAGAAAAAAAAAATTATTAAAAAACACATAGCATCATCCCACTTTAAAGCTATCCAGTGAATCAGGCACGTATATGGGCGTGTAAAATGCCACGCCCATTTTACAGACTCCAAAAGAGGCTCAGGGAGATGGACTGGCCTGGGGTTCCTTAGCAAGGGCAGGGCTAACACGTACACAGAGGTGTGTTTTGCCCCCCAAATCCCTGCCAGTCCATTATACCAAAGGCCAGGTGGCAGACGAGCTGCACGGTGACGCCAGGCCACGTCCCAGCCTTTCCACTTTCCCAGCTCCGTGAGTTTGGAGCAGTCACTAACCTCTCTGAGCCTCCATCAGCTCCCTTATAAAGTAGGGGGTGCCCATCCCATAGGGTTGTCTGAAGATTCAGCAAGTACATTCCTGTGAGGCACCAAGGACAGGGCCTGGCACACAGCGAGTTCCCAGTGTCGGTGTCACTACTGTCCTAAGGTCAGAGGGGCTGAGTGAAACGGTGCGTGAGAGGGGAGGGGGGAGGGCCCAGGAACCTGGAAGCTTGGGGGCGAGGTGAACGAAGACGCAGTGAGCATGCACACCACCCCAGAGATGAAGTAGAAGCGGAGCTCTCTCTAAGCCTCGTGCTCATTTCAGCAGGCTCCCAGAGAGAACCAAGGGCCTCCCCGGTAGCGCTAGTGGTAAAGAACCCTCCTATCAAAGCAAGGGATTTAAGAGACGTGGGTTCTATAGGGTCCGTGGGGTCACAAAGAGTCAGACACGACTGAAGCAACTTAGCACACACATCACTGGGGGTGGCGGGGGGGGGGGCGCTTCCCCAGTGATTCAGCGTAAAGAATTCACCTGCAATGCAGGAGCCACAGGAGATGTTGGTTCAACCCCTAGGTTGAGAAGATCCCCTGGAGGAGGGCACGGCAACCCACTCCAGCATTCTCGCCTGGAGAATCCCATGGACAGAGGAGCCTGGCGGGCTACAGTCCGTGGGGTTGCAAAGAGCCGGACATGACTAAAGCGATTTAGCACATGCACACCAGAGAGAACCAGGAGTCTGGGCTTTGGGAGGATGAACCAGCTTAGAAGGGACATGAAAAAGCTGGGACATCCCCCACACACCTTACCCAGTTACCCAGTCGCCCAAGGTGATAGGCTGCTCTCCCTCACTAGAAACTGGGATGAAATGAACACTAATGGGGTGGGGGGTGGGGATACCACCAAGAACTGCTGTCACTCAGCCAGCGCAGAAGAACAGATTATTAAGAAGCCGGGGCACACAGGAGAGAGGGGGGGAAAAATTAGGGAAAAAAAATCAGGCCATCAGATGAAAAGGCTACGGCACTCGCCAGATAAGAGGCTTGGTTTGGAATGTGTTCAGGACCTTAAACTCTACCAGCTGGAATTCTTTCCAAGTACCATGCCACTCGCTGCCCTCCTGAACATGGAAATTTACATTTCATCGTGAATATGGAACACTGAGTCGTGAGTTAAATGATTCCCAAGAAGCGGCTTCCTCTGGCTCCGCGGGCTGGGTTTGGAGCAGAGACGTTCCAAGGCCCTGAGCCTGGAGGTAAATGCATTAGCAGACAGAGCTTGGGCCGTCTCCTTGCCGCATCCCCACTCACCGGGAACTTGGACATCTTGGCGAGGCAGAATTCCTAAGAATGGAAGACAGGAGAGAAAGGGCCATTAAACACAAAGGAGCGTGGGTCATTCGTAATGAAGGGGGCAGATTCTGGGATGAAAACCAGTGGAGCCAGGCCAGAGGGGTCTCATCAGAGTCAGGCCAGCGTGCAGGGTGGGGACGGGGTGGCACAGAGCAGGGGTGGCCCTTGGTCCCGGGCGGCCAGCCGACTTGGCATCTAGATTGGCTCTGCCCGTTGCTGACTGTGTGGTCTCCCTTGCATTTTTTGAACCTTGGATTCCTTATTTGTAAAATGGAATTATGAGCACCTACCTCCCAAGGCCATTACAGAAATCCGATGAGCTAACATTCATAAATCGCCTCGCACACGGGTCCCGGCGCCCTGGCAGAACAGAGAGGCCGCCAGACACGACCCTCATCCTGCCTTTGCCATTGCGCGTGTCCCTTGATTGACTGGGTTCCATGATCATGGGTGCTGGGGGATGCGACAGAGACCAAACACCCTACCTCGTGTTCTCCTTGGCGAGACGGGTCCCTAACCAGGCAGTTCATAACCAGCAGCCACGCTATACTGGGCTTCCCTTATGACTCCGACAGTAAAGAATCTGCCTGAAATGCAAGAGACCAGGGTTCCATCCCTGTATCAGGAAGATCCCCTGGAGAAGGGACCGGCTGCCCACTCTAATATTCTTGCCTAGACAATTCCGTGGACAGAAGAGCCTGGCGGGCTACAGTCCACGGGGCCGCAGAGCTGACTGAGTAACTAACACGTTCATTTTTTTCTTTTTTTCAGCCATGTCTCACTATATGTTCATCCATCAGTCATGTCTGACTCTTCGTGACCCCATGTACTATAGCCTGCCAGGCTATTTAAAAAAATGGTCTCAGAAGGATGGGCTTAATTAAGAAACTGTGCTGGCCAGCGGGTATGATGGCATCATGCAAGACATGACGTGTTGGGGCGGGCGTGTCCCCAGCATCACTCCAGCCTCACCCAGAGTCTTGCTGGGAAGCCTCATGGATTCTTCTGCATTTGAACTCACTTCCGTCCCCTTCATCCCTCCCTCCCGCAGGAATCAGAGCCCTCACCAGGCCACCCACTGTAGCCAAAGCAAAAGAGTCTGGCCAAGCAGATCTGCCTGGGGAAGAATACACTCGAATCATCTGTTAGAAACGGGCTGGGGCCTGGGTCTCAAGTTCACTCCAGGCTCTTATTGCACACAAGCCCAGCATCAGCATCAGCTGTCTCTGGGGCTGGGGCTCTTTATGAACGTCAGTGAGCTGGCTCAGGCTAAGGGGGACTGCCTGAAGGCGATTGGAAGTTGGTAGAGAAGCAGTCCGCAGCTTGTCGGAAAGGAAACAGCAAGAGAGTCTGGCTGACTGGACCAGTCCCACCAGGCCCAGGGCCAGGCCCTCAGCTCAGAGCGGGGCTTGTGCCTTGGGTTTGGTGAGCCTGGATGGCACCCGGCATGGGGGCACCTGGGCAGAGAGGTCCCAGCCTGCCCCCTCCTGACTGGGTGACAGGTGACCTGTGATGGTTCTCAGCCTCAGCGCTCTCACCCGTAAGGGAAGGTGACTGCGTGTCCTCTGCAGACAAAATGCCAACCTCTGCACCCACCCTGAACTCACAATTGCTGTGACCATTTTCACAAGAGCCCTAGAAAGCAGATGCCATCTGGTTTCCAAGTAAACCCCATGCCACCCACCTGCCCCTCCCTTGAGGATCCCCAAAGCAGGGGTGGTGTCAAGCCAAGATTCTGGCTGCTCTGGGGGTGGCAGGGAATGGGGCCAGACCCTCACCTGCAGGCTGAGCACATAGGGGGACATCGATGGGCCCTGGAGAGAAAGAGGAGGGCAAAGAGGGTCCCCCAGATCTGAAATCTGAGAGCCTTGGGGTCAAAGGCACCTATGGATCCTCGGCGGGGTCACCACCGTCCAGGGGCAGTCATCAGCCCCCCCACTGGGGGACAGCCTTGTTGCAGTTGCCAGTGCAGATCCCACTCCCAAACCCATGGAGCCTGGAGCCCCCAACTCTGCCCCAGCCAGGGCCACCTGCCGGTGTCAGGTGCCCTGCCAACTGTTTGATCCAAGCACTGGTGGTGGGTCACGAAGGAGCCCCGTCCAGCTGCCTCCTTCCTGAGGCTCAGGTGACTGGACTCCTGGGCTCCATCAGATGGGCCTGGTGAGCAGGCAGCCCTCAAGTCAAGGCTAGGGGGGCCCTAGACCCCCAGGGTCAAAGCCAAGGCCTGCAGGACAGAGCAGCCCCAACATCTGCCTCCTTGAGTTGATGCACCCTTCCCGGGTGGGAGGAGGTGGGCAACAGATCCCTCCAGGAAGTGCCCAGGCCCCTCCCTCTGGGGGGTCTAACCTTCCCTTCTCTCCTGGCTGCACAGACCTGGTGGGCGTTTCCCCTGCATGTCTGCTCGGGGACACTTCATGTACTCCACACGCATTCACTGAGGCCCTATGACGCGTCTGGGGCTGGGCTCTCTGCTGGGGACACAGCAGGGATCCCAAGCCACCCACCTGGGACAGATCACAGAGGGTGGGACTGCAAGGAGGAGGCGAGAACTGCTGGGGGAAGCGGCCCAGCACTGGTCCTCGAGTTGCTTGCCTCGTTCTCTGACCTTGAGCCAGCCACATGCTGGCCCTGAGCCCCCATCTCTAGTCCCGGGGAAGGACCCGGACAGGGTCCCAGGGCCGTCAGGAGGAGAAGACAGTACCCATCGCAGGCACTTGAGTGACAGTCAGAGAAGTCACTGGACAGGCAGGGACCAGCTCTGACTTTAGGGGCAGGAGCAGCTGGAATGGAATCTGAGCTCCACCACTTCTCTGTGTGATCTCGGGTAAGTCACTCCAAGTCTCTGGGCCTCCGGATCCCCAGCTGGAATATGGGGGAAAATCCGACCTTGTGGCAATTTCAGGAGGACTCAAGGAGAAAGCACAATAAAGCAACAGGCCCAAAGTCCAGCGCCCGGTAACCACCCTCTGTAGATGGGGCATCTGCCCACCCGCCTGTCGCTCAGGGAGCTCCATTCACTCACAAGTCAAGGCCATGACCAGTTCAGGGCTCCCAGACACACATGACATCCAGATGCTTTCTAGGGGCTAATATTTCCCCGGGCCCCTCCAGGGCTGGAGTTCATTTGATAATTTATGAGGTAGGGATAGAATCTTTATAATTATAGCTTCTCTCAACTATAAAAATCAAGACACATTTATTAATTAAGCCCAAACAAAACAACAAGACCAATAAAACACAAAGGGATAGCATTAATTTAAGCAATGGGTGATGTTTCACAGACGCTAAGTCGGCCCTCCCCATGCGATGGAGGCCGGAGGTGGGACCACCTGGGCCAAGGTCTTGCCAGCTCTGCTGACCGTCATCCACCCCCACCCCCAACCGCTGCCTTTGACTCCACAAACCCTAGGAAGCCTGTCGTGCGCGTGAGTCCCCTCGACTACCCGGAGAACCAGCGTGAATCTCTCAGCTCCAGTACACCCCTCAAGTCCCAGGTTCTTTTCTCCCTCCTGCCCTTCCTAATGACTGAAAAGATGTTCATCAAAATGGAATTTAAAGGAATTTAAAGAAATTAAAGGAATTCAAATTCTTCTAGAGATCTCAAAGTCTTCCCTGGTGGCTCACTGGTAAAGAATCTGCCGGCAATGCAGGAGACCTGGGTTCGATCCCTGGGTTGGGAAGATCCCCTGGAGGCAGGCATGACAACCCACTCCGATTTTCTTGTCTGGAGAATCCCATGGACAGAGGAGCCTGGTGGGTTACAGTCCATAAGGTCGCAGAGTCAGACGTGACTGAAGTGACTTAGCACGCAGAGATCTCAAAGGACTACTCTCCCTGTATCTGTAGGCCCCAACTTTGGGAAACACTGAACTAGGACCCAGCAGGACAGGAATTGGCTAATCTGACTCCCATCTGCATCCGCTGTCCCAGCAGGACTCAGGGAGTGAAGGGGACAGAGTGACCCAGGACAGGGTTCAGAGGGAGAGGCAGGGAGGCCCTGGGCCGGGGGCCGGGGGCCACAGGGGCCCAGAGCCGTGTGGGAAGAGGTGGCCCCCAAAGGAGACAGGGAGGCCCACGGAGCCTTCATCTCCAGCCTCCCCTGGGGCATGGAGGGCAGAGAGTGGGATGGACCTCACAACAGGTCACCAGGCCCAGGCCACCCCGAGGAGCCAGCTGCCTTGGTGATGGCTCACCCTGCAGGATGATTGGCCCAGCCAGGCATTGCTCCCTATCAAATGGGTAACGCTGGTCCCCACCCTGCAGAGGTTAACACTGGGCCCAGGTCATGGCAATTGGGGAGCAGCCTGATCTGAAGTTAGGTGGTCTCACTGGCACCCAAACTCTCAGCCGGGCTGCTTTGAGGGCCCTGGGTCTCCTCCCCACTCCGCAGGCCCTCCTGTGTGAGCTCACAGAGCTCCCCTCCCTGCTATGGCTACTACCCTAGACCTCGCTGCCTCTTCACCCTCCTGCCTGGCACAGGGAGCCTGAGGCCAGGACCTGGGTGCCTCCCTCCTGGGCTAAGGCAGCCGGGGGGCCGTGAACCCATGTGCCTGCCCAGCATAGTCAGTCCAGGAGCTATGATGGGAGGATGCTTAGTAAATTGCCAGCACTTAATACTTCCCCCCTTGGTGGCTAAGATGGTAAAGAATCTGCTGGCAGTGGGAGAGACCCAGGTTCGATACCTGGGTTTGGAAGATCCCCTGGAGGAGGGCATGGCAATCCACTCCAGTATTGTTGCCTGGAGAATCCCATGGATAGAGGAGCCTGGCAGGCTACAGTCTATGGCAAAGAGTTGGACATGACTGAGCAACTAAGGCAGCTTACCAATCTTTCCCCCAGGCCTCTATCGCCTCATCACCCTTCCAGTTATTTCCCTGGCCCTTCTTAAAAATCCAGCAAATGAAGAGCTAATGGCCCGCAGGCAAGGCAGCCTTGGGGAAGTTGTTCCACTGCCTAGAACTGGCTTCTGTCTGCCTTAAATGTCCCCCTGGTCCAGGCGGCCTGCCGACTGGGACCTGAACTCTGGTCTGACCCCCAGCCCGCTCATCCTCCAGGGAAGGGGGCACCCCAGGCCTCCTCTCCCGGGATTCCCTCTCTGGGCACTGCACAAGAAAGAGCTCCAAGCCTTTCACCCACAGGGCCCTCGTGGAATCAGGGCTCAGGACTGGAAGCGGAGACCTGGGCCCTGCTGGGAGCCCCACTCCTCAGCAGGGGTGGCAGCAGCAACAACGTGAGGGCAATGGATTACCCCGGGGGCTCTGCCAGCGTCTGTGGGCACAGGGAAGGGACAGACAGGAATGGGACAGCAGGTCAGAGAAGGCGGTGGAGGAAACCAAGCTCGAACTGCATCTTGGAGAGAAACAGGATTCGTCAGGTACCAAGAGGTGAGTGATGTGAAAGCCCCTCACTCGTGTCGGACTCTTTGCGACCCCCTGGACTATACCGTCCACGGGACTCTCCAGGCCAGAATATTGGAGTGGGTACCTGTTCCCTTCTCCAGGGGATCTTCCCAAGCCAGCGATCGAACCCGGGTCTCCCGGGCGGATTCTTTATCAGCTGAGCCACAAGGGAGGCAGGGAAAAACAGTGGCTGGAAGCCGATCTGCTGATATCTGGGCTGCAGGCGCAAAGGTTTGCCTTTGGCTGGAAGGTTTGGGCTGGCTGCAGCCAGGGGGGACTCGGGAGACGAAGATGAGCCTGGAGAGCTGGTCAGGTCGTGCAGGGCCTCGGACCCCATCCAGCGAGCTTAGAGCTAAGGCGAGGGTCACAGGGAGCCGCAGAGGGATGCCTGGGCCTCGGGGCTCAGGGCGGCGCGGCCCGCCGCCGCGTGGGGCTGGGAGGGAGGAGAGGCCGGCGCTGGCGGAGCCCGTGCGTCCCCGCAGTGTGGCGGGAGGTGGCCATCGAGCGGGGCCGCCGGACCACTCCGGGGACAGAGAGCCTGCGCGGCTGGCTGAGGCCCGCCCGAGGATGGGCCGTGGCGGGGCAAGGCTGGGGGGCCGGCGAGGCCCCGCCTCCCTGCAGCCGGCACCTTCCTTGTCTCCCCAGCCTGCCACACGGCCGCAGGGACAGGGCGCCTCCGGGGCTCTGGCTCGGGTGCGGGCTCACAGTCCCGGGGACCGACCCCCGCCCCATGCCGGGGAGCTCCTTCCCGGGGCGGCGCGGCCGGCCGTTTCTAGTGGGAATCTGCTGCCCTCTGCAGGACGGTTCTAGAACCGCGTCACTAGGACCCTCCAGCAGAGACCCGGTGCGGATCCCCAAAGGCAAGGCGGACCCCACCCAGCTGGAGCGCCAACAGCGGTCTCCAGGTGCGGTTCCCCGCAGCCTCAGCTCAGTGCGGTCGCTCAGTCGTGTCCGACTCTTTGCGACCCCCTGGACTGCAGCACGCCAGGCCTCCCTGTCCATCACCAATCCCCGGAGCTTACTCAAACTCATGACCACCGAGTTGGTGATGCCATCCAACCGTCTCATTCTCTGTCGTCCCCGTCTCCTCAATCTTTCCCAGCTTCAGGGTCTTTTCCAGTGAGTCAGTTCTTCTCATCAGGTGGCCAAAGTATTGGAGCTTCAGCTTCAGCATCAGTCCTTCCAGTGAATATTCCAGACTGACTTCCTTCAGGATGGACTGGTTGGATCTCCTTGCATCCAAGGGACCCTGGAGCCTCAGGCCATGCCAACATGCCCCCTTGATAATATCGACAGATGCCAAGAGACCCCGCAGGGACCTCACGAAGGTCACGGCAGCCTGGCCGGAGGCTTTCACATAGGTTTGTGTTTGAGGCTTGGAGAGGTGGCAAATTGACCCAAGAACACCAGCTGGTTCAAAGCCAAGTGTGCCCGCCTCCTGGACCCATGCCCCCCCGGGTAGGCCCTCACGCCGGCTTGGGCCCCCGTCCCTCTCTCCCTAGCTTGTATGTGACATCTCGTCCTCCTGTTGCGTGCTTGTCCAGGGCGTGCCCCCACCCCAATCCCCAACTAGGAAATCAGCTGACAGAGGGCAGGGTCACAGAACCCAGAGCAGAGCCCGGTTCAGGGGAGAACCTCACTCTCATGATTTCATCCCAGCTCTGTCTTCGCCACCCGACTGGGAGCCTTGAAGGAGCCGCCCTCTATCTCCGTGTTTACCTGGCTCCAGTCCCACTGGCCTTCCTCCTGTGTTTAATCTCGTCTGGAGCAGGCTTCGTAGAGGCCCCCTGCAGGGCTCTCAGGACGAGCGGCTCCATTGCCAGGTCGGCTCCAGGGTGAGGGCTGTTACGTTCTAGGTCCCCCAACCTTCCTTCCTAGACCCACAACCCCCGCCCCCCCGGCCAAGAACCGATGGATGCTGACTGTTCCAGGTGGTCCTCAGGGATTGCAAACCTGTCTCTTTTCCATGGCCGGAGTTCTCACTTACAATCCACCCCCTTTACCCTAGGAGCTGTCTGCTTCCTGTGCAAATGAAGGTGAAAAGGCCACCTGTCCTACAGCACCCAGAGAGGGGCCAAAGGGACAAGGGATGGCTTCCCTGCCTGCCCCCAAAACACCCCTGCCCCCCAAGGTCATCTCAGTGCATGGGGTTAGTGGGGACCCTGCTTCGCAAACAGTTCCCTCTTGGGTCACAAAAGAAATTCAGAGAAAGGTGTGAACCCTCTGTGGGGCAGCTCTGGCCCCAAAAAGTGGCTGTCATTCTGCTCATCTTGGAGGTCAGAAGTCTGTAGGTTAGGGACTGGCCTATATTCCACACAAAGTCCTGTCACGGGACTGACCAGGAGTCCCCAAGACTCAGCAGGACCCCACCAGCAGCAGCGGGGGAGGCCCCACAAGCCCGGATTTCTACATATGTTTATCCAGATGAGTCGTATCTTCCTCCCATTTCACAAAGCAGAACAAATGCAGGTTGGGAGGTGAACCCAGTGGTTTTCCAACCTCAAAATCTGATGGAAGAACTGCCTCAGGCAAAGGTAGTCCTGCTCCTTTAAGAGCCACAGGTTGGAACCCAGAGCCGCAGGTCTGGCAAACTGTGGGCCTTGTGTTTCAGTAAGTGACCTTTCTGCTGGCGCTAATTGAGGAGGACTTGCCTGGATGCCAGGCGTGCGGGGGCCCTGCCAGGGAGCAGGGAGGGGCCTGAGCCTGCTCCTTCCAGTAAAAGGCAGGCGTTTTTGGCAGCGGTCAGTTTAGAAGCCTGGCTGCTATTGTAAATCATAAGCTGATTATTGCACTTGTTCTTAAAGTTTCCGATAGCAGTTCCAGGCGAGCTGTGAGTTGCAACACAATTGAGAGTTAAGTTTATGGTCAGGAAGAACCCTGAGCTCTTCCTCGGGTCTCTGACTCCCACTCCTTACGCTGGAACCCCAACGCAGCCGGGCAAGGGAGGCCCCCCCGCAGCAGTGTCCTGGGCAGGCGCCACAGGAGTTCACCCCCAGGCTCCGAGCAGACACACGGGCCTATTTGGTGCTGAGAATTAATGGAAGACCCTCGTGAAGGCTGCAGTGTGGTTTCAAAGTCACCGACTGTCGGTGACACCCCTGGGGTCTGGCAGGCCTCTCCGCCTCCTGTGCAGACGCCTCCACCGCCGTGCCGCCCTCCCTGTCTGGGCCGGCCCCTGCGCCAAATCGCTGGAGTTAACATTTGTGTCAGTGTTTCCATTATAAAGTGCTCTTTCCTCCCTCAAGAATATACGGCCCAACTGTAAAATTACCCTCGAGGCTGCAGGCTGACCCAGACCCGGAAGTCCAGCTTCCTCCAGGGACCCCCCGGGGGATGGTCCCCGCCCGGTGTGACCCACCTGGGACTCAGGAGCCGCCCGCTCCACGCGGACCCTGGCAAACACAGACCCTGGCGAGTGCAGGGAGGGGAAAGTGGACAGCAGCTGCTGGCCGGGGACTGGCAGCCTCTGCTACTTGGAGAAAAGTCTAGAACCTGCGGTGTTAGGTCCTGGACCCAACGACACAACGGGGGCCTGGGTAGGGGAAAAGCTCCATTTCACAAGCTGTCCAAGAATCCTGATGACCCAGCGACCGGAGGAAGATGAGGAGGTGAGTGTGGTCACGGGTCACACCAATGCAACGCAACGTGTTCACCTGATTCTAAAAATCCTCAGTAACACTTTTTAATATACAAGAGTCAAAAGTACAGCAGTTTTACAATGTAGGAAAATTTAATACATACTATATAAACAACATTATTTACATCAGAAATCACTAGGACAGTGGCATTTTTCACAAATATAAATTAATGTTTAGTCAACAGGTTTTAAAAGTCCACAATTTTACAATAAAGAAAAATCACCCGTCCCCAACCAAGTGGGGCGCAGATGGACTAAAGCAGCCTGGACCCCTGGCCTGGCTCTCCTCGCCGACACGGCCGCCCCCAGACTAGCCGGGGGCCCACCGCTCCTGCTGACGAGTGGGTTTTGGTCTGTAGATTTCCGTGTCGCTGTGTGAGTTCGTAACTGGGCTGCGTTTGCACCGTGCGCCCTGATGTGGCCCTCAGATATCGGGTTAGAGTGTCTGCAGCACGACGTGAGCGGTGTCCTGGGTTCCTGTCGAGGGTGTAAGGAAGGAATGGCTGAGAGGGGGAGCCGGGGCAGCGGCCGATGGGACCAGTCTGGGGTTACCGCGTCCTCGGCGGGGATGCGAGCACACACATCAATCCGTGCTCCTGTTCAGGTTCTCGGTGGCGCTAACTCTCCTCTTCCTTGGCCCATGTTCTTTCTACCTAGTAACTACATCCTTCAGAGCCAGTCTCCATGGAAAACCATCCTCAGAGACTCGGAGGCACCTTCTCCCATCCAGGAGTGAGAGAATTCCTATCTGTGCAAATTTCTGGTTTTGACAGAAGCATACACTATTCATACTGACTGACAATGAGGAAATGCTTTCTTTCTCCCAACCCACTCTGCAAACACACTCCGGCGCCTAAAGCAGATGCTTCTGTGAGGATACTGTACTTTCTGTAATCAACTTAACACTGATCTGGCTGATGCTGCCTTTCGCTGCAGCATATGGCACTGAAGTCCTGCATGTGAGCAAGAGGAAGCTCCTCTCTCCTCATGATGAGACATCTTTGGGAATAACTCACAGCTCCTATCAACAACTTCAGAGGGAAAAAAAACCTTGAGCTCTGAAATGCAGGCCCTGCCAGTCCTCCCCTGGCCCCTCTAACTGAAAGGATCACGACCTGACCTCCTACAGGGGAAGCCGGGCTGGGGCCTGCTCTGCGGACCCTCACGGCCCGTTGATGGCTTGGGGACCTGCAAGTCGGCCTGCCCTTCCTTTCTGGCCTGGGCAAGACTGGCACGGGTACTGTCAGTACTGCCGGCAGGGAACCCAACCCAAGCAGAGGCACAGTTTCCTATCTCCCCCACACAGCAGTCACGCACGGCCCCGGTGGGGTGACTGTGGCTGGGGCTCCACTGTGGTCCCCTGGGCTGTGCTCCTGGCATGCACTCTACAAGCCCAGGCTGAACAACCCCAAGTACAAGGAGAAATGGACCAGGAGGTGCTGAGCCCACAGGGCTCCCCACACCAGCTGTACAGAACCAGCCCCTCCTGAGGACCTCGGCACAGGCGAGCTGAAGACGCTCTGGGGAGCAGAGAGCGAGAGCCCCCCAGAGCCCCCCCGCTTCACCGTGTGAGGCGGCAGTAAAGGCATGAGTGGTGCTGCCCGGGCACCGGCAAGTCAGTGATGGTGATTCATGGAGTTCCATGGAGAGAAGCAATTAGTGTGTGGAGTGTAACCCTGTGTACACCAAGGGAAGGGTTTCCACCAGCTTTGAGCCTGGAAACTCATGGGCTCATTGCACGTTCAAGTCAGTTCTGTCTCCGTCTAGAAAGGCCTCTGGATACTCTAACAATACTGGCGAATTACATTTAAGGTGAACAGAACGGAAGGCCCCAGAACCAGGAGTTCTGAGTCCGCTTAATCACTGCAGCTAACCTGCCTCGCACCCCGCCCTCTAGTCCAGCTCTTCCTATCTATAGCTCAGTCCCCTGTCCTTGAAGGCATCCAGCTTTGGGGGAAGAAATAAACTTAGGTTTACACTTAGCTCGACCTCATCCTAAACGATACTGAGCTCAGTTCTAATGATCTCCAACCAGCAGTGGCAGCCTGTTCACCCAGGGAGTCGCTGATTTGTGTCTGGCCACCCAACGCACGAGTGGCAGGAGATGCGTGATTTCATGAATCCTCCTTCCTCAGGTTGTGCAAAGGGAACCAAGATGAGCTGCAGATGGTAACCCACCGCCGCATGGACCATACCACCAACCCCCCACCTCCAGGCTGGGAAACCCATCCACCTCCCTCCCCAATGCCCTGCCCGGGTGCCACCAGCACCCAGCCAGGCACAAGCCTGCTCCCGCCCCCTCCTCTCCAGTCATCACTTGGTGTGGGACCAGGTGGAGCCCTGGTCACGTGCCCACCCCAGCCCCAGCCCCTGCCCCACCCTGCACTGCACTCAAGGCCACTCCCAGGCAAACCAGCCCCCACCCACTTCAGCACTGAACCACTACCTTCCATGGGGGAGGGATTGGGGGAGGGGGAGTTGGGGATGGAGGTGGGGGATGGGGGGTTGGGAGGATGGGGGGTGTGGGATGTGGTAAAGGAGGCCCACGCAGGAGACCACACCTCTGAGACACACAGTGTGGGGAAATTTAGTGTTGCTGGGAAGAGGCCATGGAGGAGGTGGCTCCCCACCTGCCGCCCCACAGCTGTCAGTGAGGCTGAAGTGTCACTTCTCCCAAGGACACATCTGAGGGGGTACCTGCTCCCCTGCAAGTCCTGTGGTGCGAGACCCCACCCACACGTCCCCTCACCCCGTCAGCAGCATCTGTCTCATCAGAGTGCACCAGACCCCGTGTGTCCAGCGGGTCCCAGCAGCCTTCATGCACACCTGCCTTCCCCGACCCCGCACTGAGGTCCAAGGCGACAAAACATTCACGACTCTTAAGACCTCTCCTGCCTTCACTGGGAAACAGCCCGTGAAGCTGGTTGACAAAAGCATCACCGCTTCCTCCTGGCACCCATCTGAGTGGGAGGCCAGGACCAGGCCAGAATGTGATGGGTGCCCAAGTGCAGGAGGGGGTGACCCAGATCAAAGCCGGACTGAGCCAAAGGCCCCCACGCTCTGAGTGCCCCTCAGCAGCAGGCTGACAGCAGCCCTGCGTCCAGAAATGCCCTCTCGGGTCTGGGTAACCGGCTCCTGTGGATCAGACCAAAGACGTCCAGGTGCTTCATGACGCTCGTGCTCCCCTGCTTTCCAAGTGGTCCTTTATGTTTTCCTAACATTCCAGTTATAATCTGGGTTGTTTTTCTGTTCTAGTGATCTCTCCAAAGGAGACCGATGATCCAGGGGTGACTTGGAATCGTGAGGAGATTTCTGAGAAGGGGGCGAGCGAGGATCTGAGACTGCGGGATGCAGCGGGGGTAGGGGCTGTTTATACTCCCCCAGTTTGTCTGTGTGGAAAGAGCGGTGATGGTCCGAGGGCCCCTGGCCATGGTAGCCCATAGGGGGTCGGTGATCAGACATTCGTCGGAAATCCTGCTGGTGGTAATTTTGAGGCCTAAATTCATCCGATCGCCTCCGCTTAGAGTCATGATGGTGCCTAAAATAGAGACAGGAGAATCAAGTGAAGACCAAGGCTGGATTCCACGCCTCCTCCGTCATCCACTGGCTCTTCCTTATGCTGGAGGACACTTCCAGGGACTTAGAGCAAACACTTACATTACTAGAACTAAAAAAAAACCCAAAATCAAAACCAAACTAAAGTAGTAACAAAGGGCCATTTTATACTTATTGGCAAAACACAGCCCATGAAATGACATGAGCCTCATCAAGTCTGCAATGAAACAAGTACAAACTTGACTCACTGATGGCTTTGTAAACTCACATTCCCTTCAGGAAAACTGGCAGGATCTACAAACACTCTCATGCTTCTTAATGCAGCCCAGGAGAAAAAGAGCCACAGAAATTATTTTCTAAATTATTAGTAACAGCAAAAACTCAAGCAACCTAGATATTCAACAATAAGTGCAGGGTTAATTACTTTCAAACAGACTCAGTGTGAAGAATATTAAGATTTCTAGTGGGGACTATGGCAAACTGCTGGTTATACTGTTAACAGAGAAGCTGTAAAGTCGACAACAATCCCCAACTCGAGAACGGGCAAAGGACTTGAACAGACACTTCTCCAAAAGAGATACACAAACGGCTCCAAAGTACATGAAAAGATGCTCAACGTCTTTAATGATCATTAATCACTAGGTAAATGCAAGTCAAAACTACCGTTAGGATGGCTACATTCAGAACACTGAAAATAAATGTTGGTGAAAATGTGGGAAAATTGCGATTCTCATACATAGTTGGTTGGGACTATAAAATAGTTCATCTCTAGTGGAAAACAGTTTGGTGGTTCCTTAAAAGTTAAACATAGAACTACCATATGACTAACAACTCCAATCCTAGGTAAATAACCCCAAAGCATTGAGAACATATATTCAAACAAACACATACCATGCTCACAGTAGCACTATTCACAATAACCAAAAGGCAGAAAAACTCAAATGTCTATTAATGAATGAATGGATAAACAAAGTGGAGAATGTATTCAGTTGGTGCAAAAGTAACTCTGGTTTTGCACTGTTGAACTTTGCCATTTGATGCTGAAATACATTCTTAAACAAATGTATTTATGTAATACATCATGTTAATGTGCATTTCTCACTTCACTTTTTTTGTTAATGACATATTACTTGCTGTTTATTTTAGACTACAGAAATGATGTTAGACAAAAAAGCAAATTTGCATGAGTTTCTTAATGAATTCAAAATGGGTCGTAAAGCAGCAGAGACAACTCACATCAGCAACGCATTTGGCCCAGAAACTGCTAATGAATGTACAGTGCAGTGGTGGTTCAAGAAGTTTTGCAAAGGAGTTGAGAGCCTCAAGGGTGAGGAGTGGAGTGGCTGGCCACTGGAAATCGATGACGACCCATTGAAAGCAATCACTGAAGATGGTCCTCTTGTAACTATACAAGAAGTTGCCAAAGAACTCAACATCGACCATTCCGTGGTCATTCGGCACATGAAGCAAATTGGAAAGGTGAAAAAGCTCAGTAAGTGGGTGCCTCATTAGCTGACTACAAATGAAAACAATTGTTGTTTTTCTATAAAACATCGATCCATTTCTCAGACTGTGACGTGTGATGAAAAGTGGATTTTACAAGACAACCAGCGACAACCAGTTCAGGGGTTGGACTACGAAGCAGCTCCAAAGCACTTCCCAAAGCCAAACTCTCACCAAACAAAGGTTGTGGTCACTGTTTGGCGGTCTACTGCCCACCTGATCCACTAGAGCTTTCTGAATCCCAGCGAAACCATTACAGCTGAGAAGTACGCTCAGCAAGTCAATGAGATGTACCAAAAACTGCTACACTTGCAGCTGGTACTGGTCAACAGAAAAATGAGCCCAATTCTTCTCCACAACAACACCTGACCACAGGTCACACAACCAACGCTTCCAAAGCTGAATGAAATGTTGCCTCATCTGCCACATTCACCTAACCTCTCGCCAACTGACTACCACTTCCTTCAGGCATCTCAACAACTCTTTGTAGGCAAAATGCTTTCACAACTAGGAGGCACAAAATGCTTTCCAAGAGTTCACTGAATCCCACAGCACAGATTTTTATGCTACAGGAATAAACAAACTTATATCTCATTGGAAAACATGTGTTGATTGTAATGGTTCCTGTTTTAAGAAAGATGTGTTTGAGCCTAGTTAGAGTGATTTAAAATTCACAGTCTGAAACAACAATTACTTTTCTATCAACCTAATATATACACTGGAATATCATTCACCCATGAAAAGAACTGAACTACTGATACATGGTACAATGTGAATGAATCTCTAAAACACCATGTTAAACATCTGAAAAATGCCAACCGTAAAAAGCCACATATTGTATGATCCCATCTATGCAAACGATCCAGACTCAGCGAGTCCACAGAAACAGAAGGCAGAAGACGCGGTCGCTGGGAGCCAGGCAGAGAGAAGAAGGGGCGGGACGACTCAGTGGTCAGAATTTTCTTTAAGGTGATGAACGTGTTTTGGAACTTGACAGAGGTGGTGGCTGCAACACTGTGAAGGTACTAAATACATGTCCCTGAATTGTTCACTTTAAAATAATTCACTTCTGCCAGTTTCACCTGAATGAAAACAGGAGGAGGGGAGAGGACGAGAGGGAGGGAGGGAAGGGGAGGCAGACCGCCCAGGTTCCCGCCAAGACGGCCTAACAGGGACTATACTGACTGCTGAAACCGTCAGAAAGGGACGAAACGTGTGGACAACGGTTACCACGACAGCAGGTGTCAGGGAGGAAAGAACAGCGTTCCCGATGGGATGAGAAACGAATGAGGTGAGTCTCACAAGCACCCAGCTCAGCAGAAGCCCAGGCTTCCTGAGATGGGGCGGGGGCATCAACACAGCTGGAGTTCAAGAGAAGAAAGTTCTGCAGAGAAAGGAGCTCAAAGAGCAGCAAAGGTGTCCCCTTGGGTGTCTAGCTGGATAAGGCTCAGGCTGTGTGTGTGACAAGACTATCCACGGGCCAGGGGATAAACAGAAGGACATGACATGCCTGCGCCCTGTGCTCACACGGGGCTGGGGCAGCACCTGCTCTCTTCTCACCAACCAGGCTGGACACCTCCCGCTCCAAGGGGCACTGGGCAAACACCATGAGGGGCCTCGCCTTGGGTGGGAAACCATGTGCCCTCACCTCAGCACTGCTCCAGTTCTGCCTAATAAGTTCCACCAGCAAGATCTTAAAGAATCAAACTGTTCCCAAGTAACTAAACTGCTTCTGGACAAAACTCCAGAACATTTATAGGAAGACAAAAATACCTAGCACTTAACTAGGTATCTAATCAAAAATTATCAGGCATAGAGAAATAAAAGCAAAAATAAGCAAATGGGACCTCATCAAACTTAAAAGTTCTTGGATAGCAAAGAAAACCATAAGCAAAACAAAAATCAAGCTATGGAATGGGAGAAAATATCAGCAGACAATGCCACGAACAAGGATTTAATCTCCAAAATACACCAACAGCTCACACAACTCAGTAACAAAAAAACAAACTCTGTCCAAAGATGGGCAGAGGGACTTCCTTGGGGGTCCAATAATTAAGACTTCATGTTCCGATGCAGGCAGTGCAGATTCGATCCTTGGTCAGGGAGCGAAGATCCCATGTGTTGCAAGGCCAAAAACCAGGACACAACAAACTCAATAAAGACTTTAAAACAATGGTCCATATTTAAAAAAAAAAAAAAAAAGAACCTTAAAAAATGGGTAGACTAAACAGATATTTCTTCAAAAAAGACACATGGATGAGAAGATACTTAACACTGCTAATTATTAGAGAAACACAAATCACAGCTACAATGGATCTCACCTTACACTGGTCAGAATGGCTGCCATTAGAAAGTCTACAAATAACAAAGTGTTGGAGAGGGTGTGGAGAAAGGGAACCCTTTTTATACTTTATTAGTGGGAATATAAATACATACAGCCACTATGGAAAAAAGTATTGAGGTTCCTTAAAAAACTGAAAATAGAGTTGCCATATGATCCAGCAATCCCACTCCTGGGCATGTGTCTGAACAAAACTCCAATTTGAAAAGATACACCCCTATGTTTACAGCAGCACTATTTATAATAGTCAAGACATGGAAACAAATGTTCATGGACAGATAAATGAATAAAAGAGATGCGGTGCACATATACAATGGAATGCTACTTTCAACTATAAAAAAAAAAATGTCATTGGCTGCAATATGGATAAACCTAGATAATATACTAAGTGAAGTCAAGTCAGAAAGATATCATATGATTATCACTTCGTTTACATGTGGAATTTTAAAAAATGATTCAAAAGAACTTATTTACAAAACAGAGACTCAGATGTAGAAAAACTTACAGTTACCAAAGGGGAAAGGATGTAGGGGAGGAGTAAATCAGGAGTTTGGGATTAGTAGATACAAACTTCAGTTCAGTTCAGTTCAGTTCAGTCGCTCAGTCGTGTCCGACTCTCCGCGACCCCATGAATCACAGCACGCCAGGCCTCCCTGTCCATCACCAACTCCCGGAGTACACTCAAACTCATGTCCACAGAGTCGGTGATGCCATCCAGCCATCTCATTCTCCGTCGTCCCCTTCTCCTCCCGCCCCCAACCTTTCCAAGCATCAGAGTCTTTTCCAGTGAGTCAACTCGTCTCATGAGGTGGCCAAAGTATTGGAGTTTCAGCTTTAGCCTCAGTCCCTCCAATGAACATCCAGGATTGATCTCCTTTAGAATGGACTGGTTGGATCTCCTTGCAGTATAAGGGACTCTCAAGAGTCTTCTCCAACACCACAGTTCAAAAGCATCGATTCTTCGGCGATCAGCTTTCTTCACAGTCCAACTCTCACATCCATACATGACCACGGGAAAAACCATTGCCTTGACTAGACGGACCTTGGTCGGCAAAGTAATGTCTCTGCTTTTTAATATACTATCAAGGTTGGTCATAACTTTCCTTCCAAGGAGCAAGCGTCTTTTAATTTCATGGCTGCAATCAGCATCTGCAGTGATTTTGGATCCCAAAAAAACAAAGTCTGACACTGTTTCCACTGTTTTTCCATCTATTTCCCATGAAGTGATGGGACCAGATGCCATGATCTTTGTTTTCTGAATGTTGAGCTTCAAGCCAACCTTTTCACTCTCCTCTTTCACTTTCATCAAGAGGCTTTTGAGTTCCTCTTCACTTTCTGCCATAAGGGTAGTGTCATCTGCATATCTGAGGTTATTGATATTTCTCCCAGCAATCTTGATTCCAGCTTGTGCTTTTTCCAGCCCAGCGTTCCTCATGATGTACTCTGCATATAAGTTAAATAAGCAAGGTGACAATATACAACCTTGACGCACTCCTTTTCCTATTTGGAACCAGTCTGTTGTTCCATGACCGGTTCTAACTGTTGCTTCCTGACCTGCATACAGGTTTCTCAAGAGGCAGGTCAGGTGGTCTGGGATTCCCATCTCTTTCAGAATGTTCCACAGTTTATTGTGATCCACACAGTCAAAGGCTTTGGCATAGTCAATGAAGCAGAAATAGATGTTTTTCTGAAACTCTCTTGCTTTCTCCATGATCCAGCGGATGTTGGCAATTTGATCTCTGGTGCAAACTACTATATACAAAAATAGATAAACAACAAGGTCCTACTGGATAGCTCAAGGAACTATATTCAATATTCTATAATAAACCAAATGGAAAAGAATATGAAACAGAACAGAACCAGGAAAATAAGACCTATAGCGAGGCAATAAATCAACTGAAACTGACCCAAATGAAAAAAATTAGCAGAAAAGGATAGAAAACCATTTTTAAATTTTATACCAGATTTCAAAACGTCAAAGACAGGCATGATTAAAAAAAGACAAAGGAACAGAAACTATCCAAATGAAACAGAGAAAACACAATTAAAAAAAACACAGCACCAGTGAACTGTGAGACAAATGTATAACCGGAATCTTCACAAGAGTGAGGGAACAGAATAAAGTATTCAAATAAATAATCATAAAAAAATTTCCAAATTTGATAAAATGATAAATGTGCAGCTCCAAGAATTCCCAAGCATAAGAAACATCCGGAAAAATACACCATGGCACATTATAATCAAACTGCTAAAAACCAGTGGTGAAGAAAAAGACACATTATGCAAAGAGGAATAAAGATGACAGATTTTTCATCAGAAATGATACAAGTAGAAAGTAGATGAACATCATTAAAGTACTGAAATAAAGTGTCAATCTATAAATTTATACCCAACAGAAAATATTTCTGATAAGTGAAGACAAAATGAAAACTTTTTCAGACATACAAATGCTAAAAGAATTTATCACCAGCAGACCCACACTAAAACAAAAGTCCCTCAGGCAGAAGAAAAATGATGCAATATGGAAATACAGAGCTACACAAAACAATGCAGGGCAAATGCCCACTGGAGCCACACAAGAGGATACAGAAGCGACTTCCTAACAGAGGCAGCTGCTGCTTAGCCACAGCTGCTATCCTAAAAGCAGCCTGCTGTCACTAGCTCTTCCAAAAAGAAGGTGGGACATGGAGATGTTCATGTGAAAGTTTCCTATGTTAAATTCAAGGTGCAGCCAGAGCCTGTCTTTAGCCTAGGGGAAACTGAAGCTCCTAGGAAGTTAAAATACAGCTAAGTCCTGAAATTAAAGAGAGAAAACCCCTTTAGCCCTTCCTAACTCTCACAACTACTCTCACAGAAGCTGGTCCATCATAACATGATATCATGGCTGCAGAGAAGGGATGACTTGGAAAGGCTCTGACCCTTGAACTGCAGCTCCTGGCGTACCACAGGCTGGGTCCCGCCTGGTGTGGCCAAGAGCCTAGTACAGAGCTTCACCATTCTGACTGCTGATC
This sequence comes from Moschus berezovskii, assembly GCF_049115385.1. Classification (NCBI taxonomy): domain Eukaryota; kingdom Metazoa; phylum Chordata; class Mammalia; order Artiodactyla; family Moschidae; genus Moschus; species Moschus berezovskii. The sequence continues at coordinate 56,073,345 of NC_142480.1, read as the reverse complement.
CTAGCATTTTATGGCTACCCATTCTCTAGACTTTCTCAAAGGCAGCAAACTCTCCCTATACAAGTGTGATGATGAAACCACAGGTGGCTCCCTGACCCCGAGAATGAAACTTAAAACCTGTAACGTGGCATTTGAGGCCCCTCCACCACCCAACCTGTCATCTTCGGGATGGGCACCCCATCCTAGAGGCCCATCCTTGCCCTGGCCCTGTGATGTCTATTCTCTCTCTGCTTAACTGACTCTCTACGGCCTCAAGCCTCCTCTCTTCCTCAGCCCTCACGAAAAACTCAAAAACCCCTTCTTTCATCCACCCATCCCTCGGCACTCAGCACCGGCTGCACTGTAACTTCTCCCCAGCACTCGGAAGACGCCGCGGTGGCAGAACACGGGACCAGACTTGGGACCGTGCGCGGCACACAGTGAGCAGGAGCGTCTGAGGGAGGAGAGCGTTAGTCCGCGCTGCCTGTCCCCGCTTCCGAGCCGAGAGCCGTGCCCGTGCCTGCGGCCCCACACACCTGTCATAGTAGTCCCTGTGCCCCCGGTGGTCTCGGTCGCTGCTGTACTGGTCGTAAGGTCTCTTTCTCGATAGGTTGTTGGGGCGGTAGCTCCCCGAACGGTGGGCGTCCATGTGCCGCCGGTCCCCATAATGGTGGTCCTTGTACCAGTGCTGTTCATACTGATGGTGCCTGTCACTCCCCCAGGGCGGATTGTTACTGCCACCACCATAGTTGAACTTTCTTTCCCGCTGCCAGTCGCCTCGATCTGCAAGAAAGTAATAATCCTATGACTGCAAGAAATGGCTGCATTTCATTTTCACTGAAGTTTAAACTGGGAAGGGCTGACACATGCGGCAAACAGACACTCCATTTCCTCCTCCTTGGCCTCTGTGCCTCTGGTTATCAAATAAGTAATGAGTCCCAACATTCTTTCCCAAAATGTTTAAGGCAAAAGAAAATTTAACACCTTTCTCCTTCTGTAATCTTAAAAACTACTGCTTTTTGTTTTTCCTTCCTTTTTTTTCCTTTTACTGCTTTTCATTTTCTATCTGCTTACCTTCCTATCCAGAGCAGACTTTTAAAATGAGATCTCACTAAAGCAAACAAAACCCAACAACAACAACAAAAACCCAACACCAAGCAATTATTTGGGAAAAGGCACTGCTGAGTCTCACAGCCACAAGGTAATACCTCTGTTTGTACCGCTAAGGCTTATCTGCCTGCTGGCACCGTCGGCTACGCCTGGTCCCCGGACACCTTGCCAGACCATACCTACTGAGGCTACTCTTCTTCCTCAGCCCACACCAATTGCTTGCACTCCTGTAAAAAGCGATTCCTCTACTCTGGATTCTGTATCTCTCAAGGATGGGAGCCAAACTGCAGTTTGTTTTAGATTCTGTAAGCCTCCCTTTTTTCCTGAGGTGAAGAATCACTTATGAATTCTAAAAGGCAGTGAAAACACAGAAGTCCAGGAAAGGAGGCTTAACTGGGTTGAAATGTGGTCCCCAAAACGTAGAGCCAGTTGGAGCCTCTCAGTGTGACTTTAGTTGAAAACAGGGTCTCTGAAGTTATAGTGACGGACCCTGACTTGAGATCATCTTGGACTTACATTGGGCCCTAAATCCGGTTTGGGACAAAGAGACACACAGAGGAAGGCCGCGGAGAGGGGGACGGAGGCTGGAGCAACGCAGCCAGAAGCCTGAACGCCGCGGCTCACTGGCAGGCGCTACAGGCCAGGGCAGTGTCGCACAGGCGCGTTCTCAGGCCTTACACAAGGAGCCAACCCTGCTGACACCATGATCCCAGAGCTCTGCCTCCAAACGCAGCCAGAAGCCTGAACGCCGCGGCTCACTGGCAGGTGCTGCAGGCCAGGGCAGTGTCACACAGGCGCGTCCTCAGGCCTTACACAAGGAGCCAACCCTGCTGACACCGTGATCCCAGAGCTCTGCCTCCAAAACGGACAGAACGTATTTCTGCTCTTTTAAACCACCTAGTTTGCAGTACTGTGTTACAACAATCTTAGGAAACTAACACAGAGGCTTAACTAGCAGGAACTGAGGCCTCAGGGGACACCCATCTTCCTGCTACAATCTGTTCAGATCAAAGACATGCCTCCAACTAAGCCTCTCTCTACTCCTTCTGTTGGCCTTCCAGCATTCTTCTACAAAGCCAAAGAATAATTCCATCAAGGAACCTGTTTGGCTTAGAAATTCAGACCATCAAAATAATATGCAGTCAACCAGTGGCTTAACTTCACTGCTGACCCAGGGTGGAGCAGACCAGGGGACCAAGAAGTAAAAAACTTTTGATTATTCAACCAAAGAACCAACAAACAACAAAAAGACACACCTTCGCAACATGAAAGGATCGTCTGAAGCCATCTTCAAATAGAAGATGGAACCTTCTATTTTGAAATAGAAGGCTTCAAAAGGGTGTCAAGGTATGTGGTATAGTAGATGCTTAAAACTCAAGCCAAGTCATTTATTTCCAGAGAAAGTAAAACAGTGCTTTTCTTCCTTCTTGAACCCTCCATGGGGGAAGGATCACTGGTTGGGAAGTACTGACTATCAAGGAGCGGGGTGAGCAATCCAAAGTTTTAAAGACTACAAGTTTAATAAGAAGAGTTCTTTCTAAGGATCAGAATATAAAATCAGTGACCTCACAGTCTAATCCCAAGAGGAAAAAAAAACACAGTAAAACTGATAAGGCTGCATCTAAGAACATGGAAATATTTTCCAACCATGTTACTGTACAGTCATTCCTTACCCCACCAATAAAATGGAGATCAATTAATTGAACTAAGGTTTTTAGGATTAATAGATATGGAACTTTGCTTCTAGGTAATAACTTAAGAGTAACTACTTCAGAATTACACCCTGCCAAAAACAATTAGAAAATGTCAGATAAACAGAAAATAATCTGCTTAAAGACATCAAAGAGCAGTCCAAGCAATAAAGACTAGAAGAGGTAAGATTCCGAAGAGCAAAAAACCAACGAGGTAGCGAGAGTTGACTTCTGCGGAAGTCACCGCAGTGCACTGGGGAAATCTGTGGTTCTGAGCCTGGGAAAGAAGATCTGGGCTTTTCCCAGCAAAGAACCACTGCTGGAGAAACAGAGCCACAAGCAGAGCCCTTGGTGGTCTTTCCAGGCGAAAGGGACACTGGAGACTCGAGGGATTCCAAACACACAGCCAGTTTTCCCTTACAATATCTGCTGAATCTGCAGGGAGCAGAAAGCTAAAAAGCTAAGCTGGAGACCTTCTGACAAGCAGAGCAGTTGAGGGTGGTGTCACAGTGCCAGGTAAACCAAGATCCGAGTTAACAGCTGCCAGTGGGGACAGGCACCGCGTGCAGCAGGCCCTCTGCCAAGCACCCTGGAGGGCCAAGCCCCAGAAACAGGGGAGAAAAGGAGGCCCAGATCACTCATTAGTGGCAGTGATCGCCTCCCACTCTGTGTGACTGGGGAGGAAAGAGTAAATCCTCTCTGGGGCAAAGTGACATCGTCTGGAGCTTGTACAATTTTTAAAACACACTGCCTGCCATTTAATCAAAAATAACTAGGCACGCTAAAAGACAGGGCTGTATGACTGAAAACCAAGGGGGAAAAGAAAACATACAAAATGGCTCACAGTAATTCAGATATTAGAGTTAGCGGTCAAGAATTTTTAAATATCTACAGTTAATGTGTTTCAAATAAGAAGAAAAGATGGAGAACATCGATTTCTCTAAAGGCTTGAGAACTTTACTGGAAGATGAGAATGTACTTTAAAGAAAGAAATCTTAACAAATCCTAACACTGAAGTTTAAAAAGAAACTACAGTGAAATGAAAGTTTACTTCATTTTGATTATTATGGAACATTTGACTCTCTGTAAAATGTAATACTATGCTTCCATATATACCAGTGGCTCCCAATCTTTTTGGCACCAGGGACTGGTTATGTGGAAGACAGTTTTTCCATGGACTGGGGAGAAGCTTTGGTTTGGGGATGATTCAAGCGCACCACACTTACTGTGCGCTTAATTTCTTTTATTACATCAGCTCTACCTCAGATCATCAGGCATGAGATCCTGGAGGTTGGTGGCCCCTGATGTATACTATATTCTTTTAAGATTCTGCTCTATATGCTTTTTTCTTATTATTTTTATCTTTAAAAGTAATTCATTGTAACCAGTGAAGTAACAGATAATGGAGAAATTAATTTCCTCTAATCCTCTCACATTTTACCAGCCTAGAAGAAAAACAAAGAAAAGGAAGTGTTAATTGCTCAGTTGTATCCGACTCTTTGGGACCCCATGGACTCTAGCCCACCAGGCTCCTCTGTCCATGGGCTTCACCAGGCAAGAATACTGGAGTGGGCTGCCATTTCTTTCTCCAGGGGATCTTTCTGACCCAGGGACCAAACCTGGGTCTCCTGCGTTGCAGGCGGATTCTTTACTGTGTGGGCCACCAGGTCTAAGGTAATTGCTGTTGTGCATATGCTCTCACATCTTTCTCTCTGCTTACGCAAATACATTATCCAAATATGTATGATGGGAAGCAGCTGGGTGGTTCCTCGAAAAGTGAAACTCAGAATTATGACATGACCAAGCAATTCCACATTCCGACGGGGGAGCCTGGTGGGCTGCCGTCTATGGGGTCACACAGAGTCGGACACGACTGAAGTGACTTAGCAGCAGCAGCAGCAGCAGCAGCAGCTATACACCTAAAAGAACTGAAAACAGGTACTCAAATAATTGCCTACAAATGTGCCGCTGCCGCCGCCAAGTCACCTCACTCATGTCCGACTCTGTGCGACCCCATAGACGGAAGCCCACCAGGCTCCGCCGTCCCTGGGATTCTCCAGGCAAGAACACTGGAGTGGGTTGCCACTACCTTCTCCAATGTGTGAAAGTGAAAAGTGAAAGTCGCTCAGTCGTGTCCAACCAGTAGCAACCCCATGGACTGCAGCCCACTAGGCTCCTCGGTCCATGCGATTCTCCAGGCAAGAGTACTGGAGTGGCTTGCCATTGCCTTCTCCGCTACAAATGTGCACAGCAGTACAATTCTCAACAGCCACAAAGCGAAACCCAGATGCCCAACAACCAATGAAAGGACAAACTGCAGTCTAACCACACAATGGTGTATTATTCAGCCACAAACAGGAATCGAGTACCAACGCCTGCCACAGGGACAGACCTTGGAAACCAGATGCCCCATGGAAAGTCCAACACATATGAGTCTGTGTGAGGCCATTAACACAAAGAATCCAGAACAAGTAAATCCACAGAGACTGTGGCAGTCACGAGCTGGGGAAAGGGCAAAATGAAGAGTGTTTTCTCTCTGGGATGATCAAAATGCTCTGGCACTTGATACGGGTGGTGGTTACACAACAACATTGTGAATGTTCTAAATGTCACTAAACTGTTCATTTAAAATGGTTACATTCCTTTACATTATGTGACTTTCACCCTAGTTAAGGTTAAACACACATGCCACAGAGGTTCTGTGGTGCTCGCTGCTGCTTTTTTTTCCTCCCAATTTTGACTTTCATTTATAAAGCAACTCATTTTTTTAAATAACTGCTAATAATACAGAGTATAAATGCCCTATTATTCATCTAATCATCTTTTCATTAGTGGGAAGTCAGTTTATTTCTAGCTTCTTGCCATTATAAGGCTACAACAGCACCCTCACCGTACACACACGTGTTTGCATTTCTACAGGACAGACTCCCAGAAAATGGGCCTCTGTATTTAGATACTCCAGACCATTTTCTGGAGTAGCAAGTCACACTCTTAGGAATTTGTGTGAATTTCACCCTGTAATTTTTGCTGATCTGAACGGGTTAAAAAAATGGTAACTTACTGTTACTTTAATGTACATTTCCCTAGCAGTGATACTGTTCATCTTGTCCTACTGGCCATCTGAGTCTCCTCTTCCAAATGAATTCTCCATCGCTAACCTTTGCCCATTTTTGTATTTGGTCGTCTGGCTGTTATGTTTCTCAATATTTGCAGTCTTACCATTTAACTCTCACATACAATGTAAACGGTTTCCCTCAGTCTCTCATTTGTCTTTTGTTTACGTGTTGAGTTATGTTCTTCCTAAGTCTTTTGGATCTTTATTTCGTGTATTATTTCACTGAGGAAAAGAGCGGACAGTAAAGCGACAGAAAGGAATCAAGCACAAAGGTCAGGCTCCTGTCTTTGGAAAAGAAAACAATTCTCTTGTCACCTCTTCTTAAATAAACCTCCATGGAACGACTCACCTGCATTACTAAAGTGTCTCTTGTTGGGGTGATTGTAGTTGTCTCTGGGGTGTCCGTGCATCTGTGGGCCATGAGAGGCAGGCAAGTGAGGCTTCTGTGGGTGAAGGTTGTGCGGGGTGTGGGGCTGAGACATCAGGGAGTCACGGCTGGAACCCGAGGCCTCTGGTCGAAATGGTTTCTTACCACCAATCACATCCTCTTTCTTCTTCTGCTCCTGGAGAGTAAAAGGAAACCAAAGACCCTCAGGATCCCAGGCGCAATTCCCAAGAACAGTATAAAGATCATCACCTTTAAACATTTCCCTCGATTTCTGACAAGTCCCTCTCGGCTTCCCTGCTGCTTAATATCTTCTTAAGAAAAAATGCTCATAAACTCCACTGAGCTCCAGGGCATGAAAACCCTCACAGGGCTCCATCCGCTGCTGCATCTACTAGCCCCTCACTGTAAGGAAGCCAGTCTCCATGACCTGCGGCTGTCAAAACCTGGGCCGGGCTGCTGGCTGTCGCTGCCTGGGCTGAGGAACAGGTGCCAGGCTGTCAGCCCTCCTGGAGGCTGCTCTTGGGCCACGTGAAACCAGAACCACCAACCTCCTGATTGGTCCAGTGGGAACTGGTTCCCATGCCAAAGTCATCACACTAAACATCTAAGTAACATCACATGCCTACCACACAAATGAACTATTCAAAATAAAAACATCAGAAAATACAGTAAGGAAAAACTAAGAAATGTGAGGCGACGTGCAACCTCACCACCAAGGGGATTACTGTTACTGGTCAGGCCCGTGTGCGTGTTCACATGTACACACACAGTCGGCCCCCATCCATGGGTGGCGCAGCCCAAGGCCCTCAGTGGGGCCTGACACTGAGGGCAGTGCAGGATCCATGTGCACAACGCTTTCTCCAATGCACGTATGCCTGTGGTGCTTTATGGTATCATTAATATGGATTACCTGCACACAGCACTGCAATGCCGATCTGACGGCCAAGAGGGCTCCCCATGGACTAACACATAGGCAGTGAACACGGTGTGGACATGCTGGACAGAGGGACGGGTCACGGCCCAGACAGGACAGAGCGGGCCGGCACAGGATTTCATCACGTTACGCCAACCCAGGCAGAATGACAACTCACGAACTGTTCACCTCTGGGAGTTTCTACTTAATGTTTTCAGACCCTGACTGCGGTAACCAGACTGTGGAAAGCAAGCCTACAGAGAAGGAGCTCCTGTCTCGTGTGTGTGTGCCCGTGTGTGTGTTTTTAAACAAAAGCAGTCCTCGGCATTTTTTCAGTTAATGTACTGTGAAAATCTTATGTGAATACTTAGTGGATATTACTGTAATATTATATTTATGGCTGAATACTCCCTGATATGGATATATGAAGTCATTTCCACATAAACATATTTCAATCCTTAATTACCTCTTTCAACAAAATTCTTAGAAGAACTGCATGTTTTAGTCTTTCTGTAAATCTTACTGAACTATCCTCCAGAAAGGCTGTGAATGGATACAATAACCCCACCCAGTAGGACCACTAGTTTCATTTTCACCTTAATCTAACTTCTGATAATCTGACTAATGAAGCCCTTTACCCTTTACATCGTAAGTGCAACTTACACTTATCCTAACTTCACCTCTTTCCTAAAGTGCCTTGCCCAACTATTTCATTCCTTACTGGGGCTTTTCCTGACTATTCTTTCAAAGACTTTTCACAATGCATAAAGTTCACGCTAACATTCAGCAAAAATATTACTATAGTATTCCTGAATATTACTGTTCTAACAAATTTTTCCATGTGAAATTAAATTATAAACCACTTGAGGGTGCTGCCCCACAGCTCAAAGCAGTGCTGGCGCAGGACACACCCATGGAACAGGAGACGCTTCTGAGCACCTGCCCTGCACCTGCCCTGACTCCACGTGCTGATGATCCGGCAGAGGATGAGCACCCTTCAGCCCGCAGGCGTTGGCGAGCGGACAGGGTGGTGAAGGAGATGTTGAGTGTTCCTACACTGGCCCTATGTGGCTAACTGGGGGGAGGGCCCACAGGGCATGTCAGCAGATCTGCAAATGGACACACTTGAACAAGGAACGCTGCCCTGCAGCAATGGCCAAATATCTTCGTGCCCATTCCCTGCTACCAAAGAAGGGGCAGCATCTCCTGGGCACCTTTTCATGTCTGCTCCTTTACGCAAGTGGTTGGGACCCTGTGTACAAACGCTGAAGGACACCAAGGACACATGGCCCAGAGAGAACAGAAAACGCAGGCGCTGCCCACGACGTGGTCTTTCAGGAGCCACACTGATGAGCTACTGTATGACATGTGCATGTGGAAGGAAGGGCCTGGTGAATAAACGCTCCCAGGGCGTAAGAACACAGAGGACAGGCCCATGTCAGAACGCCAGCCCTGTCTGGCTCCCATACAACGGTGCTATCACCCATCAGGTCTCAGCCGACAGTCTGACCACTTGTGGAGCATGTGGACAAACTGCACGGCTAAGACGGTGGAAGAACCCAGCAGGCAAGAACCCACCCGTACCCCGTCTCGGGCCCAGGCCTCCACCTGTAAAGTAAGAGCAGAGAACCCCGGGCCCTTTCCGGACTACGAGTTTACAATCATCTCCTGAGGCAAAAACAGTAATGAGGGAACTTTTTTTGACAGAACTGGTTTTTATCTGTTTGTATGGATTAGGCTTAAATTTGTATTTTTACCTCTTCTTCTTGAGATCTTTTCTTATGAGCCATCTTGTATAACTTGTGCAATTTTCGAGCATCAAATTCTGTAAACTTGGAAACAAAAATCCATAGGTTCCTAAAAAAAAAAAAAAGAAAAGAAAAAAAATTTTTTCTGGTAAATTATAGAATTTAAAAAATAACTATCCTCTATATGGATGGCAAGTTAATTGATTTTGCTATACTTGGAATACTTTCCAAGTATAAAAAAATAGAGAAATAATCTTTCAGGTCTTGGCACCAATAACAAATACACCTTCAGACACTAACTAATGTCAACAGAATTTGACCGCGGGATCTGGAGACAAGGGTTCTGTCTCACAGCTAACACGCCTCTAATTTATTTCCTGACGCCTGTGACTTCAGACCTAACATCTTGCCCCACCTCTGTTCTCCCTGGACCCTCAGGGAGTCTGTCATCACCACCACCTCCCCAGGGACCCAGGGACAGTTGGGCAGCTCTGCACTGCTGCCCCTTCCTTCCTCCCAGTTGTCAGCACCACAGCCTGTCATCCCTGCCTTCAAAACTCCAAGCGACTGCTCCCCTGATTCCACTGTGCATGGCCTGACTGTCAACAGAGGAGTGACTGTTGAAGCAGATGTGGAGAACACAGAGGCACAGGTACCCTCGTGTGCTGGAAGGAAAGGCGTGCGTCCTGGAGGGCAGTCACACCAACCACGCAGTGCCGCTCAGAGCACTGTCCAGCTCCTGACCAGTAAACCTGCTGCCTCCTACAGAAAGTCATTTACCTTTCTCTCTTAAGCCTTCGTAGCAGCACTTCAGTCATCTTAACAACCTGCTTTAAATCCTAAGAGTCACTTTCCAGGCTTTGTTGAAGCCTGAGAACTCTCCCATCTAAGCAGGTCCACTCTGCTCTCCCACGCCAGCTCAGTCTACCTGCCTGCCCCTTGCAAGACTTCCCTCCCTGACTACTCCTCTGCACTGGTTTCTACCTTCTTGGAATTCCTACTAGACTTGATCTTCCAAGCACCACTTCATGAGGGACAGTTTCTTATGAGTGGGCAAGGAATGACTTCTGAATCACAGCAGGCCAGGACTACAGTACCCAGCGCATCTAAACACAGACTGGCCACAGTGCACAGTATCCAGCCTAGCTTCATGGAACTACACGCTAGGATGATGAGCTCTTGTTATCTTCCAATAGGGGTTAAGCTGGGTCAAAAGAGAGCCAGAGGGCTAGATACAGGGATCCACAAGTTGGGAACAGGCTAAGAGCAAAGTCAAGTCACATTTCAAAACTTAAATGTTCTTTTCTCATGGCTGTGAATCATACTATGAATAGCATCATGACAGAGGTTTTCTTAAATCTCCTTTTCACTCAAAAAATCCATCCACTGATGTTAGGCATATTACACAAAGATAATTAACTGTGAAGTATATGAGTTCAGTGTAACTGTGGAGTACAGAAAGAGACTTAACATTACAATTCTCTTTGAGAAATTCCAGGCACGTTTTATAAACATCAGAAATGAATTATAAATGAATCTATGTTAAGTCATGATGCCTTACAAACTGAAGTTCTGGATTAACTGCATTAATCCAAATTACTACTAGAGCTCTTCAACTATTAGAGAGAAGAAAACTCAGAGCTCTGGCGGTTTGAGCTTTTGCCTCCTCTTATTAGTTGATACAGAACTAACCAACCAGTTATGTCATCTCTGACTATTAACCTGAGATGGGTAGAGTAGTGAAATTATAGATGATTTCCATCCCTTCCAGGTTCAAAGACTGAGTCTATGCTGAGGACAGGCCAGCAAAGCCAGTATCACAGTATTTCTCTCATAAAATAATAATATCATCCTACCCAGTCAAGACTGGTCTCAGAGGAATAGGCAATTTCAGGAAAAGAAAACTGAAGCCTGCAGGTATGCTGCCAATCGTCGGCTTTTGCTAAGAAAAAATTTTTGTCATTAGGTGGCTGTGTCATGTTGTATAAAACAAAAATAGAATCCCTGACGCACACACTCTGTCACCAAGTCAGAACAGGCAATCCGACAGGCATGAGAGGCCACGGCGGGTTACCTCCTCCACAGTTTGATGTGCTCCTGGTCTGAGTAAGCTTTGAGGCACTCAGCTATCCGGTCCCCGATCTTCAGCAGACAGTTTCGGGTGTGCTCCAGCTGCTCCTGGACGCTGAGCCCCTTGTCAGGCTTGTCCAGCTGTTTCAGTGCCTTCTTCACAGGCCGCATCCTCTCCTTACACTGCGACAGAGAAGGGACATAAGTCATCGCATCCCACAATTACTGTGCCCTGAATTCCCAGAGCACATACAGCCCCACTCAGGCCACATGATCACTTGCAGAGAAGCAGGGGAAGAAAGGCAGGGCAACAAGGAAAAATATTACAGGGTTGCAAAAACTTGAGGTTCCGGTCTCAGCTCCATTGCTCAGAGCAGTGACATTCACACCTTACTCGGCCTCCAGAACACTGCTGTTTCCTCATCTGCCAGAGGGGCATTCATGAAGAAAATCAAATGAGAAGCAGAATTACAGACCTAACCTGAAAACCTGGCACCACAAAGTACCTAAAACTGTAGGGTAAAATATTTACAAGTCCTTTAGGCTTATAAGAAACTGAGGGAAAGGCTCCCAGATAAAGACAGTGGACTGAACATATGAAACTTTTTCTCCCTGTCTCCATCCACTAACACAACAGGAAAGGAATTGACTTCAGAAGAGAGAAGCCCACAAAGACAAGGGAAATGCAAGGAACAACAACAGCAAACCATTACAACAAGTGAAATCACTTAATAGATAAATAGAGAGGTGAGAGCCAACCCGATTTATGCTGCAAACTTATTCCCCCAAAGGCTTGCTAAGTATCACTGGCAGTAGGGGCTGAAGGCTGAAAATAAGGAATTTTTTTTTTTTTAAAGACTGCCTAAAAGGAACAGATACTCAGATTCATTATGGACACCCAGATCTCTAACTCTGCCCAACAACATGTATGGAAGCTTCTTCTCTGGAGAGGATAAAAGCCTTTTAATTGGGCTACACAGGCAGAGTCGAGGGGCAAGGCTGCTGCACTGAAAACAGCTTTATATGGAATACATGCGCAATATATGCATATTACATGAGCCATCAACCAGCTTGTTTTTGTTTTCTTTCTTTTTTTTTTTTGCCTCTCAGATTCCAGAATGAAGAAATCCAGGTCTTAATCTTCCATCAGGAGAACTGGAGGATTCTTGTGCCTAAAACCTGACTACCCAAGAGCAAGACCCAAAAGATGCTGACCACCCCACTGAAGTTTTCTGAGGAAGCAGCCCAGCCAGATCACCCTACGAAGAACACTCAAAGCCAATCAAGTGCCACTCACATGCTCAGAGGTTCCAATCAGAAGTTCAATTCTTACTCTTAAATATAAGAAGACAACCAAGAAGCACCAAGCCATCTGAAAAAATCTAACACAAATGATGGAAAACAAATCTAGGAGAAAAATATGGGGGAAGAAGATCTTGCATATAAACTATGACAAGAGAAGTGAAAGCCTCAAAAGAAATAATGGCATTTCTCCTCAGAAATAAAGCTGAGGAGATTTCCAAGAAACGCAGGATTGACAAGTAGAAAATATTTTAAGATGATATCAGGGACCACTCCCAGAGTCCAACGTCCGAAAACAAGGATAAAACTAAGAACTGAGGAGGAAATTACCAGAAAGTAAGTCAGAAGTATTTCTCTGACCTGTAGGGCATAGTTGTCAGCCACTAAGTATCCAGTGTAAGGAAGGCACATGTCCATGTAACTGCGTAACAATGAAAATCTAACAAACTCCCATCACTTCGTGATAATCTCCATAGCCATATATCTAAAATCTGCTTTTCAGTATTAAAGTTTTAAAAAGGACACAAAATAAACTGGAAGATACCTGTAATGACTGTAACAGACAAAAGATTAGTATCATGAACAAGATTCCTATAGAAAAGATAAGGGTTACCCGTAATCACTTTTAAAAATCCAGATGCATATCAGAATTACCTTGAAGTTTTTTGAGAAATACAAATGCTCAAGTATTGGGAAAGAAAAAAAAAGGTATGGATATAAAAGTTACCTAGAATAGGCAAAAGACATGAACAGGCAATTCACTGGAAATACGAATACCTGATAAATATGAAAATAAATGTTCAACACCACCACTAGCCAATCTTTTCATACCTCTTGCTGCTGCTGCTGCTGCTAAGTCACTTCAGTCGTGTCCGACTCTGTGTGACCCCATAGACGGAAGCCCACCAGGCTCCCCCTTCCCTGGGATTCTCCAGGCAAGAACACTGGAGTGGGTTGCCATTTCCTTCTCCAATGTGTGAAAGTGGAAAGTGAAAAGTGAAAGTGAAGTCGCTCAGTCGTGTCCGACCCTTAGCGACCCCACAGACTGCAGCCTACCAGGCTCCGCAAAAATTAAGAAGTCAGAAATTACCAAGTGTTTCCAAGACTGGGAAGCACCTAGTACTCACACTCATCATTAGAAAGAGAGCAAATCTTTACAACTGCCTTGAAGATGAATTCTACAACATCTAATAACACAGGAGATGTGCAGACCCAAAGAAAACACCTGGCTTTTCTGCACAAGCTACACACTAGAGAAGCTATTACACACACGGATGACAATATATTTACAATTTCACTGTAGCCAATTTGTAGTGGTGAACATTTGGAAAACCCCAATGTCCATCAGTAGGATAAAGAACGAATTGTGGAAATCATAAAACAGAATAATAGGAAACACTGAAATCAAAGACACAATTAACAACATGAATAAATCTCAGAAGTGTGCATGCTGAAGCAAGTTACAAGATATATGGAGTGGCATTTATCAGTAGGTTCCAGACATGAAAAGCAGCAGTTCATGCTGTTTATGGACACTTGGGAGGATGTGCAGTATAATGGGAAGAACCCAGACTCTTGGGTCAAATTGCCTGGGTCAGATCTTAGCTCTACATCTTAACTCTGTGAAAAAAGACAAGTTATGTAACTCTCCTCACATTATTTTTTAAGGGGTAAAACAGAGATAATACTTACCTCACAGGTTGTCATGGAGAAAATATACAAAAAGCACACTAACAATGCCTGGCTGATTATGTGAGCTATTACTGTCTTTAAAGATATTAAGTAGTAAAACTCTAAAGTCACACATGAGAACTATGACACATGAGAACTACATCGAACTTCGAACTGTGGTCACTTCTGGGGAGGAAACAAAGCAGGGCCAGGAGCTTCAACTTTATAGTCTGAGCCTTAAAAAGTTCAGACCTGACAAAACTTTATGGTACCTCTATCAATGTCTATTATATTTTTGAAATTTTTCTGTATTTTTAAAAGATATCATAACATAAAAACAAGAGTAAATGAGCTGGAATATATAAATGTGATTTCCTTCCTTTTTAATTCAGGTGCAGTTGATTGATGCTGCCTTCCTGGCTTAATGGTAAAGAATCTGCCTTCCACTGAAGGAAACGCAGGTTCGATCTCTGGGTCAGGAGGATCCCCTGGAGAAGGAAATGGCAACCACTGTAATATTCTTGCCTGGGAAATCCCATGGACAGAGAAACCTGGAGGGCTGTGGTCCACAGGGTTGCAAAGAATCGGGGGTGATTTAGCGACTAAACAAGAACAACAAACAGCTGATTTACAATGTTGTGTAAAAACCATTTTTAAAATAATATGGTACCACAGAAGCATTAGTTACTGATTTTCCCCTATAAACACTGGGTTGAGGAAGAAGCGAGACACAGATCAGAGAGCTGGCTGTGTACTGAATGTACTCGTTTCCTCACTTACTGAGTTACTTCTATCATCTACACGCACCTTAGAAGACAGTACTTTCCCTCAGCTCACAGGAAGAAGAGTAAAGAGATTTAAGAAAAATGAGCTAAGTGTGAAGAGAAAAAAAAATACACATGTGCATATAGGTTTCGGGAAACACACACACACAAAAGGGTAAAAAGAGAGAAGACTCTTACAGGCGAGGTCAAAATTCTATCCATTGCTGCCCCAGAGCAGGAATATTCTGAGAGTTGGAAGACCACTCTTTCTTGAAAACTCAATGAACGTACACTTAAATCAAGTGAGCAGTGACGTGTGGAAGTCTGGGAGAGGAAGAGACCTCAAGAGAGGGGGAGCAGGGGCACGAGTGTGGCACACTGAGGCGCACACCCGCAGCTCCGACGGGGCAAGGCCTGAGGGCGCGCTGGCCCGCCACCATCCTCGGCAAGGCCCGGCCCACGACGCTCCCCTCAGCCCCTCTGTCTCTTAGGAGGAGGCGCGCTGCGGCCAGGACCATACCCTCGGCCACGGCTTAGCTCCTCGCCCCACAGCACGGGAGCATGTGAGACAGGCCACGCTCACCACTGCTCCAGCTCACACGGCCAGGACCCCAGCCTGGTCTCAAGTCATGCTGCTTACTAGACCAACTGAGCCGGGCCCCAGGAACTAGGACAGGCGTGGCAAGCTCGGCAGCTGCAGACCCCGCACCCTCAGTTTCAGGACTTACTATGCTGAATGTCTCCTGGTCCAGATCATCCTCCTCATCCTCTCCAATGGGGACGGGTTCACTTCCTGCTGTGATATGCACAGGGCCCTGAGAGCGCTTGGATTTACTTGAAGATTTGGCATCACCACCTTTAGGCTTTTCAGAAAAGAGTTACAAGGAGTCATTGTCATTTGTGTGCTTCTGTCTTACAATTCAGACTTCTCTGCTGTGTCATGTCACTACAAGTGGGTATACCAGATGGCCTCAGTTTCGAGATATCATGAAGCCAAATTAATTAACAGTTTGATCATATACCATTCCCATTCCTGTCTCTAAACAGAGCCAATTATAATTTTAGCTTCATCAGTGCTATTTTGGTTTCTATCCCCTAATCGATGAAATGCACAAAAATGTCGTCAAGAGGTTAAGACTGTAAACTGAAGAGTTCCAGCAGAGGAGCAAGAAGCAACTTTATTAACAGCTTAAGAAGGAACATACGCTTCAATGTAAATAAGTAAAATATTTTAAGTGACTGAATTTATATGAATCCAGCTGGATGAAGCTCATTTATCCATGGATGAAGCTCATTTATCCATGAAAGGGTGCAGAATGATAGAAATACAGATACAAACTAACTTTAGCTACGAACTTTTAAAAAACATAAAACAATACTATGCTCTGCTTATGATTACATAATATGTAGGAAAAGTATAAAAACATGGGGAAGAAGGCTTCATACCAGTTTCAGAGTAGTGTTACAGAGGAGACTAGTGAAACTGGGAGAAGGAACAGAGGGGCGCTCCAGCTGAGGGGCGTTTGGTAACGGGTGTGTGGAACACCAAACACAGTAGCCGGAAAAAAACCCACTTGAAGTAAACAAGAAAAATGTTAAGAGCTGCAATATCTGTTGCTGGTACCAATATCTGGCACACGGTTGCTGGTTAAATCGTTCTCTGTGCATCTATTTTGTAAATATTTCATTTTAAAGGCACCTTTCTGCAGAAGCACAAATGCAAAGAAAGATATCTGTCACAATAGAGTTTATAACATTAAAAATTTGAAAGCAATGTCAATATGGGAAACTTAAATTACTTCCAAAAAGTTATAATCAAACAAAATCTTCCTTATCTACTAAAAATGACTTTAACTTTTATTTATTTGCTTGGAAAACTATTTGTGATATATTGTTATATGGGAAGAAAAGGCAATCCAAATAGCCTGGCCTAATTTTTCTAAAAATTTGTTACAAATTTTTATATTTGTTCTTATATGCATATATAAAAAAAAGTTTCATATGTCCTCATCAAGAAATCTGTTAAGACTTATAAGTGGTTGGTAGAATTCAGTTACTTGCCTGCTTTAACAATGATTGAAGATTAAATGAAAACTAACTCCATCAGAAGAAGTCAGCAAGATGCAACCCTGTACCAGAAATCTAGGTTTGGAAGGAACTTCATGAAACCCAAATATGTAGATTACACAATAACAAAGCTCTTAACCCATTCCTACTCTGGATAGTATCCGGTTTGAACTCTAAACCTGCATGTGTTCAGATTCATCTGTGGTCGCTGCTTTTCCACCGTGAGTCTGAGAACATGTATAAACTAACTTCCTGTCACATCTCATTCTAACACCCTCTCTAAAATGTGTAACAAAAGAGCAAGTGAAGGCTTCTACATTGAAGAATACCGCAACTCACACACTGCCCCCTCTCTGCAGGGAGAGCTGCGGGCATCCCGACAGGAAGCCCCATCCTTCCTCTCGGGATACAGTCATGACATGACGATTCTCTCAGGCCCTCAAACCCCGTTTTCTTTCTACATCCCAGCGGGGAACCCCAAAGGCCAGCGGGGAACCCCAAAGGCCGCGGGCTCCTGGAAAGCAGAGTGCGCCGATACCTTCTCCTTCTTGTCTCGCGATCGCTTCCTCTCCTTGTCCCCCTCCTTGTCTCTCCTGGAGCTCATCTGCTTCTCCTTGTTCTCCTTGTTCTCCTTCTTCTTCTGTTTCTTTTTTGTTGGACTTTTTTCTAAGCCATCATCCTAGAAAACAAATGGCGCTGTGAGCATTTGCCACGAACTTTATATTTCCTCATTTACTTTCTAGAAAAAGAAACTAAAAAGCACTGCCCTCAATGGTTCATCACTGCATCCACAGAAGTGTGTTCTCAAGCACACAGCCTTAAAGCCATCTGCTTCAACTGAAGCCTCTAGAGGCAGATGCTCTTCACTAACATTTTCTCTTTATTATTCACAGCAACTCAACAAAGGCATCATTACTCCATGGGAAAAACTGAAGACCAAAAAGATTATTGCCAGGTAGTAACTGGTAAGGTTGCTAGAATTTGAATTTATGTATGCTTGACTCAAATCCATGCTAGTTCATGTACCCACTGCTGAGCCTCCTGGAACTAACCTCAAAGTGCAACAAAATAAAATCCCATAAAGTTTTCAGTCACTGATTCAACAGGCTGAATACTACCAAGTTGCTTTTCACTTTCCTTAGACCAGAGGTTACAAACTGACAGATTTGGGCCAAATCTGATCCACAGAAGAGTTTTTTTGGCCCAACAATGAACTGCATCATAGGTGCCCCTATGCATGAGGCATGTACTCCCTGATTAACCAGTCTCCACCACTCCTTATCACCCCAACAGTGAGGATGACCATCAGCTGCCATTTATCACTAAATTTCATGGTTCCCTTTATTTGTTTTCATTATCTATGAATTTTTAAACACTGATTTTAAATGAACAACTATATCCTCCTCTCTCACAGGTTAAGCAAAGATACATGTATTTTCTATTTCCATTTTACCGACTCTGGTATGTAAACCAAACACACTTCCGATGGTTTTACACTAGCTGGAACAATAAATGTAACTTAGAAAATAATCTCAACTGAAATCCAGCTGCACACCTTTACTTCTCCCTCTTCTGATGGATTGTCTGAGTGTCGAGGAGATGAAAACTCAATTCCATGCTCATCTTTCAGCCTCGGTGCTTTGTTTTCCTTTTTCACTCGAGGCTTCCGTTTCTTTAATTTGGCCTGGAAACGAGAAGAAAATGATGATAAAACTACAAATCAAGTCCCTCAAAAGCATGACCACATAACATTATGATTCTTTGAATAGCAGCAGTCACATAATTCAAAAGAGGAAACTCAAAAGAAAATTCAAGGTAGAGAAATCAATTTTATCTGAAGGATAAAAAAATAAATCATCCTGTGCCTCACAAAAATGTCCATATTCGTGAACCCAATGACTCCATTTTTTGGAATTCAATCTCAAGACAAAATTCAAAAGAAGGAAAAACACCTTATGCACAAATACGAAGAAAGATAATATGCAAAAGATAGTAACAGGAACATAAAAAAAAAGGAGAAGCATGCTGTATCTAAAAATAAGGAAAATGTGTTTATCTACTCAGGTACAGTATTATCCAAAAGTAAAAAACATGGTTTCATCTCTCTCTCCAGAACCTAACTTACAGAATATCCTCAACACATTATGTGAAGAACGACATTAATTACGTAATGGCACTTTGTTAAGGACAAAGTATGGGATTGGGGTTTTTTTTTTTTTCTAAAATTTGCCTTGTTTATAACGCAGGGAAATTAACACAGATGGCACAGCTCTGGGAGCACTGAAGGAGTATGCACACACAAAGGCTACTGGAACTGGCTATAACCTGTACTATCTCCTACTGTGATTTGCATCTTTCCAGGCTTGAGGAGAAATGAAAAGCTGAGGAAATAAAAGGTAAAGCTCAGAGGAGTCCATTAGTAACCAGCTGAAATCTTTCACTGAGCAGGTAAGGTCACTGCAACTGCAGTCCACTTTCTGAATTAACTGTGTATCCCAATTACCCATTTTATCCCTGGGACTTGTGACTACACGGGGCCAGTGTTAGCTGGAACAACAGGCAAACCCAGCGATATTCAGACAGTAACAAGATCTATGTTCCAAAACTAAGGAAACGGCATAAAGCAGCAGCGACACTCTATCTAGACGAGTGGCACTGGGAGAGATGAGAACTATTTTGAGGCAGCATTCTAAGAGAATGGGTTTATGCCAAGGTGTTTAGGTCAATTACAACATGAACAATCCTACCATTACCAACCAAACCATTACCACTGAATTCCCAACAGCAACACCTGGCAAGGAGAGGGTAGCATTCTGTGCCGCACCCGGAAGGGGCATCTCTTGCCCACCTAACCCTGCAGGGCAGGAGCCTCGGGCCCCGGGGGACGCCCGGGAGGCAGCTGCACTCACCTCTTCCCCGCCTGTCACGGCGCCCTCCTTCTCCAGACTCTTCCTGAGCAGCTTCAGCAAGTAGTCTGCTCGGGTCTGCAGCTGCTTCCCCTGGGGCTTTTTATCTGTCTCCACGGGCAGAAT
Organism: Moschus berezovskii; assembly: GCF_049115385.1. Classification (NCBI taxonomy): domain Eukaryota; kingdom Metazoa; phylum Chordata; class Mammalia; order Artiodactyla; family Moschidae; genus Moschus; species Moschus berezovskii. Next base: position 56,053,495 of record NC_142480.1, on the reverse strand, counting down.
CTTCAACAGGAAAGGAAGAGAAGCACCCAGCATGGCCCACAGCCCGGTTAGTGGATCAGGATGAACAGAGATGACAAACAGCTGAACGATCCTTTCCCTCCCCAACCACCCAGAACACAGATAAAGCCTCAGATCCTATCTCATGTCCATGGCTCCCAGTCACTGAACATCCCTTATGAGCCGTTCTCATTTTACAAAATGGGATGGAGAAATCCAGCTCTCCCACTGGCTCCTACCTGTGCTGTTAACAGGGTAGAACAACTCAGGTAGGAGGGGCTTGTTGGCTTCGTCTGCTAGAGCATCCCAGCCGTCGTGGATTTCCTCCTTCCAGGAGCAGGGAATCCCTGGAGCTAGGTTAAAGCTTCGTTTTAGATTGAAAATGCTTCTTAGAGCATTGCCGGAGAGCACTGAGCTATGCCAGGACACAGCTGGACCTCCTGGCCAGGCTGGATGTGGTCTCAGTGCTTATGGCAGGGTGCCGGCACCCTCTGAGAACACCGCACCTGGGATGAGCGCTGAGTGACGTGCCAGGAAAAGCCCTGCCGGGAGCCCAACATGGAGAGCATCCTATGAAAATTTGAGCCAGTCAGCTTTCCCTGCTTACAGCTCTGAGCACGGCCTCACTACTAGGCAGCCTGATGTGCAACGGATAGGGTGGGAGGCTTGATTTTGTGGGAGAAGTACAGCCCGTGTTTAATTCCATTACAAAAAATACCAAAGCACGGCTCATTCTTTCTCCAGGTGGAGAACTGATCCAATATCATTTTAAAGAAAGTGCCAACAACTCAGGCTGAGGAATGCTTTTATTATTAATAATCCAACCCTGGTATTTGTTGCAATGAGATCTAACCTACGATAAATATCAGAATTTTAAGATTTCTCCTATGTATTTCCCCAAAATTTCACCTGGCTATTATCTTCAGCTCTGAAATAGTGCCACAGTCCACTAAAGACAGTAATGTTTTCAAGGTTAGAAACCCCAGGAATTTACTGTTGTACTAATCTTCAATTTGATCCCCCACCCCTCAGAAAACAGTTAAAAGTAAGTCATTGATATAAAGATATACAACAAATCTTCTAGAACTCTCCAGCACCACAGAATCACTTACTTTGTCCGTCAGCTTCAGCTCCGGGTCCGTTTTAATCAGCTCCCAGTTTCCATAGCCATGCTCATAAATCCCCAGCAACAGGCGAGAGTCATCCTCCACGCCCCACTCGACGTCGAAATGCGCAGCTTTGACGCGGCAGGACAAGCAATATCTGAAACGAGTCCCAGAGCAGGAGGGCGTGAGAGGAGAGGCCTTTCTGACTCGGAAAGAAACACAAATGAACAGACAAAGCACTCCAGTACCTCAGAGAAAAGACAATGAAAATACTACATGTAACTGTAACTTCAAATCCATTTTCTAATGGCACAACCACCCGTGCGTGGGTACATGTTATACTCACTTTTTTTTTTCTTCAGGGTCTACAGGGATAGATTTATGTAGCATCTCAAACTCTTCTTCATGTTGGATAATAGATTTCACATTAACCTGAACCCCAGATATCTTGATAGTTGGGCCTCTCTTTTTCCCTGGTCCTTTCCCTAAAGAACATCAATTGCATATTTGTTACGTGAGAAATCACTGCTGTTTCACAGAAAATGTAAGTGAACAATCCTAAATGCTCTCTTATTCCCTCAATATATATCTCTGGTTTACTGTTAATCCAAAGATATAATCAATAAGGCAAAAAATGTTCTCAATGTTTGTAAAATAATCTCTGAACAGTTCAGTTTTTTAAGATTCAGAATTTTTCAGTCCAGCAGTGTTTATAATTGTACTTTAACCTTCCTCTTTGTTTTATACTTTGGCTCTAAAATTAATTAATGAAAGAAGATTTTCAAGGAGTAATATAAACACGTAAGAATTTTGTTTTTCTAACTCACCAATAAATTTAAGATGAACTTCTTATAAAAGCCTGAGATCAACTTAATACCTAACACATTTGAAAGGATGAACAAAATAAGTCATTGAAAGGTTATCCCTAGCTCGAGTCTCAAATTAAAGTAATCCTAGAGGCAAAAACAAAGCAGGTCAACTCTAACTACAGACTTTCAGGCCAAAGTCGAAATCCATGAGATAATGACACTTGTCTGTGAGAGAAAAGACAGCCCTGGGGACAGGGATGAAGGCAAGGTTCTCCATGTGTTCCTAGTTTTGCAGGTCTGACTTTGGGCCACGCAAATGGTTTACATAATTAAAAAACACAGTTTCATAAAAACAAGAAAAGTACTCCCTAGAAACTGAAATGTAAACAAAAGATACTAAAAAATATACTAAAAAAAGACACTGCTGCTGCTGCTAAGTCACTTCAGTCGTGTCCGACTCTGTGTGACCCCGTAGATGGAAGCCCACCAGGCTCCCCCATCCCTGGGATTCTCCAGGCAAGAACACTGGAGTGGGTTGCCATTTCCTTCTCCAATGTGTGAAAGTGAAAAGTGAAAGTGAAGTCGCTCAGTCATGTCCGACCCTTATCGACCCCACAGACTACAGCCAACCAGGCTCCTCCATCCATGGGATTTTCTAGGCAATAGTACTGGAGTGGCTTGCCATTGCCTTCTCCGAAAAAAAGACACTAAAAGATACTATTATAAGTTGGTAGCATAACCACACAAAGAAAAACTTCAAACAATTTTAAAGCACGGTACTTTGTATATTGCTAATGTATGTATTTTAAGGACAAAAAGAAATGCAAAGGAATCAGACTTTGCATTGAGAAGTCTTACTGTTAACAGTAACACTGGGGGAATTCCCTGGCAGTCTAATGGTTAGGACTCAAGGCTTTCACTGCCATGGCCCAGGTTCAATCCAAGGAACTAAGACCAGGCAAGCTGAGAGACAGCCAAAACAAACAAAAATCCAAACCAAAAAAGCCCAGTAAAATTGGGTATTACTATTTGGAAATATGTGTAAGACAAATACATGATTATGCTAACATTTCTAGGAACAAAAATTTCTTGGCTTGAAAAAAGAGGTATCAATAATCTTACATTAGAATTGGAAATTGGATTCAGGAATACACTAAGTGCCAGTTTATAGAAAATACAGGTATATGGAAGGGGCTTCCCTGGTGGCGTATTGGTAAAGAACTCGTCTGCCAATGCAGGAAACCTGGACTCAATGCCAGTATATAGAAAATACAGGTATATGGAAACAAGTAGCAATCCATCAGAGGAAACAATCCATCAGATTCAGATTGTGAATAAGCACAGAAAGAGGTATGTGGGCAAGGGGGCACCCGTCACAAGGAAATATTCCCAGATACGCTGTGAGATGGACACAGCAAGGCACAACCGCATGCATGCTGCATCAGCAATGGTCTGAAATTAGTATCTATCCCTTTTGTGAACATCTATATTTTTTACATTTCTAGAAAGAGACAAGAAACAGGGATAGCTGGTTTTCATTTTTGAGCCATAGGAGTGTAATACTTATTCAAACCAATTACAAGGAGAAAAGAAAAACACTGTAATGCTAAGGTTCACTTTTGAATGTATTCTGGGTGTTGGAAAAGCACAAGTTTGGATCAGTGTCCATACCACTCAAGTTAAGTTTTTCTTTCTTTCACATGGGGAAAAAAAACAAAAATCACACCTAAAAATGTTTTCAACTATATTCAAGGTATTTTAAAGTTCTATTACTTTCAGTAACAGAATAAAAAAGAAAATTTCAGAGCAGATAATGCTCTACTTGGTGAAACAGCTAACATTGCAAACCAAACACAACAAGCACTCCACAGGTATGAAATATTCAAGTGGCCATCCAAGCCCACTGACTCAGGGCTACTGCTCCATTCTGCACCAGACCCTTGAGAGGCTATCGCTCGTCTCCGATCTTGCAGCTGAGAACTATCAGGACCAAGATTCCAGGTACACTAGTTGCCTCCTACGTGTGAACCCTTAATCACAGCTGACAGAGCCTCCTGTGAGTAACCTCAGGGAAGGGAGACACAAGAACGGAGGCAACCGCACAGATACAGCACAGTCCAGGGAACTGGAATGGTCCCACCTTCATCTCTTTGAGGTTCAACTATAAGGGTGTCCTTTAACAACAAGGACTTCAGCTCTCTCCTGGCACCTCCTGCTTGTAGAGGACCAGCAAAAGTAGTTTTGGTGCAAAAGAGAGAACATGCTACACGTCAAATTCAATTACAACAAATTCCACTGCCAAGAAAGTCTCCCTCTAACAAAGAGTTTTATAATATTCAGCTACTGCTTTGTCTATTTGGATTAATTCTCTAACTCCTTTATCACAAGAAAACAACACCTGTACGTGCATCCAAGATAATTACTACTGGTGGTCTGTAATGCACTCACTTGCAGCCACAATACAAATGTGCCTGGTCAGGCTTTACCTCCTCAGATCTTTACATCATTCAAACCAACCTGAACTTTCTACAGTAATATTAAAAGAAACCATTCCGCTTGTTCAGTGCTCTGCACCCTGGCAAGTCAACTTCGTTTGGGAGTAAATCTTCGGGATCTAACAACTGAGCTCACATACGGCAGGTGAGAATACACACTTCAAACAATGAGGGAAGCACACGGTACAGCGTGAAGACCGAGGGCAGAGCAGAGGCCCCAGTCCCGGCCTCCGAGCGTCACCGCGGCAGGCTGGCGGACTTACCCTCACTGGCATTTTCTTTCAGCTGCTCTTCATATTCCTGCATTGCTGACACACAGCTGTTGTGGATCAGTTCCCCCAAGCGCTTCAGATCCGCCACAGACTTATCCACCAGCTCGGCATCACGCGCTATGCACTCCAGCCTGAGGAGACAGACACCAGGACACACCTCAAGGCCCTGTGCCCCTGGGAGGTGCCGCCTGGTTTTGCATGAGCTTGCTCCTGCAAAGACACTTTTCTCCTCATTCCTCAACTGACTGTTCCAAGCTCCAACAAGAACCCTCCAGAAGGGACTATGACTAACTTATTCACTTTCCATCTTAAAGAATTTGACTTGGAAGAGTCCATAAAAGCAGACTAATTCAGAAAACAGGGGAAAGGGTTCAGCTTTCTTCATTAACTAAATGGGCTGTCGGGTAAAGCACCCAGGAGCTATTAGCACTAGTTTGCTTCCTCGAGCTCACTTTCCTTTCTCCAGCCTACTTCCATTCACTGCAATGTTCCTAGAAGCAAAGTTCAGTTACATTTGCAACACGTTTTGTTGATCTCCAAGTCATCTGGAGCATGTCATGTCTAAAAATCAGACTGTCAAAAGGTGCCAGACCTTAAAAATGGAAAATAGAACCAAAAAAAGAAACTGCTACATAATAGAACGGAAAAAGAGGTGGATAAGAAACTATTGTGTTACTAAGCTTACCGTTCAAGAGGGAGACCAAACTTCTTATATGCCTTGATGAACCTAGGAAAATGATTAATAAATCACATTTAAAAAGCAGACTTCAGCTATGCTGGTGCAAACACATCCTGTGATGAAGTATAAGCCATAAAAATGGTCAAAAAGGGATTTTGCCCAATCCTTGCAACTGCCACTAAACGAATGCATATTGAATGCCTTTGAAAATGGCCAACTTAAAATTAGTGCTAAAAAGCTTTTGAAACCAAAGATCAACTTTATTCTCAGTGACTGGTCATGAAACTGCTGAGGGATGTAATTGAGTACGGTGGCTTAACTCTAGTACTATCATTTTTAGAAGGTACAAGTTTATAGGTAATAGGTAATAAATGATTTAATAACCACAACTCTTATCATAAAATCCAATAGAGTTTCACTGGTCTATTCAGTCCACTGCTGTTACTTTCAATTCCATACTACAATATTTTCCAATATGTTCTGGTCAATAATACAACTAGAAGAGTTTTAGGACTGCCTCAAGTACTTTTTGTAATAAGGCAAAGTAAAATAAATATGATTTTAAACTTTTTAGGCAAAACTATTTTGGAAACTCTGACTCCTTCTGCCAAACGGTGTCTCCAACCTAAAACCTAATCATCCTTCCACAAGTCTCTAGTCTAAACTATGCTAAATGCCAATATATGTGTGATCTGTTCCCCTCCCTAAAGCCAACCACTAGCACTTTCACTAAAAAAGCAAGAGTCACAATACATGAAGGGCATCGCTGTAAAATGCCAAATTATCTGGTTAGGTAACAGTGAAAGAAGAGATACCATGGAGAAAAAAATGAAGAGAGAAGGCACAGCAGTTCTTAAAAATGGTGATGAATATGACAATAGCTAAGAAACAATATTAAAGGAATAGCATGGACACAAGGATTAGGAAAGTACTATATGTGAAAGCAAGCCTGAGGGTTATTCCTCAACTCTACATTTGTTTTTCTTGACATATACTGAAATATTTTACATCTGAAATAATATGTCCTTTGAGCCTACTTCAAAATAATAGTGAGACAGAGAAGCATTCTAGGAATGATGGAGTAATAAGGACCTCTGAAAATCTGCTCCTTCACAAAAGCAACAAGAACACTGGCAAAAACTGTCCAAGTCAACTTTGTTGGAATGCTGGAAATTAATCAAAGACTTGCAGCCTACTTACAAGCATATATTCAAGAAAATAGCTGAATCTCAGTATGAATGGTGAGCTCTCTGCCGTTCTGACTTGCTCTATTTCCCATGCCCTCTCCCCAGCACCAAGACTGCCTTGAAAACCACTTTAACAGCTACAGCAGCTGCACAATCAGCCACACAGCAGCCATTACAGGGAGCAGAACGGGTTCGGAGCTCCACAGAAACTCCTTCCCCAGAGAACAGTGCTATCTGGCCTGACCGACCATGCTCAGAGAAACTCCATGTTCAGGCTTGTCTTCATTTGACTTGGGTCTTTGTGAAGACACTGTCCATAGTTCATCAGTCAAAAATTAATTAGAGACAAAGGTTTAACACCATGGCTGCCTACAGCAGGATTATAAGCTGGGGATAAACAAGCTGATCAAGAACTGTGATGGAAAAACTGGGGTGAAAAGATGTTCAGAGGTGTCTTTGAAAAGCTCAGGCATATTCCCGGGAATCTAGAAGGCTACACATGTGTAGGGCTGTGTGCAGGCACGAGAAGCTGTTAATCTCTCACCTCTGACCAGTCTGCAGGCTCCACACAAACAGGAGCTGAGGATAAGGCAAAGTCGCAAACTGCCTGCCAGAGCCCTGAACACGTGCCTCAACACTCACAAGGAGTCCTTCAGCAAAGACTGGAGATTTACTGTTTGGTAGACTTAAGGTGCTTAAGAAAATCTCTGCCCAGTGATTAGCTGAGCTCTAAGCTAAATGAGCAGAGACTTCAAATGACAGACACTTCACAGAACTAGTCCTGCTGCTGCCAAGTCACCTCAGTCGTGTCCGACTCTGTGTGACCCCATAGACGGAAGCCCATCAGGTTCCCCCGTCCCTGGGATTCTCCAGGCAAGAACACTGGAGTGGGTTGCCATTTCCTTCTCCAATGTGTGAAAGTGAAGAAGTCGCTCAGTCATGTCCGACCCTTAGCGACCCCATGGACTGCAGCCTACCAGGCTCCTCCGTCCATGGGATTTTCCAGGCAAGAGTACTGGAGTGGCTTGCCATTGCCTTCTCCGCAGAACTAGTCCAGAAGTCACTAAATAAGCAAACGATGACAACAACGACCAGCAAACACAAAAAACGGGCTGGCAGGGGGATTCTGAGGTCCAGACTAGCCACATTTTACTACTTAAAACGTCCAGTGTTCAACAAGAAGTTATAGGAAACAAGCAAGTATAATCCATATACAGGGAAAGAAGGCAGTTTTCAATGGAAATAGTCTCTAGAAAATCCAAAAGTTGACCTTAATAGACAAAGGATTTAATCAACTATTGTAAATATATACAAGAACTAAAGGAATCCATGTCTGAAGAATTTAATGAAAACTTGAGAATGATGTATCACTAAATGGAGAATATTAGCAAAGATGGAAATTATATAAAGGAGTCACATATAAACTGGAGTTGAAAAGTATAACAACTAAGATGAAAAAATCACAGGAGTAGATGCAAACTGACAGAAGAAAAACTTCAGTGAAAAGGAAAGTCAACTGAGACTATCCAATGTGAAAGAGAAAAAGAATAAAGACTATCCTTCAAAAACAAAGGAGAAATTAAGACATTCCCAAATAAATAAAGACACAACTTGTTGCTGCAGGCCTGCCCTAAAAGAAATACTAAAGAAGAGTACTTTGGGCAGAAATGAAAAGACAGGAAACAATAACTCAAATCCACATGAATAAACAAGAGCCTCAGGAGGACACCTGAGTAAGTAAAAAACACAGTGTATATGGATTTTTTTCAGTAACTCTTTACTTCTGAATGATTTTAAACCTGTCTGACAACAAAAGCACAAAAAGGGAGAAGGAATGTACCTAAACTGGAGTAAAGTTTTAGAATACCACTGAAATTAAGTTGATATTAGTCCAAACTAAATTGTTCTAAGTTAAAATATTAATTATAATCTCCAGGGAAACCACTAAGAAAATAATTTTTTAAATGTAAAATAAACAAGAAAATTAAAAAATAGTATACTAAAAATCATGCAATACAGAAGAAGGTAGTAATGGGGGAAATAACAAAAAAGATACAAGATATAAAAAACAAACAGAAAAATGCAGACATAAATTTTATCAGTAATTGCATTAAATGTAAATGGTTTAAAGACTTCAATCAAAACAAAGAAATCAATACAGTGAATTTTAAAAAATCATCTAATTAAATACAGCCTATAAGAGTGCAACTTAGATTCAAAGACACAAATAGATTGCAATAAAAAAGGAAAAAGATATCACACATACAATATCAAAAGAGTTAGAGTATCTACATGAGTATTGAACCAAGATACAAACTTTAAGACATAAACTGTTGCTAGAGACAAAGGACATTTTATAATGAGAAAAGTGCCAGTCCATCAACACAACATATTATCAAGTATACATATCTAACAGCAGAGGTCCAAAATACAGGACGCAATAACTGACAAAATAGGAAAAATAAACAATATAGCAACAATAGAGACGGCAACATCCCATTTCCAATAATGAACAGAACAATCGGGCAGAAGACCAAAGAACACAGAAGATCTGAACAGCAGTAAAGCAAACAGACCTAATCAACACCTTCAGCACACTCCACTCATCCGCAGCACAATCTACAACCTTCTCTGCCTAACGCTAGGGGTAGGGGCGGCAGACGTGGCGGGCCACATGCGAGACAGACTACCGGTTCACGATGGCTAAGGTAAAACCCAGGGAACAGGGTGCTGATGTTTCATCAGTGTTTGTATGTGTTTACATTTCTCCATAATAAAGAAAGAAAGGAGAAAAGAACAGGTGTAACATTTAGTGGGAAACGACGACCTCATGGTTTCAAATACTGACCTAAAAGGACTACGTGACATAGCTAAATTAATAATATGGATCAGATCATAAAGCTAGCTATCTTCACAGTTTCTACTTTCTTCACCTGTTTAAAAAGATAACATAGAAACTAGGTTTGGGGAAATGGTTTGAAAGCAACATTTTAGATTTTTCTGGAGGGTGGAGGGATGTGTAATAAGTACTGACATAGAAAGATGCCTAAAACTGACTGAAAGTGACAAGAAGCAAGCTGCCGAATAATAGGCTGTGTATAACAACATGCTGTATGTATTAGTAAACCAAACTGATACCAGTATCAACACTAACAGAAAGTAAACTGGAGTTATCTGTACTCCTTCAATTTTTTATATTATACCATTTCTTCTATATGCATTGTTAAATATGTAGGCATGTATATACTCAAATTCTTCAATAAAAACAAAAAAAAGTTCCAGCCCAAGGTGACCTCCAGCAGCCTCTTTCCTCTTGGCTGGACTTTCTTCATCACGAAATGTTCAGAGCAGAGAACAAGAAGTAAAGAGCTCAACGGAGGAGAAGCTTGGAGAAGGCAGAATCATCCTGGGGTCGTGGGGCACGACTCCAGTCTCCCTGCCGTCTTCCGCCCTCCTTGTCACCCAGGTCAGGGATGTATCACCTGAGGCTTACAGCATGCCCACCCAAAAGTGAGGGGAGGGAGAGCAGGGCCTCCACCAACCTCCGGATCTCAGCATCCGTGAATCCCTCCACCAGGTCCTTCCGCACACTTCGGGGACGGCCTCTGCGCTTGGGCTTCTTGTCGTCATCAGAGTCATCCGTCTCACTCTCAGAGGCAGAGGACCTCTGGGCCTGTCTCTTAGACTCAGTATCAGAGTCACTGTCATTTGTCTGAGCCTGAAAATGCAGAGTTACACTGTAGCAAATGCCAGGTCCAAGTGATCTAAGGACTAAGACCAGCCCATCTTAACTCCTTAAAGCTCAGAACTTCCTATTTTATCAGGCAAGTCAACCTGCCTTTAGGAAAGGAGGAGGCAGATAGCGTGTGATGAAAGGAGATCTGCTTGTGTATTCACACTGCCAGAGACATACTGTCTCTGGTCGACTAGTCATCATTAAGTACACTGGAATAAAGATATTTGGATTGTAGGTTCACGTTTACTTCCTTGGGCAAATTACCTCTCCATGCCTTTGTTTTCCATTTGGAAAATGGGGATAATAGCACCTATAATACAGGATTTTCATATGAATTAAATGAGTCAGTGTAAATGCACTGACTTATGCCTGGTACACTGTGAATACTCAATGACAACTACTATTAGCTAATATTGATTTACTAGGATCTTAGGCAAACCTGAGTTTGCTATCACCAACAAATTGAGGAATAAAAACACAGTTTATCTATTTCTGTGTTCTTGCAAAAATCAAATTAGATAGTGCCTATGATGGTGCTTTGTAACTGAAGCACCTTTATATAATCTCTTACTAATTATTTATACCAAGTGCTATGAACGAACATTTACAGAGGAAAAGAGGTCTGACTCTGAAAGCTGAAGGCCTTGCCAGTCAGAACCAAACTGTTAGAATGACTACTTCTAGTCTCAGGTGCAATATGCAGCCTTCTGTCAAACTCAAATCATGTTCGGTCATCGCACAAAGGGCCAAGATGCAGAGATCGAATGTCTCCCAGGTGTGCACCTGGGCCCTGTGCACGCTTCCACGTCCCTCTGCTAAGTTCCCGAAACTCTGCCCTGGAACCCTGCACGTTAGAAGCACTTCTGTCTCTCTTGTCTCACTTGATCACCTTTTTAGTGGAACTCCGAATTCGAGGCAACATGTAAATCTCTTCCAGCTCCTTCTGCCGCTCTTCCTCCTCCACTTTCTTCCTTTGCTCCTCTGGGATGATCTCATCCCAGTCCTTGTGAGGACGCTCGTCAAGCTCTTCTTCATCCTCCATCGTTGCAAAGTTGGCAACCTTACAACAAAAGGACTTCACTGTCTGACCGACATTTCACTATTTCCCAAACACCATCTACTGAAACACCAACTCATGCAGTGTTTTGAATCTAAAATACTATGAATGATAAGAGGACTCCCATGATATTATATAATCAAAAAAATCAAGTTTTCTATTAATTTCTCCCTTATCCCCTCAACAAAATCTACTTGCCAAGTTCTAAAGTTTATCAGGAATTTTACTGAAGAAGAAAGATAAAAAGATACAAACTGTCTTATGTTATATTAAAAGATGTGCTATTAAACCATATATATTTTCTAATATATTAACTAGAACTTTTAGATTTATTTAGATGATAATATTTGCAGGGAATTCCCTGGTGGTCCAGTGGTTAGGACTCCATGGTTTCACTGCAAGACTGCAGGGGACACAGGTTTGATCTCTGGTCAGCGAACTAAGATCCCACATGCTGTGTTGTGTGGCCAAAAAAAAAGTAAATATAGACCATAACATCCGAATCCCTAATGTTAGTCCAGTGTGGACTGACAGGCCTGTGCACTGTAAACTGATACTGAACAGAGCTCATCTGAAACAAAGAACAACTCAAAGCAGTAGCTACTATACAGTCAACTGGTTACCTTATTCACTTTTATTAAAAGTATAGAAGCTAATGGTATTTCATAACTTCACATGCTCAAAACTGTACGTTAGTCTCAGGAATGAAAACGAAAACATAAAAATGCAAAAAATTCAAGCCAACTTGGAAGAATATTCCATTTACTTCATGTTGTAGTCTGATCACTAAGTCATGTCCGACTCTTGTGACCCCATGGACTGTAGACCACCAGGCTCCTCTGTCCATGGGATTTTTCAGGCATGAAAAATGGTAACCCTGCGGAGGGTTGCCATTTCCTTCTCCAGGGGACCTTCTCGACCAAGGGATCAAATCCCAGTCTTCTGCACTGCAGTCAGATTTTTTACCAACTGAGTTATCAGGAAAGCCTGATATCAGACACTTAATATCTATTTATATAGACATGTATCCCAGAAAGAAAGGCATCTGCATGTATGCCTTTGAAAGCCTTAGACTATGGCTAGAGAGAAACATCTACCAACTCTGGTCACTTCTGAGCAGTGGTGGACAGGCCCCAGGCCTGGACAGAAGTTAAAGAGTTTTAGGAGGTTCCATTCCTCAAAATAACTTAAGAGCTGACACTGAAATCAGAACTTTCGGGCAAAATTAACTCTAACTTCCAATATGGATATCATGTCTTCACAATCAGAATTTTAATATTCCAGGACAAAACCAAAGGTGTGCAATTTCTGAGATTTAAAACTTAACATTTTCCTGTTCCATAAAATGAAGTATCTGACTGATCTCTCAAGTTAAGCACTGTTTGTAACTACTTTAGATCTCACTTTTAAAATGGTATTAGTTGATACAAATACCAATACTACAGATACATCAGTGGTTCATGCAGTTGGGAATTTAACTTTCCCAAGAGTGGTGTAGCAGTCAAGGGCCAGACTCTACAGGCCAGAATCCCTGTCTGAGAAGTAATAACAACTCCAAACATGTGTGACTTTAGGAAATCTACTTAGCCTCCTTGTGTCTCAGTTTCCTTATCTATAAATGATGGTACTAGTGAGTTCAACATAACATTGTTGTAAAAACTGAAATACTGATACACAGAACGAACTTAAAATAGTGCTTATAGTAAGAATTTTCTAAGGATTGGTTAGAATCCTTAGATCCTTACTGCACAATGAGATTGCAGCTCAAATCTGTCACCAGGCTGGTTTGGTAAAAAATTCCAAAGATGCAGTGGACTACAGTGAGGAAAATTTTGCGACTGTATTTGTTGCTATGGGTGTAAGTATAATCTTTTCCTGTTTTAGAATGAAATGTAAAATTGCTTATGTTCTTAACAGTGTAGAAAAATACACATGTATCACTCGATTTATCTCTAGGTAGAGAATTTTCATTGGAGAAGGAAATGGCAACCCACTCCAGTGTTCTTGCCTGGAGAATCCCAGGGATGGGAGAGCCTGGTGAGCTGCCGTCTATGGGGTCGCACAGAGTCGGACACGACTGAAGTGACTTAGCAGCAGCAGTCATAAATATCTTAAAAAAATGTTATGTTTTCAACACGTTAACTTAACAAAAAAGAATTATAAGGATAAGAGTCAATTCAGTGACACTCGCCAGATATACAGAGTCCCTACTTAAGCAGAATCCTACCTAACTAGACGCTGAAGCATAATGGCCGAAAGGGCTTTAGAAAGACAAGTGTCACCAGTAATCTGGCTTCTGATCAATCTGTAACACGCAGACATTTTTCAGACCTAAATAATCATATAATATTTTGACTACGACACCATCATGAAGATTACTTCTGTTTAAGAAAGGAGCATTAGTCACAGAAGTGAAATCCAGTTGAAACGCTAACAATTCACCTCCATCTTCTGCATCCTTAAGACACATTAACTCTGATCCTAGAATTCTGTGATCCATTCAACCCCTTCCTTTTTCTTCCACTGAGACAACTTCTACCTGTGGCCAACCCTGGACTTCATCACAAAGTACTACTTCCTCCCAAACACTTCTTTCTCAGTCCGAGTGGGTCTACAACACATAATCATCCATGTAACCTCTTACCCTCTTCTCTAAAATGCTCGGAACCAACCAATGATGAATCCACGCAACCACATTCTCACTTGATCTGTGCAACTTTTTGCCACTTTGATGACTCTTCTGTGCCTCCTAAGCCAATCTTCCACCTTGGCATGAACAACTGATCCAGTTTTTCTGACCTCAAGTAATGCTGGAGAGTTATTTGATCCTGCTGACTTGCTCTAACATGAAGCCTCACCTTCTAAATTCAGCTCTAGTCCCTATCAAGTTCCTCCCAGCAACTCCTGACCCCTGGATGGAGCCATCCCAAAACTTCACTTCTCAGTAAACACCTCACTTACTGGTAAGTAAGGTTACCAACTGGAGCTTCTACATCTTCTCTCCCCTCTCCTTCCCAAAGTGGATTCTTCTTTTGTCTTTCAAAGGCCAGTTCTTCCATCTGTGCTTTTGATTATATCCCTTCCAGTCTCCTCCCGGGCAATGTGTAACCAAATTATCCTCTTTCCTTAGAACCTTCAATGTTTTCCTATTATCAAGCTCTTTCCTCAACCTAGAAACATAGTAACACCTTTAAAAAACCTTACCTTTCCTGACCCTTTCATCCTTATAAATTACTTGCACTGTTTTCCTTACTAAGCTTTTTAATAAAGTGACTCTGATGCTGGGAGTGATTGGGGGCGAGAGGAGACAGGGACGACAGAGAATGAGATGGCTGGATGGCATCACCGACTCGATGGACATGAGTTTGAGTGAACTCCGGGAGTTGGTGATGGACAGGGAGGCCTGGCGTGCTGTGCTTCATGGGGTCGCAGAGTTGGACACGACTGAGTGACTGAACTGAACTGATACTCAATGCGGTCACCTCCTACTCATCCGGTATCCAGCTTTTGCATTTTCTATCAAATACCACCAACCATCCCACAACTTCCCTAATGCCACGAAGTCATCAAGAGCTTCCCACTGTCACCTTCTATTTTCATACCTCTGACCTCTCTTTGTCATGATTCTATTAACGTCTCTCTCAGAGCTCCACATTATCTAGTTCTCCACCTGTCCCACTGACAGCGCATTTGCAGCCTTACTCACACCAACTGTTTTTCTTCTATCCACTGACTCTGGGCAAGATGGTGGTTACCCCCATGGGAAGGACTGTACAGTCAATATTCACACCACACTTGGAACTCTAGAGAATGATTTTAAGGGATATGAATCAAGTTAGGTAAAAAGAAAAGCATAGAGTATCCTGCACTAACAAAGTACTGACAGGCATTACTTATTATTGGTTCACAAATCAATGCCAAGGACTTTCTCAGACAATGATTTTAATACCTTAAATTGTGACAGAAGTTCATCTGTTGCACTTGTTGAGACTTCATTCTCTCTGGTTTCAGCCAAGCGCAAAATTTCATCTATATCCATTTCCTAAAAGAACATGGTAAAAAGGCAACAGTGTCGTTCACTGAGAATACTGGTGCAAATAAACCAACTCTCTTCTCTGATAATCCGTTTTCTTTTACACTCAGTTTTTATAATGTTTTATATCCAACGTTTCAAACTACTACTTATACAAATCATAAGATGACACTTCAGAAATTACAGGAAATAAAATTGGAATAAAAAAGAGCAAAGACAAAACCCTCCATGCTTTTCTCATTCTTTCCCATTCAATTCTGTAAGCGCTTTCAGCCGTATAAGAAAAAAGAGAAACTACGTTCTGCAAGTAACTACTCTTCCTTCAGAAGAGTCTCAGAATGTGCTTCCAGAAAAGTTTAGACTCTCACAGATGATACTTATCAAGACATTCTAACCCCTTGTTATTAATCACCTGAGGCTCTGATTCTTCCCCTTCAAGCTCCTTGAAGAGATCCTCTGCTCCAAACTTCAAAATCGCTGTCAGCTCTTCTTTATTAAAAGGATTTGAACTGTAGAAGTAAAATGTAGTTGTAATCTCTTAGGGACATCAAATAACCTCTATTGAGTTCTAAATATCTATTCTTCCTAAAGAGGTCCAACTACTGGAGAAAATAGAAATCCTGCCACAAGAAAAATGATCTCATAAATATTTCAAGGTTTTTAATCCACAGGATGAGTCTGCAGTGGTAAACCTAACTTAACAAAAGACTAAGACGGCAATTATTTTCCGGTTGGTTCATATATTTACAAGGATAAGCAAGAAAGATAATTAGCAACATAAAGGAGGGAATTCTCTCTTAATCCTTTAATTCAGAAAGTTATTGGTCACCAAGAATTTTCAAACACCTCTCTGGTCCAAAATAAAAGAACAAGCTTTTTCTGTCCTAGTTTTCTTTTTAGTGGAAAATCATCATCACCTAATTGGGCTCATTTGATTTAACCTGTAAGACTGCCACAGAAGATACTCAACAATTTGGTCAAAATGTAAACTCTCTAAGAGAAATTGTTGTGCTTCCAAATAAAGCCAGCTGAAACTTAACTATTTGCCTTCCATACCCTTTTGTTTTCAATAGTAAAGGCAATCTCCACACAAACATTTTTACCAATAATAAGAAATGGCCGTCAATTCAACCTGCTCCAGCCTTACTGCTGAAAAGTCCAAGGCAATATTGTGCCAGGCAAAAAGCTGCCACAGCTGCTGCTGTGTTGTACGGCACAGGCAGAGCCAAAAGCAAAAGGCTAGAGAGGAGGGCAGGAAAGACAAGAGGGCACCTGAGGAGGGCTGATACACCAAAAAAGGCTAAAGAAAAGAGGAAGGAGAAATAGCGAAAACAAAAGAAAATGAAAGTGTCATCTTGCAATTTTGGCTTGGTCCTTTCTAGGTAACCAACAGATTAATGTCTGTTCTCATGAGCATTTCATGAGAAGAATGAACGAATTACATGAAATGATGATGTAAAATTGACTTCTGCTACCTCTCCCACCTTTCTGGCACTTACTTGGACCTCCCAGAGTTGTTTTCCAGAACTGTTCGACCAGTGGTATCCATGCGCTGAATCACCAGATGGTCCAATACCATCTTCTTTTTGGCCCGTTCTATGATCTCTTCCTCTACGGTCCCCTTTGTAACCAGGCGGTAAATATTTACCTGTAGGAAAAGGCAATGTTATGCTTATGCCTGTTCACACACACAGAAAGTTATTTGTCTAAAACCAAGAGGGGAAATTAAAAAAAAAATCTGTTCTCTGCTATGGCATACTATTTGTAAGTCATTGATCCAAGCAGACAACTTAAGCATTAACATTAGGGCAGCATGTTATATTCTTAAATAAAAATTGCCTCTAAGAACTATTATTATAGCCTTGACCTAACGATAAAAATGCTGCCAAATATCGTTATCTGTTTTACCAAAACTGAACCTCCAACCACATATGAAACTTAAATGGTAGCTAATATTGGAGCAGACTTTGAAGTTCATCCTTGAAGGAAACAAGTGTGTACTTTTGCAGCATACGACAGCGCTAACATTGACCATATGTAATAAAAGTAGACTGCCCTGAGCAATGTGAATACCACAACTTTTCTATACTAAAACAGAGAGAAATTGACAATTCTCAGTCTATTCATCATGTACCTTTGAGTAAGCCAGAAAGTTACTGGTCAGACACTTTACAAATGGTGAGAAAGAACTGGTCCATAACTATAGGCTCATCTCATCTCAGCCCTAAAGACAGCTTCTCTCTACTAGCTAATTAACAAATAGATATCTACCTATAGACAACGACCTCCCCTCCAAGCCACATCTAAAGGCTTCTCCACTGACCTGCTTCTTCTGACCAATTCTGTGGGCTCGGGCTTGTGCCTGCAAGTCGTTCTGGGGGTTCCAGTCAGAGTCAAAGATGACAACTGTGTCCGCTGAAGCCAAATTGATTCCCAGGCCACCAGCCCTTGTCGAGAGCAGGAAACAGAAGTCCTGTACACAATGCAATATACTACTTTATGCAGTGGCCTTCTCAGAAACAGTTTCACAGTCCAATAAGCCCTTATACCTGGAAACCCCTGCAGGTGTGAAGAAAAGTGAGATATGATGGACAAACTTTATGGAGGCTACAAGAATGTCAGGGACTTGATGGCAGAGTGAATTTTCATTTGATTAAGAGGTAAGAGTTGGTGCAATGAGCTAAGGGAGTCAAGTAGAAATGGATAAGGCAACAGGAGCAAAAGAATTAGTGGTCTTGCCCAACTAAAACTAGTATACAAGCAGTTAACAGAAATCAGACAAACTTAGTTATCAAAGGATCACTTCAGTAAGTTGCCTACGTACTTATTTCCTGGGTAAAGGTGAGTCATGCCATGTAAGGCAGGCAGTCCGTATACGCAAGGTAACTTTATTGAGCAAATGTCCATTCATTTATTAGGCTGCTGAGGAATACAGAAACACTGCACTAACGGGTGACATGACGGAACCACTGGGTAGCACAGGACCCTCAATCACCATGGAACATGCACCAAGAAAACCTGAGAAGGACAAGCTGAAGAGCTGCATAGGGGAAAGACCCAGGCCCTGACACATCCCAGCTTCCACAGCAATGGCATAGCAGAGACTGGGCAGGCACCCCACCCCGGTCTGCATCTCGTGGAGGTGGCCCTCAAACACTGGCAGTTCTGAGCTATCTTTTGATAAATGGCTGTATTTAATACATATACACATGCAATGAAAGGGTCTCCCCAGTCTAAATAGTCATCCACCAACACTGCCGCAGAGCTAAAAATAGAGAGAGCTGCCTCACAAGAACTTTAAACAGTGCCAGTAAAGAACTGATCACCAGGGCTGTTGGAGCACTGAGTCTGTGACCCTCGGTAGAAACACCCAGCAGTTCCACACTCTAGAGCAAAGCCCTCAGGTAAACACTTGAGAATAAGATATCTAAGACATAAATGAAATCTGAGCTCTGAATGATCATAAAAAAGTATTTTCAATGTCACTCTTTATCAAAGGTAGTATGAATTAAGATATTAGTTATGTCTATTACCAAACAGGTAGAGGTTAAAAACTATGAAACTAAAGGGTGAGGTAAAATAGAAGTATTTATACACAAAAGTATGAATATAGGGACTTCCCTGGTGGTCCAGTGGCTGAGACTCCGCGCTCCCAATGCAGGGGGCCTGGGTTTGATCCCTGGTCAGGGAACTAGATCCCACATGCCTCAGCTAAGACTAGGCACAACCAAATTAATACATTAAAAAAAAAAAAGTATGAACATAAATTGTTTGGAAAATGCTTCAGCAAAAGGCACTAAAAACCTTTTTTACATGCTCATATCCTCTTAACTAAACATCTGACAACAATAAAATGGTTAAATAAATGAAGGAACAGGCATGAGAAAATATTAGAAACCATGATTTTTTAAATCTTTAATGATAAGGAGAAAATGCTTAGAGTAGAATTTTGAATGAAAGGTGACAACAAGACTACATGCAGCCTGATTCCAACTGGGGCAAACATATAAACAAATAAATGGTGTCCTCTGGGATGAATGAAATGGACCCAAATGATATGAACAGCAAGCTGGAATGGGAGTTTGCAGCTTTTCTTCTTTGTACTCTTCACCAACTTGCACAATTTCTAAATGTGCATATAATACTTTCCCCCAGTAATAAAGTACATAAATTTTTTAATTAATTTAAGAAAGACTCAGGTTTGAAGAAAATGGTAGAGAAATCATTTTCTCCATCTAGCCATGGGGTAGGGGGATGAGAGGAGAACTATGAAGAAACCGACTTTAGTTTTTTTCTGACACAGGGCAGTGTAAGACATTTAACTCATACTGAGTTTTAGACTAAGAGCAGGGCACAAAAAACCAATCTCAACACATTCATAATAATACAAATAGCTGACACTGATGGCATGCTTGCTCAGGGCTATGTGCTAATTGTTCATCACCGCAGGGTAATGAAGCAGGGAGTGAAATCATGTGAAATTTTGCAGGTGATGAACTAGGAGGAGGGAAAGGAGGAATGGGAATTAGATGGTTATCAATATTTTTAATAATTCAATTCCTCTTGTCCTTGACTACTCAGAGCCTTGGTTCTGAAGAGATTAGTGTCTAAAACTCCTCAAGGAAAACTAAAATTTTAGGCTAGAGAAGAAGCCAGAATACCACAGTCTAATTGAGCCTATGTGCAATTCGAGGGGCAGGAGTCCTGACATTCTGGAGTGACAGACACAGTGCTTAAAGCTCAAGTGAAGTCCGGTCTTTCTACACAGAAGAGCCGCCCAGACTTCAGAGGCTCCCACGCTCTCTCCACAGAATGCTGAGTCCCACCTCCAGCTCCCTCCTTGGCTTCCTCCCCTCCTCACACCACTGCAGCCCCCCACGCTAAACCTCTTCTCCCTCCTTCTCTCAATTAGCAATAATCGCTCCTCAGATAAACCTCATTGGCTACGATACTGCCACTGCGCAAAGGTTCCCTCCTTCTCTCAAATCCCACAGTATTTAACAGCTCGACAGGCACACATTACAAGGTTACACGGCTTCGAGCTTGTCCTAAGGGCTCTTCCACACATGCCTTAAAAACAAAATACTTTATACTGCCAAATTCAAGCTGAACACCTAACAGATGAGCCAATGCTGCTAACAGCCCAAGCAAGGGAATTAAGCCACATCCCTACCAAGGTCCAACAAATCTGAGACACGACAAACATACTTTCAAGACTCAAGTCACCAAGAGTACAGGTCAGAACCTTCTGAATTAACACACATGTCAAAGTTAATCCTACTGGTCAGCCCTCCGCAACCTGGCCTTATTTTTCTTCTAGGCCCAGATATTTGCCATCTGGGAGCACCAGAGAGCACTGTGTTGATATCAGAGCTGCTCTGCCATTAATCCAGCCCCGGGAAGAGAAACAAGCATGGATCTGCTTTTCTGGGGTGACAGACAACCAAGTTAAGAGGCATCTTTTACATGAGTGATTTCTCTTATCAGGTAGGACAGCTGCACTGTGAACTGTTTCTGAAACAGAGTACATTCAGCTAGAAAGGCTTTCCCCCTTGATACAGAGCCCACACTGCCCAAGTAACAAAGCCATGCATGCTGTACCTCAGATCCATCTGCATTAAAGTGGTCCAGCGCCTGTTTTCGGATTTCTCCCTTGATGGAACCATCCAGACGCTGTAAAAATAAACCACAAGAAAATCACAAGGCAGGAAAATCAGCTGCACTCAAAATAGAACAGAAGACTCAAAACTTTCCTCACTCCAACACCCTCTGAGTAAAAATAACCAGAACACACTGGCCGAGTGCCGTCCAGGAGCTATGATTGAGCAGCACACCCAACATATCCCCAGCTCTCTGGTTACACACTCAAGCTCAGAAGCTTCTGGTTCTGAGGGCCACCTAGGTTCATCCAAGGATCAGAATCGCTGCTAGGACATAAGAAGAAAGATGGCAACCAAGCTGTGCTTAGAGGCTTTGTCTCATTCTCCATCTGTGGGGACTCAAGAAATTAGGAAATGCTACCACTGGTCACCTCACAATCAGCTCCTGTGGAAAAGTGAGGCTCCCAAGTTAATATGGCTGAAAGCTGCCCTGCTATACGTCAAAAAATCCTTTACACAACTTTGTTTGGAAGACATTTTCCCACAATATTGAAAACATTAAGCTGGTCATATACCCCAGCTTTTCCAAAAACTAAAGCGTTCAAGCAGCCAAAATGTATCCTCAAGAGAGCCTCTGGCATTTCCTAGCACACACAATTCTTACACTAGATTATATGTCAATTCTAGGTCCAAAACAATGTCACTGTAGAGATACCATGTAATATGTGGATACTGAAGAATTACTACCTGTACGCTGTATATAAAGCATTTCTCCCTCTTTAAAATCATTTTCATATTGCTGCCCCTTAATCACCACTTGAGAAAAACTACCTCATTTTACAGAGGGCAAAACCAGCCAGACAGATGTTGTCCGCTAGCCAGTCATCAGTGGCAGGGTGGGGCGGGGAGGGGTATGGAAGGACCCACAGCTCAGCGCTCTGCCCACCAAACCCAGAGCCACCTGAACACAGGCAGAATCACACATGGGAACCCTCCTTCTTCTTCCTGACTACCAAGTGTATCTCTCTGACAGCCCTGACCCAAAGGTAAGTTTTGAAATCAGAAAACCCAAATGCCTTCTTTTCAATATTCTCACTAAGCCAAGGCATTCAGCATGATAACCTGAGCAGACACCAGACGACTCATTCCCTGGAGAAAAAAGTAACATATTCTTATTTCACTGGATGCCAAATGATGAGCCAGACCTGAAAGCACCCAGGGATCGGATGTACTGAAAGATCACTGACTCTGTCTACCGCGCGATTTCTGATAATAACCACAGTATCTAAGACAGCTGCTGAAAGACCACACCAGGTATTACGGACGTAACTAGGCCTTTCAGGGTATTCTGAAAGACAATCTGCACTGAGTTTTAAAGCTTGGTCTTCTTAGAATCACTAGCTTCAAGTATCTTCAGTATCAGCCTAACTGCACTAGTCCATCCAAAACTAAAGAAAAAACATGCCTTAAATGTCTTAAAAATCAAAGCATTAAAAAATATTAGGCCAAATAAACTGCACACATGCCTATACACAGATTACAGATAAGTTTTTGTTTTCTTATTGTCTAACATGCAGAAAAATACTATGCTAAACAAACTCCTTCTTCCTCCTTATTTTTCTCCTAAGCTTACCGGAGATTAATGAATGAAGACGAAAACCCTTAATTTTACAAAAGTAAAATTAAGACCCTCCTGGAACCTTAATCTCAATTTGTTTCAAACAAGAAAACTCTTTGTTTTCTCCAAGGATAATTTAACAAGCAAAGCATACAACCTGGGAGGGAGGGAGGGAGAGAGGAAGGGAGAGACCCTAAGTACCAAGCATCCTTACCTGGAAAGGGTAGTGCTTAATAGTTAGGTACTCAGCAAGGATATCCAACATCCTCACCATCTGAGAGAAGATAAGGACTCTGTTTCCTCTTTCTCGAAGTCTTGTCAACAGTTTATCTAATAGAATCAACTTCCCACTGCTCCTGATCAGGGACTGAAGAACGAAAAGACACGATCATGATCAAAAAGATACTTCAATCTGCCCTTCATCTCTAAGAGTTCATATTTTTAAAATCATCTTAAAGCTTCTGGAAGCCTTCTGCAAACTAGCTGACAAGCAATTCCTGAAAAGCTCTTTACCTGGTATCTGTGACAATATACTTTCCAGATTTTTCCTAGCTATTTGGTTTCCTCACCTGTTTTTAAAGCTTCTTTTGATGCTCCTTGAAGAGCCATCAAGGAGGAAAAGGAGTGTTTTGATTAAAAGCATCTACAGAAACTAAACTGTTGTTAAGAAACTAATTACAAACAAGGTAAGCACACACCAGAAGAATCTCCTGTCCATTCTCCCTTTCATTTTCTTCAGGGGGTTTAATCAGGTAACAGTGGTTGCAGCATTTCTTCAGTTCCATCACAATATTAAGGAAACCAGATGTGCTACCTCTTGTTCCTTTGGCAAGAGCCTTGTAATTCCTGGTCAGAATCCATCTGCAAATTAAGACAGTGATGGTATTATTAGGTGCAGAGAAAGAGAACAGGGTATACCAGAAGATTATAACAGCAAACACCATTACTGAGGGCAAGGGGAACTGAAAAGGCAGGAAGGACGCTGCACCCTCTGTCTCCTGCCACCTAACCAGGAACCCTCTCACATCTCCAGTCAGGCTATTAAACATGCTATTGGGCATTTCAACCTGGCTGGACACAGGAATATTAAGAGAGAGTAATAACAATAAAAAATTTGATGTATGATGCAGGGAGCTCAATGATTGAGGTGCTCTGGGACAACCTACAGGGATGGGATGGGGTGGGAGGTAGCAGGGAGGTTCAAGAGGGAGGGGACATATGTATACCTATGACTGATGTATGTTGATGTATGGCAGAGACCCAGACAATATCCTCCAATTAAAAGCACTTTTTTTTTTTAGAAAGCCAAGGCAAATATACATATATATACTAGAACATATGTTACATTTATATATTTTACATAAACAATGACTGTCTCTGAAACTCTTTAATATAGTATAAAAGTGGAAATTAAGCTATCACAAATTAGAAAATCAGTTAAATAAATGATATATCAAAGACAGAAGCTACATATCCATTTAAATCGTGTAAAAGGGAGTTTTACAGAATACAGTGCTCATGATGAGTGTGTTTTACAACTCAGTTTGGAAAGAAGGGAGGACGGGGGTGCATGAATATTCACACATATCCAAATAAGCTCTAACCACAAACCCCGAAATATGAGAAGCACTTTTCTTCTGCACTGTGAAATTTCTTTACACTTTCAGCAATCACATGTTTAGGAACCCATCTCAAAGAGGGACGCTCAAAGACTATAGCACTGTTTATAAAAGGCGAGTATTCGGAACTATCCAAATGTCCATCACTAGAGGACTAATAATGAACTTTTCCACAGACCCACCATGCGGCTGTAAAAAGGAAGGGCGGTCTGTCTCTGTACGCTACTGTGGCGTGTCCCCAGCACAGCTGTTTGGCATCACTAAGTGAAAAAAGCAGGGTACAGAAAAACGCAGTGTGTCACCATCCGCATAAGAGAAAGGCCAAAAGAAGCGAGCGTGTATCTGCTTCTGTTTTAAAAATTAAAATAAAGGAAAAGTAAACATTAAGACTTTTAAATATTAATAGTAATCGTTACCTAAGGAGAAGAGAAACTAGACTGGAGGAGACAAGAATGGAAGGCAGGTATCTTTGAACAGGCCAGACTTGGCAGTTTTGGCTTTGGAGCTCTGTTAACTATTATAAGTAATCATATACAAAATTAAACAAAGCAATTCCTTGAAAATAAATTTCCCTGTCTCTGACCATAAATAAACTGCTATTTAAATCTGTGTTGAGAAGTCACTAAAAAAGTGAGTTTACCTGTCAGCGCTCTCTCTCATGTCTTCCTGGCACTGCTCTTAATCCCACTTGGGCCTGACTCAGCCAATGACTTACTTGTAATACTGTTTCTGAAGGGCTGACATCTCCACTCTGAGAATCTGTTCCACTTTGGCAGGAAGAGATTTCTCCACATCTTTCTTCACTCTCCGGAGAAGGAAAGGCTCTAGCACCTTATGAAGACTCTGATAGCCATTCTCTCTCCCTTTCCCATGGTCTTCTTCAAAATCTTCCCAGAACTCAAACCTAGAGATAAAACAGAACAGTGTTACTCAATTACACAGAAGAAAAAAAAAGAAATTTTTTTTCCAGTTAAAATTTCTTTTTAAGGAACCAACTAGAAAAAAAAAAGAGTCCGTTAAAAAAAATGAGTCTTCCCTATAAGGATAAATAAATTTTATCTTTCACTAGCTCTTGAATACAAGAGAGGGGAAAACAAAAAGGCAAGGGAAAACCAAATGAATCAGTTTCATCAGTCTATACTGGATAACAGCATGTTTCCAATTCTGAGACTGGATCTAGGGTTCACAAAATATTTCAGTAAATCATGTAATTAGTACATAAGTAACAAGTTATTGTGATAAAATGTTAGGCAGAAAATTAATCATAAGCTATCATTTAATAACCTGCAATTTACAGGGAAAACAATATTCAGAAATAAAAGAATAATCAGTGGTGATATTAGAGCTGTCACCAAATGCAAAAACAATATCGTTTCCATCAGTCACCCTTAATGCCTACAGATTTAAAAGTTAACAGATCACAATGACAATCAACCACACAATAGCCCCCATATGAAAAGAATGATGTAAGTGATACAAATGTAATACTAACAGAACTTGGAAGCAC
The DNA here is from genome assembly GCF_049115385.1 of Moschus berezovskii. Lineage (NCBI taxonomy): Eukaryota > Metazoa > Chordata > Mammalia > Artiodactyla > Moschidae > Moschus > Moschus berezovskii. The sequence continues at coordinate 56,027,780 of NC_142480.1, read as the reverse complement.
AAAATTTATTAATGAAATTTAAAAACATGTCACCCATAACAAATTCTGCCTGAACTCTACAGGTCAAAGTTTCTCCTACGTAAATATTAATTCAACCATCTTTGGATCACTAAAGGACCTGTGGCAGAAATTCAGTATGGGACACTATGATCAAAGTTCTTTCAAAAATAAAAATTGAAAGAAGTTTATTTCATGGGGCTTAGAAAAATATACTCTGACTTGCCACATGAAAGCCAACAAAGCACTTGGAAGAAGCTGCTTAGTTTTATGTACAGACTGAAGCTCAGTGGATCAGATGCTGTCCACAGTCTGCCTTCCGAGACCAGGATGCCCTGCTGTGCTGAGGTCAGTCAAGTCCCGGAACTATAAATTCAGGACTCGACAATACCTAGAGCTACCATGTAATGAGATCTCTGATAAGAGAGAAAGTCAAAGACAGCAAATGCCAGCACTGCCACTGGGCACAAGGATGTTAACTGTCTGTTGCCATTTCTGATCTCATGAATGGCCAAGCATGTCATCAGGCACCAGGCGCATCAGTTTCAAGTCGGAGTGACACCTGGTAATGCCTGAAATAACCATGTTCAGAGAGGGAGAGAAACAACCTTCAGAGGCAGAGATCTGAAAATACCATTAAAGCTTCTCCCTCGACAAACTGAAGGTACACTGTGTTTCGCCATACTGCTATGAAAATAAGAACATAAAATAAACTGAAGAATTAAAACTGAGAAGAGGATTAAAAGGAACAACGTAAAAAATGAGCTATCTCAACAGCATCTCAACGCAAAATATATGAAGCAATTGGAAATGAAAGACCATTCCTATACATCAGGCTATTTTCTGAAGAGCTGGGAGATAAATAATTTCAAGAGAATGTTTTAATTTACATAACACAGTATAATTAAAACTACACTAGTCTAAATACTTAAATAATAAACTTTTTTTTAAACAAGACTTACTGCTCCTACTGTTTGAGGCAACAAATATTTTCACCCACCTAGTGCATGCTTACTTCATTAAACGAGTTAATCTGAGACATCATTTCTTAGATATAGACCAAGAAACTGCCTATGGCTGCACAAACTGCCTACGGCTGCTTTCTGTCTGTATAGCAGATGCGTGGTTGCGACAGAGACCATATGGCTAGTTGAATGTTTACTACCAGGTTCTTTAAGAAACATTTGCGGGTTCATGCACTGGACAACTGTCAGTCCGTAATACCACGGATATAAAAGGTATGCCGTCATCATGGTGAGCTCATAATGATGCCACATCACAGCCTCAAGAGCCACTATTTCAGCTATTCCTCTGTTAATCAACTTCTGTATTTAACATATGCCTCTCATCAGAGCAGAAACAATTCTGCATTTTCCAGACCTTGAATTATGGATAAACAGAAGTGCACTCTAGTGAGGAACAACAAAGAAGAAAATTAAATCAAAGCAGGGAGAATGGTATACTAGAAGTCATGTGATAAACATATGAAAGGAAAAGTGCAAAAAACTTCACAGACTGGACTAGACAGCAGAAGCAAAACAACAACAAAACACTAAGAGGTGAAAATCCCTGAAAATACTCTATCAAACTGAGCTATTTTGTGGGGTGGCTATGAAATACACATTTGCACATGATTGTGTGCATACGCTGAATTCTTCGATGTAGTCATAGCTCTTTCTCACTTTACAAGCAAGCCCCATACTCTGCACAAACACTACATACAAAACACAGAGGCTCAATGATACATATCTCCAGTAGGGGTAGTAACCACATACAGTAAGGGTAGGCTCCTGGTCAGAGTCGCCATGCAGAAAAGCCGATTGGATAGACTCTGCACAAAGGAAATACCATTTCAGTTGGTTAAAAAGAACACTAACTTTTGGATGCTGAGAACAATGGCCTATCGCAGTTGAGGAACGGAAAGTTCACAAGTTATGTGAGTAAACCTCTCTTCTGCACAATGGCATTTCTTCAGTGGATCACTTTCCTAAAAGGAGCAAACAGCTTTAGAGAGCTGTAATGAACCTCAGGGACTACCACAAAGGGCAGGGAAAAGTACTTCACCAGATGTATCATCCACACACCAAGCTCAGATGGAAATAAAGGAAAATCTACGCTCCTTAACCAATGGATTTCCTTATACACACACCTTCGTGAAAAATGATTTTTTTAAATGTCTGAAAATAATAATGCTTTAAAAACAAAGTTTACAAAGAGAAAAAGCTCTCTTACACATACACATGCTGATACACACACATGCATACACACACACAGAGTGCATCTCTTAACTCCAATCCATCCTCCAATCATTATCCGACTGACCACAGGGAAAACTTTGGCCAACAGTAACTGAATGATCATCTCTAGTGGAAAAAGGTAATTCAAAGTTCCTCTCTTCAATTATAAAAACAAGGTACATAAAACTTTTTCCAAAATGTAGCCCATGCTGGGTGGAATGCCGCAGTTGCTTAAGAGTAACAAAAAATTAATTATGACCATTTAGGAGTCAAAATCCCTACCATCCACTTCACTAGCCAAGTACAAAAGGACAAATCTTAGCTAATCATTCACTGGAGGAAACTAAGCATCACATTTCTTTCTCTAGAAAATGAACACATAAGTTCCCACAGGCCTCAAGGTTCCTACTAGGCTGAATACTTCTACTTCATGTCTATGGTGCTATGAAGAATGCACTATTTCTCTTTAGAATTTGACATTTAAAACACATGGGCCTGGGTCACAGAAGACCAGAGATTGATCCCGGTCTATCCACTTATTAACCATATGATATGAGACACATTTTCATCATCTGAGACAGCGTATTCTCACTACAATCTGAGGCTAAACATACAGTATATCAAAAGTCACATACAACGAAACAATATGAAAACTCTAAAGTAATATACTTGAAAATTCTCTTATCCATTTCAGAAAACAAAGAGGACTAATAATTGATACCCCCACTGTTTCTAAACTTTCGTTCATCATCTGTTTTATAGCATGCACATTTTGAAAAACACACTGTATAAAAACATGGGTTTCTGCTAACACATGACGGACAGGGTATTCATTACAGAATGGACAAAAGAATGTTTAAAAAGAGAAGGGGAAACTGCCTCCCTCCTCAGAAAGGTGACTGCTGTTGACGTACAGAGCCCTGTGGGAGGAGCAGAGGACCCAGGTGAGCAGCAAATGGGGCAGGCGGAGGATGAGCAATCAGACAGGGTGGGGAGGGTAGAGGACGGCAGAGTGAGCAGTGCGGGGAGACAGCGAGGAGTCGCGAAGCGCTTCTCAGCTGGAGGCGACTTCACCCCTCTGGGGGACATTCGGCAATGTCTGGAGACATTTTTGGTTGTCACAACTGAGGAAGGGGGTCACTCCTGGCATGGAGTAGGCAGTGGCCATGGATGCTGCTGAACATCATAAAATGCAAAGGAGAGCCACCCCCCACTTCGCAAAAGCCGAATTATCCAGCCCAAAGCGTCAACAGTGCTGAGGTTAAGAAACTCTGTTCCAAGAGAAGGCAGAGAGGAAGGAGGGGTCTGCAGGGGCGCCTCCTCTCTCACAAGCATACTATAGTGAGGAAGCCTGCACAAAAAGGAAACAGTCCAAGCCTGTTATACTAACTACATAATCAGAGTAGTCAAGTTTCTCTGTCTTCTGAGGAGTCTTAAACTATTCTTCAAAACTAAAGGTGAAAAGAGAACAGCACAGACAAATGAAGACAGAATTTGTGGGGAGAAGGCCTGCTTTACAAGAAATACTAAAAAGAGCCCTGACACCTGATGTCATTTAAATAATGATATTTAAATAATTCATTTAAAGCATGTGCTCTAAGACAGAAGTAAACTACAAATCATTTGGAAAATAACACACTTTAAAAAAAAAGATACCCATGCATAAAAGAAGAAATCAAAAGAGCAATTCAAAAACAGGCGAAAATGAACTAAAACAGAACACAGCAACATTTACAGGCTGCAGCTACAGCATACAGGGAGGGGGTCTGTATCTTTAAGTATCTATATTGGGAAAAGGAAGAAAAGGTCTTGAATCAATAATCTAAGCTTCCATCTTAAGAAAACAGAAAACAAGAAAATTAAATGAAAAGCACAGGAAGACAATAATAAAAACGAGAGTGAAAATAAATGAAATTCTAAATAGAAAAAAACAAAACAAACCAATAACGTCCAAAGCTGGTGTCTTTGAAAACATCCCCAATATTGTTAACTTTTACCTATTATAAAAAGACCAAGAGACAAGGCACAAATTACCATAATCAAAGTGTTATTTAGATCAGTACTGATCCTTGAAAAATTAAAAGGATTATGAGGAAATAGTAGCTTTATGCCAACAAATTAAACAATTTAGATGAAATAAACTAATTCTTAGACACAAATTAACAAAACAAAACAAAGTCAAGAGGAAACAGAAAACCTGAATAGACCTATAAGTAGAAATGGAAATATTCATTAAAAATTTTCTCCCAAAGCCAAAGCTCACAAGGCAACACTGGCGAATCCTATCAAATATTTTTGAAAGTAATACAAATCTTAACAAATTGTTTCAGAAAATAAAGGGGGGAATACTGTACAATTCATTCTATGATCCTGATATCAAAGCCAGAAAGACATCACTAAAATAAAAACAAATAAAAAAACTAGGTACCTCAGAAACAAAAACGGAAAAATCTTTAACAAAATATTAGGAAATTGAATCCAGAAACATATAAAAAGGATTCAACATTATGACCAAGTCAGATTTATCCCAGGAATGAAAGACTGACAATATCTAAAAAGTAACTAATGCTATTAGAACAAATACCATCTGGTCACCTCCAGAGGTACAGAAGAACACATGACAAAATCCAACACAACTCAAGAGTCTGCAAAAACTAGGAACACAAGAAAATTTCCTCAACCTTATAAAGGGTGCCTAACAAAAATTGTTAACATCCTACTCCCACCAATTCTACTCAGCATGGAAAAATCTAGCCAGTACAATAAGACAAGACATAAAAGGCATTTGCCTACACTGGAGAAATGAGGTACTACAGCCTCTATTTAAGAGAAGACGTGAGCCTGATAAAGAACTTCAATCTAGACTACTTTTAAAAATTTAAAACCTCTCTCACTCATTAAGGGCGCTACATGGCGGAGTGGAAGGATGTGCACTCATCCTTTCCTGTGGGAACACCAAAGTGGCAGCTAGCTGTTGAACCACCATTGACAGGAATATGCTGGAACACAGCAAGATACCCCACGCCCAAGGACAAAGGAGAACAAGGTAAACAGTTTAACTTAAAAATGGGAGAAAGACTGAACAGACATATCACCAAAGATACACTAATGGCTACTGAACACATGAGAAGACGTTCAACATTATCAGTCATTATAGAAACCCAAGTTAAAACACAATGAGGTATCGCTATTTACCCACCAGAATGGCTAGAACGCAAAAGATTGACAATACACCAAGTATCAGTGATGACAGAAATTTAAAAATTCAAACATTTCTGATGGGAAGGTAAAATGGTACAGTCTCTCTGGAAAACAGCCAGTAGCTTCTTTAGAAGTTAAATATATACTTTATGAATAACCCAGCAATTCCACTCCCATGTATCTAATCATTAACAAAACAGCCCCCAAACTGAAGCAACCCAAACGTCCATCAACTGGTAACTGGATATGAATAGAATGGAATATGACTCCTTAATAAGAGAATAACTCCTAATAAATTCTACATAACATGGGCGAATCTCAAAATAATTATGCTAAGCAAAAGAAACCAAAAACAAAAGATTACTTACTAGGATTCAATTTAGATGAAATTTTTAGAAAAGGTACATCTCTACAGATGAAAACTGTTTAGTGACTGCCTAAGGCTAGAAGTTGAAGCAGAGATTAACTCCAAACAGGCAAGAAGGAACTTTTTGCAGTGAGGAATATATTCTAAAGGTAGACTGTGGGGATGGCTGCACAATTCTATAAATTTACAAAAAAAAAAATTGATTTGTATACTTAAAATGGTACATTCTAGGGTTGCTGTTGCTGTTCAGTCGTCCAGTCGCGTCTGACCCTTGTGACCCCATGGACTGCAGCACGCCATGCCTCCGTCCCTCACCGTCTCCCATACCACATTTTATGGTACATACATCATATTCCAATAGGCTGTTTCCTTAGGCCATCCAAAACATTCCTTGCTTAGTTTATGGCACAGAGTAAGCACTCAAGTCTTCTCCAAATTAAAAAAAAAAAAGTGGAGCATTTATCTATTAATTTGACAACTCTTAATTGAAATGTTTACTGCATGCCATGTACTATTCTAGGTCTGTGGACCACAGAGGAATAAATAAACAAGATCCCTACTACTTCTGAATGCATAATTTAATGGTATGGGATCAGTGAGGAAATAAATGGGGGGGACAAAAAGGTGCCATATAGACATATAGAAAATGAAATGGGGTACGGAAGATAAGCATTTCTGATAGGGAACTTCAAGTTCGCTGGTCATATTAGCTAAGACAAAGATATTAATACGTGACTTACCATCTGAAGATGAGGAGAAAGAATAGCAATGCTTGGACCCACACATATATGGGCACGTTATCTTTGACAAAAGAGGCAAGAATATACAATGGGAAAGAGACTGTTTCTTCAACAAGTGGTGCTGGAAGAAGTGGACAACTATGTGCAAAAGAACGAAATTAGAATACTTCCTAACACCACAAACAAAGATAAACTCGAAATGGATTAAAGACCTAAATGTAAGACCAGAAACCATAACACTCTTAGAAGAAAACAGGTAGAACACTGTATGACATAAATCATAGTAAGATCCCTTATGACCCACCTCCTAGAATCATGGAAATAAAAACAAAATAATTAAATGGGACCTAATTAAACTTAAAAGCTTTTGCACAGCAAAGGAAACTATAATCAAAGTGAAAACACTCCCCAGAATAGGAGAAAATAATAGCAAATGAAACAAGTGACAAAGAATTAATTTCCAAAATATACAAGCAGCTCATACAATACTCAATACCACAAAAACAAACAACCCAATCAAAAAGTGGACAGAAAGATCTGAACAGACATTTCTCAAAAGAAGACATACAGATGGCCAATAAACATATGAAGAAATGCTCAACATCACCCATTATTAGAGAAATGCAAATCAAAACCACAATGAGGTATCACCTCATCACAGACAGAATGGCCATCATCAAAAAATGCACAAACAAGTACGGGAGTGGGTGTGGAGAAAAGGGGACACTCCCGCACTGCTGGTGGGAATATAAACTGATACAGCCACCATGGAAGACAGTATGAGGATTCCTCTAAAAACCAGGAATAAAACCACCATATGACCCAGCAGTATCACTGCTAGGCATATACCCTGAGGAAATCCCAAACTGAAAAAGACACACGTACCTAGTGTTCACTGCAGCATTATTCACAATAGCCAAGACACAGAAGCAACCCTGATGTCCATCGACAGATGGACACAGAAGCTGTGGTACACACACACAATGGCCATAAAAAGGAACACATCTGAGTCAGTTCTAATGAGGTACATGAACCTAGAGACTATTGTTCAGAGTGAAGTAAGTCAGAAAGAGAAAAACAAATATCGTGTATTAACACACATACACGGAATCTAGAAGGAAGGTGCTGATGAATCTGTTTGCAGAGCAGCCATGCAGATGCAGACATAGAGAACAGACTTACAGACAAGGGTGGGGAGAAGAGGGAGAGGGTGGGATGAATGGAGAGAGCAGCATGGATACATGCACACTAACATGTGTAAATAGACGGCCAATGGGAATGTGCTGTGTGACTCAGGAACTCACACCGGGGCTCTGTGACAACCTAGAAGGGGGAATGGGTGAGAGGTGGGAGGGAGATTCAAGTGGGAGGGGACTTATGTACACCTATGGCTAATTCATGTTGACGGATGAGAAAAATCAAACAAACACTGCAAACCAATCATCAATCAATTAAAAACAATAATAAAATAGAAAAGAATAGCAATGCTTGGCTTGTTAAAGGAACCAGACAATGGCCAGAATGGCTGGAGCACAATCAGTGGTGCAGAAAATGCTAAGATGAGTCAGATGCTAAGTAGGGTACTCCACATTAGGGCAACAATTTAGATTTCAAGTATCATCAAACACCATTGGATAATTTTAAGTTTTATGAAATGTACATACCATCTCTCCCACAAAAATCTTTTCAGTAAAGACATCCCATAATTCTTTAATTAGGTAATTGTAACAAATCTGAAGTTGATGCTTTTACTATCAAAAGCTTAGATTTAAGAAATTTTATTATCAGATTGTATACCTTGTATCCCCACTCCAATTATATTGATGACCTTATGGCTACCGGGAGAAGGTCTGAAATGTTTTCTATTTATCAATTATTTCCTCCAAAGCATTAAACAACTCAAATGCTTGGTAGACAATATGCTTTCTTCCTTAACAGACTGATTTCTGAGCTTTCTATCATTTGTTATAAAACATTTCACACTTTTATTGCTGCCTCAGTTCAATACTTTGCTTTCCCCAAACCATGCCATATGTTTTCCCTAAGGTCTGCTAAAAAAATTAAAAAGCATTGGCATTTCAAACATTCTAGAACCTTTTGAAATACATAGGAAGGAGCTTACTTCTCCGGCATAATAAAGTGCAGCAAGGACCAGAGCTCTTTGAGGGAATTCTGAAGAGGGGTCCCCGTAATCAGGAGCCTATGGTTGGACTTGAAATCAATCAGAGTTTTATACAATAAAGAGTCATCATTCTTCAACCGATGGGCTTCATCCACTCCCAGAAAGGCCCAGTTAATACTGCCCAGCACAGTCTAAAGTAAAAACAAAACAGAACGAGCCACCAGGTCAGAAGGGAACCTAAAAATACTTTCAAGTGTTAATTATCTCTGTACAAATACCATCACAAAGGTTTACATAGAAACATTTATTCTTCACTGACTTAAAAGTATATGAGACTCTTCCGTTTATTCTGTTAGTTGCCAGATTGGTGTTTACTCAAAAGAGCAGGTCATCCTCTAAAACCTACAGGGGTCTTTTAGGTATTGCTGCATGCCTCACAGCAAAAACACAAAAACTGGTATGCTGGGCAAAAACAACACCAAAACAAAAACTCATGAGTTTGCAGTCTCTCCTTAAGTAAGATTCTTCTCTGCCTGTTGTCCATCCCAACCCTGAAGCACAGAAACACCAAGAGCCACAAGCTTGTCACAAGCCACAGCTTGTAAACAGCTGAACTTGTTTACACCCGTCATCATCAATGGATCACTTGGCACATACATTTCATAGTAACGGTAGAAAGAAGATAATTTAAAGAGCTACCTTTTTCTGTCCTCTTCACAGAGACCATTCACAACATCTGTTCTGGAGAAGTGCTTAACAATAAGATGGCAAATGCCTGAGAGGCACTCAAGACCAGCTTCCAATGACTGACCAGAATCTCCTATCAGGTATGGGCCTCAATACCCTTTCATCCTGTCTTATTCAATTGGCTTAGGTGACCCAAGGTCCCCTTCAACTGTAAGGTTCTAGGGTCTTTTTTTTTTATATATAAGCTTAATATTCTTCATGGATTTTCTATTCGTTTGCTTTAATTAAAAACAGAAAAATAACATGGCAAGGGGGAGGCAAAGACCACACCATTTGGACAAGTTACACTCTTGGGTTACCAATTACATACCTTATCTTTTAAGAGGATCTCATATGTTGTTATAAGCGCATTGAACTTTAGCCTTTTGGTCTGAGAGTGAATCCATTCATATTCTCGTATCTATAAGAGAAAATAGAAATTAAGACACAATTTCTACTTTAAGCTTTCTATATCACCACCAAGTCTTATGCAACAAAATACGCCAAATAAAAAATTAAATCTAATTAGAACTTAATGAATACTTTATACATTCTAAACTGATCTAAGCAACCAAAGTACAGAGCAATACAAGTTAGAATTAAAAGATCTATTACTGAGCAGCAAAAACTTTATTGCCAGAATTCATCTTCTCTCCGTATTTCCCCGCCCCAATACAGTTGAGAAAAAAATGCATTTCATGAGCAATTAAACCCTGGTGACCTGAACTTATCCAGAGATCTTCCAGAATGAGAATTTTCTTAAGGAAATATAATTTGATTATTCTTTGGGTAGGGCATACTTTTATTAGTAAATAAAACAAATTCCAACTTCTGACTTGGTCAGAAATTTCATTAATCATATAGCAGTAAGATGTGGTCCCCAAGAAGAAGGAAAGGGAGGCTTACAGGATAAAAATACAACCTAGTAAGAATGAAAATAACATCAATGCAAAGAAACATAAAAACTAACACACTCATACAAAAGTATCAAGTACATAACTGGACACCCAGCAAGCACAATGGCCCATGACAAAGCTCCTACAGCTTGGTTATCAAGTTAGGAATGGAAAATGGGTCAAGGAGAGCTTGAGAAAATCAGTGTCAAGTGGGAAGGAAGATCAAAGAAAAGGAGCACTGAGAAGAAAAGAAAGTGTCCCTGACCCCACAATTATTTAGTTCTTTTCCTTTGTCCTCACCATTCAGTGCAGTGGTGTTTGAAGCAATTCTACATAATCTAGATTTTCTTTTTTAACAGTTAACAGATGGATCAACAAACTGAGCAACTATTATGTTACTCAGAAACTCAAAATTAGAGCAATGAAATCTGCCAGAGTTTAGGCAATTTCAATGAAATTATCTGATATAAATAAACTTGAATTAGCACAATAATACATGGTGAGAACATCTCTCTGAAAGGTTTGAGGATTATCAGCAACTCCCTAGAAACAGTTCACTCCAACATACATCCAGTGGTGAAAAAGCCCAGGTCGGGGATTGGACACATCCTTGTCCCAACCCCATTTCTGCCACAGTCCAGCTGGCCTGAGGACAAGTGTTAACCTCTCTATCAATTTTCTTCATCAGTTGATTGGAAAGAATATCATCTACTTTAAAGACTATCATAAGGATTATAGGTAATATATATGAAGTACCCAGCACAGGCCTGGCACACAGTACCTTAAAAAATGTTACTCGTTATCAAGAAAAGATCTGTCAAACAAAGATACACTTAAGCCCATGTGTTCCAAGTTCCCAATGCTCAAGTTAACTTTGATATCAGACAAATAATTCTCATGTCTGCTGCTCTGAAATAGCTCACTATCCTTTTACTCCTTTCTTATAAGTTATACAACGGCCCCATTTTTTAAAAGTTAGGAAACAATTTCTAAGAACCAGATTATTTTCAGTAATATCTGTCAAATACTATTAACATTTCATAAGGCATAAACTCTATCGCATAATCCTTTGTAAATAAAGTGGTCTTGAAAGTACACATAAAAGAAAGAAGAAAAACTTAATACTGTAATCCAACTAGGAGAGATTCCCATTCAGGTATTGCTGTTGTTTTTCTTTACAAAGTAAGCATACGTTTTTATGACTATCAGAATTTTATTTTTGTGATACAGAAATCACCCAGTATCAGGGGCATAGCACAGTGTCAGAATCATAGTTTTACTAAAGACTATAATAGCTTTAGGTCAATTTCCAAAATACATTTATAACACAGATTCTATCCCAATTCTTTTTGTTTACACACCGTATTTCTGCTCATCAGGTCACCTATGTAAACCACTACGTTAATCTCTGGTGCCCAGATTTCAAACTCCCTCTGCCATGAGGTGAGGGTGGATAAAGGGACGACTATAAGAAAGGGGCCATACAGCTGGTGTTGGTGGAACAGGTAGGAGAGGAATGATATGGTCTGGATGGTCTTTCCTAGGCCCATTTCATCAGCAAGGATTACACTGTTACTTCTGCAGGAAGAAAAGATAAACACAAAAAGATCATCAGTTCACACACAAAAAACAAACAAAACAGTACATGCACAAACCGCAGAGGCATCAAGGCCTCACCATATCCCTCAGGAAGACGTGGGTTCTGAACCTCAAATGTCTTTCCTCTCCTCTGCAATCAAGTCTCCTACGTGAGAAGACAGCAAGGTAGCACGTAATCGAAGTATAATCGAGGTCTAGGTTACTGTAAGAGCCTGTTTAGATTATGTCCTTTATCCTGCCTTTTGGTCTTTTCCATCTGCCTCTTGTAACAGAAGGCAGGTTTGTAACAGTGGTGTATACAAAGCACACGACCTGGGCCCCATCAGTACAGAAAGCAGAGGCAGACGGGCTGCCCCACTGCTGGTGAGCCCTGCAGCCTGACTGCCACGGGCCCTTGTTCAAACTGCCCTCCCTCCACTGCCTGCCGCTGGGCTGCTGAACGCCATCACCACCCTCCAGACCCACATGCCACAGATGCACAGAGCTTCTGTTAAACACACTAGTATCCAGCAGGGGCAGGCTGCAGAGCAGGTCTCTGAATCCCACCCCAGACCTGCGGAAGCGGAGGATCTGGTAAAGGGCTCAGGACTCTACTGTTAACAAGCACTTCCGGATACACTGTAATATGGGTATGCTCCTTGGGCCACACTTTGAGAAGCACGGCTCAAGGAGACAAGCAGGATTTCAACAGGGTGCTAATAGGAAAGGACTGTCCAGATTCTAGGAAAAAACTTTAATTTGAAATAATTTAAACTTTAAAAAATAGCCAGAGTTAGGAAGTATGTTCTGGAAATAGAAAAGAGTCCATTTGGCAGGAAACCAGGGATGCATATATGCCATAAGGTTGAAAATACAAAAAGGTTCTTGAAAAGCAGGCCACGGGAGATTTACATATGTATAATACACACTTAATCAGTGGACCAGAGAGGACAAAAACTAATATTCAAGTTCAAGACATCTGATTAGAAAAACAAAGACATTTAATTCACCAAGAAGACATCCCTTTGAGTGACTTCCCTCTCATCTCTCAACTTTTCACACCACTGGGGAGGAAACAGGGTTAATTTTCTCCAGCATTCCTCTCCCTAGCAAACTGCCACTGTCCACTTATACACATGAAAGGAGGTCTGGACTGATCTGCCTGTTTTTCTGGAACTAGACCAAAACAGCATGTTACTTAATGCTGCTGCTGCTGCTGCTGCTAAGGTGCTTCAGTCATGTCCGACTCTGTGCGACCCCATAGACAGAAGCCCACCAGGGTCCCCCATCCCTGGGATTCTCCAGGCAAGAACACCAGAGTGGGTTGCCATTTCCTTCTCCAACGCATGCAAGTGAAAAGTGAAAGTGAAGTCACTCAGTCGTCTCCAACTCTTTGCGACCCCATGGACTATAGTCCACCAGGCTCCTCCATCCATGGGATTTTCCAGGCAAGAGTACTTAATGCTAGGTTCCCACAACCAGGGCCCAGTAGCTAACTGGGCCTTTTTCAGCTGATTCTTTAATGAGTTTAAAGACTCTACAGGGTGTGACTCTGGACGAGGGCTCCTAAGAGTCCTGAAGTGTAAAGCAAGAGGGTTAGTTACACAACTTCTAAGGCTCCACTTAGCTTATAATTGTCCTTTAGGAAAGTCACATCTCACTATTCTCTGAAACAAAAATAATTTTCCAGCAATCGAGAACAGTAGTTACTTCAGACCTCCACTCTCAGTCAAAGGAATCGAACCTCAAGATCTTTGTTTCTCACATTGAATGTTAAATATTACATAAATTTTAACAAGACAAAAAACAGATGGCTCAACTGGGAAAGTCACATAAATGCATTTCTGTAATGAAAAGCCATCTTTCCAGCATTGAGAAGAGAAGCTCACGAGCCTTTGCTTTCAAGCTGTAGTCTAACTCTGAAATAAGAATTCTTGCTTTGCCACCAAATACTGACGAAATCACGAGTCTCCATTTGGGGAAGGAATGTGCAGACAGACCGCAAGGTGCCTCCCCTCCCTCTGCCACCTCTCTGTGCCGCCATGATGGTGCCCGTGAGTGTCCTGGCTGCGCTCTTACGAATGCCAACAGTACGGAGAAGAGGCAAACGCCAGGTGCCTATAAGACCACGCTGCAGAGCCACACTCAGGTTTCTAACCAGGATGATGAAGCATGGCTACGCTGGCAAATCTGAAATCATCGATGGTCACTGGGCTGTAAAAGCTGTTGAGAACCTCACAGGCAGGCTTCATAAGTGTGGAGCGACCAGCCCCAGATTTGATGTTCAACTAGAAAAATGGGAGAATGACCTGCTCCCGTCCCGTCAGTTTGGTTTCACTGTACCAACAACTTCAGTGGGCATCATGGACCATGAAGAAGCAACATGAAAACACAGGAGGGGAAACCTTTGGATTCCTTCTCAAGGGATATAATACATAGGTGCAAATAAAATGCCTTGAGGGGGTTAAAAAAGGTACTTTTCACCCTGTATGTTCTATGAGGACAGGGAAATCCTGTCTTGTGTTGCTGCTGCTGCTGCTAAGCCACTTCAGTCATGTCCGACTCTGTGTGACCCCATAGACGGAAGCCCACCAAGCTCCCCTGTCCCTGGGATTCTCCAGGCAAGAACACTGGAGTGGGTTGCCATTTCCTTCTCCAATGTGTGAAAGTGAAGTCGCTCAGTCGTGTCCAACCCTTAGCAACCCCATGGACTGCAGCCTACCAGGCTCCTCCATCCATGGGATTTTCTAGGCTAAATTCTCAAGATCTACATGGGTTCCTAATGCACAGTAATCAGGGAATACTTGAATCTGCAATTGAATTTGGTGAATAAAATTCATGAGTACAGTCTCAAAGTACCTTTAAACCTCATTGTCTCATCTCTCTTTCTTTTTTTTTCCCTAAGACTATGGTAATCTTATTACAAAAAGTGAAGGATAATTTCACTAATTCAAGTGTCAGAAAACTTTCTCTAAATGGGATGGCCTGTATAGCAATTGGGGAGCAGGGGAATCACAAGACTCTTTTTAGCACCAGTATGTAAATTAGAGATCTTCTCTCGTCTTAGAATAATTCCTTCCACACCAAAGATTTGGGCAAATTACCTTGCTATTTGTGCTCACGAATAACATAGTATGACAAAGGTTGCCTGGCTATCACCCTCCCAATAACTAAATAACAAAGTACTTTTTACTTCAGGCTAAAGTGGTAATTACACATACAGGAAAATTCCCAGAAGTTATTTCTCTTAATCGTATATATACATACACACACACGCACATATGATTTTTTTTTTCCCTATAATATACAATGGACTTCCCTTGTGCTCAGTGGTAAGAATCCACTTGCCAATCCAGGAGACATGGGTTCGATCTCTGGGTCAGGATGATCCCCAGGAGAAGGAAATGGCAACCCACTCTAGTATCTAGAAAATCCCATGGATAGAAGAGCCTGGTGGGCTACAGTCCATGGTATCTCAAAAGAGTCGGACACGACATAGTGACAAAGAACAGTAATAATATACAATAGGGTGTCCCTGGTGGCTCAGATGGTAAAGAATCTGCCTGCAACACAGAAGACCCAAGTTCAATCCCTCGGTTGGGAACATCCCCTGAAGAAGGGAATAAAAAGGAGTAATTCTTTGCATCTAACAATCTCAGACAACCAGAAACAGTAGAGAAAACATCAGACATAGTCTTCTACGTACTTGCACCAGGAGTGAGCAAGCCAGTTGAGACCTTCCAGCTGATAATCTCGGAGCTCCAGATTCTCTCCTCCTAAATATGCCGGCTGTTTCTTTAAAGCCACAAATCGTGGTCTCTGCTTCAGGGCCTGAAATGCAGATTTGAACAAAGACCAAGTGTGAAGAAAACCTTCTTCCTGTTCATATGTTACAATGTTAGCCGTGATTTCTGCACTCTAACGCATAAGAACTGAAACTTCACACCTGTCTCACCAACCACACCCAACCGACCATGAGTTCCTACATCGCTGTCTACATCCCCAAAGCCAGACTGCGGCCTAAGATTGTTAGTTATTGCTTCTTTCCTGAAGTAAGTTTGTGAACATCATTAGACAGCACTTACTCTACATCATCTCTGCAGCAGGGCAGTGAGTCACCTATTTTCCTCTTGGCGTTACTTGACTCTATAAACAGCACAAAACAATGCCTCTGGGAAAGTCTGTCTATGGTACCATAACTGCATTTGTAAATTCTGAAATGCAGCCCACCTCCCTTGAAGCCCCAACTCTGTGAGTCTGGCTTTGTGAAGGAAAAGATGCCCCTCTCACATCCAGAGGTGTGAAGATTTGGCAGCCATGTCTCTACAGTTTGCACAAAATGTGGACTCTACGGCCAAACCAGTTTGGGAAACACTGGGTTAAAAAGTTACATACATCCCATGGCGCGTGACTTTTCAGAGTCTACCATACTTGTGGATGGCTACGGGAGAAGCTCATTCAGGAGTGTGTCCCAAAGTGATTTGCCCACAAAAGCCTTTTTTGCAAGGAGCATTTCTCTGAAGATGAGCACTCTCTGGCATGAGTGCCCTATTAAGAAGCATCATCCTACTGAAGTATTTGATACAGTAACTCTTACTTGTTTCAGCTCTCCTCTGTGAGCAGTTGGCAGTCAACAGAATCAGGTGCCTCACTCACACCCACTGGAAACCAGCTGTCCGCTCCCACCAAGTCTTCCACAAAGCTTCTCCTGTCTGACCCTTCAACGGCTGCTACTTCCCTCATCCTCACACCAACTCTCCCTTCAGGGGCTTATTCTACATCTTCTGGTGGGACCTTCTGACTTTAACAACTACTTACTCTGGAGTCTCCAACACAAAGTCATTAGATTAAGCTTTCTAAATGAAATACTGTTTCTGGCCTGCTGCTCTGCTCAAGAGGGTAAGCTTGTCAATACCCGCAGAATAAAGTCAACACATCCTTCAAGGATTCAATACATACACACTTTGTCAATATCACCTCCCTCTTCCAACCCTGAGGCCCGTTGGATCCCCCAATGACATTACAAGAACATCTTTCTCTTAGTATCTCTCACAAGAGGGCAATAACCTGGGCCCCTCATCTTGTCTAACCAGCTCCAATCTATTCTTCAAGGGTAGGGCACTTCATGTACCACAACTTCCTTGAGTTTTAAAATCCCTTCAGGGAACCCTCTTACACTGTTGGTGGGAATGCAAACTAGTACAGCCACTATGGAGAATAGTGTGGAGATTCCTCAAAAAACTGGAAATAGAACTGCCATATGATCCAGCAATCACACTCCTGGGCATACACACCGAGGAAACCAGAATGGAAAGAGACACATGTACTCCAACGTTCATTGCAGCACTGTTTATAATAGCCAGGACATGGAAGCAACCTAGATATCCATCTGCAGACAAATGGATAAGAAAGCTGTGGTACATATACACAATGGAGTATTACTCAGCCATTAAAAAGAATGCATTTGAATTAGTTCTAATGAGGTGGATGAAACTAGAGCCTATTATACAGAGTGAAGTAACCCAGAAAGAAAAACACCAATACAGTATACTAACGTATATATATGGAATTTAGAAAGATGCAAATGATAACCCTGTATGTGAGACAGCAAAAGAGACACAGATGTATAGAACAGTCTTTGGGACTCTGAGGGAGAGGGTGAGGGTGGGACGATTTGGGAGAATGGCATTGAAACATGTATGTTGTCATATGTGAAATGAATCACCAGTTCAGGGTCGATGCATGATACAGGATGCTCAGGGCTGGTGCACGGGGATGACCCAGAGGGAGGATAAAGGGAGGAAGGAGGTGGGAGGGGGGTTCAGGAAGGGGAACTCATGTACACCCGGGGCGGATTCATGTTAATGTATGGCAAAACCAACCAATATAATATTGTAAAATAATTAGCCTCCAATAAAAAATAAAAATAAAATAAAATCCCTTCAATGATCCCTGTGGCTCACTGACTTCTACCTCTGGACACCATTACACTCACTGACCTTCAGTGACACAGTGCTTTCTACAGGTACAGGTTTGATGCCATGAATCTGAAGACAACCTCTTGGACAAAGAGGCCATGTCTTACATATACTTTTACTACTGAGAACTCAAGCATTCCACTTTATACAGGGAATAAATACCAACAAAAGACAAGGATCTGTACAACCAGTCTAGCAAATAAGAGCCTGTACAGACCCTTGTCTTCAGAGCCACTTCCCGTTCCCGCCACTTCTCTTTAAAGTGCTTTAGTTCTTTCAAAGAGTCTCCACAATATCTCTGAACTAGATATATCTAACTGTGTAAATAATAATATGAAATGAGTCAGTAAAGCCATTATACAACACATCCTCCTCTCCTGTTTAATGGTTTTCCTTTGATACCAAGATTACGTCATCTTCTTCCACTTTAACATGAGAATCGTCCTTTACTTCTGTAGTCTTTTCTCTTCCCAGCATCTATGTGTGTGGCCAGACCTTTTCAGCAATACACCTTTCCCCTGAAAACTCAAACGCCAGCAGTCAGCACACCTTGCATTCTCTTGTGGGGATGGTTTTTGAGTTGTTGCGACTGTGGAAGCTGTCGATGCAGCTCTGGAATTTCTTTCCGATCAGGGCTTCGTCTTCCCAGCTGCACTCTGAATAGGGCAGTCCCATCCACTTGCATAGATACTCAGGTTCATTGGAAGGGGCCGGCTTCCGGCTGTGAGCTATTTCACACAAAAATTTACAGATCAGCAACTGCCAATTAAAGGAGAGGGGTGACATTCTGTTTTATGTGTAACCAAGGCAACGCCACGTGGCAAAGCATGAATTGCTCTTGACAATATTTATAAACAAGATCTCTCACTCACCTGGAAAGTCTGTTTGACCCAGTGTAGATTTGCTTGTCTTCACAGCTAAATAAATGGAAAATTAGGTAAGTTATCACCAAAACCAAGAAAACAATGACATTTCAGGTCATGTAAGGAAGAGTACAAATACACTCTACTCTCTCACATCTTAAACAAATAAAAAGGAGACAGCCGTGTTGTTCTCCCCACCCCCGCCTACAGCCCCACCACCCCATGGATTCATTTCCCCATGCCAGGCTGAGGACCAAGTCCCCGTCCTCCCGGCTTGGCAACACCACCTGCTGCCCAAGCCACGTGAGTCACCTGGTGCTTGACAGGCCTACCCCATGGCTGCCACCTCACTGGCGGGCCTTTCTCACTCTCCTCTGCTAGTTTCTTCGCGACTTCCAAAAGCTGGAATGCCCTCAGACTTCTGCTCTCACCACGTATACATTTCTTGATGATCTCATTAAACCTTAGGCTTTAAATACTATCTACACACAGATAATTTCTCAAGTTTCAATCTCCAGCTAAGACTGAGTTCTAAACTCCAGATTCACATCCTCTACAGCCTTCACAATACTATCCACTTAGATGACTGTGAAGTATATCAAACTGACAAACTAAGCTCTTGATTTCTCTTCCCTTAATCTTGCTATTTCAGTAAATGGTATCTCCAATCTCCTGTTGGCTCAGGTCAAGAATACTGGCACCACCCTTACCACCTCTGTCTTCCCCCATCTCCAAACCTACCAACAAGTCTTGTTAGCTTTTCCTTCAAAGTAAATCTAGGCATCTGACTGTTCTCCAAAATTACATCTGCAAAAATGCATTTTTTAATATCTATGCATTACTCCCAAAAAAGAAAGTTCCTTTATTCTTGGAACTCCGACATTGCTTAAATGAATTTCCATGTACTTACCTATTACTCTTTCTACGATCTGATACTGCTTGTTCAGCTCCGAGGCCAGTTCTTGTTGGCAGTTGAAATATTCCACATCTTCAGGAGAAACCTTCCCTAACCTGGCCAGAAGTCAAACAGGAAAAGTACATACTAATTAGGTCTGGAGAATCCAGACTCATCTATCAATGCAAAGTCAAAACAGCAAAGGAAACTTAGTCTTTACTTTCACATGTCCCTTTAGCAATCTTGTACTAATAATTAAGCCAGAGATTTTAAGAAAAACATGTAAGACTTGTAGAAAACATTGAAACCTCAGACTTAAAGGACACACCAGTTGTTCTTGCTGATGTGGCCTATTTATAAAGAAACCTAAAAATAACTATTTTGTGTGATGAATTCATGTGATCTGTGATAAATCCACATTTCTTAACAGACAAGGCCAATAAAACTCAGATTTATAAGAAAAGATGTCTTTTTTCCATATATGATTTAATCAGGAGTGATTAAATGTGACATTTTTAGAAAACCAATTATTCTCAGTTATAAAACAACACCAGTAACTTGAAATTAAATACTACTATAACTTTCAAGGACTTTCAAAATTCTAATAATTGCTTTACAAACTACCCATACCTCAGAGATAAATATTTTCATTTTTGACTCAAAGAAAAAAAGTATCTGACTTACTGAAATAGCGTATTCTGCACGGTAATAAAACAGGAACTGGAACCCATCTGTCCCTGTTCCTAACCCTGAATGGCCTGATCATATGACACTGAAATGTGTGTCTCCAGGGGGACGTACACTCTTTATCAGTCGGTTTAGGGTGTGTATTGTGCCCCCATGTTTCTCATACAACCTGACACGGTCAAAGCTGTAAGTAAGCTAAAAACCACACGGTGATCACAGTTTCAGAACATTCCTGTCACATCATTTCTGTAAACTGTAAAACCAAGATTAGTTTTAAGTATACCATATCCCAGAGAGTTCTAGAACACTAAACTCCTGACATCCAGGCTACACCAGCACATCCAGAGAAAGTAACAAGGTGCTTAAGGACATGCGCCTTGGACTCAGGCTGCGGAAGTCCCAATCCGGGGCCCGCAGAGCCACTCTGTAGCTCACTCTGCCAACAAATTACACTCTGTACAAATCTCACAGGCTTACTGTGAGGACTGACGACAAGACGAGGTCTGAAAAACGCCCCATACACTAGCTGCTATTATTAAACTCTACAGACTTCCTGGCTATACATAAATAAATGTATTATCTTCAGGTCATAGTTTTATAAAAGGTAACCATGGATGCCTCCACGTTCATTCAGGGGACAGAGGCAAAATTTGATATTCTAGACAGTCATGTTTCTCCACTATTTAAAAACCCTCCCTTCCCCAAGGCTGCAAATGTATTTCTTTTATCTAGAAAAGGTAATGTACCATTGCTTGATTTCATCCTCTTTCTTCTTGAAATTCTCTAGTTTTTTTAGACCCTTCACTTTCTGTTGCTGTAAGGACTCTTCACTCTCCCATGTGCTGTGGATATATGACCAGCCCTTCCACTTGATGAGGTACTGGACTTCGCCTTCATCCTTTTCAGGGTCAAAGTCGCTACTAGGGTCTCCATTAGCTTCAACTGCATATACAGTAGTAGAAGCTCCAGTGGCTGCAAAAAGATTCAGTTAAATTTTAAGAAGTCTATGAAACCAGACCCTGAAAAGCTTCCCAAATACACAGCTGTCTATAAAGAGTCTCTTTTCGGATAAAGTACCAAAATCCTTTATCTTCAAATATACAGAAATTCACAAACAATACAGAATGAACATGCCCAGCAATTTCAAATGTTTTCAAGATGCAAACCCAATTTTTCCCATTTAAACATTCTAAAATTTGCTGGTGAAATCAAAGAAATCTTTGTGTTTAAACACAATAAAAATGGAACAGCAACATCCTTTTGTTTTGGTCCCTACTAACTCAGGCTAAATACATAAAATTTGGGCCTTTCTGAGCACAGTGAAAAAGTAATCTGCCAGCTTCCAATGGAAGGGAAGTGGCAGCAGGAACCACGTCTAGCCGCAAAGGTGGCAAGCAGCCCCTGAAGCAACGCAAGAAGCAGGCTAAGGAGATGGACAAGGAAGAAGAAGCACACAAGCAGAAACAGAAGAGGAGCAGAAGTAACTCAAGGAGCTAAAAGCAAAGGCCACAGGGAAGGGCCCCTGGTCACAGGTGGAATTAAGAAAGTCAGAAAAAAGCAAGCTGTTCCTTGTGCCTAAGGCAACAATGATCCTTAAATCCATTCCTACTTACACATTCGCATCCCCTGCCCTAACACCTGTTGGCACTTGTAGCAAGAATGGAGTACTGTCTTTGCATACCTCCTTTCTTTCCCAGCCTTGAATCTAAGACCTTTTCAATAGTTTCACTATTATCCTGCTGTTCATCAACTCCTTCTCCAGTCATTTCAATGAGGTCATCTGAGTCAGTCTCAAAGTCATCGTCTTCTTTATAACTGCATGAAAAATAATGCCGAATAAATAAGAAACTATCTTTTCAGATCCAAATCACCATACGTAAGATCATTAGGACAACCCTTTTGCTCCAGCATGGTGTTTTGCAGATCAGCCACGATAAAGTGGGCTCAAAGTTCATTTTTTTGTTCCTGCTTAAAGTATTACTGCATGTTCGTAGAGAGCAGCAGGAAGGCTAACTCATACTTCAAAATAAAAACTGACTAAAGTGATTTTTGTAAGCAAGACACAGAAAACTACAAGGACATTCTTATGTTTTCATTTTTTAACGACATCATTATTATGTATAAACAAGGAAACAACTACGAAGAAAGAAAATGCATAATGAAGAAAATTGCCTAATGAAAAAACTGGTTCTAAGATTAATGCATCAACCCTGCATTTTGTCTCCCAATAACAAGAATATGAAATTTTAGTCTTCAAGTCACTGAGCAAGCTTCCTGGTACTAAAAATATTAAAACATAATGCTCCACCATATATTATATTAACAACAAAGGGTTTGGGAGTTACAAAAGAGAAAAACACAATGCTGGATGCAGTACAGCTGGCTGTAGGAGGAGAAAGTGCTAAGCTACACATTAATATACTCAAAGCTTAGTCTTAGTTTTCAAATTATTACCTGCAATCATTTAACAGGTTATTAATAACTTCAGGATTCAGCTTCACCATCTTTAAGTAGAACACAAGAAAACTATGTACCCTCTGAAATGAAATTAAGTGCCCTCTGACTGGTATAAAGTAAAATATGTACATTTCGTATCTATTCCTTTATTTCATTTTCTATTAATTCTTAATATACTATCATAACCTTGATAAAATTATTACATCCAAATAACATTACATAAAGAAAGTGAAAGTCGCTCAGTCATATCCGACTATTTGCAACCCCATGGATTATACAGTCCAGGGAATTCTCCAGGCAAGAATACTGGAGTGGGTTGCCTTTTCCTTCTCCAGGGGATCTTCCCAACCCAGGGATGGAACCCAGGTCTTCCACATTGCAGGCAGATTCTTTACCAGCTGAGCTACAAGGGAAGCCCAACACTATATAAGCTGAAACTCAAAGGAATTTATCTGATTGAAAATGCAATTCAAAAGTAAGACTGCAATCCAAATGTCTTTCCTAAAAAACAGTACTATACTTTTACTTTTGTTATTTTCTTGGCCACACCACAGGGCATGTGGGACTTTCTCCAACCAGGAATCAAACCTGCACCCCATGCATTAGCAGATGGAGTCTCAACCGAAGTCCCAAAGAAAGGTATGAAATGAACGTAATGTCACTACCACTCAAGGAAACATGAACCTAAAGCAGTTCTCTTCATAGGAATGAAGGCTTCATATGATTTATCACTGTTATTTCCATTTTCCTACTGGCCAGGACCATTTCTTTTGAAAGAACCTTTCTGAACACAATCTCAAGACACAGGTCATTATTTTCACCTGTCAAATGCCTGATCCTGGACTTATTAAAAGCAAGCTCTAGCCAATTACACTATGACCCTTCCTTCTCACTAATGAAACCCTTCCAGGACATCACTTACCTCACATTTTTAGCTGCTCTGCGGCGCGTCTGCCTTTTGGGAGCTTCATCATCTTCATCATCATCATCAGAAGAGTCTTGCTTTTTCCTCTTTCCACGCTGAGTCTTAGGTTGCTTTTTAACACGAGGTTTGGGCACTGTTCTAAAGTGAGAAAAGGAAAAATGGCCAAGTCCTTACTTCATCATTTGGTGTCTACTTCAAATCTATATAACTGTACTTCCCAGAGCAGGGCTCACCATAGAGATTAACCAAGGGAATGTTAAGACATGAATATTCCTAGGTCCTGTTCCGTGAGATTCTAGTTCATGAGAGCTCTGCTTCACTAGAAACATGAAAATGGTTCTACTGCTGATACCCTCCAGTCATTTACAGGAGACACTGTCAGCCCACTGTAACTGCAGGTTCCACATCCACAGACTTAACCAACATGGATCAAAAATTTAACTGGGGCGAAAAAAGTCCACAAAGTTCCCAAATGCAAATTTTGAAACTGCTGACCATTAGCAGCTGTTTACACAGTATTAACATTGCAGCAGGTGTTAAAAGTAATCAACAGATGACTGGAAGAACACGGGAGGAGAGGCCTAGTCTACATGGAAATACTACAGCACGGCATTTCATAGAAGGAAGGGACCCGAGCATCCGCAGATTCTGGCATCTGTTTAACACAAGGCTCCTGGGACCCATCCCTGGTAAGGATGAAGGGAGGACTGCACTGTGGGTTCTCAGGCAACGACTCTCCACTGCTCCTCAGGATCACCTGACATAACAACACACACGCAGCCTGCTGCTGAGGGCAGCTCTTTTCTGGGCAATTTGGAAATATCTACCAAAGTTACTAATGTAACCATTTTACTTCTGGGAATAAGTAAAAGATACAAACAGATATAAACTGATACAGGCACAATAAACAATTCACTGTGGTATTTGCAATAACAAAAGATTAGAAACACTGAATGGTCATCAAGTGGGAACTAGTTCAATAAACAGAATACTTGTTATTGTTGTTCAGTCACTAAGTTACGTCTGACTTGTCTGCAGCCCACGGACTGCAGCACACCAGGCTCCTCTGTCTTCCAGTTACCTCCCAGAGTTTGCTCAAAGTCATGTCCCTTGAATCAGTGATGCTATCTAACCATCTCATCCTCTGTCACCCCATTCTCCTTTTGCCTTCAATCTTTCCCAGCATCAGGGTCTGAAAACAGAATACCATGCAACCATAAAAAACAATGGAGGGAGGCGTTTTCTGTGCATTGGTGAGGGAAGATTTCCAAGAGAGATAATGAAAGAAAAATGCAGAAGATGCATGGAATGTTATCATCTGTATAAAGTAACAAACAAGAAATAACTACACGTATTTTTTCTTCCACGTAAATAAAAGACACCTTGGAGACTACCTGAGATTGTGCTCTGCCACCGACCAAGGGCACAGCTGAGGAGATCGGCCCTCTGCAGGCAGCAACTCCCCTGCAGCCAAGACTAGGAGCGCTCACAGGAAATCCAGTGCTCCAGCAGTGGCGAGAAGGCGCGAGAAAGACGGCGAGGGAAACTCACAGCCACAGCCACCCCTCTCTCCCATGCCTGCCATAACCAACACCGCAGACAGAGGACCAGGAGCCAGGAAAAGACGGGTACAACCCAGAAGACAGAGCTAGAGTGGACTCCAGTGCTGAGAGCCGGAACGCAGACAAAAGGAGACAACACTGACCAAGGAGTCTCCCTACGGGGGTGGACGGTAAGGGGGCCGGTACAACATCCTAAGCCACGGATATACACATATTTCTGCTGTAAATGGCCAGAGGATACACGTTTACTTTCTCAGACAAGAGGCAAAGTTGAGGCTACCACATAGGTACTTACATAACAAGAAAAAATAAATTTCAACAAATAGTTTACTGAAAAAATTCAAAATAAAATAATAATGATCAAGTATATATTTTGTGATACAACATCTACTAATGAGAAGAACAGAATTCTTTTTGAAGGGATGATAGCATTTCACTTAACTAGGGTTCAAATTTAGTGTTCCTTATCACAAAACTACAAATGTTCACCAGAAGCTATACTGAGGGACTTCTCCAGTAGTCCAATGGTTGGACTTTGCCTTCCAATGCAGAACCCTGGGCGGGGAGCTAGGATCCCACATGCCTTGTAGTCAAAAAATATCAAAGCATAAAACAGAAGCGATATTGTAACAAATTCAATAAAGACTTTAAAAACAGTCCACATCAAAAAACCTTTTTTAAAACAAGTTATATTGAGCTCACAGGCCACATAAAAATAGGGGGGAGTGGGATTTGGCCCAAAGACAACATTTGCCAACCCCTCCTACCACTGCAAGGAGAAAAATCTTCCTGGGGCCTTGGTGCCTCCTGTCTTCCTCCCCTATCATCAGTACCTTTTGGTGCCATCTGTCTGACCAGAAATTACCAGTTTCCTCCCACCTGCACCTACTTCCCTCTCTGGACAGATTCTCTGCTTAATGTCATATAGATCGTACAAACAGGGTAATAAACAGTCGAGTAAGTTTCAATAAGCCAATTAAACATAGGAAAAATTAGTTCTCCCCGAAAGAACCAGTACCCTGGTCAAATACACAGAGAGCTTTCTTAAGAGTGGAAGATATATTTGTTCCTCATAACCAGTCCACCTGGAATATGAAACAGCAAGATTCACTCTCTAGCTATGTACCGTGCAAACACACAAAATCCTTAGTAGCTCAGTCATCTAATTACTCGCTAACAATGCAGACGAGCAGGAAGCTAATCAGGCATCCGGAATCCAGAGTCACAACACACTGCAGCTCGCCAGCTGAGGCCTCGCGCCAGTACTACCCCATCCTCCTCCACCTAACACAGACGAAGCTCAACCAGAGGCAGCGACGCTCAAGCAAACACTGCACCTTCTGGGGACAGGTCTTCTGGCTTTCACTGTTTGCTCTGGTTCGCTCTCTGCACTGGAGCCTTGTTCCTGTTCATCTTCTGAGAGCTCCCGTTTCCATTTTTCTCTGTGATCAAAAGCAAAGCAAAAATTTTTTTTTTTCTAAAAGAATTCCTCAAGATCGTTTCACTTGAAGAATCTGACAAAACCAATTTCAAGCAGAAGAGCCAAAAAAGGCAGAATGTATATATTTTAGATATTACGCTAAAAGATTTGTTTTAGCTCCAAATTTTGGTTGGGCTCCTTCCTGCGATGTGTAATATCTATCCCTATTTTGTATCCGGTATCAAAATAAGTGATGAAGCTAAGGCTCTATTTTTTTTTTAACTATTTGTTCTGGGGGAAAAAAAAAAGTTGCCAATTCTGTAATATTCTATTTTTATTTACTACTATCATTGACCAGAATGAAGCTATAATATATACTAGATCAGAGGTTTTCAAATTTTAGTATGGATCAGAACTATATAAAGGATTTGCTGAAAGAGTTTTCTGGGCCACAGCCAGTTTTTGATTCAGGAGATCTAATGTGAGGACTAAAAATCTCAATGTTACCAAATTCAGATGATGCTGATACTATTGAGAGAGACCTCTGAGTACTACACTAGCTATATTCAGAATATGTTGATTAAACAATCCCTAAAATTATATTAATGATAAACCTACCACCTACTAATTAACCTGTCCAGCTAATGAAGTAGTTTTAATAATCACTAAATAGAGTAGGTGTTCTTTTGCTCATCAAGATAACAGATGACGCGGGAGAGCCATACCCTACAGGTGCCCTGCTATCCCCCAACAGTTCCTGAACTTTACTTGAACACCGAAAAAGAAGTCACAGGAACTCAGCTCATTTCCCACCTGCAGGGAAGAAGGAAGGACCACACATAACAGCAACCAGCCACGGAACATCCAGGGAAACAAAAAACTCAACAGGCAAGAACCTGGGTTTAGGGTTTCTCTCTAAACAAAACAATCACCATGTGCCTCTGGATCTCTGTATAGAAAATGAGGTTATGTTAAAGACAACTGCTGTCAAATTGCAAAGTCAAGTCAATCTTCTTCATGGGAAAATAAGTTAAAGTAATAGTGGAAGAACCTTTCTAAACAGTCCTACACTTGATTCAGGAAAACCAGGAAACACCAGGAAAGAAAATGTTCTCATGCCTTCCATGAAAAGGTCATAGAGCACATCCACAAACATTAGTCAAGTTCTACTGGCACAAAGGCAGGAAAGTAGAGATACAGCTTTGTTAAATAAAGACACAAAGAATGAATCCTATCAGTCTGCCAGACAGGTAGGGTGCTTATGGAATGTGACTGGTAAAATATTAAGGTCTGCTATTAGCACCGAATATCCATCCCTCCCTCTTTAAAGCAAACCATACTTTGGGCACCCGCCTTATTCTCCTTTCCTAGAGCCTCATACAATAAATGTGTTCTAAAATCCAAGGAATAGATGGTGATGGCCAGGAGGGAAAAAGATGTCTCCAGCAATGGGGAGACTGGCACCTAAGGATCTAGCCTTCCTTGGCCAAGTCTAAAACAGTTTATTTACCCCTTAGAAGAAGGAGCTTACACAGTCAAACTGGAGAGCAGTGATTTCACAAGACCTACCAGAGAGCAGATGAGATGAGAAAGATCTACAATCAAGTATTGTTCGTAATTTCTATAACTCTGCCAGAACTGAGACTGTTATATCAGAGTAGCTAACAAGGTCCACTTCAACACTTTGAGAGACTAAAGTGGCACAGACGCTGAGAGAATGGGTGTTGAGAGTTCTCCAGTTAAACTGCAGATCTGCAGACGCACAGATAACCAAGAGGGCTTCGAATCTTCCAACATGAGAGGGCACAAACACTCAGCCAATCAACTAGTCCAAAGTCCTCTTCCCATACAGAGGGAAACTCAAGCTCAGTGGGAACAAGCTGTTTGGTATATGTCAAACCCACATTTCTGCTACTCTCAACAGAACCCACTGAAGACCATTCCGGGAGGAGCTGAACAGTTAAGAGGCTTAAAAGGTTGAAAGGAGTTTTATGTGTATGTATCTGAAATTGGTGGATTATTTCAAATTTCGTTTTAATTTTCAAGAATGGTGGGGGAGGGGCAAGTCAGGACCAGCAATACTGTTAATTCTGTATAAGAGGTGAAGTGAAAAGGGCAAATCAATTACTAACAGATTACTGCCCCAACCCGGCTCTCCAACAGGGAAAACCAATGTCCACCCCTAGAGTTTGCTGGCTTCTCAAATAATATAGACTATATGAGGAACACTCCCTGACTAAACCATGCATTATAAGCTGGGCTACAAACAGAAGTCGCAAATATGAGATCAGGATTAAAATATTTTTCATGTTAAAGGAGACTTGAATTGCCAGATCCAGTTCTAAGAAGCCACCAGTGGGATTCCCTAAATGGGAATCAATGGAACTTTGGCCAAAATTTTGGGAACTGGGAGAAAAATACCAAGATTTGACCACTGAGGGCTCAAGGCCATATAAATAGACAGGAAAAAGTCAGAATGCAAGTTAACGAGGTATAGTTTTCTTTCTTTACTGGGAAAAAGTGGATTCCTTTTTGATTTTTCTTTACTGAGAAAAATCAAATCTAAACAACTATAATGAAGGGAATGAACAAAAGCCATTTTAAAATAAAATAAGCCTAAAATCTGGCCAAGAGCCACTGAGGCTTCCTAATTAACTGTCTTTAAGAGCTCAAAGAAGGGAACTCCTTTCTCCTCCACTTTAGAAGGCAGATAAGGAAAACAGGGAACCAACTGCTTTAACATCACTGATTTTTAGTCGATTTTCCCAAAGAGAATGGTTTTCAGAAGCAAGTCTCAGTGAAGTGGATAAGTCTGTTCTAACAAGGACTCTCCTCTGCTGTGCCACAGGACTGTGACAGACTCCCACTTCACAGCCCTGGGAGGGGAGACACAACTGCAATCTCACCTATAACCTCAGGAGGGTAACTCCAAATGATTACAGATAAGACCATTTTTTAAATCCCAGGTGGAAGAGAGGGTTCTAGAATCACTGTTCAGTGGAGCTGACCACTACTAGGCTGCAATGAGTCAGCAGAAATCCTAGGACAGCATGAATAGGGACTGCCTTACCTACCTCCTGAGAAACCAGTATGCAGGTCAAGAAGCAAGTTAGAACTGGACATGGAACAAAGGACTGGTTCAAACTTGGGAAAGGAGTACATTGGCTCTATGTTGTCACCCTGCTTATTTAACTACTATGCAGAGTACATCATGAGAAACGCCAGACCAGATCAATCACAAGCTGGAATCGAGACTGCTGGGAGAAATATCAACAACCTCAGATATGCAAATGATACCACTCCAATGGCAGAAAGCAAAAAGGAACTAAAGAGCTTCTTAATGAAGGTAAAAGAGGAGAGTGAAAAAGCTGGCTTAAAACTCAACGTTCAAAAGCCAAGATCATAGCATCCAGTCCCATCACTTCATGGCAAATAGATGGGAAAAAGGTGGAAGCAGTGACAGAATTTTTTTTTTCTTGGGCTCCAAAATCACTGCGGACAGTGACTGCAGCCATGAAATTAAAAGATGCTTGCTCTTTGGAAGAAAAGCTATGACAAACATAGACAGAGTATTAAAAAGCAGAGACATCTCTCTGACAACAAATATCCGTAGCGTCAAAACTATGGTTCTTCCAGTAATCATGTACGGATGTGAGAGCTGGACCATAAAGAATTGCCAATTAATTTAAAAAATGTTTTCTTCCACTAAGCTTTTAAAATGCTAACTCACATGACTCCAGCAGAGTTAGTCCCTTCTAAAACTGTAGTCCTTAAAGTGTCAATGTCACAAAAGCAAAGAAAGTCTGTGAAAGTGCTCCAGACTAATGAAACCTGACATCTAATACAATATTTAACCTGAGACTGGATTCTGTACTCGGGGTGGGAAAATATTATAAACAACATTGTTGAGTTGAATGACCAAACTGGAATATAAATTAGACAGTGGTATTGTAGCAATGTTAAATCTATTTACCTTAAAACTGTATTTTGCTTACAAAGAGAATATCCTTATTCTAAGAAGATACACACTTAGTATTTAGGGGTGAAAGACCATGATGTACGAATCTTAGTCTGAAATGGCTCAGAAAAAATATTACCTTGTGTGTTTACATAAATATATATGAGGAGAACTCTCACAATGATAAAGCAAATGTGGCAAACACAGTGCGCAACAGTGAATCTCAGTATACAGGCATTCCTTGTACTGCTCTTACCCTTAAAATGTTTCAGTTGTTTGAAATTAATCCCCCAAAAAAAGTTTAAAAAATGGTTCCTTTTTAAAACTTGAAAATTGGTGATACAATCTGCAGGGTTTTGGAAAAACATTGCCCTGTGTTAATATGTGGAAATCTCCACTCCTCTGAGTGCGTCTCGCTCAGTCCTGAAGTCCACACGAACACACTAGACTGTCGTCCTTGCTGAGATCAGAGAGGGCCCGGCAGTGCGGTCTCTTGTGACCTGAGTCTCAGCAGCTGCAGGACCTCCTCTAATCCATGTTACTAATTAAACTGACTCAGGAGAAGAGCTCTCCACAAACCCCAGTGCCCTCCAGCTGCCCAGAGGAGGGCATGGCGTGAGGGCAGCCCAGAGCCCATACAAACAGGCACAAGGAGAACCTCCGCTTACGGTAAGTTCCTAACAAAGAGCCCAGGAGAAGACAAGCAGCCTCACAGAAGACACCCCCTTCTCCCCTTCCCCGACAAGGAGTGGAAAGGTTTTACACGGGCAAAGAACGGTCACAAGGGTCTCTGAGAGCTGCCTACTTTCTAGAGCTCTCAGGATTGAAAGGAGAGGGAAAAGCAAACACAGAAATCAGTCAAAATAGCAAGTCTGATGTATTACACAGGGGCTGAAAGCTGGAGGGATCCTCACACCCAAATAAAGCTACATAAATGAGTTGTTCATGGAATTCCCCTATGGTTCAATGGTCAAGGCTCTGCGCTCCCACTCCAGTGATGACAGGTTCAATCCCTGGTCAGGGAACTAAGATCCCACATGTACAGTGGCCAAAAAAAAAAAAAATTAGGAGTTCAGGTTTTCAAGTACAGCACATTTAGATTCCCACCAATGGATCAGCAGAATGTAGCCAAACAGTGGAGGAAAAAACACATGCATAGACTTCCCAAAAAGCCTCCAAGGCCTTTAGCCTGGGAAACTGAGATCTGAGCAGGCCCGGGGATGGGGATAGAGCCTTCTGAGCTGCCATGAAGCAGCGGCTTGCCCACAGTTATCATTGTTGCAGCTCTAATGAAATATTTAAAACACAAATGCAAACTGTATGCCCTCTGGGCAGGGCAAAATTAAATACTATGACTTTTCTTAGCATAGTTTCTAATAACTCTGTTAAGTTACCAGAATAAGTATTACCCTATTTTAGAGATGGGGAAATTTAAAGACTCACGTTACTGTGCCTCAGGCCAAATACTTAAGAATTACGCTGTGCTTAGTCACTCAGTCCTGTCGGACTCTTTGCGACCCCAAGGACTGTGTAGCCCACCAGGCTCCTCTGTCCATGGAATTCTCCAGGCCAAAATACTGGAGTGGGTTGCCATGCCCTCCTCCAGGGGAATCTTCCCAACCCAGGGCTCAAACCCAGGTCTCCCGCATTGCAGATGGATTCCAGATTCTTTACTGTCTGAGCCACCAGGGAAGACCATGAACACTGGAGCAGGTAGCCTATCCCTTCTCCAGGGGATCTTCCTGACCCAGGAATTGAACTGGGGTCTTCTGCATTGCAGGTGGATTCTTTACCAGTTGAGCTTC
The DNA here is from genome assembly GCF_049115385.1 of Moschus berezovskii. Lineage (NCBI taxonomy): Eukaryota > Metazoa > Chordata > Mammalia > Artiodactyla > Moschidae > Moschus > Moschus berezovskii. The sequence goes on along the minus strand of NC_142480.1, from coordinate 55,995,366 downwards.
TAGGGAAGCCCAAGTTAAGGATTACTAATACTTTAAAACAGAGACGATATAACTGGGACTCTCAACAAGAGCCAGGACAACCGTTTACCATGAGAAACCCCTGAATTTGTGTGCAGGGTTTTGAGTATTTTTCTGAGAAGATAGGCTGTAGAATTCAGTTTGTCAAAGGGATTCATACATTCCACCCCATAAAGATTTAATTATTTCTCAAAAAAAAAAAGTCAAAAATTTTTTTACCGTAAGTACAATTTTTAAAATTTTACAATAACAAATATATAATCCACATCATAAAGGGATTTCACATTAACCTCATGAATGAAAATTTCCTTGCTTATGAACTGCCAACAGTAAAACTGCACAGACACAAGAAGGTATCTCATATTGAAATGGGTGTCCAATCAATATAATTCATCATGCCAAAACAGAACAAATGAACAGGAAAAACAGCCAACAGAAACGTGTTCCTTGCTTAACTGGAACAGAACACCAAATGCCTATATGTTTGGGATTTGTGCACATTTTTAAGAAAAAAAAAAGGGGCTGATAGGGCAAATCAAATGGAATAGCTGTGGTGTGCCCTGAAAAGCAGCCCAACATTTAACATTTGAAAAACTGAAAACTTCAAATGCCACTGCTGCTGCACCAGACTCAGACAGACAGAAAGCCAAGACAGCAAGAGACAGATGCGGACTCTGGGGCCCAGGGCGCGCTGCAGACACAATGGAGGAAGTCCCAGAATATCCGCACGCCCCAAACTCCCCAGAAAGGACCACCCCAGGAGAGACTTACTGCTTTTTCAGCTGCCTCTGGCCTCTTCTCTTTGGGCTCCCACTCTCAGACCCGCTACTTGCCTTCAGGGTGTGCAGGGGGGGGAAAGATCACAGATGTTAGTTCACAGTTCTCAGGGGCAACACGAACCCCGGTCCCACAGCCAACTCAATGCAAATTACTCAATACAAGCTTTCAGAGAGAAGGAGCCTAAGCCTCTGTTTGGTGGTGTTCCCGCTTTCATTTTGAAATTAATTTGTCTCTTACTGCTGAGTTACCTGTAACGCCAAGAAGTATTTCTTTCAGCTTGACTTCTGAAAGAACATAGTCTAATCAAAGTTTGTGATGAAGAAACGTCCTGTATCTACAGTGGCCCACTGAGCCAGCCGTCACACGTGGCTGAGCCCCTGAAATGTGGCTGGCATCACTCAGGAACGGACTTTTCATTTTACCTAATTTTAACTAATACACATTTTAAAAGACCCATGTCTAATGGCGACCATACTGGTTGCTGATATAGAATGTCTGGCACGAAAATGCCATACAAAATTTAGCGTGCCTTTAAAGGCGGTGACTACGAACCTATTTCATTTCAGACTCAATAAAGCGCTTGTTCAATCATGAGCCAGCAGTACACTCTGCTCACAGCAGCAGACCAAGTGATTACAGTCACGGACATCTGAACAACTCTTATCCCCACGTGTCAAACAAATCGGCAAAATACTCCCATTTCTGTTGGTCCTGTGACCTACCTACAATGTGGTAATTTATACACAGAAGGGAAAAGGTTATAACAAACATGGAAAAAGAAAGCTGGCTAAAGCTAACCAGCTCAGAGGTCACTCAAAACACCATAAATGCTGTGCATGTATTATGGAAAATCACATTTTTACTTACTGCCCCAAACCCATTAACCTTTGGCTACTAATATTTAACTGTTATCAGTAGGATGTTACATAGTTAAGAACAGCAAAGTCCTCCAAAGAATGCAGAGGGGACATTTCACTGAGAGACCAAAGAACACCTCTTCAGAACGTAGTCTATAAACCTAACAGAGTTAAAGCAGAAGATTTCCCCAAAAACTTCAAACTGAGGAAAGCTCCTCTCTATAGAGACAACAAAGTCCAATATATTACACTAATTTTTAAAATCATCAATCTAGTCAATCTAAGAAAATATGATCAGAAAGTAAATAGGCATTCAACTTTTTATATTGCATATTAAAAATGAACTCGGAAACCAAATTTTAACAATGTAGGTAAAATAATTACTTAAGCACACTCTCCCTTTCTCAGCAGTAAATCTGAAACTACTTCCATTGTCACCTTTGCTTAGTGACCCAGTTAACAAAATCTAGAATTGACAAACTCGATGTTTTAAAGAGTAAACTTCTTGCTATAATCAAATGCACTGTAAGAAACAAACAAAAATTCAAGGGCAGTTTTATATAATACTCTACTAAAGCATACACTATGACATGATCTTTCTGGTAATTTTTTTTTAAAGCCACACGTGGCTTTTCCTGCTGTATTAGGTTTAAAAAACTTGCTTTCCAGTCACTTAACTCCCATGCAATACAAACCAGAGTCAGAAAGGATGAGGTAAGACCAGGAATGTGATCGTATCCCCTTAAAACAGTGTTTTTTCTTACCTCCTCCTTAATATTAAATCGTGATGGTTCTTGTCTGCTTCGGTTTGACCGCCTAACCCCATAAACATCAGGATATTCTTCCCACATCTGTAAAATTAACAGATGACACATGAATCTTTTTCTCTTGACCTCCATTTACTATTTACGTTATTGGAACATGTATTTCAATTTAAGTAAATTCAAATAACTATATATGAAAGGGGTTGCTTTGTTTAATGAGACAATAAAGGACCATCTTTAAAAAGAATACAGCATATTACCCTAGAACTCATTAAAGTTGTGACAACGCCTCTTCGTCAACACATGGCTATTAAACTAGAAAGTACGTTGCTTACCCACTGTCCAAATATAAACTTACAGTAGAATAATAAGGAGACATAAGAGAACTGCTTCCACTAAAAAAATATTTACTTATGAATTTTAAGCCCCTAATGCTTTCAGTTTCAGCTTTGACTATGTAAGACTCACCTGAGAAACACAAATAAAATCAACAGAGCCCTACCACCAACTCTTATTATTACTTAACAAGAATCAGTTTATCTGCATATATTTAAAAATTCCTCAGGATATGCAAAATGCCAGATACAGTCAAAATTCAGTATTTCAAACATTCAGCTTTAAGTTCGCAGAATGAGGCCCGCTGGCACCCTTGCTCCAGCACACTTCATTTTACTAACAGTATTTAACCCTTTGCCTTTAAGACCTGATTTTGGCCTCTCCTACCTTCCAAGATGGCCTACCCTCTTTCTATGGAGTGTGTATCTCCCCAAATAATCCTTCTTTCACTTTAAAAGACTCACATTAACAAATCAAAAGGAAAAATACAAAAGGCCCCCTTTTCTCCCCACTGCTCTAAGGATTCGTCTAACCCCCACCCTCACTCTTGTTCCCACACGTAATGACTGGTAAGTATGTTGAGTGTGAGTGAAGTGAAAGTCATTCAGTCGTGTCCAACTCTTTGCGACCCCCTGGAGTATATAGTCCATGGGATTCTCCAGGCCAGAATACCGGAGTAGGTAGCTTTTCCCTTCTCCAGGGGATCTTCCCAATCCAGGGATCGAACCCAGGTCTCCTGCATCGCAGGCGGATTCTTTACCGAGTGATGAGGGAAGCCCATGTTGTGTGTTCTTTTAATGAAATCAATCACCTATAGGCAAAATGAATTTAAAAAGATTGTGGAACACTGAAGTGAAGATGCACGAGAGTTAAACATTTAGAAGAAATGCTTGAAAGCCAAGATTAGAAAGTTGGATTTGCCACTGAAATATGGGAGGCAGCTAATGTCATGAAAATATTTGGAGTGGGCAAGAGAAGCCTCGGGTTGTGGCTCATCATGAAATGTGTGGAAAGTGGACCCCTTAAAAGACAAAAATGATGAAAGACGATTCAGGAACACAATATGTCACAAAGTCAAAGTAGGACATAACCAACAGTACCTTTAAAAAAAAAAATCCCAAGAAAGCCAAAGAAAAACAATCCCTCCAAAGATAACAAGCATGATGTTCTAGGAATAGGCATTTCAGAACGAGAAGCCATATAATCACGTAGTTCAGTGTCCTCAGTTTACAAAAGGGAAAAATCCTTAACCTTAGAATAATATGAGTCAGAGGACAAAAGATCCAACCAAGAATTAGTAATAATCAAGTGGTAGGAAATAAAGGCAAAAAAAGGCAGCGAATGTCCACAACTCGAACAAATGGGGCAGAGAAAGGGAGGTAGCAAGAGCTTTGCTCCAGCCCTGCCAATCAAGCCACATCCACCCTTTCTTGAACCTGAGAGCTAGGAAGTAGCTCCACAGAAATTAGTGTTTATATTAACTGGGTGACTCAATTCTTTAAATGGTACATTAATTAGTTTTACCATTTTAAAATATTAGGCATTCAGGCTCACCTGTTGGGACTTTATTACAACATACACTGTAATGTGTACATCCTAAAATCATCTTCTGTTCCCATCTGTCCTTTTGAGGGCTGCTGCTGCTGCTAAATTGCTTCAGTCGTGTCCGACTCTGTGCGACCCCATAGATGGCAGCCCACCTGGCTCCCCTGTCCCTGGGATTCTCCAGGCAAGAACCCTGGAGTGGGTTGCCATTTCTTTCTCTAATGCATGAAAGTGAAACGTCAAAAGTGAAGTTGCTCAGTCGTGTCCGACTCTTCGCAACCCCATGGACTGCAGCCTACCACGCTCCTCCATCCATGGGATTTTCCAGGCAAAAGTACTGGAGTGGGGTGCCATTGCCTTCTCCCTTTTGAGGGCTGCTGCTACTAAATCGCTTCAGTCGTATCCAACTCTGTGCGACCCCAGAGACGGCAGCCCACCAGGCTCCCCCATCTCTGGGATTCTCTGATACCTAATTCAACTCTTCAGTAAAAGCTACCATGTGAAAGAGAAGAGTGTACAGAAAACCAAGAGCGTTCTTTAGAAGCTCGTTTTAGAATAATTATTAAAGTCATAACCTAATCATTCTAACTGGCTAGTACATGCATCCATGTATCTATTAACTTCTTAAAACTGATCACCTTAACTTTAATATTTCTGCCTAAACCTGTACTTCCATTGTGACATGCAGTCTTAATCCTGTCTCTCTTTAAGTTTTACATATATGTATATTATACACACAAATATATTTGGCCTTACAGTTGATTCCCAGAACCCCAGTCAACATGACTTTAGTATTAGTAAAGTTTTAAACACCCTGTGCAAGTCGTGGTTTCTATGGCTTGCTATACTCTCTGCAAGTAAAGAACTCTTCACTGTACAGAAGAAAGTTAAAAAAAGATAGCCAAGCAAGGCCTTCTGCAGCTAAATTTCTGAGCTGAATGACACTCAGAAGATACTCTAAGTGGGACCTTCCATACACAGGGTCTCTCTGAAATAAGTCACCACCTGAAATGTCTCGTGTGAAAGGTCTCCACATACCGAGCAGGCAACACAGCACAACCCCTGAGTGTCTGCAAGCCCCTTCTCTGGTGATGAGCTAGTGGTAAGGACAGTTTTCATCTCCCTGTTCCTAACACTGCAACACTACCAGCATTCCCCAACCTCCCACCGATGCTTCAGGGCCACTGAACCTTAAGCAGTGACTATACTGGGAACAGAATAACTGAGATAATAATTAATCCCAATTCTGCCAACAGTTAAAAGCCACTCTGTTGTTTTAATTTCAGGATTGCTGAAGCTATTCTATAGAACTAGAAGGCAATTTAAAATTGTTTGTCCTCCTGGGAAGATCTCTTGTGTGCAGACACAGATTTGTATCTTAGAGGAAAAACTGATTTCTCACAAAGCTTCCAGCATAAGACATTTTTAAATTTCTAAAAGCAATTTTTTAGTATTTTTAGTGATTCTAAACTTAATTCTCTCAAATTAGAATTTCAAAAGATCAGCCGTATCTCATGACTACCTACACCAAGTCATTATTTTTTCCCAAAAGGAATGCATCCCAAAGTTTGGACATCAGTGAGAAAATTCTATGCAACTCAATTTTCATTTTTGCATTCTCTGCTGGAAAATTCTTCTGTTAGGCAAAGAATATCTACATTGCCTAGTAAAGATAATTTCTTTTCTGTGAGGAGTACTTCTCCTTCTATTCTTTAATAAAACATCCCTTATTCTTGGACTGGAATCACCCATCAAACTAAAACTGCATTTCACAATCATCTGTGAATGATTTTCTCTGGTATTACTATTGTGCTAAAATATATATATATATATATATATATTTAACCATCTTTTTTAAATGCTAAAAATCAAAACAACAAAAATGTCTCTCTGCCCTGTACGATGGTTCATGTAATTATTAATATTCTCCTCATAGCCCTGTGTCTAACTAGTAGAGCAGACAGCAGTCCCCACTTAGATCCAGAGACAGTGTATTACTAGAAAAGGCAGCTGCAGATGAATTCTCATTATCAAGACACACTAAGGAGCTTCCCGCACGAACGCAAAGGTCTGCTCTCTGGTCCAGGCTCGCGGCACACTCGTACTGTCAGCAAGGCCGATACCTTCTTCACATCAGCTATCCGTTCCTTCTTAGAGGCTGGTTTCTCTTTGGCTTCTGGAAGAACTGGCTGGGACTTGGAACCTGCCGATTCACTCTCAGATTCCGACTGACTCTCCGAAGATTCAGAACTACTATTTGACTCACTGCCATGGCCACTTCCTGGATCGCTGCCCTGCTCGCTCTCCGACTGGCTGCCTGAGTCTGAGCCCGAAGCTTCTTCAGACACTGAATGACTTAATTAAAAAAAAAAAGATCAAAAAAAAAAATTAAGAACTGCCACATAATTCGGTTTTAAAAGAAAAATCCTAGCATTAATATGACAGCAGATGGTAATTTGGTAATACAAGATCAAAGTTTTCAAACATACTTTTATATTCTTATTTGCAAGTAATATCACTAGTGCCATTCTCAACATCCCTGACAGCTACCATTTCCTGATTTACTTATATGATGCCATATGCCACATAATTTATATAGATTAGCTCTTTAAAAAAATAACATAAAATGGGGGATATTATTTTGTCCTTCACTCAGATGAAGAAAAACTGAAGCTTAGAAGTAGTTAAATAATTCTCCAAGATGACAGAGGTAAGGTTTGAAACCAGGTACATCTGTCTGAATCCACTAAGTCTTATTTGGTCATTACTCAGCCCCTCCCTCCTTAAGACAAAGACAAAATCAAAACAAAACAAAAGGAACAAACAAACAAAAAAGCAACCAACACAAAACAAATCCAAGGCAGTCACTCAAACAGTAAAAATGCAATCATTGCAATCATCCAATCAATGGCTCTCAAAAACAAGTGCAAATTAAAAACATGTGCACAGTAACCCCAAACAAGAACTCCTGTCCTGAAATTTCCTGCAGGTGAGTCCCAGACCTGGCAGACTTAAAGGGATAAACGAAGAGTCTAGTCCAATAAAGACTGCCATTGGTTTCCCATACAACCCCAACTTCATCATTCCAAGCCCCCCTCAGGACAGAGCAACAGGTAAATGACAGCAGAAGTGACACCAAAAAATAAACCAGAAAGCAAGGGAAGACTGAAGGCAATATACCACCCTGTGTTCTTCAATGTGAAAAAGAGAGCCGGGGCATGGAGGCAGGAATGAGGGTACTCTAAAGAGAAGAGACCCAAACCTGATGGACTCCACAGGAAAAAAAGAGCTGGACAGCTCCCTCAGCTCTTCTGCTTAGAAACTATCTATTCATTTAGGAGAGGCAGAGCAGAGGAGGAAGCAAGCAGCAACCCAGAACCGAAAGTAATGCCAACACAAAGGACCTCAGGTCTAGCAACCAGAAGACAAAAGACACATGGCATGAAAACCAGAAAGGGTTTTTTAAAGAGCGAGCCTTTTTATCCACTACCACTGCCTTCCAAACTAGAAATGAGGTGCTACCATTTGACAGATGTGTCCACACAATGAACAGGGGGCATTGACCCAAATATCCCGTGAGACCCACAGCAAGCAAAATACAGTCAGAGGGACTTCAGTTTACATGAGGACGCAACGGGAACACAGGGAGTGGGAGAGTGTCTACCTTGAGAAAGGGAGCAGAAGGGGAAAGTGACTTAATATTTGTCCCATCATGGAATAGATGCCAGGCAATATGCTGAGTACCTTACATGTCTGTCTGGCTTATATATCCACCAACACAACACTTTTAGGCATTACCACCCTCACGTGGAGGATGAAAGTACTGGGGAGAGTGAGGCAGAAATTCCACCTGAAGTGAGGCTCTAAAAAGCTCGTGTTTTATTTCACCACAAGAGTTCAAAGTCCTAGAGACTCAGCCGAATAACTTGATCCCTGTAACAGTGACTCAGTACCTTCAAGGTCCCGTTACACTTACTGACTCCTGGGTCGTTGGCACAGTAAAGGTACTAGTCCAGGTGACTAACGCATCTTAACTCACTTATTCTCCACCTGCAACCACTCAGAAGGTGCTCAGCAAGCAAGAAGAAAAAAGAGGAAGTAACCAGTTAAAAAGTGCAGGCTCTGGCCCTCCTGGCTTGGGTCTCCACCCTAGATCATCTCAGGCCTGCGCCCTCTTGCAACCGATGCCATCAGTCACTGCCAATGTGATGGAAACAATTCAATTCCAGTCCCCACATCAACGTGTACCTGTGTCCATGAATACCTCCTTCTCTTTGAATGGCCTCATAGGATGAATACATATTTAAACTGATCCTTTATTAAAGGGACATTTAGGTTACTTTTAAATTGTTCTCTTAATGAATAAGCTACAAATATCATTGATATACTTCTCTATCTCTGTATTCCTGAGCAAAATATTTAGGTTTTCAAATTGTTCACTATAACAAAACTATATTTTTGTATATATGACTCATGTGCAGCTCTGCATTTGTGTTTGTGTAGGAAAGTGACCTCTGGAAATGTGAGCAGGCATACAACACCTTTCAGGTAAAAAAACACATCCATGTTTCTATCAGTACATAGCCACATGCATAAAACCATTTTAATCACCAAACTGCAAACAGTGGTTTACTCTATGGGGTGGGTTGTTTGAAGTACCTTGTGGATTTCGTGAATTACTTACTTGTACAATTTAAAAATAAAAATAGTAACTCTGAAAGTCAAATCCAAGAGAAAACATCAAATTTACAAACATTTACTTGTGGGGGTTAAGGGAGGCAGATGTATTCTCCAGGAGTTGCCATGTCCTCCTCCAGGGGTTCTTCCCAATCCAGGGATTGAAACCAGGTCTCCCGAATTGCAGGCGGATTCTTTACCAATTGAGCTACCAGGGATGCCCAAGAATACTGGAGTCGGTAGCCTACGCCTTCTCCAGAGGAACTTCCTATCCCAGGAATCAAACCGGGGTCTCCTGCATTGCAGGCAGATTCCTTACCAGTTGAGCTACACAGGAAGCCCTCAAAAACAGTTAACTCTGAAAGTCAAACCCAAGAGAAAACATGGAATTTTCAACTGTATTTTTACCTCTGGGGTTAAACGGAGGCAGATGAAATCAGAAAATGACATGGACAGGTTTTAGGACTGAGGCTGAGTGGTTGAGTTCATGGCCGTTCACTACGTATCAATCCTTTTAGTCTTTCAAATTGTTCATAATAAATTCAACCGAGAGTCAAATTCAAGGCAAGGGGTGTAAGAATCCCCAATCCTACACAAAATGAACTAAAGATGTGAATGAGAGTAAGACCAAGGGTTGTTTTTTTTTTTAAATCATTTCTGAAACAAGTCAGATTTAAGCAACCTAAAATAATATTCGGTGGGGGGGGAGGAGTTTTTAAAAATAAGCCTTAATAAAGATATAACTCAATTAATTTGCATACTTCTTCTAGGAGGACAAGTTCCTAAATGTTGAATTAGAAAAAGAATATTTAGGAAAAAACTATAAATATCTCCACATTTAAGATACTGATGACCTAATTATTAATCCAAAGGACATGAAATTTCCTGAAATATTACGAAGATTCACTATTAATGCCTAATGATAATACTATCAATATTAAACTGTAGCCCGCGATTTTAGAGCAGGAGATGTGTAAAGTCCACAAGACTGGAGAAAAGGACAAATCGAGTAAAAGGGTGAGGGATTCAACTAAACTGTAATGAAGCTTTCACCTAAATTAAAGTTATAAAGTTACCTGATTGCCAATGGCATTAATAGCTAGCTATAAGGCAATGAAAAATGGAATTTGAGAATGATTATCCACCATATATACAGAATCCTCATGAAAAATAAGTTTACCTAAAAGCTAAGTTGCAGACAAGTTTTGTAATTTTTGATTGAACAATCACAACAATGGAAACACAATGTATAAATAAGGGGACTGAAGTCAAAATTGGGAATTGTTGGATTCCAATAGAAAAATACTTATTTAAAAAAGCTTAACACTTCTGTCACTCACTGCTAAAAAAGATTTGATAACTCTTCAAAATTCCTTTCAAGCTAGCAAAAACAGAGATTTAAGTGTGTCTTTACAACTGGACTGTGAAAGCAAGCGGTTTCCTTTTTAATCACCACTTTAGCAAATGACCAAAAGAGGGCAGCACAGCAACATTTGACTGAAGAGCAAGTCTGCAGTTCTCTGCCCAGGAACTGCCATTTCAGCACTTGCTGGGTTCTGTTTATTTTCCTAAAGTGACAAAATGGCCGAGTTGCTTGGCAGAGCTTGTTTTTCTGGTTGGTGGTGGTGAAAGCAAAATCTAGTAAAAACACAAAGCAAACTACACTGGAATTCCATAAAGCTTATTCCAGACTATGTGCTATCACTAATAACTAGCACTTATGGAGCACTTCTGCATTGTATGTTAACATTCTCCTCTAATCCGTACCCTCATTTTACAGAAGAGTTCTTGCCCAAGTATGTGTCTATGTCAACCCCATCCCCACAGTCTGAATTATGAAATCCACAGTATTAACGTCTAAGTGGTATTGCTGTCCCTGTCATAATTAAAGAGATTATTAAACCACCCAGTAAGAGATCAAGGCCAGAACCATTTCAAGGGCAAGTCCTTCTCAATCACTCCTATGTGTCATAAGAAGATAGAAAGGCAAAGATCATTAAGTCACAAGTTTCTTATTGGTAATAAAAAACACTAGATATACTTCCTCTAATAAGTTTAATCGTATCTTTAAGACCTCCTCCACCTCTGGTTCAAGTCCCATGATTCTGAAGAATAAGCTACATTTTAAGTCAGGGTCAAAGACAAGAGACTGAGAAATTTCAAAGTACACCCAACAAAGGATTTATACATACAACATAGGAAGAATCACATAGCAAGAAAATTCCAATAAAAAACCGGGCGAAGGAAACGAACATGCAATTACAAAGAACCAAACAGCAGAAGTCAATGAACATTTTAAAAAGAGGTAATCAGGCCTCACTAGTAGCTTGGGAAGTGTAATTACAACACATTAATTTTACACTCATCTGCTCTGAAGAAATTAAAAAGTCTGGTAACATTAAAGGATGATGAGAAAGTAGGGAAAATAGTACTCAAATATGATTACTGGAAAAGTAATCAGCAAAAGATTTGGAAACCTATGTTATCCAGTTGAGCTAAAACATACGTGTATGAAATCATGTGACTCAATCAGTGGGTATATAACCTAAACAAATCATCAAATGTGTGCAAGAGGTGGAAAAACATAAAATTATTCAGAGATCTGCTCACAAGATTCTAAAAAAGGCACTAACTCACAAGTTCATATATGAAAATGCAAAGATAAAATATGAAATCATGTCATCAGTTGAGTCACTCAATCATACTATGCAATTAACTACAGCAGTTAACACTAGGGATGTGTCAACCATAAAAATCAATATGACAATTTCAAGGCTCTATTTTTTAACACAAAATATATGTAATTGAATCATAAATTTTAAAATGCCAAGTTTTTGATATGCCAAGTTCACGAGAGTGACAAGGGAAAAGGGGTAAATAGGATTTTAACTGTATCTATCTTGTTCAAGTCCCTTATGATTATACAGTGGAAGTGAGAAATAGACTGAAGGGACTAGATCTGATAGATAGAGTGCCTGATGTACTATGGATCGAGGTTCATGACATTGTACAGGAGACGGGGACCAAGACCATCCCCATGAAAAAGAAATGCAAAAAACCAAAATGGCTGTCTGAGGAGACCTTACAAATAGCTGTGAAAAGAAGAGAAGCGAAAAGCAAAGGAGAAAAGGAAACATATAAGCATCTGAATGCAGAGTTCCAAAGAATAGCAAGGAGAGATAAGAAAGCCTTCCTCAGCCATCAACGCAAAGAAATGGAGGAAAACAACAGAACAGGAAAGACAAGAGATCTCTTCAAGAAAAATTAGAGATACCAAGGGAACATTTCATGCAAAGATGGGCTCGATAAAGGACAGAAATGGTATGGACCTAACAGAAACAGAAGATATTAAGAAGAGGTGGCAAGAATACACAGAAGAACTGTACAAAAAAGATCTTCACGACCAAGATAATCATGATGGTGTGATCACTCACCTAGAGCCAGACATCTTGGAATGTGAAGTCAAGTGGGCCTTAGAAAGCATCACTACAAACAAAGCTAGTGGAGGTGATGGAATTCCAGTTGAGCTATTTCAAGTCCTGAAAGATGATGCTGTGAAAGAGATGCACTCATTATGCCAGCAAATTTGGAGAACTCAGCAGTGGCCACAGGACTGGAAAAGGTCAGTTTTCATTCCAATCCCAAAGAAAGGCAATGCCAAAGAATGCTCAAACTACCGCACAATTGCACTCATCTCACACGTTAGTAAAGTTATGCTCAAAATTCTCCAAGCCAGGCTTCAGCAATATATGAACCGTGAACTTCCAGATGTTCAAGCTGGTTTTAGAAAAGGCAGAGGCACCAGAGATCAAATAGCCAACATCCGCTGGATCATCGAAAAAGCAAGAGAGTTCCAGAAAAACACCTATTTCTGCTTCATTGACTATGCCAAAGCCTTTGACTGTGTGGATCACAACAAACTGTGGAAAATTCTGAAAGAGATGGGAATACCAGACCACCTGTATGCAGGTCAGGAAGCAACAGTCAGAACTGGACATGGAACAACAGACTGGTTCCAAATAGGAATAGGAGTACGTCAAGGTTGTATATTGTCACCCTGCTTATTTAACTTCTCTGCAGAGTACATCATTAGAATACTGGGCTGGAAGAAGCACAAGCTATAATTAAGACTGCCGGGAGAAATATCAATAACCTCAGAAATGCAGATGACACCACCCTTATGGCAGAAAGTGAAGAAGAACTAAAAAGCTCTTGAGGAAAGTGAAAGAGGAGAATGAAAAAGTTGGCTTAAAGCTCAACATCCAGAAAACAAAGATCATGGCATCTGGTCCCATCACTTCATGGGAAATAGATGGGGAAACAGTGGAAACAGTGTCGGACTTTATTTTGGGGGGCTCCAAAATCACTGTGGATGCTGATTGCAGCCATGAAATTAAAAGACACGTACCCCCTGGAAGGAAAGTTATGACCAACCTAGATAGCATATTGAAAAGCAGAGATGTTACTTTGCCAACAAAGGTCGGTCTCGTCAAGGCTATGCTTTTTCCTGTGGTCATCTATGGATGTGAGTTGGACTGTGAAGAAAGCCGAGTGCCGAAGAATTGATGCTTTTGAACTGTGGTGTTGGAGAAGACTCTTGAGAGTCCCTTGGACTGCAAGGAGATCAGTCCTGGGTGTTCACTGGAAGGACTGATGCTGAAGCTGAAACTCCAATACTTTGGCCACCTCATGCGAAGAGTGGACTCATTGGCAAAGACTCTGATGCTGGGAGGGATTGGGGGAGAGAGAAGAGGATGACAATGAGATGGTTGGTTGGCATCACCGACTTGATGGACATGAATTTGAGTGAACTCCAGGAGTTGGTGATGGACAGGGAGGCCTGGTGTGCTGCGATTCATGGGGTCGCAAAGAGTCGGACACGACTAAGCGACTGAACTGATCTTGTTTAAAACGTTAATTTTATTCTTTGAACTTTTAACTTTTCAAAAAAAGAGCTGTGCTTCTAACATCAGAACTATTCAGTATTCTGACGCAGATCATCCTTGGATTCAGCAATTCTTTGAGAATTTACTTTAACACTGGGAACACGAAGGATTCTCTTTTCAGAAAAAGGTATTGAGTTGGCTGAAAAGTACGTTCAGGTTTAGGAAAAGCTGAATGAACTTTTCAGCCAACCCAATACCTACATGAGACAAAATGCACACCAAAATGCCGTGTACAGTTTCAGAAGATAAAGGGTTAAGTCCTATCAGTAACCACCTCTAATTCCAAAATTAACAAATGGTCGGGGGAGGGGGGGCGGGATCTACCATGCTTCTAAAATTCTCAACTGCTGTAAGGCAGAAGGCACCTTTATCTCTATTATGCTATTTCTGCTGCCCAATAAGCAGGAAACACTGGAGTGGTCCTCAATAGTTTTAAAAATGCATAAAACAAATGGAACCCAGGCAAACAAATCACTAGGGAAAAGTAAGTTATAATAAGAAGCCTGGGTAAGGCACAAATTAAATACCCATTTTACAAACTTATCCCAATCCAGATCTGATAACGTCCTAAGGACTACACAAAAGGCAAGCTTTCTACCCAGGTAACATGGAAGACCAACCCTTCATGCAATGAAAGGCAGTCACAAGAAAAACTAGCCCTATAAACCACCATGGGCTTCTCTGGTGGCTCAGTCAAAGAACCTGCCTGCCAAATCCGGAGACGAGGGTTCATTCCCTGGGTCAGGAAGCTCCCTGGGAGAAGGAAATGGCAACCCACTCCAGCATTCTTGCCTGGGAAATGGCATGGACAGAGGAGCCTGGCAGGCTATAGTCCATGGGGTCACCAAGAGTCAGACATGCCTTAGTGACTGAACAACAAAGGCATAATCCACCGTGTCAACTGATGTATTTACCCCTATTTAAACCCTGAGGCTGGACGAACTTGTTTGACCAGGAGTTCCTTTCAGCCCTTTGAGTCTTTTCTTTCCTTATTAATAACTTTCAGGCAACTGTGGTTTAGACTTTTATAAGACAGTAACTCCAGAGTTCAAAGGAGATGTAAAAGTCCTGGCTGCTAAGCTCAATGATAAACTCGGAACTTCTGCCCAGATCGTCACAGGAAGTGAGGCCCCTGAGCCAGTCACAGGAGAGGCGAGGGCTCCCGACTTTAAGGACAGCCAACAGTGTTTGAGACAAAAACCTCACTGCTTCAGGCCGGTCTCTCCCACTCGCCATCGCTGAGGTTCTGGGCCAGACAACCCTGTTGGGGAGGGGGTGGGAGAAGGGCAACCTCGCGGATGGCAGGATGTTCAGCGGGATCCCTGGCTGCTACCCACTAGATGCCAACCGCAGTCCAACCCCCACCAAAAACACCTCCAGACGCTGCCAAAGTTTTGCAGCGGTGCAGCGAGGTGGTGTCCTTAATTTCAAAACTAGTTTATTAAAGCATTGTTTTAATTCTAACTTCTATTAAAGAAGCAAGCTCAGAGCGTCCTGTCTGCAATTCAATAGCTAAAAAGAAACAAAACAGACCCAAAGTCCTGTCCCATTAGCCCCTATTTCCCAAACCTGCCTGAGTGCAGAAATCAAGGGAGCCTGTTGTCAACACAGATTCCGGGGCACCATCCCAGATGGTGCCAGTGGTAAAGAACCCACCTGCCAATGCAGAAGAGAGACACGGATCTGATCCCTGCGTTGGGAAGACTGCCTGCAGGTCATGGCAATCCACTCCAGTATTCTTGCCTGGAGAATCCCATGGGCAGAGCAGCCTGGCAGGCGAGTCCACAGGGTCACAAAGAGTCAGACACGACTGAAGCAACTGAACACACATACATCCCTGAACGACTAAGCTACAACTTCCAGGCAAGAAGCCTGGGAATGTTTAACAAGCAACTCAGGTAATTCTTAGTAAGTAGATTTGGGGACTCAAATGCCTATATAAAGCTAAATTCAGAGGGGACAGACCTTTTAATCAAGCAAGAGTAAAGGAGCACTGCAAGAATTTGACCCATCACCCACTTCCCTCTCAAGGACAACTTACCAGCCATATGCTACCTCCATGTGAAGGTCGAATAACATATACTGGAATTGCAGATGCTAGTTAAGACTTTTGACACCCACCATCAGGAACTACTTCTCTAGTGCAGCATAGAACAGCTGTTCCAGCCCTGGCTTTTGCAAGGCCACACCTGGAGCACAATTCTGATTATCTGCCCCCTGCTTCCATCCCTCTCCTTCCATCCCTCTCCTCCCCTCCCTTCCATCCCCCTCCCTTCCCCCTCCCTCCCCTCCCAAAATCCAATCAGGTATGGGCCTCGGTGTTTTGAATTCACAAGTGATTCTGATGCAAAGGCTAAGTGGGAATTAAGCTTACCAACAGCAAAAGACAAACATGAGAAGGTCAACACTGTCAAACTGGCCATGTGGCTGGAGGAGGTCAAACCAGACAAGGGCAAGGCTCCAGAGCAGGGCTCCCTGCCCCACCCACCACCACCCCCAGGGCAATCACTGCCCAGACACAGTTTAACTGGACTCTTTTCATGTAAAAGGACAGCCTTATGGCCTTTTGAAAAGCAATGTGTGTCTTCATAAGTCACACCGGTGATTTTCACCTTTTGGTTTCTTAGTAAGTTTAAGGCAAACAGAACACAGAATTATTCTACATTTTCAATCACCTAAATACTTTCCGCTCACCCATCTATAATAATTCATCCTAGAGCCAAACTGCCAGTGCCTGAATCCAAGTCTACCCTTTCCTCGCCCTTGTGCCTCGGTTTTCTGGTCTACGAAAGAGGAGTGATGATCATACCTACCTCACGGACATGATGTGAGGACGGATGGCTCAAATGACACATACCCAGGATTCAGAACAAGCTGCAGGCTCACTATCATGACTGCAGTCACTATCGTTAGCAATCACTGAACCTCTCCAGAATAAACCAACACAGGTTTCAATGAAGCATCTCTCCACAATCAGATCTACTGGTTTGATATTTAACTTAAGTGTAACACTGTAAGCAGAACCACCAAAAACGAATCTGAGAAGTAACTACAAAACCTCTAAGTATGCAACCCAAATGAAGGAATGGGATGACACGGTTAGTATAGAAAAGCTCGGCAGGATACAGGACCACCCACAGAAGTTCGAAGACAAACTCTGGGGACGGCTGACCTGGGAAAGCTAGCGGAAGGAGGTCACTAGTGATCCTGCTACACTAACCTTCACGCTGAATAAAGTGCACATTCGAAGCTCCTTAAAACAGTGCCTGACACAGTGAGCACCCCATAAAATGTAAATCGACTCTGGTATTTTCTTATAAAATGTTCACCACGTATGTTATTTTCCTTCAAGATAAAAATCCAAAATGAAAGATTACCAGCCATGGCTGGACTGAGAAATCACTCATATATATGCAATACCTTGAGGTTTATTTTTATATCCTACTTTCTTACTCCGTTTGTAATGCTGGTTACAATTCACAACCCACCAATGGGTAACAAATATTACCGTAAATAACTGCTTCACAGGACAACCCTGGGCAACTGCTCCAGCCCTAAACTATCTTTTCTCAGCTGGGGAAGGGAAGGAATTCTGAATGGAATGTAACTGCATTCAAAGTCAATTATGGAATCCAAACTCTTAGAGGTCGCTAAACTCCATGGACTGCAAGGAGATCAAACCAGTCAATCCTAAAGGAAATCAACCCTGAATATTCATTGGAAGGACTGATGCAGAAGCTCCAACACTTTGACCATCTGATACAAAGAGCCAACTCATTGGAAAAGACCCTGATGCTGCAAAAGACTGAGAGCAGGAGAAGGGGACGACAGAGGATGAGATGTCTGGATGGCATCACCGACTCGATGGGCAAGCTCCGGGAAGCCTACCGTGCTGCAGTCCATGGGGTTGCAAGGAATAGGACACGACCGAGCAACTGAACAAGAAGGTTTAAGAAAACAATCACAGTAAGGAAGAGACAGCTGGAGTTTAAAGCAACTGGGGGAAAGGGGGAAAGAAAGAAAACAACAGTGTAAACAGTTTAAAGGTATGCTACAGCAGGATCTGGCATGCCATTGAAACAGAAACTTTCCCTCTTTTCCATACACCACCTTATTAGCACCTCATCCCCCACTGCTTCCAGACCAACCGCCAGTTGCCCTAAAAAAGGGAACTGAGAAACCAGGGCAGGTAATGGAGAGACGAAGGGTTGGAAAAGAATGCAACAAGTGCTCCACCGGAAGATCTGAAACACATGGGGAAACACGTCGATGTACGGACACACAGGCAAATCTGAAACATGGAGAGCTTTTAAATCCGAACCACAAGGGCTGGGCTGGACACTGGTATTTTTAGAAGCTCTCCAAAGTCTGATGCAGAAACAGACAAACAAAAAAACCAGAACTCAACGAACTCATAAACCAAAAGTAAAGGAAATGAAGGAAGTAGTGGAAACGCGGAACACAAATCACGAGACTACAGGTCTAACAGAATAAATTGGACACTGCGCATTACATTAAATGAAATAAATCCCACTACGGGGAAGACTGATTCGTAAAAGCAACCTACAGCCAATTCGATATTTGTTGTAAATATTACAGCAGTCACATTTATATGCAAACAGCACTGCACCTTGGCATGAATCATTCCCTCTGGTACAGCCTGAGATGGAAACGAGGCAGAGGGCAAACCAGGGCAATGACTGCCAGCTCAGGGAGGAGGAAACAAGGCCTCTCCTCAGAGCGACTGCCGAGAGGACTATGACTCAACACAAGCTGGTCTAGTCCAGAGAGACTCACATGCTCCCTTCAGAGGCTGGGTTTCTCGGGAAAAAGAAAAAAAATCTAGGATTAACTACAAAATACACCCAAGGTTTCAACTAACTAAAAGAGATCTTGCCTTCCAAAATCATCTTAACCTCTCTCCTAACTGGCCTAAACTGACTCCTGTGGGAGGCCTGGCCACCAGTCTCAGGGGCAACCTGGCTCTTAAAGACGAACTTAGAAAGTATTGAAAAAGAAAGATGAAACACGAGGAATAAAGTGTTAGTTACTAGTAGCTTGCAGTTACTGAGTACTTTCAACCTAAGTGTCTCTGCTAAGCACTTTATAAGCACTACATAATTTAATCTTCGTAACCCAATGTAGACTGTCATTATCCACACTTTTTTTTTTTGCCTGCACTGCAAGGCATGTGGGATCTTAGTTCCCTGACCAGAAACTGAACTCACATCCCCAGCAGCGGAATTGAGTCTTAACCACTGAACCACCAGGGAGGTCCCATATCCACACTTTAAAAATCAGAAAATTCCAGCAATGTACTTCACTGGCCTAAACTGAGAAAAGTTGTCTGTACCGATGTAACCGCTGCATCGTGCCTGTGTGCTCTGTCGTGTCTGACTCTTTGAGCACGCATGGGCTGTAACCCACCAGGCTCCTCTGTCCAGGGGATTTTCTGGGCAAGAACAGTGGAGCGGGTTGCCATTTTCTCCTCCAGGAGAAATCTTCCTGACCTAAGGATTGAACCTGAGTCTCTCGGTGTCTCCTGCATTGGCAGGCCGGTTCTTTACCACTAGTGCCACCTGGGAACCCTAAATGCTGCACTAGTGCCCATCACTGTACACAGCTCTTGCCAGGCCAGGCAGAGAAGGAACCGCTAAAGACTTCACAAATTACAAAATCACTCACTAGAACTGAATCATAAGTATAAAACCAGAACTATCATTACAATGATGCCTTATCACTCTTTAGTAACATTCTCCTCATAAAGAGGCCCCTCCCTAAACTGTGGGGTCTCTCCAAAGTTATCACTAAAATAACAAAAAAGGTGACCTTAGCCAAGCATCTTAACATAATGCTGTACGTCAATTATATTTCAAAAATAAATGATAGAAAGAGATGAGATTTGAGAACCAGAGGCAGGACTTGGGAATGGTTCAGGGAGAGGAGAGTGAGGAGTCTGGGGGGACAGGGAGTTAAATGAAGGTAGTTAAAAATGTATAAACCTCCAGTTATAAAACAAATATAAAATATGTGCTCTAACACTGCTAAACTACTGATAACAAACATATGACACTCGCTGGCATTTACTGAACTGTGTCAACTTCTGTTGTTTCGGCTTTATACTAATAACACTAAAGTTCCAAAGAGGTAGTAACAGGCAATTTTGGTGAGGTATGAATTCGAATTCAATGTCTAGTTGGCTGAAATGCATTAGGGAAGTAGTCAGCTATAGTAACAAACACCAGCGTAAGTAATGGAAACACAGTTGTTTTTAATTGTATACAAAATTACTCTCGAGTGATAAAGTTTCTTCCCTAAAGGAAACCTCTTCAAGAAATCCAACCAAGATTTTTAAGGCTTTCCAAAAAGAAAACAAAACACAAACCTTAAAAAAATTGATGCTCTGATCCAGAATAAAATTACCAGATGTCACAGAGCAGTCAGTCACCTAATATTTATGTCAGGAACAAGCTGCCTATGCTATATTTCATGTGTGAAAGGACAGGAGTCTAGAAATAGGTAGTTTTAGGAGGTATATCTCACAACTGTCAGGGGTTTAACCGCATTTGGAAGGAGGTATGTAAGCCAACCAATTATAAAATCTGTGAGTAAAATGCAACTGAACTTCCAGATTCACCTCTCAAAAAATAACTTGCTAAAAATTTTTATAACTAAAGTTCCTCATGAAATAGTTTGCCCACCTTCCTACAATTGCTTAACCTTTACAAAAGATGTTACACTCCAAAAAGCCAAATATCAAATGGAAACTGCATGTGTTCAAAACAAGAATCCAAAAGAAAGAAAAAAGATTAACCGGCACTTTTCCTGCCATTTCATGACATTCTGCACAAAGGAGAAAAATCCATAGAAGGCTCAATGAAGAGACCTAATACTCTTGCTTCTTCAATAATTGGCTCCAAGTAGCATGCAAATAGTTCACAGAGATTACAGATGTATCATAATATTCATTTTAATTCACACAGTAATATCTATAACATCCACTACAGAGCAGTTTACATCCTAGAACACAACTGCAGTATTACTTCTCTTTTAATTTAGGGCATTTAGCAAATAAAACTTTAATGTAACCAGAATTCAACCACAAAATATAGGAAGAACAAACCTTTCTTCTTCCTTTATATTCACCTTAAGTTGCTAATATGTTAATAATCTTCAAATTCTAAGTACTTGTCCCTAAGGCTGTTAAAATTTTCATCATATATATTTGAGCATATAACTGGAGTATCATTTACAGAATATTTGATGAACAAGTCTATAAAACAAACTGAAAACCCAATTTCCCCTAAAAGTTTCAACAAACAATTCCTCCTAAAGAACCAAGGCTATGCCAATCTATAAAACCAATTAATAATGTTGTGAATTTTACTCTACAAACTTGATTCAGAAGGAACTCACAATATGCCGAGATAAACATTTCTACCTGCACTCAGGAGTTCCACATCTCTTTGGAAGTATATTTTACTCCATAAAAAAATCTTAACCATTGCCAACAATCTGACTGATATTCCACTTACTGTTAAAACACACCCAAAAGCTT
The DNA here is from genome assembly GCF_049115385.1 of Moschus berezovskii. Classification (NCBI taxonomy): domain Eukaryota; kingdom Metazoa; phylum Chordata; class Mammalia; order Artiodactyla; family Moschidae; genus Moschus; species Moschus berezovskii. The sequence continues at coordinate 55,973,885 of NC_142480.1, read as the reverse complement.
GGGGGAAAAACTATTCACCGGGGTACGATTACAGTATTGATTACAGACCAATACTGTCTTTCCTTTGTGCTTAAATTCATTACTTGTGACCAAATTATAAAGTCATGGTTGGTAAACTACAATTATTTTTGTAACCAGAAATTCTTGTAAGGGTTACTAACAAGGCTGACCATGAGCATCATTGTAACATTTTAACAAGTTTACCAAGACTGAATTAAAATTTCCAGAACGGGGAAACAGGAATTCCACTATTGCACATGCTTCGGGAATCACTATTCTTTAGCAAGTGCTCTAACACTTATAAAGACTTGTCTCCTAACACTTGTTTATAGTACTGACTGGCTATTACTGTATTCGTTTGTTAACCTAATATTAGTAAACTAACAATTACTAAGAAGGTAAAATCTCTTGGTATTTTCTAATTATCCCTTAAAAATAAATCACTTTGCACATACTGACCTGAGTTTTTCTCCATCAAATGTCAATTGAGAAAATGTTTGGTACCAACTAAAAATGCACGGGGACAAGTTCAAATAATCTTCCCTTTGTTTATGAGCCATGTGTTAAACAACAGCTGTAACACCATTAACAACTTTCAATTAAAATATAAATATCTCTTAACAGTGAAAAGCTTTTGGTCAATGGTCACACTCACTAATTTCACAGGAAACACACACACACGAAAAGAAAAAAAAAAAAACCTCTAGGATATGAGAAAGGAAAACGAAAATTGTAAAAAAAAACAAAAAACGGTTTTTGACTTGAAGTTTTCCGATTATTGCCCTTCACTTTCTCCAAAAGCAAAAGCCGCTTCTAAATGAGGAAAACCATTCCTAGGGTTGGGCAAAAAAAAAACACGCCGCAGGGTGGAGACAGCCACGAACAGGGCAGAGGACGCCGCCGGGAAAGGCCGCCACCGGAAAGTCCCAGCCAGCGTCCCTGCCCCTCCCCACCCCCCGGGCCCCGCAGCTGGCTGCTAGTTCCGCGAAGAAGAACCACCCAGGCTGCGCACGCAACCTAACGTCATTGCGTACGCTCCTCCCTGTGGCGAGGGTCCTGACGTCACGGGGCGGAGCCTGCCCGAAGGCCGCCGCTGTTGACCCGCTGTTGCCAGGCGCGCGCACAGCCAATCAGCAGTCGGCGCCGGCGCCGGCCGGCCTTTGAACTCCGCACGGCAACTTCCTGCTGTTTGGCGAGTACACAGTGCAATGCAGTATGTCTGTCAGCGCTGCGGCACAAAGGAACAGCCATTTTGTGACTGAGCTGGACCTGCACCAAGATGCCAGGGGCTCAGAGCTGCTGCCTGCGCTAACTACCAAGCTGCCCTTTATTTCAGTACCAAAGAACGAAAAGGGAAGAGAGTGGCAGATGTTTTGGTAATTCAGGTTTCAATTTGCTTTAATTTTAGTCTTCTCAAAAAAATCCCGACTCTTAAGAATTATCAGCACCATAAAATGGCTGCCACTTAAAAAACTCCCTGTTCCAGTTCACAAGCAACTGCATTATGCCAATTTCTAACCATCACCAGACTTTTAAGAGTGACAACTAAAAGGCTGATTTAAAAAGCAGATTTTTGCCCGCAGCTCAGCTTATCAAAATAAATCTGGTTCAAAGGCAGAGGGTTTGGAGATAAATTTTAATAAACTTTTATGATAAAATCAAAACGCAGCGTCCTAGAACACAGAGCTCTTTGTGTGCACACTTCTATTCACTTTCCCTTCTCTTCCCATTATTTGGTATTACTGAAGTCACCCCCACTGCGAATTATTTTAGATAAGTGTGTGATCCTCATTTCTCTGTCCATGCTTAAAACTTTGTTTCAAATACTTAAAACTTAAGATACCAAATCATTTTTGAAAGTGAACTTTTAACCTTCAAAAACCATGACATACAAAGTGTAATATTATACTTAAGCATTAACTTCAAAAGAGTAACAAACTTACATAATGACTATTAAGTATTGCCATTATTTCCCAAAACAGGAAAATACCAGATCACATTCAATTCTCCCAGGTCCTAAAGTAATTTCACAGACCAAAAAGTTTACTTGACCTGCAAACTCCTCCCTTCCTCCTTTGATGGCTCAGGCTGCAAAAGTGATTTTTCTAATATTCCCCAAACACTAGACTTTGTGCCATTGAAACTAGGTCCTTATGGAGACATTCTAAAGCATTAAGGAACCAAGTCCTAGCTATGGTAAGTCACAGTTTTAGCTCACTTAAAAATAACAATTTACTACAATAAAATATCACTAACATTCTCTTAGCTTCACAATTTTTAAAGGAAGTGATGTCATAATTATGTACATGTATTAGTATGCAATTTAGGGGGAACCGTAATTTAAAACTCCATCTTCTTTTCAATGTGTCTCAAATATCTGACACTCATCAGGTGTATGAATCAAAATATACTTGACAAAACATTCAAAAGTACAGTGCATGCTTCTAGTTACGCTGCAACCCCATAACCAGAAGACAAATGCATGGCAACTTGCATGTCGTTTTCCAGGTCAGAGTAAATTATTAAAAGAGAATAACAAAACCACTTTTTTTTAATTAGAAAGCAGAGTCTGATCAATGACGTTAACCACAAACCTTGCATGAGAAAGCCAAAACCCATGTGAGATATGCAAATCATACACTCAAGGGAGTACCAATTTTAGGTATTGAATCTTTAATAATTTGTCAAAGATTCCTGGGGATTCCTATTTCTTCAAGTCACCATCGTTTTTCAGAAAAATCAGTTTAGAATCAGTCGAGTTTTCTATCCTAAATCTTGCCTAGATAATTACATGGGTAATTCAATTTCAAAGACAGCAATCCAAACTATGTGACAACTCAATTTGCAAAAGAATTTGAAAAGGTATTTTTCAAAGCAAGGGTGAAAATATTTTAAGTCTTATAAAACAAATAAGAATTCAACATTAGAAATAAACCATGTTCAAAACTTTCAAATCACGAACTTACTAATATATATCGTTTATAAAAAAAATTGTAAAAGTAAAAGCAAACTGGGGAGGGGAAAAATTCATATATACCAATCAAGTTCTTGTTAAATGCATTAATTTAAAATTTGTAATGTGACAGTTCATAGAACACAAATCAAGAAATGTTGAATACATACTTTAGAAAATTAATATACAGATTATCCAACAAAACATCTTAGAGGCTTTTCATACAACAAAATATCTTAGAGGCTTTATTACTTAGTCACTAATATGGTGAACTCCAACAAATTTGAAACAAATCATGATTTGAACAAACAGTAACATTTGTAAGCTTCAGAAGATAAAGCATTCCAGACGACTCTGTCGAAATAAATCAATACATTTAAAGCAGCTACAACTAAAATGCAAGGATAAAATATACTACATCTACCAACCAGAGAAAATTGTCTAAATATAAGCATACAAATGCAAACCTTAAAGTATTTTAAATATAAAAACAAACAATTAGAATCACAGTAACACACACGAAACAGAAGCATATTAATCGTATCCCAAGATTTCTGTGATCACAGGTTTGATTTCATAAATGCAGGAACTGTAACCATCGAGAGTAAAGGTTTTGATTAAATCCTATCAAAATTTCCTAAAATGTCAACAGTATCAAAAGAAACAGAGTCAAATAAAAATATAAACTGAGAGGCATCAGTCAAAGGGTCCTTTTTGCAATTTCATTTTAAAATGTACATTTTTTCATTCATATAACTTTCTCAAATGTCTATTTACTATAATTTACTACCACAAGGCTCCTCTATGGCCTTCAGTTACTAGTTTGGGTATCCTAGATTCTTCAAAGAAAAAATTTGCCTTGTATGTAAAATGGTGCAATGCAGCAATGGCTAAACCGACAAGGTCATTTTCCCACAGCACGAAAACCTAAAAACTGAAATTTACTGTCAAAAAACCTGTGGTTTGCAGGAAAGGCCCCCTTGAATAAAGGTACCTTACCTTTTGACTGCTGTAAGAGGCCTTAAGTCACAACTTAACTTTCATAAATTGCTACCAAAAAATTAGGGTGTGGCATATTAGCAATCTCAAGGTCACGCTTTAAAAAACGAACTCAAATTAGTAAAATACTTAAAATAAAACAGACAGCTATCCTTGTCTGTCAAGGTAAACAATGTAAGCTGAGGTTTCCCCCAAAAAAAGAAAAAAGGAAGAAAGTTGATAGCTCATACCTCGATGCATTGCTGTGTAGCGAACTGTCCTCCTCTTGGCTTTTGTCCTTATTTCTCATCATCTTTTAATTCTTAAATATTAAGGGGGAGGGGGAATCTGTGTTTGCTTTGAAGTCCTGTGCCCAGGTATTTACTGTCAAAAGTTGAAAGAAAGGTAAGGTCCCAGATTCTATCGATGGCTTTTATTATCAGGAACAAAGTCCTGACTATGTAACGATATTGTTATAACACAACGGCGGTAAGCACCAAAAAACAAAATATTTCTATTTTCCTTTAAAAAAAAAAAGCATGATAAACCGAACAGAGGGAATCATCACTATCAATAAGGAAAGTTTCTCAAAGTAACACAGTGGATACAAATAACAATCTCTGTATCTTATTGCGTCATCCAGGAATTTCACATATTTACAGAAAATAGAGCAAACTTAAACATGTAAATCTTTTAAATTACCACTAATGATCGTGAACTTACCTGATCCATGTAGTAGGTCCAAAGCAAGAGTCCTATCTAGTAGTAGAAAAATATCAGATCCCAAATAATTAAAAATAAAAACAAAATTCTCCGTTAAAAAGCAAAAAATAAATAATATAATCCTCAAATATGTTAACTGTTCAAAAAAATAAAGCAACAATTAATCCTGAAACGGGTCCGGAAGAAAAAAACCTCATTAGGAGAGCGCACAAAAATGGAGGTGCGCCATGGCTTCTAAGCTGGAAAAAACAACGACCTGGGCTCTCAGTACGGCTGCTTCTTTCCAACAAGGCACGAAAAGAAAGCTCCCAAAAGCTGCTTTTCTCCCTAAAAAAGGTTCGAATCGACCCCAGTAAGTCACTAGGAGAGGCAGGGGGCTGCGGGGGCCCCCTGAGGCTGCCCGAAAGTTAGGGAAAGTTGCGTAAAGTGAGGCGAAGGCAGGGAGCTGAGCGCGCTCTCTCTAAGGCACAGCCGCCATCTAGAGCCTCCTTCCCAGCTCTGAGCTCTGCCTTTGATTGACACTCTCTACATTTACCCCACAACTCAGGTGATGTACCATAGACCCACCCCTTCATCTCCACCAAAAAAAAAAAAAAAGATCCTCCATCCCAGGGAGCCTAAGGACCCCTACCCCCATCCCTCCCTGCCCCTCCAGACCACCCCATCAGGCGGAGGGGGGAGGGTTTCTTAACCCCCTCTGGCTCTAACACCCTTTTTAAGCCAGAGAGAAATGTAATTTGTTCCTTTTGTCTAAAGATCTGCTAAATATTTCAGTCCTTGAGCTAAAATAACTTCCTCTCTGGACAGGAAGTGGTGTTTTATCAAGCCATTTTGAAAAAGGGATAATTCTTAGGAGAATATAAAGCTCAGCTTAAGTACTAATCTTTTTAAAATCTACCCCCCACCATGGTAAAATGGTTTCTAAATAAAAGCAAAACCTCAATTCCATAAATTAAAATTCAAGTTTTGCCTTCCTTATGAAGCCTAAAAATTATCTAAGGATAAAGTTTAAGGGGGAATTTTACATCCCAACTGGAAGGAAGGGGCACAAGAGCGCCTCCCTAGTGTTCAGTTCCATTAGGGCAAAAATTATTAATGCAACTAGTTTTTATTCAAAAATCTCAACTTTTCTTTGTATTTTCACAAAATTATTTAACCCATTATACAACCTTGCCAAAACCATACCCCCAAAATTCTCACACCATACTGATTCAGGCAAAACAATGTTTAAATTAAATTCAAGAGCATGGAACTACCAATGAAAAAACAAACCCAAGAAAATCCACCTCCAAAACCAACACATATATTTCAACCATCCCCTTGTATTCCAAATCAAATTCGAAGTATATACCCATTTCAACAATGGTAAACTAGTAAATCTTTCGTATCTGATGGAAGTTACCAAAGTAATGTCACAGGGCAAACTCTCCTACATATCAAAACCATGATATCTACGTAAACAAAATCACTAATGCCAAATCCAAATTATTCAACTTTCTCAACAAGCACCCCAAGAAAACATTCACACATCCAAAAACAATCAACTTTCCTTACTCAAGGTTATCTGCCAGAACACCCTTCCCTCACTGAGAAGCCAACTTCAGATTTATACTCAACAAAAGCAATAATTTGCACCCAGGTAAAATGTAAAATCCACAACCAAAACCCCGTCTCAATTCCGTACTTTCTACAAAAGATAATTTTGTACCAAAATCAAAATCCAAAATTTCACTTTTAATCTATATAAACCAACCAACTCAAATCAGCCAATCAGAAAGAATACATCTCTATTGATCACTGACTTGTGTATCCCGGTATTTTACATTAATTACCAACATGGAACATGGTGTGATTAACATTTTCTCACCAAAACGAAACAAAAAACAAAAGCCGAACTATCATTTGTTCTCTATATAATGGGAAAATATAATCAACAACTCATTTCATTTATCAAAGTCTGCCACACCCCATAATAGTAACTGAAAATAATTTTAACTGATTATCAATGAATGAAACTGTAGCATTCACCCAGAATTCAAACAAGTTATCAATGACATAGTGTAGTTCACATACACTAAATTTCTAAATGTACAGAATCAGAAAAATACAATAAGCAATCTAATCTTATAAAATCTATTGTAGACATTATTGACACCAAAATGTTAAGTAGTTCTGCGAATACCCTAAGGACCTTCCTATAAATCCAACACCTCTTCACCTTGTATTAACCATTAAGACAAAAGAAGGATTCAGTTTAAATGCTCAAGATATTCTACAAGATGTTTTATTTATAACATTTAATAAGCGTAGGTGAAAGGGACAATTTCCATCAAAACATACTAATTCAGAAAAATACTCATCATTCATGCTGAATTTTGAAGCAAAAGGCATTTTTTTTAAAAAGTTCATTAAAGTCTCACAGCAAATCAAATATCCTTAACCCACTAGTTAAGCAAGATGCTTTAAGAAAGTATAAAATAGTATTTTAACTTAACAACCATTTTTTAAGGCACAAATACATGTCCACAACTTTGTAAAAAGACAAATCTTAATCAACCAAGTAAAATATTTTCCAGCACACCATTTCCATTTTATCAGCTTTATTCAGTACACTTGACTGCTGGACAACTGTAAAGGTCAAAGTGTTATTTAAGGTGACACTGAATATTTAATGAAACATGAGCTTAAAAAAAAAAAAAAACCCAAACTGAGAAATTTTAAAGTGTTAGAAATTTTATTAAAGTTAACATTCCACAAGGTCATACTCATACAAATCAAACTGCAAAAAATTCCAGATATACAAGCTATCATCTGTTAACGTGCCATCTTTTTCTCCAAATGTTCAAAATATTCTTAATGATACAAAAAGTCTCTAGAAAGTCAAAGTCACTGTCCATTTGTGCTGTTAAGAAACCTGTATCTTCATTCATTTCATGAAATCCATGTTAAAAGAACCCTGTCTTGGTTGTATATTATCACAGCACTCTTGTATTAATCCATTTTTCTCAATTCCCCATAGTGGACTGCCATCTTGATTTCTCAGTGGTAGGGTCCATTTGAGACTCTTCTAGCGGACTGGGTGCTTGATGAAAACATTAAAAGAAAAAAAAAATGCTGTTGGAATATCAACAATCATATTCCTTCAAACAGACAACATCTACCCACCTTGAAGATAAGCTTACCATACATAATGCTTTAATAATTTTGTAACAACTTTTAACTCCAAGATTGTATATTAAGTTGCATGTGCTGCACAGACAACTTCTCACTGAGAGAAGCATGGCAAAAACAGAGCACCAGTAACATACTTCTTTTACTGTCACAGATAAGAGTAACCATAAAAATGTGGCAGTGAAGAGTCACATTTTGAACAGTTAAATGTTTTTATACTATCTACATGAGAAATGAAAACAAAAATTCAAATCCAACAATTCTGCAAAGCTAAAGTATTGCAACACTATGGATTCTAAATCTCAATGCAGAAAACTTTCCAAGCTTCTTCAAATACAACTAAATATGGAAAAGAATCTTAAAGAATTAAAAAAAAAAAAACTAAAGCAGTGGATAATAGCAGTTTTCTGGTGCAACAGATCTTAAGTTTGCATAGATAACACAAATGGCCGATACAGATAATCTTTAGCTACATACATGAGAACGCAGGAAACATATAACCACTAGAAAACAAAATGATCAAAAATGCAGAGTGTCTGCCTGTCTTATTTGATGTATCAGATTTCAAATTCAATACAAATAAAATTCTCATTTCAAAAACATCAAATATTCCTCATTTTTTAAAAAAATAATTACTTAAATAATTTGAAATAAAAGAATTAAGGGAAGTCAGGAGATTTTACCATTAAATAAATGGCCGTGATTCATCATGATCAAACATAATTAGAAAAATAAGCTTTAACTCTGATCTTCTCCATAAATTTTGCAGCTCTCAAACTAAATTTAGAGCAATAAAGTCTGGATGACTGACTTGGAAGTTATTAAACACAAGGGCATTTTTTTGCTCATTAGGTAGTTAATACATTCATTCCAAAACTATAAGGATTCATCGTTGTTGTCATCTACTATATACAGTACAAAAATCTACTGAATAAATCACATGATTAACCAAGAGATATCACCACTCATTAAATACTGAAAATGAGTGTCACAACATCAAACGAAAGATATTTCTCCCAAACATTTTTTGCCGATCTCTCTCCAGCCCAAAAGGAGAACTAAAAATAACTCATTTATTTCCCAGATCAGTAAAATAGCTTCCACTTGTTCATTCCTTAAAATTAAGGGACATATATTCTCTATATTAAAGTAAAAAGATAAAACCTTCATTCCTCTTGATTAGTTAATTTTAAACCAATTTCTCAAACTCTCTTACAATGAAGGATCAAGCTCTAAATGAAGTTTGGAATGATGATGAACAATGACATTAATGCACTGATATCAAGTTACAATCATTACAATAGCAATAGGTGCAATTTATTCAATCTAGTACACTAAGTGATAAACTCAGTGCTTCATAGTCTCCTGCCACAACGCAGAGGTAAAATCCATTCTTGACACTATGTAAAATATTAAAACCTTACTTAAAAAAAATAAAACCATATTCTTAAAGATTCACAAGGAAGCCAAATGATATTAAAATCGTATCAAAATTAATTAACAGAATACATCATCTTGTGTGACAAAAACAGAGATTAAAAAATACCAGCATATTGGTTGTGCTATCATATATACTGTGATCATATTTAAGATGGTAAAAAAAGGGAAGGGGGAGCTGAGTGGGATGCAAAAAGACTGGTACTAGAGAAGCCATGATCAATCTGCATTCCTATGAAGCCAATCAAAACCCAGAAAGTGGGCATTCTGTTAATAAGCAAAAGAGCTAAGTCAAGCATTCAAAGCATTTAAAAGAATAGTAAAGACTTTTGGAATAATTTAATTTCGTGGAATTTCAATTTCTTACAAAAATTAAATTTGCAAATAAGTGAAGTTAAAAAAGTGAAAAGGTATGCATGAGTTGAGCCTGGAAATTTCACTGGTAACTAAATCCAGTTCTTCATCTGTAAAACAGAAGTAACAGTAGTACCTACCTTATGTAGCTGTGGTGAAGAGTAACATTTATAGCTTTTACATTAGCTGGCATATAGAATGACCTCAATAAATGTTAGTTATTACTCCTGTATACCAGAGTAACCAAAGTACCTGAGGACCTACAGACTAACCTTAATGAATCAAACAATTTTTATTCCAATGGTCATGGTATCTGAAAAATCTATAGGGTCGTGGGGTCAACTAAGACAAAAACAATTTCTGCTTTAAAGAGAATTTAATGTCACTTTTGGAGAAGGCAATGGCAACCCACTCCGGTATTCTTGCTTGGAGAATTCCACGGACAGAGGAGCCTGGTAGGCTACAGTCCATGGGATCACAAAGAGTCCAACATGACTGAGTAACTAACACATGGCTGCTGCTGCTGCTGCTGCTAAGTCACTTCAGTCGTGTCCAACTCTGCGTGACCCCATAGACGGAAGCCCACAAGGCTCCCCCGTCCCTGGGATTCTCCAGGCAAGAACACTGGAGTGGCTTGCCATTGCCTTCTCCGACACATGGCTAATGTTGCTTTAAAATAAGATCAGTACAGAAAACTGAATAGGGTTTAGTATCAAAGCCCTACCGCTCCATGTCTTTTCAGTCATTTGTGGATTACTGCAAACATACTGGAGATGATGGTTTGATCCAGAATTCCATCATCAAACATACAAGCTTCAAACTAATACTATGAAAACTTAAGAGAATTTTCCCACTTATATATTTATTAATGGTCACTTATACTTTTTGTAATTACTTGTTCTAAGTCAGTTCTAGAAAAACTTTTATAGTAAGAAGGTTGTAAGTACCTACTATCTCTCAAAATCCCCAAATACTGTACAGCCAGAAATTAAAAACGTAATATTGAAAAGAAAGTTTTAAATTCTAATTCAGTAAATTTGTTTAAAAAACATTGGGATACTTTAAAATGAATTGCTAGTTGAAATACAAGCAAGTGATCCATTACTGGATGTGTTTTAAGATAGGTTCCCCTAAAATAAGCCATTTCCTTAACTCTACTTCTTAGCAAACCCCCATTTTAAAAGCAACAAAAAATGTAGGGGACAGGGAAGAGCATGAGGAAGAACATGAATGACTCAATTTTTTAAACAAGTGGTTCTAATAAATGCTACAACTTGTTAAAATTCAAAAACTTAATGCAAAACCAGTGGGACAAACGGGTCCAAAATTACAGTAAGGAGAAATTGATCATTATCATCACGTAATTAATCTTCTTGGTACTTATGTCATAATTTCAATCTTCTCTGCATAGCCTTTAAATTTGAAAATATTTAGTAGTGAATTCACATACTCTGTCTTATTACCAAAAACAGCTTGACTCCTCAATAGGATTAAAATATATTAACAAGTCCAGGTCCTAAATAAGGTGAGCATGCAAGAAACAAAAGCAGCCAGCTGCTGTTCACACTGTTAAACTATGCTATTCAACTCTGGGGGCTAAGAAAGTCATCTTACTTAAAAGTTTTATTATTAAATCTTCCCCATTATTCCTGTTAGTTTAAAACTTGACTACATGTTCATGAAGATTGAAAGTTGCGGTTTCTTGTAACTTTTAAGCTTTTACTGAGTCAAAATTTAGTATTCAAAGCATATCTAAAAGTTAGTATTTAAAGCATTATAAACTTAATAATGAATCTCCCTTCATTTTTAGTTTAGACCCAAAACACTAACAGTTTAACAGGAACTATATACATTAAATCAACAAGTATTTACTGAGCATCCACTGTGTGCCAGGCAATTAATCACTTTAAAATAGAAGGCAAGAAGTCAATAAATTATACTACATTAGGAAAGTTTTCATCTCTGTCCTCACCACCCCCATTCAAAAAAGAAATCTCACTATTTTACAGGTCCTAGTCACCATTTATATGAGTTCAACCAATAATGAGAAACAAAGATTATCATACAGAATCTAGATACACAAATGGGATTCAAAAACTTTCTAGAACAATTACTAAATAATTATACTAAAAAGTTTTGTCAAAAATAAATCCATTTGAGAATTCATCCAAATTCATTTATACAGTCTCACCACTCTTCCCACTATTTTTCAGATGGTGAGTTAGAAATTCCATAGTAGTAACCAAACCTTCTACATTATCAAGGCAAAATCCCAGTGTAAAAAAAACTTTTTGTTGGGCTTTCAAGTTTAAGGAAAGCTCATGATTACTTCATTTGAATTAGTAACAATGAAATCCAGTAAAAAATATGCTCTTTTACCAAGAGAATTCAAGGGCTTCTGAGTTCTACATATGTAAAACTGACAAAAAAGAAGGATCCAGAATAAGCTAGGTTTCCTTACAGGACAAGATACTAAGTATTCAATGGTTTGTGGCCATTAGCTACAACTACTCTCTACTTGGTAGCTCTAAATAAAGTAGACACAGAAAATGTGTAAATGAAACAGCACAGCTGTGTTCTAATAAAATTTTATTTATAAAAACAGAGGGCAGTTTACAAACACCTAGATCTACAGAGAGGGAGAAGGCAATGGCACCCCACTCCAGTACTCTTGCCTGGAAAATCCCATGGACGGAGGAGCCTGGTAGGCTGTAGTCCATGTAGTTGTGAAGAGTCAAACACGACTGAGCGACTTCACTTTCACTTTTCACTGTCATGCACTGGAGAAAGAAATGGCAACCCACTCCAGTGTTCTTTCCTGGAGAATCCCAGGGACGACAGAGCCTGGTGGGCTGCTGTCGATGGGGTCGCACAGAGTCGGACACGACTGAAGGGACTTAGCCAGCAGCAGATCTACAGTACAGGTTTTTTATTTTGGCTGTGCTATGCATGTGGCCTCTTATTTCCCTGACCAGGCATCGAATCCTTGCACCCTGCAGTGGAAACCCAGTCTTAACCACTGGACCATCAGAGAAGTCCTAAATATAATACTAAAAGCATATTCAAATATGATTTCTTGCCATTTAAACTTTGCCTGAACCTAAGTTAAAAAAGCAGAAAATAATAAAAGGTTGGAGTAAATTGAAGTGAAGTCGCTCAGTCATGTCCGACTCTTTGCAACCCCACGGACTGTAGCCTACCAGGCTCCTCCGTCTATGGGATTTTCCAGGCAAGAGTACTGGAGTGGGGTGCCATTTCCTTCTCCAGGAAATCTTCCCAACCCGGGGACTGAACCCGGGTCTCCCCCACTGTAGGCAGATGCTTTACTGTCTGAGCCACCACCGAACTGAGCTAATTTAGTAAGATTTTAATAAACTTGGTACATATCTAACCATATGGATTTATATTTTTTTACTGTTTTGAACCTCACTAAATCCCTGTTTTTATAGACTCATTTACTTAAAATTTCCAAAGTCATATTTAAACTTAAAAAACAGATTAAACATGTAAATTGAGTAAAAACTTACTAAATGCTTCCACCAACATCTAATTTCACTTCGCTGTAGAGGCCCCTTAGGTAATTCAGCTTCAGGATTCATATTCCTGCAGAAAGCAAAAGGAATATAATTTTATGTACAGAAAGACAAAAATAGATTTGGAAATTTCAACATCTTATCAGAATCAATTATCAGACATGTACTTATAAAGACAGTTCCAAAAGATCAAAAGTTCTAATCCAGAGAATCTTAAATCTGAATGCTGAGAGCTTCACCTGTAGAATGTTACTATAAAAACACATGTTAAGAAGTCTCAGTCCCCAAGAATTTCCTAGGTAAAAATTTGGTCTCCCTAACAGGCAGTCATGGTTGTTAAAATAGCTGTTTAACAGAGCCAACCTCACTCCTCAAAAGAAGTATTTTATCTTCTAGTCCTTCATCTAACCTGCTTTCAACACTTCTAAAGGAAAACTTCCATTTCTAACCTGTCAAGGCCATGTTTCTCACTCTTCAGTATTACTATATTATCATGAACCTTAATCAACACTATTCTAGGATAGAAACCTTAAGCATAATTTCCAACTTTTCTTTCAGTTCAGTTCAGTTGCTCAGTCATGTCCGACTCTTTGCGACCCCATGAATCACAGCACACCAGGCCTCCCTGTCCATCACCAACAATGGACCTACTCAACACTTGTTGTTCAATCACTAAGTCTTGCTGGACTCTGTGAACCCATGAACTGAAGCATGCCAGGCTTCTCTGTCCACCACTATCATGCTCAAACTCATGTCCATTGAGTCAGTAATACCATCCAACCACCTCATCCAGTCTCCCCCTTCTCTTCTTGCCCTCAATTTTTCCCATTATCAACACTACCCCTCTCTAAAGTATGTGCTTGATAAAAAATACCATACCCATACTTTTCACTGGTTAGACTGAAATACTTCACCAACATGAAAGACATTTATCTCGAGTAAATTTTTGAGAATACAGGTATATACTTTTTCCCATCACTCCTGTGCCAAAATATGAATAATCAAAATAATGGCAAGAACTATCCAAAATGCTTTGTTTAAAAGTCCAAAATGAAAATGTACGAAGTTAAGAGTTTTTAGAAAGTAAAATAAAGTTTAAGATTTAAGCAACAACTAAGCTACCTAAATGTTTCCCATGACCAAGGTTTCCAATTTTCAAATGATAAAGCAAGTTCCTGAGGACTTCACCAAATCTAAAACCCATTAATCATTCTGACTATTCACATCCAATATTGCAAAGATTTGCTTCAAAATTTCTTCTAAGGTCAAGGTGCTAAAATGAAGCAATTAACAAGAAACACAGCATTACTCATTTGTAAGCTTCCGTATTTAACCTGACCTTATATAAAGTAGACAGTTACTGAACAAAGATAAATCCTCAATCAATCAAGTAAAATAAATTGATTTAGTCCCTGAGAGTAGGGCAGGAATGACTTAAGGGAATATCCATAAAAGAAATGTCTGAGGAAGACTCATCAGCTTATTAAAAAAAGCTCTCTACCAGTACAAATATGTGGTTCAGAGTGCTCACTCCATGAAAACCAGATGGATCACACTTTGCACCACCACAAAAATTACTGACACTAATGTATAATCTACCACTCGATCTCCTTTCCAAAACCTTACAAAGCCTTCCTTTATGTGGAGACATGGATTGATCCCTGGGTTGGGAAGATCCCCTAGAGAAGGGAATGGCAATCTACACCAGTATTCTTGCCTGGAGAATTTCATAGACAGTGTAGCCTGATGGTCGATAGTCCATGGGGTTGCAGAGTAAGACACAACTGACCCACTAACACAAGCTAACTTAAGCAGACCACAAACTTTGATAATTTTGCTCATATTCCTATCTTTAATATTTTGCAGTAACAAGGATCCTCATTTAGTATGAAATTAAAGGCATATTATGATTGCTGGTCATTTTATAATAAAAGGCAAAGATGACTTTAGTGTAGTCTTACATTTGATTGTCATCTTTTGAAGTCCTCAAAACAACCAAACATCTTAATTCAGAATAAAATTTGAGAGCATTGTGAAATATAAGAAATTTCTCACAAAAATAAGGTACTAGTGGTAAAGTCATCAAGTCATAAGAAAACTCTCACAACTCATAAACCATTAAAGTTAAGCAAAATATTTAGCTTGATAACCTAAATTAAAGTGATTTTGACGACTCTAATAACTGAACTGAATATATGTTAAGGATATAATTGCTTGTTTGGGAAATATTCAATTTAAAATAAACTCAAAAAACAAAGGCTTGTTTTCCAAAACAGTGGATTATCTAGCTTTACACATTGTATAAATCAAATTGTTGTAGTAAACATGCTTCCTGGAAGTTATGTAAACATTCAAATCACAATTTTTATTTGTAAAGTTTAGAATATCCTTGAATTTAAATTGTCAATGTTAATTATATTCAGAAATAACAGTCAATTTGAAAATTAAGTGTACTGAGCCACTTAATCTGGAAGGGAAAGGTAGCTGAGTAAGAGGAGAATATTTATCTTTGAAATACAGTTGTATTCAGAGAAATTATATAGATTATGTCAAGCATGTAAGCTTTATAATCATGATGGTCAGCTGCAAATGTTACATTAAATACATTAATCCTTAAATTATTTAATGAAATAATTATTAGGAAAAAATTCAAAACAATGCTTTCATTGCAGCATTCTAAATCTCTATTTTTTAAAGACACTTCTTCATTATGTCTGCATTTATACTATTTATTAATATTTTAGAATGCCTAAAATTAGGAAACAGCTTTCCTGGTGGCTCAATGGTCAAGAATCCTCTTGCCAATGCAGGAGATGCAGGTTCCTGGGTCGGGAAGATCCCCTAGAGAAGGAAATGGCAACCTGCTCCAGAATTCTTGCCTGGGAATCCCCATGAACAGAGGTACCTAGCAGGCTATAGTCCATGGGGTCGCAGAGACACAATTTAGGGACAAAACCACCATTAAAATTAGGAAAGTCAGGTATACTACCGGCCGAGGTCTCGTTATTCAAATAACTTCAACACAGAAATAACATCTACAATTTGCAATGCAAAAATTATAAAAACTGCTCTCCAGTTTAAGAGAGTTAGACACTCTATTATTTTTACCACACAATTTAAGAGCAAACTGGTGTGAGATTGGGAAACTCCAAATATTTTATACAAATTAGGAAGACTAAAGCCCACAGTGAATAAAAGGTCAAGATTACAGAACTAATTCACATTAGAAGCTGGGTCTCCTCTCTGCTGAATCAGGTATTCTTTCCATTCTTTCACACGCCTCTCATTAATGGAGAAGATGGAGATATCCCCAAGTTACCTTTTTTTCCCTCTCAACAAAGAAAAAATCAGAGTAAACAAGGCAAAGTAACTGGCTGTCCACAGTCCAAAATTTTAAATAATCAAGAAACTGTGAACAACAGTAAACTAAGCTTGAAAGAAAATTTATATTCAAAATTACCTATTTCATATAATCTAGCCTCTAATTATAATGTAGTAGTTCATGAAAGCCTTTTGTTAACTATGGGCATGGCTTCCTTCATTATCTGTGGAACTCCAGGGAATTTTTTAAACAGTTGTTGCCACAATGATAAACACAATGGAATCCAATCTCAAACCTCATCAGGTTATTTTGATTCAAGAATTCAAAATGTTAAAATAAAAACAAACATTTAAGTATTTGTAACTTTGACTCAAACAGAAAATAGTAATAAACTAAATAATTTTTTTATGAAATATAGTAACTTAAAATAATGGAATCTTTGGTTATATTTGCTCTCATGTATCCATTCTTTTTGTCTACCAGAAATATTGCCAATTTTACAAGCTTGGCTCAGCAGCAGATTTCAAAACACTGACCGTATTATTATGAAGGTCAAAGGACATGCAGATCTTTTTAAAATGTGACGTATTAAAATCTTTTATTTTGTTGGTGATAAAAAGGAAAACTGAACTCCGTTATGTTAATTTAGGAGTTTCTATATCATTTAAAGTATTTTTATAATGATTAATACTAGACAAAAAAAAGATAAAAATCTCCATTTAACATTTTAATCTTAAAGTCTTTTTTTTTTAATTTTATGAATTCAAATTTGGTAGTCAATTGTAAGTCACTGCCAATTTCTACTTACCCTAAACTTCACATACATTTGTGTCTTAAGAAGCTCAATTCTCAATTTTTACAACAGTGTCCAAGCACATATGAATGCCAAAATAACATCCTATCATTTACAAGAAGGAACCCCTATCCTTGGTATTTGTATTAAAGACGCTTGGGATGAAAGATGTCTTGACTCTACATATATGACATCTTTAAAACATTACTGTTAAAGGTCTAACATTTGGTTTCTTTTGTACATCATAATAAACACAAATTTAACCAAACTGCAAAAGGACCAAAAAGCAAAAATTAAAGAAATAAAAATATCACCTCTGTCATCTATTTGAATCAACAGAATAAGCTAACACCAACGATAAACTATCCACAAAAATTATAAGAACAAATGCAAACCTGCCCCTATACGAATTAATTGGTTATTTGACTATCCTTAAAATTTTCCAAGATATCTCATTATATTCCATATTTCCTCTGGTAAATCCCTTGCTAGTATCACTGGACATTAATTTCCACATTCAGTGTTAAGGAGTAAGAAATTATTTCTGAAAATTCTGTACATATTTTTTTTAACTCATGTATCTAATTTTAGGATATCAAAATATCTCATACGTGTTGAAATTATTCCTTCCTTTCAAGCTCTAAAGACTTACTAAGCTATAGGTAACAAGTCTCTTTAGTCACATCATTTTAGTTTCCTGTAAAATAACTTATTTTTGTACCTGTTTGGGAAGAAAGACTCATAAAAATAGGTAAAATGAGTATTTTATATCCACTAAATAATAACTAGACTATGAAAGGGTCTACTTAATTTTTGAAATACAGTTCTTTTAAGAATTGTAAGATCTGTAGATACAAAAATTCTACGCCATTTCTAAAACGTAATCTGTATCACCAAAAAAATGGCTGAAGTATGTATATTTCAGATTGTAAAGATGATGACTCAACTTCTGACTTAACCATAAATCTAAATCACCATTTAACTGAAAAGTACTGAATGTCTCACAGCTGATATAAATTACATGTATCAACTGTTTTAACATTAGCACAAAACTGCTTTGATATAAGGAAATGCATTTGACGGGCTTTTTCTCATCCCTTTTTTGAGATTAAGTCTATAAATTATGTCTCATTGACAACCTTTACTGATATTTTCCTATTCAAATGTTGGTAGCTATTAGACTTCGTATGTTGGATAAAAACATTTACTTACTTGCTATACAAAATACAGACTATCACAAAGATTTATCCTCAAGGATAAAATTCCATGGTCTCAGTCTTCAAAATGGCATACCTTTTGGGGGGAAAGAAAACAATATTCTAAACAATTTATTGATAGAACCACCAAAAGCCAAGTAGGAATAGATGTCTTTAAAGTTCTTATTTCATAAAAGGAACAAAAACTAAAATCTATGCTCACAAAACCCTAATTTTTAAAACATTCTCCCCTAAAATGTTAATATGAATAGTACCTAGATTGAATTTTCCAATGAACTTATTTAATATTAAAAGATTAAAACTGTTTGCACAGTATATTAGGCAGCAAAAAAGAAAAAGCATATCTTTGGTTTATGGTTTTCCTGAAAGTCTATTTCTTGGTCCCAAAATTAAACAAAGGCTTAAAGGACCTTCAATATTTTAAACTATTCAAAAGGCACATGAAGTTACAATAGCTATGGACATAATACTTCTCAATGAAAAGGTTTAAAGATTTTGTAAAATTATTTCAGATACTTAATCAGTATCAAAAATATAAATTATCAAAGAACATAAAAATCTAATAAGCTTACTTTTACGTCAAAGTAGTAAAATTTACCCATTCTTACCTCAAATAAAACAGCGTATTTGTTCAGAATCATCGTCAACCAAATTTAATTTTAATCTTGTAAGTTACCTTAAAAAAAAAAAAAAGATAATATCAGTGTTTTGATTTTTGAACAATTCTTGGCCAAAGTTTCAGTGTGATGAAACAATGAGAAAATATTCCAGAGACATGATCACTGGATAAATTCAAGAGATGGCTCATCAACACGCTACCTGTACATTTAAGGTTTCGGTTATTTATCATAGTATCTATCAGTCTTTGTTTTCCTCATCTTTTGGTTGCATGGATAAACATTAGAGATAAGGCATTGAGATTAAAAATGAAAAAATTCACATCTTTGGACAGGTTTAAGACTATGACCTTGTTTTCATTTTTATTTTTCTTTGATGCCAAGCAATACACAAAAACAAAGAAGTTTACCATTTGTAAAGATTGAAATCATCTTAAATTTTCTTTACCATCTAGAACTACCTTTTACAAGAAACGAGCAATTAAAAATTAACTCCAGGAGAAATTAGTGAAGTCAAAATGGCTACTGGTTACTTTAAATTTTTAAACCACAAGTTATTCGATCTCACCAAGTGGGATATTAGCTTTGTCTTTAAAGCAAATCTAAAACATGTACTATCTATGATCTTTATTCAATTTCAAACTGAGGTCTCTTAACATTTTCAGTCTCCCTTCCCCCATTTCTCATGTAAAAAGATCTCATGAGGTTAAACAACTAGCAATTATTTTGCATCTTGCTATTTAGAGGATTCTGAAAAACTAGATTCAGAATATTAATGTAAAACGACTTGTGCAGTGTTCAAAAATTTCAAAAACGATGATTTGAAAAACCAAAACGGTTAAAACAACATAGTCTGTAAAATGAAGATATGCGCAACTGATGTAACGTGTAGTAGTATATGAATGGTATTCGGAAAATAAAACAATTTCACTAACAAAAATACCCTCAGAAACATTAGAAAATACAACAGTACCTTTGATTTTACAAGTACTACGTAAATCTGCCCAACACTATTTTTACGTAGATTTTCACCTCCACAACAACACACGCGCTACCGCAGGACGAAGACAAATATATTCTAATATACACAAAGGTTTGTGCATTTGTGGTTTGTTCTTCAAACCACTAAACTTAAATTCCCTCTCAATGTTTCAAATTTCTAGACTGTACAGGGGACTCTACAAATTTTTAAAAAACCATAATACACTATTAAAATACTGTTCCATTTTGAGCATAACTGGATTTTTATGCATGCAACAAATATGGCTCCTCTTCATCGCCCATTACCGAGCAATCCTACTTTAATATTTACACTACCAGAAAGTAACTTCACAAAGGGATTTGGTGTCTGAATATTCCTTTGCAAAAGTTTTGTCGACCACAGCTTGTGAGGATATACATTATTTTTAAAAATAATCAAACGATGAACTTAAACTTTTAAAAGTCTAGGAACTGACCCAAGTACCTCCTAACATTCAGGTGTGGTAAGTTACAGATAACGGCTCCTTATGACCTTTTTAAAAGTACCCCAACAGTAGATTTAATCATTGTTCAAACAACAGAATGTCAAACAATCTTGGCGTAATTACTCAGTAAAATAAACTACCTTAATCAAACGTCATCGTCTAGCACCGTAATTATAATCTATTTCCATTAAACAGCCCTGACGACATAGTAAACTTGGCTTCGTAATTTTTGAAATACCAGAAGCACTCCTCCAACTTGCATTTTTAAAAAGACAACCTTAACGTCAATAAAGGGTTGAACAAGCATCAACTACCTTTTCATCTGTAACACTGCAGCCGTTTTCAAAATCGGCTTGGAAAGAGTTAAAAGCCAACACCCAAAAGGAAAAAAAAAAAAAAACAAGTTTTTATTTTTTGTTGAAACGTAGTCAGGGTTCCATTGTTCTTTTAAATTCGACCACGAAGATGAGTTCCCATCTCACGGGAAAGAGGTTAAGAAAACTCCCCAGTTGGAAGGACGTGAAAAGGGGATTCTTTTTTCCTTACCCTAAATATCAAAACAACTCACCAGACAGCCGGGGGCCCTCCTCGCACGGTGGTCGCCGCCGCCCCTCTCCCCGCGGTGCCGGTCCGGGCAGCGAGGCGGCCCCCGCCCGCCGCGGGGTCTGCAGCGGGGCCCCGCGCCCCCGGCCCCGCGGCGCTTCCCGCCCGGAGAGCCAGCGAGCGGCGCCGCGGGGAAAGCCGGCCCGCGAGGCCCGGCCCGCCGCCCCCTCCTGCTCGCGCGCTCAAGGACATCTTGCTTTTCCTCCCAAGGACAAAGGACAATAAAAGGAGCCGGGGCGCCACTCACCGGGTCCGCACGCCGCGGCCGACCCCTCCTGGTCGCCTGCACGCGACTCCCGCGCCGGGGCGCCCGCCCGGGCCTCCCGCCCATGCGGGGCGGGCGGCCGGGGCCCCGGGGAGCCTCGGCAGCCGCTGCCGCAGCGGCGCCGTCCGCGCCGTGGGCCCGGCCGCCCCTGGCGCCTCTGCCGCGGGCTCCCAGCCCGGCGCGCGGCCCGCCTCGCCCCCAGCCACGGCCGCTGTGCTCCCGCGGGCCTGCGGGCCGCCCGCGAGCCGCTCCTCGCCGGCCGGCGGGCCCCGCGGCCGCGGCGGAACGCCTGACAGCTCGCGGTGCTGCTGCCTCTCCGGCCATCTTGTGCCGTGTGTGTGGTGTCTCTCTCCCGTCTCCTCTCTCGGCTCTACTCCCTCCTCCTCCTCCCCCCGCCCCACACACCACACAACATGGCCTCTTCGCTGCGGCGGCGGCTGCGGCGGCGGCAGCAGCTCCACCGCGGCCCTGCCCGCCCCCCTCCCCCACCCTCCCCGCCTCCCGCCCGCAGCCCCAGGTAACAGGACGCATGCGCGCCACCGCCCGCCCGCCGCGGCCATTGGCTCCTCGCGCTTCCTGCCATCCCCTTCCCGGGGAGCGGCCCCACGCACGCTCGCCAGCGTCTTCCTCCCGCCTAACAACAACCACTTGGAGGCTATTGGCTAATTCTGACCCCACCCCTTCAGCTGCCTCCCCGCGGATAGACTGGCCTTAATGCCACTCACCTGCCGTAGGTGTCTCTGGTTTTCTTGAGGGGTCCCAGCCAGCGATTGGCTGACGATGGAAGATTTGGTTTGGAGCTGGTTTGTTGGTTTGCGCCCCGCAGTGCGGACCCCTCGGAGAAGGCTAGGGGGTCCCGGGCGCGGAATAGGCCAGGCCAGTATTGTTAGTACAGTGTTCTAGAGATGGGGCCTTCGCTCCTGGAAAAAACTTGGAATTCGCCGTTTTTGACTTCAGGTTTTTGTCTTTTTAAAAAAAAAGGAAAATGACTGACAGGATGACGGGCAAACAAGATGCAGGTTCATAGCCCTTGGGCAACAGCCATTTCTCCTCAACTGTAGAACTCAAGATTTTTCTTTGAAACAACCCAATCCTTCCCTAAAGGTCAAAGAATTAGAGCCAAGTGATTTTCCAACGAGCACATCCCTCTAGCCAAGCATCCTAATTGAGATGCCACTTTTTTGAGAGTTTGTAAGCTTCTTGACCGTTTATGAGAGGCAGTGGATTAGTATGTACATTGTCCCTCGGACTTGTGAATCAGTATCTCTTAATCCTGGTTGGGCCAGATTCCACCCTTCAGGGAGAGCTTGTTAAAGCGATACTTTGAAGCTGAACGGCCAGTCTACCTGCCAACCACCTTCTCCCAGAACACAGGCAAAACAAGCTTCACTTCCTTTGAGCAAATCTTTAAGCAAATCTTTCCCCGCCCCCCTCTCTCCCCTTACTTCTTCCTACTTAAATCTGGAAGCAACTCTTGGCAGACTGAGGAATAACTGAAAACCTAAACTTTCCTGAAATGGATGGGAAAAGAAAAAGCAGTGGCTCTCTCCCAATGCCAGCATTTGAGAAATCTTGCTCCTTTTGGCAAGGGACCTGGGAAAAAGGAAAGGAACACTAGACGCTCCTAGTCTTAACGGATTTATTTGCGAGAAGGAGTCTTGGGCAAAGGTGGGCAACTCTGAAATTCTCTTAAGACCCTGTTTCCTGTTCTTGAATTAGAATCAGAGAATGTTAAATATTCATGAGGCCTAGGAACTAGGTCTGGCCCTTTCTTTTCAAAACGATACAGTTGTTAGTTCACTAAGTACAGCATCAGCTACTTAGGACAGAACTAGGGCTAGAACTCAAATCTCCTAACTTTATATAGATCTTAGGGTTCCTTCTGTGCAAACTGGCCATCTCCTTAACAGTGTAATTTGAGCTCTAAGTGAACACAAAAAGAATGCCTCTTTAACTGAAATTCAGCTTTTCTCCATTTAATTTCCAAGAGATATTCCTTTACACAATCTAACTTTGAACATTGTAGACTTGCTGCAGGCTATGTTCTCTGAAATAGCCCCACCCTGAACTTTTTGTCTTCATCCTTCCTGATTTGTTCTTGTGTGTTCTTTGTTCATCCCCCTACCTTTTCCTCCTAGCCCTAGATGAAATCTATTATTCTGCTTGTCCTGGTTCATCCTGGAGTACTTCTCTGCCAGCAAAACTGGCCTGAACAGGTCCTTATTAAAAATAGGTGTGACTGAAAAACATTGAGTAAGCTATGCACCAGGCATTGTTCTAAGCCCTCATTGGAGGTTGATTTAGGTGATCACACAGCACCCCTGTGAGAGACTATTATTATCACTGCGTATTATCTCTTTTAGGAAACTGAGACACAAGGAATTTAACTTGCTCAGGTCCACACTTCTAAGAAATATTAGAACTAGCATTGAGCCCAGTAGTCTGACCCCAGACCCATTCCCTTCTGCCTCTCCCAGTTTTTGGGCAAGAAGCCCCTGTGCCAGACAGGTTCAGTTGGATCTCCCATTGTGGGAGCTGTCTGATTGGCCAGGTGCTCTCTCCCCTACTTCACTGAAGTGTTCCACTTTCAGAATCGGGCCTCCCTCCAATTGGGAGATGTCAGATCCATTTTAACTTAATCCCCAGACCTGGGCCCCATCCTCCACCCTCTTGCTATCAGTCGCCTGGCATGCCACCTGGGAACTCTAGTTTTGGTTTTGCTCGTTTGTTTTGGTTTTGGCTGTGCTGGGTCTTCATTGCTGTGTGTGGGCTTTCTGTAGTTGCAGCAAGCAGGAACTACTCTGGTTGCGGTGCTTAGGCTTCTCATTGTGGTGCCTTCTCCTGTTGCAGTGAACAACACTTTAGGCACATGAGCTTAAGTAGTCATGGCACCTGGGCTTTAGTTGCTTGCCAGTGTAGGACACATGAGAGACTCTGGTTCAATCCCTGGGTCGGAAAGATCCCCTGGAGGAGGACTTGGTAACCCACTCCCATATTCTTGCCTGGAAAATCCCATGGACAGAGGAGCCTGGTAGGCCACAGTCCATAGGTTTGCAAAGAGTCAGACACGACTGAAGCGACTTAGCATGCACTCATGCCTTAGTTGCTCCACGGCATGTGGAATCTTCCAGGAGCAGGACTGGAACCCTGTGTTGGCAGGCAGATTCTTAACTACCAGACCACCAGGGAAGTCCCGCCAGCTCTCCTGTTTTACTCCTTGTTCAATTGTGGAGTGACTCCCTTTTAAGAAGATACATCTTGGGTGGCTTACAGAAGACAGCTTTCTTCTCCCAAGCTTACATTCCACACAACATCTTCTTCAGAGAAGGCCCTTATCTACCCAATGGAAATGTTTTCCCTATTGCCTCACACATGACAGTCATGATTTCTTTTGCCATATTTACACTATGCCTTTAACCATCCTCATTAAAGCTAGACTGGTGGTGGCGGTTTAGTTGCTAAGTCGTGTCCGACCCTTGCAACCCCATGGACTGTAGCCCGCCAGGCTCCTCTGTTCATGGGATTCTCCAGGCAAAAATACTGGAGTGGGTTGCCATTTCCTTCTCCAGGGGATCTTCCCAACCCAGGACTCGAACCTGTGTCTCCAGCATTGGCAGGCTGATTCTCTACCACTAGTTCAGTTCAGTCACTCAGTCGTGTCCCACTCTTTGGGACCCCATGAATCGTAGCACGCCAGGCCTCCCTGTCCATCACCAACTCCTGGAGTCCACCCAAACCCATGTCCATCGAGTCGGTGATGCCATCCAACCCTCTCACCCTCTGTCGTCCCCTTCTCCCCCTGCCCTCAATCTTTCCCACTAAGCCACCAAGAAAACCCACCAGGGAAGCTAGACTAGCTCTGTCCTAAATAAAAAGCACCTGACACCTGGCAGACCACAGTCCACTTCCACCACAGTTCCTTTCGTGCTAAGTAATCTGCCAATGAACCCAGAGGAGGTCACTCCCTCCCCCAGCCCCCACAGGCTCCTATTACTACTGTCTCCCTTTACCAGCGAAAATGAAGAACCCAGCCGTTAGCCCTGACTTACTCAGAGGAAAGGCCTCTTCGTGCGCTCTAAGTAGATCTGTTCCGATTTAATCTTGTCCACAAAAAAAATTGGATGGGCAGAGAATATTTCTGGAAGGATCTGTTTACACTGGTTGTCTCTGAGGAGACCTGAGAGGAAGGTGGAGAGTCAAGTGGGAAGGGCATTTTTGTACTCTATATCCTTTCGTGACATTTGAATTTTGAACCATGTGAAGGTATTACCTTTTTAATGAAGAAAGGAAAGGGAGAAAACTCAATCTCCTGGGCTAAAAGCTGACACTGTTAGAAAGGTAACTTAAACAAAGTTTTTGTGTCGGGACATCCCTGGCATCCAGTGGTTAAGACTTCGCCTTCCAGTGCAGGGGGTGTGGGTTCCATCCCTGGTCTGGGAGCTGCGATTCCCCTTGCCTCGCGGGCAAAACACTAAAACACAAAGCAGAAGCAGTACTGTAACAGGTTCAATGAAGAGTTTGAAAATGGTCCACATCACAGAAATCTTTGTAAAAAATTTGTGTATGTGTCATCTGCATTGGCTGCACAAAACACCTGTATCATTTTTTATTTTTTTAACGAAATAAAGGTCACACAACACTCAGTACCTCCAGAGATGTGAACGGCCCCTGGAGTGTCCCTGGCTGATGATAAGGGTCCCTGGCACATAAGATGGGCAGCAGATCCTGGTCCCCGTGTGCCATGGCCTCATACTGCAGGACAGAGCTGCTCGCTTGCGTCCCTGCAGCTCTGTGAGCCTGTTTCCGGTTTCTGCCCTCCTCTCCTCTGGTGGTCATTAAAGAAGAGCCAGCCAGACATGCTTCCTGCCTTGTGTCCTTTCCTACACATCCACCTTTGCCTGGGGTGTCTCCCTTCGAGGGTCAGCCCAACTCATCACGGAGGCTCAGTCAAAACCTAGGATGACCTTGATGTCAGAGGCAGAGTTTTCAAACACAGGCTTGCCCAGATTCCACAGCTCTGCTCCTGCTCTTTGCAGTTTCTCTCGCTGCTCACACTCACGTGACTTACATGCAGCCTCTCTCTTTTTTCTGGATACACCCTGCTCCTTCTTCACACACGGCAGTCTTTCTTTTTCCCAGGGTACATCACCCACAGGCTTGAAACTCAGATACTCAGAAGGTTTCCAGACACAGTTCTTGTTTCTTCCATGTACCAGGTACTATTTTATTTTTTAAAAAAACAACTTTATTCCTTTTTTAAAAAATGTTCATTTATTTGGCTGTGCCAGGTCTTACTTGCTACACATGGGATCTTCACTGCAGTGCATGAATTCTCTAGTTGTGGCACTGGGGCTCCTGAGGGCTCAGGCTCAGTAGTTGCGTTGTGGTTCCACAGGCCCGGTTGCTCTGCATCATGTGGGATCCTAGTTCCCCAGTCAGGGATCCAACCTGTGTCCCCTGCATTACAAGGCAGATTCTTAACCACTGGACCACCAAGGAAGTCCCATCAGGTACCATTTTAGAAGCTGGGGATGCTGCATAGACTGGGGTTCCTGTTCTCATGGAGCTTATGTTCTGTACATAAGAAAATGCCAAGTAGTCATCAGTTAGGTATGTTGATGGAAGGCCTAACCTCAGGTTGAGTGATCAGGGAAGGCCTCTCTGAGGAAGTGACATGTAAATTAAAGCAGAAGGACACAAACGAGGGAGCTCTGTGTAGCCAGTTCTAGGCTAACATGGCAGACAGCATCCATGCAGCTAATTTTGCTCCATCCCCAAACTGCATTAAACAGCTTTCCTTTTCCCTTTCTTTCCTTCCTTCTTTCCTTAAACTCATAAGGAAAAGAACACAAGAGACCAACACAATTTCTGAAGCTGGAAAATAGGTGGATTAGGGTTATCTTAAAATTTAGCAGGCCTGAGAAAGCTCAGATCCAACCTGACTTACACTCAGAAGGTTCAGAAAGCAGAACTGGGGCTCACTGGGAGTAAGTGAGAAGGGGAAGGCTAAAATCGAGAGAGCTGCGTGTCAGCAGTTTGAGAAGCAGTTAAAGCTCGCACCCCATCCCTGATCCCAGCAGGAGGCTGGAGATGACTCTGAAGAGAGAGTCTCTAGTCTGAAGGATGCCAGGCACACGCAGGGCCTAGCTGCCACACCGAAAATCAGGAGATCCAGAGGCCAGATGCTCAGCAAGTGAGATGACTCCAGTCGTCTTGGCCGAAGGGCTCAGCAGTAAAGAATCCACTTTCCAAGCCAGAGATGTAGGTTTGATCCCTGCATCGGGAAGATGCCCTGAAGAAGGAAATGGCAACACACTCCAGTATTCTTTCCCAGGAAATTTCATGGACAGAGGAGCCTGGTTGGCTGCAGTCCACAGTGTTGCCAAGAGTCAGGCATGACTGGGCACACCCACAATCCCGATTTGGCTCTCAGAATGCTGGCAATGTGACATTTACCTTCGGGTACGAGATTGGAAGACTCTTTTAGGGTGGCTCTATGAGGAAGGCCCCAGGGGGCATTCCTAACTCCTAACAATGGTCTAACCAGGTCACCCTTCAGTGAAGCTCAGGATCAATGTATCAGACACCTTTTGTGCACTGCTTCCTAATCCTCTTGACCTCAGCTGTTATTCTACCCAAAGTCATAGCCACTGTTCCATCAAGTTCCATATAGCTTCCCAAAACAGATATGATGTCTCAGTTTGACTAGCCACAAGATGCCCAGATATTAATACTCCTGGATGAGATTACCATCTGAATTGGTAGATTGAGCAGATACTGCGTGGATGCTCAGTCATGTCTGTCACAGTCTGCGACCCTGTGGACTGTAGCCCTCCAGTTTCCTCTGTCCTTGGTGTTTCCCAGGCAATAATACTAAAGCGGTTGCCATTTCCTTCTTCAGGGGATCTTCCCCACCCAGGGATCAAACCCGCATCTCAAGCGTCTCCTGCATGGAGGGTGAATTCTTTACTGCTAAGCCACCAGGGAAGCAGAACAGATACTGGGCCTCATCCACTCTGTTGAGAATTTGAATAGAACAAAAAAGCAGACAAGAGAATTTACTCTCTCTGCCTAATTTTTTTTTGAGCTGGGTCACTTATCTTTTCCTACAGACTGGAACTTACACCATTGGCTCCCCTGGTTCTTAGACCTTTGGACTTGGACTAGAGTTACACAACTGGCTCTCCGGGCCTCCAGTTTGCAAATGACGGATCATGAGGTTTCTCAGCATAATCACCTGAGCCAGTTCCCTGTAATATCTCCATCTAGACCTATCTCGTCCCCAAGTCTTGCTTTCTGTCTCAAAGCTGCTTTGACATCTCTGTGGGTCAGCAGAATCACTCTGCATCAGCACTGAGGAATGTGATGCCAGGAATTTAGGGACGATAATACCTGTGGGGATACCTTTGAAGACTTTGATCCCCTGATTGGACAGCTGAGACACATTCTACAAGACTCAGAAGATGCCATGGAATAGAGCATCGGTCACTGCGGCAGACATCTAGCACTGCTACTTTGCTCTGCCGTTTTCCCTCCCACCGTCCCCCACTCCTGCTCCTTTGGATCACTGCATCACTCCCCTTGGGCTCTGTTTTGAGGAAAACCTTGGCTGAGGTACAATAAGATCCAGTCTTAACAGTCTGAGCTTCCAGTCACCTTTCCTTGATAAGGAACAAATAGTTAATGCCAAACAACTAATAAAAGTTCTCACATGAAAGATAAGGAGCAAAACCAACAGGGATGAAAAAAGTAACTTGAAGGAAAAACAGGCCATGAAGAGAAAGGATATTAAAAAGTAAAATTTCTTAATCATTATTAGAATTTCAAAAGGAAAAGAGATGATATTGGATCCATAAACAAAAAAAGGATGCCATATAAAGAAATAATTCAAAGAAACATAGTGACAGAAATGGAAAACTCAATAGAAAGAATAATAAAATTGGAGAAAATTCAGAGAAAACAAAGTATGAAGAACAGACACGGACACTAGGAGACAAAATTAGAGGATAACTCATATAGGTTCAACATTTGAATAATGCAAGCTCCAGAAAAAGAAAACAAAGGCAATGAATTGAAAAGAATCATCAACTATATAATTCAAGATGTCGCAGCCCTGAAGAACATAACTTCCAGATGGAAAACGGTGATCAAGGAGCAAGACCAACAGGTGAAGCAGACACTGAGTTTCATCACTGTGAAATTCCAGAACATAGAAGTCAAAGGAAGACCCTACAAGCTTCAAGGGGGAGAGCTCACACGCAAAGGACCAGGAGTCGATAGCTTTGGGCTTCTGAATCACATCACTGGAATCAAGAAGATAGTAAAGGGATTTCCCTGGCAGTCCAGTGGTTAAGACTCTGAGCTTTCAAAGCAGGGGATGCAGGTTTGATGCCTGGTCTGGGAGCTAGGATCCCATGTGCCAGGCATGGCCAGGAAAAAAAAAAGCATGTTAGTGCGGAGAAGGCAATGGCAAGCCACTCCAGTACTCTTGCCTGGAAAATCCCATGGATGGGGGAGCCTGGTGGGCTGCAGTCCATGGGGTCGCTCAGAGTCGGACACAACTGAGCGACTTCACTTTCACTTTTCACTTTCACACATTGGAGAGGGAAATGGCAACCCACTCCAGTGTTCTTGCCTGGAGAATCCCAGGGACGGGGGAGCATGGTGGGCTGCCGTCTATGGGGTCACAGAGAGTCGGACACGACTAAAGTGACTTAGCAGCAGCAGCAGCAGCAGTGAAGCAACATCTTCAAAACACTCAGGGAAAAATGATTTTCAACTTCAAATTCTACACCTAGCCAAAGGAGGTGCAATGAAGACAACTTTCATGCAAAATCACAAAAAGTTTACCTCCCATGAATGCTTTCTCAAGGAGCTGTCGGAGAATGGATCCTGCAAGGGAGCAAACCAAGGAAGAGGAAGTCATAATCAGAGGACAGAGGGGATTTATTGCAGAAGGCGGGCAAACAGAATCCTCAGGTGGACGGTACAGGGAGATCCCAGGCTGTCGCGTCTGCTCTAGACAGCCACCAGTCGGAACTGGATCAGCATAATCCAAGAGACAGGCTCGAGGATGGCTTCATCAGGATCTGCCTCCCCTGGTTCCTTCCTTTGTGCCTGAGGACTGATACCCAGGTGAACTTGCTTTCTTGCTCAGTCGTTTAGTCATGTCTGACTCTTTGTGACCCCATGGACTATAGACCCCAGGTTCCTCTGCCCATGGGATTCTCCAGGCAAGATATTGGAGTGGATTGCCCTTTCCTCCCGGAGAAGGCAATGGCACCCCATTCCAGTGTTCTTGCCTGGAGATTCAGGAACAGCGGAGCCTGGTGGGCTGCCTTCTATGGGGTCGCACAGAGTCGGACGCGACTGAAGCGACTTAGCAGCAGCAGCAGCAGCCCTTTCCTCCTTTAGGGGAATCTTCCTAACTCAGGGATCAAACCCGGGACCTAGCTTATAATCTGGACGTGACCTGGCCTGGTATTGATAAAATTCCTCTCTCCCCCATTAAGCCAGGCCATCTAGTTCAGCTGAGGACTCACTTCTTCCTCCACTGATACAGTCTGCTTTGATCTACTGCTAGACCAAGGTGAGCAGCAGATTAAAACAGAGCAGCGTACTCCCCAACCACATAACGGTCACACGCCTAACACTTGCCTCCTACTCTTGTCGTGTCAACCCCCCACTGTCTACACCGTGTCTTCTCCAAGATTCACTCCTGATGTTGCCTAGGTGAGGTTCTCGTAAATTCCCAGGGAAGCCGCAGTCAGACTACAACCTGCAGATGCGTCTCTTTGCCGTCTCCTGGGAGCCTTCATCTAACTCTGCCAAATATACCATGATAGCTGGGTGAGTGCCTACAACTCAGGCTTTCCAAATTAAGTGATAACTGTTCAGGCAGTTCCCTGGGGGTCCAGTGGCTAAGACAATACATTCCCAATACAGGGGGGCTGAGTTCTATTCCTGGTCAGGGAACTAGATCCCACATGCTGCAACTAAGAGTTCATATGACACAACTAAAGATCCCAAATGCTGCAGCGAAGATCTGGTGTGCCACACCTAGGACCCAGAACAGCCAAATAAATATATATTTTAAGTTGAATTCTATCCAACTTCCAAGGGGAGTGTAAGGGAACTTGTGCTTCCCAGCCAAGACAGAGCCTGAAGAACGAGATTTACACACCTGCCTGAAACAAACAAAACAGACAAAGGCAAGAAAAATGCAAGGGTATTTAAGACATCAGGTATCAGCTAACAAAGGACCATGATTCCTGAGTCCAGGAAACAAATGCAATAAGCACTGCTGTTACCCAAGCTTACTGCCTGGATTGCAACCATGTCTCCAAGCCTCAGCACTGGGAGAGGAAACCTAGGCAGAACACTGCCAACTCCCTGAGCTGAGGAGATGGGCTGGAAGTTCAGGAAGTCCAGGGAGGGCAGGGTGGCTGGAGTCACCAGGGCAGAGTACCAGAGAGAGGAGAGCATGAGCCATAAATGGAACAGTTCATAACCCAGCTGCGTAACATTAGAAGTATCTCCTTGAAACTGTTAAGAAAATGAAAAGCCACAAACAGGGACAGAATATCTGCAAATCACGGATGAATTATATAAAGAATATATAAAGAAGTCTCAACATTAAATAATAATGAACAATGCAAAAATTGTATGTCGTATATTAACACATACATATGGAGTCTAAAAAGATAGTACTGATGAACCTATTCACAGGGCAGCCATGGAGACACAGACATAGAGAACAGACTTATAGACAAGGGTGGGGAGAAGAGGGAGAGGGTGGGATGAATGGAGAGAGCAGCATGGACGCATACACACTAACATGTGTAAACA
The DNA here is from genome assembly GCF_049115385.1 of Moschus berezovskii. NCBI lineage: Eukaryota > Metazoa > Chordata > Mammalia > Artiodactyla > Moschidae > Moschus > Moschus berezovskii. Next base: position 55,941,605 of record NC_142480.1, on the reverse strand, counting down.
GACGGCCAATGGGAATGTGCTGAGTGACTCAGGGAACTCACACGGGCTCTGTGACAACCTAGAAGGGGGAATGGGTGAGAGGTAGGAGGGAGATTCAAGAGGGAGGGGACATGTGTACACCTATGGCTAATTCATGTTGATGTGTGACAGAAATCAAACCAATATTGTAAAGAAATCATCAACCAATGAAAAATAATGAACATATAAAAAAATCATGCAATTTTTTAAGTGAGTGAAATACATAAAGAGTTCACCAAGGAAGATATACAAATCATAAATAAACACATGAAATAATGCTAGGAGAATTCTCTGGCAGTCCAGTGGTTCAAGACCAGGGCTTGAGTTCAGTCCCTGGTTGGGGAATGAAGATCATATAAGCCAAGCAGTGAAGCCAAATAAAAAAATAAGATGCTCAGTATCGTTAGTCACTGGGGAAATTCAAATTGAAAACACAATGAGATATTACTCTGTACATAATAGGAACTTGAGAGTTTAAAAGACTGTCCCAGCAGGATATAATATACATGATAAATATGATTAACACCGCTATATGCTATTTATGAAGGTGGATAAAATAGTAAATCCTGAGTTCTCATCACAAGAAAAACACTTCTCCTCTTTCTTTAATTTTGTACCTATATGAGATGACAGATGGTCACTTAGCTTATTGTGATAATCACTTTATGATGGATGAAAATCAAATCATTATGGTATATATCTTTAACTTACATAATGCTGTATGTCATCTACATCTCAATAAAACTGAAAAAAGAAAAATGAAAATAAAAAAACTCTGCCAGCTTGGGAGGATACAGAGCAACCAAAAAACAAGCTCATGCTTTGCTTTTGAAAGTGCCAAATGGTACAGTCCCTTTGGAAAACGTTGGCTATTTCTTGTTCAGTTCAAAATACTTAACATATGATCCTGTGCCTAGATATTTACCCAGGTGCGTGTCTATAAAAGGGAATACTACTCAGGACTTCCCAGACAGTCTAGAGGTTAAGAGTACACGCTCTCTCTGCCTAGGGCCCAGGTTCAATCCCTGGTCAGGGAACTAAGATCCCACAAGCCATGTGGTACAGCCAAAAAAGATAAAAGGAATACTAATCCATCACTTTTAATGAATAAGCTATCGATACAAGCAACAGGGTTGATCTCAATATTAATTTTGCCTGAGGAAAATAAGCCAAAAAATAAAAAAACAGTACATACTATATGAGTCCATTTATATAAAATTCCAGAAAATGCAAACTAATAGAAAGTAGATCAGTGCTTTGGTCGCCTGGAGATGGGAGAATGATGGGGCGGGATGTAAAACAGGGACATCAAAAGGCGTGAGGGAGGAAATCTCTAAAGGTAACAAATATCTTTTTCATGCTGATAGTTCTGCAAATGTAAATGCACACTGAAACATACCAAACTGTACGCTTTAAATATTTGCAGCTTATTGTATGTCAATTTTATACCTCAATAAGGCTGTTTGTTTAAAATTTTCCAGAGTTTGCTATTTTTTTGTTTTGTTTTTTTCTGGCCGTGCCAGGTTTTAGTTGGGATCTTTGATCTTCCTTGCTGCCTGCAGGATCTTTCAGTTGGTGGCATGTGGAATCTTGCGACATGTGGGATCTAGTTCTCTGACCAGGGATTGGACCCTGGCCCCTTGCATCGGGAGTGCAGAGTCTTAGCCATTGAACCACCAGGGAAGTCCCTGCTTATTTGTTTTTTTGATGGAGGATCCTGTGAAGATTGTACTCTAGAAACTTTTGTTCCTATTTCATTTTTTTTTCAACACACTTGGATTTTATCTTTTAATTTAAAAAAAAAAGGTTTAGAGTTAACACCTGGTTCAAAGTTCAAAGGGTATACAGTGAAAAGTCTCCCCTCTCTCTTCCTATTCTACCCAGAGCTCCTCTCTGAAAGCAATTAATGCAACTAGTTTCCCCAATGTCCTTCCAAAGATATTCCAGATTTTATTATAAGGATCAGAATACCGAGATGACTTAGAGTGTGGTTGCATTTTACCTGTTGGGTCTGAGACTGCAGGACTGGGGGCCTATCAGACAAACAGACGGGACAAGCCCCTGTGAAGTCATGCCATCCCAACATTCTCTCCCCTACAGATATGACCATTGGTCTCAAGTGTTTCTCTCCTTGACCTTCCTGCTGCATCACCCACTAACCTCTCACCTCTGGAGCTCTTCAGACCTGGACCATCCTGACATGTACCGGCCCTGCTTTGTTCTAACTGATTCAGCCATTTCTTTCTCAGTCATCTTCCTGTAGCCACTTTCAAGCGTAACATCGGTGGTTTGCCAGCTTCATAAAGCAGCTCCTCAGCCAGACTGATGGTGTCACGCTCCTGTGATTCTGTTTAGCCTCTGCCTGCCCCTCACCTTCGCCCAGCCCTCAGTGGGAGCAGCCCGCATCTCCCGAGAATACAGTGGGCTGTGCTTGTTCTACTGAACCAGTTCATGCGAACTGTTCTGTCTTCTTCCTCCAAAGTGAACTACTTTCCCACCTTGGAATTTCCATGAGTTAATGGCTATGTTGCTTCACGTGTGGCTTGGATGGTAAAGGGCCCATGTGCGATGCAGGAGACTCGAGTTAAATTCCTCGATTGGGAAGATTCCCTGGAGGAAGAAATAGCAATCCACTCTGGTATTCTTGCCTGGGAAATCCCACGGACAGAGGAACCTGGCGGGCTACAGTCCATGGGGGTTGCAAAAGAGTGGGACATGGCTCGGCAAATAAACAACAATGGCTATGTTTTCTGTACTCAACGGGCTCTTTCATAGCTTAATATTTGTCTACTTGGGTATATGAATCACATCTCCCTGAGCAGGCTCCACATGCTTTGGCTGACAGCAGAGACCTTGACTTAAACTTCACTACTGCATAGTTTTAGATGCTCAAATAACAGCTGATGAAAGATTTGCTCTGTTAAAATACCCACCAACTGTAAATCAGATTCCATTAACTAGATTAGGAGAACTTTATACTGAATGGGCTTCAACATGATTTAGCCAAAGCAAATCATCACAATTTCATGTACTTCTTATGTAAATATAGCTTTCCACTTATTGAAAAAATGAAAGTTAGCCACTCAGTCGTGTCTGACTCTTTGTGACCCCATGGACTGCAGCCCACAGCTCCTCTGTCCATGGAATTCTCCAGGCAAGAATTCTGGATTGGGTTGCCATTTCCTTCTCCAGTTAGAGCTCCTTAAAAGTAGGACACACCCTGTATGTCAGTGGTCAAAAATAGATCTTGCCCCTGGCACTCTGATAGACTGTCTGGAACTCTGATATGTTTATCCAACAGCCCCTGACCAGCCACACAGAAGTGACTCTGTCCTGAGAACTCCTTGGGACTTCACCTGGGCTCTGATTTTCAGGGTGCAGTAGAGTGATACCCTGTCGTCTTTTCTCTTTCCTAGATGTAGACACTAGGAAGAAAGGGAGTGGACAGAGGCAATGCAGGAGCAAGCAGAGCACAGGGACCTTGGCATCCTCAACTGTGGGATCCAACCTGGTCCTGGCTGCTCCCTGGCTCTCTGATTGCAGCCAGGTTCTGATAACTCGTCTCCAAACATAGTCCGTGACTCTGTAGAAAACCTCATATTGCCCTGTCTGTTTGCACAGCATCATCAACCCTCTAAAACCCGCAGGAGGGGGATGAGGTGGCCTAGGGAGTCCAGAAACCTCAGGCTGATGGGAAACAACTATTCCCGTTACACAATAACTCGAGGTCAGAGAACAAGCAAATAACCGGTTCTTAGTTCTTCAAACAACAGGGATCTAACCCACCCTTCCCTGCAGTGGAAAGCGCAGAGTCTCAATCACTGGACAGCCAGGGAAATCCCCCCCACCCCCTCCTTTTTCTGTTTTTTTTTTGGCTGTGCTGAGCCTTTGTTGCTGCTCCCTGGTTTTCTCTAATCGTGGAGAGTGGAGGCTACTCTCTAACTGTGGTGTGTGGGAGTCTCACTGTGACGGCTTCTCTTGTCGCAAAGCAGAGACTCTAGAGCGCACAGGCTCAGCAGTTGTGGCTCTCACTTAGCTGCGCCCATGCATCTGGAATCTTCCTGGATCAGGGACCTAACTGATGGTGCCCCTGCATCGCAAGGTGGATTCTTAACCACTGCGCCACCAAGGAAGCCCAGCAAATAGCCAGTCTTGATTTAAATATTTGATATTTTGTTCATTAGGGATATTTTAGCATTAATTTTCCCCTTTAAAAACATTACATAAAAATATTGTCTTGATTTGGCACCTCTTAAATTTTATGCCTGAGACAAGTGCATTCCCTTGAACCCCAGTCCTGCATGGATGGTAGAGTTGCAGAAAAGGAATTCTGGAAACCAAAAGCCTTCAGTTCTGACCCAACACAGCCATGAAAAGCCTCAAGACTTGGACTTCCTGGACCTTATTACCCTCATGACTTCCTCATATAATATAGATGATTCTATCTGCAAACTTTCTTTGCAGGGCAGTTAAGTATGACGGTCAGGTGAGGTCAGGTAGGAAAAAAAATTGCTCTGCGTACAAAATGGGATAATAATTAGCAGTCATTTGTCTTCAGGCTTGCTCTTTAAGCAGGGATTAGCCAATCCAGTTTGATCTGTGAGCTCCTAGGTCAAATGGGATGGTGACCTTCAGAAATTGTGTGGCAGCTAATAAATACTGAGATCTATTTGGCCTCTGGGTTCTGACCCTGGGATAAGTCTGTGCTAACAGAGTGACCCTGACTACTACTTTGCCTCTCCAGAACCCAAGAATAGGATGTAATTCCACTCTCAATCCATATCCTTGACAAAGTGAACTTCGACTCATCTGACATAATTCAGTTCAGTTCAGTTCAGTTCAGTCGCTCAGTCATGTCCAACTCTCCGCGACCCCATGAATCACAGCACGCCAGGCCTCCCTGTCCATCACCAACTCCCGGAGTACACTCAAACTCATGTCCACAGAGTCGGTGATGCCATCCAGCCATCTCATTCTCCGTCGTCCCCTTCTCCTCCCGCCCCCAACCTTTCCCAGCATCAGAGTCTTTTCCAGTGAGTCAACTCGCCGCATGAGGTGGCCAAAGTATTGGAGTTTCAGCTTTAGCATCAGTCCTTCCAATGAACACCCAGGACTGATCTCCTTTAGAATGGACTGGTTGGATCTCCTTGCAGTATAAGGGACTCTCAAGAGTCTTCTCCAACACCACAGTTCAAAAGCATCGATTCTTCGGCGATCAGCTTTCTTCACAGTCCAACTCTCACATCCATACATGACCACGGGAAAAACCATTGCCTTGACTAGACGGACCTTGGTTGGCAAAGTAATGTCTCTGCTTTTTAATATACTATCAAGGTTGGTCATAACTTTCCTTCCAAGGAGCAAGCGTCTTTTAATTTCATGGCTGCAATCAGCATCTGCAGTGATTTTGGAGCCCAAAAAAATAAAGTCTGACACTGTTTCCACTGTTTTTCCATCTATTTCCCATGAAGTGATGGGACCAGATGCCATGATCTTTGTTTTCTGAATGTTGAGCTTTAATTCAAGCCTGACATAATTTCAGACTCTAGACTCATATAATGGAAACAACTATAACTTTGAACAAGATAACACCCTCTGTGTTTTTCACAGTGTCATTATTTTTTGTACAATAGTTATACTTACAATATATATTAAGTTCTTAAAGGACGGACTGTGGAATAGAAATTAAGGGTTCTCCTAAAAAAATTTTGTAACGTTATTTGTTTCCTGTACAGTTGGGCTTCCCTGGTGGCTCAGATGGTAAAGAATCTGCCTGCAATGCAGGAGATCCACGCTTGACATCTGGGTTGAGAAGATCCCCTGGAGAAAGGAATGGCTACCCACTCCAGTATTCTTGCCTGGAGAATCCCACGGGCAGAAGAGGACAGTGGGTTACAGTCCATGGGGTCGAAAAGAGTCAGACACAACTGAGCAACTAACATTTTCAATGTAATTTTTGTGTGACATCTCATTAGTGTCTCATCAAAATCTGTTGTTCTTGCTACTTATTTTTTAAAGTTTTTTTAATCATGATAAAATATATGTAACATAAAATGTACCATATTAACCATTTGAAATGTACCATCCAGTGGCATTAAATACTTCACAATGTTGTGTAAGTATCACCTCTATTTATCTCCAGAATTGTTTCTTTATCTCAAACTGAAATTCTGTACCTGTTAATTGATAATCCTGCATTATTCCCTCCCCAACCCATGGTAACCACTATTCTGCCTTAGGTCTCTATGAATATGCCTGTTTTCAATAACATATAACTGGTATCATACAACATTTGAACTTTTGTTGTGTAAACTTTTACATACAGGGGTAATTCTATCTTATTTTGTTTTTCTCTTTAGAAGACTCTTTTCCCACTCAAGGAAAACATGGCTTCTCTTACTGAGAAATTATGTAATAAGATTATTTTCCTTTTCTGCTGCTGCTGCTAAGTCACATCAGTTGTGCCCGATTCTGTGCGACCCCATAGACGGCAGCCCACCAGGCTCCCCCGTCCCTGGGATTCTCCAGGCAAGAATACTGGAGTGGGTTGCCATTTCCTTCCTTTTTCTATACAACACTAAATAGGAAAGGACATTAGAAGTTGTCTAAAACCAGTAGAAGAATTTTGACTGTCATGGATGAGATTTTCCTCTGATCCATCCAGTTAATTAGACGTCTAATAATCCTGGGTTTTTATTGCAGTGACTTAGTCAAGTGGAGAAGGTACAGTAGTCTTTTATTATTATTTTATACCTATCTGCATAATGAATAAATTTGGTAACTTGTGACGTTCCTGTTAGTCCCCAGCTTCTCAGAATCTAAAGGCCATTTTTCTTGCTTCTTATTTTAGTTATTTTCTTTTGCAGAAGCACATAAGATCAGGTAATGGTGAAGAGTTGACTCTTGGAGGTCTGATTTTTGCTTGTCTGCTTTACTTAAAATGCCCAAGGCTCTTTCAAAGTTTGTCAATCAAGGTTCCAAAATACCCACTAATACTGGGAGAACGTAGTCAAACTGTATGTATCGATATCACTTAAAGTAATATTTTGCAACCCTCTCATGTTGATATTTTTTTACCCTGGAAGTTTGTTTTCTGTCGTTGCTCCCTTTATGAGCAACCGCTTTCCTTCCCAGGCCATCATGGCAGCCCCCATCTGTGCGGGAACACCGAGAATGCAGCACACACAGGTGCTAAGAGCCTTGCCCTTGAGAAGCTGTCATCCAAGTTAGGAGGCAAGAGGGACATTTATGAAGTGATTGTGGCTCATGGAAACCGGAATATGATTAAGGATCTAAACGAGGGGCTAAATAAGAATAGCTCCGTGAGGTCCAGGGAAGGAGAGAACAGATGGTGGGGACTGCCTGGGGGAGCTTCTTAGAGAAGTGGAGTTATACCCTGAGCTGCGAGGGCCTATGTAAGCAGAGGTAGGAGGTGGGTGCTCCTACTTGGAGGAAGTAGCAGAGCTGCCATCCGTCTCCCTACACTATGCTTTTGAAAAGTCATACACGTTAAAGTTAGTCTATTGACATAGCAGCTATTCAAACTGGGATAAAGAGAAGCAGCAAATTAAAGCTAGCCTGAGACAGGTAAAGAAACGGCTGCTCCTCCAGGGACCAGGGGCGCAAGCTTCATTCTGGCTCCCCTGTTCTTGTCAGAACTCTGGACAAAACTTTATGTCTCACCTGACATGGTTTTCTAGCCCACATTCCAAAACTGCTTCCCCCTCCCCAACCAAAATCCAACACGTGCAGTTCATTATTGCTTATCATGTTCCTGATCTCCACCAGAGATTTTCAATAAATTCACTGTTCTATCCTTCCCACTAAGCTCTTAATCTGCCATCCGAATCAATGGTGATTTGTTTCCATTGTCTTTACCGCTAACCAGTAATAAAGGAAAAATGCCCAAAGCATCAAGAAGGAAGAATAAAGTACACTGTATAATCCTCTAATTAGCTAACAAATGCCTAGTTTTTTTTTAAACTAGCAAACTATATAATAGATAACTAGCTTTGTTCAAAAGCCTTTCAGCCAAGTCCTACTTCATACTGAGTGCAGTGTATAGCATTCAAAAATTAACACAACTCGACTTCCCTGGTGGTCCAGTGGCTCTGCATTCCCAATGCAGGGGGTCCGGATTCGATCCCTGGTCAGGGAACTAGATTTCACATGCCACAACTAAAAAGATCCTGCGTACTACAACAAAGTATACAGGATATGCAGAAAAAATCAGTTTACATCACTTCAGACTTGGAAGCCAGAAAGTGTTATGTGTGACAAGACGAAGTTTAAAGGTGAAGTTGAAGGCATTAATTCCCCAGCTCTGACAGACATGGTTTAAAACTGAAAAAGAAGAGAAGGACAAGATTCTAGGAGCTGTTATTTTCCAGTGTACTCAAAAGTGGGAAAACATGTAAAGTTCAAGAAATATGGGTAGGATTACAGGGAAGGGTGTTGTTACAGAGAGGAGACCCAAAAAGGCAAGAAAAAGCCTGAAATTTAGAAGGAAAAACTGTGAGGTTAGGTAAAAATTAAGGCTCCCAGGAGGCTGCAGCCAAGGAGAAGCTTTTACTGCTTTCCTGAAATGCTACCAGGCTGCAGTCTTAACCCCTTCTTCACCAGAAGTCTCCAGTTCAGTCTATTTACATAAATAAATAAAGACGGGGGAAGGGATATGCTTTAGCACAGAAAACTTTGTACAACTACCATACAAAATAAAGTTTAGAAAAGCTACTGAAAGGAGTCCTTTACTCCTTTCTCCTCAGTCTCGGTATAGAACAATTGAGGAACTCCGTGCTCTGTTTAAATATTTAGTTGTAAATACTATGGATAAAGACCATAGCAGTACTCACGGACTTGATTCACAGCTGAGTAACAATATGTTGACTGCAACCATGAAATTAAAAGACACTTGCTTCTTGGAAGGAAAGCTATGACAAAGGTCCGTCTAGTCAAAGTTATGGTTTTTCCAGTAGTCATGTATGGATGTGAGAGTTGGATCAAAAAGAAGGCTGATGCTTTCAAACTGTGGTGCTGGAGAATACTCTTGAGAGTCCCTTGGACAGCAAGGAGATCAAATCAGTCAATCCCAAAGGAAATCAACCCTGAATATTCATTGGAAGGTCTGATGCTGAAGCTGAAGCTCCAATACTTTGGCCACCTGATTTGAAGAGCCAACTCATTGCAAAAGACCCTGATGCTGGGAAAGATTGAAGGCAAAAGGAGAAGACGGTGTCAGAGGATAGGATGGTTAGATAGCATCACCAGTTCAATGGATATGAGCTTGAAAAAGCTTTGAGATATCGTGGAAGACAGTGGAGCCTGGCATGCTGTGGCCCACGGGGTCACAAAGTCAGACACGACTTAGCAACTGAACAACAACAATACCCTGGCCTCCAAGGAAAAAGCAGAAGGGAGCCCTGGAGACTGTAAAGGCCTGTTTGGTCTTGGTTTCTGAGAGCAGAGGTAAGGTTTTTAATACTTGAGAAGGAAATAAAATAGAAGAAGTACTGGTGGGAGGCTGAGTAGGTTCCCTGTAGGACTGAAACTGTGGTGCTGAGAATCAACAGCCTTGGACAGAGAAACATGCTTTTTTTTTTTTTTAAGTTTAACTACAGCTGATTTACAACATTGTGGTAGTTTCTGTGTACAGCAGAGTGATTCAGTTATCTATATATTCATCTTCTTTTTCATTATAGGCTATTAAAGATCTTGAATATAGTTTTCTATGCTCTATAGTAGGTCCCTGTTTATCTATTTCATGTTAGTAACTTGTATCTGCCAGGAGGCTCCCCAGGTGATGCTAGTGGTAAAGAATCTGCCTGCCAATGCAGGAGAGGCAAAAGATATGGGTTTGATCCTTGGGTCAGGAAGATCCCCTGGAAGAGGAAATGGCAACCCACTCTAGTATTCTCACTGGAGAATCCCATGGACGGAGGAGCCTGGTGGGCTACAGTCCATGAGGTTGCAAAGAATGGGACACGACTGAGCACGCACATACAGTTTGTATCTGGTAATCCCCAGTTACTAGTTTATCCTGCCCTTCTTTCCCCTTTGGTAACCATAAGTTTGTTTTCTATGTCTGTGAGGAAAAAAAAAAATCTCTAGAAGAAGCAGACTATCAAGAAGATTCAAAAGAGTGGACGTCCCAAGCTGATGGGAGTCAAAGCAGTCCACAGACAAGGATGGAAGTGGACCCCCAACCCCGGCTCTGGAAGGAGAAAATATCTCCACAACTGCGGAGGATGTGGGGTTACCCCAAAGGCTTGGGAAGCCTCCTGGCAGATACAAGCTACTAATATGAAATAGATAAGCGACAAGGACCTACTGTGTATTATATTCTACTGTATATTATAGGGAACTATATTCAAGAACTATAATGAAAAAGAAGATGAAGAAGAACATACAGATAACTGAATCACGTTGCTGTTCCCATATGTAATAGGGCAATTAAACATTCACGATGCTATCTTATGGGCATTGATGCTGTTTTCAAACCAGAATTCTACAAATGGTCACCTGATCTTCATGACCATGCTTCAAGTGGCAATCGGACTCTAGATACGTCATTTTTCCTTGAATCAGCATGGAGGGTCAAATAAAAGTATGACCTTTCTCTCTAAAGTCTCCTTTGATGCATGAGGAAGGATCATTCATAACACACTAAAATATATAGAACTGTATCTGCATTTTTAACAATTGTGGTGAAATAACACACAGCATAAAGTTTGCCATCTTAGTCACCTTATTTTAGTTTTACTATTTTAGTTTTGACTGAGTCACATGGCTTAGAGGATCTTAGCTTAGAGATCTTAGAGATCAAATCAGGGATTGAACCCAACCCTTGGCAGTGAAAGCATGGAGTCCTAACCACTGGCCTACCTGTGAATTCCCTTAATCACTTTAAAATATACAGTTCAATGACATTAACTACATACACATTGTTGTACTGTTATGCACATCTTTTTTTTTTAAGAGTTCATAAAGCACTTCAGTATTCTGTGGTTCATAGTGTCATCACAGAGAACAGTAGCTATGGCCATTCAGGAAATTTGGAAATGCTTGCAAGTGGAGTTTTAGCTAGTAGAGGACAGGCTTTGATTCTGTTAGCGTTCCTGTTTTTCACTATGTTTGGAAGGTCTGTAATCATCTCAGCTTTGGGCCATGGGCACGTGCCTATGTGCAGCTCAGAGTGTGTTAGTCTGAGAGGCAGTCCTACAGAGCTGAGAGCTTGGGTCTGGGGCCAGACTGCAGGGTTTTGAATTGAAGTTGTGCCACTTACTAGTTGTAAGACCTTAAGAATGTGCTTTACCTTTTATTCCTCTGTTTTCCCATGTTTAAAATGGAAGTAGTGAGATGGTTGGATGGCATCACTGACTCAATGGACATGAGTTTTAACAAACTCTGGGAGATGGTAGAAGACAGGGAAGCCTGGCGTGCTGCAGTCATGAGGTTGCAAAGAATCGGACACGACTTAGTGACTAAACAACAATGACAACACACCTACCTTATTGGGTTGTTATGAGGATTAACTGAGTTGATATACAAAACCCTTAGAACAGTTTCCGGTGTATCTTACATTGCTATGAGACTTGGCTATTATTATTATGGGAGGGAAGGGAGAGAAAATGAGAGGTGGAAGGTGGAACAGAGTGTGATGTTTAGGCCACTGAGCCTTGAGAGAGATGGAGCCACGTCAGTACAAGAGGGTGAAGTCAAACAAATCAAACCCAGAGTAGAAGTGATTTCTATCTATGACAGAGGAGCTGTTTGTGACACTGGGCCTGAGCCAAGTTGAGAGTCTTTCCCTTTGCTGGTTTTGTTCCATATTCTTTTGCTGTAATAAATTGTAGCCACGAATACAACCACATGCTTAGGTCTAAACTAAAAATGAAGTAACACATGCTTCCACGTCGTATTCATTTCCTAGAGCTGCTGTAATAACATACCATGAATTGGGTGGTTTAACACCAGAAATGTATTCTCTCACAATTCTGGAAGTTAGAAGCTTTAGATCAAGAGGTTAGCAGGCTTGGTTCCTTCTAAGGACCATGAAGAACAATCCATTCCAGCCTCTTCTCTTTCTGATGACTGCTGGCAACCTTTGGTGCTTCTTAGCTTATAGAAGCAACACATTGGGCTTTCCTGGTGGCTCAGTGGTAAAGAATCTACCTGCCAATACAGGAGACATGGGTCTGATCCCTGATCCAGGCAGATCCCACATGGCACGGTGCAACTAAGGCTGTGTGCCACAACTTTTGAGCCTGTGCTCTGGAACCCAGGAGCCAAAACTGCTGAGCCCATGTGCCCTAGAGCCTGTGCTCCACAGCAAGAGAAGTCACTGCAGTAAGAAGCACTGCAACTAGAGAGTAGCCCCTTCTCTCCACAACTAGAGAAAAGACTGAACAGCAAAGACCCAGCACAGTCAAAAATAATAAATAAATAAAACTTTTTTAAAATGGGAATTTTATTTAGAAAAAAAAAAGAAGCATCACCCTGCTTTCTGCTATCATCTTCACATGTCTGCTCCCTGTATGCAATGTCTGTAGAGCTTCCCCATTTTTGGTGGCCCACTCGACTTCAGTATGACCTCATCTTCACAAATTACATCTATGATCCAATTTCCAAGTAAGGTCACATTCTGAGGCACTGGGGAAGTTAGGATTTCAACATATGAATTGGAGAGGGGAGGGCACAACTCACAACACATGTGAATACAGTTATAAATGACCCCTTGTGAGAGATTTGGACTATAAAGAAAGCTGAACACTGAAGAACTGATGCTTTTGAACTGTGGTATTGGAGAAGACTCTCGAGAGTCTCCTTGGACTGCAAGGAGATCAAACCAGTCAATCCTAAAGGAAATCAGTCCTCTCTATGGGAAAGATGCTGGGAAAGATTGAAGGCAGGAGGAGAAGGGGACGACAGAGGATGAGATGGTTGGATGGCATCACTGATTCAGTGGACATGAGTTTGAGTGAACTCCGGGAGTTAGTGATGGACAGGGAGGCCTGATGTGCTAGCATGGGGTCGCAAAGAGTCAGACACGACTGAGCAACTGAACTGAACTGTGGGAGATTTACCTTCTCTGCACCTCAGAATCTTCATTTTTCAGGAAAAGTGATTGTTACTGCTCTTAGTTCCAAGACTGTGCGTCTTCAGGAAGCCAAGGGCTGACCTGTCCTATGAGAACGAAGCAGGTCAACTTTATTTCTTCTGTCTGGATGAGAACCTGGATGCAAGACCGTGTCCTCACCCCACCATCAGTGCTGGGATGTGAAGTCCTTTTCCACCTTCCACAACTCCAATCCTTGTACATCAGCTGTGCTTCACTGCCAGCTTGGCAGCCGCTGCCCACATAGCTCCTTCCCCTTTGCTAGGGTGGTTCCCACCCCGCCTCCTCCAGGTATCTGAGCAGTTGCAGGTTTTCACATCTGGTTCCACATTCTTCTTATGTTTCAGGGTGACACCCTGACCAACCAATGTCTCCCTCTTCCATTTCCCAGGCCTTGCTTTGTTCTCCCAAGACTAATAAGGGACAAAGCTGGACAAAGCTGATGTTTTTAGCCCAAACCTCCACACCACCCCCAGACAAGGGGTATTTAATGCACCACCAACAATTCCTCTTATCAAATATCCTATCAGATCTCAAACTCTCCAATAACCATATTGTCAGAGATATACATGATGTCTTCCTAATTCCAAGAATGGGCTTCGCTGCAGTTCCACTTCTAGAGCGGTACATTTGCACAGCCAGTGAACCAACAATAGAAACAACCTGGCAATGATCGTACTCACAAGTGAGTGTTATCAAAATCATAAGACACATTTAATAAAAGCTAGTGGACCGCTTCCCTGGTGACTCAGATGGCAAAGAATCCACCTGCAATGTGGGAGACCTGGGTTCGATCCCTGGGTTGGGAAGATCCCCTGGAGGAGGGCATGGCAACCCACTCCAGTATTCTTGCCTGGAGAATCCCATGGACAGTGGAGCCTGGCAGGCTACAGTCTATGCCATCACAAAGAGTTGGACGTGACTGAGCAACTAAGAATACAGCACACACAGTGGACTGCATACTCAGTGTTCAATAAAAGCTAGTGGACTGCAGGCGTGTGTGCTAAGTCACTTCAGTCGTGTCTGACTCTTTGCAACCCCTGGACTGTAGCCTGCCAGGCTCCTCTGTCCATGGGATTCTCCAGGCAAGAATCCTGGAGTGGGTTGCTATGGCCTCCTCCAAGTGGACTACATATTCAGTGTTTAATAAAAGCTAGTGGACTACATACTCAGTGTTTAATAAAAGCTGCTCATACTCACAGAGAAACCTTAAAAGGAACAGAAGACTACGTATGTGATATAAAGAAAGCCAATCCAGTGGGAAGATCAGGGCGAAGGTTAATTTACGTGTCAGCTTGGCTGGGTTTTGGTGCCCAGTCGTCCAGTCAAACGCTCGACTAGGTGTTGCTGTGAAGATATTTTGTAAATGCGATTAATGTTTACAATCAGTTAACTTTAGGTGCAGAAAGTTACCCTTGATAATGCTTCATCAAATCAGTTGAATCTCTTAAAAGCAAAATCTGAGGTTTCCCAGAGAAGAAGGAATTCTGCCTCAAGACTGTACTGTGGAAATCCTGCCTGAATTTCCAGCCTGCTGTTTGGACTTCAGACTTGCCAACCCCCACAGTCCTGTGAGCCAATTCCTTAAAATAAACCTCTCTCTGCATTTCACTCTGGTAACTGCTTTAATATGAGACAGGTTGTGTATGTGTGTCTGTGTGTACCCTATTGGTTCTATTTCTCAAGAACCCTGACTGATGTGATCAGATTCATTGTGAGTTGTAGCCACAAGAAGAGGATGAGTTTGGAAGAAAAACTTGAGATGAACTAATTGAGAGGCTAGAAACCAAGCCTTTAGTAATTTTCCAGTCCGGGTGGAAGGGAAAGAGAGGAGAAAGAGAAACGGCATTTGACCACTCCAAATGATTTGCTTTCCACATGAAAGTTGCACCAATAAGGCAAAACTCCTAAAAGAAGGATGTCTAAGATGTTTTCTTGAGTCCACATACCTGGAACCCAAAGATGGAATGAATTCTAAATTTAGATCTACAAACAAATGCTTAGAAAATCCCTATGTTGACAGGCTGTAAGCATAAGATGGACTTTCCTTCAAATTCTACACAGTTCTTGAAACGATGCAATAAGTAGGTTATTCTAGCTTCAAAGGCAATGAAATGAATTATGGATGACTCAATAGAGAGAACTGAACAAATATAAATGTATATCTTCTGGACCAAAAATAAGCCAATTAAAGGGGAAAAAAAGGCAAACACTAGATGAGGGGACCTATTTACTAATAAAATGGAACAGGATTAATAGTCTTAGTATTTAACAAGGTTGTAACATTCAGTAAGAAAAACCCCAGTAGGTAAATGCTCAAAAGTCTTCTACTAGATAATTTCAAAAACAGTTTGAAACGATTATAAGCGGCTGGCAAACATTTAGGGAAAAAATGCCCAACCCTACTAATTCAAAGAAATGCAAACAGAAGCAGCAATGAAATTACGCTTACATCTATCAGATTAGCAAAGAAAAATGAAACTACCCACGATGGTGCTGATGGGAGAAAATAGCCTATTGGAAAGCAACTTGGAAATACCTAAAAACTTTAACCAAGCAATTCCTTTTCTGGAAATGTCTACCTAGCTAAGAGTTGAATTAGAAAAAAATGTTTCACACAGCATAATTTAAAACAGCAAGGTGGGACTTCCTTGATGGTCCAGTGGTTAAAACTCTACGCTTCCACTGTGGGAGGCATGGGTTCGATTCCATATGCTATGTGGTATTGCCAAGAATAAATAAAATAACAAGAAATCAAAATGTCCTAACAAAGAGGACTCTTTCATTTATTTAGTCATTGAAATATACGAGTTTCTACTATATGATCATTTCCTGAGATTGCTAAACAATGCCTAGCTTTTCTAGATTACTCTTCTTTTAAAAAGTGGGTAGGATTTGTGTAAATAAATAGATATATGGAGAAGACTCTTGAGAGTCCCTTGGACTGCAAGGAGATCAAATCAGTCCATTCTAAAGGAAATCAATCCTGGGTATTCATTGGAAGGACTGATGCTAAAGCTGAAACTCCAATACTTTGGCCACCTCATGTGACGAGTTGACTCACTGGAAAAGACTCTGATGCTGGGAGGGATTGGGGGCAGGAGGAGAAGGGGACGACAGAGAATGAGATGGCTGGATGGCATCACTGACTCTGTGGACATGAGTTTGAGTGAACTCCGGGAGTTGGTGATGGACAGGGAGGCCTGGCGTGCTGTGATTCATGGGGTCGCAGAGAGTCGGACACGACTGAGCAACTGAACTGAACTGAATGCTATTATACATAACTTGCTTGAAAATATTTATGCTGTCACTGGAAGGCTATACAAGGGACTCATTGCAGAGACTTGCCTTTGGAAAAGCAGTTGGGTGAGGGGGAGGAGGCTGAATTACTTTTCATGGTACTCTCCTGTACCATCTTGAATTTTTTCAATATGTCCATGGATTTTGTCAACGTTTTGAAACTGCATGCTGTGTAGCTAATTTTATTTTTCATAGGGACGTCTTGAGTTGTTTTCAAGAGATTTCTTGGGTGTCTCATCTTCTCGAATGTGAAAGGCTCTTCAAGGGAGGGGATTGTGTTTTATTTCTTTCTATTCTCCTACAGTGCATAGCACAATTGGAGTACATAATGGGAGCTCAAAAATACCTGTTGAGCAGAAAATAATTTGGTGCTCAAAGACCCTGGGAGAAGAAGTTAAAATCAGTCACTCTGGGACTTACATGGTGGTCCAGTGATTAAGAATCTGTCTGCCAATGCAGAAAACACAGGTTCAATCCCTGGTCCAGGAAAATCCCACATGCCGGTGGGCAGCTCAGCCCGTATACCACAGCAGCTGAGCCCGTGAGCCCTGGAGCCTGTGCTCCACAAGAGAAGCCACTGCAATGAGAAGCCTGTGCACACCAACTAAAGAGCAGCCCTTGCTCACTGCAACCAGAGAAAGCCCGTGCACAGCCCCCAAGACCCAGTGCAGGCAGAAACAAATAAGGTAGTTGGATGGCATCACTGACTCTACGGACGTGAGTCTGAGCAAGCTCCAGGAGATAGTGAAAGACAGGGAAGCCTGGCATGCTGCAGTCCATGAGGTCACAAAGAGTGGGACACGATAGAGAAACAGAACAACAAAAATTTTTTTAAATGGCTAACATGATATTTTTTTAAAAGACCAATCGCTGGATATTATTTTAATGCTGACTTGTACGTTTTAAGATGTATCTGTTAAGCCACAGTTTGCTAATCTGCCAATGAGAAAAAATAATTGATGAAATTCTTTGATGAAACTCTATATGGAGAAATGCAAAATGCCTTTTTTTTTTTTTTAAGTGGAAATTTAACTCACAGCATCTGGATTGAGAAAGGAAGGCTTCTTATTGCGGGGGAGCACAGGCTCCAGGCATGCAGGTCTCAGCAGTTGCAGCACTCCGGCTTGGCAGTTCTGGCACACAGGTTTTGTTGTTCTGCAACATATGGGCTCTTCCCCGACTAGGGATCTAACGGGTCCCCTGCATTGCAAGGCGGATTTGCAACCACCAGACCACAAGGGAAGCCCTGCAAAATGCCTTTTTAAGGCCCATGTAGCTATCTGTAATCTTAATAGCTGAAATAAAGACTCCTCAATATCAAATAAGGAAACATATAACCTCTAGGTTTTAATTATTACAAAAAAAGCCCATTTTAATATAGGGTCAATTTTGAGCATTTGTAAGAGATTACGTTTGTTTTAATATACTTGGCAGTGTTTTTAATCTATAGCAATCCCTTTATCATCAGTTTTGCTTTCTTTTTCCTTTATTCTCCTGTACATGAGACCTAGGGAACAGAGTGCTGCTGCTGCTGCTAAGTCACTTCAGTCGTGTCTGACTCTGTGTGACCCCATAAATGGCCTCCTACCAGGCTCCCCCGTCCCTGGGATTCTCCAGGCAAGAACAGAGTAGTTAAGGGTAATAAATTGCATTCACCAGTGAATTTATCTTTTCTACAGTTTCATGAATGAATGATGACACCATTGGAAACTGGCACCTGACTTAGTATATTGATGTGATTCCCTTCACTACCCCACCCTAACCCCATTTACTTTCAAAATATCATTGGCAGCTGAGGAAATTCACTGGCAAACTACCACAAGGAAGTGTATTTCACTAAATGAAGTTCCTGAAATGCAGCTTCTGTTTCTTGTTTCCTTTTGCTCTGCCAGCGACTCCAGGTTATGAGAAAATGCACTGTCTGCCTAAGACAGCTCAGGACTGTTCCAGAAGGTACGACTACTATTCGATACAAAGTGGGGCTGCGGCGGGGGGCAGGGAGGGAGCCTGAGGAAGAGAAGGAGAGAAGGAAGGAATTTTGAACAAGGATCTGCTTTTGTTTCTGAAATTCACAGAATTACTCTAATGAGTGAAGTACAAAACACAAAATTGGAGGCAGAGGTCCCTGCTAATAAGATCTATTAGCAGGAGAAGGACGAAGACCAAACTCAAAAAACAGTGAGCCAAGTTCTCCCAGCTAGTGGAAGGGGACTTTGCTGCACAACTGCTCAATGAAAGGAAACCCACAGACTTCCTCCTGGATGGTGGGAAATCTGAAAATTTGATTAAACTGAAGAATGAAGATTGAGATATTGGCAACAGTAGCCTATGAATCTAGACCCCAGCGCACCAACTGACAGATCACACGTTGTCAATCACTAGCCTGAGGCCAAAAATCCTGAAAGGCAGCTCAGTAAATTGGAAAGGATGTGCCTTGCATCGGGGAGAGGGGACAGGGTGCTGTATTTCTTGTGGCTTCCCTTGATAAGAAGAAAGAGAGCGGAGGAAGAGGGGACAGAGGCAGTACAAAGGAGGAAGAGAAAGAAAAACGAAACAAGGTGAAGAAACTCACAGACTAAGGGAGAATGAGAGAAGGAAGAAGAGGCAGGAGCTCACATTTACAGCTGTCATCTCAATGGAGGGATAAATTAGGAGTTTGGGGTTAACATAAACGTTACCCAGTCAAATCTCATACGGCTTATTATATGAAAGGGCAATAATCGAAAGCCAAGTTGTTGGGGCATGGAATAACAACTTTATTCTGAAAGCCAGCAAACTGAGAAGATGGTGAGCTAGTGCCCTCACAAAGAACCATCTTGCCTGAGTTAGAATTCAGGCTTCTTTTATACTAAAAAGGTAGGGTGTAAGGTCAAACACTTCCTGGTTCCCATCAGCCTTCAGAGGGGCTGTGTTAATTTCTTCCTCCTGCAGCCATCACAGGTGGGCCTGGTCAAGATGTTTCTTGTGAGCTAAACAAAGGTGTTTTAGCTTAATGCTCATTACCTGGGAGGCAGGGTTTCCAGAGATGGGCCCTTATGTATAATTTAAGCTTCTAGGCAACATCCCTTCGGTGATTAACTTGTAATACAATACAAAAGTGTGAATTACATTCGCACTGCTGCTGCCGCTGCTGCTAAGTCACTTCAGTCGTGTCCGACTCTGTGTGACCCCATAGACGGAAGCCCACCAGGCTCCCCCTTCCCTGGGATTCTCCAGGCAAGAACACTGGAGTGGGTTGCCATTTCCTTCTCCACACTACTATACACAAAACAGATAAACAAGGACCTACTGTGTAGCACAGGGAACCATACTCAATATTTTTATTTGTTTTTTAATTGAAGGATAATGGCTTTACAGAATTTTGTTGTTTTCTGTAAAACTTCAACACGAATCAGCCCTAGGTATTCTACTCAATATTTTGTAATAACCTATAAGGGAAAAGAATCTGAAAAGGTTTATATCTATCTATCCTCTCTCTCTCTCTCTCTCTATATATATATATATATATATATATATTTATATCTGAATCACTTTGCTGTTATATCTGAAACTAACATAACATTGTAAATTAACTATATTTCAATTAAAAAATATATAGCTATCATTTCATTTCTTCTTCTCTACAATCCCAAAGACATATTGATTCATCCCCATTTTGTAATGATGGAGGCATGAGGTTGTGCAGTTATGAAGGGTTAGAGCCGGACTGGAACCTGACTGCAATAACCCCCCTTTTCCCTGCTGCTTATGGAAACGTTCAACAGTCAGCAAACGGGACATCTGTTGGCTATGGTTTGGTCAATTGGTGTCAGCGTGTACAGGAAATCAGCAGGTGGGACATTACTTGTGGAAATGTTGTTGTAACGTGAAGTTAAATTTCACCTTAGGGAAAGAAGTAATGAAGGGAACAGAAAGGCTTTTACTGCTTTACATCAATTCTGAACACACAGAAAGGGAAATTACAACCAGTTATAGTGACATGCTAAAAGAGTTGGCCTTTTTAAAAAAAAAACACATGCACAAAAACTACATTAGTTTGTCTTGGAAATGAAAAGCTGGAAAGTGACACAGTGTTCTGTGTTACAAAAATTAGCCCGTAGAGACTTGCTGATATTTTAAATCATCACCTCCCCATTCCCCCAACCCCCAACTCCCCAACAAGGAGGAACGGTAACACACTGTGTTTACAACTACAGAGGTGAACTGAAAACACTTTACTTGGAATTTTGTGCTCTGATTCTCTCAAAACATCACATATCCCTTAAAATGGATGAACTGGCTTCATGTGGGCCTGTCTGAAAGCAGAGGTCTGTGGGTTGAGCTTTTTCTTTCCTTTTCTGTTTGACTGTACCATGGGGCATGTGGGGTCTTAAGTTTCTGGACCAAGGATGAACCCACGCCTTCTTCACGGGAAGCACCACTGGACCCCCAGGGACATCCCAAGTCAACCATCTTAACCATTGTAAAATGTACAATTCAGTGCAGCCATTGCACCATCCACCTTCAGAACATGTTGCCAAGATGAAACTCTGTACCTATTAAACAATAACGCCCCTTTCCCACCAGCCCCTAGCAACCACCATCCTACTTTCTAACGTTATGAATCTGACTAATCTAGATACCTCCTGCAAAGTGGAGTTAAACAACATTTGTCCCTCTGTGACTATTCCACCATGCATAATGTCCTCAAGTCCATCTATGTTGTTGCATGTGTCAAACCGTTCCTTTTTAGGGCTGAATAACACTCCACTGATATGCAAAGACCACATTGTGTTTATCCATTCAGCCAATGATGGATAACTGAGATGCTTCCTCTTTTATTTTGGCTATTGAGTTGATTTTTTAAGTCTTGCATTTGAATCAAAATTTTAAAGAAAATTTCTAAGTATTTTTCCACAGATGATCGTGCTTTATTCTACCTATCATCATTGTAGTTATGGATATATTCATAGGGTATTGTTTTACAAATTTTGAAAGGGAAATCAACCACAAAAGCAGAAAATAGCTACACAAAAAATCCCACTGCAAGCAGTCCATGGAGAGGCCTTATCAAAGTTACACAGGGTAAAGAGGCTCCCAGTTCTCCTCTCTGGGGCCATCCTGGGTGTTGTGGCACCCTTGGCACACTGGAGAATTCCAAAGCCTGGTTGGAGCAGGCAGGAGAAAAAAGGGCTTACCTTAGACCCTGGCATTTGTAATCTGCCGCCCTGCCACTTGATCACAGACCAAAATATAACCGTGGTGGCTCAGGGGTAAAGAATCCACCTATAATGCAGGAGACATAGGAGATGCAGATTTGATCCTTGGGTGGGGAAGATCAACTGAAGAAGGAAATGGCAACCCACTCCAGTATTTTTGCCTGGAAAATCCCATGGACAGAGGAGCCTGGAGGGCTACAGTCCGTGGTGTTGCAAAGAATCGAGCACGACTGAACAACTAACACTTCCACCTCCATTGCTGTAATGTCAATGAGATCAAAACACAAAAAAGAGCAGTGTTAAACCTGACATTTGCAGAGTGCAGGACTTGGGAGATTTTTCATCTTTTATCCCCTTCAAAGGGAAGTATCCACAGTTAGTGCTTAGAGAAAGCAGCTGAAGTGTATGATGAGTATGTGATGAGCTCAGTCATTCAGCAAACATTTTAAAAGACGTGGTAGTTTTTTGCACTTTCACATGGCTGTCTTTGACTTTGCAAGAACCCTTTGCAGCCGGCCTGTTTAGTCACATGTTATGAAGTTTGTACCAGGCAAGATGCTGGGGGCAGCAGAGCATGGGGTCTCGTCAGGCAAACTGACTCCTCCATCACCAGCTGGGCCACCTGCAGAGGTGACTTCACCAACTTGAGTCTCAAGCTTCCATATTTCTAAAATGAAGCCCATGATAAAGTCCACCTCCTAGGACTGATACAAGAATGGGATGAGATAAAGTGCATAAGGCATTTTGCCCAATGCCTGGCAGACAGCTGCACAAATTCGCCATCATTACATATATGCATTCATCTCTGCTTACCTACACAACATATATATGTGACCCATGAGGTATATATTCTTTGCTGTTTAGTTGCAAAGTTGTGCTCGTCTCTTTGCGACCCCATGGACTGTAGCCCGCCAAATTCCTCTGTCCATGGGATTTCCCAGGCAAGAGTACTGGAGTGGGTTGCCATTTCCTTCTCCAGGGGATCTTCCCGACCCAGGGACTGTACCTGTGTCTCCTGTGTCTCCTGCACTGGCGGAGGGATTCTTTACCACAGTGCCACTTTTGTTGTTGTTCAGTCTCTAAGTCATGTTCAACTTTTTCCAACCCCATGAGCCACCTGGGAAGCTCCAGACAAGGCATTATGTGTTCCCAGTTCTGAAGTTTTAAAAGCAAATGAATTGAATATTTAATTTTAAAAAGCTGCAGAAATCAGTGGCTTGGAGAGATGCAAGTGTGTATTATAAGGAAAGCAAATCCAGCAAAATGTGAACTGCAGAATCTAAGTGGCAGATAGATGTGTGTTCACTGCATAATTCTTTCAATGTCTTTTTATGTTTGGAAATTTTCACAATGAAATGGTGGGGGGGGGGCAATCAATGGCTTTCTGTTGGTCACTTTTAACTAACTTTGGTTGTGACAAGGGTTAGAGCAGTAGACTCGATATTAAAAATATCGACCAGACTCGCTATTCCTCCTCTGTCCTGGCCAAATGCTCTGGGGTGGGGAGTGGCGTTTCTCAGGGATGGCGTCTGAGGGGCTCACCCACGGCTGGCAGTCAAGCGAGGCATCTTCAAACAAAACTAAACAGAAGCAGATATCAGCTGTCAGCTTTTCTAGGAGGAACCACCAGCCTTACCCAAAGCTCTGATTGCAGCAGAGAGAATATGGGCACTGAACTGAAACAGGAGACACCACCATAGTTAGGGTAGACCCCATCCTGTTGTCCTGTCCTCTGGACCCTGAATCATAAGCAGCACCTCCAGCTGCGTGGGTCACAGAATCAGCCCAGTCCTCGGGACTGCAGGTCCTGCTGGAAAAGATGGCAGTGGCATGCTGGCCAGACATAGCTGGGAAAAGTTGTGGCATGTTTTCATTGCTGCTGCTGCCAGATTTCAGAGATCAGTTGAGCTGCCATCTGGATGCTTTTTTCTGAGCAATGCTTCCTTGTAGCCATATGAATTCTCTTCTGACTACAACCCGAGGGAGGAAACTCCAGCAGTTCTGTGTGCCTTGTTGCCTGGGGGAGGGAGTGCCATCAGCTCCCCTCCTGCCCTCCCTCCCTCTCTAAAGATTTCACAGGGGCCCACATGGCCTGGCAACAAAAGCACAAGCAGATTCACCGTGCTGGCTAGTCAGAGCTTGATTAGAAGCATCCTAAAGGCTTTCATGGTTAGATAGCATCACCAATTCAATACACATGAATTTGAGCAAACTCTGGGAGACAGAAGAGGACAGAGGAGGAGCCTGGCGTGTTGCAATCCATGGGGTTGCGAAGAGTTGGCAATACAAAATAAAAAGTTTAGTTTATATATATATATAGTTATATATGCCAGAATATCTTTGGCTGGAAGGACAAGAAAGTTTGGCATAGCGTTTGAGGAGGGGGCAGGGTTAAAATGAAGAATCATATTCACTACTTACAATATGCTTTCTGTGTTGACTTCTTAATATGTGTATATTTTCTATTAAAAAAAAAAACTTACCTAGAAGAAGTAGAACCAAAACTAGACTCTCAAGGCAGCAGAACTATATAGTATTTAGTCTGCTCAAGCTCCCTTTTCTCAATCCCAGGCAATGAATTCAACACTGGGTCTGGTGGGCCAGAGACCAGGTCCCATCACAGTGAAGACCTACAGGGGAGACCCCAGGAGCATGCAGCCTAACAATTCTGGTACCCCCACCCCCCATCTGTGCCCCAGAGCAGGTTCCCTTGGACATTTTTAGCTCTTCTGGTTCCCATGCAACTGGGAATCATTTGGTGAGGAGAGGAAGAGAAAGAAGGGCAAACCAGCCAGGCTGGAATTTGGAGTGGAAGGTGTGGTCATGTCAGATCACTGAATGCGTTTCTTGCCTTTGGCAAGATTCCCAGGGGTAAGCAGCGCTGTGGTCTCTCACTCCCGAGGGCTCTGACTCCCGGGAACACGTCACACCAGACTTGGATGACAAGCTGCCTGGGCATCCCATCCTGGCTCTGCCACTGACTGGCTGTGGGACTTGGGACATGATAAATTTTTTGAGGCTCAGTGTTTTCATTCAAAAAGTAGGAGGGCAACTTCCCTGGTGGTCCAGTGACTGAGACTGTGCGCTCCTAATTCAGGAGACCCAGGTTCATTCCCTGGTCAAGGAACTAGATCCCACACGCTGCAACTAAGACCCAGTGCAGCCAAATAAATAAATAAAGCTTGGGTTTTTTTTAAAAAGTGGAGAGAGGGTGAGGATGTGGAGAGAAAAACTCAACTCATGATATCATAAAGTCATTGTTAAAATTAAACTTTCCTTAAAAGAAATAAAAAGCTTTCTATAAATGCTGCCTAGCTGAGTAACACCATGTCCTCTGGAGCCAGACGGCTGGGGTTTAAATCACAGCTATACTGGCCAACAGATAGATAGACAGATAGACAGGTAGGTAGGTAGGTAGATAGATAAACCAACCTGGGACTTCCCTGATAGTCCAGGGGTTAAGATTCTGTGTTTCCCTGCAGGGGACACAGATTTGAACCCTGATCAGGGGACTAAGATCTTGCATGCTTTGTGGTGTACCCCAAATAAATAAAGCATAGCTATGCCATTTTCTAGTTTTGTGACTTTTGGAAAATCATTTCATCTCTTTATCTCAGTTTACTCATCTGTAAAATGGGAAGAATAATAGCACCTATATATAGCATAAGGCTTTTCTGAGAGAGAGATATATATATAAATAAGCTAGCACTTGTAAAATGCTTAGTATAGTGTCTGCTATAAAGTGATTTTTGAGCTGGAAAGTGTCTTAACCCAACCTTTTATTTTTAATAATGAGAAACTGTGGGCCAAAGAGGAACTGGCCTGAGAGAGGACCCTTGATTAGTGACAAAGCCAGGAGTAAAACTCAATCTCCCAGCTCCCAGACTAGAATATTTTATACTGTTAACTTTAGGCCAAAAATTTTTATTACATTCTGGTCTAAAATTAGAAAGAAGTGAGAAGAAATCCTTTTTTTTTAATAATTGTATTTACGTATTTTTGGCTGTGCAGAGTCTTCGTTGCTGTGTGGGCATCTCTCTAGTTGTGGCAAGCAGGGGCTACTCTCTTGTTGCGAAGTGCAGGCTGTAGAGTGTTCGGGCTTGAGTAGTTGCAGCACGTGGGCTCAGCTCTCTGGCTCTAGAACACAGGCTCAATAGTTGTGCACGGGCTTACTTGCTCCATGGCACGTGGGATCTTCCTGGACCTGGGGGTCGAACCTATGTCTCCTGCATTTACAGGCAGATTCCTTACCGCTGAGCCATGAGGGAAGCCTGAGAAATCTGTTTTAGATCAGGTAAAAAGATATTGGGTTCAAATTCAGTGTGTACAACAGCCGAGTTTCTTGGGCTCTCTGAACCTTCTCTTCCTTTGGAATAGGCTCAAAATAATAACATGAACCTCATAGAGGTGTTGGGGTAAGTGAGCGTCTACATGTGACATGCCTGGCACATAGCATTTCTCAAAAAAACATATTAATACCAATTAATAACAGGTGATGGTGTTGTTAGGCCAGGAGCCCCACACCTGTGACCAGATGGCTTTTATTCCTCATTCTTCCGGAGGTATGCAAATAAGACAAATGCTTAACCTCTTAAGTTAGCTTACTGCTGCTGCTGCTGCTGCTAAGTCGCTTCAGTTGTGTCCGACTCTGTGCGACCCCATAGACGGCAGCTCACCATGCTCCCCTGTCCCTGGGATTCTCCAGGCAAGAACACTGGAGTGGGTTGTCATTTCCTTCTCCAAAGTTAGCTTAAGATGACTCTTAACCTTATAGATTCATTGTGGTAGCAATCATTGTGAAAACAAATTGGAAATGTCAGCACAAGCTCTATGACATGTGATTATGAAACAGCATAGTAATGAGGTTGGTTTCTAAGTTGGGTAATAATATTTCTGATCAAAAGTAGGTGTGGCATCATCAGGAAAATGCAAATTAACATCACAGCGAGCAACAACCTGAAACCCACTGGGAAGACTTTGATGATAAGTACGTGTGTGTGCGCGCGCGTGCACACATGTGCTCAGTTGCGTCTGACTTTTTGTGACCCCATGGACTATACCCTGCCAGGCTTCTCTTTCCAAGGGACTTCCCAGGCAAGAGTACTGGAGTGGGTTGCCATATCCTACTGCGGGGGAGGGGGTGGGGTGGTCTTCCCTACCCAGGGATCAGACTCACATCTCTTGCATCTCTTACATTGGCAGGCAGATTCTTTATCTCTGTACCACCTGGAACCATCATATACCACTGGTAGAAGTGCAGAATGCTAAAATTATATTGGAAAAAACTTGGGTAGTTTCTTATAAAGTTAACCATAACTTACATGTTAGTTACCTATTCAGTTCAGTTCAGTCGCTCAGTCGTGTCTGACTCTCCGCGACCCCATGAATTACTTACCCCGAAATTTAGTGGCTTGAAATAGCATTAAGTTTTAAGAAAACGCTCATGGTTTCCGTGGGTCAGAGATTGAGACAGGGTGCAACTGGCACCACCATGTCTGGACACAGCTGGAAGACTGAGGCTGGGACAGGAACCCCTGGGGGCTGGGAGATGACGTTGGTGTTGGTTGGGGGCTTCTCTGTGGCTTCCGCTTCTGCACAACACTGTGCCTGGGTTCCCAAGGAAAGCCTCCGGAGAGAGAGGGCAGAAGAGAGAAAGGGAGGATCCTGAAAACAGGGGATCCTACCTTATGCATTTATTTTTTCTACCTTATGCATTTTATAGCCTTACAACAGCTTCAATCTGATAAGCAATCTTGTAATAAAACAAGTGAATTTTTCAAAATGCATGTGTTAGCCTACGGGGTGGTTAATTTTATGTGTCAACTTGGCTAGGCTACAGTGTCCTGATATGGGGTCAGACATTATTCTGGATGGTTCTGTGAGGATAGTTTTGGGTGAGATTAACATTCAAATCGGTGAACTTTGAGTAAAGCAGATTGTCCTCTATACTGTAAATAGGCCTCACTCAATCAGTTGAAGGCCTGAACAAAACAAAGGTAGACCTGCCCTGAACAAGAGGGAATTCTGCCAGCTGACCGCCTTTGGACTTGAACTGCAACACTGGCTCTTCCTGGGTGTCTGGCCTGTCATTTCACGCTGCAGATTTTGGACTTGACCTCCATAATCACATGAGCCAATTCCCAATCAATCAGTCTTATGCGCGCGGGCAGCAGCGGCGGCCCAAGATGGCGGCGCTGCAGCTGGACCCGGCGACGGTGGGCCGGGCCGCCGGGTCAGGGGGCGGTGGTTGGCCCGCAGGGTCCGGCCGAACGTGGGCAGCGCCTGACTCCGTGACCACCAGGCAGAGCCTAGGCCTGGAGCCCAGGTGTTTTCCCTACCGCCCTTGCTGCCAGGAGGACCCGGGGCTGGACTCAGACAAGGACGAGACGGGGGCCTATCTGACTGACAGGGACCCTGCCCACTTGGGTCCAGTCGAAAACTACCCCCGTCCCGGGAAGCTCTTCGCTAGGAAGGAGTTGGCAGAAAAGGCGGCTGGAGGAAGCGGAGTTTTACAACATTGCATCTGGCTTGCGACTGCTTTCAAGGAGGGGATACCAACAAGGAAAACAGCGCTTCCCAGGGCCGGCGAAGCATGTGTCGAGAGGCCTGCAACGCCGAGAGGAGGCGCCCGGGCAGATGGTGGCCACTGTGTCCGCCGGTGGGAAATTCCAACAGCTAATCAGCATAGGGCCATCCTATAACTGTGGGAACGAGGATCAGGCAGAATTCCTGTGAACTAAAGAATTCGACCAACGGCATTGCCATCCAACCGAGCGAGAAGGCGAAGGTTCTTCAGGACAGAGGATCTCCGATGTAAACTCCGGAGTCCTCGGTGACGTGAGCGCGACCCACCCGAGCACCTCTGTGAGCTCAGGCTCACTCCTGTACAAGTAACCGAGCTTCTGCAGGGCCACGCGGAGCCTGCCGCCGGTCAAAACGAAAGGAACCCACCCCCAGCCACAGGAACCCGAAGAAAGATGCCGCTTCCGGCTGCACAATACCTTTTCAGAAACCTGCTTTTGTTTTCTTAGCCAGTGTTGTAACGTATCTTTACAAGAGCGGCTGGGCTGGGTTCCCAGATGGAGCTTATCTAGGGATGGGGGCGGGGGGAGAGGAAGGCCTAGTTGCTTGCAGATGCTATACTTCTGGGAAGCCAGAGCACACGCAAGAGGTTTGTCCTGAGCTGTGCCAAGTTTTCACCTGAGTGTGCCCTGTTGGACATGGGCAGCCGCTGAGTCACACTTCTTTTCTCTCCCATACACCCCAGACTAATGCAACTGACGCAGAGGAATCTGGTTTAGGCTGTTGAATTGAGGTTTCCATGAAGGATAGTCACCAAAGTACCCCATATTACTATGAACAAAGCCTCTTTGAGGAGGGGAGGATGGGGTGTCCCTGATTGTGGTTGGAGATTGGGGGTCGCAGCTCTGGAGGCCACCGTCGGCTCCCATGTTCAGCTTGCCTCATTTGTCTCCAGTAGCTGGGCCCCCCTCATAGCTCACCTTCTCCCCAAGAAGAGGTTCAAGGCAGGCAGTTCCTGCAGGGAGGCAGACAGCCAGACTGGTGGGCACTGTAAGTGTTGGTATAACTGCTTCTTCAGCCTTTACTTGCCCTCCGTTGGTCCGTCTTCCTTCCTTGACTTTTTAAACTGGGGCCCAGGATAAAGGGATCTTGGACCCTCTGATGGCTTGGGGTGGGGACAACTGTTTTCTCTGAAAGTTGCCACATGTGGTAGGTTGTAGTATCAAAAGTGGCCATTGTTTTTGTGGTCATTTCTTGAAAATGCTTTGACCAAAAGTGCAGTATTTGTGTTTCTTCTTGGCTTCTGACCTCGGCAGTGGTGCTGAGCCCGCACCATTCGCCGCAGTGTGTGCACTTGCCAGGCAGGCTGAAGACTCCCTCCCCTGACCCCGATCCTCACCACCACGTCCTTCTGTGGGTGCCGAGGCATCAAGGATCCAACATTGTTCGACTCAGAGGAGCCAAGCCTCAGAGCTCGTAACTGGACTTGCTCTCTGAGCTTTCAAGGCTTGGTGAGCAGTCGTGGAACACAAAGGGGCCAGAGAACCCTGGCTTTTCTCCAGCTGACTTTCCTAGTGTGGCAGGTGGTCCAGAGAAGGGGAGGTGCCCGTGGGGATGGCTTTGTCCATAAAAGACCCCTCAAGCCCATGGCTCCTTCTAAGCTGAGGTTCCCTTTGCCCCCCCAACCAGTTCAGCTGCTCACCGCATAGGTGTGGGGTCAGGGTTTTTTGGAAGTGACTATCGACTGTGCCAAGTGTCCTTTGAGCCTGTGACCTGCCCCTCCCTAGACAGGAACCTCACATTGCCCTCACATGTCTGTGTGTAGAGTAGGGGAGAAGTGTGTGTCCGGGGCTCCTGCTGACTTGCTGTGTCTACACCCCAACGTGAACGTGAACGTTGGTGCCACGGATGTCTGGCCTGTGCCCAGGATTTTTACAGGTATAAAATGTTAGAGGAACTGCTCCCTACGATAAACAGTTATCCCTGCAGAATGGTGGTGGACTGAGCAGGACAGAGGATGATGGGCAAGGAACTCTGGCCAAAGGGAATAAACACAGTCAGACTGAAAGGAGGGC
Organism: Moschus berezovskii; assembly: GCF_049115385.1. NCBI lineage: Eukaryota > Metazoa > Chordata > Mammalia > Artiodactyla > Moschidae > Moschus > Moschus berezovskii. Next base: position 55,911,378 of record NC_142480.1, on the reverse strand, counting down.
AGCCTCGGCGTCTGGGGCCTCAAGCCCAAACAGACCTGCTTTCCTGGGGCTCATCTGAAAACCAGCCTCTGGTCCCAAGTCAGTGAGCGGGAGCGAGGAGGCTGGAGGGTGGTGGGGGCCCAGCCCCTCTGGATGTGCCATGTCCCTCATCGCGCTTCTCACAGGTCCACCGCAGAGTCTGCAAAGACCGCCGAGCTCCTCGGTGAGCCCTCTGAGGATCCAGAGGGCTGCCTTCACCAAGATCCCTCCTCCGGGCAACCCAGTGACCGTTTGAGTTGTTCAGTGCTCCAGGAATCTGAGAGTGGTTCGTTTCTTAAGGTTTCTGGGAAAGCATTTTACCCAAGCCCTTTGTGAACCAAGTTGGTGTTTTTTTTCTTGAAAGCTGTCTCCCTCTGGGAGAGTCCGGCTGACGGCTTCAGAGAGAGGCCTGGCCATTGGCTGGGGGCGGGGGGAGTGGTCACGTGACCAGTGACCCCCACTGTCCATCTGCCATGGGCTGCCACGTGGGCGACACCGGCCAGGTAGGGTCCCACCTCCTCTAGAGTGACTTCGTTTCTGCACAGTTTTAACTGAACTCAGGGGTGTCCGTGAGGCCTGGAGGAGGAAGAGAGAGAGAGGCTGAGAGGAAAGGCTGAGAAGTCACCCACACCCTCCAGGATGGCCTTAGAGCCAGGCCTTAGGGACCATGCCTGTCACTTGTGGGTGCCCTTTGTTGCCGTTTGTGTCTTTGAATAAAGTCTGAAATGCTGTGACCCTTTTTTCCCCCCTCTTGTCGATAAAGACATGAAACAAAAATACCAGTCTCTATCTCTCTCTTCACACACACACACACACCCATTGGTTCTGTTTCTCTACCAGTCTCTATCTCTCACACACACACACACACACACACACACACACCCATTGGTTCTGTTTCTCTACCAGTCTCTATCTCACACACATACACCCATTGGTTCTGTTTCTCTACCAGTCTCTATCTCTCACACACACACACACACACACACACCCATTGGTTCTGTTTCTCTACCAGTCTCTATCTCACACACATACACCCATTGGTTCTGTTTCTCTACCAGTCTCTATCTCTCACACACACACACACACACACACACCCATTGGTTCTGTTTCTCTACCAGTCTCTAACACACACACACACACACACCCCCATTGGTTCTGTTTCTCTACCAGTCTCTAACACACACACACACACACACACACACCCATTGGTTCTGTTTCTCTAGAGAATAATACAACCTGGCTCTCTTGTAGCAACCCAAAACACGAGCTTCTTGACCAGAAGTTTGCGCCCTGGATTCATAACTGCAAATGGGATTTTCATGTAAAATATTTCCTGTGCTACTTCTTAATAGTAGACAGTGTGCCCTTGATACACAACATTGACATAGTGGCTGAAAAACCTCGTAGCAAGGTGGCAATTCTCAGTGGTTTTTGGAGGAGGTCGTGAACAAGAACCATTACATGGCTCACAGTAATCTGTTGCAAAGATGCTGTGCTCATCAGCGCAGAAGTAAATCTTTCATTACTGGAAAATGTGAATCAACTCAAGTGAAACAGGGTTCTGTCAGTTTATAAAACTTAATTACGTTTTTAACTCCATACATTGTCCAGTAAAGGCATCTGAAAATACTTAACTTCCAGGGTGAATCTACAGTAAATTAATTGCAAGAAGGTACCAGCTTCCCTGGTGGCTCAGATGGTAAAGAATCTGCCTGCAATTCAGGAGATTCGGGTTCGATCCCTTAGTCAGGAAAATCCCCTGGAGAAGGAAATGGCAACCCACTCCAGCATTCTTGCCTGGAGAATTCCATGGACAGAGGAACCTGGCGGGCTACAGTCCATGGCGCCTGTAGAGTTGGATGCGACTGAGTGACGAACATACACACACAAACCACAAATAATGTGCTCAGAAATTATCTGCATTTTCATTAATCTCTTAACTGTGGAGATTTTTGTGTCAGTTCGGCATCAAATTTGCTCAGCAAACCCCAGGCAGTTCTAAACTTTCAGCATAAGAACATCCCCCAAAGAAGAGAAAATCGAGTGGGGAGAAAAATCAGTGCAGTGGCTTAAGTTTTTTCAGCCTTGGGGAGTTAAGAAAAACACTTGAGCATGAGGACAAAAGCTCCCTTGTTTAAGCTCTTCCCCAGCTGCACTTCAACTAAATATATCCCGGCAGAGTGTTTTCATTTCTCCACCCTCTCCTGGAGCCAATCACATGGTGACAAACAGCACGAGGCCCCCGGGACTGACACAGCAGAGGTAGTGCCTTGGTTGCCGCTAGGACTTCTCCCAGCACGGGCCCCCTGGCCGCCCCTCTTCCCCGGAGGCCAGGGGGTTGGCGGTGGGGGGATGGGGAGGAAGGAGCCCAGGGTGGAGAGGAGGCCTGCAGGGGTTAACTCAGCGGCCTGTCTGGAATTCGTGCACCACCTGGGCTGACGGCATGAATGACTCATTGTTTCCCCTCTGAACAGTCTGAGGAGTGCTTCCTTCTCGCTGTCAATAACTGAGGCAGAGCGAAATGGTTTTTTCCCCCCATTTCCCCTAATCCGTTTTCTAAAACTGAGTGTAGAACTGGAAATGTGCAGCAGCGGTAGCCAAGGTTACTGCTTTGAGTTTGTCTTCCGGGGACAAAGGATGTAAATTTACTGTCCACAAACAGAAAGGGGCCCAGAGCCAGGGGTCCTCTGATTTACAGCTTGTGTGACAGTCTTGCAAAATGAAGCAAACTTGGTTTAACCTCTAGCCTGCCTAAGCCTGTGGCCTGTGTGCTAGGTCTTACATTACCCGTGATTTGTATATATGGAGATTCTGACCGATCCTTTCCTGTGGCTAAATTTAAGACTTGTAGTCTTCCATTCCTGGTTCTAGAAAAGGGTAGAATTCATCATGCCTCACGTCACATTTTCATGTACAGAGCCCCTCCTTGGTGTCTGTGAGTTTTACTCTCCTTGGGAAACTGGGTCAGTAGATTTTCCTGGGCTGCGGGATCTTCTGCCTTCATGAGACATCTCAGTCCAAAAGCTTGAGAGACAGACCACACATTTAAGGTGAAAGAAACATAGGTTCGATCCCTGGGTTGGGAAGATGCCCTGAAGGAAGAAATGGCAACACACTTAAGTATTCTTGCCTGGGAAATCCCATGGACAGAGGAGCCTGGTGGGCCACAGTCCATAGGGTCGCAAAGTCAGACATGACAGAGCACATACAGATCATGCGTCCCTGCAAGTGAGTCATAGGTAATAGATTTTGAACTCTGTTGCTTTGGCCTCTTTCTTCTACTTACCTACATTCTTGGGTGTTTAAAGGAAACTATTCAAAAGTGGAACATGTGAAAAAAAGAAAGAAACAGATGCAGAAAGGACAGGAGAAAAGTCCTGTGTAGACTCATGACTAGGTTCTGACTTGAACTGGGAGGTGACCATGCAGCAGAGTGTTTTTCTCATCAAATAAAGTAACAGTCCTAAATAGACTTAAAGTTGTGGACCAAAGTATTTGCAATACCCTTTTTTGGAAGCAAATGAAAACCTGCAAAGATTAAGTATTTAAGTATTCTCTGTTTTTGTAGATAAGACACAACGACTGCAGCTTGCTTAGAGCAATGGCAGTAATCAAGGCTTCAGTTTTCACAAGTAAATGCAGTTCTCCGAATGAGTCTGTTTTATATACAATTAATACATACACTTAATCTATTTACCAATAAGCTTCCTTCCCTACTAGAGGTTGTGTGGTCCTTGCACGTGCGTGTGTGCTAAAGTTGCTTCAGTCGTGTCCAACTCTTTGTGACCCTATGGACTGTAGCGTCCACCACAATCCTCTGGAGGGGTTGTCATTTCCTCCTCCAGGGGATCTTCCTGACTCAGGGATCAAACCCATATCTCTTACATCTTCTGCATTGGCAGGCCAGTTCTTCACCACTAGTACCACCTGGGAAGCCCTTGTGGTTCTTGTACCAACACCATGTGTATCTGTATGTTAGTCCCTCAGTCGCGTCTGACTCTTTGCAGTCCCATGCACTGTAGCCCACCAGGCTCCTCTGTCCATGGATGGGATTTCCCAGGCAAGAATACTGGAGTGGATAGCCATTCCCTTCTCCAGGGGATCTTCTTGACCTGAAGATAGAACCTGGGTCTCCTGCATGGCAGGCAGATTCTTTACCTTCTGAGCCACCAAGGAAGAGTCACCAGTCTCATTTCAACAGAGACTGGAATTTAAACTTGGGGACAGCTTCTAAGCTCTGAGAGGAGACATCTCCATTTTCTCATTGATACAGCCATCTTCCCAACCCTACTGAGTCTCTTCCTGAAAACATGGGCCTCAGGACTCTAACTTGATTTTAAGTCCTTTCAAGTGGGTGGTGAGCTCATCCTCTTTTCTCAAGTCCAAAAGAAAATAAATTTGCATAGTTGTTTTTTCTCCTCCTGCGTTTAGCAAGAGTTTAATAGATCTAAAATTACCTGATGTACCTTTCCCTTGAGAACTCCACTGTATTTCCGTGACTTGTTTGTAAGTGTGCCTAAAAGGAAAACTGATGGCGGGGGGCTGGGGGGGACGTTTAAAGGCAGAGTATGTCAGAGGAGGCTTTACAATTAGCTGAGGAAAGAAGAGAACCACAAAGAAAGGGAGAAAGGGAAAGATATACCCAATGGAGTGCAGAGTTCCAGAGAATAGCAAGTGAAAAAAAAAGGCCTTCTTAAATGAACAACGAAAAGAACGAGAGGAAAACAATAGAATGGGAAAGACTACAGATCTCTCCAAGAAAACTGGAGATATTAAGGGAACATTTCATGCAAGGATGGGCACAATAAAGGACAGAAATAGTAAGGACCTAACTGAAACAAAAGAGATTAGGAAGAGGTGGCAAGAACACACAGAAGAACGATGCATAAAAGGTCTTAATGACCCAGATAACCACGACAGTGTGCACTCACCTAGAGCCGGACATCCTGAAGTGTGAGATCAAGTAGGCCTTAGGAAGCATTACTACAAACAAAGCTAGTAGAAGTGATGGAATTCTAGCTGAGCTACTTAAAATCCTAAAGATGATGCTATTAAAGTGCTGTACTCAATATATCAGCAAATTTGGAAAACTTGGCAGTGATCATAGGACTGGTAAAGGTCAGTTTTCATTCCAAAGAAAGGCAATGCCAAAGAATGTTCAAAGTACTTTACAACTGGGCTCATTTCACATGCTACCAAGGTTATGCTCAAAATTCTTCAAGCTAGGCTTCAACAGTATGTGAACCAAGAACTTCCAGATATACAAGCTGGGTTTCGAAGAGGCAGAGGAACCAGAGAACAAATTGCCAACATTCATTGGATCATAGAGAAAGCAAGGGATTCCAGAAAAAAAAAAAAACATTGACTTCTGGTTCATTGACTATGATAAAGCCTTTGACTGCGTGGATCACAACAAACTGTGGAAAATTCTTCAAGAGATGGGAATACCAGACCACCTCACCTGTCTCCTGCGAAACCTGTATGTAGATCAAGAAGAAACAGAAACGGACACAGAACACCTGACTGGTTCAAAATTGAGAAGGGAGTATGACAAGACTGTATATTGTCACCTTATTTGACTTTATATTCAGAGTACATCATGCAAAATACCAGGTTGGATGAATCACAAGCTGAAATCAACATTGCTCGGAGAAGTATCAACAACCTCAGATATGCAGATGATACCACTCTAATGGCAGAAACTAAAGAGCCTCTTGATGAGTGTGAAAGAGGAGAGTGAAAAAGCTGGCTTGAAATCCGACATTAAAAAAATTAAGATCATGGCATTTGGTCCCATCACTTCATGGCTAACAGAAGGGGGAAAAGTGAAATCAGTGACAGATTTCCTTTTCTTGGGCTCCAAAATTAACTCCGGACGGTGACTGCAGCCATGAAATTAAAAACACTTGCTCCTTGGAAGGAAGGCTATGACCAACCTAGACAGCATATTAAAAGCAGAGACATCACTTTGCTGACAAAGGTCTGTACAGTCAAAGCTATGATCTTTCCAGTAATCATGTATGGATATGAGAGCTGGACCATAAAGAAGACTGAGCGCTGAAGAATTGATGCTTTCAAATTGTGGTGCTGGAGAAGTCCCTCGAGAGTCCCTTGGACTGCAAAGAGATCAAACCAGTCAATCCTAAAGGAAATCAGCCTTGAATATTCATTGGAAGGACTGAAGCTGAAGCTGCAATACTTTGGCTACCTGATTCGAAGAGCTGACTCACTGGAAAATACCCTGATGCTGGGAAAGACTGAAAGCAAAAGAAGGTGGTGGCAGAAAATGAGTTGGTTAGACAGTATCACCAACTCAATGGACATGAATGTGAGCAAATTCTAGGAGATAGTGGAGGACAGAGCAGCATGCTATTCGGGGTTGCAAAGAGTCGGACATGACAGCAATTGAACAACAATGGCACAATTAACTGTGAGCTTTACCTAACTGATCCTACCCCCAACTAATGGCCCTATTAATTCTTATTTGACTTCACCTTGCAGCACGTGGGATCTTAATTCCCAGGCCAAGGACTGAACCAGCACCCAGCACCCGTGGCAGTGAAAGCAGATTCCTAACCACTGGACCACCAGGGAATCCCCTGCCTTAATAATTCTACATATTTGGAAAGGACTAATAAGGCCAGGCAAAACAGTAATTTAATGACTCTAAAACCCCAGGCAAGAAGAAGGGGGCAGATGACTTTACTATATATTTCATGATGTCAGAGCAGGTCTGGAGCAGAGGGAACACTTTGTCTGGACTCCACATCATCACTGCACACTCAGTATTATAGGACATTCCAGGTGTACAGAAAAAATTTCCAGTCCACTAAAGCAGACAAGGTTCTTTTCAAATAAGGTGACTCTAAGCTATGAGAATTTATTTTTTAAATATTTAGTTAGTTACTTATTTGACTTAGTCACCAGGTCTTAGTTGGGGCATGTGGGATCTAGTTCCCTGACCAGGCACTGAATCCAGGCCCCCCTGCATTAGGAGTGCAGAGTGTTAGCTCCTGGACCACCAGGGAAGTCCCTAAGCTATGAGAATTTAGAAGGAAATGATCATTTCAAACCTTTCCTTGAAAACAGAAGTTCCATTAAACAAAACTCTGGGATTAAAAACATTTATAACTTCTTGAATATGAATTTTCTTGGTATGTTTCTTGAATATGTTTTCTTGGTATGTTTCATGCAAGACAGAATAAATAATATCCTTCTACTTTGTACATGCATCAGTACTTCTCATCTCACATGTTTAGAGAGAAAACGTAGTATTTATTTTTTTATTTACAATATTATATGCTTCAGATGAACACAGTGATTCATAATTCTTAAAGGTTATACTCCATTTATAGTTATTATAAGATATTGGTTATTTTCCCTGTGCTGAACAATATATCCTTGTATTCATTTTATACATGGTAGCTTGTACCTCTTAATCCCTTACCCTGATCGTGCCCTTCCCTTGCTCCCCTCTCCTCACTAGTTTGTTTTCTAAATCTGTTTCTTGTTATATTCACTAACTTCATCTTTTCAGATTCCACTTGTAAGTGATATCATACAGTATTTATCTTTCTCTGCCTTATTTCACTTAGCATAGTGTCCTCCAAATCTATGTCCTTGCAAATGGCAAAATTTCATCTTTTTACAGTTGAGCAATATTGCACTGTATAAATATACCACATCTTCTTTATCCAGTCATCGGTTGATGGACACTGATGTTGCTCCCATATTTTTGTTATTGTAAATAGTGCTGCTGTGAAAATTGGGGTGCATGTATCTTTTTGAAGGTAGTATTTATTCAGATGCTCATTTTTATATAATCACTGACAGCAACAGGACTAACCATTTCCTCATTTTATGTTTTACAAAATAGTTTTCAGTTCTATGCATCAGACACTGTCTATCATATATAAGGTGCTGTGGAAAATTACTTGCATAGACTCAACTGTTTTTGGTTGCGTGCATTCTATGCCTGTTGAGTCATTAAGGGCAAAGTGCACAGAGCTGAACTTTCCTCACTGTTTTTTGATAAGGCAGTTGCATAGGAATCTGAGTGTCATGTGCACACCCAACCAAAATGCAACATGTGTTAAAAAAGATGTTCAGGGTGACACTGAAAGATGACTAAAGGTGGTAGTTTGGGAAGTCGGTTTAAGTAGCTGGTCTTAAAGTGTGGAATTTTAACCATTTGCAGTTAATGGCTTGTTTTTCTTTCCTCAAACAGCTTTTGAGTATCTATTCTCAGGGTCAAAAACTCAAATATCTATAGGAACCAAGAAGATAATGTAAATAAAGCAGGTAAATTTGAGAAAAATGGAGACAGACACATTTTATGTGCCTTATGAACACAGAGGCAACTCTTCATTTCCAAGAAGTGAATGAGCTCTCTCCCACTATTTTTGAAAGATGCTTTAGCCTTGTTCTCTCTTTTGGTACTGAGAGAGTTAACTGCAAGAAAAATATTAGTGCACACTAAATATAAATGACACCTCACACGGAGCCTCAAAGAGGAAGCAACAGGGAGTGGCAAAGGCCACAATAAAGTGAAGCGCTGGTGTCTGGTCAAAGGGGCCCATCTCTGCACTAGGTGCCTGCTGCCATGTGGAGACAGGTTTGGGGGCGGGGGACTGGGGGCACGGATCATTCTTCAAGAAAAGTCAAAGACCCTGATCTGTACGTAAATGCAGATTTTAAAATGTGACCTGACAGTTTTAAAAACAAATTTGAGAAAAGAGCCAAACAAAATTAATTTGGTGGGCTGGGTGAGGCCTGTCGGTCACGTTTGAGATGTCAGACTTAATCATCTAGGTATTCTGCTATGAGGTGCTGGGAATACAAAGATCTAAAAAACAGAAAAGCAAAAAACTCTGCTCTCATGAAGCTTATGGACAAATACATCATGCATGAGTTCACACACACACACACGTGTGTGCGTGCGCTGTAACAGGGGAAATTACCAAGAGTTCTGGGAGCCCAGGGGAAATCAAATCAGAGGAAGGTGAGTGGGTAGGGAAGAGGGCTGGGGAAGAATTCCTGAAGGTCGGTCTAGGTGAGTTATATTGCTAGCTGAGCCAAGCTAGTAGAAACGGTGGAGGAAGGTGGTGGTCCACGTTGAGGTGTTAGCACATGCTAAGGTGTGGGGGCCACAAGCAGTCAGAGCCTTTTGTTAAAGAAGCTAAGATACAAGTGTTAGATTCAGGAGACCGAGGGGTAAAAAGAGGTCCTCCCTGTCCCCTGTCAGGCAACTGCAAGAGGACCAAGGATCCCAGATTGAACTCAAAATAACGTCAAATCCAGTTCTCCGGTTGGCAGTTCTTGGACAGGTCCTCCTGACTGCTACAGCATGGAGATTCACTCAGTGTCTGCTAGGAATTAGCTGTCATTTCAAATAAACCAGGATGTAAGATTTTTTATTAGAACAGAATAGAAAACCCTCAAAGTTTCCTGCTATTTGGCTATTATATCTGTGGGAAGGATGGACCTGTAGTGAAAATCTGAATGTACGCTGAATCTTTGATTGGAAGAACTGGCCTGAGTTGTCCCTGTATCCAGTGTCAGGGTCAACACAAATCTAAATTAAATAAGAAATCTTCCTAGTCCTGAAAGAGAAAGAGACCTCTCTCCACCAACCCTCTTTCTTTCCCCATTTACATTAGAAATTTTATGGTCGTAAATTCCTTCTCTGGCCCTTTAAGAATTCCATAAACCTTTTTAAAAGCTAAATAAGCCTCTTGCCAGCTTTACAGCACCGGAATGCCTTTCCCAATGACCTGGGAGCTATCCCTTTGAAATGGAATCATCAAGGAACATCCCTATTTCCTCTCTACGGAAAGAGGACTCTCCCTGGGAGAGCAGGAGTCTAAATTCAGAAGGTCCCTGTTTCCAAGTTTCTGACTTACCTCCTGTCGTAAATATGTAAGAAGTCTTTTCTTTGGATAGACTAATTGGCTGATACAGATAGCAGCTATCAATTACCAAGGTGAATTTAGGATGAACTATATGTGACAAATGGTACTGTCAAGCCCTCCTACTAGTTACTGTATATCTCGAGAACAGATAGTATTAATAATAGGGTATATCTGCTTCGCTGTGTAAAAGTGAAATTCCTTTCCATCCTTGCAGTCTCTCTGTGGATTGCCTGTGATGTACATCATATTTTGGTTTAATGCTTATTCAGTAGTTAAACAGCTCTTTTTCTTCTGCAAAGAGTTTTGGGGGGTTGGCAGGAGATTTTGTTTTTGATTATATTTCCTCAACACCTGCCACCAAGGTTGGTTGAGTTTGGGTCTTTCCAGCTCAGGGTATGGGTAAGCATCTAAATGCCCTGATATAAATGTGAAAAGTCTGCTCATGACAAAGCAGAACAGATTTCAGAGAAACAGATTTTCACACTCCTCTCTGAGAGAGCCACAATTAGAAGATTCTGTGTACTCTCTGCAGTATTTACAGACAGCAGCACAACACAAGGGCAGGCTAGCACAGGGGGTTGACTCTTCCATCTTTGCTTCAGGCACTTAACCTCCTGGTGGCTTAGTTTCTCACCTGAAAATGAGACAAAATGGGGAAACCGGCTTCATAGAACAGTGCTTTCCAGAGTACACAGGCTCCATAGTTTAATTAGAATTATTTCAAGGTTTGTTATAGGCAGAAACACTTCTGGGATACAAAGTGAAGTCGTTGAGTCGTGTCCCACTCTGTGCGACTCTTGAACTGTAGCCACCAGGCTCCTCTGTCCATGGGATTCTCCCGGCAAGAATGCTGCAGTGGGTTGCCATTCCCTTCTCTAGGGGATCTTCCCAGGGATCCAACCCAGGTCTCCTTCATTGCAGGCAAATTCTATACCATCTGTGGCTTCAGGGAAGCAATGGGGAATACACGGTTACTTATCTCCAGAGGAATTTACAATCTTATAATGATTACATAGTACCATTAATTTGAATATAAATTAACTTCTCAAGAAAGAGAAAAATAGAAAAAAAACATTTTAAAAGGGAAGGTGACACAGCCAGGGGCTATTACCCTGATTGAGCTCTTTGTAAATATATGGTCTCTGTGGTTAAGCTAGTTTAAATCTAAAAAGACTTCTTCCTGAGCTAGTTTAACAGGAAAAACGAGAATTTTTATGAAAAGAAGTGAATGTATCACCGACTTTGAAGCCAAAAGCGCTACCACGTCTCTTAGTCCATGACTTAACACACACCCTGAGGCACTCCCTGATTTTTTCCATCCAGATGACCTAACTACAAGGATTTTTTTAACGTTATAAAAGTAAATAAATACTGGCTATTGGCACAGAACACTCTTAAAGGCAGCCATTACAACTCTTGCTTTCTGCTAAGCTCAAGGCTGTTCAACTGGCTTTGTACCTGGCTCTTTAAGACAGGACTCCGAGGCCATCTTTGAAACAAAAGGACTTTGGGCGCTGAGGGTGGAGGAGGTGGTTTCCAAGCAACAGGAGGCGCGCGCCACGCAGCCGCACTTCGCCGCGCCCAGCCGCCTACCGCGTGGGCGGGGCTAGCGGGGCGGTGGAAAATTACCGCGCTTCCTCTTAAAGGCGCCCGGACATGGCCTGGAACTCTGTCGCTGATCTCCGTTGTCATCTACTGTGAGAAGTGAGGGTCTCCATTTTACCTTCCTAGACGTAGTTCACAATTTCCAGGCCAGTATTAGTTTATACTTAGGCAAGTAAAATCGGAATGAACAGGCATTTTCTTAATCAAGAAAAGAAAACTAAAAATCTTATATGTCGAACTCTAGTGCAGAAAGGGCTACTAACAGAAACAAGAAGCAAGAAACAGCTTCGTAAATAGTCACATTGACTGTCAACCAGTTTACAAATGATTAGGTTCTGAAGCAAGGAAAACTCGTTTTTTACAAACGGATTGACAAATTATAACTATTAAAAACTACCAAAAACCAGAATAAACGTATAGGAAGCAACAGGATAGGTTTAGCGGGCATCAGGAAATTTATCCTCTCTTTGTAGGTCGGCTTTTACAGTATAAAAGACTAACAGTTCTGCCTGTTAGTCGTCAAAGAACTTTCTCCATGTTATAAGCTCTTCTGATTTTCAGGTTAAGCGATAGTTTATCGCTGGCTTACTTTTATGAAAGAATAAATAACAATTCTGATTTTTATAACATGAACATCAGAGATACAGTCTGTGGCTCAGAAACGATTCCCCTTACCAAGGAATATTTTCTAGAAGCCATCCTGGAGACAACTGGGTGAAATAGAGATGTTGGTCTTCCCGAAGTAAAGCTCTTGACACATTAACTCTCTTTCTTCATTTCGGACGGTTTGCTCGGTGGTCTTTGGGTTGTGAGAGTACCCACCTTCTACTCTTGTCCTCGCGCTCTGAGTGCGGACAGTAGTGTCGGAGTCAGGATGGATTCTCACGAGGGTGTAGGTGATGTCCCAGACTTAGCACGGCCCTGGCAAATTGATCTTCCACTCCCAACAGAGCTATTTCCCTCTGCTTCGCGGCCCTGTTAAGCCATGTCTTCACTCCTGTCCCCTTTTTAACACGTCTTTTTTTTTTTAATCCCTCACTTTCCAGTCGCCACTTCCTAGTAATTTTTGATGAACCTTTCTTGTTTTTCAGAACGCAGAGCTGTGACGTTGGGAGTTCTAAGCAGATGTTCTGCGTGCGTTTAGACACACAGGACGGTGTTTAGCCTGTAATTTTCAAGTTTGGATGTTAAAAAAGGGATACACTTGTGACATTATCTTTCCATAACCACAGGGAAAACTAATTAATTACGTGTAACCAAAAGCTGTGTCGTGTAGAGCTGTCATCCATGTTGAAGCTGCAGGGGAATATGATTTGATGTAAAGGGAATTGTGCCTTTGAGACAAAAATAGGTGCAGCTGCGTTTGCTTTAATCTTTTCACTGCAAGAATACTTACCAATGCCAAGAAACTGAAATCGGGAAATGCCCCATTTCAGATTAGATGATGCTTCTAATTTTTAAAATAGGCTTTTCGTGGAAAGCCTAGTCTGTAACAGTACTTAGTGGTTGCTGGGCTGGTTAGTGCAGGTGCCAACGCTGGGTAGTGTGGCTACCCACTTAACTCTGCAGGGAAGTGGTATTTTACAGACCGAAAAGCTCTGCGGGGTTTCTAATGGCCAAGAGCCTTCCCTAACCGCCCTAGGAGTCCGGGGTAATCTCCTGTTATTTAAAATTTACTGCGGAATAGAGACGAGAAAAAAAGAGCAAGCGAGAGAGAGACTTTAGATGTAAAGTCATCTGGATTTTCCCTCTCAGGTCCAATTCTAAAGTGGCTAAGCGGCTAAATTCATATACATTAGAATATAATGGTTAAAATATAATAAAAGAGTTTTGGAAGAAGACAAAGTTTAAATATGCATAAATTTTAGTAAGCAGAGTTGGTAGATTTTGGTTGCTTACATTTAATAAATATGATAAGACTGCATGGTTTGTAACATTTTCTAAGAATTACTGAGTTAGAATGCAGAAGACAAGGTTTGGGAATTTGGTCATTGAGGTAGGGCTGCCAGATAAAATACAGGAGAACATTCAGTCATGTTTAAATTTCTGATAAACAATGAATCCTTTTTTACAAAGTACATTTGGAATACATTTACACTAAAATCTTGTTTGTTGTTTCTGGGAAATTCAAATTTAATTGAGTAACTTGTACTATTAGTTGTTAAATCTAGCAATTATGCTTTAAGGGCCTTAAAGAGGGCACATGTAATTAGATTTCTCCACCTGCATTACTCTAATGCAAAAGGTTCTGGCTCAAGGGGCCAGGCTGAGCTGTGAATGTAACACAGCAGCATGCAAGCATATCCCCCTGAATCAGCTGTAGATGGCCACCACACGCTGCCCTTCAAAATACCATGTGCATTTACTGTTGCCTGGTTCATTCCCCCAGCTAACAGTATTGACTGAGTGCCTGCCTTGTGCCAGGCATAAATTCTGGGAAGAGTAAGATAAGCAAGGTAAAAATCTCTGTCTTTGAAAAGTCCTATATTTTTGGCAGGTGGACCAACATGTAAAATAACTGCAGTAAATACCAGGGATTACAAGTTCGCTCAGAGATTCATGGGAACATTAAGTTTATCGACTAAGACAGGAGAAAAACAGGAAGGCTTCAAAGAGGAAGTGATATAAATGAAGGCAACTAAACTGGAGAAGTAGGAAAGGACATTCTTTAAGGGAACTACACATGCAAAGGCAAGGAGTGTGAAGACATTGTCCATTAAAAAAAGAAAAACAAAATACCAACCAGAACAGGATAAACTAACAACAACTAAAAAAACTGAAAAGTTAGGTGTAGCAAGAGCTACAGGGATTACCTGGTGTCTCAGTGGTAAGGAATCCACCTTCAATGCAAAAGATGCAGGTTGGATCCCTAGTTCTGGAAGATTCCCTGGAGGAGGAGATGGCAACTCACTCCAGTATTCTTGCCTGGGAAATCCCAAGGACAGAGGCCCCTGGCCTGTTACAGTCCATGAAAAGAGTTGAACACAAGAGTTGAAAAGGTCCCAAAAAGAGTTGAACACAACCGAGCAACTAAACAACAGAAGGAGCTACAAGGGGGTTTGCTGGGAATGTCCAATAATAAAGGGTGGGCTAGATTATAAAGGTGAAGCTAGACAGAGCTCAGCTTCTCTTGTGGACAACCAGAATAGGATCAGGGCAGTAGTGGGAGAGACTGTGATAGGAGATGTTTTTAATTCATTCTCTCCCCCAAAAAACTGTGTGTGTGTGTGTATCATCTTGTGCTGGATTCTTAGAACATAAAAATGAATACAATATCAATTCTACTTTCTAGATAGATGCTCTGGGTTTTGAGGGAAACCAGTCATTTGGGCTTCCCTGGTGGCTCAGAGGTTAAAGCGTCTGCCTGCAATGTGGGAGACCTGGGTTTGATCTCTGGGTCGGGAAGATCCCCTGGAGAAGGAAACGGTAGCCCACTCCAGTATTCTTGCCTGGAGAATCCCATGGACGGAGAAGCCTGGTAGGCTACAGTCCACAGGGTCACAAAGAGTCGGACACGACTGAGCGATGGAACAGAACGGAAGTCATGTGGGCAGTTACATTCAATACAATGGGATTTAAAGTTACATTCAAAACACAAGGCAACTCAGAAAGTAGGAAGTCTTCCCAAAATGAAGGGATGCTGGAGTTAGGGTATATATATTTTTAATTTAAAGAAATTTAATACTTTATTCAAATAGTTAAGACATTTTCCCAAAAAGAGCAAAAAGTATACAGTGAAAAGGAAATCTTTCCTCATCTAGATCCTTGACTGATCATCAGGGGTCACCACCACCATCCCATTAATGTAAACATAATATAAATGTATCACTCCTTCCTCTTCAGCCAAATGGAGGCATTTTCTACTAGACTTTATAACTTGATTTTTTCATTTAACAATATGTTTTGGAAATCAGTACATATGAAACTGCTCATTTATTCTTAATAGCCCTATTTCATTGTAGGGATAAATAAAAAATTTTATACTAGTGTTCCACTGGACATGTAAGATTTTACAGTCTTGCTATCTTTGTATATATTTCTTTTTTGTCCATGTGTGAGATTTTTCATAAGATACATTCCTAGAAGTAGAATTCCTGGATCTGTAAGTTGGTCCATTTAAATTCTGATAATTTCTGCAAAAATTTCCCTCCAAAGGAGTTATACCAATTTATACTTTCATCATCCAGATAATAAGGTTTGAGTTTTGATGAATGAGGAGGCATTTACGAGGCAGACAAGAGAGCAAAGAGCATGTTTAAAGGGAAGATGGGACAAGGAATAGCCGGCAGCTCAGGCATCTAGGCTGGAGGGGTGGAGACCCATGAGGAGGCAACTAACCAAAGGAGAATGAGGAACGGAGCACAGGTAAAAAGCAGATTAAGGAAGCAGAAGTGTTAACGTCACCACCCATCCGTTGAGAGATTATTTATGCCAGGCAATATGCTAAGCAGGGCCTCCCAGATGGCACAATGGTAAAGAATCTACCTACTAATGTAGGAGACACAAGAGATGCAGGTTGATCCCTGGATTGGGAAGATCCCCTGGAGTAGAAAATGGCAACTACTCCAGTATTCTTGCCTGAAAAATTTTATGGACAGAGGAGCCTGAGGCTACAGTCTGTGGGGGTCTCTGAGTCAGACATGATTGAGTGACTGAATGTGTGCGAGCGCACACACACACAATGTGCTAAGCGTTACATACTGTCCAATACACCATCCTCACAACAAAGAGAGGGATATCCCCAATATCTGGGGGGAGATACGAGGCCCAGAGATGTTAACCTGCCAGAGACCACAGAGCTAGTAAGTGACGGATCTAGAAACCAACACTGATTTCCTCTGACTCTCAAGCCCCAGTTCTAACTGCTGCTCCAAGGGACCTTGAAAGGATGAGAGCAGGGCATTAGGGGTATTTGTTAAGGGGAAGACGGAGAAATAGCAAGACTAAAAGGTAGTGATGCTGAGACCTCGAGGGCCTGATCCTGTTGGAATGTGCCCACAACTTGCCAGCACAGCAGCCAAGACAGTCTAGGACAGGAGACAACCAAGAATCCCTCTTTGATTTCCAGTAGTGCTGAGTTAAGGGGTAAATTTGCAAAAACTTTTCTTCTCCTGCTGAGAATGGAATCTTGATGTTTTCAAAGGCTCTGAAAATAAAAAATAATTTTTCTTCTCCCCCAACTTCTTCATTTATATCAGTAGATTTTTAAACTTCAGCTCTTAGGAGACAGGTTTCTAAGTGTTATAGCTTCCAAAAGCTGTTCAAAGTCAATGTCCCTTAAACTAAGAACTAAAATGAAACATAATCATCCATTTACTGACTTAGGTATCAGCTATGAAATCTAAATGATAAATCTAGAGCTGTTTTGAGAGGATGACAGTGAATGAATCTTTGATAATATATAGATTTTAATCTAATGCACAATGCTGATGTAGCTATTAATAAAAAATCTTTTCATGCTTACTGCTGTCCATCTGTATGGTTAGACTATTTAGTAACTGGCCTCAAATGCTATATTTCCAGAGATAAGCGTCAGCACTGGGGTATTGTCACTAAAAGCAAGTCTATTACAGAATAATAATGATTACTATATACAGTAGCTCTTGAACCCTCAAGCCCTTTTGAATATTCTTAAATGATGTTCTCCATTTTAATGGAATGTATCTTATTCCAAGTATAGTAATTAGAAGGACTTCATTTAAAGATGGCACAGTTGTGAAGAATCCAATGAGGAGACACAAAAGATGTAGGCCTGGGGCTGGGAAGATCCCCTGGAGAAGGAAATGGCAACCCTTTCTAGTATTCTTGCCTGGGAAATCCCATGGACAGAGGAGCCTGGTGGGCTACAGTCTATGGGGTCGCAAAGAGTTGGACACGACTGAGAGGCTAACACATAGGGTTGTTTTAAAGTATAGGTGGTAGAGACTTGTGCTTCCAGTGCAGGAGACCCAGGTTTGATCCCTGAGCAGTAAACCAAGATCCCACATGCTGTGGCCAAAACAAAACAAAAAATTATAGGTGGTGATCAGAACTAACATTACCCCAGGAAAGGGGGGGGGGTCACATTTTTCTGAGATGATTTTAAGACGTCCACAGAATGGCTGCTGATATTGCTCCATCATTCATGTTTTGTTTTTTCATCTTTACTTCTCTGTGTTTACTACATCATTTTCAGAGAGCAGAGAGAAGATTCTGGCAAACAGAGTTTAATTTTGGAAGAATAGGCTATGAAATGGTTCCCCGGTAAGGAGTCTCCAACTATCATAACACTAACACAGAGCAGAAACAGAATTAATGGGTCAGCTTGCTTTGAACAGAGCTGTCTCTTCTCTCCTGTGGATAGTCTTAGTAGCATACTCACAATAAAACAATTGAAAATGGCAAATTAAGTGATAGATGACTTAGAGACACTTTTACCGTACAAAATAACAAAAAACAAAAAAACCCACCCCCGAAGTTCATTTATCCTGGACAATTTTGGAGAACTACAAAGCTTTTTAAAAAATTTATTTTAACTGAAGAGTAATTGCTTCACAGTATTGTGCTGGTTTCTACCAAACATCAACATGAATTTCCAAACATCAACTTGAATGCTGGTGGGTTTACCTATGTCCCCGTCCCCACCACCCTCCCCATCCTGCCCCTCTCAGTTCCCTGAGTCATACAGCAAATTCCCACTGGTTATCTAGTTTACATATGGCAGTAATGTTTTCATGTTACTCTCTCCATATGTACCCCGCCTCCTTCCTCCCCCCAAAGCTGTGTTTATAATTCTGTTAGAGAACTATGAAGTTTTTATACTTGCTGCACACTGGAAAGAAAATGTCAACAATTAGTTTCTTTTGTACCATATCTATACACAGGAAAAAAACTTGTTAAAAGGAAAAAAGGTTTCTGTATTGTTAATATTTGACAGTGAAAGGGTTCCTTTTAAATATTTAACTTAAGGTTAAATATACATCTTTGACAGTTATTAGACACATCTTCATATCAAAAGTAATATACAAAGCACAGCAATGTAACTCAAGTATGCTTCAATTTTTTAAAAATTGAAAAAAATATACTAAGAATATATGATTTATAATTTAAAAATTTAGAAAAGTGAGGGTAAACAAATAAAGTAAGAGGGATCTCACCTCAGCTGGAATGCTGATGCAGTCATTTGAAGGGTCCAGATGAAACACCATGGACTCAACAACTTGGCGAGTATGTATCAATCTACCTTAAAAAGCTCAGATTCACTGAGCTGTATTCTACAGAAATATAGGAAGAGCTTTTTGTACAAAAGCACTCATGCCAGAGTTTTTTATAAGAGCAAAAAATGACAAATTTGGTGTTCAGTAGTAAGAGAAAGGCTGGTGGTTAACTGTGGTATATTGAACTGATAGTATATCATGCAGGTTCTAAAAATCACAAAGATTCTTACCTGACCTTAGAAAACGTACACTATAAGTGGCTAATGGCTACTCGCTCCATTATTTTTGCCTGGAGAATCCCAGGGACAGAGGAGCCTGGAGGGTTACAGTCCACAGGGTCGAAAAGAGTCCCACACGACTGAGTGACAAAATGCAAAACATCAGTTACAAACTAGGTTTAGTGCTCTTTTAGGACAACTAGAGACAAGCTGTTTAATAGTGATTCTTCCTTGAGAATGGCATTCTGAGTGATTTTTTTCTTTGTATTCGTCTGTATTATGTATCGAACATAATTTAAGTAATATAAACTAAAAACGTGTCTGAAAAAGTCAAGTGAAGAAAGTACCAAGTTGTATAAATATAATCCCCCCAAACAAACTTCTTTCTGTGTCTACAAGAACAACTTATCTCTGAATTGCTAGGCTACAGGTTCTTTTGATTTCCTTTTAAAAAAAATCAAATTTGCTATCATGAAATTTTAAAAAATTAAAAATACATATTCTCCTTTTAACAGGAAGACAGTGCTAGTGAAATTCTGGAGGCAAACAACTGAAGGCCCGAGGATGCCAATTCTTGTGCTCCTGAGTAACAGGGGCATTTGCAGAAAAAGTTGCCCAAATTTGTATCTGTATGTACAAAAGGAGACAGAGAAGGGGGTAATCACTGCAAAACGTCAGGACACAATGAGGCCGCCTCCTTTAGGAGAACAAACGCTCTGAAGGATTTGCATTCTTTTCCCAGGCTCAGGGAAGGGACTGTTCTAACCGCTCCAGGTAAAAAGATCCTTTAAAAACTTCCAGCCCCCACTCTGTCAAGTGAAGGACAAGTGCGAAGTGACACCTCTGAAGGCGCGGCTATAAAACAGGAGTGGCTGAAGGGAGATTCTCTGAAATCTCTGGGTTTAAAAAAAAAAAAAAATCCGAATTTAAGCCTTAAAATACACTAAGCTTACCCCCGCCTTTTCCCGGCCCTACCATTATACCGTTTCTAGTCTAACAGGTAACAGCAACGCAGTTTTGATCACAGCCCAAGTTTTTAAATCCCCACCAGACTGAGGAAACTGTTAGCGCGTCTTCATATAGAAATTAGTGTCCTTCTGCTTTGTCAGTGTAGCAGGGTCCTTTTTACATTCAGAAATTTTTCTTTAAACTCCCAAACGTTTGGGAGGCGAGTTCCATTATTTAAAAACAAAAACAGTCCCTTCCCTTCAGACTTGTCGACAGTCTCATAAATTAGCGAGAAGAATCTGAATCTTAGCTTTCAAAAACGAGAAATTTATTTCAAAAACAAGGACTAACGTCTCTCCTTTATTCTAAATATACCACCACAAGCCGAATGGCTGTGCTAACTATTTTTACCCACACTTGGTCTCCTGCGTCAAACTCAAAACAAAACTGGATGAAGAAAGAAAACGGAGCCGGACGATTGGCCAGATCGAGGTAGAAAGACTCCGTATTCCAGTTCTAGATGCTTGGACAACTAAGGGGAAACTGCGGGCCTTTATGGAAAGGCCACCGACACTAGTTGATTTTGCTTTATTTCCTGCACCTTGTAATCTGCAACCATC
The DNA here is from genome assembly GCF_049115385.1 of Moschus berezovskii. Classification (NCBI taxonomy): domain Eukaryota; kingdom Metazoa; phylum Chordata; class Mammalia; order Artiodactyla; family Moschidae; genus Moschus; species Moschus berezovskii. Next base: position 55,890,862 of record NC_142480.1, on the reverse strand, counting down.
CACACCTACATTTATTTTTTTTCCTTTCTGAAAACACGTACAAGGTGGCAGATAAAAAGTAACAGAACTTTGGACTCTGCCACACGCTGGAGATCCCAGAGCAGCTCCTGTGTCCAAGTCAAACTCCCACCACGATTGGACAGGGTCGGGAATCTACTTAAAAGTTCAGACTATCCAGGGTTTTGTGGGTTTTTTTGCCTCCATCAGAAGGAAAGCAGTGCTAAGCCTCTGAACAAAAGCAGAAAACGGTAACCGAAAACGGTAGCAAAGAGAATGCGTTCTGCTCCAACTAGAAATCCCTGGCTCGATGTGCCGCACTAAATCAAAGGACGAAAATGCCCGGAGGAAGGCGTTTCTGCCGTCCTTGTTGGCAGGGAGCGACAAACGCGGGGACAAATGGAAACGGGCCGCGAATGAGAAGCTGGCCGGCGGGTTCATGAGCACGCGCGGCGATGACTCTGGTCGAGCCGGCGCAGGGTGAACGCTGAGCCCACGCCCCCGTCTACGTCTGCTCGGGCGACCTCAGACGTTCGAATGAAGGGACGTCGCAACACCCCGCCCACCCCACCCCGCGAACGCCGCTCTTTGCAGGACCCATGGCCTCAGGGTCTCGCAGCGGACCCCGCCCCCTGCCGCCGCCATCTTGTTGTTTGCCGCCTTCCCAGCCGGCCACGTGGCACTTTCTCCCAGCGGAAGCCGAGGCGCCGCCCCAACTTCCGGCCAGACCGGTTCCAGCCGGCCGCGGCCCGCAGACGCGCGGCTGCCCCCTGGCGGCCGGCCGCGCGCCGCCCCGCCCCGCCCGGCCCTCGCCATTCCCTTCCCGGCCCGCCGCACGTACGTGCGCCGCGGCTCGTCCCGGGGGCGGGGCTCGCGATGCGCCCGCGCGGGGCGGGCCCGTCTCCCGGGGCTTCCGCGTGGGTTCCGGGCATCTTTACTCGCAGTTTAGACTGTGAGCCCGTGCGGCCGCAGCCACAAGGTTTTGGCACGCGGTGTCCTGTGTTTCAGGACTTTGAAACGGGAACCTCCCACCTCGCTTTTCCGATGCGGCTTCTGCCCTCCGCCGGCGCACTGAGTCCCGGCGGGGTCCGCCCCGAGCGCGTGCACCGCCCCGCGTGTTCCCGGACGCGGGATGGGGAGCCCCGTGCGGCTGGGGCGCCCCGAGGCCCGTGCTCCCGGCCGTCTCCACCTTCCCCTAGCCCCCAGGTTGCTTTCACGTTACGGTTCTTGAGCGTTTGCCTTGACAAAGGCTCCTGCCTCTGCTGTGTCTTAACCTGCTCAACAGCCTTTGAGATGAGAGTTGTTATATTAAAAAGAAAATAGAGAATAGAAGAATAGAAGCCCAGGGAGAGTAATTTGGTCCAGAGGCAGAATCTGCGTTGCAATCTGGGCCCAAGTGCAATCTTAGGTCCCACTAAGCCTTTAGATGGTCAGATGGCTCTGAATAGTAGTATCTACAGCAACTGGGGTCTTAGCTGGAAAGGCAAATGTCCAGGCATTCACCAGACCTGCTGAATTGGAAACCCCGAGGGGGCTGGTGGCGATCTGTAATTAACAAGCACTTAGTGACCCTGAGGCACCCTAGAAATACCTTACCTCGTAGGCTTTTTAAGGGTAAGGAAAGAGAATCTATGTTTTTTAGTGCGAACTCCGTGCCAGGCACTAGGGTTAGGCATTTTTCTAATTATGTGATGTATTCCTCCCCACGCCGTTTTACAGGAGACTGAACCAGCAAACTTTCCTTGTGCGTAAAATGTTAACATTTGTGCAAAGTGGTATAAGCTTACATGTGCTACTGTATTTGCTTGTACTTTGTATGCCTAAAGTATCCCTAGGAGGAGATCAAGAAGTTGTTGATAGTGCCTTACATCCAAGAAAAGGAGGCGGTTTGCCAGAAGGACTGAGTTGGAAGTTTTTTTTTTTCTTCTTCTGTAAGTCTGTAAATTTTGAATGTTTGCCCACATTGCTTATGAAAAATTAATCAGTTGTTGATGTAAGAAAGAACTGGAAATTTTTATTTGAGCCCTGGCGTGCTGTGATTCGTGGGGTCGCAAAGAGTCGGACACGACTGAGCGACTGAACTGAACTGAGGGTTATGACCTGGAAGACATGCAGAAAGCTGAGAGGACTGTTCCACCTGTTAGAGATCAGAGCACAGTTATGTAAGTTTTTGAGGCAAAAGGGTAATTTGTCAAGAGGTGTTATTATTGACCGTTTGCAAACTCTAAATCTATGTGTACGAAGTGAGTCATGGCTCATGGGTCAGTATGGCCCTTTACCAGATTAAGAAAGATGGTTATCTCATAGGGAATTATGACCTTTTATAAGATGAAGAAGAAATGTTATCTCCTAAGGATGTCTGGTTAATGCACATGAACGTCATACATTGATACACTTCAAGGGAGGAGGCCCAAGCAGGCAGAGAAAAAAACTTACATTTAAATTTTCTTGTCTGGCTTTAAGGTATGAATTTTATTTCATCAATATGAATCTATGTCTTATTCCAAATAAAACGGAAAATTGGCATTCAGAATAGTATTAGAGTGGAAACTAGCGTCTGCATTCAGATCTGACTGAATTCCAGAGATCTATTCACTGCACCTGAGGCACATTTAAGCATAAAATTCTGTATAAATTTGAAGTGGTGTTATGTTATTAATAAGTATTAGTTAGAAATTTAGTTTCTATTTTTAACCTTTGAAAAATGACCCCCTGTAACTCTGGTCCATACATGCATGACACATTGGTGCATGAAATTGTTCTTATTTTGATTACTAATAACAGCTATATAATAACCGTAAAACGGACCATAAATGTAATACCGAGACTCTGAGGAATATTGATATATCATTAATTGACAATTGCCAAGAGATTGGCGCTCTTTTAGTAGCAATGGCGAAGTGCTCTTATTCCCAAGACTAGTCACTGGGAAGAATTTTATCGGTATCTTTTATATCTGTTAGGTTCCACTTACAATTAATTATGTATAATACTGCTTTTTATTTTTTTGTGAATCTGTATCTAAACTATATGAAGAACATCCTGGGGTTGGAAGATTGATCATTTATTCTGCTGCTTTTTAAAGTTGGAGGGTAGTTGGTTTACAATGATGTGTTTGTCTCTGCCATACAGCAGCATGAATCAGCCATAAGTATATGCACGGTCCCTCCCTCTTCATTCTCCACCCCTCCATCCCACCCTACCAGGCTAAGTTGTCACAGAGCATGGGTTGAGCTCCCTGTGCTATGCAGCAGCTTCCCACTAGCAGATGTTTTACACAAGGGAGTGTATCCTTTTCTGTGCTGCTGTCTCAGTTGATCCCACTCTCCCCTTCCCCCACTGCGTCCAAAGTCTGTCCTCTATGTCTGCATTTCTACTTGAAAAAAAAAGAGAGAGAGAAATACAGCTTGATGACAGTTCAGAGGAGCAAGATGTTCGTGTTTGAGCTGTGCCTCCGCGCATGCTCAGTTGTGTCCGACTCTTTGCAACCCCATGGACTGTAGCCCGCCAGGCTCCTCTTCCGTGGGATTCTCCAGGCGACAATACTGGAGTGGGTTGCCATTTCCTACTCCAGGGGATCTTCCTGACCCAGGGATGGAACCTGTGTCTCTTGCATCTCCTGCATTGGCAGGCAGATTCTTTACCACTGTGTCACCTGGAAAGCCAGGTGCCTAGACCTTTATTGTTGGAAGGGCTTGTGAAGATGTGTCAGTAGACTCTTGCTCCTCGCAGTGGCATTTGGTCCCTGAAATTAGGAAATTGGCTCTCTGTAGTAATTATCTGAGGGTTTCCCAGGTGGTGCTAGGTCCTGCCTGACAAAGCAGGAGAACTAAGAGACACAGGTTCGATCCCTGGGTGGGGAAGAGCCCCTGGAGGAGGGCATGGGTGTGTGTGCAGTGATTCTCTAAAAGCTACATTGTCCAGCTCCTAGGCCTGCAACTTTTCTCCGAGAGGAGACTGCAGTTCCCCTTAAACGCATGGCTGGGAGCTGCAGTGACATGCTGGTATCGGCCAGTGGATGAAGGCTGACTTTCAGTGACATCATGTTGGCAGCTTGAATTTGGTGACAATGCAATGATTTATTCCCCAGAAATAGGTGGACACTACAAATCCAAGGCTTTTGCTGGAGAATTGCTTATTAAACATGTATCAGCACACCACAGCCCGTCACCCCACTATCGGAGAAGCCCAGAGCGGGTACCTAGCCCCCCTCAGGTTACCCAGGGTTACAGTGTGCCTGGACTCAGCAGTCCGTTAGTGGTCTTGGGGCCAGTGTTTCAACAGCCATGGTCTCTTAAACCAAACTAGAAAGAAAGGGTGGATCACGAGTTTTTCTGTGTCAGTCCACTATTGCAGAAGTTATTTCCTGGGACAAAGGAGAAACGGAGCGGGCTGGGCAGCCATCTGACCCTCCTGAGGAAGCTTGCGTCCTTAACAAAAGGGAACTTGCATGGAACAAAAGGGCAGTGGGGAGGTGGGGGAAGTCTTCCTGATGGGAGTGTCTGTGTGTCTGGAGTTGAGCACTCCAAAAACTGGGTGTGTTTAGACCTTTTGGAAGTGGAGTATTATAGATAGGAGGGTCTCTGCCTGGAGGGCTGTCAGTCGGGGAGTGAGGTAGTTGGAAGAAGGGGATTTTCTACAGTAGAGGAAGCCATTTGTTCATTCATTCATTCAGTCAACACACCAATAATAAGTGCCATCTCAGTGATTTTCACATCTACGTTAGAATCGCATGGGATTCTAAATTTAAAAGTTTGCTTCAGTCTATGCTGATGGTGTTTGGGTGTGTGGGAGGCTGAATGACGGCTCCCCTCAAGAGCCATCCTGATCCTTGGAATCTGTGACTGTTACTTCATCTTGTTTAAAACAATAAAAGGCTTTGCAGATGTGATTAAGTTAAGGATCCTGAGATGAGGGGGGAGATTTAATCTTCCCCAGAAGCAGAGAGAAAGCTGTGGGACAGATTTTCCTTTTTTTAAAAAAATTATTCACTTTTAATTGGAGGATAGTTCCTTTGCAATGTTGTGTTGATTTCTGCCACACCTCAGAATGTTCCTGTGTCCCCTCCCTTTGGAACCTCCCTCCCAGCCCATCCCATCCCTCTTGCAGGATTTGAGCAAATTCCCACTGGCTATCTGTTTTACATACAGCAGTATATATGTTTCAATACTGGGCTGTCAGTTTGTCCCACCCTCTTCCCCCACTGCGTCCACCAGTCTGTTCTTTATGTCCGGGTCAGATTTTCCTTTTGAGTCTTCAGAAAGAGCCCGGCTCTGCCAGCACTTGAATTTTGGAGTTCTAGCCTCTGGAACTGTGAGAGGACACATTTCTGTTGTTTTAAGCCACCCAGTTTGTGGCAAATTGTTGCCATAGCTGTAGGGAAGGAATACAGAGTAGAACACTGGTTTTGAAGTAGCACTTTACGTACGATTTAGCAAAGATCCATGCTAGAGATAAGGGTCGCTGCTGATAAACATCACAGAAGTTCATCCCTTGACTGTCCCTGCTGTGTGCAAATCAGGACCCCTTCCACAGTAGGTCTGTTGCAGGAAAGGGAACCCCTTTTGGGCCCAAACTGGGCTCTTGTCTAACACTCGGAAAAGAATTGTCCTAGGAGACACGTGCTGACAAAGCAAGAGACTTTTTTGGGAAGGGCAGTAGGGTAAGGGAACCCAGGAGAACAGCTCTACCATGTGGCTCACGTCTCGGGTTTTATGGTGATGGGATTAGTTTCCAGTGGTCTTTGGCCAATCATTCTAATTCAGTCTTTCCTGGAGGCGCAGGCATTGCTCAGCCAAGATGGATGCTAGCGAGAGGGATTCTGGGAAGTGGACAGACACGCGGTGTCTCCTTTAGACCTTTCCCAAACTCTTCTGGTTGGCGGTGGCTTATTAGTTCCCTATTCCTTATCAGGATTTCCTGTCATAAAGCAACTCATGCAAATGGTTACTATGGTGCCTGGCCAGAGTGGGCTGTTTCAATCAGTGTGTTTCCCCTAACAGGTCTGGGTCTTAGGAAGCTGTATTTTGAAACAGAAAGGAAATAAACCTTCCTGTGATTCTTGCACAGTTGCACGTCCTTCCATCTGCTGTGTACCTGATGTTACGATGGACATTAGTGATACAAAGAGGATGAACAGACGCATCACCTGTCCTCAGGGAGCCTACAGTTGAGCAAGGGAAAGATGCAGAAATAGGAGCATTTCAGTAAAGTCTCTTAAGTGTCAAGTAATAATAAATATTTGTTGAGCCGTTTCTCGGTGCTAAGTGCCCTCTCTCTATGCCATCTCTCCTAATCCTCCAGCTCTAGGAGGAAGGTATTAATATCCCCTGAGAACAGGGTGTCTTAGAAGGTGAAGCAGCTTGTGTAATTGCCCCCAGCTGGTGAGTGGAAAAGCAGGATTGCTAGGGCAACACTGGGAGGGGTATTCCAGGTGTGAGCTACTGCATGGCCAAGGGCAAAAACATGACCTTGGAGTCCAGCTGGGAACTGCCTGTAGGTTAACGTGGCTGGAACCCGGAGCGATGGAAGAGGGGCGAAACAGATGAGGCGGGAAAGGCAAGGAGCCTGTGCCTTCAAACTAGGGCGGGCTACTTCTCAGCGGAGGTGCCAGGCACCCCCTCCCCGCCCCGGGGAGCCTGGAGGAAGGAACCCTGGATCCTTAAGAGCTTGGCCGGAGCAGTGTGGGATGAATGTGCACTTGCAGGAGACCTCTGTCTTCCTCCATTTATCCCCCCTCCCCACCCAACCCCCACCAGCATCTTGTGGCTTTGAGTAGGGGTAGGTATACCTACAGGAAGGGAAGTCCTTTCAGCTGTCAGCAATTTTCAGATGTTTCAAAACGAAAAAAACGAACAAAGCAGCAAAGTCCATCTTAACAGCAAATCTGAAAAGAATATTGCACTGTCAGGCAACCTTTGTCCCCTAGGGCGGAAGGGGAAGTGGGAATATAAATGAGAAGGGACTAAGGACCAGATTCCACTAAACAAACAACAGAACTGTGTGCTGGTGCTTTGCGTATCGTTTACTCCACGGGGCAACCCTGTTTTAATGTTTATTTAATTACTTTTGCCACACTGCGCGCCCTGTGGGATCCTAGCTCCCTGACCAGGGAGGGAACCCAGGTCCCCTGCATTGGGAACGTGGAGTCTTATTCATTGGACCAGCAGGAAAGTCCTTTTTTTGTTTTGATTCTCTTGACATCTTCCCTATTTCTATTCCAGTCTCTGTTAGATTTCTAATGCCTCCCATGGCATATCTATCTTTCCGTGTTCAGTTGCTGGATTTCTGTGCCGAGGCTGTTGGCCTCGTCTGGGTGGCCTTCTTTTCCTGTCTTCATGCCCTGGTGGTCTGGTTTCATCCCAACCCAACCAACTTACTTGATTCCGTCTTTGAACTCTAGACTCACAGTGTCCTTTGCCTTCTAGAATTTCTGCTTGGATATCTCAAACCCCCCTCAAGGTCAGCTTCTCTAAAAGTGAACTCAGGACTGTCTCTGCTACCCAGCTGCCATTTGAGACCCCTTCTCCCTTCATTTTCCCTTCTACCTGCTGGCCTGTCTGAGCCAGACACTGGGTGGACATCTCTGGCACCCTCCTTTCCTGCGCAAACCCTAGCCTTTGAGTTCTGGTCTTTTCCCTACCTCTCAATCCTTTCCCTTCATCTCCACGTCCCTACCCCGATCCAAGACAAATCCTTCTTCCCTGGATTCCATTGGTAGTTCTCAAACTGCTCTCCAGGCGTCCACTTGGCCCCCCTTCAGCTGAATCCCCAGGGCCAACCCAGTTCACTTGTCAAAATGCAAGTCTGACGTGTGTGTGCTCAGCCACTCAGTCATGTCCAACTCTTTGCGACCCCATGGACTGTAACCTGCCAGGCTCCTCTGTCCATGGGATTTTCCCGGCAAGAATACTGGAGCAGGTTGCCATTTCCTTCTCCAGGAGATCTTCCCGACCCGGGGATTGAACCTGGGTCTCCTGCATTTCAGGCACTCACCTTGTCAACCTGCTGAGTCACCTTGTCAAGTACAGATCCAACGTGGTCACCCAGCTCTCTCACCTCCTGGGCTTTAAAATCCATCAGTGGGTTCCTGCAGCTTTTTGCATCTAGATCCGCATCCCCCTAAAGAACGAGGCCCTGCATGGCCTGCCTCCCGCTGGTCCCTCTGGGATGGGCAGCTCCCGTCCTGCCGCCCTGCTCTTTGGGCTCCAGCCAAGTGACCGAACAGCCGTCCTGCTCATTAGGAGTCGTTGACAGGCCCCTCTGCCTGAGCACTGCCTCTGCACCCCTCACCTACCAACTGCTGTTCTTCCGGGGATCTCGGCTCCTCTGTCTTTTCCTCATCACTTTCTTAGGGACGCTTCCCCCCCCGCCCCCACCAGGCTGGTTCTTCCCCCGTGCGCTCTCAGCACGGACTGTGTGTAATAGGTACGCTGTTTTATTTTGATGTGGTGCTCTGCCTGTATCCTCACTTAAGACCATCAGGTCCACAGACAGGGTCGGTGCCTTCATTGATCCCTGTATCCTCCCTGTGGTGCCAGGCACAGAGCAGGCACTGAATACACACTTGTCGGAAGAATCAATGAGTCAACCCGAGTGACAGAAGTCGTGCTGGGTTCTCAGGACCAGCGTTCATAACCAGTTACTTAGCACCGTTGTTGCCATCTAGTGGTGACTGGTGTTACTACGCCGTCGGCCCGTTCTGTCTTGACTGCCCTTGACAGGACCTGTCCGAGTGCTCCCGAAGGGAATCAAAGCATGAATAATGGATTCTAGTTGGGGATTTGCCCTGTTTCCGTATTGTAGTAGGCATGCAGGACCCTGCCTGCCTGATTCCTCAGCAGAGGGCGTGTAAGCTGCCTTCCCAAGGTCTCAGGCTAAGGAGGAGACCTGGAATTCAACCCCAGGGTGAAGAGGCTGCGTTCTTCCACTGTGCCCACCGCTGTGTTTCCGTCATTTGTTACACGGAGCGAACGCATAGGAAAACTGCTATGACTGTAGCAGTTGCAGAGGACCTGAATAAAACTCCCTTCAAGGGCAGAAAATATATTTTGTAGCCAGAGAGGCTTCTGGGGGCTCCTGTGGTTCAATAACACGTCTGAATTCACAGACAAACGCTGTGAATAACTGCTTATGCTGCAGCCAGTGAGGGCTCTCATTTTAAAGGCCCTAGGACAGCTTGCTATATACAGTACTTCTGGATGGTTCTCAGGTCTTTCTTGACATATCTTTCCTAGGTTTTTTGACTTTGTGGCCTGGGCAACTGTGGCCTTCAAGACTCTATAAAGTTTCAGGTCTTTTAGGAGTAAGTTGTTTTTTTTTTTTTTACATCTTCATAAACTGCCTTTGTGGGGAAGGCCGTGGCAACCCACTCAAGTACTCTTGCCTGGAAAATCCCATGGAAGGAGGAGCCTGGTAGGCTGCAGTCCACGGGGTCGCTAAGAGTCGAACACAACTGAGCAACTTCACTTTCACTTTTCACTTTCATGCATTGGAGAAGGAAATGGCAACCCACTCGAGTGTTCTTGCCTGGGAGAATCCCAGGGACTGGGGAGCATGGTGGGTTGCCGTCTATGGGGTCGCACAGAGTCGGACATGACTGAAGCGACTTAGCAGCAGCAGCAGCAAACTGCCTTTGAGATCTGTGGTAAACAGATCTACTTCCAATGTTTTTTGAAACAAGATAGAACATATGTAAAGTGTGTAAAACAGTTCTTTGCTTTATGTTCTTGACAAGTTTATGCACGTAAATTTGGAAGAGTGGGTAAATTTGATAACATTTTCTTTCCATCTATTGAGTAAATTGTGCACTTACTGAGGAGCCAAAGCAGTTAGTAAAGGAGCCAAAGAAAGTGAAAGTGAAAGTCGCTCAGTCGTGTCTGACTCTTTGCGACCCCATGGACCATACTGTCCATGGAATTCTCCAGGCCAGAATACTGGAGTGAGTAGCGTTTTCCTTCTCTAAGGGATCTTCCCAACCCAGGGATTGAACCCAGGTCTCCCACATTGCTGGTGGATTCTTTACCAGCTGAGCCACGAGGGAAGCCCAAAGAAGCCAAAGTAATAACTAAAAATGATCTACTATATAGCACAGGGAATTCTATTCGGTAGTCTGTTAAGGCCTACGTGGGAAAAGAACTGAAAAAAGAGTGGATAGGGACTTCTCTGTTGGTTCATTGGTTAAGACTTCCAGTGCAGGTGATGTGGGTTGATCCTGGTCTGGGACCTAGGATAGATCCCACATGCCACACAGTACGGGAAACTGGGATCCCCCCACGTACTGATTGACGTGGCCAAAAAAATAAAGTACAAAAGAATGGATGTATGATTAACTGATTCACTTTGCTGCACACCTGAAACGAACACAACATTGTAAAGCAACTATACTCCGATATTAAACTTTAAGAAAGAAATGGGGGAAAAGGGAGCCAGAGTGTTAACTTTAATCAGCAATTTGGTGGAGGAGTAAGAAACGTGCTGTTTAAAAGACACCTGTGGTGAATTACGTTGCAAGGATAGGGTCTGAAGCTTGAACTCGCTTCAGCACCGCCTCGCTCGCTGGGGCCCCAGCCCGATTTCTGATTCCCTTGGGCTTGAGAATTTGCATTTCTAACCAGCTCCCAGGGGATGCTGATGTGGCCACTCCAGGGACTGCACTGTGACAATGAGAGCAGTGTGTTATCATCAGAGCAGCGTGTTATGATTGTTTAGTTGCTCAGTCGTATCTGACTCTTTGTGACCCCATGGACTGTAGCCCGTCAGGCTCCTCTGTCCATGGGGTTCTCCAGGCAAGAACACTGGAGTGGATTGCCATTTCCTTCTCCAGGGGATCTTCCCAACCCACGGATCGAACCCACATCTCCTGCATTGGTAGACAGATTCTTTACTGCTGTGCTACCAGGGAAGCCCACTAGAACGGTGATTTATACCCTCATTTACTGCTGTTTCCTGCTTTCTGTCTTCAGACAGGTCAGGATTCCCCAAGCTTCACTGCTTCTCTACCCGCTTTGGAGGGAAGCAGGACAGAGGGATTCCTCTCCAGCTTCAGTCTCCGTGGCTCTGACCTGGCAGCGGTCAGGCTGGCTCCCCTGATATCCCGGAGTGCTTCACTGATAACCTCTGCTGTGGCCGGGTGAGGGTCTCACACCCGTGGCCCCAGGAGGTCCTCTGGCCCAATGGTGTTGGCTCACGTGGCAGTTCTGGAAATGTCTGTGCCTGCCCCTGTTGATATGTGCATTTAAGACCTTTGGTGGAGGTTTTTGCCTTTTTTTTTTTTAGAGTTGAACATTTAATTAATTAACTAAAGGAAAAGGAGTACGTCAAGGCTGTATATTGTCACCCTGCTTATTTAACTTATATGCAGACTACATCATGAGGAATGCTGGGCTGGAAGAAGCACAAGCTGGAATCAAGATTGCTGGAGAAATATCAATAACCTCAGATATGCAGATGACACTACCCTTATGGCAGAAAGTGAAGAGGAACTAAAAAGCCTCTTGATGAAAGTGAAAGAGGAGAGTGAAAAGGTTGGCTTGAAGCTCAACATTCAGAAGACAAAGATCATGGCATCTGGTCCCATCACTTCATGGGAAATAGATGGAAAAACAGTGGAAACAGTGTCAGAGTTTATTTTTTGGGGCTCCAAAATCACTGCAGATACTGATTGCAGCCATGAAATTAAAAAACGCTTACTCCTTGGAAGGAAAGTTATGACCAGCCTAGATAGTATATTAAAAAACAGAGACATTACTTTGCCAACCAAGGTCCGTCTAGTCAAGGCTATGGTTTTTCCCCTGGTCACGTATGGATGTGAGAGTTGGACTGTGAAGAAAGCTGTGAGAATTGATGCTTTTAAACTGTGGTGTTGGAGAAGACTCTTGAGAAGACTCTTGAGAGTCCCTTGTACTGCAAGGAGATCCAACCAGTCCATCCTAAAGGAGATCAGTCCTGAATATTCATTGGAAGGACTGATGTTGAAGCTGAAACTGCAATACTTTGGCCACCTCATGGGAAGAGTTGACTTACTGGAAAAGACCCCGATGCTGGGAAAGGTTTGGGGCGGGAGGAGAAGGGGACGACAGAGAATGAGATGGCTGGATGGCATCACGGACTCTGTGGACATGAGTTTGAGTGAACTCCGGGAGTTGGTGATGGACAGGGAGGCCTGGCGTGCTGTGATTCATGGGGTCGCGGAGAGTCGGACATGACTGAGCGACTGAACTGAACTGAACTGAACTAATTTTTGGCTGCACAGGATCTTCATTGTGACTCGAGGGTCTAGTTGGTCTGAGGCTTGTGGGATCTTAGTTCCCCATCCAGGTATCAAAGCCGAGTCCCCTGCCCTGGAAAGCAGATTCTCAACCACTGGACCACCAGGGAAGCCCTTTGTCATCATTTTTCCCCAAGGTTGTGTGCCCATCTCCTCTGGGTCTGGCCTCATGCCTGCCTCCCTCAAGTCCAGTCGCTACACAGAAGCCAGAGCCCTCGTAATACACACGTTAAGTTGACGATCTGCATAGACCTTTCAGGGTACTTACTTATTCTTACAGAATAAAGCCGCCTCTTTCAGCGTGCCGCCTGACATCTTTGTGTCTGGCTTATTATCTCTCCGTTCTCTTCGCTAGTGCAGGTTCTTGATTTCTGCCCTCCTGAACTTTCTGCCTGGAATGTCCTCACGTCATGTCTTTGCCTGTTGAATTCCTTTTTGTCGTTTTTAGTCCAAGGATAGGTCTTACGTAACTGTGTGATTCTGGCACACAGAGGTTTATGGAAAGATTGGACAAATGCGTGAATGAATAAATAAGAATACAGAAAATTGACTTTTAACAATTATGGTAAAATATAAAATTTACCATCTGAATTATTTTGTAGTGTATGTTAGGTTGCTGCTGCTGCTAAGTCACTTCAGTCGTGTCAGACTCTGTGCGACCCCATAGACGGGAGCCCACCAGACTCCCCCGTCCCTGGGATTCTTCAGGCAAGAACACTGGAGTGGGTTGCCATTTCCTTCTCCAGTGCGTGAAAGTGAAAAGTGAAAGTGAAGTCACTCAGTCGTGCCCAATTCTTCGCGACCCCATGGACTGCAGCCTGCCAGGCTCCTCCATCCATGGGATTTTCCAGGCACGACTACTGGAGTGGGTTGCCATTGCCTTCTCCGTATGTTAGGTTAAGTACAATCAAAGGCTTCCCTGGTGGCTCAGATAGTAAAGAATCCACCTGCAATGCAGCAGACCTGGGTCAGGAAGATCCCCTGGAGAAGGAAATGGCAACCCGCTCCAGTATTCTTGCCTGGAAAATCCCATGGGCAGAGGAGCCTGGTGGACTACAGTCCATGGGGTTGCAAAAAGTTGGACAAGACTGAGCGACTAAGCACACATAGTATTCCACTGTAAGTGTATACCTTATCTTGTTTATCTTTTCATACAGAGAATGGATTTTTAAAAAATATATTCATTTCATTTATTTCTTTGACCATATTGGGTTTTAGTTGCAGCTTGTGACCACTCAGTTGCAGCATGTGGGATCTAGTTCCCTGACCAGGGATTGAACCCAGGCCCCCTGCGTTGGGAGCTTGGAGTCTTAGCCAATGGACCACCAGGAAAGTCCCCAGAGAATGGACTTTTGTACAAAGATTTAATTTGAAGCATTGCTTGCAATAGCAAAAGGTTGGAAAGCATCTAATTGTCTATGTGTCGGGGATCAGTGACTTAAAATAACTTTACCATGGAATACCGTGTGGCCATGATAAAGAATGGGCCTCTCCATCTGTACTGACGGGGAACAGCCACCACGATAGACTATGAAGGCAATGAAGGCTGTACAGACCACTTTACTTTTGGTGTATGACCCAGACCAGACAGAAGCAGGGCTCGTGCACAGACACGCGCTTTCCACAGTCGCCAAGCCTGCCTCTGGGAGGCGGAACTTGACGGTGTCCTTTTCTCTAGGTGCTTTTTTGTATCTTTTGCATTTTGTACCAGGTGTTATGTATTATTAAATAAGAATGTTGAAAAGAAAGCAAACAACCTTGTCCAGAGGGAGAGGTGCTTAGTTCCCTGTAGATCTCACATCATGAAGGGCGCTTTAGGCTTACCAAAAATTACTAAGTCCACAAGAAAGTCCCGAATTAAATTAAACTTGGTTAGTGAATTCTCTTGATTCTCAGGAAAGATTAACCATGGATCTGATTCTTTGACCACCTCAGGAACTTTATTGTAACTGCATCTTAGCAGTGGTCTAGCGATCAGATCTGTGTGATTGACCTGAAAAAGTTCCATCCAGATGAATTTAAGGACAAAGCCTCAGCTTTGGACCCTGTGCCTCTCAGTAGCTGTTCTTTCTTTCATTTCTAAAGACTCTGTCCTTTTATGTATTTTGGCTGTGCTGGGTCCTCGTTGCTGTGCAGGATGCTCTCTAGGTGTGACACGTGGGCTTCTCATGGTGATGACTTCTCTCGCTGTGGAGCACGGGCTGTGGGGCACACAGGCTCATGGTTGTGGTGGCCCGGCCTAGATGCTCCGAGGCTTGTGGGATCTTCCTGGATTAGGGATCAGACCGTGTCTCCTGCACTGGCAGGCAGAGTCTTTAACCACACAGCCACCAGGGAAGCCCCCCTCAGTCGCTGTTTAATGCAGGTTTCTGAGCGACTGCTCCTTTAAAGCCGTCTGAAGCAGCGAGGAGAGGTGCTTTGAGATGAGTTTGATAGGCTGGGCCCAAAGGGGCCCTGGTCTCCGGATCGGGGTGAAGGCGAGGCCTGCCTGCAGGATGAGTGCTCATGACTATGTACCTGTTTGCCTTAACCGCCATCATCTGTATCACTGTCTCACCAGTGCCCGAACAAGGCGGGCCCACCTGCCAGTCTTTCCTCTGACTTAGGTTCGATTCCTGGCCGGGGAACTAAGATCCCACGTGCCGCGTGGCGCAGCTAAAAACAAGCAGGTGCAAAACACCAGAGACTTCCTCTCTCCTTCTTTCTGTTGCAGGAAGGGGGACTGCTTCCAGGGCCCAAAAGTGGGCTCGTGTCTAACACTTGGAAATGAATTGTCCGAGGAGACACCTTTGCTGACAAAGCAAGAAACTTTGTTGGGAAGGGGTACCCAGGTGGCGAGCAGAAGGGTGAGGGAACCCAGGAGGACTGCTCTGCCACGTGGCTCACAGTCTTGGATTTTATGGTGATGGGATTCATTTCCGGGTTGTCTCTGGCCCATCATTGTAACCCCGGGTCCTTCCTGGTGGTCCATGCATCGAGAAGGGTGGATTCCATGAGAAGGATTCTGGGAGGCCGGTACGGCATATGGTCCTTCCTGGTGGTCCATGCATCGAGAAGGGTGGATCCCATGAGAAGGATTCTGGGAGGCCGGTACGGCATATGGACTGGTGTCTCCTGTCTTCTTTTGACCTTTCCTGAATTCTCCCCATTGGTGGTGGCTTGCTAGTTTCATGTTCATTACCAGCACCTCCTGGTAAAATAACTCGTGCAGATGGCTACGGTGGTGCCAGGGTGCACAGTTTCAGCCAGTGGTTTCCCCTAACATTTCCTTTAACTGTATTTCAATGACAGGCTGTAAAAATGGATTCACTTCTAAGAGGACATCGCATAGGAAGCAAATGAAGCAGTGCAGGAAGAGGTAGTGATGTGGACGAAGAATGGCCGCCTGTCAAACATTAGTAAACAGAGGAGGTTGTTGCATCAAACCGTCAGCCACTGCAGCTGCCTCGGTGGTGCACCCGGAGGGGATTCAGGATGGAGAAAAGCAGAATACGGCCCTAGATAGCTAAGGTGCGGATCAAAGGAATGATTTCCCTAGGCCCAAACTCTTGCATCTTCCCGTACATAAAGTGCTAAAGTCATTAACATGAGATTTTTCTTTAATTAGCAGTAATCTTTGATGTTTGACTACCTGAGTTTTTTGTTTGTTCATTAAAAACATTTTTTTAATTTATTTTTGGCTGTGCTGGGTCTTCATTGCTGTGAAGGCTTTTGTCTGTTTGCGGTGAGTGGGGGCTACTTTGTGCTTGGGGTGCACGGGCTTCTCATTGCAGTGGCTTCTCTCCTTGCAGAGCACAGGCTCTAGGGCATGTGGGCTCAGTAGTTGTGGCACGTGGGCTTAGTTGCTCTGAGGCGTGTGGGGTCTTTTTGGATCAGGGATCGAACTCGAGTGTCTTACATTTGCAGGTGGATTCTTCACCACTGAGAGGGGAAGCCCTGTTTGTTTGTTCGTTTTGCAAAAGCTCCTATATATTCTAGCTCCTCCCTTACCTCTTTGGAATAGTCCCTGAAATGCTGTATGCATCCCAGAATTAAGTCCTCACTAAGTCCACCATAAAGCAAAATTCTCAACTTTTAGGTTGTGCAGTTGTTTTCAGTCGACAAAGAGTATAATGTGTCTGCTCAAATCAGGGGGTTACAGGTCTGTATGGGGTTAAGAGTCACTGGGAGCTTGTCAGAGACACTTGGGATCTTTGGCAAGCAGGACCAAGCCACTTCCTTCTGATATTTAGCCTGTAGATGGAGAAGCACCTGTTCTTTCCACTAAGACACACGAGGTTTGTGAAACTCGGTTTCACGTTTCAAACACAAAGAAAATTGTCATCCCCAGCCCCTGAGTGAGGTAGCTAAAGTGGAAGGAGCTCTGAGATGTGGTGATGACCCTGGGTCCCTCACCTTCCAGGGGAGACACTCTGCATGGCAGGAACTTGAGATGTTTTTCCAGTGTAAAGTGGGGCTGATTATATAGGGCTATGGATTGAGCAACGCTTCCCAGGTGGCTCAGTGGTAAAGAATCTGCCTGCCAATGCAAGAGACGTGGGGTTCTATCCCTGGATTAGGAAGATCCCCTAGAGGAGGAAATGGCAATCCATGCCAGTATTCTTGCTTGGGAAATCCCATGGACAGAGGAGGCTGGTGGGCTACAGTCCATGGGGTCGCAAAGAGTTGGATATGACTGAGCGGCTGAGCATGCATGCAGGGGTTTAACAAAGTTCTGTTGAAACCAAGCACCTGCTGGATCTGCTCCTATGACTTGCGGTGGATGGGGAGGAAAAGAGGGAAGAGAAAGCACTGCCCTTCTTGGATTGGAACGTGGTGGGTCTCTGGCCATCCAGTGGCTTGATGGCTGCTGTGCAAGTGGCTCCCCATCTCTGAACTGTGCTAATCAAACAATTCAAAAGGGTTGCCCGCCTTGGTGGAAGGATATGTAAATCTGACTCAGTTCATAGCGTCTCTTAACAGTTCGATTGAAACTGCATCTCATTTAAGCTCATTCATAACTATCATTGATGGAAATAGCGGCAAATGTGGAGGAGCCCACCACAAGGCCTGATAATTACCTCACAATGAAAATCCAACTGTAGGAACATCACCATTGCCATGACAACCATGAGGGAAGCCTGGTTGCCCGCGGTTACCTATGTTACCAGATGTCAGTGGCGCCTGAGTCTTAGCTTTGAATGAGCCTCAGGAGCATAATGGGGAAAGGCAATGGGAGCTGTATGGGTTGTTTAGAATGAAAGAATCTCGCTGCACCCATGGGGATCTTTTAATATCCTTTTATTTTTTGTTTTTAGCCCCAATGGGTTCATGAAGAGCCTATCTCATTGCAGGACCATTGAGTCGTCATCTTGGAGCCAGAGAGTTCTAAAATGACTCCTTCTCTGAAAGGCCTTTCTTTTTTCATTTAAATAGTCTTTGTTTAATTAAAAAAAGAAGGGCTTCCTTGGTGGTTCAGTGGTAAAGAATCTGCCTGCCAGTACAGGAAGATCTTCCTGGTGCAGGAAGATCCCACATACTGCAGAACAACTAAGCCCATGCTCCACAACTGTTGAGCCTGTGCTCTAGAGCCTGGGAGCCAAAGCTATTGAGCCCACATACCACAAGCACTGAAGCCCAAGAACCTGGGGCCTGTCTGTGCCCCCCAACAAGAGAGGCCACCGAAATGAAAGTCCACGCACCACAGCTGGAGAGTAGCCCCGACTCCCCACAACCAGAGAAAGCGCCCAGGCCACCATGGAGACCCAGCACAGCCAAAAACAAAACAATTAAAATTATATAAAAAATTTAAAAACACGTCATGCAAATATGTGGTTTAAGCCTCAAAAATGCAAAAGGCATAAAGGAAGCTCTCTTTCTCATCATTGCTCTCCGTCTGCCTTTTTCCTGTCTTGCCCCAGAGATATTTTTTAATGTGTGTACAAGTCAATACAAGGACTATTCCTTTCCCTTTCTTTTTACACAAAAGAATATATAATATACACAAAAGAATAATGTATCACACACACCGTTCTGCGCCTTGCTTTTTTCCTTCATGAATCTTGATGTGGTCTCATGTCAATCCGTAGAGTGCTTCCTCAGTCTTTTTGAAGTGCAAAGTATTCCACTATACGAATGTGCCAAATATATTCAAGCAGCTTCTGTGGATGGACGTTAAGGCTGTTTTCAAGCCTTTATCATCACAAAGAAGGTTGCAAAGATGAGCCTTAACTTAATGCCATTTTGCATGTGCGAGTTATCTGGAGAATAATTTCTAGATGGATCTTTGCCAGGTGTATAGGTTTGTCATTTTAAAGCGCCATCCATAGATCTTGAGCTGATTTGCATCCCCTCAGTAAAGAATGTGAAGCAGTTTCTCACAGCCTCATGGAGTTTCTTGTCAAACTTTTGGGTTTGTGCCAAATCAGTCTGTGAGAAATGGTATCTTGGTAGGGTTACAATCTGCATTTTTCTTGTATGTATTTAATTTTAGTATTCAGAAGGGCTTCCCTCATAGCTCAGTTGGTAAATCATCTGCCTGTAATTGAACCGGGTTCAATTCCTGGGTGGAGAAGATCCCCTGGAGAAGGAAATGGCAGCCCACTCCAGTATTCTTGCCTGGAGAATTCCGTGGACAGAGGAGTCTGGCGGGCTACAGTCCATGGGATCGCAAGAGTTGGACACAACTTAGCGACTAAACCATCACCACCACTATCTGTTCAGAGGCTTTGACTATTTTTCTATGGTGTTGTTGGCCTTTTTTCTTAGAGGGAACTCTTAACATATTAAGGAGATTAGCCCTTTGTGATACGAGTTTCAAAGATTTTTTTCTTCCAGTCTGTCATTTTTACGTTTGACTTTTGACAATCTAGCGTAACGGATCGGAGCACAGGATCTTGAGCCTCACTGTCTAGCTTCAGGTTCCGGCTCTGCCCATAAACAGGCTGTGTGGCTTTGGACTCTTGCTTCTCTGTGCTTCGTCTCCCTCCTCTTTGAAATGGGAATCGTAGTACTGACCGTATATGGCTTTTTAACCTTTTACATATCTTGAAATTGTCTTGTGTCAATCTGTAAAGTGCTTCCACAATCTTTTTAGAGGGCAAAGTATTCCATTATATGGATGTGCCAAATACTATTCAACCAGTTTCTGTGACGATTAAATGCTTAATATATTTAAAGTGTTCTTAACAATACTCTCTATATGACATAGTAAATTCTAGGTTTGATGCCTATTATTATTATTTAAATTCATCACTTCAAGGCAAATAGATGGGGAAACAATGGAAACAGTGACAGACTTTATTTTTGCGGGCTCCAAAATCACTGCAGATGGTACTGCTGCTGCTGCTGCTAAGTCACTTCAGTCATGTCCGACTCTGTGTGACCCCATAGATGGATGCCATGAAATTAAAAGACATTTGCTCCTTGGAAGAAAAGCTATGACCAACCTAGACAGCATATTAAAAAGCTTTGCCAACAAAGGTCCATCTAGTCAAAGCTATGATTTTTCCAGTAGTCATGTATGGATGTGAGAGTTGGACTATAAAGAAAGTTCAACACCGAAGAATTGATGCTTTTGAACTGTGGTGTTGGAGAAGACTCTTGAGAGTCCCTTGGGCTGCAAGGAGATCAAACCAGTCAATCCTAAAGGAAATCAGTCCTGAATATTCATTGGAAGGACTGATGTTGAAGCTGAACTCCGGTGCAGCGGCCACCTGATGCAAAGAGCTGACTCCTTGAAAAAGACCCTGATGCTGGGAAAGATTGAAGGCAGGAAGAGAAGGGGACGACAGAGGATGAGATGGTTGGATGGCATCACTGACTCGATGGACATGAGTTTGAGCAAGCTCCGGGAGTTGGTGATGGACAGGGAAGCCTGGGGTGCTGCAGTCCATGGGGTTGCAAAGAGTTGGACATGACTGAGTGACTGAACCGAATCATTTAAATTATTATTTAATGGTTCCTGCATTTTGTGTCAGAGTTAGAAACTTTCCCTATGCCCTACTTTGTACTTTCTGTTGTTCTTTTTTTGCGGGGGGGGGGGGGCTGTGCTGGGTCTTTGCTGTGATGTGGACTTTTTCTAGTTGTGGTGCATGGGCTTAGTTGCCCGTGTGTGATCTTGGCTCCCCAACCAGGGATTGAACCCATGTCCCCTGCATTAGAAGGAGGATTCTTAACCACTGGACCACCAGGGAAGTTCCCCTTCTGTTGTTCTTTTCATACACCTTTATCAGGGAAGCAGCATAGCCACCTGGTTACGAGTGCTGGTTTTCTGAGTCAGACAAACGTGAGTTTCGGTGGCAGCTCCAGCACTGACTAACTAAGTGATCTTGAGCAAGTCATGCTGCCTCCTTAAATGGGGATTAAAATGACACCCAGTCACGGGGCGACAGTGGGAACTGGGCTGCGGCTGGCACTTGGTGAGTGTGCATGCCGAATAAGCGGAGGACACTGCTTTCAATCCCATGCTACCAACCATACTTCAGCCCAGTTAGGTTCACTCCTCTGCCTTTCCAGTTCTCTGAGGACAGGGATCGCATTTCAATTTGTGCCCTCAGAAGGGTACCACAGAAGGGGCTCAACAAATCCTAGCTGATGAATGGACAGAGAAACCAGCTCAAAGCACTGCAGAGATTGCTTAGTTTAGATCGTTCCTGGCAGTTTGCAGAGGAGAAAACTGAGGCAAAGTGATTGTCCCGGGTCAGAGTCGGAATGGACCTTTTGACTTCAGTCCAAAAGGCAGACATTGGCCTGCCACCTTCCATGCCATGTTTTCCCCAGGCTAGGAAGGAAAGGGCTCAGTGTCCTTCATAGCGGATGTCTCTGCCCATCAGAATATGTCAGGGCCCTCCACTCCAGCTTCTGAAACATCATTTATCATTCTTGTTCATAGTGGACCCATTACAATAGAAATACACACACACACACAGAATGTGTGGACTTGAACTGAATTTCTCTGGGTCTTGTTTCCTCCATCTCTAGAATAGGCACGATCGTTTATTTGTTCACTTGTTCATTGAACAAATGTTGATGGCGCCTCCGCAGACTCTTTCTGGAGCTATGGTAGACACTGCTTCTACAGAGATGGGCAGAGTGAGAGCTGTGTGCACAGCGAGCTCAGAGCAACTGCCTGGATGGTCCAAGAACAATGCCTGCCTCTTCTTTAGATTGCTCAGGCCTCTACGGGACCGTGGGCGTGGGGCACTGGAGAACACAGCCAAGTCATGGTGTGTTTGGCATGGGGCAAAGTTAAAGAAACTTCAAAGAGGATGTGACCTTTGAGCTGCCTTTTGAAGGACACCTAGGTGTACCGAGTTTATTGACCTTGGTGTCATTTATAGATTTTTCTGGGCTGATGACGCCTTTTATATGACAGGCTCTGTTGGGAGCAGGTACAGAGGTTGGTCAGGAACTCTGGTCTTTCTTCTTCTCTCATGTGTTGATGCTTCCTCTAGCCAGGTTCTTCTAACCCCCACTTCAACTCTGCCCCCACTGTGCAGTTGCCAGAATTGACCAATAAAAATACAAGACTCCAGGCACATTGGAATTTCAGATAAAGAATCTTGGCAGGGGATATGTTTACACTAAAAATGTATTTGTCATTTATCCAAAATGCCACTTTAACTGGGGAACTTGTATTTTATCTAGCAAACCAACCCCAGTGTTGCATGCAACAAAAAATTGCTGAAGTCCCTTTTTCTCCCTAGCAATTTGCTTTCTTGCATAGAGAAAATTCAGGATGGTTCTAGCCCTGATGTTTTCCTCATCACCCAGATTTTGTCAGTGGAAAGCAAAAAACCCCATAAACTGGTTTAATGACAAAAAGCAGCGTGGATACACATATTTCCTAGCTCTTTCTGCTGAGAGGGCCTGAAGGAGTGACACCCCAGGAACAAAGAGAACACTCAAAGCTTGCATCTTAGTTTCTAAGTCCCAGTCCCCCAGTAAAAGGGACCAGGCTTCCTTGGAAATACCATTGATTCTAGGATTGCAGTAGGGAAATTATAAGATGACCCTGGAGCATCTTGTAATGACAGAAAGTAAAAAAGTGCCCAAAAAACAGAACAGAAGGAAACCAAAACCAAAAAGTGGATGGAGATCAGTCAAAAGGACTTCGGGTTTCTCCCTCTACTGGCTGGCTGGAGGTTAGCATGGAAGGATAGTTTGTCTACTTTTTAGCAAGCCCTGAAGGTAATCTCAGAGTCCTCTACTTTGGGACTGTAAGTAAAATGGGGGCAGCAGACCAGCGACTCGATATCCTATAATACAGGGTAATCAGGTTGGGGGGGACATGGGTAAGTCTATGGCTGATTCATGTTGATGTTTGATAGACACCAACACAGTACTGTAAGGCAATTATCCTTCAATTAAAAATAAATACATTAAAATCCTATAATACAGGCTTTCACTGAGAAGAGAAGGTGAGAAGAAAGACCAGTATTTTATATGAGCGGTTATAGGACACACTGTTAACTCTTTCTCCCCTAAAATGTATTAGTACTTTGGCAAATATATCCAAAATTTTGAAAACAGCCATAGAACCTTCTAGAAATTGGAATATATTTCAAGGAAGTCATCTAAATACAACAAAAAACTGCTCAAAGTTATATATATTTCATTGTTATTAATAATGCGAAAAAATAGGGACTGATTTAAAGTAAATAATGGATTTTGTTTAGCCATAAAAATAATGTTCATTAAAATACAAAGGTCATATGGAGATATGTTTATATTATGGAGTGAGGTGGAACTAAACTGGTTTCACTATTACATAGTCTGAGCAACCTAGAAAGTTTGGAGAGGATATATATACACCAACATGTTAGCTATAATTATTATAATAATACCACTTTTCATTCATTTGGAAATAAATTTTTTTTTCTAGATAAGTGCGGAAAAGCATAAGGAAGAAAAAGCACATGGGTGAAAAAGCACATTTTCTTCTTAGTTTTGGGTTTTCCAAAAAAAAGTAATTTGATACTTTAGAGTCAAGAAGTACTGGAAAGGGCTTCCCTGGAGGTCTGGTGGTTAAAGCAGGAGGTCCACCTGCCAGTGCAGGGGCCATGCTTTCAGTCCCGGGCCAGGAAGATCTCACAGGCTGCAGAGCACCTGAGCCTGTGCGCCACAACTACTGAGCCCTCCCAGCAATAAGACCCAGCGCAGCCAAAAAAGAAAAGAAGTACTGGAAAACAAAAGTGTGAGAAAGAGTGGTCCCCCTCCCACCTTCCCCTCCTCTCCTAGGAGCACAGTTCAAGCCTTTAGTTCTTCCCACGCCTCGTAACAGCAGCACGCTCGGGTCGCTGTTTCTTGGTTTATTGATCTTAGACATTATCTGTTGGCTTCCTGATAAGGTAGGTGAAAATTTAGGTCTCTTATACCCATAGAGTGGATGAATAGTGGCCTCCCCAAACTCAGGTCCACTGGAACCTTAGAATGTTGTCCACTTTACTTGGATATACTAAGAGTTTTTCCAAATGTAATGGAGTTAAGGATCTTGAGATTAGATTATCATGGATTTCAGTTCAGTTCAGTCGCTCAGTCGTGTCCAACTCTCCGCGACTCCATGAATCACAGCACGCCAGGCCTCCCTGTCCATCACCAACTCCCGGAGTTCACTCAGACTCATGTCCACAGAGTCGGTGATGCCATCCAGCCATCTCATTCTCGGTCGTCCCCTTCTCCTCCAGCCCCCAACCTTTCCCAGCATCAGAGTCTTTTCCAGTGAGTCAACTTGTTGCATGAGGTGGCCAAAGTATTGCAGTTTCAGCTTTAGCATCAGTCCTTCCAATGAACATCCAGGACTGATCTCCTTTAGAATGAACTGGTTGGATCTCCTTGCAGTCCAAGGGACTCTCAAGAGTCTTCGCCAACACCACAGTTCAAAAGCATCAATTCTTCGGCGATCAGCTTTGATTTAAGGCAGGGCATAAATCCAGGGATTGGTGTTGTAAGAAGAGGAGAAAATCTACACAGAGACACACACAGAAAAGGCCAGGCCTTCGTGGAGCAGAGACTGGAGCTAACACAGCCCCAACCAAGGACTGCCAAGAGTTTCCGGGATCCACCGGAAACGGCAAGAGAAGCGTGGAACAGATTCTCTTAGAAATCTGCCAACACCTTGATTTCAGACTTTGGGCCTCCAGAACCATGGGAGAATACATTTCAGTCCCTCAGGTCATGGAAATTTGTTCCCGGCAGCCCTAGGACACTGATGCAACAGCGTCCCTGACCATTAACTCCCATGTGTACACTGTGACTTCTTCCAGCCGTTTTTTCTTTTCAAACTTTCCAGTGATGAGCACACAGGACACTTAGGAGGAGAGAGAATGAACTTTGCTAGGACAGAGGGTGAGGACGTGAAAATGCAAAGCTAGATGGAGAGCAGCGTCCGACCGTGTGCTCAGGCCTGAGATGCACGTGGGTGAGCGCTCAGGATGAAAGGCAGAAGCCAGCTGTGTCAACAAGATGGCTGTGTATTCCAGAAAGTTCTTACCCAGGAAGAAAGCACTGTCAGCCATTCAGTGTTTCACTGTTTGCTTTGGAAGTTCCTGAAAACCAGTTTATTCAAATAAGGGCTTGTGAATTGGGGCACATAGCCCCATTCCCAGAACAACTGGCTGCTCACCTGGGCAAAACCACCACTAGCCAAACAGCTGTTAACCAACAGACACTTGCTCTAGGGCCCTTGCCTTCCTATGGCCGCCAGTCCTAAACTATATTTTCATGAACTCTGCTCAGTCTTTTTTTAAGACGATTACTTATTTACTTATTTGGCTGCACCAGCTCTTAGTTGCAGGACAGACCCGGGACCTTTGATCTTTGTTACAGCATGTGGAATTTTTCTTTTTTCTTAGTTGCGGCTTGTGGGATCTTTAGTTGCGGTATGTGGGATCTTTAGTTGCAGCATTTGGGATCTAGCTCCCTGACCAGGGTCGAACCCAGGCCCCCTGTGTTGGGAGTGCAGAGTCTTAGCCACTGGACTATCAGGGAAGTCCCTCTGCTCATTCTTGAACCAGTTGAGCTCAGACATCAAAATCAAGTATGTATCTGCCCTGGTCTTCCCGTTCTGAGACCCTCTTGGGGTTGGTCAGGCTGGAGAGGCTGGCTGTGACTGTGGTCAGGAAAAGGTCATGGCTGTGTGATGCCCAGGCTGTTCTCGTGGTCCTTCTGGGAGGTCGGCAGTCACCAGCATGCACGTGTTTGAGTTTGTTATTGTGTGCTTGTTTGTGTGAGAGTTGTCTGCGGGAGGAAATAGGTGTGTGTGTGTGTTAGGCCATTGTTGTTACTATTTAGTCACTAAGTTGTGTCTGACTCTTTGCAACCCCATGGACTGCAGCACGCCAGGCTCCTCTGTCCATGGGATTTTCCAGGCAAGAATACCCTGGGTGGCTCAGTGGTAAAGAATCCACCTGCCAAGCAGGAGACTCAGCTTCGATCCCTGTGTCGGGAAGATCCCCTGAAGAAGGAAATGGCAACCCACTCTAGTATTCTTGCCTGAAAAATCCCATGGACAGAGGAGCCTACAGAGGTGGGCTATAGCCTGTGGGGTTGTAGAGTTGGACCTGACTGAGCTACTGAACACCAACTACAAATACTGGAGTAGCTTGCCATTCCTTCTCCAGGGGATCTTCTCCACCTGGGGATCAAACCCACCTCCCCTGCATTGGCAGGTAGATTCTTTACTGCTGAGCCACCAGGGAAGCCCGGTTGTTAGTCTGTGGTGGTGGTGGTGGTGGTGATTTAGTCGCTAAGTCGTGTCCGACCCTTGCCACCCCATGGACTGTAGCCTGCCAGGCTCCTCTGTCCCTGGGATTCTCCAGGCAAGAATACTGGAGTAGAGCACAACAATTTATGAAAGGTTTTTCTCTCCCAAAGTCAGTGGGATCCTAGAGGAATTTTAGAGAGAGAGAGGATGGCATGTTTAAGTCAGTGTTTCGGAAAGGCCTGTGATCTCAGGTTTGAGAGAACTCCCAGGGCCATGGAAAAAGCTTTAGAAGATAGTCACACAGTTCAAGCATTGATGTGGACACAACTGCCAAGCAACGGTGAGATGGATTAAACAGATGGATGCGCATTCTTTGCTGCTCTCCCATCAACAAGTAGAGCCTATTTCCCTGCTCTTTGAATCTGTGCTGGCGTTGGGACTCTTTTTGACCAGCTGACAGCAATGAAAGTGGCACTGTGTAGCTTCAGAGATGAGGCCTTCAGAGATCGGCGGCTCCTGCCTTCATTGTTGGAATGCTTTCTTTTGAAGCCTCATTCAGAATGCCGCCTTTTGAATCATACTGTAAAAAGTCTGAATACCTTGAGACCACCATGCTGTGAGGAAGCCCAAGCTAGCCGTGTGAAAAGAGGGACCACATGAAAAAATGCAGGGGAGTGAAGCCTTGAAAACGTCTCTCCAGTTCAGACCCAGCTGAATTCAGCTGTGGATGACCCTGGGAGATGCTGTGTGGAGCAGAAAAGCCACCAGCGGAGCCCTGTTTGAGTTCCCAACTCGCAGAATCTAGGGCAGGCAGAGTGCTTGTTTTACGCCAGTTAAGTCGTGGGGTAGTCATTTATTTGGCTGCACTGGGTCTTTGTTGTGGTGTTTGGGCTTCTCATTGCAGTGGCTTCTTTTGTGGAGCACGGGCTCTAAGTGGGTGGACTTTAGATGTTGCGGTATTTCGGGCTTAGTTGCTCCTTGGCATGTGGGATCTTCCTGGACCAGGGATTGAATCTATGTCCCTTCTACTGGCAGGCAGATTCTTAACCACTGGACTACCAGGGAAGTCCAATACAGTAGTTTTTTATGCAACACTTGGCAACCCAGACAAACAGATAACATTTCTTGATTGTTCCGTGCAATATAGTGTCAGCCAATAGTGTTAAGATGTCCGATATCCATGATTTGCTGTGCAGATTCAATATGATCCCAGCCACTTAGATTTTAATCTTCATGATTAGCATTAGTTTTTTTCTTGAAAGTTGTTGTTCAGTTGCTGCTAAGTTGTGTTCGACTCTTTGCGACCCCATGAACTGCAGTACGCCAGGCTTCCCTGTCCATCACCAACTCCCAGAGCTCGCTCAAACTCATGTCCATCGAGTTGGTGATGCCATCCAACCATCTCATCCTCTGTAGCCCCTTCCCCTCCTGTCTTCAATCTTTCCCAGCATCAGGCTCTTTTCCAATGAGTCGGATCTTCGCATCAGGCTCTTCACATACTTCTTGAAAGTAATATCTATGATATTCCTAACTTTTCTTTTTATTCATAAGTAATTACTGAATCAAAAATTTCTATGTCAAATAAGATGCAAGCCAAAAAGAATCTAAATTTGTATCCTAAATTAGCCATAGATGCTATCTTTCAATAACTCTTTCGGAGGAAAGAAAGTATAGAACTAACCCCTCTTTAATTCTTGAGGCCGGAGGGGGACGTGAAGATGAGGGGAAGGACGTGGAGGAGAGGAAGGGTGGAACTGAAGGAATTTTGGATGCAGGCAGAGGGAATCAGAGGAGGCAGTTGAGAGGGAGCACCAGAGAAGAGAGATGGTGTGGAGAAGCCTGGGGCTCCTGCTCTTGGTCTGGGCTTCCTTTGCAGGCTCTGACTCTCAGAGAAGGATGTTAACTTTGGATCTGATCTGACTCCTGGCCTGAAGTGTGTTTCTCACTTCCTTCCTCCAGAATCCTCATCCAATGGCCATCCGGCTCCTGACCCCTAGAGTTTCCATGGAAAACCTGGGTTTGGATGAAGACTTACTATGATTATTTTTTGGAGGTGAGAGGTTGGTAGCAGGGAAAGAGAGGCTACTTCTAATCTACTGAATTGATTAGTTGAAAAATATTTTCTTCCTAGGATTTCAGGAGCCTGGGATAATCCACCCTTTAATGAGGAGTTCCACCAGCTATGAATTGATATGCAAATCTATGCAAATAACATGCAACTCCTCCTGGGCTTCTGGAGACAGGTCTTTGTTTTCAACAGGATTACTTTACTGGGCCAATTCAATGGGGTAGAAAAAGCCCTTTGCAAATGGGATTTTCATATTAATAAGAGCTGCCATGGATTGAATATCTGACACTTGATGTATCTATCTATTTAAAAGCCTCCAGCACAGAACTGGGCAACCTCCCGACAGCACTTTGGAGCGGGAGCCCAGCTCTGCTTACCAAGCCAAAGAATGTGAGAGCCATGATCTTCAAGAATGCTCTGCCTCTGCTATTAGTCTGAGGCATTTCACCCAAAGAGCCAAGTTTAAAAGCTAAAATGTCAGCACCAATTTCTTAATTTCAACTCTAGAAAACTTACAGAGTAAGTGTATGATAAGAGAGTTTAAAAACAGCGCTTTCTTTTTCTGATTATAAAATAATAACTATTGACAGGCAGATAAAAATGGGAGTTAGGTACACATTCTGAGGTTGGGGACCTGGATTTGAGCTCAGGTCCACCACTTCTAACAGTGAGAAAGGGGCCAAGTGACCTTCTGTTTTTTAGAGAGTAATCCTGTTTCTCTTAAACACACATATATATATGTAATTTATTTTCACTGTGCTGGGTCCTCACTGCTGCAAGTGGGCTTTTCCTGTGGTTGCAGAGAGGGCTACTCTGGTTGTGGTGTATGGGGCTTCTCACTGCCCTGGCTTCTCTTTGTGTTTTTAAAATTTTTATTGATTTATTATTTACTTATATTTTTGGCTGCGCTGGGTCTTTGTCGCTGTATGTGGGCTTCCTCTGGTTGCAGCTAGTGGGGTCTGCTTTCTAGTTGGCGGAGCCCGGGCTTCTCATCGCAGCGGCTTTTCTGGTGGAGCCGGGACTCGAGGGTGCAGGCCGGCTCAGTCGCTGCGGTGCACGGGCTCAGCTGCTCTGTGGCATGTGGGATCTTCCCGGAGCAGGGATCAGATCCATGGCCCCTGCGTTGGCAGGCAGTCTCTTAACCATCGGAGCACCAGGGCAGTCCCTGGCTTCTCTTGTTGCGGAGCTCGGGCGTCTAGGGGCAGGCTTCAGTATTTGCGGCACTTGGGCTAGGTAGTTGTGGGTCCCGGGGTCAAGTGACTTTTAACCTCTTTCTGCGTCTCAGTTTCTCTGTCTCTAGTCTGGAGATAACTCACAGGGTTGATGTAAGGATCAACTGAGTTTATTCATGTAAAGCCCTTGATGCCTTTGATATTCACATTGTACCATCTATAGCCAGTGAGGATCCTTTACGTTGGCTTTTGTGTCATTTTGAAATGACCCCATTTTCTTAGATAGCCTCCCTGCTTTCTGCACAGCTGTCCCTGACATGTCCTTCTGCAGACCTAGAACCAGGTACGGTTTGCAAGGTCTCTAGTTACCTTTGTGGGGAATGGTTATTAGATGCCACAGTCTGAGAGGTACCATACTCTATACTACCGTTCAGGCTTTTTCATTGTTCCTAAACCTTTTCAGTGGCAAAATAAAAATGAATAATGTGTTAATCCTGACACTTACAATCCAAATGGATCATTCTGAGGCTTTTACGTAACTTCTGAGGTTTTATCCTTGTGCCTGTTTCCCGTGGAGTGAAAATGTTGATTTCTAATCTCATTAATATAATTATAAAATCCACAAACCTATAGCTAGATTGATAAAAAAATAAAAAGGAGAAAGAGCTCAAATTACTAGAATCAGGAATGAAAGAGGACACGTTATGAGTGGTCTTACAGAAATAAAAAGTGAATCTGAAAGGAGGTACTATGAACAGTTGCATCCCTATAAATTAGATAAACTAGATGAATTGGGTGAGACGGCAAAGGCAACCCACTCCAGTACTCTTGCCTGGAAAATTCCATGGACAGAGGAGCCTGGTAGGCTGCAGTCCATGGGGTCGTGAAGAGTCGGACACGACTGAGCAACTTCACTTTCACTTTTCACTTTCATGCATTGGAGAAGGAAATGGTAACACATGCCAGTGTTCTTGCCTGGAGAATCCCAGGGACGGGGGAGCCTGGTGGGCTGCCGTCTGTGGGGTTGCACAGAGTCAGACACGACTGAAGAGACTTAGCAACAGCAGCAGCAGATGAATTGGGAAAATTCTTAGAAAGATAAAAACCACTAAAACTGACAAGAAGTAGAAAATCTGAATAGACCTGTAACAAGTGAAGAGATTAATAATCAGAGAACTTCCCACAAAGAGAGGCCCAGGCATTGAAGGCTTCGAAGTCTTCATTGGTGAACTTCTTTTTTTTCAAGTCACTCAGTCGTGTCCAATTCTTTGTGACCCCATAGGCTGTAGCCCACCAGGCTCCTCTGTCCATGGAATTCTCCAAGCCAGAATACTGGAGTGGATAGCCTTTCCCTTCTCCAGGGGATCTTCCTGATTCAGGGATCAAACCCAGGTCTCCTGCATTGCAGGCAGATTCTTTACCATCTGAGACACCAGGGAAGCCCGTTTCACTGAGTGGAACCCATTCCCAAGGGCATAAGGCAAAATTATTCATATTCTTTCTGTGATTCTAAAATGAAATGAAGACATCATAAGAAAAGATAGGGAATGGCTACCCATTGCAGTATTCTTGCCTGGAGAAGCCCATGAGCAGAGGAGGCTGGGGGCTACAGTCCATGGGGTTGCAAAGAGTCGGACACGACTGAAATGACTAAAAATACTGTACAGCACAGAGAACTTTATTTTATTTTAAAATGATTTCTTTAAACACTTTTCTAGTTTAAGTAAATAGCATGATTGTTGTAAAAAATTAAAAAATATATAGAATTGTAATTGTTAATGTAGAAAGTCCAAATTGGCCATAATCCAGCCCTTAGAGATAATCTTTGTTACTGGGCCGACATATATTCTACTAGATTTTTTTCCTTCACTCAATGAGAAAAATCATTTCTCAAGTTACTTTGCAGTGAAATTAGCTATGGTGTGATTCCTTATTAGCACTAGGCTTTTGTGACGATTATTCAGTGATTCTTTGCACGGTGTCTCAATCCTCTGCGAAGTTTAGCCATTGTTAGAAAGTTGTGGGGAAAGACAATATGTTAATTGTTTCAAGGACTCAAATATGAGAGATAGTGTATGTTTTGCAGGGTGAAGAATATAGCAGTGGGGGAGGATCAGATCCAGAATGGAAACACTTGAGTAAAGCACGCAGGGCCAAGACTTGCCCCAAGCTCCAGATTCCATCCAATAGGACATAGTCTAATGGGATTGGTGAGTCTGGTGCCCAGCAGAGGCAAGGAAGATCCTACATAACACTGAACCATTTCTTCAAGCTTCCTGTCTCTGTGCAGATTCCACGCCTCTCACTCTTCCTGCCCATCCTAGGAGCAGGCTGTGGATTTGATGCATACGTCATCTGTCTTATGTTCAACTGTGAATTAAAAAGGGAAAAGGTAATTTTAATGCATAAGCCCTTCCTTGTATAAGTTGAATCATTATAGAAATTATTTTACACCACAAATTCTCTGTTTTTGAGTTCTTAATTTTGACTTTTCTTTCAGCTGGCCTTACTATATTTATATATACACTATATTTATATATATGTATATACTTGACCTTAGCTGGCCAAGTAATTTTTTCACAAAGCAACATGCAGGATATGTTTTCTAATCCTTAGACATCTAAGAATAACTTTCTGTTGCCTTTACACATGAAAAACCTTTTGACTAGGTTGAAAAATGTTTGCAACCTTGCTGCTCAAAATTGAGGAGATATTACTGTATTGTCTTTTGGGACTTCTTGCTATTGCTGCAGGAACTCTGGGCAGTGTGAGTTTTATTCCTTTGTAAGGGACCTAGGATTTATGCTGGAGTGTTTTTTTTTTTTTGTCTTTTAATTATTGTTTTAAAATTAATTACATTTTTTTTTGGCTGCGCTGAGTCTTTGTTGGTGTGAGCAGACTTTTCTCTCGTTATGTCAAACGGGGCGGCTCTCTAGTTGCAGTGCTTGTGTTCTCGTTGCAGAGCACGAGCTCCAGGGCTCGTGGGCTTCGACAGTTGTGGCTCGAGGGCTCTAGGGTGAGTGATCAATAGTTGTGGCACACAGATTTAGTTGCCTGTGGCACGTGGGATCTTCCTGGACCAGGGAGAACTCCTGTCCCCTGCATTGGGAGGTGGATTCTTAGCCACTAGACCACCAGGGAAGTCTTCCTTTGTCTTTTAAATCACTTACTGGGATATATTTAGATGTGTGATCTAGCTATTCCCTGTTTTCCCTCTAGATCCAGTCTGCTTCCCCCAGCCTGCTTCGGCCCTGGGATTTTTGCACATGGAGCCAACTGACTCCCATGCCCCTGAGCTTCTGCTTGTTTGGGCCACTGGAAGGTGCGGGGAAAGATCAGGGGCAGGAGAGTGCTGTCATTCCTCCTACAACTGTCTGCGGGTTCTGATACCGTATCCCCTTGCCTCTTTAGACCTAGGAATGGTCATGACGATTAAATTCTCCACTGGTTCTGTATGCGTCCCCTTTTATTGATTATTCTGGGAACTTGATGGATCTTCTCAAACTGTGGCTTGTGTGATTTCTGTTGACTGATCTTCAGGATCACGACGATTCCTTCTGTTATAGCCAGTCTACACGTAAACTATTCAGTGGTTTCTGTTTTTTCAATTTCAGATTTTGCATTTTCAGTTCTAGAATTTTCATTTGGCTGCTCTTTAGATTTTCCATTTCTTTGCTCATGTTTTAATTTGTTCATTCATCATGATCATATTGTTCTTTAAGTCTTTGAACTTATTTATGTGCATGTGTACTAAGTTGCTTTAGTTGTGTCCGGCTTTTTGTGACCCTGTGGACTGTAGCCCTCCAGGCTCCTCTGTCCATGGAATTGTCCAGGTAAGAATACTGGAGTGGGTTGCCATTCTCTCCTCCAGAGACTCTCCCTGACCCAGGGATCAAACTTGTGTCTCTTCTGTCTCCCACATTGGCAGGCAGGTTCTTTACTGTTAGTGCCACCTGGGAAGGGATTGAACCTTAGTCATGGCAGTGAAACTGCCAAATCCTAACTGCTGGACCACCAGGGAACCCTTATAGTAGTTAATTTAAAGTTCTTGTCTACTAATTCCAACTTCTGAGTCATCTTGGAATTAGTTTCTTATTTATATTTAATTAGATCTCTCATTTTTATTATTTATCTTATTATTATTTCTCATTTTCTTTTGTTTTCACCTGTCTAATAATTTTTCTTATTGATACTGGACTTTGTGGGGCAGGTGCTGTAGAGAATCTCAAATCTGTTTTCCACCTTTGAAGAATGTTGAGTTTTGTTTTAGAAGGTAGTGAAATTACTTTGTTGTTGTTCAGTGACTCAGTTGTATCCAACTCTTTGTGAGCCCATGGACTGCAGCATGCCAGCCAGGCTTTCCTGTCCATCACCAACTCCCGGAGCTTGCTCAAGCTCATGTCCATTGAGTCAGTGATGCCATCCAACCATCTCATCCTCTATCGTCCGCTTCTCCTCCTGCCTTCAATCTTTCCCAGCATCAGGGTCTTTTCCAAGGAGTCGGCTCTTTGCATCAGGTGGCCAAGGTATTGGAGCTTCAGCTTCAGCATCACTCCTTCTAATGAATTTTCAGGATTGATTTCCTTTAGGATTGACCGGTTTGATCTCCTTGCAGTCCAAGGGTCTCTCAAGAGTCTCTTCTAACATCACAGTTCAAAAGCATCAATTCTTTTGTGCTCAGCCTTCTTTATGGTTCAACTCTCACATCCATACATGACTACTGGAAAAACTATAGCTTTGACTAGATGGATGTTTGCTGGCAAAGTAATGTCTCTGCTTTTTAATATGCTGTCTAGGTTGGTCATAACTTTTCTTCTAAGGAGGAAGTGTCTTTTAATTTCATGACTGCAGTCACTATCTGCAGTATTTTTGGAGGCCAAGAAAATAAAGTCTGTCACTGTTTCCATTGTTTCCACGTCTGTTTGTCATGAAGTGATGGGACCAGATGCCATCATTTTAAGTTTTTGAATGTTGAGTTTTAAGCCAACTTTTGCATTCTCCTGGTTCACCTTCATCAAGAGGCTCTTTAGTTCCTCTTCACTTTCTGCCATAAGGGTGGTGTCATCTGCATATGTGAAGTTATTGATATTTCTGTTGGCAGTCTTGATTCCAGTTTGTGCTTCTTCCAGCCTGGCAATTACATCACCATAATCTTGTGGAGGGTTGATTTTGCACTTGTTAGGGCAGGTCTGTGTTCATTTTACCATTGCTTTTCAAGTGAATACCGTTGTCCTGGGAGGTGGTCTTTATTCCTCCGTGTGGTCTTTATGAAGTTTACGACACGCTCTTCTGTCTTGGGAGAGTGTGGTCTGAACGCTGCTTTCCCTGTAGTGGGCATGTGCTGCAGCCTCGGCTCGGCTCCGGAGCTCTCCCAGCTGTTTCCTCTTGGGCTCTGTGTAGTCTTCCCTACACATGTGCAGTTCCGGGGCCCGCCAATAATTTGAAAGGGTTTCAGTGGAGAACCTGAGTTTCCCTCCTCGGTGGCTTCCTCCATTTTGTGGAATTCTGTGAGTTCTATTCACTGCTGCTGCTGCTGCTAAGTCACTTCAGTCGTGTCCGACTCTGTGTGACCCCATAGACGGAAGCCCACCAGGCTCCCCCGTCCCTGGGATTCTCCAGGCAAGAACACTGGAGTGGGTTGCCAACTAACCAGTTGCTTTTTCAGCCCTTGAACTTCTCTTATGATTCCACAGACCAGCAAATCTCCAGGCTCTGCCTGACTCTGTCTGCCATGCCAGACAGACTGGGGAGTGAGCAAAGGCAGCACCTCATGTGATTCCCTTTTTTCCAAATGTTAAATCTTTTTCTGTTTGTTTCCAGTCATTCCACAAGTGTTTTCAAATAACTGTGTTTATTAACACCCAGAGCTTATAATTGTGACCATCAGGAGGAATAGTCTAAAATCATGCTGAGTTACCATGCTATTCAGTTCAGTTCACTTCAGTCACTCAGTCGTGTCCGACTCTTTGTGACCCCATGAATCACAGCACGCCAGGCCTCCCTGTCCATCACCAACTCCCGGAGTTCACTCATACTCATGTTCATCGAGTCGGTGATGCCATCCAGCCATCTCATTCTCTGTTGTCCCCTTCTCCTCCTGCCCCCAATCCCTCCCAGCATCAGGGTCTTATCCAGTGAGTCAACTCTTCCCATGAGGTGACCAAACTATTGGAGTTTCAGTTTCAACATCAGTCCTTCCAGTGAATATTCAGGACTGATCTCCTTTAGGATGGATTGGTTGGATCTCCTTGCAGTCCAAGGGACTCTCAAGACTCTTCTCCAACACCACAGTTCAAAAGCATCAACTCTTCGGCGCTCAGCTTTCTTCACAGTCCAACTCTCACATCCATACATGACCACGGGAAAAACCATAGCCTTGACTGGATGGACCTTGGTTGGCAGAGTAATGTCTCTGCTTTTTAATATGCTATCTAGGTTGGTCATAACTTTCCTTCTAAGGAGTAAGCGTCTTTTAATTTCATGGCTGCAATCACCATCTGCAGTGACTTTGGAGCCCAGAAAAATAAAGTCTGACACTGTTTCCACTGTTTCCCCATCTATTTCCCATGAAGTGATGGGACCAGATGCGATGATTTTAGTTTTCTGAATGTTGAGCTTTAAGCCAACTTTTTCACTCTCCTCTTTTACTTTCCTCAAGAGGCTTTTTAGTTCCTCTTCACTTTCTGCCATAAAGGTGGTGTCATCTGCATATCTGAGGTTATTGATATTTCTCCTGGCAATCTTGATTCCAGCTTGTGCTTCTTCCAGCCCAGCGTTCCTCATGATGTACTCTGCATAGAAGTTAAACCATGCTATTACCGAGCCACTATTATTTCTTGCCTGTATTTTAAAATATGCTTTCTTGTACCCTTGCTCCTATAGCCTATCTCACCTCAGTTAAGTCATTCCGTTAGAATATTAAGTCTGATGATGCTATTTTTTACCTTATAAGCCAACCGCTGGCAGCCCATCTCCCTCAGAATAAAGCCGCAATCCTTGCAGTCGGCTGCACTGCCCTCATTGTATCCTCCACCCCAACTCTGTCTTATCTCTCTGACTTGGTGTCCCCATGGTTTTCCATTTTCATCACTCTGTTCCTGCCAAACTGATCCTCTTCCTATTCCTTGCCCTTGCCTTGGGGCCGTTTCCATTTCTGTTCTCTTTTCCTGGAATAGGTCCCCCGCATTTAAACTTGTAAATCCAACGCCCCTACCTACTCTCATAGTATTTTTAAAAAACATTTGTTTTTTTTGGCTGCACCAGGGCCTAGTTGCAGCACGTGGGGTCTTTAGTTGTGACAAGCAGACTCTCAGTGGCAGCACGTGGTCAGCGCTTTCCCGACCAGGGATCGAACCCAGGCCCGCTGCATTGGAAACACGGAGTCTTAACCACTGGACCATCAGGGAGCCCTTCACGGTCTTTTTACCCTCTCCCCTAATTTATCTTCATCGTGCTTGCAGTCAACTTAATAATTAACTGTCTACCTTCACGAGGATGTAAGTTCCATGCAGGCAGGGATGTTTAGTGTTTTGTTCACATCTATATTCCTGGGACCTGCCATAGATGAATGCTAAGTGAATTTTTCTCCACTGGGACTCATACAGGCTCAGCTCCTTAATACTGACAACATGTCTAGGGTAGTTCCCAGTTATTATGAAACTGGCATGTTTTATCTTGGACTGTTTCTCTTTATATTCCTATAGGGTCTTCCCTACAGCTCTTTCCTTACAATGCTGATCTCCTGGGACACACACTGTGGAATGTGATAAAACATCAGTGAATTAGGTGTCTGAGGAGTTTGGGTTATTATTAT
Organism: Moschus berezovskii; assembly: GCF_049115385.1. Taxonomy (NCBI): domain Eukaryota; kingdom Metazoa; phylum Chordata; class Mammalia; order Artiodactyla; family Moschidae; genus Moschus; species Moschus berezovskii. Next base: position 55,853,860 of record NC_142480.1, on the reverse strand, counting down.
TGTTTTTTTTTAATCAGAAATAACCTTAGGAAAATCTGATACCTTTTAAATTTGTTCGTATCACATAAAATATACCATGTTCTAGTGTTTTTAGTATTAATAGGATAGAGATAAGAAAAAGGAGATAATGGTTTAATCATTGACATAATACATTTTATGCCTACATAGATTATGCATTGTTGACCTTTAAGTTAATTTAGGCTTAATGAGATGGTGTCATTATGTTTGAAGACTTAATATAATTATTTTATTATGTTTTTAAAAAATTATTCTCTGAGCTTGTGCATGTTTTATACTTCATAAAGGCACATGTGTATTGCTTTCTCATTGAATATATATTTTTTAGCTGTTTTCTGATTTGAGGTTTGCAGAAGTCTGATCTCTTGAAGGATGGTTTTACTCAAATGTTTTAATTTTACCAGGCATTCTACAACTTTTGTTTTTCAATGTTTTTCAATGGAGACCTGTATTTCCAAAAGAAACTAAACTTTATGTTCTGAAAATGGATTTTTTAGATATTCTTGGGATTTCTCTCGGGATCCAGTGGTTAAGATTCCACCTTGCAGTACAGGGGACCTGGGTTCTATCCCTGGTCGGGGAACTAAGACCCTGTCTGTTCTGAAGAGCAGCTCCCCCGCCCCCGCCACAATAAATTAATAAAAAGAGGAGTTTGCAACAGGCATCTTTATCATCCCGGGCACAAATTGAAGAATGAAGCGAGAGCTCAGCGGACACTCAGCGGTGGGCCCTCTAGTGTTCAATCTTGAAACTGCAGATTAATTTCTGAACAACATTGCATCCTTCTGGCAGAAACTGAAGAACTAAAGAGCCTCTTGATGAGAGTCAAAGAGGAGAGTGAAAAAGTTGGCTTAAAGTGCAGCATTCAGAAAACTAAGATCATGGCATGGGAAATAGATGGGGAAACAGTGGAAACAGTGTCAGACTTTATTTTTCTGGGCTCCAAAATCACTGCAGATGGTGACTGCAGCCATGAAATTAAAAGGCATTTACTCCTTGGAAGAAAAGTTATGACCAAGCTAGACAGCATATTAAAAAGCAGAGACATTACTTTGCCAACAAATGTCTGACTAGTCAAGGCTATGGTTTTTCCAGTGGTCACGTATGGATGTGAGAGTTGGACTGTGAAGAAGGCTGAGCGCCGAAGAATTGATGCTTTTGAACTGTGGTGTTGGAGAAGAGTCTTGAGAGTCCCTTGGACTGCAAGGAGATCCAACCAGTCCATTCTAAAGGAGATCAGTCCTGAATATTCATTGGAAGGACTGATGTTGAAGCTGAAACTCCAATACTTTGGCCACCTGATGTGAAGAGCTGACTCCTTGGAAAAGACCCTGATGCTGGGAAAGATTGAAGGCGGGAGGAGAAGGGGACAACAGAGGATGAGATGGTTGGATGGCATCATCGACTCAAGGGATATGAGTTTGAGCAAGCTCCGGGAGCTGGTGGTGGACAGAGAGGCCTGGTGTGCTGCAGTCCATGGGGTCACAAAGAGTTGAATACGACTGAGCGACTGAACTGAACTGAACTGATTGCATCCCAGGGAGCCCCAGGGTCTCCAGCAGAAGCCAGGAAATCAGAAGGGAGGGACGAGGAGGCTGAATAGCTGGACTCGGGCCTCATCCCCTTCAGCCACAGAAGCTGCAGTTATACATTTTCTTCATCTGGGGACACTGCTTAGCTGTTATGTGATAAAATTGTTATTTTTGCGCTTCAAAAATAAACATTTAGAAAACGATAGCGTGTAAGCATGTGAAATCCAAGAAGTGATTATACTGTACATGTTCATTTATATTGTTGGATTTTAGGATTTCAGCAGTATTTCCACATGTAAAACATATAAATGCTGAAACTAACACCAGATAGCTAGTTAACCTATGGTGGAATTGAGTGTTTGTATATTTTCATTAAAAATAATGCAACAAGCAGCACGCATGACCCTCGAGATCATCCTGGGAAGTGAAGTCAGACAACGACAAATATGATGTCACTTCTCTGTGTAATCCATAAAGCGAAGCAGATGACATTATCTTTAGAACAGAAACCAACCCACAAACAGAAAACAAGTTGATGATTACTCAAGGGGAAAGTGGAGGGGTAAATTAGGAGTGCAGGATTATCAGATACACACTTGTGTATATAAAATAAATAAACAAGGACCTACTGGAACAGCCACAAGGTCCTGTAGGATTTGCAGAGCCACCCAGCTTCAGTGTGGACCAAATACCGTTTTCCTGGCAGTGAAGGGACAGCAGTACACAGAGGTTAGTGGGGCAGAAAGTGAGTCATTTAACGTGTTGATTTACAATGTTGTGTTAATTTCTACTGCATAGCAAAGGGATTCCGTTATGCATGTATGTATATATCCTTTTTCATATTCTTTCCCACACTGGTTTATCACAGGATGTTGAAGATAGTTCCCTGTGCTATACAGTGTGTATGTGCTGAGTCGCTCTGTCCCATCTGACTCTTTGCAACCCTATGGACTGTAGCCCACCAGGCTCCTCTGTCCATGGGATTTCCCAGAGAAGAATACTGGGGTGGGCTACATTTCCTCCTCCAGGGGATCCTTCCCACCTAGGGACTGAACCTGTGTCTCCTGCATTGCAGGTGGACTCTCTACTGCTAGGTGGGCAACCAGGGAAGCCCGTGCTACCCAATAGGCCTGTGTGTTTATCCATTCTACATAGAGTAGTTTGCATCTGCTAATCTCCAACTCCTGGTCTATCCCTCCCCCACCCAGTCCCCCTTGGCAACCTTGTCTGTTCTCTACGTCTGTGGATCTGCTTCTCTTTCACAGGTTGGTTCCTTGGTGGCATCGTTTAGGTTCCGCGTGTAAATGATATCACATGTAATTTGTCTTTCTTTCTCTGGCTGACTTCACTTAGTGGGATCATCTCTAGTTGCATCAGTGTTGCTGTAAACGGCATCGTTTCTTTCTTTTTTATGGCTCGGTAGTATTTTATTTCTCCAAAGAAGACACATACATGGCCAACAAACACACGAAAAGATGCTCAGCATCACTAATTATGAGAAAACGAAAATCAAAGCTTCAATGAGGTACCACCTCATACCAGTCAGAGAGGTAGCATCTTCACTCACACATCTAGTCAGCGATTCTAGATGACTGGACCTCTGCCACAAACAAGGGACTTCTCCATGTGATCTCTTTGACTCATTTTCTTGTGACCGTGCTGGGTCCTCTCTTCTGTGTGGGCCTTCTTTAGTTGCAGCAGGCGGGGCTGCCCCTCCTTGCAGCGTGCTGGCCTCTCAATGCAGTGGCGCCTCTTGCTGCAGAGCACAGGCTCTGGGTGCACAGGCTTCAGGAGTTGCAGCGCGTGGGCTCAGCAGCTGTGGCACGTGGGTCTCGTCGCTCCAAGGCATGCGTGGTCCTCCTGGACCAGGGATCAAGTCTGTGTTCCCTGCCCTGGCAGGTGGATTCTTCACCACTGGACCACCAGGGAAGCCCTCTCTGTGGTCTCTTGAATAGACTAGTTTGGGCTTCCTTATGGCACGGCAGCTGGGTTCCCAGAGTGAGCACCCCAGGAGGTAGGAAGTAGATGTCTTGAGGGCCTGGACACAGTTACATTGTCATTTCTGCTCTATTCTGTTGGCTGAGGGCTAACATAGCCCACATTCAGCACTGACACCCGCTCATGATTGGAGGGATGGTAGAGAATTTGGAGGCTCTGTTTGAAAGCTGCTGCAGTTCCCTAGATGGTAGAGGGGGTCACATCTCCCCTCCGTACTCATCGACTGTCTGACTTTAGGCAAGTTCTTTGTGGGATTGCTTGTCAGTATCTGTCCCTGCTCTCTTCCTCCTAGGAACACCAGTGCAGTATTTCCCAGCCCGCTGCGTGCTGGTGGGGCAAAGGGGTTAGTTTTGACTGGTGGAGTGAGAGCAGAAGTGCCATGTGTCTCCTTGCGTTGAGGTAGGTAAGAGACATGGGTTTTCTCACTCTCTCCTCCTCACCTACCAGCTAGATGCAGAGAAGCCAGAGGTGGACGTGGGTGCAGGAGCTGGTGGAGCCACAGTACGGAAGGAGGCTGGGTCCTTGAATGACAGCGAGAGTGCCTGCCTCATCCCATGCCCTGCCCACAGTTACATGGAGGAGAGGGAGGCCCTCATCATGTTAAGTCACTGAAGTGTTGGGGTTATTTGTGACAGCAGGCAGCCCACCCTAATACATTAACCAACCTCTCTGAGCCTGCTTCCTGACCTGAAAAGTTGGGTATTATCAATAGCTATGATGAGTACCTTCATAAGAATTAAGTGAAATAATTTAATGCACAGCACCTGGCACATAGGAACTTCTCAATGGTGGCTCAGATGGTAAAGAATCTGCCCGCAATGCAGGAGACCTGGGTTTGATCCTTGGTTCAGGAAGATCCCCTGGAGAAGGAAATGGCACCCCACTCCAGTATTCTTGTCTGGAGAACCCCATGCACAGAAGCTCCAGTCCATGAGGTTGCAAAGAGTCAGCTGTGACTGAGCAGCTGACAGTTTCAGTGTCATTGCTGCAGAGTTAACACTCAGCCAGTTGGAAAAGGAGGATGGCGACGTCTGGGAGGATGGTGATCCAGGAGGAGGGGAGCAGGAGGCTGGCCGTCGTCATCCCGTCGTCAAGACGCCAGCCCCTGCCTGGGCCAGCCTCTGTTTTAGGGGCACTTCACTTGTGTTCAGGTCAGTCCCCCAAGGCCGGTGTTGTTAACCTTGGGGTCACGATGAGGCCTTTGGGGCCCAGAGCTGCTGCCGAAGCTGTCCAAAGTCACACAGACAGAGACTCAGGCCGGCCTTAACACGGTATTGACCAAAGACATGTTAATGTGTCTTTTGTTGCTGTTGCTGTTGCTGTTCAGTCGCTACGCTGTGTTCAACTCTTTGCAACCCCATGGACTGCAGCACGCCAGGCTCCTCTGTCTTCACTATCTCCCGGAGTTTGCTCAGATTCACGTCCCCTGAGTCGATGATGCCATCCAACCATCTCCTCCTCTGTCTCCCCCTTCTCCTCCTGCTCTCAATCTTTCCCTGTATCAGGGTCCCGAAATGTTATTGACTGGAGTGCTTCAGTATTCACTTACCTAGTAAATCACTAGCCACAAGCGTCAGTTTCTGCAAAAATCCTGTGGTCCGTCAAGAGTTAACTGCAGCTCTTCTGACCGACAAGCCCGATTCCTTTTACTGCAGGGATGACAAATGTGACATGTACATAAAAGAAAAGAAAAAAAAATGAGGCCTCTATCTGCATTCCTCCTTGCTGGGAAAGTGTTGTTTTTTTCCCTTTGGAGACTTTTCTTTACTTCACATTGTAAGGATTTACTTTTATGCATTAAATATATATTGGCTATGGCTTGGCTGCCAATGTGGAAGGCCCCAGCTTCCTTCCCTCTCCCGGGGCCCTTTGGCCTCTCTTTTCTGTTTGAACTCCACAGGCGTGGTGAAGTCGGTCAGTGGAAAAAGGTCTGGATCTCGTGAACAAAATCCAAGTGTGTGAGGCTCCCTGCAGCTTAGGGTCTCGTGTGAGTAGAGCGGATGTTTTAAAGCCCTCTCAGTGACACCGGTAACCCGAGTTGGGATTGTGACTCCAAAGTGGTGTTTTTTTTCCTGTGTGGTTTGCCAGAAACAACTTTTTTTCTTTTGGCCTCACTGTGCAGCATGTGGGATTTTAATTCCCCAACCAGGGATTGAAACTTTGTCCCCTGCATTGTAAGGCGGGTTTTTGTTTAAATTATTTATTTTAATTGGAGGCTAATTACTTTACAGGATTGTGCTGGTTTTTGCCATACATCGACATGAATCAGCCACAGGTGCCCATGTGTCCCCCTGTCCTCAAGCCCCCACCCACCTCCCTCCCCACCCCATCCCTCTGGGTTGTCCCAGAGCACCAGCTTTGGGTGCCCTGCTTCATGCGTTGAACTCGCACTGGTCATCAATACCACATATGGTAATATAATGTTTCAGTGCTATTCTCTCAAATCATCCCGCCCTCGCCTTCTCCCACGGAGTCCAAAAGTCTGTTCTTTACATCTGTGTCTCTTTTGCTGTCTTGCATGTAGGATCGTCGTTACCGTCTTTCTAAATTCCATGTATATGCATTAATATAACGTATTGTTGTTTCTCTTTCTGACTTACTTCACTCTGTATAATAGGCTCCTGTTTCATCCATCTCATTAGAACTGACTCAAATGCATTCATTTTTATAGCTGAGTAATATTCCATTGTGTATATGTACTATAACTTCCTTATCCATTCGTCTGGCAAGGTGGATTCTTAACTGCTGGACCACTAGGGAAGTCCCCAGACGCACCCTTCATTTCTCGATTGCCTTGTGGAGTGAGGGCAACTTTGTCTGCAATTCCACCAGAATAAGAAAGGCTCAGGAACCTGCCGAGGAGCAGGTGCTTACCATCCTGATGTTAGATCTTGCTAGATGAAGCAGTTTTACTGGATTAACCAATGATGGATTTCTCTTCCTTCCTCTTCCTCCCCTCTGAGGTATCAGTTTTGGTTTTAGCAACACAACCCACTGCATAGACCTATAGATCTGTAGGTTCAGAGTCAGTCTTTAAGGAGTGTCCCTGGACTGCCTTTGCTTTATGTGAACAAGACAGCTCTTCTATCATCTGTTGAAGAGTGTGTGGAGGTGAGACCCCCGGTAAAGATGAGGGTTTATAATATCTTTTACTTACACTGTTCCTCTTCTGGCTCTGATAAAACTTTATTTTTTAAAATGTATTTGTAGATAAGCTTTATTCCAAAGTTTACATAAAAATGAGTTGATGTCGAACAGGAAAAGGTTTTTACAAAGGATTAAAATTTACAAACAGAACTGGGTCCTTCCCTTTAGTTTGAATTCAGTTGGCTGACACATTGTTATTAGTATCCACCCTCACTAATCATTTTCATCACACACAATATCTAAACATCTGCAGGTGGCACCTCCTATTTCCCTGGCAGTCTCTTAAACTGCTTTCAGTTACAAGAGAAGGGCAAGGATTTTATCAGCTCATACTCTACTCCATGGAGGCAAAGATACATCCCTCAATTCTCTTTAAATTGTGGCTGTTGGCAAAGTGTCCAAATGAAGACTTTAATGAAACATAGTATATTTAAAGAACATAGTATAATCTATGTATAATAGTGACTTTGCTTCAAATTTTTTTCATTAAGAATTATTTTTATTATCTCTCCACAAGGAAGTTATAAAAATACCTGTAAAAACATTGAAAAGGCTCTTTAAAATCCTGGAGTGAAAAATTCTGAAGTATAAATTATGATACATTGTCTATGATTTTCAAATAAAGAATAAAATAAATTCTACAAGTTGGAATTTCTGAATGATTTTGACAGGAATTTACCAGAAGGAGCCAGAACATAAAGCCTTAACAATTTTCTATTTTCATCCCAATTGAGTTTTTGAAAAGCTGTATAATCTGTTGCCAGGTACAGTCCAGATACAAACTTGCTTCTGCCTTAAATGATGAAGTCAATCTGGAGGACAGATTTGTACGCTGGATGCGCCAGGCTCTTCCATGCAACTGACTGGTCTTCTCTTATTTTTTTTCCATCATGTTTTAAATAAAAGTAAATATATATATGGTAAAAAATTTAATTGGTACAAGAAGATTCAAAATAATCAGTAAATATCCTTTTCATCCATAACCTAGAAAATCTGATGTCTTCCAAATCATCAGTCACATGAATAATTTGCAAAGTGAAGTCAACCTTAGAGTCTCTTCATCTGAAAAGTATTCTCATGATTTCTGGAATGTGTTGATTCTCTCATATATTACCTCTGTTACAGAGGAAAGCCATGCAGTCTTCTTCTAAAAAAAAAACTAACTAGGAAAGCAACTCACTCGCTCTGCTCCAAGAGAGCAAGTCCAGGCAAAACCTTGTACTCCGTGGATCTGGTCCTGGCTACAGGCAGAGGCTCTGGTATCAACCAGAGACTCAGGGCGGGTGGCCAGATCTCAGCCCAGCCCTTCCCGAATGCCTCGGATCCTCCGGGCCAGCTGCACATCCTTCAGGAAGAGCGGGACGCGGGCGGCGTGGAAGGAGAGCAGATAGGCATCCTCGAAGAGATGACCTAGCAACGCTTCTGCCGCCTCTTGTAGGGCCAACAGGGCTTGGGCTTGCCAACTGAAGTCCACACCACGAGTGAACTGAACACATGTTTCTCGTGCCAGGCGGCAGAAGGGGGTCTTAACAGCAGGTGTGTGGTCTTCTGAAGAGCTCGGACCGCCTTCAGGATTCCATGTCTCTGGCGAGAAGCGGACTGGAGGACGCGCCTAAGGATGGGGAGGGCGGCGGAGCCGGGCTCGCGGGGCGCCTCCTTGGCGTTTCGGGCTTGCGGCCCCGCGGCTCCTAGATCTTCTGGGTCCGGGGGCAGAGGCTGGGAGGGCCGGGGCGCCCCGGCCCCGTGCCCCGGCTGCGTGCTGTTCGAATTCCTGGTAAAACTTTAAAGATAAAACATACCTTCCTTTTTATTTCACAGTAGTATCTCTGTCAAAGGCAGGATGAGTAAAACCAACGTCTACGTTTAAGGTTATCTTTGAAATATTTATGAGTGTGCTCAAGGATAAAAAGGCTTTGACTGCTTGCTGCTAAAACAATGAAACTGATTTTCTTCTAGAATATTATTTAGTATTACTCTTGTTATTATAGAATATTATACAATTCTTCTTCAATAAAATTCAGAAAACTATTTTGTTATTGCCTAGATGGGAGGGGAGTTTGGAAGAGATTGGTTACATGTATATGTACAGCTGAGTCCCTTTGCTGTCCACCTGAAACTATCACAACATTGTTAATTGGCTATACTCCAATATAAAATAAAAACTTTTTTTTTTTAAAGAAAATAAAACTATTTTGCTCTTTAAAAATAGTTTTAAAAAAATCTTTGTAGCTGTTTAAAGCTTCCCTAGTAGCTCAACTGGTAAAGAATCCACCTGCAATGCAGGAGACCCCGGTTCAATTCCTGAGTTTGGAAGATCCCCTGGAGAAGAGATCGGCTACCCACTCCAGTATTCTTGGGCTTCTATGGTGGCTCAGATGGTAAAGAATCCACCTGCAATGCGGGAGACCTGTGCTCGATCGCTGGGTTGGGAAGACCCCCTGGAGGAGGGCATGGCAGCCCACTCCAGTATTCTTGCCTGGAGAGTCCCCATGGACAGCGGAGCCTGGTGGGCTACAGTCCATGGGATTGCAAAGGGCTGGAGACTGAGCAATGAAGTGCAGCCCAGCAGCTATTTAAAACTAACACAAGGTGGCGCCAGAGAGCTGAAGTGGAAAGGGGTTTGCTTTCAGGGACTGGAAAGACTTGAGTGAAAAGGGTGGCCTGGGGTTGGGGGGCATTTCTGAGAGATGGCATCTCGGGGTGCTGTGAAGCAGGGGGAGCTAGCACCCTCTTTTGCCCACACTCACCACCTTGGCTCTCTTCAGGAAGCCTTTACACAGCTTTGCAGAAGCTTTTCAGCCCTGGTGCCCATTCTCAGACCCTCAAAACCTGTGGAAGAGGCACGTCGGCCGTGAGCAGAAGATGGAGAAAGAGGAAGAAGAAGGCTGGGAGGAGCAGAGAACAGGCTTTCCAGGCTGTTCCCGAGCGGGCAGCGCCTCTCACGGGGGATGGCCGGCAAGTCTCTGCCTCCTGGAGGCCACAGACGAGGGGAACAGGGCAGCCACTCGCGGGTAGCGGAGGTCACGCCTCCTCGTGGGCCCGCTTTTAATTAGTTGCTTGATTAGGCTGCATTGCGGCGCACGCCACGCGGGATCCTTTGTTGTGGCACGCGGGCTCAGAGGAGGAGATGGTTGGACGGCATCGCCGGCAGTGGCCGTGAGTCCGAGCGAGCTCCGGGAGGTGGTGAGGGACAGAGGAGCCTGGCGCGCTGCAGTCCATGCTGCCGCGAAGGGTCAGACGTGACCGAGTGGCTGAACAACCACAGTCTCGGCGGTTGCGCGGCCTGGGCTCAGTTGCCCTGAAGCCTGTGGGATCTTAGTTCCGGGACTAGGGATTGAACCCGTGTCTCCCACATGGTAAGGTGGGTTCTTACCACTGTACCACCAGGGAAGGCCCAGGCCCACACTTTTACAGTATGGAGAGCTTCGTTTTCTTAGAAATTGTGGTAAAATATACTCAGCAAAACATTTGCTTCTTTTTCAAAAAACCTTTTGCGTTATGGTAAAACATAGAACATGAAATTTACCATTTTAAAGTGTGCTGTTTGGTGGCATTAAGCACATTCACAGTGTGCTGAAGCCACCATCACCGTCTCCAGATCTCTTTTCATCTTGTAAAACCAAAGCTCTGCACCTATCCCCTTTCAGCTCCCCACTCCCCTCTTCCCCTGCCCCTGGCATCCACCATCCTGCTTTCTGTCTGGATGAATCTGATGACTCTAGGGACCTCGTGTAAGGGGAATCATACAGCCTTTATCCTTTGTGTGTCTGGCTTATTTCAGTGAGCATAATGTCTTCAAGGTTCATCCATATTGTAGCAGGTGTCAGAATTTCCCTCCCTTTTAAGGCTGAATAATATTCCATTGTATTCATATGTGTACCACAGTTTATTTATCCATCCATGGACACTTAAGTTTTCTCTAGCTTTTGGTGATTACGTATAATGCTGCTATGCACATATGTATACAAATATTTCTCTGAGTGCTTTCTTTCCTTTCTTTTGAGGGTATCCACAGAAGTGGAATTGCTGGATCAAATGAAAATGCTATGTTTAATTTTTCAAGAAACAGTCATGCTGTTTTCTACAGTGGCTATACTGTTTAACATTCTTACAGCAATGCAGAAAGTTTCCAAATTCTCTACCTCTTTACCACACTTTTTAGTCTGTTTTTTTTGTGTCCTTAAAGACTAATCTAGTTGAGATTGAGCTGAAAAAAAAACCACAACTCTTTATTGAATTTGTTACAACGTTGCTTCTGTTGTTTCAGTTCCTTTCCGTTCAGTCGCTCAGTCGTGTCAGACTCTCCGCGACCCCATGAATCACAACACGCCAGGCCTCCCTGTCCATCACCAACTCCCGGAGTTCACTCAAACTCATGTCCACAGAGTCGGTGATGCCATCCAGCCATCTCATTCTCTGTCATTCCCTTCTCCTCCTGCCCCCAATCCCTCCCAGCTTTCCAGTGAGTCAACTCGTCACATGAGGTGGCCAAAGTATTGGAGTTTCAGCTTTAGCATCAGTCCTTCCAATGAACACCCAGGACTGATTTCCTTTGGAGTGGACTGGTCGGATCTCCTTGCAGTCCAAGGGACTCTCAAGAGTCTTCTCCAACACCACAGTTCAAAAGCATCAATTCTTCGGCGCTCAGCTCTCTTCATCTGTTGTTTAAGTTCTGGTTTTCTTTGGCTGGGATTTAGGATCTTAGCTCCTTCACCAGGGATTGAACCCACAGCCGCTGCACTGTGACAGCGAAGTCTTAACCAATGGATGGCCAGAGAACCAGGGAAATCCCCCACTCTCCCCTTTGTTTCTTTTTTTGAAACCATATATTTGTTTTCAGCTGTGCTGGGTCTTCACTGCTGTGCACAGGTTTCCTCTACGGTTGCGGCCGGCGGGAGCGCCTTTTCATTGCTGTGCATGGCTTCTCATCGCGGTCGCTTCTCTTGCCACAGAGCGTGGGCTCAGTGGTTGCAGTGCACTGGCTAATTTGCTCTGTGACACCTGGGGTCTTCCTGGACTGGGGATCGAACCATGTCCCCTGCCTTGGCAGGTGGATTCCTCATCACCAAATCACCGAGGAAGCTCCCCGCCCTTCTTTTCTATAATAGCCATCCTAATTGGCATGAAATGATCTCTCACTGTGGCTTTGATTTGTTTCCCAGAGAAATTGGTTTTTCTGTCCTTACTTGAAGTCACAGTCTTTGTTCAGTCACAAGCGTGTGCAGTGGTGAAAACCGTGGGGTGCCGTGTGTGACCCCTTGAGACTCCCAGTGCCCCAGCTCTGTGATGTCAGCGAGTCCCAGCTGCTCTGAGCCTCAGTATCTCCAGCTGACAGACAGGGTTCATTATAATTCCTTCCACACAGGTTGGCTGGAGGAAGACACAGGTGGGGCACACGGTTCCTGCAGGCAGTAAATGTTCAGAAGGGGTAGCCGTGAACACACGAGCCCGGTGCATAACTCACTTAACCAGGAAGGTGCTTAAGTTGGTCTGGCCACAGAAGCCTTCCAGTTCCTGTCATCTGTATCGGTGTGCGTGCTCAGTCACTCATTTGTGTCTGACTCTTCGCGACCCCATGGACTGGAGCCCACCAGGGTCCTCAACCCATAGGATTCTTCAGGCAGGAATACTGGAGTGGGTTGCATTTCTTCCTCCAGGGGATCTTCCCGACCCAGGGATCCAACCCACATCTCCTGTGGTTCCTGCATTGCAAGCGGATTCTTTACTGCTGAGACACCAGAGAAGACCTTCCTCAATATTTGCTTTCCCTCAAATCTTGTCCTTGTGTGAGGCATCTTCAGCAGAGAGGAGCCCCCTCTGAGCCCTGCACTAACTGGTTTCGAGGGTCCTTCTTGATACCAGAGCCTAAAACCGTCACTAGAGGTCACTGAGCCTATTTCCAAGTCTCAGGTGGATGAGTTCCGTGTCACCAGCATCTCCCTGAGATCCTGGGAGACCTTTGGAACTCTTGGACCACAGTCATTCTTTCAGATGATGACTTGCGTGCCAGAGCCCCTGCCCCGGAGGCTCAGCTGGACACAAACTGGCTAGCAGTGGGGATGACACCTGGAGCTTCCATCTGCTCAGCTCAGCTTCCTGCGAAGACTCCTCCCTGGGGCAGGAAGGGTCTGCTGACTCCAGGACTGTGAGCCGGCAGACTTCACGAGGAGACAAAGTGTTGCTATGACTAGAAACCTGAAGGGATGCTTGGAGGAAAAGTGGGTCAGCTCGAACTTCATTAAATGTGTTCGCCCTTTGCAATTTGACCAGAGCGAGAAGTGTTTTGAAGCAGAATGCGGCAAGGTCACCTGAAGTCAGGAGCCTTGGGAGGAGAGTGGCTGGGGCGGGACACGGGGCCTTTTTCTTCTGAGGAGCTGGTGATAAATTCAGGATGATTGGTTTTGGAGCTTGGCCAGGAGGTTTCTGTTCACTGTGCAGGAACAGTCCTTACAGGCAGAGATAGTGTCTGCCCAGGGCAATTGTGGAGCAGCCGAAACAGGAGGGCCAGGCTGATGGACAGGAGCAGAGAGGCCAAGGGAAGGGCTGGCTCAGGGCACACGGGGACCTCCCCAGGGGCTGACCCAGGCTCCTCAGGGAGCTTACGTATGTGTTTGGAATGGTGGGCAGGTTCGGAGTCAAGAGCTAATAGCAAGGAGAGCAAATGTCATAAGAGCTCCCAAAGAGCATCCTAGTTGTCTCCATGGCGACCGCAGACAGAGACTGCATGAGGGTAGGTGGTCATTCCGGGGTTACTCACACGCCTTCCCTGACAAATGCCCAAAGGCAAGCCTCCAAGCCCTGGATGGTGGAACAGAACCCATCTCATTTTGTGGGTAGCCAGGGGCTTCCCCGGTGGCTCAGTGGTAAAGAATCCACCTGCCAATGCAGGAGACGTGGGTTCAATCCCTGGGTTAGGAAGATCCCTGGAGAAGGAAATGGCAACCTACTCCAGCATTCTTGCCTGGGAAATCCCATGGACAGAGGAGCCTGGACTCTGCTATAGTCCATGGGGTCTCAAAGAGTCGGGCATGACTTCACGACTAAATGACAACAAATGACAAGCATCTTGAGAAGACTCTAGGATAAGCAACCCTTTGGAGCCTGGGGTTTGGTTTACCAGCCTGGGCAGGGTCACTTACGGGGGACACACGATGACCACCTCTTGTTTTCACTCAGGAAGCAGCTCAACCACACTTTCCCCGGGTCAGTGGCTCATTGCTCTGCAGAGAACATTAAAAGCATCCATAAAAGAGATATCACAGATTTCGTTGGCCGTAAACCTCAAAGATGAATTTCCTCACCACATTTTACGAGTATGGGTTTTAAAGCTTTCACAATGGGGCTGCCCTTCTCCAGGAGCCATGAACTTCCTCCTGGGGTGATGATTTGTGTTGTTCACTCAGCCAGGAGACGACCTCAGACGATACACGATGACTCAACATATGAAACTGACAAAGGCCATTATCTTTTGTTTTCTTTTCCATGGGTGGCAGAGGGGAGATGTTAGTCCATAGATGGGATCCTCTGAGGAAGTTACAATGGGGATGACCAGAGATGCTGTGATCCCCATCAGTATCCAGAGACCCTGAGGGTTAGAAAGAACAGGTAGCATTAACATATGCATTTTGAAGGGTGACACTTCCCAGGTGGCACCAGTGGTAAAGAATTCTCCTGCCAATGCAGAAGATGCAGGTTGGGTTCCTGCATCTGGAAGATCCCCTGGAGAAGGGAATGGCAACCTGCTCCAGTATTCTTGTCTGGAAAATTCTGTAAACAGAGGAGGCCTTGGTAGGCTACAGTCCACGGGGCTGCAAAGAGTCTGACATAACTGAGCACACACGCTGTGAGGGGAAGGTGGTGAGATGAACAAAACCGTGGGTCGTTAGAGCTGGACCAAGTCTTTGGGTTCGTTCTCCCCAGTTGGTTAAATTTACAGACGGGGCACCAAGCCTCATCACATTTGAGGCTTCATTCAAGGTTATCCAGAAGCCTCAACACTTAAAAATAATTCTTTAATTACCAAAGCAAAGTTTCTTTGTTAAGTGGGACAGTTAAATGAAACACAAGCCTTCATCTGTGGCCTAATAATAACCCAAAAGTTTTCTCCTGCCCTAAATGAAGAAACCTCATTAACAAATGGGGCTTTTGTTCCAGAGAAGCCACAAAGCACGGCCTATTTCTCCCCCTTCCTCCCCGCTTAGAAGGACAGCAGCATTTAGAGCTTGTGGCTTAGGCGGTGAATTTTTGTGCCTTCTCTGCGCTTACAGAGAGATTAGAGTCATTAATGAGATGCTAACGATCCAGCTCTCAAAATTTAACTAGAGTTCACTCTGTGTTTCCTGGAAGAAGTACAGAAAACTCCCCCCACCCCTTCCTCTAACCTGTTGTGGTGAATTCGGGCTAACCTTGGAGCAAGGGGCAGATTTGCAAAAGCTGGGCTGATTAAACCCCAATTACTTTGCAAAACAATTTCCCCAAGGAATGTGTTCTCAGCAAGGACATAACCCCCAGACAATGGGTGTGTATATGATATGGTTTGGAAACGTGGCTTTCTGTGCTGGCCTTCTTTTTCTTCTGTCAGAGCTTTCATACCCAAAAAAGATCTGCTTGGTCACATTTTGTTCACAGCTGGCTTGGCTTCAAACTGGATCACTCTCCCTGTTGTCATCTCAGACATTTGTTTTGAAACAAAGGCCTGGCCTTTTGTTTTGTGTACAGACAGTGTTGAGTTCTTTGTTTTCTTGATAGAAACTGTATCAGATCTGCACAATACATAAAAAGCTGCTAGCCTGTGCCTGGGCTTCCCCGGTGGCTGACGGTCCGGTAAAGAATCCGCCTGCAATGCAGAGACATGGGTTCGATCCCTGGGTTGGGAAGATCCCCTGGAGGCGGGCATGGCAACCCACTCCAGGATTCTTGCCTGGGGAATCCCCATAAATAGAGGAACCTGGTGGGGTACAGAGAGTCGGACACGACTGAGCGATTGTGCACAGCACAGCCTGTGCCTGGCACACAGTGGATGCACAGTGCTTTAGTCTGGGATCCCCTGGAAGCAAAACATGAAGCATGCTGTCAGGAGTTGGGGAAAGTGAGACAAGGGAGGGCAGGCAGCCAGCGAAGGGCTGTTATGAAGACACCTCCCACTGTCGGCAGCTGGATATTGGAATGAGGGTTGCAATAGAGGATTACCCCGTCTAAGGGGCCAGGGAGCTGGGGTATTTATACTCCACCCTGTCAGTGGGCTTCCCTGGTGGCTCAGAGGTTAAAGCGTACACCTGCAATGTGGGAGGCCCGGGTTCAATCCCTGGGTCGGGAAGATCCCCTGGAGAAGCAAATGGCAACCCACTCCAGTATTCTTGCCTGGAGAATCCCATGGATGGAGGAGCCTGGTGGACTACAGTCCATGGGGTCGCAAAGAGTGGGACATGACTGAATGACTTCACTTCACTTGTCAGTGGTTGGTTGAGAACTGGAGTATTGATGACTTGAAGGCCCGCTGACCTTTACAGCTTGGAGAGAGCCTCAGGCAAAGAGATGACACTGGCAGTGGCACTCAGCCGGCACACTGGGTGTGGACAGCGTGAGGACACTAGCTGTCTCGTCGTTGTTATGTTCTTTTCCTCTCACTTCTTTCTTCCTTCCTACCTTGGTGTTTATATTCATCCTGCAAACTTTCCTCTGTCCCACCGCTGCTCCTTCCTCATCTGTCCGCCCCTTCTCTGCTGGGATGATGGTGGTCCTAGCTTGGACTCCCTCACAGCAGAGCCTGAGTTCGAGTGGTTGATTTGGGCTGGGGGGAAGGGCGGTCCCAGGAGGCGTTGGGCTTCCCCAATGGCTCAGATGGTAAAGAATCTGCAGGAGATGAGGGTTTGATCCCTGGGTCCAGAAGATCTCCTGGGGGAGGGAATGGCAACCCACTCCATTATTCTTGCCTGGAGAATTCCATGGAAGGAGGAGCCTGGTGAGCTACAGTCCATGGGTTGCAAAGAGTTGGACGTGCCTGAATGACTAACACTTCCACTTTCAGGAGGCGTTGGTAGGGAGTCAGAGGTGAGACAGGGAAGTGAGCCAAGAGAGCAGGCTGATGAGCCCATTGTCGCCATGGGCACCTGGGTGCAGCCCCCCGAGGGCTTCTGGGAGGTGGTGCCAAGCACACTGTACACAGCCTCACTGCGTCCCAGCCTCAGGCAGGGGAGGACAGAGAAGCTGGATGCTCCATCCCAGTTTCTCTCCTGCACTGGTCGAGGGCTGTGCCTCCTTCACGGGCAGAGAGCCACAGCTGGCCACGTGAGGGAGGTGCTGGTGTGTTCAGGAACGTGGGTGCTGGGCCCCCGGGTCTGCCCCGTGACCGTGACTGAAGTTGGAGCTGCTGCTGTGTGCGCAGTGCTTCACATGCTCGCCGGCCTTCTGTTTACGGGGGAGGAAAGCAGAGAGGAGGCAGCTTGCCGAGGTCACGCAGCCTGGGCAGTGGCCATTCTGGTTGCAGAGCCGGAGCTCTTGATAGAAGCTGTGTCAGATCTGCACAATACACATAAAGCTGCTAGCTTCTGCCTAGGCTTCCCCGGTGGCTCAGATGGTAAAGAATCTGCCTGAAATGTGGAGACCTGGGTTCGATCGTTAGGTTGGGAAGATCCCCTGGAGGAGGGCTTGACAACCCACTCCAGTATTCTTTTGCTGGTGTCAGCTTCGAGGTGTCCTGTCTGCCGCTGGCCCAGTGCAGTTGGCTCTCTTGGCCTTGACCTTGAGGCCATCTCTAGTGAGCTGCTCTCCTGGGGAGCTCCAGGGTTTCCCTCATTGGCTCCAGTGGACTGTGGCTTGGACGCCTCAGGAACACAGGGCAGGGGTCCCTCCTGAGCCCACTTTTCCTGTGAGGTTCTCGGGAACTGCAAGTTGAGAGGCTAAAGGCCCACAGTTAGCAGGGATGGAGTGGGTTCCCAGTCCCCTGATTCTCAAGGGGTGTGCTCTCCCTGGGTTGGGGTTTGGTGATCAGGTGCTCCTGCCCACTGCTGGATGAGTGTATGTTGGGGACATCTAAGTGGTGGACAGTATGGTTACTGTCAAAATTGCAAATGCACATGGCTGTCCACCCAGAAATCCCCCTCTGGGAGGCTGTCATGTGGATATACTCCATTGTGTGTGAAGCGGTCTGTATAGTTAGTGGCCCCTGCAGTACTGTCTGTGCTAAAAAGACGGGAAATTGCCTCAGTGACCATCCATAGGGAACTGGCTAAAACAGGTCATGAAATGCCTTGTGGCCATAAGAAAGTTAAGAAGTGGGGACTTCCTTGGTGTTCTGGTGGTTCAGAGTCTGCCTTCCAATGCAAGGGACGCATGTTTGATCCCTGGTCAGTGAACTAAAATCCCAAATGTCTTGGGGCAACTAGAGAAAGCCCACACACTGCAACAAAGACCCAGTGCAACCAAAAAAATAAAGAAAATAAAGTGAAGAGGTGTATGGTCTATTTATTTGTTGGAGGAAAACCCCAAGGGGCAGAACAGTGCTATAATTTGTGTAAAGAAAAAATTATGTGTGTATTTGATTGCTTGGAGACCCACCACAGATTGCCTCTAGGAAGCTGGAATCCGGTGGAAAGGAAACCTTTTCTGTACACCCTTTGATGTCTTTTGAATGTCACATCATATGGATACATTGAAAACCTACTAAAAATAAAATGCAAACATTTAGTGTGTTCTTTTGTTTTTTTGTATTTCACTCTGAAAGCCCAGTCTCCTTATCTGTAAAATCAGGAAAATACTATTTATTTCAGAAAGTGATGACCCTTATATTCATTTTTTTTTTAGCATTCATTGCCAGTATTCTTGCCTGGAGAATCCCAGGGACGGCGGAGCCTGGTGGGCTGCCATCTATGGGGTCGCAAAGAGTCGGACACGACTGAAGCAACTTAGCAGCAGCAGCAGCAGCCCTTATGTTTAATTTTAGGAGCAGTTGACCTGGTCTGTCCCTACTGCTCCAGGAGAAGCCCCATGAGGGCAGAGCCTGGGTATCACTTGCTCGCCACTCTAGCTCCAGGGATCCACATTTGGTGGGTGCCAAACAAAAATGTTTTGAGGGAATGAATAACCCAGTGAAAGCACTTTGCTAATTAGAACATCCTTGTCCCCCCACCCCCATCTTCAGGGGATGCAAATCCAGATTGATTTTCTTTATTTTACGGTTTGACCTCACTATAGATTCAAAGTTTGATTAGTATTCTTTTTTAAAAAGTTTTATTGAAGCATAGTTGATTTACAATGTTGTATTAATCTCTGCTATATAGCAGAGTGACTCAATTATGCACAGATATACATTCTTTTTTTATATTTTTTATATTGTTTATATTGCATTCTCTTCCATTATGGTTTATCCCAGGATACCAAATATAGTTCCCTGTGCCATACAATAGGATCTTGTTTTTCATCCGTTCTGTATGTAATAGTTTGCGTCCACTAACCCCACTAACCCCAATCCTGCCCTCCCTGCCCTTGGCAACCACAGGTCTCTTCTCTGTGTCTGTGAGTCTGTTTCCGTTTAATGGATGTGTTCAGTTGTGTCGTATTTTAGATTCCACATATAAGTGATAGCATATGATATCTGTCTTTCTCTTTCTAACTTACTTTGCCCAGTATGAGAGTCTCTAGGTCCATCTCTATTGCTGCCCATGGCATTATTTCATTCTCTTTAAGGGCTGAGTAATATTCCATTGTAATATTCCATGTGCCACATCTTTCTCCATTTATCTGTCCACGGACACTTAGATTGTTTCCATATCTTGGCTATTGCAAATAGTGCTTGCTGCTAGTCAACACAGGGGTGCGTGCGTGCAGTTTTTCGAATTATAGTTTTATTGAGAACATGCTCTTTATGTTTTTGCCATCACTCATTTATGGCATCAAATTGCAGGAGGCAGCCATGCATAGTGGCTCAGACTATTCAGGTTCAGATACCAGCTCTGGTGCTTATTAGCTGTGTGACCGTGGTAAGTTGCTTAAACTGTGCTTTAGTTCTGCATTAATTGATTGAGAGCTGTGTAAGTACCTACCACATAGGATTGCTGTGAGGATACAAAAAGTTCATATATCTAATGCTTAAAACAGTACCTGCCTTCTAAATGTGAGGTGCTGTAATCTGCCCTGACTTTGATACTTTTCCTGTTATAAATACTCAACTGTATGATTCTGGCAAAAATTCCTCCAGGATTTGGGAAGACCTTTAAACAAGTAGGAATACTATTCTGCTTGTATCCCCTTTCAGTTCTTTCTTTCCTGGAGCATTAAGGTGGCTTGTTCTCTGAATGTGCTCTCACTTTTCCAGAGAAGACTATTCTGGAACAAAGGTTCCTCACTTAGAGGATGTTGGCCTCCAGGTGATTGGGCAGGGGTTATGTGTGTGGGGGGGGGGCTGTTTCTCGACACCGTGAGTCTCTGCAGAGTCCTGAATTTCCCCAAAGAAACCCCTTGGCCCCCTGCAACCCTGTCCCGTGAAGGCACTCTCCCCTGTTTCCTCCAGGTACAGCCTGGGTGGAATAAGATCCCCTGGAGGGGGAAATGACAACCCACTGCAGTGTTCTTGTCTGGAGAACCCCATGGACAGAGGAGCCTGGCGAGCTACAGTCCACGGAGTCGCAAAGAGTTGGACACGACTGAAGTGACTAAGCGTGCACAGCTTGGGTGGAATTGTTCAGGTCCCAGGTGGGTCCAGCCTCTCCTGCGTGAATCCGGGAGAGTTGAAGACAGCCCAGCAAGACAAGGAGCAGCAGGACGCCTCGGAAACCCTCTTTTTTCTGTGTGAGCTGGGGTGAAAAGGGAGGCTTCTGCTGCGAGCTCACTGATGATTATTGCTGAAAATCGTGGCTTCAGTGGCCTTGATGTAGACACACAAAGGACACGGACAACTGGAGCCTGAACTGCTCGGAGCTGCTCTGTGGGGCTTGGGGCTGCACCCGTGGGGAGCTCGGCTGGGCCCATCAAAGTGTCTTGGGAGAGCAGCTTTGAGGACGTTTTCTCAGCCTCTGGCTGCGTTCTGATGGGCCCTTCCAGTGCTCTTAGCCCTTGAGTGTCTGAGCATCTGGCCTCCTCTCTGACTGGCTGGCAGAGGCTGGGCCTCCCGCCCTGCCCTCCTGAGCCCTTTCATCTCGCGCTTGCCTTGCAGCCACTGTGCTTCCTGGTGCTGCTGGAAAGTTTTGTTCCTGCCGGGAGGCCGGATGCCTGGCAGGTGCTGGCTCATTAGTGCCAGGCCTTCTCCACGGAGCCCACCCTGCCTGTTTGAATCGTCTCCCGCAGCGGGCGCAGCTACCCCAGCTTGGCTCACTGGAGCGCGAACCGGTGGCTGTGACAGCGAACTCTCACACCAGGGCCTGGGCTCGGAGGCCGAAAGTAGTCAGCTTTCTTTTCAGGAAGCTCAGGAACATTTGCTTTTCATCTTGTTTCCTGACACAGGATAACATCTCATCAGAGTGAAAGGAGGCCTGGGTGTCTGCCCTCACCACGCCCCCTCCCACCTTGGCCATACGGAAACAGCGGTAAACACAAGTCATCACTGCGTTTCACAAACTGAAGGCAGGACTGTGAGCTTGCAGGGGAGAGGAGACACCTGGCCTCTTCAGATCCTGGGATTTAGCTCCTTATCTGCTGGATCCAGGGGGCAGGAGGCAGAAGGAGTGAGGCTGAGTCAGGGTGTGGCCGTCTCCCTTCGCTGTGTAGTCCCTATGCTCCAAGGGCCATGACAAAGGAAGAAAAACAGTGTCCAGAGCTTGAGTCTTTAGCTTTTCAAAATAAGAAAAAGTCCAGACAAGCAAGCACACGACCCCCCAGGCCCCTCTCTGCACGCGCCGCCCCCTGAATGTAGAACACGAAGTAGAGACGGCGGATGGAGTGCAGCCATGTCTGCTCTGCTGATGTGTTTGCCACACACAGTATTTTTTTTTTCCCTTCCAAGCTGAGCCAACATTTAAACACTGAGGGATTTAAAATAACAATCTGGAAAATCTGGAGTCCCTGACCGCACTTGTAGTTGCAAAACCAGATGGAGCCTTGGTGTTGCAAGGAGCGTGTCAGCGTCTGACCACCCCGCTCCCTGATTCCCAGCTGCTCCCTGCCCCTGTGGCATTCCCGTTTGCCATCTCTGACATGAAAGGTCTGGCAACCAGCTGTCGTCACAGTGTTTCCTGACGCGCTTTCTGGAGCAGTGCGGGTACGGTCTCTAGCATTCCTTGGTCATTCTCCAGCTTTGCTTCCTCCCTCCACTCCCCTGAGTAGGTCGATTAACCTTCTTTTTGTATTCATATCAAGCCTAGTGGCTGAGTTTCCACTTGAAGTCTAAGACCTTGGCTTAAAGAATTTTGCTATATGATTTTAAATTATTTGCTAAATTTGTGAATGTTCTGATTTGAATGATTTTGAGAAAACGGGAAGCTGTCAGTGTGTAGATGTGTGAATAATGGCGTTTTCCCTTGGTTTATAATTGAAATTTCAGATTTGTGCTACAGCATTGGGCCATGTCGACTTAACCATTTTTCTTTCCCCCAAGGAATCTGTCTATTTCACATAAGATGTATTTATTGGCATAATGTTGTTCTAACATTTCCTTGTTATCCTTTTGCTAATTGCAGGATCTGTAGTGATGTCCCTTTTCTCATTTTTTTTTTTTTCCTGGCAGAGCCACACAGTTTGGGGAATCTTAGTTCCCCAGCCAAGGATCAAACCTGGGCCCTCAGCAGTGAAGGCACTGAGTCCTAACCACTGGACCACCAGGGAATTATTTCTGTCTCTCATTTCTGATAACTAACTTAATGGTTCTTGATCTAACTATTCGACTATGTCCATGTATCTATGGGCTTCCCTGGTGGTTAAGTCGTAAAGATTCTGCCTGCAATGCAGGAGACATGGGAGATGTGGGTTCAGTCCTTAGGTCGGGAAGATCCCCAGGAGGAGGACGTGGCAATTCACTCCAATATTCTTGCCTAGAGAATCCCATGGACAGTGGAGCCTGGATGGCTACAGTCCCCAGGGGTCACAAAGTGTCAGACATGACTGAGCAACTGAACACACACACACGTGTCCTATATCTATTTGTATCATCCTATTATTATTATTTTTGGCTGTGCCATGCAGCTTGCAGGATCTTAGTTCCCTGAGCAGTTATTGAACCTGTGCCCCCTGCAGTGGAAGTGTGGAGTCCTAACCAGTGGACTGCCAGTGAATTCCCACATCTGTACTTTCTTAGATTCCCCCAGTTGCCTCCTTTTCTTCTGAAGGGACCTCCTGGTTATACTACAGCCACCACTGCGGCAACCAGTCACCTGCCCTGAGAGCACTGGGACCTCCCCTTTTCCTCTGCTAGGCGCCTGGGCCAACTAGCCCTATGCCCAGAGTTTCTGGATTTGAATCAACAGCAGGCACCTCTGTAGTTATGAGATGCAAGATCTGTAGCTGCCCGGGAGGGTCGCCCCATGAGGGGAGCACTGATGGGAGACAGAAGTGCGCTGGCCAGGACCAGAACGAGGGTGAGGAGAGCGAGACCCCGAAGGCCCAGAGTGAGGAGGCACCCGCCCTCAGCCCCGGTGCCTGCCTCCCCGCTTTCTCTGCCCGGGCTCAGCAGCCTAAACCCCCTGCTTCCCTTCCCTCACAGCCTGCTCTCGAGAGCCGGTTTCTCCTGCAGCCCGTCTTCATCTCCATGCGCGGGGTGCCTCCACCTGCCCGTGACCTGCTGTGTCTCTGCAGCAACACGCTGCAGTGCTTTCCCCCTCCCTCCACTCCTTCCCTTTGCCCCACCCTAAAGCCCAGGGACAGTATCCCCCAATGAAGCGTAAATATCTTAGTCCTGGTCTCAGGCTCTGCTTCTTAGAGGATGTGGCTAATGTGGTATGGAAGTCCGAAGACAAGACACTAGGTGAACTTGACTAGTAATTTGCTTTTCACCTTTTAATGAGATAGTGTAATAGAAAAAAAAAAAATCAACTCTGATTTTTTGAGAAAAAAGTGCTAAGTTGCTTCAGTTGTGTCTGACTCTATTTTGACCCTATGGACTGTAGCCCGCCAGGCTCCTCTGTCCATGGGATTCTCCAGGCAAGAATACTGGAGTGGGTTGCCATTTCTTCCTGCAGAGGATCTTCCCGACCCAGGGATTGAACCCATGTCTCTTTACATCTCTTGCATTGGCAGGTGAGTTCTTTACCACTAACTCCTCAAGTGAAAAGTAGAGGCCCTTAATGGGATGTTCACAGGCTGAACCTGCTGTTCTCCTTGATCTGTAGGTTGTTAAAAAAAAATTGGGTGACCATTTAAGAATCAGGCAATTTCAAGTAAAAAAATCCAGATTTTTTGAAACATATTTTGGGGCAGTGGAAGATTTGGTTGGAGCTGGGCAGCGGCTGCCCCCGTGAGAAGGAGCGGATGAGCACACACTATTGGGGTGTCAGCCAGGACTCCAGGTGACAAATATGCTTCTACATATGGCCCCTCCCTCCGGATTTATGCCTGGTTCCTTGTAGGCACTGGGTTTTAAAATCTCCAGAGTAAAGGAAATTCAGCTGCAAGTCTTGTTGGGATAGGACTTGCTTCTCAGAAAGCTTATATATGTGGTGGCTAATGGCTTTATATTGTCACCTTGCTTATTTAACCTATATGCAGAGTACATCATGAGGAACGCTGGGCTGGAAGAAGCACAAGCTGGAATCAAGATTGCTGGGAGAAATATCAATAATCTCAGATATGCAGATGACACTACCCTTATGGCAGAAAGTGAAGAGGAACTCAAAAGCCTCTTGATGAAAGTGAAAGAGGAGAGTGAAAAGGTTGGCTTGAAGCTCAACATTCAGAAAACAAAGATCATGGCATCTGGTCCCATCACTTCATGGGAAATAGATGGAAAAACAGTGGAAACAGTGTCAGACTTTATTTTTTTGGGCTCCAAAATCACTGCAGATGCTGATTGCAGCCATGAAATTAAAAGACGCTTACTCCTTGGAAGGAAAGTTATGACCAACCTTGATAGTATATTAAAAAGCAGAGACATTACTTTGCCAACAAAGGTCCGTCTAGTCAAGGCTATGGTTTTTCCCGTGGTCATGTATGGATGTGAGAGTTGGACTGTGAAGAAAGCTGATCGCTGAAGAATTGATGCTTTTGCACTGTGGTGTTGGAGAAGACTCTTGAGAGTCCCTTGGACTGCAAGGAGATCCAACCAGTCCATTCTAAGGGAGATCGATCCTGGGTGTTCATTGGAAGGACTGATGCTAAAGCTGAAACTGCAATACTTTGGCCACCTCATGCGACGAGTTGACTCATTGGAAAAGATTCTGATGCTGGGAAAAGTTGGAGGCGGGAGGAGAAGGGGACGACCAAGAATGAGATGGCTGGATGGCATCACCGACTCTGTGGACATGAGTTTGAGTGAACTCTGGGAGTTGGTGATGGACAGGGAGGCCTGGCGTGCTGTGATTCATGGGGTCGCGGAGAGTCGGACACGACTGAGCGACTGAACTGAACTGAACTGAACTGAATGGCTTATAGGTTGCTGAATCATCTGGCCCAGTTAGAAGTGTTCTTTGATGGACAGTGGGAGTCAGATCAAGTCATATGGAACACACACCAAGATCCTTCCTACATGTGCGAGGAAGATTGTCCCTAAAAAAATGACAATGTTCTTAGAGCTCCTGAATCATGAGAGAGACGGAACTCTCAGCACCAGTAATGCTATGAGGAAATCTGTCAACAAAGCATCTGAGAATTAGAATATAAATATATATAGTGTGTATATTGGAGAAGGAAATGGCAACCCACTCCAGTGTTCTTGCCTGGAGAATCCCAGGGATGGGGAAGCCTGGTGGGCTTCCGTCTATGGGGTCACACAGAGTTGGACACGACTGAAGTGACTTAGCAGCAGCAGCAGCAGTGTATATATATATAAACATGCATTTGTATTTATAAAATATAAATTGTAGTGTATTATACACATGTATAAATATACACACACTATATATTATATTGGGCCTTCCCTGGTGGCTCAGATGGTAAAGAATCTGCCTGCAGTGCGAGAGTTCTGTCCCTGGGTTTGGAAGATTCCCCTGGAGAAGGGAATGGCAACTCACTCCAGTATTCTTGCCTGAGAAATCCCACTGATGGAGGAGTCTGGCAGGCTAAGTCCATGGGGTCACAAAGAGTGGAACATGACTGAGTGACTAATACTTCACGCTTCATGCGTTATATTATACTATGTATGTTATACATATTATACTGTGTATCATATGCTGGTATATTGTGTATACTGTTTCACATCGTATATTATGTATAGTATAATACATGTGTGTGTATATGTAAAATATACATATAGTATTTTATGTAGTACCTACATGCTCAGTCACTCAGTCGTGTCTGATTCTTTGAGATCCCATGGACTGTAGCCAGCCAGGCTCCTCCGTCTGTGGGATTTTCCAGGCAAGAATATTGAAGTGGGTGGCCATTTCCTACTTCAGGGGATCTTCACGACCCAAGGATCGAACCTGAGTCTCTTGAGTTTCCTGCTTTAGCAGGTGGATTCTTTACCACTGAGCCGTCTGGGAAGCCCTGTATGTATAGTACATATAAATGTATACTATACAATAGTGTATATGGTATGTATTGTAGTCACCTTGTGAATTAGCATATACAATATTATATATAATATATACAGCACATGTAAATTTTGTGATGCTCTTGGAGTGGAAGACCTTGAACCACCAGTTCCTTGTTGCTGTTACGAGGTGTAAGTCACTGGCCAACAATGTGATGCTTATTTCAGCAGGGGCTCCAGCCTGTCTTTTTTTGTCGGTCTCCCTCATGTCCTTCCTCTTCTTGGTTTCAGTCTCTACCTGATTATAAGCAGCCGCGCTGAGTTGAAGACGAACAGCATGTAGAAACCAGCGGCTTATCCTGTGGCTTCTTTTTTCTCCGCTGCGGACACCCCTGCCTTGCAGTCGGACGGCACTTCAGTCTTTCCGAGTGCTCTCACTCCTTTCGTCTCAGTGGCTCCCTCTGCATCCTGTCCTTGCGTGGGACAGAGCAGCAGAGCCTGGTGTGAGATGGAAAGCGAGCCGCAGCGAGGTTAAGTGCTTTGTCCTCCCGCGATGGCAGCGGCAGGCAGGAGAGCGGGGGTCCAGTCCCAGGCCTTCAGTGTTTCCCTGCTCAGCCCCAACACTGCCAATGGGGGGCATTTTCTAGCTTTAATTTTTCAGCCGGGATGATGGAACCAGTACTTACACAAACTATGGGATGCAACCCAGTAGTGACATCCATTCAATGGGCGCAACCAGTCTTTGCAAATGAATTAGAAGAGCGTAGATCATATTGAAGCACAGCAAAGAGAAGTACTGTTCAGCAAAATTTTGGATGAGAGTCTGCTACCTTTTTGGCTTCCCAGGCTCTGGCTGTTGCTTGGCCAGGGAGCAGATTTCCATCCCTTTCGACGTGGATTTTTGAATACTGTGAAGCGTCATTGGGGGCTTTCACTTGGGATTCAAGGAGTTTGGATTTCAGGAACAGATTGTTGAGACATGTCTTTCTTGCACATCTCATAATCCATAGCAGGAATTCACCTCACAGTTGGTAGGCCCTGCAATATGCCTACAATATTGGACTTAAAAGAAATACAATCAAAAAACAAAAACAAGAAGACTGTGTATCCCTGCTTAGAAAGGCTAGAACTAAAAAGATCATTGCTACTAGCTGCCGGCAAAATGCTAACATACGATTTTAAAGAAAGAGTGACATTTTAATACTTTGCTCTGAAAATTCGATAAATAAATGTATGGACCTCAGGGCCAACAGGTGGAAGAGCCAGTGCCGGGGAAACACAGGGCAGGAAGAGGCAGAAGTAAATATAATTCCAGGAGTAAATGTGACTTTTGGCTGAGGACAAGGTCAGTCTTGAGAGGGCTGTCTCATGACCAGCAGAGTCATTAAGGGAGTGTAGGACAAGTCAGGACGCAGTGACCATGAGGAAGGGAGGGTGCTCAGGAGCTGCTTGTAGTCAGCGCTGCCCCGCGGGCTCACAGGAGGTTTCCACTGAATATCCAGACAAACGATTTCAAGCGTGAATCATTAATTAGTCGATTGACATTTATCACTGAGAAAAACCAATAAAACAGAAGCCAATCAATCCAGAAAGGTGGTTAATAAAAAATGAATACACTTTTAGCTTGGAGCACTCTTTGTAATTGATCACCTGTTTGACTAGCTTTTCTTGCAGATCTTGAAGGGAGAATGACAGTTGAACGGTGCATCTCCTTTTAAGGGTATGGTAGAGTCCATATGTGGTTTTTAGTCCACATGTTCAAGTTTTGTGGTCTGTGGATCATGCCTCTGAAATGGCAGTGGGAGTCCATGGGAAAGTGGGCAGACTTACAAACATTTATTTTGCAGAGACAATTTTCAACCGGCAATCTAAACAATGAGTAACAATGAAATCAGTAACGGTGGCGAGACGCTGATAGGTGGCCTGTGCGTATGAAGAGACAGCGAAGGCAGCAGAGGAGATGTGACTTGACCTGGGGCCTGGAAGGGGCCGGGAATACGGAAACAGAAGTAGACACACGTGTGAGCAAACAAGTCTTGCAGGCCAGAGAAGGTACTTGATTTCTTAGTACCTCCCTGGGATCACAAAGAGTCAGACACGAATGAGTGACTCTCACTTCTCTTCACTTCACTTTGAATTTCTTCAATCCTCTTTTCTCCCTCCAGCATTGAACTTCCCCATGGCTCCCAGGAAATTTGATTCCTCTTCATCCAATCTGAATTATTAAACTTGGATTCACATAAATAACACTAAAATATACATGAAAGTGAAAGTGCTAGTCGCTCAGTCATGTCTGACTCTTTGCAACCCCAACTACACTGTCCATGGAATTCTCCAGGCCAGAATACTGGAGTGGGGGAGTTGTTCCTTTCTCCAGGGGATCTTCCCAACCCAGGGAACAAACCCAGGTCTCCCTGGGTTAGATTCTTTTACCTTGGATTCTTTTACCCGCTGAACCACCAGGGAAACCCCCATATACATAAGGATATATTAAAATATATGGGTTTCCCAGGTGGTGCTAGTGGTTAAGAACCCACCTGCCAATGCAGGAGACATAAGAGACATGGGTCTGATCCCTGGGTAGGGAAGATCCCTTGGGGAAGGGCACGGCAACCCACTCTAGTATTCTTGCCTGGGAAATTCCATGGACGGAGGAGTCTGACAGATTATAGTCCATGGGGTCGCATAGTGTCAGACACGACTAAAGCGACTTAGCACGCATGTATTAAAATATATAAATATATATGTGCATGCGTGGTAAGTCACTTCAGCTGTGTCTGACTCTCTGCAACCCCCTGGACTGTGGCCCGCCAGGCTCCTCTGTCCATGGGATTCTCCAGGCAAGAATACTGGAGTGGGCTGCCATGCCCACCTCCAGGGGTTCTTCCCGACCTAGGGATCGAACCTGGGTCTTTAATGTCTCCTTCATTGGCAGGTGGGTTGTTTACCACTAGTGCCACCTGGGAAGCCCAAATAAATATGCAAATAATTATAAATATATAAAACATACATGTGTATGTATATGCATTTGCTCTACAGACCCCCAAACTCCTACAGCAGCCTCGGTCTCTTACTGAATGAGCAGTAGTGTTGCTCTGGCCACAGAGGCACACGTCCCGCGATGCCAGCCTCCTCCACCTTCAGTTGCATTTTCCTTCTCCGACTGACTCTAGGGCTCACTTTCCTTCCTGTGGCTACACTGAGCCCTCAAGGTGATGATGGAGCTGACCAGGGAAAGGCGATGATCATGGTTGGACTGAAGAGAGAGGTGGGGAATGGCGGGGGCGGGAGTGTTGAGTCTAAAGCCATGGCAAGCAAAAACCAAGGTCTGGCAACGTCCCTGGAAGTCCAGTGGTTAGGACTTCCACAGCACAGTCCCTGCAATGGGCCTGGGTTCAACCCCTGGTTGAGAAACGAGGATCCTGCAAGTAGTGTGGCCCCAAATCCCCCAAGCCAAAGAGCAAAACGATCAAAAATCACACCAGGGGCTGCTTTGTAAGGGAAGCTCCAGAAAGGAGCAGGCACACCAGCCCACAGGCTGCCCTGGTTCCAGGGCGCAGAGCAGCCCACATCCACACTCTCTAGTTCTTCCTTAGACCTTAGAGGTAGTGGGGATGGGCTCTGAGAAGATGCTCCATTGATAGCTGGAGACAGTTTGTCTCCCAGGAGGTGAGCCACGGAGAGAAATGTCTCCATTAAGGTTCTTCTGCCTTTGCCTCCATGTTGCCTCCAGGCACCCACTTGGTTCCCCCTTCAGCTGAATCCCCAGGGCAGACCCAGTCACCTGTCAAGATTCAAATCCAACCCGTGCTGTGCTCAGTCATTAAGTGACACTAAGTTGTGTCTGACTCTGCGACCCCATGGACTGTAGTCTGCCAGGCTCCTCTGTCCATGGGATTTCCCACGCAAGAATACTGGAGTGGGTTGCCATTTCTTTCTCCAGGGGAATCTTTCTGACCCAGGGATCAGAACTTGAGTCTTCTGCATCTCCAGCATTGCAGGCTGACTCTTTACTATGGCGCCACCGGGGAAGCCAGATTCTCAACAAATTAATTAAATTAATAAATTTATCACATTAATAAATTAATTTGTAATTAATCAGTAGTTTTTATCTTGCCTGAGGTCCTTCTAGTTTGAAAGTTGTTTGGCTCAACTTTCTCATTTGTAATTGAGGAAACTGCTTCTCCAGGAGGATAAGCGTCTTTTAAAAACACAAACATTTAGGGAGAACAGTCTTTTATATTTGTACATGGAATCATGTAAAAACATACTCTGGGACCTCATTTTCTCTGCTGCAGGAGACTTGGTAAGAGACGGTAAAGTGGCTTATGTTTGCCTGCCTGACTCCTTTCCTTTTCTCTTTCTTGGGTAATGGTACCCAGATTTCCTTGGGGAATTGCCTCCCTCCCCACCAGTGTGTGTGGGCTTTTTAAGGCTGTCAATCAAAGTGCCCAAACCAATCCCGGATGAGGGGTGGGCACATGATCCAGGCTGGGTAGTGGGCCTCTCTTGTTGGAAACCCTGAATCCTGAGTCGGAGTGACACAGGGAAAATGTCTGGGCTCATATTTATCTCAGCAGCATGGCCCCCATGGGCTGTCAGTCAGCCTCAGAGCTCCAGACCCTTAGCTGTTGTTCAGTCACTCGGTCGTGTCCGATGCTTAGTGACCCCGTGGACTGCAGCACGTCAGGCTTCCTTGTCCTTCACCATCTTCTGGAGCTTTCTCAGATTCATGTCTGCTGAGTCAGTGATGCCATCCAGCCATCTCATCCTCTGTTGTCCCCTTCTCCTTCTGCCTTCAATCTTCCTCAGCGTCAGGGTCTTTTCTAATGAACTGGCTCTTCGCATAAGGTGGCCAAAGTTTTGGAACTTCAGCTTAAGGAAGGATGCATCTGTCCTTCCAATGAGTACTAAGGGTTGGTTTACTTTAGGATTGACTGGTTTGATCTCCTTGCAGTCCAAAGGACTCTCCAGAGTCTTCTCCAGCGCCACAGTTAGAAATTTTCACCTTGCAGTGACCAGTGGAGCAGCTTTACACTCCACCTTGCAAACCATCCTGTATCTTTCCAACAGAGTCTCATCAATTTTGCTGTTCCGTGTGGTCTGTAGGATCTTAGTTCCGGATTGGGGATCAGACTCGTGCCCTCTGCAGTGAAAGTGTGGAGTCTTAACCACTACACCACCAGGAAAGGCCCCTCCCATTTTGTTTAGAGAGGTGTTTTTTCTTACTTGTGCCAAATACTCTAACTGGTAGAGCAGTTATCCTCAGTAATGGACTTTTAAAGTGAAATTGTTGTTTTTGTTGTACTTCATCACAGTGTTCAAAAACAAGATGGCTTAGCATGAAGACGGATTCACAGTCTTTGTCACATATCCAGACTGCTGCTGCTGCTGCTAAGTCGCTTCAGTCGTGTCCGACTCTGTGCGACCCCATAGATGGCAGCCCACCAGGCTCCCCCATCGCTGGGATTCTCCAGGCAAGAATACTGGAGTGGGTTGCCATTTAGGTTGTCCCAAATTCTCTTGCATTCCTTGTCTCTAAAGACAATGCCCTATCCGAGATACTGGGCTCTTTTGGCCAACACGGAGCCCCTGATGCAAGAAAAGTACCCAAGTTAATTTTCTTAACTTTGGCTTTTTTTAAATCTTTTCTTAAACCTTTGGCTTTCTCAGGTTGAAAAGTCATTCCCTGCTGTATGTGTCCTTTGGCTCCATTCAAATTGTAGCTTTTATTTTGTTTGCTTCCACCCTTTTCTGGTCAGTTTAGTGAGGTAAATCCATCACTTTACGGCTGAAAGCCCTCGTTCTCTTGCTCGAATGAGGCTTGGAAGGAGGGGAGAGAAGGATGAATCCAGGAACAGCTGGTGACAGATATGAGCCCTCTGAGCTGCGCAGCTGCGACACTGTTCCCAGTAATACAAATGCGCCTGAGTGGTCCGGACGCAGCAGAGTCTAAGCCTGACCTGCTGGCAGGGGGATTAATGACTAGGAATGCAGTCTGGATCTGGCCGTGTAAGTCAACGCTCCTAGCCCACGATCCTGGATGGTTTTGTCAGTTGCTTGTTACTGTCAGTACACCTGAGAATGCATGGGGGTGTCTGCCCAGAATAACGCTGGGTTCAGGAAGCAAAGAAGCTGGAGAGGGAATTTCACCAGCTACCACCCCAGCATAGAGATGCTATCAGAATCCACCTTGACTCCTTTCTCCTCTTCATCTTTAACACATGAGGGATTTGCCAAGGTTAAGGCTTGGCTTTAGTGGGCAAGGGGTCTGTGTATCCTGGGAGCCCCAGGCTACCACCTGGGAGGGATCGGACAGGAAATGGAATGCCGGGTGGTGGGATGGACTGGGAGATTGGGACTGACATACACTATTGATGTGTGTGCTGTGTTGCGCTGTCACTTCAGTCATGTCCGACTCTTTGCGACCCCATGGACTGTAGCCCACCAGGTTCTTCAGTCCAAGGAATTTTCCAGGCAGGAATACCGAGTGGGTATTGAACCCACCTCTCTTGCTTTGGCAGATGGGTTCTTTACCACTAGTGCCACCTGGGAGTCCCGTACACTATTGATACTCTGTATAAAATAGGTGACTAAGGAGAACCCATTGTACAGCACAAAGAGCTCTGCACGGTGTTCTCTGGTGACCTGAACCGGAAGGAAATCCAAGGAAGAAGGCTTATATGTGTACGCGTGGCTGACTCACTTTGCGGTACAGCAGAAACTAGCACTTGTACTCCAATTAAGACAACAACAAGAAAGTGGAGTGCAAGACAAGTTGCCAGAGAAGGAGTCCGTGCAGGGAGTGGCATCTGGGCACCTGTTGAATTCAGGTCTACCAAGTAAGACGATAAAAGGTATTCCAGAAAAAGACGAACGCCAGCTAGTTCTGTGGTGGTTACTTAGCTGTACTGTCTCACTTTGTTCCACATAATTTTCTATATCCCTCACAAGGTTATTAGAATTTCAAAAGTGGAGGGCTTAGAGTGAATTTTCCCAGTGTCCTCTAGCATGGTGACAAACATGTAGAATATGCTAGATCAAGCCGTGTGCGTGGGCTGGTGAAATGTCCTTCCCTCTGCTCACCGCTGACCTTAACATTGACCTGTTGGGGCCAAGCTGTAGCCCAGGAACACGGCTAATTAATTGCTTTTCACTCCAACAGCTCCTATAGAATGAACCAGGACTGTCTATTGTAAACCCCGTTTAGAATTCTGCTTCTTTTCTCCTTCAGTTGCCAAGTAGCTGTCAGGCGCCACAGACTCCAAGGCCATTTCGGGCCCTCCAATTTTCTGGGTAAGTCACTGGCCCCGTCTGGAAGTGGTTTCCAGTGAGCCAGTCGCCCGATGTGATTTTGAATTAAAAGTTCACATGTTGCTTGGAAGGAACGTGGTAGTCATGGTCCTCAGAGGCAGAGGAGGAGGTGGTAGAGGGTGGCTTCTGGGGGTTGTTAGGTGGGGTGTAAAATGGAAATCTTCCCAGTGATGTGGAAGGGCAGAGATCAGCGTATAGATGTTTCACTCTGCTGCTTTGGGCTCACATCAGAGTCCAAGCTGCAACCCGGAGTTCTGATTCCTGGCACGAGCTAGCAGGTGGTGGGCTTTCTAGTGCTGCTGGGTTTGATTGAGAAGATGGGAACAAACTCAGACTGCCGCTGGGGAGGGCTGTGGGCTGGAGGGCGGGCCTGAGCCCTCATGTTTGAGGGCTTGGCACTGAGGTGCAATGCAGGGGGGTTCACTGATTAGAGATTCATTTCTTAAGTATTGCCCTCTCTGAAAAGCATCTGCTGAGGAGTTGTTTAGTCAGCAAGTCGTGTCCGATTCTTTTGTGACCCTATAGCCCGCCAGGCTCCTCTGTCCATGGGATTTCCCAGGCAAGAATAGGGGAGTGGGTTGTCATTTCCTTCTCCAAGGGATCTTCCAGACCCAGGGATCAAGTGGGTTGCATCTCCTTCTTTGGGAGTTAGTTTCTTTACCACTGAACCACCTGGGAAGCCCATCTGCTGAGGAGATGGAAGGGTAAATCTGTTAGCAGTGTCTCGCATGTTAAGGCGAATTAACAGATTGTGTTTATCCCTTAGTGAGGCAGGGAGATGGACGCAAGGCAGCAAGGATGGGAAGTGGAGGGAACAGAGAGAAACGGACATTTATTAAGGACCCTGATGTGCCAAGAATAATGCCACATACCTCATTTAATGCTCACATCTGCGTGAAAGAGCTTTCTTTGATCTCAGAGGCAGAGGGTTGAGTTAGACACCTCATGGCTGGTCAGCGCAATGTCCCTTTCTTGTTTCACTTATCTTTAAACTTTTTTGTCTTATTCTCTATGTCCATTTCCCAATCTTCATAATGACAGTCAGTCTCATAAGTTTAATGTATACCCTTTTATTTGTATTTGTGTGTGTGTTCGCATTTTAAACTTACATAAACGGTGTAGTAGATATCCTGTTTCATTCTTTGTTTTTCACTCACCTTGGCTTTAAAAACATTTTCCTATGGAAAAATTTGGAGCTTTTTCAAAAGTAGAATAGTATCATGAGCTCCAGTATACCCATCACTCAAAGTCAAACGTAAACTGGAGGCCAATTTTGTTTCCCTTACACCCCACACATTCCTATTCTTCATAGATTACTCTGAAACAGCATCATATTATTTCATCAATAGATATTTTTCTATGAACCTCTAAAATAAAATCATTATACTACATAATCATTATAGCATATTATCATACCTAAAAATTAGAAATAATCATTTATATCATCAACATTCAATCAGTGTTCACATTTTCCCTATTTTTGCATATTTTTAGTTTGAATCAAGATTCAAATAAGGTTTATAGATTGTGATTGGTTGATATGTTTCTTGTCTCTTTTAATTTGTAGGTCTACCACTCCTAAAAATTTATTTATTGAAGATTAGATCATTTATCTTTGAGGAGTTTTTCATAGTCTGGATTTTGCTAACTGTATCCTAGTGGTGTTTAGTGAGTTTTTTTTTTTTTTTTTACTTTATTTTTGGCTGTGCTAGGCCTTTGCTGCTGTTCGTGGACTTGAGTTGCGGCAAGCAGGGGCTGCTTGTCCCTGTGGTGCTCAGGCTGCTCACTGCAGCGGCCTCCCTTGCTGTGGAGCACAGGCTGTAGGCGCACGGGCTTCAGGAGCTGCAGCCCGTGGGCTCAGTAGCTGTGAAGCACCGGCTTGGTTGCCCTGTGGCATCTTCCTGGACCAGGGATCGAACTGGTATTCCCTGCATTGAAAGGTGGATCCTTAACCACTGGACCACCAGAGAAACCCTGTGGTGTTTTTAAAAATATGCGCCTCTGTCCTGTATATTTCCTATAAATTGGTCATGAGATCTAGAAATGTGATCAGATTCAGATTAAACTTTTTTTTTTGCAAGAAACACTTCATAGGTAAGTTGCAGACTTTTATCAGGAGGCAGCTAGTGTCTGGTTGTTTTTTAAATTTTGTATTGGAATATAGCTGATTACAACGTTGAATTAGCTTCAGGTGTACAGCAAAGTGATTCAGTTGTGTGTGTGTGTGTGTATACCTGGCTATTTCTGTTTGTGACATTAACAGTGATAATAATCAGTGAGTTCATTAGAGGGTTTTCAAATGATAATCTTTCTTAAAATTTTTTATTTATTTGGTTGTGTAGATCTTAGTTGCAGCACTCAGGATCTTTAGTTTCAGCATGTGGGACCTAGTTTCCTGACCAGGGATCAAATTTGGGGCCCCCTGCATTGGGAGTATCGGAGAAGGCACTGGCAAGCCACTCCAGTACTCTTGCCTAGAAAATCCCATGGATGGAGGAGCCTGGTGGGCTGCAGTCCATGGGGCCGCTAAGGGTCGGATAGGACTGAGCGACTTCACTTTCACTTTTCACTTTCACACATTGGAGAAGGAAATGGCAACCCGCTCCAGTGTTCTTGCCTGGAGAATCGCAGGGACGGGGGAGCCTGGTGGGCTTCCATCTATGGGGTCACACAGAGTCGGACACGACTGAAGTGACTTAGCAGCAGCAGCAGCATTGGAAGTATAGAGTCTTAGCCACTGGACTACCAGGGGAGTCCCTCAAATGATGATAATCAATTCTATCATTCCTTCTTCATTTATTAGTTAAAATATTTCTATAAAGAAAAATTTAGTTACTTTCACATAGAGATTGTATAGGAAAGACAAGATAAATGCTTGATTTTTATTAGTTTCCAAAATAATGAGTTAGTTTCTCTAAAGATAAATCAATAAGATTTTAAAAATAAGATTTTTAGCTCATGAATTTCATTAATTCAGTTGTTTGCTGCTATCCATCTGGGTTCTTGAATTGTCCTATCTTTGGCAAATGGGAGCCTCTACAAGTTTTTTTTTTTTTTTTTAGTCCTTTTTGACTACAAAAGGACTCACCTTTTAAACATCTCTGTTTGCTCTATCGAGTCTTAGTTGCATCCTGCAGGGTCTTTCTTGGTGGCGTATGCACTCTCCAGCTGCAGCACACAGGCTTAGCTGCCCTGCACCACATGGGATCTTAGTTCCCTGGCCGGGGACCGAACCCACGTCCCCTGCGTAGCAAGGCAGATTGCCAACCACTGGACCACTGGAGAAGTCCCCACCTCATTACTCTTTGATAGCTTTCTTGCTGCTGGTAGACTCAGATGGTCCTGGCTCATATTATGAATTTATTGCCTTAGATGTGGAGTCAGCCGTTTCTTTAGGGAGCCCTGGTTCTGATTAGTGGGAGGCCACGTTTGGATGCCACAGCCTGGGTGCTAGTAGCGCTGTGTGTTTATGCTTTATCCATATTGCCCTGTGCACTTTCCTCCAGTCAGCTTCTCCTGATTTAAGTGCCACATTCCACTGTGAGTAGTGTCACTCTGTGTGAACCTGCTTCTCCAACGACGGAGACCAAGATGCTGCCAGCTCCCCGCTGCCACAGACAACACAAGGAATCCTCTTATGCATCTGTGTGAGAATCTTTTTTAAAAAATATTTATTTTTGGTGGCGTTGGGTCTTAGATTTCAGTGACGAGTGGCTGTGCAAATCTGGAGCTCAGAGGAGACGTCTGAGTTGAAGAAGGAACCTTGGGCAAATTAGCACATAAATAGGAGTTAAGCTGAATGTGGCTGAGATGCCTGAAGAGGGATGTCAGGGGAGCAGAGAACAGGGCCTGGGCCCAGCTTTGAAGACACCAGAGTTTAGTGGCTCTGTGGAGGAAAATGAACATACAGAGGGGACAGGAGAGACTAGAGATGCAGAGAGATAAGAGTTGCAGAGAGCGCGGCGTCATTCATGCAGGCCACAGGAAGAATGAATTTCAAGCAGGGCATCTTGCTTTCCTGACAGAAAGAGGTCAGGAAAGATGAGGACTGAAAGATGTCTGCTAAATTTAGCAATGTGAAGTCATGAGTGAATTTAGGAAGCGCTGTTTCAGCAAGGAGCTGGGCTGGTGAAGTTGAAGACAGAGTGGGAATTGAGAAGGAATAGAGAAGCTTCTGGGAAGGTACTTACAGGGACTGGAATGACTCCAATGTGGCCTTGGTTAGCCCCACTCCCCTACTTCCTGCCAGGAATCTGGATGTGATGGCTGGTGGGACAACAGCCCTTTTGGGATTACAACGAGGAGGAGTCCTAGAGGCCTTAATTCCAGCACCTTAGGCTGCTGAACTAGCCCTAACTCTCACCCACCTCTGGGTATTTCTTTTCATGAGAAAAATAAACTTGTGTTGTTTGCAGCTAAAGATAATTTGTAACTGATATAGCGTGTCACCTGCCTTATCTCATTTAATCCCCACCATGGCTTTTTGAGGTAGTAGGATTACTGTTCCTATATTATGGACAAAGAGACTTAAGCACAGAGAAGTTAAGACAATGGCATGTGTGTGCTAAGTCACTTCAGTTGTGTCTGACTGTTTGCAACCTTATGGACTCCTCCATCCAGGCTCCTCTGTCCATGGGATTCTTCAGGTAAGAATACTGGAGTGGGTTGCTATGCCCTCCTCCAGGGGATCTTCCTGGCCCAGGGATTGAACCTGTGTCTCTTATGTCTCCTGCATTGGCAGGCGGGTTCTTTACCACTAGCAACACCTGGCTGAGATTTAAAGAGGTTTTCTGACTTAAGATCAGGCACTTAAGTGCTGCTATGATGTACTTTCTCAACATCTATTATTGGTGATTTTGTTGTTATTGCTGCTAGCCATCTCAGACGTCACTGGGAGATGTAGTGGCAACAACCCCATCCTTCTGTGTGTCTCTCCTTTGCTCTCATATGACTATCATACGCCTAACCCTGCTAATACCAGATGTCCAAGCAAATCTGGGACACCAGCTGGGTGTTCTACCATGTAACTCAATACTGATGCTATCTTCTAGGAGGCAGCATCAGATCCCATAGGTTAAGGACCTGGTCCCACAAGATTGCTCCCCACTTGGGATGCCAATCATGAGTCACAGGTCCCAGGTTAGCCAAAATTTCTGCCTGTCTTGTCTGTAAATCAGTTTCTTATGATCCCCTCCTTGTGTTCAATTAATTTTCTAGAGTAGCTCACAGAGCTCAGGGAAACAAAAAATACAGAGGAACAGTCAGATGAAGAGATATACAGGGTGAGATCTGGGAGGGTCCTGAGCGTAGGTGCTTCTATTCTCATGGGAATGGCTTGTGTCACCCTCCTGGTATGTATGTGTATACCCACCTGGAGTCTCTTCAAATCCTACACCTTTGGTATTTTTATGGAGGCATGATCGACTGTGAACTCCATTTAGAATCCTCCTTCCTCCTTAAGAGACTTGGGAAGTATGGCTGAAAATTCCAAGCTTCTAATCAAGGCTTGGTTTTTCCAGTGACCAGCCCCATCCAGGAGTCATCCAGGAGCTCACTCAGAGTCACTTCCTCAGAACAAAAGACACTCCTATCACCCAGAAAATCACCAGAGTTTCCGGAGCCCTGTGCCAGGAACTGGGGCAGAGGCCAATGCATATATGGATTTTATTACCTCGCAGGGGAATTGATGATAGAATAAAGCTAAGTCCCCGTTCATGGAGGTAGCCTTATAGCTTGTACTTCCCAGAAGCTTTGAAATACCTAATGATTCTATGTCTCCTCCGTTTCATGTTTACAGAGCTGGTGTAGGTGGTAGGAATACAGAGAGTTGGTGTGGAAGGTAATTTTTAAAGCTATAATTCTATAGTTCCACTCTAAAGACACGGTGGTGCAGTTCATATATGAAACAATCCTCCAGCTCAGGATCCCAGGGTGGGAGTGGGGGAATGCTGAGACCAGGGAATCAGTACAGTCTGCGAAGGGGATCAATTTCCCTTTCCACAGCTGTCCCCATCCGTCAGGCGCAGTGAGGAGTGTGCATCCTGGGACAAATGTTTATCATTGTTCCGTTCAGCATGACATCACTGTGGGGGTTGCAAAATCACCCAGTTCTCTGCAGAAGAGAAAATCTATCCAAGTTGTGCAACTGCTATTTAAAATCCTAGCCATCAGCCATGAGAGAAGACCCTTCAAAGAATAGAATAGAATAGTTTTCAAGGTTAGTTTTTATTACTAACTTGTCACTGCAAACGTACTTCCACCCAAATAGAGCAAGAAAAAAAAATTTTCCCTCTAGTTTATAGTCTATGAGAACTTGAATAGAATTTGTATCCTTCTGTTGTGTGAAAATTGTATAAATCTTAATTATGTTGAATTGGTTCATGGTGATTTTCAGGTCTGTGTATCCTTACACTTGTTTGTGTATTCACTCTATTAATTTTTGAGAGTTTGATATTGAAACTCCAACTAAAAATCTTAATTTATCTGCTTAAAAAATAATTGTAATATATAGTGGAACTATGGGCTTCCTGGGTTTCCCAGGTGGTGTTCAGGGTAAAGAATCCATCTGTCAGTGCAGGAGACATAAGAGACACAGGTTCGACCCCTGGGTTGGGAAGATACCCTGAAGGAGGGTATAGCAACCCACTCCAGTGTTCTTGCCTGGAGAACCCCACGGACAG
The DNA here is from genome assembly GCF_049115385.1 of Moschus berezovskii. Classification (NCBI taxonomy): domain Eukaryota; kingdom Metazoa; phylum Chordata; class Mammalia; order Artiodactyla; family Moschidae; genus Moschus; species Moschus berezovskii. Next base: position 55,813,622 of record NC_142480.1, on the reverse strand, counting down.
AGGAGCCTGGTGGTCTATGGTCCATGGGGTCACAGACAGCTGGACACGACTGAAGCGACTTAGCATGGTGCATTGTAGAACTATATGTAATTTTGTCTGTATTTTCCAAGTCTCATGTAAATGTGTTATCATACTTTCAAAATTTTAAAAACAGAAAAGAGAAGAACCAATATTTCCTATATTAAAAAAAATTCCTGAGAATCAGCACTGTGAAATCACATCCTCAGAATGTTTATAATTACTGTTGGCAATCCACTTATCAGTATTTCAACACGTATGTTGCCAGTGCAAGCATATATCAACAATTAGAGAAGCTACTACCCTTACTTGGAGAAGGCGATGGCACCCCACTCCAGTACTCTTGCCTGGAAAATCCCGTGATGCAGTCCATGGGGTCGCTAAGAGTCAGACCTGACTGAGCGACTTCATTTTCATTTTTCACTTTCATGCATTGGAGAAGGAAATGGCAACCCACTCCAGTGTTCTTGCGTGGAGAATCCCAGGGACGGGGGAGCCTGGTCGGCTGCCGTCTATGGCGTTGCACAGAGTCGGACACGACTGAAGCGACTTAGCAGCAGCAGCAGCAGCAGCACTACCCTTACTTAATGTAATTGAAAATTGAATTTAATAAAGAACATTGCCTAATGATTTGTATCTTTTTTAAAAAAAGTATTGAATAAAATTTAGAGTTTATTAATGATTTATATCACTTATAATTCTTTAAGCATTGATCATGCGTGTGTGCTCAGTCGCTCAGTTGTGTCTGTCTCTTTGCAACTCCATGGACTAGCCCACCAGGCGCCTCTGTCCATGGAATTCTCCAGGCAAGAATGCTGGAGTAGGTAGCTGTTCCCTTCTCCAGGGGATCTTCCTGACCCCTAGGGCTGGACCTCAGTTCTGCGTTGGCAGGTGGATTCCTTACCACTGAGCCACATGGGAAAGCCCAAGCACTGGTCTACTATATACAGTTTAAAACTCTGCATGTGATAGGCACTTCCCCAAGCAGGGGACACCGGCTCAATCCTTGGTCAGGGAACTAAGATTCCACTTGCTGACAGGTAACTAAGCCCACGGGCTCTAGAGCCCACACTTCACAACTAGAGAAGCCCTTGTACCAAAACAAAAAGATCCCACATGCCACAGCTAAGACCTGATACAGCCAAATAAATAAACAAATAAAAACTTCATGTACGATAAATAACAGGTCATTGTTTTTTCCTCACCAGAGTATGTGGGTTAAATAAAACACTGATATTTATGCTACTGTTTTTCACTTTCAATAACTGCCCATTAGTTTCAAACAAATGCAATTCATTTTTAAAATTTTTTTAAATAGAAAATTTTATTTTATTGAAGTATAGTTGATTTGCAATGTTGTGTTAATTTCTGCTGTATAGCAAAGTGATTCAGTTATACATATATATATACTTTTTCATGTTTTTTTATTATGATTTATCACAAGATATTGACAGTAGAGTACCTTATTCTTTGTCCATTCTATGAATAGTGGAAATTCAATTTATTTCAGATTCTCCACCACCATCATCTTGACCATGAGAGCTTGTTTTAAAAATGTGTCCACAATGAGATTGCTGCCAGTATGAAGTTTGAGTGGAAAGCTGGGGGAATCTGTGCATCGGTGCTGCTATTGCTAATTCACTCTGGTCCTCCTTGGCTAGTACTGTCCATGAACAATGCTTTAGACTTGGTAGCGGGCTGAAATCCTTTCCACCAGTCTTGTAAAGCGTTCATTTTGGAGTCAAATGAAAATGGCCATCTCTCTAGATGTCCTCCATATATGTACTGAGTTTGTTATAATATCGCTTCTGATGTTTCTGTTTTGGTGCTTTGGCCTCGAGGCATGTGGTAGAAAACCTTAGGTCCCAGTGAGGAATCGAACCTACACCCCCTTCACTGGAGGTCGAAGTTTCAACCACTGGACCACCAGAGAAGTCCCTTCTACATATTATAAATGCTACAGCCTTCTGTAATGGTGGGAATGGACTTCCAAGGACATGAGTGACCTGTGTCTTGATTAGAGGAATTAGTAGAACTATGGTCTATGCTGTGAGTGCCTACAGTGTGCCAGGAATTTTGGGTTTATTATTATGATCATCTCAACTCCATGAGGAAGGTTTATCAGCTGGGGAAACAGAGTCAGACCATGAAGAAACTTGCCCAGACTCTCACTCCTACGAGGGGTCAGATGTGTTACTTTAAGATATCCGTGTGCTACTACTGTTTAACACAGAATGGAGCTACTGGTTAAGGTGTCGGGAAATACATAAGAGCAGAAAGGGTTGGAAAGGAAAAAACTGCTTATGCACAATATGAATGCCTACGTAGATAATGCGGTAGGATCAGTCATTAGAACTAAAAAGAGAACTTGGCAAGATCTTGCTGGATATGAGATCACTAAAAAAAAATCAGTAGTGTTACCTACATCAGTCATAGTCCATTAGAAATTTCAGTACAAGTAAGACTCCACTGACAGTGTCAACAAATATCTAGTTATTGGCATATCAAAAATATACATGATCTCCCTGGGGAAAAAAACAAAACACCTCTGAAAATCAGAGGATTATCTATCGAGAGGTAGTCCAAGATCTTGATGGGATAATTTAATATTGTTAAATTTCTCTTAACTAATTTGTAAACTCAATGCAATGCCAGCAAAAATTTCAGTTGGCTGTTTTGACAAATTCAATAATCTGTAAATATGAATGATTTAAACTGATACAAACTGTCAAAATAGGAAGAACAACAGTCCACAAAAATGTAAGAAAGTCTAAAAAAAAAAGAGCAAAGAATAGGAGGGGTATGCCCATTAGCTAGATATTAGGATAATTTCAAAGCCTTAATGTAAAGGCAGGGACTTCCCTGGTGGTTCAGTGGTTAAGATCTCATCTTCCAATGTAGGGGGTTCCACCCTCTAGGATCCCACATGCCTCCAGGCCAAAAACCCAAAACATAAAACAGAAGCAATATTGTAACAAATCCAGTAAAGACAAACAATAGTCCACATCAAAATAAAAATCTTAAAATAATAAAGGCAACCACGAGTCCCTTGGACTGTGAGGAGATCCAACCAGTCCATCCTAAAGGAGATCAGTCCTGGGTGTTCATTGAAAGGACTGATGCTGAGGCTGAAACTCCAATACTTTGGCTACCTCATGTGAAGAGTTGACTCACTGGAAAAGATTCTGATGCTGGGAGGGATTGAGGGCAGGAGGAGAAGGGGACAGCAGAAGATGAGATGGCTGGATGGCATTACTGACTCAATGCACATGAGTTTGGGTGAACTCCGGGAGTTGGTGATGGACAGGGAGGCCTGGCGTGCTGTGATTCATGGGGTCGCAAAGAGTCAGACAGTACTGAGCGACTGAACTGAACTGAACTGGACTGGACTTAGGAAAAATGGATAGACCATTAGAGCAGAGAGAAAAGGTCTTAGAGGGATCTAGGAATATGTGAGAACTTAATCCAAAAAAAAAATTAATGGGAAGAGGATGGGCTGTTAATAGAAGGTGTTGGCAGGGAGATCAGCTTGGTGTTCTATAATGACTTAAAGGGGCAAGACACTGGCGGGGTGGTACGAAGGCTCTAGAGGGAGGGGATATATGTATAGCTGTTTCATGTTGTTGTACAGCAGAAACTAACAACATTGTAAAGCAATTATCCTCCAATTAAAAAAAAGAACTGAAGTTGTTGAATAAGCCAATAAAAATGGCTTATTACACAGAGAAAAATAAAACTGTATCTCACAAAACATCGCATAGAAGGGTAGACTCCAGATGAACTAAATACATAAAATTCAAAGGAAAATGACAAAGTTAATAGAAGCTGATGTTGGAGAGTACCTTTGAGATTTGGGGATGGAAAAAGATCTTCCCAGTGCAAGACGTAGTTGATCATATCAAAATAAAGGACATCATTCTAAACTTTACAGAAAATAGGATGGAGAAAGATATTTGCAATGCTTAAGATATGACAAGGAGCTAAGAAGGAAATGGCAATTCACTCCAATATTCTTGCCTGGAGAATCCCAGCCTGGAGTATCCCCATGGACAGAGGAGCCTGGCAGGCTACAGTCGACAGGGTCACAAAGAGTCAGACATGACTGAAGCAACTTAGCACGCACGTAGCAATATCTAAAAAATTCAAGGATTCCTAAAAAAGAAGGAAAATGTAGGCATTTCTATAGAAAAATGGGAAAAAGGTTCAAAGCAGCAATTTATAGAAGTGTAAATGAATGTTTACCATGAAGAGATGCTTCAAATCGTTAGTAATAATAGAAATGCAAACTGGAGCAAGAAATGGAACAAGAAAGAGCTGGCAGGTTATGGTTCTTAAAGGCACTAAGAGATTTTGCCACCTGCCTACAGGAATGTGGGAACACAGGGACTCATGCAGAGCTGGTGGGAACGTCGATCTGCACCACTGCTCTGACTGACAGTCTTAACAAATTAAGGATGTGCAAACTATATTTAAATGTAAAGAAAAAAGTGACCGCCCAAGTCCACTAGGAGACAGAGGCAAAGGTGTTCACTGCAGCATCACTCGTGGCAGTGGGCAGTTGGAGGAGGCTGCAGTATCTCCGGGGGGGGGGGGGGTGAAAAATGCAACTGGTGCCCAGTCGTTGAGTTCTATGCAGCAGACAGAAGAAACTGACTAGATGTAAAAACAGCCACACGAATGGGTCAACTTCAGTTCAGTTCAGTCGCTCAGTCGTGTCCGACTCTCCGCGACCCCATGAATCACAGCACGCCAGGCCTCCCTGTCCGTCACCAACTCCTGGAGTTCACTCAAACTCACATCCATCGAGTCGGTGATGCCATCCAGCCATCTCATTCTCTGTCGTCCCCTTCTCCTCCTGCCCCCAATCCCTCCCAGCATCAGAGTCTTTTCCAGTGAGTCAACTCTTTGCATGAGGTGGCCAAAGTATTGAAGTTTCAGGTCAACTTAGATCTGAGTGAAATAAAAAGGGAATTGAAATAATATTTATGTACATAAGAGTTTATGTTTTTACATAGGGTTCCCAGATTTAGCCAAAAACAAAACAAGAAAAATCCCAGACTGAATGTCCAGTTAAATTTGACTTTCAGATTAACAATAAAATTATACTAAAAATTATTACCTATAATAAAAGTTATGTATTGTTGATCTGAACCTCAAACTGAACTGGATGTTCTGCATTTTATCGGCAGTACTAAGTTTACAAGAAAAATACTTATAGAAAACTCATATAAAAGACATCAGAATGGTTATTAATGTGGCAGGTATGTGCATAGGAGTCTGTGAAAGTAGGGAAAGGGGTGAAAAAGGAAAAAACAAAACGAGAAAGGGCTTTGCCCTCACCCGGGATGGTCATACGCCATAACTGAGGTGTGTGATCAACTGAACCCCTCCATCTGAGGTCCAATTTGGAGAAGGGGACGACAGAGAATGAGATGGCTGGATGGCATCACCAACTCTGTGGACGTGAGTTTGAGTGAACTCCCTGAGCTGGTGATGGACAGGGAGGCCTGGCGTGCTGTGATTCATGGGGTCGCGGAGAGTCGGACACGACTGAGCGACTGAACTGAACTGAACTGAACTGAAGAATCAAGTTGCTATTTCTCTAGTTAGAGGCTCATATCTTTGAGGCCAGATAGAGCTGAGAAGAGCCTTGCTTGACCCAAGGAAGTAGGAAAACAGCCTCTGGAAAGGAGAAGCTTTTCGATTTAATTTCTGAGACAAGGATGTCTCACAGAAGCAATCAATCAATCAGTTGAAAAGCATTTAGAATTTAAAAGAGCCAGGAAGACTAGCCTTCGGAAATGAAGCTAAATTTCCCTGGACCCCAGACAGTGTCATCTGCTTCAAACTCCTGTCTCTAATCTCTGGTTGCCTAGAGCAGGACGAGGGAGCCTGAATTTCTGACTGTGCCCTAGCTGATTCTGATCTTCAGCCAGGAGAACTGTTCCAAATCAGGTAGGAAAAGGTAACTGATGACTGACAACAGTAACTAGAATTATTTCATCATCTTTTAATTCAGTTCAGTTCAGTCACTCAGTCATGTCCAACTCTTTGTGACCCCACGGACTGCAGCACTCCAGGCTTCCCTGTCCATCACCAACTCCCGGAACTTGCTCAAACTCATGTCCGTCGAGTCAGTGATGCAATCCAACCATCTCATCCTCTGTCGTCCCCTTCTCCTCCTGCCTTCAATCTTTCCCAGCATCAGGATCTTTTCCAATGAGTCAGTTCTTTGTATCAGGTGGCCAAAGTATTGGAGTTTCAGCTTCAGCATCAGTCCTTCCAATAAATATTCAGGACTAATTTCCTTTAGGATTGACTGGATGGATACCCTTGCAGTCGAAGGGACTGTCAAGAGTCTTCTCCAACACCACAGTTCAAAAGCATCAATTCTTTGGCACTAAGCTTTCTTTATAGTCCAACTCTCACATCCATACAGTATGGTTTTCCATACTGGAAAAACCATAGCTTTGACTAGATGGACCTTTGTTGGCAAAGTAATGTCTCAGCTTTTTAATATGCTGTCTAGGTTGGTCACAGCTTTTCTTCCAAGGAGCAAGCATCTTTTAATTTCATGGCTGCAGTAACCATCTGCAGTGATTTTGGAGCCCCCCAAAATAAAGTCTGACACTGTTTCCACTGTTTCCCCATCTATTTCCCATGAAGTGATGGGACCAGATGCCGTGATCTTAGTTTTCTGAATGTTGAGCTTTAAGCCAACTTTTTCACTCTCCTCTTTCAGTTTCATCAAGAGGCTCTTTAGTTTTTCACTTTCTGCCATAAGGGTAGTGTCATCTGCATATCTGAGGTTATTGATGTTTCTCCCAGCAGTCTTGATTCCAGCTTGTGCTTCATCCAGCCTGGCATTTTGCATGATGTACTTTTATAAGTTAAATAAGCAGGGTGACAATATACAGCCTAGACGTACTCCTTTTCCAATTTGGAACCAGTCTGTTGTTCCATGTTCGTTCGAACTGTTGCTTCTTTTTTTTTTAGTATTATTTTTAAAATTTATTTTATTGGAGGCAAATTACCTTACATTAATATATTGGTTGGTTTTCCATACATTGACATGAATCTGCCCCGGGTGTACATGTGTTCCCTTACTTGAACCCCCCTCCCACCTCCCTCTTCCCCATATCCTCCCTCCAGGTCATCCTCGTGCACCAGCCCCAAGCATCGAACTGTTGCTTCTTGACCTGCATACAGATTTCTCAGAAGGCAGGTCAGGTGGTCTGGTATTCCCATCTCTTGAAGAATTTTCCACAGCTTATTGTGAACCACACAGTCAAAGACTCTGGTGTAGTCAATAAAGCAGAAGTATATGTATTTCTGGAACTCTCTTGCTTTTTTGATGATACAGTGGATATTGACAATTTGATCTCTAGTTCCTCTGTCTTTTCTAAATCCAGCTTGAACGTCTGGAATTTCATGGTTCATATACTGTTGAAGCCTGGCTTGGAGAATTTTGAGCATTACTTTGCTAATATGTGAGATGGAGTGCAATGTGTGGTAGTTTGAACATTCTTTGGTGTTGCCTTTCTTTGGGATTGGAATGGAAATTGACCTTTTCCAGTCTTGCTCACTGCCTCTTGTACAATGTCACGAATCTGCGTCCATAGTTCTTCAGGCACTCTATCAGATCCAACCCCTTAAATCTATTTTTCACTCCCACTGTATAATCATAAGGAATTTGGTTTAGGTCGTACCTGAATGGTCTAGTGGTTTTTCCTACTTTCTTCATTTTAAGTCTGAATTTTGCAATAAGGAGTTCATGGTCTGAGCCACGGTCAGCTCCCGGTCTTGTTTTTGTTGCTTCTCCATCTTTGACTGAAAAGCGTATAATCAGTCTGATTTTGGTGTTGACCATCTGGTGATGTCCGTGTGTAGACTTCTCTTGTGTTATGGGAAGAGAATGTTTGCTGTTACCAGTGGGTCCTCCTGGTGAAACTCTGTTAGTCTTTGCCCTGCTTCGTTTTGTACTCCAAGGCCAAAACTGCCTGCTTTTCCAGGTATCTCTTGACTTCCTAGGCTGTCAGGCACTATATAATCTCTTAATTAGGGATTTAGTAAAACTAGATATACACTGTTTATGCTTATTGGTCTTAAACACCTATCAAAAGGAAAAAAAGATAGAAAAGAGCCAAAGGCAATACATGGGAATGACACCTAAATGAACAGCATTATCTTGATGGGATTTATGATGATTATGAGGTGCTACTAAAAATGAGTTAGTGTGGCTGGTTTAATAATGGAAAAATGTAGACTTGGGTCTTGTTTTAGAATCCCTTTCTGCATTTTCACTTTAATAATACTAATCAGAGACTGCTTCTTCTCATAGAGTTGAGGCACCAAGGGTATGCATAACGCCATGACTGTACTTGCTAATGCTGGGCCATCAGGTACCATATGACCAAAATTTGGCCAGTGAGTAATTTCCAAGTGCTGATTTTATTTCACTTAATTTTTTTAACTTATTGGCCATACCATGTAGGAAGTGGGATTTTAATTCCCTGACCAGAGATCAAGCCTGTGCCCATTGTGCCTGTGCGTTGGAAGTATGGAGTTTTAACCACTGGACCACCAGGGAAGTCCCCCAAACACTTGGTAGATACTCATGTTCACTCACATTTGCAAAATGATATGATAGCCTTATTAGAATCAACTTTGAATGGGGTTTCCTTTCCTACTGTTTTTGGAGAGAGAAGAAAATGTCTCAAGCGTATAGTTACTACTTACTGCAAACTGTTAGGGCTTCCCAGTTGGTGCAGTTGGTGAAGAATCCACCTGCCAGTGCAGGAAACGCAGGAGACTCAGGTTTGATCCCTGAGTTGGGAAGATCTCCTGGAGGAGGAAATGGCAACCCACCCCAGAATTCTTGCCCTGGGAAATCCCATGGACAGAGGAGCCTCGTGGGCTACAGGCCGTGGGATCACAAAGAACTGGACACAACTGTGCATGCACACACATGCACGCAAACTGTTATGTGTAGACAGGCCACACAAACTCTGCAGTTATTTTGACACTAATGACTACTGTCTGGTCACTTTGAATCTATTGGCTTCTCCTGCTTTGTGCCTTGGTCCTTCTGTTTGGACGACTTCAAAATCTGCGTATGTGCACTGAGTGCCTTTATGCTACAAAACACAAGCACAGTGGGTGGCGACTACATAATGTACAATAGTCATATACTGGCAAACCGAAAATGCAGACAGGAAGCTGTCACGCAGATCCAGGTGGATCCCTAAGATGTCTGTAGACCCCAGTTTGAGAGATACTGGCTAGAAAATAAAACATCTGTATCCTTAAGGGAGACACAGATGAAGTGATCTCTTTTTCATTTCTCCAAATTCCAGAGAGAATACAAACAGTGAAGGTTCTGGAAAGCAGGGAGCCGCAGGGATAAGGGCTTTAGGAATGAGGGTCCCAGCCTGGAATGCTGAAGAGGAGAGGCAATAAGTTTCCCCTCAGGTGGGCGAGAATTCTCCAGTTCTTGCCCTGATGACAAAGGTAGGGGGACAGAGGGAATTAAGCACTTGCTGTTCCAACACCTAGATTGGGTGGGGGTGGGGAACTGTTTGGAAAGACCCAGGGCAGCAATTAAGAATTAAAAAGCAGCTAACCTAGTGCCCTAAGGCAGAGGTTCTCAACCTCTGGGCGCCTATTAGCCTCACCAGGGGAGCCCTTTAAAGGAATTGATGCATGCATCCATCACTGGAGATTTGAATTAATTGCTTGGGGTTCGGCATCAGTCTTTGTAAAAGGTCCCTGGGGGATTCTAATGTGTGGGCAAGGTGGCCGATCAGTGTTTGAAGGGAAGCTTTCTCTACGGCATAATTACATTTTAAGGCCACCTGTATTCATTTATTTAATGGGGGAAGGGAGCCAACCCTTATTGACTGCACGGTGCTCACTATTTAAATAATAATAATAAATAGTAATAGCAGCTAGCATTTATTAAAGCTTGTTATATGCCAGGCATTGTGTTAACCACTTGACATCCGTTGAACTTTCGCAACACCTCTGCGAAATGGATATTATTATCTCCCTTTTACAAATGCAGGCTCAGCAAGACCAAGGAATTTGCCTCAAATCTTTCAAGGGCAAATACATAAATATACAAATGAAAGCAATTACACTCCCAAGGTCTTGTAGGGGGACTGGATGTGAACCACTGCCTTTAGTTCTTCTGGTGATGCAACTAACTGCTGTCTCAACGCATTTAACAAATATTTATTGACTTTACCGTATATGTGCCTCTTGTTTAGTCACTTCAGTCGTGTCCAACTCTTTGCAAACCCATGGACTGCAGTCCACCAAGCTCCTCTGTCCATGGGATTCTCCAGGCAAGAATACTGGAGTGGGTTGCCATTTCCTCCTCCAGGGGATCTTCCTGACCCAGGAATCAAACCCACATCTCTTGCATTGGCAGGTGGATTCTTTTACCACTGAACCACCTGGGAAGCCCTATATGTGCCTGACCCTAGGGTAGATACTGTGGATGTGAAGATGAACAAGGCAAAATTTCTGCTCTCCAATCTTATCAAAAGACAGCTAATTCCCAAACCATGTGATCAATGCTATTGGGGTGACCAAATATCCCTGTTGGCCCAACATTCTTTGGTTTTAGCACTAAAATCCTTAATTCCAGATAACTCTTCTGTCCTGGGCGAACGAGGACATTTGATCACCCTGGAAGTTGTGTGTGGGCTGGGGCTGGTATGGGACGGCGGGGCTCGTAGAGAAGAGGTCAGGAACCTCACAAAGAACGCTAAGTCTCTCTGTAGAAGGCTTAGGAGTTCTTTAGGTTAAAAATGGAGGCGAGAGGGAGGCGAGTGTCCCTGGTGGAGGAACCAGGAAGGAGCCCAGCCTTGGAGGGGAGGGATAGCAAGTAATTTAGTGAAGTTAGAGTTTGGGGTGTGTGGGGTCAATGAAGCTGGCGATGGGGAAGTTGGGAGAGTATTAAGGAACTGGGATTCTAGAGGCAAAGAGTTCACCTAAAGAGTTTTCAGCACTGAGTGGGGTTACCTGAGAAGGAAATCCAAACAGGAGATGGTGGGCATTGGTGGTATAGTGGTGAACACAGCTGCCTTTCAAAAACAGAGGGGATGTATGTGTATATGGACAGCTGATTCACCTTGCTGGAAAGCAGATACTAGCACAACTTTGTAAAACAAGCATACCCCAATCAAATTAATAAAACAAATCAAAAGAGTTTTCAGCAAAGGAGAATTATGCTTGATTTTGCATTCAAAAAGATGAAGCTGGTTATGAGAGCAGGGTGGGGGTTACAACTGGAAGATGGTTATGATACAGGTGAGAACCGAGGCCTGGAAAGAATACTGACTACAGCAGCAATAACATCTAATGCCTATTGATTACTTGATATGTGTGTGTGTGTGTGTGTGTGTGTGTGTGTGTGTGTGTGTGTGTGTGTGTATGTGCTTAGTCACTTAGCTGTGTCCAACTCTTTGTGACCCCATGGACTGTAGCCCACCAGGTTCCTCTGTCCGTGGGATTCTCCAGGCAAGAATACTGGCGTGGGTTGCCATGCCCTCCTCCAGGGGCTCTTCCCACCCCAGGGATCTAACCCGTGTGTCCTGCTCTGGCAGGCAGGCTCTTTTGTGCTGAGCCACCAGGGAAGCCCAATTCAAACACGAGTTTGTGCAAGTATGAGCCTGAACTCTGGCCTTCACCGAGAGGCTGAGGATTTCAGTTGTGGGGTCACAGCGGGGCAGACCTGGAGGGGATGTCTCCGGACGAGGGGCTGGCCCTGCGCCGCAGAGACAGCAGCTGGTGTGTTTTCAGCAAGCCAGCCCGCACTCGGCGTCCCATTCGCTGTTTTACAAACAACCAGCGCGAGGGTGAACTGCGCCCCGCCCCGCCCGCCTGCCCCGCCCTTTCAGCTTTTCCGAGGAAATCAGTCTGGAGTCTGTTTAGTTCTGCCCAGCTGGTCTACGCCTCTCAACATCTCCATTTTGAGAAGAAAACAAGTGAAGGTGACTTTGATGTGTAGGAGACAAATACCTGAACTGCAGAAGGAGCTGCGGACTGTTCGCGCTCCGCTCAGAGCCGGGGCCTGGCTCCGTGTGCACCTCGGGGCTGTTTCCTATGAAATCCCATAAAAAGTTCCTCCGTGGGTGGCACTGTTTCCGCACCCTGATTGGCCTGGAGGGCTTCATCAGCCAACATTATGTCATCACTGGTTGTTGGCCGGGGGCTCCTCCGGGACACTTGAGAAACTTTGATAGAAACATTTCTCTTTGGCAACAGCCGGCTGTTTCCATGGTTTGAAAATACTAACCAGATGCAAAGTGGACCAGCAAAGGAGAGGCCTGCCCCGGGGGATGGGGGATCGGAGACCCTCACACACTCACATCCTGCCCTGGACAGCTTATGGCCCCTTTCCTTTTTTCTCATCTTTGAAGTGGAACAACAATAGGAGATCTAATTACCTCCTGGTGTGAGAATGAGCGGTTAAAGAAGTTTGCAAAATTTTGAGTTCTTTAATAAAGAGTAATCGTAAAGTCCTTTGGAGGGCATAGTTTATGATTTTGTTTATTTATTTATTTAGGCTGTGCTGCATCATCATTGCAGCACTGGCTTTTCCCGAGTTGCGGTGAGCAGGCTTCTCATTTAGGTGGCTTCTCTTGCTGCAGAAGCACAGGCACTAGGGCTCACTCACGGGCTTCAGTAGTTGCAGCTCCTAAGCTCAAGTCTACAGGCTCAACTGTTGTGGCCCACGGGGCTGAGTTGCTCTGTGGCATGTGGGATCTTCCCAGATCAGGGATTGAACCTGTGTCTCCTGCACTGGCAGGCAGATTCTTTACCACTGAGCCATCAGGGAAGCCCTGGAGGGCATATTTTAGAAACAAATGAAATAAGTCACAAAGCAGAACTTAAATGTGCTGATGTTAATCTCATATGGATCTAATAGACTGTCATTCTTAGAGATCTAATAACTTAAGTAAATAATCTTCTCACCTCATATGGACAGAATATATTTTTTAAATTGAAATAAAGCTGATTTACATTGTGTTAGTTTCAGATGTACAGCAATGTTTTTATATATATAAAAATTTCAGATTATTTTGCATTGTAGGTTATTGCTACTGCTGCTACTGCTAAGTCACTTCAGTCATGTCCGACTCTGTGTGACCCCATAGACGGAAGCCCACCAGGCTCCCCCGTCCCTGGGATTCTCCAGGCAAGAACACTGGAGTGGGTTGCCATTTCCTTCTCCAATTGTAGGTTATTATAAGATACTAAATTTAGTTCCCTGTGCAATCAGTAGGACCTTGATGTTTATCTGTTTTATATATAACGGTATGCATCTTTTAATCCCAAACTCCTAATTTTGTCCCATTCCCCTTTGGTAACTATCAGTTTTTTTTTTCCCCCCAATAAGATTGTTTTCTGTGTCTGTGAGGCTGTTTCTATTTTGTAAACAGTTCATTTGTATTATTTTCTTAGATTCCACATATAAGTGATATGTGATATTTGTCTTTATCAGATTTACTTCACTTAGTATGATAATCTCTAAGTGTATCCATATTGCTGCAAAGGGCATCATTTCATTATTTTTTATGGCTGAGTAATATTCCATGGTGGGCTTCCCTGGTGGCTCAGTGGTAAAACAAAATCTGTCAGCCAATGCAGGAGACTGGGGTTCGCTCCTTGGTTTAGGAAGATCCCCTGGAGAAGGAAATGACAACACATTCCAGTATTCCTGCCTGGGAAATTCCATGGCTACAGTCCTTGGGGTTGCAAAAGAGTCAGACATGACTTAGCAACTAATCAACAAGAACAATATCAAGCTGGTTTTAGAAAAGGCAGAGGAACCAGAGATCAAATTGCCAACATCCACTGGATCATAGAAAAAGCAAAAGAGTTCCAGAAAAACATCATTTCTGCTTTACTGACTATGCCAAAGCCTTTGACTGTGTGGATCACAATGAATTGTGGAAAATTCTTCAAGAAATGGGAATACCAGACCACCTGACCTGCCTCTTGAGAAACCTGTATGCAGGTCAGGAAGCAACAGTTCGAATTGAACATGGAACAACAGACTGGTTCCAATTAGGAAAAGGAGTACGTCAAGGCTGTATACTGTCACCCTGCTTATTTAACTTATATGCAGAGTACATCATGAGAAATGCTGGGCTAGATGAAGCACAAGCTGGAATCAAGATTGCTGGGAGAAACATCAATAACCTCAGATACGCAGATGACACCACCCTTATGGCAGAAAGTGAAGAAGAACTAAAGAGCCTCTTGATGAAAGTGAAAGAATAGAGTGAAAAGCTTCACTTAAAACTCAACATTCAGAAAATTGAGATAATGGCATCCCGTCCCATCACTTCATGGCAAATAGATGGGAAAACAGTGGAAACAGTGACAGACTTAATTTTTGGGGCTCCAAAATCACTGCAGATGGTAACTGCAGCCATGAAATTAAAAGACTCTTGCTCCTTCGAAGAAAAGTTATGACCAACCTAGACAGCATATTAAAAAGCAGAGACATTAGTTGGTCAACAAAGGTCCGTCTAGTCAAGGCTATGGTTTTTCCATAGCCTTGTATGTATGGATGTGAGAGTTGGACTATAAAGAAAGCTGAGTGCCAAAGAATTGTTGGAGAAGACTCTTGAGAGTCCCTTGGACTACAAGGAGATCCAACCAGTCCATCCTAGAGGAAATCAGTCCTGAATATTTATTGGAAGGACTAATGCTGAAGCTGAAACTCACAATACTTTGGCCATCTGATGTGAAGAGCTGACTCTTTTGAAAAGACCCTGATGCTGGGAAAGATTGAAGACAGGAGGAGAAGGGGACAACAGAGGATGAGATGGTTGGATGGCATCACCAACTCATCAATGGACATGAGTTTGAGTAAACTCTAGGAATAGGTGATGGACAGAGAGGCCTGTCATACTGCAGTCCATGGGGTTGTAAAGAATCGGACACGACTGAGCGACTGAACTGACTGGCTGAACAAGAACAATAACAACATTCATACATGTTCCATTGTATATGTGTATATACACACACATATATTTCTCACATGGAGAGGGAAATGGCAACCCACTCCAGTGTTCTTGCCTGGAGAATCCCAGGGATAGCGGAGCCTGGTCGGCTGCCGTCTATGGGGTCGCACAGAGTTGGACATGACTGAAGCGACTTAGCAGCAGCAGCATATATCTCACATCTTCTTTATCCATTCATCTGACAGAATATTTTTAACGTAATTTTTTTTGAACAGGTAGAAAACTCACAGGGTTTAATATTCCAAACAGATGAAGGGCTTCCCTGGTGACTCAGATGGTAAAGAATCTGCCTGCAGTGTGGGAGACCTGGGTTCGACCCCTGGGTTGGGAAGATCCTCTGGAGGAGGGCATGGCAGCCCACTCCAGTATTCTTGCCTGGAGAATCCCAGGGATAGCGGAGCCTGGTCGGCTGCCGTCTATGGGGTCGCACAGAGTTGGACATGACTGAAGCGACTTAGCAGCAGCAGCATATATCTCACATCTTCTTTATCCATTCATCTGACAGAATATTTTTAACGTAATTTTTTTTGAACAGGTAGAAAACTCACAGGGTTTAATATTCCAAACAGATGAAGGGCTTCCCTGGTGACTCAGATGGTAAAGAATCTGCCTGCAGTGAGGGAGACCTGGGTTCGACCCCTGGGTTGGGAAGATCCTCTGGAGGAGGGCATGGCAGCCCACTCCAGTATTCTTGCCTGGAGAATCCCCATGGACAGAGGAGCCTGGCGGACTATAGTCCATGGACTTGCAAAGGGTCGGACACAACTGAATAACTAAGCACACCCACACATGAAGGGATATGGAGCCACCGTTTTCCCCTGGACTCGTCCCAGTGATTCAAGCTCCCTCTGCAAAGGCAGGGTCGAGCTAGCCCTGGTTTGTCTGAGGCTTTCTGATGTAGCCTTGAAAGTCCTTAGCAAACTGGTTGGTCACCCAATGTCACAGGCATAACTGAGATTATGAGTCTGTTGTGTGTCCTTCTCAGTTCAGTTCAGTCGCTCAGTCGTGTCCGACTCTCCGCGACCCCATGGATCACAGCACGCCAGGCCTCCCTGTCCATCACCAACTCCCGGAGTTCACTCAAACTCATGTCCATCGAGTTGGTGATGCCATCCAGCCATCTCATTCTCTGTAGTCCCCGTCTCCTCCCACCCCCAATCCTTCCTAGCATCAGACTCTTTTCCAGTGAGTCAACTCGTCACATAAGGTGGCCAAAGTATTGGAGTTTCAGCTTTAGCATCAGTCCTTCCAATGAACACCCAGGATTGATCTCCTCCAGAATGGACTGGTTGGATCTCTTTGCTAGAGGTATGTAATTTGACAAGAGCGATCTTACTATTTAAAAAATCATCACAGGTGACAAAGATGTTGTAAACAACTAGCTCATAGTTTTGAGGAAGGAGGAAACCATAATAACACGGAGGCACAATTCTTACTGTCTAAGCGTTATTTTTAAGCATTTCCAGCCCTGGAATTGCTATTCTTCTGCAAAAGAAATCTCCCTGCGAGGCTTGGGGAAAAATGTCACTTAAACGGTGACCTCTGTGGCCCCCATTTCCCATAGGCGTGGTTGACCATTATCCTTTTGTTTACAATTTATTTTTGTATGGTTAAAAAAAGCATTTGTGTCCCGGGTGTTTGAATCTCATAAATGTGTTTATCCACCAAGTTATCTTTAAGAGTTCCCTGTGCCAATGCAACCGATTGGGGAAAGCCCCGTTTCAGAGACAGCAGAACAACTGCCCTTATCAAGTGTGAACTGCGAAAGACCTAGGGAGGCCTTTTCCAGGCTAAAAATAGACCTAGAGCTCGGCGTATTTTAGCTTCGGGACTTTTTACAAACTGTCTGGCAAACCAGCACATTATTCTTTTATGAATAAGGCACCAGCGTCCCTTTTAAATGTTCTAGCTTCAGGCTGTTTTACTTCCGTGCAAAAAAGAAAAAAGGTGAACTATTTTTGAAAATAGGTATGAGTATCACAGGATAATACCCTCGGTTCTCGCAGGGAGTCAAATGCGCTGCCGCTGCTGCTGTCGGCTCCGCGGGCGAGGCCCGCTGAGGACGCGGCTGAGATGCGTGGTGGACCGTGGACCCCGGAGAGTGGTCAGGGCGCCTCCACCTCACTCGTGCTCCCTCAGCCTGCTTCCCTTCTTCCCTCCCGCGTCCCTGGCCCCCTCCCCTCCCCGTCCCTCCTCTTCCTTCCTTCATTTCCTCCCCCTTCCCCTCCATCTCGCTCTGCCAAACTGCAGAAAGCAGAGTACGGAAATCCTTCCTGAACTCAAGTGTGGTCAGCAAGCTGGTTTTATAACTGTGCGTATTCAAGTTGTTCAGCCTCAGTTTCTTCATCAGTGGAAGGCGGGGCTAATGATATCTTCTCCCTGGGCCTGTGATGAGGAGGAAAGGGGACAGATAGGGAACGCGCCAACAATGAGCAAACAATAAACATTAGCTGCTACCAGAGCATGCCCGCTGGGGAACACACAGGGTGGCGTGTGCGCGTGGGGAGAGATCACAGTCTGAACAGGGAGCCGGGTAAGGTGACCAACTCCTCCTGGTTTGTCCAGGACCAACTGGTTTATTTTTTATTTTTTTAAGTTTCATTCTACATCAGAACTGGTTTTCATTGAGGCAGCATTAGTTTATAACGTAAGTTTCACATGTACAACATTATATTGCTACCTCATCCCTACAGTGAGCTCACCACGAAAAATTTAGCTTCCATCCATCACTATATAGTTACTTGGTTTCAAAATGGAAAGTCCTGGGCTTCCCTGGTGGCTCAGTGGTGAAGAATCCACCTGCCAACGCAGGAGACACAAGTTCGATCCTTGGTGTGGGAAGATCCCACCTGCCGCAGAGCAACTAAGCCCGTGCGCCACAAAGATTGAGCCTGTGCTCTAGAGACAGGAGCTGCAACTACTGAAGCCCACGAGCCCACGAGCCCGTGCTCCACGACAGCAGGATCCTGAGCACCGCAACTAGACAAAAGCCTGCACAGCAATGAAGACCAGCACGGCCATAAATAAATAAATACATAAACTTAAATCAGAAAGCCCTGCACCATGGGAACCTCCAGAGCAGCCTCGCCGGTGGCTGATCACCCTCCTGAGTCAGACTGGGTTGACTCTGTCCTCTTTTGGTCTTCCGTCTTCTCACCAGGGCCTGTGTCATGGGGCCAGCGCTCCAGCATGTGTGGGGTCACAAGGACATTCCCTTACCTGGCACACAGAAAGGGAAGGGGACAGCCGCCTTACCTGCCGGGAACCAGCTCCGCAGGACCCCTTCCGCCTGCCTGGCCACTTGGTCAAGGACTATGTGACCCAGTGGCCAAGAAGTGAGGCGTCCCCCTCCATCTGGCCACCTGCCCCCAGCCTCCCCTCGGGGGCTTCCTCGGGGGCAGACCTCCCATCCGACCCAGGAGAAATGGGAGGAAACGGTGCAAGCACTGAAAAGGGGAAGAAATACAACTCCTTTTATTATGTGGATGGCAGAAACTGTGTATAAAGAACCCTATTTCTTTTTTAACTTTTTATTTTATACTGAAGTATAGCCAGTGAACAATGTTGCGATAGTTTCAGGTGCACAGCAAAGGGGCTCAGCCATGCAAGTACATGTGTCCATTCACCCCCAAACTCCCGTCCCATCCAGGCTGCCACATAACACGGAGCAGAGTTCCCTGTGCTATCCTGGAGGTCCTTGTTGGTTACCCATTTTAAACACAGCAGTGTGTACTGTCCATCCCGAACTTCCTAACTATCCCTTTCTCTCTTCCTGGTCACCATAGGTTCCTTCTCTAGGTCTGTGAGTCTGTTTCTGCTTTGTAAATAAGTTCGTTTGTATCATGTCTTTTTAGATTCTGCATATAAGGGATGTCACACAATGCTTTTGCTTCTCGGTCTGACTTCACGCAGTATGACAATCCCTAGGTCCCCCCATTTTGCTGTGTATGACGCTATTTCATTCTTGTAACCATAAGTTTGTTCTCTGTGAGTCTGTTTTGTAAATAAGTTCATTTGTATCATTTCTTTTTGGCTTTAAAGGAGCCCATTTTAGAATTTGTCTTGATTGTAGCATTTCCCTGGTATTTCAGGAGTATGTTTTGTAGCAGTGACCGGGGCCAGTACAAAGGAGATTTGGAACGGGTTTCCAGAAGTTTCTCTGTCTAAGCCAGCACTATTATTTTAAATGCATTCTGAGATTCACAGCACTGTGTGGAGAACAGGGCATTTCCCAGGCGTAGGGGGAGGGAAACAGACCACAGAGGGTTGCTGGTAAGACTGAAGAAATGCCGAGTGTGAGGGGGAGCCTGGCACACAGTGAGCACTGTATGAGTATTAGTTCCCTGTCGGAACTTCTCCAGTAATGATTGTATGGTACACGTAAAATCCATTACCTGCTCTCCCTGACCCTTTTCTCTTGGGTCTGGAAACTTTGTTTACAAGTGATCGGATTACCAGCCAGTAGGTCTTGTCTGCGAGTCAGAATGGCTTTCGTTAAGACCAGAGGCAGCGCGTCACGTGCTTCTCCCCTCCCCACGGTGCCCAGCCCATGAAATAACTGCCGCTCTGGCAAGAAGCCCTCCCTCCAACGACACAGTGAGGAAAAGACGAAAGACGGCCGAGTGGCTGTGGGCCCGCCCCCGCCCCCTCCAGATTTCTTGCTGAGTTGCCTCTACTTCTTTGCCTCAGGCACCCTTCAGGAAGATGGTTGGTCACCTGCTTCTGCAAACTGGAGTAGAAATAACCCTCCCAAAGCCTATAGGGACCCCTCTCCAAGCCAGTCCTTCTTCTCATTGCCCAAGCTCACGTATCCTTCTCAAGTCCCTGAACTGAGAAACTGCTGGGAGCCGCCATTTCCAATCTGTCATATAGAGTTGGAAGGTTAAGTGCGATTATCCATGAAAAGCTCAGTGAATGCTGGCCATTATTACCTGGAACTTCTTCACTCCCATTAAGTCTGCCCTTAAAAATTATTTCCGATAAAGAGTGTCAGGGGTCGGTGTGGGACAGAAGTGGAGAGGGACTGCTCTGGGGTCCTGAGTCCACCTTTCCCCTTTCCTTTACTCACGCTCTGATGTCTGATCTTTGGTCAGCTTTGTAGACCTTTCCCTCAGAGTTTATTAAGGGGATTCCTGTCATTATCCATTTTAGGCAACGAAACAGTTCAGATTCAAAATATATACTACAAGTTAACAAATAAATGCAAAACGAATACAAGGTTACTGCGGAGACTAGGATATTCTGGTAAGGAAAGGAAGAAAATATAAATGCCTCATGGCTCAATAAAGAATCTGCCTGCAATGTAGGAGATCAGGTTTGATCCCTGAGTTGGGAAGATCCCCTGGAGAAGTGAATGACAACCACTCCAGTATTGTTGCCTGGGAAAATTCCATGGACAGAGGAGCCTGGTAGGCTACAGTCCATGGGATCACAAAGAGTCAGACACTACTGAGCAACTAACATTCACTTTCACACTGACCACATACTTAGGGATAGTTTCTGTTTACATGTTGATATATTTCCTTCTAATCTTTTTTCTTGAGCATCCTTCCATTTTAAGTCAGCTGTTACATGAGTGCTAAATCGCTATGTCCGACTCGTTGCGATCCCATGGACTATAGCCTGCCAGGCTCCTCTGTCCATGGGATTCTTCTCGATCCAGGGATTGAACTCATGTCCCTTATGTCTTCTGCATTGGTAGGTGGGTTCTTTACCGCTAGTGTCAGCTGGGAAGCCCTGTTCATTCCCAGGGAAAGAGAACATAGATCTTTTGAAGGATTGGGTTACTTGCTTGAGATCCATTTCCTCAGGGCTGATATATGTGAAACCAAGAGTAGGTGCCAATTGCCCATGGTTGTTCCTGCTCTGAATCCAAGGACTTAGGTAGCTAGCTTTGCTCTTCAGCAGCTGTCCCTGGAGGTGTCCCATGCAGGGAATTGGAAACTCTCTCCTTTGCGTATTGGTGAGATTTGAAGGTTGGAAAAACAATTTTATAGTTAAGTATTTTCAGTTATTGCAATGTTCCTTCTTCATTGCTCTGATATCTTAATAATTAACCTTTGCTGACCATGTGCCATTTCTTTGATACTATGTTAAGCATGTTTTAAGTGTTAACTCATTTAGTTCTGAAAATCCTCTCGTAAGACAGGTTCCCTTATTATATGTATTTTATTGGTGAGGAAATGGAGGCATAACAGGTTTATGGGACTAAATTGCTTCTCTTATAGTTTCTCTGATCTTTTCCAGTCCTGTGGCCATTGCTGAGTTTTCCAAATTTGCTGGCATATTGAGTGCAGCACTTTAACAGCATCATCTTTTAGGATTTTAAACAGCTCAGCTGGAATTCCATCACTTCCACTAGCTTTGTTCATAGTAATCCTTCCTAAGGCTCACTTGAATTCACACTGCAAGAGGTCTTATTTCACATGCTAGCAAGGTAACGCTCAAGATCCTTCAAGCTAGGCTTCAGCAGTATGTGACCAAGAACTTTCAGATGTAGAAGCTGGGTTCCCAAAAGGCAGAGGAACCAAAGATCAAATTGCCAACATTCATTGGGTCATAGAGAAAGCAAGACAATTCCAGAAAAACATCTACTTCTGCTTCATTGACTACACTAAGGCCTTTGACT
Organism: Moschus berezovskii; assembly: GCF_049115385.1. NCBI lineage: Eukaryota > Metazoa > Chordata > Mammalia > Artiodactyla > Moschidae > Moschus > Moschus berezovskii. Next base: position 55,791,932 of record NC_142480.1, on the reverse strand, counting down.
GTGTGGATCACAACAAACTGTGGAAAATTCTTCAGGAAATGGGAATACCAGACCACCTTACCTGCCTCCGGAGAGAACTGTATGCAGGACAAGAAGCAAAGGTTACAATTGGACATGGAACAATGGACTGGTTCAAAACTGGGAAAGGAGTACATCAAGGCTGTATAATGTCACCTGCTCATTTAATTTATGTGCAGAGTACTTCATGAGAAATGCCAGGCTTCATGAAGCACAAGCTGGAATCAAGATTGCCAGGAGAAATATCAATAACCTCAGATATGCAGATGATACCACTCTAATGGCAGAAAGTGAAGAGGAACTAAAAAGTTTCTTGATGAGGATGGAAGAGGAGAGTGGAAAAGCTGGCTTGAAACTCAGCACTAAAGAAAAAACTAAGATCATGTCATCTGGTCCCATCACTTCATGGCAAATACAAGGGGTAAAAGTGGAAGCAGTAACAGATTTTCTTTTCTTGCACTCTAAAATCACTGTAGACGGTGACTGCAGGCATGAAATTAAAAGGCACTTCATCCTTGGAAGGAAAGCTATGACAAACATAGGCAGCATATTAAAAAGCAGAGATATCACTTCATTGACAAAAGTTCAGTTCAGTTCAGTCACTCAGTCATGTTTGACCCTTTGCGACCCCATGGACTGCAGCACACCAGGCCTTCCTGTCCATCACCAACTCCCGGAGCCTACTCAAGCTCATGTTCATTGAGTCGGTGATGCCATCCAACCATCTCATCCTCTGTTGTCCCCTTCTTCTCCCGCCTTTAATCTTTCCCAGCATCAGGGTCTTTTCTAATGAGTCAGTTCTTTGCATCAGGTGGCCAAAGTATTGAAGTTTCAGCTTCAGCATCAGTCCTTCCAATGAATATTCAGGATTGATTTCCTTTATGACTGACTGGTTGGATCTCCTTGCTGTCCAGGGGAATCTCAAGAGTCTTCTCCAACACCACAGTTCAAAAGCATCAATTCTTTGGCGTTCTGCTTTCTTTATAGTCCAACTCACATCCATACATGACTACTGGTAAAACCATATCTTTGACTAGATGGGGCTTTGTTGGCAAAGTAATGTCTCAGCTTTTTAATATGCTGTCTAGGTTGGTCATAACTTTCCTTCCAAGGAGCAAGCATCTTTTAATTTCATGGCTGCAGTCACCATCTGCAGTGATTTTGGAGCCCCCCCAAAATAAAGTCTGTCACTGTTTCCATTTTTTCCCCATCTATTTGCCATGAAGTGATGGGACCTGATATCATGATCTTAGTTTTCTGAATGTTGAGTTTTAAGTCAACTTTTTCACTCTCCTTTTTCACTTTCATTAAGAGGCTCTTTAGTTCTTTGCTTTCTGCCATAAGGGTGGTATCATCTGCATATTTGACAAAGGTACGTATAGTCAAAAATATGGTTTTTCCAGTAGTCATGTACAGATGTGAGAGTTGTACCATAAAGAAGGCTGAGAGTTGAGGAACTGATGCTTTCAAATTGTGATGCTGGAGAAGACTGTTGAGAGTCCCTTGGACTGCAAGGAGATTAAACCAGTCCATCCTAAAGGAAATCAGTCCTGAATATTCACTGGGAGGACTGATGCTGTAGCTGAAGCTCCAGTGCTTTGGCCACCTGATGCGAAGAGCTGACTCATTGGAAAAGACCCTGATGCTGGGAAAGATTGAAGACAAAAGCAGGGGCTGAGATGTTTAGATAGTATCACTGACTCAATGGACATGACTTTGAGCAAACTTTGGGAGATAGTGAAGGACATACGAGCCTGGCGTGCTGCAGTTGATGGGGTCGCAAAGAGTTGGACGCAACTTAGTGACTGAACAACAACATCTTAAAAATAGTAATTCAATTAGAAACAAAGTAACAAATATGTTAACATTGATACATTGTTATGAAAATAATTTTTTTTAAAAACACAGAAGAGTGGCATTGTTTTAACATTTTTTGGTAAAACTCTTTAATGTCTGACAATAGAAAATAGCTCGGTTTTCACATTCACTTTTGAATTCATTGTGTTGCAATTTGTTGTTTGGGTTGAAAAATGAAAAAAATCCAGCCTCGCCCTGATATGCAGTTAGAAAAGGGAAGGGAATTTTAATAAACTTTTCAGATAGTATGGATATACTCCTTTAATTTGACACCAAAATTTGTGAGCAGTAGTTTCTTGAAGAAGTTTCTTAAAGATTAGTTCCACTGTGAAGTCTGGAACCATATCAATGAAATTTTGTACTCGGTTTCATTGAAATCCATTGATCTACCTTGCACTTCGAATGGAACTTTCAGCCAGACATAATCTTGTAACATTGTGTTTTGGCCATGTAGAAAAGAATTGGCTTGCTGATTTAAGCAGATCTTCCGAATTCTGACATGTTTCATTATATATCAAAAACACTACCAAGCTCATCAGAAAAGTCTTGCAGCATTAGGAGGTTGCTCAGCTCACAGCAGAAAGTTTCCTAATTGACAAGTTTTTCTTCAAAATTCAGATTTTAGCTTGAAGGTTTGAATTTTATCATTGGTTACAATACTGTCAGTAACTATCCTTGAAATGACAGACTCATTCTTGTTCATTTTTTGAGAAAGTGCTCACCAAAGACCTGGGGCTTCCCAGGTGGCGCTAGTGGTAAAGAAACCTGCCTGCCAATGCAGGAAACATAAGAGATGCAGGTTTGATCCCTGAGTCAGGAAGATCCCCTGGTGGAGGTAATGGCAACCTGTTTCGGTATTCTTGCCTGGAGAATCCTATGGACAGAGGAGCCTGGTGGGGTACAGTCTATAGGTTGCAAAGAGTCAGACATGACTGAAGCAACTTAGCAGGCACTGCCAAGGACCAGGTCTGAAGTTTGTCAGGCACTCTTTTGATTAACAATGGCATTTTATGAAAAAAGTGGCTGGTTCAGTTTGCAGCTGTAAGAATCGCACACATGCTTTATCTCAAGACAGTCATCATGGCTCAGAATGCAGCAATAGTGGTTTATGCATATTTCTCATTTCATCATGTCTAACAGTAAAATGTTCCCTTCTCAAGGGTCAAGGTTTAATCATTTCATGGCTCTATCATGGACACTATAAACTGAAAGTGACTCTTTTTTTTTTCCTGCTGTGCATGGTCATAAAGAATGCAATTAGTATGAGTATAGTTTGTCTTGTTTCAAACTAAAGCATCAGTTTTCATCACAATAGCTTTTGCATCATCAATGAAAAAGCCAAATAACATCTTACTGTTATTACAGAATTCATTTTGACTTTGCAGTTTCCCTGGAAGGGTCTCAGGGACCCCAGGAGCCCCAGACCACATTTTTAGAACTTCTGCTTTAGCTTGCCGTTGATTCTAGAGGCAATCCAACATGCTTCCGATAAACTCTCTTTTCCTGAAATCAGCCCAAGTTGCTTTCTGTTGCCAGTCACCAGTGTTCCGTGTTAAAAAGATTATTGTTTGTGGTTGGTTGTGAGAAATGAAGCATTTCCTGCCATATCGGTAAATAAGGATGTCACAGTCATCAGCAGTTGCAGCCCTCCAACATGAGCTGGTGAGCCCTAAGGACATCCAGGAAGGAGAAGAAAACCTGCTACCTGGCAGGCATCAGCCTGCAGCCACTCCCTACGGTGAGCCCCAAGGAAGCTCAGGATGTAAAAAACAGAGGATACTGGCCCCAGAGAGATGAGGTGCATAGAAAAGGAATGATTTCAGTGAGCCCAGACTCTTGCATCTTCCCATACATAGAGAAGTGCTAAATTCCTTACCTTGGGATATCTGGTTTTCTTTAATCAGCAATCATCTTTTGACATTCAGACTACCTGCACTTTGTGGCAAAACCTCTATATAACCTGGCTCCTTCCCTCACCTCTTCAGAGCAGTTCTTCCAAGGTTACTGCAGATGCTGTCTCCTGGGCTTGAAGTCCTAAAATTTCCCACTGAATAAAACATAACTCTTAACTTTTAGGCTGTGAATATTTTTTAAGTCAACAGTTGATTCAAAACGTTTAAGGAACTCTAGGGCAGTTTATAAGTAAGTTCTTCATTGTGATGATTTGCACAGCAAGTAATCAGGAAGAAAGAAAGGTTCTAAAGTTTCACTTTACTAAAATAATCTAACATTTATGTACGTTCTTGGTGGTAGGTTATGTACATTCTTGGTGTTAAGTTATGTAATTCTTGGTGTTAAACAATCAAGCAAGTCTACCCCAGTCCATGAATTGTGGTAAAAGAAGGATAAGGAGAAAAATGCTTTCCTCCTTCTTAGGGATAATTCCAGTGACCTTTATGAGCTAAGTATGGCCATCCTCACTTTAGACATTAAAGATTTGTATTCTGTGGGTAAGTTTTCAGCAAAGGCCACTCAGTGGTCAAACCTCTTATCCTGAATAGAGGCTCCAAAACCCAGGACTTCTTTAAGTCACCATGCAGGGATTTCTGATAAGGACAAACATCTAAGCCTATGATATCTGAGGTTTATGCCTTATAAGGCAGTCCTGCAAAATCATGGACGTCAGCAGTGGTTCTTTAAGAAATTTCTTTTCTGAATTCTATCATGATGATATGAGAAAATGCTGACTCTCTATCAACACAACATTTTTTGACATAAAGTGGTATATTAGAGAGTTGGAAGAGACCTAAAGCTTGTGATCTGTCCAAATTTCTCACCACTGGGGCATGCTGGACTGTTCAGCATGCATTTCAAATAGTACCTCCTGGGTGTTGACTTCTGATAACCTGCTTGTTGTTCATCCCAGTAAATCAAAATTTATTACATTATAAAGGCAGAGGCACCAGAGATCAAATTGCCAACATCCACTGGATCATGGAGAAAGCAAGAGAGTTCCAGAAAAACATCTGTTTCTGCTTCATTGACTATGCCAAAGCCTTTGACTGTGTGGATCACAATAAACTGTGGAAAATTCTGAAAGAGATGGGAATACCAGACCACCTGACCTGCTTCTTGAGGAACCTGTATGCAGGTCAGGAAGCAACAGTCAGAACTGGACATGGAACTGGTTCCAAATAGGCAAAGGAGTGCATTAAGGTTGTATATTGTCACCCTGCTTATTTAACTTACATGCAGAGTACATCATGAGGAACGCTGGGCTGGAAGAAGCACCAGCTGGAATCAAGATTGCCGGGAGAAGTATCAATAACCTCAGATATGCAGATGACACCACCCTTATGGCAGAAAGTGAAGAGGAACTCAAAAGCCTCTTGATGAAAGTGAAAGAGGAGAGTGAAAAGGTTGGCTTGAAGCTCAACATTCAGAAAACAAAGATCATGGCATCTGGTCCCATCACTTCATGGGAAATAGATGGGGAAACAGTGGAAACAGTGTCAGACTTTATTTTTTTGGGCTCCAAAATCACTGCGGATGCTGACTGCAGCCATGAAATTAAAAGACACTTACTCCTTGGAAGGAAAGTTATGACCAACCTAGATAATATATTAAAAGGCAGAGACATTACTTTGCCAACCAAGGTCTGTCTAGTCAAGGCTATGGTTTTTCCTGTGGTCATGTATGGATGTGAGAGTTGGACTGTGAAGAAAGCTGATCGCCGAAGAATTGATGCTTTTGAACTGTGGTGCTGGGGAAGACTCTTGAGAGTCCCTTGGACTGCAAGGAGTTCCAACCAGTCCATTCTAAAGGAGATCAATCCTGGGTGTTCATTGGAAGGACTGATGCTTAAGTTGAAACTCCAATACTTTGGCCACCTCATGTGAAGAGCTGACTCACTGGAAAAGACTCTGATGCTGGGAAGGATTGGGGGTGGGAGGAGAAGGGGACGACAGAGAATGAGATGGCTGGATGGCATCACCGACTCGATGGATATGAGTTTGAGTGAACTCCGGGAGTTGGTGATGGACAGGGAGGCCTGGCGTGCTGTGATTCATGGGGTCGCGGAGAGTCGGACACGACTGAGCGACTGAACTGAACTGAACTGAAGTGACAGGCAGCTTCTTGTGTGTGTGTGTGTGTTAGTCATTCAGCCATGTTTGACTGTTTGCAACCCCATGGACTGTAGCCCACCAGGCTCCTCTGTCCATGGAATTCTGCAGGCAAGAATGCTGGAGTGGGTAGCCATTCCCTTCTCCAGGGGATCTTCCCAACCCAGAGATTGAACCTGGGTCTCCTGGCAGCTTCTGAGATGGCCCCAATGATCCTTGCTTCCTGATACTCTCACCCTTGTATATCCCCTTCCTCTTGTGATGAGATCTGTAACTTGCTTCCAACCAACAGCAAAGGTGTTGGGATGTTGCTTCCGTTGTCAGGTTTCCTAAGACAACAATTTCGGTCTTGCTAACAGAGTTTCTCCATTGCCTTCTAGACTTACATATTAAAAAAAAAATGATTTATGGCTGTGCTGGGTCTTTGTTGCCGCACACCAGCTGTTTCTAGCTGCACTGACTGGAGGCTGCTCTCTAGTTCTGGTGCTCTGGCTTCTCATTGCGATGGGTTCTCGTGCAGCAGAGCATGGTTTCTAGGTCACGTGGGCTCAGTAGTTGTGGCTTGCAGGCTCTAGAGCTTGGGCCCAGTAGTTGTGGCACACGGGTTTAGGTGCTCTGTGGTGGGATCTTCCCAGACCAGGGATGGAACCTGTGGCTTCTGCACTGGCAGGTGGACTCTCAACCACTGGACCAAGGAAGGCCTAGACATGCACATTTTGATGAGGCAAGCTGCCATGCTGGAAAGGCCCACATGGTAAGAACGGTGGGCAGCCTCTGGCCAATAGCCAGTGGGGAACTGAGGCTTTCAGTCCAGCAGCCCATGAAGAGCTGAATCTGGCCAAAAACCACTGACTGAGCTTAGATGCAGATCCTTCCCCAGTTGAACCTTCAGGTGAGACTCCAGCTACCGGCATCAGCTGCAGCTCTGTGAGAGACCCTGAAGCAGAGGACCCTGCGAAGCTATGCTCAGATTCCTAAACCACAGAAACCCTGATAAAATATGTGTGTGTGTTTTAAGCTGAGAAGTTTGGGGATAATTTGTTAGGTAGCAATAGTTAACTGATGCATTGTACTATATTTTATTTACCTGTTGCTTTTTTACAAAATAGGACCAGGAGTGAGCTGTTTAAGGTCACTGAATACTTGTCATTGTCACCAGAGAGTTTCCAGCCAGGATTCAGCCTCATGCTGAAAGGTGGAACCTGAGGCCTGCAGGATAGTTCCCAGCGATCCAGGAAGGTCCTCTGTGCCCTCCGTCAGTTCCCACCTTTGGGTCTCACACTGGAACATACACAACTGTCTCTCTCCACTGAAGTTATCATCTAGCTTGCAAACCAGAGGCAGCAAGCCAATTACTCCCTGGGGGCTGAAACTTCAACCTAGGAGGAAGACTATTCTACAGCAAAGGTACAAAGGCAGGAATGCACACTGGGTTTCCCCGGTGGCTGAGATGGTAAAGAATCCACCTGCAATGCGGGAGACCTGGGTTGGATCCCTGGGTTGAGAAGATGATCCCCTGGAGGAGAGCCTGGCAACCCACTCCAGTATTCTTGCCTGGAGAAACCCATGGTCAGAGGAGCCTGGCGGGCTACAGTCCACAGGGTCCCAAAGAATCAGACACGACTGAAGCTACTTAGCACGCAGCACAATCCAGTTCAGAAGGAGAGGTGCAAAATGTCTGAAATAGCGAAGCCATGAGATAAGAAACTCTTAGGAAAAAAGTTAATTGGGGAGACGCTTAACTATAAATATACACAGTGCACAGGGCATTCGGCCGCACACTTCATTCACTTCGGAGGCTTCGGTTTCCGCATCCGTAGAATGGAGTCTTTGATTCTCTGTCTGGCACAATCTGAGTTGCTGGGAGCTAAATCAAGTCTTCAGTTCAGTTCAGTTCAGTTCAGTCGCTCTTAAAGGAGGGTAAAAGCAATACCTGTCTCCTAAGGTGGCTGATGATATCAAACAGATAAAATGTGTACCGTGCAGCACAGCTCCTGGAGACTGCGGCTTCTCCCAGGGTGTCCCAGGTCCCCGGGGAACAGCGCAGCCCGCACCCGGCCTTGGTGGCCTGCCCCGCCCACGTGGGGCCGCGGCCCGTCGAATGACTCGGTGCAACGTGTTGGTGGCGGCGGCGGCGGCCGCGGCCGCGGGCGGCGCGGACTCTTCCGGGCGCCGCAGCTTCCTGCCAAGCACCGCGCAGCCGCCGGGCTCCGCCGCGGGAGGACCCGGGGCAGGCCTCGGCGCCGCTGCGGGACTCGGGGCTCCGCCGCGCGCGCCCAGCCCGGCCCCCGCGCCGCCGGCCCGCACCATGCGCGCCGCGCCGCCTCCCGCGCGGCTGCTGCCGCTGCTGCTCCTGCTCGCGCTCCTGGGCGCGCCCGCCGTCCGCGCCAGCAGAGCCCAGTCCGCCGCCCCTCCGCAGCCCGGAGCCGAGCGCCAGGCGCGGCCGCCGCCCGGCCCGGGGCCCGGGAACGCCACCGGCACCGGGTCCGGGGAGGCGGCGGGCGGCGGCGGCGGCGGCTCCAACAGCAGCGGCGACGCCTTGGTGACCCGCATCTCCAGCCTGCTCCGCGACCTGCCCACCCTGAAGGCGGCCGTGATCGTGGCGTGCGCCTTCACCGCCTTCCTCATCGCCTGCCTGCTGCTGCGAGTCTTCAGGTGGGTCCGCCGCCCCTCGGCAGCTCCGCGGGCCAGCCCGCCCCGCCGCCCCGCTGTCACCGCGCCCCCGCGGCATCGGCGCGCACATCAGACGCTCCCGCCCGGCGCCTGGCTGCGCTTGTGCTACCCCGGGACTCCCGGCCCTGCCCCACAGACTTTTTCTCTCTTGCACACTAGAATTTTCTCCCTTTTGAATGATAAATGTATCCATATGTATAGTGATCAGCCCCTCAGTCATGTCCTACTCTTTGCGACCCCATGGTCTGTAGCCCACCAGGCTCCTCTGTCCGTGGAATTCTCCAGGCAAGAAGACTGGAGTGGTTGGCCATGCCCTCCTCCAGGGAATCTTCCCTACCTAGGGATCGAACCCATGGCTCTTATGTCTCCCGCATTGGCAGGTGGATTTTTTTACCACTAGCGCCACCAGGGAAGTAATACATGCGTATGTATACGTAAAATTATGCATATATAAAATATTGAATTCCTTTTAACTTTGCACTAATGCTTATCACTAACAGTAGCGCTTTGAATTTTGACAGCCTTACGCAGATTTTATTTTTATACCCATTTCACAGATGAAAAATTTTCTGGAACCCAGGTCCACCTTACCCATCTTGCTGCCCCACCCTCTGTTTCCTTTGAGGGTCCCTGATGTGCCACCTGCTTTTTTTCTTTTCATTGGTTCTGCTACCAAAAACAGCAGTGTCTGTCGGGTGGGCTGATTCCAGGATACTTGTTGGAGGCACACTTTTTTGAGCCAGAGAGTTGGAGCTGGGCTCCAGGATGTGTGGTGGCCCTTGGTGGCCTCAGTGACTTTCTGCCTACCTCTGTGCCTGAATGAACTATCGCAGTGAAGATTCGCAGGGATGTGAGAGATCTTAGAGAGGCCGTTGTAGGTTTCTCAAGTTCAGGGAGAAAGTGGGAAATTAGGAAGACTGTCTGGAGTAGGGAGCTGGAGAGGGCTACAGGCGATGCAGGGAGGGCTGTGTTTCCCCCCATGGCTGGGAAATTCTAGTTTTGCAGGAAATGAACCAAATGTATCCTGTTACTCAGGCGGGCCTCCCGGAAATCTGGGCGTATGTGTGTCAGTTTTTCACAGCCTGTTCCCTCCCTTTCTGAGTTTATACAGAGCGCTTGGGTGTTTGATCAGCTGCTGGAGGTTTGGGGCCAGGGGCTTGCAAGCATTTTCAGAGCAGGAGCAGAAACCAGATCTGCAAAGGCAGGTCTGGGAGCTTTCCCTTGAGGTTTCCAGCTGGTTGCTGTGTGACTTGGAGGCAAGGTGTGGGATTAAATATGCCTGTGGTCCTGAAAAAATGGAGAAGGGGGCATTGTGGGCCCACATTCCCCTCCCCCATGCCCTCTCCTCCCCTCTCCTGGCTCCAGCCACATTGTTCCTCTCTGTGCTGACCCCTGATCCCCTCTGCACCCCATCCTTCCCCCTGCCCTCCTTCCTCTGCTTGAAAACTTCAGTGGCTCCCTGTAGCCAATACCTGGGTGTGGCATTCGGGCGCCTTGAAATTAGCCCTGGAGCGCCTTGAGGCCATCCGCCAGTCCTCTGGACCGCCTGTCACTTCTCTCCTTGCACTCCCGGCTGCTGGCTTGTGGATTTTCTGCTCCTGGGCCTGTCCCTGCCGCACGCTTGCCGTGACTGCACGCGGCCACTGGGGCCCGGCTCCCACGCCCCATCCTCTGGGTCGTTTTCCTGCACTTAGGGGCCAGGAGGTCACTTCCCTTCCTGGCCGCCCCCAGCCCCAGCCTTGTTCATCCTCCAGATGGCCCTTCTCACGTCAGGCTGGTGGCTCCCTGGCTCAGCAGACGGTCCTGGAGGGTGGGCACGTCCCGTCCTGTGCCCAGGCGCAGCCTGGCCATCATCGGACGCAGCCATCACCCTTTACTACCTTCCTGATCGCTCGGTTACATTGAACATGGATGCCCCAGAGCAGCTCTGAGCCTGGGGGTTTGAAACATTTTGCTCAAAATAGGCCGCCCAGCCCACAAGGCGGTGTACTTTTTCAGAAGGTATTTGAACTATTTTGCCAGTCTGCTCCTTATTACCCAGGAGAGGGGGGAGAACACTCAGCAGCCTGCGGCCAGATGTGAGGGTGCGCGTCTGAGCTGGAGAGGACGGGCCCTTGCCGGCCAGTGAGCCGACTGTGGAGAGAGGGTCCGACTCCTCAGGAGAGGCCGGTTATAGCCTTCTTCTTGCGGGGTCGAGTTTTCAGGGGGGACAGCTGGCACCCCTGTTCTGATGTGGAACTTACAACATCGGACAGCTGGGAAAGGCCTTGATGGCAGACAGTCCGGCCCCGCGCGCTCCTTGGCAGAGAGGAAGACTGCATCTCCGTGCACTGACACTGTTAGTCGCTCAGCCATGTCTGACTCTTTGCAGCCCCGTGGACTGCAGCCCACGATGCTCCTCTGTCCGTGAGGATTCTCCAGGCAAGAGTACTGGAGTGGGCTGCCGTACTCTCCTCCAGGGGATCTTCCCAAGCCAGGGATTGAACGACAGGTCTCCCGCATTGCAGGCGGATTCTTTACTGTCTGAACCACCAGGGAAACCCAGGGAGTGTGGGCTAAGTTATACAGTAGATTCTAAGTTTTACAGTAGGTTCTAGAACACTGCAAGCCGAGGGCGTATACTGTGACCTTTCCACGGCCCCTGCAGGCTGCCTTCATCAGGCTTCTTGAAGGCCTGTTGCCCTGGGTGGACGTCCTCCTAGCTCCTTTGCCTGTGGTGAACATGTCCTGGCCATTCTGCCCCCGGTCTCCCTGAGACGGCTCACCTGGGCCACACCCCTCCCCCGGGGGCACCCCCGCCCTCCGCCTGTGCTTCCGGCTCCCTTTGCTCTGTCTCCAGAGTCACAGCAGTGTCCTTCAGGCCGGTGTTCCTGCAGCCAGCCTTGTCTCCACTCCCGTGCACCCTCCTTCTCTCTTCTCACCCTTCTGCCCTCCCATCCCCGCAGGCACGGGCTCCTTAGTGCACCTACCAGCTGGCTTTTCGTACCTGGGCTCCCGCTCCCTCTCAAGCCTCCCTCTCGGCTCTGCCGGCTGCCCCAGCCCTGCTGGACGTCCAGGTGTCCTCCAGGGGCGTCTTGTGGCCTTAGCTCTGCATGTCACTCTGATCATCTGCTAAAGTCCCCTCCGCCATCAAGATGTCGTGACCTGTTTGCCTGCCTGTGTGTCACCTCCTCGGAGAAGCCCCCCAGCCAGGGCCCGCCAGTGCTCCCAGAGCACACTCGAGGTTTGAATTTTCTACTCGGGGTCCAGGGCGTCACTGGACGTCCCAGGTGGAGGGCTGCTAAGAGCAAGACTGGCCCGTACCCATTTGTGCCTCTCTCACGCCTCCTGGGGCTCCAAGCACAAGCTGGATATAAAGAGGATATAAAATGTCCTCTAATATGGATATTTTTAGCAAATGAATGAACCCCTAAGTATTCTGCCTTGTTGGTGCTTCCCAGAATGTCTCTGTGATGAGCTATGTGGCTGGTGCCGGGAGCCTGTGAGGTAGGAGTTTGGATGGGGCCACCACTTCCATGGCGATGGGTACGGAGAAGAGGGGAGAGTGTGGCACACGTTATTGCTCATGTAGAACCCTAGCCCACATATCTGTTTTCCCCGACAGAGTCACTTTACCAGACAGCAGAAAGGATGTGGATCCAAGGAAACTGTTAAACTTAGAATCCAGCAATTCCATTTGTAAGGGACGCGCATTTGTCACTGCGATATCTTTTCTTTACTTCAAATTTCATTACTTCAAAGAGGAATGACCAATGAAGTTCAGAGCAGTTCTGTTTAATAGTGAAAATGTTTAAGTAAGCTTGGTATCTAACAGTTGATTACACAAATTATGGCAGTCTTTATAATGGGATACTGTGCAGCTGTGAAAAATGATGTTGGTATAACATTGCTGCTGCTGCTGCTGCTGAGTCACTTCAGTCGTGTCTGACTCTGTGTGACCCCATAGACGGCAGCCCACCAGGCTCCGCCATCCCTGGGATTCTCCAGGCAAGAACACTGGAGTGGGTTGCCATTTCCTTCTCCATGGTATAACACTACATACTGTTTTTTTTTTGTTTTAATTTATTTTAATTGGAGGCTAATTACTTTACAATACTGTATTGGTTTTGCCATATATTGACATGAATCTGCCCCGGGTGTACATGTGTTCCCCATCTCGAAACCCCCTCCCACCCCCCTCCCCATCCCATCCCTCTGGTTCATCCCAGTGCACCAGCCCCGAGCATCCTGTATCATGCATCAAACCTGGACTGGCGACTTGTTTCACATATGATAATATACATGTTTCAAAGTCATTCTCCCAAATCATCCCACCCTCACCCTCTCCCACAGAGTCCAAAAGACTGTTCTATTCATCTGTGTCTCTTTTGCTGTCTCGTATACAGATTTATCATTACCATCTTTCTAAATTCCATATATATGCGTTAGTATACTGTATTGATGTTTTTCTTTCTGGCTTACTTCACTCTGTATAATAGGCTCCAGTTTCATCCACCTCATTAGAACTGATTCAAATGTATTCTTTTTAATTGCTGAGTAATACTGCACTGTGTATATGTACCACAGCCTTCTTATCTATTCGTCTGCAGATGGACATCTAGGTTGCTTCCATGTCCTCGCTATTATAAACAGTGCTGCAATGAACATTGGAGTACATGTGTCTCTTTCAATTCTGGTTTCCTCGGTGTGTATGCCCAGGAGAGCAATTGCTGGATCATATGGCAGTTCTATTTCCAGTTTTTTAAGGAACCTCCACACTGTTCTCCATAGTGGCTGTACTAGTTTGCATTCCCACCAACAGTGTAAGAGGGTTCCCTTTTCTCCACACCCTCTCTAGCATTTATTGCTTGTAGACTTTTGGATAGCAGCCATTCTGACTGGCATGAAATGATACCTCATTGTGGTTTTGATTTGCATTTCTCTGATTATGAGTGATGTTGAGCATCTTTTCATGTGTTTGTTAGCCATCTGTATGTCTTCTTTGGAGAAATGTCTGTTTAGTTCTTTGGCCCATTTTTTGATTGGGTTGTTTATTTTTCTGGAAGTGAGCTGCAGGAGTTGCTTGTATATTTTTGAGATTAATCCTTTGTCAGTTGCTTCATTTGCTATTATTTTCTTCCATTCTGAAGGCTGTCTTTTCACCTTGCTTATAGTTTCCTTTGCTGTGCAGAAGCTTTTAATTTTAATTAGGTCTCATTTGTTTATTTTTGCTTTTATTTCCAATATTCTGGGAGGTGGGTCATGGAGGATCCTGCTGTGATTTATGTCAGAGAGTGGTTTGCCTATGTTCTCCTCTAGGAGTTTTATAGTTTCTGGTCTTACATTTAGATCTTTAATCCATTTTGAGTTTATTTTTGTGTATGGTGTTAGGGAGTGTTCTAGTTTCATTCTTTTACAAGTGGTTGACCAGTTTTCCCAGAACCACTTGTTAAAGAGATTGTCTTTTCTCCATTGAATATTCTTTCCTCCGTTGTCAAAGATAAGTTGTCCATAGGTGCATGGATTTATCTCTGGGCTTTCTATTTTGTTCCATTGATCTATATTTCTGTCTTTATGCCAGTACCATACTGTCTTGATGACTGTGGCTTTGTAGTCGAGCCTGAAGTCCGGTAGGTTGATTCCCCCAGTTCCATTCTTCTTTCTCAAGATTGCTTTGGCTATGCGAGGTTTTTTGTATTACCATACAAATTGTGAAATTATTTGTTCTAGCTCTGTGAAAAATACCATTGGTAGCTTGATAGGGATTGCATTGAACCTATAAATTACTTTGGGTAATATATTCATTTTCACAATATTTATTCTTCCAATCCATGAACACGGTGTATTTCTCCATCTATTAGTGTCCTCTCTGATTTCTTTCACTAGTGTTTTATAGTTTTCTATATACAGGTTTTTTGCTTTTTAGGTAGATATATTCCTAAGTATTTTGTTATTTTCGTTGCAATGGTGAATGGAATTGTTTCCTTAATTTCTCTTTCTATTTTCTCGTTGTTAGTAACACTATATACTGTTAAGTGGAACAGGCTCCTAAAAGCATGTGTAGTATAATCTCATCAAATAGATAAATTATATATATATGTGAATGTGCAAAGAAATTTTTGTGTGTACACGTGTGACTGTTTTTTTTTTTTAATTGGAGCGTAATTGCCGGGAGTTGGTGATGGACAGGGAGACCTGGCGTGCTGTGATTTATGGGGTCGCAGAGAGTTGGACACGACTGAGCGACTGAACTGAACTGAATTGGTTTACCATGTTATGTTGGTTTCTGCTGTACGTCAGCATGAATCAGCCTTAGGCATTCACACGTCCCTCCCTCTAGAACCTCCCTCCTACCCCCCACCCCACCCCAGCCCACTAGGTTGTCACAGAGCGCTGGGCTGAGCTCCTCGTGTTATACAGCGATTTCCCACCGCCGATCTGTTTTACACATGGTCATGTATGTTTCAATGCTTCTCTCTCAACTCGTCCCACACTCTCCTCCCCTGCCGTGTGCACTCGTCTGTTCTGTGTCCGCATGATTCTTTATCATTTATTTATCATGTACTTATTGTTTATGATATATTTCTACGTTGTCTGAATTTCCTTTCAACGGACATTCATTCATGTGCTCTCTGTGCACTCAGCTGTTCGCTGCTCCCTGAAATGTGTTCTCCTGAGAACCTGTGTAAGAGTCTGGGGTGGACCCCTTGCAGGGGGGCTGCTGGGCCCCAGGGGTGCTCTTACTTGGTTTCCTTGAGGATGTATCAGCTTACCCTCCCACCCTCAGTATCTGAGGGCTCTCAGATCCTCCCATCATATCTGACACTTAGTATTATCTGACTTTCTAATGTTTTTTTAAAAAAGATTTCTTCCTGGTAGTGAGAACTTTTGGGGCCTGCTCTCTTAGCCAGACCTCTTAGTTGCTCTCTTTTCTCATCTGTCCTTTCCCGGGTATGACTGGGTATCTCTCTGCTTGTTTTGCAGATCTCCACTTCTTCCTGAGGTTGAGCTGCTGTCTCTTCCCATACATATTATTTTTATAATTAAATTTATTTCCTGTATGTATTAATCAATCTGATGTTCCATCTGCATAATCATTTACAGCTTTTTCATGTATTGGAATAATTATGGAAAACTATTTTAAGACTGGAGACAAACTTGGAGGAGGGAAAGGCAGTTTTAGTGCCCGCTGGTGAGGGTACCTTCGTGTGTGTGTGTGTGTGTGTGTGTGTGTGTGTGTGCAGTTCTGCCTGGCTCGTAGTAGGGACAGCCCTCCTGGGTCTGTTACTGGTTACATAGTTATGAGAGCTGGAAAGAAATCAACAAAGAAGCTGTGTTTAGGAAGTAGAAAACTCCTCTGGGTTTGGATGTTAGGAAGCATCTCATGGGGTCGCATGGACTTGGGGATAACGCGTGTAAAGCCCAGTAGCTGCTGATCAGAGCATTTGTCCTCCCGCGCCCCATGCTCTCTGCAATCAGGCTCTACCCTTTGAGAGCCAGGGGGAATCTGACTTTACTCTGTGGTGTCTTACGAACAAGGTGGAGACAAGTCACAGAGTGCCACCTGAAACTACGGCTCTCCTTTCCTCATCCTGGGAAGCTCCCGGCTCTCTTGCCAGGCCAGGTTTCTCCCAGATCTCTGTTGGCCGCGTGCCCACCCCCTTATTTCAAAAGCTCTGTAAAATCGTCTTATCTGAAAGGAAGGTTTGTTTTGGTGCTTCCTGGGGGACGAGGAGGAAGACAAATTCTAGGTGATCTGATATTGTCCAGCTGTCGCACTTGGATCAATGGCAAAGACACATGCCATCAGAGCCTGAAGACGCTGGAACCGCGGGAGCTTAGTTAATTACTAAGCCAGGTCTTTGAAAAGGAGCCAGAACATTTCCTGCTTCTCCTGGGATCCCCACATCTCCCATTGTTTGTCCAGAGAATGAAAGTTATTTAAGAGAAAATATAGAAGCTTAATACTTTCAGGATTTGGGGGCACATATTCTGAAATGTTTTTAGTTATTGCTCATTACTGTATAAATATTATTTTAATAAGTTGGAGTTTGGGGCAGGGCCCTAGTCTCAAAGTTAAACTCCTTTTTATGACTTTGGGTTTGTGGCACTTGTGAGTAGCACCAGGAGGTCATTTAAAAAAAGATTGAAGTGTGATTGATTTTCAGTGTTGTGTTTAATTACTCTGTGCAGCAAAGTGACTCAGTTATGCTCATAGATGTTCTTTATTATACTCTTTTCCATATGGTTTATCATAGGCTATTGAAAATGGTTCCCTGTGCTATACCTCGTTGTTTATCAGGAGGTCCTTTTTAATTGCTTGGTTAAAGTTTTGAATTAAGGCAAGAGTGATAGCTGTGAAACATATCTATCTTAGTTTTGGCTTTGCAAAGTAATTTCCTTTTTTCTTTGTCTTCCAGTTCTATGGAGATAACACAGACATACCACACTATGTAAGTTTCCATGGACAGCATAATGACTTGTTTATGTACATTATGAAATGATGACCACAATAAACATGGTTAACATCCATCATCTCTGATAGATACCCAAAAAGGAAAGGAGATGGTTTGTTTTCCTGATAATGAGGAACTTTGGGGTCTACTCTGCTAGCAACCTGCCTGCCTGTCACACAGCAGTGTTAGCTATAGTCCTGGTACGCACTCTGTCCCCAGGACTTACTGGTCTTGTTGGAAGTTTGTACTTTCATCCAGTTCGCATGGGTGTTTAATTTTATACACCACAGTAAAGGAAGTGTTAAATAAATCTAACCCGGCAAAAATCCAGATTAAAAGCAGAGAAGGGAGGGAGCATGCCCTTGATTGAGATCTCTACCAAGTTAAAAAAAGACTGTCAACCCGAGTGAGGTAAGTTAGAAAGAGAAAAACAAATGTAGTATGGTAATGCATATATGTGGAATCTGAAAACAGTTGGCAAAGACGATCTTATTTACAGAGCAGAAATAGAGACACGGATGCAGAGAATGAAGGGAACAAGTGTATGGACACCAGTGGGGGAAAGGGAGGTGGGGGAATCGGGAGACTGGGGCTGGCAGACACACACTACTGATGCTCCGTGTAATAGCCTCTGTTTTACACACGATATAAATGTCCCTGATGCTGGGAAAGACTGAGGGCAGAAGGAGAAGAGGGCCATCAGAGGATGAGATGGCTGGAGGGCGTCACCGAAAGAATCGACATGAACTCTGGCAAACTCCGGGAGGTGGTGAGGCGTCATCACCGCCTGGAGTGCTGCGGTCCACGGGGTCACAGAGTCGGACGCGACTGGGCGACTGAGCACCAGCAACAGCAAAAGATTGCTAATGGGCACCCGCTGGAGCACAGACAGCACAGAGAACAGATCGCTGATGGGCACCCGCTGGAGCACAGACAGCACAGAGAACAGATGGCTGATGGGCACCCGCTGGAGCACAGACAGCACAGAGAACAGATCGCTGATGGGCACCCGCTGGAGCACAGACAGCACAGAGAACAGATCGCTGATGGGAACCTGCTGTACAGCACAGACAGCACAGAGAACAGATCGCTGATGGGAACCTGCTGTACAGCACAGACAGTACTGAGAACAGATCACCGATGGGAACCTGTTGTACAGCACAGAGAACAGATCGCTGATGGGCACCCGCTGGAGCACAGACAGCACAGAGAACAGATCGCTGATGGGAACCTGCTGTACAGCACAGACAGCACAGAGAACAGATCGCTGATGGGCACCCGCTGGAGCACAGACAGCACAGAGAACAGATCGCTGATGGGAACCTGGTGTAGCTCAGACAGCACAGAGAACAGATCGCTGATGGGCACCCGCTGGAGCACAGACAGCACGGAGAACAGATCGCTGATGGGAACCCACTGGAGCACAGACAGCACAGAGAACAGATCGCTGATGGGCACCCGCTGTACAGCACAGACAGCACAGAGAACAGATCGCTGATGGGAACCCGCTGGAGCACAGACAGCACAGAGAACAGATCGCTGATGGGAACCTGCTGTACAGCACAGACAGCACAGAGAACAGATCGCTGATGGGCACCCGCTGGAGCACAGACAGCACAGAGAACAGATCGCTGATGGGAACCTGCTGTACAGCACAGATAGTACCGAGAACAGATCGCTGATGGGAACCTGCTGTACAGCACAGATAGTACCGAGAACAGATCACCGATGGGAACCTGCTGTACAGCACAGAGAACAGATCGCTGATGGGAACCTGCTGTACAGCACAGACAGCACAGAGAACAGATCGCTGATGGGAACCTGCTGTAGCTCAGACAGCACAGAGAACAGATCACTGATGGGAACCTGCTGTACAGCACAGATAGTACCGAGAACAGATCGCTGACGGGAACCTGCTGTACAGCACAGACAGCACAGAGAACAGATCGCTGATGGGAACCTGCTGTAGCTCAGACAGCACAGAGAACAGATCACTGATGGGAACCTGCTGTACAGCACAGACAGTACCGAGAACAGATCACCGATGGGAACCTGTTGTACAGCACAGAGAACAGATCGCTGATGGGAACCTGCTGTACAGCACAAACAGTACCGAGAACAGATCACCGATGGGAACCTGCTGTAGCTCAGACAGCACAGAGAACAGATCGCTGATGGGAACCTGCTGTACAGCACAGACAGCACAGAGAACAGATCGCTGATGGGAACCTGCTGTACAGCACAGACAGCACAGAGAACAGGTCACTGATGGGAACCTGCTGTAGCTCAGACAGCACAGAGAACAGATCGCTGATGGGAACCTGCTGTAGCTCAGACAGCACAGAGAACAGATCGCTGATGGGAACCCGCTGTACAGCACAGACAGCACAGAGAACAGATCGCTGATGGGAACCTGCTGTACAGCACAAACAGTACCGAGAACAGATCACCGATGGGAACCTGCTGTAGCTCAGACAGCACAGAGAACAGATCGCTGATGGGAACCTGCTGTACAGCACAGACAGCACAGAGAACAGATCGCTGATGGGAACCTTTTGTACAGCACAGACAGCACAGAGAACAGATCACTGATGGGAACCTGCTGTAGCTCAGACAGCACAGAGAACAGATCGCTGATGGGAACCTGCTGTAGCTCAGACAGCACAGAGAACAGATCGCTGATGGGAACCCGCTGTACAGCACAGACAGCACAGAGAACAGATCGCTGATGGGAACCTGCTGTACAGCACAGACAGTACCGAGAACAGATCACCGATGGGAACCTGCTGTAGCTCAGACAGCACAGAGAACAGATCGCTGATGGGAACCTGCTGTACAGCACAGACAGTACCGAGAATAGATCACCGATGGGAACCTGTTGTACAGCACAGAGAACAGATCGCTGATGGGAACCTGCTGTAGCTCAGACAGCACAGAGAACAGATCACTGATGGGAACCTGCTGTACAGCACAGACAGTACCGAGAACAGATCACCAATGGGAACCTGCTGTAGCTCAGACAGCACAGAGAACAGATCGCTGAAGGGAACCTGCTGTAGCTCAGACAGCACAGAGAACAGATCGCTGATGGGAACCTGCTGTACAGCACAGACAGCACAGAGAACAGATCGCTGATGGGAACCTGCTGTACAGCACAGACAGCACAGAGAACAGATCGCTGATGGGAATCTGCTGTAGCTCAGACAGCACAAACAGATCGCTGATGGGAACCTGCTGTACAGCACAGACAGTACCGAGAACAGATCACCGATGGGAACCTGTTGTACAGCACAGAGAACAGATCGCTGATGGGAACCTGCTGTAGCTCAGACAGCACAGAGAACAGATCGCTGATGGGAACCTGCTGTAGCTCAGACAGCACAGAGAACAGATCGCTGATGGGAACCTGCTGTACAGCACAGACAGTACCGAGAACAGATCACCGATGGGAACCTGCTGTAGGTCAGACAGCACAGAGAACAGATCGCTGATGGGAACCTGCTGTACAGCACAGACAGTACCGAGAACAGATCACCGATGGGAACCTGCTGTAGGTCAGACAGCACAGAGAACAGATCGCTGATGGGAACCTGCTGTACAGCACAGACAGTACCGAGAACAGATCACCGATGGGAACCTGTTGTACAGCACAGACAGCACAGAGAACAGATCGCTGATGGGAACCTGCTGTACAGCACAGACAGCACAGAGAACAGGTCACTGATGGGAACCTGCTCTACGGTACAGACAGCACAGAGAAGTCTACTTCATGCTCTGTGGTGACCTAGATGAGAAGGAATTAGACAAAGAGTGGGTACAGGTGTCCACAGGACTGGTTCACTGTGCTGTGCAGTAGAGACTAACACGACACTGTAAAGCTCTGCATGTGGGAGGAATACAGTCTCTCAGTGTTTCTTCCCTGGGGTGGATTCTGCCTGCCTTGGGGTCATTTGGCCTCAAATGACCAAATATGTCTTTTGACCAAAATATGTCTATTTTATCTCCAGAATTCAAATCATGTGGCAATTTCCGGGGACGCTTTCAGTTTTCAGACTTGGGGATGGGGCCTTTTGTGGCCAGAGATGCTGCTGGTGGGCACCCTCCAGTGCCCAGGACGGACCCGCGCAGCAGGGATGCCAGCCCCTGATGCCAGTACTGCAGGCGGGCACCTCCTGGCTGTCTCCGTGAGCAGGTTACCTAACTTTTCTGGGCTTCTGCGTCCCAGTGCTGATTAAAGTACCTGCTGCTCAGGGCTGTTGGGGTGTCTGCAGTGAGACTGGGGTCCATCAAGTCCCTGGCTCACCTTTGAGCAGCCAGGTGTCTCCTATTATATTGAAAAAATGATTCGGAAAGCAGACACACTTTATGCCTAACCTTTTGTTCTTGCTTCTGCCATTAAATGAGGACTCAGCCATATGGCAAGGATCATCAGACAGGTGCATCTGCTTCTGAGCCTTTCAGAAAAGAAGCTGGTGCTTCTTTAGCCTGTGTGAGCCTCCCTGGACACTGAGGACCCCATATACGGTCCGTCCCCTCCACTACTGAATTTCCCTGGGGAAGGAGTGCCTCATGACTGTCCTTATTAACAGGGCTGTGAGGCCCCAGGACCTGCCACTGAATTCTTCTCTCAAATTGGAAAGGGACGAAAATCCCTCTTTAATTTAAACCTGAGCCTTCTGGATTAGCTGACTTTGCTCACAAACTCTCATATCCATGTACCCATTAAGTTTGGGGGCTTTGCAAACACAGGCTCTTCTTGAGGAATAGCGGGGCACAAGTAGGGGTGGGGTGGGGGTCTCCAGTGTCAGTGTCTACAGGAAATTCTGTAAGGAGAGTGTCTCAGGAGGGAAGCCCTCCAGGATTTAAGCAGAGAAGGTTTCATGGGTTGTGAATGGAATTTTAGTTTTATGACTGATGTTTTGGTTCTATTTACAAAGGGAAATTCTGGAACCATGAATTTAGAATCCTGTTGGCGTGGTTTCATATTAAAAAATCTGTATTTAATCTGAGGTGATCTGCCAGGAATCCAGACTTCATCCCCAGGGTGCAGGGAGAAGGCAATGCCTTCTCGCTGGGAGGTGTGGAGCAGAAAAGGGGCCGTGGCAGAGCCGGGACAGGGCTCCTCAGGCCTGGGAGGGCCTCGGGGCCTTGTAACCTCTTGGGTGTGGGGTTTCTTTGCACTCAGAGCTCCACTGATCTTGCTCTTTCTACCCATAGTACAGATGAGGAAACTGAGGCCCAGAAATGGGAAGGGTTTGTTAAAGTCACAGTGAGTTTGTTGGAAGATATGCTGATGCCAGATGTGCTGGGCTTGGCTTTAGCCCAGTCATTTGGGTCTCTCCGAAGCTCAGCTGAGGAGCCGGCAGAAAGCATGGCTGAATGGATGGCTAGATCTTTCCAGTGTGTTTAATGAGACTCACTGGAGACGGAAATGGCAGCCCGCTCCAGTGTTCTTGACTGGAGAATCCCATGGACAGAGGTACAGCCCATGGGGTCTCAAAGAGTCAGACGACTGAGGGACTAACACTTTCACTTTCACTTTCACTGGAAGACTAGAAGGTACGGATGAAACAGTCAAAGTGAGGAGTTTCCAGTTCAGCTTGGGAGAGAGGGTAATGCCTCTGTGTGATTTTACTTGGCAGGTAAAAAACACTCCAATTCTGTAGGGAGTCATGTGTCAAAAGCAGTACTTGATAAGTTGCAAAAGGACCTATCAAAGCCCCAGGGACTTTGGTGGGGGACACAGCGGTCAGGGAAAGGCATGTGGGGAGAAGTGAGGAAGATTAGGACTAGACGGGGTGGGAGGAGAAGTAGAGGTTCTTTCAGGACCAGCTGGCTGAGCAGGTTTTGGGGTGGACAGTGTTTGTGAAAACGATCACTTGGGAATCATGGTGACAATAATAATAGTAGCAACTAATATTAAGCCCTTACTGTGTACCAGGCTCTGTGTCACACATTGTATATGTTTCTATTCCTCGGAGTGTACTGTCTGAATCCCGTTTGACAGATGAGTAAATCAAGGTGCAGAGTGAGGGGGTGTGTTGCTCACGGCCGCGAGACTGGTGAAGGACAGGAGTCTGATTTCTTTCTTTCTTTATGGATTTGTTTATGGCTGTGCTGGGTCTTCATTGCTGTGTGTGGGCTCCTCACTGCTGGGGCTTCTCTTGTTGCCGAGCATGGACGTTAGACTGTGCGGGCTTCAGTTGTTGCGGGGCACAGGCTTAGTTGCTCCGCAGCATGTGGCATGTTCCCAGACCAGGGATGGAACCAGGGTCGCCTGTATTGGAAGGCAGATGCTCAGTCCTTGGACCACCAGGGGAGTCCCAGGGGTCTGATTTCTTATCCAACATCCTCCCCACCTTGGTGAAGTGGTGGTCTGGCAGGGGAGAAGGCTCGGTGAGAAAGAGGGTGACAGAAATGCCACAGGAATGCCAGCCACGCAGCTGGATGTCTCGGCCTTAGGTGGAGAGGTTGGGAGTGCCCTTGAGAAGTGGCTGGCCCTGCGTGGGGCTGGTGGTGGCAAGGGCCGACCCAGTGCTGTGTGGCAGGGGCACAGGGATGCTGAGAGGGTCATTTAAGATGTGTGTCACGAGTCCAGCGACCCCTGAATTTCCAGGCTGTCTTTGGGCCCCCTGGGTCCACCAGAGAGTCCCTCCTGTTCCTCATGCTGCTGCCCGTGAGCCAGCGGAGCTGCCCTGAGGGGCTTCCTCCCCCTGCCTTTAGCCTCACTGCCCTTGCCTGGCACCTCCCGTGTGGGCAGAGTGGACCCAACCTTTTGCAAACACACTTGGGAGGTGGAGGGAGGAGCAGGTCTTGGGACATTTGCTGTTACCACATTTCACGTGACTCCTCAAACAGGTCAGACCGGGGCATGCTTCTTTTTTTCTTGGACGAACGAGAGGTGGATCTGTCCCTCAGGGACCGAGGGAAGGAAAGGGGAGCGGGTGGAGGTGTAACCCTGAGGTGTTATGAAGAAGAACCCCAAGGCCCGTCATTGAGCTGGTTGGGGTTCGCTGACCTGTGTTGCCTCTGGTCCTGTGTGAATGGAAGCCCCAGGAACACTGGGCCTTCGGGGCTCCAGGTGGGTTTTGGGCTCAGCTGATGGTGGTGTCACTTTGTTAATCCCTTGGTGCCAGGAGAGGAACTGCTTAGCTGTACAGGTGATGACCTCCTCTTCCTGGTGATGGAGCTGCTGCTGAGCAGATCCCAGACCTCAGTTGACCATGCATATCAGTCCACCTCTCTGGGCCCATGATTTTAACTGTATTGTTCTTCATCACTCATGCATGGCACCCAGGTCCAACTAAACTGTGGTCAGGAAACTAAGTCAGGGGTTGCAGACGGATGGCCCACAGGTATGCTTTGGTGTTTTGTTTTGATCAGCACAACGTTTTTGTTTTTTTGTTAGAGTTGATTTGAAATGTTTTAGGTGTACAGAAAAGTGATTTAGTTATACACACACACACATATATGTTCTTTTCCAGATTCTATTATAGGTCATCACAAAGTATGGTAAGTCCCCTACATATGAACCAAGTTGCAAACTTTCTAAAATGCAAATGTGCATTTGCATGTCTAGTCACATCAGTCATGAGTGACACTGCAGCCTGCCCTCTGTCTCCTGTTGCTGACGACCCTTCAGCTCTACCATCTCCCACCCCCTCTCCCTCCTCCATCAGAAACTCTTCTGGCCTGTTCGCTCCGTGCCAGCCCCTGAGTGCCAGCTGTTGTACTGTACTCCTGTACTTTTCAAGGTCCTATACTGTAAGATTACAAATGTTTTATTTATTTTTGGTGTTAGTTTTTGATGTATTATTTGTGTGAAGACTATTATAAACCTATTATTGCAATACAGGGCTATATAGCCGATTGTATTAGTCGGGTACTGAGGCTTTGTTGGACTTAGGAACAAATTGGACCTACATGCTCTTGAAATGGAACTTGTTTATACGTAGGGGACTTACTGTAGTGAATATAATTCCCTGTTGATAACTGTTTGTTTTCTAAGTCTGTGAATTTATTTCTGTTTTGTAAATAAGCTAATCTGTGTCATTCTTTTAGATTCCACATAAACACACAGTGTTTTTAACAACTGAGATAATTGAGAACACTTCAAATTGGGAGTCTTCACATGAATATCTAGATCTGCTTTTTTCAACAGATGGGAATATTTATGGAAACACCCGGCCCCTGTAACAAGTGAGAATAGTGGTGTGCGGGGCTGGGGAGAGCTGGGTAGGCGCGATCCCATCTCATCCGGGTTTGCGAGACCCCATCTTTGTGTCTTCTTGACTCCAAGGCGGAGGTTGGCAGCCGATCGTCACCGTGTTTGTTTACATCACGCCGGACTCGCTTCTCTGCTTTCCTGTGCCTTCGGGCTCTGGGGCATTTGCGTCATTCCTCCTGGCTGGGTGCTGGCACTGGAGCAGAGAGCCCGGTGAGGTGGGGAGGGGAGGCCCCTGGTCAGGGGTCGGGCCTGACGCCGATACTCCTGTACCCAGAAGGCTCTGGAACGCCTGCGTTCTGGAGGGCTTGGCCGGAGCCCTGTTAGCGCTGGGCTGCCCAAGGCCCTGAAGCTCTCTCTGCTTTTGTCTCCTGTGACCAAGAGCCTCAGGTTGCCTCTCTGGAGCGGAGCCAGGTGAGAGTCAGATCACCCTGGGCCTGGGCTCGGTTTAAGCCGCTTTCAAAGGAAAGTGATGGGCAGAGCTTGGAGGCCGTGCCCCAGGCAGGAAGGGGAGGAGGCCAGTGCCCAGGAATTGACCCCCAGTCCCCAGCCTTCCCTGGTGGCTCAGACGGTAAAGAGTCTACCTGCAGTGTGGGAGACCCGGGTTTGATCCCTGGGTTAGGAAGATCCCCTGGAAGAGGAAATGGCAACCCACTCCAGTATTCTTGCCTGGAGAATCCCATGGATGGAGGAAGCTGGCGGTCTGCAAAGAGTCAACACGACTGAGCCACTTCCCTCTTCACTTCCTCAGCCCTGAGTCTGCCACTGAGCCCAGGGTTGATGCCAGGCCGTTGCCCCTTCTTGGGAAACGTGGCACTGTTGTTGCTGTCTCTCCTACACCTGCTTCTTCCCACCATGGTGGGGCTGGAGAGTGGTTCTGGGGGCCATGTTCTTTCTCTAGGCTTGCCTGGCTGTCTAGGGAAGGCTCAGTTATGTCGCGACCCTAGGGAGAAGATGTAGGTTAGAGGTCAGAGTTTAGGCACTTCCCTGGTGACCCGGTGGTTAAGAATCTGCCTCACTGTGGTCGACACGGGTTCGATCCCTGGTCTGGTGACTAAAATCCCACGTGCACCGAAGCCTGTGTGCCACAACCACTGAAGCCTGTGCGATTGCCCTGCAACGGAGACCCAGCACAGCCAAAAACATTAAAAACAGGAAAGGCCTGTGTCCTCGGGACCTCGGAAGCTTCAGCCCGGCACGAAGGCGGGCAGCTGACTCTCAGCAGCTGCTCGATTTGGTTTCTCCCTACACATTCCGTTTTCATCTTCTTTATTAATTTTCCAAATGTCAAAGGTGGTGTGTTCCTTGGAACGAGTAGTGTGGTTTCAGCAGAAAGCTGGCCCTTGGGCCGTAGAGCTGTTGACTTTACTGGCTTCACAGTGGGCACAGCTTGGGTGGAGGAGAGGCCAGAGATACTGGGTTCGGCTCCTCCCATCAGCAGGTGAGCAGGAGGTGGCGGGCAGCCTCTGGGTGGGATGGGGCCATGGCGGGGCAGGCCACGGGCCTCTCCAGGAAAAGGGTCTCCTGCCCCAGAGGCAGGCCTGACACATCCCTGGCCTGTTTAAATCTTTACCAGAATTACTGCCTTTGAATTTTATTTAGTTGTTTATGTGTTTTAAAAATACCTTATATATTCACATGGCTTGAAATTCATGAGGAGCCAGGGTGCATAGTGAACAGTCTCCTTCCCAGCCCTGCCCCTGGGCCACCCAACTTCCTTCTCTGGATGCTGTCAGCTTCTCGTGACTCTTTTGAGAGACATTTTATAAATACAGAAATGAATGAATGTGGTAGATATGTATGCATACAGATATATCTATCTTTCCTGTTATTTTTTAAAATATTTATTTATTTGGTTGGTCAGGTCTTAACTGTGGCACACAGGCTCTTCCTTGCGTCCTGCGGGATGTTTTGGCAGTGCACGAATTCTCTAGTTGTGGCACATGGGCTCCAGAGTGTGTGGGCTTCAGCAGTTGCAGAGCAGGGGCTTTATTTGTCTCGAGGTACATGGGATCTTAATTCCCCAACCAGGAATCGAACCTGCATCCCCTACATTGCAGGGCAGATTCTTAACCACAGAACCACCAGGGAAGTCCCCGTCTTTGCCCTGTTTTTAATGACAGCTTCGTAAGATGTTACATGCCTTGCAGTTCACCCATTTAAAGTGCCCAGATCATGATTTTGTAGTACTTTCACAGAGTTGTGCGCCGTCACCTCGGTCCATGGTAGAAGATCCTTCCAGAAAGAAATGCGAGTTCACTCCCTGCCTTCCTCCCACCCCCCACCGCGGTGAGATGTGCTCTTGGAACCCCAGCAGTGCTTGGCAGGTGGTCAACGTGGATACGAAATTCAGGTTCAAGGTGAGGACTTGGCTGGAGGCTCCCAGACAGAGGAGCTGGAAGGACTGAGATGGAGTCAAGCCTCTAGACGCTCGGCCTGTGGAACCTATTGCTGTGCCCCCAGATTAAACTTTGACAGCAAACGAGCCCATCCGGCTTTGCGTTGTTCTGTGTGTCTTCGCAGGGGAGGCTGGGGCAAGCAGGCCCCTGTCCATGTGGGTCCTCTGGGCTCCCCTCGTGCCCCAGCCTCCAGGGCGCATGGGGAGACCAGCTTCTGAGCAGCTGTCCAGCAAGCCTTTGAGTAAACAAACCCTCTGGCTGTAGGATTACATTTCCGAGGAAAGGAATTGGGACTTCTCTGTCTTGTTAGAAATGTGTATTCCGGCCCCAGTGGAAGGGTCCTTTGTCTCTTCTAGAACTTCTCTGGTCTTTCTGGGTCCTGTGAAGCACAACATAGGCATTTGTTTAAAACCACCGTTTGCTGTCTTTCTGCGGAGGCCTCCTGGTTTAGCTGGACCTGGCACCAGAAGAGAAAAGAGACCGCCACGGGGGGTGCATGCTCTTGAGCATGGGCCAGCCGTATCATTTCTTATTTCCCTCCCTTTTCCCCCGAATCTCCCCCTTGTTGGGCAGAGGGTGCTGTGACAGTTGTGGCAAGCTGCCCTCCCACTGGTCTTCCCCGCATCCCGTGGCTGCCCCCAGGTTCAGAGGAAGCAGATCTGTAACTAGAGACACCAGGATCGGAACCCAAGTCTGACTCTGACCCGGGCCTCTGTCTAGAACCAGATGCTCCTTCTCAAGCTGTGTCCCAGAGGCTGACCCTCTGCCCCCAGGGCCCCTCGGGGAGCTTCAGATTCCCTGTAGCCACGTCCCCTCTGCCCTTTCCTCAGACCAGGATGGTCGTGAACAGCCCCGTGGGAAGGGGCCGTTGGTCGTCTCGGAAAACCAGTTGACCGGTAGGCCATGAATGAAAACTTGGACGGCATCGTCACCGAGATCCTTCATATGTATGGTTCTTTGCTTCTAGAACCAGAGCAAGGGTCCTGGGGTTTTAAAGGGTTTGACGAAATGGGAAAATTCTACTTATACACGGAAAGTTTGTTGTTAAAATGTGGGAGAATCAGAAGATGGTGTTTATCCTCACAGCTGTGCTTGCATTCCTTGGAGACTCAGTGACGGTCAGAGTTCCTTGTTTGTGTGTGACTGAAAGCCTTGGCTGGACGGGCTTTGGTGACAATGAGGGTAGTTTGTTGGTGTCAAGGAGGGCTGGCGTCATAGGAGATTTGGAGTAGGGTCTCACCCTCCAGCCTGTCCTCTACCATGTTGGTTTATTTTCCATTCCTTTTTTTTTTTTTAATAAAAGAACTTTTATTTGCTTTATTTTTTTTTTTGTGTGTGTGTATGTGTGGCATTTATTCCTGGGCTGTTAAGTTTTTATTCCTTGAGTTTCTTCCAGCGTATCTTTTTTCTCCTGTATGACCTCCTCTTCTGATTTAGGAACAGTCGGTTCTTTCTCAGTGCGGATCCTCTCCGCGTGGCAGGGAGAGCTCAGGTTGATCTGACCCTGAGCTCTGTAAGTCCTGCTCTGCGTCTTGGGGGCTAGGTTTGCCTGGACCTGCTCCATGATCAGAGACTCTACATCTAAACCTGTAAATTCAGCACCACTCTTTGCATTTCTGAGCTTGAGCTGTCAAAATTCAGCACTCTTTTTGGACCAGCGCCCCTTCATCCAGCCCCACTGTTTGGCCTGTGCACGCTTGCCAACTCTACCATTGTAACACTGAAATGCCACACATTGCGCCTTTAACGTGACGTCCATCACATTCATGGTGGTTTTCCAGACATGCATGCCCTTCATGGGCTGGGCAGTTTCACGGGTGTTCTTAAAGTGAATGCGAAGATTTTAACCCCTTGGTTTGCATGATTTTGTGGAGGTTTTTGGGTTAGGTGAATGGCGAACCATTTTTAGAGGTCATTTCAGAGACTGCTTACCTGAAAAGGATATTTTCCATGTCTAGAAGGTGGCAAGGTGGCTCTCACTTGGGTGATTCCCTGCCTCCTTTCCTGCCTTCCCAGCAAAGGTCACTAGCTCCGATTAGTCACATACTCCCCCCAACCTCTCAGTCACGGCCTTGGGGTGGCAATACACTAATTTTGACTCAGACTTAAGTTCCAGGTCCACTCCTGGAACTGGGGGTGTGGCCAGTGGTCAGGCCTCCTCATCCCCTAGGGACCATGGGGCAGGGGGATTCACAAAGGATACAGATGCTCAAAGGAGGGAGGAGATGGTGGCTGGCCTGTCCCAAACCAGCTCGCGTCCAGAGGGAGTCACTGTTAGAAAGAGTCTATTATGAGCAGTCTACCCCAATCGCTTTGAAACAGGAACGTGTGAGCTGTGTTAAGCAACAAGTTCCAGAAAAATGTATACCAAGGGCAGAGTTTCCTGGTGTTAAAGTTAAGTGAAGGTGGACTCTAGTGGAGTGTGGAGTGAGCTTGCAGAAACAGTAAGCAGAGAACTGGAGCCTTCCTCCTGAGGAGGTCAACTCTTAGGGAAAAGATAAGTTGGACCGGAGGTCCCCAACCCTAACTGGCTTGTGCCAGTTGGAAAAGGTGAGTTGATTGGAAAAGATGAGTTATTGAAAAAGATGAGTTAGACCAGAGGTCCCCAACCCTAACTGGCTTGTGCCAGTTGGAAAAGGTGAGTTGATTGGAAAAGATGAGTTATTGAAAAAGATGAGTTAGACCAGAGGTCCCCAACCCTAACTGGCTTGTGCCAGTTGGAAAAGGTGAGTTGATTGGAAAAGATGAGTTATTGAAAAAGATGAGTTAGACCAGAGTTCCCCAACCCTAACTGACTCGTGCCTGTTAGGAATCTGGTTGCACAGCAAGAGATGAGCAGTGGGTGAAATCAAAACTACTTTGCCCCTCCCCACTTCCATGGAAAAGTTGTCTTCCCTTAAGCTGGTCCCTGATGCCAGAAAGGTTGGGGATGGCTGTGTTAGAGCATTCTGAAGAGACAGCAGGCCTCGGCGCCGTTGTATACACTCTCAGTGAGTCTGTTTTCCCCTTATCTCACGTCTTCCTCCCCGAGGCAGGATGACTCCGTTCTCTGACTCCAGTCCAGCGAGGGTCAAGAGTCAGAGGGTCTGCAGGAAATGCCGATTGACCCTGTTCATGCACTTCCCTGTTTCTGACTCACACACGGTAAAGAAAGAGCTCACTTTTCAATTTGAGAAACACACGAGCCACCCCCACCCCTGCCCCATCCCGGCTGACTCCAGTTGTATGCCTTGGTTTCCCTCCAGTGCGGCCCTGCCAGCTTCACAGCTTCTGCCACAGATGAAGCTGAATCTCTTTCAACCTTTCCCAAATGCTGTTTTCCCCTTATTAACAGACCCAGAAGCAAAACAGCAGGAATTACTCCTCTTTTGTGAAGGGTGTTCTGTCTCAGAGAGTTGTTGGAAATGCAATGTCTTCATTGTTTCGGAACTGGTGTTTGATGTATGCATGAGGGTTCCTGCAGAAGGTTGTTAGATGGGGTTCTCCAGAGAAATGGAACCAAGAGAGTGTGTGTGTGTTGTGTCTCTGTGTGTGTCTGTGTACACAGGCCAGAAATCTAAGAAAAGCTAAGATTTCAATTCTGAAGGCAGAAAAAAAAAAAATGGTGTCTCAGCCCCCAGGCAGAGAAATTCTCTCTTCCTTGTGTGAGGTCAGTCCTTCTTGTCTATTCAGGCCTTCAACTCATTGGATGAGGCCCATCTGCATTGGGGAGGGCAATATGCTCTGCTCAGTCTACTGATTCCAGGGTTAATCTCAACCAGAATCACTCTCACGGACATTCAGAAATAGTGCTTAAGCAAATGTTGGGGTCCCCTGTGGCCCAGTCAAGTCAATGTATAAAATTAACTGTCACACCTTTGGTATAATCTTGAGGTTTAAAATTATCTTCTCAGGTGACCTGGTTTGGAATGGCTGGTGTTAAAGCAAGTAGGCCATGGTGTTCTAGAGACTGGGGTGTGTTCTAGCTTCTCCCATGGGTGACTGTTCAAGAGTCTTATTTTAAGCTCAGTAGGTTAATTTTCTCATCACAAGACTCTGTATAAGCAGTCAGGAAGAAGGAAGGTGATTCTGTGGGTGATGGGGATTCATTCCCGTGAAGCAGGGCTGAAGTCAGAGCCCCCAGAATCTTCTCCCAGGGTCAGCAGTCAGTCCTGCTCCAGAACCAGTGACTAAGTGAGGTTTCAGGTTCCAAGTGCAGCCTGAGGTTTACAGTCCAGATTTTGCATTCTCTAAGCCTCATGATGTTTGAAAAATGGTCACCAGCAGTGGTGTCTTCATCCAGAAATCATCTGGGTGCTAGTCTTTTTGGGCACCTTGAGCCCTCGGGTCCACAGGCCGCCTCCTGTTCTAGTGTTCCAGTTGCTCGTGCAGGTGTGTGTGCCCAGTGGGCAGCCCTGGCACTGGGCACAGCTAACAGAAGGGCAAGTCCTTTGTAAAGCTCCTATGCAAAGTCGGGTGTTCCTCCGAACAGCTGTCAGGGCGGAGATAGGAGACTTCCTGAGAAAGGTGTGGTGTGTGGGTCAGCGTACTTTCGGGGCTTGTCCCTAGTCTAGAGGGCTTGGGGGTGGGTGGTTTTCCTTGTGGCTTTGTCGTGGGTTGCCTGTGGCATATGGAGCTGTTTGTGGGCTTCAATGTCTCCATCCAGTGTTGGAGATTAAATTGGTCAGGGTTTATAACTCCTCTGAGGCACAACAAAAAGATCTATTTTATTCCATTGCTGGGAGGTGGAGAGAAAACAAGAATCTTGATGGTGAGAATCTGGACTAGTGGGGTTTATCACATTAGCATTTAGGTTCCCGCACAAACCTGCTTCCAAAATACTGCTGTCCTGTGGTCCCGGGGAGGCCACTGGATGTTCCCCTCTTATCTCTTAACCACCTGGCTTGGTGTTTGCACCTTGCTGCATCGTGCTTGAAATCCATGTGGTTACACACACGCACACACACACACAGTGCCTGTGATGGAAGCAGAATGACAGATTGCTTTGTAATGAGGCTAGGGGGTTGTCAGGCTGTATACCTGATGCCCCAAAGTCTCTACACA
Organism: Moschus berezovskii; assembly: GCF_049115385.1. Classification (NCBI taxonomy): domain Eukaryota; kingdom Metazoa; phylum Chordata; class Mammalia; order Artiodactyla; family Moschidae; genus Moschus; species Moschus berezovskii. Next base: position 55,759,219 of record NC_142480.1, on the reverse strand, counting down.
GAGAACCACGGGCAGCAAATACTGTAGACTATGTAGGTTGCTTTATGTCAAAAGTGTAGATAAATATATATATTTTCTATGTAATAATCCTTTCACAAATCATGTTTTTGATGAATACTAGGCAAGAAAAGCGGAGAAGGCAATGGCAGCCCACTCCAGTGCTCTTGCCTGGAAAATCCCATGGATGGAGGAGCCTGGTAGGCTGCAGTCCATGGGGTCACGAAGAGTTGAACACGACTGAGCGACTTCACTTTCACGCGTTGGAGAAGGAAATGGCAACCCACTCCAGTGTTCTTGCCTGGAGAATCCCAGGGACGGGGGAGCCTGGTGGGCTGCTGTCATGGGGTCGCACAGAGTCGGACACGACTGAAGTGACTTAGCAGCAGCAGCAGCAGCAGGCAAGAAAAGAGCTTTCCTGGGCTTCCCTGGTGGCTCGGACAGTGAAGAATCTGCCTGCAACGCTGGACATCCTGGTTCGATCCCTGAGTTGGGAAGATCCCCTGGAGGAGGTCATGGCAATCCACTCTAGTCTTCTTGCCTGGAAAATTTTATGGACAGAGAAGCCTGGCAGGCTACAGTCCGTGGGGTTGCAAAGAGCTGGACACAACTGAGGGACTAACACTTTCTTTCTTCAAGAAAAGAGCAAGTTGCTATTCCTAAGAAATTCTTACTTGAAGGTGAACTTCTGTTTCCACTATTTTGCAAACTTCTTGAGGCGTTTCGTGTGCTGGGGACAGAGACCCCACATGTGTCTTTGACATGGTTCTATGCAGGTACGGCTTACGGCCTGCGGGAAGCATGTTTAGAGAATATGATTCTTCAGTGCCCTATTTGTGATTTGGGGGTGGTGGTGGTTTGACTGCTTTCTCACAGACAGTTTCAAATATATTTTTACAAAAGAGGGACATCAGAGGATACAAGGCATTTGGGAAAAAGTTCAAAATAGTGGAGAAATAAATGCATAGAGCATCAGTAGTCGTAAAACAATATCGGTCCCTGTGGCATCATAAACTCTCAGCATGGCCTGATCAATGCCGCATGCTTCATATAGAAGGTCTGACACTGGAGACCGAAAGGCTTGCTCAGCAGTTTCCTGGGGGCCTCCAGTGACCATCTACCATCCCAGAGCTAAAAGCCTAGGGTTACAGCTCCCGATGGTCGTAAATCCTTGTGATGGAAACAATACTCATTTGTCCAACTCCTTGTCATCTGAGACAGGCCATAGCCCATTTAATTCCTTTTTGTTGATTCTTTTTTTTTTTAAATTTATTTATTTGGCTGTGCCGGGTCTTAGTTGCGGCACACAGGATGTTTCAGCTGGGGCGTGTGGGCTCTCGTTTCCCTATCAGGGATTGAACCCCGCCCCCTGCCCTGGGAGCGCGGAGTTTTGGCCACTGGACCACGAGGGAAGACCCTCTCTGATGATTCTTTTCACCAGCAGTCCTTTTTGCCGGTAGCCTGCCGCCTGGGCTTATTGAATGCCTTGTCTCACTTCGTCCTCCCTGGTCTGTGAGGCACAGATCCTGTCCTCAGACCATTTTCTTTTTATGAGTTCACTGAGGCCTCGGGAGATTGACCGACTCGCCTGTGATCACACAGGTAGAAAGTGGCCCAGCCTGGGTTCTGATTCACTGGGCTGGCCCGTGGGGCAGCGCACACGGTGGTGCCAGGCTGGGATGCCTGTGCTTGTAGCAGTGACCTGCCGATACAGCAGGGCTGGGGCAAGGGTGAGAGGCCGGGGGATGAGGGGACGAGGTGCTTCAGGCCTTGCCCAGGACGTGGCTGAGCTCCATCCATGGTGAACATTCTGATCTTTGGCTCGTTGTGGGTTTCCTTTGCCTTACTTTGCCTTTTGAAAGTCTTGTGTTTGGGTGTTATGGATCCTGATACCTGGGCTTTACAGCGCTCAGGGCACATCTTTGCTCTGTGGGTGAGGACCAACGAGGGATGCTGAGGTCAGGATCCTGCCCGAGGTCCCGTGGCCAGAAGTGAAGGAGCGGGCTGGGGTTTTGCCAGATCTCCTGGGAGCTGGGCTGGGGGTGGCAGCGTGGCTGACTTCAGTGGGCATCGCCCCAGTCTCAGGCGTGTGCTTTCCCTCGTCCAGGTCTGGGAAGAGGCTGAAGAAGACCCGCAAGTATGACATCATCACCACTCCTGCCGAGCGAGTGGAAATGGCCCCGCTGAACGAAGAGGATGATGAGGACGAGGACTCCACAGTATTTGACATCAAATACAGGTACTGGGGGGCTTCCCTGGCAGCTTGATGGTGAAAGAAACCACTTGCCAAGCAAGAGATGCAAGTTCGATCCCTGGGTCGGGAAGATCCCCTGGAGAGGGAAATGGCAACCCACTCCAGTATTCTTGCCTGGGAAATCCCACAGACAGAGGAGCCTGGCGGGCTACAGTCCACAGGGTCGCAAAGAGGCAGACAAGACTTAGTGACTAAACAACAACAACAGAAGCTGGGTGGGGACAGAGGCTTCCTCCTGCACTCACAGACTCAGGAAGGTGGGGTGGCCCACCTTTGAAGACACTGTGTGGCCAGGAGTATAGTCTTATTTTTTGGCTGTCTTTGACCTTGGGGCGTTCTGCTTATGTGGGGAGAACTGCTCTGATCCCTTCTGGGAATGCACAGCACCCAGAAAGCCAGAAGGGAAATGGGTATTCTCAGCTCTTTCCAGATGCTAACACTTTAAGGTGAAAGTGAAAGTGTTATCCACTCAGTCGTGTCCAACTCTTTGCAACCCCATGGACTGTAGCCCACCAGGCTCCTCTGTCCATGGCATTCTCCAGGCAAGAATCCTGGAGTGGGTTGCCATTTCCTTCCCTGGGGGATCTCCCCGATCCAGGGGTTGAACCCTGGAATCCCTCATTGGGAGGAGCCAGCTTTACAGGAGCAAAAGCGGGGCTGGATTTCAGACCATGAGCTTCCCGTGCGCAGGCTGGCGGGGTCTGTTGCACGCAGCCTCGTGTGCCTCACACCGTGTACTTGAATGGCAGCTGCTCTTTCAGGCTTGCTTGGCTGGTAACGGAGTATGTGGGGTGGGGGCTACTCCTTGGATGGAACTGACTGCGGAGTTCCAAAGGAAGGTGTGTTTCTTTAAGGTTACCTATGGAAAAGTCAGAATGACTGTGTGACTTCAGGATTGTCTTTTGGGTTTTGGCTCCTTTTGGGGTGTACTGCTCTTGGGTCTTTGGGGGTCTCAGTGTGAAAGCTGGGGTGGCTGCAGTTTATTTTATTTATTTATGGCTGTCTTTGGCCTTCGCTGTGGCATATGGGCTCTCCAGAGTGTGGGTGTGGACTCTGTAGTAGGGGCTCACGGGCTCTCCATGGCTCATGGGCTCCAGAGCACCCAGGCTCAGTGGCTAGAATGTGTGGGCCTCGCTGCCCCGAGCCATGTGGGATCCCCGCTCCCCAACTAGTGATCAGACCTGTAGCCCCTGCAGTGGAAAATGGACTCCCCACCACTGGACTGCCAGGGAGGTCCTGGCGAATGTAGTTTAGAGATAAGGGCGTGGAGACCCAGAGAGGGGCCCTGGGTCAGTCAAGGTGTCAGGTCTTAGTGGCAAAGATGAGACCCAAACGCAGGCTGGGCCCAATCTGGAGATTCCACCCTCCCCCACAGGGTGCTGCAGAGAAACAGAGTCAGTAGGATATGTGCATACAGGAAGAGGTTTGTGACAAAAGTCCAGCTCTGAAGCCTGGGAACCAGGAGAGCCCGTGCTATGAGTTCCAGTGGGAGTGCAGGAGAAGACCAGTGTCTTGGCTCAACACAGGCATGGAGCAAATCTCCTGTTATCCTGCCTTTTGTGCTATTCAGGCCTCCAATAGGTTGGATGAGACCTACCCACACTGGGGAGGGCAATCTGCTTTACTGAGTTGACCCAGACAATTGTTAATCTCAGCAGGAACACCCTTCTGGATATACCCAGACTACTGTTTGACCGACTATCTGGGAATCATGTCACCCAGTCAGGTTGACCCGTAAGAGTCACATCGCACACAGATTTCCCATGACTGAGAGTCAGTAAGTCAGTTCAGTCACTCAGTCATGTCTGATTCTTTTTGACCCCGTGGACAGTAGCACGCCAGGCTTCCCCGAACATTGCCACCTCCTAGAGCTTGCTCAAATTCATGTCCATCGAGTCAGTGATGCCATCCAACCATCTCATCCTCTGTTGTCCCCTTCTCCTCCTGCCTTCAATCTTTCCCAGAATCAGGGTCTTTTCCAATGAGTCAGCTCTTCGCATCAGGTAGCCAACATATTGGAGCTTCAGCTTTAGCATCAGTCCTTCCAATGAATATTCAGGACCGATCTCCTTTAGGATTGACTGGTTGATCTCCTTGCAGTCCAAGGGACTCTCAAGAGTCTTCTCCAACACCACAGTTCAAAAGCGTCAATTCTTTGGTGCTCAGCTTTCTTTATGGTCCAACTCTCACAACCATACATGACCACTGGAAAAACCATGGCCTTGACTGGATGCGCTTTTGTCAGTAAAGTCATGTCTCTGCGTTTCAATGTGCTTCTAGCTTGGTCATTGTCTCTCTTCCAGGGAGCAAATAGAGGTCGTCCATCTCTCTCCTGAATTGTCCTTTTCTAGCACGACCTTGGATGTCCTTGGCTATAAATGAGTTAGATTCGAGAGAGCAGTGTTTGGGATTTTGATGAGAGCTGTGTTGACTCTGTAGATTGATTTAAAGAGAATCAGCCCTTTATACTAAGTGGACTACCTCAGACAGAGAAAGACATATTATATGCTATCGCTTATCTGTGGAATTAACAAATACAACAAAGTAGTAAATATAACCAAATAAAAAGAGGCAGACTCAAAGACACAGAGAACAAACCAGTGGTTACCAGTGAGGGGAGGGCAATGGGGAGGGGCAAGATAGGGGTCGGGGATTCAGAAGTACAACCTACTAGGTATAAAAGTAGCCCCAGAGATATAGTGCACACATGGGGAATATAGCCAGTACTTTATAATAACTGTAAGTGGAGTATAACCTTTAAAAGTTTTTCCTTTAAAATTTTTGAGTCATTATATTGCATGCTTGTAACTTACATAATGCTGTATATCAACTATACTTCAATAAAAAAAAGTAAAGAGAATCAGGCCCTTTATGTTTTCTCTTCTCATCCATGAGTGTGGAATGACTTCCCATTGATTTAGGTATTTTAAGAAATGTCTTTTAAAAATTTCTCCATTAATGTATTATGAATTTTTGCTAGATATATTCCAAGGTATTTTACATTCTGATATATATATTTCTTTACTTTCAAATGCTATTTTGTTTATACTCATGTCTGAAAAAAAATGCACTATTGTGTTCACGTACCTACTGATGTTGGAAAAAGAGTTGTTAATGAATCACACATAAATTTTATGGAGAATGCACAACATTAAGACAGGTTTGTTATATACAGAGGAACAAACCATTAACTATGATTTGCATTTTAGGTAAATAACGGCCCCCTTTGAGAAGAATCAAAACAATTACTAATATGCATCTGTGCTGCAGAACACTGTGTACATAAGAAGTGGTTATACTGATTTTATTGCTAAGCCATTTTATCTATCTCACCTTCAAGTCACAGAAATAAAAAGAAATGTGAAGACAACGCTGTCTTCATTAAGTCACAATGGAAAGGCTTGGCTGCATCCTGAAGGCCTGCTGGGGTTATTGTGCAATAGGGAGCCCTGGATGGCTTTAGGGGATCATGGACTGTTTTGATTCTGAGTCATGGAATGGGATCTCATTTGTATTTTGTGTCTGAGATGACTCCTTGGGGGCTGCGATGGACGGAGTGATTTTTGTGGTAGCCCCAGATCTGACTGCATAAGAAAAGACTGAGCAAAGAAATATAATAGTCTATCTGGACAGTCTTCACTATAGGCTTGTTCCTGAGTGTAGGTGGAAAGAGGGTCTGGATATAAGTATTACTGTGGTCTGAACATGGCTGGGTGGAAGTCGTGTCCGATGGCATGAGGAGAAGGAACGTACTGAACCCATGTCAGGCCAAGAGCCTTCCCCAGTGCCTCTCAGTGCTTCAGACAATGGCTCGAGTCCCTTTCCTGGAACAGTTAGTGCTGTGTTGGCATTGCTCCTGGCTAGGACAGTCACCAGCAAAGGCAAATGATGGTAAATGATGGATAATTTTGCAAAGGCAAAATTAAAACTTTTTTTTTTCAGTTTTCTTGCGCTGTTGATTGGCACACAGCACTGTATAAGTTGAAGGAATACATATGACCTACATGTATTGGGAAATGATTGCCACAGTAAGTTTAGTTGACATCTAGCACCTCACACAGTGAGAAAAACATTTTTTCCTTGTGATGAGAACTTATGGGACCCGCTTTCTAGGCAGCCCTCAGCTCTGTCATGCAGCAGTGTTACGTGTAGTCATCATGTTCTGTGTTATCTCCCCAGGATGTATTAGTCTCCTACCCGGAAGCTTGAACCTTTCTTAGCACCTTCGCCCAATTCTCCCATCCCCAGGGCCCTGATTCTGATAACTGCAAGTCTCATCTCCTTTTCTATGAGTTTTGTTTTTCTAAATTCCATATGTAAGTGAGATCACACAGTATTTGTCTTTCTCAGTCTGACTTATTTCACTTAACGTGATGCCCTCATGGTCCGTCTGTGGTCTTATAAATGGCAGGGTTCCTTTATGTTTGGTGCTGAGGAGTGTTCCATTTTGTGTGTGTGTGTACCACACTTTATCTATTCATCTGTCAATGGACACTTAGTCTGATGATTGCAGGGAACCACCTGGTAGGTGTTAAGGTAGCAGATAATACTTTTGCTGTCTGAGAATCTGAGTCTGCTCCCTGGTCTGTTGCCATGCTCTGGAGTGTGTTCCTTGGTCACTCTAGTAATACCACCACCTCCCCCCCCAACCCTCTTCTCTAAGTCACACAGCAATAGCATGGGGCCCTTTCACCCATGGTAATTTTTAATACAGGAATCACTTAAGGTCCCCCAGGCACCTCTGTGCCTCTCCTCCACCCCAATTCTGGGCAGAAAGTTGGGACCCAGCAAGTCCGTTCATATTAGCCTTTCATCCCTAATCATCCACCGTAATGACCCCTGTGTCCCACCAGATCAGTCTCCACGCCTGTGTTTCTGCTTCTGGGGCTGCAGGCTTCTCTCTGCTGTCACTTTGGGGACAGCTTCAAAGACAAGTACCTTTGCAAGCCGCTGCCACACGATTCATGACCTCAATCTGAGCCTTCTTTTTTAAAATGTCACTTTCTTTCTGTTCATGGTGTCTGGAAATGCAGTTGACTTTTTTAAAAATAGTGATTTTAAAAATATCCAGCAGCCTCATTAAACTCTTATGAATTCTAGGAGTGTAACTGTGGATTCTTTTGAGTTTTCTATGTCGATATGTCACGTGAGACTAATAGGAGTGCCTCCCTTTCCCTCAAGTCTTTCATCATTTTACCTTTTTTTAAGCCTTTTTATGCTGTGAAGAAAGCTGATCGCTGAAGAATTGATGCTTTTAAACTGTGGTGCTGGAGAAGACTCTTGAGAGTCCCTTGGACTGCAAGGAGATCCAGCCAGTCCATTCTGAAGGAGATCGATCCTGGGTGTTCATTGGAAGGACTGATGCTAAAGCTGAAACTCCAATACTTTGCCCACCTCATGCGACGAGTTGACTCACTGGAAAAGACTCTGATGCTGGGAAGGATTAGGGGCAGGAGGAGAAGGGGACGACAGAGAATGAGATGGTTGGATGGCATCACCGACTCTGTGGACATGAGTTTGAGTGAACTCCGGGAGTTGGTGATGGACAGGGAGGCCTGGCGTGCTGTGATTCATGGGGTCGCAGAGAGTTGGACACGACTGAGCAACTGAACTGATGCTCATTCTTGGTCTCTGAGTCCTTGTTAAATAGAAGTGATGGTAATAGGCATCCTGTCTTATTCTTGATCTTCACAGTGTTCTTCAGTACTGACACTGACACTGTTCACTGTAGCAAACACTGTACGAACCGTGTAGGGTTTGTAGATTTTTTCCCAAGAAGCTTCCCTCTATTCATAGTTTGTTAATGTTGATTCTATTAAATGTATTTCCTAGCTCTATTGAGAATATTGTACTTTTTCCTTCAATCTGTTAAGGTGGTGAACTTATAATTATTGATTTTTTCCCTCTAATATTAAATCAATTTTACATTCCTGAGATGAAAGGAGTTTGGTCCTGGTCATGTCTTTATTCACAAGGCTACCTTCAGTTTGCTGATATTTTGCTTAGGACTTTCTTGTTTCTCTTAGAGACTGAGATTGGTTTGTAATTTTCCTATTTTATCATATCCTTGTCAGGCTTTGCCCAAAGAAAGGCAGTGCCAAAGAATGTTCAAACTACCACGCAATGGCACTCATCTCACAGGCTAGCAAAGTAATGCTCAAAATTCTCCAAGCCAGGTTTCAACAGTATGTGAACCATGAACTTCCAGATTTTCAAGCTGGTTTTAGAAAAAGCAGAGGAACCTGAGATCAAACTGCCAACATCTGTTGGATCATAGAAAAAGCAAGAGAGTTCCAGAAAAACATATACTTCTGCTTTATTGACCACACCAAAGCCTTGGACTGTGTGGATCACAACAAACTATGGAAAATTCTTCACGAGATGGGAATACCAAACTACCTGACCTGCCTCCTGAGAAATCTGTATGCAAGTCAAGAAGCAACAGTTAGAACTGGATATGGAACAACAGACTGGTTCCAAAAGGCTGTATTTTGTCACCCTGCTTATTTAACATATATACAGAGTACATCATGCAAAATGCTTGGCTGGATGAAGCGCAAGCTAGAATCAAGATTGCTGGGAGAAATGTCAATAACCTCAGATACGCAGATGACACCACCCTTATGGCAGAAAATGAAGAAGAACTAAAGAGCTCCTTGATGAATGTGAAAGAGGAGAGTGAAAAAGTTGGCTGAAAACTCAACATTCAGAAAACTAAGATCATGGCATCTGGTCCCATCACTTCATGGAAAATAGATGGAGAACCAAAGGAAACAGTGACAAACTTTATTTTGGGGGGCTCCAAAATCACTGCAGATGGTGATTGCAGCCATGAAATTAAAAGATGCTTGTCCCTTGGAAGAAAAGTTATGACCAACCTAGACAGCATATTAAAAAGCAGAGACGTTACTTTGTTAACAAAGGTCTGTCTAGTCAAGGCTATGGTGCTTCTTTCGTAGCTCAGTCAGTAAAGAATCTGCCTGCAGTACAGGAGACCCAGGTTTGATCCCTGGGTCGGGAAGAACCCTGGAGAAGGAAATGGCAACCAACTCCAGTATTCTTGCCTAGAGAATCCCGTGGACAGAGGAGCTTGGCTGGCTACAGTCCATGGGGTCGCAAGCGTCAGACATGACTTAGTGGCTAAACCACTTATTCCTGCATTACATGGTTTTTTCCAGTAGTCATGTATGGATGTGAGAGCTGGACTATAAAGAAAGCTGAGCACGAAAGAATTGATGCTTTTGAACTGTGGTGTTGGAGAGGACTCTTGGGAGTCCCTTGGACTGCAAGGAGATCTAACCAGTAAATCATAAAGGAAATAGGTCCTAGATATTCATTGGAAGGACTGATGCTGAAGCTCCAATACTTTGGCCACCTGATGCGAATAACTGATTCATTGGAAAAGACCTTGATGCTGGGAAAGATTGAAGGTGGGAGAAGGGGACGACAGAGGATGAGATGGTTGGATGGCGTCACCAACTCAATGGACATGAGTTTGAGCAAGCTTCAGGAATTGGTGATGGACAGTGAAACCTGGCGTGCTGCAGTCCATGGGGTCACAAAGAGTCTGACACGACTCAGAGACTGAACTGAACTGTCAGGCTTTGGTAGAAGTTTTACTAGCTTCATAAAACAAATTGAGGCAGTTCCTTATTTTCCTTTTCTCTGAGATAGTATCAGATTAGAATTATTTGTTTCTAAACGTTTAGTAGAATTTGCTAAAACTGTCTGGGCCCTGATGCTTGCTTTGTTTGAAGACTGGAAAACACTTGATATCTAATTCTTTGAATAGTTACAGGGCTATTTAGTCTTTGTTTCTTCCTGGGGCAACTTTTTGGTTTGTTAAACGTATTGATTTATTTGGCTGTGCCCAGTCTTGTTGGGGCATGCAGGATCTAGTTCCCTGACCAGGGATGGAACCCGGGCCCCCTGCGTTGGGAGTACGGAGTTTTAGCCACTGGACCACCAGGAGGTCCTGTTCTTGGGGCAGTTTTGATGGGTTTTATTTTTCTGAGATTTTGTCCTTGTCATCCAAGTTTTCACAACGTTCTCTTTTTATCATCTTTTTATTCTTTGTCCCATGTGTAGTCATGGTCCCCTTTTCATTATTTTTCATTGTTGTCTTTAAAGTATTTGTTTATTTGGCTCTGCCAGGTTTTAGTTGTGGCACGTGTAACCTTTATTTGCAGCACGTGGGATCTTGTTCTCTGACCAGGGATCGAACCCGGGCCCTCTGCCTTGGGAGCATGGCATCTTAGCCACTGCACCACCAGGGAAGTCTTCCCTTTGCATTCTTAATATTGCTTGAAAGTGAAGTCGCTCAGTCGTGTCTGACTCTTCGTGACCTCATAGACTGCAGCCTATCAGGCTCCTTCGTCCATGGGATTTTCCAGGCAAGAGTACTGGAGTGGGTTGCCATTTCCTTCTCCAAGAATAATATTGCTTATGTTTGCCTTTTCTCCTTTTGCTTGACCAGTCTTGCTGTACATTTAATTTTATCCATCTGTACAAAGAACCAACTTTTGATTTCTTTGATCCTTTCTATTCTATTATCGTTTTCAATTTCAGTTGATTTCTGCTTCTCTTCCTGAAGCTTTCTTTGAGGGCATTCTGTTCTTTTTTTTTTCTAACTTCTACCATTGGCTATTCAGCTCCTTTGTTTTCAGCTGCCTTGATGGTAGCATTTATTCTGTAATCATATCTACTTCAGCTGCCTCTCTCAGGCTCTGCTAATCAGTGTCAGGCACTACCCTGCCTCCCTGTTTGTTGTGAAGGACGATGGACTTCAAGTGGTTCCTCTGAGAAGTTAGTGCTATTTCTGAGAAAGTGAGTGAGCTCAGGGCTGAGTCACCTGACACGAGACCACTCTAGTCCTCGGGCTCAGAGACTTTCGGTCATTGGAAAACACAAAGAATGGGATGTAGCTTTTCTTATTACAGGTGTAATGTATGGATGGAGATCACAGACTTAAAAAAGGAAAATAGAATGACATTTAATCTCACTACTCAACGTGTAATGTATGGATGGAGATCACAGACTTAAAAAAGGAAAATAGAATGACATTTAATCTCACTACTCAACGTGTAATGTATGGATGGAGATCACAGACTTAAAAAAGGAAAATAGAATGACATTTAATCTCACTACTCAACGGTAACCACTAGAGTGTGTGTGAGCACATGCCTGTGGAATCCTTTTTTTTTTTTTTTTTACAGAAATAGGACTGTGTTACACACGCAGCGTTGGAACAGTTTTCCACCTGAACACCATGTCACAAACCACTTTTCAGGTCAATACATTTGAAAGGACGAGGATTTTAAGGCCAGTTTTATGTTGGCTTTAGTGTTTTTGAGACCTTCTCTGTCTGCTCATGATGGTCTGCTCACCGGTCCTCATCTTTCCTATTTAAACAGAGCTCAGCTAAAGTTTTTGGTCCCCCCTGGGAAACAGACTACATTTAAATCAGATGTGGCTGAATCATGACGTTGGTTGGTTTTATGAATGAGTACAAAGAGGAAAATTGTGTTTTTGGCCCCTGGGCGTTAAGGTGGTACCCTGCCTTGTATTACACCTGCAGCTGGAGGATAACATCTCCTGACTTGGAGCCCGTGAGCATCAGCCAGGCAGGAAGTGGGGTGGAGAGAAGGCAGGCAGGGCAAGGCTTCCGTGGGCAGCCCTCCTCCCAGGTTCCCGTGGCATCGAGATGTTACAACATGTGAGGTTAGGCCCCCAACGTTTAGGGCCAGGTGCGGGGAGGAAAGGGGGATTCCCAGGTGGTGCAGTGGTGGAGGACCTGCCTGCCAGTGCAGGAGATGTAAGAGACACAGGTTCAACCCCTGGGTCAGGAAGATCCCCTGGAGAAGGAAATAGCTACCCACTCCAGTATTCTTGCGTGGAGAATTCCAGAGACAGAAGAGCCTTGTGGGCTATAGTCCATGGGGTCGCAAAGAGTCAGACACGACTGAGCGACTAAGCACACGTACATGCACATATGGGGAGGGAAAAGAGTCTGTGGAAATGAGTTTCCAACTCTGCACTTAAAAAGGCTAATTGGAAGAGAGAAACGATGGTTTAGTGGAGTGCAGAGAACCCTGGGGTTTTGAAATGGTTCCTTATTTCAAAAGACATTTGCATCCTAGTTGCATGCATTTGAGCTTGGTTGGCCTCGTGTATATGGTGGCTGATGCTATGGTCCTGTGTGCCTCCCCAGTTTATTACTGAGGCCTTTTGTGACATCCTCTGGGCGACCCCAGGGGCAAGGTGGATGCTACTCTTTCTCCATCTGGTAGGCGACACCGGCAGCTGTGACCAGTGCAGCCCAACGGCGCACTGCTTGGAGAACACATGGCTCCCGCCAGACTGGTTCCCTGGGGTCAGGAGGGAGGGTTCAGTTCCTCTGCGTCTTAAATCTGGAAAAGATGTGACCTGTGGGAGTGCCGATGTGCGTTCCAGAGATGCCTGCCACCCACCCTCTCCTGGATAGGGCTATCGGAGGGAATATAATTAGAAATGCACGAGATGTCCCCTGCACCTCTGGGAGCTGTGCCTAGCATCATCTTATCTTTGGAACAAAACGTTTGCAGCCAGAGGCCCCTGGAGGCTGTGGTAGGAGAGGGAGAAAACAGATTTGACTTGATTATCCTAGACTGAGGTCCGGGACCTGGGTCCCCATGGCCACACTAGGTCAGTGACAAAGCTAAGTCCCTGCTAAGTGCACTCAGGGCAATGACTTCTAGAATCCTTGAGCTGGGAAGGCCCATTGGCTCACCCAAGAGCCCTCATCTCCTGAGGACGAGGAGTGAGGCTGTTGGACTGTCAGCGCGGGCACAATTGCAGAGGCAGTGGGTACCCTGAGCTGCTGGGGCCTGGAAGGAATCAGAGGGGACCCGAGGACCTGCAGGCTCCCCAAGGGTGCTGGAGCATCCTTGTTGTTGTTGAGTCTCTTAGTCATGTCGACTCTTTGCGACCCCATGGACTGTAGCCCAGCAGGCTCCTCTGCCCATGGGATTTTCCAGGCAAGCATACTGGAGTGGGTTGCCATTCATCCTCCAGGGGATCTTCCTGAATCAGGAATCAAACATGCGTCTTCTGCATTGGCAGGTGGATTCCCCCAGAGTGTTCTACCTGGACCTGAAACAACCTCAGAGGCCATCCCCAAAGCAGTCTGACTAACTCTCTGCCAGCCCTCTTGCTTGCAGAATGCTGAGTTTACGTATTATATGTAAATGAGTGTCTCCGGAGGCATTTTTGTTTCTTTGAATTGCAATACTGGCATTCTGGGGGCAGTTCTCAGCTAAGGTATTGTGCCCCTTAAAACTAGTTGAGTGTTATGTCTATGAGGAGGGAGACTGTGCAAACAGGAATTTGTGTGGTTATGAAAATTTCCTGCTCAGTGACTCTTTTTTATTGGAGTCTAGTTGATTTACAATGTTGTGATAGTTTCAGGTACACAGCCAAAGTGATTCAGTTACACATATATATGCATATCTATTCTTTTTCAGATTCTTTCCCCTTATAGGTTATTACAAAACCCTGAGTACAGTTCCCTGTGCTGTACAGCAGATCCTGTTGGTTATCTATTTTATATATTATACCTTTGTGCTCAGTTGTGTCTGACTCTTTGCGACCCCGTGGACAGTAGCCCGCCAGGCTCCTCTGTCTCAGGAATTGTCCAGGCAGGAATACTGGAGTGGGTTGCCATTTCCTTCTCCAGGGGATCTTCTGTTGATCCAGGGATCGAACCCACATCTCTTACATCTGCTGCACTGGCTGGTGGATTCTTTACCACCAGCGCCACCTGGGGATCCCTGTTTTATGTATAGCAGTGTGCATATATTAATCCCAGAGTCCTAATGTTTCCCTCTCCCCTTTCCCTTTTGATAACCGTAAGTTTGTTTTCTGTCTGTGGATAAGTTTCTGTTTTGTATATAAATTTGTTTGTGTCATTTTCTTAGATCCCACTTTCAAGTGATACCATGCGGTATTTGTCTTTCTCTTTCTGACTTACTTCACCTCGTACGATTATCTCTTTAAGTGAATTTGGTTTAGTGCCCTGCTCACGTACATATACGGTTTACAGTGCGGTGTGAGAATCAGGCATAAGAAGGGGAAAAGGGAAAGAACGCACAGAGTCCTAACCAGCAGAGCTTTTGTAGAGGCTTGCCGCGTTGCTGGGTTGTTCTTTTCTGTGTTTGGCGTGGTGGGATGAAAGCAGGGGGACTGCCCGGGGCCCCTGGCATGGGGTGGTGGGGTCCTCCCGTCTGCCCGTCTCATACATGCAGCCCGGCGTCCCCCCCTCGGCTTCTCCATCGTTTATTCCCGCGGCTGCTGTGCCGTTTTTCTGAGGCATCCTGGTTCCCAGACAGCTGCTCCCCTGTGGAGGGCTCTTTGTACCCGCAGATGAGCTTCCTGTGAAGCATGGGACAGGAACAAGTTGGGGAGTGTCTCTCCTTTTCTGGGATGGCTATAACCCAGCGTGGTCATACAGGATAGTTACAAATCTGAAGGGAATAAACACAGCTCATGGTGCCTAAACATGCCTTCACTTCACCTGGAGTTTCCAGGGAGGGTGGGGGCGGGGTCAGAATGGACCCCCTTTCTTGTTGCTCTTAATGACAAAGCAAGGATGTTAGCAGTGGTTTGGCTGTTCTGGAGGAGGGAAGGGACCCAGAGAGCCCTCCTGGAAATCTCTGCTCGTCACTTTCTACGAGTGCCCAGATCATGGTGAGTGCAGGTTCTGAGCTGAGATGGGGAGACGGCAGGAACACAGACTCTAACAAGGGGACCTGGTCGATGCCTCCAGGAAGAAAGAACAGGGCTCTGTGGGCTGCCTGGAGGGGCTCGTCTCCCTGGCACCTCTTCCCAGTGGAGGTGAAGCTTACAGGGGGTAGGAAGGACCAGGGAGCGAGCCCGGAGCCGATTAATGGTCAGGGAGGAGTGTGAGGGCATTGGAGGAAGAAATAATGGCATGTCAACAGGTGTAGGTTTGAGCAGATGTGGGACTAACCAGGTGGCACCAACCAGAAGGAACCCACCTGCCCATGCAGGAGACATGAGAGATGCAGGTTTGATCCCTGGGTCAGGAAGACCCCCTGGAAGAGGGCATGGCAACCCACTTTGGTATTCTTGCCTGGAGAATCCCGTGGACAGAGGAGCTTGAGTCACAATGAGTCGGGCATGATGGAGGCGACTTAAGCACGCAGAGCTAACCAGGTGACCTACAGCTGTGAACCTAGGGCCCTCCCCAGGGGAGCACCCCAAAGCTTCATGGCCTCAGAGAAAAAGCGGGGTGAAAAGAAGAGAGTGGGGACTTTACGGTCAGCCTCCTCACCCCAAACCCCATGTTGGCTTTCCCCAGAACTTCCCAAGTCCTGGTAGCACTGGAGTCTGAAGGACAGCTGAGCACAGCGCTCAGACTTGAGATCCAGAGCCAGTGACCTCTGGGGTGCTGGTGTGCACCCCCAGAGCTCCCCGTGGGGTGGGCGAGCGAGTCTGTTTCCTTTGTCCGGGAGCAGCCCCAGAGGTTTAGTTCCGCTGGAGAGGAAGCCTGAGAAATCAGATGTGCTTGACTCCTCGTGGGCTCCCCTCCTCCTGATCCAGTTCCACCGGCTCTGTGTGTGTGTACACACATGGGTATTTATTCCTATAAACAAGGGATGTCAGCGGCTGCACACGGTGCATGTGGCGGGGGATGGGGTGCAGGCAGAGACCCTATCAGAGAATCAGGGGGTGGGCCCTCAGGGCATCCAGAAGAGGCAATTCAACTAAATGGCAATTTGGGGATGCCAGTGAAAGGGAATTTTCAGCGCATTGGCGGTAGGTAAAGTTCACATCTCTGCAAGTGCTGACGGTCTGCTTTTCCCAGATTCAGCAGGCTCACTGGCGTGTGCTTCTGTTTACAGGCACGTCTGCTCAGGGATAGCTCTTGGGAATCGGGTCCCTTTACTCTGGTCCGATTCTTGTTTTCGGAAACCTTTGCTGCTCCATCTCCAGTGTCCTGGCCCCTGCCCCTCACGCTCAACACTGAACTTGCAGCCGGATGCAGTGAAGGGCCCGATGGTGGGGTCAGGGTCGCTGGGAGGTCCTCAGGCTGCGTCTATAGAGTGGGGGTGAGTGCCTGGGTTCTGTGGATCGTGGATGTCAGTCAGTGGGAGTGAGCCGCCCACTCCCCAACCAGAGAAGGGGGCATGTGGGTGATCTAAGAAAGCCAGCCTTCACAGTGCGGACATGGCCATGGGGGTTTATCTTTCTCTTCCTCTACTCTGTTGAGTAGGGGACCCTAGTGGTCAATATGTGGATACCCCCCTTTTTTAAATTGGAAATAATTTCAAAGTTAAAAAATATTGCAAAACAAATAGAGTATAGAGAACACCCAGATACACTTTACCTAGATTTTCCTATTTTAATACTTTGCCGCATTCGCCTTATGGTGGCTCTGTGTGTTCAGATTATTTTTTTCTGAACCATTTGAGATAAGTTACGTGTATCATGTCCCTTCCCCCCAAATAAAGTGTGCATTTCCTAAAAATAGGATGTCCATATCTTTCAGCAATTAGCTACCTGATATTTATATTTGGGATCATATAACATCAAAGCTGTGGTTTTGCTAGAAGTCATCTACGGATGTGAGAGTTGGAACATAAAGGAGGCTGAGTGCTGAAGAATTGATGCTTTCGAGTTGTGCTGCTGGAGAAGACTCTTGAGAGTCCCTTGGACAACAAGGAGATCAAACCAGTCAATCCTAAAGGAAATAAAGCCTGAATATTCATTGGAAGGACTGATGCTGAAGCTGAAGCTCCAAAATTTTGGCCACCTGATTCGAAGAGCTGACTCACTGGAAAAGACCTTGATGCTGGGAAAGATTGAAGGCAGGAGGAGAAGAGGGTGATAGAAGATGAGATGGTTGGATGGCATCACTGACTCAATGGACATGAGTCTGAGCCAACTCTGGGAGACTGTGAAGGACAGGGAAGCCTGGCGTGCTGCAGTCCATGGGGTCGCAGAGAGTCAGGCACAACCTAGCAACTGAACAACAACGTCATCATGCAGAGAAGTTTATTATTTTATAAGTTCTATTAAGTCCCCACTATTTTTCCATGTGATTATATAATTGTTGCTGTTTAGCTGCTCAGTCATGTTCGACTCCTGCGACTCCATGGACTGTGGCCCACTAGGCTCCTCTGTCCATGGGATTTCCCAGGCAAGAATACTAGAGTGGTTGCCATTTCCTTCTCCAGGAGATCTTCCCGACCCAGGGATTGAACCCATGTCTCCGGCATTGGCAGGTGGATTCTTTACTGCTGAGCCACCTGGGAAGCCCTGATTATATAATGCCCACGTTCAAGCATTACTAGAGGGACACCTCTCAGATTTGTCCTCCTTTTGTAAGTCTTTGGATGATGTCTTGAGTAGCTTTAGTCTTTCAACTTTCCTTGATCATTGCGCAAATATCTCGTGCCCCCTACAGTTGCCCGATGCTGTGCTTGGTGCTGGCATTTAAAGCTGAGCAAGCTCAGACAAGGGTCTCATCTGCACGGAGCTCCCAGTTTAAGCAAGAGACAGACATGAATCAGATTATTACATAAACCAGCAGTCATAATCCAGAAACCAGGGGCCAGCAGCTTATGGCCCCCAGACCAAATCCGGCCCACTGCCTGTTTTTGTACGACTCCCAAGCCAAGAATGATTTTTACAGTTTTAAGGTTGAAAAAGAATCAGAAGAAGAGTAACATTTCATGACATGTAAGACTTAAATGCAATTCAAAACCTCGGCATCTACAAATAAGGTTTTATTGAAACTCAGCTATGCCAAGCATTTCTAGCAGCTAGGTCAAGTAGCTGCCACAAAAACTAAAGGACCTGAAAAGTCAAAAATATCTAGTACTCTCTGGACTTCTAAACAGGGAGAGCTTGCTGAGTGAGTGAATGAAGTTGCTCAGTCATGTGCGACTCTTTGCGACCCCATGGACTGTAGCCTACCAGGCTCCTCTGTCCATGGGATTTTCCAGGCAAGAATACTGGAGTGGAATACCACCAATTCCTTCTCCAAGCGCTGGTATAAATACCTGCAGGAGTGCTAGGAAGGAGTGTTACAAGCAGAAGAGAGGTTGTGTACAGAGGTCTGTGTGGGGACCTAGGAAAGGATGCTGAGCTAGGAGCTGAGCAAAGGGAAGGCGTTACCTGGAGGAGTGGGTGTGCATTGCAGGCAGCACGTTCAAAGGTCCTGGGGTTGAGGAGGGTGGAGTTTTCAAGAACTGAAAAGATGGCTTTCAGTGTGATGGGAATGGAGGTGGGGGTGGCTGCTCAGGAGGCGCTGCTGGAGGGGCATGGAGAGGGGTGCCATCTGCTCTGCCACGGCGACAGTGATAGTGTGGCCTGGGGGATGGCCGTGGGTAGGGAGGGGTCGCAGTGGGTGCGCAGCTCTTCCTGAGGCCACTGACTCGTTCTTCCTCTTCTTTTAGGTAAAACCTGTTCACCAGTGTGTTGGTGTCCTGTGGCAAGCTGGTCAGCTGAGGCTCGGGGTGTGAAGGATCTGGAAGCTGTCCCATCCGAGGTGTTGGAACCAAAACAAACATTATTTGTGCAACTGCGGCACACTCCTGTGTGTGTGTGCAACATCGGCTCTGTGTGTCACTGCAGGGGACACCATCCTCTGGACACCCCTTTAAAGCATCACCCCTCCCTTTCCTCCCAAGAGGGCTTCTGCCTTGCTGAGGGGAAGAAACAGGCTGATTTTAAAAATAATTTTAAAGCAACTCTGTCGACAAAAGTGAGAGAGATCAGAAGTGACCAAGGACCTAAGGGTTTCTGAGAGTCTGCTGTCCTGGATCAGCGACGTTTCAGACATTGGTTTTTCTGGGCTTGCTGGATCGCTGGCCTGTCTTTGGTGGTGGCTGCGTCCAAGTTTTAGAGTGCGGGGCGTAGAGCTGCTCAGCTCCTAGCAGGTGTAAACAAGTCCTTGTGGTTCTTTTTCTTTCCTTTTCCCAAAGGGTTCAGCAGAATTGGCCATGGCTAGCTCACAAAGAATTCTGAATATCAGGGAGAGACCTCTACCTGTGTTTGCTGTGAGTGAGTGAGTGAGTGTGTGTGTGTGTATACACGTGAGATAATTTCTCCATCTCCAAAGAGAAGAGAAAGTGCTCACCCGTCTTCAGTTAGTAATATCCGTTGTTTCTCTGCCCTGTCACTGTTCTATGTTGTTGATCTTAGAAATGGAATTAAAACAAAAAAATCACTGTGTTAATTTGAATGGTGAGCTGGTTGGCTGATTAAAAAACCCCTGCCAGAGACTGTGTTTACTGTTGGTCCAGGCCAGGCTGGTCCAGGAGCCTACCCGGACGCAGGTGCTGAGTGCAGGAGGGCCCCTCCCGCAGGTGGGGCCAGGGGTCCACGTGGTGGGTTATCCCACAGCTTGAGTGCCCAACACTTGCTGGCTTCTGGAAGCGGGGCCTCAGGCTGACTTCTCAGGACGCTAGAGGCCTCCTGTTTCCCAATGTCCTTCTGGCTAAAGTCTCTGGGCAGTGCTTTGGGGGCCCAGGGACTCTGTTCTTTCTGAAAGGATGTTTTCAAATTTTTTCTATCTCCTCTTTCCTGGCATTCTG
The DNA here is from genome assembly GCF_049115385.1 of Moschus berezovskii. NCBI lineage: Eukaryota > Metazoa > Chordata > Mammalia > Artiodactyla > Moschidae > Moschus > Moschus berezovskii. Next base: position 55,739,368 of record NC_142480.1, on the reverse strand, counting down.
CAGGGTTCCCATATTTGCCTGTGTATTGGCTGCTCCACCGCTTGGGATGAAAACTCCAGCTTTTCCCACTTGCCTCCTCTATTCAAATTCTTCAGTTTCCTGAGAAGGGGGCAGCCCTGCTTTGGGGTCCCCTGGCCCCCGAGCCCCGCTGGGCCCGCCAGGCTGACTCGCCGACCTGTGGGGGACAGAGGGCTATGCTCGGGGACGGCCAGCCTGAAGGTGGGGCCTGCTGCCCCTTGGTGCCTCCCGTGACCGCGCTGCTTTCGCTGGCCTCCCTTCTCCCTTTCTCCGCCCTGTTTGCCGGAGGGCTGGGCCAGCTTTGTCTCCCCCATCCACTGTGTCCTTGCGGGGGTGACTCAGTGGGCCAGGTCCCCTGGGAGCTGTGTGCCCTCAGAACCTTCAAACTGGAGCCATGGCTCCCACCTGCCTTTCCATCCTCGGAGAAGCTGGTTCTTCTGCCTGACGCATAAACGCCACGTGCTTGCCACCAGGCCTGGCAGAGGCAGCCCCCAAGGATGACCTTCCGGATGCCAGAGCTCTGGCACCACAGGCTCTTAAAAACCCTTCTGGCGCGAACTGTGTGCATCGCCTTGGATGTTTTCTGAGCTGGGAGTCTAGCAGGGTGCCTTTCTGTGATCAGAGAGGCGGGCCTGAGGCTGGGAGGGGCAGAGATGGGGGACCACGGGTAGGTCCGTGGTCCTGGGAGTTTAGAAAAAAATCCCGGGGGCATGGCACACTGCCCCACTTTGTCCACTGCGCACCCCTCGCTGGTGGAGAGGCGTCAAGGTGAGGTAGGCAGGCTGGCCTTTGTGTCGACCGGAACTGGGGGGAGTGGGGTCCTGGGCAGTGGGGAGAAGGGAGGGTGGGTGGGGAGAGGAGGCTACAGGGGGACCCTTCCATTACCTGCATTATCCAGCCCCTCCTTCATGAAGATAAGTTCTGTTTCTTAAAAGCAGGGTGAGTTGGGCCTTGGAAAAGCAAAGTTGGGCTGGAGGGAATGTCAGACCTGGTAGGTTGTCTTCCTCTCGCTTTTTGCTCTTTTCCTGGGCACTTCAGAGGGGCCAACTTCGTGGTGAAAGGGGCCCATGGTCCAAAAGGATCCCACAGCCCCAGCATCTCTGCTTTCCTCCCTCGGTGGAAATCTAGGTGTCCTTAAATGGGGGTACCCTGATCCCGAAGACCCGGTTCCCATTCTGTTACAAGTGCATGAAATTGAAAGTGTTAGTCCATCAGTCCAACTCTTTGTGACCCTATGGACTATAGCCTGCCAAGGTCCTCTGTCTGTGGAATTCTCCAGGCATGAACAGTGGAGTGGGTTGCCATTCCCTTCTTAAGGGGATCTGCCTGACCCAAGGGATTGAACCTGGGGTCTCCTGCATTGCAGACAGATTCTTTACCAGGCTTTATCTGAGCCACCAGGGAAGCCCCATCACATGTCCAGCATCAGATCTGAAAGGTGTGAATGCTGTAGAGACACAACCTAGTCTGGTGTCTTCTGGATTCACTTAAAAAATAGGACTGGAAGTTATGAGAAAAACATTTCAGGCTGATTTAAAAAGCAAATTTTGATTAAAAGTGAATTTATTATAAAAGAAATGTTTTTATGCGGGACATTTTGGAAGACTGTTAATTATAAAGAAGATAAAATAAGGTATCAGATAACTCCGAATGGCATTTCGGTGTTTTCCCCTCCCTTCCTTCCTCTCCCTTTGGTCATTTATCTGCATTTATCATTTGCAAACATTTATTGAATACCCACTTATGCTGGGCTCTGTGTTAACTGGAAGGCTCAGGAAGTTGAGTCTGAAGGGAAGACCAGACATGGTGACCTAGAGGGATGACAAAGGTGTGGCAGGGTTGGGGGGTAGATAGGGGCCTCCGAAGCCTTGACAAGGGAAGGAGCCAGCTCTGTTCACACCTCTATGCCTTTTCAACTCTTCTCTACACATTTGGGTCATATGACCTGATTTTTTCACTTACCATTATGAGCATTTCCCTGTGTCCACAAATATTTAACACTTTTAAAAAGAGACTTGGCATTATATCTTGGAGAACTGCACCACCGAGGGACTCCATCTCTAACTGATACCCGTGAAAGCAGAGGACAGGAAGGGCCCCTTGGCCAAGCACAAGGAGTGAGGCCCCTGGGGTCTGAACTGCACCCCAAGGAGAGCTCAGACTATGGCTAGTTTCTTTTTCTCCTCCTCCTCTTTCCTCCCTTTTAGGCCCCTTCTGGTATTTCAGCCTGGAGCTTGGGGAAGGATGAGGTCGACCTGACTGGGGAGCTTGGCTCATCGCAGTTGAGCATCATCTCTGCTCGTGCCCAGGCCCGGCTGGGTGCGGTTCTGGCCCTCGGCTGTCTCTGCACCCTGGTTGAGCAGCTCAGGGACCGTCCGTGTGGCACTGAGTGGAGCTCACAAAGGGCAGCTGCTGCCCTGGCTCCCGACCTGCGCTCAGCAGACTCATCAGAGCCCTACCCGGCTTCGCACAACCGCCATGGGTGTGGCCTCAGCACGTGTCCCCGGTGGTCCCGGGGCTCAGGGGGTTTCCGGAGCACTGGCGCCCCCTGCCCTGTCCTGGAAGCGGCCGTCGAGGGAGGCCAGGATTCAGTCTTACGTGTCCTCAGACGTCTATCGGAAGATCTAGGCGTCACTGACATGGAATACCGCCTCCGTCGCGCACGGCTGCGTCCTGCATCAGAGGTTTCTGCTGAAAGTTTTGCAGCTTACCTCTGCGGCTCTGATGGTCACCCTTGGGATGGGCTGACCCCAAAGTCCGCGCCCCAGGATGGAACGCCGCGGAGCGAGACGACGTCGGGAAGTGTAGGGCGGCGGTTCAGGTTGGGGTCGTGTCGGTCCACACTTGAGGAGACTCGGGCTCCGGAGCTGGCGGGAGCTTCGGTCCTCTCCTCCACGGGGTAAGTTCCCGCCAAGCCCGAAGCGTCTGTACCCAGAACCCTAAGCAAGACCCAGCCGGAGGCCGGGGGCGGCGGGGGTGCTGGGGGCTGGAGAGGCTGTGGCGACTGCCCGCGGGGCCGGGGGTGGATTCCGACCCCCCTATAAACACACACGCACACAAAACACACCTCAGATTGACAGCGCGGTGCCCGGAGGGAGACCACCGTCAGGGCGTTCCCAAAGGCAGTCAGGCGCCAAGACTCAGCCCCGAACCTCACCTGGCCGGCCCAAAGAGCACCGCGGCCGGTGGGGGCACCCCGACACCCTGACACTGCATCCCCCACCCCCGGCCGACCTCAGCTTCCGTTGCGGCGATCGGCTGCACGTCTCCTGGTACTGAGGAGCCGCCCGGCCGGTGGGCGAGGGCGCCGAGGCTGCCCCACGATGCACTCGCTGGAGCTCATCATGTGGGCCCTCAAAGAGCAGGCCTGTGGCCTGGGACTCTGCCTTTCCTCGCTCCCGGGCGAGGTCTCATCCCGGAGAGCTAGATGGTGGGCTCCCTGTGCCCCGCCCAGGCGCCACCGCCCCGGGCCTTCTGAGTTCTGGCCCCTCAGGTTTAGGCCACAGGCCGGGCATCGCCCGCCAGGCCTTGGCCTGTCTTCCACCACAGCCCTTCCTTACCGCGATGCCCACCCTGCCCCCGCCCCCGATGGTCCCTCGTCCCAGATACTGGAGGCCAGAAAGCCGGCAGGGGCTTGCCCGACGTGCTTGGAAGGGAAAGCGGGGACTTGGAGGGGCGGCAGGTCCCTCCCTGTGAGCACAGAACCATCCTGCTTGGAGGGGCAGCGTTTCCAGTTTCCTGGGTACCAGGTAAGATGGCCCTGATGTCAAAGGAAGGGTTAAAACTAGTCTGAGTGGAGAGCTGGTTGTCAACGCACATGGATATCTGGGTTCTTCCTGGTGAGCAGGGGGAAAAAACAAAAAACTTCAAAAAGTACTACAGAGTTTCCTTCTCAGAACCTACAGGTGAAAAGCTCCAAGTCGGAGAGGGTGTCTCGCTCACGAGGTTAAAAGCCAGCCGCCCACTGCAGGGCTCACCTGGTCCCGCAGGGCTCACCTGGTCTGGCAGGCCAGGTCATCTGGAGGCAGTGGCCTGGGTCCTCCCTGGAGCCCAGTGCTCTGCCAAGTCCCTGATGACAGGCCAGGTCTCAGGCGCGCTGAACCGCAGGCGCCCCGCCAGCGCCCGGTGCAGCGTGGGTCTGAAGGGGCATAAAAGAACCAGGCAGGTGGATGGGTGGCTGTGCCGATTCTGAGCGGGCGTGGGGGACGACAGTGGGGTGGGGGCCCCCAAGCCTGACTCCCAGGAGGACCCACTGGCAGAGGGGAGGAGCTGCCTGGCTCGGGCTCCATGCAGCTGCTGAGAACTGGGGAGGGGGGTGTGAATGGGGCCGTCTGGGGTTGCACATGTCTCCATCCAATGAGACGCAGCTCTCAGAGAAGGGCAAGGTGGCACACCACCTCCAAGCCCTTGAGAAGGCAGAGGAGTCAGTCGCCAGCAAGTCGGCTCCGGAAAAAAGCCTGAGCCTCCCGAAGCACTCCCCCAATCTCTCTCTCCCCGACCGTGAACTCATCAGGTGCATCTCCCAGCTGGCTCCCCAGAGCCCCGCCGGCCTCTCTCTGGGGCCCCCTGGGCGCGCCCCCTTACCTTCCCAGGCCCTCTTGCCAGCCGAGTCATCTTTGGCTCAATGTCTCTTCTCCTCCCGCCCCCCACCGGGTGGCTCACCGGTCCTGCCGCGTCTCCGGGCATCCTGAGTTTCCCCCCACCAGCATCCTTCCCACCCACAGCCCCCGCTCCGGTCAGGGTCCCTCCTCCGGGGACCCTAAACTCCTAGCTAGTTTCCTAACTGGTCTCTCGGCCCCTGGGTGCCCCTGGGCTCTATCCGCCTTCTTCTCAAGGAGTGAGTGGACCCAAGTGCTGCTTTGGTCAATAAACCTTCAGCGGCTCCCTGCTGCCAACAGATTAAAAGTCCAAACTCTTTAACTCAGCCTGAGAGACTCTTCACAGCCTCTCCTGGCCCCTCCTGGCCCTCCGTTTTCCCCCGCCCCACCCCAGGCGCCTGCCCAGCCTTTTGTTTGCATCCAGCCAACCTCCTCAGTGGTTCCTGGATGAGCCACACACCGTCCCTTTCCAGTTCAGATCCAGTTCAAGGTCTGCTTCTCCATGGTGACTTCTGCAGAGGGGTCTGTTCTCCGAGCTGGCCGGGCCCCCTTGGCATCTAAGACAGCAGGATCTCAGAGGCCAGCGCCCTTTGTGCTCTGTTCTCGGGCGCCTGCGGGCTTGAGACCATGGGGTCCTTTTGGCCTCCTGGTTTCTGCCTTCTGCACATCTGCTGTATTTATTTACCAGGTCACCCTGGGTGTGAGATGCCATTAAGACTGCATCATATAAAATGTTCAGGGGCAGTGCTCTGACTTTCTGGAAGAACAGGGGCGGGTGTTCTGGGGAGGGCTGACCCTGTCTGTTACAGGCACATGTGCACACACTTAACGGGGCTTCAGACGTTTGCTGCTTTTAAACCTTCTTTCCTCTTGTCACTGGAGTGTCCCCTGGGCCCCCGGTCAGCGTCCAGCCTCGCGTGGAGTCTTGCCGACACTCCTCTCCTCGCCCACCCTCTGTGTGCTCTCCTCCCATCCCTTCCCCTCAGTCAAAAGCATCCCCTGCTTATTGGGGACAGTTAGTCCACCCTCTTCGCTGAGCCTTGGGAGGGTCTCCCCCAGGCTCTGGGGAACCTCACCTCCTTCCACGAGCCCTGATCATACCCTCTCTTGCTGCCTCTGCCCGAAGCAAACAGCACTCTTTTTCTCAAAAGGGGCTGTTACTCTGACATTGCCCCCACGTACTTGTTGATAGAACTGCGAGGCCAGCCAGTGCTCACGGGTCAGCTTCTCCCTCATGATGCTCTAACTTTTGCGTGGCCGTGGACTTGAATGCTTTGTGTGTGTATGTGTGTGTGTGTGCCAAGTCTGGGCACTTGGTCGAGGGAGCAGTGATCACTTTTGATAGTATGAGGACCTGGCGGTCAGTGACCTTAGAGATAGTTTGGGAGTGAAGGATGGTGTCGACCAGCATTTCACTTTGCGAGTACTCTGAAAGCCCAGCCGCGATCCAGTCACCTGAAAAGTCTCATACAAAAGGAGGAGACAAAAGAAGAGGAAAATGAAGTGAGCTAAGAGGAGGGGCCCCCAGTATTTGTAAAGGAAGCGGCGAGTACATCACTGCAGGAGTCACTGCGGTGGATGCATCACTGGTCGTCCTGAGTCTCTGGGCCTCATGGGAGGTGCTGTGATTTCATTCATCTGCCCTACTCTGCCAGGCACTGTTCTAGGAACTGGGAACACCCGCGCAGACAAGACAGACTCAACTTCCGCTGCTGTGAAGTTTATGCTAAGCAAAAGACAGGTGCCAGCAGCTAAAAATCCTGCCATCCTGCTGAACGTGCTAAGGGGTGATGGTGCACAGGCGCTGGTCAGCCAGCCCTGAATCGAACTTGAAGGGACAGAAGGGGACTCTGGTTGGAGGAGGGATGATCCAAAGGGAGACTCAGGAGGAATGGCTACGAGGTGGGCTGTATCCAGAGACCATCACGGCGGCTACTTTCCTGCCAAAGAACCCGATTTCCCAGTGTCAGACATGCTCTCTCCAAGGGCAGGGCTACCCTGCTCCTGAGAGAGCCTCATGACTCCTTGCAAAGAGAAATGTGGGGGAAGAGGAGATGGGTGCCGATGGTTCCAATTTGGATTCTTTCAGCTGTCACTTGGGCAGGATGAGCCCTCCAGGAGTTATCCAGCTGATTTCCTAGAGAACCTGCCAGGCATCTAGATCCAGTTTCATCCCAGAAAAGGGCACAGCGAGGGCCCACTGCAGCGAGGGGAGGGCGTCAGGTTTGGGTCTGCCCCTAGGCTCAGACATTTCAGCAGCCCTGACAGGTGACTCCCATGAGTCTCTAGGCAGTGGGACCCACCAGGATTTCCTGGTTGGCAAGGAGTTCCAGGGTGGCTGTCTCTTTGTAGGAAAAGTTAGAGGCTTAGGGTGACGCTGTCTTCTTCCAGAGAAGACTCTTCTCTGCTGCGGACACGTACCTGCTGGCCGTGACAGACGGGACTACCATAATCCAAGTTCACAGTCGGAGGTGCCCGAACCAACTCGATGACAGGAAGCTGAGCTGCAAGCGCATGGAGGGCTGGCTCATTCTGGTTCCCCCATACGCTCAGAGGGGAGCCCTTCCTCGGGGTCAGGGAGGGCTCCCTGGGCTCCCTGGCTTTGGTGGGTACTGGGCCGTGGCTTTTGTCTACAAACCCATTGGACGCACAGCTTGTTTTCTGAGCAGATTTATCTGGATTTATCTGGGATCCACCAGTGCCCTCAAGGCAAAAGCAGCTTTGAGAGCTGGGTTTACTGTTCTGGGTTCTCTTCTCTATGACTCTGCCCAGTAATTCCCCGCTGTCTTGATATCTCTTTGATGCCTTTAAGAAGATTGCCCATTTTATAATATTCTAGCTTTTGCTTTTTTAAAAGTAACTGTCTCCAGGGGATAGTTTCAAAGGCCTAGTGGGCCATTTCCACCAAAGGAAGTCTTGTTACTTTTCTTGGTGCCACCCTGCCATGGGGCTTCTGGCCAGCTTCAGAGGTGCCCACCCTGAGAGGAGAGCGTCCTGCAGAGCCGTGGTTGGGGGAGGTGGCTGGACCCTGGGTCTTTGGGTCAGACAGAACTCAGAGGGACAGCCTCAGGTCAAGGTCAGAGGCCCGCCCACCTTCCCCGGAGGGCTTGCAGGGCCCCGCCGCTGGGCCACCCGAGGAAGCCTCTCACACTGGCCTCTTCATTCATTGGCTATTGAGTCCTTATTTTTCTCAGGGACTTCGGGATCGGATCATCTAAGAGGAAAGAAGAAAGGTCAGGTGTGCTGGGCGGGCCTGCAGACTCAGAGGGCCAGATAGGAGGGATCAAATTGCCTGCAGATATAAGGCACCCACAGGTTTTTAGGGGACTCCCACCTAAGCCTTTAGGTAGGGTATTCTGGTTTTTTTTTGGCCCTGAACTTAGGCAATATTATGAGAGACCCAAGTGGAAATCAAATTACATTCACATTTGTTCAAATTCACTGCAGTTATTTCCCCATATATGTGTATTCTACACGTCCATTTATCTATCCATGTCACGATGCTCAGCGTGTGTCTGACCCAGGGTCCGCTGCTGCCTTGTCTCATGCGCACCTGTGCCAATGGTCCGTTATTTGGCAGCGGACGTGATGTATTTACGCCTCTCTTATTACTAATATCGAATAAGGAGGAAGAGTCAGTGAGGAGGCTGGGGGTGGGCCCGAGGAGACATGGGGACAGAAGCTAAAGACAGCAATATTTTCTCTTTTGTGTCATATGCTGCACGCTCTCTGCAATGTAAGTCATCTCCACAAAAACCCACCCTTCCTGCCAATTTGCAAAATCCCCTACAGGCTTGGGTTGGTTGAATTTAGGGTTCCTGCCACCCATTAGTTCAGCAGCGTTTCTGAGGACATGGATGAGGTTTCCTGAGGAACGCACTATCTTTTATCTGAATATTCTACTCCAGGACCTTTATGTGGCTTCTTCCAGGTTTTTACTGTTAAAATGAGTGCTTTGAAAAACCTCTTGCACGAGCCTCTGATGATTGCATTCTCTGATCATTTCAAAGGATAGGGATTCCTGAAAAGGGGACCTCAGGGCAAAAGCTTTTGATGTATTTTATACCATTGCTTTTGTTTTTCCTACAGAGTCTATACCAGCTTGCACGCCAAGAAGCTACAGATGGTAACATGAGTCTCACCCGGACACTCCTGTTAATGTACCTTGTCCTGATTCTGGGATTCGTCACCCTACTGTCAATTCCACTTGTGTCCTGGAGACAGCCCAGGAGGAGAGAGGAGTCAGCATTGTCGGAAGGGCTTACAGACCTCAGAGGATCAGACAGGAGGGTGTGGATACTAGGGAGGTATGCCTACAGCCCATGCTAATAGCCCCTGGAGGAGGTGTTTGTTTTTTTAGTTTGGCCTTGGAGTTGATCAGTTTTGGATACCAAAGAAAACCAGGCTTCTGAGCTTGTGAAGCCACGTCAGAGGTCCCCCTGCCTCCTCTGGGCCTCCTGTGGCCTCTTAGGTAGTGAGCCAGCCGGCCCTTTAGGTAGCCTCCTTGGGCAGCTCGGCTGGCAGGGAGGGACCCTCCACCGTCTCATAGGCGCACGGGCCTTGGTTCATTCATTTCACAAATATTTACTGAGCACTTACTGTGCGTCAAGCCCTGATGTGAGCATTGGGGGAGGGGGACACACCAGCCGGAAAAGCAGAGGGAGACAGCCCCGCCCGGCTGGGTTTCATATTCTCAGACACGGGTTTCTGCTTAGAATCCTCCACTCTCGGAGTTGGACTCCCCTCTCTCTGTGCTTCACGGCCCTCCCCACGAGGCTGACTTGGTCCTGGATCAAGGATGGCTCCCCCAGGGCTTTTATTTGTCGCAGCTTAGTGTGTATGCATTTTCTATAGCTTCTATCCCTAGCCTTTGGGGACTGAGTGGACCCCTTTGCCAAGTTTAGACTGGAGGGTAGTGGGGGCAAGTTTCAGGGAAACCAGAGCTTAGCATTGGCACCAGCAGGCTTTCAGTGGAGTGGGGGGAAAAATGCAGGGCTCCGGGGCCTTGGGGTGGCCTGGGCACCAGTTAGATGCAGCCTGTGGCGTATTCCCTGGGCGGCCCAGACTCAGTACAAATTCATTCAGCTGCCTGTTGTGACCTGAGATGCTGACGCCGCTGGGGTTTCGATGTCTTCAGAAGGCAGCAACTGAAGAAAGGACTTGGTCCAGCCCTAAGTGTCTTCTGGACGCGTTTATTTGCATTCTCTCTTGCGTCACATCACATGCATTGAGGAATGGGATGGGCCCCATATTTGCATGATTGCAATCTAGCAAGTCTCCCGAGGTTTGAGTGGCTGAACTCCTGTAAGCCCTGCCTGTCACCGGCAGGGTGGGGTTGTGCCCTGCTGGCTGGGCCCCTTCCTCCCATCCAAGTCATCTGCAACCCGCGGGGTCCCATGACCTCCCGTGCTCTGGGCCAGGGGTCAACCGAGGGTCAAAACACGCCTGTGCTTTCCTGCCACGTTCCGCAAAGGGGCTTCTCATGGTCCCTTGGACTTAGACATCAGCTTGAGGAAGCAAACGTGAAACACAGCCCCCTCCCCATTGTCCCCAGTCAGACCAGTCCCACCAGACATTTCTTGGTCTCTTCTGTAGACTTGGCCAAGACTTCAGCAGGGCCGGGGGGGTTGGGGGTGGTGGTGGAGGCAGGCTGAGCCACACAGTTCTCAGAAACTGTCACCAGGGCCCTCCCAGCCCCCCGATAACCGTTTATCCTCCCCCAGTCCTGTCCTGTGAGGAGGAGAAGTCCTCCACTGTCAGTCTAAGCTGGCATACTCCAGCCCATAGGGGTGCTCGACGCTGTGAGATGCTGTCCACTCATACAGCAACCCACCCCCACCCCCTGGGGGTGGGTGAGCTGCATCCTCACCTGCTAAATCTGGATGTGGGCCCTTGGGTGGCCCTTCTGTCTGAAGTGCCGTGGGAGACTCTGATGTGGGCAGGGCAGGCGCTCCATCCACCCCCTACCCCGCACCCCCGCCTCCCACCCCCGTCAGGGAACAGATTCCTGGGGGACAGGGGAACCCCCTCGGGTCTGGTGAAACTCCCCAGTCCCAGAGTCAGGGGCGGACGGGTGAGGCCAGGGTGGTTCTGTGCCTTCCTCGAGGCCAGCGGTCCTCCTCTCGATAAGAGGGCTCTTGGTGCGTCTTCTGCATCTGCCTCCCTGGGTAAATGAAGTGGTTAGGAAGGGTTGCTGGGGTCCCCCCATCGCACCAGGTGTGGGCATATTTTGGGGGATATTTTAACGGGGCCCAGGGAGGGGCTATCCCATCAGGTTCTATGGCATGCCGACACATGCTTTTAAAAACTGTGTTGCTTTAAAAGTATAAACTCTGGAAGCATCCTAGAGGGTGTCTTAAAAGCTGACCGAGGGCGAGCGTCTCTCCCAACCTGGGGGACCACTGCTTGATTCCCTACTGGTCATGGATGATGCTGGGCTGAGAACATCAGTTTTCTTCCTAAGACACAATTCTCCTCCAAAGGAGCGTTCTAAGCGTGGAGAGGAAACACAGCAGCCCATCCTTGTAGAATTTCTTGGTTTTTCTCTTTTATATGTGTCCCATCAGCGCTGTGTCAGTGTGTTCCAGGGCTGACAGAGGGGGCCTGGTGGGAATTGGTTGGGTCTCGCTATTTGACTGCTTTTTTAGAGCCCAGTAAAGGGTACTGTTGTTTCCGAGGGCCCCTGGAAACACGCACGTGGGTCACCATGCCAGGACCAGCATGAGGCTGAGCATTCTGAATGCCTGCTTCTGGCCCCTGCAGCCCTGGCACCCCTCAAAACTCCACACACTCCTGTTAACGGCTTCATTCAGAATCAAACAAGTTGTGTGCCCTGAGCCAGGCCTCAGTTGGTTCAAGAGAAGGAAAGGGCTGAGTCCTACAATAGACTGTTGATACTTATCTCTGATATGGCAGCCCCACTGGGGGCCAGGGCGGCGGCTTCCTCCCTTCTGTATCCAGGCCCCTTCCCGGGAGCTGGGGAAGGTCTCAGGGAGATGGTTGCGGAAATGAAAAACAACCCCCCAATGAGAGGCCTCTTTTGAGAATGGACTTCCAAACCTGTCTTCAAATGGAAGTGCGCCAAGCGAAGGCTGACACCTCCCAGAGGCGTGGGAGAGAGTGTATGAATGTGTAACCCTTCATTTAAGTCACCGCCCAGTTGCCTCTGTCCCTAGGTTGTCAACACCCCTACTTATTCACGAGGAATCAGGTGTCTAGTCACTTAGACTGCTGAAGGGAGACTCAGGTCTTTGAGGCTATGTTAGGGTAGGCCAAACTGCTATAACAAATAGACCCAACACATGAGGGCTCCAACACAAAAGACGTTTATTTCTTTCTCGCATGCTAGTCCAGTGCGGCAGCTCCACGTGGTTGACACGGGGGAGTGGGCAGGAAGCTCTGCTCTAGAGAGCCCCTGAGGCACCCAGGCCGATGGTGGCTCTGCCGTACCTGACAGGTGGCTCCCCAGGTTGCCACCACAGTCAGCGCCCCTCCAGGCACGTGAGGAAGGAAATGTGGAGGGGTCATGCCTGCCTGGAGGAGGGACACCCCCTGTCCGACCACTTTGCAGAGAACGCGGCCCCCCAGGTCCCACCTAACATCGTGACTGGGAAACGGAGTAGTAGCTGGTGAGCCGTATATATGTAGCAACCCTGGAAGCAGGGGCTGGGTTTGGGTGGGAGTAGAGATATATTTTCAGATTTGGGGTTCACAAGAGATCTTGTGTCTCCTTGTCCAATGACCAGCCCACTCCGAGCACTAATCTTGCTGCTGGAAGTGCTCTGTGCCCCCAGTTTCATGCCTATGTGGACTTTCTCATCAAAGCCTCCAAGGACCATGATAAGCACCAGACTCGGGGAAGAAAACAGGAGGGGTCTCGTCTTTCAGACGCATTTTTTTTTTTTGGTCACTTGACATAGTGACACAGAGGAGGGAGAAAATAAATCCAGAGAGGCTGCTTGCATGGGGAGGCCCATTCTTTGTGGTCCTGGGAGACTGGGACGGTGCCGTCCCCATGCCATCGGGCCCCCAGAAATGTGCTAGGTCACTCTGATGATGTCACAGGACCCCTGGAAATGGCAGAGGCTTTAACTGTCACTGCTGCTTCTGTGTGGCTGGCTACTAATTTCTGTGATGCTGGAGGTGGGGGTGGGGAAGGCACCATGCATCCTGACTGCCTGCCTCATGAAGGCCTTTAGCTTGGCTGACCCCATGTCTTCATGTTCCTTCTGCCTACGCCCCCAGCCCCCCAGCCCGTTAACTTTCTTATGCAAATCCCCCAGCTCCGGCCTCGGCGGGACGAGGTCTCTGCTTATTCCTGGACTTGCACGTTTCTGCTGCTGTCTTTGAACCCGCAGCCGCAGAGGCATCCTGCTCAACTCTCACTGTCTCGGTCTGCATCTTGGGCGCGTGTGGGCAACGCCTTGTGTTGCTTCAACTGTCACGTCCACGGCTTCAACGCTCACCGTGTCTTCCAAGTGACACTAAGCTCCTTGAGTGCTGGGAAAACCTGTCTCGTCTTTGAGTGCTGGGGATTTGTCTCGTCTTTGGAGGCTTCCTGGTGCTTGAGTGTGGTGTGGTGAGCATTCTGTAGATGCTTGGAGTGACGGTGGTGGTTAAGAACTTGGGGAAGAGTCTAACAGTGACTTGAGCTGGAGACGTAAATGAATTCAGTTCTTGGATGGCGGGCGGCTGACAAAAATCCCTCTAACTAGGCTGGTCCCAGGTGTCCAGGAGCCAAAGAGGAGACTCAGCAAGAGGAGAGGACAAAAAGGATGGGCTCCCAGCTTTGCTCGGCGAACTCAGCTCTGGTGGGATCAGACCTTGGTGTGCAGCAAGCACTCCGGGGCTCGGAGCTGTTGGGGTGACACCAGGCTGCTGGCCATCTGAGGGATGTTACCAGAAACACTCAGCTCAATGGACAGGACGACAGATTCCTAGAGATGGGGGGTGGGGTGAGGCCAAGCCAGGGTGAAGAGAAAGGGCTGCAGCTGGAAGAGGGGTCTGTGCTGGGGAAGGAGCTTCACCCACCCTTTCTGCTTAATCCCCACAGGGACCTCTCAGACAATGCTCCTTGCCCTGAGAGAGGAGAGGGTGCCGCAGGGAGGGGGCATCACTTGTTCCCTGTGTCCAAAGTGCAAGGGTGTTGGGGTCTCACTCTCCTAAAGCTGTGATTCAAAGGCATCCAGGTACCCCTAAATTCCATTTACTTAGGAAGCGGGTGACAAGCTCAGTTCTATTTGAGAGTCAGGGTCCAGGAGCCCAGGACTGCCTGAGTGATTCTCTCCTGGGATGAGCAGCATTTCTTCAGCAGGGAACAGAAAGGGTGCTTCTGCTGTGCACACCGGCCTGAGTCTTTCACGCAGGGCCTGGCCTTCCACCCACAGCCCAACCTGGGGGCTGTGAGATTTCTGCCTCCTCAACCTAAAAAGTGACAGGAAGTATGCAGGGGTGAGTGTTGGAGAAACACGAGATTCTGGAATGACATCTGTACAGCACGCTGTCTGCTGAGGCAGCTCGTCCCGTGCCTTTTCTACGGTCCAGATTCCAGGAGCAAAATTTCCAGCGTCTCATCCACCTCGCCTGGCAACTCTGCCAGGGCCCCAGGCATTCCCTGTGACACACCCCGGGAAACAGGGAAGGAGGGCAGCCCCATCGCCAATCCCTTCTAGTTCCGGTCCTTTCTGACACCTCTGCCAAGGCTGCTGGGGGTGCCTGGGGGCGCACAGGATAAATAACGTCCATCTCCGAGGGCAGCACTTCCTAAACTGCCAGCTGCCACCCGAAAGTGTGCTGTGAAATAACTCAGTAGGTCCGGACAATGTGAAATAACCATAGAAAACAGAGTGAACCACACATAGGCTAAGTCTTGTTAGGTGAAACTTCTGTTTCATCTTGAGTTGCACCAACCGGTGTTTCTTACGGGAGCCCACGTAAGAGGTTATTGCTTTTGCAGTAGTCCTGGTTTAAAAAAAAAAAAAAATCTGAACGACTCTCCCAGAGTATCTTAGTTGGTCCTGGTTACTTGTAGAGTTATGCAGAGAGGGAAACCCAGAGTGAGAGAAGGGAAGAAGAAAAGCTTCCAAAAGAAGGGGTAGACTTTCTTATTGGCTTCTGGGCCTCGATGTGGAATACCTGCCCTGCCCCTGGAGTGTCTAAGGTCCTGTCTGGGCCTGGGGGACCACCATGAGTCTTGCGTCTCCACCCCTTTCTGGGGCAGACCTTGCCAAGACTACCTGGGGAGCAGGGGCCGCCCTTTGGGAATTTAATGAAAAGCAGTTAGCTGTGGGAGTGTAAATTACATGTCCTGGGGCTTGCCTTCATCCTGGGAAATCCCTGTGAGTCTCTGACATGCGCAGACTAGAAGAGAAGCCCCTTCTCCCGGGGTCTTTCCCACAGGGCATGGCCCTCCACCCCTCCCTCCCTGTTGAGCACCCCCCCGCCCCGCCCCCCAACTCCTCCAGGCGGAGGGAGATTGGAAAAGATAGTCTTCAAGGCCACTGGGGCTCTCTTCCTGGGGGATCAACTCTACAGTGGCCCAGGAAGACCCAGTAAAGGGGCTGAGGGTGGCAACGGTCCTGGGGCGTAGGGAGTCTTCCAGAATGGGAGCTCTTGGTTGAAGTCCAAGTGCTGACAGGCGTGGCTTGCTACAGGATACAGGAGTGAAAAAGAAAAAGCAAGGGGGAGAGAGGACAGAGCTGGTCCTCAAGGGCCCCAAGAGTCAAAAAAGAAAATGAGGAGGGCCTAACTAGTGGCGAGGGAGGGTCCCTGAGCACAGGCATTCCCGCGGGAAGCAGGACTTTGCTATTATTTTCCCAAGCTGCAGCATCTTTAGAAGAGCCGTGGTCATAATTTCCCCCAAGCCACAGGCTATAAACCAGGGCTAAGAAATACTGCCTAAGTTATTCCCACAACTGTGTTCTTCCTCCAGGTCTTCAAGGCCGGGGCTGGGAATTTGTTTTCTCTTCCCATGTCCCTTCTTTTCCTTTTGCTTGTGCTTTTGAGCTGGCAGAGGTCTCTGCAGGCCCGGTGTTTACAAGGAGTCGGGGGAGGGGGAGTGGCCTCCTTCTGCTCAGATGGCCTCCTGGGGCTTGGTCCGGGGAGCCCAGCTGGGGCAGGGCTTGTCCATGCGAGGCGTGCTTGCTCCGGCAAGAGCCCTTCCAGAGATTAGCACCTCTCCTGGTTCTGTTTATCATGACCTCCCACCTTCACAGTGGTTCCTGGGGTTTCTCCACATCCCAGAACGCAACGACAAGCCTGCATCCTTCAACTTGAGGATGTTCAGAGTCGTGTCCTTAGAATGCGTGACCACCGTGTACTCTGCCCTCCCAAAGTCTTTTCCAAACATCCCCTTTCAAATCTGAAAGGCAGACTGAGCAAGAGAAAACTAAAGCAATCCCAAGAAATAGCTTCTTCCAGGGAAGCCCAGAGTCCCTGGATTGGAAGGGGCTCTGCCGCCCTGTTTCCCTTTGCTCCCGGGGCTGCAGGTGCCGTCTCTCAGTGGCTGCCCTTGAGTCAGGTAGGACACACGTGACCATCGAGACTCGATCTCCTTCTGGCTCTTAAGGGCCATCATTACTTTCTCTGGGTGAACAGTTCAACTGGGGAATTTCGAGGAAAGTTAAAGAGAAAGGAACGTTAGTCCACTGGCCCTGCCCACAGCCTTCTGCGGTTTCCATGGGCTCGTTGGCGTAGCCCTTGAAGACTCTTCGCTGGTCTGGCTTGGACCTCTCTCTTACAATTTTCTATCCCTGTTTCACAGTATTTCATAAGCCCTCATTCCTTCTGGGGGTTCAGATCACGCTCTGCACATGTCCTTTCCTCTCTGCCTGTCTTAGAGTCATCACCCTTTCCATCCTGCCTGGGCAGAATTCCTCTTGCCTTTCACAGTGGTTTCCAGACGTAATGCCAAACTCCGGATATACTGAGCCCTCTTGTTTTGGCTTAACTCTGAATTTTTTTTTTTTAAAGCAACATTTTCTGGTTACAAAAAATTTTATACTTTTGGCAGAAAATATGAAAAAGGAAGAAAAGTATAACGGGTAAAAAAAAATCATCATTCTGTCCTCAAACATAGTCACCCTGTACATCTGGGTGGATTAACTGTCCTTTTTCCTCTGTATGTCTCTATTATAGGTGATGATTTATCAAACTGATACATGTTGTCAACACAGCTTCTCAGTCTAAGCGGCTAAGATTGTATTTTCCCAGTCAGGGCTCTCCCTGAACCTGACGTTTATGGACCACACAGTGGTCTCTTGAATGAGGGAGTATCCCAAGTCTGTTGTTCAGAAGCTTCTAAAAAGTGCTCATTTACACGCCCATCGGCAGTGTGCAAAAGTGCTTGTGTCACCTCATCTGCCAGTGTGGTGTCTGAGAAACACACACACACCCAGGTGGATTTGTGGAGGAGGGTGCCCATGAAAGGGAAACGGTTGGTGGGGAGCAGGCAGCAGGGAGAGCCTTTGGGTCTCACGCCTGGGCAGGCAGGAGTGGAAAGGATTCGGTAGGACAGTCTTAGACTGCCCTCCGACTTCGAGAATGTTTCCGACAGGGATGGGGATCCCCAGCCCAAGTTTCTAGCAGGCGGGTTTCTGAGACTCAGGCAGGAATGAACTGCTCCAGAAGCCTCCTGGCTCTCCAGCCATGGTTAGGGACCCTTCAGGGGCAAGGAGGGCGCGGGCAGCTGGAGCTGTCAATCAATGCTGCTTTCCCGGGGCAGGCTGTCCCACCCGTGGCCACCCCATCTCACCCATTCCTCCGTGAATACCACCAAAGTGTGGAACGATTAGCTGCAAAAATGGCCCCGTTTTGCTGACGTGCCTTTTTCTGATCAACCTTGAGATCAACCGTTTATCATTCTTCTAACATCCTGTGGCTGGCTTCCCAGTTAGTTTGTCCATGACTCTTTCCCTTTCTGATGTAGAGAAGCATTTGCTGGATATCAAGCCTACTGTTCGTTTCTCGCAAATATTTTTAACCACTATCGTTTACGTTTTGTGTAGGGTATTACTGTGTTTAAATAACTCATTCTTCTGTTACAATCACCACTTTCATTTGCTTCCTGCCTGGAAAGTGTTCACTCACTTTCTGCTGTTTTGGATATTTTTTACTAATTTTTTTTTGGATTTTCTTTTTTTTTAAACTAGTGCTTTTTACAAAAACATTTGAGGTTTTTGGGATTTTTTTAAAAACTAATATATTGGGATTTCATTTGGGGGTATGGTATGAGGGAGGGATAAAATTTGATTCTCTCCCCCCAAAAAAAGCCGCTTTTCCCCAATTGAACCAACCATTGCTTTTTTTTTTTTAATGGAAGTACAGTTGATTTACAATGTTGTGTAAGTTTCTAGTTTACAACAAGGTAGTTCAGATATGTACATATATATATATATATTCCCTTTCAGATTATTTTCCGTAATAGGTATTGAATATATATATATATAGAATATAGTTCCCTTGCTATACAGTGTTGCTGCTTCTGCTGCTCAGTCGTGTCCAGCTCTTTGTGACCCCATGGATTGTAGCCTGTCTGTCTCCTCTGCCTGTGGAATTTTCCAGGCAAGAACACAGGCGCAGTTTGCCATTTCCTACTCTAGGGGATCTTCCCATCCCAGTGGTTGCAACTGTGCCTCTTATTATAAATCTCCTGCATTGGCAGGCAGATTCTTTACCACTAGGATCACCTGGGAAGCCCCCTGTTAATCTCAAACTCCTAACTTTTTCCGCCCCCCCCAACCCCAGCTATTGCTTTTTGGTGATTCCTTTCTCAGATTTTTTAAGATATATAATAGATTTCAGAACTTCATTGATTGGTCTTCATACTCTTACACCAGCACCACACTGTTTTAATTACTTTATCAATAATAATGTAGTTAAATCTCTTAGGGAAGTATTTCCTTGACCTCTTGATACTCTTTAAGCAATTTTTAGCTCTTTTCATCTTTGTTTTTCCTTTCAGATGAGCTTTAGAATCTTTCACCAAGTTGAAAAAAAAATCCCACTGAAATTTAATTAGAATTGTATTTCACCCTAAAAACTAGTTCAACGAGGATTAATGGCATCAATATATCTAATGTTTCAATCCAAGTTTTTATCTTCCAATTGATTTTTTTCTATTAATCTCTATAAGAACTTTGTTTTTTTTAATATGTCTTGGATATTTCTCATTAATATTATACATTTTTCAATATTCTTATGAATGCAAATCCTCCCCATATAGTCTGGTAGTTGTTGGAATATAGGAGAAGTATTGATTTGGGAGATTTTGGCATATTTGTCTTATACCTTACCACTTCCTTAATATCATATTAATACTAAGAATTTTCCAGTTGATGCTCTTCCATTATCTTGGTCCATATCATTCTGTAGTCTATGAATATTAAACATTTTGTGTCTTCCTGTCTTTGGCAGAGTTTGAAGACAAACTGGCATGTTGTCTTGTTGCCTTGAGGGTTGAGTTTTCAAGTTATAGGGTTGAATTTATTTTGAAACTTCAGATAACTTTACAAGCTAACATGAGATTTGGGGGTTTATTGAAATGAGGGCAGGGTTTGAACAAGGCAGTTTTGGAATGCCAAACCAACTGGTCTATATTTCAGGGTGGTCCCCATCCTTTTCTCAACTGAATGGTCTGTCATCCCGGATGAATCCCATGCATGTGGGTACTTCTTGATGCTGGTTAACATGCAGTACAATCAAAGCAGGTTTGAGACCTTCTGAGAGTCCTAACAGGTCCACAGGTTGGAAGAGCATGAGGTTGAGGAAGCTTGCACAGGCCAGTAGGAACAGTGTCACCTTTCAAACAGTTCAGTTCAGTTCAGTTGCTCAGTCGTGTCCAACTCTCCGCGACCCCGTGAATCACAGCACGCCAGGCCTCCCTGTCCATCACCAACTCCCGGAGTTCACTCAAACTCATGTCCACAGAGTCGGTGATGCCATCCAGCCATCTCATTCTCGGTCGTCCCCTTCTCCTCCCGCCCCCAACCTTTCCCAGCATCAGAGTCTTTTCCAGTGAGTCAACTCGTCGCATGAGGTGGCCAAAGTATTGCAGTTTCAGCTTTAGCATCAGTCCCTCCAATGAACACCCAGGATTGATCTCCTTTAGAATGGACTGGTTGGATCTCCTTGCAGTATAAGGGACTCTCAAGAGTCTGCCAATAGGAAAAAGCACCTCTAAGCAAACACTCGAAACTTTTTCAGAGTCCTTGTCATTGTACCTTTCCTTCAGATGACCTAGAAGACATTTCCTAGCTGCTGGCTCATGAACTCTGAGAGGCAGGTGGGGGAATTAATGGAAGTAACAGGCATGCTCAATCACTTCAGTCATGTCTGACTCCTTGCAACCCTATGGACACTGTAGCCCACCGGGCTCCTCTGTTTATGGGATTTTCCAGGCAAGAATATTGGAGTAGGTTGCCATTTCATCCTCCAGGGGATCTTTCTGGCTCAGGGATTGTCTCCTGCATTCTGTCATCCTGGATTCTTTACCCACTGAGCCACCTGGCAAGAGCAGAGGAGATAAATGTCTAGTTAAAAAAAAAAACATCTGTGGCTATATTTAAGCAATTCCCCTTTAAGGCAAAGTGTGGATGCTCCGTGCATGTATTGTTTGCATACAGAGGAGGTTCACAGAGGCTCTGAGCATCTTTAGGACCCTAGTCATTAAGGGCCGAGCTCTCACTTGATTACTGCCAGCTGCCAATGTGCTTTCTGACCCACAAAGAGCTTTAAACACTTTCTCTTAGTCCTCTGGTGTTGGCTTTAGACCCATAATGGACTTGGTAGCTAAAATTGGGAAGCAAAGGGAAACCTGATGTTGGATTACAAGTCAATGCAGAGCATGAGTGTGAAGATAATTCTATAGGTGCTATGGAGGATCACCTTTGCCAGAATCTCTAGGTTGCCTGCATCTCATCAAAATCCTTAGTTTGAAGAACATTCTGAAGTGCTCTCACATTAAGAGTTGCCTTAAACACCAGGACGTTTTCAAGAGGACGATGAATGTGGGTTTCAGGGAGGCCAGAGTAAAAGCGTTCTTCTGCTGTGATGTGTTTTATATGGAATGTGCGTGATCCACTCTTATCATTTAGAAACAAAACCTAGAAACTGCAAACTCTGCCAGTATTTTTAGTGTGAAAATTCACACAATTAAATAAAAAACCTGTGTCTAGTTTTGAAGTTGTGTGTAGTTAAATTTCAATCTTAGCTTTTAATTTTTGATTCCACCACACCAAACACAATGCGTGTTTATTCACATTTGTTGATGGGTGCGTTTTCGTCTGCCTCGAATCATTCTGAACAGGTGTAACCAGATGCCCCCTTAACCTAGAGACACATTTCTGAAATCACTTAATTGAGGTAAGATGCTCCATTAACTCTGAGCAAGGTAAGTTTCCTGTATCCTTCAAGAAAGTCATGTTTTCAAAAAGTCACCCAAGTAAAATAAAAGTGTGGGAATATAGCCAAGTTATGGGGGCAGAATTTGTAATAGCTGCTGGGGGGTTATACGGCCAGTTGTCTATTGAAATCGTGTCATATACATGGAGGAGAGTTCAACTATTCCTACCCCTCTACAGTGGAGGACTTGTACCTGGTTCATCTGGAAGTGGTCTTAAGTCACTAATAAATGTGAACGGTTATAAGACTACATTCTTATGTACCTGGTACTAGAGTTTTTAATCTGATAGATGACAGTTTCTGTAAGTCTTGCTTTGTTACTAAGGTACAGGCTTCCTACATCCATTCAGGAATCTGAACTGGTCTCATTTGGCACATTTCAGTGTTTCTTGTCAATGGCGTCAATACAAGCTAAAGCCTTATGTTATTTGAAAAAGACTTTTCCTTGGGATGATAAACAAAGAAGCCAATCGGGTTCTAGACCATTTTTGCTTCAATCCCTTTTTTTTTATACAACATGAGCTGAAGACGGCAATACGTGGATATAACTAAGAATGAAACAGCATTTTCTGAAACATAAAAAAATTAACGGTTGTAAAGCTTGGAAATAACTGCTTACTGTAGAAGTGTCAAATGATCTGAAATGATGCGTAATTAAAAGGTTAATGCTCAAATTCACCTGCACCCCACCCTCACCTCTTCCCAATACATCTCCCTTCCCCTGGATCTGATGGGCAAATTCTGGTTGTCCATCAAGCATTTATTTTACCTGAGGTTTTTATTTCTTATGACAAAGAGAAATTTGTAATAAGATTGGATGTGGTCTGTGACCAGAAAGATTTATTTTGGCTGGGGTCTAGTCACATGATCACAGCTTTGTCTAACTCAATGAAACTATGAGCCATGCTGTGTAGGGCCACCCAAGACGGATGGGTCATGGTGGAGACGTCTTCAACAGTTATTATAAAACCAGCCACAAGGAGTAGATTAGAAGGAGCAGAGAGGGCTGATAGGCAGTGAGGTGAGAAATCCCTGCCTGGGATGTTTATTAGTGCTGGTGAGGATCTGCTCCAAAGGAATAGGTGGCCAGTACAGTTTGGCATATTCAGGTTTCTAATCATCCCAAGCAAATATCACAGAAGGTTAAAGAAGAGTGGCACTGCTGCTGCTTAGTCACTTTAGTCATGTCCGACTCTGTGTGACCCTATGGACTGCAGCCCGCCAGGCTCCTCTGTCCATGGGATTCTCCGGGCAAGCGTACTAGAGTGGGTAGCCATGCCCTCCTCCAGGGGATCTTCCCGACCCATTGATCAAACCCACATCTCTTGCATTGCAGGCAGATTCTGTACCATCTGAGCCACCAGGGAAGGCCAAAGAGAGTGACAAACAGATGCAAACGTGATACAATTTATGATGTGGCCCTAGAGTAGAAGGTTAGGTTTTATTTATTAATATCTTTTCAGACTTATTCCATGTACCAAGTTGAATACTATCAGTACTATTTATGGGTAAGTGGGTCAAGGGATTTTTTGTTTAGATTAACAGTCTTTTTCTAGAAGAACAGCCCATGGGAAAATATTCTCTTTTCCAGCTCTAAATAAGGAAGCCCCATTGCCTATGCTAAAAAAAAAAAAAATCTTGGAATTTAGGTTTTCATAGTTAACTCTTTAGTGGAAGATATAGAATACATAAGAGCTCGCCAAAGGGTGACCATATTCCCCAAGCAGACAGAATGGACCACACATACAGAAGGAATGTTAATATAACCCTCTTCAATTTTTTTTAAAATTTAAAGAAGCTAATATTTTCTTTTTAAAAAACCCACTTGAGCATCCTTCTTAGTTATGCAGAAACAGGGAGAGCAAGTAGTCATTTTATTTTTTAATGGATTGTCATTGTTGTAGATCCTTCTGTGACTTGCTTTGAATCTCCTGAATGCAAAACCAGTTAGATGAAGAGATGGATTATATGCATAGGAGCTAGGGTCTTCTGAGGAAGACTCCCACTCCCAATTCCTGATATTCAAAAATCCTGCACTCCTTTGGGGTTAGGTGAGGGTGTGCCAAAACTCAAGTGTAAGATATTCCCTTGAGAAAAGACCGCCGATGAAGGCTCAACAATAAGCAAGGTGCAGAGTGTGAACTGCAGAAAAGGTGAGATTCTAGCACAGTGGTGATGGTGGAAGGAAGCAACCCTTTGACCCAACCAGCCCGGTGCACTTGATGTGCTTTGGAAAATAATGACCGAGTATGAGTGTTGTGTTTGTGTGTGTTGCCTGTGTGCACAGGTGTGCTCAAAGGTGGAGAATCCTAGAGTGAACTTAACATCTAGGGAGTGGGACCATCTTCCCTTTAAGAAGCCTGCGTCCTGCTCCGGACCAACCAACCAGGACGGGCATCCAGGGTCTGCACAGGTTCGATGTTCAACAGCGACACCTTGTGGCCGTAAGACCCAACAGCCCGAGAGAGCTAGACATTCTCTCCTTTTTCCTGGGAACATCTGCAAGAGCCCACACAGTCCTCTTGTAGAAGCCCAGTTAGCCAGAGAAGGGCAGAGCAGAGTGAATCAACTCCCATAAGCCAAGCTTTCTGACCTTCTCTTTTCTCGTCTGCGTAGGTGCTTCTCAAGGAATCTCCCCAGAGAAAGGGTGTTGAGTGAGAAGTGGAGACAGCCTTCAGACCTGTGTGAGCTTTGTGCGTCTCGAGAGGTGAACTGACTGGGGTCCAGACAGGCTGCACAGGAGATTCAGCTAAAGGGTTGCTTGGGGGCAGACACACATTTAGACCTGCCTCAGGGAGCGCCGCCTGCCTGCTGGAATTAACCTACATGACAATCCACAGAAGAGGCAGGTCACATTTGGGCCGTGTAGCCGCAGGGTCAATGGCAAGCCACTCCAGTACTCTTGCCTGGAAAATCCCATGGACGGAGGAGCCTGGTAGGTTGCAGCCCATGGGGTCTTGAAGAGTAGGACATGACTGAGCGACTTCACTTTCACGCATTGGAGAAGGAAATGGCAACCCACTCCAGTGTTCTTGCCTGGAGAATCCCAGGGACGGGGGACCCTGGTGGGCTTCTGTCTATGGGGTCACACAGAGTCGGACACGACTGAAGTGACGCAGCAGCAGCAGCCGCAGGGTCAGGATTGCACCCGACACCAGCAAACGGTGTCAGGATTGCACACTGGACATGGTGATGGGATTGAACTCTCTGGAGGGATTTCTGAGCACCTGTTCCATGGCCAGGAGGGACAGGAAGCAGACCCAAGCCAGCACGGCCTCTCCAGGGCAGAAAGGCACCAGGGTCTGCTACAAAGTGCTTTTCGAGTTTCCATTTCTGGAACCAGGCTCAAAATCATTTGGGCCTTTCTGGAAATAAGTGACAGAAATGTGGAACAGAGGAGGGTTAAAAAGATAAAAACAGCCGTCGAGGGCCCCAGCCTTCCTGTGGGCACAAGGCTGCTGGCTGTCTTTGCGTCATCGCTGCCTTGTGTGTTTAGCCTGAAACCCGTGGACATAGGTGGGTGAGGAGATCTTGCTGGGGCCCCTGGGAGCCCCAGGAACCACTGAAACACTAAAGGTGGCTTCTTGGTCTGGTGGGCATTAGAGTTACCTTCAGGGAGGCCCTGTTATCTCACATTTTGGAACCATCATCAGATGCTGAGCAACGCTCCCAAGTAATTGAATATATTGCCGGGAGAAGAGGGAACTCGGGTTTCCTGCAGTGCCTTTTCTCCACTACACTGCATGCTGATTCTCAGACCATGACCAGGGTGTTTATTTCTCTCTGGGCACCGAGAAAGGCTCCTATGAGTGGGGGTGATTGATCAGTGTCTGTCCTGTTCCTCTAAACGACTGGTCTCCTGAGGTCAGAGGTCCAGTCTGTCTGCTCATCACTATCCTCAGAAGGGCTGGAGAGGCCACAGAAATTTGGAGGTCAGTCTCCAGGTGTGGGGAGGGGAGGTGGTATCTCAGGGGTATCAGAAGCCACATGTCTCGGGGTGGGGGTGCTGCTCAGTCAGGGGTGGTGGGCCATGTGCTCAACGAAACTTCAAAGCTTATGTCTGAAAATGATAAGCTTCCACATCCGGCTCCACGGGCTGGTGCAGGTCTCTACTATTTTAAGACTAGTATTTCATGGCTTCTCTTGTCAAGATTGACCCGGGCTGGAGAGGGATGTAGGGGAAGGAAGGTGGGACCTCCCAGCCCCAGGAGGGTTAGGACAGGTAGGGGGAACCTTTGCCATGGCTTAACAAGGTCACCCGAGTGGGTGGGTTTGGTCTCTGGTTGGGAGGAGAGGAGGTGGAAGAGGAGAAGAGCAAACAAACAAACAAACAAAAATTGGAGAAACTGACAGTCTCTTGGGAGGTCCTGGATTGGAAGGGCTGGCCCCAACAGGTGGACAGTTTCTGCCCCTAGTTCTCAGAAACTGCTGCCCCCTCGTCCCCAGCCTTCCCAGTGCCACCAGCCCCATCATTAATACACCCAGGGGAGAGTCATTAAAACAGATGCTGCCCCTGGCCCATCAGGTTTGCTAATCCCCCTGAAGTCAGTTCTAGGAAGGAAGAATCAGTGTGCATTAACCAAATTTATAAATGTGTCTTAATATCAAAAGATCCAAAACACCTGGTAAACCAAGAAAAAAACAAGGCACCAAAGCAAAAAGGAAAAGTAAATGGGTGTTGGTGCTGCTGAGTTGAATCAGGCATCACTGTCTTCTCCGCACTGCTGGATCTGGTGAGTCCCTTGTCCCATATTGGATAAGGAGGTGGGAGGGCTCTGGCCCAGCCTGAGGACGGTATCATTTACATTGTTGTGTGTCTATTTCTCCTGCCACGCCTTAGAGCCGCGGGAAGCGTGAGATCGGTGCTTGGGGAGTGAAGGTGCTTTCCAAACGGGAGTCCTTCCAGTGCTGTCGCCTGACTTCTATCCAGGCAAATACGGCACAAACGACCACGATATAGTCACTGGGCCCCTGTGTTGACCCCTACTTGTGTCCTCCTCATGTAGAAGGTGGGGAAAAACAATTGAGCCGGGTTGGAGAATAGTGAGTGCTGAAGTTTGTGACCATAAATTGGAGGGGGCACGTCCACTTCCCTGAGTCCAAAGACCTCATTTTATGGCTGAGGCCTCTGTGGCCTGGATGGCCCTCTACATGTCCTCTGCTGGGCATCAGCCTTTCTGACGGAGAAGGCAATGGCACCCCACTCCAGTACTCTTGCCTGGAAAATCCCATGGACGGAGGAGCCTGGTGGGCTGCAGTCCATGGGGTCTTGAAGAGTAGGACACGACTGAGCGACTTCACTTTCACTTTTCACTTTCACACATTGGAGAAGGAAATGGCACCCCACTCCTGTGTTCTTGCCTGGAGGATCCCAGGGACGGGGGAGCCTGATGGGCTGCCGTCTATGGGGTTGCACAGAGTCGGACACGACTGAAGTGACTTAGCAGCAGCAGCCTTTCTGAGTCTGCGTCCAGCATGCCACCACACTGCCGCCCACACTGGTGTCACTGATCACAGCCTCTGATGGCTCGCATGCAGTGGGGCCAAAGAGGGTTTGGAGTGCCGGGCCCCACGCGTAAGGAACTCGAGACCCAGCCTTGGCAGGGGCAGTTGTCTCTGGTGGCGTGAACAGAGAGAGAAGACGTAGGAGTGCTCACTTCACAACTCTGAACCCTCCCAAGAAACAACCCTGGACTGGGGAAGAGGCCCCAGATGTCGTGCTGGGCTTCTCCCTTCCGATCATCATTTGAGGCAGCTGCTCCCGCTCCCAGCCCTGCCGACACAGACTGCTCCCTCATCCAGGTGGCATCAGAGACCACCTGACCTGCCTTCTGCGAAACCTGTATGCAGGTCAAGAATCAAAAGTTAAAACAGCACATGGAACAACAGACTAGTTCCAAATCAGGCAAGGAGTATGTCAAGGCAGTATATTTTCACCCTGCTTGTTTAACTTGTATGCAGAGTACATCATGAGAAATGCTGGGCTAGATGAAGCACAAGCTGGAATCAAGATTGCTGGGAGAAATATCAATAACCTCAGATATGCAGATGACACCACCCTTATGGCAGAAAGTGAAGAGGAGCTAAAGAGCTTCTTGCTGAAGGTGAAAGAGGACAGTGAAAAAGTTGGCTTAAAACATTCAAAAAGTAAAGATCTTGGCATCTTATCTCATCATGTCATGGCAACTAGATTGGGAAAAATGGAAACTTTGATAGACTATTTTCTTGGGCTCCAAAATCACTGCAGATGATGACTGCAGCCATGAAATTAAAAGACACCTGCTCCTTGGAAGAAAAGCTATCACCAATCTAGACAGCATATTAAAAAGCAGAGACATTACTATGCCAACCAAGGTCCGTCTAGTCAAAGCTATGGTTTTTCTAGTAGTCAACTATAGATGTGAGAGTTGGACCATAAAGAAAGCTGAGGACCAAAGAATTGATGCTTTTGAACTGTGGTGTTGGAGAAGACTCTTGAGAGTCCCTTGGATAGCAAAGAGATCCAACCAGTCCATCCTGAAGGAAATCAGTCCTGAATATTCATTGGAAGGACTGATGTGGAAGCTGAAACTCCCAATACTTTGGCCACCTGATGCAAAAAACTGACTCACTGAAAAAGACCTTGATGCTGGGAAAGATTGAAGGCAAGAGGAGAAGGGGATGACAGAGGATGAGATGGTTGGATGGCATCACCAAACCGGATGGACATGAGTTTGAGCAAGCTCTGGGAGTTGATGATGGGCAAGGAAGCCTGGTGGGCTACTGTCCTTGGGGTTGCAAAGAGTCAGACATGACTGAGCGACTGAACTGAACTGAGGGAGGGCCAGAATGCTGGGCAAGGCTTCCTAACTGCCATCCACAGGTGCTATTCCAGAGGCAGAGGCTGAGGGCCCTGGGGCTCGGGCGGGACCTCCCATGTCCACTGAATAGAAATGGGGGAAGTAGCCAGATACAGTGGACATGGGAGGTCCCGCCCGAGCCCCAGGGCCCTCAGTCTCTGTCTCTGGAATAGAAATGGGGGAAGTAGCCAGATACACGGAGAAGGCAATGGCAAGCCACTCCAGTACTCTTGCCTAGAAAATCCTATGGATGGAGGAGCCTGGTAGGCTGCAGTCCGTGGGGTTGCTAAGGGTCGGACACGACTGAGCGACTTCACTTTCACACATTGGAGAAGGAAATGGCAACCCACTCCAGTGTTCTTGCCTGGAGAATCCCAGGGACGGGGGAGCCTGGTGGGCTTCCGTCTATGGGGTCACACAGAGTCAGACACGACTGAAGTGACTTAGCAGCAGCAGCAGCAGCAGCCAGATACAGGTTCTGAAAGCACTGGCCCTGAGGTCTGGTCTAAGATAGATTTGACTTTGTGCATCGTGAGGAGTAAGAATAGACTGATGATGTTTCCCGTGGGGAAACAGGATGGGCCTTATTCCTGGGTACTAACACTTTTCTGCAGGGATCCCTGTCCCTCCCAGCAACCTCCCGAGAAGGGAGGCCTGAAAACTCCGTCATGTGGACCGTGTGGGGCTTCTGCCCCCTGCACGGGGCCAACAGAAATCCAAGTGGCACTGTGGTTCCTCAAGGACAAGCCAGTGGAGGGGCCCCGGGGTGCTCTGCTGTGAACTGCCAGCCCTGCTATGCGGGGTGGGGGGTGGTGGTGGTGCTTGGACCGCCTGGTAGGCAAGGCATTCGAATCTAGCATCTGAGAAAGGCCAGTCTTCCTTCGGACACCTAGGTCCACTGAGAGCCTTTAATGCCTGCAGAGATGAGGTTGGGGTGGCGGGGAGCTGAGAGCGAGGAAAGGGCTACAGTAGCCTGCCTTGCAGGGCCCCCACCCGCACCCTGCTGTGGGATTCCTGTGTTACTGCGTCAAGGATGTAGCCATTCTTTCTGACCCCACTGCCCAGCGCTCCTGCCAGGAAACCTTCGGGGCTTTGCTTCCTAGTGACGGCTGACCCCTTCTCCATGCGTTGTGTGATGGGATCCAGTCCCCGAACACGGACGTCACCGTTGACCGTAGCGCAGGTGGTGTTGATGCCCGCTCCCCAGGCCTTCCACAGCGATGCCCGCACCTCCTCGGGCACCACCCGCCTTCCCGGCGACACTGCCCTCGCTGGTTCCCACCTGGCCTCCTGGGGGCTCCAGGCTCAACCCTTCCAGTCCTTTCCATGTGCTACTGACAAGAGATTCTCCCCTGACCCCACTGCCCACCTGTTTCTTCCTGGCTCACAAAACCTTCAGCATCTTCCCATCGCCCACAGATGAACGTGCAAACTTTTTACGTGGGATGAGGGCTGTCTCTGTGTCCCTCTCTCTTTTCCAGCAGACACCGTCCCTCTGTGCCCAAACGTTTCCCCAGTTGCTCCTGACCCCTTGGGAACAGCAGTCCCCTTCCCCTCTCCCCGTTAAAAGCCTCGGATTTCACCCAGATTCCAGCTGGAAGGCCCCCTCTGTCTGCTGCCTCGTCTGGTTGCCTGTCATCGTCTTTCTCCTCAAAGACACTGTCAATTCCTTGAGGGCGTGGACTGTGTTTTCTGTTTTTCTGAAGTTTCAGCCTTGAACAAAGGGCCCAAAGACTGTGTTTGCTGGCCCTGTGGGCTGGTGCGTTTAAGATGCTCCCACAACCTCCAGGGCCGGGCCTAAGGGAATGATAGCTTCAGCGGGAGAGGGGCAGTGGCAGCTCCATACTCTTGTCAAGGGTGGCCCGGAAGGAACCTGGGCTGGGCTGAAAGGAGCCGGGAGAAAGGGAGAGAGGGAGGAAAGGGTTGAACAGGTGGCTCCTTGTGTTCTTGAGGGAGAAGCAGGAAGTCCCAGCGGTGCCCATCCACAGGGAAGACCAACACCCTCCCCCTTTCGCTTCTGCTCTTCTCAGAGCAGCCTGAGTGGACACTGCTGCTGGGGGCAGACCGCCCGCCTGCAGGTCGGCGGAGAAGCCGCGGGGGCTGGGAGCCCTGAGGTGAACCCAACAAGGAACCCCTGTTTCAGGGGAGAGAGCGTGTCATCAGATGCAGACCCAACCTCCACACCCCTCACCCCAGCCAGGGGCGGGGAGGAGCGCGTGGGTACAGCTGTGGCCGGGCTGCCTAGAAGCTTCTGGCCGGGGTGGCGAGGCCCCTGCCCGGTCCCATCCTGCCCACGGGCTGGGCTGCGGAGGGGCCGGAAGACTGCAGGTTCCTTCTGTCGAAACTAAGCCCCCACCGAGCGATTCTCAGGGTCCCGCCGCCTTTAAGCTGGAGCCCAGCATCATCTAGCCCGGCTGTTTAGGTCGAGGGTGACGACCTGCCCTCCCCGCCAGATTCTCCGGGTCGGGGCAGCCTCAGTTATGCAAAGGGGTGTCTTGGTGGGAGAAACAGGGTGAGATCTGGAAGATCTGGTCGTCTGCCTGCTGGTGAGGGGGCGGAGGGAGGAGGCTGGTCCCGGGCCTGCCGGGGCTGCAGCGCCCGCTGGCGGCTGTCCCGGGGCACTGGGGGTGCAGCCTGTGACCACCCCCTCCCCCCAAGGCCCCCTGCATCGCCCCTGCCCCAAGCACGGGCCCTGACCTTCCTTCCTCCTCCACCTCCCGCCCACCACTCTCTGCTCGCTCCCCTCCCACCAGAGATTGTGGGCACCCTGGGCTCAGACTCAGGTCACCCTACAGTCTTGTAACTGATGGGGAGAGAGGGGGAGAGGGCAGGGAGGTGCAGTGAGACAGCCGTGGAGGGGGACGCTCCGAGTCCTGTCCACATCCACCCTGGCCTCTGGGACCCCGTGCTGGAACCTGAGCCTCCCCCAAGGCTGCACAGAAGCCGGCCCCTGCAGCCCCCGGGGCGATGTGGCCCATGCAGAGGGGGTTTCTGAGGTCTGTCCAGCTTTGCATATTTCCTTGGTATCCCTTGAGAATAAAAGGTTGCTTGCCGAGGTGCAACACACCAGGGCGTTTTTCACATTGCCGGTGGCAAACCATTAGTGGGTTGTGAAATCAATTTAGTGATGTACAGCCAGCACTTTAAAACAAAGGAAACAGCAACCTCAGTACTTGTTATACAGAAAGGGTGAACTTTCAGTTCAGTTCAGTTCAGTTCAGTCGCTCAGTCGTGTCGGACTCTCCGCGACCCCGTGAATCACAGCACGCTAGGCCTCCCTGTCCATCACCAACTCTTTCTGTTTTTTTTGTGTTTTGTCGCCATATCTATAACTACACTTTCAGCTCTTCCTGGTGCTCTGCACTGGGTAATGACACAAAGCCAAATTAACTTCTTAGTGTGTTGTGGGAGAGTCAACACCAATTGAAAAACACTGGTCTAGACTAGAACATCACTGCTGGGACCAGCTGGCCCTGGAGTAGTACAGAGCAGTGCCCTAACTTGTTTGGGGACACTTTTGGACCCAGAGGCTTGAGTTGAGGGGCCCGCTGCCTGGGGGTGACCGTCTGTCCTTGGTGAGAGGACTTGCTGGGGGCTGTGGGTGGGAAGGACCGCAGTGAGAACCCCTCTTTGGAGGACTCTAAATGTATCTCTGCTTAGATGCCGCTGCTCTTCCTTGAGATGTGGAGACTGGAAAGACAACGCAGGACAGTTTGGAAGAGCTGGAGGATGGGGAGGCAGGAAGGGAAACCGGAGTCCACCGGGGAGCTCCAGCGGCCTTCTGGGACGTGCTGTTTGAGCTTAGGGAGAGGGCAGGGCCCCATGCTCTCAAGTTATGAGTGTGCTTTGCGGACAGCGTGAACCCCAAGATCTGCTGGAAGGGTGGCAAGTGCCAGGGAAGGGGGCCCCCTTGCTGGCAGATCAGTTTCAAAGGCCCCCATGTGACTGAGGACTGGAGACGAGCATCCAGAAGGCTGAGAGGGAGGGGAAGAATATAAAAGTGCACGCGCTCAAACCTGACCCTCCTGCCTGCTTTCTAGTGGCGACGGCATTCAGCTGGGAGGACGCGCTGTGTGGAGCATCCCTGAATCAGAGTGATGG
This sequence comes from Moschus berezovskii, assembly GCF_049115385.1. Classification (NCBI taxonomy): domain Eukaryota; kingdom Metazoa; phylum Chordata; class Mammalia; order Artiodactyla; family Moschidae; genus Moschus; species Moschus berezovskii. The sequence continues at coordinate 55,707,414 of NC_142480.1, read as the reverse complement.
GACCTTGCTCCAGAGAGATGGCACGTTTCACTAAGGAACAAAAAAATGACACAGTCTCTAGCCCACTGCTTTAAATATATACTACATGCTTAAGTTAGAACAATTCCACCAAAGATTTCAAAGTTTGTGTTTGTTAGTCACTGTGGAAACCAGGAAAGGTGTTTGTTGGTGGAGCCCGCCCCGGGCTGTGGGCAGCACGCAGAAATAGCTGAAATTGGGATTCTGGAGTTAAATGAAACCTCTGACTTTCAAAGCTTTCATAACACAAGCGACTTTTTGCTTCTTTCAAAATCCCTCTCCTACATGGAAACATACATTACCATACGTAAAATAGATAGCCAATGGGAATTTGCTGTACGGCTCAGGGAACTCAAACTGGGCCAGTAACAAACTAGACGGGTGGGTTGGGGAGGGAAGTGGGAGGGATGTTCAAGTGGAAGGGGACAGGGTTTAGTAAACCTCTGGCTGATTCAAGTTGATGTTTGGTAGAAACCAGCGCAATACTGTAATGATCCTTCAATTAAAAGTAAAGTAAAATAGCCCTCTCCTTTCCCTCCCCTGTCCCTTGTTTCCTGAGACTCTCCCCACCTTCCTTTCTAGGGCTACCATCTCCCTGGCTTTCAAGAACCCTGAAGAGGGAAGAAAAATGAACTGGACATGGAGAAGGGGCGGAGCTTCAGGCGTCCAGGCTAGTCCAGGCTACTTCCCTCGACTTTCTCAGTCGATTGGAATTTCTGTTTGGGAAATTTGGGAGTGTCCATTTGGGAATAACCAGAAAGGATCCAGCAGGTGTTTCTTACTGAGCAAAGGCCACCTGTGAGGCCTGTAGTTCGTGATTGTCATTTTCCCTCTCCCGGGGTTGGCTGGTACTCTGCCCCAGAGAGGGTTGGGAGGAGGAGGATGGAGGCCGGAACTGCTGCCCTCGAGGCTCCAGTCTGATCAGGGAAAGCATGGAAACAGAGATATGGAATACGAGGACAGTGACAGATAGCTAGGATGAGACCCAGGGTGTGCCCATCCTTGGGGTGTCTTTTACAGATCAAACCTCTTTCAGAGTTAGTGGGGAAACTTTGAGACCCTTGGGAGCACCCTTCCAGATGTTTCAACTTTGACAGTGTGGACTCAAGTGAACGAAACCATGCCTTACAGGCAAAGGTTCCCAAGAAGACTGGTATCAGATGTCTGGGGAAATAAAGCAGCTCACTCAGAAAACACCTTGGCAACAACGACAGTATATAAAAATTTGCCCAGCATCCTGCCTGCCACCTCTCACTCTGATAGTGGGTAGCCAGCCCTAAAGGACTCAACCAGGACTCCTAATCAATGGTTTCTCTCTGTGGTTCCCCAATTCTGCATTGCTGTGCCCCAGGGTCACTGAAGCAAGCTCCTGAGAGCCACTGAATAACATTTTTCAAAGTGAACACAGTGACATCTGCTAGGCTCCATGAGATGAAGCTGTTTGGAGCTAACTTGTCTATTAATGGAACTCTCGGGTATTTCTTTTTGCCAGCCTAGGGACAATGCAAAGCATTACTAAAGCAGTAAGGGCACCTTGAATGGAGAGAGTGTGCAACCCATCCTGGGTGTGTGTGGCGTCAGCACATACGCCATCTGATGGGTGCTCGGCAAGGTGCCGAGCCCCAGTTGTCTCTGCTCCATTTCCCTTGCTCAGCCTCGGCCGGCACTGGCCAGTGCCTTGGAACCTGCCATTGCTGGTTTCTTTCTGTAAAGCAGTTGTATCTCTGGCATGAGCTTGACCTTGGTCTTGATTCACAGTCCCTGCTACCTAGAGTTTAGTCCTAGAGGCAGCCAGGACTTCTTCCTTTGGGGCGAAGAAAAGACACAGGCAGCTCTGTGACTGTGGCGAAGGCCTGAGTGTGTGTGTCCTTGGGGTGGACTCCCCACCTGGACACACAAAAGTTGTCAGAGCCTGCCTTGAGGCCAGCTTATGATAGCGGTACTCCCTTCCTCCGGACCTTGTCCCTTTCTTCCCCGCTGGCTGCCACCACTGACCACCCTCTTCTCCCCATCAGCTTGCCCTGCAGACCCTGCATCGTCCTGCCCCCACCCCGACTCTGTGCTCCTTTCTGGACTGTGGGTCCTACTGGGCCCCTGGCTTCACTCAGTCATCGCCTTCAACTGCCGTTGGAATTTTCTCTCGCCAAAGTTCTCAGCGGTTGGTGGTGGTCGGGTGCTGCAGCTGGGTACATTTACCAAACCTCAGGGACATGGTTCAGACCTTCTTGTAGGGGCTCAGCAGCTAAACACACTGAAAGTGTAGGTCTTGGTTTAGTAACTTAAGTCCCTGCTTGGGTTCTAGGCCTGCCAGAGCAGTGGAGGAAACCCCTCCGGTCTCTGCCTGATCACGCCTCTCCCTGCCTTAGTTGAAGAGAAACTTGATGTGGGAGGCTTGGCTGGGAGGCTTCGGTCCCCTTGAGCGTCCCCTCTGCCCGCTGGGCTGGGCCTGTGTTTTCCACGGCTCTAGTCTCCTTCTTGGTGGGGGTGGAGGGCAGGCCGCCAACAGAGATGGGAGCAGGGCTGCATGAAGATTCACGGGCTGGATGCAGCCAGCCTTTCTTCCCCTCACAGCTTCAGGGAGAAGACAGTGGCTGTCCCCAAGGAGGAGGTGTTCCCTCCTCGCCACCCTCGTGGGGGGACCCTGCCTCCCCGGGGTCCTGTGCTCTGTGGTCACCGAGCGTGTGCAGGGCCTGGTAGGGGGCCAGAGAAGCGGCCGCCCCTGCCTTGACGCCCCCGAACTCCACCATGTCAGCCCCTCGAGGTGTTACGGAGGTGGAAAGAGGCATGCTCATCTCCATTTTTTGAGTACCTTAAATATTTGAAAGGGAAAAAAAGCCAAGAATTGATACAGAAAATTGTGGACAGTGCATTTTATTTAAATGCTTAATATAAACAAATGCCTTTTTAGCACTGGTGCAAATACAATGGATGGGTCAACACTCATTTTAGAGAGGCGGGGGTCACTGTCTCTGGTTTGAGGCCCTTCGTGAATGAGCCCTCCTGGTGCTGGGTTCCCCTTGGGAGTTTGGGGTGCCTTGGGGAGGGGGTCTCCTGCCAGAGGGGATCAGGCCTCCATTCTCCTGCTGGACCAAGGCCGTCAGACCATCCCTGTACCACCGGGCAGGGGAGGGGAGCCCTCTGGCTGGCTATGGGCCGGCCTGCAGGGGCAGAGGTTCTCCTTGCTGGGCGGGGGTGGGCAGCAAGGGAAACGGGTTGTGTCGGGACATAGAGCTCCTCCCAGCGTGGGCGCCCATCACTGGGGTATGAAGGCTGCTGGTTCAACGTGGGCAAAGGCGCCTCTTACAGATGGCTTCCACTCGGGCCTGAGATGCTTTAGGACTTAAGCATGAGCTCTAGGCCCAGGCCAGCCTTCCACCGGTTTCCTTCTGTGACAGTAGCAGCCGTCTGTCCAACTTGGGACCGGCCAGTGCTGGCCAGGCACTGGGTTGAGAGCCGAGGACACCACGATGATTCACAGTGGCTTTCCCGGCGCGGGAGGGGGCTGTGTGTGTCTTGGCAGCTGACGGGGGAGGAAAGCACAGGGGTGTGAGTCACGTCCATGGAACAGCGGGGTCGCTTTGCTGTGGCTGTGACGGGCTCACTCAGCCCTGGGCCCTGAGTCCCTGCCCCATGTGCAGAGCAGAGGGAGCCCGAGCTGGACCGTGATGAAGATAGGACTCAGCCCGGCCAGGAGTGCTGGCGAGAGAATCCCTGGGACCCAGGGGTGCGGGTGGGGGGGACAGGATGGACACTAGGAGGGGTGGGTGGAGAGGGAGGAGCCGGCAGAGCTGGGTTATTAGCAGCATGGCCGCGAAGGTGCAGGTGGGCCTTTTGGATGGAACTCTGGCTCTAGTCTGCAGACCTCAGTGGGGCCAAGAGGCCGCTGCAAGGGACCCAGCAGGAGATGAAGCCCTAAGTGAGGGGGGAACCAGGGACCAGGGCTTGAGTGGAGGAGATGAGTGCTGGCTTGTGTAGGGTGGTCCCTGGTGGATGCCACCAACTAAGAAAGCAATGGAGTTGAGAGGTGAGGGTGCTGATGACAAGGTCTCTTGTGGCTTTGAGGGGGAAACAGAAAGGTGGAGAGGGGGTGTCTGTTGTCCAGTGCAGGCAGGGCTGTGGGGTGTCAGCCTTTGCGGTAAGAGATGATGAGAGATAACAGCTCTGGGAGGGTGGAGGGGGAGCGTGGTAGGTGGGCAGAGACATCTGGGGACAGGTGTGTAAGGGACAAATGGTGGGGGGCAGGAAGGGAGTAGAAGAGCTTGGTAGAGAATCCAGAGAGCCTGGTGGGTGGGCTCTCCCTGTGTGCCCACTCCTCTTCCCCTCCCACCAACCAGGGGAGGAGTCCCTTGAGCATAGTGATCTGAGCTTCGGGGTTCCTCTTCCCATACTGGTGTCTGACACACAATAGCTGCTAAGTTAGTGTTGGTTAAATCCACTGAACACAAACACAGCACAGAAGCCAGTGGGCTGGTGTGGGGGTGGTGGTAGGGGCAAGGTGCAGAAAATATCCAGTGGGTTTGGCCACGGGGGTAGGGCACTGGCCAGACCCTTTCCAGGCAGGGGGGCTGGGCGTGGAGGGGGACGGACGGAGGGATAGAGGCAGCGTGGTTTCCGGTGGAATTGTGTAGGGTGCGGGTGTGAGGACGTAGAGATGATGTGTGTCTCTGTTCTTTCTAGAAGATTGACCAAGACAAGAAGGAGAGGAAGTGCAAGATGCATCTCTGGAGCATTTTTTTAAAAAATTAAACATTTATTGTTTCCTTGCCCCTGTCATGCTCCCTCCTCCTTCCAAATATAATTGCATGCTCCTTGCAAAAAAGCTAGTAAATAAACATAAGTAGGAAGAAAATAAAAATCAAAAATAATGTGTAATTCCATCCATTAGAAATTTATACTGTTACTTTGGAGTCATTTCCTTCCAGACTTGGTGTGTTTCCACGGAAATGGTATCACGCAGAACATTATTCGGCAAGGCACTCTTTTCACGTAATACTTCCTGAATACAGGTCTCTGTGAACTACTGTTATTCAAACCATTCTTTCTACCTACCTAATACCTGTGACTGAAATGGTTCAAACTGCAACAGGTACAAAAGAACCTTCAGTGGAAAGTTGCCTTTCATTGCCCACCTCCCAGCCACTCAGTTCTCCCTTTTTGGAGGCAAATGATGTTCCCTTACAACATCCAGTCTGGTGGTGAGATATTATTCCCATGTGGCTATCTTCCCAAATGTATTAAAAAAACTTCCTGTCTTGGATGTGCTAAGTTGATTCTGTCATGTCTGACTCTTTGCGACCCCAGGCACTGTAGCCCTCCAGGCTCCTCTGTCAAGGGATTCTCCATGCAGGCATACTAGAGTGGGTTGCCACGCCCTTCTCCAGGGGATCTTCCCATCTCAGGGATCGAAGCTGTGTCTCTTACTCTCCTGCATTCGCAGGCAGGTTCTTTATCTCTAGCGCCCCTGGGAAGCCCCTGTCTTGGATAGTTAGGTGCTGTTTAATTTTGCGTTGCTGTCATACATGAGGCCTTGATGGAAATCCTTCCAGTGAAATCTTTGAACGCAGACTTAATTTTCTTAGAACAAGTTTCTAAAAGTGGCATTTCTGGGTTAGAAGGTGGAACCAATTAAAGAAGCAAAACAAAGCCTTTCCAAACCAGATTTTACCTCCAAGGAAACTGATGTCAACCGACACTCCCATGGCGAAGCATGCCAGCATCCCAACCCAGCACTCTGTCTCAGGTCCTCCAACACTGCCCACTTAGCTGGGGAGAGTGGCTCGTGGGTGCCTATGGCCCTCACTGCGGGTTGCGTTGTAGGAGGGACCAAAGACAACTTGGGAGGTGGGACAGTGGGGGTACTCCATGTTGAGAGGGCAGCCTGCCCTGCGGAGGTGCAGAGCCAGCCAGCTGCGGTGGGTCCAGGCGGTTACACTGGCTATGAATGCCACTCCCAGGGAAGGCCCTTTCACATTTCCAGAAGGCCACGAGGAGCTCGGGCACCCCAAGGCGCAGGGTTCAGGGTCAATTGGTACACACGCTGGATTTTTGTTTGCTCATGCGACGAGTTGACTCACTAGAAAAGAGTCTGATGCTGGGAGGGATTGGGAGTGGGAGGAGATGGGGACAACAGAGAATGAGATGGCTGGATGGCATCACCGACTTGATGGACATGAGTTTGAGTGAACTCTGGGAGTTGGTGATGGACAGGGAGGCCTGGCGTGCTGTGATTCATGGGGTCGCAAAGAGTTGGACACGACTGAGCGACTGAACTGAACTGAACTGCCCCTTTTAGCAGGCAATACTGTGGCTTCTTCAGTGACAGCTTCCAGATGTGCTGGGAGGCTGCTCCAGGAGCAGTGTGTGTGTGTGTGTGTGTGTGTGTGTGTGTTGGGGGGGGCGGTTAATGCTCAGGTGAGCTGAGCAAAAACCCACTTCTCCTTAGATGGCGCCCCAAACACAAAGCTGTGGGGTGAAAGTGCACATCTGGTGCTTTTATTGGGGAAGGCAGGCTCTGGACTGCTCACACCTGCCCAGCTGCGGGGGTGGGGTGGTGCAGAGGAATGACAAGGAAGCCTGCTGCTGCTCCCCCATTCATAAATCCTAGGACTTGCAGAGTTGGAGCTGGAGGTCAACTTGAATGTGGGGAGAGGCAGGATCCCCTTTGGCATGCCATCAAAACTTCCTGCTTCCACCATGCCGCCTGCCCCCTGCCGAGCCCCCGCCCCCCGCCACACCAGAGGAGCGGCTCCTCTGATTTTTTTGGCATGGCTGGGACACTAGAGTATTCTGTAGGCTGTTTATTAGAGTATTTTCTCCTAAATCCCCGCCAACCGCCATCCCCAACCCCCCCAAAAAAGAAAGGAAGCAAGGTTAATTTGATTTCCAGTGTGTATCGTGACTGGCCTTCGGGTTAGGGTTTCGAGAGGTTGCCCTGCATTTGCTTTCAATCTGACTCCCCAGTTTAGGAAGCCAGATGTAGTGCCTGCCTGCCCCTGCCCCGCCCAGAAGCACCTTCAAGGACAATAAACTTGCCTGAAATTCATACCCCAGAGCGCCAGCCCTGGAGATGGGGTGTTCTGGGAGTCCCTACTCACCACCGCCCCCTCCTCGGTGAATGAGGAATAAAACTTCGAGGCTACAGCTCTCTGGACCCTTGGTTATTCATCCCCACAGATTATTCTTTGGAAATATGTTCCCCCACTCCCCAGTCTTGTTTTTGTCTCGGATATCCTTTCTGCTCCATCCACAGATGGAGTGTCTTCAAACAGAAGGGACCGTCCTATGGTTCTGGAGGTCAGAAGTCAGAAATCAGTCTCAGCGGGGTTGGTTGCGGCCCAAAGTCCCCAGGGAGAAGGGGACCCCCGCGTGTCTCTTGGCTTCCTGTGATGGCCGGCAACGCTGGGTGCTCTCTGCTTTGTAGACGTACCTCTCCAACTTCCATTTCCATTTTAACACGGAGTTCTCTCCGTAGGGGTCTCTGTCTGCTTCTTTTACAAGGAACACTAGTCATCGGATTTAGGGCCCGCCCTAGTCTGGCATGACCTCACCTTACCTAAGGAATTACATTTACCTTACCTAATTGCATTTGCAAAGACCCGATTTCTAAATAAGTTCACACCTTGAGGTTCTGGCTGGACATGAGTTTTTTTTTTTTGTGGGGGGGGGGGACGGGGAACACTGCTCAACCCACTCTGTGTCTCTGCCTTCAGACACTCCCAGCCAGCAACCCACCCTGTCCTTTGTCAGAACCATCTGCCTCGAACAGCACTGGGCACCTGAGCGTCCTTCACGGATTTCCCGGTGCCAACAAAGTAAAGTCCTATCTCTTTAGCTCAGCTTTGGAAAACTCAGTGCAGTCGGGTCCCAGCAGTATTTTTTCAGATTCCATTTCTCCAGTTCTCTGACTCACACCCTTTGCCGTCCGGTCACCCGGGAGAGGTTGGCCGTGTCGCTGGCCAGGCTCTACGCGCTCTTGCCCCCGCTGGGTTCCCGGTGCTTTGCCGAGGCGCTCTCCTTCTCGAACCCCATGTCACATCACACCTCTCCTGTCGCGGGAGGACACTTCCAGCCAGCCACGGTGGGAGGGCCCCCCTCCGCTGGCAGACTGCCGGGCTGCCCTCTCTTCGCCTCTTCTCAGTCTGCTGCAATGCTCTCTGCTGCGGCAATCTATTTCCTACCCCCAAGGATGAGCCTGAGTCTTGAGCTTCTCTGGGTCCTTAGATTTGATAGTGGGGTATCGAATCACGTGGCGTCAAGGACCAATGGTGGTGGACCCCGCTGTTGGGGTGATCCTACAAGGGGGTTGTTTTAGAGCCAAAGTGATTAGAGCTGGTCATGATTCAGTGCAGTAACTGGATCACCCCATGCCTGTAGCCCTTGTGATGTCTAGAGCAGACCAAGAGCCCCATGCTGAGATGAAATGAAGGGAAAGGAGAGAATGGTTTCTGCCCTTAGAGTTGAGGGTGGCAGTCTTTCAAAGGGAGAGTGGAATGACAGACATGCCTCGGGAGAAGTGAGTTCTCAATGTTGAATGTGGAGGGGCACTGGTCTCAGGGGGAAAGTTGTCATGATCCTCGGGGTGGGGGGTGTGGTGGGGAGGATGCCCTGCCCTTACTCTTGCTGATGGACAATTGGTGAGAGAGATGTTGGCAGGGTTGGGGACTGGGAGGAAGGTAGGAGACACACGTTGGCAGGGAACAGGATGGACGCCAACACCTTTCACTCTCAACTCTAGAGATGCTCTGAAAAGCTGGAGGTTAACAAGGACGTTTCAGTTCCAAAGGTAGTTATGGGTGTCTTTTCCCGACCCCTCCAAAGTGGCAGTGACTGGCAACTGGCCCTTCAAACCCCCTACCATAGCTTCACGTCACCATGGGGACACATGCAGCACTTGGTTCATGTGGAAGCAGGTTTCCTCTAAATGTTTCTGCCTCTTGCACCCTATCCTTTCTGTCTGCTTATGACTCAGTTGCATCAAAGTCCTCTAGGCATCGCCTTTGGGGATCAAGAAGCAGCTCACCCAAGGGAGAAGAATAGAGGTATAAAGAGCTGGGATGAGAATCCTGGGTGGACAGATGCTATGGGACAGTCTGCATTTCAGATAGACCAGGACAGATCTCCAGCATCAAAACCTCTGAAGCTACCAGAGCCCTTTCTTGCTGGGATGGGTTTGGCAATGAAGGCTCCCTCAAGGCAGTAGGTTTAGAAACTGAAGCTAAAGAAACAGCCAAGAAGCTAGCCCTGATCCTGGCCGAGCTGACTTGGACCTACCTGCGTGGTCTCCCTCACCTGGTTGGGTTCGCAAAAATCTTACTATAAACCCTTGACTCCATTAAAAGAATCGTAGTTTCTTAGACATTCTGTCTCAAAGGTTTGCTGGTTTCCCTCCTGTCAGATTGCCAGGTTGGGTGTTTCAACCCTCAGTATTCAACAGGAGAGGAAGGATTTAGTCAAGTTTTTTTTTGTTGGTAAGCTTCCTCTGCAAAGTACTTGTTTGCTGGTCCTAACAGCGATTCTGCTTGGGTTCAAAGAAGCCAAAAACCAACCATACCAAAAGGAAAGACTCAAGTTAGAGTCGGTCCTACCCATCTCCATGAAGAATGTACATGAGTTTGAAATGTTTTCAGAATCAGGAAGGGGAGAGGCGACAGGAGGAAAAACGATGCCATGTTCACAATTCTGCTCTTAAGCAGTGATTTTTCTCCACTGCTCCCTATTATGAGAATTTTCCATCCACTCTGACAGACAAAAGAGAAGTGCAAACAACATTTGACACAAAGTAAAGCATGAAAAGATCTTTCAGTGGCTCAGTGTCCTGACTGTGACTCAGAATTATTCATTATATTAAAAAAACCAAAAAGCAAAAAACACATGGCCATGTAGGCTCCAGAGGTGAGTTTGGAGCAGAGGTGGCTAACTCACACCATGTTCTTCTCACCATTTGCTGTCCCTCTTGAAGGAGATTGGGTTAGTCCAACTCTAATTCCTGAAATATCAAGGATTTTAGACAGTTGCTTCTGTGTGTCTTTTTCCCAACTAGATAGTGAATTACTCGGGGGAAAGGATGGTATCCATTTGACTTTACATCTGTAGGAAGCAACTCAGTAATCAGCTCTTAAGAACACTCTGCTCTTTTTTTTTTTTTTTTTTTTTGAAGAATGATCATGGTTTACAAACAGCAAGACCCTCTGCAGTGTAAGACATTACACTTCCTTTTTCCCTTCAGAGCACGTACATATTTGATGTGAGCTTGCACCAGGATTGGGATTCTGACTCAAAAGCAGGGCTGGTTCCTGGGGCTCCATGACTTACAGACAAGAGACAGAGCCGTGGGCAGGGCAGGGAGAGGGGAGCCGTGGGTAGTGGTGGGGTGGATGCCATTTATGGAGGGTTAAGGGAAGAGGAGCGGTTTAAGAGAATGCAAAAATCTATTATCTTACTGCCTTGGAGATCAGAATGTTCGAAATGGGTCCCACTGGGCTGAAATGAAGGTGTTGGGAAGGCTGTGTACCTTCAGCAGGGTCTAGAAGAACACTGTTTTCTCGCCTTTTCCCACAGTGAGAGGCCGCCCGCGTCCTTAGGCTCACGGCCCCTTCCTTCATTTTCCAAGCCAGCATCTTCAAATTTCTCTCTGATGACGAACTTTCCACCTCCTGGTGCCCCTCTGGAGCACCCCTGGTATTATTCCATGGTGCTCACTGGCTCGTGCGGGATTGTCTGCCTCACGTCTGGGTTACGTGCGCCGAAAGGTCCTCAGAGTTTCTGGGGAGCAGGACAGGGGCGTCCCCATGAGGGGCTGTGCTGTGCCGACCACAGGAGGGCCCCGGGGGATAGCAGAGGGCGGTGTCAGTCTACACTTGAGGAAACTTTGGCTCAGAGAGTTCCTGGGAATTGGACTGTTTTTCTCCGCGGGACGATGACGTTGCCTTGGTGGCCGGACCCCTGGGCCCAGAACCCTAAGCAAGACTCAGTAGAAGGCCGCTGGCATCCTGTGCATCTGGTTCTTCCTTCTACACCCGCGCCTCACGCTCTCTCCCCCCACTGGGGGTGGTGGTGGGGGTTATTGGGGAGCGCTGTGTCAGCTGGGGGCACCCCTCCCCCACGCCCCCCGCGGATGGAAGGCGGCCCCCACTTTGAGCCAGATCCTGATTTTTGATCCGCAAGACCCTCATTGTGCTGGTGGAAGCCTGAGCTCTCAGAAGCAGTTGCCGGCGGAGGCCCCCTGCAGTCAGAATCCTGGAATTCCTCCCTGGGAAGGCAGACGAAGGGGAGCCTCGTGGTCAGCTCTTGAACCGACGTGACATTGCTGCCCTGGGGCAGTGGGGTGGGCTCCTCAGGCTGGGAACCCTGTTGCCCAAGGGCCGGCTCCTGGTAAAAGAGGGTGTTTCAGCTGTGGCAGGGGTCCTCCGAGGAGGCGCTGGTGGTTCTGGTGTCAGAGTCCACGGTGAAGGCCGCAGGGCATCCACGAGGCACAACGGCGCAGCTTCTCTGGGTCCAGGCGAGGGCCCGAGGTGAAGACGGAGGAGCGCTTGCTGCCTGAGACGTCCCCTAGAAAGGGCACACCATGGTCGGAGGATGGGAGGAGTGCCCGGGGCTTCTTCCTAAGGGCCCCCCCTTGCAGGTCTCTCTCTTCCAGGGAGCAGCGGACCGTTCATCCCTGCCACTCTACCCACCACCCCCAAACCCACGGGAGTCTGGCTGCCGACCTGGGACACGAAGGCCCAGGACCTTGTTGGAGTGTCAATTCCTCATAGCTCTGAGGGGAGGCCAGTCTGCAGAGGAGGATGTGGCCGGGAGGGGAGGCAGCGGGGGTGATGGAAGAAGGCTGCCCTGGCCCTGGCCCCCAGAGGAAACTGGGGTCACTGCTGAGTGGGGCACAGTGCCTGCCCGGGTCCTCCCTGGGGAGGGGGCCTCAGTGCCACACGGTGGAGCTCCCCTCAGTCCCCAGCCTCTGACCCTTGGTGGGGGCTGGATGGTGAAAGGTGGAGTGGGGGGGAGTGTCTCCCACCCTGGAGCTGGGGGTCACATCAGTGAGCTTTCCTGACACTGGAAGTCTTTAGCATGGAGTTCCTGGCCCACATTCCGTGGTCCCCGAGAGGCACGGTGAGGTCTGGCAGGGGCATCTGCAAAAAGCTGTGTATGGAGGAAACCAGGAAGAGCTTGCAGAAACAGCCCCGGGAGGTGGCTCGTTTGGCAGTGGTGGTGGTGGTGGTGGACGGTCGCGGTGACGGGGCAGGGTAGGGGAGCTGGGCGTGCGTTTGAGGACACCCAGTGGCAAGGATGGCTGGAGCTCTCTTCAGCCCGAGAAACCTTTCCTTTGGGGAAATGAGCCCTGGGTGTGGGGTGATGACCAAGGATGCTCCCTGGGCAGTAAGGGCGAAGCCCTGCCTCCACGGAGGTGCTGAAAGCCTGCGAGCCCTGGCAAGGAGAGAGGTCTGACACTCTCTGTGTACCCTGCAGCCTCAGACAAGAAGGCAGAGTGCCTGCCCCTCCAAGGAAGAGTCAGTTCAGAAACCCAGCAGCTGCCACCCCTGGGGAGGCTGCCTCCTTCTAGGGCCTCCAAGGCTGTGACTCAGGCTCCCAGAGGTGAGCCCCCGGGAAGCGAGTCCTAAGAGACTTGTTGTCACCTGACTGTAGCCACGTGGGCTCCAGAAACTCAGAGCCTGGGAGGCTATTTGGTGTCTTGATGGGCCTTAGACCCTGCTGCGGGAATTCCCTGGGTTGGGAAGGCTGAGAATTAAGGTTTCCCTTTTAGAAGGCCAGCAATCTGCTGGAAAATATGGAGTAAAACGACCCACGATGGCTCCTTTTCCTTTCTCCTGGGGCTCTTGGCCGCTCATGAGATGTGCAGACTGGAAGAGAACCAGCAGACACGGGGTGGGGAGGAACAAGAGGGAAGGTCTGTGGGCCAGAAGCAAGGTGGCCCCAGGAAGTCTCTAAGATCTCCTTTTTGGTGGGGAGACCTACAGCCTGTAGGAGGGAGCTCATGGCTTCCAGGGGAGGGGTGGCCCCCTTTGGGATGGGTGAGCTTGGTTGCATCCAGCCAAGTTTGTTTCTTAGAGGGACCGTGACAGCCTTTGGGGTGTAACTGCCCAGAGTGGAGACTGGATCTTGAGCAGACAAAATCCTGCGCATTTTGGAGCAAGGAGAGCCGCCTGTCCCCGCTTCTCCACCCTTACCCAGGGACGCCCACTTGAATGGAGTCCACGTGGATGGACTTGGCTGAGAAATCTCGGCGGTGGGTGTGACATCATCCAGTCACTTCTGGTTTCTTGGAAACTAAAGAACTTAGGAGAAGCTGAATCTTTTTCTAGAATTTCTATCTGGAAACTACTAGTTTGGTTTTTGTTTTGAACCCAGTTAGCACAAGTGTGTGATAACAGCTGGCAGGTAATGTGTTCAAAAGTCTGATGTGAGGGAAATTACTGTTAAAGTTCTGGGAGGTATCTAATAGGCTACGGTTCCAGCTGAGTTTCAATGTGACTTGTTAAGGTTGCTAATGTAGCCATCAGCATTACCCATAATCTCATGAAACCTGCCAATTTGTCTAGGAGGTAAACTGACAGCCGACGAGTCTGGTATTTTTCAATGAGGAGCAGCACACCCAGAAAGGCAGTGAGAGGTAGTGGTTAGGAACATAGGCTCTGAGACCCGTTCCCTGGGTTTGGGTCTCCCCTTTGCCTCTGGGAGTGGCCTTAGGCAAGCTCCGGAAGCTTTCTGTCCCTCAGTTTCCTTGTCTGTAAAATGGGGATGAAAATAGTATCTTACTCCTAGGTTTAATGTGATGATTGGATGAGTTAATAGATGTAAAACATGTAATACAGCCCATGGCATGTACCATGGACTCAAATGTTAGCTATTGTTAGTATCTCTTATTTTATTCGATTCTTTAAAAATGAGCTTCCCTGGTGGCTCAGATGGTAAAGAATCTGCCTGAAGTGCAGGAGAGACCTCAGTTTGATCCCTGGGTTGGGAAGATTCCCTAGGGAAGGGAACAGTTATCCACTCCTATTCTGGCCTAAAGGACAGAGCAGCCTGGCAGGCTACAGTCCAAGGGGTTGCAAAACGACTTTCACTTTTCGCTAGAAATACATTTCCTTCATGTGGATTTTGCAATGTGTATTTGGAAGAAAAGTTAGTTCTTCCTTTTTCTGACCTGACAGTGTGCCTAGGAAATGAGATGGCTTATGTTTTGGGACAGATGATTCTGGAAAGGTATTAGGGTTGGTACACAGAACCAGTCTTCCAGTACTGTAAATCTATACCCAGCATCAAGCCCTGTGCCCTTTACAACAGTGTTGGCTTGGTAATTGGTTGACGAATGATTTCTGTGCTCTCATCAAATTATCTTTGGTTGCTTCTATGTCCAGAGCCCGGGAGAAGGTTGTTGGAAAGTAGCCAGCATACGATTCTAAAGTGTCCTTCCCTCTAGCATTCTCATATTCTCTGGAGCTGGGAAGCTGGTATAAAAAAAAAAAAAGATTGTGAAGTTGTAATGAATTTTCTGTTTCACAAGATTCCCCTTGCATCCTCTCCGGTGGAGGTCCACAGCCGCCATCCATGCCAGCTGTGAGACTTCAGTTGAGACACTTTATATCTTCTCAGAGGAGAACAAGAAACAGTGTCACTGCCACCTTGCTGGCTATTTCTTCAACTGATGGGATAGTGTCTGGAAAATGTTTTGAAAACATGAAAAGTGGCAAATTGGCCTGCATAACACACAGAATTTGATGTCACACATTCTAAAGGTCAAAAATCTCCATGAACAAAGCAATCCTGAGGGTTTGATTCCTGTGTTGTATTGGTACCTCCTAAATGTTTTACTGGCACCTAGCGGGAGCTGTTTTAATAAGCAAGGACCCGTTCATGTAATAGAGAGCTTTGAATATACTTGCACCTAGCATCTCCTTATCTCACCCTTGAGAGAGGTAGGTGCCTGGGATGGAGTCGACAGTCCTCAGGTTCCAACCCCCAGATCTCAGTCTGTCTGGCTCAGTCCTCTCTCCCCTCCCCCTTCTCCCCACAACCCTTGGCTTGCCATGTGCTTCTTTGAGTGGAAGGGTGACAGAGATACAGGAGGTACAGCTCCTGAGCCTTTGGAAGTGGGAAGGAGAGGATTGCTTTAGGGTCCTTTTAAAAAACTGGACAAAGTCTTGGTCTGACATGGGATCTCTCTTCCCTGGTTAATAGTGTGGGGGTTCCCCAGCAACCGTTGACCCAATTGACCTTCTTCATCATATGATGGAGAGACTCTGCTTCTCCAGGCCCCCCCAAAACACATGTAGGGTGGCAGTGGGGAGGTGACAGAGGTTGAAGCCATCCTAACCCCGGGTCCCCAGGGTGGCCCTGGGCAGAGGCTAAGGAGAGAGGATAGAAATCCTGGAGCGGTTTGTGTCTTTTCCCTTTTTTTTTTTTTAATTGGAAGGCAAGGGGGTGAGTTGTGAGAAAGTAAATGTGGCTTTGGAAAGGAAAGCATGGTTTATTTCCAAGGAGACCAGGGTGGGACTATAAAAGGTAGCCCATCTCAGTGGCTGTGCCTCCGGGGCTGATAGTGCCTGTGGGCATCTGAGTGCTCACTATCTGACGGGCACTGGCAAGGATCAGCTGGAGACCTGGGTGTGGATTTCTCAAGCACAAACACCGGGGTCCATGAAATATTTCCTGTAACCCAGTTTCTGTCCAGGGTTCCCAGGTTTTTATCTACTCATAGAAACCGCATCCATTCAAGAGAATTCAGCCCATCTGGGTTTGCTTAGTGCACCTGGAAATTGGCAGCTTTCTGCCCTTCCCCAGACATTTGGATCTAAGCTCTGAGGGGCCATCATGGACACTGGGGTGGGGGTGAGTGGTGGTCTTGGAGCTAGTTCTCTTGGATGGCGACCCTAGGGGTACAGGGCCTTGTTTCGGCCTCCTGTGCCTGTGGCCATCACAGCTCTGTTCTCTGGACCTCCCCGAGGGGGCCATAGCCTTGGGGCAGGTTTGCAGTCGGCTGACACAACAGAAAGAATGAAGAGATGGAGCCAAAGAGAAACAAATACCCAGTTGTGGATGTGACTGGTGATAGAAGCGAGGTCCGATGCTGTAAAGAGCAATATTGCATAGGAACCTGGAATGTTAGGTCCATGAATCAAGGCAAATTGGAAGTGGTCAAATAGGAGATGGCAAGAGTAAACATAGACATTCTAGGAATCAGTGAACTAAAATGGACTGGATGGGTGAATTTAACTCAGATGACCATTATATCTACTACTGTGGGCAGGAATCCCTTAGAAGAAATGGAGTAGCCATCATGGTCAACTGAGGAGTCCGAAATGCAGTACTTGGATGCAATCTTAAAAACGACAGAATGATTTCTGTTCGTTTCCAAGACAAACCATTCAATATTACAGTAATCCAGGCCTATGCCCAACCAGTAATGCTGAAGAAGCCGAAGTTGAACGGTTCTATGAAGACCTACAAGAGCTTTTAGAACTAAAACGCAAAAAAGATGTCCTTTTCATTATAGGGGACTGGAATGCAAAAGTAAGAAGTCAAGAAACACCTGGAGTAACAGGCAAATTTGGCCTTGGAGCACAAAATGAAGCAGGGCAAAGGCTAATAGAGTTTTGCCAAGAGAACGCACTGGTCATAGCAAACACCCTCTTCCAACAACACAAGAGAAGACTCTACACATGGACATCACCAGATGGTCAACAACAAAATCAGACTGATTATATTCTTTGCAGCCAAAGATGGAGAAGCTGTATACAGTTAGCAAAAAAAAAAAGACCAGGAGCTGACTGTGGCTCAGATCATGAACTCCTTATTGCCAAATTCAGACTGAAATTGAAGAAAGTAGGGAAAACCACTAGACCAGTCAGATATGACCTCAATCAAATCCCTTATGATTATACAGTGGAAGTAAGAAATAGATTTAAGGGACTAGATCTGATAGATAGAGTGCCTGATGAACTCTGGTCGGAGGTTCTTGACATTGTACAGGAGACAGGGACCAAGACCATCCCCATGGAAAAGAAATGCAAAAAAGCAAAATGGCTGTCTGAGGAGGCCTTACAAATAGCTGTGAAAAGAAGAGAAGCAAAAAGCAAAGGAGAAAAGGAAAGATATAAGCATCTGAAAGCAGAGTTCCAAAGAATAGCAAGGAGAGATAAGAAAGCCTTCCTCAGCGATCAATGCAATGAAATAGAGGAAAACAACAGAATAGGAAAAACAAGAGATCTCTTCAAGAAATCAGAGATACCAAGGGAACATTTCATGCAAAGATGGGCTCAATAAAGGACAGAAGTGGTATGGACCTAACAGAAGCAGAAGATATTAAGAAGAGGTGGCAAGAATACACAGAAGAACTATACAAAAAAGATCTTCATGACCCAGATAATCACAATCGTGTGGTCACTCACACTCACCTAGAGCCAGACATCTTGGAATGTGAAGTCAAGTGGGCCTTAGAGAGCATCACTACGAACAAAGCTAGTGGAGGTGTTGAAATTCCAATTGAGCTATTTCAAATCCTGAAAGATGATGCTGTGAAAGTGCTGCACTCAATATGCCAGCAAATTTGGAAAACTCAGCAGTGGCCACAGGACTGGAAAAGGTCAGTCTTCATTCCAATCCCAAAGAAAGGGAATACCAAAGAATGCTCAAACTACTGCACAATTGCACTCATTTCACAAGCTAGTAAAGTCATGCTCAAAATTCTCCAAGTCAGGCTTCAGCAATATGTGAACCGTGAACTTCCAGATATTCAAGCAGGTTTTAGAAAAGGCAGAGGCACCA
Organism: Moschus berezovskii; assembly: GCF_049115385.1. Lineage (NCBI taxonomy): Eukaryota > Metazoa > Chordata > Mammalia > Artiodactyla > Moschidae > Moschus > Moschus berezovskii. The sequence goes on along the minus strand of NC_142480.1, from coordinate 55,689,621 downwards.
GAGATCAAATTGCCAACATCCGCCGGATCATGGAGAAAGCAAGAGAGTTCCAGAAAAACATCTATTTCTGCTTCATTGACTATGCCAAAGCCTTTGACTGTGTGGATCACAATAAACTGTGGAAAATTCTGAAAGACATGGGAATCCCAGACCACCTGACCTGCCTCTTGAGAAACCTGTATGCAGGTCAGGAAGCAACAGTTAGAACTGGACATGGAACAACAGACTGGTTCCAAATAGGAAAAGGAGTACATCAAGGTTGTATATTGTCACCCTGCTTATTGAACTTCTATGCAGAGTACATCATGAGGAATGCTGGGCTGGAAGAAGCACAAGCTGGAATCAAGATTGCCAGGAGAAATATCAAGAACCTCAGATATGCAGATGACACCACCCTTATGGCAGAAAGTGAAGAGGAATTCAAAGGCCTCTTGATGAAAGTGAAAGAGGAGAGTGAAAAGTTTGGCTTGAAGCTCAACATTCAGAAAACTAAGATCATGATATTTGGTCCCATCACTTCATGGGAAATAGATGGGGAAACAGTGGAAACAGTGTCAGACTTTATTTTTCTGGGCTCCAAAATCACTGCAGATGCTGATTGCAGCCATGAAATTAAAAGATGCTTACTCCTTGGAAGGAAAGTTATGACCAACCTAGATAGCATATTGAAAAGCAGAGACATTACTTTGCCAACCAAGGTCTGTCTAGTCAAGGCTATGGTTTTTCCCGTGGTCATGTATGGATGTGAGAGTTGGACTGTGAAGAAAGCTGATCACCAAAGAATTGATGCTTTTGAACTGTGGTGCTGGAGAAGACTCTTGAGAGTCCCTTGGACTGCAAGGAGATCCAACCAGTCCATTCTAAAGGAGATCAATCCTGGGTGTTCATTGGAAGGACTGATGCTGAGGCTGAAGCTCCAGTACTTTGGCCACCTCATGCAATGAGTTGACTCACTGGAAAAGACTCTGATTCTGGGAGGGATTGGGGGTGGGAGGAGAAGAGGACGACAGAGAATGAGATGGATTGATGGCATCACCAACTCGATGGACATGAGTTTGAGTGAACTCAGGGAATTGGTGATGGACAGGGAGGCCTGGCGTGCTGTGAATCATGGGGTCACAGAGTCAGGCACGACTGAGCGACTGAACTGAACTGAACTGAACTGACACGAGAGAAGTGACTTAGCGCGCCTGCAGGCATGCCCTTCCTTGACTAGGCCTGTGGGCATGTCCTTGGGCCTCGCCTCCTGCCTGTGCCCCTCAGGTCCGGCCGGGGTCTTGGTGCGCTCTGCAACGTTGAGCTGCTCTCCCCTCTGCATGGGTGCTGGCCTTACCCTGGGACCACCGCCCTCTTCAGGGTGCAGATGCAGTGGGTGTCCTTTTCAGCAAGTCTTCCTGCAAACCTCCTCTTGTCTCAGCTCTTAGCTTTCCTGTCTTCTCCAAGGACACTGCCTGGTCTCTTCCAACTGGGCCCCGAGGGCAGGGAGTGGACACCGCCGGGGTGAAGGTGGGTCGCAGGTAAATGCACAGATGCACGTGTTTTCAGGGCTCGTATGTCAGTTGCATATTCTGATTGCTGCCATTATCCTCAGGTGTTGGTGGAATCCTTGTTCTGGAACCAGCAACGCCGAGGCACACACAGAGGGAGGCGATTTTGTCCTCTATCATGAGGAAGTAAACGGTCGCGTTACGGGGTAGCTCAGAGCAAGGGTCTCTTCACCCCAGCTCCTGATCTGCCCAGCCCCCAGGCCCTGGTGTCCAAGACGAATACCTTCGTAGGCATGTGCTCTTCTGGGAGGGATAGCTTGGTGCCTTGAGCTTTTCCTCTTAAGGATTCTTTGATGAGTAAATTAAATTTTTTATAAAAGGAGTTCTCCAGACTTCCTTAGGCGTTTTCTTACCATGCCTGGAAGGATCCAGAAGTCTCAGGAGCCCTGAGTCTGCAGGCACCCTCTGATTAGACCCACCTTTCCTGAAGCTGCTGCTGCTAAGTTGCTGCTAAGTCGCTTCAGTCGTGTCCGACTCTGTGCGACTCCAAGGCTGCAGCCTACCAGGCTCCTCCATCCATGGAGTTTGCCAGGCAAGAGTACTGGAATGGGTTGCCATTGCCTTCTCCTTTCCTGAAGCAGTGGTGTACGAAGTAATAAAGTATTTTCTTTGTTCTGTTGTGCTGTTTCATAGTTGCCAATTTCCATAGTTTTATTTCCTACTCTTTAAACGCATTACTGGTTACTAGTTTAACTTACACTATATCATTTTGTTTTAATATTTTAAATTTAATGTTTAATATATTGTAATATATTAATATATATTTAATTTCTGTGGGCTGAACTTGAAAACTTACCATAGTCAATTGCGTTATTTCTATTTAAAACACTTTTACCTTATGTTGGGGTTTAGCTGGTTATGGAAAAGGAAATGGCAACCCATTCAATTATTCTTGCCTGGAAAATCCTATGGACAGATAAGCCTGGCGGGCTACAGTCCATGGGGTTGCAAAAGAGTGGGACACAACTTATTAACTGAACAGTAACAGTTGGATAACAATGGTGTGTTAGATATATGTATCTACTCTTTTTCAAATTCTTTTCCCACTGAAGTTATTATAGAATATTGAGCAGAATTCCCCTATACAGGCATTATTTCTTTAGGAAATGCCTTTTGAGTTTCTCATCCAATGTCTAGACATCTTTTGAGAACTCATACTGGGTTTTGGCGGGAAAGTTATGATCCAGTATTAGATTTCTGAAAATTCTCTCTGGCATATAATTTGAGAAAAAGGTGTTTTTAAAAAAAATTTTTATTTTAGCCTTAGAGTTTAGCTCCTGCAATAGTGTGTACTACTGAGAAATGCAGGCATGAAGTTTATAAACAGGATGGATTATTAAGAAAAATATGTGTTCATGCTAAGTTGCTTCTGTCGTGTCCAAGTCTTTGCGACCCCATGGACTGCAGTCTGCCAGTCTCCTCTGTCCATGGGATTCTCCAGGCAAGAATACTGGAGTGGGTTGCGATGCCCTCTTCAAGGGGATCTTCCTGACCCAGGGATCGAATCCATGTCTCTTGCATTGGCAGGTAGGTTCTTAAGAAAGAGTAAGATAAATGGACATCTTTTCCTATCTTCATCCCAGGAAAGAGGGGCCAGTGGCATTGTTTTCTTGTTGCTGTTACTCAGTTGCTCAGCTGTTTCCAGCTCTGCAATCCCATGGACTGCAGCATACCAGGCTTCCCTGTTCCCCGGCTCAAACTCCTGTCCATTGAGTCAGTGATGCCATCCAACCATCTCATCCTCTATTGTCCCCTTCTCCTCCTGCCCTCAATCTTTCCTAGCATCAGGGTCTTTCCAGTGAGTCAGCTCTTCGCATCAGGTGGCCAAAGTATTGGAGTTTCAGCTTCAGCATCAGTCCTTCCAATGAATATTCAGGACTGATTTCCTTTAGGATGGACTGGTTTGATCTTCTTGCAGTGCAAGGGACTCTCAAGAGTCTTCTCCAACACCACAGTTCAAAAGCATCAATTTTTTGGTGCTCAGCCTTCTCTATGGTCCAACTCTCACAGTCACACATTACTACTGGAAAAACCATAGCTTTGACTATATGGACCTTTGTTGGTAAAGAAATGTCTCTGCTTTTAATATGCTGTCTAGCTTTGTCAGAGCTTTCTTTCCAAGGAGAAAGTGTCTTTTAATTTCAAGGCTGCAGTCACCATCTGCAATGATTTTGGAGCCCAGTTTTTTTCTTTTCCTAAGATTTCTCTTTATTCGTGATTATTCACATATATATTACAAGAAGACAAAAGGGACCGAATAAATCTGGGCCACTTGGTGACAGAATTGATCCACTTTCAGCCAGCGGACAGGTCAAGCTTCAGGACACAGAGTTCCTAAGGTCTCTTGAGGGATTTATGGCTGATGGTTGAGGAGTCTGGGATGGTAAGAAGGGTTTGGTGGAAGTGGTACAACCCAAAAAGACAGTTTGCATTTTCCTCCAAGACTGGGAAAGGAGAATGGGGTTACAGGGAAAGATTGGTACTCCACTGATTCGGCACCAGTGCTTGGCCCCATATCTGGATAATTCAGGCTAGGGTGGCATTTCACAGACTTCTCCAAAATTCCAGGGGCACTGAGTGTACTTGATCCCTGCCTGGGGTTTATTTAACCTTCCCCCACCTCCACCTTCCCCACTTCCACCTCCCCCAACCCTTTTTTTTTCTTTTTTAAAAACACCAACCAGAGGTTTCATAGAAATATTGTACAACCGGCATAGGAAAACTCTACAGAAACCCAAACCAGAATGCCAAGTGGTCTAGAGAAAGAGAAGGATTTTGACCCTTCCACTAAGCCAGCCCCCAACTAAAAAGCAACACAGAAGGTGAATCAAGAAAATAAGGATTCATATGCAGCCATAGGAGGAGAGTTGAGAGGGAGCAGCCGAAGCATACCCTGGGGTCAGGGCAGACCCTGGGCTGGGAGGGCCTCACTCAATGGTGAGAGCTCGGTTTCTTTGCTGGTTTAGAGATGACCCTGAGGTGGAATTTACTCTCTAGAATTGCCCTGCAGGAGCAGGCTGGGGCCACCTTCTGTGGGTTTAGCCTGAGACTGCACCCCTGCCCGGTGTCCTCCCTGCTTGTCCCGTCCTCTTTGGTTTTCTCCTGGGAGTTCTTCCTTAAGACAATGTCTGCACACAAATCTTTCCAGTCTGTTTCTGGGGAACCCATCCTTAGCCATTCATTCTTCTTGACTCTGAGCTGCAGTGGAGGAAATGGTAGTGATTAGATCCTGCCTGACATGTAGAAGAGTTCTTTAATTGGAACAATCTTTTGAAAAAAAGTTTCTTCCACCCAGAGGCATCAGTGGTTTGCTTCATGGGTGCTGTACTGGGTGACCAGGATCTAGAATAAAAGAGGGTCTCTATAGGAGCCTTGAATGAACACTGTTTCTGGCCATGGACTGACTGCCATCATAGGCAAAGGAACAAGGTGACAGGCAATGTGAATGAAATTCGTAAATAATAAAGTGCTATCAAAGGACTAAATACTAGGGTAAAAGAGGACAAAAGAAGCAAACAGAGAAAGAGAAACTAATGTGTTGTGCTTAGTCTCTCAGTCGTGTCTGGCTCTTTGCAACCCCATGAACTGTATCCCGCCAGCCTCCTCTGTTCATGGGATCCTCCAGACAAGAATACTGAAGCGGATTGCCATGCCCTCCTCCCGGGGATCTTCCCAACCTAGGGATCGAACCCAGGTCTCTGGCCTTGCAGGTAGATTCTTTACCATCTGAGCCACCAGGGAAGCCCAAGAGAAACTAATCCGTTCCGTTCCGTTCAGTCGCTCAGTCGTGTCCGACTCTTTGCGACCCCGTGGACTGTAGCCTACCAGGCGTCTCTGTCCATGGGATTCTCCAGGCAAGAATACTGGAGTGGGTTACCATTTCCTTCTCCAGGGGATCTTCCCGACCCAGGGATCGAACCCGGGTCTCCCGCATTGGAGGCAGACGCTTTAACCTCTGAGCCACCAGGGAAGCCCAAAGAGAAACTAATAGTGAAGTACTAAATAGAGATGCCTCCTTGGGGGAGCAGTGGTAGCTATTCTGTCTCCAAATCACTCCCCGAATTGCTGTGTAACAGAACTTAGTGGCTCAGAATCACAGCAGTTTTGTTTTTGTCTGTTTATAGCTCTGTAGTCTGGGCCAGGCTCCATGGGGACATCTTGTCTCTGCTCCATGTAATCCCAGCTCAGGTGACTCTACTGGGGCTGGAAGACTCACTTTCAAGACGACTCTTTCCCTGGCTGGCAAGTTGCGGTTGGCTTTCAGTTCTTAAGAGTCCGTGAGTCTCTTCAGGGAGCAGATTTTACTTCCTCACAGCGTGGAGTCCACCTTCCAAGACCAAATGACCCAAGGGTCAGGAAGTGGAAACTGACTGTGCCTGGAAACTGGCACGGCACTCACAGCATCACTTCTGTATTTTATCTAACAATCACAGAGCTCAGATTCAAATGAAGGGGTCAAAGGCTCCACCTATCAATGACAGGGAGAATGAACAAATTTTGCAGTCATGGTTTTGAAATGCCACAGACGTCTTCCATCAAGTTGAGACAACTGGAAATCTGAGAGACCTCTTCACACCTTCCATTTTCCTTTTCCTTATATTTAATGTACAACTAAGACTTGTTGAGGGTTTCCCAGGTGTCTCAGTGGTAGAGAATCTACCTGCCAATGCAGGAGATGTGGGTTCAGTCCCTGTGTCGGAAAGATCCCCTTGAGAAGGAACTGGCAACCCGCTCCAGTGTTCTTGCCTGGGGAATCCCATGGACAGAGAAACCTGGCAGGCTACAGTCCATGGGATTATGAAGAGTTGGGCATGACTGAACATGCATACACACACACACAGGTGCACTGGACCAGTTGGCATTTTTTTTTGTTTTGTTTTTTTAAATGTGGTAAAATATACACAAAGTGATCGTCACCTTTTGGCTGTTGTGAGTAGTGCTGCTATGAATATGTGTATACAAGTGTTTTTTGGAACTTTGATTTCAATTTCTTTGGATACATATCTAGGAGTGAAATTGCTGGCCCGTATGGAAATTCAGTGTTTAACTTAAAGAGGAACCCTTGAGCCATTTTCCATATTGGTGGCACCATTTAAATCACCACTGACCAGGTACGGTTCCAGTTTCTCCATAGCTTCACTAATGCTTGTTATTTTCTGCGTGCCTGCCTGTGTGCTCAGTCGCTTCAGTCGTGTCCAACTGGAGAGACCAAACGCGTCTCTTGCATTGCAGGTGGATTCTTTACCACTGACCCACCAGGGAAGCCCTGTTATTTTCTCCAGTAGGTGTAAAGTGATAACTTGTGATTTTGATTTGCATTTTCCTAATGATTAATTATATTGAGCATATTTTCATGTGTCTGTTGGTCATTTATCTTCTTTGAAGAAATGTCTATTCAAGCCCTTTGGTCATTTAAAAAATTTGGTTATCTTTTTGTTGTTGACCTGTAAGAGATTTTTGTATATTCTGGACAGTAAACAGTTCTGAGATATATGATTAAAAATATTTTCCTCCCCGTCTCTGGGTTGTCACTTTACTCTCTTTACAGTGTTTTTTGGTGCATAGAAGTTTTACATTCTGATGAATTTTCATTGTTTTTTTCTTTTGTTATTTTTGGTGTCACATCTAAGAATCCATTGTTGAATTTTAGGTTATGAAGATTTACTACTATTTTCTTCTAAGAGTTTTATAGTTTTAGCTCTTATGTTTAAGTTTTGATGATTTTTTAACTTAATTTATGTATATGATGTAAGGTAAGTGTTGAAATCCATTCACATGGGCCCATTGTGTGTGGATATCAGTTGTCACAACGCCATTTATTGAGAAGATGATCCATTCCTCATTAATTGGTTTTGCCCATTTACCAAAAATCCATTGCCCAAAGATGTATGAGTTTATTTCTGAGCTCTTAGTTCTATTTCATTGATCTGTATGCCTATTCTTATGCCAGCACCACATAACTTTGATTACTCTCAGAATTGTACTAAGTTTTAAAATTGGGGAGAATATGTTCTCCAATTTTGTCCTTTGTTTTTTCAAGATTACTTTGGCAATCTGGAGTCCCTTGAAATTTCAGATGGATTTTGGGATCAGCTTTTCCATTTCTGAAAAAAAGGCTCCTGAGAGTTTGGTAAAGCCTGCACTAAATCTGTAGATTGACTCAGGGAGTGCTCCCGTTAATAATACTACCAAGTCTTTCAACCCATGAACACAGGTCTTTAATTTCTTTGATCTATGTTTTGTAGGATTCATTGCTGTACCTCCCTGGTTTAATTTACTCCTAAGTGTTCTGTCCTTTTAGATGGTATTATAACTGAAATAGTTTAATTTCCTTTTCAGATTGTTCATTGCTAATGTTTAAAAATACAACAGATAATTATGTTGGTCTTATCCCATAACTTTGCTGAATTCATTAGCTCCAATGGGTTTTTTTTTTTTTTTTTTTTGGTGTGTGGATTCTTCAAGATTTTCTCTGTATAAGATCATGTCTTCTGCAAATAGAGATAATTTTATTTCTTTCTTTAAAAGTTGGGTGCCCTTTATTTCTTTTTTTTTCCTTTATTGGCCTGCCTAGAACTTATCATGTTGAAGCAGTTTCCTTTATTCTTAGTTTATTGAGTGTTTTTTTAAATCATAAAAGGATGTTGAATTTTGTCAGTTTTCTTTCCATGTCAATTGAGGTGATCGTGTAGCATTTTCCTCCTTTGTATTAATGTGCTTTGTTATATTGATTGGTTTTTGTATGCTGAACTACACTTGCATTCCTGAGATAAATCCCACCTGGTCACAGAGGATAATCATTTCAGTATGCTGCTGCATTTGTTCTGATAATTTGTTGAGGATTTTTGCATTTGCATGCATAAGGGCTGTAGGTTTTCTTTTTTGATGGCTTTGATGTCATTGTCTGGCTTTGGTATTAAGGTAATGCTGGCTTCATAGAATAAGTTAGGAACCATTCTTTCTTCTTAAATTTTTGAGAAGATTTTGAGAAAGATTGGTGGCGATTCTTCTTTAAATGATTGGTTGAATTCACCAGTGAAGCCATTTGGTCCTGGGTTTTGGTCGTTACTGGGGAGTTTTTATTATTGATTCAATCTCTGTGTTGGTTATAAGTTTATCTTATGATTCTCTGTTTCTTTGGTACTTTGTGTGTTTCTAAGAACTTGTCCATTTTATCTAAGTTATCTAATTTATTGGCAAGTTATTTTTCATAATATACTCTTATAATTCTTCCTGTGAAGTTTGTGGTCAGATTCTAGTAATTTTAGTCTCTGCACCACCCCCACCACCTTCCACCAGTGGTCTAGCTATAGTCTTGTTAGTGTTGATCTTTTCAAAGAATCAGCTTTTGGCTTTGTTGATTTTCCTTATTGTTTTTCTGGTCTCTGTTTCATCTATTGACACTAATTTTTATTTCCTCTTTTTGAAGTTTTGGATTTAGTTGTCCTTCCTTTTTTTTTTATTTCCTAAAGATGTAAGTTTAGGTTATTGATTTGAGATCTTATTAAATTTTCTTTTTTTTCTTTTGGGCCATACTGTGTGGCTTGTGGGATCTTAGTTCTCCAACTAGGGATAGAACCCAGACCCTCAGCTGTGAAAGTGTGGAATCCTAACCACTGGACAGCCAGAGATTTCTGGAGATCTTATTTTTTTAGAAGATAAATGATTTATGCAATCTGAAGAGAAATCAGAGTATTGAGATCTTATTTTTTAACAAAGACATTTAAAGCTATAAATTTCCCTTTGAAAGCTACTTTCACTGCATTCTGTAGATTTTGTGCTCTGTTTTCATATTTATCTCAAAAAATTTGTTAAAATCTCTGTGATTTCTTCTTTGACTCATTGATTGTTTAAGAGTATGTTCTTAAATTTCTGAATTTTTGTGAATTTTCCAGGTTTCCTTGTCTATTGATTCATTTTCTAGTTTGCTGATTATTTCCTCTGCTCAAATCTATCATTGAACCCATCAGGTAATTTTTTTCATCTAAATCATTGTAATTTTCAACATCAGACTTTCTGTTTGGTTCCTTTTTGTAATTTCTACCTATTACCTCTTTATTTGTTTAGACATTGTTCTCCTGCTTTCTTTTATTTCCTTGTGCATGGTTTCCTTCAGTTCTTTGAACATATTTAAGACAGTTTATTTGATCTAAAGTCTTTGTCTAGTAAATCCAATGTTTGACCTTCCTCAAGAATGATTTCTCTCTAATTCTTTTCTTTCTTTTTTGCAAATGAGCCATATTCTCTTGTTTCTTTATATGTCACTTCCCCCCCCCCCCAAAATGGACACTTTGCATATCATAATATGGTATTGGAAATCAGGTTTTTTACCTCTGTGATTTCTTGTTACTGCTTAGTATGGGATGTTGTTTGTTTAGTGACTCTTCTGAACTACTTTTTAAAAGACCATGGTGTAAGGTCTAAAGAACGGGCGACGCAAGCTGTAAGGAAAATAGCCCAGACACTGAAGAAAAGTAACAGGCTTTAATAGCAGTGTGCTCTCAGGCAGAACCCACTGACCGCAAGAATGGCCACAAGGAGTTCTGCCCCGAACAAAGGCAGGGTGTGGTTTATATGTCTTTGGGGCAGGAAGTGACATCATATAGCCCGGATAGATCTAAATAAGGCAAAGTACAGGAACGTGAGATCGTGAGTGGGCAGCTAGTCGAGGTGGCGAGATCGGATTGGTCACTCTGGAGGTCCGGAAGGAGAGTTAATCTTGGCAAAAGGCAATTACGTCAGAATTTTTCCAGCGGTTTGGCAGGAGTTTTTCCCACCAGCGGGAGATGAGGAGGGGAAGAAGGAGCCAAGATGGCCACCAGGGTCCGACCTTACATTCTGACCCTTTTGATAGGATAAGGGGTGACGTTGTCGTCTCTGGCTGCTTCCTGCTGAACAGGGGCATCATGGGAAGGGGTCATGGTCAGACTCTAAGTGGCTTGACTCTATTTGAGGTTTTATGGTGTTGTTGGATCTTTGACAGGGACTCTGGAATACGTGGCCAGCACCATCATCTTTCCAGTGGCAGCCTGAACTATCGCCTGAATCCTTTGAGTGACGAAACTAACAAGCCTATTTAGAATGCAAGGGCTAAAGGTTAAAATAAGCACAAGCAAAATAGATGGGCTGACTAGGGTGGAAACTAGGGTGGTGAGCCAGGGGGACTTGTTAAACCAAGCCTCGAACCAGTTTTCTTGTGTCTTTTTTTCTTTTGGCTAACCCTTCTCTCACTTTAGCCATGGATTCTTTTACTATTCCCGAATGATCAGCATAAAAAGCAACATTCTTCTCCCAACGTGGCACATAGCCCCCCCTTGTTGGAGGAACAACAAGTCAAGCCCTCTTCTACTTTGGAGCACCACCTTGGACAGGGAGGTGAGAGAATTTTGTAAATGACTAATAGAGGTCTCTATCCTTTCTAGATCTTCATCTATGGCTGCCCTCAGGGAGGTCATACCTGTTTGTTGACTAGCCAGGGAGGCTATGCCGGTCCCGGCCCCAGCCACTTCCCAGCTGAACAGAGTAGCAATGGTTAGTGTGGTGATGGGTGCTCTCTTACTTTTCCGCCTGCACCTCTACTCCAATGATAATACATGGTTTCTTCGGAGTGGTAGAGGATGTGGGGAATCACGGTCACTAGAACGCAGAACTCTTTAGAGGCGTTAAAGACCGAGGTCGACAGGCACAGGCTGAGGCCCGCTTTGGTGCACACCCACCGCCCGCCATCTTTCGGGATGATCCACTTTAAGTTCCCTTCCCAATTAGGGGCGCTGTTTATGGAGGCGCATAAACCTTGTCTATCCCGTGGCACCTTTCCTAGGCAGGTCCCGCTACCGCTCACTTGTTGCAGGGTTAAGCCAACTGTACGGTCCCCCCATGAACACTGAGAGGGGCTTGTATCAGACGATACATCATAGGTGATATTTAGTCCTACAGCTTCATAAAATGGTGGCTTTACATCATAACATAGCCATCATGAGGCTGTGAGGTTAGGGCTGGTAGCGTTAAGGATCTCATATATAGTGTGCATCAGCTTCCATAAGGGGTCCTCGGTGGCCTGTGACCTTCGGGGTTGGGAGGGACTCCCAGCAGGTGTTCCCGCCCTGGGCAGTCGGGTGGGTCCGGTGACCTCCCCGGGGCTTTGGGGTTTTATAGTCTCTTTTGAAGTGTCCTTGTTACCTGGGCTCTTGGTAGGGGCGGGAGGCCCTAATACCTTATTTAGACCTATAGGAGCCGTGTTGGTCTGCGCCTCCTTGATAACCTGTTTAATGGTTAAGAGTCCACCTGGGTAAGGGCTGGGCCAACTCACGTGAAGCTGAAAATCCCAAGTTAACCCAGACTTCCAGTGTTTTTCCATTTTAGCCTGTTCCTGGTTAAATTGTACTTGCACCTGGGGCACCCTGTTGTTGGGGTTGCGGAATGTGAAATTAACTAAATCTCTGTTTCCGACATCCCACTTTTGGGGCCCATCACAAGAGGTCACACAACTCCTGTCCCTGCAATAAAAACTTTCCATGCCACCGCAGGTTTTCCAGTTATTTTGCATGTTGCCAGGGCAAGCCCAGAACCCCTCTGCTAGTGCCCCCTGGGCTGTGTCAAGAGTCTGAAGAGTTCCCTGATGTCAAAATATATATCTGGCCACCATGTGGAGAGTGGGGCTGTGTGGGTGGTCTCGTTAAGTGTTTTACCCGTCTGTCCATCAGTCAGGATCCATGTCTGTTACCAAGGTTGATGAGGATTGGCTTCTGCATGGCCTCCTCTCCAGTCGTTGAGCAGGGTCAGGACCAGTAGCCATTTCACCATCATTACTCAGATTCAGCAATGGGTGGTAATGGGGTTTTGAAGATAATGAGTTTAGTAGGGGTTAAATTTTTTGAAGTATATGAGTATGTTGGAGTAGAAGGCTGGGGAGGAAACCCATGTAAGGGTGCTGGCTTCAGTTGGGTCAAATGATACCAGGACTCGTGTCCCAAGAGTTTAGCTGCTGTGAGAGTTGTAACGATAACAGTAAAGGGACCCGTCCACTTAGGCTTAAGAGGGACGGGAGTTAAATCTTTTAAAAGTACTTGATCACTGGGGGTCACAGCACTTAAAGGGGGGTCCTGAGATTTATCATCCTCAGGCTGAGGTAGAGATCAATCTGCGTGTTCACGTAGGAGAGATCTGAGTAATGTAAAATAAGGCAGGTAGTTTCCAAGAGGGAGCAAAGGAGGGTCTGGGAGGTTGATGAGTAGATACGGCCTACCGTATAACAGCTCAAAGGGGGTTAAATCTGTCTTTGAGTGAGGAGTAGTCCGGATCCGAGTAAGTGCCGCTGGCAGAAGTTCAACCCAGGACAAATGTAATTCGATGGAGAATTTTGTCAAATGGTTCTTGAGAATGCCGTTGGCCTGCTCAACCTTGCCGGATGATTGAGGCCTGTAAGGAATATGTAAATGCCAATATATATTTAAGGCCACTTGCTGGGTTATCTGTGAGACAAAGATAGCCACTTGCTGGGTTATCTGTGAGACAAATGCTGGACCGTTGTCAGACTGTATAGAAGTGGGCAGGCCAAACCTGGGAATAACATGATTTAAAAGTTTGTCTGCAACAGTGCTGGCAGTTTCTGACACTGTGAGAAATGCCTCTACCCAACCCGAGAAGGTATCAATGAAGACCAGAAGGTACCAAAAAGACCTATGTCGAGGCATGTGGGTAAAATCAACTTGCCAGTCCTGGCCAGGAAGATGACCCCGTAACTGATGAGTCTTATGAGGTGGTCGAAAACCTCGTTGAGGGGAGGTCTTTGCACAGATCAGGCATTGGTCATATGCTGTTTGGATTGCCTGCTGGAGATGTAGGGGAGAGAAAAGAGGACTTAGGAAAGTCAGAAGGGCTTTTGGGCCAATGTGAAGAGAGTTATGAATATCTGTAATAATTGTTAAGGCTTGTCTCCTTGGTAAAACTAGTTTGTCGTGTAACATAATCCAGCCTGAGGGATGCCGGGAGGACCCCTCTTGGGATAAAAGGCCTCTGGCTTCATCATTGGAATATTGTGGAGTGAGAAAAGTTTTTAGGAATAATATGGATGAAGGTACTTGGCTTAGAGCCAAGTGTTTAGCTATTTGATCGGCCTTATTATATTTCCCAAGGATACCGGATCAGAGGACATCTGGTGTCCCTTACAATGTATGATGGCCACCTGGGCAGGTTGTGAGATGGCTTCTAGGAGCTTTGTAATAAGTGGGGCGTTGGTAATTGGGGAGCCTTTGGTGGTAAGGAAGCCTCTTTCTTTCCAGATACCTGAGTGTGAATGTGTGATTAAAAAAGCATATTTAGAGTTTGGGTATATATTAACACGCTTGCCAGCAGATAAGAGTAAGACTTGTGTTAGGGCTATTAATTCTGCCTTTTGGGAAGTAGTCCCATCTGGGAGGGCATCAGTTCAGTTCAGTTCAGTTCAGTCGCTCAGTCGTGTCCGACTCTCCGCTACCCCATGAATCACAGCACGCCAGGCCTCCCTGTCCATCACCAACTCCCGGAGTTCACTCAAACTCATGTCCACAGAGTCGTTGATGCCATCCAGCCATCTCATTCTTGGTCATCCCCTTTTCCGCCCGCCCCCAACCTTTCCCAGTATCAGAGTCTTTTCCAGTGAGTCAACTCGTCGCATGAGGTGGCCAAAGTATTGGAGTTTCAGCTTTAGCATCAGTCCTTCCAGTGAACACCCAGGATCGATCTCCCTTAGAATGGACTGGTTGGATCTCCTTGCAGTCCAAGGGACTCTCAAGAGTCTTCTCCAACACCACAGTTCAAAAGCATCAATTCTTCGGCGATCAGCTTTCTTCACAGTCCAACTCTCACATCCATACATGACCACGGGAAAAACCATAGCCTTGACTAGATGGACCTTTGATGGCAAAGTAATGTCTCTGCTTTTTAATATATTATCAAGGTTGGTCATAACTTTCCTTCCAAGGAGTAAGCGTCTTTTAATTTCATGGCTGCAATCAGCATCTGCAGTGATTTTGGAGCCCCCAAAAGTAAAGTCTGACACTGTTTCCACTGTTTTTCCATCTATTTTCCATGAAGTGATGGGACCAGATGCCATGATCTTGCCTCTAATATACCTGAGTCGGTTACAATGGCATAAGCTGCCATGTGGTGTCCATTGGCATGTCATTTGGAACTGCCGTCTACAAAAAGGGTATTATCAGGGCATTTTAGGGGTTCAGCATATAGGTTAGGAGGAGGCTGGGAATGAGTTTCCATAATTTCTGAACAGACGTGTGAGTCAGGTGGGTTGGCGGAGGAGGTTGTAGAGAGAGCAGGGAGTGAAGTCAGGGGGTGTAGGGGAAGACTTCGTTTTATTGAAATGTGTGGGTTGTCTAGGAAAGTTAAATGAAATTGTTGGAGTCTGGAGTCACTAAGGTCTGCAAGAAACCTGGAGGCTAGTAAGTCAGTCAGATGATGAGGAGAAAAAAGGGTTAAAGTTTGTCTTAATATTAGTTTTTTTGCGTCAACGTGGAGGGTTGCCACTGCTGACAGAGCCCATAAACATGGGAACCATCCCCTGGCAGTAGGGTCTAATTGTTTTGAGATGAATGCTATTGGGAGTAATTGAGGACCTGCTGGCTACATGAGAGCCCCATATGCTATCCCTGCCTTTTCATCAGTGTAAAGGTGATAAGGCAGATTCGGATTGGGCAAATAAAGGGCCGTGGAAGAAAGGATGGCCTTTTGGAGAGCGTGGAAGGCCTTTTTGACCTCTGACCCAGATGAAAGAGGGCCCTGTGGAGTCTCTTTTGCGGCCGCGTATAAGGGGCGGGCTAATGTGGCATAATTTGGTATTCAATATCTAAAGTATCCTGTGAGACCTAAGAAGGAAAGAATTTGATCACCATTTATAGGAGGCAAAAGTCCTCTAAAGATCTTTAGTCGATCAAGTGTGAGTGTTTTTGTGGTTGGGGTCAGCTGTAAGCCCAGATAAGTTATGGAGGGCTTAGTCAGTTGGGCCTTTTGTTCTGATGCTCTGTACCAGTGGGAACTGAGAAAATTGAGGAGAATGGCCATGTGTGTCTGAGAATGGGTTTTTGAAGGACTGCAAAGAAGCAGATCATCTACATATTGTAGAAGAGTGCTAGGGTATAGGGGGCAGGAGGCCAGATCTCGAGCCAAAGCTTGGCCAAAAAAGTGAGGGCTATCTCTAAATCCCTGAGGGAGAACAGTCCAGGTCAACTGGGAAGAACGTTGGGTGTCAGGATCAGTCCAGGTGAATGCAAAAAGGAATTGGCAATCGGGATGCAACAGGATAGTGAAAAAGGTGTCTTTTAGATCAATTACAGTGAAATGGGTTGTGTTGTGAGGGATGTTTGATAATAGAGTGTAAGGGTTAGGGACTATTGGGTGTGCAGGAATTACAGCTTCATTGATTAAGCGAAGGTCCTGGACTAAACGGTAGCCTCCAGAAGCCTTGTGTACAGGGAGAATAGGCGTGTTACAAGGAGAGGTGGTAGGTATTAGAAGTTTTTGGCCCATAAGGCGGTCTATAATCGGTTTAAGACCTCGTAGGTGTATTTGTGAGATAGGGAATTGAGGACGGCTTGGAAAATGGGTAGAGCTTTTGAGTTTGATGAGAACCGGCATATGGTGAGTAGCTACTATAGGTATTTCTGTGTTCCAGATTATAGGATCTATCGAAACTGAATTGGAGGCACATAGGAGAAGTAGTGGTATGGAAGAGGATGAGTTATTGCCCAAATTTGAGGTAGGCAGGTGTATAGTTGCCTTTAATTTGTTTAAAACATCCCGTCCCAACAGAGGAGTTGGGCAGGAAGGGAGTACCAGGAAGGAATGTGTGAATAAATGATCATCAATTTGGCATAATTGAGGTCCTGTCTGAAGTGGGTGTGAAGGCTTGCCGTCAATACCCACCACCGAGACATGAGAAGGAATTAAAGGTCCTCCATAAGAAGGAAGCACGGAATAAGTAGCCCCCATATCTATCAAAAAGTTGATAGACTTACCCGCCAGTTGAAGCATTACCCTAGGCTCGGCTTGAGTGATGGGAGTCCCCGAGTCTGGGCGTCGTCAGTCTTCATCGAGAGAGAGAAGTTCTAGAGCAGGGGACGAGGGCTGGACCACCTTTTTGGGGTTTTGGACTCAGCCTGGAGGGGCTGTAGTCTGAAACCCCTGCAGGCAGTCAGTCGACCAGTGTCCCTGTTTCCTACAGTGTGGGCATGGCTTAGTCAGAGGCCTAGGATTGGGACAGAAGTGTGACCAATGCCCTTCCTGGCCACATTTAAAATACTTTCCTGGTGGTATCTTCTGGGGGCACCCCTGAGGCCGCGTAGCCGGCACTAGAGCTGCTACCAGGGACTGGGTATGTTCTTTTAGGAGGTTAGCCTGAAGTTCGGCCTTTTGTTTAAGGCTTGCCTCGCGGCTGGCTTCGGCTACTTCTTCCCATGCGTTATGTACCTTAAAGGCCATTTTTACCAGTTCTCGGATGGGGGTTTGTGGCCCATCCTCTGCCTTATATAATTTCTTTTTAATATCTGGAGCTGATTGAGAAATGAAACGGTTGGCCAGAGTGGCAATTCCCATCAGGGAATCAGGGGCAATCAGGTATAGGAGCGTAAGGCTTCCATCAGTCTATTAAGAAAGACTGCCGGATTTACATTAGATTCTTGGGTTACCTCGTCAAGTTGTGCCAAATTAACAACTTTAAGAGAGGTGTTTTCCATTCCCTCTAATAAACATTCTATCATGTGCCGAATATTTGTTTTTTCCCGCCTCCCGTCCTGGTAGTCCCATCCTGGATCTCTATCGGGAATGGCAAGGGCCGCTGTGGGCAGGTCAGGATCAGCTGGATTTGCTAGGTGGCGCTGGTCAGCTACCGTCCTGGCCACCACCCAGATGGCCTGCCATTCTTCAGGAGTGGTTGTGGAGCCTAGAATTACATAGACATCTTGCCAAGTGAGAGTATAAGAATGAGACAATTGAGTGAAATTTTTTATGTAGTTAGAAGGATTTGCCGAGTAGGAGCCCAGTTTTTGTTCAATGTGCGACATATCTTGCAGAGAAAAAGGAACACGGACGTAGGCTAGCCCTTCAGGTCCAGCCACCTGCCGAAGCGGAAACATGGAAGCAGGCAGTGTGGGCGGTATAGGAGCAGATATGGCAGATAGAGTTTGAGACCTAGTATGGGAACTAACAGGCGAATCCATGGGAAGAGGTGTTTTGGGAAGAGGTGTTTTTGGAAGAGGTGGATAGAGAGAGGGAATGGACGGAGGTCTTTGATCTGTTTTTATTGGAGAGGGAGATTGAGGAGCGGGAGTAGCAATTATAGGAGGATCTGGTGGAATTGGAGAGGTAGGAGGTGATAGAGGAAGAGGAGTTGGGGCTGCTGCAGCGGGGGCAGCTGCAGTGTATGGAGGAGGGGGAGGGGCCACCAGGTCTTCCAGAGGGACTATGAAAGCAGAATTTTCATCAGTGGGTTGCCGCGTTTGACCTCGGATGTTATCGGAAGAGAGAGAGCTCGGAGTTGTCGGGGAAACAATTACCGAGGGGGAGGTGAGGGGAGGAGGCACAGGTGGAGGCATTGTTAGTAGGATCTGAGAAGGAGAACAGTTAGCACAGAGGGCGGGATGGGAGCGCAACAACCAAAAAGCCTGCACATATGGTATCTCAGACCATTTTCCCATCCTTCGACAGTAATTATCTAAATCATGGAGGATATAAAAATCGAAAGTTCCCACTGAGGGCCATTTAGAGCCATCATCAAGAGAATGTTGGGGCCAGGCCTCAGAACAGAGAAAAATCAATTGTTTGCATCATATATCGTTCAAGAGACGCAGAGTTTTAAGGTTGGCCAGAAGTCTAGAGGAGTTGACCAACCCTGGTCAGGCTTGGAAGCTGTTGTCCCCATTGGTGAGCGATGCAAAATAAGCTTAGGGGTAGGAAATAGATGGAAAAACAGTGGAAACAGTGTCAGACTTTACTTTTTTGGGCTCCAAAATCACTGCAGATGCTGATTGCAGCCATGAAATTAAAAGACGCTTACTCCTTGGAAGGAAAGTTATGACCAACCTTGATAATATATTGAAAAGCAGAGACATTACTTTGCCAACAAAGGTCCGTCTAGTCAAGGCTATGGTTTTTCCCGTGGTCATGTATGGATGTGAGAGTTGGACTGTGAAGAAAGCTGATCGCCGAAGAATTGATGCTTTTGAACTGTGGTGTTGGAGAAGACTCTTGAGAGTCCCTTGTACCACAAGGAGATCCAACCAGTCCATTCTGGGGGAGATCAATCCTGGGTGTTCATTGGAAAGACTGATGCTAAAGCTGAAGCTGCAATACTTTGGCCACCTCATGCGACAAGTTGACTCACTGGAAAAGTGACTGAACTGAACTGAACTGAAGTCAATCAGGCATCCCCAAGAGACCTAGCACCCCAGCAGAGGAGGCTAACCGCAGCCGAAATGGACGTCTCCGAGATCGACTGGTGCCCAGGAAGCAGGACCTGGCCTGCGGAAGGGGCTATCGCAGCTGAGGTGGACGTCTCCGACTCAACTGGTGCCCGGAGGAGGGAGCCAGACACAGCGCTGTAATTTTCATGACGGGCCTGGCCCACAAGGACTGGACTCCCATGGATTACTCGCCAAGGGGGAGAGCTACCTCAGAGCTTAACCCAGGGAACTTACCCCATATCCTGTTGGACGGTTGAACAGTCTCAGCAAGGCGGTGGATCTACCCAGGGTGTGGGCCGGGCCCGAGGGAGCCGCAAGCCCCGTGGCCAGCGGGGAGGGCTCTCACCTTGAGCCCCACGTTGGGCGCCAAATGTAAGGTCTAAAGAACGGGTGCTGCAAGCTGTAAGGAAAATAGCCCAGACTCTGAAGAAAAGTAACAGGCTTTAATAGCAGTGTGCTCTCAGGCAGAACCCACTGACTGCAAGAATGGCCACAAGGAGTTCTGCCCCGAACAAAGGCTGCTGCTGCTGCTAAGTCACTTCAGTCGTGTCCGACTCTGTGTGACCCCATAGACTGAAGCCCACCAGGGTCCCCCATCCCTGGGATTCTCCAGGCAAGAACACTGGAGTGGGTTGCCATTTCCTTCTCCAATGTGTCAAAGTGAAAAGTGAAAGTAAAGTCGCTCAGTCATGTCTGACTCATAGCGACCCCATGGACTGCAGCCTACCAGGCTCCTCCATCCATGGGATTTTCTAGGCAAGAGTACTGGAGTGGCTTGCCATTGCCTTCTCCGCCGAACAAAGGCAGGGTGCGGTTTATATGTCTTTGGGGCAGGAAGTGACATCATATAGCCTGGATAGATCTAAATAAGGCAAAGTACAGGAACGTGAGATCGTGAGTGGGCAGCTAGTCGAGGTGGCGAGATCGGATTGGTCGCTCTGGAGGTCCGGAAGGAGAGTTAATCTTGGCAAAAGGCAATTACGTCAGAATTTTTCCAGCGGTTTGGCAGGACTTTTTCCCACCAGCAGGAGATGAGGAGGGGAAGAAGGAGCCAAGATGGCCACCGAGAAGGGGAAGCCAAGATGGCCACCAGGGTCCGACCTTACACATGGTCTTTGTCATGTTTGATCGTTGAAGTCTCTTCCTGTTCGTTAATCAAGAAACTAATCATTTGACAGAGATTTCCTTAAAGGAAAAGAGTCAAAAAGGAAAAGAAGAGAAAACTCTCCTAGTCTTTCCTGACTGGTTCTGTCACTGATTGGGCCACTTCTTCAATGCTAAGCCAGGTCTTTTACAACTCTGACTTAGCTATCATTCTCTGTGTGGAGCTTAAAGGTCAGTCAGGCTTCCCTGGTGGCTCAGATGGTAAAGTGTCTGCCTGCAATGCAGGAGACCTGGGTTTGATCCCTGGATCGGGATAATCCCCTGGAGAAGGAAATGGCAACCCACTCCAGTACTCTTGCCTGGAAAATGCCATGGACGGAGGAGCCTGGTAGACTACAGTCCATGGGTTAGCAAAGAGTCGGACATGACCGAGCAACTTTACCTTAAAGGTCAGTCAGAAGTGAAAACTTAGGGTCTTAGATATTTTCCAGGCATAGGACACGCACATGTCTCTCCTGATTCCCTAGAATATGCAGATGGCACTCAAAGCCTTTATGCTCCCATGCTCCTCCCCCCAGAACTTCCCCTATCCAGGCTATTCAGTCCATCCATTGCAGGTCCTGTCTTCTATCCCCTGCTTTGTGTGTGTGTGTATATGTTAGTTGCATAATCATGTGTGACTCTTTGCGACCCTATGGACTGCAGCCCTCCAGGCTCTGTCTATGAGATTCTCTAGGCAAGAGTACTGGGGCAGGTTGCCATGCCCTCCTCCAGGGGATTGCCCGAAGGGATCAAACTTGGGTCTCCTGCATTACAGGCAGATTCTTTACTGCTTAGCCACCAGGGAAGGCCCATCCCCTGCTCTCGGGAGCTGCAATAGAACATTCACCTTTAAATGCTTCTGACAAACACCACCTGGGAAGCTCTCCTAGCCCTGAGAAAGTTCCAAGACTCATCTCACAAGGATCCATCAGATGGGTCAAATCACACAATGACAGTTCCTAGAGACCAGGATCAGTGTTGCCCCATTTGACACCAGCAAACCCACACCAAGAATCTGGACCACCATCCTCATGCCTGCTGATGAGGTGGGGGTGGGGGATAATAAGTAGGTAAATTAAAATGTCACAGTGGTTTTTTGGACTGCAAGGAGATCAAAACAGTCAATCAGAAAGGAAGTTAGTCCTGAACATTCATTGGAAGGACTGATGCTAAAGCTGAAGCTCTAAAACTTTGGCCACCTGATGCGAAGAGCTGACTCATTGGAAAAGACTCTGTTGCTGGAAAAGACTGAAGGTGGGAGCAGAAGGGGATAACAGAGGATGAGATGGTCGGATGGCATCACTGACTCAATGGACTTAAGTTTGAGCAAGATTCAGGAGTTGGTGATGGACAGGGAAGCCTGGCATGCTGAAGTCCATGGGGTTGCAAAGAGTAGGACATGACTGAGCAATTGAACTGAACTGCGGTTTTTTTTTTTTTTAGAATGAAAATTGTGTTGCTTCTTTCCTTTTTTTTTTTTTATCTGAAAAGGTTTATTGTGCACAGAGGGGAAGGGCTCAGTCCTTCTTGGATGCCGCTTTCCTCATGGAGGCCATGGCGTTGCTCAGCTCCTCTCTCTTCCTCTTAGCATTTTTGTGTGTCCCCACTCTTTTTTTCTTCTTTATTTTAAAAAATTTATTTTAATTGGAGGTTAATTACTTTACATTCTTTTAATTTATTTTTTATTGAAGGATAATTGCTTTACAGAATTTTGCTGTTTTTTGTCAAACCTCAGCATCAGTCAGCCATGCTGCTGCTGCTGCTAAGTCACTTCAGTCGTGTCCGACTCTGTGTGACCCCATAGACGGAAGCCCACCAGGCTCCCCCGTCCCTGGGATTCTCCAGGCAAGAACACTGGAGTGGGTTGCCATTTCCTTCTCCAATGTGTGAAAGTGGAAAGTGAAAGTGAAGTCGCTCAGTCGTGTCCGACCCTTAGCGACCCCACGGACTGCAGCCTACCAGGCTCCTCCATCCATGGGATTTTCTAGGCAATAGTACTGGAGTGGCTTGCCATTGCCTTCTCCTCAGTCAGCCATAGGTATACATATATCCCCTCCCTTTTAAACCTCCCATCTCCCTCCCCATCCCAACCCTCTAGGTTGATACAGAGCCCCTGTTTGAGTTTTCTGAGCCATACAGCAAATTCCCGTTGGCTATCTGTTTTACATATGGTAATGTAAGTTTCCTTGTTACTCTCTCCATACATCTCACCCTCTCCTCCCCTCTCCCCGTGTCCATAAGTCTGTTCTCTATGTCTGTTTCTCCATTGCTGCCCTGTAAGTAAATTCTTCAGAACCGTTTTTCTAGATTCTGTATATATGTGTTAGAATACAGTATTTATCCTTCTCTTTCTGACTCACTTCACTCTGTATAATAGATTCTAGGTTTATCCACCTCATTA
Organism: Moschus berezovskii; assembly: GCF_049115385.1. Classification (NCBI taxonomy): domain Eukaryota; kingdom Metazoa; phylum Chordata; class Mammalia; order Artiodactyla; family Moschidae; genus Moschus; species Moschus berezovskii. The sequence continues at coordinate 55,667,077 of NC_142480.1, read as the reverse complement.
AAAGTGACTCAAATGCGTTCCTTTTTATGGCTGAGTAAAAACAAGACCAGGAGCTGACTGTGGCTCAGATCATGAACTCCTTATTGCCAAATTCAGACTGAAATTGAAGAAAGTAGGGAAAACCACTAGACCATTCAGATATGACCTGAATCAAATCCCTTATGATTATACAGTGGAAGTGAGAAATAGATTTAAGGGACTAGATCTGATAGATAGAGTGCCTGATGAACTCTGGACGGAGGTTCGTGACATTGTACAGGAGACAGGGACCAAGACCATCCCCATGGAAAAGAAAGGCAAAAAAGCAAAATGGCTGTCTGAGGAGGCCTTACAAATAGCTGTGAAAAGAAGAGAAGCGAAAAGCAAAGGAGAAAAGGAAAGATATAAGCATCTGAAAGCAGAGTTCCAAAGAATAGCAAGGAGAGATAAGAAAGCCTTCCTCAGCGATCAATGCAAAGAAATAGAGGAAAACAACAGAATAGGAAAAACAAGAGATCTCTTCAAGAAAATCAGAGATACCAAGGGAACATTTCATGCAAAGATGGACTCAATAAAGGACAGAAGTGGTATGGACCTAACAGAAGCAGAAGATATTAAGAAGAGGTGGCAAGAATACACAGAAGAACTATACAAAAAAGATCTTCATGACCCAGATAATCACAATCGTGTGGTCACTCACACTCACCTAGAGCCAGACATCTTGGAATGTGAAGTCAAGTGGGCCTTAGAGAGCATCACTACGAACAAAGCTAGTGGAGGTGTTGAAATTCCAATTGAGCTATTTCAAATCCTGAAAGATGATGCTGTGAAAGTGCTGCACTCAATATGCCAGCAAATTTGGAAAACTCAGCAGTGGCCACAGGACTGGAAAAGGTCAGTCTTCATTCCAATCCCAAAGAAAGGGAATACCAAAGAATGCTCAAACTACTGCACAATTGCACTCATTTCACAAGCTAGTAAAGTCATGCTCAAAATTCTCCAAGTCAGGCTTCAGCAATATGTGAACCGTGAACTTCCAGATATTCAAGCAGGTTTTAGAAAAGGCAGAGGCACCAGAGATCAAATTGCCAACATCCGCCGGATCATGGAGAAAGCAAGAGAGTTCCAGAAAAACATCTATTTCTGCTTCATTGACTATGCCAAAGCCTTTGACTGTGTGGATCACAATAAACTGTGGAAAATTCTGAAAGACATGGGAATCCCAGACCACCTGACCTGCCTCTTGAGAAACCTGTATGCAGGTCAGGAAGCAACAGTTAGAACTGGACATGGAACAACAGACTGGTTCCAAATAGGAAAAGGAGTACATCAAGGTTGTATATTGTCACCCTGCTTATTTAACTTATATGCAGAGTACATCATGAGGAACACTGGGCTGGAAGAAGCACAAGCTGGAATCAAGATTGCCAGGAGAAATATCAATAACCTCAGATATGCCGATGACACCACCCTTATGGCAGAAAGTGAAGAGGAACTCAAAGGCCTCTTGATGAAAGTGAAAGAGGAGAGTGAAAAGGTTGGCTTGAAGCTCAACATTCAGAAAACGAAGATCATGGCACTGGCCCCATCACCTCATGGGAAATAGATGGGGAAACAGTGGAAACAGTGTCAGACTTTATTTTTCTGGGCTCCAAAATCACTGCAGATGCTGATTGCAGCCATGAAATTAAAAGATGCTTACTCCTTGGAAGGAAAGTTATGACCAACCTAGATAGTATATTAAAAAACAGAGACATTACTTTGCAAACAAAGGTCCGTCTAGTCAAGGTTATGGTTTTTCCCGTGGTCATGTATGGATGTGAGAGTTGGACTGTGAAGAAAGCTGATCGCCGAAGAATTGATGCTTTTGAACTGTGGTGCTGGAGAAGATTCTTGAGAGTCCCTTGGACTGCAAGGAGATCCAACCAGTCCATTCTAAAGGAGATCAATCCTGGGTGTTCATTGGAAGGACTGATGCTAAAGCTGAAACTCCAATACTTTGGCCGCCTCATGCGACGAGTTGACTCACTGGAAAAGACTCTGATGCTGGGAGGGATTGGGGACAGGAGAAGGGGATGACAGAATATGAGATGGCTGGATGGCATCACCGACTCTGTGGACATGAGTTTGAGTGAACTCCGGGAGTTGGTGATGGACAGGGAGGCCTGGCGTGCTGTGACTGTGGGGTCGCAAAGAGTCGCACACGACTGAGCGACTGAACTGAACTGAACTGAATATTCCATTGTGTCTATATATACCACAACTTCTTTATCCATCCATCTGTCATTGGACATCTAGGTTGCTTCCATGCTCTAGCTATTGTAAATAGTGCTGCAATGAACAATTTTCAATTTTGGCTTCCTCAGGGTATATGCCTAGGAATGGGATTGCTGGGACATATGGTGGTTTTATTCCCAGTTCTTTAAGAAATCTCCATACCATCTTCCATGGTGGCTGTATCAATTTACATTCTCACCAACAATGGAAGAGTGTTCCCTTTTCTCCACACCCTCTCCAGCATTTATTGTTTGTAAACTTTTTGACGATGGCCATTCTGACTGGTGTGAGGTGATATCTCATTGTAGTTTTGATTTGCATTTCTCTAATAATGAGCAATGCTGAGCATCTTTTCATGTGTTTGTTAGTCATTTGTATGTCTTCTTTGGAGAGATGTCTGTTTAGATCGTTTTCCCAGTTTTTGATTGGGTTGTTTGTTTTTCTGATATTGAGTTGTATGAGCTGCTTGTTTATTTTGGTAATTAATACCTTGTCAGTTTCATTTGCTATTATTTTCTCCCATTCTGAGGGTTGTCTTTTCACCTTGCTCATAGTTTCCTTTGCTGTGCAAGAGCTTTTAAGTTTAATCAGGTCCTACTTGTTTACTTATGTTTTTATTTCCATTACTCTAGGAGGTGGGTTATAGAGGATCTTGCTTTGATTTGTGTAATTGAGTGTTCTGCCTATGTTTTCCTCTAAGAGATTTATAGCTTCTGGTCTTACATTTAGGTCTTTAATCCATTTTGAGTTTATCTTTGTGTATGGTGTTATGAGGTGTTCTAATTTCATTCTTTTACATGTTCAGTTCAGTTCAGTTCATTTCAGTTCAGTCGCTCAGTCGTGTCTGACCCTCCGTGACCCCATGAATCACAGCATGCCAGCTGTCCAATTTTCCCAGAACCATTTGTTGAAGAGGCTATCTTTGTCCCATTGTATATTTTTGCCTTCTTTGTCAAAAATAAGGTATCCATAGGTTTCTGGACTTTCTGTCTTGTTCCATTGGTCTATATTTTTGTTTTTGTGCCAGTACCATACTGTCTTGATGACTGTAGCTTTGTAGTATAATCTGAAGACAGGAACGTTGATTCCTCCAACTCCATTCTTCTTTCTCAAGACTGCTTTGGCTATTTGTGGTCTTTTGTGTTTCCATATGAATTGTGAAATTTTTTGTTCTAGTTCTGTGAAAAATGCCATTGGTAATTTGATAAGGATCACATTAAATCTGTAGACTGTGTTTGGTAGTATAGTCATTTTCACAATATTGATTCTTCCTACCCAGGAACATGGAATATCTCTCCCTCTGTTTATGTCATCTTTGAGTTCTTTCATTAGTGTCTTATAATTTTCTGTGTACAGTTCTTTTTCTCGTTAGGTAAGTTTATTCCTAGATATTTAATTCTTTTTGTTGCAATGGTGAACAGGATTGATTCCTTAATTTCTCTTTCTGAATTTTCATTGTTAGTATATGGAAATGCAAGTGATTTCTGTGTATTGATTTTGTATCCTGCAACTTTGCTAAATTCACTGATTAGGGTTCTGTATGTACAGTATCATGTCATCTGCAAACAGTGAGAGCTTTACTTCTTCTTTTTTGATCTGGATTCCTTTATTTCTTTTTCTTCTCTGATTGCTGTAGCTAGGACTTCCAGAATTATGTTGAATAATAGTGGTGAAAGTGGGCACCCTTATCTTGTTCCTGATCTGAGGGGGAATGCTTTCTGTGTTTCACCATTGAGAATAATGTTTGCTGTAGGCTTATCATATATGGCCTTTACTATGTTGAGGTAGGCTCCTTCTATGCCCACTTTTTGAAGAGTTTTTGGTGGGCTGCCGTCTGTGGGGTTGCACAGAGTCGGACACGACTGATGTGACTTAGCAGCAGCAGCAGCAGCAACCATAAATGGGTGCTGAATTTTGTCAAATGCTTTTTCTGCATCTATTGAGATGATCATATGGTTTTTATCTTTCAGTTTGTTGGTATGGTGTATCACATTGATTGATTTGCATGTATTGAAGAATCCTTGCATCCCTGGAATAGACCCAGCTTGATCATGGTGTATGAGTTTTTGATGTGCTGCTGAATTCTGTTTGCTAAAATTTGTTGAGGATTTTTGCATCTGTGTCCATCAGTGATACTGGCCTGTGGTTTTCTTTTCTGTGTTATCTTTGTCTGGCTTTGGTATCAGGGTGATGGTGGCCTCGTGGAATGAGTTTGGAAGTGCTCCTTCCTCTGCAATTTTTGGAAAGACTTTTGGAAGGATAGGCATTAGCTGTACTCTAAATGTTTGATAGAATTCTCCTGTGAAGTCATCTGGTCCTGGGCTTTTTGTTTTTTGGGAGATTTTTGATCACAGCTTCAATTTCAGTACTTGTAATTGGGTTGTTCATAAGTTCTATTTCTTCCTGGTTCAGTATTGGAAAGAAAGAGGGCTTCCCTGGTGGCTCAGAGGTTAAAACGTCTGCCTGCAATGGGGGAGACCTAGGTTCGATCCCTGGGTTGGGAAGATCCCCTGGAGAAGGAAATGGCAACCCACTCCAGTACTCTTGCCTGGAGAATCCCATGGATGGAGGAGCCTGGTGGGCGGCAGTCCACGGGGTCACAAAGAGTTGGACACGACTGAGTGACTTCACTTTCACTTACTTTCACTTTTTCAGTATTGGAAGTTTGAACTTTTCTAAGAATCTGTCCATTTCTTCCATATTATCTATTTTATTGCCATATAGTTGTTCACAATAGTCTCTTATAATCCTTTGTGTTTCTGCATTGTCTGTTGTAACCTCTCATTTTTCATTTCTAATTTTGTTGATTTGATTCTTCTCTCTTTTTTTCTTGTTGAGTCTGGTTAAAGGTTTGTCAGTTTTGTTTCTCTTCTCAAAGAACCAGCTTTTAGTTTTATTAACCTTTCGTTTCTTTTTCATGTATTTCTGCTCAGATCTTTATGATTTCTTTCCTTCTACTAATTTTGTTTTTGTTCTTCTTTTTCCAGTTGTTTTAGGTGTAAAATTAGGTTGTCTATTCGATGTTTTTCTTTTTCATAGAGGTAGGATTGTATTGCTATAAACTTCCCTCTTAGAACTGCTTTTGCTGCATCCCTTAGATTTTGAGTTGTTGTGATCTCATTGTCATTTGTTTCTAGAACTTTTTTGATTTTCCTTTTGATTTCTTCAGTAACCTGTTGGTTATTTGGAAACATGTTGTTTAATCTCCATGTGTTTGTGTTTCTTACACTTTTTTTTCTTGTGATTGATATTTAGTCTCAATGTTGTGGTTGGAGAAGATGCTTGATATGATTTCAATTTTCTTAAATTTACTGAGGTTTGATTTGTGACCCAAGATATGGTCTATCTTAGAGAATTTTCCATGGGCACTTGAGAAGAAGGTGTATTCTTCTGCATTTGGATGGAATATCCTGAAGGCATCAGTGAGCTCTCATCTAATGTATCATTTAAGACTGTGTTTCCTTATTAATTTATTGTTTTGGTGATCTGTCCGTTGGTGTGAATAGGGTGTTAAAGTCTCCTACTATTATTGTGTTACTGTCAATTTCTCCTTTTATGTCTGTTAGTGTTGTCTTATGTATTGAGGTGCTCCTATGTTGGGTGCATGCTGCTGCTACTGCTACTAAGTCACGTCAGTCATGTCCGACTCTGTGCAACCCCATAGATGTTTACAATTGTTATGTCTTCCTCTTGGATTGATCCCTTGATTGTTATGTAGTGTCCTTCCTTATCTCTTGTAATCTTCTTTATTTTAAGGTCTATTTTGTCTGATATGAGGATTGCTACTCTAGCTTTCTTTTGCTTCCCATTTGCATGGAATATATTTTTCCATCCTCTCACTTTCAGTCTATATGTGTCTTTAGTAAGTTTCTTGTAGATAGCATATATATGGGTCTTGTTTGTCTATGCATTCAGCCAGCCTGTGTCTTTTTGTTGGAGCATTTAATACATTTACATTTAAAGTAATTATTGATATATATGTTCCTATTGTCATTTTCTTAATTGTTTGGGGTTGATTTTGTAGATATTTTTTTTCTGTTGTATTTCTTGACTATATAAGTCCCTTTAACAATTGTTGTAAAGCTGGTTTGGTGGTACGGAATTCTTTTAACTTTTGCTTGTCTGAAAAGCTTTTTATTTCTCCATCAATTTTGAATGAGATACTTGCTGGTACAGTAAAGGCAATGGCAAGCCACTCCAGTACTCTTGCCTAGAAAATCCCATGGATGGAGGAGCCTGGTAGGCTGCAGTCTGTGGGTTTGCTAAGGGTCAGACGCGACTGACTGACCTCACTTTCACTTTTCACTTTCACACATTGGAGAAGGAAATGGCAACCCACTCCAGTGTTCTTTCCTGGAGAATCCCAGTGACAGGGGAGCCTGGTGGGCTTCCGTCTATGGGGTCACACAGAGTCGGACATGACTGAAGTGACTTAGCAGCACAGTAATCTTTGCTGTAGATTTTTCCCTTTCAGTACTTTAAATATACCCTCACATTCCCTTCTGGCCTGCACAGTTTCTGCTGAAAGATCAGCTATTAAGTGTATGGGGTTTCCCTTGTGAGTTACTTGTTGCTCCTCCCTTGCTGCTTTTAATATTTTTTCTTTGTGTTTAGTCTTTGTTAGTTTGATTAGTATGTGTCTTGGCATATTGCTCCTTGGATTTATCCTGTTTGGGACTCTTCATGCCTCTTGGACTTGAGTGACTATTTCCTTTTCCATGTTGGGGAAATTTTCAACTATAATCTCTTCAAAAGTTTTCTCATACACTTTCTTTTTCTCTTCTTCTTCTGGGACTCCTATAATTTGAATGTTGGTGCATTTGGTATGGTCCCAGTGGTCTCTGAGACTGTCCTCAGCTCTCTTCATTCCTTTTACTTTATTCTGCTCTTCAGAAGTTATTTCCACCATTTTATCTTCTAGCTCACTGATTCATTCTTCCGCTTCAGATATTCTGCTATTGATTCCTCCAAGAGTATTTTTAATTTCAGTAATTGTGTTGTTTGTCTCTGTATGTTTATTCTTTAATTCTTCTGGGTCTTTATTGATTGATTCTTGCATTTTCTCCATTTTGTTTTCAAGGTTTTTGATCATCTTTACTATCATTGTTCTGAATTCTTTTTCAGGTAGTTTGCCTATTTCCTCTTCATTTATTTGAATTTCTGTGTTTCTAGTGTGCTTCATTTGTGCTGTATTTCTCTGCTTTTTCATTATTTTTTTTAAATTTATTGTTTTTGTAGTCTCCTTTTCCCAGGCTTCAAGGAAAGTTGAAATTTTTCCTTGAAGAAGGTTGAATTCTTTCTTCCTTTTGGTTTCTTCCATCCTAAGGTTGGTCCAGTGTTTTGTGTGAGCTTCGTATAGGGTGAGATTTGTGCTGAGTTTTTGTTTTCTTGTTTTTCCTCTGATGGCAAGGCTGAGTGAGGTGGTAATCCTATCTGCTGATGGTTGGGTTTGTATTTTTGTTTTGTTTGTTGTTTAGATTAGACATCTTGCACAGGGTGCTAATGGTGGTTGGGTGATGCCAGATCTTGTATTCGAGTGGTTTCCTTTGTGTGAGTTCTCGCTGCTTGATACTCCGTAGGGTTAATTCTCTGGTAGTCTGGGGTCTTGGAGTCAGTGCTCCCACTCCAAAGGCTCAGGGCTTGATCTCTGGTCAGGAACAAAGATTCTGCAAGTGGTTTGCTATGGCATTAAATGAAATTAAAACAAATACCCCAAATGAGAAACCAAAGATGAACCCCAGACAAATGGCAGTTGCAAAATCAGGCAAATACTATTTAAAATAATGGAACATACACATATACATATACACCCATGAGCAAAGTCAAAACAGTCCAACAAAAGTAAAGTACAGTAGGTTGAACTGGCTAACAAAGGAAATAAAAAATTATATTTACCAATTAAGAACAAAACTAACTTAAGCACAAACTGGAAAACAAAACTAAAGGTGCCAAGTGGGGAATAAAGCAATGAAAACAACACTTAACAAATAATGTTGAGAGAAAGGAAAGAAAAGAAATAATAAATATGCAAAGTTAAATAGAGGTAGATAAAGATTTATATACGTTAAAAAATTAACTGCAAGGGGGAAAGAACAGTAGGAAAAGCAAACAAAGGAATAAATGTAGAAAAAATAGTAGGTTTAAAAAGTTAAAAATTAAAATTAAGAGGAAAGAAAAAGGGAAAAGAAAAAAAAAGAGGAAAACTCCATGGAACCGCAAAAGCCCAAAGTAGAGGCAGAGGTTTAAGATAACAATAAAAAACGTGACTGAGAAAAAAAAAAAAAGCTCAATAGCTTAATTGGATTTCTTAATGCTAATAAAATCAACAACTACAACGGGGCAGGGGGTTAAAGGGAAATAAAAAAAGTCCGAAAGAATCTACAGAACAAGTCAAAATAATATTTTTCTTGAGTCACTGTGGTCAGAGTCCTTTCTCTGGCTGGGAATCACAGCCCACCTTACCTCCCTAGGATGTCCTCCAACACTGTGCTGATTTCTGGACCTGCTGGGGGGGCAGCTCAGATTCTAATCTGGTCCTACTCCTGTGTGTTCTTGCCTCCAATGTCCACAGCTATAAGAGCTAGTGCGTTTTCTTTTGTGGAAGCTCTCAGTGGCCTTTTATATATTCCATATACACAAAGTCTGCTTAGTTGATCGTGTGGACTTAATCGGCAGCTATACAGCTGGTGGGAAGGGTTTGGGTCTTCTTCCTTAGCCACACTGCCCCTGGGTTTCAATTGTGGTTTTATTTCCACCTCTACGTGTGGGTTGTCCACTGGGGTTTGCTCCTGAGGCTGCCTTGGAGGGCTTGGGTCTGCCCCAGTGAGGTCCAGTTGTGGAGGTGGTACAGCTGCTTGGGTCACAGGGGTTCTGGCAGCACCAGGTACTCAGGGGGTTGGCAGCTAGGGAAGCAGGAAATACAGTGCTCTAGAAGGGTATGGCAACCAGTATTGGCCAATGCTCTCCAGTATTCTTGCCTGGAGAACCCCCTCTCTGATAGAGAAGCCTGGCAGGCCACAGTCTACAGGGTCACAAAGAGTCAGACACTACCGAAGCAACCCCGCACGCATAGACACAAGACATTTTCTGCCTGTGGCAGCTCTACCCCAGTGAGAGTTGAACGTGGAGGTGGTGCAGCTGCTTGGCTTGTGGGGAACCTGGCAGTGCCAAGGGTGCAGGAACCTGGACTGCCATTGGCTGCAGGAGTTATGGTTCTATCACAGTCTTTTTCCGAGCCTCTTGTAGCTGGCGATCAGAAGGCTTCTTTGGCCTGTCTTTCTCCATAGCTCAGCCCATTCAGGCACTTAAAGGGCTCCCTTGCCTGGGGTCCTACTCTGTAGATTGTTGCATCAGTCACTGAAAGGAGCACCCTGGCTGGGGTCCTACTCTGTAATTCAGTGCCTCAGGCGTTTGATAGGCCAGCCTCTCTATTGTTCAGCTGCCAATGCTGGTGTGTGGGGAGAGAGAGGCTTGGTGATGGCTCCCCCTCCACGTGTGACTCAGCAGTATTACCTTGCTTCCATGGCTGTCTGGCTTTCCTCCACAGGCATTTCCACCACAATCTCCTCCTTCACATCCCCTCGATCCATCTCTTCAGTCAACAGCAGCCCTTGCCCTGGGATTGCTCCATAATCCCTAAACTCCAGCTTCGAGCCGCTGCACTTTCCAGGGTGCCAGTGTTCCTGTCCAGGGTATGTATGGCTGCAGCAAGGACTGTCTGATTCTCATTCCATGTGGGCTGCCACAGATCAGCTGTTTCACTCTCAGCCTTAAATGTTTCTCCTCTGACTCAGACAGTGGCCCAGTGTGGGGATCCGACCCCTGCTTCAGTTCCTCCACCTGCCGAGGGCAGGTCCACTCCTGATTTTCTCCCTAATTCCTAATTTATTCTCCCTAATTCCTTTGCCCTGTCGAGTTATGCGTGGTTCTATATATTGAACACTGGTCAGGTCCTCCTGTCCGCTCTCAGCTGGTGTTATGCGTGCACTTGTGTGTCTGAAGGTGTATTCCTCATGTATCCATGGAGAGAGATGTGCTCCACGTCCACCCCCTCCTCCGCCATCTTGTTCTCCCCCCACCCTTTTCTTGATGAACTTGAGGGCCCGCTTGTCCTTGGAGACCTTGAGCAGCTCCATGACCCGCTGCTCATAAGAGACACACCTCCCAGATCATGTTCTGCACAAACGTGGTGTGTTTGGTGAGCTGCCCACGATGGCTATTGTGCCTCAGTTTGCTCATGTTCTCGGTCACCTTGCGGCTCTTGCTGAGGCCCATGGCCATGGGGTAGTTCAGAGCCATGGCTGCTGTTCTTCAAAGGCTGCCACTGTGGAAGGGCCATATATTCCCTTTTTAATGTTCCCCTGCAGGCTGTAAAATTTTGTTCAAATTCAGAGTTCTATAAAAGTCAATCCTCATAAGCTTTTGCCAGCTTTATAATTGTTTTCTGAAGTCTCTTACTTTTCCATTTTTAATAACATCATCAGATCTCTTGATTTTAATTCTGCAGTATCTCCAAAATATGACTTCTCTTTTTTTTTAAAAAATGTATTTATTTATATTTATTTATTTGGCTGCATCGGATCTTAGTTGCCCCAGGTAGAATCTTGGTTGCATCCTGTGTTATCTTTCCTTGTGGTACATGGATTCTCAGGTGGTGGCACTTGGGCTCAGTAGTTGTGGCACCCGGGCTTAGTTGCCTCTGGCATGTGAGATCCTAGCTCCCTGACTAGGGATTGAACCCATGCCCTGTGCATTGGAAGGCGGATTCTCAACCACTGGACCACCAGGGAAGTACTGAGCATGGCTTTCTTCTACCAAAGCTCAGTAGGAATATCCCTCTCCTTCAGCAACATCTCCAGCTGGGTCTCTGGCTTCCCATAACCATCCCTCCCAAGGCCCTCAGGCCTGCAGTCACAATGGTCCCCACTATTACTGACCCTGATGTGTGACACCATCCCCAGTATGCTTCTCTTAAATGCAACCGCACCTTGTTGGCCCTGCTGCTTCAGGTCAAGTGCTCTGTCAACGTCTTGCCAACAACCTGACTGGTTATCACGAGGCTATATTCTGGCTGAGGAGAGGTTGGCAACGTGTCCCATGGCATCTCCTGTGAGCTTTTCTTGGGCCTTCTCCTCTCTTCTTTGCTTCTTCTCTTTCTCCTGCCTTGGATATAATGCTGCCAACCAAGGACAAGGGCCACCCTTAGGAAGGCAATGTCGTACCCTGGAAGGAGCCTACCTCCTGAGGACCTCACGGGGAAGAAGTGATGTCAGCTGTGTGATTCTGGGTGAACTGCTTCATCTCTTTGAATCTTAGTTTCCTTATCTGCAAAGTAGGTCTTAGTACTAGTGGCTCTGCAGGCTTGGAATGAAGAAAGAATGAGGTAATTTATGCACAAAGACTTGTAGAAAAGAATGCAAGCAAACAAAAGGGGGTCCCATACATATTGTGAATTTGCCTTCAGTGAAAACTCCAAACCTTTATACTCCTGCAGGGAAGATGCACAACCTATCTTTACTGTCACCAAGGGAATAACACCTTAGATTTGCAGTTTGCAAAGCACCTTAACGTTCATTAAATTTAATCCATGCAACACTTCTGGGAGGGAGGAGGCAGTTTGTCATGACTATTTTTTTATTTTATTAGAAAAGGAAGAGCCACAGAGAAAGAGATGACCTGCAAAAAGATACTTACATAACTAGTTAACTAAAGAGGGACAGAATCAAGTGTAGAATTCTGTCACTTGACCTCCACATGAGAGAAGAAGGCAATCAAACGTCCTTGTTGGGAAATCTTATGTTTATTAAAAGTTGCCCTGGGGTAAAACATCAGGTCTCTGAAAAAGATTCTGTCAGGGGCCAGTCTGCAAGTTGTTCCCTGAGAGAACGTGGTGCCTCATCAGTACGGGGGCGTGGGACACAGTTGAAGGACTTCTTGGGACAAGGGAACAATGGGTGAAGCCCACAAGCAATTTTGAAGAATTTGAGAAAAAACTCCTTAGAGTCTATGATGCTTGGTATTAAGACAACTTTGTGGCTGCCATCCTTTTTCTTTCTAGTAGGGAACTCAAGAAAGAGGGCATTGAGAAACCAGAGCATTGTGATTTGTAGCTAGAAAGGAAAATTCGAGTCTCTGATAGTATGAGCCCAGTGATGTCTGCTTTCCAGGCCACAGGGAGAGGCAGGCGCCTGACTCTTGTTGGCAGCCCAACAAGTAGCCCAAAGTGCTGCCCTAGATTTGTGCACTATTACAGGGACGCTCACTAGTCAGTTTTGGGTGGAAGACTATGATTAAACCACGGCAACTAACTGTTGAGACTTACAGGGCAAGGGTTTTGCATTTTTAAAGAAAATTTCTGGTCGCACTGTGAGGCACATGTGCATGTGGGATCTTAGTTTCCCAACCAGGGGTTGAACCCATGTCCCTGCATTGGAAGCATGAAGCCTTAACCATGGGATATCACCTCACACCTGTCAGAATGGTTGTCATTCAAAAGACAACAAATAACAAATCTAGTCCAGGGTGAGGAGAAAAGGGAACCCTTGGATACTGTTGGTAAAAATGTAAGTTGGTGCAGCCACTGTGGAAAACAGCATGGAGGTTTCTCCAAAAAACAGAAGTAGAACTACCATGAAAAATGAGAATTGTTAGCTGTTCACACTAAAAGAGTTTCCAACTCTTTACGACTTAATGGACTTTAGCCTGCCAGGCTCTTTCTATCCATGGAATTCTCCAGGGAGGAATATTGGAGTGGGTAGCCATTCCTTTCTCCAGGGCATCTTCTTGACCCAGGGATCCAACCCAGGTCTCCTGCATTGCAGGCAGATTCTTTACCATCTGAGCCACCAGGAAATCCCAGAACTACCATGTGATCCAGCAATTCCACTCTGGGGTGTATATAAAAAAAAAAACCCTTCAAAACGTTAATTCAAAAATATATACACACCCTAATGTTTCTAGTAGCACTATTTACAATTGCCAAGATACAGAAGCAATTCAAGTGTTCATCAACAGATGGCTGGATAAAGAAGATGTGGTGTGTGTATACATACATCTATATATATGCACATAGGCATAACGGAATACTCAGCCATGCAAAAGAGTGAAACTTTGCATTTGTAGCAGCATAGTTGACTTGGAGGACATTGTGCTAAGTGTAGTAAGTAAGACAGAGAAAGACAAATACTGTATGCTGTCACATGTGGAATCTAAAAAATAACAAAAAACTAGTGAATATAACAAGAAAGTAGAATCCCAGAGGAAGGGAACAAACTGGTGGGTACCGGTGGGGGTGGGGAGGAGCGGTACAGGGATGGAGGGATGAGAGGGACAAACTATTGGGTGTGAAACAGGCTTCAGTTCAGTTCAGTTCAGTCGCTCCGTCGTGTCCGACTCTTTGCGACCCCATGAATCGCAGCACGCCAGGCCTCCCTGTCCATCACCAACTCAGGGAGTTCACTCAAACTCAAGTCCATCGAGTCGGTGATGCCATCCAGCCAGGGTGTATTTATTGTGCAATATGGGAAACATAGTGAGTAGTAATTATAAATGGAGTATAACCGTTAAAAATTGTATAAAGTGTGAAAAGAATTACACATGTGCAAAGAATGGTCAGATTTTATGTTCTATTTAGTCTGCTAGTAAGTTTGATCTGTTCTTCAGCCAGTTCTATAGCAAGTTGCTGTTGTTTAGTCGCTGAGTCATCTCTGACTCTTTTGCGATCCCATGGAGTGTAGGCTAGGCTCCTCTGTCTATGGGATTTCCCAGGCAAGAATACTGGAGTGGGTTGCTATTTCCTTCTTCAGTGTATCTTCCTGACCCAGGGATTGAACCCTTGTCTCCTGCATTGGCAGTTACATTTTTTTTTACCACTGAGCCACCTGGGAAGTCTGTTCTCTATCATAGTTATTGCCATAACTTTAAAATAATTTCTCCTCCTTGCTTTTCTACAGAAATGCTTTTTTTAGATGTACATGTATATAGATGTGTATACATACATAAATTGCATCTAAAAAATGCAATTTTTTTCTCCATTTGTCCTTCAGAATTGAATGATCAATAAAATGTATATTCTCAAGAAAACAAAAATATATTGGCATTTTGGTTAGAACTGAAATGAATCTATAAGTCAATTTAGGGACCATGGATACCTTTACAATATTAAGTCTTACTCAGTTCAGTTCAGTTCAGTTCAGTCGCTCAGTCGTGTCCGACTCTCCGCAACCCCATGAATTACAGCACGCCAGGCCTCCCTGTCCATCACCAACTCCCGGAGTACAGTCAAACTCATGTCCACAGAGTCGGTGATGCCATCCAGCCATCTCATTCTCGGTCGTCCCCTTCTCCTCCCGCCCCCAACCTTTCCCAGCATCAGAGTCTTTTCCAGTGAGTCAACTCGTCGCATGAGGTGGCCAAAGTATTGCAGTTTCAGCTTTAGCATCAGTCCCTCCAATGAACACCCAGGATTGATCTCCTTTAGAATGGACTGGTTGGATCTCCTTGCAGTATAAGGGACTCTCAAGAGTCTTCTCCAACACCACAGTTCAAAAGCATCGATTCTTCGGCGATCAGCTTTCTTCACAGTCCAACTCTCACTAGCCATGAACAAAATATGTTCCTCTGTTAATTCAGGTCCTTTAAAAGTCTCTTAATAAATTTGCTTAATATTCCCCATGGAGTTATTGATGTCTTCTGTTTAGATTTAATGGGTATCCAATCTTCCCTGATGCTCCTATAAATGTGGCCTTTTTATTAAAAATGTTCTCTAATTATTTGTTACTGATATGTAGAATGAAATGAACTTTTAAACATTAATATCATAGCCAATCATCTTGCCAAAATCACCTTTTTATTTCTAATAATTTATCTGTGAGTTCTCTTCATTGTCTATGAAAATGGTCATATCAGATGCAAATAGTTTCAGCTTTATTTTCTTCTTTCTAATTTATGCGTCTGTTTATTTTCTTGCCTCATTGCACTAAGACATCTAATAAAGTATTCAATAGAAATAGTGATGGTGGGTACATGGGTCCTGTTTATTTTAAAGGGAATGCTTCTAAGATTTATTCTCTTAAGATGATGTAAATTTTTGTAGTAAAAGTTCCTCTTTATTGCTCTCAGTCGCTGTCACGTCTGACTCTTTGCGACCCCATGGACTGGAGCCCACCAGGCTCCTCTGTGGAATTTTCCAGGCAAGAATACTGGAGTGGGTTGTCATTTCCTTCTCCAGGTTCCTCTTTATTACTAATTTACAAATGACTTTTTTCCATGTAATCACATTGCAATGTATCAAATGCTTTTTTCTGCATCTACTGAAATGATCAGTTTTTCTCTCTTATTGTGGTGAATTACAAGTATTTTCTGATGTGAAACTCTGCTTTTATACCTGGTAGGGTAGATTACAGAGATGGCCATAATTTTCACTTCTCCACACAACCATATCCTGTGCAGTATTACGATACAGTTCCTCCCATAAACAGGTGGAGTTCATTCTCCCATCCTTGAATCTGGGCAGGTGTTGTGGCTTGCTTTTATCAACAGCAGCATTGGAAATGACTGCATGCCAGTTCCAAGCCTCTGGAGGCCTTGCAGCTTCCACTCCTACTTCCTCTCTTGGAACCCTGATCCTATCCTATGAATAAGACTGGACTAGACATCTGTGTGATGAAAGATGTGTGGTCCAGTTATCCTATCACCCCAGAAGCCAGCCAGCCAATCACAAGATATGTGAGTGAGGATATCCTGGATTGGCTGAAGTCCAACAAACATCCCAGTTGATAGCAAACACACGGGTGACTCCGCCTGAGGTCAGCCATGCTGGCCCAGATCAGCATCAGTGCCTAGTTAACTATAGACCCATAAGCAATAATGAATACTTATCACTGTAAGCTACTGAGCACTAGAATAAACCCAAATTGGTCATGGTACACTACCTTATTTAAATATTATCATATATGACTTCATTTTTTTGATATTCATGAATGAAATGAGTTCATAATTTTTGTTTCTTTTTTAAAAAATTATTTTTAATTGAAGGATAATTGCTTTACAGTATGTGTTGGTTTCTGACAAACATCAACATTTTTCTTTCTATGCTTTTGGTTTCTGATATTAAGATATTGGTTACCTTTTAGAATAATATAGGGCCACCTCATGCGAAGAACGAAGAAGGCAATGGCACCCCACTCCAGTACTCTTGCCTGGGAAATCCTATGGACTGAGGAGCCTGGTAGGCTACAGTCCATGGGCTCTCTAAGAGTCGGACATGACTGAGCGACTTCCCTTTCAGTTTTCACTTTCATGCATTGGAGAAGGAAATGGCAACCCACTCCAGTGTTCTTGCCTGGAGAATCCCAGGGACAGGGGAACCTGGTGGGCTGCTGTCTATGGGGTTACACGGAGTCGGACATGACTGATGTGACTTAGCAGCAGCAGCAGTCGTAGCAGCATGCAAAGAGTTGACTCACTGGAAAAGACTATGATGCTGGGAGGGATTGGGGGCAGGAGGAGAAGGGGATGACAGAGAATGAGATGGCTGGATGGCATCACCGACTCGATGGACATGAGTTTGAGTGAACTCCGGGAGTTGGTGATGGACAGGGAGGCCTGGCGTGCCATGGGGTTGCAAAGAGTTGGACACGACTGAGAGACTGAACTGAACTAAACTGAACTGAGGGGGATATTTCCTCTTTTTCACTTTTGGGGAGAGTTAGTCGGACACGACTGAAGTGACTCAGCAGCAGCAGCAGCAGTAAGATTAGGATGACTTGGTTCTTGAAAGTTTGTTTGGAAAAGCATGTAGATTTGTTCTATTTTGGGAAGAATTTATACTACTCTTATGATTTCTTTAATAGTTAAAATTATTCAATTAAAATTTTTTCTCAAGTCAGATCTGATGTCACATTTTTCTAGGAATTTGTTCAATTTAACCTAAGTTTTGAAATTCCCAACATATAATTATTGATGGTATCTTCTATTATAAAATTCTGTTTTATCTCTAGTTGTGTTTCTTTCAAAATTATTTACCTGAATCACCTCTTTTTCTTGATTAGCCTTTTCAGAACATTGTCTATTTTGTTATTTTTCCAAGAACCAGCTTCTAACTATATTGATATACTCCATTCTATTCTTTAAATGTATTTCTTTGAAATCAATGAAATATGATGATCTGTGGAGAAGGAAATGGCAACCCACTCCAGTGTTCTTGCCTGGAGAATCCCAGGGACGGTGGAGCCTGGTGGGCTGCCGTCTATGGGGTCGCACAGAGTCGGACACGACTGAAGCGACTTAGCAGCAGCAGCAGCAGCAGCTATTAATCAATGAAATAAATTTCCCATGAACCACTGCTTTTGTTGCAGTTCATAACTTTTGATGTGGACATGAGTTTGAGTGTACTCCGGGAGTTGGTGATGGACAGGGAGGCCTGGCGTGCTGTGATTCATGGGGTCACGGAGAGTCGGACACGACTGAGCGACTGAACTGAACTGAACTGAACTGAACTGATTCATTATTACTCACTCTTAGTATTGTAGAACTTCCAGTATGATTTATTCTTTAATTTATGATTTCAGTGATGGTGTTTTCACAATTATTCAAATAGAGCTTTTAAGTGATACTTGTGTTGTGATCCTCTAATATAATTTTCCTATTTCCCGAGAATGTGGTCTGAGAAACTGTTTTCTGAATTTCACGGAGGCGTCTTTATGGCCTGGCACATGATTTATTTCTGTAAATATTCCTTGTACACCTGATAAGTGTGTGTTCGCTCATTATTATTCATGTCTGTCTATAAGGTGAAGCTCATTCTTTGTGTTGTTGGGATCTTCTATGTTTGCTGATTTTGTTTCTGATCAATCAATTATTAAGGAATACATGGTGAATTTTTCCATCTCTTTGTGAAGTTCTGTTAAGTTTTGCTTCATATCTTGTCAGGCACTTTCATTAGATGTTAACACATTTAGAATGACTAGATTTTCTTGGTGAAGTGAAACTTCCATCATTATGACTTCCATCATTATTCTCTTTCCTAAAAAAAAGAAGTCAGAACTCTAACACCTAAAAGTGGCTCAATAGTTCCAGTTTGTGTCTCACTTGTTCATTCTGCTTTGATAGAGGATTGGAAGTGGATAAGGACGACAGAATTTTCGAGGAAAGAACAAAGCTTTGCATAATTTACAAAAACGTCCCCAGTAAAATGTATTCTCTGTCCCTGTGGTGGATGTGTTGGAAGGTCCCATGTAGGTCCCACAAAAGTAATAGTATTTAGGTTACAGTGAATGCTGGGCTTGTATTAGAGAAATGCTTCAGCCCACTCACAAAAGAAACATACTATTCTTATTACACATACATAACATGTAGAAGGCGGAGAAGGCAATGGCAAGCCACTCCAGTACTCTTGCCTAGAAAATCCCATGGATGGAGGAGCCTGGTAGGCTGCAGTCCGTGGGGTCGCTAAGGGTCGGACACGACTGAGCGACTTCACTTTCACTTTTCACTTTCACGCATTGGAGAAGGAAATGGCAACCCACTCCAGTGATCTTCCCTGGAGAATCCCAGGGACGGGGGACCCTGGTGGGCTTCTGTCTCTGGGGTCACACAGAGTCGGACACGACTGAAGTGACGCAGCAGCAGCAGCAGCAACAGGTAGAAGGGGCTCCCAGGTGGCACAGTGGGAAAAAATCTGCCTATAAAGGAGACACAAGAGATGTGGGTTTGAACCCTGGGTCGGGAAGATCCCCTGGAGGAGGAAGTGGTAACCCCTTCCAGTATTCTTGCGTGGAGAATCCCATGGATAGAGGAGCCAGTCCATATGCTACCTTCACAATTTTCCCCCTTATGCTGGTTACAGGTGAAGAATGAGTTACATGTCTTGTAATATTCTGGAAAGGCTTCTCTACCAGTGGCTGTTTAATGTTGAGGTCCCTTTGTTCATACTGTGATGAGCTGTTTCACGGTACTTTTTAGCATCTACACATTTAGATTATCTGGTGTTTCCACCCTGCTCTCCTGGCTTCATCGGATTTTATCCTGTGGATCTTACTATCCAGTTATTCACCGTGTTTATTTTCAGAGTTGATAGCTAAATTTTGTGCATCTATTGTGAGATTCCTGAACTTCTCCATGTATATTTTTTTTTCTGTGAGTGATTCTTGCATAAGAATGATTTTCAGAGCAGCTTGTTTAACATGATGACGTTTAAAGCATTTATTCTAACTTCTGTAGTATCTCACTTATATTTTAAGGACAGTCCCCTTGGGTAGCATTAAGACATCAAGTAATTTATGTATTTGTTGTCTATTGTTTTTACAGGGGTACTTGAGGAGGTTAAGAAATATCTTTGCTCCTGTATTAGTTCAGAATTATTAACTACTCCAAAAACATGTCAGCTATCATTAAATATATTTCCCCTTTTAGTTTTAGTAATAAAAGTGAATTTAGTTATGCCCTTGAAATAGCTGTATTTTTGACCACCTACACTGACTTAGCATTTTGTAAGGGATTGGATTTTTTTCAAGAAAATTTGTGATAGCTATTGTATAATCCAGCCTGGTACTGTCCCTTTTCATTTTCTTTGTTGTGGTAAAAGACACGAAGCACAAAATATACCATTTTAACCATTTTAAAGTCCATTTTTATATACCATTTTAACCATTAAATACATTCACATCATGTAGCCATCACCACCATCCACCTCCAAACTTTTCATTTTGCAAAACAGAAACTCCATGCCCTTAGACAACTTTCCTCTCCCTCTTCCTTCAGCTCCTGAAAACCACCGTTGTACTTCCTGCTTTTGAATGTGGCCACTCTTGGAAACTGGAGAAGGCAATGGCAACCCACTCCAGTACTCTTGCCTGGAGAATCCCATGGATGGAGGAGCCTGGTGGGCTGCAGTCCATGGGGTTGCTAAGAGTCAGATATGACTGAGCGTCTTCACTTTCACTTTTCACTTTCATGCATTGGAGAAGGAAATGGCAACCCACTCCAGTGTTCTTGCTTGGAGAATCCCAGGGACGGGGGAGCCTCGTGGGTTGCCGTCTAAGGGGTCGCACAGAGTTGGACACGACTGAAGTGACTTAGCAGCAGCAGCAGCACTCTTGGAAACTCACAGAAGTGGAATCATACAGTACTTGTCCTTTTGTGACTGGCTTATTTCACTTAGCATATCTTCAAGGTTCATACATATCAAAGCATTCAGAATTTCCTTTTTGAGGTTGAATAATAGTCATTTGTTGTTGTTGTTTAGTTGCTAAGTCCTGTCCAACTCTTTTTGTGATCCCATGGACTGTAGCCCACGAGGTTCCTCTGTCCATGGGATTTCCCAGGCAAGAATATTGGAGAGGGTTGCCATTGCCTTCTCCAGGGGATCTTCCGGAGCCAGGGATTGAACCCTTGTCTCTTATGTCTCCTGCATTGGCAGGAGCACCACTAGTACCACCTGGGAAGCTCATAATAGCCCTTATCAATATATATATATATCATAACTTGTTTATCCATTCATGGACTGATAAGACACTGAGTTGCTTACACATTTTGTCTAGTGTGAATAATGCTGCTCTGTACACAGCTGAACAGCTTTTAGATTTTAAGATAAGACAAAAAATACAAGTCAGGATTGGGTATGGGTGTTCTGGGCATGGACAATTCTTGAACAACAGAAATATAACGATAACATTCTCCTTCATGGGGTAAGGGTAAGAAAGTTGCTGGATCAAGAGTGTCAGTATGGTAATAAGGGAGAAAATAGCGCTATTTTATTATTTGCTGCGCTGTGTCACTTCAGTCGTGTCCGACTCTGTGTGACCCCATAGACGGAAGCCCACCAGGCTCCCCCATCCCTGGGATTCTCCAGGCAAGAACACTGGAGTGGGTTGCCATTTCCTTCTCCAATGTGTGAAAGTGAAGTCGCTCAGTTGTGTCCGACCCTTAGCGACCCCACGGACTGCAGCCTACCAGGCTCCTCCATCCAGGGGATTTTCTAGGCAATAGTACTGGAGTGGCTTGCCATTGCCTTCTCCGATTTTATTATTTACTGGAGGAATATTGGTATTTTGAATTAGCCATGGAAATTATTCAACATAAGGTGCCATCAAGTTCAAAGGTGATCCCAGTACAAGATCTGAAGTGCTTTGTTTAATTTAAAAGAAAAAAAGAAAGTGAAGTCATTCAGTTGATTCCGACTCTATGAGATTCTCCAGGCAAGAATACTGGAGTGGGTTGCCATTTCCTTCTCCAGGGGATCTTCCTCACCCAGGGATTGAACTGGGGTCTCCTGTATTGCAGGCAGACTCTTCGCCATCTGAGTCACCAGGAAATTTCCTTATTTAGTTTAGCTGAGGGTAAAATTGCTCTGAGGCAAGGAGGATTATCTTTGGCTATTAGAGGAAGGAACAGGCTACAATAAGCAGTGGGGTTTTGATGTGTGGGATGTTTTTGAGTTAATACTCCTAGAGCACAGCCTAACCTTTCTTTTTCTTTTTTAAGTTTTATTTATTTATTTGGCCATGTGGCGCAATGTGTGGGATCTGAGTTTCAGGCCAGGGATTGAACCTGCGCCCCTTGCATTGAAAGTGCAGAATTTTAACCGCTGGATCATCAGTGAAGTCCCCAAGGTCTAACCTTTCAAGAACAAACAAAAAGTCAGCATTATAATAATTTGGGAGATCTGGCTTAGGTGGTTGTTAAGGGATATGTGAGATCACTGAGGACCTTTTTCTTTTTAGGTTGTCGTTGTTCCGTTTAGGATTCTGAGACGTTTGAATCTGTCAAATAATATACAGCCTTGATATTACAGAAAAACTTTTATGCACATTCTCTGCAATATCCAGTAAATACCAGAAATCTTTTGTCTTTTAGTGTTTGGTGTTGGGTAATTCTGGATAATGTATAATCTCCTCTGAATTGATGCTTTTCCTGCAGCCAATAGGTCATGGTCTGGACAATGAATAATTGTTTTTCAGAATTGGAGTTTCTCCCTCGCAGACTGGTTTCCTGTTTCAGCTAACTCTGTGAGTGGATGCACAGAGTCAGTTTTAGAATTTTCAAGATTAATAGAACACAAGTAATCATCTACATATTGAATCTGAATGGATTCACAAGGAAACACTATATCCTTAACATCTTCTAAGACTTGAGAAAAGTAGAATGCAGCTTCTGAGAAACCCTCAGGCGTATTATCCAGGAGGACTGTTGATTTTCTGAGGTGAAGGCAAATACATCGCCTGGAACGTAACCACTTCTTATGTTGCATTAATCTTGATTATCGTCAACTGGGAGAGTAAAGAAAGGCGAGTAGAAATCCAATGAAGAACAGAATTTGGCTTGAAGTGGGACTAAGGAGAGTGGGGCACAGTTAGGCACAGTTAGGAAGCAAGCTTTTTTTTTGCCAAAATATACATATTTATTGAAAAAATTATCAGAAAAATACAGAAAAGTCTAATGTGAATGTAAAAATCACCCAAAATTCTACCATCTGGCAATAATTGTACTAGTAATTTGTTCAACATTCTGCTGGATATTTTTGAATATGTCCATACAAATATAAACATATACACAGTCATAATTTAACCTTCACGATAGTGTTCTCTACATGCTGTTTGGCAATCTGCCTTGCTCACTGACATTTGACATGGACCTTTTTCTATGTCAGTAAATACAGTTCTACATCCCAAAGTGTAAAGCTATTGGAGACTCTGTTGTATGTATGCATCATACTTTTATGTTTTGTATTGGAGTATAGCCAGTTCATGGGGTCGCAGAGTCGGACACGACTGAGTGACTGAACTGAACTGAACTGAACTGATAGCCAATTCATGTGATGGTTTCAGGTGCACAGCATAGCCGCTCAGCCATGTACACCTAAACTCCCGTCCCATCCAGGCTGCCACATCACACTGAGCAGAGTTCCCTGTGCTATGCAGTAGGTCCCTGTTAGTTATCCATTTTAAATATAGCAGTGTGTACATGTCCATCCCAAACTCCCAAGCTATCCGTCTGCCTCCCCTTCCCTCCTGGCAACCAGAAAAAGAAATGATACAAATAAACTTTACAAAACAGAAACAGACTCACAGATTTAGGGAAGCAAACATTTTAACTGCCTACAGACCTTCTGTTCTGTTCTGTTCAGTCGCTCAGTCGTGTCCGACTCTTTGCGACCCTGTGGACTGTAGCCTACCAGCCTTCTCCATCCATGGGATTCTCCAGGCAAGAATACTGGAGTGGGTTACCAGACAAATCTATATTCTCCATGCTGAAGCTTTTAAACAGGTGAAACAGGTGTTGCAGGACTAGAACAAAGGAGACTTAATCCTCTTTCTGCTAATCTAGTTGTAACTGGCCTAAGGGCTTCTTTGCATTTGATTTTAGTGGAGTATTGAGGACGTCCATCTCCCACGCTAGTAAAGTCATGCTCAAAATTCTCCAAACCAGGCTTCAGCAATATGTGAACCGTGAACTTCCAGATGTTCAAGCAGGTTTTAGAAAAGGCAGAGGCACCAGAGATCAAATTGCCAACATCCGCCGGATCATGGAGAAAGCAAGAGAGTTCCAGAAAAACATCGATTTCTGCTTCATTGACTGTGCCAAAGCCTTTGACTGTGTGGATCACAATAAACTGTGGAAAATTCTGAAAGAGATGGGAATACCAGACCACCTGACCTGCCTCTTGAGAAACCTGTGTGCAGGTCAGGAAGCAACAGTTAGAACTGGTCATGGAACAATGGACTGGTTCCAAATAGGAAAAGGAGTACATCAAGGTTGTATATTGTCACCCTGTTTATTTAAGTTCTATGCAGAGTACATCATGAGGAACGCTGGGCTGGAAGAAGCACAAGCTGGAATCAAGATTGCTGGGAGAAATATCAATAACCTCAGATATGCAGATGACACTACCCTTATGGCAGAAAGTGAAGAGGAACTCAAAAGCCTCTTGATGAAAGTGAAAGAGGAGAGTGAAAAGGTTGGCTTGAAGCTCAACATTCAGAAAACGAAGATCATGGCATCTGGTCCCATCACTTCATGGGAAATAGATGGGGAAACAGTGGAAACAGTGTCAGACTTTATTTTTCTGAGCTCCAAAATCACTGCAGATGCTGATTGCAGCCAAGAAATTAAAAGACACTTACTCCTTGGAAGGAAAGTTATGACCAACCTAGATAGCATATTGAAAAGCAGAGACATTACTTTGCCAACCAAGGTCTGTGTAGTCAAGGCTATGGTTTTTCCCGTGGTCATGTATGGATGTGAGAGTTGGACTGTGAAGAAGGCTGATCACTGAAGAATTGATGCTTTTGAACTGTGGTGTTGGAGAAGACTCTTGAGAGTCCCTTGGACTGCAAGGAGATCCAACCAGTCCATTCTAGAGGAGATCAGTCCTGGGTGTTCATTGAAAGGACTGATGCTAAAGCTGAAACTCCAATACTTTGGCCATCTGATGCGAAGAGCTGACTCACTGGGAAAGAGTCTGATGCTGGGAGGGATTGGGGGTGGGAGGAGATGGGGACGACAGAGAATGAGATGGCTGGATGGCATCACCGACTCGATGGACATGAGTTTGAGTGAACTCTGGGAGTTGGTGATGGACAGGGAGGCCTGGCGGGCTGTGACCATGGGGTCGCAAAAAGTCGGACACGACTGAGCGACTGAACTGAACTGAACTGAACTATAATTTCTGGGACTTGCCCAAATAATCTTTCTGCAGTGCATTTTAGTTGTAAACTTGTTCCCTACCTATTAAATTTGCAGGAGTTACGTCACAGAGAAGAAAGGAATGTTTTCTTGCTCCTGTCCCAATGTAACAGTTACAGGTAGGGACGTGGGAAAGGACTTGATTGTCAGGGCTTCCCACTGGTTATGGTCCTCTGAGGGGTCGAATGCTCTATAATACTGTAGCTATCATGGCAGCCCCATCAATAAGAAAGCTGAATTGTTGTCTACATATATTTATAAGCCATTCACCTTGGGAGTTTAGAATAAGGACAGGAAGAGATGAAACCTAATCATTCTCTTGGCTTGCAGCACCACTGAACAGATCTTGGACAACTGTCTGCTTCGTAACCAATTTGTGATGTTAGTTTCTCCAATGACCCTTCTTCCTACATCACCCACAGGTGTCTTTTCTCATAGGCTCTTGATCCTCAGGGGATAGAGAATCTTTTGCTTTTATTTCAGGGATGAGTTATTTCACTGGGACAGCCAGAAGTTTCTTTTCTAGCTTCTTTATTTTTCAAATTTCTTTGAAAATGTTAAGCCACAAGTCAGAGATCTTCTAAATTTGCCATTTCCTATTCCAATTTATTTTCCTGACAAAGTCTCCTAAAGTATTTCAGATCCGATTCTATTTACAAAAAAAGACAGCAAATTTCCTTTCATTTCAGCTGCTAGGTAGCCTCAGAACATTGTTTAAAAGTTTTCTGGAGTCTGGTTTTAGTCTCCTATTGAGTCACCTTTATTTTATGTACAGCTTGGAATTTTTGTCCCATTTTCTCTTAAGGGGAAGTCATCAATAATGGCCATATATTTTATTTCCTATTTTTCTTGTCCTTTCAAGACCAATATCTGAATTGTGTGCAGTTGGGTTATTTAAATCTTCCTTGGGCCTTTCCCACCCATTGCTTTTATTTAAAAAATTTATTTATTTATTTGACTGTGCAAGGTCTTTAGTTGCAGCATGTGGGCTTTTTTAGTTACACCATGTCAACTTTCACTTGCAGCAAGCAGGATCCAGTTCCCTGGTC
Source organism: Moschus berezovskii (assembly GCF_049115385.1). NCBI lineage: Eukaryota > Metazoa > Chordata > Mammalia > Artiodactyla > Moschidae > Moschus > Moschus berezovskii. Next base: position 55,641,089 of record NC_142480.1, on the reverse strand, counting down.
AGGGATCGAACCTGGGCCCCCTGCATTGGGAGCCCTGAGTCTTAGTCACTGGACCATCAGGGAAGTTCCCTCCTATCCATCTCTCTGGCCCCAAGGCATTAGCACTGGCTGTGCCCTTTGCCTTCCCCAGATGTCTGCTGAGCTTGGCACCTTCACTTCCTTCTGGCCTCCTCCAAACTACTTCCTCAGTGAAACCTTTTCTGAAGGCACTGTTTAAGGTCCTGACTCCCATATTTCCCACTTTTATCCCTCACTTCCACCATCACTTTTAACATTCTCTATATTTTATTTCTCTATTTTTAAAAGAGTCTTTCCTGCCCATTATAATGGAACCCCACTGGCTCAGAGATTTTTCTCTATATTTTCATTGCTATAGTTCCAACTTCTAGAAGAACACCTGGCTCTTGAAAAATCGGTTGTTGAATGGATAAATGTCAAAGCACCAAAACTCAATTTTTGACCTATAAAATCATAAAGGGTAGATAGCGTGTAAATATCTCTCAGCTCTACTAACAAATTAAATTGAAACCATTCACAACTGAGACACTTACTGCCACTTAATCATGGCACCCCATAGTAGCTTCTATTTCAGGGGTTATAGATGAATTGCAGGAAATTTGAATATACACAATGGTGCCAGGGATATCATTTTATTTGGTGAGTGTGTGCCAAAGAAAAGGCAGCTTAGGTTTGGAATGGCATTATGACTTAAATGTCAGGGATTGGATAATGACTTGCTGGAAACCAGTTTAGAGAGAGCCTACAAATTTCAATAAAGCATTGATCCATTTATCATGTATTCATTAACCATTGATCATGTGATGAGACCTGCATACATGCAGTGAACAAGACGTCACTCCTTCCTGGACGCAGTTTACAGTCTAATGGGGGATACAGAGATGTAAAAGACAATAATATAATGAGATAACATGAAAGCATGAAGGGAGGCCAGCTAACTGGACTTGAGATGAAATGATTGGGGTAGATCTCCTGGTGGAAGTAATATTAGAGCAGGGTAAACAGGAATATGTCAGCGAATAGGGCTTGCATTGCAGAAGCGGAGGTGGAGAAGGAGGCTGGGAAAGAGTGTTTAAGGAAGGGCCTGGAGGCACCAGGGGTCGGTGTTCCTCCAAGGAGCTGGTGAGCTCAGTATGGTTTGAGTGAGGGCTGTGACCCCTTGTGCATCCTGAAATAGTCACGTCTCGTCAGCTCATGACCATCATCCAAATGCAAGCTGTCACCATCTCTAAATTAGACTCACCTTTCAAACGGGACACCCTGGTTTCTGCTCAGTGTCCTAGTAATACTATGGAGAGAAACAGCCCCTGGCAGAAGAGAGCTGGCCTGGCCCTCACAGCCGGACCAAGTGTCCTTCTGCTCAACACAGACATGTCCTAGAGCCCCAACATCAGGCCAGGCCACCCTGTGACTTTTGTGCTGTGCTGTGCTGTGCTTAGTCGCTCAGTCGTGTCAGACTCTGTGACCCCATGGACTGTAGCCCACCAGGCTCCTCTGTCCATGGGGATTCTCCAGGCAAGAATACTGGAGTGGGTTGCCGTGCTCTTCTCCAGGGGATCTTCCCAACCCAGGGATAGAACCCCCAGGTCTCCTGCATTGCAGGTGGATTATTTACCAGCTGAGCCACCAGGGAAGCCCGTGACCCTCATAAATGAAGACAAAAATAAGGCCACTCTATAATCTCTGTAATCATGTCTTAACAGAGACATCAACATAAAAAATTTCCAAACCACACAAGTGCCCAACGAGCCTCCCATCCTGGCTCATGGGAGTTACCGACACTTCTTTATTATCAGTTTCAGCTTCACTTTGTCCTTCGCATCTTCAGAGTAAGACTTGTGAAGAAACTCAGCTGCAGAATCCTCCCCGCTTCCTGACAATGTTGAACCCGGAGCAAACTCCACTTCCTTGAATGTTCTCTAGAATCATCTACCACAAGTCCCAACGCCCTTTAACTGAGATGCCCCCAGAGCTCCCCACCGTGCGAGTTCACCCTCACTGTAGGAGGCAGTCTACCCTCCTTGCTGACCCACAGGTATGCTCCTGGTGGCCCCAAACTGGAGGACCTTGACAATACACATCAGGTGAAGGCAGTCTCCTGCACGCTCCCCAGGCCTCTCAGAGCCAAATTCAGCACCGACATCATTCAGCCCTGCCCGCCTCTTAGAGCTCATCCGTTCACTCCATGAATACTGTTGAGGGCCTTCAAGGCCCTCTGTAACACAGGAGTGTTTCACACCGCTGTGTGTAGAGTGGACTAGAGCGGGCTTAAGGAGGCTGGTTATGAGACCCTTTTAGCGCAGTGGAATAAATGGATCGGGATCGGGAAGGGAACAGAGCGAAATGCCCAGAATTATAGTAGGCGAGGAAAGGCAGACAGAGGAGGACGAATCCTGCCCGGTCTCACTTATTTATTGGAATCTAACAAAGCCGAACTCAGAGAGCAGGGCGTCCCTGGTGGCTCACAGAGTGAAGGATCTGCCTGCAGTACGGGAGACCTGGGTCAGTCCCTGGGTCGGGAAGATGCCCTGGAGGAGGGCACGGCAACCCACTGCAGTATTCTTGCCTGGAGGATCCCATGGACAGAGGAGCCTGGTGGGCTACAGTCCGTGGTGTTGCAAAGGGTCAGACACAACTGAGCGACTAAGCACAGCACAGCAACAAAGCTGAACAGAGTAGAGTGTGGTTGCCAGGGCTGGGAGGTAGCGGAAATGGAGGCAGATTTCCAGTTAAAAGATGGACAAGTGTGGGAAACCGAATGTACAGCAGCGTGATTATAGCTGACAATATTGTATTATATACTGGAAGGTTGCTAAGAGAGTCAACCTTAAATGTTCTCATCACGAAAAGGAAAATGGTGATTAGGTGATGTGATGGATGTGTTGGCTAATGCTATGGTGGTAATCATTTTGCAATTTATTAAGGCATCAAACCAACACTGTGTACACATGAAACATATGATGTTATATATCAATTATATTTAAATAAAGCTGGGGAAAAAATAAAACCATAATTCCCATATTTCTGATCAACACTGTTATTTTCTGGCTGAGGGAGAGCAACAGATATGCTCACAAGGATTCTAGAACAGGCAATCACTCTGCGAGGCCAGATAGTGCCTTATTTGCTGAAGTGGACTCTTTCTCAAATAGCTTCCTAAGAGGACCTTCCCAGATCCCAGGAAGTACTGCCGAATTTCATGGCTGCCTTTGGCCTGTGAGCTGGCGCCTGTCGCTGTAAGAAATTGCTTGAATAATGTACCCTATTTCAAGTTCTAGTTTATATGTTTAAGGGAGACATATTTCAGTGGAGTCAGTAACTTATTTCTTATGGCCTTCTGGGCTTAAATGAAATGATGATTAGAGTAATTCAGGGTCCATGAAGTCGTGCAAAAACAGCTGCCATCTGCCATCACTCTCATTGGTAACTCATTTACTTCTTATAATGGCTTTCCACATCTATGAATTAAGTCAGAGTGTGCTGTTCATGCTCAGAGGAGCCAATAAATGACTTGCTTTTGTGTTACAATTCTCAAAAGTAAACGATTCAGTATTCATCGCTGGTAAGGTTTAAAGACTCGGAGAAGGCAATGGCAAGCCACTCCAGGACTCTTGCCTAGAAAATCCCAGGATGGAGGAGCCTGGTAGGCCGCAGTCCGTGGGGTCGCTAAGGGTCGGACACGACTGAGCGACTTCACTTTCACTTTTCACTTTCACACATTGGAGAAGGAAATGGCAACCACTCCAGTGTTCTTGCCTGGAGAATCCCAGGGAAGGGGGAGCCTGGTGGGCTGCCGTCTATGGGGTCACACAGAGTCGGACACGACTGAAGTGACTTAGCAGCAGCAGCAAGGTTTAAAGAGAAACTAAATTTATTTGGATCCCACCACCCTTCACTCTAGGACACATTTTCTAATGTTCCCTTCGCAGAGACATTGTGAAATTGACTAATTGTGTGTTTTGCATATGCATAAACACTTTGTTATTTATTAATGGGCCATTTCAGAGATAAAATTAGGACTTTATTCACATCGCAGCCATTTCTCAAAGGCGCGCTGACTCACGTCAGGGGGAGCTGAGATGTGAGAGCGCAGAATAAAAGGGCAGGCGGTTGTCTTCTCGGTGAATCCCCTGGAGAGGCGAGAGCTGCCAGGAGGCCGTTTATCAGACGGGTTCTCTAGAGCTGCGCTGTCCCATACGGCTTTGTGAAATGTAAATTTGTTTAAGTTAAATAAAATTAAAGATCTGGTCACACTGGCCACGTCTCAAGGGCTCAGTAGCCACAAGTGGCCCAACGGCCACGACTCTGGAGAGTGTAGAGTGTTCCCAGTATCACAGAAAATTCCACAGGACACCACTGTGCTGGCTTGCGTTGGTGCTGGTTTCCTTTGGTGCCTCCCTGGATTGAAAGAACTTGGTCCTTGTAGTTCGGTTGTCCAGAAAGGCTTAGAGGTTAGGGCATGCCTGGTTGTATCTCAAATTCTGAATACAGCCAGAATTCTGTTACTTCTAACTACCTACAACCGGGTCCCATTACTGTCAACTCTCACCTGGATTTACTGTGATGGTTCCGACTCTCCTCCCAGCTTCCATCCTAGGTTCTCACAGTCTCTTCTCCATGTAACAGCCAGTGATGCTGCTGAGAAACTGCCAGTAGCTTTGTGTCCTACTCAGAGTAAAGCTGACATCCTTACTCTGACCCCCAAGGCCTTGTAGGCCCTATGGATGCCCCACCATCCCTTACATGCATCTCTTGCTATATCAACCCTGTTTTTTTATGCTCCAGCCACACTGGCTTCTAGGTACGCTTTCCCTGACTTGACTCTTTCCTGAAGTATTCTTAATCTGGTAGCTCTTTGTCCTGTTTCTTTACCTCCTTTGAGTCTTTGCTTAAAAGCTTTCCCTATCCACTATATCTAAAATTACAGTCCCCCCCGACTCCAGACAAGATGGAGAAGTTCTATATAGTCAGAGAAAACAAGACTGGGAGCTGACTGTGGCTCAGATCATGAACTCCTTATTGCCAAATTTAGATTTAAATTGAAGAAAGTGGGGAAAACCACTAGACCATTCAGGTATGACCTAAATCAAATCCCTTATACAGTGGAAGTGAGAAATAGATTTAAGGGACTAGATCTGATTGATAGAGTGCCTGATGAACTCTGGATGGAGGTTCATGACATTGTACAGGAGACAGGGACCAAGACCATCCCCATGGAAAAGAAATGCAAAAAAGCAAAAAGGCTGTCTGGGGAGGCCTTACAAATAGCTGTGAAAAGAAGAGAAGCGAAAAGCAAAGGAGGAAAGGAAATATATACCCATTTGAATGCAGAGTTCCAAAGAATAGCAAGGAGAGATAAGAAAGCCTTTCTTAGAGATCAATGCAAAGAAATAGAGGAAAACAATAGAATGGGAAAGACTAGAGATCTTTTCAAGAAAATTAGAGATACCAAAGGAACATTTCATGCAATGATGGGCTCAATAAAGGACAGAAATGGTATGGACCTAACAGAAGCAGAAGATATTAAGAAGAGGTGGCAAGAATACACAGAAGAACTGTACAAAAAAGATCTTCATGACCCAGATAATCACAATCGTGTGGTCACTCACACTCACCTAGAGCCAGACATCTTGGAATGTGAAGTCAAGTGGGCCTTAGAGAGCATCACTACGAACAAAGCTAGTGGAGGTGATGAAATTCCAATTGAGCTATTTCAAATCTTGAAAGATGATGCTGTGAAAGTGCTGCACTCAATATGCCAGCAAATTTGGAAAATTCAGCAATGGCCACAGGACTGGGAAAGGTCAGTTTTCATTCAAATCCCAAAGAAAGGCAATGCCAAAGAATGCTCAAACTACTACACAATTGCACTCATCTCACACACTAAGTAAAGTCATGTTCAAAATTCTCCAAGCCAGGCTTCAGCAATACGTGAAACATGAACTTCCAGATGTTCAAGCTGGTTTTAGAAAAGGCAGAGGAACCACAGATCAAATTTGCAACATATGCTGGATCATCAAAAAAGCAAGAGAGTTCCAGAAAAACATCTACTTCTGCTTTATTGACTACGCCAAAGCCTTGACTGTGTGGATCACAACAAACTGTGGAAAATTCTTAAAGAAATGGCAATACTAGACCACTTACCTGCCTTCTGAGAAATCTGTATGCAGGTCAGGAAGCAACAGTTAGAACTGGACATGAAACAACAGACTGGTTCCAAATGCGAAAGGAGTACATCAAGGCTGTATATTGTCACCCTGCTTATTTAACTTATATGCAGAGTACATCATGAGAAATGCTGGGCTGGATGAAGCACAAGCTGGAATCAAGATTGCTGGGAGAAATATCAATAACCTCATATATGCAGATGACACCACCCTTATGGCAGAAAGCAAAGAAGAACTAAAGAGCCTCTTGATGAAAGTGAAAGAGGAGAGTGAAAAAGTTGGCTTAAAGCTCAACATTCAGAAAACTAAGATCATGGCATCCAGTCCCATCACTTCATGGCAAATAGATGGGGAAACAGTGGAAACAGTGAGAGGCTTTATTTTCTTGGGCTTCAAAGTCACAGCAGACGGAGACTGCAGCCATGAAATTAAAAGATGCTTGGTCCTTGGAAGAAAAGCTGTGACCAACCTAGACAGCATATTAAAAAGCAGAGACATTACTTTGCCAACAAAGGTCCATCTAGTCAAAGCTGTGGATGTGAGAGTTGGACTGTAAAGAAAGCCGAGCGGCAAAGAATTGACACTTTTGAACTGTGGTGTTGCAGAAGACTCTTGAGAGTCCCTTGGACTGCAAAGAGATCCAACCAGTCCATCCTAAAGAAAATAAATCCTGAATATTCATTGGAAGGACTGATGCTGAAGCTGAAACTCCAATAGTTTGGTCACCTGATGCAAGTACTGACTCATTGGAAAAGACCCTGATGCTGGGAAAGACTGAAGGCGGGAGGAGAAGGGGACAACAGAGGATGAGATGGTTGGATGGCGTCACTGACTCAATGGATATGAGTTTGAGCAAGCTCTGGGAGTTGGCAATGGACAGGGAATGCTGGTGTCACAAAGTGTCAGACACAACTGAGCGACTGAACGAAATTGAACTGAATAAATAAATTCAGTTTGCAATTCAAGTTCTTCTGAATGGATGAGGTGAATCACGAGGAATGGATTTTAGAATGTGTGAAACTCTACTTTCTTCTAGGCATGAGACTTCAGTCAAGTGGCTTAATTTCTCTGAGCTTGTTTCTTCATCTGTAAAATGAAAATTATAGTACCTGCCTGGAAGGACTGTCATTAGGATTCATTAGGGCGTTCCTGAGCACATAGTCTGAGCACAATAATGTTATTCCAGGAACTGTGAAATTTGGCCCAGGGCTCTTCTTCATCTACTAGTATCTATGTGAAAACCGTGCCAGCCTTTTGTTCGCTATTCATTTTAAAATGTTGCCTTTATTTTAATAATAAAGACATAATACATACAGATTTTGGGGGGAAATCTAGATGATGAGCTGATGATAACTGGTGATTACTGAGCTTGTCTGTGAGGTTTCAGAGATCATCTTACAACAGTTTTTAGATGGGGAAGCCAGCGATCAACGGTGATATACAAATGAAAGTTTCACAGAAACTCCAGTAGAGAGACACAGTGAGAAAATCGGGTCGTGCTGAGTCTCACATGGTGGCATAAGCCTGTGGAATGCAGAAAGAATCTGCCCCACAGGGGACAGGCTCACAGTCACATTTCAAGAGGGAATTGTGTTCAGCAAAACAATATAGTCTCTATGGTCTATCACGTTGAGTTAATGTTATTTGGAATTTTATTGTTTATATTATTATGTGAGAACCCTGCGCCTGCAGAATGTGTTCCCAGTTTTATGTTGGTACCTATTTTGGAGTGCTGCAGGGTTCCTGCCAGGAAAATCGAAACCACTCTAAACATTTGAAACAGAGGCAATCTGACAGAGGGACGTGGTCACGCAGGGGGTGGAACTGCTGAGACCTAAATGGGAGGCACTTTGGAAACTAGCAATGGCAGAAAGGTAGGGGTGGTTTCAGAGCCCAGGGTGGGGCCACCAGGTGGAAGCTGAGGCATCAAAGGGCTTGACTTGGGGACTAGAGCCTTGCAGGAGATGCAGCTGTCGCCAGAGATGCTGCCCAAGTCAGGCAAAGAAGGGAGGAAATACTCCGGTTTCTCCTTTCCCTTGGCCTCTATTTCTTCAATAATTTCCATTGGCTGAATCTAGCTGATGCCCAGCTGACATGGGAGATGGGAAGTGCATCCTGCAGGGATCAGCCCATCTCCACTGCCTACACACACACACACACACACACACACACACACACACACCCAGCCTTACAGAGCAGAGCAGGGGAAAGGTGAAGAAAGAATCTAAGGGCAAACACCAGAGACCCGCTGTTGTTGTTGTTGTTGAGTCACCAAGTCCTGTCCAACTCTCTGTGACCCCATGTACTGCAGCACGCCAGGCTTCCCGGTCCTTCACTCTCTCCCAGAATTTGCTGAGACTTATGTCCATTGAGTCAGTGATACCATCCAACCATCTCATCCTCTGTCCCCCCTTCTCCTTCTGCCCTCAGTCTTTCCCAGCATCAGGGTCTTTTCGCATCAGTCGGCTCTTCGCATCAGGTGGCCAAAGTATTGAGGGAGCTTCAGCTTCAGCATCAGTCCTTCCAATGAACACTCAGGACTGATCTCCTTTAGGATGGATGGACTGGTTGGATCTCCTTGCAGTCCAAGGGACTCTCAAGAGTCTTCTCCAACACCACAGTTCAAAAGCATCAATTATTTAGTGCTCAATCTTCATTATGGTCCAACTCTCACACATGTATATTTCCAATAGGAAAAAAATTATAAATTATAAAGTGACAATTATATAGACATGTGGTTAATTCCCCATCAACATTATTCTCCCTTTCCACCTTTTTAAAGGTAAGAAGTGAATTTATTTAGAGAGATGCACATTCCATAGATAGGATGTGGTCCATTTCCAAAAGGCAAGAGTGGCTTTGGCAGAAATGTGCTCCACAGAGAGTGTGGACTGTCTCAGAAGACCTCCTCCTTCCCAGCTTGAGTGGCAGCCAGGTTGATGGGGTGGGTTTGGCACAACTCCAGCTCCAGTGGTGGTCCCGATCGGTTTCCAAGTCTAAACCAGGCAAGGTGACCACACTTCCCTTGCTACAGTGATTGGTTACACTCTAATGATGGTCTAAATAAACAGTTCAAGATATTCCTCAGGCCTCAGGGTTGGTCTTAGGGTTCTATCTCCTAGACGTGAACCCCTGTTCCGTGCCTGTTCTGACCTAACAGCCATCTGTGGCTGGTCAGGACAAGCCTGAAGGGAGAGGTGCAGTGCTGAGTCTGACACACACACTCACAGAGTCAGAGCATACCGCACAATGCTGGTAGTCATTATAACTCAGGTTCCTCATTTGTTTGAATCAGGTCAGTCCCCTTTCATGCTCAAGCCAGTTTGAATTGGGTTTCCTACTGCAACTAACACGATAATAGAAATAAGTTTGGTCAATACTGCAAGTCCCACAGATAAAAAATTGTGTGCTAATGGAGGTACAGGTATTTTCCAACCTTGGAAAACACCAGCAACTGCCCACAGCCCCACAATTTCCTTTCCCCACCAAAGATGGATAAAGAAGAACCGCACAAAGCATGGACAATGCCAGACCACAAAGGCCTTTGGAGGCCAAGCTGAGAACATGTGATGCTTCTGTAGTGGTTCCTTGACACACCCCTCCAAACCAGGAGAAGGAGAGATGTATGCTCGGTGCATTGAGGACCTTCCATCAGCTGTGGGTGAGCTAAGCACAAAGCATGGAGTCAGGCTCTGCAGTATGTGTAAGACTCGGACCAAACAAGCATAAGAGGGGTGGATACTCACTCACTTGTCACGCTCAGTCGTGTCTGACTCTTCGGCCCCATCGACTACAGCATGTCAGGCTCCTCCGTCCATGAGACTCTCCAGGCAAAAATAGTGGAGTGGGTGGCCATTTCCTCTTCCTGGAGATCTTCCCGAGCCAGGGATTAAACCCACGTCTCCAGCATTACAGGCTGATTCTTTACCTCTGAGCCACTGTGGAAGCCCCCAGGGTTGATGCTACCATGTCATTATTCTCTCTTTAGGTGGAAACATCAATGGCTCAGAATTTTAATAGGTTAAAAATCTATCTAATTGAATTAGGGGCAGTGCTTAGATGTTAAATCTATTGACAAGAATGTCTGGCCTGTGTTTCCTAAGAAGGAAGGCCTGTTGGACCTCCTTTCTACCAAGAGAAGCCATGCATGCATGAGTGCTCAGTCGTTTTGGTTGTGGCCAACACTTTGTGACCTTATGGACTGTAGCCCTCCAGGCTCCTCTGTCCATGGGGATTCTCCAGGCAAGAATACTGGAGTGGGTTGCCATGCCCTCTTCTAGGGGATCTTCCCTATCCAGGGATTGAACCGCGTCTCATGTCTCTTGCTTTGGCAGGCCAGTTCTTTATGATTTACACTGCCTGGGAAGCCTAAGAGAGGCCATGGGCCCTGTCATTCTTGGAGAAAGAGCCAGGTTCTGAGGAAAGTCAGGGAAGGTGAGTGGGCTTACGCATTTTGTCAGCTTCTTCTCTCTGTTGGATTTTGGTAGCAAAGGGCCCTGATTTCCCGTGAACGTTCTGAACAGGGTCCTTTGGGTTTCTGCAGACAGATTTCTGAAATAGGAGGACTGTTCACCCCGAGTCCTTTGTTTCTGCCCAAATTAACTTGTGACCAGAGCCTGGCAGGCTGTAGCCCACAGGGTCACGAAGAGTCAGACGTGACTGAGTGACTTGGCGTGCACGCAGAGGTCTGTATGGTGCGGGGGACTATACAGAGCTCCTTCTCCAGTCCCTCTGGTCTCCTACAGGTTGCTTGGATTAGAGACCGTGGGTCAGAATTTGCTACTTCTTGCCAGACCAAGAAAAAGTTGCTATTTCTGTTACCGGCTATGGCACTTTGCCGCAGGTCGTTTGGGATTAACTTGGATCCCCTTCAAAATGTATGCGTAATGGTTTTCCTCTATTCCCTGGTCTGGACTGTTGTGGGCTTTCTCTGAGGCAGACTAAATTCTGGTGGGTGGAAGGAGGAACAGAGAGGGGCCGCTGACATTTTCTTGGAGAGAAGTAGGTATTTCTGGGAGGGTTTTCATGGAATAAATAAACCAACTCAGTTTAATCTTTAGCTGTAGTCTTGGAGATTTGAGGTCTCCTGAGCTTTAGGGTACCAATTTTGCTTTTGATTTTCCCAAAGCACCCTCCACTGGGTGAAGGTTGTGTATTTGAGGCTGTCTCTGAATCCTCCATCATCTCCAATGTTTGACTTTCATTGTTCAGGGAGCAGTCTTAAGGCAGCCTGCATCCAACTTCTGATGCATCTGTTGATCACACTATGGACAGAAGTCAGTTTTCTCTTCTTTCTGGTGGTGGTTGGGACAGCTGGTAGACTGGAGATGTGACTTGGGAAAAGTTAACAGAACATTCAAGCAGCAAGTTTTCCCTTCTTTTCTTTGGCTCTGCATCTGATTTCCTGATACATTTCCCTTGTGATTCAACTTGGATTCTCAGACCCTTCCTCTGTCTTTCTTTGAGTGTGAAGTCCTGCTCATTTCTGAGGCTCAGGAAAAATGCACTGACTATGTGAAGGATCCTTCAGAAGATCTCAGAAAACAGAAGGCTGCCTCAGTAGGCTGAGTTTGTACAGACTGACCAAGACTGTAACCATCATACTGAAGGAGGTTTTGGATTGTCCATGAGATCCAGCTGCTGGTCATGAAGTTAGGATGGCCAGTGCTTGGATGTCACCATTGGTATTGAAAACAAGAGTCTTCAAGCTGTTCTGTTACCTCATCAGGAGACATAGTCTTTCCTTCTGCTGTGTGGTTAGTTTAGGAAAACCATGCTGTGCAATATTTCAGAACTTCCAATTTGGGGATTTTCTCCCACCCTTTGTTGTCCTGTCTTCTCTCTCTTTAAAAAGAATGTTTATTTACTTGGCTGCACCAGGTCTTGGCTGAGACACATAGGATCTTTTAGTTGTGGCATGTGAGCTCAGTTGTGGCATGTGAACTCAGCTGCGGCATGTGGGATCTAGTTCCTGACCAGGGATCAAACCCAGGCTTCTTGCTTTGGGAATTGAAGTCTTAGCCACTGCACCACCAGGGAAGTCCCACCAAGTCTTCTCTTTTTTCTCTCCCCCACTAGGGTGATCAGGTATTTCAGGTATGATATTTAACATTGCCAGTGTACATGACGATTGTTGAAAATTAAAAAAAAAATTTAAACCTTAGAAATACTCCTTAATGTAGAAATTTATGTGTGTGTATAAAATACAAATAATACCTGGAAACTGAAAAGACGTATGTGCAAAGGTGTTTATTTTAACACTGCACAAAATAAAAATCAAAAACAGTCTCCATGGTCCAAAATTTGATAAAATAAATTATGATACCATCCTAAAGAGAAGTGAAATGTTACTATTTAAAACGATGCACATTTTCCCATCTTATTAGCAAAATGACAAATTTTCCTATGTCGATGAGATGTGCAGAAATATGAGTTTTAATGTGTGTTGGTGTGAGAGTACAACAGTGGCTTCATAGGGAAGGTTATTTGGCAGAATCCATCAAAAGGGAACCTGGTTTCTTCTAATAGAAGCCTTGCTTACTCTGATATCTACAAGCAAGATTTTAATAGAAAAACACAGAAAGTCCTAATTCCCTTCAGAAGGGAATAGTTGAATGCATTATTGTACATCCATAATGAAGAGCCATGCAGCCATGTTCTAGATCTCACACATGTACTAACACACAGATGTCCATGCTATATTGTTCCGTGAAAAAGGTAAGTTGCAAAACAAAAAAGATGGCGTGTTCCCATGTATACACACACAGTTATCCATCTCCCTATTCTGTCATCTGTTCGTCTATCAGCTACCCATCCTGTCTATCAATCATCTGTCTATGCGTCCATCCACCTACCTCTTCATTCAATCCATCATCTATCATCTGTCTGTCTATCTTGGGTGGGTTAAAAAGTTCATTTGAATTTTCTGTATAATATTCTATAACATCGTACAGAAAAATCCAAACAAACCTTTTGGCCAACCCAATATATATATACACACACACACACACACATATATCTTCAGTTCTGTATGAAAAATATCAGGTGAGAGTTTATTAGTCCATGTGGCTACTAATGGTGGTTACCTGTAGATATCAGGATTGGAAAGGCAGCACATTGGGAGGAGAAGTAGACTTAAATGATAAAATTAGAAATAATTCCCCCCCCTTTTTAAAAAAAAACTCAAGAAAGCTCTAAAAATGCAAAGCTTTCTCTTTCAGGTTAGAATTTATTTTTATAAAATTCTGTGAGTAATTTTAGAAAAAGAACCCAAGGTCATGCACATGAATACACACACCTGAACTGAGTGTTTACAACATAGTTTAAGGGAGAAAACCAGGCCAACGAACATTGTGATCACACACTTGTTAGAAGTAAGTCTATTTTAGTGCATAGAAAAATAACTGGGAAGATACACAGAGAAACCTTCACAGGGTTTTTCTCTGAGTGTTATGGCTAAATTTTGCTTTTCCTTTTGCTTGTCTGCGTTTTCCAGTTTTCTGTAATAACTTGGAGAAGGAGGGAAGGAAAAAGGGAGGAAGGAAGAGAGGAAAGAAAGAAGAAAGCAAGCAAGAGGAGGAGAGAGGGAAGAAGGAAGGAAGAGAAAGAAAGAAAACAAGAGAAAGCCCCTTGGCCAACCTGGGCAGGGATGAAGCGTGAAGGATGCAGGTGTTCAGCCCGGGCGGGCATCTGGCACGTCTTGGCTGCTCTGTCCTTACTTTATCTGGTCGAGGAGAAGTGGCCCCATTCTCCCTGTTAGATCCTGCCCACTGTGCCCTCAGAGGTGCACTCTGGGCCTCCTGTGGGCTGCAGGGGCAGCGTGGCCTTGGACTCACCGAGGGCATCAGCTCCCTCAGCCTCCCAGGTGTGTGAGGGGAGAGGAACGACAGAGCGCAGCCTCTTGGGCTAAGCGGGTCTCACTTTTATTAGACACAAACCTAGGAAAAAAAAAAACCTCAACCTGGGGAAGATTTCTATTTAGAGCTGGAAAACTAGGCCACTTGGAAGATGAGTGACCTACATTTTCTGCTATAGAAACGAAGATGAAATAGCGCTTGTTAGTGCTGCGAGCAGGCACTGAAACTCCATCAACAGGCGAGGAGAAGGGGAAAGGGAAGAGGAAGGGGAGGAGGGGATGTTAAAGAGCTTCTGGATTTGAAGTCTTTTTTATCTGAGTGAATGATATTTAACCACGCAGGAAAAATGGGTCTCCCAGCTGTGTATTTGTTTTCCTGGCAAAGCAGTGTTTGCTAACTGGTGGCTCCTCCAGCAGGTTAAAAAAAAAAAAAAAATCCATCCTCATCCTGAGCCCGTTAGAAAAATGGCAGCTTCGCCAGGCTCCCGCCAGCCACCCACAAAGACCAGCTTTGCTGTCTCACGCTGGCCGCCAGACGTCTGCTTTTCGCTCTAGACTTCTGAGAGACTGCCTGCTTGATCTCATCAATCTGGGCTCTTTGCGTAGGACCCCGGGGGGCGTCTGAGGTTAACAGGCTCTGGGGGCCTGAGTTTCTATGAATCTTGGTGTGTGGGGGTGAGTGGTTTGTCCAGAGGGAGAGAAAATAAAATGGCAGCCTCCCGCAGGGCTTCTTATCCACTAACTCCTCATTGCGGAGTCTGGGGCGTCAGGGCCAACGTTTGGATGGTAATCACTCAATGGAAAACACTGAGTCCCATGATGTTTTTATTCATTGTCACTTCACACTGGGGTTCTCTGTAATCATCAAAATATGGAGAAAAGGAGATTACTGAATCCACGTTTGTGGCTGATGTTTCTAATATTCCCCAGTATCTAGTTCTCTCCTAATTCAGGTCCATTGAACACTGTCATTTCCCCTGCTAGGGTTTCGAGTCATTGTAATGTGATGGAAGTAACATGATAGCCATAAGCACTGAAGTGCTGATATCCATGCCTCCTCCCCTGCAACAGCTCACCCGGCCACCTTGTGCAATAGTCAGTTCCTTAAGAAGGAGTTGTTGTTCAATAACTCAGTTGTGTCTGACTCTTTGCAACCCCATGGACTCCAGCACGCCAGGCTTCCCTGTCCTTCACTATCTCCCAGAGTTTGCTCAAACTCATGTCCATTGAGTCAGTGATGCCATCCAACCATCTCATCCTCTGCCACTCCCTCTCCTCCTGCCCTCAATCTTTCCCAGCATCAGAGTCTTTTCCAATGAGTTGACTCTTCGCATCAGGTGACCAAAGTATTGGAACTTCAGCTTCAGCATCAATTCTTCAGGGTTGATTTCCTTTAGGATGGACTGGTTTGATCTCATTGTCCAAGGGACTCTTAAAGAGTCTTCTCCAGCACCACAGTTCAAAAGCATCAATTCTTTGGTGCTCAGCCTTCTTTTTGGACTATCTTTCACATCAGTACATGACTACTGGAAAAACCATAATTTTGACTTATATGGCCCTTTGTCAGCAAAGTGATGTCTTTGCTATTTAATATGCTGTCTAGGTTGGTCATAGCTTTTCTTCCAAGGAGCAAGCGTCTTTTAATTTCACGGCTGCAGTGATTTGCCAACAGTGATTTGGAATCCAAAAAATAAAAATCTGTCACTATTTCCATTTTCTCCTCTTCTATTTGCATGAAATGATGGGACCGGATGCCATGATCTTAGTTTTTTGAATGTTGAGTTTTAAGCCAGATTTTCCACTCTCCTCTTTCACCCTCATCAGGAGGCTCTTTTAGTTCCTCTTTCCTCTCTGCTGTTAGGTGTCATCTGCATATCTGAGGATGACAGGCATGTAAGAAGGAGCAGTGTCTGTCAGCCTGGGGCCCAGAGTGAGGATGTTGGAGAGCAGACCTCTCCAAGTCCAGCCCAGGCTGACAGGTCATGCGAGAGAGAAGCCATCTTGCTATTTTTTGGTCACTGGGCTGGGGCGGGTCTGTATACCTGTGCTGATTGAGGCAGCATCATATCAACACATATTGAAACTAGGTACAGTTTTGCTCTTACAACTGAAAAACCAAGACAAAGGGACAAGTTGTTTGCTTGTTTAAATGGAAAAGCTGACGATTGCTCAGACACAGCTTCTGTTCTTCCCCATCTTATGTGCAAATACAGGGAATTCACACATTTTGGGATGTGTTCCCTGGGGCTGTTGCAGTAAATTACCATGAATTTAGTGGCTTATGACAACAGGATTTTTTTCTCTCCTGCAGTTTTGGAGGCCAGAAGCCAAGGCATCAGTAGGGCCATGTTCCCACCTGAGGCCCTGGGGGAACATCCTTTTCCAGGTTCCGGTGGTCGTCAGCATTCCTGCGGCTGCATCTCTTGGGCACCTCCCTGGTCACGTGCGCTTCTCCTCTGGGCATCTCAAATTTCCCTCTGCCTTTCTCATGTAAGAATACTCATCACTGGGGACCACCTGGATAACTCAGGAGGGTCTCACTTTGCATCTTGAATTACATCTGCAAGGACACTTTTTTTCCCCAATAAGATCACATTTACAGGTTTTGAGTGGACATATTTTTGGCAGCCACCATTCAACTCATTAGCTGAATATTTTTTAAGTGCCAGCCACTAGGCCTACGTCTGGGTTTTATCTGACTTCTTCTCCCAATCAGTCTCTGAAGCAGACATGGTTGTACCCATTTTAAAGGTAGAGAAACTGAGTTGGGTTTCAGGGAAGTTAAATAATGTGTCTAAGGTCACACAATGGTGGGAGCCAGAAGCTATTCCAGGTCTTATTCCTAAACCTGTAGAATTTCATATCTATATATGCTTAGTGACTCAGTCGTATCTTACTCTTTTGTGATCCCATTGGCAGTAGCCTGCCAGGCTCCTCTGTCCATGGGATTTCCCAGGCAAGAATACTGGTTTGGGTTGCCATGCTGTCTCCTAGAGATCTTCCCAACCCAGGGATCAAACCCAGGTCTCCTGCATTGCATGTGGAGTCTTTACCGTCTGAGCCACCAGGTAAGCCCAACTTAAAGGCTGGGCTCAAACAGAATTTGAACCCAGAACCTCGCACCTGAAGTGAGACTCATATTCCTGACCGATCAGCCAAAGGTGGTGGTGGTTCAGTTGCTAAGTTGTGTCTTGACTTTTTTTTTCAATTAGAAATATTTATTTATTTCCCTCTTTTTTTAAAAAATTTTATTGGAGGCAAATTACCTTACATCAATATATTGGTTGGTTTTGCCATACATTGACACAAATCCGCCCTGGGTGCACATGTGTTCCCCCTCTTGAACCCCCCTCCCACCTCCCTCTTCCCCATATCCTCCCTCCAGGTCATCCCCGTGCACCAGCCCCAAGCATCCTGTATCATGCGTCGAACCTGGACTGGTAATTCATTTCACATATGATAATATACATGCTACAATGCCATTTTCCCAAACCATCCCACCTTCACCCTCTCCCACAGAGTCCCAAAGACTGTTCTATACACCTATGTCTCTTTTGCAGTCTCGTATACAGGGTTAAGGTTACCATCTTTCTAAATTCCATATATATGCGTTAGTATACTGTATTGATGTTTTTCTTTCTGGCTTACTTCACTCCGTATAATAGGCTCCAATTTCATCCACCTCATTAGAACTGATTCAAATGCATTCTTTTTGATGGCTGAAAAATACTCCATTGTGTATATGTACCAAAGCTTTCTTATCCATTCATCTGCAGATGGACATTTAGGTTGCTTCCATGTCCTGGCTATTATAAACAGTGCTGCAATGAACATTGGAGTACATGTGTCTCTTTCAATTCTGGTTTCCTCGGTGTGTATGCCCAGGAGTGCGATCGCTGGATCATATGGCAGTTCTATTTCCAGATTTTTGAGGACTCTCCACACTGTTCTCCATAGTGGCCGTACTAGTTTGCATTCCCACCAACAGTGTAAGAGGGTTCCCTTCTCTCCACACCCTCTCCAGCATTTATTGCATGTAGACTTTTGGATAGCAGCCATTCTGACTGGTGTGAAATGGTATCTCATTGTGGTTTTGATTTGCATCTCTCTGATTATGAGGGGTGTTGAGCATTTTTTCATGTGTTTGTTAGCCATCTGTATGTCTTCTTTGGAGAAATGTCTGTTTAGTTCTTTGGCCCATTTTTTGATTGGGTCATTTATTTTTCTGGAATTGAGCTGCAGGAGCTGCTTGTATATTTTGGAGATTAATCCTTTGTCAGTTGCTTCATTTGCTATTATTTTCTCCCATTCTGAAGGCTGTCTTTTCACCTTGCTTATAGTTTCCTTTGCTGTGCAGAAGCTTTTGATTTTAATTAGGTCCCATTTGTTTATTTTTGCTTTTATTTCCAATATTCTGGGAGGTGGGTCATGGAGGATCCTGCTGTGATTTATGTCGGAGAATGTTTTGCCTACATTCTCCTCTAGGAGTTTTATAGTTTCTGGTCTTACATTTAGCTCTCTAATCCATTTTGAGTTTATTTTGGTGTATGGTGTTAGGAAGTGTTCTACTTTCATTATTTTACAACTGGTCAGCCAACTTGAACACTTCCTAAGTTGTGTCTTGACTTTTATGATCCTTTGGAATACAGCCTGCCATTCCCTTCTCCAGGGGATTTTCCCCACCCAGGGATTAACCCTGGGTTTCCTGTGTTGCAGGTGGACTCTTCACTGTCTGAGCCACCAGGGAAGTCCATCTATATCTATCTCCAAATAAGTGTCATTTTCTCCAAACCACTGTTGCTTAAAAGATTTCAGAACCCCTCTGTTTCTAAACCACATTACAATCCACAGAGGAAAAGTCTACCTACTTGCATGATTGTAACAATGTGTCTTATATATGGTTTTAAGCAGTTTTGCTCTCACATGACAGAGCTCTTGGATTTAATTCTGCTCACAGTAAACAGGCCCCAGCACCTGACACATAATAGCCGATGGATTCCTCAAAGCACTAATTACTCAAGAGCAAAGTAATCTGCTTAAATCCAGCTGAAGGCTTTGCTACACAATGGAGAGGCCCTAGTAAAAAGACAACGTGGACTGCCCCCAGTACAAAGTGGGTGATCACACCAGTGTAATCCTTCTACATGTCCCAGGGACATCAGGAAAGCATGCAGGTGTAGCTCACTAACCAAACATAAGCATAAGGAGTCCAGGAAGCAGAAGCCTTCCTTTTCCCATTGAATCCAGGCTGAGCCACACGCTACTGGTTCCATCCCCAACAGCCATCTCTTTCTGTCTCCTTTGCTAGAAATTCCACCTCCCCCTTTTTTTTTGTTTGCCCTGAGCAGCTTGTGGGATCTTAGTTCCCTGACCAGGGATCAAACCCATCAGTGAGAGTGTCGAGTCCTAACCACTGGAACACAGGGAATTAGATGCCACGTGGCCACTGGAATGCAGGGGTACCTTACGCTAGTGGGAGACACTAGTTGACCTCTTGCAAATTCAGAACAGGATAACGCAGAGCAGCTGGGACGCAACCAGCTGTGCCTGCAGCTCCCTATCTCTGGACTCACGCCAACAGAATTGATGTCTTTATTTTGGGAATAAATAATAATAAAAATGTTATTCGGGGAATTGATGATTCCCCTGAATCTTGCCTTACAGACACCAGTAGGACACTGCCTGATGACAGGAATGACAGCAATAATAAGGGAACATTTGTTGAGTGCCCAGCATGTGCTGGGAGCTTTGCATAGACTATCTCATTTAATCCTCACAGCAATGCTCCAGGAGAGGTATTGTTATTGTTTCCATTTTACAGATGAGAAACAAGGTTCAGAGAGGTTAGGTAACACACACAAGGGTGCACAGTAAGCAGGACGGAGCAGAATTTGAACCCCTGTGCTCAGGCTCTATACTGTGCTGGTTGAATGAGCATCTGGGAACCTCTCCTCCACCCCAGAAAGCCCTGGATTATCAGTTTTTCCTAAAGTAGAAAGAGTAATCCTACTGAGTAAGTACCCTCAGCCCTTCGGACCTTGGGCGCAGCATAGGCATTTTCTCATTGGAAGGAGGATGACATGCTTGTTCTTTGGGAGTAAGGAACATTTAGAATGCCTTGCTTGTTTTGGAGCGCTGGGTTGACAAGGATCCTTAAGCTGAGATCAGCTGGTTATGTCTGCAGAGAACTTGGGTAGGATGAGAGGTTTTGTGTGTGCTCGGGGTTTATCATTCCTGCTGTGGTGAACAGCAACGCCGTACATCCAACAGAGGAAAGAACTTTATGGCCAGGTTGTGGTGGGCTTCTCTGGTGGTTCAGATGGTAAAAATTCCACCTGCAGTGCAGGAGACCCAAGTTTGATCTCTGGGTTGGGAAGATCCCCTGGAGAAGGAAATGGCTACCCACTCCAGTATTCTTGGCTGGAGAATTCCACGGACAGAGGAGCCTGGGGGGTTACAGTCCATGGGATCGCAAAGAGTCGGACATGACTGAGTGACTTACACTCTGGGTGGCAATGGAGCGTGCTACTTTTAAACTTGGCCTTGAATGTCACCCTATGGGTAAACGAAAGAATGTGTGTTTAGCACGTAGGATACAAATGGCAAAGAGGGATACCTGTGTAGGAAGGTTTTCCATGTCTCCTGCCATCCTGATTATGGTGTGGGAGGAAAGCCCTGTTGCCATAGATTGAGGGTAAGCTTTAACTCAGCCCAAATTAAATGGCTGCAGATTACGATTAATTGATTTTGATTAAATGGAACTTTAATATCTATTGCCTAGCCCTCTAAATGTACTCTCTTGATGAAGGACTGATTTATGTAGAGGTTTAAAAGAAAAACTGATACATCGCCTAGCCCAGCTGTTGGATTTCTAGCCCAGCTGCTGCCTGTTTCTTCTCCGAGTCCCGTCTGTACAGTTGCTGTCAGCGCTTCTCAGAGCCTTCCTTGAAACTGTCCAGTTTTACATGTCCCGGTCATTCAATTATTGGCTTCTTTGTTCACCAGTAAGCTGAGGGTCTGCCTAAGGTCCTCCTGTGGGAACAGCTACCTGAGAAGCTAGACTGGGGAATCTCCCAGTGTGTAGACCACTCCCATGTCCTGGAAGCATGTTTCTTGATGGAGGTGGGTAGGCTGGGGTGGCTCTTGGCTTCTGAGGTTGATGGCTCTCCCAGGTCTCACCACATGTTGCTCTTAGTGAATCAAAACTGTTCCCATTTTGTTCCCAGAAGATTCCAGAGTGGTTTTCCAAGAAGCCTGCAGCATCTCATCCCTCCCCTCCCCCCGCCTTCCCTTCAAGGCCTGTCTGGGCCTCTACGTTTTTTATAAAGCTCCAACCTGTCTGATTTTCTCTTTCTTTCTTTGGCTCCCTTTCTTTTGAAGGCTTCTGGCAAAATTGTGAAATAGCTGCTGCTTTTCTTCCCAGCCATCCTTTCCATGGCCCATTGCTCTGCGGAAACTCCACAACTACTTTCCATGGAGAGCTTCCTGAACCTTTGTGATGAGTCAGACATGTGTGTTAGTTATATTCTCACATGCATTTTACTTCTCTTGGTTTATAAATCTCTGTGCTGTTTTAAGGACTTCCCAGGGGCTCAGTGGTAAAAAATCCATGTGGGTTCGATCCCTGGGTTGGGAAGATTCCCTGGAGAAGGACCCACTCCAGTATTCTTGCCTGAGAAATCCCATGGACAGAGGAGCCTGGTGGTCTATCCCAAAGGAAACCAACCCTGAATATTCACTGGAAGGACTGTTGCTGCAGCTGAAACTCCAGTCCTTTGGCCATCTGAAGCTGACTCATTGGAAAAGACCCTGATGCTGGGAAAGATGGAAGGCTGGAGGAGAAGGGGGCAACAGCGGATGAGATGGTTGGGTGGTGTCACCGACTCAATGGACATGGGTTTGAACAAACTCTGGGAGGTGGTGAAGGACAGGGAGGCCTGGCGTGCTGCAGTCCATGGGGACGCAGAGAGTCGGACACGACTGAGCGACTGAACGACAGCAACAACATGCTGCTGTAAAGAAGAGGGAAACTGAGGCTCAGGGAGGTCAAAGAGCACTGTTACCATCCTCCCCAATGGGAACTGGGATTCAGCTCAAGTCTCAGGTCAGAGCTGCGGAGCGCCCCCCACTCCCTGCACCCCCTAGACTGCCTCACACCCCGCCCCTTGACCCTCATTTTCTCCTCCTGCTCCCATAACATCTGCTCTCAGCAGCTTCTGTTTTCCAAGCCATTATCTTTTGTTCTCATTCATTTTCTATCCCATTATTTCCCTCCATGGCCTCTTTAAAATACAAATCTGATCACATTCCGCCTTAGCATACAATTACTCGGGACAGAATCCAGGCCAGCCCGGGCTCGGGGCCCTGGGGGGCCTTTCCTGTCCATTGTTCTGTCCTCCGCTCCTCCCCTCCCTCTCCAGGCAAGCTCGCCCCTTACACTGCACAGGATCGCTGGCGGCCCCCGAGAAAACTGCCCTACTCTCACTCACCGTCACCCTTGTGCTCACGATGGTCACTCTTGCCGAAAAGGAGCACAGTTTTGCCTGTCCTTGAAGATTCAGCTGAGGAGACACTGGTCTGGGTACCCAGCTGGGGTGGGCCATCCTGGGCGGGCCTCCTCCCTGCAGCTCAGCCCGCCCTGGGTTCAGACCAGGGCCTGCCCTCTCTGCGAGCACCTGGAGACCACTCCTCAGCATCACTGTTGGGACCAGGAACATCCCTCCCAGAGGGCCCCAACCTGTGCTTCCAGGGCCTGCACCGTCAGAGCAACAGCCAAGGGGAGGCCGGTTCCAGGGAGAGGAATGGTGTGTGAACTTAGGCCGACAGACACCAAGGTGCTTGGGGGGCCTTTTGTGATATCCTATGAAGCCAGGATGGGAACAGAAAGTGCGGGTGGTGAGCTGGGGCTGGCACACCCCTCTCTTGGGTGCTACAAATGCTGCCCGTGGCCCGCACCTCCCATGGTGCTTCTCCTCCTCCCTCCCCTTCCTTCTTGCCTGCGTGTGTGCCTGCTTAGCTCTGTCATGTCCAGCTCTTTGAAATCCCATAGACTGTAGCCCGCCAGGCTCCTCTGTCCATGGGATTCTCCAGGCAAGAATACTGGAGTGGGTTGCCGTTTCTTCCTGCAGGGGATCTTCCTGACTCAGGGATCAAACCGAGGTCTCCTGTGTCTCCTGCATTACATGGGCATTCTTTACCCACTGAGCCACTGGTTGTAAAAAAAAAAAAAGCATCTAACACAAAATTTACCATGTTGTTTTCGTCTCCAACTTGATACTGCAAAAAATTTCAGAAAACATAAAAAGATAGTGTAATCATCAACCATATTATTACTACCTAGATTCAGCAATTAAAAAAAATCTTTATTGAAGTATAGTTGATTTACAGTGTTGTGTTAGTTTCAGGTATACGGCAAAGAGAGTCAGTTATACATGTACATATGTGTGCGTGCATCCGTGCTAAGTTGCTTCAGTCATGTCTGACTCTGTGTGACCCCGTGGACTGTAGCCCTCGGGGCTTGTCCATGACAAGAATACTGGAGTGGATAGCCACGCCATCCTCCAGGGGATCTTCCCGATCCAGGGATCGAACCTGCGTTTCTTATATCTCCTGCATTGGCAGACTGGTTCTTTACCACTAATGCCACCTGGGAAGCCCCCACATATGCATATACCCACTCATTATAAGATTATTTTCCCATGTAGATCATTACAGAGTTCCGAGTAGAGTTCCCTGTGCCATACCGTAGGTCTTGTTAGGTATCTGTTTTATCTATAGCAGTGTGTATGTCAACCCCAAGCTCCCAGTTTATCCCTCCCCTGCTTTTCCTCCTGACACAATTTACCATGTTAGTTTTTTTTTGTTAAGAAGGAACTGCTAGCACTCAGCTGCAGCTTTTTAAAAGAGGAATCTGGGAGATAGACAGCACCTGAGCAAGCAAGGCCAGCGGTTTGGTTTTGGTGGAGAAAGAGTTAAGTCTGAATTGCAAGACCAGTTCTGGGCAGGTGGTTGGTGGGGTTGGCCAGAGAGCAAGGTCAAAAGTCAGGGTCTTCGAGTGGCTGTCAACACCTTGAAATGAGACTTTCAAGTTGGGACTCTCAAGAGGGTCATGACACAGGCTAAATCCATGTCAGTGTCTTGTGGCTGAATCTTCTGCTGAAAAAAATTACCTTTTAAACTGCCTTTGCTCATTTTCCAGGCCTGGCCTGGGTGTATCCCTGGTCAATACACTTTAATAAGAGAGATAGCAACACGCTGGAGTTTTCCCAGCGTATTATAAACAGAGTTCTGAACTGTGCACTGGAAGAGTGGGAGATGTTTGCTTTGAAGAGAAGACTCAGGGGACCCAGGTAATTGTCTTCAAATCAATGTTATATATAATTCATAATGTGAATACTATGTAAGTAACTGGGAAAAAGCCCCTGATGCACCATGAATTGTAAGAAGCCAGTCACAATCAGGATGCTTAGTAAGTCCTCACGTTCTGTTGAAAAATGTTAACAAAGATACACATATATGTACATGACCTTGTGTGTGTGTTTCTACACACACACACACACACACACACATCCAGGAGAAGGAAATGACAACCCACTCCTGTATTCTTGCCTGGAGAGTCCCTTGGACAGAGGAGCCTGCTGGGCTACAGTCCATGGGTTTGCAAAGAGTCGGACACGACTGAGCGACTAACACTTTCACACACATTTGTATAAACGTCCCAGCTGGCGCTGGTGGTAAAGAACCCGCCTGCCAATGCAGGAGACATGAGATGCATGTTTGATCCCTGGTTCGGGAAGACCCCCTGGAGGAGGGTATGGCAACCCACTCCAGCATTCTTGTCTGGAGAATCCCATGGACAGAGGAGCCTGGCAGGTTATAGTCCGTGGGGTTGCAAAGGGTCTGACGTAACTGAAGTGAGTTAGCACGCATATATATATATATATGTAAATATATTGTATATGATGTTTCAGAGGTCAGGCAGTTTGTAAAACCCAGCCTTTCCATTTGGGAACATGGATTTTCTTTCATTTCTCCATCCAAACTTACCTTAGATCAGGGGTCCCCATTTCTATGAGGGTGGAGAAACGGGAAACTTGCCATCACAGGACACAATCATTTCTGGCCTGAACTTTGAGCTTTTGGGGGAAGTGTCAGTTAACTGAAGGTGATTGCCCTGAGCTTCGCTCCACAAGGTGGTGGGTGCGTATCTGGTTAGAGGGTGGCTGCTGGCTGCATGCAGGACCTGCCGCTGCTGGGCTCGTCCCGGGGGCCCGCCTGCGCAGTAGTTTCTCCAGGCAGGGAAGCAGGTTTCATTGGGCCCCGGTGGCCTCCCGCGGGCTTCCTGTTGCCTCTCAGATGTGCCGCCTTGGCCACTTTCGGCTTCTGACACTCTTGTGTGTGATGCTATTCCGGTTTCACTCACCCTTTACCCCCTGACTCAGGCAACCAGTATACTCTCTGTAACTAGGGGCTTCCCTGGTGGCTCAGAAGGTAAAGGATCTGACTGCAATGCAGGAGACCTGGGTTGGGAAGATCCCTTGGAAAAGGGAATGGCTACCCACTCAAGTATTCTTGCCTGTTGGAAATCCCACGGACAGAGGAGCCTGGAGGGCTACAGTCTGTGGGGTTGCAAAGAGTTGGACAGGACTGAGAGACTAACAGTTTCACTTTCATGAGCTTCATAAATTTTGTTTTCAGTTTTGTTTTCAGATTTCACATAGAAGTGAGATCGTATGCTATCTCAGAATCCATCCATATTGTCACAGATGGCAAGATTTCAATTTTTATGGTTGAAAAATATTCCATTAGGTGTATATACCTCATTTTCTTTACCTGTTTATCTGTTGATGGATATTTAGGTTGTTTCCATATCTTGGCTATTGGAGATAATGCTACAATAAACTTTGGGGTGCATATGACTTTTTGAATTATGGTTTTCTTCTTAATTGGTGTTTTTGGATAAATACTCAGAAATGGAATTACTAGATCAAATAGTAGTTGTTTTACTTTTTTGAGGAGCCTCTGCAATGTTTTCTGTATTTGCTGAACCAACTTGCATCTCAATCAATAGTGTATGAGGGTTCCCTTTTCTCCACATCCTCACCAACACTTGTTATTTGTTACCTTATTAATAATAAAAGCCATTCAAATAGATGTGAAGTGAAGTGTTGGTCACTCAGTCATGTCTAACTCCTTGCAGCCTCATGGACAGTAGCCTGCCAGGCTCCTCTGTCTAGGGGATTCTCCAGGCAAGGATACTGGAGTAGGTTGCCATTTCCCTCTCCAGGGAAATAGATGTGAGGTGATAACTCATTGAGGTTTTGTTTTGCATTTCCCTGGTGATTAGTGATGTTGAGTGCCTTTTAATGTACCTATTGGCCATTTGAATATCTTCTTTGGAAAAATATCTATTCAGGTCCTTTGCCCATTTTTTGATCAGATTTTTTTATGCTGTTGTATGAGTTTTTAAAATATATTTTAGATATTAATTTCTTATTATCTATATGATTTGCACATTTTTTTCTCTCATTTATTAGGTTGCCTTTTCTTTTTGTTGATGGTTTCCTTTGCTGCGCCTGGCTTTCTATTTCATTTCACTGATGTCTTTGTCCATTTTGTACCAAAACCTGCTATCTTCATTGCTCTTTTTGGTATCTGCTGAGGCAAATTACTTCCACTCATTCTAATGTTCTGATTATTCTTGGCCTTTTGTTCTATATACATACATATTGGAGTTAGTAAGCTGGAACTTAATAAGTTCCACTAAAGTAAAAGTTATTAGAATTTTGATTCAGTTCAGTTCAGTTCCTCAGTCATGTCCGACTCTGCGACCCCATGGACTGCAGCACGCCAAGCTTCCCTGTCCATAGCCAATTCCCGGAGCTTACTCAAACTCATGTCCATCGAGTTGAGGATGCCATCCAACCATCTCATCCTCTGTTGTCTCCTTCTCCTGCCTTCAGTCTTTTCCAGCATCAGGGTATTTTCCAATTTCGATTAGAATAGTGTTAAACCTAAAGGTTAATTTGAGGATAATTGACCATTATGTGATATTAAGTTCCTCAATCCTTTATTATGATAAGCCTATCTATCTCTTTCAGTTCAGTTCAGTTCAGTCTCTCAGTTGTGTCCGACTCTCCGCGACCCCATGAACCACAGCATGCCAGGCCTCCCTGTCCAGCACCAACTCCCGGAGTTCACTCAAACTCATGTCCACAGAGTCAGTGATGCCATCCAGCCATCTCATTCTTGGTCGTCCCCTTCTCCTCCCGCCCCCAACCTTTCCCAGCATCAGAGTCTCTTCCAGTGAGTCAACTCGTCGCATGAGGTGGCCAAAGTATTGCAGTTTCAGCTTCCAATGAACACCCAGGATTGATCTCC
The DNA here is from genome assembly GCF_049115385.1 of Moschus berezovskii. NCBI lineage: Eukaryota > Metazoa > Chordata > Mammalia > Artiodactyla > Moschidae > Moschus > Moschus berezovskii. Next base: position 55,613,669 of record NC_142480.1, on the reverse strand, counting down.
CTTAGAATGGACTGGTTGGATCTCCTTGCGGTACAAGGGACTCTCAAGAGTCTTCTCCAACACCACAGTTCAAAAGCATAAATTCTTCGGCGATCAGCTTTCTTCACAGTCCAACTCTCACATCCATATGTGACCACGGGAAAAACCATAGCCTTGACTAGACGGACCTTTGTTGGCAAAGTAATGTCTCTGCTTTTTAATATATTATCAAGGTTGGTCATAACTTTCCTTCCAAGGAGCAAGCGTCTTTTAATTTCATGGCTGCAATCAGCATCTGCAGTGATTTTGGAGCCCCAAAAAATAAAGTTTGACACTGTTTCCACTGTTTTTCCATCTATTTCTGTCTCTTTAGGTAGTCTTTAATAATTTGAAATTTAGATCCTGCACAACTTTAAATAAAATTTATTCTTTGATAAACTTGTTAGCCTGTATGTTGATATATTTTGCTGTAAATTGTGTACTATTCTAAATAACATCTTTTTAAAGTTACATTTTGGACTTTTTTCTTACTGGTGTATGGAAATGACAAATATTTTTACATTTTGGTTTCAAATCTGACGAACTTCTCAAATTCTCTTATGTTTATTTCTAATTACCTATAGATGCTTTGGGCTTTTCTATGTACTTCTTGAAGAAAAAATTTTATTCTTTTTATTATCCTGGGTGGTTTTTTATGTAGGCCTCAAGATCAGAGGGTTGAGTTAATTCTGCTTCTCAGTCCGTGGTGAGTTGTCATGATGGATTCATGCAAAGCGCTTCTCTACCATCACTGATTTTTCCTTGCTCCTAGCACTCTTTCCTCCCACCACCCTGCTACTGTCTACTGCAGAGACAGCCGCTCTAATATGTAATGTACAGCATTTCTTTTGCACGTATTCTTGGAAGATATTGCTTTTATATGGGAATATATTTTTAACTTGTGTTATATAGATCATTCTGTTTCTTTTTATATTTAAGTATATGAACTAGATATGGAACAAGCAACAAAGTTTTACTGTATAGCACAGGGAATATAGTCATTATCTTGTAATAACCTATAATGGAAAATAACCTGAAAAATATGTGTATATGTATAACTGGGCTTCTCTAGTGGCTCAGTGGTAAACAATCCACTTGCCAAGGCAGAAGCCGCAGGAGACACAGGTTCGATACCTGGGTTGGGAAGATCCCTTGGAGAAGGGCATGGCAGCCCACTCGAGTACTCTTGCCTGGAGAAACCCATGGACAGAGGAACCTGGCGGGCTACAGTCCATTGGGTCACAAAGAGTCAAAATTGACTGAAGCGACCTAGAATGCATGCACATATGTGTATAACTGAACCACCTTGCTATGCACCTGAAATATTATAAGTCAACTATACTTCTATATATATATATATATATATAAAGTATATGAGTACTTAATCCATAGTTTGTAGTTGCTTCATAGTAAATGTGTAGTGTTTTGCCTCTCTGTTCCCTCAGTAATGGATGCCAGAAAACCCTTTTGCCCCACAAATGCAGCTACAACAAGCCTCTCCATATGCACCCCCTCACAGCCCTGCGTGCCCGTGTGTGTGGGATCTATGAGTGGAGTGGCAGGCTCCCGGGGAGTGCACACTCCTAGCCGGTGAAGTGGCCCTGCCTGGCGCTTCAGGGCAGCTCTTGCCAGCAGTGCCTTTCCTTCCGTGCCTCCAAGTGGCCTCTGGTATTTGGCATTCCGCCATTTCCCTAATTTTTGCTGATCTCATACATGTGAGTGGATATTTTATTGTTATTTTAATTTGCATTTCTTGGATTCCGAGTGGAGTCTGAGCACCTCTTCATATACTTGCTAGTTTGGAGGTTTCTCTTCTGTAAAATGCCTGTTTGTATTTTTCCTCATATTTCTGTTGCGTTTCTGTTTTTTCTTGTTTTTTGCAGACATTCTTATATATTCTATATATTATTTCCTATTGATTTTAGTCATTGTAGGTATCTTTTCCTAGTCTGTCTACTTTCTGCTAAGTTTGTCCATGATGTCTTACACAGAACAGAAATCTTTCATGTTGATGTAATCCGTTTTATTTCCCCTTCCTTTTTTAGCCAATGAAGAGTATCCTGGGTATGGGTGTGCCATAATTTATTTATCCTTTTTCCAGTTGCTAGAATTTAGGTTGTTTCCAATATTTGGCTACAACAAATAACAGTGCAATGAACATTTGCTTACAGGTCTTTGTGTGAACTTATGTTTCATTTATTGTGAGTAAACACTTGGAAATGGGATTTCTGGGCCACATGGTAAATGTATATTTAATGTTATAAAACACTGGCAGAACGTCCTCTAAAGTTTCCATACCATTTTGCATTTCCAACGATGAATGAGCATTCCAAATCGTCTAATCCTTACAGCACTTGATATTGGCAGTGCTTTGACATTTAGCCAATGCTGTGGGTGTCCAGTGTTTCTGCAATATATTTTCAATTTCAGTGATTATATTTCTTATTTCTAGACGTTCTAATCTATTTTACCCCAAATATGCTTAGTCATTTTTAGATATGCTTTCTTCTTACTCAACTCTCCTTTACTTTTAAAAATTATTATGTAAGTTTTAGGTGTGTGTGTGTGTGTGTGCTCAGTCATGTCTGATTCTTTGTAGCCCCATGGACTGTGACCCGCCAGGCTCCTCTGCCTATGGAATTTTCCAGGCAAGAATACTAGAGTGGGATGCCATTTCTTACTGCAGGGGATCTTCCTGACCCAGGGATCAAACCTGAGTCTCTTGTGTCTCCTGCGTTGGCAGGAGGATTCTTTACCTTTAGAGCTACCTGGGAAGCCCAGATATTAGGTGTGCAGCATTATAATTTGACATCTGTGTACCAGAACATACAAGTTTACTTTTAAAAGCCTGACTTTATATTCTGTGTCTAACGATTCTAGTATCTTACCATGTTTTTAGGTCTTTTTCTGCTGTCTGTATTTTCAGCTGGCTTTGGTTCATGATTTCTTGTTGTCAGTTATGAACTCTGATTTAGAACTTTACCTGTGGGAATACTTTGAGGGTGGAGTTGAAGATGACTTTCTTCAGAGAGGAAAGGTATTGCTTGCTGTCAGGTGTCTAGGGAATTAGCAACCCAGTGCTATTTGAACTAAATTCTTACCTTGAGGTTTTTCAAAACAACCAGATAATTTAAACTCAGCCTGTGAACCTGCCTGAATCTGACTTGAGATTATACACTCTCAGGGGAGACTCTTTTTCTCTTCTACTTTCCACAGACTTTTGAAGCAGATCATTTTCCTTGTAGTCCTTAGAGAGGGGGGTTTATTTCCAGATCATTCTTATACTGGGGATAGCATTTAGGGTTCCAGCTCTTTGTTGGTATCTCCAATTACATGTTCTATTTTGAGGGGTCTCTGGGCTTTGCTCTACCAGTTCTATTTTTTACAATAGTTAACTAATAAGAACCTACTGTGTAGCACAGGGAACTCTCTGCAATAATCTGTAATGGTCTGTATGGGCACACATCAGTCTCAGTCTCTCAGTTTATTTCTCCCCCTCCAAGAATCCTTATAGGTTTATCTGCAGACATGGAGTGAGTTGACTCCAAGGCCTTAAGCATCTCTTCTTGCGTTAAGATTCACACATCATTTTCTCATTCTAGAAATGTTCCTTGAGTTCTTTGCAGTATGCTGGTAAGAGGTCAACTAGCAACAGCAAAACATTTCCTTCCCGTCCTTTAAAATATACTAGAAGAATACGATAGAAATACTGTGGTAGAAATTAACACATTCCAACTCAGATTTGAAAAACCGTCTGGAAATGTCCCTTATTGCCACTATTGGCAGAGATTGAATTTCTTTCTTTCTTGTTGTCTGATGAACTTGATAAACACTGGAAGCAGAACTGCAGGGTCAGACATACGTAGATTTTAAGTTTGGAGACGCATTACCTAATTTTTCTTCAGTCCTCTACTATCAGCCAAATGTGAGGATTCTTTTTCCACTACTCTCTAGTCAACAGAAGATGAGATGGTTGGATGGCATCACCAACTCAGTGGACATGAGTTTGAGTAAACCTGGGAGATAGTGAAGGACGGGGAAGCCTGGTGTGCTGTAGTCCATGGGTTTGCAAAGAGTTGGACATGACTGAGTGACTGAATAACAGCTAGTCAACACTGTGTATATTAAATGTTTTTTTTTTTTTTCCTGTCTTGTAATCTTGAGGGTTTCCATAGTGGCTCAGATGGTAAAGAATCTGCCTGCAATGCAGGAGGCATGGGATTGATCCTGGGGTCAGGAAGATCCTCTGGAGGAGGGAATAACTACCACTCCAGTGTTCTTGCCTGGGAAATTCCATGGACAGAGGAGCCTGGTGGGCTGCAGTTTGGGGATGCAAAGAGTCAGACACAACTGAACAACGAGCACTTTTGCAGTCTTGTAACAGTTCTCACAAGTTAGTCCTCTGTAAATATCTAATCAAATTCAATGTTCAAACCTCTACCCAGCCAATATTTCTTCTTTTAAATGCTTTATTCTCACTGTCTTTTCAAGATGGTTTTTGGGTATAGGTATAGATGTGTGTGACTTCACTTTCATTTTTCACTTTCACACATTGGAGAAGGAAATGGCAACCCACTCCAGTGTTCTTGCCTGGAGAATCCCAGGGACGGGGGACCCTGGTGGGCTTCTGTCTATGGGGTCACACAGAGTCGGACACGACTGAAGTGACTTAGCAGCAGCAGCAGCATAGATGTGTGTGATTTCATTGCAACTAAGGTATCCTTTTGCCATCCTCTGGATTCTTTACAATTCCTCTGGAGAGAGTCTTTTTCATTTCTGCTTAATGGGCACCCTCTGGTATCTGTCACTTATACCTGTTGAAGATGAGACCCGTTTCTACCCCTACCCTACTGGCTAAACCCTGCCTAAGTTCTTGTTGGCCTTGTAGATCTTGAGTCTAGCCACACTTTCCATCTGGCTTGGGCCATCCCCTCTGCAACCTCTGCCTCCCATGGACTCCCCTTGCCCCCAAACCATGGTGGCCCCCCATCATGGTAGGCTCACCGCGGGCCTGCTGCCTTGCAACATTCTACAACTTCCTAAATTCCCCAGGGTAAGGCAGTGTGAGAATCCTGGCTGCTCGCTCATCAGGGAAACATCCTCAAAGTGTCCAGTGTGTACACAGCACAGCAAAGCACAGATGAAGGCTGCCCAGCCCTGCACATGCTAGGTATGTAAAGCTGTTTTCCTTCTCTTCTCTTTCTGCAGTAGGCAACCACATGTCTGGCTCTGCTTCTGTCACTAATGAAACATGCTAGAATAGTGCATTAAAGAAGAAAAGGAAATAGTTTCACTACTGAGGCTATTCTGATAGATATTCATCTCCAGACATTTTTTCTGTGAATATTGAAACCAATGTAAGGTTGGCATCAGGGGAACCCCTTTTCTCTTGTCTTCATGTTTCCATATAGTAGGACCTCTATTAGAATAATGCCTCAGCCTTTCTCTAATGCCTTACTTAATCCTCCAAAGAGAATGGGCTTGGAGAAGAAGCTAGGTCTGTGAGGCTCAGCTCCTCCACCTTCCAGAGATAGGCTGAGATCCCCCATTCTGCCTTGGGGTTCCCTGCTATGGGTTGTACAGAGACAAGATTGGGTTCTGCTGATGGAGCTTGTGTTTATCCACTGTGGCCTAAGATCAAGTAGGCAAGGAAGTCAGTTGTGGGGTTCTGTATTGGGAAGTTTGTAACAAGTATTATTTTTTTCTTTCTCTCCTATACCATGTTTAATCCCCTATGGATGGGCTCTAAGTTCTTTCCATATTTTACTACTAAAACACAGGCTTTGCAAACATTCTCGTACATATTTCTTTTCTGCTTGTCTGATGCACTCATTAAGATAAATGACTAGAAACGCAATTGCAGGGTCAAATGTATGCTGATTTTAAATTTGGGGAGGTATTAACCTAATTTTTATTCAGTTACTCTCCCTTGAGCACAGTGTGGGAGTTCCTTTTCCTCCATACCCCAGCCAACATGAATTATAATTAATTTAAAAAAAACTTTGCTCATCTGCTAGCTGAAATATTGTTTTAATTTCCATTCATTTTATTATTAGTGAGCTTGAACCTCTTCTCTTTTTCAATTTGTTTCTCTTTAATGTGCTTGTGCATGTTCTTTGAGAATGTTTCTATTAGGATGGTTTTCCTCTTCTTTGATTTGTAAGAGTGATTTTTGTATTAATATTCTCAGTCCTCTGTTGATGGCAGATTAGTGTAATGATTGACAGCTTGGGTTTTCCAGGTGTGACTTTGGACTAAGTTGCTTAAATTCTGCTGTCACTTCTTCGTCTCTACCTTGGTTCGTATATATCTACATCCTTGTCACTTTTATATTTCTACATTAGTTACAGGTGTAAACGTCACTGCTTTCCTCTCATTCACCCCTCCCTGACCTCAACTGCACCAGGAGTAAATGGGAAAGTATTGGTAGTAGCCAAGAGGACTGGATGACTTTACACGATAGTGACTTATCTAGAGAGGGCAGGCATCATAAAGAGAAGAATCAGGCAGCGTTTTGGAGGACAGATGGAGACAGAGAAAATTGGAGGCAGCGCCGGGCTCTGTGGCTTGTAGAGAAGATAGATGGGATAAACATTTATAAAGGAAGTTTTTTTCTGAGTGCTGCAACCTCTTTGTAGGCTTTGACCCTGCAGAGCTACTTATTAAATAATGTTCTTTCCCTCAGCTTTGATTCAGAGTTGTATTTCTTCATTACCTACTTCTGTGTGGCATTGGATTGAGAGAGAGCAAGAAGGCTGGTTGACCAGAGTATTAACTGAGATGGGACATAGAAAGCACGTGTTGCAAATGTTTTCCCCAATCTGCTATTAGTCTATGCTAAGTTTATAGCATTTTGCATAAAGAAAATGGTTTTAACTTTAAATATTTTTAAAATAATGTCTTTTCTAGGCTTGTGTCAGTTGGAAAGTGTTTGTCTGCAGGTAACAGAAGACAAAGGGCTTCCTTGGTGGCTCAGCAGTAAAGAATCCCCCTGCCAAGGCAGGAAATGTAAGAGATGTGGGTTCAATCCCTGAGTTGACAAGATCCCAACGGAGGAGGGCATGGCAACCCACTCCAGTATTCTTGCCTGGAGAATTCCATGGACAGAGAAGCCTGCTGGGCTACAGCCCATGGGGTCGCAAAAGAGTCCAGCACGACTTAGTGACTAAACAACAGCAACGACAGAAGACACAGCGTAGAGGGGCCTGAACTGTAATCAAAATGCACTGGCTCATTTGGAGGGAAATCTTGCTGTGGGATGGACCTCAGATCCAGGACTTGGAGCTTTTCATCTTTCTGCTCCTTTCACAGTGTTAGTAGCATCTTAAGGTTGGTTTCTGAGTGGTTATAAGATACTTCCAGTAACAGTCAGGGTTTATCCCTGTCCTATTCACGTTCGGGTGAGGGGAAGAGGAAAGAAGGTGTGGTGTACTCTGTGCTTCTCTGTTAAGAGAAGGAAGTGTTCTTCCACAAACATCCCCTCAGACTCACATCAGATAGCTCAGATGGTGTTGCTGCTGTAGCTCTGAAGCCAGCATTAACACAAAGAAAGGATTTTCTGGTTTAAATCATGGGTTCTCCAGGTGTAGTCCCCAGACCGGCAATATCAGTGCTCCTTTGGAATGAAACTTCTCAGGGCCCTGCCCTAGATCTTCTGCATCAGACACTCTCTGATTTAATAAACTGCAACCCACTCCAATATTCTTGCCTGGAGAATCCCATGGGTGGAGGAGCCTGGTGGACTACAGTCCATGGGGTCGCAAAGAGTCGGACACGACTGAGTGACTTCACTTCACTTCACTTCACTAGCTGGTTCTGATGCTTCCTGAAATCTGAAACCCACTGACTCAGGGCCCACCCCTGGAGTTGGGTAGGTTTATGTCCTTTGAATCACATGGGCTACTTAAGGGATGGATGGAGACCTGAGGTTCTGTGAAGGAGAAAAGGAGAAATGGATGCTGGGGTTATCAACATGGACTTCTCCAGGCAAGAATACTGGAGAGGGTAGTCATTCCCTTCCCCAGGGGATCTTCTTGACCCAGAGATTGAACCTAGGTCTCCTGCATTGCAGACAGATTCTTTACCATCTGAGCCACCAGGGAAGCCCCAACCATGTGGAACAAATGGTCTATAATTCAAATCCCAGATGACATTTTAAGCCTGACTTTTAAAATTAAACAATTAATAAATGCACATGGTGAAATTCTATAATTGTGGAAAAGTACAGGTGAGCATATGATACAATTCGGTATTGTTTTTTTATGTAATGTATTACGGAGATTATTTTATGTCAACACCCATACATGTCTCATTCTACTATTCCATGTTATAATTTCTTCCATCTGTCTCCTGTGGGACTTCACATTGTTCCTAATCTGTTGCTAGTATAAACAGTGCTGCAATGAATGAACACCTGTGTCCATATATCTTTGTGTGAGAGCAGCTATGCAGAAGTGGAATTTGCATCCCAAAGGGAGGTCCATTTTAAATTTTGATAGATTTATACAAACTGTCTACCACCGAGTGGCACCAATTCACACTCTTACCACGAGTGTGTAAGAATGCTTGTTTCCTCACACCCCATCAACTCTAAGTATTACCACACTGTTAGATCCTTGGTTATACAATAGTAAAATACTATTGTTTTCATGTACCTATATTTATTTGCTATCACGTAAATAGGCATTTGCTTATTTATGAGGGATGTTGGGTTATTTTGTTATTTTCTTCCCTTTTTAAAAAATGTTTATTTATTTGGCTACATTGGATCTTAGTTGCAGCATGCAGGATTCTCCTTGCCTCGCGTGGGAACTTTCGTTGAGAAGCACGGACTCACTAGTTGTGCGTAGATTCAGTAGTTTCAGTGCATGGACTTAGTGGGATCTTAGTTCTGTCATATTTTCTGATGTTTAAAATTCATTTTACATCTTCTCCTCCCGGCCAGCCACACACTCATATTTATGTGTTTCCTCAGGGATTTCTGGCTTCAGCGTTGTGCTAGAAAAGGGTTCTTAACTCTAAGATTTTAAAGTGATGTTCTAATAGAAAAGAGATTAAATAAAGCATCTCTGGGAGTGATAAAGAAGGTCAGTGCTGTTCCATTTGCAAAAATTTGGCTCGTTCAGAACTTTTCAGGAATGCCTGAAAGTGTCTTGGGCACAGAATTGCACAGATGTGCTTCTTTACCATCCAGAGGCCAAGGGGTTTAACCCTTCCTTTGAGCAAATACGAATCGTGTCAAATCTGAGCTTTTGGTGGAGACCCAAGTTTTCTGTGTGGAGGGCAAGGTGTTTACAGCTCCAGCGTGGGGCTCTGATGGAATCCCCGACAGAACACCCCCTCTCAACCTGCTGCTGTTTGCCTCTCATTCCGAGGGTCTAGTTGATCCTCTGTGGGTTGCTCTCAAATACCAGCTCCTCTGGGTCTTGTTAAAATACTTTATCAATGCCCATCTTTCTCGGCAGGGATGACCTTTAACTCAGCTTTGCTGTCACTACCTGACTTGGATAACCTCCAAAGGAAGGTTGCCATGGCGATCCTTCATTCAGCTCAACCAAATCTCGCTTCTGTCTCTTATTAAATGTTCCCTAAAAAGGAAATCACACAGAGACACGGAAGGTGAGGGTCGTTCACATGTAGCTGCGATGTTCTCTGCCCTCTCCCCCTCCTCCTTCAGGCATCTCGTCCTCCCCTGTCAGGAGTTAGTTCACTGGTGGTCCCTCTGCCTTCTTTGCCTAATCCCAGCTGCCACGGTAAGTGCTTAAGTCTTAGGACTCCAGCGGGTGGGGGAGGGTGATGGAGAATGTCAATTTGCTTTTCAAAAGACATTTTTTGCAGTTCAAATCTAACACCACTGGCAAATGTCAGACATGGATTATAATGAGGCCATGTTAGAGACACTAATTGGATGGCTATTCTTTTTTTCTTTTTTGATGGTGTTTTTTTCCCCCTTTTCTCCGGGACACTGCTTTCACAGTGGCTCTCATTAAATCCGAGGAGATAATCTCCTTTAAACTATGAGCTCCATGCCCCTTGTTCTGGGAGAGACAATTGCTTCTGGGGACTTTCAGGAGATTGTTTTGTATTCACCCGGTGGTTGAGGAAGAGGGGAGAAGGCGGGAAACGTGGCGTTCAGAGTCTGCAGGAGGATAGATCAGGCGCTTCGTTTTGGGGTGAGTCAGTCTGGCGAAAGGACTGAGTGGGCATCAGGGAAAATAAATGGGGCTCTTGGAAAGAGCAGTGCTGCCCTCGGTCCCTGACCGCCCTGCCCACCCCCCAACTCTGCCCCTGCCTGTGGAAGCAGAGGCCCCACGTCTGCTTGGAGAGGAGGCAGGCCTGACTCACACACACAGAGAAGAGACGTGGGATGCTGGGCACGCAGAGGAGACGGCTCCTCTGCCTCCTTCTGGAAGACCTTTCCCACTGTGTTATTTTGCTTCAGCTTCCATAGCAAAATTAGCAGAGTGGGGGGCCTAAACAACAGTAATAGAGGCTGGAAGTCTGAGATCAAGATGCTGGCCAAGTTGCTTCCTCCCAAGGCCTCTCTCCTTGGCTTGCAGATGGCCATCTTCTCCCAGTTGTCTTCTCTCTGTGTGTCTGTGTCCGAATCTTCTCTTCTTATAAGGACACCAGGCCTATTGGATTCGGGCCCACCCCAATGAATTCATTTTCGCTTAATTATCTCTTTTAAGGCTTTGTCTCCAAGCACAGTTGTATCTGAGGTGCTGAGGCTCTGGACTTCAACTTGTGAATCTTGATGGTTCCTCGTTCAACCCATTATACCCACCTGTTGCCGACCAGCCCTCTTTTCTGGGCCACTCTTGCCCCCACACTGTATTTGTGGCTGGGAGGGAAAAGTCAGAATTCTGTTTTAGAATCGTATCTCAGAAGCAAGCAAATCAGGACAGTGTCTGGAAGTTTATTTTTAGTAGATGTCAATTGCTGTTTTATGATGAAATGCTAATAAAATCTGGTGTTTAAATAATATAATAATCTGCTGTTGGAACATAATAAAATATAATGTTTCAACAAAATGATCAAAGTTGTACATTAGGTGGCCAGTAACATCCTCTCACAGTCCTCTGTTCTCTTTTGCTGCCTTCAGCAGAGCCCTAATTAACATATTGCCTGTGTGCTTGCGTGCTAAGTTGCTTCAGTCATGTCCAACTCTTTGTGACCCTATGAGCTGTAGCCCACCAGGCTCCTCTGTCCATGGGATTCTCCAGGCAAGAATACTGGACTGGCTTTCCATGCCCTCCTCCAGGGGATCTTCCTGACCCAGGAATTGAACCCGCATCTCTTACGCCTCCTGAGTTGGTGGGCATGTTCTTTACCACTAGTGCCACTTGGGAAGCCAGTGTATTGCCTATAGGATGATTCTGTTGTTGTTCATCAATGCCTGGTGATGGATACTCCATCCAGGCAAGAACCACCACTGTCTCTACACCGTGTATCCGGACCACCTCCTGCAGGGCCTGACACACAGTGTGTCACACAATGTGACACACAGTGTGTACTTAAAAATAAATTGTGAGGGTCTTCCCTGGCGGCTCAGTGGTAAGAATCCACGTGCTAATGCAGAAGACACAGGTTCTATCCCTGACCTGAGAAGACCCTATGTGCCGCAGAACAACTAAGCCCGCAGGCCACAACTATTGAATCTGTGCTCTGGAGCCTGGGAGCTGCAACCACTGCAGCCTGCGGGCCCTAGAGCCCGTGCCCCACAGCAAGAGAAGGCACTGCGCTGAGAAACCCCTGCACCGCAACTGGAGAGTAGCCCCACTCACCGTAACTAGAGAAAATCCCGTGCTGTAGTGAAGACCCAGCAGAGCCAAAGGTAAAAATGAATCAATTTAAAAGGTATAAAAATAATGAATTCTGAGTCATTGAATTCATATGCATTCTTATGTCTCCCTCTATCAAAAAAACAAATGTCCACAGCATCAGATGCTTTTCAGGCAAGGCAGTGTCCACCGTCCACACACATCCAGAAAATCCACCCCAGTTGCTGAATGGGGAACCCTCCTTTAGAGAAGGGTCTCCCTCCTCCCACAGTCTGCCTTGGCCCCAGACTTAAACACTGACTCCCCTCTTTATCTTCTAATGGACTAACCCAAACACTGACCTGTTTATAAACGTCACTGAGACTTGAAGGAATTACATGAAAGAAAATAAAACCTTAAAATTGGCTCTGGGGTTTCACTTCCTGCAAAGGGCATCACCCCCAAATATCACAGGACTCCTGTCTGTCCCCACTGCCCTCCCCACAGTGACCTTTTCGCTGAGCCCCAAGCCCGCCCAAATTATGAGATGTTTCCTTCCACATCTGAGTCAGTCAGGTGTTCCCATCCCCTTATCCCCACTCCCACGCCACTACTGATAACAGCCAGGATGTGGAAGCAACCTAAATGTTCAATGACAGAGGAACGGATAAAGAAGAGGCGGTCCATACATACAGTGGAATATTATTCAGCCGTAAAAAGGATGAAATTGTGCCATATGCAGAGGCATGGATGGACCTAGAGACTGTCATACAGAGGGAAGTAAGTCAGAAAAGCAAACACTGTATAATATTGCTTACATGTGGAATCTGGAAAAATAGTACAGATGAACTTATTTGCAAAGCAGAAAAGGAGTCACAGATACAGAGAACAAATGTATGGAGAGCAAGCGGGGACGGGAGTGTGGGATGAACTGGGAGACACACGTTGTCTGCTGTGTATAAAATACATGACCAATGAGAACCTACTGTATAGCACAGGGAACTCAGCGCTCTGGTGGCCTAAATGGGACAGAAATCCAAAAAACAATGAATATATGTGTACATGTGACTGATTCGCTATGCAGTATAGCAAGAAACGAAGACAACTTTATAAAGCAAACTATACTCCAATGGGGCTCCCCTGGTGGCTCAGTGATAACGGATCAGCCTGCAAGGCAGCCGACACAGGAAATGAGGGTTTGATCTCTGGGTCGGGAAGAGCCCTTGAAGGAGGGCTGGTAACCCACTCCAGTATTCTTACCTCGGAAATCCCGTGGACCAAGAAGCCTGGCGGACTACAGTCCAAAGGATCGCAAAGAGTCAGACGTGACTGAGCACGGCATGGCACAGCACATACTCCAATAAAAATTAATTGAAAAGAAATTCAGTTCAGTTCAGTCGCTCAGTCGTGTCCGACTCTTTGCGACCCCATGAATCACAGCATGCCAGGCCTCCCTGTCCATCACCAACTCCCGGAATTCACTCAAACTCATGTCCATTGAGTCATTAGCTAGCATCAAAATCATCTTTGGAGAGATATCCCCAACTGCGGCAGAGAACGTCTTCTAAATTATAAAAACTGGAGGTCCACAATCCAATCGGAGAAATTGCTTCCAGATTTGTTCATCTGGATACTAACACGGGACTTGTATCTATGCCCTGTAAAAGAGGCACCGGGATGGTCTTTCCCAGAACCAGGGAGAGACTGTCTCAAAGGAAAATCACAGCTTCTTCCCCAAACCCACCAGAAATAAGTGCTCAGGCTCTGACTTATAGCCACCTGAGCCTCAAAAATAGTGGGACTCAGGGTCAGATATCCTTGTTCTGCAGACCTCTTTACCTGTAAACTGGGGCCAAGGTGACACTCTCAGACATTAGGGCGCAGTTAGTTGGCCTGGAAAGGTCAGTTTATAGCAAAGGCTGTAAGATTGCCTGGTAGGAGCGACCGGCACAGAAGTGACATGGTCTCGGCTCCCTGATGCTAACTGGGCCACTCAGAACACGTCCCCCATGCAGAGTGAGGACTGCTAAGGCTGAGTGGAGCGGGAGGAAGAGAGAGGACTGTAGTCAGCCCTTCACTCCATAAACACACTACAAAACCAGGGCCCCCTGGGTCAGGTTGCAACGACAGGGCTTCCCTGGGGACGGGTCAGCAGAGGCCTAAGCCTTGGTCCTGGGGGAGGGGAGCTTGGAGGATCCCCCGCCCCCAGATCTGCCTGTCCAGGGAGAAGGGTGAGGCGATGGGCTGGGGCGAAGCTGGTGGTAGTAGTAATGGAATGAAGTGACTTTCCAGGTTGTCAGCTCTTGCCATGTGCTAAGGATTCCATGCTAAGGATTCCACACAAATGTCCTCGTTCCGTTCTCATGGGCATCTGTGAGTTTAAGCTGGCTTAAACCTCAACACCACCCTAATGGGAGAAAGCGAAGAGGAACTAAATAGCCTCTTGATAAAGGTGAAAGAGGAGAGTGAAAAAGCTGGCTTAAAACTCAACACTCAATAAACTAAGATCATGGCATCCAGTCCCATCACTTCAAGGCAAATAGATGAGGGAATGATGGAAACAGTGAGAGACTTTATTTTCTTGGGCTCCAAAATAGCTGTAAATGGTGACTGCTGCCATGAAATCAAAAGATGATTGCTCCTTGGAAGAAAAGCTATGACAAACCTGGACAGAGTATTAAAAAGCAGAGATGTTACTTTGCCAACAATAGTCTCTATAATTAAAGCTATGGTTTTTCCAGTAGTCAGGGATGGATGTGTGAGTTGGACCATAAAAAAGTCTGAGCAATGAAGAATTGATGCTTCTGAAGAGTGGTGTTGCAGAAGACTCTTGAGAGTCCTTTGGACAACAAGGAGATCCAACCAGTCAATCCTAAAGGAAATCAACCCTGAATATTCATTGGAAGGACTGATGCTGAAGCTCCAGTACTTTGGCCACCTAATGTGAAGAGCCGAGTCATTGGAAAAGAGCCTAATGCTGGGAAAGATGGAGGGCAGGAGAAGGGGACGACAAGAAGACAAGGCAGTTGGATGGCATCACCGACTCAATGGCCATGAGTTTGAGTAAACTCTGGGAGTTGGTGATGGACAAGGGGGCCTGGCGTGCTCCATGGAGTCGCAAAGGGCTGGGCACGACTGAGCCACTGAACTCAACTGAACTGAACTGTGAGTTTACAGACAGATAAAGGGGAGCTTCAATGAGACCTGAACACACTGCTAGGTTGAGTCATGGCAAGAATTCTGAACCTAAATCTCTTGACTCTAGAACTCACCATCTCAAGGATCCTGGCCACAGAATCGCCACTGTCTCTCCCGGCAGGAAGAGCAGCCCTGTTTGGGTTTGGAAGACTCATACCTGGGAGGGGAAGGCTAAAAGAGGAAAGGTTTCATTGCAGTAGCAGCCACAAGCTCCACTCCCTGAATTGTTGGAAGGACCCCAGGAACCTTGGGATGCCCGTCCTGATCATGTGGTGTGTGTTGTGTTGGCAGAAGGAAGGCATCAGCTGCAAGGAGATCTGAGTGCTTTATGAGCTCACCACACAAATGCCCAGGAGCTCTGGGGAGGGCCAGCCGGTCTGCATGGGGGGATGTTCTTTCCTAAAATATCCTGCTGTCCTTTCCAGCTCGCCCCCTGTCTTCCAGAGACAGGGCCCTGGTTTGTCTCCACCATGACCACAGGCTGCCTTATCTCCAACCCTCTCTTATATCACCTTCTAAAAAGGGAGGTAGTGAATTTGTTGAACTGAGGTGGTGAACCTAGAGTCTTTCATACACAGTGAAGTCAGAAAGAGAAAAATAAATATTGTATATAAATGCATATGGGCTTCCCAGGTTGTGCCAGCGGTAAAGAACCCACCTGCCAAAGTCGGAGACATAAGAGATGTGGTTTCGATCCCTGGGTTGGGAAGATCCCCTGGAGGAGGAAATGACAACCCGCTCCAGTATCCTTGCCTGGAGAATCCCATGGACAGAGGAACCTGGCTGGCTACAGTCCATGGGGTCACAAAGTTGGACACGACTGAGAGACTTGGCATGCTTGGATACATTAATGCGTATATACGGGATCTAGAAAAATTGCATTGATGAACCTATTTGCAGGAAAAGAATAGAGATGCAGACATAGAGAATGGACTTATGGACACAGTCGGGGAAGGAGAGGGTGGCGCAAATTGAGAAAATGGCATTGGCATATATATACTTCCACGTGTGGAATAGACAGTGGGCGGGAAGCTGCTGTATAACACAGGGAGCTGAGCCTGGTGCGCTGTGATAACCCAGATGGGTGGGGTGGGGGGAGGAGGGAGGCTTAAGAGAGAGGCGTATATATGCACACACTCACACACCCACATACACACTCACACCCTCACACACACACATACACACTCACACACATACACATATACACACACTCACACCCTCACACACACACATATGCACACACACACTCACACACACATTTATGACTGATTTGTGATGTCATATGGCAGAAACCAACCCAACATTGTAAAGCAGTTATCCTCCAATTAAAAAATTAAAGCAAAATAAAAAGGGTGGCAAATGGAACACATTAGGGCTGCTGCTGTGTGGTCACCTGGAAGGTGGTGTCCTATTTTTAAAAGCATTGACTGTTTTTGTCCCTTGATGATTCTTGTCTTTGCCTTCTCTATTCCACTGTGATTATCTTGCAGTCACGGCGGCAACAAGTTATGTCAAACTGAACAAATCCAGCGGCGTCCACAGTTGACTGAGTTTCAGGGAAGGTGAGTGAGCGTGTTTATGGAGACATCAGGGGTAGAACCTGGAAGTTGGGTGACCATCCTCAGCCCTCCCAGCCCCAACCCAAGGCCCAGAAGAGCAGAGTTGTTCCTGGATGCTCCACAGGCAGAGGAGCAGTGGAGAGCTGGCCTGAGCGCATGGAGGAGAGAAATGAAGGAGGTGCTGGTGGTGGGCACCCAAGCTGGCAGTTGACATCAAGGATCAGATGGCACCCCTGACCCCAAGTTGTGCACCAAGTACGTCCCTAGGATTTAGGCACAGTCACAGGGAAGTGAATTGATCGAGTTTCTCCCAGCCTTGTGGAGTGATAGCTCAAAATAGAAATAAACTTGAGTTATAGAAAGATGAAGCAAGTTTTATTACCTGTTAACCAAATGGAGGATGGCAATTCGTGTCTGCAACACATGTTTCAAGGTTGAAAGGCCCTTTCTTCAAGTGGCAGGGCTCTGGCCTTATTTACAGATTGAACATTGGAGAAGGAGGGAGGGTTGTCCTGAACTGGGGAGTAGGGGACACAGGCTTGTCTGCGCAGGAGCAGAGTAGGGGTGAGGAGGAGGCTCATGGTGGGGTGCAGCTTGGCAGGGGGCCAGTACTCATCATGGCATCAGTTTTCCAGGATCTGGGCCCAGTAGGGCATTTTCTTTTAGAAGCAGGAGATGGCCCTGAGCCTGGGCAGGCAGGCTTTCTCCCTGGGACCAAGCTCCAGCTCAGCATGTCCTCACACCACTTGTAAACCTCTATAACCGTGCCCATGGAACTCGCTGACATTGGCACTTGCTGGGCCAGCCACAGACAAATAGCGTCTCCAAGAACAACTCTGGTTGGTGTGCTCTGTGACAGGGAACCTGAAATAAATTGTGCTAAGCCTCATGCTGGGTGTTGAAATGAAGACAGAAGAGAAGGGACCACAAAATAAAGAAAGAAAAGAAACTCTATGATTTTCCAGCAAAGGAAATCCCTCATCCACCTTTTCAAGAAATCTATATTTAATTCTTTTAGGATAATTTTTTTTAGAATGGGTGCTGAGGATCTAAAACCATTTTCTTTTCATTTCTTTATACCTTTCATCCCCATCTTGAAAACTCCAGAAGGTATTTAATACAAAATAAACAGATGCAATGTGACCTCCTTCAAACCAAGTAATATACAAGGCAGGTGCCCCGTGCCTCCTGCAGAAGAAAGGCTGCTTCTGACCAAAGGGTTCTATTAACACTCCCTTCCAGAAATGATTCAGGCTTGGGCTCTCTTGAACTCTACCTTCTGTGATCACCTAAGTGGTATAGTTAGCTTAATGGGTGCAATTATAAAAATGACTCTTTTTTAACACTAAGTCTGGTAGCTTTCCACAAGAACTCTGCTTCCTAGCTACGAACTGGGGCTATGTCCATGACTCTGGGTCTACCAGGATCCTTACAGGTAGGACGTGGAAAATGGGTCTAAAACTTTAGATTTCCAATGGTGATATTTGGAAATTTCTTAGAATCTTTAGAGCTTGTCCTTCAGAGGAGAAGAAAGCTAAGAGTCATCTATTTCCTCTTAAGATGAAGGGTTTCCATTTGTCAGTTTCATTTGGGGAGGTAAGGCCTATGTTGCCAAAATAGATTTGAAAACTACTTGACTAGGACAGTCAAGAATGGACCACAAATTACCGAGTCTTCCCTTCAAAGGGAAAGATGGGCTGTGTGGGGTTTCTGGTGAACTCTGGCCTTGATCAGGGGGTCTTGATCTGAGTTATATAATACTGTATTGAGGAAACCAGTCCCATCCAGGTGGGAATGGTGCCATGGAGATTTTGTGCAGGCTTCTTCCCTGCCCTGCTTTGACTGAAGGTCATGACTAGAGAGTGCTTGCTTTTCTTGTCATTCCTAGTTTGAATTAACTAGTACTTTAAATTAAGTGGAACTCACTGGTTGAAAATTGGGAAAGGAGTGCGATAAGGCTGTATATTGTCACCCTGCTTATTTAACTTACATGCAGTGTACATCATGTGAAATGCTGGGCTGGATGAATCACAAGCTGGAATCAAGACTGCCAGGAGAAATATCAACAACCTCAGATATGCAGATGACACCTCCCTAATGGCAGAAAGTGAAGAGGAACTAAGGGCCTCTTGAGGATGAAAGGGGAGTGAAAAAGCTGGTTTGGAACTCAACATTAAAAAAACTAATATTATGGCCTCCAGTCCCATCACTTCAAGGCAAATAGATGGGGGGAAAGTGAAAGCAGTGACAAATTTTCTTTTCTTGGGCTCTGAAATCACTGCGGGTGGTGACTGCAGTCATGAAATTAAAAGATGCTTGCTCTTTGGAAGGAAAGCTATGACAAACCTACACATCATATTAAAAAGCAGAGATATCACTTTGCTGACAAAGATCTGTATAGTCAAAGCAATGATTTTTCCAGTAGTCATGTATGGATGTGACAGTTGGACCATAAAGCAGACTGAGTGCCAAAAAACTGATACTTTTGAATTGTGGAGCTGGAGAAAACTTTTGACAGTCCCTTGGACTACAATATCAAACCAGTCAATCCTAAAGGAAATCAATCCTGAATATTCATTGGAAGGACTGATGCTGAAGCTCCAGTACTTTGGCCATTTGAATGAAAGAGCCGTCTCATTGGCAAAGACCCTGTCCTGGGAAAGATTGAGGGCAAGAGGAGAAGGGGGCAACCAAGGATGAGATGGTTGGATGGCATCACTGACTCAATGGACATGAGTTTGAGCAGACTCCAGGAGACAGTGAAGGACAGGGAAGCCTGGCGTGCTGCAGTCCGTGGAGTTGCAAAGAGTTGAACGTGACTGAGAGACTGAACAACAGCGAAGAGGCGGGGCTGTCCCATGGAGAGATGTGTCGGCTTAGGTGGGTGCTCACAGGGGTGGCTGCACCACGTTTTCCTGTTCAATCTCAGCATAGTCTTTGGGACAGAAACACGGGGGTTCTTGGTCTGCCAGTCACTATCTCTTTGGCTTTGGCATCTTTTTAAACTTCAGCCTCTTCATCTGAAAAGTGTGGGGGACAGAGCCTATCTTATGATATTATTGTAAGAATGGAATTGTATATTTCACATGTAATGTGGCACAGAGCAGGATCTCAGCGTGCATTAATTCCTGTGTATTTATTAATTACCATCATCATCCTGAGAGTGGATGGCTAGTTTACTGACTGAATGGGGCTGGGGCTGCATGTGAGCCTTTGGAGATATTCCCATGGAGTGTGTGGCATGGAAGCCCAGTGCAATCATCCAAGGATGAACTTCAAGTTCTCTCCTGTTGCATTCAGGAAGGGCACAAGCTCACACTCACTGGATATGCTAATGATGAGTAGTTGTTGGAGATTTCCTGGAAAAGCATGAAAAATATGTCTCCACTAGGCAGCTTTTGAAAGAGCATCTTCTTGAATTCTCCCTCCCAACTTGGCCTTGGGTAGTTAAAGTAGAATCATCTGTGTCCGGTGCTGTGAACTTCATGAAATTCAGCCCATGACAGAAGCCAAAATGCTTACTGGATTTCCTGGGGGGAAATGGTACAAAATAACAGAGAATGGCTTGAAAGAAGGAAAAAGAAAGGCATTTTGTTCCTTCCGAGAGGATGTTGAACACTCAGTCCAAACACCCCCATAACTAATTCATTACTTTACACCAGGCAGACATCTTTTAAATTAGGCCGAATACAAATGAGTCTTGTTTTGTGCCATTAATTTCAATGGTTTTACACAATATTTGAATCACTGGCATTTCCGCCTTCTTTGGAGGCAGACCAAATCAGGCTGAATCTACTTGCATTAAAAGCCATTTGTGGGACCCAGCCAGCTCCATCTTACAGATGGAGTACCATATGTTTTGGCTCACCCCCACCCCACCCCCATATGGAGCAGTAATATGCAATCCAGGAATAGAATGGACTATTTGTTTATGTCTGCACTTCAGGTTCACCTCTAACTTACAACCACTTTCTATTCTGGACCAAGGTAGGCAAGTTCATCTGGAAAAGATTCAGAAAGGTGCTAAGAGTCTGAAGGGATGATTTTTGTTTTCTTTCGTCCCTTTTAGACTTAAGACCTCAAATGCAATCAGCTCCAAGAGCTTAGTGCATCCATAATATGGCACTTGGAGGTATTCCATTTTTACTTTTCCAGGAATAAGTTAGTCCTTTTAACTTGAAAGCATAACATTGACTTTTTGTTAAGGTCAGGAGGCTCTAGAAATAATGAATTTAGTGGTTCTAACCCATTCAAAAGTATTAGATCTTATTTTGATGCTTCTTACTGGGGGTGTAGGTAGTCCCAGAATGGAAAAGCAGAAGTGCTGTGGCTCAGAAGAGACTGGTAAATATGACATCAGAGTCACATCTACAACGAGAGAAGCCTTGAGTGTTTGGAGGGATTTGATGGGAAGAATGGATTATAGATATGTAAGAGAGAAATGCTTGTTTTCCCATTTATTCAGGGTGGAGTGATTGAAAGAACATGGAACAGAGAAGTCTCGTCTTTTCTCTGCTTTTGACCTTGAACAAGTAACAGGACAATGTTCCTCACCTGTGCAACCAGAGAATCAGGTAGAACTGGCCTATCAGTTTAATCTTTGATGTCATTGCATTGATGGGTACTGATTGAGGCTGGGTTTTGTGGGAGCTGCCACGTGGTGAGATAAATTAATTGTTTGCCATGAGCCTGGGACCTAAGACTGAGTGTGCTTAACTTACTTGATTCAGCTTCAAATGTCTCCAGGTTCCCTTCCGGCAATAACACTTTATAACTGTGATTCGGTTTGTTCAACAGTTGACCTCCAGAAGCCTGGGCATCGTTGGGAAACCTCCCAGTCACAGAAAAAGGACACTTCAGCTTCCAAAACATGCTCTAACCCCAGGAGAGCTTCTGTGCAAGCTCTATTTCCATTGGCCCATTGCTATGAAGTTTAACTTCTTGGCTAGGGAATGGTTCTAACAACAAACCATTTGATGTCATGGTAACACAGATGCAGCTAATCTGGAATTCTGATTTTAATGAGATTGTAAACCAGAAGCAAGAGGCAGATAATGGAATTTCATCTTGTTTCAGATTGCTAAAATATGGCCCATATCTTCTTACAGTTCTTCAAGTTTCAATCAGCCATAATCATGGCTCTCAAGTTACCAGATGTCTATTTTCTGGTTCCTTGGAGACAGAGCTGTACAAACTTAGGTCTCTGACATTATCTGACCCTGTAGCATGGGCTTTCAAGTAAGCAGCCTGAACCATTACCTGTAACAGCACACTGAATTTCTTTCTTTTAGCTGAGATGCTGAAAGCCAAGAACAAAACAAAAGCAGACGAGCACCTTCATATTCCAAAGCCAGGATTTAGACATCTAAACAGGGTTTACAAAGACAGTGACCGAAAAACCAGTGTCTTGACCCTTCATCCATCACCCATCTCAAAGGTATAAAGTAACTGAAGCTGGAAATTGGAAAGAGAGGGTATTTGTGGGGAGAATTGTTGGTATGTGATGCGACCCACTCTGTACCCCAATCCACACTCTGTAGGGGTACGAAGCCATCTGGAGGACCACTGGAGAGCTATTATTCCCTGGAACTGGGGAACATAGAAGTGGACTGTGACCTGACATATATCAGGTGAGAAATGAAGGCACCAGGTTGGGAGAACCAGGGATGCCAGGTGACGGCCTGGTATATTTCTCAGGAGTCAAAAAAGATTTATCTAGAGATTCCCTAAGAGGGACTTCAGCAAGAGATACAATCGGAAGGATGAAGGACCAGATACCTGAGCATCCTTGAGTGCTTGCATTTTGCCATTGTACACCTAAATGGTGTCTGAAAACCCTGCGTGTGTGCGCATGGCTTTGTGTTAGTCGGGAGAGACTAGACTTGTGTTTTGAAACAGTCTCCAGTGGTTTCACACAATAAAGGTTAATTTCGCACATAACACAGGCAGTGAAGGTTGCTATGGTGCTCTATTCCACGCTCAGCGACCGAGGCTGATGGAGGGTGCCTCATCCTGGAGATGTTTCATCTGGATCCTGTGGCCTGTTTGTGCACCTTGTAGGGGAATAGGCAGCCAGATGGTTGCATGCTGGTTCTTATGCTTCATTCCAGAAGTACCATGCCACGTCTGCCTACAGTCAGCTGGCCAGATCTAGTTACAGTTACTGCTGAATGCAAGTGGGTTGGAAAGCATGGACGGCAGACGGAGGGCTCACTGACCATCAGGCTGACCAATGGAATGCTTGCTGCTGCCTTTGCCACAGGTTTTTGTTTTTTTCCAAACTTTAAGCTTTTTTATTTTGTATTGGGGTATAACCAGTTAACAAACAATGTCATGCTAGTTTCAGGTGAACAGTGAAGGGACGCAGCCATACAAATACATATATCCAATTCTTCCCTAAACTCCCCTCCTATCCAGGTTGCCACATAACACTGAGTTCCCTGTGCCACAGGCTTTTGGATTGTGAGCTTCGGTGTACAGAGATCTGACTGACCTCTGACGTCAGTATCTTTCTGTTTTTCTCTCTCAAGTTGGTCATGTTCCAGAAGAAGTCTCTTCTACCCTCTCACCTAGGGAGTGAGGCATAGTAGCCCATCTCTGGAAGGAAGCTGGAACAGTGGGCGGGAAGTCTCAGTACTGGGTGTGCATAGGGTCACTCAGTCCCTCTGTTCTTTGGTTTCATCTGCTTCATGTTTAGGTGTGTGTGGAGCCATCATCCAGTTTCTTAGAGGGGAGAGGGAATTAGAGGGTCTAATCACGTCTTTAAGGTCTTTTAACAAATTTTCCTGTTTTTAGCCTCATCTCCATCTTTGCGACCCCACGGACTGTAGCCCACCAGGCTCCTCTGTCCATGGAATTCTCCAGGCAAGAATGCTGGAGTGCATAGTCATTGCTTTCTCCAGGGGATCTTCCCAGCCCAGGGATCAAACCTGGGTCTCCTGCAAAGCAGGCTGATTCTTGACCATCTGAGCCACTAGGAAGGCCCAGTCACTTCTTTATGGGCTTTAAACCAATTTTCCTGTTTTAAGCCTCATCTTCATACCCCAGTTTATGTGCACCTGGAGCCACCTTTCCCGCTGCCAGCTTACAGCTTAGCCAAGTCAGTTCCCATTCACCCATCTGCTTCTCATCTTTCCAGTTTCTCATTTTCTCTCCCATTCTGTAGGTGCCAACGAATTTGTATCCCTTTTAAAATATTTTAATATTAAAGCAGGTAGAGGTGCATGGATGCTTTAAATCCCCATCTTGATGCAGACTTGTTCTCATACTTTTTATTTTTTGGGGGTTTTATTTTATTTATTTATTTTTAATTGGAGGTTAATTACATTATTGTATTGGTTTTTGCCATACATTGACATGAATCTGACCTGGGTATACATGTGTTCCCCATCTTGAACCCCCCTCCCACCTCCCTCCCCATCCCATCCCTCTGGTTCAGCCCAGTACACCAGCCCCGAACATCCTGTATCATGCATCGAACCTGGACTGGCGATTCGTTTCACATATGATAATATACATGTTTCAATGCCATTCTCCCAAATCATCCCACCCTTGTCCTCTTCCACAGAGTCCAAAAGTCTGATCTTTACTTCTGTGTCTCTTTTGCTGTCTCGTATACAGGTTTATTGTTATCATCTTTCTAAATTCCATATATATGCGTTAGTATACTGTATTGGTGTTTTTCTTTCTGGTTTACTTCACTCTGTATAATAGGCTCCAGTTTCAGCCAACTCATTAGAACTGATTCAAATGTATTCTTTTTAACTGCTGAGTAATACTCCATTGTGTATATGTACCACAGCTTTCTTATCCATTCATCTGCAGATGGACATCTAGGTTGCTTCCATGTCCTGGCTATTATAAACAGTGCTGCAATGAACACTGGAGTACATGTGTCTCTTTCAATTCTGGTTTCCTCGGTGTGTATGCCCAGGAGTGGGATTGTTGGGTCATATGGCAGTTCTATTTCCAGTTTTTTAAGGAATCTCCACACTGTTCTCCATAGTGGCTGTCCTAGTTTGCATTCCCACCAACAGTGTAAGAGGGTTCCCTTCTCTCCACACCCTTTCCAGCATGTATTGCTTGTAGACTCATACTTTTTTAAAAGCTCCATTTCTAATTAGGACGCCCACCCCTGGAATAGTGTGTGCATCTTACTTCAAATTGTTTTTATTGGAACTTGGGACAGCTCTGTCCGACTATCATTCAGGAAGCAGAAAAGGGCGTTTTTACTCACTCTTTCTCCTCTTTTGCAAGGGTGATAAGCAGAGTTTTTAGCTTTCTGTAACATTTTTTGTAGATGACAGAACATAGTTAATTTAAGGAAGCTTGTTGGAGTAGGGTCAATGTATGTGGACAAGGGTTTTTCCTTTCTCATTATCCAGATCACAAATTCATCCACCCAATATGCCCTCAAGACCTAAAACATAGCTTGTGCTATAACTGGTACTATAAACCTTCAGAGTGTGAAGGAGAAGCACAGTTTGGCTTTTTAAAACTGCTTTTCATTTTATTTCTTAGATTTATTTTTAATTGTAGGATAATTGCTTTACAGTATTGTGTTGGATTCTGCCATAGATCAACATGAATCAGCCATAGGTGTATGTCTATCCCCTCCCTCTGTAACCTCCCTCCCACCACCGTGTGGCTTTATTACAAACTTTTTCAACATAGAAGAGTCAGAGTGTCTCTTGAGATTTTAAGAGTTTATTTAATGGTTTATTTAAAGCTTGATGAAAGCCCACTTTGTTCTCTTTATAGGGAGTCATGAAAAAGCTGATTTCCAGCACACATTGTAATTTAGCCAGTTCTTTTCCTTCTCTTGGAGGGTATAGCAGAATGAAGGGAGACGTTGGGGAGGGCTGGTGTATGTGGGACACAGGGATACTATGTTGAAGCCACGGCCTGGATTGGGCTCTCATGGGAAATGAGCCAGTATATGTGCTTTCCAAAGGGAAGACAAGCAAGTGCTTTTCGCTTGGAAATTAGCTTCTGAACTCTGGTACCGTGTTTGGAAGATTATTAGTGGTGGTGGTTTAGTCACTGAGTTGTATCTGACCTTTGTGACCCCGTGGACTGTAGTCCATCAGGCTCCTCTGTCCATGGGATTCTCCTGGCAAGAATGCTGGAGTGGGCTGCCATGTCCTTCTCCAGGGGTTTATTCTCAACCCAGGCATCCAACGCACATCTCCTGCATTGCAGGTGTATTCTTCACCACTGAGCCACCAGGGAAGTCCTTGGACGATTATTCAGTTCAGTTCAGTTCAGTCGCTCAGTCGCTCAGTCGTGTCTGACTCTTTGCGACCCCATGAATCACAGCACGCCAGGCCTCCCTGTCCATCACCAACTCCCGGAGTTCACTCAAACTCATGTCCATTGAGTCGGTGACGCCATCCAGCCATCTCATTCTCCGTCGTCCCTGTCTCCTCCCGCCCCCAATCCTTCCCAGCATCAGAATCTTTTCCAGTGAGTCAACGCTTCGCATGAGGTGGCCAAAGTATTGGAGTTTCAGCTTTAGCATCAGTCCTTGGACTCAGTTAATTGACACTGCTTTTAAACCAACTCTGGGTACTGGTAAGTCATCTGGGGTTTAGCCCTTATAAACAGACTTACATACGAATGTTTGACATCTTCCTGGTGTAGAGCTAAGGCCCTTCTGAGTTGAGCTCTGATGGGAGTCACCAGATGTAATGCATAGGAACCAGGGGCTGGAATTATGGGGCTGAAACAATGTCCTCCACACCATCTAGGCCAGCCTTCTGCCTCTAGCACATGCAGAAGTAAAAGTCTGGTTGAAATCTAACCTATGGTTTAATATTTCCCTGGGAAGCCTCATTGTAATGCCATAATGGAAGTCATCGTTCTTAAGAGTCTCTCTCAGGATTGGCAAGGGTGATGCGTAAGTCATAAGCAGGCAGTGCCTGCTTTTCTTTGTGCCCCTGTTCTAGAAAAAGGTTAGATCACCCTCACTGTGTGTGTTCTTTTTAAATAGGCGGAGTTGAGATTTACCAGTTGTATAGGCAGGAGTGGAGTTGGTGTCTTGATTTTACCTTGCTTCTTCCAGCATCTTTTCATCAGTCTTGTTGATTTTCCTGTCAATTTATAATAAATTCCCTACACATGAATGAATTCTGTTCTGTTCTGAAAGTATGTTCTTAAGTCCAACAAAGTCAGCCTAGGTACCCAATGAACACAATCGCTATATAGGACTGTACTGTAATAAGCTTATAATACTGTTCACACAAATAATACATAAAAAACAAACAAAAAATAAAGAAAATAGTTTTATTCTTACAATTGCTGTTGTTCAGTCTCTAAGTTGTGTCCAGCTCTTTGCAGTGCCCTGGACTGCAGCACACCAGGCTTCTCTGTCCTCCACTATCTCCTGGAATTTGCTCAAATTCATGTCTACTGAGTCAGTGATGCTAACCACTCTATCCTCAGCTGTCCACTTCTCCTTTTGCCATCAACCTTTCCCAGCATCAGGGTCTTTTCCAATGAGTTGGCTCTTCACATCAGGTGGCCAAAGTATTGGAGCTTCAGCTTCAGCATCAGTCCTCCCAATGAATACTCAGGATTGATTTCCTTTATGGTTGACTGGTTTGATATTGCAGTCCAAGGGATTCTCAAGAGTCTTCTCCAGCTCCACAGTTCAAAAGCATCAGTTCTTTGGCACTCAGTCTTCTTTATGGTCCCACTTTCCAGTCCATACATGACCACGGGAAAAATCAAAGCTTTGACTATATGAACCTTTGTGGGCAAAGTGGTGTCTTTGCTTTTTAATATGCTGTCTAGGTTTGTCATAGCTTTCCTTCCAAGGAGCAAGTGTCTTTTAATTTTATGGCTGAAATCACCATCCACGGTGACTTTGGAGCTCAAGAAAACAAAATCTGTCCCTGCTTCCCCCTTTTCCCCTTCTATTTGCCATGAAGTGATGAGATTGGATGCTGGGATCTTAGTTTTTTGGATGTTGAGTTTTAAACCAGCTTTTTCACTCTCTTCTTTCACTTTCATAAAGAGGCTTTTTAGTTCCTCTTCCCTTTCAGCCATTAGAGTGGTGTCATCTGCATATCTGAAGTTGTTATTTCTACTGGCAAGTTAGTACAATACCTTGGAAAGTACAGGAGTACAGCCCAACAGCTGGCACTCAGGGGCTGGCATCGAGTGAACAGGCCAGAAGAGTTGGTGATGGAGGAGGGAGAGGAGGTGGGAGGTGGTAGAGATGAGGGTTGTCAGCGATAGGAGACGGAGGGCAAGCTGTGATTTCACTCACACACACCTGGCACTGATGGAACGCACATTCACATCTTTGCAAGATTGAGACGTGAAGGTTTGTATGTAGGGGACTTAGGGTGTTACCTTAAATAGCTTTGAAAAGCCACCACTTTGTAGAATGGGCTTCTCTTCTGTCCTCTACCCTCATCTCTAGACATGATTCAGGGGAGACACTCCTGTTAGTTTTTCTGCTTTCCTTTTTAACTGAGAAAGCAAATTGTGAAGCACCCCACTATTTACAAAACTGCATTAATTCCTGCATTCATCTCTTCCTCTTGTAAGCGGGGTGGGGGCTTGGATTTAAGAGTGTATGTACTTCATGTCCATGGGCAGGGTAAGAATAATGCCTCTGTTCAGGATGGGAAATTGGAGATAAACTCATTTTAGTGGTATCCTGACTGATGACATCATTAGGTGCTGAGACCCTGCTCCTCATCATCAAGAATGGTCTTTTTTTTGTCTAGGGCAGAAGAAAAATTTTAGGCACCTGCTAGCCCAGCTGAATAATTTATGGAGCTGCCACTTCTTTCCCCCTCAACTCCTCTCCTCTATCTAGTTTGACTCCCCTTAGAAGGTGGCAGGAGAAGGCAATGGCACCCCACTCCAGTACTCTTGCCTGAAAAATCCCATGGGTGGAGAAGCCTGGTAGGCTGCAGTCCATGGACTCGCTAAGAGTCGGACACGACTCAGCGACTTCACTTTCACTTTTCACTTTCATGCATTGGAGAAGGAAATGGCAACCCAGTCCAGTGTTCTTGCCTACAGAATCCCAGGGACGGGGGAGCCTGGTAGGCTGCCGTCTATCTATGAGGCCACTCAGAGTTGGACACGACTGAAGCGACTTAGCAGCAGCAGCAGCAGCAGAAGGTGGCAGGAGACTTCTATTATCTCTGAAAAAGATCAGGAGATAGCCAAGTTGCACCTGAATGGCCTATGCAGTTGACAGCAATCTTGGGTAACTCTCGTATTTCCTGAAAGACTGTGCTGGAGACTCAGAGATTTTCAGAGGTCATCACAGACCTTCTGAAGAGGTGCCTTAGATGTTGAAGTGGGGGCTTGTGGGGACTCCCCTATGTACCAGCTTGGAAGTTAACAATATCAAGTTGAAAATGAGCAAACCTCAGACAACCAGGGATCAGCTGAAATTTAGAGAGGTGGGGTTCAGGTTGGGGGGGCACATGTATACCTATGGCTGATTCATGTTGATGTATGGCTAAAACCATCACAGAATTATAAAATAATTATCCTTCAATTAAAATAAATAAATTAATTCTTAAAAAAAAGGAAACTGGTAGAGGAGATGTGGACATCCAGCATCAGGACCATCTGAGGCAGAATATCATTGGAGAGAGGGAGACAAAGCTGCATGGAAATGCTATGAAATAAGACATGTAAACTGGCTCCTGAAGCAGGAGAAATTTATTCCTGGATAGTTTCTGAAGATGCACTGCAGGAGAATAATATAGGTTATGAAAGTTTGTGTCCTAAACATGATATGAGACAGGAGAATGTTGTAGAAGGAATGTGGGGTCAGAAATGAGATCAGTTCTCACTTGTTGGTTGTATGTCCCTGGACAAATTGCCTAACAAACCTGAGCTCCACTTCTTCATGTGGGAAATGTAGAAGAGCTATCTCTATCTTTCTATCTGTATCTATCTCCACTAACAGAGTACTTGGGGAAAGGTGGACATTTGATGTGTTTGTTGTGGGAAACTAACATTCATCCCTATTTCCTTATACAGTCTCTGCTGTATTTGTGGGGTTGGATTCTGAGAACTACATTTCCCAGCATCCCTCATCAGCAGGATTCTGATTTAGACTCAGAATGGGAGGCATTCAGTGTGATTCAGAAGCAGAAAATAGAAAGCAGAAGTCATTATTGCACGTGCAAATTTTTGGACAATCACATGAACTTCAGAAGACAGTAGACATGAGCTTTTGCCAGGGTCTTCTCAGACCGCCCCCTAAAGATGATGTATTTTGTGGCGATGAGCAGTATAGATCACCCATGGCCATTTTAGGGGTCTCCGTACTTTTTTATTTCCTGAAAGTTAGTTTTGGTTTTCCCTGACTTTATCATCTCTGTTTGTCCAATAGTATTGCAAACCTCTAACTCCCTGCATTAAATCTTTTCCTGCTCAAAGTACCTAGAGAGGTTTCTGTTTTCCTGGCTGAATCTTACAAACATATCTGAGTTTGAAAAAT
Organism: Moschus berezovskii; assembly: GCF_049115385.1. Lineage (NCBI taxonomy): Eukaryota > Metazoa > Chordata > Mammalia > Artiodactyla > Moschidae > Moschus > Moschus berezovskii. Next base: position 55,583,652 of record NC_142480.1, on the reverse strand, counting down.
ACGGAAAGATTGGTCAGAATGAATGATCTTGTGTTTTCCTAATAAAAAGAGGAACATTTGAAAATCTGAAAGATAGATGCTTAGGAAATCTTGGCTCAGATTTAACCAGGACAACTTGAGAAAGAGAGGATGGGAAGTCAGGCATCTGGGTAAGAAGTGAAATTTTTAATTATTTCTCTGTCACTGCCACTGGACAGGGAATTCTTGGCAGCAGAATGATCTCAAGCAGAATGAATTGAACAAAGAAAAATGTAATCTGAGTGGCAAAATAATCTTCCTAATACTGATGTACATGAGACTGTAGGTGGAGAAGGGGAGGTTGAAATAAAGAGATTTACTCCATAATAGACAGAGATGCACCCATGTAGCCTGTGGTGGGAGGAAGAAACCTATAATTGCAATGAAATGATATCTCTTTAACGTTTTCCTGGGCAAACCTCCTGGCCCTCTTTAAATAAATGTCATCTGCACCCAACTCAAATAGCCCTTTCAGAGTTGGCTAAATGATAAGATTTGTCTTTCTATTATCTGAAGAAGAGCATGAGCCTTTCCTCCCAGGCAGACCACAAGGCACTTCGTGGAGGGGATCTAAGGCTGTAACTTGGTGTAACAGAAAGCCTATAATTTTGATGCATTCAGCAGTGAACGTGCGGTTGTCAGTCTTCTCCTTGTGCGAATTCACTTCACCCTCTTCTTCCATGCAGTTTTTCAGTAAAGACAAAGGCTTATTTTTAATTGAAGCATAGTTGATTTACAATGCTGTATTAATTACTGCTGTACAGCAAAGTGATTCAGTTATACATTTTTAATATTCTTTTCCATTATGGTTTATCATAGGATACTGAATATAGTTCTCTGTGCTATACAGTAGGATCTTTTTGTTTATCCATTCTCTGTATAAAAGTTGCATCTGCTAACCCCAGCCTCCCACACCATCATCCCCTCAACCACCTCCCTCTTGGCAACCACCAGTCTGTTCTCTCTGTCCACGATTCTGTTTCTGTTTCATAGGTAGGTTCATTGGTGTCATAGTTTAGATTCCACATATAATTAAACCATATGGTATTTGTCTTTTTCTGACTTACCTCACTTAGTATGATGATCTCTAGTTGCCTCCATGTTGCTGCACGTGGCATTATTTCATTCTTTTTTATGGCTGAGTAATATTCTATTGTATGTGTGTACCACCTCTTCTTTATCCACTCATCTGTCAGTGGACATTTCAGCTATTTCCATGTCTGGGTTGTTGCAAATAGTACTGTTGTGAGCATAGCGTTGCATGTATCTTTTTTGAATTATAGTTTTGGCTGGATTTACGCCCAGGAGTGGGATTAGTGGATCATATGGTGATTCTATTTTCAGTGTTCTGAGGAATCTCCATACTGTTTTCCACAGTGGCTGCACCAACCTACATTTCCACCAACAGTGTAGGAGGGTTCCCTAAGACAAAACCTTATTTTAAACTGTGAGTCTGTTATCTTATTTTCCACACACACACAAAAATCAATTAAGATAAAGAAGCAAATATGAAAAGAGACTTCAACAAGTAACAGGAGTGTGTCTCTTTCATGATTTGTTCATGGCTCCTCACACCAGACTGGGGTTGAGAGAACAGTTTCAATATTTTGAATTGTCCGGGTGGCTCCTTCGATCTGAGCTTCCAGTTTCCTCTGCAGCTTGAGTGCAGTTTCCTCCAATGCTCACATCTGATTGGTTGAGAGTAGAGTACCTAAGGGTGAGGTCCAGGAAATTCCCATCTTTACGCACCTAACCCACCCAATGCTTCCCTGGTGGCTCAGCTGGTAAAGAATCTGCCTGCAATGCGGGAGACCTGGGCTTGATCCCTGGGTTAGGAAGATCCCTTGGAGAAGGGAAAGGCTACCGACTCCAGTATTCTGGCCTAGAGAATTCCATGGACTATACAGTCCTTGGGGTCACAATGATTCAGACACGACTGAGCAACTTTCACTTTAAGCCACCCAAGGGGAAGTTTCTTTGGAGAGAGTCAGAGATGAGCCAGGGCGCTCAGTCATTCTGGGGTCCACTCAGTGTACCGGGTCAGAGGGAAGAGGGCCATAACGAATGGACACGGACTAGGGAGGATGAGGCTAGTCAGGGCCACAGGGAGTGGGAAACGGAGATGCTGTAGCTGCAGACTGGGCACAGCGATGCCAGTGGCTCCGGATGTGAGGGGGGCAGACTCAGAGCTCATCCTGGACATAGTTGGAGGAGCCTGTGGTTGCTGGGTTGGGCATCTTTCATGTATAATTTTGAATTGCCATGCCAGAATGTATTAAGGTGTCTGGCTACTTCTCACTCCAACTTTTTCTACCATTGGGTCCATGTGGTCAGATAATCTATTGCTTTGGAGGACACACATATATCAGGATAAGTAATGAACATGTTGATAATACTTGAACATGTTGATGATAATTTCTTAAGAAACTATTCAGGGTGTTTGTAAAGACTTAAGTTTGTCCTTATATATACATGGACATATTCTTCCTGTTACCTGGATAGAATTAAAAGTGTTAAGTGAATCAGGAGAGCAGATCCCCTACAGCAGGGACTGGGAGAAGAGATTAGGAGGAAGGTGCCACAGTGCCTGGCCACAGTGAGGAGGTCCAAGAGCCCAGCTGCCTGTTGCTTGGAGAGAGCAGAGGGTGCAGCCAGGAACACACTCAGCAGTCCTCCCTTCCCCCTCCTACCTCCCCAGCCCACTCCAGTTGCTGTGGTTAGAGGGTCTTCTGCAAGGCAAAGAACGGAGTCCTGCCCACCCCGTCCCCCAGCTCAGGGCAAGATCTGTCACTACTTGTGTCTTTAGCGCCTCCTTTCTATCCACTTGACTCCCACTGGTGAGCAGCAAAGGACTGCAATCCTCCCCAGGAAAGACCAGGAGAGGATGGGGCTTCAGTGGCTTCTGTAGTTGACTGCCACTCTGGGAAATGCTGTAGCATTTCCTCAAGGACTGGATGGGTAACAGGTTTTACAGTGAGAACAGCTGCAAACCAACCAAGGAAACCGTGCCTAGAAGTGGAACACTGAGGTCTCGGTAGCCATACCTCCGAGGAAGGCACCATGGGAAGAGGCTGAGGGCATGAAGGGTGGGCTTGGATTGCAAGAAACAAGCTGACTCTGTGGACCTCAGGTGCCGACAGAGAGGGAAGCTGCCTGTCCTTCCTCTGCCTGACTCGGCAGAGACCATTACCCACACACAAATCACGGATCTCATGGATCCAGGTGGTCTCTCCAGGGACAGCATCTGGATCTAGAGGGGTGGCTGGACCAATGATAGCACAGCTGATGCCTTTGGTGGCTTTTGTGAACTGGCAGAAATTGGCAACAATATGGCAGGCAATGGCTTGAGCCATCCCCTGTCTTTTGCTGTCACCAAGGAGGGTGAAAACTTCCTAGAGTGGGTAGTCTTAGAGTCTGTCCATCTCTCAAAAACTCACTCATTAAAGGCCCAGCTCATCCACCATCTCCTCTGTGAAACCTGCTTTAAATCCCCCCAGCTTGAATACATGGTTCCCTTTCATCTCATCTGCCGTTGCCTGGGCTTCCCAGGTGGCGCTCGTGGTAAAGGACCTGCCTGCCAATGCAGGAGACAGAAGAGACGTGAGTTCGATCCCTGGGTCGGGAAGATCCCCTGTAGGGCACGGCAACCCACTCCAGTGTTCTTGCCTGGGAAACCCCACGGACAGAGGAGCCTGGTGGGCTACAGTCCACGGGGTCGCCAAGAGTCAGACACGACTGAAGCAACTTAGCAGGCAGGCAGGCCATTGGTTGTGCATAATTGTTCCATTAGACTTGAGTCTCCAGGGGTGGGTGTTGGATCTCCCACAGTGCCCAGAACAGGGCTAACTCCTTGCTGGCGCTCAGTGTGTCCCTGAAGTTGAATGAATGACTGAAAGCAGACGTCCTTGGGCACACTGGGAGCCTCCTCCTTACCCGTTCCTGTTCGCTCCATCTGGTGAGTGGCCCACTGTTGGGGGTTGGGTACTGTGCATGTGGACTACACCCAACAGCTCCCCCAGGACTGGATGGTCACCAGTCTTCGTGTATATGAGAGGGGAGGGGCGAGAGTGTGTGTGTGTGTAAAGGAAAGGTGAGCTGCCTTCAAAGGTACGTGGACTCAGTCCCTGGGGCTTCTTTCCAAGTTCTGCTTCCCCTCAGTAGCAGAGGTTGGCACAGAGAACAGACAAGTTGAGGACGAAGAGGCAGATACGAGTGGACTGGAGAACTAGCAGCTGCAGGTTTATGCTGGCCATCTACCCAGGGGGCCAGAGGGACCAAGTGTCCCCAGGAGAATTCAGAGCTACTCTGTGCCTCCTCAGAGGGCCAGCAAAGCAGCCACTTTGTAGTCTGCTGCCAGCACCCCAAGAAGAGACATTAACCATAACCCTGGGGTGGCCACTTCCGGTTCCCAGGGCGCAGAAACTGCTATGGAAAACAAGTGCCCACGCACATTTTAGAAGGGCATGCAGGCAGTAAACAGGGAGCAAATACGTCAGGGTTTCCCAACCCTGGCTGTGCACTAGAAGCTTTGTGTTTTTTAAAATACTAGCCCTACATTCGTTTCTAGAGATACTGATTAAAGCTGTCCCCACTGTGGCCTTGGCAAGGGGATCTTTTAAGAGTTTTCTCCAGGATTGCATGCGTCGTGCTAAGTTGTTTCAGTTGTGTCTGACTCTTTGCGACACTATGGACTGTGCCTGGCAATGTCCCCTGTCCGTGGGAGTCTCCAGGCAAGAATACTGGAGTGGAGAACTGCCATTTCCTCCTCTGGGGGATCTTCCCGACCCAGGGATAGAAGCCCATCTCTTTTGTCTCCTGCATTGACAGGCAGGTTCTTTACCACTAGCGCCACCTGGGAAGCCCTTCCCAGGCTTGAGAATTACAAAATAAATGAGATGATTCAGATGGTTTATAAGGACCACCTAGTACTCTTGCCTGGAAAATCCCATGCACGGAGGAGCCTGGTAGGCTGCAGTCCAGGGGTCGCTAGGAGTCAGACACGACTGAGCGACTTCACTTTCACTTTTCACTTTCACACATTGGAGAAGGAAATGGCAACCCATTCCAGTGTTCTTGCCTGGAGAATCCCAGGGACGGGGGAGCCTGGTGGGCTGCCGTCCATGGGGTCACACAGAGTCGGACACGACAGAAGCAACGCAGCAGCAGCAGCAGGACAATGTGTATGTAATAGAGAGTGATGAACTCAGAGACCAGGGATGGACACTCTGGGAGGTTACATTCAATTTGAGACTTGAAAGATGAGGTAGAGGCGTCCTGCAGGGATCTAGAGAAGAAGTTTTTCAGGCAGAGGACACAGAATGTGCAAAGGTCCTGAGGCTGGAATGAGTGTGGCGTGGCAAGTTCTAGGAGAAGGAAAAAAGCCTGTGTGGCTGGAATGTAGTGAGCCAGAGGGGAAAGGAGCATTCAAGACTATGTGAACAATGAAAAGATGCTTTGAGTTTTCTTCCCAGGGTGAAGGGAAACCACTTACAGGTTTAAGCAGGGCAACTGAGTGAGCAGAATTCTGAAACTAGGAGCTGTATGCATTTCACTTGCTCCCACCTACCCCCACCGGACTTCTCTCTTTGCCCCATCTTTTATCTGCATTTTCACAATTACTCCTGGAAGGAGCTAGTTAGATGTAGTTAGATGTCTTCTCCATTTTACAGCTGAGAAGGCACCAGTGTAAGTGGCTCATCCATGTCCCCGGGCTCTTGAACTGGATCCTCTGGTACTCATCCCAGAGCTCTCGCCCAGAGATACTCCTGAGCATGAGAAGCTGCCACAGTCGCTACACTGAGTTACATGTGCTCCAACCTTGGCCATCAGGACGAGAAAGCACAATCTTGGCTTTCCTTGAGGGAAGCAGATCGCCCCCAAATGGTCTTCTCTGCAACAGACAGCTTCCTTTCAAAAGGTGCTGAGTCAGCCATCCTGTCTCAAAGGCCACCCAGCAGCTCCAGTGTGACCGCCTCGGTCTAGAAAATGACGGTGCTTTGAACTAAATGAAGAGGTGTTTTGCAGCATCAGTCTCACCCTTAGTCACCCGGAATCTGCACTCCTCACGGGCTGGGCCTGCCCTGCCTGGTCTACGTGGGTCGCTGTCTCCTCAGAGCCTGGCTGCCAGCTCCTCATAGTCTATTACTTCCCCAAGGACTGGCTGCGGATAGCTGGTGCGGGATCAGTTTTAGAGAAGCATGTTTAATATTTAATGCTGGACTCATCTTCATGGATAGAGTATTTGGAATTTTCTTGACACACTTCTTGGAACCCCTTGGGAAGCCCATTTCCCACCCCAGGTTCCAGGGGGGATGTGGGATGGATAGCTGCGGAAGTGGCAAGGAAGACCGAGAAAGGCCGCCAAGGGCCTTCAGTGTCCTTGCTGGGTGGTTCTGTCGAATTTTGGCTACAGATCTGGATGATCTGAGGTTGGTGAGCTCGATGCACTGTGTGGAAACTGGCCCCACCACCTAAGGATGGAAATAAGACTCCTACCCTCATCATGAGGCCCAAGGGCAATGAAAACATTGCTTCTCTACGGTAACCATGGAAACCTCCCATTGCTGTGGATGCCCTGCCCCCCCCCCCACCAGACTAGCTCCTTGTTCAACGGCATTGAGGGCCCCTCTGACACCTTGCTCCATTGCTCCAGGCCAAGCCTCGGGTTCCCCAAAAGAGCTGTAACTTGGCTCTCCAGGTTCACCCTGATTTTGGTGGGTACCAAGGGAAAGACCCCAGAGAGGAGAGAACAAAAGATGGGGATGAAGATGGGAGGAGATGACAACACCCAGCAGTGCTGATGAGAGCAAGGCAGGCGGGACAGGCCGTCAGTGTCACCGGGGATGCGATGAGGGCATTCAGGAGGCAGCGTGTGCGTCTGGAGCCCCATCTGACTGGCATCATTCACTCCCCTTCCTGTTCTGTTCATTCTGGAAGGGGAGCCTTAATTAGGCATGAAGAGATTTATCAAACAGCAGCCCCCCCGGAGCTGGTAGTCTCTTTTGCCATCTGGACGGACAGTTTCTACCCTGTGACAACAGCAGCGAGAATGATTCATGAGGTCCCACAGCTCCACCCCCTGGGCCTGGTAAAACCTGAAGGGCTCTTATCCTCTCCAAAACAGAGCGAGATTTTGCCTGTGCTGATGGGCACACAGGCGGCAGTTCACACTGAGGTTTGCCTGACTCTCTGATGCCCAGACTCATGAGAGCCAGGACTGTGCCTCGGGTCGGTTTTCAGTTTACAGTGACTCAGCTGCACTGATTAACAGAAAAAGCCCTATAGAGGGAACCAGAAGACCTGGATGTAAATTCTTTCGGTGACCTATGTGGCTTCACATGGTTTTTGCCTCAGTCTTATGACCTACACAGTGGGAATAATGATTTCTGTATCTTCTCAACTCACTGATTCTTTGGAGGTTTCTGTGGCATCATATGAGGCAAAATGATTTTCTTAATTCTACAGCTGTTGATAGGCATTCAGGATTTAATCCAACAAACATTTATTGAGCAACTGCTGTGTGCTGTGCACCACCCCCGGTGCCGTGATGGACACAGATGAATAAAACACAGTCCCTGCCCTTGGCGAGCGTACAATCTAAGAACCGCCATGAGACAAGTGCACAGTAACTATAATACAAGGCAGAATATGGTAAGTGCCGTGAGAAAGGTACAAATAAAGTGCTACGGTGGTTCAGTGGATGGAGAGAGCCCAGCGGTCGGTCGATCAGGGGAGCTTCATGAAAGATGTGGTTTCTGCATGGGCCTTGAAGGAACCAGAAGACAGTATTCCAGGGAATGGGATCGGCAAGACCAAGGCGCAGAGCCAGGAAGACTGGGCACCTCTCTGAGGAGCGATGACTATTCCAGATGGACCAGTGAGGGTGTAAAGGAGGGATGGGGCCTTAGCGGATGGCCTGGAACACCAGCACAGAGACTTGCACATTGTTTTAAAAGCCTGTGAATGGCTGGAGATTAAACAGATAAACCTCTATGAATGTTTAGGACAGACTGGAGAACATGCAAGCAGGCCCGGACGAACCCGGCAAGAGGAGACCGATGTTGAAATTGCAGAGCAACTAGAAGGCAAGGATGGTGCAAGAGCAACAAGGGGATGCATGGCGAAGAAACCAAGATGACTTCAGGGTTTCAGAACCGGGTGGAGAGACTGTGGAAGAAGAGGAGGCAGGAGTGACAGAGTGGGCTTCAGAGATGCTGAGTTTCTGCTGCCACCAGAGCAGATGGGATGAATGACCGGTGAGCAGTGTACAGTCGAGCCTGGAGCTCGAGGGAGGGGCTGAGCTGCAGGAAGTGGAGGATGACTTCACAGGAAGGTGGCGGTGCTAACAGAGCATGCAGGGCTGTGATGAAAGGGGCCCGAGGAGAGGACGCCACACTGGGGAAGGTCTTAGTGTGGGCCAGGGAGGAGAGAGGGATACAACAGTCAGGTCTACCAGGGCTACTCTCCAGATAAAGGTGAGGGTGTCAATAAATAAGTCATAAATACATAAATAAATAAATACATAAATAAACAATGAAGGGGCAATGGGAAACGGGAGGAAAATCATGAGAATGTGGCCTTCTGGGCACCTTGGGGACAGGGAACGTCCAGGAGTTGTGTGGAACTGAGCAATGCAGAGAGCTTGGTGATGAGAAGGGGCTTTTGACTGAGGTCTCTGGTCCCAGGAGCGTGGAGGCCAAGAGGGGGTTGAAAGGAAAGGTGGCATCAGCACCAGAGAGCCCTCCCGGGCCTGGGGATGAAGGCATGAGGCCATGGGGGTCAGGACGGGTGGGTGCGTGCCTGTTGGTGGAGAGAGAGCACGGAGTGGGCACAGTGGCTAAGGACCAGTGAAGGGATGGATGTTCCCTCAGAAATGGGAGGAAGACAGTGAAAGGGAGGAAAGAGGTCAAGAGATCTGGAGGAGACACTGCATTTCAGATGGCTCCATCTCTGCAGCCAAGGAGGAGGCTGCGAGTGGGGCTCATTGGGGGGCTTGAGGAGGATGCAGAAGGGCAGAGTGAGGATGAGGGGACTGGGGATGACTGAGGGTCATGGGGAGGTTGGCTGACTGCACCTGCTCCTGGAGGCCCGTGGCCACTGTCGTTACTAGGCAGCGGATCAGGGTACTGGGTACAGGTACAGATTGGGACTCCTTGGGGCTGCCCCAGGCTAGCCGGGCTGGGTCAGACGCTACAGTGGACTCTCAGGCAAACTGAGCTCTAAGCAGGAGGAGAAGACGGCTGCCTCCTGATCGTGGTGCTCAGATGGAGAAGGGTGGCTGCAGAGGGGAAGCCAAGGCCTTGCAGCTCCTGCCATCACAGCCGAAGTGTTTTGGCAGAACGAGGCCTGCAGGTTGGGAGTGGTGACCTGTGGACTGTCCTGGGTCCCCAGCATTCTCTAGAGAGAGCCCAGAGGCAGATGGTCCCTGCCCCTTCAACTCTATTAGTTTCAGTTTAAGGAACCACGACCAAGAAGAGACAGAAAGAAAGCCATGTTTTAAAAAGAGCTCTGGCCCCTTGACTCCCGCAGGGAGGGGCACTGACGGGTACATGGACGCAGGGCTGACTCCGGACCTGACATGAGGCTCCTCTCTGCACTCGCCACTGGAACCTCCTGGAACCCAAGGCCTTGGCTAATCCCCTGAGCCTGGAAATTCTGCCTGTTCCCCAGGATGCTGGAGGCTTCAACAAGGAAACGTCTTCCAGGGCCTCTGAGATCCTCAGGGTGAAAGGCCCCGGAGAAGTGTAAAACACAAGACGTTAATTTCTACTTCTTGTGAGAAGTCCAAACCACGCTGTTCCCACAGAGGCTGCGAGGGCTGTTGCTTTTTAAAATACTCACTTTACAATGCCAATCCCACAGCTCAGACTTCAAGTGTCAACAAGAAGAACAACAAGGGAGGAAACAGAGACGCAGATGTGGTTCAGAGCTGGAGCGTCCGCGCGTGGGGTTAAGAGGTTCCGAGCATCCTTCCACCGCCCCCACTGGCTTCCCATCAGGCATTAATTTCCGGCAAATGTCCTGCTCTGAATCATCATTGATTATGTCTGGCCTCCTAGGCTTGGAAGCAGATCTTGATCCCTTTTCTTAGCTCCCTTCACCTTCAAGACAATGTTGTTGTTGTTTTTAAACTTATCTTTCAAATAGATTTTAAAACACTTATTTATCAGGCAAGAGAATGATTCTAACAAATCAAGCTGGCTAACGCTCATCTACACGTGACCTGTGATTCTAGCCCCGCGTTATCCGCATGGAGCCCAGCTTTCCCCAGGGAGATTATATCCAGTATTTGGATACTGCATTTGGATACTTGGGTATTAAAAAAAAAGTCTGAACTCTTCATCTTCACAGGGTTTGTGCCAAATTCTAAAATCACTGCCTCTGTGAAAACAGAGAGGTGGGAATGGACGTTGAAACCTCTCCCGGAGAGTTGAAAACCTCAGTGTTGGAGCTCAGTGCTGGCTAGTGTGACCATCAGGATAAGAAAGCGACAAGAAAGTGACGTTGACACAGCAGTCTAGCTGCAGAAGCCCCGCAGCATGCACAATGCAGAAAGCAAACACAGTGGCTGCCGAGACGCTTACCATTCTTCCCAGCCTCACATCCTGGGGCTCCTGAGGCAACCAGAAAGGCGATTTTAAAACGATGACATTTATCTTTGCCGTGCCCTTTCAAGCTTTTGCGGCGGCTTCCCTGGTGGCCGAAGGGAACAGGACTGTCCCTCTGGGGACATTCTAACAGGGCAACGAAGGAGGCTAACCCTGAGGATGAAAGCTAGGCTCCCTTCGTCCATGACGGACTCAAGTTGCTTTAAAGAATCACCACCACACTTGGGACACTCTTTTGCCTTATTCTGGGCCAGAACAACTTCTTACCATGAGAGTTGTAATTTTTCAAAAACACACTTAGGGACACCCTAGCAATTGGGTGTCATCTGCCTGTTCCGTGCCAGGTTCCTGGGGGTTCTTGCAAAGCTGGGCTATGACCTGTCCACCGTGTCTTCTCCAGCCTTCTCCCCAGATCTGTGGAGGCCAGCCTGGGACAGGCGGGTCAACCATGGTTCATCCCGTGGGCAGTTCAACTCTAAGTTCATGAGACCAAGCGCTCAGCTCTGACTTGGCCTCTGCTCTTCGGTGACCATGTGTTCCTTTGCTGGGCTGAACATTCCAACCTCCCTCTTCTCTAAGAACAGCACCATGTTAGACATGGGTCCAGTTGTCCCCTCTGGGTCTTGGCTCACCCAGAATCCACATTTCTCAGAGGCTCGGGGCAGCTGTCCACAGGTGGCTCTCCTATCACCCATGAGCCCAAAGACCTCTCCAATCCAGGAGGCAGCATGCCATCCCAAGTCATAGGACTGGCTTCTTTTCATGTCGAGTCCTTCCGCCCCCAAAGATGCACCGAGTCTCAATCTGGTCCAGGTGGGTTCTCCACACCTTCTTCTTGTGGCTTATCTGCCTAATGCTAGATGAACACCACACAGTTATAAATACTCAGGTCAATATATATATGCAGGAATAGATATATATATTCTGGTCACTGTTTTACACTTGAACAAAGAAAACCACTAGCCTGCTGGTTCTAGAGTTTGTGCTGCCCCGACTCCCATCTGCCTGTGGTGTAGCTGGCAGGAAATGTGAGCCACTGAGTCCCACCGGCGCCCACCTTACGTGGCCCCATCACACTGGCCGACAGTCAGTTTCAAAGCCCCCTGCTCGTGGAGGCTCTTCAGTGCCTTGAACTCCAGGGGCATGGTGTGGGGGCTGGCCTGGGAGGTGTAGCCGTACTTGAGGCTGTCGTAATAGTGGTACTTGACAGGATTCTGGTTCTGATCTAGCGGAAAGGGCCAGAAGCCGTAGAGGTAGATCTGGTTGCAGAAACGTGTGGCCAGGGTGTACATCAAGAGGCCCGTGGTGGGTCTTTTGATGTGAACTTTGTTAGTCAGCCAGTATCTGGAGAAAACAAGTGGAAAAAAAAGAAACACACAAAAAATTAACATGAGTTTATAAATTATCCTTTCCAGGAAGGGGGAGCCTTTGATCTTGCTCCACAGACTGCCTCTTGCCACTCCAGAAACTGTAGATACCAATCGAGTGGCTGATTCCAAGGTCCTTTCACAGAGGACTGACAGCCACCATTTAAATTAATTTATTTTAATTGGAGGATAATTACAATATTGTGGTGGTTTTTGCCATACATCAACATGAATCGGCCACAGGTATACATGTGTTCCCCCATTCTGAAAACCCTCTCCCCTCCCTCCCATCCCATCCTTCTGGGTTTGGGTGCCCTGCTTCACGCATTGAACTTGCACTGGTCCTCTGTTTTACATATGGTAACATACATGTTTCAGTGCTTTTCTCTCAAATCATCCCACCTTCTCCTCCCAGAGTCCAAAGTCTGCTCTTTACAGCTGTGTCTTCTTTGCTGCCCTGCATGTAGGATTGTTGGTACTATCTTTCTAAATGCCGTGTATGTGTGTTAATATACAGTATTTGTCTTTCTCTTTTTGATTTACTGCACTCTGTATAATAGGCTCCAGGTTCATCCACCTCATTAGAACTGACTCAGATGCATTCTTCTTTATAGCTGAGTAATATTCCATTGTGTATATGTACCACAACTTCCTTATCCATCCATCTCCCGATGGATATCTAGGTTCCTTCCATGTCCTAGCTATTGTAAATAGTGACAGCCATCATTTATCAAGTACTGGAACTGCCCTTAGGCACTGGGCTTTCATATATGTGATTGGATGTAAAGAACACAAGCCTGTGAATACATGCAGATACAGACACGAGGTTCAGAATGGAAGTGGCTTGCCCAAGGTCACCGAGGTAGAAAACAAAGGACCTTGCCTCGAGCTCAATGCATAACAGTGCATGTGTTCTCAGTCGTGTCTGACTCTTTGCGAGCCCATGGACTGTAGCCTGCCAGGTTCCTCTGTCTGTGGGATTTTCCCCCAAGAATCCTGGAGTGGGCTGCCGTTTCCTACTCCAAGGGATCTTCCCGATCCAGGGACTGAACTTGGGTGTCTTGTGTCTCCTTTATTGGCAGCCAGATTCTTTACCACTGAGCCATCAGGGAAGCCCAGGCCTGTTGAAATCTAAAGCAGGGGCTGGCAAACCTTTTCTGTAAAGGGCCAGGTGGCAGCCACATTCCTGGCATCTGATGTCATAGCACTAAAAGCAGCCACAGAGAACACACACAGGTGTGGCCAATCTTGGTGCTCTGGCCAGCTCTGATAAGGGGTCACCTCTTGCGTGATGCCACCGCCTAGCGCCATGCCTGGTTTTGGCAGGGGTTGACCTCTTTGCCTCCTAAGCATCATATTTCCTTCTCATCCCTGCCCACAGGCCCCTCGACCCTCTGATGTGGGCTGCTCATCTCTGAACACACGTGGCTTCCCTGGAGGGCTGGAGGTTGGCGGATGGAGCAGCAAACAGTGGCCTGCCCTATGCAGCTGGGACCCGCAAAGGAGTCTGCCAGGAGTGTTAGAGAAGACAAAGGTGGGGTGGGGAAGAGTGCTTGTTGTCGTCTAGTTGCTGTCATGCCTGACCCTTTGCAATTCCATGGACTGTAGCCCACCAGGCTCCTCTGTCCATGGGATTTTTCAGGCAAGAATACTGGGGTGGGTTGCCATTTCCTTCTCCAGTAGAATCTTCCTGACCCAGGGATCGAACCCACGTCTCCTGTATGGGGAAGAGTGGAGCCTTAGGCAAAGGGCTTCCTGTGAGTGAAGCACTGAGCTTCCTCCATACATAGAGGGCCTCAGTTTACCTGCACAAGAAAACAGTAAGGAAGAAACCATCTCCATTTCACCGACTAAGCGAGAAAGGTTGAAAGGGGGTTTCAGTGACACTTCTGCCAACAGCCACCTGTGTGCCCTCGAGCAAGTCGCTTCTCCCTGCTGAACCCACTTTTCACGTTTATACAATGGTGGGGCACAGACCAAGGGGTCACCAAGACAGCCTCCAGGGCTTCCCACGTGGCACAGACCAAGGGGTCACCAAGATAGCATCCAGGGGCTTCCCAGGCAGCTCAGTGGTAAAGAACCCACCTGCCAATACAGGAGACGCAGGTTCGATCCCTGGGTTGGGAAGATGCCCTGGAGGAGGGAATGGCAACCCACTCCAGTATTCTTGCCTGGAGAATCCCATGGACGGAGGACCCTGGCAGGCTACAGTCCATGGGGTCACACACAGTCAGACATGGCTGAGTAACCAAACAACAACAACAAAGACAGCCTGCAAGTTCCATACAATCCAAAAGTGGGAATATAGCCACTCTTGTTGTCATCACTTTTGTTTCCCATCATGGTTTTTCTCCTGCTTGGACTTAGAATGAGAGTGTGGTCCAACCTCTTTATCTCTAGTAAAACCTTCCACTTACGCTATGCTGACCCCCTTTATTTTTTTTTGATTTAAAAAAAATTTTGGCCCCATTGCACGGCATGCCAGATCTTCCTTGATCAGGTATCAAACCTGTGCCTCCTGCACTGGAAGTGTGGAGTCCTGTTACTGGATGGTCAGGGATGTCCTGAAGCCCTGTAAGTATAATCTGCAGGCTCAATGGCACTGAGCTGAGCTTGGGGGACCCTGTGGGGTGAAGGCAGGGAGAGTGCAAGGAGGAGAAGAATCCACAAGAGCAGCAGCTGGTCCCTGCTAAGTGCTTATCTACCTCGGCTTAACCACCTCTAGCAACGGGCAGCTCATCCCCTCCTGAGCTAGTCCACTGCACTTGCAGCTTTAACTCAATGCTTCTCACCCTAGGCTGCCCACTGGAATCGCCTGCAGCTTTAAGAGGACCGAGGCCTGGCTCCCACCATCCAGGTGCAGCCTGGACACCGAGATTTTTAAAACCTCCCCCAGTAAATTCAACTGTACAGCCAAAGCTAAGAAGCCCTGCTCTAACTGGCAGGCAGTTCTGCCACAAGAACCTAAGAAGGAGGCTTGTTTAGAGAAGAGAGGGGTAAAAGCGAGCACGAGGAGTAGTCCCAGAGCTTTACAGACGACTGGGCCTGGAGGACTCATCCAGCTCAGCAGCCTGGCAAGGGGATGTAACTGAACGAGCTGGGACACGTGTGGAGGAAAACTGACGCTGGCCTCTGTGTTGCCAAGGCAACAGGGAGCAGCACGGCTGGTGGCATCTAATAGGGCACCTGCTTTTACAGTTGTCCTGTGTGGTGGTGCCAAATTCTCTAATTTTTTCAAAGCTATCCGAAATCTGGATTTTCAAGCAAATTCTCCAGATTTTAAAATTTGGCAACTAATTTAAAACATTAAAAAAAATTCACGTGGGTCCCTCTTGAATGAGTTAATAGACCACATCTGTGAGTAATCCACGGGTCTCCTGGATCGAACTTGTTTCCGTCTCTCAATTTACAGAGGGAAAAAATGAGAATCCAGGGTGACCTGCCTGAGAAGAGGCAAACTTCTCAATGCAGCTGGTCACACAGAGCTAGGATAAACGCGGCGTTCCCACTCCTGTTTCCTGGACTGTTTGCGCTCCATGCTGATTCTGCGGGGGAGGCTGTCCGGGCTGAGATGAGCTGGCTGCAGCCGCTGTTGATGCTATCCAGAGACACACGAGCCATGGGCTGTGTCCCCACATGGGAGCACCTCACAGAGTGCTCACTTTCTGAGATATTCAAGCCTAACAACAGCCACATGCCATATTCGGGATTTGTGGTTTGTTTATTTTCTGACCTCAAGGCTTTAGCGGGGTAAGACCTTTAGAAATTACTTTTTTTTTCTGGCCATCGATGCTTTGCCCAGAGAGGGGCTGGGAAGAATGAAATCAGTGGGGAAACGTTCAAGTAGCTCCTAGGAGGGTCTGAGGTTACCCAGACCTGTGCTGTGCCCACCTCATAGATACGCCTGTCCCCTCCGTGTCCTCTGGGTGAACTCTCCCCCGCCCCGCGCCACCCCCAAACTAAGCTCATGAATCACGTCTTCCTGGAAATGCTCCCTTTGTTCCTCTCTCTTCTCTCAGCTCAAACTGTCATTCCCCTGTTATTACCTTGAGTTTTGTTTCCATGTTTCCTGTTGTGCTTCTCAACCCAGGCTGATCCTTCATGACTGTCTGGGTTGGACTCCCACTACACTGTGATCTCCCCGCGCCTTACCCTCCTTTGTGGGGCGATCAGAGGCCCCCGGCTCGGTGTATGCTGCAGCCAAGGCACTGTGGCAGAGACAGCATCACTCAACCAGTCCTCCAAGGGCTCGCCTACATCTCTCAGCAGCCCTTGTCAACGAGCTGGGGTCATGTGACCAGTTCTGGCCAATAGACTGCAGCCAGAGATGGCCCCTGCTGGACTAATGGTTCCTCCAGTGCTTTTTTTCCTGCCTTGGAGAACCTCAGTGACTCCTGGAAAGATGTCAGCCTAAGACAGAAGAATGCTAAGTCCTTGAATCGCTGGTTAGAAGAGAGCCCCCACCAACCTACATCACACTTTGCGAGAATGAGAAACTTCTGTTGTGCGAAATCACAAGGGCTCCGGGGATTGTTGTAGCATAAACTAGAATTGATTAAACTGGCTTCCACGGTGCTTGGCAAAGTGCTGGACTTAAATGGAATTGAAAAAGGGGAAGTAGTAGAAAAGGAGTGGGGTGGCTAACAGCGCATGCAGCTTTGTGAGTCTGACCGGCTGGGACAGGAAGAGAAATGCCCAGCCTCTCAGATCTGCTGCCCAGGATCGCTCAGCAAAAGAGGCTCCAGAGTGAACTGAGCTCAGCGGCGGGAGGGACCTTCTCGTTTCTGATTCTGCCTCTCTGGGTAAACAAGAACTCCTGAGCGAGGTCTGACAGGGACACGGGCCGCCGTTTAACGAGCAGCTTGTTCTAGAAGCTGGAGGAGTTATGCAGGAACAAATCACTCTCCGTTTGCTTTATCTCTCCTCAGCCGCCCTGGCCAATTTACAGACAGTGTGCGTGGCCGACTTGTAGACGATTTCTTTTCCTTAGGATAACAGCTGGGTGTTAAAACACAAACTAATTAATTTTGCCTTTCCAAATGAGGTTAGCTGGGTGCATCCGGGATGCTGCATTGACAATGCACCTTTAATATCCCAGTCTGGAGGTTTTAATTAGAAGGCAAAGTAATCTCCAAGAAGGCAGTAATTATTTTTCAAAGCGGTTACCCCAATTGCCAAGACGATTAAGCACCATGTTTTATGAGCGTGGATGGCAATATATGTGGAGGGCCAAAAATCATTGCCAAAGTGCCTGTTTTGTCTTTCTCCCCGGATTCCCGTGCTCAGCACATGGCAAGCATGGCAGTTGCCACGGTCACAAAAAGTGGCCAAGAGGGCTTTCTCTAAGCTGAGAGCACTTCGTGGGATACGGCTCATATCATCCCTAGGGAACAGCAATGTGTCACAGGTGGTCGCTGAGGGACTCTTGGTGATTCTTTGCACAGATCAGCAGCAAAGCCAGGAGCAGGGCTCTCAGATAGCCTGGTCTCTCGTCATCTACATCAGCAGCCAGTGGTGGTCCAGGGACCCCACAGCCCATCACTGGGAGCGCGTGAGAGCGCTGGCGTCTTGGGGGGATCTTAGGATGCGGCTTTCCAGCTTTGTGGAAGTGGAGATCGGAGGTTTGTTTCAGAGGCTGGGGTAAACCTGCAGAGCTGGGCAAATCCTGGGGATTCTTGAGACTGATGCCTGGTCCCCAGGCCCCCATGCTTACCCAAGTCAGTGCTCTCACTCCAGTGAGCCAGGCTAGCTTCAAGTCTGACCATGCCACCAATAGAGCCCCCATGACTCCTGGGGTCCACAGGAGGCCATCCAACACCCTCAGCCCGACTGGTGTAGTCCTTGAGATCTGGGCTTGAAACCCCTCCCCCCATCTGGCGTCCCCAGCCACACCATCAATAGGGACTTATGGCTTCTTCCAGGACACCACTACATCCTATTTCTCCTGGCTGGCAATTCCCTCTTATAGTCTCAGCTTCAATGCCACTTCTTGCAGGAAGCCTTCCAGAACCTGCCTGGATGCTTCTGTGTCCTGTGTGCTGTTCTTTTCCTATTCTAGCACCGACCACGCTATAATGACTTGTTTACTTGTCTTTCTCCTCCCCTACAATTTAAATTTCTATGACAAGTGGGTTGACTTTCTGCTTCCATATTACCCCAGATCTGAGTATAGCTTATCTACAAAGTGGGTGCTTCACAATATTTAATGAAGCAATGAGTGAAGATGAGCAAGTAGAGGCTAGTGTCTGCCTTTGGGGGAACTGGCAGGAGAGGTGAAGGAATCCAGCTTTACCCTAAACCCTTCTAGGCAGACACTGGATCCTCACACGTGAAAGGTAGGCTTAGAGCATCCTAGACAGTACGTTGCCCAAAGAAAGGAGGAAAAACAAGATGCTGGTTACTTAAGGGTTCCTCCTGCTTAGGGAGTCAAAAGACAGCCACTCTTGCACAGATACTGCATCTGTCCCTAGGGGCCATGCAGGGACCTGGCAAAACCATTTCCTGGGGGTTTAAACCTTCTGGCTAAGGCTTTCCTGGTGGCTCAGTGGTAAAGAATCAGCCTGCCAATGCAGGAGATACGGGCTTGACTCCTGTTCTGGGAAGATCTCACACGCCTTGGAGCAGCTATGTCCGGGTGCCACAACCACTGAGCCTGTGCTCTAGAACCCCATGAGCCGTGACTACTGAGCCCATATGCTGCAGTATCGGAGCCCGTGCTCGGCCACTGCAACGAGAAGCCTGCGCACTGCAACTGGGGAGCAGCCCCACACACCGCAACTGCAGAAAAGCCCCTGCAGCAACGAAGACCCAGCACAACGGAAAACCAAACAAAGCAAAACGCACCTTCAGGCTAGACTCTAGAGTCCAAACTGATGTCACTCCAAACAGAAAATATGTATTTATATATTTAACCTCATTCATAATGGAAGGAATCCAATTTCACACAACAATCAGGTGTCATTTTTTCACCAGATTGGCAGAGATAGCAGGTATTAATAATATGTCATGTTGGCGAGGTTAAGGGAAAACAGGTATTTTCAATAATCACATGTGGGAGTGTAAATTGGTACCTACCTCTAGGTTGGGCAATTGGCAATCTCTAGGAAAACTAACAATGTGTGTCTCAAAAACCATCTCTTTGTAGCAACGGCACATCTAAAAAGCAAGCCTCCATACAAACATGTGTGTAGATGTCAGACTCGGATGATCTCCGTAATAATGATTATACCAGCAGAAGACTGGAAAAGCCTGTGATGCCCACTGATGCCTTCTGCTTACAGAAATTATGGTCCAGATATGGTGGACTGTTAGGCAGCTGTGAAGGAGAATGAGGTGGTGCATGTCGATATGGAATAATTTTCAGAATTTAGCAAATGCAGTACTTAAAACATGCTTCCTAAAGTGTGAAAGTGGCTATCTCTGGAAGGTTACACATAGAAAAACCAGTTTAACAGGCTGTCTCTGTGCAGAAGGGCTCACTCTTCACTTGAAATCCTTCTGTACTATTTGACTTTTTCTTTGGACTATGTACACTGCTAATAAAAAAAAATGGAGACAATCCATTAAAAATGACCAAAGGCCATCTGTGCTTTAACACTGCAGGCCTTCCTCCCTTTTATTTAGGTGACACCACCATGAGCTTCCCTGGCAGCTCAGTTGGTAAAGAATCTGCCTGCAATGCAGGAGACCCAGGTTTGATCTCTGGGTTGGGAAGATCCACAGGAGAAGGAAATGGCAATTCACTCCAGCATTCTTGCCTGGGGAAATCCCATGGACAGAGAAGCCTGGCGGGCTACAGTCCAAACAGGGATGGTAAAGAGGTGGATATGACTGAGTGACTAAACCTCCACCGTGGAACACACTGTCACATTCCATATCCGTGTTCGCCAGAGGAGACCGGGGCAAACCACAACCACGTGCCTTGTGGCCAAAGAAGCCAAAACATAAAGCAGAAACAGTATTGTAACAAATTCAATACTTTAAAAATGGTCCACATCAAAAAAAACTTAAAATCTATACAAAAAACAAACAAACTCGTATGTTGAAGTCATATCTCCCAGTACTTCAGAATGTGACCTTTGGAGATAAAGGTCTTTCCAGAGATAACCTAGTTAGACTGAGGTTATGAGACTAAGTTCTAATCTAATCCAACTGATGCCCTTAAAGCTGGAGACAGACACACTGGGAGGATGATGAAGACGGCCATCTATAAGCCACAGAAAGACACGTGGAACAGATTCTTCCCTCAAAGCCCCCAGAAGAATTTCTAGCCTCCACACTGTAGGGCAACACATTTCTGTTCCAGGTCACCTGCCCTGTGGTGCTTCATTACAGAAGCCCATGCAAACTAACATACTCGCTGCATAATATGGATTTCCCTTTCCATAGCCCAGGAAGGGGCATGCCTTGCAGACTGGACATTTCCAAGAATGCGGAATTCACCCGTTCCAAAGAGGCAACCATCATTTCACATGATCGTATTTGGTGGAATGTTCTTCCCAGTGTCCAGAGGAAACCGGACTCACTCTAGATCAGGGGTCCCCAGCCTCCAGGTCATAGACTGATATCTCCTGTCAGATCAGTGGCAGCCTTAGATTAAAGTGGACAATTAATGTAATGTGCTAGAATAAAACCATCCCCTATACCGGCCTGTGAAAAAAATTGTCTTCCATGAAATTGGTCCCTGGTGCCAAAAAGGTTGGGTTTCCTAGGTGGTGCTACTGTTAAATAACCAGCCTGCCAATGCAGGTAGACGTAAGATACGTGGGTTTGATTCCTGGGTCGGGAAGATCTCCTGGAGGAGGGCGTAACAACCTACTCCAGTATTCTTGCCTGGAGAATCCCATGGACAGAGGAGCCTGGTGGGCTACAGTCCATAAGGTCACACAGAGTCGGACCCGAATGAAGTGACTTAGCACGCATGCACACCAAAAAAGGTTGGGGACTACAGCTATAGATTCTTTCCCAGAACTCATTCTACACCTGCAGCCTCACAGCCCAAATCAGTGACTCTTTCAAGGCAGGAGCCTTCACTGAATGATTTTTGTGTTTCCCCAGCACAGGCCTGGAACCCTCAAGGTGCCCGCAGGTATTTGCTGAATGAAGAAAGACTGCCGCCACACTCTTTGGAGACGTCTCTTTCCAAATCCTTTCACCTTTTGAATTTCTTTGCCACTGGGGCCCCTCTCCAGCCTGGTAACCAGAACTGAACGAGGTTCTCCGAGTGGGATTTGACCAAGGCGTAACTGAACTCCCTGACTCTCGAAGGTGAGATGTTAAGATCACGTTACCCCTTTGAGCGACCACACATCTGATGGGTAGTACTGCTGATCCCTCTGTGCCCATACAACCGTTTGGAACCCCAGCAGAGAGTCTTGCATTCATTCATTCATAGGAAATGTCTTCCTCTTAGATTGTCTCATTGTTTCAGCCTGACAAGGGCTTCCCTCATGGCTCAGATGGTAAAGAATTCACCTGTGATGTGGGAGACCCTAGTTCTATCCTTGGGTTGGGAAGATTCCTTGCAGAAGGGAATGGCCACCCACTCCAGTGTTCTTGCCTGTAGATCTTCACCGACAGAGGAGACTGGTGGGCCACAGTCCACGGGGTTGCAAAGAGTTGGACATGACTGAGTCACTAACACTTTCACTTCAGCCTGACAAGAGAAATTTGGATTCAACGCTGAGGACCCAAATACTGGGAGTTCCCCCAAAGTCACATCCCCTGTGAATTTGCTAATCAGACAACTGACGCCTTCATGTGCGTCTGTGCTGTTGTTTAGTTGCTGGGTCGTGTCCGACTCTTTGCGACCCCATGGACTGTAGCCTGCCAGGCTCCTCTGTCCATGGAATTCTCCAGGCAAGAATACCAGAGTGGGTGGGATTCCGTGCCCTCCTCTAGGGGATCTTCCTGACCCAGGGGTTGAACCTGCATCTCCTACGTCTCCCACATTGGCAGGCGGATTCTTCACCATTGAGCCACCTGGGAAGCCCCTGCTTTCATGTAAGTCACAGGTAAAAAAAATGGGGACAGTTGGCAGGACAGGAGGTTGGTAGTCAATCAATTAGTGACCCTGGGACATCAGTGGTCAACAGACAGAGATCAGTCTGTCAAGGACACGGGAACAGGGTGGTGGTGGGGGGAGCAGAGAACTTTGAAACCTCTGTTGTGGATTCTAATCCCCCTCCTGCCCATCTGAGTGAGCTCTGGCGATTCGCTCTCTTAGCATTCCTGAGCCTGTTTCTTTATGAGTAAAATGGGTCTGGAAACAGAATCTACCTCGTACGTTTGTCCCGAGGTGTGCTGACCTTCCTGTTTGTTCTGCCTGGTGGGGAAGTTGCCCTGTGTTTGAGACAGTGGTGCTGTGCACGTGGAGTCTTGATTTGCTGCTACCCACTGTGGTTTACTAAGACCACCTGGGCAGTGCAGCAGCTCCCAGCCCCCTGAACTCATAGTGTGCCCAAATACAGAACTGGGTGGATGTGAATTTCTGCTGCGTCTGGGACACTGCATTAAAATGAGACGTGGTTCAGTGCAGGGTTGTGACTCTCACTGGCTGGGTGACCTCATACAAGTCACAAAACTTGTCTGGGCATCGGGTTCCTCATTTGTAAAACCGAGGCACAGGGTGTTTCAAAGTCAGTTCCCATTTGACAACCCCATCAGCAAGCACAAGGATGCCAATTTCCTCACACTTGTTATTTTCCACTGCTTTGAAAACAGCCATCCTAGTGGGTGTGAAGTGGCAATGCATTGTGGTTTTGACTTGTATTTCCCTAGTGATTAGTGATGGTGAGCACCTTTTCATGTGCTTATTGGTCCCTTGTATATCTTCTTTGGAGAAATGTCTGTTCAGATCTTTGGCCATTGTTGAAGTGAGTTGTTTGGTTACTTTGTTGTTGAGTTATCGGAGTTCTCTATATATTCTGGATGTTATTCCCTTGATAGATACATGATTTGCAAATATTTTCTCCTAGTCTATGGTTTGTCTTTTAACTCTCTTGATGTGTTGTTTTTTTGGCACACACAGAGTTTTAATTTTGACAAAGTCCATTTTTATCTATTGTATTATTGTTGTTGTTGCCTGTTCTTTTCAAGTCATAGTTAGGAAACCATTGCCAAACCCGAGATTACAGAGATTCGCCTATGTTTTTCTGTAATAGTGAATTTCTTCTAAATGAACTGTACACTTTAAAATGGTTAAAATGGGATACTCTCAAAAAACAAAATAATAAATGTTGGTAAGGATGTGAAGAAATCAAATAACAAACGTTGGTATGAATGTGGAGAAACTGGAACTCTTGTACACTGTTGGCGGACTGTAAAATGGTGCTGCCACCATGGGCTAATGGGCTCCCCTGGTGGCTCAGACAGTAAAGAATCTGCCTGCAATGCAGGAGACCCGGGTTTGATCCCTGGGTCGGGAAGATGCCCTAGAGAAGGTAGTGGCTACCCACTCCAATATTCTTGCCTGGAGAATCCCATGGACAGAGGAGCCTGGTAGATACAGTTCATGGGGTCACAAAGAGTTGGACACAATTAAGCAACTTACACATATGAAGTATCTAAAGTAGCCAGATTTATAGACATTGAAGAAGAATGGTGGTTACCAGAGCTTGGATTTATGAGGAAATGGTGACTTGTGTTTATTGCATACAGAATTTTGGGTTTGAAAGATTAAAAAGTTCTGGAGATCTGTTTCACAACAGATGAATATGCTGGACACTACTGAACTGTACAGATAAAAATGGTTAAAATGGTAAATTTTATGTGGTGTATATTTTACCGCAATAAATAGTGTTTATCTGGTCCCACCTCATAAACAGGGGTGAGACTGGATTAAAAACCTCATAAATAGATTAATAAGGAAATGAGATTATTCTGCAAACTACAGCCCATCTCGGAACTTTGAGGTGACTAGCTCCTGACAGGTGAATTTGACTTGGTCCATTGTTCTTTAGAAACCTTTGTCAAATGGAGCCTAAATGTACTTTCCTTTCTGTGGTTTCACCCTCTGATCCTGATTCTACCTCTTGAGCCTACAGAACAAATCTGCTCCCTCGGGTGGTGTTTGGAGGCAGCTGCCGTGATCACAGTAGCCATGCCTGCCTGCCTGTCTCCCCTGTGTCGGCACAGGACATACTGTCTAGTGCCAATGGCAGTGCCTTCTGTCATAGCTACTGCTCCCCAGCGGATACATAGAGAAAGCAGGGCTTGCGAGACAAGCCACCTGGTCAAGCTTGTTACACAACTAAGGGAGTATCCGAGCTGGGAATGTGAACCCAGTGTCCCTACCTCCCAAACCCATGTTTCTGATGCTAGGCCAGATTGCCTCTTAGCCAGCTTCCTCCTCAGCCTTCTTCTCTATGACCCCTTGGTCTTTTCTCAGGTGCCTTTGTTCTGCACCCCTTATCAGCCCATTCTTCTTGCAGTAAACACCAGATAAGCTCCCATCCAGACAGAGGCAAGCCCTTCCTCTCAATACAGACACTGTTCATCTTCTCAATTATCCTTACTGGACACAAACCCTACAAGGAACAGTGTCCCCATAGAGGGAGGGGGTCCTTGGCAGAAATTAGTCCCAAGCCCCTGAAGCCCTCACCCCCCACCTCCTCCGCTTGCTAAAAGGAGAAGCCCTCCCCATTTGTCTCTCCTGCGGTATTTCCTCCTGAGAGTTCCTGCAAAGGAAGACGTGGCAATCTCAGGATTAACAGCCTGTTTGTTTAAAGGGTTTATTACTGGCTCTTAATGCTATTTTGACAGGTGAAAGTGAGTCAATTATAGCTGGAAATAGCTCTGGCTGCATCGTTTCTTCCAGGTGGTTGCCCATTCCCCAGCCAAGGGACTTTTTCTCTCTTTGCCAAAAGGCAGTTCATCTCCTTCCCTTATATCCTCTGACCTCCAAATAACATAAAGACCTCCTTCCAGGAAGAAATGACGTTAAAGGTATGGAGACTGAACCGATGAGTTGGGGTTGCTGCGACAGCCCTACTCTGGGAGGGGATGAGCTGAGCTGAAAGTTGTTCAGTCGTGTCTGGCCCTTTGTGACCTCATGGACTGTAGCCCGCTAGGCTCCTCTGTCCATGGAATTCTCCAGGGAAGAAAACTGGAGTGGGTTGCCATTCCCTTCTCCAGGGGATCTTCCTGTCCCAGAGATTGAACCTGGGCCTCCTGCATTGCAGGATGATTCTTCACTGTCTGAACCACCAGGGAAGCTCCCTGTAGGGCGGTAGAGTGGGCGCTAAAGGGAGGTTGACAGGTCAGCCTCCTGGATGAGGGACGTGGCCTAGTGAGCCCTGGTCCATCCAAGTATCCCTCTGCTCCATCAGCCACTAATGTCTCTCACTGCATGTTTCTCTGGGTCTTTCTTGGGGGCAATGAGTTTCTGTACTGATATCTACTCTAATGAGACCAGTGTGGGTCACAGGCTTGGGTGCCTCAAGGGGTCACCTTTATGAGAATAGCACGAGTCCTTTCTGGGTGGCTTAGAGGGCTTCCCAGGTCACACCAGGTTAGGCTAAGGCCCAAGTGAAGATCATTCCAATATCCCTCAGAAACTGTCTAACGACACCAGAGCAAGACTGTGAATTGCCAGGTGCCTGGATGAATCATTAGATGCAGGACCAAGATGGGGTCAGGAGTGTGGTGGGGTATGTTTGTAACAGGCGCCTCATACTTAACATGTCCAAGAAAGAGCTCTGTTTCTCAACATGCCTAAACACACACAAACTTCCCCCAAATTCTCCCATCACAGAAAATGACACCACCGGCCAAGCATCTGCTCTAACTCTAATCTTGTCAGTCACCTTGGATTTTGCTCTTTCTCTCACCCCTTGAGGTCCTTAAATAGAATCCATTGACAAGTTCTGCTGCCTCTACCCCAAATGGCTTCCCTGGTGGCTCAGACAGCAAAGAATCTGCCTGCAATGCAGGAGACCCAGGTTCTATCCCTGGGTTGGGAAGATCCCCTGGAGAAGGGCATGACAACCCACTCTAGTATTCTTGCTTAGGAAATCCCACGGGCAGAGGAGCCTGGCGGGCTACAGTCTGTGGCTTTCGCAAAAGGGTTGGACATGACTGAGTGACTAACACTTAGATACTACTCCAAATGTTCTAGCGGATCTGGCCACACTGTGGCACATTCACGCCCACCATCCCAGTCTAAACCACTGTAAGTCCCAGCCTGGACTCCTGCAAGAGCTTCCCAACAAATATTCCTGCTTCTGTTCCTGCCCCCTTATGGTTCCTTCTCTGCTCAACAGCTGTCGGAGGATCATTCTCCACGTGTCTCTCTGACGCGTCTCTCTGGGCAAGCAATACCCCTCGGTCAACACCGGCATGCTACATGCTGCCCATCTGCCGACCCACTTCTCCAGGACACGAGGCTCAGAAAGGCCAGGCGACTTGCAGAAAGTAGACAACTAGTGAGTGTTGGCTTCAGACGCAGCTGGGAAAGGAATACGGCCCTCCCACCCCTCCCGCACCCCGGGGCCGCTCACCCGCGGACGGCGTGCAGCAGGCGCAGGGAGGGGTATGCAGTACGCACGTTGACGTGGTGCTTCAAGATGAGCTCGTTGACCCACTCGACCCGCTGCTTGCCACCCCTGGCCATGAAGGCGGGAATCCACAGGATGCTGCCGTTGAGGCTGTGCAGCCGCTGCAGCAGCTTCTCCCGCCACGTGGCGTTGACCAAGTCCTCGAACGCCCGCTGGACGACAGAGGGGTTCATGGTCACCAGGTCAGTCTTGAGGCCCACATCTCGGGCATACTCCTGCACGGGGGCCAGGTTGCACCTGCCGGAGAAAAAGGCGGCAATAAAGGATCCTGCAGGGAACGCTGAGGCACCACTGCGCATCCTTAACTTTATCCATCCTTGACTCTCTTTGCTTCCTCCTCATCCCCAAACAAAGACCCAGGGCATCTTCCTGCACTTTCTGGTCCCTTCTGGCATCCCTGTTCCTTCTTCTCCTGTTATGTATATTTATCGGGTCCTTAGCATATTTGTGTGGAGAAGGTGATGGCACCCCATTCCAGTGCTCTTGCCTGGAAAATCCCATGGGCGGAGGAGCCTGGTGGACTGCAGTCCATGGGGTTGCAAAGAGTCGGACATGACTGAGTGACTTCACTTTCGCTTTTCACTTTCATGCATTGGAGAAGGAAATGGCAACCCACTCCAGTGTTCTTGCCTGGAGAATCCCAGGGACGGGGGAGCCTGGTGGGCTGCCGTCTATGGGGTCACACAAAGTCAGACATGACTGAAGCAACTTAGCAGCAGCAGCAGCAGTAGCATATTCGTGGGCTTCCGAGCTGGCTCAGCAGTGGAAGAGTCCTCCTGCCAAAGCAGGAGACACAGGAGATGCGAGTTTGATCCCTGATTTGGGAAGATCCCCTGGAGGAGGAAATGGCAACCCACTCCAGTATTCTTGCCTGGAGAATGCCACAGACAGAGGGGCCTGGTGGGCTACAGTCTAGGCCAGAATCAGATACGACTGAGCATGCTCGCTCTCTCGGACATTCATAGAAATTTGCTGGGCCCAGGAGTGGCACAGTGCCTGCCTTCTGGTGCTCAGGATCTTGTAGAAGAGCCCTCAGCCCACATGATGACCATATTATAGGCAAGTGTGACCTGGTCACATCAGGTGACAGAGCGTGGGCTCCAAAGACACACTCCTGGGTTCAGAATTCAGCTCTGATACTTTCTACCTGGGCTCCCCAGGTGGTGCTAGTGGTAAAGAACCTGCCTGCCAATGCAGGAGACATAAAAGATGCAGGTTCAGTCCCTGGGTCGGGAGGATCCCCTGGAGGAGGAAATGACAACCCACTCCAGAATTTTTGCCTGGAGAATCCTATGGACAGAGGAGCCTGGCGGGCTACGGTCACCCAGAGTCAGATACGACTGAAGTGACTTAGTACGTTCTACCTGTGTGACTCCAGGAAACCTGCTCAGCCTCTCTGTGCTTTCTGAGAGCTTCCCTGCTGGCGAAGGAACAGCCACAACAGCTTCTGTGATGGAGATCACAGCAGGACCCCCTCCCAGGGATGAAAGCAGTCCCTAGACACCCACGGTACTTAGAAAGCTGCTGGACCACAGGGAGAGCTCAGTACATGTTCAGTTACCAGCATCCTCCCAGGGAGGAGGCGCTTCAGGTGGTCTTCCGGCGGTGGTAACCGTGGCGGGAAGTCTAGGAGGATGGAAGACCAGAAGCCCGTTTGTGGATGACGGGCGAGGCTCCTCAGGAGAGTGTTTCTCCAGCTTGCAAGAGCTGGAGAATCACCTCAGGCACTGGTTAAAAATACAGACTCCCCAAGTCCCTCACCTGGAGATCTGGATTCAGCAGGCGAGTTGAGGAACTGACAGCTATTTTTACAAGCTCTTCAGCTGAGTCTTATAACCGGGCAGCTTACAAAAAATCACACTGTGGCATTTTAGCCCCAGTGAATGTATCCCTGGGGCATAGAGGTGTGGACCCGTGCTGGTACGTAGGGGAAGGCTGGTGATCTGGTCTGAGAGGGCATATTGTGCAGTGGGGATGACGCTGGAGAGGCAAGCAGGGTGAGATGGCAAAGGGCCTGTGTGTCAGGGGTACTGCCATCTGGCATCAAATGGAGGTGTGTACACAGCCGGGCCATCTGACTTTTGTCCCTAAAGATCTCACAAGTCTTCCCCACAGACACGCAGATCTGCAAGAGTCAAGGCATCAAGGTCAAAGGACAACCACATGTTGCTCCAAGTGGCTCCCTCTTTTCTAAGTGTGTGTAGACTGCTGTGGATGTGGGTCCCAGGAGAGGCAAAGCAGGCTGTGGCCGAGCCTCTTCAAGTGTGGTCCATGCATCAGCACAAGGGCATTAGTCAGGCCTCACCCCTGATGACCCTGCCTCTTGATAAGCTCAGGTGGTTCATATGTTCATTGAAGTTCAGAGACCACCAGCCCAAATACCCATTTTACAGATGATGAAACTGAGGCCCAGAAAGGGGAGTGACACACTCTGAGTCAAGTGACAAAAGGGTAGCAGAGCCAAGACCAGACTCCACGCTGCTCATCTCTCTGTGCAAGTGTCCAAAACAAACAAACAAAATGTTGACTAGAACCTGCCGCGGCCTCTGGAAATCTTGGGGTCAGGCTGGGTGGAGCAAAGAAAGAGCACCATGAAAATCAGGTCACCTCTGCCCTGATCCCCAGGAGGTTACTGGACCCTCTGCATCTTTAATATTCTTCCTACCAAGGCCTTCCCTGGTGGCTCAGGTGGTAAACAATCTGTCTGCAATGCAGGAGACCCAGGTTTAATCTCTGGGTCAGGAAGATTCCCTGGAGGAGGGCATGGCAACCCACTCCAGTATTCTTACCTGGAGAATCCCCTGGACAGAGAAGCCTGGTGGGCTACAGTCCATATAGGGTCAAAAAGAGTCGGACACAACTGAGCAACTAACACTTTCACCTACCCTCACCTCTTCTCTGGCTTCTAATCAGACAAACCTGCTACTTCCCTCCCCTTCTCCCCTCCGTCTCCAATCTTTAGACTCGAGGGCTTTAAAAAAAAGAGACTGAGCCACTGGGGATGCCAGGCACAGACAGAACCAGGCAAAGGACAAATTAAAACAAGGGTGGTTGCTGGGCTGTGGTGGCTCGTCCATCACAGCGGACACAGGAGTCAGTACACCATCTAGTCCCATGTCCTGAGGTCCAGGGAGCTCTGTGATAAGGCCAC
Source organism: Moschus berezovskii (assembly GCF_049115385.1). Classification (NCBI taxonomy): domain Eukaryota; kingdom Metazoa; phylum Chordata; class Mammalia; order Artiodactyla; family Moschidae; genus Moschus; species Moschus berezovskii. The sequence continues at coordinate 55,553,954 of NC_142480.1, read as the reverse complement.
TTCCCAAAGCCGAGGACAAGGCTCTCTTTGCATCAAGACGGTCCCAATAGAAACGTGAGACGCGGTTCCACCAGGGCCGGGGTGTGTTTGGGATGAAATTCGAGACTCTGTGTGTCCTACTTTTGATCAGGGGATAGCAAGGCCTTTTCTGAGTCTGTCTGGGTTGGGGGGGGTCAGATGTCAGGACTGTGGGTAACTGGATCCAAATGTGTCCCCAGGTGACTGGAAAATGAGAGCTGACACTCTGGAGAGAATAATGGTCAAGTATAAATCCAAGTTTCTCTGTTGCCCCCTCACTTCCCAGGTTTGGCTACAGGGTAATAAAGATACTAGTAGAATACACCTTAAAAGAGTTTTATAAACTTGGACCAAAAACTGTCCAAGAGACTATTTTATTTTTACCTACATTTTGTACTGGGCTCTATCCAGTGGTCAGCAAAATTTTCTGTAAAAGGCCAGATATTATTTTAGGCTTGTGGGCTGTACACTTTCTCTGTTTTGATCCTTCAACTCTGCCCAACTAATCCACTGCTGTGAGAAAGCAGCCATTGAGGATATGAGAATGAATGAGCTTGGCTGTTGTTTCAATAAAACTTTATTGATAAAAACAGGCTGTGGGACAGAGTCTGCCTGCTTCTGTTCTAGATCAGTGATACTCAATCTTGGTTGTACGTCAGAAGCCCTCAGGATCTCTGGGCTCTGACCCTTCAGATGGATTTAAATGGTCTGGGGCACAGCCTGGACTTTGGGACTTTTCAAGGCTACCCGACCAATTCTAATGCACAGGGATCTAAGCCAACCAGCCTTGTTTCAGCCTCTTGGGATGACTGGCAATGCCTGCCACTCTATTGCAGTTACCTGATGACAAAGCTGTGGGTGTCAATCTCCTGCCCGCAGCCGCTGTTCAGCAAGACCCCGGAGTTGCCCACGATGGCACACGTCCCAAAGTGCTTGTTTTTCAGTGGAGACGTTCTGGGGAGAAGCTCATAGAGGTTCTGGGACACGTTCATTGTGCTGTCTCGGTCGAAGATGTAATGAATAATGTCTCCAGGTTTCAGGGTCCCCTTGAGGACAGAAATGTCCTTTTCAGCATCCAAGAACTTTAAGATTTGCTTCCTGCAAAAACCAAACACACATGAGGAAAAAGTCTGCTGTTGCCAGCTGCCTTTTGCCCACCTGGCTTTTCCTCTCCTCAGTCACCCTGCAGAGCTGCCGCAGACCCGCGCCCAGGTGAAGTGAGAGGTCAGATGCCCTCTGAGAATGGGTTCCAGGCAGAGACTGGCAAAATGACCCAGAGGCCAATCTGGTGGCTGTGCTCACTCCCCTTTTCTAAGAGACAAGACACCCACCCTGGGAAATGACGTCATTGGGACTCAATGCGAGTTCATCACGGAGGGACCTGGAAGGAAGGGTGACCCATCGAGCTGGTCTGCCTAGGAAAGCACAGTCTTAGACTGAAAGCTCTGTGCCCCAGGGGCAAACTGTGTCCCTGAGTCTTGGGCAAACCCAGACTGTAGTCATCCTATGTCAGACCCCCTTCTCTGAGCGGGATTCAGGGTCCCCATCTGACAAGCAGCCCTGAGTTAGGAAATGGAAACCCAGATGACACCTGTCCCTTCTTCCTCAGAACCTATTTTCCTCCCTTGCAGCCTTCTCTGGGCACAGGGGCCTCCCAGACAGCAGTGGGGGCGTGTCAACCACTCCCCTCGGTGGGCCTGAGAACACAGCCTAAAGTCTGTGTGCTGGTCCTTTCTGTGCTGTGTGCTTTCTGGCTCTTCTCACCGCCATCTAGCTTGGAGTTTGTCGACTGTGATTTGCGAAGCCCAGAGAGGTCTGGTCCCATAGAGCAGCGGTGCTTTGTGTTGTGTGTTGAGGACAAAATTAGAGAACATCTCTCTTGGCTCCAGGGTGAGTTCTGGGGGAAAGTTCCAGAATCATCTAGCAAAGCACATAAATGGGATGGGATATGGTCAGAAAAGGGACTGGAGTCCTCTCAGAATCCCCTGGGGAATTTTATCCCAAGAAGCTGGGGATCCTAACTGGAGGTTTTGTTGTAAAAACTTCATACTGTCCTAAGGGCTTCCCTGGAGGTTCAGAGGGTAGAGTCCACCTGCAGTACAGGAGACCTGGGTTCCATCCCTGGGTCAGGAAGATCCCCTGGAGAAGAGAATGGCTTCCCTCTTCAGTATTCTTGCCTGGAGAATCCCATAGACAGAGGAGCCTGGCAGGCTATACAGTCCATGGGGTTGCAAAGAGTCAGACATGACTGAGTGACTAACACACACACACACACACACTGCCCTAAAGATTTTTAGAAATGATTCAAGTCATCAGGAGAAGGAAATCTGGTACCCAGATCAGCTGGAATTAACTTCACTTCCTGTAGCAAACAAGCCCCCATCTAGAACAGATAAGATGAGACTGTTCTTTTCCACCAAGCTCCAGAGGGACAGGACCATCACACATTTTGCAAATGTAAGGATTTGCAGGGTTGCTGCCCCATTGAACAGATGGTAACACTGATCCCTGAGAGTCTGTGTGCTCTGAGATGGTCACAACCTGTGATGTACCCGGTGGGGTGCACATTCAGTCACTTGAGGAACCATGAAGAATCCAGAAGGTCCACGGTGACGCCTGAGAAATCCTGATTCTCAGCATGGCCCGGGTCTCAGCACGCTTTGAAGGGCTCCACAGGGGACTCTTAGGTGGGTCCAGGTTTGGGAGACTTTGGCATTGCCTAAGGGTGGCTAGAATGCTTGACAGGGCATGACGCTCTATTTCCACTGGTTTTGCCTTATTAATGACCTGAATCTTGTGTTTTCAAGCAGGGGAAACCACCCTTGATGAATAATTTCTATCTCCTAATGGAAAACAGAGGCTTTGTTTTTATTTACTGAACCTTTACCAAAGATGCAGTTGACAAGCTAATACGGCTTGGAAATTGCTGAAACCTTTCAATTGCTTACCCCAGAGTATTTAAAAGCAAAGAGCCCCCAGAAAGCCCATAGAGAAACTCCTCTGTGCCTGAATTAATTTCTAACTAATTATGAGAAATTACTACCAATTATTAAACAGCATTCCAAATCACTCACAGAATCTTTATTATGAATAATGTTGGTGACTACTTGAAGGAAGATGAAGGCGATTCTTTTTCCCGCTGGGTGAAGGCACGTTGTTCCTGCCGAGGTGGCTGTGCATTTGCAGGCTCTCCACGAAGTCCACAGTCTGTTCTTCTCCTGAGGGGTGGGGATATCCTTTTCTCTACCCGGTGGTGGGAGAAAGGGCAAGTGGAGATCACAGGTGGACTTGTTCTGGCAGAAAGTTTTCATTCACGGGTGGTGTGCATGTGTGCTCAGTCACTCGGTCGTGCCCGACTCTTGAGACCTGGTGGACTGTAGCCTGCCAGGATCCTCTGTCCATGGGATTTGCCAGGCAAGAATACTGGAGTGGGCTGCCATTTCCTTCTCCAGGGGGGTCTTCCCAACCCAGGGATCAAACCTGCATCTCTTGCATTAGCAGGCACTTTCTTTACCACTGAGCCACACTGGGGTGAATGAAAGTGAAAGTGTCAGTTGCTCAGTCATGTCTGACTCTGCGACCCCATGGACTGTAGCTCACCAGGCTCCTGTCCATGAGATTTTCCAGGCAAGGATACTGGAGTGGGTTGCCATACCCTTCTCCAGGGGATCTTCCCCACCCAGGGATGGAATCCGGGTTTCCTCAACTGCAGGCAGATTCTTCATCATCTGAGCCACCAGGGAAGCCTGGGGTGAACAGTGGCTCCCCCAAATATATGGGGCTTCCCTGGTAGTTCAGCTGGTAAGGAATCTACCTGCAATGCAGGAGACCCTGGTTCGATTCCTGGGTTGGGAAGTTCCGCTGGAGAAGGGCTAGGCTACCCACTCCAGTATTCCTGGACTTTTCTTGTGGCTCAGCTGACAAAAAATCCGCCTGCAATGCGGGAGACCTGGGTTCAATCCACGGGTTGGGAAGATCCCCTGGAGAAGGGAAAGGCTACCCACTCCAGTATTCTGGTCTAAAGAATTCTATGGACTGTATAGTCTATGGGGCCACAAACAGCTGGACACGACTGAGCGACTTTCACTTCACTTTCACTTTCCTAATCCTTGGGACCTGCGAGGTGCTATATTTGGAAACAGCATCTTTGCAAATGTAATTAAATTAAGGATCTCGAGGTCATCTTGATTACCCCGCTGGGCCTAAATCCAATGACAAGTGTCCTTATCAGAGACAGGAGAGGGGACACACAGACACAGAGGGGAAGGCTCTGTGGAGACGGGGCAGAGATGAGTGGCTCAGCCACGCGATGGGCAGCGCCTGGAGGAGCAGAACCTGGAAGCAGTGAAGACAGAGTCTCCCCTGGAGCCTTCAGAGGCCACGTTCAGAATTCTGGCCCCCAGAACAGTGAGAGAATGCATTTTCTTTTGTCTGAAGCCATCAAGTTGGTGGAAATTTGTTATAGCAGCCTCAGGCCTAGTTCTCCCCAGGGCTGCTGACCAGGGGTCAGTAAGGGCAGGCTGGCAGTTGTTGGGGTGTAAGATGAAGGCTGGGCCCCCCACCACGGGGACCTCAGAAGAGACCCTGAATGAGGGGGGCAGAAGGGAGGTGACAGGGGTCCACTCCATCAGGCACTTTCTCAGCTGCCAGCCCTCCCAGCTCAGCCTCCCCACTCCCCACACCTCCTCAGGTCCCAGAGCCAAGCTTCAAGAACCAGCGCATGGGGGCATTTTGACAGCGTGCCCACCGGACAGGGGCAGCTCCCCACTCTGCGTGGTGGCCCTTCCGGGGGCTAAGGTCCAAGCTGACTACCAGGCCCCCGGCCCCCATTCTCAGCCTTCTCCCCATGATGTCAGAACTTTCCCACCTGGACCTGGCTACTACACCATCATCCCCTCATCCCCTCCTCCGGAGGGGTGCTCCAGCAACGCTGAGCACAGACACTAGACTGCAGGTGGTAGTGTGGCATGCCTGGAAAACTCCTAAGTATCCCTCAAAACCCACTGCTCCTGGCAAGTTCTCTCCTGGCTGGCCCTCTTAGTCCCCTTACAAAATGAAGCACTCAGCTCAGTAGGAGCTTCCCCACCTGTTTCTATGAGGTAACACTGTCCATTGTCAGCATCTCACTGCCTTGCTCTAGCTCTGTGACACTGTTGTCTCCTGCGAGCATGTCTGATTCACGTCAGCTCCCAGCACAACGTCTGCAAGGGAATGGTCGGGCTACACTGACCAGTCTGTGCTGGGTCTACCGCGGCTCTGTCAAAGCCAAGTGGCCACCGTGCTGACCTTGGAATCCCTCCCCCACAGCTCCCCATTCCCACCGCCCAACAATGACCACACAGCTCTGGAAACATCGCTCAAAGATCAGGACAAGAGGGGCTTCCCTGGGGGCCCAGTGGGGGTGAATCCACAGGAGAAATGGGTTTGATCCCAGATCCAGGACGATTCCCCATGCTGAGGGGCAGCTGAGCCTGTGCCCCATGGCTACTGAGCCCAGGCTCTCGACTACTGAGCGCACACATGGCGACTACTGAGCCCACGTGCCCTAGAGCCCGTGCTCCGCAACAAGAGAATCCATTGCAATAAGAAGCCCACGCACTGCAACTGGAGAAAAGTCTGCACAGCGAGGAAGACCCAGCACAGCCAAAAATAAATCAATGAATCAAAATTTTTTTTTTTTTTTTTTAAGATCAAGACAAGCGCTGCTCTTTGGTTAAACAACCCTCCCTTTGTGGTTAGGTGTCCCATCAGCTCCTGGGCTACCTGCTGCTGGGATGTGACTTTTTATTTTCATGTCATCAGGGCAGAGGGGCTTGCTGACCCAAGGACCATGGGAGGGAACAACTCTCCAGAGGCAAACGGGAGGACCCTCGCCGCTGAAAGCGGGGGATGGATGGAAGCAGCAAGGACTGCTGCTCAGGCTCCTCTGGAAAGAAGCCATCTGTGATCTCTATGCCCACCCCCCCACCCCCACCAGATTGTCTCTGCTGCTGACCCAGAGCCTCGCTCCTTCTAAACCCAGGACCTCAGCTGGCTGCTCCTGCCCCCTCCCCATTCCAGTTGCCACACACCCATGTTGGGCTGCCCGGCTTGTCTGGGGTTTTTATTTCCAATTGATCGCTTAGAGATGAAACCTGCCTCGGCGGGAGGTAAACATTTTATTTCTATCCTGACTTCCTTAGGTGATGGAGAGTGGCAATTTGCCGGCTTGTGCCGAAGAAGGCCAAGCCTGTCTCTTGTCCTAAAGGTAATTACCACTACCTGATCCTCAGAGAGAGTGTCTGGTTGTGTCTCCATTTGGCCGAGGCTGGCTGGATGTTGTGCTTAATGCTTTCATTACTTCTGTCAACAACAGCTGGCGACGAGGAGCCATTTATCACAACTTCAGCTCTGGAAGTGGGGGAAAAAAAGAGGAAGAGGGGAGACATGATCTGTTAGCAAGCCAATGACAAGCCTAATAGTTTTGTTTTTGCACGCGCTTGAATGTAAACTTCTCCAGAGGAGCAAAATTGCAGTTATTACCTGGGAAGGGAAGGAAGTCTATTTATCTTCTAGAATGCACCAACTCTCTCCCTCAGGTATAACCTACATATATTCTCGGAGACAGGAAGGGGGTGATAAACTATCTTTCTCCCCTCTCCCACCCACAATGTTTCCTCTGAGTGAAACTTAGCAGTCACTGTCGGAAAAGTGATCCTTCTTTAAGCCACTTTTGCAAAACTCTGCAGAGCACTTGCATTAACAACCTCGTATCATAAGATGGTTTGCAAACTTAATAAAGAGGAAAACAAAAACTCATACTGGGGCAATGGGATGTAGCCTTATCTCATTATCCCTCATTTGTAAGATGCCTCTTCAAATACCCGCCTTGTTCCAGAGTTATTCGTTGCTCTGTTTTTCTCCCCCACTAGACTGTCAGCAGGGGACCTCCCTCACTTGTTTCTGCATTCCCCAGTGGTCTAACATAGCAGATTCTCAATAAATAAGTGCTTGCTGAATTTGAATTTGACCCTAGGGGAGCCTGGATGGATGAAGTTGCTGGCTGGCTCTGAATGCCTAAGGCCACTCATACATAATTCTGGGTGCGTACCATCATCTTCCCACCTGACTCAGGCATTACAGGACCTGCGTGAATTCAGCTGCTTGAAATCTATGCTAGTGGGTTTCTGAGAAACCAGGTTACAATTACATCTCTAAAGGCAGCGCAGGAACCACAGTGATGCACGTGGGTCACACTGCAAGCTCCTTTTGTATGTGCTGACAGCACATTCTCTCAGTTAGAATGACAAGTGGATTTGTGATGTCAAATTCTGGAGCTTGAAAGGATTCAAACCAAACATCTATGTCCTCTGCATTTACCTTGGAACAGCCATGCTAAAAAAGATGAAACCCTTTTAATAGGTCTAAACCCAGGGCTCTATTTTGCTTTTTGTAGGTAGAGAAGAAATTTATTTGGGGGACGCGCTTTCTCCTCCATTCCCAATACTTCTGACTCCTCTGGCTGATACTACTTGTCAGAGATTCAAAAACATGCAACTTTGGCAGAGAACAGAAAATTCAAGGGTTTTGAGTATTCTTCCAGCTGACAGGCCTAAAGAGAGCTTTCAAAGGAAACAGAAGACCCGACCCTTTGCAATTTTTGCTGTTTTCACGAACAGAGGCAGAGGGTTTAGTGGAAGGATTTCACAAGCTGTGAGACTACAGGCAAATAACTTTATCACTCTGAGCCTCAGTTTCCCCATTTACAGAAAGAGGGTGTGGAAGAGGAAGATATTCTCTGAATGGGGACTAGGCATGGTCCAACCATAGCAAGTGGCAAGCCTGGGTCTGTTGGCTTGTAAAGCATTTTCTCACTCTATAGCATCAAGCTGTCCTCTGGCCAAAGACTGTCATTTGGGGAAATACTCTTTTAAATTTAGAGTGCGCCTTCAGTAATCATTGGCTTCCCTTGTGGCTCAGCTGGTAAAGAATCCACCTGCAATGCGGGAGACCTGGGTTTGATCCCTGGGTTGGGAAGACCCCCTGGAGAAGGGAAAGGCTACCTACTCCAGTATTCTGGCCTGGAGAATTCCATGGACTGTATAGTCCATGGGGTCACAAACAGTTGGACATGACTGAGTGACTTTCACTTCACTTTCAATAATCAAGGTTAACAGTTCTGAGATGACTTCCTAAACATTTTTAAGAGGTCTCAACAAAGTTTCTGAGTGCTCTATTTTCCATCTTTATCTCTCCCCATGAAATTGGGTGAAAATCCTGATTTCTTTCAGAGTCTCCATTATTTGGCAAAAATTCAAATTATGAATAAGCTCATTGGTGGCTCAAGTGCCTCCAAGTGGGTGGGCTCCTTTTCAGAAAGACTCTTACCGATCTGAATTTTCCATCTCCGCAGCCTCTAGACCCGGGCCATTTCCTGGGCTCTTCTATCAACAGCTTCCTCTCCCCCCCCCCCCCCCCCCCGCCCCACACTGATTAGAGAAATGTGAAGCCAAAGTGAAACGAAACAGATCTATTTGCTAAGTAAGAAGGGCACCATCCAGCAAAGAGGAGAAGCAGATTAATAGCTGCCTTACAGCAAAAACAAATGAACACAAAATCTAATTTACAAACCTATTAGATTTGCTATGTAAGCTGTTCACAGCTGATCTGATTGTACCTCTGCCTCCAGAATTCCTGCAAGACAAAGGAAATGCATTATTTATAAATTCAGCTCTTTTTTGCAAAGCCCTCTTCAGTCGCCAGGAGCTCCTGCAGCCCGCCTTAGAGAAGTACAAAGTGGGGATGCATTCTCGCCCTGGATTCTCCAGAATGGACAGCATCCTGATCTAGCTGCAAATCCAAGCCTTTGAGAGGGAAGAAGCTGACCTCAGGTCCTTTCCTGTCTCCCACTTGAGCACTGTTTCAATTCCCACCTAGGTTTCCACTTGAGAATTTCATCTGACTTCGAGACAGACTCCTCTGGGATTCATCCCCTCTGGTTAACCCCACAGGCTAGCATGCTTTAGCACGACTCAGCACCTGCTGTAGCATGACTCAGCCTTCACTCTAGCCTGACTCAGCATCTTCCCTTCGTCTTTTGCTTTCACTTACCTTGATGAAAGTGAAAGAGGAGAGTGAAAAGGTTGGCCTAAAAATCAACTTTCAAAAAACAAAGATCGTGGCATCTGGTCCCATCACTTCATGGCAAATAGATGGGGGAAAACTATAAATAGTGGCAGATTGTTTTCTTGGGCTCTAAAGTCACTGTGGACAGTGACTTCAGCCAAGAAATTAAAAGACTCTTGCTCCTTGGAGGAAAAGATATGACAAAACCTATACAGTGTATTAAAAAGCAGAGACATCACTTTTCCTACAAAGGTTGATACAGTCAAGGCTATGGTTTTTCCAGTAGTCATGTAAAAATGTGAGAATTGGATCATGAGAAGGCTTAGTGCCAAAGAAATGATGCTTTTGAGCTGTGGTGTTGGAGAAGACTCTTGAGAGTCCCTTGGACAGCAAGGAGATCAAACAAATCCATCCTAAAGGAATTATGCCCTGAATATTCACTGGAAGGACTGATGCTGAAGCTGAAACTCCAACACTTTGGCCACCTGATGCAAAGAACTGACTCACTGGAAAAGACCCTGATGCTGGGAAAGATTGAAGGCTGGAGGAGAAAGGGACAACAGAGGAGAAGATGGTTGGATGGCATCACTGACTCAATGGACATGAGTCCGAGCAAGCTCCGGGAGTTGGTGATGGACAGGGAAGCCTGCTGTGCTGCAATCCACGGGGTCACAAAGAGTTGGACATGACTTAGTGAGTGGACAACAACAACTTGTGGTAAGAAGTTGTCCACCACATTGTCTCCAAACTTAAGATCTCAGAAGTTCAACAGAGGCAGCGAGACTGACTCAACCAGTGCCTCCAACAAAATGTGAACATGATTTGCTTTTTGGTGGCAGGAAAAATAGTAGCAGTGTCGCTTTGTGGGGGAGCAGGAGATGGGTGAGTATTAGTGTCCTTTGCTTCTTCCTCTGGAGGATAAGCTGTGGGAGTCAAAGCACTCTAAGGGCCTTTCCAGTCCCACCGTTTCTTCAGTTCCGTCAGATTCTGTTCTGGGTGGGGGCTATAGGGCCATGAAGTTTCACCCTACTTTGCCAGTTGCACTGGGTCAGGGGAGATAAATCTATTGTCCCTGGTATTCAGCCCATGCTGTGCTCTGTGTGTGTGTTTAAAAGTTGTATGTGAGACTGAGGCAGGGGGCAGATGGACCCCCCATCCAGGGCAAAGCTACTGGAGACTCATTCCCTCTTGACTGAAACTCCAAGACGAGAGCAGCAGGACAATTCAGAGAGGACTGGGCCCTATTCAGACCACACGTTTCATTCCCCAAGTCAGGAGACCTTCCTGACCACACACGCACAGAAAAGGCTCCTTGGAGGCCAAAGGGGAGTCATGTTAAGGGAGGTTCTACCCAGATGCCTTTTTGGTAGAATCCATCTTGGCTAAGAGATGCATGTGCACACATGGGAGGATCCTGAGATGTATCAAATAGAGACTGTGAACCAGGGAAATCATAATGACTGGCCAAAAGAAACCCAGAAGAAATGTCCCATAGAAGTAATTCAAATTGCCACGAGGGTGTGACTCAGTGACTCTATTTCTCCCCGAGACAACCCATGTGTCTGTCCCCATGAACTGTAATTCTTTGTCTTCTTAATATAATACTTGACTTGCTTCACTATCTTTGTCTTTGTGGGAATTCTTTTCTGCAAAGCTGAAGGCTAGGGCCCTGGTCACTGACCACTGGTCTAGTGGCTAGGATCTGGTGCTTTCACCACTGTGAGTGAGTGGGAGAGATTCGCTCAGTTGTACCTGACTCTTTGCAACCCCATGGGCTGTAGCCTGCCAGGCTCCTCTGTCCATGGACTTCTCCAGGCAAGATTACTGGAGTGGGTTGCCATTTCCTTCACCACCATGACCTGGCCTCAATCTCTGGCTGGGAACCCAAGCCGTTGTAGGGCAAGGCTACCCAAGAGCAAGACTAATGGTTAAATTAAATAATTTCCCACATTGATTTGTAGGGTATGTGGTTTAAGGAGATGTTTTTCATACTTTTCTCATTTTTCAAAAGTTCCATCTAGACCTTCAACCAAGGTGCTGGTATACTTCAAAGAAACAATTAAAATCACTGCAAAATCATTGTGTATTTAAAGAACCCTGTGATTTACTAGGAACTCTGTGGGGGAAGTCAATGCCTATTTCCTCACTGGTTTTAAGTTTGAAACCAGAAATCCTAAATTTCTTTAGGATTCACATACTTGTAGACATAACATTGTGTGTGTGTGTGTGTGTGTGAGTGCGTGTGTGTTTATGTTTTCCTGATAGATTGAAATGTCTTTTCAACACTGTTTGCAATAGGAATCATTCTGCCTCATAGCTGGATGAACCGACAGCAGGAAGGGTGTTATGACTTACCCTGTGCTTTGTCACAGGCCTCCCTTCAGGCCTCAGATTTCATCACACACAGTCTAGTTTTTAATTGCACAGAGTATCATTGGTTCCTCACATTGCAATCAATGCGTAATATCTCTTTCTTGTTTCTCTTCATTTCCCCTTGGGATGGCAGAGTGATCGCACTTCTAATTCAAGGGTCTAGGACTACCTGGCCAGCTCCGGCCTGTAACCATAATCTATTATACTTAGGTCAGAGCCCAGGGGCTCTCCTGGGCATGCTGCTGTCCACAAGTCACTGACCTTTCACCATGCCCTGACCTTGACCCCTGTTTTCAAAATCAGCACTCCTTGTTGGGAGGGAAGACTTGCTGGGCCAGATATTAAGTCAAGTATAGTAATTAAAAGTGTGGTCATAGCTCAAGATTAATGAAAGGTTAATGGAACAAAAAATTTATCTAGACCTGATGTATTATTTTTTAAACATTATTATCAGTGAGAAATTCAATAAATGGTTTGAAGTAGTTGATTAATAATCTGGAACTGAGTTGGAGGGAAATCAGGTTAAGTGTTCCCTGATTTATAAATTTCCAGTGGATTTAACTAGTGTTTCTCAGACCGTAATAATGCTCCTATTCCTATCAGCAGTTTGCCATATTTTGTTTATCACCCATTCTACTATATACTTAAGTTTTCAAATTGACTCATTTTTTAAAAACTTCTTAATCTAAGCAATGCCATCAGTGAAAATATGGGTTTCATATCATGAATATATACTCATTTGAAAAGAACACAAAACCATTACCCCCCAAAATATTTATCAATGGAATTCCTAAAATCATTTTACATTATCACCAAGAACTCTTGTAGCCACCTCTGGAAAAGACTGAATTAAACAGTTAAATATTTAAAGAAGGCAACCCATATGAAATTGGTATGAAGATGGAAGAGAATATTTATCAGATCTCGATGAGGTATGAGGAGCGAATGTGAAGGACTTCTAAAATTCAGTTGTGTAAGAATAAACCCTGAGGGAATGCAGACAGATTTGACTTCACAAAAATTTAAAATTCTGCTTATACAAACAGCAAAGCTCAACAAACTCTCTCCAGCGTCCTTCTTGGAATATGAGAGGGCTCCAGGTGAGGGGAACCCTGTGTGTATCCCAGACACACAGGGTCAGCTCCTATGCCCCATAATCTGCTGAAGTTATCCAAAATGCAGGGGAACCCTGCATTTGCATCCTTCTCTTCTCTTGTCTCCAGGCCAGGTTCTGAGGAGCACTCAGGCCTGCTGACTGGGGTGCCACAAACCTTGCACTTTTTCATACTAAGAAAGTAAGTGAAAGTTGCTCAGTCGTGTCCGACTCTTTGCGACCACATGGACTGTACAGACCCTGGAATTCTCCAGGTCAGAATACTGGAGTGGGTAGCCTTTCCCTTCTCTGGGGTTTCATACTAGAACTTCCTATAATCCTGGCTTTCCCCCACCTCAGCACTCTGATGTTTCAGGGTTGGTGTTGGGTGTCGGGGCAGCTAATTGTGCGCTGTAGTATGTTTAGCTGCATTCCTGGCTTCTACCTGCTTTAAGGCAAGAGCAGCCCTCCCCACACCCCGCAAATTGTGACAGCCAAAAATGCCTCCAGTTGTCCCCTGGGGCAGGAAGGCAGAATGACCTCCACTTGAGAACCTCTGCTGCGACTCTTGTCTTCTACCTGGTGCCTCTGAGATGAATCCCCGCCCTGCTCTCCCTCACCAGCCAACCCGTTCCATCACCTTCCCAAGCCCAACCCCATGCCAAACTTCAAGCCCAACACCTGTGCTTCTGCTCAAAACCCAATTTTCAATGCTCAGCCACCTTTTCCTTCTCCTCCCAAAGCGTTCCGCTACAGCATTTGTCACCTTTTTCATATTTAACTATTTCATGGGATCACAGATGGGGGACATGAAAGATATGTTGTCATTTACCTAGTCCAATGAAGCAGAAATAGATGTTTTTCTGAAACTCTCTTGCTTTCTCCATGATCCAGCGGATGTTGACAATTTGATCTCTGGTGCCTCTGCCCTTTCTAAAACCTGCTTGAACATCTGGAGTTCACGGTTCACATATTGCTGAAGCCTGGCTTGGAGAATTTTGAGCATGACTTTACTGGCATGTGAGATGAGTGCAATTGTGCGGTAGTTTGAGCATTCTTTGGCATTGCCTTTCTTTGGGATTGGAATGAAAACTGACCTTTTCCTGTCCTGTGGCCACTGCTGAGTTTTCCAAATTTGCTGGCATATTGAGTGCAGCACTTTCACAGCATCATCTTTCAGGATTTGAAATAGCTCAATTGGAATTCCATCACCTCTACTAGCTTTGTTCGTAGTGATGCTCTCTAAGGCCCACTTGACTTCACATTCCAAGATGTCTGGCTCCAGGTGAGTGATCACGCCATCGTGATTATCTTGGTCGTGAAGATCTTTTTTGTACAGTTCTTCTGTGTATTCTTGCCACCTCTTCTTAATATCTTCTGCTTCTGTTAGGTCCATACCATTTCTGTCCTTTATCGAGCCTATCTTGGCATGAAATATTCCCTTGATATCTCTAATTTTCTTGAAGAGATCTCTTGTTTTTCCTATTCTGTTGTTTTCCTCTATTTCTTTCCACTGATAGCTGAGGAAGGCTTTCTTATCTCTCCTTGCTATTCTTTGGAACTCTGCATTCAGATGCTTATATCTTTCCTTTTCTCCTTTGCTTTTCGCTTCTCTTCTTTTCACAGCTATTTGTAAGGCCTCCTCAGACAGCCATTTTGCTTTTTTGCATTTCTTTTCCATGGGGATGGTCTTGGTCCCTGTCTCCTGTACAATGTCACGAACCTCCGTCCAGAGTTCATCAGGCACTCTATCTATCAGATCTAGTCCCTTAAATCTATTTCTTACTTCCACTGTATAATCATAAGGGATTTGATTTAGGTCATACCTGAATGGTCTAGTGGTTTTCCCTACTTTCTTCAATTTAAGTCTGAATTTGGCAATAAGGAGTTCATGATCTGAGCCACAGTCAGCTCCTGGTCTTGTTTTTGCTAACTGTATACAGCTTCTCCATCTTTGGCTGCAAAGAATATAATCAATCTGATTTCGGTGTTGACCATCTGGTGATGTCCATGTGTAGAGTCTTCTCTTGTGTTGTTGGAAGAGGGTGTTTGCTATGACCAGTACGTTCTCTTGACAAAACTCTATTAGCCTTTGCCCTGCTTCATTCCGTGCTCCAAGGCCAAATTTGCCTGTTACTCCAGGTGTTTCTTGACTTCCTACTTTTGCATTCCAGTCCCCTATAATGAAAAGGACATCTTTTTTGGGTGTTAGTTCTAAAAGGTCTTGTAGGTCTTCATAGAACCGTTCAACTTCGGCTTCTTCAGCATTACTGGTTGGGGCATAGACTTGGATAACTGTAATATTGAATGGTTTGCCTTGGAAACGAACAAAAATCATTCTGTTGTTTTTAAGATTGCATCCAAGTACTGCATTTCAGACTCTTTTGTTGACCATGATGGCTACTCCATTTCTTCTAAGGGATTCCTGCCCACAATAGTAGATATAATGGTCATCTGAATTAAATTCACCCATTCCAGTCCATTTTAGTTTGCTGATTCCTAGCAAAAGAGTTCCAGAAAAACATCTATTTCTGCTTCATTGACTATGCCAAAGCCTTTGACTGTGTGGATCACAATAAACTGTGGAAAATTCTGAAAGACATGGGAATACCAGACCACCTGACCTGCCTCTTGAGAAACCTGTATGCAGGTCAGGAAGCAACAGTTAGAACTGGACATGGAACAACAGACTGGTTCCAAATAGGAAAAGGAGTACGTCAAGGTTGTATATTGTCACCCTGCTTATTGAACTTCTATGCAGAGTACATCATGAGGAACGCTGGGCTGGAAGAAGCACAAGCTGGTATCAAGATTGCCAGGAGAAATATCAATAACCTCAGATATGCAGATGACACCACCCTTATGGCAGAAAGTGAAGAGGAACTCAAAAGCCTCTTGATGAAAATGAAAGAGGAGAGTGAAAAAGTTGGCTTGAAGCTTAACATTCAGAAAACAAAGATCATGGCATCTGGTCCCATCACTTCATGGGAAATAGATGGGGAAACAGTGGAAGTAGTGTCAGACGTTATTTTTTTGGGCTCCAAAATCACTGCAGATGCTGATTGCAGCCATGAAATTAAAAGACGCTTACTACTTGAAAGGAAAGTTATGACCAACCTAGATAGCATATTAAAAAGCAGAGACATTACTTTGCCAACCAAGGTCTGTCTAGTCAAGGCTATGGTTTTTCCAGTGGTCATGTATGGCTGTGAGAGTTGGACTGTGAAGAAAGCTGATCGCCGAAGAATTGATGCTTTTGAACTGTGGTGCTGGAGGAGACTCTTGAGAGTCCCTTGGACTGCAAGGAGATCCAACCAGTCCATTCTAGAGGAGATCAATCCTGGGTGTTCATTGGAAGGACTGATGCTAAAGCTGAAACTCCAATACTTTTGCCACCTCATGTGACGAGTTGACTCACTTGAAAAGACTCTGATGCTGGGAGGGATTAAGGGCGGGAGGAGATGGGGATGACAGAGAATGAGATGGATGGATGGCATCACCAACTCAATGGACATGAGTTTGAGTGAACTCCGGGAGCTGGTGATGGACAGGGAGGCCAGGTGTGCTATGATTCTTGGAGTCGTAAAGGGTTGGACATGACTGAGAGACTGAACTGAACCGAACATAGTCCAAACTCCTCCTCTTATAGTTGAAGGAACCAAGGTCTTCAGTTTGGTTCGGACTTCAGTTTCCTTGGCTGCTGGCCATACTAGGATGGAAGCCCCTGGGTGGCGTGCACTAATCATGTCTTTTATTTTCTCTATCCAATGCTTTGACATCTGGGGGCTTGCTGACTTTGGAGGGGCAGCTTCTCTCAGGGTTAGTAAATTTTAGAGATAGTAAACCACTGGCCTGGGAGGGCACCTTTCAAATGCAAACCAACCAATCTAGAGCCCAACCTCTCCGCTGCCCCATCACCTCCCTCTTTGGGATCTTACACTTGGGGTCACCATCCACCTGCCATAATCAACCTAGAGCTAGGTACTAGACTTCTATGCATCTATCTGGTCTAATAAACCCAGTGATTACAGTTATCCCAGACACACAGGGTCCGCTCCTATGCCCCAGAGTCTGCTGAAGTTATCCAAAACAGCCATTCCTAAGCTGCTTACCCAGCCTCACCCTTGCTTCCTCTGCAAACCACAATAAAGGCTCTTGTCCACAGTTCCCCCTTCCTCTGCCTCTTAAGGGACCTGGGGCTACTCCTTGTAGCCCTACATGACGTGGTGTGTTCCCTCTCTTGGGATCTGGGAGTACAAAAAACACCATTTTCAACGGCAGCCATTTCCCGATCTGTTGGCCTATTATTATTATTATTTTAAATAATAATAAACTATTATTATGGATGTTATCTAAATAATAAATATTATATTAATATATATTATTATATATTAATAATATAATTTACTATATTATTTAAATATATATTTAATATATTATTTAAAATATATGTTTAATGTATTATTTAATAATAATATATTATTAAATAATAAGAAAACTTATAATGAAACAGGGAGACCCAGTCTTGTTCACCTTCTCAGCCTTGCACAGTACCTTGCTCAAGCAGGACTTTTCTTCCTAAGTCTTTCCAGTAGTTTGCATAGTGTGTTCCCACATATTATTTATACCTGTGCAAGACACTGTTTCACCTCTCAGATACCCAGAGAATGGGGCATACTGTCATTCAAAGAAACTCCGGCTGCAGATCTTTGGCTCAAAATGAACTGCATGAATTGACAAGGGATTTTTTTTTCTAATTAGGTTTGGCCTCTATTGTTATTAAAATAAGCCTGCGTCCCTTGTGACAGGGGAATGCTGAGACCTGCTTGGGTGAGTGACAGAAGATGATCTGGTGAGAAAAATCTGCTAAAGATAATTAATCAGCTTCTGAGATCATAGAAATAAAGATGCTTAGATCATCCAAGTGAAAAAATACATGGGAAAGCACTGTGCACACTATAAAGAACTCTATAAAACAAGGTGCAATGTTAGTAACAACCACTGTCCGCGTGACCTGCCCAGTATTCTCAGCCATAGTTAGGATGGAGGTTGAGTACTCCAAAGTGCTACATTTTGAGAAGTTAGTCTCCTTTCCACCACAAACATAATACTCTTTCCAAGCAGTAGCTAAGATAATAAATAAAAACAGCATGTTAAAAGAGAATAACATCCATAGTTAGATTTGTTTTCAGTGAAAAACAATAAGCAAACCTGAAAACTGCATTTCTGTTTAGCCTCTTCATCCAAGCCCAGCTGTTTGTAGGTAAGGTCACGTTCTCGTGTGCTGGGGTCTCATAGCTGTGTTAGAATCTCCGACATCCTTGGTTTCTCACTGGAGAGTCGGGGTCGGTAAATGGACTTTCAAGAGCTGACAGCTTTAATTAAGAGTCTGGACCCAGCTTAAACAGCTGATTAGTCCTGAGAACAGAAGATTAAACTGAAGCACAAGTCATGAATTTGCAGATTCTTCCTTCGCAGTTTCAGGAGGATGCTGAATGCGTGCGTTCAACCTGTGCACAGAAACCGCTGGGGTTCCTGCCTGTTGCTCCTCCGTGGACACATGGCAAGGAGAAGGAAGGGAAAAAGTGATTTGGGGTCAGTCACGTGAAGAGTGAGAGCTCCCAGCAGGGTCCAAGGTGGTTTCTAAAATGACTTCTTTTTTGTGGTGGTGGTGGTTCAGGCTCTAAGTCGTGTCTGACTCTTTGCAGCCTTATGAACTGAAACGCACCAGACTTCCCTGTCTTTCGCTATCTTCTGGTGTTTGCTCAAGTTCATGTCCGTTAAGTTGGTGATGCCATCCAAGGACATATAAGTATGTGGTGCCCAGGACACATGGTGAGGAAAAAAGCAAGGAAAAGGATGGGTCAGTCACGTCCAACCATCTCATCCTCTGTCGCCCCCTTCTCCTCCAGCCTTCAGTCTTTCCCAGCATCTGGGTCTTTTTCCAATTGGTTGGCTCTTTGCACCAGGTAGACAAAGTACTGGAGCTTCAGCTTCAGCATCAGTCCTTCCAATGAATACTCAGGGTTGATTTCCTTTCGGATTGACTGGTTTGATCTCCTTGCAGTCCAAGGGACTCTCAAGAGTCTTCTCCAGCACCACAATTCAAAAGTATCAATTCTTTGGCACTCGGCCTTCTTTATGGTTCAACTCTCATATCTGTACATGACTAATGGAAAAGCCATAGCTTTGACTATACGGACCTTTGTGAGCAAAGTGATGTCTCTGCTTTTTAATATGCTGCCTAGGTTTGTTACAGCTTTCCTTCCAGGGAGCAAGCATCTTTTAATTTTGTGGCTGCAGTCACCATCCACAGTGATTTTAGAACCCAAGAAAATAAAATCTGTCACTGTTTCCACTTTTTCCCCATCTATTTGCCATGAGGTGATGGGACCAGATGCCATGATCTTACTGTTTTGAATGCTGAGCTTTAAGCCAGCTTTTTCACTCTCCTCTTTCATCCTCATCAAGAGGCTCTTTTTCTACCATTACAGTGGTGTCATCTGCATATCTGAGGTTGTTGATATTTCTCCCAGCAATCTTGATTCCAGCTTGTGATTCATCCAGTCTGGGCATGTCACATGATGCACTCTTCATAGAGGTTAAATAAGCAGGGTGACAACATACAGCCTTGAGGTATTCCTTTCCCAGTTTTGAACCAGTCTGGTTGTTCCATGTCCACTTCTAACTGTTGCTTCTTGGCCTGAATACAGTTTTCTCTGGAGATAGGTAGAGTGGTCTGGTATTCTTGTCTCTTTAAGAATTTTCTGCAGTTGGTTGTGATCCACACAGTCAAAGGCTTTTTGCGGAAAAATATGCATAACACAAAATTTTCATTTTGTCCTTTTTAAGTGTACAATTCAGCGGCATCCAGTATGTTCACAAGATCATGCAGCCATCACCATCTCTAGGATTTTTTCATCCCTCCCAACAGAAACACTATCCCCTTGCTTCTTTCTGGTGAACTCACCAGACTGTTACCTGAATCTCTCTCCTAGACTTACACTCTATCTATCCTAACAGTGCTGGAGAACTTGTCATAAGGGGAAGCAAGTTAAGGGTACAAGCTTTGAGATAAGACTCCTAGGGTCTGCATTCTAACTGAACTAATCATTAGCTGTGTGATCTTTGACTTCTGATCCAGGCTTACGTTTGTTTATGGAGTGATTGTAGAGATTAAGTGAGCTAATGAATGCAGAGATGTAGAACAGCTCATGACACGTCGTAAAGAACTTGATGTTATCCTTATTTTGACTTTTTGCAACCCTTTCAAAATGCAGGGACTTCCCTGGTGGTCCAGGGGCTGGGACTCGGCACTCTCAGTGTGGGGGTGCAGGCCTGGATTTGATCCCTGGTTGGGATCCCCCATGCAACTAAAGATCCCCCAGGCCACAGCTAAAAAATCCCATGGCTGGGGATCCCACACGCTGCAAAGAAGATCGAGGATCCCACGTGTGGTGGCTGGGGCCCAGGACAGCCAAATATATAAATAAATAAGTACTTTTTTAAAAGAAAAAGTCAAATCATGTTGACTTGAGAGGAACATGATAACAGGTAGCTGCCCAGATTTGACCTGTGAGCTATGTTTTGCTAACTCGTTCTCTAGGATCAGTTCAGTTCAGTCGCTCAGTCATGTCTGACTCTTTGCGATCCTATGGACTGCAGCATGCCAGGCTTCCCTGTCCATCACCAACTCCTGGAGCTTACTTAAACACATGTCCATCGAGTCAGTGATGCCATCCAACCGTCTTATCCTCTGTCATCCCCTTCTCCTCCCGTCTTCAATCTTTCCCAGCATCAGGGTCTTTTCCAATGAGTCAGTTCTTTGTATCAGGTGGCCAAAGTATTGGAGTTTCAGCATCAGTCCTTCCAATGAACACTCAGGACTGATTTCCTGAATATTCTTCTCTAGGATGTTAGGAGCAAAAGGCCCCTCCACGTAGCAACTTTGCCATAGGTCTCCTGACGACATCCTTCTGGTGGAGATAGGCTTCTACTGCCAGAGGAAGGCTTTCTTGAAGTCTCGGTTCCAATAGCGAGGACCACAAACTCCTGTACTGCTAGCTCCTTACATAGATCACAGTGAAAGCTGGAACAGGCCAGTCACTTCTGGACTGTCAGCCAGGGTCTTGTGTGATGGTATAGGGGGCCCCCTCTCAGCAGCTTCAGCCTTGTTGCTGTTCAGTCACTCAGTCGTGTCCGACTCTTTGCAGCCGCACGGACTGCAGCACGCCAGGCTTCCCTGTCCTTCACTCTCTCCCTGAGTTTGCTCAAATTCATGTCCACTGAGTCAGGGATGCCATCCAACCATCTCCTCCTCTGTTGTCCCCCCCTCCTCTTCAGCCTTACAGGCAGCAAACGACACTGCTGATAGTATGATGCTTGCACCAAATTTAGGCTTATTCCCAGTGCCTCCCGTGTCTGGCACCAACGTGGTGACCCTCCTCCAGGTCCACCCATTCCACTTCTGGCTTCTCAGTTCTAACAGTCACACTCAACAGTCCCTGAGAGGCCTTTTGCTGTTCAGCAGGTCTGATCATTGCCCCAGAGCCCTTGGACCTCACAGATACTGAAACACCACTGGGCACAGAGCTCTGAAGAGACCAGTGGTATCCTTGACAATGGGGTTTCCATGATGACTGAGATCTCTGGTTACTGGGTGTTGTAAGTGCCAACGGGATGTCATGTCAGCAAGCTCACAGGCTTCTGTCTTCTTCTGCCCTCCTCCCGAACACTCAGCTTCTTCTTCTGCCATCCCCTCTCCCTTCATGCTTAATATGGTTTGATGTATCTGCTGGATGTGATTTCAGCAAACTTTTGTTTGTGAATCAGCTTCCATCAGCTGGAACAAAAAGATACCAGCTCACTCTTGGCTCTTCCCTCTGCTCAACCTCAGGAAACATCCGTGAGAAGTGAAGGCTTTGATTCCAGCCAATTTCCCCAGTCTCTTATGCTAGTCATCTGCACATCAGAAAAGTAAACAAGCCACTGGGGTGCCAAGCATTTCCCTAACACTTACTCCTGATCTTTCCTCTTTCTCATCATGAAACTCTCACCAACAACCAGAAAAGATTCCAGAGAATTTGTCACCCAGAGCAGAACACTTACGGAATAAACCGAGTCAACAAGGAAACATGAACTGAGATGACCAATTCATGCGGGAATGGTCCTCCTCCAATTTACACTCATAAAGGAGACAGACTTTATAATACAAAGATTTTTAAGAGAATGTTGCATTACAAATCCAGATCATTCAAAACCCTAGAAACCAAGGCAGTTACAACTCAGAGGCGATACATATCTATGTAGTTGGTTGAGTTGGATACGTATCTATGCATGCAGTTGGAGCTGGTGAAAGCTATCATTAAAGAAGATTTCTTCAGTAATTTGTGGTTGTTTAGTCCCTAAGTCGTGTTCTACTCTTTTGTGACCCCATGAACTGTAGCCCTCCAGGCTCCTCTGTCCATGGGATGTTCCAGGCAAGAATACTGGAGTGGGTTGCCATTTCCTTTTCCAGTGGATCTCCAGTAAGTAGTTCTTGGCTGGAGAGGCTTTTGTGAGTCCCTTGTCCCTCCCACCCATTCTGAAGACTGCTCTACAGCGAGTCAGCGTCCCTTAACCTGTCCTGGTATCGTGGTCATACCTACAGCAAGGTTTTCCTTACACTCAGCTACCACTGCAGCTCCACCTAGCATGTGGCTTCACCGCCTAGCCTGGGGGCAAGCCTGGGACAAGGTCCCGCTCATCTCTGTATTGCCATGGAGCGGGGGAGGTCACTTGTCTCCTGCAGATTCAATGTGCTTCTGAAGATGACTGCTGGATGAATAAATGAGCCAAGAAAGCCGAGGCCATTCCTTCTCCGGAGAGAAAGGGTTCAGCCCCTCCGGTAGCATGGCTCAGGGAGGAAAAAGGGAAACCCCAGGCTCACCCCCACCCCCACTACCCACCTACACACAGCTGCCAAGAGTGCTCCAGACCCAGGGCCTTTGCACGGGCTGTTCTCCCTCCATGGAAAGTTTTTCCAACAGATAGTCCATGGCTCCCTCCTCCCTTTCCTCTTTTTTCAAGTCTTGATCAAATCGGACCTTCTCAGAGTGGTCTTCCCTGCCCGTCCCATTCAACACTGCATCTGCTGTCCTCCTCCTCCACGGAGGTCCTCCTCTCTCCCATCTCCTTTTATCTTTACATCACTTGTTCAGTCGCTCAGTCATGTCCAACTCTCTGTGACACCATGAACTGCAGCAGGCCAGGCCTCCCTGTCCCTCACTATCTCCCAGTTTTCTTAAACTCATGTCCATTGAGTCGGTGATGCCATCCAACCATCTCATCCTCTGTCATCCGCTTTTCCTCCTGCCTTCAATATTTCATCAGCATCAGGGTCTTTCCCAATGAGTTGGCTCTTTGCATCAGGTGGCTAAAGTATTGGAGTTTCAGCATCAGTCCTTCCAGTAAATATTCAGGTTTGATATCCTTTAGGATGGACTGGTTTGATCTCCTTGGTGTCCAAGGGACTCTCAAGAGTCTTCTCCAGCACCACAATTCAAAAGAATCAATTCTTCAGTGCTTAGCCTTCTTTATGGTCCAGCTTTCACATCCATAAATGACTGCTGGTAAAATCATGGCTGCTTCCTTGATGGCTCAGACAGTAAAGAATCTGCCTTGATGGCTCAGACAGTAAAGAATCTGCAGGAGACCCGAGTTCAATCCCTGGGTCAGGAAGATCCCCAGGAGAAGGGAATGACTCCCCAGTCTAGTATTCTTGCCTGGAGAATTCCTTGGACAAAGGAGCCTGGGAGGCTACAGTCCATATTGTCACAGAGTTGACATGCCTGAGTGACTAACACTTTCATCACTATATCATGTATTAAGTGCATGGTCTTCCTTTGCCACAGGACTGCAAGCTCCATGACAGAAGCACTGTGCCTGTCTTGTTGACTGCTATGCCTCTAGTGCCTGGATGTCATGAAAGGTCTGTGAATATTTACAAATAGAAGGAGGCTGCCTCCTCCCACCCTTTGTTAACAACAGAGAAGGCAGCTGTCCTCTTACCCAAACCCGATACCTCCACCTGTGCTCTGAATTGCATCCCTTCCAGTCTTTCGTGATTATTACTCTATCAACTATTTCTTCTCTCTTCCTCATCTTTTTACAGCTTCCTTTCAGCTGCCTAATAACTCTGGTCTTTACCTTGGTCTTTGTATATGTCAGACTCCATTCTGCAAATTTTATATGAGTTCGTGTAAGCCCCACAGTAGCCTGAGGATGCAGAAATGATGGTGCATTTCTACAGGAGAACAGAGGCACAGAAAGGGGAAATCCCTGCCCGGGGCCACACAACTACCAAGCAGGGATGCCAAGGTCTGGGTGCAGCAGGCTGGCTCAGACCCGCGCCTGAGCACTCCACCGCGTGGCTGGCTCATCCCCGCTAGCTTTTATGCGTGTTTGCTTTTCTCACCTTCAGTAAACGACCCAACCTTCCTTCCGTTCACCCTTCAGCTACCTCTCTGTCTCTGGCCAGCACTTTGCAGACTTCGACACTGTCTGTGACTCCTCACTTCACCATCTCCCCCCGCCCCACCATTCCGTTCTGGCTCATGCCCCCATCACGCTATCAAAGGCGCTCTTGTATGAACACCCTGTGACGGGCAAGTCTGTCTCCACCTTATTTGAACTCTGTCAACTTTTGATGATGGTGGCATGTCTCCCTTCCTGGATTAGTAAATCAGGGCTTCCTGGGTCTGGCCACAGAGTAGGCCTGGACAAACCTTCTTCCCCTGGAGGAAATAAGCTACTGGGAAGAGACATGATAAATGGCCCCAAGTGGAGAGAAAGGTTAGAGTCCTCAGGGCATCTTTCAGATTCCTTCTGGCTCTGGAAACCCATTATTTTAAATCATCTCCTCTCAAACACTTTAAGGTTCCACTAACAATGATACAAAATTCCTCCTTGATTCTGTTCCCCTGACAGAGGACACCCTCCCCAATTAAAATTTCAATTTTTTTCTATATTCACACCCAACAAGATTGTGTCCAGCATTGCTTTCTTTCAAAATACAGAAAATGTTTTTTCTTACAAAATATATTAGTTTTACAAAATTTTCAAATACTAAATACGGTTGAATGTTTTTTCAACAGCTTTCTGGCCCCCTCTGCACCAGAATTTACTCCCCAAGAGCGATGGCTTCACTGTTTCAGGTGACAGTCTCAGTGGCAAACAGACATGTTAACAAAACACATCCTTAGGATGGGGATTCCAAGACAGCAGTGAAAATGATGAATAACTTCCTTTGCTTGAGCTTTACCCTGTGCTAGGCACTGTACCAGTGGCATGTTAATTTGCATATTTTGGTTTTGTAAATAGGACACACAGGCTCAAACAGGTTAAGTGATTTGCCCAGGGTCAACCCTAGCAAATAGACAGAGCAGGGATTCAAGCTGCAAGTGGTCAAACCACGTGTGCCTGCAGAACGCTGGCCCCAGTACTGTGCCCTTCGCCTGCTGCACATAAGGATTAATATACAGTCAGGGAGATGCTTCAGACTTAAGAGGAAGCAAAGGTTATTCAGGGCTCTCCCAGGGCTGCATGGTAAAGAATCTGTCTGCAACTTAGGAGCCACAAGAGATACACCTTCAGTACCTGGGTTGGGAAGATCACCTGGAGGAGGGCATAGCAACCCACTCCAGTATTCTTGCCTTGAGGATCCCATGGACAGAAGAGCCTGGTGGGCTAGAGTCCACGGGGTCACAAAAGAGTCGGAGCAACCTAGCACACGCACATGCAAAGGTTATTCAATAAGTAGTTGCGAGACACGTGACGAGCCAACTGGGAAAATATTCAAGTCAGATTCTCCACTGGCACCACACCAATAAGGATAAAATATGATCTAGCCATGAAGAGTTATGCTTAGGAGCAGTTTTATATGAAAATTCATTCAACCGTATTTTAGTCCATTTGGGCAGCCAGAACGTAATGCCATAGCCTGGGAGGCTTATAAACAACACTGGTTGATTGCTCAGCATTCTGGAGGCTGAAGGTCTGAGATCAGGGTGCCAGTGTGGGCAGATGAGGGCCCCCTCCTGGGTCACAGGCATCTTGTATCCTCACAAGGCAGAGGGGTGAGGGGTCTTTGGAGCCTCTTCCATAAGGGCACTAACCCTATTCATGAGGGCCCCACCCTCATGACCTAACTACCTCAAAGGTCCCATCTCCTACCATCACACTGGGCATTAGGATTCCAACGTGTAAATGTGGTGGGGACAAAAACATTTAAGCCGTCGCACTTCCATGCATGTCCACTACTGACAGTGCCTTTGCCTCCTGCAAAACCTTAATGGAGAGGTTTGGCAGCCCTGAAAACCTCTCACTTCATTCATGTCACATGGTGTGGATTTAAATCTTTAAAGAGAAGCAGAACGCCCATCCCACATGCCGCGCTCTTGAACCCACCTCGCTGGGACTTCAAAGGCCTCTGCCTTAAGCCAGCCTTTCTTCCTTCTCTTTTGTTCACTTCTTGACAGACCAGCATTCAGAGGCCGTGTCCCTGTTAACACAGTTGCAGCCTTTCCCCGAAAAAAATCCCTGGAGGGCCCCCGGGTTGGGGAGGACTTTAAAGTCACTTTCCTTCCAGATGTTTGATGTGTGCCCTTCCCCAGTCTGCTGGTCCCAACCAGCAGTCATCACTCACGGAAACTCGCTGTCGTCTGGAAGGGGGACAGTGGGACTATCAACGAGGGGGCTGGAGTTCTGACTCCCATCAGGCTCTAGCTTTGCAGCCCTTGGCCTCTTGAGGTCTTGATGCCCTTCCTTCTCTGCAAAGCAGGGTCCTACGGTGGGATTACAGCAAGAAGCCCTGGGCAGATGTGAGTGTTAGTTGTAATATTGTTATTGAAGGTGATGGCTGCTGTCTTGGGAATCAGAATAAACCACTGCCACAGGCCACTGACCCTGCTGGAACAGCTGTCCTCAGGGGGGTTGTCTTCCACCAACTGCGGTCCATCAGGGAGAAATAAAGCACAGTGGACAGAAGGAAAAGGTTTCCCAGGTGGCGCTAGTGGTCAGGAATCACCCTGCCCATTCAGGAGACATAAGGTACAGGGTTCGATTCCTAGGTCAGGAAGATCTCCTCGAGGGGGCATGGCAACCCACTTCACGTGGCACAAACTCCAGTATTCTTGCCTGGAGAATGCCATGGTCAGAGAAGCCTGGCTCCGACTTGGCACACATGCACTTATGGATGGAAGAAAATGGGCTGCAGAACCATGACTTCCGCTGCCACTGCAGCGCTGTCTGATGTCTCTGAGGCCATCCAGAGGGGAGCCCTGCCCAGGAGTAAATTAATGCCCTTTCTTTTCTTCAGCAAGACATGCTCAGCTAAACAGTACAAGAGGCATGTCTGACAGTCATGCAGCCAAGGCCTGAGTGTGGCCTGTCCAACAGCCACGAGGCTGTGCTGGACGGAGCCCCTACGGGACCCACAGAGCACGGCCTGGCCCCTGGGTGGGTTGACTAAGCCCCTACGGGACCCGCAGAGCACGGGCTGGCCCCTGGGTGGGTTGACTAAGCCCCTATAGGACCCGCAGAGCACGGGCTGGCCCCTGGGTGGGCTGACTACATATCATTTCTCCTGAATGGACCCAGAAGTGTCCCCTAGGTCCTAGATCCCCTCCTCCTTCATCACGGGTCAACACCTTCGGGTTTCCTTTGATACTCTTCTCAGCTGCTCCTCCCAGCCCTTCCTTCTCAGCCCCTCCCCTACGTATCCCAGCGGCTCAGAGCCCACCCTTAGGCCTTGTGAAGCCCCCTCTTCCATCCTTCATCTACATGCCCACAGCTCCCAATGCACCTTCAGGCATGGAGCGCTCCAGGTGCCAGAATCACAGAAGAGCCCAGACACCTGCCCACAGACCTCAGACCTGGCCGGCACTCACAGCACAGGAGACCCTTTCCGAGCTGGCCCTCTCGGTCCTCACTGTCACCTTCTCAAACACCCACCAGCTGCCTCCACGGAGCAAGGGGCAGTTTCTGGAAAGTGTCAGGTCACAAGATCATGCCTTTGAACATTATCCTCTCTCCCCAGAATCCTTTATTCTGTTTCCAAGTTTACTTAAGTCAGCATTTATGACCTACCAGCCCCAGGTCGTATCTGGCATAAATATGTATTTGGTGGGGGGAACTTGTACAATGCTAAGTCTTTTATAATTAAAATGCCAATGGTAAAAACTCAATGGAATAGCCACTATAAAATATAAAATATTGGGCTGGTCAAAAACTTTGTTTGTTTTTAAAACTTTTTATTTTATATTGGCGTATAGCCGATGAACCATGTTGTGATAGTTGTAAGCAAAAAGCAAAGGGACTCAGGCATATATATATGTATCCATTGTCCCCTGAACACCCTCTCTCATCCAGGGTGGTAGATAACATGGAGCAGAGTTCCCTGTGCTATACAGGAGGTCCTTGCTGGCTATCCATTTTAAATACAGCAGTGTGTGCATGTCAGTGCTGAACTGTTACACTGTATGGAAAAATCCGGATGGATTTTTTGGCCAACTCAGTATCAAGTTTTGGCTTCTTTTGAACAATTAGAAGTACTCCCAGCCCTGACCCATATGAATTGGTGCAGCCGTGCCTCACTGGGGGTGGGCAGGTATATTTTCCCACAGTCCACACCACTCCCTATTGTCTTACACTGAGCTGGTTCACTTATTTATGTGATCTGCCTAGACCTTGAAGGCATCTGAGTTTGGGATCGCCAGACCCACTACTACTCAGGTAGCAAAATCAGCTCATGTCACCTTCCCCATGACCTTTCCTGACCCAGAAGCCTCACTTACGCCAGGTACAGCAAGCCTACAGGACCCGAGGGTGTATAGGCAGTGGCATGTGTTCATGCTCAGTCGTGTCCAGCTCTTTGCAACCCCCTGGATGGTAGCCCGCCAGGCTACTCTGTCCATGGGATTCTCCAGGCAAGACTACTGGAGTGGGTTGCCATGCCCTCCTCCAGGGAACCTTCTCGATTCAGGGATTGAACCGACATCTCTTGCAGCACCTGCAGTGGCAGGCAGGCTCTTTACCATTGAGCCACCAGGGAAGGCAGGGGTTAGTTATTAGTTCTCTTTCAACGACAGCTGACAAGATGCTAATTGATAAAATCAATCACAGCAGAAGAGGACTACCCAGGGGCACTGTCTTCTCCACCCAACACGCAATATTCCGAAGACAAAAATTCTGGAGGTGAAAATTTGGGAGCTCCTTTCTCTCTGTGAAGTGGCACGAGGCTGCCTTCTGGGACTCGCTGATTGAGTTACTGATAGACTAGAAAGAGGAAGCGGGCCTGGGGTCTGGAAGGATCCTCAGCCCTAAAGTCTGAGGTGTCAGCTGTGGTCTCCACCCACATCCCCACCCCGTGGTCTACAGGACTCCACGGCTCTGGACAGGAATCGGGGACGGAATCTGCCTTCCAGGTCCTCTCTCTGAGCTCCTTCCGGATTGCTTTAGAGCAAAACCCAGGGCCAGAGTTGAGGGTGGAGAAAATAAACTCCAGTGCTTGAGGGCAGGGAAACTGACTTCACCCAAAAAAACCCCACTGCATCTGGTAGCAGGTAGGTGGTGGGTGCAGGCAGGCATAGGGAAGACGGTGGAACCCAAGGCTGTGCCCAGGTTGATGCCAAATCAGGTGTCTGAATGGGGGCTTGAGGAGGACTCTGCTTGGGTGGACAGTGGAGGACTGACCATCGCAGGGTTAACACTGCCTGGGCACTCACCACGGGGCAGACACAGACCAAGTTCTCACTGCGGATTTTCTGCTTTTGTCCCTATTGCAGCCCCAAGAGGTGGGCCTTTTCATGACCTCTATTTTGCTTAGAGATGTTAAGCATCCTATCCAAGAGTTGCAGGATTTGACTCTAACTCTGTCTGATGGATCATCACCAAATCAGGAACTATTGCAAAAGGTGGGAGTTGGGGTGGAGGTGAAAGCCTGAGCTCAGTCAAAACTGGGGCTCAGTGCAACAGGAACAAACCCTGAAGAGAAGCCAGAGAGCAGAGCAGGGCTGGGCGGTCCTTCTACATGGGACACTATACCTGACTCCAGAAATGCTCACAACATCCCCTGCCACCACCTGCCAGAGCTATGAGGAAGTGGTGTGAAGCCACACGGGGAGTGTGCAAGGGACCTGGGGTCGTCGTCCCATCCGATTTGATTCCTACGCCCTCACTCCAGAAGACTTTGGCCCTAATACTGGGAATGTTTCCATCAGCTTCAGACAGGCTGTTCAGGCTGTGCAGAAGGCTGGAAAACTGGCTTCTCTTCTAAACAAGCACAAGGGAGTGGAACAAAGGTGGGTTAACAGGGTACCCCCTCCTTTGCTTTTCTTCTTGCCCTGAGCATTGGTCCTGATGTCCAGGGTGGGCTGGGGCCCGAGGTGGCATCACAGATACAGGCTCCCTACCTCCAGGGTCTGGGTTGGTGGCTTTGGGTGGTGCCCAGGGTACAGTGGCCCAAGTTCTCACTGAGGGCTCAGTCTCTGGGGGCTCCCTCAGAGCCTCATCCTCTTCCCATTTCTCCTGCTATCACATTCCTGTAGGAAACGCCAGGGGGAGAAGGCCAGGGTGAAAGGGGGGACACCCTGGCCCCTCCCTGGGGCTTAGAATAATCAAGATGCAAAGGGAAGGGACTTCACTGGTGGTTCAGGGGTTGAGAGTCTGCCTGCTGAAGCAGGAAACTCGCATTTGATCCCTGGCCCTGGAGGATTCCCCATGCCACCTGTGGGGCCCCTGGGCCCGTGTGCCCAACCACTGAGCCCGCTCTCTAGGGCCCGTGCTCCGCAACAAGAGAAGCCGCTGCACTGAGAGGCCTGGCACCGCAACTGGACAAAGCGCACGCGCAGTGGCGACGACCCAGTGAGGCCGGAAGTAAATAAAACAGATGCACAGAGGATTCTTTACCTGCAGACTTCCCAGTGGAGTGGCCGCAGGGGAGTGACAAGTGGACGGGAAACTTAATCCTTTTTTTCTACCTAGTAAAACACCTGCACGTGGATGCTTTGCTTGGGTACATTCAGAACTGCGTGATGCTGCCGGCGAGAACGGGGAGGGGAGCCCAAGGCTACCTAGCACCTGGCCTCAGGGGCCAGAGAACGAGATCTAGCCTCTAGTTCTCTTGATGGAAATGCCTCTTTGACCCAAAACTGTCAGAAAATGAGGCTGCCAGAAAGAACACAGGCTTTGATGAGATCCCTGACTCTCCCTTCTGTTGCTGCTGCTGCTGCTGCTGAGTCGCTTCAGTCGTGTCCGACTCTGTGTGACCCCATAGACGGAAGCCCACCAGGCTCCCCCGTCCCTGGGATTCTCCAGGCAAGAACACTGGAGTGGGTTGCCATTTCCTTCTCCAATGTGTGAAAGTGAAAAGTGAAAGTGACGTCACTCAGTCACGTCCAACCCTTAGCGACCCCACAGACTGCAGCCCACCAGGCTCCTCCATCCATGGGATTTTCTAGGCAAGAGTACTGGAGTGGCTTGCCATAGTGGACTCTTTAAAATGGAGCTTCCTCACCCCTTAAAATGGGTAAATCCTGAAGAGTAAAAGAGATGAGGAGTATGTGTAAACAACTTGGCAGATCCTGTTTTTATTTAATTTTCATTGTTGTTCCTGGTAAACTGTTTTGAGAAGCGACCTTCTCTTTTTGTTCCAGTAAGCATGTGTTCATGGAGCCCTACTTTGTAATGGGCCCTGGGCTCACGGTGGGGGATGGAGACAGTCTCCAGTCTAAAGGTGCTTAAAATTGAAAATCTGGAGACAAAAAGCACACACTCACATACACATACACAGGAAACACCCCAGCAAAGGAACAGAATCACAACCACTCAGCCATATGTGGGGTGATGCTAAGAAGGAGCCAGGAGAAGCAGTGATTTGAGACTGAGAGTGTCTGTGGGAGTGGGCAGGGAAGAGCTGATTGGGGGTGGCATTTTGTCAGAACCCTAAAATACAAGGGGGCAGCCTCAGAAAGGCTATGGGAAGAGCATCAGGTAGAAGGGTGTGCACAAGCCAGGGTCCCAGAGCAAGAGGAGCCTGACGGATCCCAGTTTTCCCTACTGAAAATTTATGTTCTGGGACCTCCTTATCCCATAAGATGGCCTGTGACTCTTCCTCCTCACCTCTGTTTATTGGTCCCAGTTTTGCCTCAAGATTGTGGCATTCTCCTACAACCTCCCCCTTTCCTTCTCTTCCCTCATTGTTTCTTTACCTTATGTTTACAAATACGCTTTTTTATTTGTAAAATATTCTCCTTCTGACTCTTCTCTGCTCCGACCTGCTTCTCAACCCTCCGGCAAGGCTGGGCTGTAATCACAGCCCGCTTTGATCAGGAAGCTCTCTGAAATTTCGCATCACTTCACCACACTGAGGAAAGGAATCACTCACATGGCACCAGTTCAGTTCAGTTGCTCAGTCGTTTCCGACTCTGCGACTCGATGGACTGCAGCACGCCAGGCTTCCCTGTCCATCACCAACTCCTGGAGCTTGCTCAAACCCAAGTCCACTGAGTCGGTGATGCCATCCAGCCATCTCATCCTCTGTCGTCCCCTTCTCCTCCTGGTGCCAGGAGCCCGCTGATGCCCCAGCCGGTGGTCCTGGAGCACCCCATCCCAGGCACGCTCCTGCAGGGGTGTTCATGCCCACCCTGCACCTCCCGGGTGACTGTTTTGGTCTCTTGGTTCTCGCATTTCTTGGTCCTTCACCATGGCCTTTCTCCTTTTGTTCCTGCTTCCAACTCTCGTAGTTTAATACTGGGATCTCAGCAACGTTAAAGATGGCTACACTCATGGCTTCAATTGTCTCCCTCCAGCTGGCTTGCAATCTCCATCTCAGCTCTGACCTCTCCCTAAATATTCTTCCTTACATATTGGTCACAGTTATCTACCATCTAGGGGACCTTAAAGAAGTCCATCCCCATCTTGGGGTGTCATTGTCATGCCTGGAAAATACCGGGAAATGGGCTGTCTGGCTTCTTTTGTTCCTAAGCACCAATAATTGGTGACTCAATGATTTTTAAATGTCTTCATTCCCACAGAGATGAACTCTGTCCTCTTAAAATCATCATGTTTAAAGTTAAACTCCTTATTAAGGCACAGCCACCCCTCTGGATTCTGATACACACAGTGGGCTCAGCCATCCCGGACGATCCCAGAGTGTTGTCATTTCTTCTCTGTAAACAAGACTCCCTAATTCTCTCTTCCTTTCCATTCGTAGCCCCCTGCCCCCCAGCCCTCCCTCCATGCTTCTCCTAGAGATGACCCAGGTGGTCCCCCCCAGATTCTGCTCCTTTCAGCAACATACAGTCTGCACATTCAAAACATTTCAAGGGTCCCAATTGTTCATAGCAGCTCCTCTTCAGCTTTGTGGGTTCCCTGGAGAATCCTTTAAAATGTATGGATCCTCCGTCCAGAAAAATGCCTAAAATTTCAAGAGGTCCATGGGCTTCCCTGATGGCTCAGATGGTAAAGAATCTGCCTGCAATGCAGGAGACTCGGGTTTGATTCCTTGGTCACGAAGATCCCCTGGAGAAGGGAATGGCAACCCACTCCAGTATTCTTGCCTGGGAAATCCCATGGACAGGGGAGCCTGGCGGGCCACAGTCCATGGGATCACAAAGAGTCGGACTCGAGTGAGCGACTGTGGATCTCCTGAAATGTATCACAGGCTCCTTAGAGGTCTTTCAACCCCAGCTTAGACCGAAGCAACCCCTCAAAGAATCTCATTTTCTGAGCTCCGGAGCCCCTGACAACTTGATTCTGCACCCCCTGTTCTATCCAGTTTTCCTCCATCCTCAGGTCCTCCTGAAGCCCCAACTCCAGCAGCAGCAGCTCCTTGATGGGCACGTGAACCTTCTTTGGCTCAGGCCACTTTCCCCATTTGAATCATCAACTTCTTTCTTCTTGCAGCTAAGTCTTGGACCATTCCTTCAAGTTCCACACCAATCCCACCTTCTCCAGAAAAGGTGTCTCTTGCTCCCCATCCTGTGTGGGTTTCCTCTTTGGAGCTCCTGTAGGTCTGAGCCATTAGCCATCAGCACCATATGGTCAATTTTTGTTTCTATGACATGGCAAGGCTCACCCCTGAGGCCAGGGGCTGTCACTAGGCTGAGATGCTTGCTGGTGATCATGAATCTTCCTGATTACTGAAGGAAGAAGGCTTCCAAAATGCTCCAGCTGGGCTCTGAGTGATGCCAGCTTTTCTATATTTTATTACACACACCCATGTGTTTTCTAAAACATAGTGTGAAAGTGAAAGTTAGTTGCTCAGTTATGTCTGACTCTTTGTGACACCATGGACTGTAGCCCGCCAGGCTCCTCTATCCATGGGATTCTCCAGGCAAGAAAAAGACACATGTACCCCAATGTTCACTGCAGCACTATTTACAATAGCTAGAACATGGAAGCAACCTAGATGTCCACTTACAGATGAATGGCTAAAGAAGCTGTACTACATATACAATGGAATATTACTCAGCCATAAAAAGGAACACATTTGAGTCAGTTCTAATGAGGTGGATGAACTAGAGTCTATTAAGCAGAGTGAAGTCAGAAAGAGAAAGATAAATATCATATACTAACACATATATATGGAATCTAGAAAGATGATACTGATCAATTTATTCACAGGGCAGCAATGGAGAAACTAGAGAACAGACTTATGGACACGGGAAGAGGAGAGGAGAGGCTGAGATGTATGAAGAGTGTAACATGGAAATTTACACGACCATATGTGAAATAGATAGCCAATGGGGATTTGCTGTATGACTCGGGGAATTCAAACAGGGGCCCTGTAACAATCTAAAACAGTGGGATGAGGAGGGAAATGGGAGGGAGGTTAAGGAAGGAGGAGACATGGGCATACCGACGGCTGATTCTTGTCAATCTGTGATAGAAAAACAAGAAAATTCTGCAAAGCAATTAACCTTCAACTTAAAAAATAAATTATAAAAAACAAGAATACCGGAGTGGGTAACCATTTCTTTCTCCAGGGGATCTTCCTGACCCAGGGATCACACACAGGTCTCTTGCACTGTAGGCAGATTCTTTGCCGTCAGGGAAGCGTGGTATACTGAGCATGATTTATCTGGAACATCCGTCCTGCTGTAACAGGAGGATTCTCCAAGTGGCACTGAGACGTGGGGAGCAAGGATGCTGGGGGTTCATCTTGCCTGCTCATCAGGAGGCTTCACTGAGATGTGGAAACACCTTGGGCACGTGGAAGACCCTCAGCGTGTAAGCTTGCCTTCTTCCTCCTTCACAGCGACTCTTTTTTCTTTTAAATGTAGAGCAGGTGGTAGGTGAAAATAGCTCAGCACCTATTTATTATCCTGCTCCAGCATTTCAAGGGTGAGGAATTCAGAGGCAGAGCAAAAGGATTAGATGTTTCCAGTGAGTCTGAACTCACTCAACAGGGAAGGTACCCAGTGGTGATGCTGGGGAGCTGGAGAAGATCTATGGTTTCTGGAACCTCCTTTACAGATGGGGAAATTGAGGTCCTCAGAGCTCAGGGCCTGCCCTTGAGGTGGCAGCTCTCCCAACTCTTACTCACCTGTGATGATGACATGTTTCTCATCATCACACAAGAATTCTGTCCTCCATCAGATCACAAACTCCTCGAGCACCTTTTCTGTACTGAGTTCATCTTTGCTTTCTCTGCTGCTGCTAACTCACGTCAGTCGTGTCCAACTCTGTGCAACCCCATAGAGGGCAGCCCACCAGGCTCCCGTCCCTGGGATTCTCCAGGCAAGAACACTGGAGTGGGGTGCCATTGCCTTCTCCAGTGCATGAAAGTGAAAAGTGAAAGTGAAGTCGCTCAGTCGTCTCCGACTCTTTGCAACCCCATGGACTGCAGCCTACCAGGCTCCTCCATCGATGGGATTTCCCAGGCAAGAGTACTGGAGTGGGCTGCCATTGCCTTCTCCTTGCTTTCTCTATGATCCAACAAATGCTGGTAATCAACAGTGAATATTCCTTGGAAGGACTGATGCCGAAGCTCCAATACTTTGGCCACTGGATGCAAACGGCCGACTCATTGGAAAAGACCCTGATGCTGGGAAAGATTGAAAGCAAAAGGAAAAGGGGACGACAGGGGATGAGACGGCATCACTGACTCAATGGTCATGAATTTGAGCAAACTCTGGTAGATGACAAAGGACAGGGGAGCCTGGCATGCTGCATCCATGGGGTCGTGAAGAGTTGAACGTGACTTAGTGACTGAACAACATCTTTGCATGTCACCAGCATCTTGAACAGGGTTTGTGAGCCCCTGCATGTGACAAATCAGATGTTTCGTGATGACTACACAAGGCTCATGGTAATGGGTACCAGTGATGCCTTCCTGAGGTTTTCTCCAGGGTCCTTGGATACCGTAAGGCTGCTGTTTCTGCACCAAATCGGGAACAGACTGACTCTTCCAGCAGACGTGGCCCACAGCACAGAGTGTGCTGGCTACACTGAAACGCTGTATTTGAGATAGTCATTGAGCATTTACTAGGTGACATGCCCTGGGTATATGGAGATGAACAGGACAGCATGGATCTTTCCCTCATGAAGAATCATCTTGTGCAAGAGGAAAAAAAAGAAGAACAAAAGCAAATATATCATCATCTGATCCTGGCAGAACAACCCTCTCCAGTGGCTAATCTCTGCCTATTTTCAACACAGAAAATAAAAACAACACTGCACAATGGAATTCTGATGAAGACCCCAAATCCAAAAAGTTCAACACATCGTACTTTATTTTATCTCAATTGATCTCAACTCTCAAATGCTCCAGCTTCAGAAGGTAAGATTAGGTACCATTAAGCCGGCTAGACCAGCATTGATTGAAAAACCCTCCTGGATACTACAGGATGGAGGAGGTTGCAGACTCTTATTAATCTCCTTGTTATCAGCATGATCTCAGCCTGTCAGGAGCCAGCTTACTAGATTCCCAATTCTGGCCACATCCACATCCCCCTGGCTTCTGCGTACCAGGCCACGGAGCTTGTATAGCTCCATGAATTACCCTGCTAAGAAAACTTTAACAGTGAGCTGGTCTTTGCCCATGGAATCGAGGAAAAAGGGAAAGTAGGTTTCCTCTATAATCCAGAGGGACCTCAACGGGTCTCAAATCAGACAGTTACGCGGGAGTCCATGTAGCCCACTATATTTTCTCTTCTTTGACCATGAAAGGAATAAATAAATGATTGTGGAATGCGGGTGGCAGGGGCTGTTCTGAGCATTTCTCTGGAACTGACTCCCTCCTTCCCGCCCTCTTTCCTTTAGTTTCTCTGTTCTCCAAACCAGCACTTACTCTCTGCCAGGCACTGTACAAGGGGCTGAAAGTACTGAACCAGCACAGCACAGATCTGAAATGGTCCTAGCCCTCCTAAAGCTACAGTCTAGCAGGCAGGAAAAGCACCATGCAAGAAATGTGAACTGTGAAAAACAAGGCTTCCCAGGTAGTGCTAGCTGTAAAGAACCCACTTGCCAATACAGGAGACATAAGGGACGTGGGTTCGATCCCTGGGTCAGGAAGACCCCCTGGAGGAGGAAATGGCAATCCACTCCAGTATTCTTGCCTGGGAAATCCCATGGACAGAAGAGCCTGGTGGGCTACAGTCCATGGGGCCTACAAAGAGCTGGACACGACTCAAGCAACCTAGCAGCAACAGCAGAGAATGCTGGGAGCCTGGGGGGCTGGGAGGGGGTGGAGGGGGTCTCACCTAGTAACTGCTGGGGGCTGGGGAGGAGCTCAACCATCCTTGCCTTTTGAGTCATCCACAATATTGTTTCACTGGAGGATTCTTTTTTTGTGCACTGGGCAATTTCCCAGATACAGTGAGGCATTGTATCTGGTACTTTTTTGGAAGATTAACTCACTCTCTGTAGAAGTTCTACAAGGACTTGTCACGGCTCTGCTGCCAAGGGGGCAGATAATGGTCCCAAAGAGAAGTCAAGCAAGCACAACGTCATGGCATCAACTTCAATCATTTTGGGGGTCTGCCTCCATGTGTTTTGCTAATCCCACTTTACTGAAAATATTTTCTTTAAACTGACTCACTTAAAAACGTAAATGAGTTTATCATCAAAGGAACCCTTAATATTACTGCCATAAATAGAATACCAATATCCCTTGCCCTAAATAGAAGGTAACGCAAAAATAAATAAAATTAAATTCCTGGCTTCCAGCCTGTCTTGAGGCTGTCTTTATCTGAAGTAGCAGATTGGTTTTAAAAGGCTCCCCTCTACTGGCCTTCGATCACCCCTAGAGGCCTCCCTCATCAATTCCTCTGCTTTTTATAACTGAGAATGGAGTTTGGAATTGGATTGCTGGCTGGGCAGGCCACCAAAACCACTCAGGAACCTCAAGAACTCTAGGGAACTGTTACTGTGCATGCCAGCTGTGAAGTGGGGCTGTCAGCTGTGTGAATGATCACATCCAAGCCAAATGCATGAGGGGGCTTATTGGCACAGGCCAGGTGGCTGAGCAGTGTTCTCCGGAAATTTCTATCACTTGCCCCAGGTGTGGATCAAGGTTATTGTGTTACAGACATCGCAGCCTCCTTAAGCTCACTTAAAACGTCAATTCAACACTTGTTTAAGACTTCTCCTTGCCTTACTTCACGGCCAGGGCCTCACTTTGGGAGGGGAAAGAAAGAGAAGCAGGTTAATCCACAGGGCTAAACCCTGGCACTCTGCAAACGACTAGCTAGACCTTGATGAAATTCAGTTCTTTTCTTGTGTTTATTAAGCAGTGACTTTACACGAGTCTCAGTTTACTCATCCATAAAATGGTTTCTTTCCAGAGTTTTAATGTGTGTATGTTTTTTTTAGGTCTCGTCATGTGGCAGGTGGGATCTGAGTTTCTCAACCAGGGATCGAACATGTGCCCCCCTGCATGGAAAGCTCAGAGTCTTAACCACTGAACCACCAGGGAAGTCTTGTCGAGGGTTTTATAATACATGTGTGAAATAGCGTATGAAAACTCCTGGTGTGCACACAGGCATCTGGCTGTAATAATAACCATTATTGATTTTTCTGACATCCATCTAAGGGTGAAGGCCAACTCTGATGGGCAACAGGGATCCTCAGACAACTTTCCCCTGGTTTGACGGATCAAGGTCTTTGCCTTGGGCTGGGGCTCTGCTGAAAGGCCAGGAGACCAATTATTCCCACCAATGCAGGGAGTGTGTATACAATTTGCCCGGGGTCTTGTTCCGATGCAGATTCAATTTCATCAGGTGTGGGTTCCGGGGTGAGGCCTGAGGTTTTGCACGTCTACCCAAACCCCAGATGAGGCCCCTGTTGCTGGGCCAAGGACAACACTTTGATTGACAAGGCTCTAGCTCAATGGTTCTCCGTAGGGGTTCTCGGAGGGAGAGGCCAAAGGTATCAGCATCACTTGCAACTTGTTAGTTGGA
Organism: Moschus berezovskii; assembly: GCF_049115385.1. Taxonomy (NCBI): domain Eukaryota; kingdom Metazoa; phylum Chordata; class Mammalia; order Artiodactyla; family Moschidae; genus Moschus; species Moschus berezovskii. The sequence continues at coordinate 55,514,924 of NC_142480.1, read as the reverse complement.
GTTAGCCAGCAAATTGTTAGTGAGGCCAGTTCTCAGGCTCCACCTGCTGAATCAGAAGCTCGGGGGTGGGGCCAGCACTGTTTGTAACAGCCCCCAGCTCTGGAACTTCCTGCCCCTGGAAAGCGCAGCACTAGCTCAGGTCTGCGGTTGTGTGGTTGTTGTCTGGCCCGAGCCTGAAAGGGGATAGATAGCTGCCTCTCAGCAAGTCCCAGCCCAGCAGGATGATCTTTGGGGATGAGCATTCTGGGTGTCTCTGTTCAGACTCACCCTTGGGCCACAGGCACTGAGGAAAGCTACGCACACACAGGTGGTACGGAAAAGGACCTCTGGGAACATGGTCTGGGAGGGGGGTGGCCTGGGTTGTCTGCACCCTCATCCTCCCCTTCCTTCCCCCTGCTCCCCTTCCCCAACCACTCCAGGACTTCCATGCAGTTTAGACGTTTACCAAGCCATATGGGTCCCTCCACGGAAGTGAGACAGGAAGGCAGGCCAATGAGTATTTACAGTGTCCGCAAAAAGTGTATGTTTACAGATACACTTACACACACACACACTGTCCTAAACCCCAGGTGTTGGAAATTTGCCCTCCCCCTCCAGCAAGCGAATCCAAATATACTCATAACAAAGTAATGGTTCACATTGATGTCTCTCTAATTCTAGTACTAGTTCTTTCCTTTTTCTCCCTCTGCTCCTTCGCCACTATGCTTTTTGGTACTACATCATGTTATGAAATAAATAGCCATGGAATTAAAAGACGCTTGCTCCTTGGAAGAAAAGATATGACAAACCTAGACAGCATATTAAAAAGCAGAGATATCACTTTGCTGACAAAGGTCCATCTAGTCTATGGTTTTTCCAGTAGTCATGTATGGATGTGAGAGTTGGACTATAAAGAAAGCTGAGTGCCGAAGAATTGATCCTTTCAAACTGTGGTGCTGGAGAAGACTCCTGAGAGTCCCTTGGACTGCGAGGAGATCAAGTCAATCCTAAAGGAAATCAGTCATTGGAAGGGGATGACAGAGGATGAGATGGTTGGATGGCATCACGATGCGATGGACATGAGTCTGAGCAAACGCAGAGAGATAGTGAAGGACAGGGACGTTTGGTGTGCTGCAGTTCATGAAGTCGCAAAGAGGTGGACATGACTTAGCTACTGAGTAACAGCAACATTCCTTTCTTACGTATATACTGCACTTTGCTCATCTGTTCATCCACTGAAAAGGATAGTGCTATGAACATGAGTGTACAAATACCTGTTCAGATCTGTGCTTTTGACTCTTTGCGGTTTGTACCCAGCTGTGGAACTGCTGGGTCAGATGGTAATTCTATTTTTAATTTTATGAGGAACCACCCTACTGTTTTCCACAGCAGCTGCACCATTTTACATTCCCATCAGTTATATTTTACTGATGCCTCAGAACACTATGAATAGGATACTATACCTCCTTCAGAAAGTTTAGGAAACTGAGGCTCAGAGAAGTGAAGCCACCGGCCTGAGATCACACAGGTGATAAGTGCGTCATCATGATCAGTGCCTTAGCTGTCCCGTAGAAGCTCCCAGGGGCTCCAAAGGTGCGGTCCAGCGTCTCGAAGCATTAGCAGTGAGCCTGGCTCGTAGGGGAGACTTGCCAGTTCTTGCGTGGGTGTCAGTCGCTCAGTTGACTCTTTACAACCCCCTGGACTGCAGCCCACCAGGTTCCTCTGTCTATGGGATTCTCCAGGCAAGAACACTCGAGGGGGTAGCTATTCCCTTCTGCAGGGGATCTTCTTGACCCAGGGATCGAACTCGGGCCTCCTGCATTGCAGGCAGATTCTTTACCATCTGAGCCACCAGGGAAGCCCCAGTTCTTACAGACAGGAGAACAGGAAGGCCCTAGGCTGGCAGCTGGGAGAGATTTACAGTGAAGACCTGAGGGAGTCATATTCTAACGAAGCTGGAGGGCAGAGCTTTGGCCTGGGTACCCGTAGGCTGGTGATGGGGCTGCGACGCCTTAGGCTGGCTCCATTCCCAAGTCTGGCTATTCTTTAAGGAGTTACTTGTCAGAGGGCTGCTGCTCTGCTGCTTCGGTGGAAGAGGCTTCCAGCTCCAGCCAGGACCCTCACACCACTGCGGGTTCCTCTCCTGCCCTTCTCTTTACCTTTCCTTCGAACAAAGCCTGTGGACTGGGGTGTAGTTTGGATATAAGGCAGAGTCCACTTAAGAGTCAGCTCCCAAACCTCAAGAGCCTCAGAGTGCAGTAGGAGAGGGTTTGCTGCTTATAGGAGAAGAGCAAACGCAAGTCACCTGCCTGATCAGTTTACCAGCTCATTTTCTCTGGGTGTCTTAGCCTCCCCGCTCCATTATTTAAGCCACTCTGGCATTTACTAAGCAAGAAGGTGTGAATTAATCCTGCGGATCACTCCTCCGAGCGTGGCCGATATTCTTGTCCTTGAAACTGGAGACGGGAAACCTAATGGCAAGCATCCACACGTCACTGGACTGTCCAAGGGTGTGTGCCTCTCTTCAACATGGGCTGAAATGCTGCACCCAAGTATGGGGTCACCATGGTGTTCGGGAGGCTCCTCTGACCAGCTGTGAGCCCTTGCTGAAGTCCCAGTGTTTCCAGTTTCCCTTTGCAAACTGTCTTTGTGGTATAGGAAATGGCCCAGGGTGGGAGGCAGGGGGGACAGGCGCAGGCAGCCCAGTGATTCTGGGACACAGAAGTCACTACGACGGGTGTGGTGATGGAGTTGGGCAAAGCTGGTTGGCATCTCATCTCCTGGTTATTGGCTGTGTGGCCTCAGCAAGACTTGGTCCCTCTCTGGGCCTCCAGTCCCTCATCTGTAGATGAACCAACTTGGCAACTCCAAGTACAATATCAGCCCCTAGGAAAGAGGCTCCCTACAACCTTCCTGCAGAAGTCTTCTCCCCACCTGCTTCCTTCCTTCCTTGCCAGGATCCAGGAAGCTGACCACCCTTCTGTCTTTCCCCAGAAAAAAATTCTTCCGGGCTTTAATCATTTGTGTTGTTTTTTCTCTTCCATCAGTGTGTGTGTGTCTCCTATAGTGAGTTGATCAAACAAACACGCTTCAGAGCCACTCTGATGAGACCCGGTGGGGACAAGGAGGGGGCTGGGGGAGAGGGAAGGAGGCGTGGGGAGCACCAGCCAAAGCAAGATGCCGTGGAGCTGGCCACCCTGAGTCTCATCATCCCCTGGGCTGCCGTGTTCCGTTACAGCCCCGCCTCTTGCGTCCTGTCTCCGGAGCTCTCCTCGAGCGTTCCCTCTCTCCCAGCTTTATCCTTTGGGGGAACGAGCATGCGTATTCCCTCACTGGATGTCATTTCATACATCAGTTATAGATCATTCTCCTGATTCCCTGGAACCTGGGTTTGCATCCCAGCTCTGCCACTGACTGGCTGTGGGACTTTGGTCAAGTTGCTGAACTGTTCTGTGCCTCAGGTTGCTCATCTGTATAACAGAGGTAATAACGACATGGCCTCATAGGATTGTCGGGAATATTACAGGTGCGAACGGAGCTAAGGTGCTTAGGCTGTCATATGCACGCAACAGATACGCCAAAAACAACAACAAAAATAAGACCATCGTTATTCTTTGCTGCCCTCAGCCTCCATTGAGAAAAGATGTGTGAGGAGTGAGCCCCCATTTCTAGAAGCAATGCCCTCCGTTTATTCTGCAAGGTAAACTCAGATCCCAGACTATAGATTTCAGCCATCAACATTTCCAAAAAAACTGGGGCTGAGGGACTTCCAGGATGGTCCTGTAGTTAAGATACCATGTTTCCAGCACAGGGGTTGTGTGTTTGATCCCTGGGTGGGGAACTAAGATTCCCCCACCGCACTCAGCCAAAAACACAGGTTGGCGCTCAGTTTAGGGAAAATGTAACACTACTACCTACCATCACCCTCTATCAGGAAAGAAAGGACATCAACACCCAAAAGAAAAAGAATAGCAGCTCAGAAGATAGAAGAGTTCTCAGGAAGTGACATGTTGAAAACTTGAAACTAACAGAATTGTCATGGCTACATTGTATCTCTTATTTTCTCTTTTCTTTTTTCCTTTGGGGTCACCACCCATCTTCAGATCAGCATTGGAACCGCTGATCTGAGGGTCATTTCAGCTTTCCACCGTCAACTAAGAGCCGGAGGAGAAACTGCAGCCCTGAGCCTTTAAAGGGGACCGGAAGCACAGCTGTGTGCCTCCGAGATCCTGCAGTAATGATAGCCAAATGCTGGAGAACATTTGACAGAGCAGAGAGCTTCTTTCTCAAAGAGCAATTTCGGAACTCAAACACATACCCACACAGGGACTCCGGGTTTCCAGGAGCAGCCAACCAGGATTCCAAGGGCTAGAAGTGTCCTGGAGGAGCCCACTCCCTGCCACCATGGAATACAGACAACTCTGCAGCAGTTCCCTTTGCCATTGCAAAGTCTGCAACAGCTGGAGCGAAGAAAATGCTAGGACAAACAGGTCCCGTCAGGACACTGGGCAGTTTCCTAGCCAAGTGACGAATTGCAGGAGACTGGGGAGAATTTAAAACCAGCCCAGCTGCCGCCCAGGAGAGTGACTAATCTCAACACTTAAGGACAAGCCCCAGACCAGCAGTCACTCAGACACGGGGGGTGGTTTCCTTGCTTGCACATGGCACCCCAGTGTCTCACCCCGGGGCTTCTCCTGGAGACATGGATCTGTGCCCATCTCCTCATGGGAGGCTGCCACCTGACCACCACCCCCGCCCCCAGTGGCATTCACGTTCCTACCCACCCCTATTCTTTGTATTTATTTATTGGCTGTGCTGAGTCTGGGGTGCTGTGCAGGCTTTTCTCTAGTTGTGCCAAGTGGGGGCTACTCTCTAGTTGCGGTGCATGGACTTCTCATTGCAGTGGCTTCTCTTGTCGCAGAGCAGACTTCAAAAGTTGTGGCACATTGGCTTAGTTGCCCCTGCAGAATGTGAGATCTTCCCTGACCAGGGATCGAACCCGTATCCCTGGCACTGGAAGGTGGATACCTAACCACTGTTTCACCAGGGAAGGGCAGCCCCCCTCCCAACTCTCTTCACTGTATCTTTCCATCTGCCTCATGAAGTCATTTTTGCTTGAGGCAGCTGAAAGGTGCAAGGCTCCTGAACCCCACTGAGGGTCCTCGCAGCTGCTTAGAAGTCTTGGCCAATCCATCATGATTCCCTGGTTTGACGAGTGTTTATCAAAACACCACTTAAAGGTGCTTAATAGAGAAAATCTTTGAGATGATGCACATCAATCAATGGCCATGAACTTGGGCAAACTCCAGGAGATCGTGAGGGACAGGGAAGCCTGGTGTCCTAGAGTCCATGGGGTTGCATAGAGTCGTACACAACTTTGTGACTGAACAACAATGCATCAATCTGACCTCTTATTTCTTTCTCCCTCAATGTTTCAAACACACAACACATCCTTTCTGTTTGGCATCCTTTCCGGGGACCAGCCCTTGGAAGGAAACAGCTGGCCTCAAGTTACGTCTGCTCTCACTGCCAGCGTGGAGGCTGTTAAGGTGATAAAGATGGACAGAGCGTGCACTTCCTTTCCAGGCAAGAGAGGCTGGTGGGGGTGCTGGCATTATAGGCAGTGGCAGAGCTAGAAAGAGCTCTCTGGAGAAAAAGAACGGGACAGGGTCTTGGAAGTGGAGCTTCATATCTTTGCTTTGTTATCTGAACTGGCAGCAGGAGCCCTATCACTGGGTCCCCCTCTTTTACAAACTAGAAAGCTCTTTTCATTCCCATGGCCTGCTCCCCAACATCTGAGATGACAGAAACTGTGCCCTCAACTGGGCTGTGACCTCCATGTTGGGTACACATGTAGTGAAAAGCAAGGGACTTTCTGAGCAAGTGGAGGGTGTTTAATTGCTTTACGATCATGTAGACCTTTGGTGCGGGAGGGCTTCCCTGGTGGCTGAGATGGGAAAGAATTCGTCTGCAATGCAGGAGACCTAGTTTCAATCCCTGGGGTCGCGAAGATCCCCTGGAGTAGGATACAGCAACCCACTCCAATATTCTTGCCTGGAGAATCCCGTGGATAGAAGGGCCTGGCGGGCTACAGTCCATGGGGTGTCAAAGAGTCAGACACAACTGAGCAACTAACACACACAGACCTTTGGGAGCAGAAGGGTGAATGCTTATATTTGCCATGTGCTTGGCCCGAGACCAGTCAATTGTAAAGGAAATCAGTCCTAAATATCCATTGGAAGGACTGATAATGAAGCTGAAGCTCCACTACTTTGGCCACCCGATGCGAAGAACTGACTCACTGGAAAAGACCCTGATGCTGGGAAAGACTGAAGGCAGGAGGAGAAGGGGATGACAGAGGATGAGATGGTTGGATGGCATCACCGACTGGATGAACATGAGTTTGAGCAAGCTCCGGGAGTTGGTGATGAACTGGAAAGCCTGGTGTGCTGCAGTCCATGGGGTCGCAAAGAGTTGGACATGACTGAGCAACTGAGCTGAGGCCCAAGTTTGTTCATTCTAAAAATACTTTATGGGCTCTATTTACTAAACCATATACTTATCATCACGTGGTTCCGTGGTAAAGACTCTGCTTGGAGAATTCCATGAACAGAGGAGCCTGGTGGGCTACAGTCTGTGGGGTTGCAAAGGGTTGGACATGACTTAGCAACAAAATGGCAATACTTATTACCAGGGGCCGGGGGAAGGGGGAAAACAGTCATTGAGTCCATCTCCATAGGACGCTAAGGGTATACAGAGGAGGAGCAGCTCCACCAGACTGTCCAAGGAAGGTCTGGGGTCCGGGAATGCTTTGCAAAGGTGATACTAGCTCTGAGCCTTAAAGGAGGAGTCAGAGGAAGGCAGGATGCATGGGGTGGGGTCAGGAAGAATAGTGTGTGCAAGAAGGTTGTTCCAGAAAGCAGTCAGGGCGCGTGCAAAGGCACAGGTGCCTGAAGCCATGGTATGTTCCAGGGAACTGTGAGCAATGCAGAACGGCTGGAGCCAGGAAGACTGAAGAGACAGGCAGGGGCCAGATTACGCGTTGTCGTACGCTACACACATCGTACACACGCCGCACTAAAAGCGACGGGAGCTACGCACATCGTACACACGCCGCACTAAAAGCGACGGGAGCTACGCACATCGTACACACGCCGCACTAAAAGCGACGGGAGCTACGCACATCGTACACACGCCGCACTAAAAGCGACGGGAGCCTTTACAGAATTCCACTCTCTGAGAAGTATTTATAATTTGCAATCTACAACATCCCCAATTTGTAAAACCTAAGCAATTTTAAAACCTAGCAACCCTGCTTTACAAGGGGAAAGAGGCCCTGAGTGGCGAATTGGTTTCTAAGAAGGATATCTATTTACAATTTAAATCTGATGCTAGGAATAGTTGGCAACAAGGACTTGGAGCAAGTCAGTTAAAAACCAGACTTTCTTTTTGTCCTATTTTATCCTCCAATCATGTTTATACTTGAGCGAAGTACACAAGGATTGGGGTGAAGACTGGGCTTTAAAAAAAACGTTGCCTTGTCTTGTACAGGTACGTGTGTTTCTTACAGAGAGCCTGGACTGCAACTGCCCCAGGTCATTTCCTTTCATCCCCACCTGGACTCATCCACCAAAAGGTGCGCCTCACTCATCCTTGGCTGACGGCAGCAGTAGCCAGCTCACAAGTTTGATGATCAGAGCTGGTTCACTCATTACTTTCCCAGACAGTGTCTGATGTCTGACTGGTGCACCAGGACCCTGGCCATGATGTACTAGACGGCATCAGTTCTGACCAATCAGATGTCCATTCTAAGAGGGCGGTGCCCTAGAGGGACCAGTTGTTAAGCATCTTTACTGCCAGCCCTAGTCCAGAAGCCTGGATGCCCAATCACATGGTGTGCAGAAGTGCGGAAGGCACATTCAACTAACATCAGAATCAGAGTTGCAATAGAATGGGAGTTTTCCCTCCTTCAGAAGCTTTAGTCCCAGGCCCCACCCGAGAGTGTGGGATGCTCAAGCCCATGGCCAGTGAACTTGTCTGCTAACCAGGGGACAGCACCACACTGAACCTGATTGGACGCGGGGCACTTTTGGGAGATGCCCCAAGTCCTTCTCAGTCTTGATCACTCACCTGCCCGCATTCTAAACTGCTGGCACGGGGGTGGTCATTACTAAGTCAGACCACATCCTTAGGAAAACTGGGCCTTTGGAAGAACTCAGGGGAATGAGTAAGGAAGGCCAGTTCTGAGACCTATTCTGTAATGCTACTGCGGGGGGCAAAGGATTCAGAGAAACGGCAGTCTAGGGTGTCAGCCAAGACAGGGATGCTGGCTTCTCATAGAATTAGGGTCACTGGCTTTATCATGAGCAAGTTACGTGATCTTTCAGACCTTCAGTGTCTTCACCGATGACCTAAAGGGAACCACAGTACCTAGCTAGTTCCAAGAGGTTTGGTGAGGATGGAGTGAACTAGCGCTTTCTTTATTTTAAAAGTCATTTACTGATTTCACTTTTTAAATTTATTTTTTGATCTTACCATGCCAAAAATAATCCTGGGGGCATGTGAGATCTTAGTTCCCCAACCAGGGATCAAACCTTCACCCCCTACAGTGGAAGCACGGAGTCTTACCCACTGGATCAACAGGGAAGTCCCCTGAACCAGTGCTTTAAAGCAGTTAAGTATGGTGTCTGGCACTATTTGTGCTCAACAAATAGTAGCTCTTGGGGCCACTTAGTAAGGGACCATTGGGTCTCCACGAGGATGACATGTGTTAACATCTACAAAACCCCTTGGAATAGCTCTGGCTTCAAGCACTCAATAAATCAATAAACGTTAATGACCATCATTGTCTTCATCTTTGCCATTGCCATGCTTTCTATTATTATTATTATTACTAGCTACATCCTCTTTGGGGCTTCCCAGGTGGCACTAGTGGTAAAGAACCCACCTGCCAATGCAGGAGACATGAGACATGGGTTCAATCCCTGAGTTGGGAAGATCCCCTGGAGGAGGGCATGGCAACCCACTCCAGTATTCTTGCCTGGAGAATTCCATGGACACAGGAGCCAGGTGGGCTACAGTACCTGGGGTCGAAAAGAGTCGGACACGACTGAAGTGACTTAGCATGCGTGTACATCCTGTTTGTCCAGAGTTCTGTTATTCTTTTATGATTAGAGAACTCACTTGGGGACTGGGGCATGGGGTTATAAGACCAGCTCAAATGAGCAGGCTTGCTCTGTCCTCAACCAGCCAGGGTGTAATCTTGGGTAAGTAATGCAACTTCTCTGGGTCAAATTTATCCCAATTACAAAAAGAGAGGAGGTTTCTTAGGCGGAGCCCTGCACTCCCTTCTAGTGCCAAGACTGAGTTGTTAGCCTTCCCTAAGGATGCTGTCACTGCTTTTTAATATACTATCTAGGTTGGTCAACAAAGGTCCGTCTAGTCAAGGCTATGGTTTTTCCAGTGGTCATGTATGGATGTGAGAGTTGGACTGTGAAGAAAGCTGATCGCCGAAGAATTGATGCTTTTGAACTGTGGTGCTGGAGAAGACTCTTGAGAGTCCCTTGTACCACAAGGAGATCCAACCAGTCCATTCTAAAGGAGATCAATCCTGGGTGTTCATTGGAAGGACTGATGCTAAAGTTGAAACTCCAATACTTTGGCCACCTCATAAGACGAGTTGACTCATTGGAAAAGACTCTGATGCTGGAAGGGATTGGGGGTGGGAGGAGAAGGGGACGACAGAGAATGAGATGGCTGGATGGCATCACTGACTCGATGAACATGAGTTTGAATGAACTCTGGGAGTTGGTGATGGACAGGGAGGCCTGGCGTGCTGTGATTCATGGGGTCACAAAGAGTTGGACACGACTGAGCGACTGAGCTGAACTGAACTGAAGGATGCCGTGCATGTCCATCACTGGGCCAGACCCCAGGGGGATATTTATCCAACAGATGCTTACTGAATACCTTCTGGGCAAGACAGCCATGCTCACAACTCTCTCTTGAAGGTTACCCTCAAGACTAAAGCTCAGGGGATGATCAGAAGAAGTTTGGCTTAAGACTTTGTCCAGTGGACTCTAAAATTCGGGGATACTGCATGAGTTGATGGGAGCTTTTACCAAAGTTCCACCCAATCTCTGAGAATTTGAATTCACTCTTTGAAATCTTTGCAAAGAACCCATCTTTTACATTTTCTTTTCCCATTCAACCCCAGGGAGGCATTTCCACAAGCAAGTAAGTTAGAAACGGAACTGTGAAAATCATTACTTAGCAAGAAATGTGTCTCTAGGGAAATAGCCCCTGGAAGAAAGCCGTGCCCTTCGCAACCCCTTAGACGATTCCTTGGACAGGACAGAACTTCTGAGAACACCACATCAAAAGGCTTAATACTAAAAGGAATCAAGAGCTTAGCAAAAATGTATCTCAATTTTGTTCCTCTAGATAACACACATGAAATCGTCTTGGAAAATTTACTCCAAAAGGAGATTTTTTTTCTTCCTTCCTTCCTTCCTAACAGATCACAGGGTCCTACCATTGTTTTCCAGAAACAGTCACCCTTTAACAGGTGATTTGCAGTCTTCTGAGGCACAGGTCAATATAAAGTTGGGGAAGGGTAGGCAGGGTTGGCGCCAAAGCCCCATGGTCTGAAGTTTGATTCCGGGTCTCCCGGGAAGGCAAGGCATAGGTTGAGGAAGACAGGAGTCCGATGCCTGGCGCCCCTCACTGGCTACTGTGCCAGGGCACTTACTGCACTGAGACCCCACTGGCTGTCCAAAGTTGGGGTGCTCCCAAAGATTAAATAAGTGACTGAGCTTGCAACTTGGCTTGTAAGCTTGGATTCCAGTCCTCTGCTCCATGTTCTTCCTCCCCAAGTCATGGCAAATCCCAGATGAGTGACCCGTGTGTGGGGCAGACTGGGGGTGGCACTGGCGGAGGGCTGAAGGAGAGGAAGCCGGGGTCAGCCTGAGGACAGGGGCACTGGAGCTGCGGGGTGGGGTGGGTAGTGCCACATGAGATAACACATTTGACTTGTTTGACAGTTTTTCCCACGGTGGGCCCAAGCAGGAATGTGCCCCTTCCCCAACCCCAATGAAATAGATCTAAGGAAACACACCCACAGCTGAGGAGCCCTGACTTTGGAGCATATGGTAGTAAATGTCCTTCTTAGCTCCCCTCTCGGAGCTTATTTCCGGATACCCTATTGAAACAACCTAAGGTGGGGAGTGGGTTTACAAGGTATTCGGCAGGAAAGCGCAGCATTGCATGCAAAGTGATTTCCTGATCGCGTTTTAAAAATTAAAAGTCACTGGCCTCTAGAAGAAATTCGGTAAAAGTTCAGTGAACGGACAAGTGAGCGAGGCCTGACAGCGCCCAACTCTTAAGTTTTCCTGGCACAATGGGCAGCCGCTGTTCCTTCCCTCGCGGGTCAAGGTCAGAAAGCGGCCTGGGCCAGGCAGAGCCCACATCTTGGGGAAGAATGGGGGTGTGTGTGTGGGGAGCTGAGAGGAAGGCCCTCCCCGCTGCGTCCTCCGTCACCCCAAGACTTGTCGCGCCGGGTTTCCTTTCCGATCCAAGTGTTGAGACGAACAGCTACTGAAAGGAGCGTTTCTCTTATCTGCGCGTGGGAGCCTGTCGTGTACTACGTGAACAGTATTTGTGAAAGTTTTCTGAGCTCTTAGAGAAATCGAGAAGAGGAGGGGAGAGGAAGAGAGCGGGGTTCTTGAAGAGCTGTGGAGTTCCCAGAAGAAATTCTGGGGTTCCCAACGCGGACAGGCGCGGGGAGCAAAGGCGAGAACAGGCAGCCCCCGCCGCGGCTTTCAGTCCTTAGGGCCTTGGCATTCTGGGCCAGGGCTGGCATTTCCCTTCGGAGGAACCTGTCGGCTCAGCCGGCCCTCAACTAGCGCCGAGAGTGAATGAAACATCCAGCGGGACAATGGAGGGGCGCGCGCGGCGCGGGACCAGAGGGACGGAGCCTGCCCGAAGCTAGCCCCACGGAGGAAGGGACTTTCTGCCCACTCTGTGACCTCACTTTCTCGCTGCCCTGGGCCAGGAGCCTCTCCAAAGGGCCTCTCAGAACCCTGGAGAGCCCCCTCCCCACACTTGCCCATCGTGGGATGGAGGCTCTTTGTGGAAAAGGGCTGGCCAGCGTGCAGGCGGCCGCGGGGCGGGGCGCGAGCCTCAGCCTCCCGGACCCACAGCGGGTGCGTCCCGCGCGGCCAGTGCGCACTCCTCAAAGTCCTGCGCCAGGACTGGGGCTCGCGGTCCCGGCCCTTAGAGAGATCGGGAGAAAAGCTAGGGCTAGACCGTGTGCCTGGGAACCCCTCGCCCCCGCCCCGCCCCAACCCCCAGCCAGGACAAGCGGAGGGCGGTACAGACTTTGCCCAAGGGTCTCCGTCTCCGCGACCAGAGCGCACAGGAACCCGGGGGCGCAGGGGGTGCGGCGGAATTAGCTGAACGTCCAAAACCAGGTGAGGGTGGGGAAGGGATGTCAGCTAACCCCTGCGCGCTCCTATCAGCCCAGAACTGGGCTCCCGGGCAGGCGGGAGGCGCGTGTGCGTATCTGGGTGTCCTGGGGACCCTCGCCTTCCCGGGAGCCCGTGGAGAGCCCCCGCCCTTCTCCCTGGCCCCTGGGATCCCCTCCCCCAGCACAGAGATCCCCGCGCGCCCCCTGCCCACTTTGCTAAGGCGAGAAAGCGGCCGAGCTGGAGACAAAGAAACTCCAACCTCCTCCACTCTCGGCCTCTCTGCCCGCCCCAGACACTCCCCGGCGCCCTCCCTCGACCCCGGCGACGACACGCGCGGACAGGCCGAGGAAGGGAGGCAGGGTGGGCGAGTCTGCTCCCCTACGCGGACCAGCTGGAGGCTGTCAGTCCTCCCGGCCCGGGCACTTCCCGCGGCAGCCGCGCCCCCGGCCCTCCGCTGCGCAGACAGTCCCGGGCCCCCGGCACCGCCACTCCGGGTCCCAATCATTCCCCACCTCTCCCGCCGAGCGACAGAGGGGCGCGGCGCGCAAACAAAGCGGGTGCAAGGGTGGATTCTGAGTGCCGGGGTGGAAGAGATCCCTCCCGGGCTCGGCACGGGCCCCGGCGCAGCTATTTATTTACCCGATTCCTTCTTCGATCTCCGAGATGTCTGCGAAGATGAGGAAGACCACGAGCAGCGTGAGCGCAGCCAGCATCCAGCTCCGGAACTGCAGCTGCATGGTGGGTTCGCGCCCACCGGGACCCGCGCGGGCCGGCGAGGAGAGCTGGAGCTGGGGGGCGCAGCGGCAGGCGCCCGAGCCTCGGCGCGCAGCCGGGCAGACACGCTGCGCTCGGGGCGAGTCCCGGCCGGCGGCGGCGGCGGCGGCAACAGCAGACAAGGGTTGCTCAGGCGCGGCGAGCCCGCTCGCTCGCTCTCAGCGCGCGTCCGCCCCTCCTCTCCACTCCCCTCCCTTCCCCTCCCTTTCCCCGCCCCGCGCGGAGCTCCGCGCGCAATTTGACAGCTTCGTTCCGCGCCCCTGCTCGCCTCCTCCCATTCTAGGCAACTCCAGTGTCCAGCCTCCGGCCTTTGCTTCTCCCGCCGGCCTTCTTTTCGCTCCCGAGGGCGCTGGAATGTGGCCGGAGCCAGCCACTCCCCGCTTAGGGAGGCTGGTCTCGGGGCACCGCGTACGTCCGGGTACCAAGCGGAGCACCGCTCGGCATGCCCCGCCGCCTGACAAGCGCCCGCCCTCTCTCAATCTTTGTCCAGCGCCCTCGGTTTCTCGCAAAGTTTTCCCAACATAAAGACCAACACCTGGGGACAGCCCCCGGCGCGCGGCGAGGAGCTGGTTTCAGCCAGGCAGATGTTTCAGCAGTTGACGAATTAGGAGGGGTAGGGGGGAAGGGGAGGGGAGAAAACATCCGAGACAGGCCAACTTCGGCGGGGACGCTGATTGCAATTTGTGGGCGAGGTGCTCGCCCTCCCCGAGAGAAATCAGCCCCGGCAGGCGGTCCTCTTGGTCTCCATTGACAGACCCAAGGAGACTGGGTCCCGAGCGGGCTCGCTGAGTTGCTTGAGCTATTGGAGCCTTGGCTAGAACCCGACCCCTGCCGGAGTGGCTCCTCTGTCCACAGTGGCAGACACAACGCTCACCCTGCCTGGGCCCTCCGGCTGCTAGTTCTGAGCTGGGCTTCATCTTCCCAGCTCTTGCCCTCTCCTGGCAAAGTCAATACCCCCGGGGGTGATCCTACCTTGATCTAAAGGTCTGCTAGAAAATTTGCCTCGAACGAGGGGGTAATACCACCTCTCCCGCTGAATAGTTTACACTTCCCCAGTCTTAGACAGCTTAACTCAAATTACATTTTGCATTACCCGGGGTGGAAAGGGCCCCATTAAGTTTTACAGGAATTAGATCATTACCCAACTTTTCTTCTTCTTGTGCTAATTGTAACAATTCTGAAATCAGAAAACTTCCCAGAAATGATCAGCTGGCTATGAAAGGGAGGCTACATGCAAGGGCCTCTCTGGAAAGCACTGGAGGATGAATGGCAGAGGCAGCTTGGTTGCCCACACCAAGCGAGGTCTGGGGGGGCTTGGAGCAGAGGTGACTGTGGCGAGCCCCTTCAGAGGAGCCCTGGGGTGGTACGAATTGACCTTTTTGACTTCTCCTCCAAAGCACTGGCTGTGCTGAGTCCTTCTGCCTCCTTGTGTGTAGGAGTTGTATTTGATATCAACCAATACTTTGGCCACCTCATGCGACAAGTTGACTCACTGGAAAAGACTCTGATGCTGGGAGAGATTGGGGGCGGGATGAGAAGGGGACGACAGAGAATGAGATGGCTGGATGGCATCATCGACTTGATGGACATGAGTTTGAGTGAACTCTGGGAGTTGGTGATGGACAAGGAGGCCTGGTGTGCTGTGATTCATGGGGTCGCAAAGAGTCGGACACGACTGAGCAACTGAACTGAACTGAACCTTGTTTTTTTCTGAGATAAATGATTCGGATATTGGAAGAGGAGCGGGCAGAATGGGAGGCAACTGTTATGCCGCTCCATGTTTCAATCACTCCCCCATTCACTCACTTGGCAATATTTATTGAACACCTACTCCGTGCCAGGCTCTGTGCTAGGGGCTAGAGATAGCCTACAAAGAGGCACGTGTTTTCTGCCCTCTAGTGGTTCATGGTTCAGGAGGAAGACAGGCCTGCACATTTGTAGAAATGGAGACTACAGAGAGAGGCAGGTTCCATCCCTGGGTTGGGAAGATCCCCTGGAGGAGGGCATGGCAACCCGCTCCAGTATTCTTACTGGAGAATCCGATGGACAGAGGAGTCTGGCGGGCTATAGCCCATGGGGTCGCAAAGAGTCAGACATGACGGAAGCAACTTAGCATGCACACACAGGGGATGTGAGCTACAGTACAGCTATGGTCTCTTGAATGGCTTACACTTGATAATGGAATCACCCTTCTCCCCACGAAGCAAGAGGAAACTGGCTGGCATGTACTCTCTGCTTCTCCACCAACTACATTCTTACTGTGATGAACATCATGGAGAGGTTGCCACCATCCTTAATTCATCCCAGTTCAGGTAAATGTCACTGTTATAAGCACTACTATGACAGTCTATTTCCATTTTCTGTTAGGTGACCTCAGAAGCTTCCTTTTTTGGACTCACTTGAGGAGTCATTGTAAGTGGCCAGGAGGAGTAGAAACTCGGTGAACTGTTCCATCCCTTATAGCAGGGGTTCCCAGCCTCCGGGATCTAATGCCTGATCCTCTGAGGTAGAACTGATGCAATAATAATAGAAATAAAGTGCACAATAAATGTTATACACTTCAATCATCCTGAAACCATACCCCTCCCTCCCTGCTGCCCTGTCCATGGATAAATTGTCTTCTACAAAACTGGTTCTTGGTGCCAGAAAGGTTGGACACTGCTATCTTATAGAGAAATCTTGTAACCAGTCCCACAGAGCAACATTCTTCAAGTATATCTGCTGGGAAGTAGCGGTAGCTTTGTAACGGGGAGGCTGTCCTTGCACTGAGAGTCATTGAGATGGGATTTTACTCAGAGAGTTGTAGGGAACCCTTGTGATAGTTGATCGTGGGATGCTGTCCCTAAGCACTTAGGTTTGAATCCTCATGAGCCAGCTACTTTTACAGGGATCTGTGTACATTCACTGCCCCTTGCAGCTCTCTCTGAAAACCGAGTTTGTTCCTGGAATCTGGAAGAGAAAGAATGATTGGATAGGAAGTGTCAAGTCTGCTGATGCTGGGTAAACTGTGTGTGGGCACACGCTTGGCACTAGCCTCCTTTCTTTCTGAACCTTCTGTTTATACACGTTACTTTTTCCTGCCTTGGTTTGTTGGAGAAACGAGAAGGTCCCAAAGTAATCATTTCTTTAAGCTAAGTTGTTGAATGTTTGGGTTAAAATATAGGAGTTTATGGGAGTGGCAGCAAGTCAAAAGTCATTACCAACCAGTAACATTTTAGCTCAAATTAATAGTGTCTCTTGGGCTTCCCAGGAGACCCAGAGGTAAAAAATCCACCTGCCAATGCAGGAAATGCAGGAGACAGGGGTTTGATCCCTGGGTCAGGAAGATCCCCTGCAGTAGGAAATGGCAAACCACTCCAGTATTCTTATCTGGAAAATTCCATGGACAGAGGAACCTGGTGGCCTGCAGTCCATGGGGTCGCAAAGGGATTGAATGGCTGAGCACTCATGCATATCAAATCATTAGCTATTCAGGCACCTCATCAGGTCCCCAGAAATATTTAATATGAGGAAAAGAGGAGCAGGAAGCAGAGCCCCAGAAGGGCCAGACAGAGTTATACCCAGTCATGGGACAGCCCCTTCTCATCCCGACACTAGCTAAGGGCTTGGCTCCCCTTTCGGGGACCAGGAGTGGGACCTGGCACCCAGAGCTGAAATTCAGGGAAACCCAAAACTGCAAGTACCATTTACACATTTACGCCGCCCCCCCCAGGTATGTGTGTAAACTCTCACCAGAACTGCTGCTCAGGTTCTCAGAAGAATTGTCTTGGCAGTCCTTTCACACAGGTCCCCACCTTCTACATTCGAAGAATCTAAGGCTCAAAAGAGCCACACTGCCCATGATGGGCCACCCAGCAGAGAGGAACTTTTAATTCAGTCCGCCTCCCCTGAGCCTCAGTACCTTCTAGGATCGGATTCCCAAGGGCCCCTCCAGCACCCCGGGCATTACTAACTGGATTTGTAAGCTGGCATTGCCTTTGATTCTTGCTGTATCCCCTTAGTTCTGGGATGTCAAGATAAAAGGAACAAATTTATCTTCACTCCCTGCACATTCTTCATTAGTAGAAACACCATGATCATAAATCTCAATTTTTGTCTTTCCACATGGAAGAGTGTAGCCCTTTCAGTCAATCCAAACTTGTTTTTAAAACTCAGTAATGATAATTTTCCCATTCAGAACTCTGACCTGGTACCTAACAGCTTTGAACTCTCTGAAAGCAGTTTAGAGTGTTAAGAATCTGCCAAGTGGTAATGATCTGACTTCTTCATCATCTCTGAAGCAGAAGCAGTGAACAGCTATACCTGAGGCAGAGTGAGGTAGGTGTGTGTGTGTGTGTGTAAAGAGCTGGAATTTTATAGCGGGAACAGACTAATAGACTAGACAGAGGAGCCTGGCGGGCTGCAGTCCGTGGGTTCACAAAGTGTTGGACACGACAGAGTGCACACACACACACAACAACAGCAGACAGAGTAGACATTTGCATTTCATTTGTAGCTTTTGTAAATGGCAACATTGTCCATGAGTCAAAGGAAGGAAGGAGATGTATCCAGGCAATTGCTCTGTTTCTGGGATTATCAGCAGGAGATCTTGCAAGGGCCTTGGAAACTGCTCTCCAGGGAACTGGAGATGCTAGCAGAGAGTGGGGAAATGGTTCATTTTTGTTAGGAATTTTCTAATCCTTCAAATGGTATTAAGGATGGTTTAGGAACTGAACTGAGTCTTATACGAAAGACTAGAGAACGCATGTATCAAAAATTTTAGCAGCTTTTAATATTGGAAGAAAATGAAATGGAACATTTAAGCTTTGGGTGACTGACTTTCAGTGTAGAAATCTGTAACCATTCAACTACTGACAAAATGAAATTATAAACATTTAGGGGCTAGGAATCATAAAAGTTACTTATCATAAACCATCTCTTACTTAAATTCTTGACAGTGTGTTCCTGTGAAATAAGCAAATGATTTCCTAACTAGATAAAACTACAAACCAAATCTGAAAAGATACATGCACTCCAATGTTCCTTACAGCACAATTTACAACAGCCAAGACATGGCAACAACCTAGATGTCCATCGACAGCAGAATGGGTAAAGAAGATACCATGTGTGTGTGCTAAGTTTCTTCAGTCGTGCAACCCTATGGACTGTAGCCCTCCAGGCTACTCTGTCCGTGGGATTCTCCAGGTGAAAATGGGTTGGGTTACTGTGCCCTTCTCCAGGGGATCATCCTGATTCAGGGATCCAACCCACATCTCTTCCATCTCCTGAATTGGTATGTGGGTTCTTTACACTAGCACCAGCTAGGAAACCCAAAGAAGATATGGTACATATATACAATGGAATATTACTCAACCATGAAAAAGAATGAAATAATGCCTTTTGCAACAACATGGATGGAGCTCGAGATTGTCATATTTAAAGTGAAGTAAGTCAGAGAAAGATCAATATATGATATTTCTCATGCATGGAGTCTAATTCTGAAAAACAATACAAATGAACTTATTTACAAAACAGAAATAGACTTGCCCATATTGAAAAAAAAAAAACTTATGTTTACCAAGGGGAAACACGGGGGGGAGGACAAATCAGGAGCTTGGGATGAATGTACACACTACATATATAACATATACTACTATATATAATGTATAAGGATCTACTGTATAGCACAGAGAACTCGACTCAATGCTCGGTGATCACCTACATGAGAAAAGAATCTAAACAGAATGAATACGTGTATAACTGACTCACTTTATGGTCCACGTGAAACTGAGACAACATTGTAAGTCAACTGTGGCCCGATTCGGCCACCCCCGCCCTCAGTCTTGTGTCACTTCTCTTAGCCACTACCCTTTTAAAGAAAAACAACAGGGAAAATAAAGGACTAAATGAAAGTTTTTAAAACTGGCCACCTCTTTCTGCGTCTGTCTAAAACTGGCTTCTGCGTCTGTCTACTCTGTTCTGAACACAGTCACGTGGCCACCTAGCTGCAAGGGAAGCGTGAAACAAATCTTTATTCTGGTTTTTACTAGTGCTCTAGTAAAATCACACACACACACACACACACACACACACACATAATTAAGGTGGTTTTGAACCAAAGCGTGAAGTCTGGTACCAGATGGATAAACAGAATCCAGCCCTCCTGTCTCCTAGTTGAGTTCAGTGCTAGCTCTCTCGCACGTGACCAATTTTACATAGTTTTTCATGACATTTCAATGAGATTGTAAATTCTTGAGGGCCGTGGATTTTTGTTTCTCTTCTGGTCCCATGTTATCCATCGTGGTAGAAACCAACTCAATACCTGTCCTAGCCATGGCCAATCTCAAGCCACAACCATCACCTCGCCGAAGGCAAGGCTGAGAAGAGTTGATGTAGTATTTCTATCAGGTAGAGACCACACGTGAAATAATCTCAAGAACATAGGAAAAAGGTAGAGAATAAAATTAGGAGGTGGTGCCTTCCGAGCCACTCCAGTACTCTTGCCTAGAAAATCCCGTGGATGGAGCAGCCTGGTAGGCTGCAGTCCGTGGGGTCGCTAAGGGTCGGACACGACTGAGCGACTTTACTTTCACTTTTCACTTTCACACATTGGAGAAGGAAATGGCAACCCACTCCAGTGTTCTTGCCTGGAGAATCCCAGGGACGGGGGAGCCTGGTGGGCTTCCGTCTATGGGGTCACACAGAGTCGGACACGACTGAAGTGACTTAGCAGCAGCAGCAGCAGCAGCCTTCCGAGTATGTATTGCCTTTCCTTTTAATATAATTAATTTAATGTAAGTTTATATCCTTTTGGAGCTTCCCTGGTGACTCAGGTGGTAAAGAATCTGCCTGCAATGTGGGAGACCCAGGTGCAATCCCTGGGTCAGGAAGATCCCCTGGAGAAGACAATGGCAACCCACTCCAGTATTCTTGCCTGGAGAATTCCATGGACAGAGGAACCTGGTAGCCTACAGCCCATGGGGTTGCAAAGAGTTGGACACAACTAAATGACTTTCACCTTATATACTTCAGTGTTTAATGATGGCCTTGTTTAACAGTCATCCATTTCCAGCCCAATATGGTGACCAGTGGCAACAGGAAGCTGCACAGTCACATCCACCTGGTGAGCAGGCTGGTGAAATGCCAGTTCTAAAGTGCAGATGAGAGAGTCTCCAAAGCCAGGGCAGCATTCGTCACAATATCCACCTGCTGAGACCTCCTCACAAAACACTGGTTAAAGGGGAGTGCCCCATGACCCCAGGTGGGTTTCTTGTACCGTGTCCCATTGGGAGTCCTCTTCTCCTTCTC
The DNA here is from genome assembly GCF_049115385.1 of Moschus berezovskii. NCBI lineage: Eukaryota > Metazoa > Chordata > Mammalia > Artiodactyla > Moschidae > Moschus > Moschus berezovskii. Next base: position 55,494,417 of record NC_142480.1, on the reverse strand, counting down.
CTCAAACGTATCCTTTGTGGTTGGACACTTTCTCTTCGCAGTCCCCCCACCCCCTCCCAGGACAGGTTTGATGCAGCAGATTGGGAAAGTTTTAGAAGGATCAAGAGACCAGTGGCTTTGAGAGTTTATGAGCTTGGATGATGTTTAGCTGCACCCAACAGTAAACCAAAAATGCCAATGGCTTGTTTAAAACAAGTTTGTTTTTTTTCCCCCCTCCTCTCTCATGTGTAAGTCTCCAGGCAGATAGCCAGGACTGGTTTGTCCACGAGGTCTTCAAGGTCCTTAGGGACTCCAGTCCTTCCACCTTTCCTCTCTCCCACCCTAAGGTGAGGCCCTTTCCTCATGATCCATCACAGCCAGGTTGCAGGCAATAAAGTGGAGGAAGAGATAAACACAAAAAGAAAGCTCTTCAAACATATGGATACCAGGATGGGGAAAGGGGTGCTGGGAGGAACTGGAAGACTGGGATTGACATGTATAAGTTATCGACATCGTGTATGAAATGGATAATTAGTGAGAACCCGCTGTGCAGCACAAGGAACTCTCCTCAGTGCTGTGTGACCTAAACGGGGAAGAATCCACAAAAGAGGTAGCCGAGTGGCTGATTCACTTTGCTGTACAGCAGAGACTAATGCAACATTGTAAAGCAACTATACCCCAACAAAAATTAATTTGAAAAAGATGAGAATGTGGGTCTGAACAGGTAAAGATTTGCAGCAAAACTCCTGGCAGGACTTTTGGAAGAGAGTACACCATGTCAGTACTGATTTCTGGGATACTATGATCTGCTTTTCTCTGGGGGTATTTTCTAAGGTTACTGAAATAAAGAAAGTAAATGGTGGGGGGAATAAATAGATAAAACTACCCTTTTAAAGAAGAACAACAGGAAAAAAAAAGACTAAAAGGAAGTTTTAAAAACTGGCCACGTTTGTCTGCGTCTGTCTAAAACTGGCTTCTGCGTCTGTCCACTTTGTTCTGAATACGGTCGGGTGGCCACACCTACCTAGCTGCAAGGGAAGCGTGAAACAAATCTTTATTCCGGCCTTCTGTGTGCTCAGCTAAGAAGTCTGTTATGAGAGAAGGGAAGGACAGATGTGGGGGACAACCGGCAGGCTCTGCCACAGTGGGGATGGAAAAGACCTTGGGAGGTTTTTTTCCTCCCACCTCCAGCTTTGCACACAAGCCCTCATCCAGCCTTCAATGACTGTGTGAAACAAGGACTTGCCAGAAGCTGCTGACCAGAAATAAGCATGTGTGTGTGTGGGCAGCAGAGTGTTTCTGTAGCTGTTTCATATTGTTGCATTTTCTCTTAGCAGCCAATTTTCCTACCTTTATTTCATTGTTGTCGCCCTAGGAGGCAACACAAACTGTTTGTCTTAAGCAGATATTTTGATTCTAATACTTTGACATCTGAGCCTTTCCTGACCCTGGAGAGACTGCCCTGCCCAGAGTAGGCAGTCCCTAGAGATGGCAAAGGGTTTGCCTTTCACATTCAAGTGGAACAATCTAGGGTCCACACCCCAGTCACCTCTTAATGGTACTCTCATGGTCTGAGCCACTAACCCCTTGTCCTAAGCATCTTAAGGCCAGTGCCAGACACTGGGGTCAGCCCCTATGCCCCAGCACCCATTGAAATTGTGCAAACCAGCGAATTCTAAGTCTGCTTGTCCCGCCTCACCTGTCCCTTTCCATGGAAGGCCCAACAACGGCTCTTGCCCACATTTTCCTCCCACGCCTTCTGCCTCCCGACTGACCCTGTTGCTTCCCTCGGTGGCCCTGCACGGCATGTTGTGCCCCCTCCTCTTGGAACTGTGAGTAGCAAACTATGTTTTCAGTGGCCCTCCTGATCATTTGGCTCACCATAGCTGAACAATAAATAATAACACCTACATGTAAAAACGTGGCTTACGTGGTTCAGAGCAGTGCTCCTCGAGGTATTCTTGGTGCAAGACCAGGGTTTTCATTTCACTTTAAATTTCTCATTGACTGCAGACCAGGGCGTGATCTCCTGGGTGACTAGAATGCAGTTCACCCGTGACACACTGTGTGTGCCTGGCGTCCCTGACCTCTTCACCCAGAGGGGCCCCTGGTGTTGCAAATGTGACATTGTTACAGGCGTCACTAAGTGCCCGTCTTTACTCTTCTGCGCTTGGCTCGGCAGGGTCAGTAAGACAGTCCACACACCGGCCCTGTCCGTGGACCACACTTGGAGTCGCTCTGGTTCAGAGTTGATTTCCAGGTGAGTCACTGTTCAGAACTCACCTTTTGGTGTGATCTCAATTCAAGTTTCAGTCTCCTAAATATGAAATGAAGAAAATAGCAATACTTAACTCATGAATTTCAGTGAGAACAAATTAAGATAATGTATCTAAAGTACATGGCATCCTAGCCTGAAGTGCTCATCCCATATGGACTTTGATTTATCACTTCAGTTCAGTTCAGTTGCTCAGTCGTGTCCAACTCTTTGTGACCCCATGAGTCACAGCACGCCAGGCCTCCCTGTCCATCACCAACTCCCGGAGTTCACTCAAACTTAGGATAATACAAAAAAAGAAAGACTATATATAACATGTGAGCAGTGGTTATCACTGGATGGTGAAATTTAGGTTGATCTGAATTTTTCTACATACTTTTTTCTGTTTTATAAATTTTCTACAATGATCATAAATGACTCTATAATCAAGAAAAATGTCATTAAAATTTGCTGTGCCTATTTTCTCTGCACTGAATTTTTTTTGTTTTTTTCCTGCTGGAGTTTAATATTCTTTCTCAATAACCCAATATAAACACACATATTAAATAAATAAAATTGGTTTTGCAAACAATTTCCAATCTTTCTTTGATGTTTTGTAGGCATCTACCTAATATTCACGTTGCAATTTCCAATGAAGGAAAGCACAGCCTACAAAAACTTGCCCCACTAATCCCGGGAGCCCTGGAGATGCTTCTCACCTGATGTCACTGATCATCCCTTAACCTGGACTTCTCTGTTGTTTTGTGTCACAGCCCAGCCCCAGCTTCTAGAGCACAGGGGCGATTTGGAGAGCCACCTGCAGGGAGAGGAGGGGGTGCCACAAATCTTGTAACACTTTCTGTTGGCCTTGTGTGTGCGTGCATGCTTAGTCACTTAAGTTACGTCTGACTCTTTTCGACCCAATGGACTATGGCATGCCAAGCTCCGCTGTCCATGGGATTCTCCAGGCAAGAATACTGGAGTGGGTTGCCATGCCCTCTTCCAGGGGGTCTTCCCGACCCAGGGAACAAACCTGCTTCCCTTAGGTCTCCTGCATTGGCAGGTGGGTTCCTTGCCACTTGTGCCACCTGGGAAGTCCCCTGCCCACAACCATTGCTCAAATTCTGCTGACGATGGTCTGATGCTGGCAACAGTACTGCCGATCTGTTAAAACTAGGGGTGGAGGGCGAAAGAAACATGAATATCATAAAGTCATCCTTTCTTTCCATGTCTTCACAAGTTAAGTTCTTGGCCAGGTCTTCAAGGCATCCTGTGGTACACTGCTCTCTTTGAGAAGAATAATCCTCACCTGAAATGCACCTATGTGACGACTACATATTTTGAAATATCTTCCATTTTTTTGCTAGGAGGAAATTTATTGATATGAAAAAGAAAGCAGTATTTTAAGTTTCCCCAGACAACATTTTTTTAAAGTAATTTATTAAATCCAAATTGTCTCAAACTCTTCCACACTCTAAAAGGGCATTATTACTACTCAACATTTATACGGTGAATGATTGTTTGAGATTATCTCTATCACTAAGTAGAGTTGCATGTTTTTATGCTGCACATGTTCTTCATGGCACTTTGGAATCCCACATATACTGAAGCTTAGACTAAAAGTTTACCAAGAGGGAGATGATTTTGACAATTCAAAATGATTACGGAGAGTGGGAGCAGGTTCCTGCCTTTATGGCAACATATTTTTGGTGATGGTGGCTTAGATGGTAAAGAATCTGCCTTCACTGCAGGAGACCCAGGTTTGAACCCTGGGTTGGAAATATCCCCTGGAGAAGGGAATGAGAACCCACTCCAGTGTTCTTGCCTGGAGAATTCCATGGACAGAGGAGCCTGGTGGGGTATAGTCCATGGGGTTGTAAGGAGTCAGACACGACTGAGCGACTAACACACACACACGCACACATCCAGTAACAGAACCCCAGTTGTAGTCTTAAGCCAGTGGAGAAATATAGTCCATTCTTGGGTTTCTGGAGATTCCCCGAGGTGACTGATGAGAACTGGGTCACTCTTCGGGCTGAAAGTCACTTAGTAAGCTTTCGCAAGCGGCCCTGGGAGCAGCCCCCAGCCCCATGACGGCACTGAAGGTAGACTGGGCTCAGAGCAGACTCCTCAGCGAGCACTCAGCTACTCTCATACTGAGTCTGAGGAACGCCACCTGGTCTTCCCAGTGTAGCAGCGCATGGGTCTGGGAGAGAGGAAGAAGGCCAAATTCCTTGTTCAGTTTTCTTCCAAAAGGAAAAACTGGGATCTCAGATCTAGAAGGGCCCCGTTGTGGGTTATTTTATCTCTCGTAGGGTCCATGAGGTCTCGGCCACACTCTCACTGATTCAGCTGTTTGTGGGGATCGTGCTTCCTGAGCCTAGGAGGAAGGGAAGGAGAGAGAAAGGAGAGGAAGGGGAAGGAGGGGAGGAAGGGGAGGAGGGAGAGGAGGAAGGGGAGGAGGAAGGGGAGGAGGGAGAGGAGGGAGAGGAGGAAGGAGAGGAGGAAGGGGAGGAGGGAGAGGAGGAAGGGGAGGAAGGGGAGGAGAGGGGAGGAGGGAGAGGAGGAAGGGGAGGAGGGAGAGGAGGAAGGGGAGGAAGGAGAGGAAGAGGGGAGGAAGGGGAGGAAGGGGGGAAGAAGGGGAGGAGGAAGGAGAGGAGGAAAGGGAGGAAGGAGAGGAAGGGGGAGGAAGGGGGGAGGAAGGAGAGGAGGAAGGGGAGGAGGGAGAGGAGGAAGGAGAGGAAGAGGAGGAAGGAGGGAGGAAGTGGAGGGAGTCCCCTGGCAGCTGGAGAACTCAGGAAGACTTTCTATACATGTCCTTTTCCCTTTTCCTCTGTGTGCCTAATCCCTATTTGGGGCGTTTGGGATGAGTTTTATAATTCTTGTTTTGTGTCTTTAGATGATTTTTACTGGAGTGGAGTTGATTTACGATGCTGTATTAATTTCTGCTCTATAGCACAGTGACTCAGCTCCACGTATGCATATGCATATGTCTACTCGTTTTCCGATTCCTTTCCCACAGAGGCCATTACAGAGCACTGAGTGGAGTCCTCTGTGCCAGACAGTAGGTCCTTCTCAGGTTCTATTTTATATACATTAGTATGTATCTGTCAAAGCCAATCTTCCAGTTTATCCTTTCCTCCCTTACCCCCTGGTAACCAAAATTTTATTTTCTACATCTGTGACTCTCTGTCTTATTTTGTAGTTTTTAAGACACGAGTGACTTCCTCTGGCCTTTTGTAACAGCCCTCCCACCGCCACATTCCCAGCACTGTCACCCTACGTTTCTGCCTGAGTTGGTAACTTGTTGGCTCCTGTGTCTTTTATAAGCCTTTCCCCCTGTAGCTCAGCTCCAGGCCTAGCCAAGGGAGTGGCATTCCCCTCCCCCTTACCTTCCTTTTGCCAGGCACTGGGAGGGGCAGATAGCCTCCTTGCAGAATGAGTGCCCCAGGCTTAGACCACAGCTGGCCTCCAGCAGAGGTGTGCCGACAGAGGCGGAAAACAAAAGCAAAGCTACCTTCATTTCAAGCTCCATTAGGGGCTTGTGTTGAGCAAGGAAATCAATGGGATAGATGAAGCTGGTGGCTAAAGAACTTCTTTTCCTCCGTTTTGAGAATGGCATTGACCACAAATAACTATGAAGCAGAAATCACTAAGCAGCACCTATATTTTAAAATAGAGAAATTTAAAAATCACACCGATAAACATTTTTAGCTATTTCCAAAGCACAGCTAAAGGGGGAAAAAAAGATAAATGCTAAAAAGCTTACTGCCACTTGGTTCTTTTTTCTTTCACGTGGCGAAATATCAGCCAGGACCCAGGATGACAGTACTGAGCTAGCCATTGTGAGAGGGAAATGCTTTGTATGAAGCAGGAATTTTCATTCTGAGGTTGCTGCAGCTGTTTGAAAGGATAAACTCTTAAGTATCAATAGTATTGATGATTCATCATAATTTGCTAGATAATAGAAAACCATTTACAGTTTTGCTTTCAGAAGCCTATAAAGAGAGGACTTCCATAGAGAGTGGTTAACCACTCCAAAGTCACCCTCATTCACTAACAAAATACAGTATAAAAGGTGTTTTCAAAGATGTGGATAGGAATATAGTTTTGATGTTTGTAGACTAGTCCCTACAGAATCAATCCTTACTCTGCATTTATACAACTCGTGAATTTATGGCCATTCCACAAAAGGAGGGACTTTTTTCTATCAGTCATTTGATTTCTTTCATGCATTGGTCCTCAAACCTTTGTTTCCATGCATTTGATGAGCTGCCCCTGCCGCCGGGCTGCTTTTGTTGTCCTGCTGTAATAGCAGAGGGGAAGCACCAGGTGGCACTGTGTAAGATGGTTCAGTTCAGTTCAGTCGCTCAGTCGTGTTCAATTCTTTGCGACCCCATGAACCACGGCATGACAGGCTTCCCTGTCCATCACCAACTCCCAGAGTTTACTCAAACTCATCTCCATTGAGTCGGTGATGCCATCCAACCATCCCATCCTCTGTCATCCCCTTCTCCTCCCACCTTCAATCTTTCCCAGCATCAGGGTCTTTTCAAATGAATCAGTTCTTCACATCAGGTGGCCAAAGTATTGGAGTTTCAGCTTCAGCATCAGTCCTTCCAATGAATGAATATTCAGGACTGGTCTCCTTTAGGATTGACTGGTTGAATCTCCTTGCAGTTCAAGCGACTCTCAAGAGTCTTCTCCAGCACCACAGCTCAAAAGCATCAGTTCTTCAAGATTGAAGAACATACAAGATTGCAGGCGAGTGCTGCCCAAAATGAAGTGGCATCTCTGAGCTGAGGCAGCACCAGGGCCAGGGAGAGTCAAAAGGGAAGCTGAGAGAATGGGAATATAGGAATGCAGTGCTGCTGCTGCTGCTGCTGCTAAGTCACTTCAGTCGTGTCCGACTCTGTGCGACCCCATAGACGGAAGCCCACCAGGCTCCCCCGTCCCTGGGATTCTCCAGGCAAGAACACTGGAGTGGGTTGCCATGTCCTTCTCCAATGTGTGAAAGTGAAAAGTGAAAGTGAAGTCGCCCAGTCATGTCCGACCCTTAGCGACCCCACGGACTGCAGCCCACCAGGCTCCTCCGTCCATGGGGTTTTCTAGGCAAGTGTACTGGAGTGGCTTGCCATTGCCTTCTCCAGGAATGCAGTGAGGAGGAGACAATCGCCTAAAGGAGCAAGAGTCCTGCACCTTGCTTATTGAGCTGTCTCAGTAGCTAGTTTCAGTCACAATGTAACTGCAGGACTTCCCTGGTGGTCCAGTGTTGAGAATCCACCCAACAAAGCAGAGGACACAGGTTCAATCCCTGGTCAGGGAACTAGGATCCCACATGCCCCGGGGCAACTAAGCTCTTGTGCCACAACTACTGAGCCCCAGCATCTAGAGCCTGTGCTCCACAGCGAGAGAAGCCGCCGCAGTGAGAAGCCTGTGCACCCAAGGAAGAGAACCCCCGTCCCCTCCCCCTCTTGCCACACTTAGAGAAAGCCTCCTGGTAGCAACAAAGACCCACCACAGACAGACAAACAAATGAAACGATGTAACTGAAATCGAGATGAAAAAGTAGATATAGCAGTATCTCGGGAAATCAGTATTCTGAGGCAAACAGACCAAGGGGAGATGGACGTGGATCATCAAAAACTGTTGGAAAATCCAAAGTTAATTCTTCAGAGGAGTCCTTTTCTTAATGCCCCTTGTAGGTCTAGTGAAGAAATTAAATTTGAGCAGTTCTTCAATCAAATAACACAAAAATCAGCAATAGACTGACACCTTACGCCCTCAGTGAAAATCAACAATCAGTCAGCACCTGACCCTCTCCCTGACTTGGGCACAACCACAGGAAGATACGCCTTTTCTAGCTTTTTAAATAAAAAAGTCAAAAATAGGAAATGTCCCCACATCCCCCAGATAGCCTGAAAATACAATTAGAGCGGAAATCAGAGGCTTTCTCTTGACAACTCTTCCCCTCCCCAAAGAAAAGGATGTGAAACAGCAAACCAGATTCCTTGAAGGAGGAAAAGGGGCCTATTCATACAGTATTCGTGTTCTCACAGTTCATACACCTGCCATCAGGTCCTAGTAAAACCTTCCCCTGATGTGCCCAGCTGTGTGCCCAGTGCTCTGCTTTTCAAGAAATGGAAACCAGAACTTTTCCGTCAGAGTCTTTGCAGAAGCTTCCTGATTCAATTAGGGGGTGATGCTTGTCACATGTTGCACAGATACAGCTGCGCCCAACCCCTCATTAACTTAATGCATTCCTATAGTCAGTCCTCCAGGGATGTGGAGTGAAGCTGCAGCGATTCACGACAAGTGTGGGTGTATTTATAAATGCGTCTCCCATCACTCCCAGGAAAGAGAGAGAACTCCGCGCCTGTAGCAGGTAAGGAGGCAGGGAGCGCAGAAAAGCAGTCACCGTTTGCTCATTCACTTATGTTTTTATATGACAACTACTTTTGCTTCCCAAGAAGAGAATGCTTATTAATTTTCGAGCCCTTTGTCCATCTTGGAGTTCCTGCCAGCCCATTTCATCTGACATTTTTGGAGTAAAGACTGTTGGGCCAGCTGTATGAGGCAGTTGGCTTTGCTTAGGGAATGCTTCATGCTCAGAGACAATAATTATTTTTCAACAAGTATCTTTCAAGTATAAACCATGGATCTTAAACTCACAGCCCATGTTTAATCTGAGTCACAAAAATATTTACTTGGGCCAGAAAAGTGTTTAAAGTCTAAAGGCCCTTAGTGGGCCACAGACTTTTCAGCTCTCAACAGGCTCTACCAGTGCCTGCTGTTGTTTTAATTAATTGATTTTTTTATTGAAGGATGCTGTATAGAATTTTGCTGTTTTCCGTCAAACCTCAACATGCCTGTTGTTTTAGCATCTAGTTTTATTCACACATGTATGATCTGTGCCTGACTCCAGGGTAATCTAAGAACTGGAGTAGCATGAAACTCAGATCGTTATTAGGAAAATAACCCAGAATGTGTGCAGTTTATTGAGGAGGGGTCAGTACCTTCTCACTTAACAGAAACTAAAAACAGGGAACTAATTCCATACACTATTCACAGGAGGGTAATTTGGAGCAACTTCTGTGGAGGGCAATTTAGTGACATAATGGAAGTCAGATTAGCAGCGGTCCCCAACCTTTTTGGCAACGGGGACTGATTTTATGGGAGACAGTTTTTCTAAGGAGGGGATGGTTTCAGGATGATTCAAGTGCATTACGTTTATTGGGCACTTTATTTCTATTATTATTACATCAGCTCCACCTCAGATCATCAGGCAGTAGATCGCAGAGACTGGGCGCCCCTGTATTATGGGACACCTGTTCTCTAGGGTGAACTGATGGTCCATGAGAACGAAAGTGTGCAGGCCCACCAGGAGGAGCGGGACTTCTGCACGGTCATATCACTTACAGAGAGGAGTAAAGGCCTGTAGTTAACTGAAGTCCGTTGAATGGAGATTAATTAAAAACATTTCATAATATAACAAAGATAGCAATCTTAACATGTTTGGGGGCTGCAAATCACTTAGATGTGTCACTGACAACCTTTTCTATTTTATTCTGATGAAAAATGTGAGATTTTGACACTGTCATTGAATAAACAGAAGGGTGACTTAACAGTTTACAGTGTACTTGGCTGATTTCGTATACTCATGACAGAACCATTATGTCTCTGAGGTATGCTCTCTGTTTATGATGGGGGTGTTACTTGGCGTGACTTTAATTCACTTAATTTTCCTCCTCTTTGTTGTGATTTGTGTTCTCGGGGAGGCAGGCACTAAAACAGAGCTTAGGTTAAAAGGTATTTGTTAGGGGTCAACACCCATGAAGGGAGAGGGAGGAGAGGGACTGCGAAGAAAGAGACAGTGAACGACTATGCAGGTCTGATAAAGACTCATCCACCCAGAGGGGAACTTTGCAGCCAATACTTTCTATCAGATGTGTCTTGAATGGGGTCAGAATGGTTGTGCTAAGAATGGGAGTCACGTGAAACTCAGATCGTTGTTTGGAAAAGAACCCAGAATGTGTGCAATGTAATGAGGAGGGGTCAGCACCTTCTCGCTTAACAGATACTAAACACAGGGAATTAATTCCATATACTGTTCACAGGAGGGTAATGTGCTGCGGCTTCTGTGGAGGGCCACCTCTGTAGCCCTGTTGCTCAGCCACTGAACGAAGCCTGCTCCAAGAAGGCCGTGACCTCTGACTCCCCTCGCAGATCTGGAAGAGCCGGCAGGGGGAGACTGCCTGTGGACCGCACTTCCCACCCTGGATAGCACGCCCTCCTTCCTCGCCTCTTGAGCAGCTCATCCTGCGTGGACTGCAGCGGAGGAGATGGAAGGAAAGCAAGGCTGGGCTGAGGGGGGTTGCGCTGGGGACCTCCCCGAAGCTTGGCCAACCATGAAGGGAACGCTTTCCCATCAGAGTTACCCCCACTGGGTGGAAAGGCCAGATTTATCTTCCCCACAGTGGGCAATTGGAAGGGCAGTTAGCCTAGGAAGGGCAGGCCGTTGGGCGAGGTCACCCTGCAGCTGAGGCTGACCCTGAAGGCGCTGACAGCCGGGAGCTGTCTACTGGCACCACTGCGGGAACAGGACTTTCTTCCACAGCCATCGTGGTGGACGTCTCTGTGTCTGCAGTCAACTATTTGTGCTACTCAGAGCCGCTTCTGCATTCACATTCTCCAGGAGCTTCCCCAAGATTCCCGTGAGCTCCTCCCTTCCTGGGAGAAACTTAGGAGAGCAAGAGAAGCGACTAACAGCAACTGGTCTCGGGGCCCCACCTGGAGCTCCGTGTTCTCTGCACTACCACCCCGTCCAGATTCCTCTCACCCTCGGCTAACACTCCTGCTGGTCTCAGAGGCTTGCCTGCTTAAATACCCAGGGATGCTGTTTTTATTCATTTACCTTCACAGTTGGCTGGGAGGGACCAAAAGACACCCAGTAGGTCACCTGGAGCTCTGCCTTCTCAGTTTCAGGGACAATTACCGCTGTCTAGATCAAGATTCCTCACTTCCCCTGTTGGTCAAACCTAAAGAGTTTGACAAGACCAGGTAGCAGCCATAGCTTCTAATTCAGTGGGACTCTTGCTTTGGTTCTGGCAATAGTGGACCTGCATTGGGAAACAGGACCTGTAGCTCTGGGAAATCCAGCTTTGGAGAGATGAGAAGCACAGTGTTCTTCCCTGGGACACTGGGAGGGATGTTAAATATGGCCATTCCTGTTTCTACCTCTTGGCTCCTAGACCCATGCCATACTACTACTGGGCAGACAATACTGTACAAAGTTCTTTCACTCAATGGGGTTACTGCATCCTGGAGTGTGGCACCCATCCTCATGGAGTATTGCATCCAAGTTGGTGCTTCAACAGAGCCTTCAGAAAGCTCTTCCATTGCTCTGTGAGGCTGGCAGCTTCTGGGTGGCTTCGTATATGATGTGTCCAAGTGGTTCCACGTGGGCCAACTTCTATACCTCCTTTGTTGCAAAGTGTGTTTCCCATGATGGCTTTCCTGGTGGTTCAGATGGTAAAGAACCTGCCTGCAATGCAAGAGACAGGGGTTTGATCCCTGGACTGGGAAGACCCCTTGGAGAAGGAAATGACATCCCACCCCAGTATTCTTGACTCGGAAATCCCATGGACAGAGGAGACTGGTGGGCTACAGTTCACGGGGTTGCAAAGAGTCGGACTTGACTTAGTGACAATAACAATGGCTCACGTGTTCCCTATGATAACAATGTTCTATAAGGTCCATGTTGATGGGACATATTGTTGGTGGGACTCAAACATATTAGGTCCTTGGATAGACTGAGGTCATAGCTTCAATTATGGGTAGGAAAGGCAAACCCATAATTGGAATATGTCTATTCTTATTACAAGGAATTTCTAGCTCTTCAGGATGGAAGGGTTGAGCTGCCAGTTGTAGTTTTTGAGGTATGTTGTTATATCAGCACTCAGCGTGGTCTCTGGGGCAGGCAGATGAACATTGCTACCCCATGGACTATAGCTTACTAGGCTCCTCTGTGCATGGGATTCTCCAGGCAAAAATACTGGAGTGGGTGGCCATTTCCTTCTCCAAGGGATCTTCCTGACCCAGGGATCAAACCTGGGTCTCCTGCCTTGCAGGCAGATTCTTTACTGTTTGAAACACCAGGGAAGCCAATCTAAACCTCATCACCTCTCAAAGGCCCCTTCTCCTAATATCATCACATTGAGGGTGGGCACTTCAATGTATGAAACTTTGAAATAAATATTCAGCCCATTACACTGACCCGTCTGTAAACCGAGCTTGGGTTTTTCTTCCAGCTGGTCATACTGGCTCCTGTATGGGATGAGCTGAGAGTGAATTCATGAGGCTCTAGGCTCTCTGTTCGTGCAGCCTGCTTGCATTCTCTGGGCCAAATGCTGTTCAGTCTCATCCCACTCATTTCTGTTGGGCTGCTGCTGGGCCAGCCCAACCTGAGGTCATGATGACAGGCGAAGACCATCATGGAACATTCTGGATTCCTGGTCACTTGGTGTTCCATGGTGCTCTATCTCTACCAGAGGCTCTTTTCTAAAAGTGTATCATTCTTCACTGCAGATGCTGTGGTCTTGCAGAACCCTGGGTTCTGCACTGTGGTGATTGTACTGTTCTTTACCATTTGCTTCACACAGCATCTTTGCTCACCACCAGCATCAAGTCAATAACGTAGGTCCTGCTGGGTCATACAGCGCAAGAGGCAAGGCTGCTTGCCCTGCACCCTAGACTTGCTGCAGACTCCTTCGTGGCTCTGGCTCTACTCAAGATACACAGGATTTCATTTCATCCAGTCTATGAGCTAGAATACTACTGACATGTATGGAACATGATGCTTCTGGAACTTGACAGAATCTACCAGTGTTTTGTCAAGCTCTGGGCTTCCTTCCTTCTCCATGGCGGGAGGTATAAGATGCCTTTGTTTACCTTTTGCGTGGAAGGAGATGTCTTGACACGCCCCTGACCGCTGTACCCCTAACACTTGTATTGATATGGCAAACTCTGATTTTTCTTTCACCCTCAGGAGCATATGTGTCATACTAAAGCATCCACTGTGCTAGCCAATTCTTTATCTAACCCAACTTATCACAATATCATCAATGCTGAGGGAAGATTGAATGTGCTGGTCTGTGGGATGTTCTCTTTTGTGTGTGAGGGGGTAGGTTCATATATCCCTGAGATGAAGCTGTGAATGCATATCGTTGCTTGTTCCATGTGAGTGCAAACTGTTTCAGATCCTCTTTTCTGGTAGGGGTATAAAGGAATTCATTTATCAAATCAATGGCCACATATCATGTGCCTGAGGCCATGTTACTTTTCACTAACAAAATCAATGCATCTGGCATGACAGCTGCAACTGGGGCTACTACTTGGTTGAGTTTGTGGTGGTTTATTGTCATGCTTCAGGGTCCATCTGGTTTCTTCCAGGGCCCAGACTGAGTCATTTATGGAGATCGCACACTCTGACCCCTTTAGATCAGGAGTCAGCAAACCTTTTCTGCAAAAGGCCGAATAGTAAATATTTTAGGCTTTGTGGCCGTACAGTCTCTGCTATAACTACTCAGCTATGCTGCTGTAGTACAAAGACAGCCATAGACAATATGTAAACAAATGAGTGGCTGTATTTCAATAAAACTTTATTTAGACTGGTGGGCCAGATTTGGCGTATGGGCTGTAATTTACCAACTCCTGCTTTAGGTCTTTAAGAGTAGCAGCAATTTCTGCCATCCTTTTCAGAATGTTTTTGATTTGTTCTCTTGTTTAGCTGGGAAAGGGTGTGTCAGGCCAAGTAACCAGACAATTAATAAGGTTTGTGTTCTGCACTTCCATATATTTGATTGGTGAGAGGACAATGGGGCAAAATGTATTTAGACAATCTATTTATAAGTCATAGCACAAAATGTTTGCATGGATTCTCACTGCCCCCCAAGCTCCATAGGGTGATGAGGAGTGGACTTAGTGGATGCTACACACACACATGTCTATGTCATAGGCAATGAACACTGAGCTTCAGTTCAGTTCAGTTCAGTCTCTCAGTCGTGTCTGACTCTTTGCGATCCCATGATTCACAGCACACCAGGCCTCCCTGTCCATCACCAACTCCCGGAGTTCACTCAAACTCATGTCCATCGAGTCAGTGATGCCATCCAGCCATCTCATTCTCTGTCATCCCCTTCTCCTCCTACCCCTAATCCCTCTTAGCATCAGAGTCTTTTCCAGTTGAGTCAACTCTTTGCATGAGGTGGCCAAAGTATTGGAGTTTCAACTTTAGCATCAGTCCTTCCAATGAACACCCAGGATTGATTTCCTTTAGAATGGACAGGTTGGATCTCCTTGCAGTCCAAGGGACTCTCAAGAGTCTTCTCCAGCACCACAGTTCAAAAGCATCAATTCTTCGGCAATCAGCTTTCTTCACAGTCCAACTCTCACATCCATACATGACCACGGGAAAAACCGTAGCCTTGACTAGACGGATCTTGGTTGGCAAAGTAATGTCTCTGCTTTTTAATATGCTGTCTAGGTTGGTCATAACTTTCCTTCCGAGGAGTAAGCGTCTTTTAATTTCATGGCTGCAATCAGCATCCTCAGTGATTTTGGAGCCCCCAAAAATAAAGTCAGCCACTGTTTCCACTGTTTCCCCATCTATTTCCCATGAAGTGATGGGACCAGATGCCATGATCTTTGTTTTCTGAATGTTGAGCTTTAAGCCACTGAGCTTAGGAGACCCTAAATCCTATATGAGGCTGCTGGCTAACACGTCCATCTTCCTCTTCATAGAAAGATTAAGCTTATTATTCTAGAAGATAATAAAATCTTCTGGGAGGAGAGAGATTTTATCATCCTGAAATGTGACTGAGAGTCTCTATCTTGGATACACTATTTCTAGTTACTAAGACTGTCTGATATAGAAACAGTCTTGCAGGGTGCTTGGCTCAGAAGAGGAGCAGAAATGCCATAATTATGGAGAATCACCTCCAAACAAGGGTACAGTTCTAAGGCTTCCCCTTGGCCTTCCCCACTATGATAGTTCCCACCCCACTGGTCAAGATTCCTATGTGGGGGTTGCACCAAATACCAAATACATTAATCCAAAATATACATCTGGAGCTCCAGAAGTGACCACTAAGTGCATCCATGGATGCAGTGGATCCAATGTAGCCAGATCTTGGCCAGGACTCCACTTGTTACATGACCCCATGTCCCCTCTGGGCTTCCCTGGTAGCTCAGATGGTAAAGAATCTGCCTGCAATTCAGGAGACCCAGGCTTGACCACTGTGTCAGGAAGATCCCCTAGAGAAAGGAATGGCTACCCACTCTGGTATTTTTACCTGGAGAATCCCATGGACAGAGGGGCCTGGTGGGCTACAGTCCATGTGGTCACAAAGAGTAGGACACTACTGAGCAACTAACACATGTACCCTCCACTCTAACAGAGAGGGAAGGGTAATGATGCTTTAGGTTTCTGAGATCAGTGTTAGCTCGGATTTGTGTCCAATAGTCATCCAAATGTTTAACTATCCCCCTTCCCTTGGTGTATAGCTACCCAAGTAAATGGCTGTAGGTGCCTTTCAGAAAGGACTGTGGGAGACATTACTGTGTGTATTTGCTCCTCCTGAAGAAGAGGAGGAGGAGGAAAACCACCTGTTCATTTGATTAGTCTGAGTCTGAAAACTGGCTCAAGCCAAGAATACAGGTAAGGGGGTGTGCTGCTTTGTTGGGATGACCGCCTTCAGCCTCCTGCTCACCTTTCCGTGCTTTCCTCTGCTGGTACAGGCTTAGTTACCGTGGTTGGATGCCCATTTATCTCGCCTCTGTGACATTCTGTCCTGCTGTCTGCATAACAGGCATTTTCTGTGCCTCTAGTCCCCTTAGATGCCATTCCTATCACAATAGCACTGTCACCATTACAATAACTGTGTCATCATCATAATAGCGGTGTCACCATCACAATGGTGCTGTCACCATCACAATAGCCGTGTCACCATCACAGCAACGCTGTCATCATCACAATAAAGGTGTCATCATCACAATAGTGGTGTCATCATCACAATAGCACTGTCATCATCACAATAGCGGTGTCACCATCACAATAACTGTGTCATCATCATAATAGTGGTGTCATCATCACAATAGCGGTGTCATCATCCCAATAAAGGTGTTATCATCACAGCAGCGCTGTCATCATCACAATATCAGTGTCATTATCACAATAAAGGTGTCATCATCACAGCAGCGCTGTCATCATCACAATAGCGGTGTCACCATCACAATAGCCATGTCACCATCACAGCAGCGCTGTCATCATCACAATAGTGGTGTCATCATCACAATAGCGGTGTCACCATTACAATAAAGGTGTCACCATCACAATAGCCATGTCACCATCACAGCAGCGCTGTCATCATCACAA
Organism: Moschus berezovskii; assembly: GCF_049115385.1. NCBI lineage: Eukaryota > Metazoa > Chordata > Mammalia > Artiodactyla > Moschidae > Moschus > Moschus berezovskii. The sequence continues at coordinate 55,477,750 of NC_142480.1, read as the reverse complement.
TAGCTGTGTCACCATCACAATAGCTGTGTCACCATCACAATAGCGGTGTCTGCCTGGTTTTATTTTTCCAGTGTCCCCTCGTCCCCATCACCCTCAATTGTGCCTAGCTGTGTAACGGCCTCTCCACCACCGGCTCTGGCTTGTAGAAGAGAGCCACCCCTGAACTTCTAGTGATGCTGTGTTCTCCAACCACTGACTTTAGAAAATGGCATCTTTTCTGAGACTTGAAACACGTGTTGAACCTTCTGGATTTACATCTTCTCTAAGACTTTTAATCCCCTTCCCCAGCATCCATGTCCGCCTCACTGGTAAAATGTAATTCCCCATTTTATTCCGCTACAATGTTCATGTATTATTTTTCTAACTAAATTAATAAAAAAGAAAATAAGACATTTATTTTTTATTTCAAGATGAGATTCAGTTTACACCAACTTTTCCTAGTTTATTTGTTTTGACCAATTTGATTATAATTTCTAGGGTGTAATGTATAATTTCTAGGGTGTAATATAGCATATATGCTCACAATTCCAAACATCTACTTAGAAAGGGGTAAATTCAGTAGATCAGTTGATCAGTAGATAATTTTAGCACCTTCGTGGAACCCACCACTGGCACTTGGACTCTCTTGGGTTGACTACATAAAGGGCATTTGGCATCCACACAGAATGAATTCAGATTTCACAGCCATCCAGATGGCCCAGGCCTTGGGAAGTAATACCATCGGATGTCCTTGGGAAGACGGTGAGTGACAGGTAGATCATAACCTCAATCCAGTCTGGCTTTAACTTTTCCACGTATACTCATTTTGGGACTTTTTATCTGAGTCTGGCTTAGATTCCTGTGGCCATTAGAGTCAATCCATTTGCACAAATACTGATTTATTAACCTGAAACAATCAAAGGGAGGGAGTGTCTATCTTTCTTCTCCTCGTTATCTCTTTGAAGGTTCTCTATCTGTGAAAGTGCTTGTGGGAGTGAATTAGTCGAAGTCCTTTGCTTTTGAAGATATGAAGACCTGCCTGGGGCCTCATCCCTGCTTCTGTCTAATAAGATTTCTTTTCTAATGAGAAAAGTTACCTCCTGACAAGAGGCTTTGACTAGTACATAAGGAATTTAGTTTCTTTCCAGTAACTATGGGAAAACAAACCCAGAGGAAACAGCCTGAGAAACTGGAGGATCTGTCTGGGCGAGGGAAGATAGCATAGGATTTAGTGACAGTCGGTGCCAGAGGTCAAGGTTTAAATACCACTCATCTGTGTAAGACTTTGGTCAAATCATATAAACTCTCTGAAATTCAGTTTCTTCCTGTGAATAATCAAGAACCTGGTGGTGGCCCATCTCTCTGTCCCTTTTCACAGCAAATGTCCTTGAATGGGCTGTCAGTTCTCTGTCTCCGTTACTTTTATTCTTTCTCTCTCTTCATCCAATTCCCCCAAATGCTCTGCCCCATCATTCTGCTAAAGTGACTCTCAGCATCCTCACCAAGGGCCTCCAGTTTTGGATGGCTCATCAGCATCTCCAACAGATTCTTGTTTTACCCCACCTTGCTGAGGAACCCAACATCTTCCTCCACTTTCCCTTTGCTCCCATCACAGGGGCTGGGAATCTGGCAGCTGCATCTCCCCAAATCCCTGACAATGGGTTTCCAGTTTAGATTCCACCAACAGGAAGCCTTCGTATGAGATTTGGAGGAAACAGGAGAAGCAGAAACCAAATAATTGCTCCTCATGGACTTTAGCAAATGAAAGGTTTTTGCAGTGGCCTCCAGTATTTTCCTATGAATCATCTACTTCTGAAGTTAAAACTATTGCAAGAGGTTTCCTGAACTTCCACAGCTCCCTGGCTCTCTGTAAGCTGGAGGTAAACCAAGCTACCAGGGACACCACCCTTTCCAGATCTGTGTTCCTTCTCCCTTTCAAGGGTTTTGTAAGTACCAACCACCTTAAATCCTTTTCTGCCTAATACCTTAAATTCTTTCACTTCTGGTATGTTCTCCAAATCACCAGCCCTCACACACTAACATGCATCAGAAATACCTGGACATCTTGTTAAAGTAGACTTGTGGGTCCACCACAGAGTTTTGTTTTTTTTAATTAAGATTTAAAAAAAATTACTGGAGCATGACTGATTGCTTTACAGTGTTGTCTTAGTTTCTGCCGTACAACAGAGGGAGCCAGCTCCATGTAAACATTTATCACTTCCGCTGAGCCTCCTTCCCTCCCTCTGTCTCTCCCCTCTAGGTCATAACAGAGCATGGAGTTGAGCTCCCTGTGACATACAGCAGCTTCCCACTAGCTCACTATTCGGTCTTTTTGATTCAGTAGGTCAGGGGTGGGAGTGAGATGATGCTCATGCTGCTGGTCCAGGGCCCACTTGGAGAACCATTGACCTTTGAACTTTGAACCATTGAACTTTGTTATCCGAGTTAATGGTACCACCATCTGTACTATTGCTTAGGCCAAATACCTGGGAGTTATTATTGATTCCTCTCTTTTCTCCATGGCCATGGCCATGATCTTGGTTATGAAGATGAAGACCCCGAATTTCAGGGTGTTTATGCTGACCAAGGTCTTATGCTGATATGTGGCATCTGAACCCATTTTCCTCTGAGGCTGACAGTTGCCAGAGCCTATGTTATCTTCCTCACCCTGCCCATGGTAGACCTATCACAGTTTTTTAAATTGGGGAAACAGTTTGTATCTGCATCTCTTTCTCCATGAAGACAGAAGAAGGGTCTCCAGCTGAAAGAATTTAGAGGTTTAAGAAGTGAGGGACCTGTATGAAGTGATCACTGGACTAGGAAAGAGAGGTTGAATTGTTAAGCCTGCTTGGGGTGCATTTTCAGATCTGAGGTTAAACTTTTATTTTTCACTGAATTATATTTAATTTACAATATTGTGTTAGTCTTTTCCATTATAGGGTATTATAAGATACTGAATATAGTTCCCTGTGCTATTCAGTAAATCCTTATTGTTTTTCTACTTTATATATATGTATATATGTATCTGTTACATACATCTAATATATATATGTATCTGCTAATCCCAAACTCTTAATTTATCCCTCCCCTACCCTTTCCCCTTTGGTAACCATCAGTTTGTTTTCTATATCTGTGAATCTGTTTCTGTTTTGTAAATAATTTCATTTATATTATTTTTTAGATTCACATATAGGAGATACAATCTCTGTCTTCCTCTGTCTTATTTCATATGGTAATCTTGAGGTCCATCCATGTTGTTGCAAATGGCATTATTTCATTCTTTTTTATGGTTGAGTAGTATTTCATTGTATATATATATATATATATTTCAGTATATATATGTCTTTATTAGTTCATTTGTTGATGGACACTTGGTTTGCTTCCACATCCTGGCAATTGTAAATAATGCTGCTATAAACATTGGGGTACTTGTATCTTTTCAAATAAGAGTTTTCATCTTTTTCAGATACATGCTAAGAAGTGGGATTGTGGGATCATATGGTAACTCTATGTTTAGTTTTTTAAGGAACTTCCATACTGTTTTCCATAGTGGCTGCACCAATTTGCATTCTCAACAACAGTGTAGGAAGGCTCCCTTTTCTCCACACTTGAGGTGAATCTAGTGAGCACAGTCTGCATAAGCATGGAATTTTCTCCAGCAATATTTCCATGGGTCACTGTAGTTCTGAGAGAGTCCTAGGAGCAGAATTGCTTAAACAAGGATCATATACACTTTACCTTGTGGTGGTATTGGCAAAAGCTATGCAAGTACACTCTCCCATGGAAATGTTCTCCACACCTGCTAATACAGCGTTGCATCAAACTTGTGGATCTTTGCCAACTGCTAGGTGAAAATTTTTATTTTGCTGTTTTAAGTGCAAATTATTTCATTATATGTGAGAATGAATATCTTTTGTACGCTGCTTCTGTGAACTGCCTACTCATGATGGGTACAAGTTATGAATTTGGGGATGGTCACCTTAAAACAAAAACACATTGTCTAAGCTACCAGGCAAATTTGTTATTATTATTGTGCAATTGCTAAGTTGTGTCCAACTCTTTGTAATGCTATGGACTGTAGCATGTCAGGCTCCTCTGTACTCCACTATTTCCCTGGAGTTTGCTCAAATTCATGTCCTTTGAGCTGGTGATGCTATCTAACCATCTCATCCTCTGCCATCCCTTTCTCCTTTTGTCTTCAATCTTTCCCAGCATCAGGGTCTCTTCCAATGAGTTGATTCTTCTCCTCAGGTGGTCAACCTATTGGAGCATCAGCATCAGTCTTTCCAATGAATATTCAGGGTTGATTTCTTTTAGGATTGACTGGTTTGATCTCCCTGGCAATCTAAGGGGCTATCAAGAGTCTTTTCCAGCATCACAATTTGAAAGCATCAATTTTTTGGTGTTCAGCCTTCTTGATGGACCAACTATCACATTTGTACATGACTACTGGAAAAACCATAGCTTTGCTTTACATACCTTTGTCAGCAAGGTGATATCTCTGCTTTGGAATACATTGTCTAGGTTTGTCATATCTTTCCTTCCAAGGAACAAGAGTTTTAAAATTTCATTTCAATTTCTATCAAAATATTAAGGAGGAGGTCCCAATACCTTGGGGCTAAGGTTTAGACACTGGCATCAGAGGTGTGACTTTTTCTAGAAAGTAGGCTTCCTTTGTCCTGGCCAGTATCATTTTGGCTGGGACCCCAACCCTCCTGAAAAACATCATCCTACCCAAGTGTAGGTACCAGCCAACCAAAGACTGGTACCTCGATTCCCAGCTCCCAGCTCTGTAACCTGATCACAGGTGAAATTTTGCCCATGATACAGCCCTAGGGAAGCACTGAGAGGGAAGGAAAAGCAATGAATAAAATGAAACAATAAAATAAATCCTCTTGCTTATAGGTTCAGTGGGAACTGGGAGTCAGAATTATGCATTTGGCAGCATAGAAACGATGCTAATGAATGCAGAAGTTATGATCATACACTTTTTAACCCACTGTACAGCTCCTTAAGAGAAAATAACTCTCCTAAATCAGTAAGTTTGTCTAAACTGAGCCCCGTGGTGCATACACATACTGTGCTGTTCCAATTTTTTAACCTGGAGTATGAAGGAAATAAATCTTCTGGATTTCTTCTCCTATTTTTGTCTGGGGACAGTGATACATAGATTCTGTTGAAAGGGGGCTGAGATTGCCCTAAACCCAGGCTTGGAGACGGTGGCATGGTGCTGACATCAATCAGAGAAAGAACACAGGTTGTGGGGATAAGATGCTGGTGAGGCAGACATCTGTCCTGAGGGGGTGGCCCCTGGAGTCCAGGCTGGAAAGAGGGAAAGAAGTTGGTATGTTTGGGAATGTCCAGGAGTCTGGTATAATGTGCATACGGTAAAGGGAGGGGAGAGAGAACGGGACAAGCCCAGAGACGGAGGCCTCCTAACGAAGGGATGCTGCTAGGGCAAGGGCAGTTGGATGAGTGATCTCCATGTCACCATCCCAAGTATTCAGGTGCAGGGAGATGAGGAAGGCAGGGAGCAGTGAGTGCGTGCATGCTAAGTCTGACTCTTTGTGACCCTCTGGGCTGTAGCCTAACAGGTTCCTCTGTCCACGGGATTCTCCAGACAAGACTACTGGAATGGGTTGCCATGCCCTCCTCCAAGGGATCTTTCCGACCCAGGGATCGAACCGATGTCTCTTATGTCTCCTGCATTGGCAGGCAGGTTCTTTACCACTACTACCACCTGGGAAGCCCAGAGAGCAGTGAGAAATACCTATGAAGGCAGAGTTTTACTGCCAAAGGGAGTAGGCATGTGGGCTCCCCGGATGCTATGGCAGGTGGACACAAAGCTAATTAACTGTATCCTGGATGATTCCACTCCTGGCTGTGTTAAAGCTCTTCCTTACTATAGGCTTTCTTACTTGGAGCCCAGTCCGTGGAAAACATATGGGTTGATGGAATTAGTGGCTTAACTGCAGCCAAACAATTACTCTTTCTAGAACTGCACAAGTCTTTACCAGAGCATTTCACAAGCACACTGCTGGGAAATAACCCCAGGTAAATGTCTGGGCTTCCTTCAAGCCCCCTGACTACAGCAGTGGTCCTCCGGGACCACTCTCAGGCCTGTGTAATCCCAGACTCACCAAGGGCAGAGCAGAAAGGGTGTGGTTGTCCCTAGAATCCCTCTCTAGATGAGAGAACTGGGACCGAAAGAAGAAGTGATTTATTCAAGGAAACTCAGAGAGTCGGAGGCAGAGCTGGGACTAGACCGCAAAGGGAGGGCTGAGGAATCGGTCCTAACATTGAGCCAGGGTCACTGCACCTGATCGGGTGGGCAGAGCTGGTGCTGTTTCCTCCCTGGTGGTTCCACTTGGGCTGAGCTAACAGCAATGTGGTCTCAAGGACAAGGGATTGGCTCTTATACCTCTCACAGCCACAGTGGGGGCACTGAGGGATGTTCTGGGGAAGCCCAGATTTAAGGAGTATACCTAAAATATCTAGAATGTGTTCAAAGAGTGAAAGCAGATGGTGAGTGGAAGTGACAGCTAGGCATGTGGACACGGGTCTGTGCAGTGTTCAGAGGTGCTGGGAACTGGCTGTTGTTTAGTTGCTAAGTCGTGTCCAACTCTCTGTGACCCCATGACGGTAGACCTCCAGGCTCCTCTGTCCGCAGGATTTCCCAGGCAAGAATACTGGAGTGGGTTGCCATTTTCTTCTCCAGGGGACGTTCCAAATCCAGGGATCGAACCCCTGTCTCTTGCATTGGCTGGCAGACTCTTGCCACTGAGCCACCAGAAAAGCTCGCAGAACGTGATAACTGAGTCCAAATATACGAATGATTGATGTGAACAAATAACGTACTTTACTTTGTTGTTTTCTCTATCATTAGTTGATTATCCTATTGCCATGGAGCTGCTTCTCAGGTTTTATTCCAGACGAGGGCTGTAACTCCCGCACACCCTGCTGTGGGGACCTGACTCATCCTATTGAAGGAAGTGTCCCAGCCCTAAATGCGTGTTTTAGAGGCGTTGCCTTTCCCATACTCCAGCCCAGAAGTCTTTTATTTAATTCGTCTGGGAGGGGCCCTGTGGTTATCCATTTTAAATACAGCAGCGTGTACATATCCATCCCAGGCTCCCTAACTATCCCTTCCCCGCGCTGTGCCTCACTTTGAACTCTTGGTTTTCCAGTCTGGAGGCCAATCAGGTCCCTTGGACTTGAAGTTGAGATTGCTCTCCCCTGATGGGAAGCTCACTTTTTCTTGCAGACTCTGGGTTCCAGCCTCTAGCCTAGCTCAGTACTCAGTCATACCTGGGAAACAACCTTGATTCAGGCTCCCTCCTCCCAAATAATTCAATCAGGATCTCTGGGGTGGGACAGAGGCGTCAGAATTTCAAACGCTCCCCAGGGGCCTCCAAAGGGCAGCTGGGGATGAGAGAGAGACAACCTCTGGCAGAAACCACCCACCTTGTAGCCCCCACCCCTACCTCCGTCCCCTGAAGCTTTGGCTAACCACCCCCTCCATCAGGATGCTGGTTTCTTCTAGGAAATTTTAACATAGTAACCATGTCTCCAGCAATACAAGAGCTCTTTTAAATGTCAGTCCCAAACTGGTCCTTCCGTTCCCCACCCGCAAGGAGTAGAAGGTTTAAAATACGCCCCCCATCATCAGGTTGCTGGCTGAGTACAGAGGCAGCTGGCCAAGGAAAACGGAGTGCTCAGATGATAACAACATAGACAGAAAGCTGCAGGGCCGTGCAAAATAGGAAGGGAAGCCATTCCCCGTAATGAGTAACCGGCGGCAGGCGCTTTACAGAGCAATCCAGTTGATAAATACTCTGTACTTAAAGTGAACTTTGAACAAATGCATAAGCAGAGATTGAATGTTTTCTGCAAATAGAAGCAAGCAAGGGCTTCATACAAAGAAGCCATGGCCCAGCACGGACTGAAGTGAGACGGGAAGACTCGGCAGAAATAAAGTAGCCAAACCTAGGTGGTAAAATAAACTTCAAAACACCCAGATAAATTAGAGGACCGGCAGGCTTCTTAATGATGGTAAAGGGGCTGCACGAGTTTTGCAGGGAGAAGCAAGTGTAAACGCTTATCAGAATCTCAGGCTTCCCTGGTGGCTCAGTAGTAAAGAATCCACCTGCCAGTGCAGGAGGCGCAGATTCCATCCCTGGTTTGGGAAGAACCTGGAGAAGAGAATGGCTACCCACTCCAGTATTCTTGCCTGGGAAATCCCATGGTACAGAGGAGCCTGGCTACAGTCCATGAGGTCACAAAAGAGTCAGATACAACTTAATGATTAAACAACAACAATCAGAATCTCACTGTATGTATTTAGTTTGCTCCATGCGGACTGTATAAGAAGTGGTTTATCATTTTCTTTCTACAAGGTGGGCTCACAGTTTTCCATCCATTCTTTTGTTGTCTTCACAGAGGTCAGACAAAGGAATCCTAATGGGTTCTTTATAGAAACCTACCTGGACAGAGGGGTTTGGATGTCCAGCCTGGCGGCAGACCACATAAATAGCTCCCCTTAGAGAATGGGCTTTCGGCATCCTGACTTCTCTCTGGGATACTGAGAGTTATGTCAGCACCATCAGCTTCCAGAATAGAGGATGTGACAAAAGTGACACAGTGTCTGTGACAAAAGAAGAATGTGAAAGTCCCAGGAACAATGTGGTTGGGAATGGCTTCAATGAGACAGGAAGCCAGAAAGACTTGGGAGGGTACTCGAACTGGAGAGGTTGAGAGAGTCAACCAGAGTGTTTTTCGAAGCAGTCATGCCTACCTTTCATTAAGATGGAAAGCTAGGTACGTCTTTTCCCTGTGCAATACCAACCATTGTCAGCAAGGTGGCCCATAAGTTCTAACAGCTACAAATCAGTGAGACGGGTACTGGACTCCCTTGTCTGCCAGGACTGGGTATTGATTTGAGTTTCTGATGGAAATAAACAGGATTCGCTTTCCTTGGTGATTTAAACAGACATAATTGAACAAGAAACATCAGGGCTGAAAGTAAAGTGCCGTGAACGGATCTATTATTTCAGCTTTGCCTTCATTCCTGCTCCTCGAGAGAGGCACCCCTTATCTCCCCAACGGCTGGGGACTCTCTGAGCTTCTGGAAACTCAGCAGAGGAGAGAGTTAAACGACATTGTGGCTGAAAACAGATTAAGAGTGAGTGATAACATGAGAGCTGGGCTGCAACCGAGCCCTGCCCTGGCAGTCCGCTCTTGATAGCTGCACACGGTTACGTGGAAGGTCCCCTTGGCCTTTCACAGAAAAGGGCAGATTGTCAGCAAACAAAGGGATAAAAAACCCAAACCTTAAACAGCTAGAGAGAAGCCAGGTGGGAGAAACAGCCCTTGCCGAGTCCTGTCTCTTGGAGCCTTTGAGGCTAAATCCCATTTCACAGCAGATTAAATGGAGAATTCTTCTGAAAGTCAGGATCTGCCCACCGCCTTTGAGCATCTTCCTTTAACACAGTGTTAATGAGCTTGACTCCTTCTGCAGGACCAAGGCCCCCGTTGCCGCACGGGTACCTGAATGGAGATCCAGTTTCACCCCTGATTTTCCTTTTTTATATTCCTTTACCTGAGAAGAAAAGAATATTTAGACATTTAATTGGCATGTAACGAGATAACTATAACAAGTTAATTAGTTCTCAATTAAGTTGCATTTACTATACCTCCTGAATGTGTTCTCAGCAATTAGGGGTGTCTAATGAACTTGCAGAAGCTGCCTGCTTCCCACAGGCAGCAGTACCATTTGACAGCATCGCTCCTGGGGTCTGAGGCACCATGGCATCATTTTCTCAAAAGCTAGCATCAGTTTATACATCCAAGCTGTTTTAGGATCCAGTGGATGAAATTGCTGGTCAATTGTAGAAATAAAAAGCTGGAGCAGCTCTGTGAAAATGGAAACAAAGAGTTGTGGAATTCATGTGATATAAAGAACACTGGCTTTGGAATCCAAGGGATATGGGTTCAGGTCTTGACTACTATTTTCTAGTAATGTGACTTTGGGCAAGTAAGTCAGTTCAGTCACTCAGTCATGTCCAACTTTGCAACCCCATGGACTGCAACACACCAGGCTTCCCTGTCCATCATCAACTCCCGAAGCTTGCTCAAACTCATGTCCATTGAGTCAGTGATGCCATCCAATGATCTCATCCTCTGTCATCCCCTTCTCCTCATGCCCTCAATCTTTCTCAGCATCAGGGTCTTTTCCAATGAGTCAGTTCTTCACATCAGGTGGCCAAAGTATTGGAATTTCAGCTTCAGCTCAGTCCTTCCAATGAATACTCAGGACTGATTTCCTTTAGGATGGTTTGGTTGGATCTCCTTGCAGTCCAAGGGACTCTCAAGAGTCTTCTCCAACACCACAGCTCAAAAGCATCAATTCTTGGCTGCTCAGCTTTCTTTATAGTCCAACTCTCACATCCGTACATGACTACTGGAAAAATCATAGCAAGTATCTCCTCAAATCTCTGCGCTTCAGTTTCCCCATTCCTATGCCAGGCATAACAGTAGGGAGCTTACTAAGGTTTCTGGGTAGACTGGTCAGAGAGTGAGGGCAAAGCCTTACAGGTCCTGTTTACACTAAACATTTTGTTAGTTCATACATGTCTTTCTGTAGGCTCTGTGGTTTTGTTGGATTTGGGCAAAGAGGTTACCTGGCCAAACACATGAGAGGGGTTAATCACCATTTTAAGTTATTGCAGGAGCCCGTAGTCACATTTCAATGTCTTGTTAGTGGAGAAAGCTCCCTAAAAGCATTATCAAAATATGATGGGATGGCTAGGGGCTGTAGGTGTGTCCTAAGTCGCTTCAGTCCAACTCTGTGTGACCCTTGGAATGTCACCTGTCAGACTCCTCTGTCCATGGGATTCTCCAGGCAAGAATACTGGAGTGGGTTGCCATGCCCTCCTCCAGGGGATGTTCCTGACCCAGCGATCGAACCAGCATCTCCTGCATTGGTAGGCGGGTTCTTTACCACTAGCACTACCTGGGAAGCCCTGGGGGTCTAGGCGGATAGTTCAGTTCCATTCAGTTCAGTTGCTCAGTCGCGTCTGACTCTTTGCGACCCCATGAACTGCAGCACGCCAGGCCTCCCTGTCCATCACCAACTCCTGGAGTCCACCGAAACCCATGTCCATTGAGTCGGTGATGCCATCCAACTATCTCATCGCTGTCGTCCCCTTCTCCTCCTGCCCTCAGTCTTTCCCAGCATCAGGGTCTTTTCCAATGAGTCAGTTCTTTGTATCAGGTGGCCAAAATATTGGAGCTTCAGCTTCAACATCATTCCTTCCAATGAACACCCAGGACTGATCTCCTTTAGGATGGACTGGTTGGATCTCCTTGCAGTTCAATGGACTCTCAAGAGTCTTCTCCAGCACCACAGTTCAAAAGCAACAATTCTTTGGCGCTCAGCTTTCTTTATAGTCCAACTCTCACATCCATACATGACCACGGGAAAAACCATAGTCTTAGGTGGATAAGGTTACTTATTCATTTTATCCTGGAGTTTCCCTTAGGATGCAGTGAGATAGAGATCAGGAAAATGATGGGGTTTATCAGTTAAACACTAGCACTGGGGAGCAATCGTGACACTAGTCCCCTCTGGGGAGAGCGGTGGGGGAGGGAAGCCGGGAGCAGAGTGGTAAGGCTGTCAGGGCAGCAGCATGATGTCTCAGTGAGTGTCCAGTGTTCTGTCTCTCCCTCTCTTTTCCTTTCTAGCCATGGATTCACCTCTCCTTCAGCACCAGCTATGATTAAAAAACCATGCTGAGGAATCATCAGAAGGAGGGAAAAAAATTTACAAACTTATTTGCATGTTAATGAATTTTTAATTGAACCAAAATCTGTTGTTTCTGTTTAAAGATGCAACGCTGACTTTGTGGTCTCTGCTGCTGTGGGCCAGGCGGGAACTTAATGTGATAAAAACAATGATAATGCTAAGCTTAATTAGGTTTGAAATCTTGTCTAGAAAGGCTGCTCGGAATCTGGGAATGGCAAGCATTTGCCAGCAGCAGGCTGAGAAGCCAGAGTGCATTGGTAGATACCTTCTTCCTAAAACCACCAAGAAGGCACCTGGGTCAGCCAGACTGGGCCAGGAGGACACCCTCAAACACCCTCTCCATCATCGTGCTCTTGCGTTTTTAAGTGTGAAAGCCAGACAAGCCCAGCCAGTGGGAGGTAGACGCTAGATTTCCACCCTGGCTTTGGGTTTTGTTTTGTTTTTTAATCATCAATGGCTTCACTCTTTCTTTAATCACTTAGCAGGGTCCCACTGAGATGCAGAGATGCTAGTCAAGGTGATCTGTGTGCCCTTTGGGACAAGGCATTGAAAGGCCACCACTGAAAAGAGTTGCTAATGGTCTGGGATTTTATACTACTTATAAGCTAACACATCATGTTTCCATGGATATTGGCAGAAGGCATGACACTCCTGGGTCAGAGACAAAGGACTTTATCACTCATAGCAAAACCTGTGGCCGGAGCTTCATGTTTGTACCAGTTCTCTGTGACCTGTGGTTCTGAGCTTCGTGTCTATAGCGGTTCTCCGTAACGTGCAGTCCCATGGAGGTAAGGGGAAGTGACACAGTTGGGCTTGAATGACTGCTTCACAGACGCTGAAGTATGTTACACTTTGTGCCTGGAGGACTCATCCCCTTACAGGGAGGGGAAGAAAGCTGGGTTTGGGGAAAGCAATGCTACCTCATCCCTTAAGGTTACTGGCTGCAGACACAGCCCCGGGAAGTAATCCAGGTCAGAGCAGTCGGGGCCTTGCACTCCTGGCACCTTTAGCAAGAACATGCAGTGATGCTCAGGGTCCATGGTGGGTTGCAATTCCAGCCACCATGCCTATGTGCTACTTCTACAGTCTACGGCAATGTCTCAGTGGATTTGAAGGCAGTGGGTATAGTAGGTATATTGGGAAGAGGTTTGCTTCTTTACTGGAAAGGAAGGAGGTGTTGAAATTATTACCCAGGCAGTCCCCTGTTGGTTTGTTTGTTCTGTACTTTTGCAGTACAGAAAATTCTGGAGTTTTAACTGACGAGTCCCTCTCCACTGCACATTTCTCCATTTACTCCAAACATCCTGCTTGCTTTCTCTCCTCCCTTCCTCACCAGCTCTGCACCCCTCGGCCCCAGCAGTCAGATGTAAGCCTGGTTCACCCCAAAGTGATGACCTCAGGAGAGCCAGAAGAAAAGACATCACATATTTGGCTTTAAAGACTAAAAAGCCACTGCCCCAGAGGTGGCAGGAAAATTTTGAAAGTGTGTTTGTTTGCCAAGCATCTGTTTCTTCTCCAAACACAGACTACACAACAACGCCGTAGACCAAGGTGAGGAGAGGATAATCAGAGAAGAAGAAATAGGTGTGGGGCCCTTAGGGACTGTCCCTCAAGTTGAGTAGCGGATGCCTACCCAATAGAACCATCAGATAAGTTTAGGGATAAACTATAAAACGTAGTTTCCATTCCAATCCCAAAGAAAGGCAATGCCAAAGAATGTTCAAACTACTGCACAATTGCACTTACCTCACATGCTAGTAAAGTAATGCTCAAAATTCTCCAAGCAAGGCTTCAACAGTACATGAACTGAGAAAGTCCAGATGTTCAAGCTGGATTTAGAAAAGGCAGAGGAACCAGAGATCAAATTGCCAACATCCTATGGATCATCAAAAAAGTGAGAGAATACCAGAAGAACATCTACTTCTGCTTTATTGACTACGCCAAAGCCTTTGACTGTGTGGATCACAACAAATTGTGGAAAATTCTTCAAGAGGTGGGAATACCAGACACCTTACCTGCCTCCTGAGAAATCTGTATGCAGGTCAAGAAGCAACAGTTAGAACTGGACATGGAAAAATAGACTGGTTCCAAATAGGGAAAGGAGTACGTCAAGGTTGTAAATTATCACCCTGCTTATTTAACTTATATGCAGAGTGTATCATGCAAAATACCGGGCTGTATGAAGCACAAGCTAGAATCAAGATTCCTGGGAGAAATATCAATAACCTCAGATATGCAGATGGCACCACCCTTACGGCGGAAAGCGAAGAAGAACTAAAGAGCCACTTGATGACAATGAAAGAGGAGAGTGAAAAAGTTGGCTTAAAATTCAACATTCAGAAAACTAAGATCATGGCATCTGGTCCCATCACTTCATGGCAAATAGATGGGGAAACAATGGAAACAGTGACAGACTATTTTGGGCCTCCAAAATCACTGCAGATGGTGACTGCAGACATGAAATTAAAAGACGCTTGCTCCTTGGAATAAAAGCTATGACCAGCCTAGACAGCATATTAAAAAGCAGAGACATTCCTTTGCCTAAAAAGGTCCATCTAGTCAAAGCTATGGTTTTTCCAGTAGTCATGTATGGATGTGAGATTTGGACTATAAAGAAAGCTGAGCACTGAAGAATTGATGCTTTTGAACTGTGGTTTTGGAGAAGACTCTTGAGAGTCCCTTGGACTGCAAGGAGATCCAACCAGTCCATCCTAAAGGAAATCAAACCTGAATATTCACTGGGAGGACTGATGCTGAAGTTCCGATACTTTGACCACCTGATGCAAAGAGCCAACTCATTGGTAAAGACCCTGAAGTTGGGAAAGATTGAAGGCAGGAGGAGAAGGGGACGACAGAGGATGAGATGGTTGGATGGCATCACCGACTTGATGGGCACGAGTCTGAGCAAGCTTCGGGAGGGACAGGGAAGCCTGGCGTGCTGCAGCCATGGGATCACAAAGAGTTGGGAACAGCACTGAGTGACTGAACTGTGACAATGGGAGCAAAATGGTGCTCTGGAAAGTGATGGCAGAGAGAACCTGAGAAACTCACTACTTTTTATAGGTGTGCTGGGAGAGATGAATTTTCCCCATGGCCTAAGGTGGCCCGATCATCAGGGCTGACAGAGGATTTAGTCCAGCCTGCGAGTTTCAACTTGTCCTTGCTCTCCCTCATTTTACATCCATCTTCCCTGCGTGACTACCAGTTCTGAGGACTTCAAGTGCAGTGTCGGAAAACAGCCTCACAGGACTGCTTACAGGTGCGTAAGGTCAAATCCCTGCTGGAGCTCACCTGCCACCTACCCACCTGCCTACCCGTTCACCCAGCCATCTACCCACCCATCATACACCTACCCACCCACTCAACCACCCGACCACCCACATACTCACCTGTCTACCCATTCACCCAGCCATCTACCCACCCATCATACACCTACCCACCCACTCAACCACCCGACCACCCACATACTCACCTGTCTACCCATTCACCCAGCCATCTACCCACCCATCATACACCTACCCACCCACCCACATACTCACCTGTCTACCCGTTCACCCAGCCATCTACCCACCCATCATACACCTACCCACCCACTCAACCACCTGACCACCCACATATTCACCTGTCTACCCATTCATCCAGCCATCTACCCACCCATCATACACCTACCCACCCACCCACATACTCACCTGTCTACCCGTTCACCCAGCCATCTACCCACCCATCATACACCTACCCACCCACTCAACCACCCGGCCACCCACACACTCACCTGTCTACCCATTCACCCAGCCATCTACCCACCCATCATACACCTACCCACCCACTCAACCACCTGACCACCCACACACTCACGTGCCTACCCGTTCACCCAGCCATCTACCCACCCATCATATACCTACCCACCCACTCAACCACCCGACCACCCACATACTCACCTGTCTACCCATTCACCCAGCCATCTACCCACCCATCATACACCTACCCACCCACTCAACCACCCGACCACCCACATACTCACCTGTCTACCCATTCACCCACTCACCTACCCATCCTTCATCTACCTACACGTGCACCCAACCATCTAACCACCCACCCATTGCCCACCCATCCAGCCACCTGAACCACCTGCCTAACCACCCACCTACCCAGCCAACTACCCACCCATGCATCCATCCAAACAGTTCCGCCTGTCTGTGATTTATTTAGGTCACTCTTGTTCCATATAAACAGGAACACCTGGAAAAAGGTGAGCCTGTGAGCATGGAGAGGAGAGAAGGAACTTAAGAGAAGTTTCTTTTCCACGGTTACTCTAATCACTGAACTCTTTCTTGCCCCAAATCCTTTGAACGCATACGTCCTCTCATCCTATAGAAGCAGGAAACCTGGCCATTTTCACTGTTGCCCAGACTGGGAAATAGGACCATGTCTCAGACAGAGGGGTCACAGCAGCCCTCCTGATTTGACAACTCTTCAAATGCATCCCTTACAATAGTGAATCCAACCAGAGAATCAATGACTCACACCAAATAAGCCTAGTTATTTTCAATACCTCTCTTTTTACAAGGTGGAAGTATAAATCTTTGTAATTTTCTGGTGGTCTACTGGGAATTTTCAAAGATAGGTGTAGCAAGTATTCTGAACATTTTATTTTATTTCTTCTAAATTAGGATACAATCTAGGGAAGGCAAAAATATAAAGAGTTGTCAGAGGAGATACTTGATTAAGATATTATCACTGGATGCTTGCAAAATAATAATTAGCTACCTATTTATCAAGGTGACTATGAAGTATTTTAAAACAACAGGCTTATAAAGCATCTGAGCTCTTTTTATGTGATAAACCTCTGTTGTTTTATAATCAAGGACATAATAAAGTAAACATAAATCTCAGACAGAGGCATAGAAAATGATCCCTCTAAAACAAAGAACTTTCACTATCTAGGAAGACTGCAAAGAAGATTAAGAATATTCTTTTATATTGTGATTATGACATTGCTCAGTAAGTCAAGGAGGTCAGCCCTTCAAAGTCAAGAGAACTTTGACAAAATTTGACATTTTTATGGTTTCTTTTTAGAGTCAGGTTATTAGGTTGGTGCAAAAGTAACTGAGGTTTTGTATTGTTGAACTTTACCATTTGATATTGGAATATGTGGGCTTCTCTGGTGGCTCCCGGTGGTAAAGATTCCACCTGCAGTGCAGGAGACTCAGGAGATGTGGATTTGATTCCTGGGTCAGGAAGATCCCCTGGAGGAAGTCATGGCAAAACACTCCAGTATTCTTGCCTGGAGAATCCCATGGATAGAGGATCCTGGTGAACTACAGTCCATAAAGTTGCAAAGAGTCCGACATGACTGAAGCAACTGAGCATGAACATATTCTTAAATAAATGTGGCTATGTTATACATCATTTTAATGGACATTTCTTGCTTTGTTTTTCATTATTTTTTGCTAATGACTTATTACTTGCTGTTTATTTTATGTCTATTTTAGACTGGGGAAATGATGTTAGGCAAAAATCAAATTTGAGTGATATTTTTTAGTGAAGTGAAGTTTCTCAGTCGTGTCCAACTCTTAGCTACCCCATGGACTGTAGCCTTTGAGGCTCCTCTGTCCATGGAGTTTTCCAGGCAAGAGTACTGGAGTGGGTTGCCATATCTTTCTCCAGGGGATCTTCCCGACCCAGGGATGGAACCCAGGTCTCCCGCATTGTAGGTGGATTCTTTACCAGCTGAGCCACAAAGAAGCCCTTCAAGTTCAAAATGGGTCATAAAATAGCGGAGACAACTTGAAACATCAGTAATGGCATTTGACCCGAAAACTGCTAATAATGTACAGTGCAATGGTGGTTTGAAGTTTTGCAAAGGTGACGAGAGCCTTGAAGATGAGAAGCGCGGTGGCCAGCCGTCAGAAGGTGACAACGACCAATTGAGAGCATCATCAAATCTGATCCTTTTACAATTACATGAGAGGTTGCCCACGAACTCAACACTGGCCATTCTGTGGTCATTTGGCATGTGAAGCAAATTGGAAAGGTGAAAAAGCTCAGTAAGTGGGTGCCTCAGGAGCTGACCGAAAATTTAAAAGACCGTCACTTGGAAGCGTCATCTTCTCTTATTCTGTGCATTAACAGTGACTGGATGACTTGCTTTCACTGTTTGGTGGTCTTCTGCCTGTCTGATCCACTACAACTTTCTGAATCCCAGCAAAATCATTACTGAGAAGTATGTTTGGCGTATTGACGAAATGCTCTGAAAACTGCAACACCTGCAGCGGGCGCTGGTTACCAGAAAGGGCCCAATTCTTCTCTGCAACAATACGCGACTGCATGTTGCACAACCAATGCTTCAAAAGTTGAACGAATCGGGCTATGCTGTTTTGTCTCATTTGACTTATTCACCTACATTGAAGCTGCACTGAAAGTCACTCAGTGGTGTCTGACTCTTTGCAACCCCATAGACTATACAGTCTATGGAATTCTCCAGGCCAGAATACTGGGGTGGGTGGCTATTCCCTTCTCCAGGGGAATCTTCTCAACCCAGGGATTGGACCCAGGTCCGCTGCAATGCAGGCGGATTCTCTACCAACTGAGCTATCAGGAAAGCCATATTCACCTGACCTCTCGCCAACCGACTACCACTTCTTTAAGCATCTCAACAAATTTTTGCAGGGAAAATATTTCCACAGCCAGCAAGAGGTAAAAAATGCTTTCCAGGAGTTTGTTGAATCCTGAAGCATGGATTTTACACTACAGGAATAAACGAACTTGTTTCGTGTTGGCAAAACTGCGTTGATTGCAATGGTTCCTATTTTAATTAATAAAGATGTATTTGAGCCCAATTATAATGATTTAAAAATTCATGGTCTGAAACTGTATTTGCATTTGCACCAGCCTAAATATAAACCAAGGCAAACAGATCTCACTTTCCAAGATCTCACTAACCAAGGTTAGAAATGAAAGCAAATAGGCACTTTCATTTCTGTCACTATGGCTCCTAGTATAGTCTCAAACATCCATATTAACTATGACTTTTAACCAAAGTAACTAACTTCTATTTCACAGAGAAAATAATGGGGTAGATTATCTGAGGACTGTCAGTCATATCCAAACACTTTAGGAGACTAACAGAACTTGTGATACATGCAACACAATTTTATTAGCTACAGATGACACTTTTACAATTTAAAATCAACATGTTTATTAACATGACCCAAAGATTTAGCTGTATAGCTTATAAAAATGAGGAACAAAAGCACATAAACTTTAAATCATAATTTATAACCAAATCTCATCATTCTATATTACTTACTTTGAAATTATCTAGATATCTAAGAGTTATCCATTAATTAGTGCACTGTGATATGTGTCTAAAGTTTTAATTTATCTAAAGATGCTGGAAATTATGTTTAAACTGTTGTAATACAAAGTATAATTACTGTTGATAGGAAGAGTTGGTCAGATAATCACTCAGTTTAATTTAATGCAAATTCACATTTTTCATAATCTTAAACCTCATCGGGAATAATGCTAGATTATTTGATTAATAACCTATATAAATTTAGGAGACTCAGATTTTTTTTGTTGAAAAAAACAAACTCAAGTAAAATAAAATGTACTGTTATATTCACTTAACACTGATCAATCAGAGAAAAGACGTAGCAAGTGTTTCTTGTGATTTGCCAAAATTTACTGTAATTATGTGAGTTTGGGTCCCTAAAAGGTTTCTGAGCTAACAGTTTATGTAAGATGGATTTTCTCAGCTCTAGCACATTGAAGTATCAGAAATTCAATGTTTCTATTTCCTGAGAATTTTAGGAATATTCCACGTACGCAATGATTTGTGTTCATAACAAGCACTCCTATAACCTAAAAAACATAATTCATATCCTCCAAAAGTAGGAAAATATTTTATATTCTTGCAAATGAAAAGTCAAGGCCTTTGTCATGGACAGTCATATAGAGTATTTGTAACTCCAGCTCTACAACTTAAGCTAGAAGTCCAAAGTGAATATAGAAACACAAAAACTCACTGGTCTAGATTTAAAAGAACGGGTCTCCTCCCTTATGGGATGAAATTTTTAATTGATCAGAGCTTCAAATAGACAAATAGAGCAACGAACTAGGTAGAAACAAATCTCCTGTTTCTTCCAATAGAGATTTCATCATCCCTCTGCAGAGATTACACACGATCAAGTCATAAAACCCAAATGTCAATCATCACTGCCACCCCAGGGATTCACTTATTGGTGCCAAGTGAACCAGAGACAAGACAAAGTATCAGATAGGTAGAAAAGAAAAACTTCCTCTGTCTGCATTTCCCCTTGACTGACCTACATGTTCAGAACAAGGTTCCGCTGCTGTGACCTGGGCACACAGGCAGAGTGGGAGTGGGACCTTTGTGATATAAGGCAACACAAGTGGTGTGTAGATCTCAGTGTGATGCTCTTAGAGTGACAGATCCCAGGTTGCCCTGGGAGCCAATTAACACATGCCCGAGGCAATGTGCTCACTTAGGGGCTTCCTAGGTGCCTTAGTGGGTAAAGAATCTGCCAGTAATGCAGGAGACACAGGAGACACGGGTTTGATCCCTGAGTCAGGAAGGTCCCCTGGAGAAGGGCATGGCAACCCATTCCAGTGTTCTAGCCTGGAGAATCCCATGGACAGAGGAGCCTGGCGGCCTACAGTCCATAGGGTCACAAAGAGTCAGTGATGACTGAAGTGACTGAACACGCATGCATGCATGCTAAGCCAGTAGAGAAGGAGGATTTCCCCATGGACTTAGAGTTGGTAGGGAGCTTAGGCATCTTTCTACCCAATGTTGTCATCTGCAGGAGGGGAAACTGTGTCCCTAAGAGGCCAAGACTCTTGTCCAGGGTCCCACACCGAGTTACACGTAGTTTTAAGACCAGAAATGCAGACCTTCTGTTTTCTAATCTTCATAGTCAGTGACGTTCATAGTAAGTTATGTCATGGAGCCAAGTTATTTTTCTGGTGCTGAAAACCCCTAAAATCCTCACAGGTATTAAACATCCCAGCCAGTTATTTTCACTACTTTTGTCATTATCGGGGTCTTTGAGTCTGTAGAAATTTGAGAGGAAAGTCAGGTACTGTGTGCTCAGAAATGGTCCGCTTTTTTGGATTAAAGATAATTATAATAATAGAGATTCCATTCACTGAGTCCTTTCTGTAGGCTTAATATTCTACTATTGGCTTTATATTGGTTCTCTCATGCAATCCTTTACAATAACCCTTCAAGGAAGGTACAGTCATTGCCATTTATAGATAAGAAACCTGTGGCACAGAATAGCAGAGTAATTAAGGCCAAGGTTTCACAGGATTAAACGGCGGTGTTAGGATTAGAATTGGGATCTGATTCTTGAGCCTGAACTCTGACCACTTTTCAAGAAAATTAAGTCAAGGTTCTGTAAAGTTTTGCATGTTGAGTTATTCAGTCTGGGTATCATCTTCTAGGCAGACCTTTTCCAAAGCTTGTTCTGTAAGATCACCCTGAGATTTTAGTAGATGTTACAGAGGGCAAAGAAAGTACATTTCTGTAGCCCAAATCGTTTACAAGATCCCCAAACACGGGGAATCAGGTCTGTGTGCTCCCTTTAATACGCCAGTGTGCATGGTGAAGCACAGAGAGGTCTGACTTGTAGCCTCTTCCCCAAACTTCAGTCAGTTCAGTCCAGTCGCTCAGTCGTGTCCGACTCTTTGCGACCCCATGAACCACAGCACGCCAGGCCTCCCTGTCCATCACCAACTCCCAGAGTTCACTCAAACTCATCTCCATCAAGTCGGTGATACCATCCAGACATCTCATCCTCTGTTGTCCCCGTCTCCTCCTGCCCCCAGTCCCTCCCAGCATCAGAGTCTTTTCCAGTGAGTCAACTCGTCGCATGAGGTGGCCAAAGTATTGCAGTTTCAGCTTTAGCATCAGTCCTTCCAATGAACACCCAGGATTGATCTCCTTTAGAATGGACTGATTTAGAATGGACTGATTGGATCTCCTTGCAGTCCAAGGGACTCTCAAGAGTCTTCTCCAACACCACAGTTCAAAAGCATCAATTCTTCAGCACTCAGCTTTTTTCACAGTTCCAACTCTCACATCCATACATGACCACGGGAAAAACCATAGCCTTGACTAGACGGACCTTTGTTGGCAAAGTTTACTTGCCCACATTTCCATGTTCGGAATATCATCTGTGGACAGACTATGGTACTGGAGAGTCTTAGATAATTTCTGAGCAGAAACATAGTCAGATCTGTGTTTAAAAAGGCATCTGAGGCAGTGGATTCAAGAATGGACACACTGGTATCCAGCCTATGGGAGACCACTTATGAAGTAGCTGATACTACCGAGAGAGAAAGAAAAGGAGAAATAACTTCACTCATTCACATATTAATGGAAAGACTGGGCTCCAGGAACCCAGAGTACCATCATCTTCAAAATCCTCATTCAGTTAAAAAGCCAGCCTGTTTGAGACAGCACTTTGAAAATCATGGAAAGCTCTACACACACACACACACAGGTAGCAAAGACTAGACATCAGAGACACTGTGTGAACACACGGGCAGACCCCAGCCTGTAGCTCCTCCTGTGTCTACACCTCAGCCCACTTTCTCTGTGTTGATCCCAGTTGTAAACATGCCCAGTGCAGGAACTTAAGCTCCCGTGCATCAGTCCATCCACCAGACTCACCAGACATTCACCTGCCTTGTCGTTCACAGCTCCCTTGTATACTGAGACCAAGCCTGTTCATCTAGGGATGCCATCCATTGGCACAGCATATCCTTGGCACCATCCAATTCTCCACCCACATGGAAGCACCCAAGGCAGTGAGTGGTTGTCACAGGTCTTTTCTTGCTTCTCTGGCAGGTGCAGGTGTGTGTGTTTGGTTCTTTGCATGTGTTTACCCCTCCCATCATCACAGACCTTGCTGGATTGTCTGGATTGTGGGTGAGTTCTACTGAAAGTTTGTCTAATTGGGGATATGTGAATATTTGGACTATTATTTTTGAGATTTCCTTCTTGGGTCTGTTAAAACAAACCACATCAGTGTATAAGGGGAACACTTGGGCTCACGGTGGAGGGGCCAGACTAACTGCTATAGAACCAGATAGAATGTATGGGATTTCCAACTCCAAGTCCTGCTACCCATGGACCTTGGACAAATTACCAACCCGACCTAATGGACATGAGTTTGAGCAAGCTCTGGGAGTTGGTGATGGATAGGGAAGTCTGGCATGCTGCAGTCCATGGGGTCGCAAAGAGTTGAACATGACTGAGCAACTGGATTGGACTGAACTGAACTCTAAACTCCAATTTCCAAACATCAAAAATGGGAATGCTGGCATTCTTTCTAGAGTGGGTTTAAGGATTAAAAGAGGGCCCACCACTCAGTAAATGACAGGGCCCAATGTTTCTCTGATGGCTCAAAGAATCTGCCTGCAGTGAGGGAGTCCTGGGTTTGATCCCTGGGTTGGGAAGGTCCCCTGGAGAAGGGAATGGCAACCCACTCCAGTATCCTAGGCTTCCCAGGTGGCTTCAGTGGTAAAGAATCCGCCTGTGATGCAGGAGATGCAGGTTTGATTCCTGGACCAGGAAGATCCCCTGGAGGAGGGCATGATAACCCACTCCAGTGCTCTTGCCCGGAGAATTCCATGGACAGAAGCAGGCTACAGTCTACAGGGAGGCAAAGAGTCGGTCACAACTGAACAACTAACACTTTCAGCGTCTGTTCACAGAAAGGACTTGGTGCCGAGTCCAGTTGGCTTCTGCTTTGGGCACAAATTTCTTTCTTATATCACTTTGCTTTTGCCTGTCAGTTAGTCCCCTTTCAGGTCCAGAGGTTCTGATGGCCGGGAAACTGCCTTGGATACAGTTCTAGCCATATCTGACTCGTATCTCCACTTCAGGGACTTAAATGAAAATTGCTATGAGTATCAGCTCCATCAACTCTGGGAATTGCTGGGCTCCAAACTCTTCCTCCAGGGAGGCTTTTAGCAAGATAACTTAGGTTATCATACAGCTAATGTTTAGTGAACACCTGCTATGTGCTAGGCATTATGCTCTGTGCTTTCACAAGTTATTTCACTAATTTTACAGAAAATGACAATTCTATGGTACCATCAATAGCTCGAGGTAGCATTTATACATATGTATCCAATCCTAGTTGGGCAAAATTTCTCTTTTCCACTTTTAGGGGTAATATTCAATATATTTATCAACGTACACAGTTTGGGAACCAATCAGAACAAGGCACCGGAGGGTCTCACTTGGGAGGGTGGACTAGAGGAGAGCAGTTATTTACCAGCTGGAATAAAAATATCTTAACAATTCAATCTTCAATATTGTAACAATCGATATGGTCAATCTGGGTTAACCTCGATGAATATTAACCCTATCCTTCTTCCCAATGGCTTCAACACTGCAGAGATGGTAAAATATTTCTTTATCTCCTTCAGTTGCTGTTAGGGGGAACATGCAGAAAATACTACCCTGGGGGGCTTCGCTGGTAAAGAATCTCCCTGCAATCCAGGAGACCCTGGTTTGATCCCTAGGTTGGGAAGAGCCCCTGGAGAAGGGAAAGGCTACCCACTCCAGCATTCTTGCCCAGAGAATTCCATGGACAGAGGCGCCTGGCAGGCTATAGTCAATGGGGTTGCAAGGAGTCAGACACGATTGAGTGACTAAACACACACACACACTACCCTTGGGGCTCCAGGGAGAGAGAATGAAAATGAGATCCATGGTTTCTAGACTTAGGAGTCAGGAGCTGGGTGGCCTAGTTGAGGCTGTGTGTACAGTGGCTAGGGGTTTCCCAGGTGGCTCAGGGGAAAAAGAATCTGTCTGCCAGTGCAGGAGGTGTAGGAGGTTCAAGTTCAGTGCCTGGGTCAGGAAGACCCCTGGGAGAGGAAATGGCAACCCACTCTGGTATTCTTGCCTTTAGAATTCCATGCACAGAGGAGCCTGCTGGGTTCATAGGATCACAAAGAGTCTGACATGACTGAAGCGACTTAGCACACACTCATGCACGCACACATGCATACAGCGACTACTGCCTCAGGCTCTGGGGCACACGGACCTGGGTTGGAGGCCTCCCTCCATCACTTACTATCCGTGTGACACTGGGCACTTTCTTAACCTCGCTGAGCCTCATTCCCTGTTTTTGAAGTGATTACAGCACTACCTCACAAGGTTTTTCTGCAGTTTTATGAAACAGTATAGATGAGTCACTTCACAGTTATTGGCTATTAGAATAACTGAATAATATTTTCAAAATACCCCTCAAAGTTCTCTGTCTTCTCAGAAGTCCGATTTTCTTCCTTTGACTTTTCTGCCCTCACTGCCTGAGTGTGTGTGTTGTGTGTGTGTGAAGTCGCTCAGTCATGTCTGACTCTTTGTGACTCCCTGGACTGTAGCCTACCAGACTCCTCAGTCCATGGGATTTTCTAGGCAAGAGTACTGGAGTGGGTTGGCATTTCCTTCTCCACATTGCCTGAGAGGGGAGACCAAGTATGTGCAGAGGAAGAAAGAGTCATCAGACAGGAACAGGAAGTGGAGCTTCTGCCATTGTTGGGGGCAGGGCAAGGGAAAGGGAGAGAAGCAAGGGATGTGACATGAATGCTCTTGCTTCCCTCACCCTCCAAATCCTTGGGGAGGCTGAGGAGGATTGGCAGAAATAGCCCATAATTTGGGTGAGTCCTAGAATAGAAGGGCTTGCTCCCTGTTTCCCAGAGGGTAGACCAGGAGGACCCCAGCCTCTCGGAGGGAACATTTCTGGTATGGACCATTACAGAGGGTGGTGGACCAATGGCTGGGGGTGTTTGCCCCTAAGGGAGGGCCCAGCTCCCTTGTTCCCCAGATCCTATGTCACCTAGGGCAATGGAAGTTCCTAACTGTTTCCCTCCAGGAGGGACACAAAACACTGAGAGATCCTGCTGTCCCTAATGTCACTGGGAGGTGGCCCCAGCATGTGGGGACCTAAGTGGGGGTTCTTGGCAGGGACTCGAGATGTCAGCTTGGACCTCAGCGGGATTCCCAAGAATCACAGGGCAGCCGTCTCCCCTCAGTGAACCCCAGTGCAGGAAGCTAGTGAGGAGGTGAGAAGAGACGCCCTGGCAGGCTGCAGGAGGACTCAGGGGATGGTGGACCCCTCCTCACTGCTGTGAGGCTGTGCCAGCTCCCCTCTGCCCTCAGTGCCAGTTTGGGAGGGAGAAGGGGGAAGGGGAACCCCTTGAAAGAAGAGTTGGGGAAGAGCTGAGAAATTGCTTTATAGATGGTGACAGGACTTCCCTGGTGGTCCAGTGGTTAAGACTCTGCCTGCCAGTGATGCAGATTTGATCCCTGGTCCTGGAAGATCCCACATCCTGTGGGGCAACTAAGCTGGTGCACCACAATTGCTGACGCCAGCATCCCCTAGAGCCTGTGCTCTGCAGCAAGAGAAGCCACCTCAGTGAGAAGTCTGTGCACCTCAACTAGAGGGGAGTCCCCACTCACTGCAGCTAAAGTCCATGCACAGCCACGAAGACCCATTGCAGCCAAAAACAAACAGATGGTGACACGTTTCCCTCCTCCCACCCCTGCGGTCTCTAAAATGCGGGCTCAGCTGAAGCAGGTACAGATGTTAACTCTGTGTTATATAAATTTGGATAGTTATTATAATATTAATATTATTCAGAATACTAGTTCTCTATATACAGAAACAACGATGTTTTTGATGTGATTGTTAATAAACAGAAACAACGAGGCATGGTGGCAATGGTCACGTGTGAGGCAAGGACAGCACATCAACAGGGGGCCTTGATAAGTCCCATCAAGAGAGTGTCTCTTAAGCACCCCATCGCATCCCTCTAAGGGGACCCACTGGCAACCCCCTGCCCTAAAACCTCAGTGACAACAGCCTAGCTCCTCTGTCTTTCAGCTTCTGGCTTCACCCCTTTACCTGGACCTGTTTGGAATGGTGACCTGAGTTCACGCTCCCTTCCCTGGCCCACCGGACACTTCCTCCCAGTGTATCTCAAGTTTGTTTCTATGGGAATCCACCTCTGAAATCAGAACATTTCAGACGTCTCATTCTCTGATCATAACCCTGCCCCCGCTCAGGTTTGTCACCAATTGTGTGCATCCTCCTTCTGACAGCCTGTCCCTTGACCTCTCTATTTCCCGCTGTCCATCAGCAGCTCCCATCCTTCCTGCCTGGAGTCTGGGATCCATGCTGAATGTCAACCACTGTCTTGCCAGCATCCTCAACTCAAGCCCCTTCATCTCCCGCTTCTGGCAAAACCCCAGCTATGGACCACTCCACCTCTTGGCCCTTTCTGCTGCATTGTAAAGAAAAAACAAAGAAAGACACAGCCTGCAAATTGGGGCCAAGATAATTTCCCAGTAATCAACCAGAAGTGCAGCTGACGCTGCTCCGGATGACTTCTATTTCTCCTGATTGCTCTCTGCCCCCAGTCTTCACAGTGGCTTTGGCTTTTTATTTTCTTTCACAAATTCCTCCTCCTGTTATATTCATTGATATTACTTATTTGTGGTGGCACTGGGTCTTGGTTGCTGCGTGAGGGCTTTCTCTATTGCGGTCAGTGGCAGCGACTCTCCAGTTGCAGTGTGCAGACTTCTCATTGTGGGGTCCTTGTGTTGCAGAGTGTGGGCTCTAGGCACACGGGCTTAGTCGCCCTGCAGCATGTGGAATCTTCCCTGACCAGAGATCGAACCTATGTCTCCTGCATTGGCAGGCGGATTCTTTACCCCTGGACCACCAGGGAAGTCCCACAGTGGTTTTAACTGATCACACCTATACCCACCCTGTCTCAGCAGGTGATCTTACTTATGCTCTACCTCCAGAGGAAGTAACACCACAGGCCAGCATCCTCAAAATGTCCTCAGACTCGCTCATACCTTCTCACGGACTTGTCCCTCAATGGACCACTTCTGCTTTCCTTTGCATCCCAGGCTGCGCCATTTCCTGTACCTTGGACTTCATCCCCTCTGCCTCCTCCGTTTCCTTGCTCTGTCCCCACTGTGGCCCCACACCTTCAATGTCTTCCCTCCTGCCTCTGTCCCTTCACATGCAAAGATTCTGAAATCATCCCCACCCTAAAAATAGAAATAAATAGAAAACAACCTTTCTTGGCTCTGCCTCTCCCCTCTAGCTGCTGGTCCCATCCTTCCTTCTTTTCTTGAAACAGTGTTTTTTCACTTTTTGCTTCCATTTCCTCATTTTCACCCACTCTTGGAGCTCTGCAGTGCGTTATAATCCCACCACCCCTTTGACAGGGCTCTGCTGCTGCTGCTGCTTAATCACTTCAGTCGTGTCTGACCCTCTGCGCCTCTATAGACCATAGCCCACCAGGCTCCTCTGTCCATGGGGATTATCCAGGCAAGAATACTGGAGTGGGTTGCCATACCCTCCTCCAGGGGATTTTCCCGACCCAGGGATCAAACCTGCGTCTCTTGTGTTTCTTGCATAGGCAGGTGTGTTCCTTACCACTAGCATAAGTATCTCCGGTGTCTTTGAACATCCCTCCACCTCCGTTTCTGTGTTCAAATCCAGGTTCCACCATCTCTTACCTGAGCAACATAGTAACCCCTTAAGTGAAGTCCTGTTTGCCCTCTTGCTACCCTCCAGCCCCTTTTCCACGAGGCAGAGTAATTCACCCTAGAAGGCGATGCTGTTCCCCTCCTCCCCCTTCTCCCTGTCTTCCTGTGGTTTCCATGTGAAGCCCATTCTCTTGGTCCTGGC
Organism: Moschus berezovskii; assembly: GCF_049115385.1. Taxonomy (NCBI): domain Eukaryota; kingdom Metazoa; phylum Chordata; class Mammalia; order Artiodactyla; family Moschidae; genus Moschus; species Moschus berezovskii. Next base: position 55,449,217 of record NC_142480.1, on the reverse strand, counting down.
CTTGGGATTCCACTCTGGCCAGCACCTCCCTCCGAGCGCAATGCCTGTCCTCTACCCAACGACACTACACTTGTTCCTGCTATGTGTGCCAGTCTCTGTGACCTCAGAGCTTTGCTGCACTCTTTCTTCTTCCTGGAGCATCCTTGACACCCACACAGCTCCTGCTGGGTCCCTGGGATAGCTTTCCATGGCTACCCGTGCTTCTTCAATCATAGATCTAGCACAGGCCAGTTGTAACTGAGGTTTAATTTTCTGTTTCCCCAAGTAGACTGTAAGCTTCAGGAAAGCCAGGCCTGATTTGGTATTGTTCCCTTTTGAGATATCGAGCACAGTGCTGTCTCAGCAGACAACAAGCAATATTTATTGGGCTGAATTGCCATGACCCTCCCCCAGCCCACTGTGCTTTAGGGTCTCAGGGATACCATCTGGACTATTCAGACATCACTAGCAGGCAAGGAGAAATCAGTTCCTATTCACAGAAGCCCCAGGTGCATGTTTTTCATATCATTGGAGGGGCTCATCCTTGGTGGTATTCTTTCTCCCTCACATGGTTTTGGGAGAAATCAAACTGGCACGATACTGGTTTTCTCTGAGTGGCTGGAGGATGAGCCTACATTGCTCCTGGATCTAGTTCCCATGCTTTTCATCCAAGCCCCTGAGCTGGGCCAGACCCTACAGAGCCCACGAGCATGAACTCAAACAACATTGCACCTACAAGACCCAGAACTTACAGCAGACCCTGGCAGCTCCCTGCCTGCCGCCTTTCCTGACACTAATGACAACCTATAGGGATGGGTTAGGGGCAGAAGTCAGATGATCTTTGATGACAAATGAATCCAGGTAATTAGAGAGAGATGAGGCCATGTTACTAACACAGCATAAGATGCAGGCAAACAGCCCCAGGCGCCGCAAAATCCCGGATGCCCTCCCCTCTTGCCCAACTTCTTTCTTCCGCTTCCATTGCCTTCTTCCAGGTCTTTTAACTTAAACTCCCATCCCCAAGTCTGTGCCCTCGGCATTGATCTTAGACTTTAGGATTTACTCTCTCCCTTTTGCTGGCCTGGATATCATAGCAAGCACCCAGCTTTTAGAAGTTTATTATCGTATCAGCCTGCCCTTCTCCAACCCCATGAATGCAGATGGCGAAACTAAATGTGTGTGTGTGTGTGTGTGTGTGTGTGTGTGTGTGTGTGAGACAGAGCAGCTTAAGGAGTTTGCTTTGTGGTCTATAAGGCTTCTCCCTCCTTTGTCCTTTTTTAAAAAAATTATTGGAGTATATTTGCTTTACAACGCAGTGTTAGTTTTTGCTATACAGTAAAGTCAATCAGCTCTACACATACATACAGCCCCTCTGTTTTGTACCTCCTTTCCATTAGGTTGTCACAGAGCACTGAGTTCCCTGTGCTATGTAGTAGGCTCTCATTGCTGCTGCTGCTAAGTCACTTCAGTCATGTCCGACTCTGTGCGACCCCATAGACGGCAGCCCACCAGGCTTCCCTGTCCCTGGGATTCTCCAGGCAAGAACACTGGAGTGGGTTGCCATTTCCTTCTCCAATGCATGAAATTGAAGGCGCTCACTCATGTCCGATTTTGTGTGACCTCATGGACTGCAGCCTACCAGGCTCCTCCTTCCATGGGATTTTCCAGGCAAGAGTACTGGAGTGGGCTGCCATTGCCTTCTCCATTAGTTATCTGTTTTTATAAATAGTGTCAATTGTGTATGTATGTCAATCCCAGTCCCCCAGTTAACCCCCTGACTTCTCCTTCCTTTGGTCCCACGACAGGACTGTCAGAGGCCCTTTTCAGAGCCACTGCTTCGCTGGCCTCATTGCCCTACTTGCTCCTCTATCCTCACCACATTTCCGGGCTCTGTCTGCTACATGCCGCTCCTGCTCCTAGAATGCCATTCCCACCTCCTCTGCTTTGCAAACACCTTCCCAGTCCTTTGGGAATCAGCACCAGAGACCCTTCCTTTCTGAAGCTTCCACACCGCTGCAAGCAGAGATGGATCTGCCCTCCCTCCTATACTAGCGACACCCCCACCGAACCCAGTTAGAGCTCCTGCCATATTGTGGCCAGGGGCTGTTTGCTGGTCTCTCTCCCCGACTCAAATGCCAGCTTGCTCACCAAGTCTCACTCCCACCTGGATTGCCCATGCCCACCCCGTGTCTGGTGCTCAGCATCTGTTACAAATATTCCTAGACAAAGAGGAGAAAAGTCCCCACCCAGGAAGCCTCACTCAGCCTTGGGCAAGTAGGGGAGGTAGTTCTCGGAGACTTAAGGGGAGGCAGCCTCCCTCCCCACTCATTCTCTGCCTACTCCCACTTCTTTCATGATTTAATTGGGATTTGGTGCTTCAGCCTCTTGGCTGGCCCCTTTAGAAAGAGAGTCATCAGCGGTGAAAGCCCTTCACATCACTCACACCAACAGGGCTTGCTGAAATGATGCCTATGGCCCTGCCTTCCTGGCCTCTCCAGCACCTGCGCCAAGTGCGTGGGACCTGGCTATTTGATGTCCCTGCACCTGGCGGGGGCATTATCTTGGCAGTGTTGGAGCTTAGGAAATTAATGAAAAAGGAAGGAAAGGCCCCAGGATCTCAGACTCGCAGTCAGGGGCTGGGCGACCCCTGAAGCGGGCAGTATTAGGGAGCTAATGTGCTGACCGTGGAAGCTCAGCTGTTCCCAGTCCTGTGCGCCCCACATCGCTTTCTCCTCGTGCCAGACCATGAGCTGCTGGCCAAGAGGCAGCAGGCACGTTGCTGCAAATGCCAAGCAGGGGCAGCTGTGCCAAGATTTGCAGGAACAGATGATTCCTTCACAGCCAAGAGGTTTAACCCATCCAGCTACCCTCACTGATTCGAAAGGAAATCTGGAAGGAAATCTTTGCTGGTCACCAGCCACGTGCCAGGCACTTTGTATGGTTTCCTTCCCTTCACCTGCCCCCAAACTCTGCGGCCGTTCCCCAACGTCCCATCTGATAGAGCTCCTGAGGGTGGTCCCTCTCACAGTCTGGCCACCTCTTACTGTTCCACAGGTTGTGTCCGGCACAAGGGCATTGGCCCAATGGACAAACAGGGACTGAAATCTAGCCACCTTCTGGTTGTCAAGCTGTGTTAAGCATACCTTTTCCCAGAGACTGGCCACCACTCTGCTTCACAGCTAAGTCTAGGGCTACCCTTGAGTTGGATGATGGTTGGATGGCATCACTGGCTCAATGGACATGAGTTTGAGCAAACTCTGGGAGATAGTGAAGGACAGGGAAGCCTGGGGTGCTTCAGTCCATGGGGTTGCAAAGAGTCAGACACGACTTGGTGACTGCACAGCAACAACACTGGAGTTGCTTTAAATCCTCAATTGGCTACTCCACCTCCCTGTGTATTTCAGTCCAAAGAGCAAACCACAGACTCAGGTGAAGGCAAGGCAAGTAGAAACAGGTGGAGACTAGGGTCTGCAAAGAACAAGGATTTGTTTGATCTTGGGTGGCCTGGGCCAGTAGCAGCTTCTGTTCCTGGCTAGAGATTGAAGTTGGGTCTCAGCTCTGAGAGAGCTGAGTCTTAGCTGCTAGACCAGTGGGCAGTGACAAAGCCCCGACCCTTCAGCTTTGCAGAAAAGACTTCCCACAAAGACAGAAAGTAGTGAAACAAATAAAGTGTTTATTAGGAAAAAGAGTATAGTACGTGTGGACAGACATACGGGCTGACTCAGAGAGTAGTAGTACAAATCACTTATATGGGGCATTTCTTCCTGGTTTCCTCTGGCCAATCATCTTGCTTTGCCTAGTTCTGAGCCTCTTGGACTTCCCAGATGGCACTAGTGGTAAAGAACCCACCTGCCAATGCAGGAGACATTAGAGATGCGGGTTTGATCCCTGGGTTGAGAAGATGGCAACCCACTCCTGTATTCTTGCCTGGAGAATCTCATAGACAGAGGAGCCTGGTGGGCTACAGTCTATAGGGTTGCAAAGAGTCAGACACGACTGAAGCAACTTAGCACGCAGGAGCCTCTGTTTATCTCAGGATCCTCCCGTGTGTGTACACCCATCTCGCAGCCAAGATGGATTCCAGTGAAGAGGCCTATGGGTTGGTTGACATCAAGCCCCTTTTGACCTCCAAGGAGCTTTCCAGTCAGAAGATCTCCTTGACTTTGACAAATTTGTGATCTCTCATCTCCTATCTGGGCAAGACCCAGCCTCCTCTCTTGACTAGTATGTTGGAGTTTCTGTCCAAAAAAACTCCAGCAGCTGCTTACTTGGAGGGTGGGGGTGGGGGCTGGGGGGCAGAATGTCCCTCCTGCCTCGCATTGATCTAGTTTCTCTCTGCCATTCTATTTCTTCTAATCATGACTTGATAATTTGTGAGTCGCGCCCAGCTGCTTCCCATTTTTCTGTATAAACTCCTTTGGGTTGCATTTGGGTGGAACTGGGAGACAGGGACACACATCTTTATATCATCTTTGTTTTTTTTTTTTATTTAAAAACAATCATCAATATTAATACACCTTCAATACCAGAGTTGTCTTGGGCACAAGGCAGCTAGCCTGATTGGTTTCCTCACAGCTGATAAAATTGGGGTTTGGAGGTCAGCGTCTTCATGGAATCGCTATAAATAATACAGCAAAGCCTAGCTGAACACAGCGCCAATGCTGGTTTCCTTCCTGCCTTCTTATTGCTGCAGCCTCTGCCTCCATCTCTACCCTCTCCAGCCCATCCTACAGACCTCTGACAGATGAGGCTTCATAAATCAGTTTGCTCATTGTTTTTCTTCTTAACTCAAAATCTTCAAGGGAGTTCATGTTGCTCAGAGGATGAAATACTAACTTCATCCAAAAGTGGTTCTCAAAGTGTGGTCCCCAGACCAGAAGCATCAATGTTCTCTGCCAACTTGTTAGAAATGCAAAAAGTTTTAGGGCTTCACTCAGGATCTCCTGAATGAGAAACCCTGGAGATGGGGTCCAGTCATTTGTGTTGGAACAGCTCTCTAGGTATTTCTGACTGTAAAGTTTGAGCTCCAGGAGTTGGTGACAGACAGGGAAGCCTGGCCTGCTACAGTCCATGGGGTCACAAAGAGTCGGACATGACTGAGCGACTGAACTGAAAGTGTGAAATCCTGACTTACTACCTCTTCGTTACCTTCCACTCAAACCAAATCTACCCTCGCCTTGCTCCTGGTCATGTGCTGTTTAATACATTTCTTCAGGCTTCCCAGGTGGTACAGTAGTTCCATCTGCCAATGCAGGAGATGCAAGAAACGTGGGTTCAATCCCTGGGTTGGGAAGATCCCCTGGAGATTGCCTGCATGGCAACCCTCTCCAGTATTCTTGCCTGGAAAATCCCATGGACGGTGGAGTCTGGCAGGCTACAGTCCATGGGGTCAGAAGGAGGCAGATATGACAGAGTGACTGAACACACACACACATGGTTGATCTACAATGTTATGTGAATTTCTGCTGTATAGCAGAGTGATTCAGTTGCATATATATATTCTTTTTAATTATGGTTTATCACAGGATGTTGAATACAGAGTTCCCTGTGCTGTACAGTACGACCTTGTTTATCTATTTTATATTAAAGAGTTTGCATCTATATTTAATCATCTTCATCTCTGCTCTTCTGGTGTTCATGGGTGATAACAGCAGCTGGTTTTCTCCCTAACCTCCATCCTCCTTGTCTTTATTGCCAATAGATCTGTATTATGAAGCCATCGTTGTGCCTAGCTGACACCATTTCCTTTCCACCTAGGAGTGGTCACAGAATTAAACTTGAGCTGATGATTTTAAGTGGAAGTTTAGAGGGAGGGACTTCTGAGAAGGAATGTGATTGGGGTAAGCACCTTTTTGTCTTTTCACTTTTTTCTCTTTATCCCAACTCCTACCTGGAATATGGATAGAATGGCTAGAGCTGTAGCAGTCTTCTAGGACCTTTAGGGGAAACCTTGACAGGAAGGCTGCTGCTGCTGCTGCTAAGACGCTTCAGTTGTGTCCAACTCTGTGCGACCCCATAGACGGAAGCCCACCAGGCTCCCCCATCCCTGGGATTCTCCAGGCAAGAACACTGGAGTGGGTTGCCTTTTCCTTCTCCAATGTATGCAAGTGAAAAGTGAAAGTGAAGTCGCTTAGTTGTGTCCGACTCTTAGTGACCCCATGGATTGCAGCCTACCAGGCTCCTCCGTCCATGGGATTTTCCAGGCAGGAGTACTGGAGTGGGGTGCCATTGCCTTCTCCTGACAGGAAGGCTGCTGCTGCTGCTGCTGTGTCACTTCAGTCGTGTCCGACTCTGTGTGACCCCATAGACAGAAGCCCACCAGGGTCCCCCCCGTCCCTGGGATTCTCCAGGCAAGAACACTGGAGTGGGTTGCCATTTCCTTCTCCAATGTGTGAAAGTGAAAAGTGAAAGTGAAGTCGCTCAGTTGTGTCTGACCCTTAGCGACCCCACGGACTGCAGCCTACCAGGCTCCTCCATCCATGGGATTTTCTAGGCAAGAGCACTGGAGTGGCTTGCCATTGCCTTCTCCGGACAGAAAGGCTACACATAGCCAAACAAAAAAATAGAAAAAACAAGAATTCTTTGAAGCCACCATGACAGCCCTGGAATAGGAGAGAGAAAATCCCTGTTAATAGCAACCAAAAACAATTTCTAACATAAAATGTGTTTGAAATTTTTCTTTGTTTATGCATACCCAACCTGTTCTTTAAGGTGTAGTCTTTTCACATCCTAATCATTTAACAAACACTGGGGAGTATCTCCTCTCTGCCAGGCCCTAAGATATTCCCACAAATGACATGTGAGCTCAGAAACATCCAGGCTGATGTGATTGAGGACGCATCTCTTTCCCTTGAAGTCTGTGAACCTGTATGCCCTTTAAGGGCAGAGCCTCTGACTCATCCATCTTTGGATATTAACACCTAATATGGAGCCTGATACCTGGGAGCGCCTAGTAAAAAGCCGTGGCATGAAGGAGTGACTGTCAGATTCCTCTAGCAGCTTCATCTGAGTCCTCTAGTCCAGCGGTCCCCAGCCTTTATTGGCACCAGGGACTGGTTTTCTGGAAGACAAGTTTTCCACGGATTAGGGCTGGTTGGCGGGGGGGATGGTTTGGGGGATGATTTAAGTGCATTATATTTATTGTGTACTTTATTTCTATTATTATGACATCAGCTCCACCTTAGATCGTTAGGCATTAGATTCCCAAGATTGGGGACCCCTACTCTAGTCTACGTTGGTCAGATGGGGAGTGACATTACTAAGCACCTACTTTATGCCACATTAGGCAGTTTTTTCCACTCACAGTTTCATTCCTTCCTCCTAGTCACCTAGGAACATTTGAGTCATCATCCGCCTGTCCATTTAAGGATTTTGACTCTTGTTGAGATAGAAATGGTATGTGGGCTCATTATTCCTTAGCTGGTAGCTGATAGAAGTGGGGTTGATAACCTATTAGGATGTTTTTGGTTGTAAGAAACAGAAACTCCAATTTAAAGTGGCTTAAACGATAAAGGGAATTGATTCACTTACAAAACCCCAAACCTTCAGAGGTAGGGCTGGTCTTAGGCAAGAGTAGTCCTAGAAGGTTCCTTCCATGACAACCCATAAAATTTCCCAAGTTCCCTTGGTGGAATTAGCTTGGGTTCCTTGACCACTCCTGAACCATTTGCAGGGTTGATGGAAGATGGGATATCTTAGGCTTATGTGGACATTTATGGCTTCCAGGCAAGGGTACAAACAGAGGCTTCTAGGCAATAGCCCACCCCTTTGCTCATCCACCCCATGCTCTATCCACACCCTGAAGGGCTTCATGTGCATGCATGTGGATCCCTCTGCTCTCATGTTCAAGCTCCACATCTGGCCTCGGCCTGTGCCCACTGGCAGCATGATCTGCTTCTGGGAGGACAGAGCTGGGCAAGAGGCCCACACAGGCCTGGAAGTAGAGCCCAGATACCAAGGGTCTGCTCTGTACTTCCCTAGTAGCTCAGATGGTAAAGAATCTGCCCCCAGTGTGGGAGAACAGCATTCAATCCCTGGGTCAGGAAGATCCCCTGGAGAAGGGAATGGCTCCCTACTCCAGGATCCTTGCCTGGAGAATCCCATGGACAGAGAAGCCTGGCGGGCTACTAGTCAATGGGGTTGCAAAGAGTTGGACATGACTGAGGGAGTAACACACAAGATCCTTGTGGGTCTGTCCCCTCAGTCCCGCAGACTCTCCCAGCATAGTAAAATGAATGCTTGTGTGCCTGCATGTGTGATAAGTTGCTTTAGTCGTGTCTGACTCTTTGCAACATGGTGGACTGCTCCTAAGTCCTTGGGGTTCTCCAGGCAGGAATACTGGAGTGGGTTGCCTTGCCCTCCTCTAGGAGATCTCAACCTAAGTATCTAACTCATGTCTCCTGTATTTACCACTAGCACCACCTGGGAAGCCCAAAATGAATGCTTGAAATGGGGTCAAAGCTGAGCACCCTGAAGTGTGGGGCCAGGGCAGGGGCCCTGACTGCAGTTCTGGATACAGTGATTAGCCTAAACTAGGAGGGCCCATCTCCAGAGCTGAAAATACCATCATACCCATGCAAACCGCAGGCCTCCAGAATAAAGTGGAGTATGGCTTGGAAGGGATGTGGTGGGAATGGATGCTGGACAGGCAACCACCAGCTATCCTTACAGTGACTTGGGCTTTTCCTGCTAAACCATGATGCTCATCAGGCAGAAGAGCTTGCAGCAGGACCTGTGATTTGTTCACCAGTGAATCCCCATCACTAGTTGTGGAGTCTGGTCTGGCATAAGCGCTCAAACTGTATTTACAAAATGCTGACTAAATGAACAACACAGGCTTCCTCTTATCCCCATCACTCATTGTTTTCATCATCTGTCTTATACGTACTCTAAATCTTTTTGCTTTTGGCCATTTCAGGTAAATTCTTTAGTTCCCCCAAGTTGAGCCCCTAAATGCTCCATCCCATGACTGGGGCTGCAGGTGGGTCTGGCTTGGTTCCTTCTCTCAAAATACGTGGATTCAGTCAAAGCAGGACACTATTCAGAGGGAAGCTGTCAGTAAATAAAGAGCACCGTGTCTGCCCTGCAGCCCAAAAATCTCCAAGACGGAGTGTCACTGAGGGTGGGGCACGCATTTTCCAGTCAGTTTTCTAGACTTTCAGGTGAGGACATTAGAATTTGATCCCATCAGGAGTGTAATTTGGCCAAACACCATGAGGCACTTTGCTTTTGTCAGATTTATCATTGTCAGTGGTCATCCACGGAAATAACTACACTTTGCTGCTTGAAATAGCTGGCCCTGTCTCTGCTCCTGTCTCCACCATCAACAAGGGTCTGCTCTGGGCTGCTCGCACACCAGGTCCTGGCAGCACCTTTACTGAAAGGGAATTTTCTTGTCTCTGTGATGAGAACAAAATGTACATTATCTCCAGCTTCCCAGAGACAGCACCACATTTTCTGAGATGTGAGTTTTGACCTGTGATAATGGCCATCTCCAGATGATGGCCAGTCCCTGGGTAGCTGGATCCAGGGCGCCACTGGACCAGTTGTAGAAAACACCCTGAGTGTGAGGTTGCTCTCCAGATAAATTCAATCTGGTTCCTTTAATCCTTTCAGTCAGTGCTTTGAATCAGCACATACCTAACTCTGGAGCGGGTGATATGACCCACATATCCAAAAGCCCCAGGTTGGTTCCAGAACACACATTTCACCTAGCTTGTTCTTGACTTGGGTCTCCTCCCCATTCACTCCACCCACCAGTTTCTTGTTAATCATAAAATGTTCGTTGCTCAGTCATGTTTGACTCTTTGCAACCCCATGGACAGTAGCCTGCCAGGCTCCTCTGTCCATGGGATTCTCCAGGCAAGAATACTGGAGTGGGGTTAGCCATTCCCTTCTCCAAGGGATGCTCCTAACCTAGGAATTGAACCTGGGTCTCCTGCATTGCAGGCAGATTCTTTACCATCTGAGCCAGCAATCAAGCTCTAAGATTGGTGTAAATTCTCTGAGGCATTCAGTTCAGTTCAGTTCAGTCACTCAGTCGTGTCCGACTCTTTGCGACCGCATGAATCGCAGCATGCCAGGCCTCCCTGTCCATCACCAACTCCCGGAATTCACCCAAACTCATGTCCATCGAGTCAGTGATTCAATCCAGCCATCTCATCCTCTGTTGTCCCCTTCTCCTCCTGCCCCCAATTCCTCCCAGCATCAGACTCTTTTCCAATGAGTCAACTCTTCTCATGAGGTGGCCAAAGTATTGGAGTTTCAGCTTTAGCATCAGTCCTTCCAATGAACAGCCAGGACTGATCACCTTTAGAATGGACTGGTTGGATCTCCTTGCAGTCTAAGCGACTCTCAAGAGTCTTCTCCAGCACCACAGTTCAAAAGCTTCAATTCTTCAGTGATCAGCTTTCTTCACAGTCCAACTCTCACATCCATACATGACCACTGGAAAAACCATAGCCTTGACTAGATGGACCTTGGTTGGCAAAGTAATGTCTCTGCTTTTTAATATGCTATCTAGGTTGGTCATAACTTTCCTTGCAACGAGTAAGTGTCTTTTAATTTCCTGGCTGCAATCAGCATCTGTAGTGATTTTGGAGCCCAAAAAAATAAAGTCTGACACTGTTTCCACTGTTTCCCCATCTATTTCCCATGAAGTGATGGGACCAGATGCCATGATCTTTGTTTTCTGAATGTTGAGCTTTAAGCCAACCTTTTCACTCTCCTCTTTCACTTTCATCAAGAGGCTTTTGAGTTCTTCTTCACTTTCTGCCATAAGGGTGGTGTCATCTGCATATATGAGGTTATTGATATTTTTCCTGGCAATCTTGATTCCAGCTTGTGCTTCTTCCAGCCCAGCGTTCCTCATGGTGTACTCTGCATATAAGTTAAATAAGCAGGGTGACAATATACAGCCTTGATGTACTCCTTTTCCTGTTTGGAACCAGTCTGTTGTTCCATGTCCAGTTCTAACTATTGTTTCCTGACCTGCATACAGGTTTCTCAAGAGGCAGGTCAGGTGGTCTGGTATTCCCATCTCTTGAAGAATTTTCTACAGTTTACTGTGATCCACACAGTCAAAGGCTTTGGCATAGTCAATAAAGCAGAAATAGATGTTTTTCTGGAACTCTCTTGCTTTTTCCGTGATCCAGCGGATGTTGGCAATTTGATCTCTGGTTCCTCTGCCTTTTCTAAAACCAACTTGAACATCGGGAAGTTCAGGTTCACATATTGCTGAAGCCTGGCTTGGAGAAGTTTGAGCACAACTTTACTAGCGTGTGAGATGAATGCAATCGTGCGGTAGTTTGAGCATTCTTTGGCATTGCCTTTCTTTGGGATTGGAATGAAAACTGACCTTTTCCTGTCCTGTGGCCACTGCTGAGTTTTCCAAATTTGCTGGCATATTGAGTGCAGCACTTTCACAGCATCATCTTTCAGGATTTGAAATAGCTCAACTGGAATTCCATCACCTCCACTAGCTTTGTTCATAGTGATGCTCTCTAAGGCCCACTTGACTTCACATTCCAAGATGTCTGGCTCTAGGTCAGTGATCACACCATCGTGATTATCTTGGTCGTGAAGATCTTTTTTGTACAGTTCTTCTGTGTATTTCTGCCACCTCTTCTTAATATCTTCTGCTTCTGTTTGGTCCATACTTTTTCTGTCCTTTATCGAGCCCATCTTTGCATGAAATTTTCCCTTGGTATCTCTAATTTTCTTGAAGAGATCTCTTGTCTTTCCTATTCTGTTGTTTTCCTCTATTTCTTTGCATTGATCGCTGAGGAAGGCTTTCTTATATCTCCTTGCTATTCTTTGGAACTCTGCATTCAGATGCTTATATCTTTCCTTTTCTTCTTTGCTTTTCGTTTCTCTTCTTTCCACAGCTATTTGTAAGGCCTTCTCAGACAGCCATTTTACTTTTTTGCTTTTCCATGGGGATGGTCTTGATCCCTGTCTCCTGAACAATGTTATGAACCTCCGTCCATAGTTCATCAGGCACTCTGTGTATCAGATCTAGTCCCTTAAATCTATTTCTCACTTCCACTGTACAATCATAAGGGATTTGAATTATGTCATATCTGAATGGTCTAGTGGTTTTCCCTACTTTCTTCAATTTAAGTCTGAATTTGGCAATAAGGAGTTCATGATCTAAGTCACAGTCAGCTCCTGGTCTTGTTTTTGCTGACTGTATAGATCTTCTCCATCTTTGGCTGTAAAGAATATAATCAATCTGATTTTGGTGTTGACCATCTCTTGATGTCCATGTGTAGAGTCTTCTCTTGTGTTGTTGGAAGAGGGTGTTTGCTATGACCAGTGGGTTCTCTTGGCAAAACTCTTGTCTGAGGCATTCAGTTCAGTTCAGTTCAGTCGCTCAGTCGTGTCCGACTCTTTGCAACCCCATGAATCACAGCACGCCAGGCCTCCCTGTCCATCACCAACTCCCAGAGTTCACTCAAACTCATGTCCATCGAGTTGGTGATGCCATCCATTAGAGGACTGTAAATGTAATATTGAATTGCATTCCGAAGTATTTCCACTGTATGACTGGTCCATAGCAAGTTCTAAATAAATAGTAGCAATCCTCATGAGACCATAAATTCATATTATAATATTGTCTCTTATCTCTTCAGCAGCAGCAGTGGGTGGGTATAATCAGCTTGTAATTAGTAAGGAATGACTGATTGACTGATAAAGTGAATGAATGAAAAAATTCACTCTACCTGGATTCAACAGGTATAAGTTGACTCACTCTTCTCCAAAGGTTAATTGCTTCCCTGAAGTGTAGCCTGACAGGAAGGCACAGTAATAGCTACAGTCTCCTGCAGTTTAGGGTGTCTCAGCCTCAGAGAATTGTCAGTCTTGACATGTTCAATATTGTCTGGTTCATGGGATTCATCTGTTGCCGGTCCTAGTAGAGAACTGAGCGCTGTGAGCTGAGCTGGCATGTCTAATGTGCAGTTGTGTGCTGTGCTGGTCTTCACTCAGGTTCTCATCACTGCTACAGTGGCCAGAGCTGACAGGCAGAAGAGGCAATAAAAGTGAGTATCCAGAAAGTCAAGGCCTGATTTAAGCCCTGTGCTTAGAACAAGTGTTCTCTAATTTATCTTCCTGCTGTGTTGTGCTCAGGCATGTCCGACTCTTTGCAACCCCATAGACTGTAGCCCAATAGGCTCCTCTGTCCACGGGATTCTCCAGGCAAGAACACTGGAGTGGGGTGCCATTTCCTTCTGCAGGGGATCTTCCTAACCCAGGGATTGAATCCATGACTCTTACATCTCGTGCACTGGCAGGAGGATTCTTTACCACTAGTGTCACCTGGGAAACCCCAATTTACCCTGCTAATAAATGACGTTTACAGTTTTCAGTTTCAGGAATGAAGGGAAGGACTTCCCTGGTGGCTCAGTGGTAAAGAGACTGCCTGTGCATGCAGGAGACATGGGTTCTATCCCTGATCTGGGAAGATCCCTCATGCTGTGGGGGCAACTAAGCCAGAGCGCCACAACTATTAAGCCTGTCTAGAGCCTGGGAGCTGCAGCGACTGGAGCCTGTGGGCCTAGAGCCCGTGCTCCACAGGAGAAGCTACCACAATGAGAAGCCCACACACTGCAACTAAAGAGTAACCCCGACTCGCCACAACTAGAGAAAAGCCCCCACAGCAACAAAGACCCACACAGTCAAAAATAAGTAAATAAATAAATAAATAAAATTACTTCTAAAAATTAAGGGGAAAAAAAAGTCAAATCTCAGATACCAGATCTTACCAGTAAAGGATGTAACTCATACAAGGTACAAAAGGCTATTTGACAGACTTCGGATTGACGGCTGAGACACAGTTACATGGTGTTTTTAAACGTGACAGGACCTGAAGAAGAAGCCAGGGAAATTGTTGAAGAAATTCTATTTTTGGGTTTAGATGCCCTCGGAAAAGATGGTGGGTTGAATAATAGTCCCTCAGATATGTGCATGTTCTAATTTCTGAAACCTGTGAATATTACCTTTGTTGGCAAAAGGGACTTTGTAGTTGTGATCAAGTTAAAAATCTTGAGATGGGGAGATTCTTCTGGATTATTTATGTAGACCTGATACAATCAGTATGGTTCTTATAAGTGGGATGCAGAAAGATCCAGGATCAGAACAGCATTGGTGTAATGAGGTGTAATGGTATAATGAGGGAAGCAGTAACTGGAGCACTGTGCTTTGGAGACGGAGGAAGGGGCCACAAGCCAAGGAGTCCAGGTGACAACTAGAGGCTGAAAAGGGCAAGGAAAGAGGTGTCCCTCTTGCAGCCTCCTTGAGCACCCAGCCCTGCAGATAACTGGATTTTAGTGGGAGAAGACTGATTTCAGATATCTGACCTCCCGAATGTAAGAGAATAAATTTGTGTTATTTTAAAGTCACTAAATATGGCAGAAAGTGAAGAGGAACTAAAAAAGCCTCTTGATGAAAGTGAAAGAGGAGAGTGAAAAGTTTGGCTTGAAGCTCAACATTCAGAAAACAAAGATCATGGCATCTGGTCCCATCACTTCATGGGAAATAGATGGGGAAACAGTGGAAACTGTGTCAGACTTTATTTTTTGGGGCTCCAAAATCACTGCAGATGGTGATTGCAGCCATGAAATTAAAAGACGCTTATTCCTTGGAAGGAAAGTTATGACCAACCTAGATAGCATAGTCAAAAGCAGAGACATTACTTTGCCAATCAAGGTTCATCTAGTCAAGGCTATGGTTTTTCCAGTGGTCATGTATGGATGTGAGAGTTGGACTGTGAAGAAAGCTGATCGCTGAAGAATTGAAGCTTTTGAACTGTGGTGCTGGAGAAGACTCTTGAGAGTCCCTTGGACTGCAAGGAGATCCAACCAGTCCATTCTAAAGGAGATCAGTCCTGGGTGTTCATTGGAAGGACTGATGCTAAAGCTGAAACTCCAATACTTTGGCCACCTCATGCGACGAGTTGACTCACTGGAAAAGAGTCTGATGCTGGGAGGGACTGGGGGCGGGAGCAGAAGGGGATGACAGAGAATGAGATGGCTTGATGGCATCACCGACTCGATGGAGGTGAGTTTGAGTGAACTCCATGAGTTGGTGATGGCCAGGTAGGCCTGGCATGCTGTGATTCATGGGGTCGCAAAGAGTCGGACACAACTGAGCGACTGAACTGAACTGAAGTCTATGGTAACTTGTTACAGCAGTAATAGGAAGTTAACACAGATGTCAGCCATCAACCCTGCATCTGTGACTAATTTTATAATGAGTAATTTGTTGGGTGTCTAACCTCCTACCAATGGAGGACCTACCAGTACGGAAGTTTCATGTGGCACTATAGTGACTTTCTATAGAACCCTAATGGTTTGTCTTGAAGTACAAGGGGACTGAAGAAGGGGGACATTCCACACGACCAGTTGCAAAGTTATTCTGCATTCCAGTTCCTTGTGGAAACGCATCTGAGATTTGGTTTCAACAGCCGAGAGCAACTTCCACTTTCAAAGAAAAGGTTAGAAAACAGAAACGTGTTCTGTAGAAAACTATTTTCTTAGGTTCAGTTCAGTTCAGTCGCTCAGTCGTGTCCGACTCTCCGCGACCCCATGAATCACAGCACGCCAGGCCTCCCTGTCCATCACCAACTCCCGGAGTACACTCAAACTCATGTCCACAGAGTCGGTGATGCCATCCAGCCATCTCATTCTCCGTTGTCCCCTTCTCCTCCCGCCCCCAACCTTTCCCAGCATCAGAGTCTTTTCCAGTGAGTCAACTCGTCGCATGAGGTGGCCAAAGTATTGCAGTTTCAGCTTTAGCATCAGTCCCTCCAATGAACATCCAGGATTGATCTCCTTTAGAATGGACTGGTTGGATCTCCTTGCAGTATAAGGGACTCTCAAGAGTCTTCTCCAACACCACAGTTCAAAAGCATCGATTCTTCGGCGATCAGCCTTCTTCACAGTCCAAATCTCACAACCATACATGACCACGGGAAAAACCATTGCCTTGACTAGACGGACCTTGGTTGGCAAAGTAATGTCTCTGCTTTTTAATATACTATCAAGGTTGGTCATAACTTTCCTTCCAAGGAGCAAGCGTCTTTTAATTTCATGGCTGCAATCAGCATCTGCAGTGATTTTGGTTAGGCCTTTCTAAATTGTTCACCATAGTCTTTTCAAGATGTCCTTTTAAGTTTCCATAACTCAGTTCTTCTAGAGTGGTTTAAGGCATGGACTCGAGCCAAGTTGCCAGCAGTACCAAAGGCTCCCTTGAGATTCAGCACAACTTTAATGTCAGGCAAGTCTGTTGTGTGTTTCTCTCCAGCAGAACCAGGATCCTGCCCTGAGGCTGCACTGTTGTTTCTTGACTGCTTCTCCGTTGTCTCTGAATCCCCTCCCTCTCCTGATTAGCAATGGTTCAAATCAGCCTTTTGGAACCCTGAAAGTGAAAGTGATAGTCACTCAGTCATGTCCAACTCTTTGTGACCACATGGACTGCAGCCTGCCATGGTTCTCTGTCCATGGGATTTTCCAGACAAGAATATTGGAGTAGGTTCCCTTCTCTGGGGAAATCATCCCTCCCCAGGAATTGAACCCAGGTCTCTTGCCTTGCAGGCAGATTCTTTACTGAGACCAACGAGAAAAGTCCCTTTGGAACTCAGGAAAGGTCATGAAGGCTGGGGTGTGTTCTCTACAAACAAGGTGCTCAGGAGTCCTACCGGGTCCTACTGTTTCAGGATCATCAGTTCAGTTCAGTTGCTCAGTCATGTCTGACTCTTTGAGACCTTATGAACTGCACGACGCCAGGCCTCCCTATCCATCACCAACTCCTGGAGTTTACTCAAACACATGTCCATTGAGTTGGTGATGCCATCCAACCATCTCATCCTCTGTCGTCCCCTTCTTCTCCTTTAAGATCATGGATGCTGTTATATATCCTACAATGCATAGGACAGCTCACTCCCCACAATAGATTGTTGGCTCCAAATGTCTATAGCGTCAAGGTTGAGAACCCTGCTAGAGTCTAGGAGTAGCTAAGTAATCACCCTGTGAGAATTGCTGCCAGACAAAGCCTGTGAGAAATCGTACTGTAACTCCCAGGTGCCCTGGAGAAGTGGCACCCTCCTGTGAGATTGGAACTTCCATAGGCCTTGCCAGTGCACTCTCTCTCCAGCAAGATGCCAGGAGGGAGCCTCTGGATTTGTACTAGCCAAGATAAACAATCCAGAAACTGTACACACTTCTTTCAGTAAAGAACACAACCCGGAGGGTAGACCTGCATTAGTAGCCAGTTGTCATTTGCCAACTGGGGCCTGGGCAGCCTTGAAGTGGACAAACATACGATTCTGTGGAAGTGAAAGCACACATTTCAGGCCTGGATGGTCCCAGCACTGAGGGTTTCTCATCTCCCAAAGCCCTTCCTATTCATCAGAAGCCCCATTTGCAAAACATGTATTCAAGGCTTAATTACCAATAAATCCCCACATGAAGCCACTCCATTGAAAGGCTGCACAATAGCTTGGCTTGGTAATCAATGCCCCATTCATGCGCTAATGAGTGGAATTAAATGGGTGTAAGAGGTATGGTGAGAAAGCCCAGGGACCAGAGGAGAGACTGGCTCTCTCTTTCCTCTGGGGGCTCTTCTCTAATTAGAGCCCTGTTCACACGCTGATCAGCCCTGGAATCCTTGGAAGTCAAGGACAGCATTCCCCTGAGGCATCTCAGCTCCTGCACAGTCAGGTGCACCGTCCCTGGGATCATCTCCAGCTGAAACATCGGCCCTGCTTCCCACCAATTGTGTCTTGAGCTCCGTCTTTAAATAAGTTGGAGACGATCCCAGGGCTGACCTCCGCCCATACATGCGTATCATCATGCATCAGGTCCAGGGACTGGGTGCTGCTCTACATGCCTTGTTCTATTTAACCCTTATCACAAACACGGGACTTGAGTTTTTCATTATTATCCTGATAATCGAGATGAGAAAATGGAGGTTTCCTGACTTTGTCTAAATCATGTAGGTAAGAAGCAGCATGATCTCCAGCTCACCAACGAATTGAACATTTATTTTAAGCACTTGTGTGCTAGGTACTAGAAGGACACTCCAATGAGGAGGACAGATACAAAAGTAGATAATTATCACGCCACATGGGGCTCTTGAGAGGGGCCTGCTCCATTCACAACCCAGTATCCTTCTCTGTTGCGTTGACTTCTTCCTCATTGGTTATCCGTGTAGGGGACTGTGGTGACTTGGACCAATGTGTCAACGATGAGCAACCACCAGCTTCTTGTAAGGAACGCTTAGCTCCTAAAACTTAAAAGTTACTCAAGATAAGGGTAATAGGAGAAAAGGAAAGAAATTTATAGTCTCATTTCATTTATGAATGTAGATGTAAAAATTCTTACGTGAAATATTAGCACACTGAAACTGATGGGGGTATTTTAGAATAATATACAAGGAATTCTTATAAATAAGAAAAATGGAAACCCCAACAGAAAAACAGTCAAAACATGTGAACACATAATTTATGAAAGAGGAAACCAAATGCATCTGAGGAAGTGCTTACAATTATTAACAATCAGAGTAAGACAAATTACCAAATAACATACCACTTTCTATCTAATAGACTGACGGAATTCGAAAGTGAGTTAATGCCAAGTGTTGGTGGGGATTTAGGGGTGCAAACCCTCGGGCACTGCTGCCAGGAGGGCAGATGGCGTGATGTTCTGTAGAACACAGCTGGCGCTCTTCTCTTTATGGATGCTCAGTTGCTCAGTCGTGTCCGACTCTTTGCGACCCCATAGACTGCAGCACGCCAGTCTTCCCTGTCCTTCACCATCTCCTGGAGCTTGCTCAAACTCATGTCCATCGAGTCGGTGATGCCATCCAACCATCTGTGCTCTCTCATCCCCTCCTCCTCCTGCCTTCAATCTTTCCAGCATCAGGGTCTTTTCAAATGAGTCAGTTCTTTGCATCAGGCGGCCAAAGTATTGGAGCTTCAGCTTCAGCAGCAGTCCTTCCAATGAATATTCAGGGTTGGTTTTCTTTACGATTGACTGTTTTGATCTCCTTGCTGTCCAAGGGACTCTCAAAAGTC
The DNA here is from genome assembly GCF_049115385.1 of Moschus berezovskii. Classification (NCBI taxonomy): domain Eukaryota; kingdom Metazoa; phylum Chordata; class Mammalia; order Artiodactyla; family Moschidae; genus Moschus; species Moschus berezovskii. The sequence continues at coordinate 55,430,166 of NC_142480.1, read as the reverse complement.
TTCTCCAATTAAGTAGATGCACATTGAATGACTCAGCAGTTTTACCTTTCTCTCTGTAGTCCAAAGAAATAGTTACACAGCTCCCCAAGGGGCATATCCAAGACTTGAGTGTAGTATTGGTTGTGGTGCCAGGAATCTGGAGACTGGATAGGTAAGCGTGGAGGGTGCACAGAGCAGAACAGGGAGCAGCAATGTAGAGACAATAGATTAATTATAGCCACAGCAACACGGATGAACTTGGAAAAAATTGTAATCAGCGAGAAAGGTAAGAAGCAGAATGAAATAGAGAACTCAATAATGTTTATGAGAAAGTTCGAACACATGCATGTAATACAGAGCCATTTTGTAAGAACACATACAAACCCAAGCACATAAGTGCAAATGGATGGTTTCCATGGTGGGAAGGGGACCAGGAGTGGGCTGTGCAATCAAAGTCCCAGCAGGAAACAGATGGCACACCCAAATGAAGATAATTCAAGGTAGGTTTGTTTACAAAGGTGTGGGAGTATACAAGGAAAACCGAGAGGTAGTGCAGAAACCCAGAGCTCTTATTTTAACCCAACCTGCAGGGAATGGTTGCCTGCATGCTTGCGTGTGTCTGTGTACATGCTAAGTCACTTCAGTCGAGTCCGACTCTTTGAGACCCCCATGAACTATAGCCCACCAGGCTCCTCTGTCCATGGGATTCTCCAGGCAAGAATACTGGAGTGGGTTGCCGTGCCCTCCTGCAGGGGATCTTCCCGACCTGGGATGGAACCCCTGTCTCTTATGTCTCCTGCATTGGCAGGCAGGCTCTTTACCACTAGCATCACGTGGGAAGCCTGAAGGGAATGGTTAGTAGGACTTAAAGGGAGAAGACATGTGAAGAGAGAGTTGCCAGGAAATCAGTAGGTGGCTTTCAGCTACTGAGGGACCCAAAGTGAAAGTGAAGTTGCTCAGTCGTGTTTGACTCTTTGCGACCCTGTGGACTGTAGCCTACCAGGCTATTCCGTCCATGGGATTTTCCAGGCAAGAATACTGGAGTGGGTTGCCATTTCCTTCTCCAGGAGATCTTCCCAACCCAGGGATTGAACCTGGGTCTCCCGCATTGTAGGCAGACGCTTTACCATCTGAGCCACCAGGGACCCAGCTAGATCTAAATGACCCCAAGGAAAGGCATCAGAGATACTGCTACATTCCCTTGACCTCCCTCCCTTAAGCTCCCTAGAGCTCCCCACAGGTCTACTCAACAGAGAGCCGAAGGGCCAGGGAGGCTGCTGATGTCCATTCAAGTCTGCTTCTTGGGCAGAAAAAAGTGAAGATGCGTGTGGGAGGAGCGGCTCTGAGGGAGCGAATGGCAGCTGCAGGACCAGTGGGCTCTGGGGGCAAGGCAAACCCATCAATAAAACAAGGAAACCTGAACCTGGAGGAGGGTGGGGCTTGCAAGAAAACAGCAAAGACATTCCCTATCTAGGAGGAGCCCAGGGGCCAGCTGTAAAGGACACGAAAATGTTTCCCCCCACATTCCTCACAGCCTACATTGTGTGTGTGTGTAACACAGGCGAGCTTGTTAGGTCTCCTCACAGTTGCGGTGCTTATTATAAAGTTGGTGAGTTAGCACACACGGTAAAGTGCGTCTCCAATAAGAATAAAATTTCTGAAACATAACCTTTGAATATGCAAGTTTTTGTTAGACTGTTTTGAGGAACAGTTAAGTATATAGTCTCTGAATCAAACTTTTAAAAAAAAATTTTTTATTGGAGGCTAATTACAATAATATATTGGTTGGTTTTGCCATACACTGACATGAATCCGCCCCGGGGTGAACATGTGTTCCCCTTCTTGAACCCCCCTCCCACCTCCCTCCTCCCCATATCCTCCCTCTGGGTCATCCCCGTGCACCAGCCCCGAGCATCCTGTATCCTGCGTTGAACCTGGACTGGCAATTCGTTTCACATATGATAATATACATGTTTCAGTGCCATTCTCCCAAATCATCCCACCCTCACCCTCTCCCACAGAGTCCCAGAGACTATTTTGTACACCTGTGTCTCTTTTGCTGTCTCATATACAGGGTTAAGGTTACCATCTTTCTAAATTCCAAATATATGCGTTAGTATACTGTATTGGTGTTTTTCTTTCTGGCTTACTTCACTTTGTATAATAGGCTCAGTTTCATCCACCTCATTAGAACGGATTCAAATGTATTCTTTTTAATGGCTGAGTAATACTCCATTGTGTAAATGTACCAAAGCTTTCTTATCCATTCGTCTGCGGATGGACATCTAGGTTGCTTCCATGTCCTGGCTATTATAAACAGTGCTGCGATGAACACTGGAGTACATGTGTCTCTTTCAATTCTGGTTTCCTCCGTGTGTATGCCCAGGAGTGCGATTGCTGGATCATATGGCAGACTTTTATGGAATCTTTGCATACCTGAAGCATCCCATAGGACCCTAGGGCTTTAAGGCCAGAGTTTAAAAATTACTTTCTTGAATGGATGCATAGCTCTCTGTGATTATCTAACCCAAATCATCAATCTCCATAATGTGTCTTCTCTTCCAGCTTCTGCCTTTGATTAATCCAAATTTCTTCTAGTTTCTTTTCTTCCAGAGTATTAATGTTTAAAACACCATAGTCTGTAAGAGTGCAATTAAGAGGCCTCTGGAAAATTCTATTCCTTCCTCCACTTGAATGATGAATCTTCAGAGAATTACTTGACCATAGAATGAGCAGAGGAGAGGCTTTTTTCTTTTTTTTCACTTCCACAGTGGAAGTTAGAGGTGTCTCTGGTACGCAAGACAGTTGCTAAATGAACCACAGTGCAATCTAGGCTTTGAAATCAGGCGTGACTTTCCCTGGGGCCTGAAAAGGAGCCCTGGCTGTGAGATTTGTGTATCTGAACCTTGCTGGAAAGGACTCTGATGCTGGGAGGGACTGGGTGCCGGAGGAGACGGGGACGACAGAGAATGAGATGGCTGGATGGCATCGCCGACTCGATGGACATGAGTTTGAGTGAACTCTGGGAGTTGGTGATGGACAGGGAGGCCTGGCGTGCTGTGATTCATGGGGTCGCAAAGAGTCGGACACAACTGAGCGACTGAACTGAACTGAACCTTGCCAAGGAGGTGGAATTTCTGGAAGCCATGGTGTACCTTGTAAGAATCATGGAATATTCTCATGGGAAAAGACCATGTCTGTATTGTGCTATTAAACCTAGCAGAGTGCCTGGTACCTGCTGCTGCTGCTGCTGCTAAGTCACTTCAGTCGTGTCCGACTCTGTGCGACCCCAGAGATGGCAGCCCACCAGGCTCCCCCGTCCCTGGGATTCTCCAGGCAAGAACACTGGAGTGGGCTGCCTAGCATGTGATAAATGAATATTTGTGGAAAGAGGAAAAGGAAGAGGGAAGAGAAGGAGGAGGGAAGGATGGGAGAAAGGGAAAGACGGAAGGGAGGGGAGAGAAGGAGACGGAGGAAGAGGGGGACAGATATTTAATTTAAGCAGAAAAAACATTCTCCAGATATTAATTTCTAATGGGATTTTAGAGATTTTCCTTTATTAGTTCGCACTTGTGTTTAATCATTATGTTAACTTATTAATACTTGCTAGCAAAAAAAAAAAAATACTTGCTAGCAAAAAAAGTCAGTAGCAGGGAGATCAAATTTTAAGAAAACTTTTGGAAGGACAAATTTAAAAGAGAGTCAATTCCAAGCTCTTCTGCAAATTAGAAGATTGACTTTTATCACCTCACTTTTAGTGGTGGTTCATTTTTATATAATTAAAAACTGAGTGTTTTGTAGGCATAATTAGAGAACTGCTGCTCTAGTGGACAACTTGACAACTGCGTGAAGCCACAACTCAGTTTAAATCACAGATACTTGCTCAGTACCTGCGCTTCCCCGGTGGCTCAGATGGTAAAGGATCTGCCCACAATGCAGGAGACCCAGATCCCTGGGTTGGGAAGATCCCCTGGAGAAGGGCATGGCTACCCACTCCAGTATTCTTTCCTGGAGAATCCCATGGACAGAGGAGCCTGGCAGGCTACAATCTATGGAGTCACAAAGAGTCAGACATGACTGATTGTCTAATACTATGCTCTGTTTGGAGGAGGTCAGTGAGAGCATGCAACCATCGGTTGACCTGCCAGCTGGACCCAGGCAATGGGAGCCTCATCGCCCCTTTCCTATCTTTGGAACATGCATTCTGCCCACCCACCATTTCCACAGAGGAAGCTGTCTCAAGGACACCGCCTAGAGAGAGTAGGGTGGTGTTGAGACCAGCTACAGAGTATAAGTGACTGATCCCCATTAAGGCCTCTGTGTCAACTTAAGATTCTGGGGAGTGAATGTGGAGACCTGTTCACCTTGGGGCACCCAAGACAAGTCTCATAAGTAAGCGTGTTGTGTTCGTCTACACCCTGCAGGCTTGCAAGCCTTGTGCTTGCCCAGTCTCAAGACCAAAGAAAGGGCCTAGAGACAGCAACAGAGACATCAACGGTTTATTGAACAGGGGGATCTTGTACAAAAGGTCCTGGAGTCATACCCCACCGCATGCAGCCAACAGGACAGAGCAGCAGCTTGAGGGAGAAGAAGGCTCCCGTTTGGAGGGGGAATTGACATCAGGTGACTCATGAGTTACTAGCGACTAAGTAAAGAAAGCTGATCACCGAAGAATTGATGCTTTTGAACTCTGGTGCTGGAGAAGACTCTTGAGAGTCCCTTGGACTGCAAGGAGATCCAACCAGTCCATTTTAAAGGAGATCAGTCCTGGGTGTTCATTGGAAGGACTGATGCTAAAGCTGAAACTCCAATACTTTGGCCGCCTCATGCGAAGAGTTGACTCACTGGAAAAGAGTCTGATGCTAGGAGGGATTGGGGGCAGGAGGAGATGGGGACGACAGAGGATGAGATGGCTAGATGGCATCACCAACTTGATGGACATGAGTTTGGGTGAACTCCAGGAGTTGGTGATGGACAGGGAGGCCTGGCGTGCTGTGATTCATGGGGTCGCAAAGAGTCGGACACGACTGAGCGACTGAACTGAACTGAACTGAACTGAACTGAAGCCCTATAATTAAGAAGACTGGATAGTCCTATGGATGAAGCAGGGGCTGGTCAAGCTGGGGACATATAGAGAACAACAACAAAAAAAAAACCAGTCGTTTTGAATAGCCTAATCGCACACCTTGCTTATTACGTCTGCCACCTACCAATCTGGAGTGGTCTGCCCCTTTCTTTGGTCTGTCTGTGCCCCTGTGTATGGGCACAGAGAGACCGGAGAAATCAACAGAAGTTGCATTGCTAGAGGGAAGGGGTCAATACTTTCCTTCCAGGAGTAAGTCTGGAAGTGAAGGCAACATGTGGTTTTCTCTGTTACACCATCCGTCAGTGCCTTCACTTTCCCTGCTTCCCCTCTCTCTCTCCCTACAGCGTTTCCTGTCTTCTCACTCCCTCCTTTTCTTCCTACCTTCTTCTGTCCAGCCATTCTTTATTTAGCCATTCAATGGAAACTTCTTTAGTTATAAGTACTATGCTAAGCTCCCAGGATACAAATAATGATTAACCTGGACAAAGTAGGTGAGAGCTTGAGGCGATTCCAGGACAGGTGTGCTCAACCTTGGCAGCACGTTGGAATCACTTCAGTCAGTTCAGTTCAGTCACTCAGTCATGTCCAACTCTTTGCGACCCCATGGACTGCAGCACGCCAGGCCTCCCTGTCCATCACCAACTCCCAGAGCTTGCTCAGACTCATGTCCATCGAGTTGGTAATGCCATCCAACCATCTCATCCTCTGTCATCCCCTTCTTCTCCTGCTTTCAATCTTTCCTAGGATCAGGGTCTTTTCCAGTGAATCAGTCCTTCACAACAGGTAGCCAAAGGATTGGACTTTCAGCTACAGCATCAGTCCTTCCAATGAATATTCAGGACTGATTTCCTTTAGGATGGACTGGTTGGATCTCCTTCCAGTCCAAGGGACTTGCAAGAGTCTTCCCCAGCACCACACTTCAAAAGCATCAATTCTTTGGCACTCAGCTTTCTTTATAGCTATACATGACTACTGGAAAAACCATAGCTTTGACTAGATGGACCTTTGCTGGCAAAGTCATCTCTGCTTTTTAATATGCTGTCTAGGTTGGTCATAACTTTTCTTCCAAGGAGCAAGAGTCTTTTAATTTCATGGCTGCAGTCACCTTCTGCAGTGATTTTGAAGCCCCCCAAAATAAAGTCTGTCACAGTTTCCACTGTTTCCCCATCTATTTGCCATGAAGTGATGGGACTGGAAGCCATGATCTTAGTTTTCTGAATGCTGAGTTTTAAGCCAACTTTTTCACTCTCCTCTTTCACTTTCATCAAGAGTCTCTTTAGTTCTTCTTTGCTTTTTGCTATTATGGTGGTGTCATCTGCGTATCTGGGGTTATTGGAATCACCTGGGGAGCTTCAAAAATTGCTGATGCGTGGATCCCCCTTCCCCCAAAGTTCTAATTTAGTTGCTGGGGGAAGGAGTGAAGCCTGAGTATCATCTCCATTTGCGTGCTCCCCATTTGATTCTAATTTGTAGCCAGGGATGAGACCCACTGCCTTAGGAGGAGTGTGAGTTTGCTGGACAGATAAGGGGTGGGAAGACGGTTCAGAGATAAACATATGAAGAGGCACGAGAAACACCCTAGAGCAAGTTGTTGTCTTCAGGGAGTAACAAGGAGTAGACGGAGATAGAAAGGAAAGGATGAGCTGGGGCACAGGAGACGGGGACAGGACTTCTGTAAGAGGTGAGAGCAAGGTGCAGGGAGACAGCGCAGGCGGGTTCATCCTCTAAGCCAGGAAGGTTTGGAAAACTGCTTAGAGAAGCTTGGAGTTAACTCCCTCCCATGAAACACAGGGGCTTCCCAGGTGGCTCTAGTGGTAACGAATCTGCCTGCCAATGCAGGACATGCCAGAGACTTGGGTTTGATCCTAGGTCTGGAAGATCCCCGGGAAGAGGGAACAGCAACCCACTCCAGTATTTTTGCCTGGAGAATCCCATGGACAGAGGAGCCTGGTGGACTACAGTCCATAGGGTTGCACAGAGTCGGACACAACTAAAGCGACTTAACACACACACATGCTTGGAGGACTGATAGGATTTAACAGGTGGATGTGGGATAAAGTCTGTCCAGGTAGAAAAGAAAGAGAACAGGTGGGAGAAAATGGTGATATGTCCGGTAGTGGGGGAGCCTTGAGCTTCCAGGCCAGAAAGGAGGGTGACATGGTGCATTAGAAGATTAAAGTTAGCTCACACAGGACTTCCCTGGTGGTCCAGTGGCTAAGATTCAGAGCTCCCAATGCAGGGGGCCCAGGTTTGATTCCTGGTTAGGTAACTAAGTCCCTCATGCTGCAACTAAAGATTGAAGACCTCCATGTACTGAAACTAAGGCTCAATGCAGACAGTATATATATATATATTTAAAGTTAGATCACAGGCTGAGGATTTTGGAGTTTACCCTTGAGACTGTGGACAGCCATGGAACTTTAGTCTTCGGAGGAGGGAAACGCCAAGATGAAGTTTGAGGCTTAGAACTCCAAGGCAGTGTGGGAGGAAGGTGGTGGGTGGAAGAGCCTAAAATGAGGCTAATGGATAATTTCTAGGCAGTAGGATTTGCGCGTCTCCAACATGGTTAATGGGCACATTAATTTAGTCTAAATGAGTGAGAGACATTTTCTTACCCTTTAAAACTCAGAAGCTGATTTAAGTGAGGAGTCATTTCAAAGATCAATTTTGAAATTGTTGTTGGTAGAAAGCAGCTTGTGGGGGTGGAGATGAGGGCGACAGGGTAGAAACAGGCTTGGGTTTTTATGAAAAAATCCTGCTGCCTGACAAAAGGGAGCAATTCGGCAGAGGATGAGCCCTGTCACTTCTGGGTTACCTGTCCCAGCAGGGCAGGGGCTCTGAAACACACCTGTGCCCCCACTACTCAGTTCCTGCTTGGGCTGGGCATCGAGCAGACACCCCTACACAGCTATCTGATCCCCAGAAATACCTCAAAGTGGAAAACAAGAACCTTTACAGACTTGGAAATTTAGAGAAAGAGCAAAGGTGAAATGGCTTAGCCCTACCCCTCAGTGCATGGACAGAGACCCTGTACTTGCAGATGAATGCCTGCTCTCTGCTAAGCCATTCTGAGCAGGAAAGGGGCCCTTCAAAATGTACACCCACAGTGGTGGGGACGGACGGTGTCTGGAATTCAGCTGGTGAGCACAGGGCTGACATTTTCCAGAAGAGCCTTTGCAGATAAGCTGGCTGTTAAAATGCTAAAACACTTTCTTAGGAACTGGAAAGTTGTGGATGCTGCCTAAATGCCCTTGCGTTGCTTGGTTGCTTCACCCCTTCCCTTGGCTCCCCTTGGACACACAGAGCTCCCTGTGGCCCAGAAACTAAAGGATCAGTGGTCCTGGCCCTGCAGGGGCTCCAGGCTCCTCGTCTTGAATGTTTCCTGTTCAGGTGCCCCAGGTTACTGGTTGTGCCCTGAGTATTACCCCGTGTGTGTGAGTGCAGGGGTCTCTCCTGACATCACTGTGCTCACTCCTTGGTCCTCAGCTGGATGGGAGCTGTCTTTGAAGCCAGGTGCTGACTCACGCCCAGCCTCCCTCACCCTCCTCTCCTGGGAACCTGCACTCTGCCCCACCCCACCCCCCCATTGGTAACTGGGATCTTGCTGTGAGTTTAGTGGACCACCCCTCTCCAAGCATCACTAACAGATACACCCACTGTGTATATACACTGATTCTGTGTTGTCACAGATCTGGAGTGTAGTGGGGGCCTTGTTAGCACTGACTCGGAACTTCCTTCCCCATCCCGCCTGGACTGTGGTCTCCTGGTTGATCCCCCCATCCAGGCCCTGCATAAAATCAGGCCTAGCCTGGCAGCCAAGCATCTCTGAGTGAGCACAGATGCAGTATCATACAGGGTCTCGGGTCTCTGCAGATCCTCCCTCAGGGTCGAGGGTTGGTCCTTTGCTTGATGAAAATGGGGGAGGGCAAGGTGAGAGCCAAGGCTTTGGGTGGCTTATGTTATCCTTACCATGGTCCAGACATGACTGTGAAAACTTTATAATTGAACCCTGCTAACATTTCTATGCGGAGAAGGCAATGGCACTCCACTCCAGTACTCTTGCCTGGAAAATCCCATGGACGGAGAAGCCTGGTAGGCTGCAGTCCATGGGGTCACTAAGAGTCAGATACGACTAAGCAGCTTCACTTTTTTTTTTTTTTTTGCAAAGAAATGAACAGAGGAAAATTTATGCGTCGAACCTGGACTGGTCACTTATGATAATATACATGCTACAATTCCATTCTCCCCAATCATTCCACCTTCACCCTCTCCCACAGAGTCCCAAAGACTGTTCTAAATGCCTATGTCTCTTTTGCAGTCTCTTATACAGGGTTCAGGTTACCATTTTTCTAAATTCCATATATATGCGTTAATATACAGTATTGATGTTCTTCTTTCTGGCTTACTTCACTCTGTATAATTGGCTCCAATTTCATCCACCTCATTAAAACTGATTCAAATGCATTCTTTTTGATGGCTGAGAAATACTCCATTGTGTATATGTACCAAAGCTTTCTTATCCATTCATCTGCAGATGGACATCTAGGTTGCTTCCATGTCCTGGCTATTATAAACAGTGCTGCAATGAACATTGGAGTACATGTGTCTCTTTCAATTCTGGTTTCCTCGGTGTGTATGCCCAGGAGTGCGATCGCTGGATCATATGGCAATTCTATTTCCAGTTTTCTGAGGAATCTCCACACTGTTCTCCATAGTGGCTGTACTAGTTTGCATTCCCACCAACAGTGTAAGAGGGTTCCCTTCTCTCCACACCCTCTCCAGCACTTATTGCATGTAGACTTTTGGATAGCAGCCATTCTGACAGGTGTGAAATGGTATCTCATTGTGGTTTTGATTTGCATTTCTCTGATGATGAGGGATGTTGAGCATTTTTTCATGTGTTTATTAGCCATCTGTATGTCTTCTTTGGAGAAATGTCTGTTTAGTTCTTTGGCCCATTTTTTGATTGGGTCACTTAGTTTTCTGGAATTAAGCTGCAGGAGCTGCTTGTATAATTTGGAGATTAATCCTTTATCAGTTGCTTCATTTGCTATTATTTTCTCCCATTCTGAAGGCTGTCTTCTCACCTTGCTTAGAGTTTCCTTTGCTGTGCAGAAGCTTTTGATTTTAATTAGGTCCATTTGTTTATTTTTGCTTTTATTTCCAATATTCTGGGAGGTGGGTCTTGGAGGATCCTGCTGTGATTTATGTCGGAGAGTGTTTTGCCTACGTTCTCCTCTAGGAGTTTCTGCAGTCCATGGGGTCACTAAGAGTCAGATACGACTAAGCAGCTTCACTTTTACTTTTCACTTTCATGCATTGGAGAAGGAAATGGCAACCCACTCCAGTATTCTTGCCTGGAGAATCCCAGGGACGGGGGAGCCTGGTAGGCTTCCGTCTATGGGGTCGCACAGAGTCGGACACGACTGAAGTGACTTAGCAGCAGCAGCAGCAACATTTCTATGATGTTATTACTACTATTCCTTTTTTTGTTGTTGTGGAAATATGATTGCTTTGTAATGTTGTGTTAGTTTCTGCTGTACAGCAAAGTGAATCAGCTGTATGTATACGTATACCCCTCCCCTTTGAGCCTCCTTCCCACCCCCGTCCCACCCTCTAGGTCATCACAGAGCCCCGAGCTGAGCTCCCTGTGCCTTACAGCAGCTTCCCGCTAGCTGTCTGTCTGACACATGGCAGTGTATACACGTCAGTGCTGCTCTCCCAGCTCGTCCCACTCTCTCCTTCCCCCACGCCCCCACCCACACCTCCGTTCTTTACATCTGCATCTGTATTCCTGCCCTGCCAATAGTTCCAATGGGACAATTTTTCTAGATTCCCTGTATATCTGTGTTCATATTTGTTTTTCTCTTTCTGACTCACTTCACTCTGTATAACAGTCTCTGTGTGTGTGCTAGTCGCTCAGTCATGTCTGTCTTTTTGCGACCCTCAAGGACTGTAGCCCACCAGTCCATGGGATTCTTTAGCCAAGAATACTGGAGTGGATTCCCATTCCCTTCTCCAGGAGATCTTCCTGACCCAGGGATCGAACTTGGGTCCTCTGCATTACAAGCAGATTTTTTTATCATCTGAGCCATCAGGGAAGCCCATGACAGTCTATTCTATTTTATTCATGAGAACATTGAGACACAGAGAAGTGAAGTAAATAGCCCAAGAACACAGCTATTTAATGGTGGACCCAGAATTTGAATCCAGTTCGTTTTGAGAATCAGAGCTCTTAACTATTATGCTTGGCTGGTTGCAGCCAGTATACGTTGGATTTCTGAGAAAGTTTGTGCTTTCCCGAGGTGGCTTGCTGCTGCTTCTTTTCTTCTTCTTCTGGCTAGAAATGCTAATGGGAGGTGGGAGGTGGAGCCATCATCTTATGCCTTAAAAGTGGGAAGTGTGAGGAATAAAAGCCACACAGTATGGATGATGAAGCCTGGGACAGCAATTACATCGTGGACTGCTGTACCACTTTGGACAGCTTCCTCTGGGCTCCTTCTTATTAGGGAAAAAATACCTATTTGGTTAAACCACTGTGGTTGGGTTTCTGTAGCTGAAGGATGAACCCTAACTGGCACACTGGCCCCAGCCTCTGGAGAGCAGGGCTGTTTATGGGCTCACTTGTAACAGAAGCTTTTCCGGGACAGAGGCTGCTTCAGGCTCACATCCATATGGCTGGGAAGTGGCCACTTCAGTGACCCAGCTGCAGCACTGCTTATCCACACAGTGAGCAGAGAGGCTTCAAGCATCATCACAGCCTTTCCCGAACTCACTTCACCCTAGCCAGCAGTGTCAGCGATGAAGAGAAGCACTCAGACCTCTCTGACACGGCCAGGAAGGCTCTGACTCCATTCTCTCCACCTTCCTGGCTGTGAGTGGAAGAGGAACACTGTATGGTATGGGGAGGGCCTGTTTTGAGTAAGTTGGGGATGGATGTAGATGACCAGAGAAGACTCGGGAACATTGGCCCTACAGAACCTTGGCTAGGAAACTATATAAAATAGCTTCAAACTTTGTCTCCCAATTGCCTAGGGTGATGCTTAGCACATAGTGCTGCTCAGTGTATTTTATTCATTCATTTGTTTAAATTTCAGGGTGGAGGAGGGGGAAAGGCATTCACACATGGGCATGCTAACCAAAACAAGTAACACACAAGAGGAAAGTATAAAATCGTTCCCACTTCTGATTCTTCTCTTACTTTCAAAATTTTTATCTTTGCAGAAATAATCCATGTTGTTGTTCAGTTGCTCAGTCATGTCTGACTCTTTGAGACCCCGTGAACTGCAGCAAACCAGGCTTCCCTGTCCTTCACTATCACTGAGTTTGCTCAAACTCATGTCCATTGAGTCAGTGATGCCATCGAGCCACCTCATTCTTTGTTGCCTCCTTCTCCTCTTGCCTTCAATCTTTCCCAGCATCAGGGTCTTTTACAAAGAGTTGACTCTTCATATCAGGTGGCCAACGTATTGGAGCTTCAGCATCAGTCCTTCCATTGAATATTCTGAGTTGATTTCCTTTAGGATTGACTGACCCATGAATATATGTTTAATCAGATAGACTAGAAGAGGTCTTTCTAGACAACAACCAAAATATTAGTGCCTCATAAATTAGAAACAAACAATGCTACATATCCATGTTGGTTTGGTATAGGGCTCTTATCCCCAAAGATGCCAGTCATTATGCCAGTGGGAAAGGGAGAAATGGAGGGTCTTGCATGGGCAAGTAAATGCTCTAGTCTGTAAGTGACACGCACCACTTTCACTCAAAACTCATTGGCCAGAATGAGTCATGGGGCCCCTCTCAAGCTACAGTGGAGTCAGGATGTCCGACCAGCCAAGTGCTCAGGAGGGGAGTAGTTGAAGGTTTTCAAGAGTGTGTGGCCGCCAGTTGACCTGAAAGCTGGACCTGGGCAGCTGTAGGCGTCTTACTCCCTCCCTTGATTTTAGAATATGCATTCCACTTGCCTTCCCTGTACCAGAAACTGTCCAAGGACAGAGTCTTGACACAGTGAGGTGCAGCTGAGACCAACTGGATGGTGTGTGTGACTGAACCTAGTTAAAGCCTCTATAAACTTTAAGCCTCTGGGCTTCTCTGGTGGTTCAGTGGTAAAGAATGCACCTGCCAATGCAGGAGATGTGGGTTCGATTCCTGGCCTGGGAAGACCCCACATACTGTAGAGCAGCTAAGCCCCTGCCCCACATCTACTGAGCCAGCGCTCCGGAGTCGGGGAACCGCAACTACGGAACGCACTGCTGTGCAACAACTGCGGACGTATACGCACCCTGCAGCCTGTGCCCCACAACAGAGAAGCAGCCACGACGAGAAGCCCACACACCACAGCTAGAGAAAACCCTGCCCAGCGAGGGAGACCCAGCACAGCTGAAAATAAAGAAAGGAAAAAAGATTCTGGTGGGTGTGGAGATCTGACTCTCTTGCAGCATCGTGTATACTCTCCCTTGCTTGTCAAACCTTCCACCTATCGGTCTTGATGGGTCTGCCTCATTTTTCGGTCTCTCCTTGCCTTCCATATATAGGAGTCAGCTGTATGAGGTGTAAACTAACAATTGGTGAGCCAGCCAAGAGACCAAAGAAATGGGTCTTAGGGAAGAAGTATCTGTGGGGGAAATCCCTACTTGGATGCTTCTAAACCTCTGCATGAATACAGGATGCTCTGAAAACTGCTTGTGTGTGTGTGTGTGTGTGTGTGTATTTGAGAAACTGTGTAGTGCACTGTGACAAATAAGGGAAACAAATGGCTACTGTCAGCTGGTCATCCATTCTTGACTAGAGGCTGAAGCTCAAGTTATAAAGTTGGGGGAGCAGCTGAAGTCAGAGAAGAATGTACAGTTGTCCACTACTCTGTTAGCTTCAGGACTAACAGACAAGGCGGGAGAACAAAATAACAAGTTGGAGACGTTGGCATGCCATTTTGAAGAGTGAGGTGGGCACAAGGTGTCATGGATTAAGGTCTGAGTACTTTCTGAGTACTTGTGACAAAGGGCGTCCCAGGTGAAATCTGCCTGCCAATGCAGGAGACATATGTTCGATCCCTGGGTCAGGAAGATCCCTTGGAGAAGGACATGAAAACCCACTCCAGTATTTTTGTCTGGGAAATCCCATGGACAGAGGAGTGTGGTGGGTCTCAAAAGAGTCAAACATGACTTAGCAATTAAACAACAGTAACAACAACAGCAACACTTGTGACCAAGTGTGATTAAGATGCTAAGAGGCAGAATCGCTGGAAAAATGAGGAGAATAAAGGGGATGATGTTGTGGTGATTGACAATGAAATGAACAGTGTCCATGCTGTCCAATCCCCCATGCAAAGAAAGATTTTAAATAGCAATTAGCCTAGACTTCTGATCATAGAGAAATATATGTACTAATATCCTAGGAGAAAACTTGCATTCTGTCTCTGATTCTTGAAGTTGTAAGTCTTATCATGTCTGAAATATACACAGCCTAAAAGATCATGAAAACAATGCCTACAATTGCCTGAGAAGGAAGAAAAAATAAAAGGAGGCTGTTTAAAATACTTACTGCTGTAGACGTTCCCGTGCCCCAAATCAGTCCACAGCCTCCATAAGATTACTGGTAAAGGACAAATACAAATCTTTAAAGTTTTCTCTACAAATATTATGAAAAGCTTTAGCCATGTGAGTAGCTTGTTCCACCGGCCAGAACACATTGAATTTAACTATTTCTCATCCTCTGTCGTCCCCTTCTCCTCCTGCCTTCAATCTCTCCCAGCATCAGGGTCTTTTCAAATGAGTCAGTTCTTCACATCAGGTGGCCAAAGGATTGGAGTTTCAACTTCAGCATCAGTCCTTCCAAAGAATATTCAGGACTGATTTCCTTTAGGATGCACTGGTTGGATCTCCTTGCCGTCCAAGTGACTCCCAAGAGTCTTTTCCAACACCACAGTTCAAAAGCATCAATTCTTTGGCGCTCAGTTTTCTTTATAGTCCAACTCTCACATCCATACGTGACTGCTGGAAAGACCATAGTTTGACTAGATGGACCTTTGTTTGCAAAGTAATGTCTCTGCTTTTTAATATGCTGTCTAGGTTTGGAGAAGGCAATGGCAACCCACTCCAGTACTCTTGCCTGGAAAATCCCATAGGTGGAGGAGCCTGGTAGGCTGCAGTCCATGGGGTCACTAAGAGTCAGACACGACTGAGCGACTTCACTTTCCCTTTTCACTTTCATGCATTGCAGAAGGAAATGGCAGCCAGGTGTTCTTGTTCTCCAGTGTTCTTGCCTGGAGAATCCCAGAGACAGCGGAGCCTGGTGGGCTACCATCTATGGGATTGCACAGAGTAGGACACGACTGAAGTGACTTAGCAGCAGCAGCAGCAGCTAGGTTGGTTATAACTTTTCTTTCAAGGAGCAAGCATCTTTTAATTTCATGGCTGCAATCACCACCTGCAGTGATTTTGGAGCCCTGAAAATAAAGTCTGTCACTGTTTCCACTGTTTCCCCACCTATTTGCCATGAAGCGACGGGAACAGATGCCATGATCTTTGTTTCCTGAATGTTGAGTTTTAAGCCAACTTTTTCACTCTCTTTCACTTTCATCAAGAGGCTCTTTAGTTCATCTTCACTTTCTGCCATAAAGGTGGTGTCATCTGCATATCTGAGGTTATTGATATTTCTCCCAGCAATCTTGATTCTAGCTTGTGTTTCTTCCAGCTCAGCATTTCTCATGATGTACTCTGCATATAAGTTAAATAAGCAGGTTGACAATATACAGCCTTGACGTACTCCTTTCCCTATTTGGAACCAGTCTGTTTTTTCATGTCCATTTCTAACTGTTTCTTCCTGACCTGCATATAGGTTTCTCAAGAGGCAGGTCAGGTGGTCTGGTATTCCCATCTCTGTCAGAATTTTCCACAGTTTGTTGTGATCCACACAGTCAAAGGCTTTGGCATAGTCAATAAAGCAGAAGTAGATGTTTTTTTGGAATTCTCTTGCTTTATCAATGATTCAATGGATGTTGGCAGCTTGTTCCATGGTTCCTCTGTCTTGTCTAGATCCAGCTTGAACATCTGGAAGTTCACAGTTTATGTACTATTGAAGCCTGGCTTGGCGAATTGCGAGCATTACTTTGCTCGTGTGTGAGATGAGTGCAATTGTGCGGTAGTTTGAAAGGCATTGCCTTTCTTTAGGATTGGAATAAAAACTGACCTTTTCCAGTCCTGTGGCCACTGCTGAGTTTTCCAAATTTGCTGGCATATTGAGTGCAGCACTTTCACAGTGTCATCTTTCAGGATTTGAAATAGCTCAACTGGAATTCTATCACCTCCACTAGCTTTGTTCATAGTGATGCTTCCTAAGGCCTACTTGACTTCACATTCCAGGATGTCTGGCTCTAGGTGAGTGATCACACCATGGTGGTTATCTGGGTCATGAAGATCTTTTTTGTATAGTTCTGTGTATTCTTGCCTCCTCTTCTTAATATCTTCTGCTTCTGTAAGATCCATACCATTTCTGTCCTTTATTGAGCCCATCTTTGCATGAAATGTTCCCTTGGTATCTCTAATTTTCTTGAAGAGATCTCTAGTCTTTCTCATTCTATTGTCTCCCTCTATTTCTTTGCACTGATCGCTGAGGAAGGCTTTCTTATCTCTCCTTGCTATTCTTTGGAACTCTGCATTCAAATGGATATATCTTTCCTTTTCTCCTTTGCCTTTCACTTCTCTTCTCTTCACAGTTATTTGTAAGGCCTCCTCAGACATGTGTTTTTGCTTACATGTGCCTATACTATTGCTGTGATATCTGCCTCCAAAGCAGCCAGGTAGCCACTGCCCCCCCCCCCAAAATGCCACCTCCCTGAGAGTAAACCCTTGCTGACTGCTCAGGGCACATTGCAGAAGGGAGGGGCTTCTGAGATGGTAGCATCTAGTCATGAGGTGCGGAGTGTTGGAAGAGGACAACGAGAGGCTGTGAGCTGGACCCAGGCAATCGGAGGCTCCTCAGTCTCTCTCCTGTCCTTGGAATGTGTGCTCTGCTGGCCTTCCCCAGCCCAGAAGCTGCCTGAGGACGCAACCTTGAGACAGGAAGGTGAGACCTTCTAGATGGAATATGTGACTGAGCCATGTTAAGTTCTTGATATACATTTTAAAATTCTGGCAGGTGGGCATCTTGTCAGACAATCTGTCTTGTGACATCGAAGACAGTCATCATACGGAACTTCCTTTGCTTATTACACCTGCCACCTTCCAATCTAGAGTGACCCGCCTCTTCCTTCTTTTTCTGCCTGCCCTCTGTGGATGGGGCCATTTTCACTTAACACTTGGGCAGCTGCTAAGGTTGCAGACCAACAGAGAGCCAGGATTTTGTGGTGAACAACTTGATTGATTACCACCCACAGTGGTAATAGTCATGTATGGATGTGAGAGTTGGACTCGAAAGAAAGCTGAGCACCAAAGAATTGATGCTTTTGAACTGTGGTGTTGGAGGAGACTCTTGAGAGTCCCTTGGATGGCAAGGAGATACAACCAGTCCATCCTAAAGGAAATCAGTCCTGAATATTCATTGGAAGGACTGATGTTGAAGCTGAAACTCCAGTACTTTGGCCACCTGATGTGAAGAACTGATTCATTGGAAAAGACCCTGATGCTGGGAAAGATTGAGGGCAGGAAGAGAAGGGGACAACAGAGGATGAGATGGTTGAATGGCATCACTGACTCAATGGACATGAGTTTGAGTAAGCTCTGGGAATTGGTGATGGACAGGGAGGCCTGGCGTGCTGCAGTCCATGGGATCGCAAAGAGTCAGATACGACTGAGTGACTGAACTGAACTGAATATTTTTACCAGTGGAGGCTTCTCATTTAACAGCTATCTCTTAGATGGGAGAACAGAATTTAAGTCCTGCATTTTGTGCCTCTGGTGGTATGGGGAGTGAAAAGGGAGGGGAGACTGGAACTTGGGACTCAGCAGATACGCAGCAGAGGCTGCACTGCAGAGAAAGTCTAGCTAGTTCAGGGACAAAAGTTGTGGGCATCAGATTTTCTGGCAAAGTTACGCGCATCATGCTGAGCCTCCGGATCCAATGCCAGACCTGCATTTGATGGCCTTCAGGGTCTACACAATGATGAGCGCTACTGGGCTGACTTGTGTTTCCTGCCTGGGAAAGGACAGAAGTTGGAGATCTGCCAAGGCCCCGGCTGCCTCTTGGATCACGTTCCTCTGACCATGCAGGACAACCACACAGAGCCCTTTAAAAGGCACTTGTGATGATTTAATTAAATCTGACAGATTTTTAAAAAACCACTAACCAGAGACCTCAACCTTCTCTCCCATCTATTTTTTTCCTGCTTCTAAAGGTTAACAATGAGCTTAACTTGTTCCTTTGCTCCAGAACTGTATTTGCAATGAGCATCCCAAGAGAGTATCCTTTTCTCTCTCTCTTTGAATGGTGCTACTTCACCTGCTCTGCTGATGAGGGGATTACCTGCAGGCAGCAACCTGTCATCGTCTGGGTGCGTGTGTGCCAAGTTGCTTCAGTTGTGTTCGACTGTTTGTGACCCTACGGCCTGTAGCCTGCCCGGCTCCTCTGTCCATGGGGATTCTCCAGGCAAGAATACTGGAGTGGGTTGCCCTGTCCTCCTCCAGGGGATCTTCCTGACCCAGGGATAAAACTCGTGGCTCTTATATCTCCTGCACTGGCAGGCGGGTTCTTTACCACTGGAGCCACCTGGGAAGCCCCTTCATTGCCTGGTAAAGCTTAAACCACCTCCCAGAACCTCTGGAGCTAAAAAATATTTGCTATCGTGTACTCGCCAGCAAAGACACTGTTGCTTCGACTCTGGATGGTCCTTGTCAGCGGAATATGAGTAACTTGGGGCTACACAAAAGGGACTCCTAAACCACCAGTGTTTGATGGTGGCAATAGCTGTGGGACAAACCCACCTCAGAGTTGATGGGCCAGGCCTGGAGAAGAGGTTAGTGATAAAATGACCTAAGAACCAGACTATTTCTACCCTGGATTCAGCCTTCCATTCCCATTGGTGAAGGGATCATTACTGTAAGCCTCATCTGAATCAGGAAATTAGCAACTTAATGAAGAATTACCTTCTTTGATCCCCAAGTTAATTCTGAATAGTTAGCCTCACACAATGGTTAGACTTATTGGAAAAGACCCTGATGTTGGGAAAGATTGAGGGCTGGAGGAGAAGGGGGTGACAGAGGATGAGATGGCTGGATGGCATCACTGACTCAATGGACATGAATTTGAGCAAGCTCTGGGAGATGGTGAAGGAAAGGGAAGACTGGTGTGCTGCAGTCTATGAGGTCACAAAGAGTTAGACATGACTTAGTGACTGAATAACAAGTCTCACACTATGTAGGCTAGCACTGAGTTTGAACCAGTTTTCTTAGGGAAGGAAGTCAACCAGTCAAGTGACTTGTAAGCAACAGACTTGGGACTCAAACCAGGGTGTTCTGACTTCTTGTGCAATGTGTTCTCTACTTTCCCTGATAGACCCAGTCCTAACTCTCCCAAGACCTCCTCCAGAATGGTACTTTAAAAAAATATTTATTTATTTGGCTGTACCGAGTCTTGGTTTTGGCATGTGAACTCTCAGTTGAGGCATATGGGATCTAGTTCCTTGACTAGGGATCAAGCCTGGGGTCCCTGCATTGGGAGCATGGAATCTTAGCCACTGCACCACCAGGGAAGTCCCTGGGGGGTGTTTTTATGTCCCCCCCAAGAGATATGTTTTTATCTCTACTGGGGTGCATTGCAAGGTCTGCTCTTCCATGTAAGAACTCCTGCTCTTCCTTCCACCATCTCCCAGTTTACTGATCCCTCAAACTTATCAGTCCAGAATGCATTCTCCCAAGACCTTGTTCTCTAAATCTAAATGGACCATCAGGATTTTAAAGCTTCTAAAGTTATGATTAGGGGTTCCCAGGAGGCACAGTGATAAAGACTCCATCTGCCAATGCAGGAGACACGGGTTCGATCCCTGGGTCGGGATGAGCCCCTGGAGAAGGAAATGGCAAGCCACTCCAGTATTCTTGCCTGGAGAATTCCATGGATCACAGATGAGCCTGGCTGGCTGTAGTCCAGGGGGTTACAAAGAGTTGGACACGACTTAGTGACTAAATAACAAGAGATATGAAGTCCTGACCCCTCAGCACCTATGAGTAAGGTCTTTATGGATGAAATCAAATTAAGATGAGGTCATACTAGATCCAGGGATTGGTGTCCCTGTGAGAAAAGGAGACATGGACAGAAACAGGGCTGAAGGCCACGTGAAGGCAAAGGCAGAGGTCTGAGTGAGGCAGCTATAAGGCAAAGAATGTCAGAGATTGGCGGCATTCAGAAACTAGGAGAGCTGAGAAAGACCCCCTCTCGCGTCTTCAGAGAGACCGTGGCCCTGCTGACATCTTGCTTTCAGACTTCTGGCTTCCAGAACTGAGTTTCTGTTGTTGTCAACCACATTGTGTGTGTCGGGTTGAGTTGCTTCAGTCGTGTCCCACTCATTGCAACCCTGTGGACTGTAGCCCACCAGCCTCCTCTGTCCATAGGTTTCTCCAGGCAAGAATACTAGAATGGGTTGCCTTGCTCTCCTCCAGGGGATTTTCCTGACCCATGGATCAAACCCACGTCTCTTAGGTCTCCTGCATAATCAGGTGAGTTCTTTACCACTAGTGCCTTCTGGGAAGCCCATAAGCCTCCCAATTTGTAGCAATTTATTGTGGCAGCCCTCAGAAACTATTACAGATGGTACTCTGAAACAACACAATTCCCAGAGAAATTTGGGGACCTCAGAGTAGAAAGATGTCCAGGAAATAGCGTCCTTGCACCATCATGGCCTGGGAGGGGGCTGTCAAGGTCAGAGAGAGCCCAAGAATTCTCAGTGGAGTGTGAGAAGGAATAAGAATTTCCTAAGTCCTTGAGAAGGGGGTTAGCCAAAAGCGCTGGTCAAGATGGGGTTTGCTTCAGCTGATGTTGGCTGGGACCCCTGGGGACCAGAGAGGAATACAGATACATCAACAGACTCCTACATGGGTAGACTACCCCCAAGGACTTAAATGATATCCCTGTTCATCACCTAAGTTCGGAAATAACTGATGGATAGACATATAAGTCAGGCAGTTATAAATCTGAATATCATCTTTATAGTGAGACGGGTAAGGTGGGAAGATGTTGCAGATTTGAGCAGAAATGATGGGCCTACTCGTCCTGCAGGCTAGTGTTCAGTGGCCTAATTCATTCTCAGATATCAGTAGCCACTGCTACCTTTCCTTAGGAGTGTGTGTTTCGTGTGTGTTAGTTGCTCAGTTGTGTCTGACTCTTTGTGACCCCATGGACTATAAGCCACCAGGCTCCTCTGTCCATGGAGTTCTCCAGGCAAGAATACTGGAGTGGGTAGCCATGCTCTTCTCCAGGGGATCCACCCAACTCAAGAATCAAACCCAGGTCCCCCCCATTGCAGGCAGATTCTTTACCATCTGAGCCACCAGGGGGGCTTTTTATTTATTTATTGGGAGGATCAGTAATCACAAACCATGACCATCTGGGTATGGTTGTCTTGGGGCTGCAGTCATCCTGTGTTCCCCTGAACCCTTGGTGCTCAGGGTTTTCCTCTCCCTGAGTGATACAGCAGAGACCCTGCTTGTGCTTATCTTCCTGGTTCTAGGTGGTCCCCGAGGAAGTTTACAGGTTGTCAAAACTCTCTGCTCATTGATGCCAGAAGCAGCCCAGAGGAGTAGGAAGCACCAAATGTATCAGCCCCACTTTCTACCTAATGCCTAAGGTCAGTGTAGGAGTTGGGATTACCCAAGACCCTGCAGTTGGCCAGAGGCCAGGCTGGGACTTGAATTCAGGTCTGTGCTTGTTCAAGAGCTCCAAGCTGCCTTTATAGAGCAAGGCTGTTCTGCAATTCTCCTTTTATGACTCCCCTTCACCCCCTCAAGTGGCTCAGTGGTAAAGAATCTGCCTCCCAATGCAGGGGACACAGGAGGCGTGGATTTGATCCCTGGGATGGAAAGACACCCTGGAGGAGGAAATGGCAAACTACTCCAGTATTCTTGCCTTGGAAAATTCTACGGACAGAGGAGCCTTGTGGGCTACAGTCCATGGGGTTGCAATGAGTCAGATATGCCTGAGCACACACCCACAACAACAACCACACCCCCTGCCCACGTTAGCGCCAGAATAGGAAGAAGCAATCTGCTTGTAAATAGATTGATGCATCCAGAGAGATCTTTTCCAGAAGCAGGGGACCAGTATGCTCTTACAGTAGCACTGTGGCAGGAAATCACAGAACTTTGTGTCCATTTGAACTTCTCCCTGCCTCTACGGGGAACCATGCTTCTTCCATCCTTTAGTCTTTGCCTGTGGTCCTAAGCAGCTTGTCCCTGCTCCACATGGGCACTTAGACTGTTAGGATGTGTGTGTGCCACATGTGTTGGGAGTCCCCAGGGGCTGGTACCATTCTGCACGTTCACCCACACCCACCCTGCCACCCTCCGCCTCCACATGTGACGTCACTGCTGACCCAGAAAGGGAAATGCTCTTTTTAGATTCCACAAGCCAGCTGGAGCAGATGGTACAGCAGTTAGGCAAGGGTTCATATCATTTGCAAAAGTGACAACTTTTTCCTCCCAGAAAGACACAAAAGAGGGCATAGAGTTCTTTTATCTTTCTTTTGTCTTTGAAATAAACTGGCTTTCATGTAGCATTTATCTGTCTTATACCAGGAGCCTGGTACACATATGATGTGTTTATGCTTCTGATACATTTAACATAGGTACTCAAGGGGGCCCTTTGCATGAATGCACGCCACTTTCGTTCTCTACACTCAATTTCTCACCCCTGCTTTTGTGGAACAGAATATGAGGGCCATGGTAGGTACTGGAAAGGAGAGACAAACAGCACCACCAGATTATGTATCATTTGGGGATTCCCAGTCTGGTGGCTGGTAGCTCACCTGGTAAAGAATCCTCCTGTAATGCCGGAGACCCATTTGATTCCTGGGTTGGAAAGATCCCCTGGAAAAGGAATAGGCTACCCCCTCCAATATTCTTGGGTTTCCCTGGTGGCTCAGATGGTAAAGAACCCACCTGCAATGTGGGAGACCTGCATTTGATCCCTGGATTGGGAAGATCCCCTGGAGGAGGGCACGGCAACCTACTCCGATATTCTTGCCTGGAGAATTCCATGGATGGAGGAGCCTGGTGGGCTACAATCCACAGAGTCACAAAGAGTCAGACACAACTGAGCAGCTAACACTAAACCCTCATGTCTGGAAATATTTTGAATGATTTTTGGTTAATGTCTTTTACCCAAGGGAGTAAGGAATAACAAACATTTAAAAGTTTTTTCTATGATTAGTATTTTTATTACTACGTAGATAAAATCATAGCATATGTTTAAAATGTTACAGGTTTTATTACTTAGCTAGATGCATTTGTAAGTGATTTCCACATTTATGGGTCCCTTTTAAAACTTGATTGTGGGATTATTAGGTTGTCACCAATTTTTGATGAGAATAAATAAAATTATTAAAGACAGCTTTGGGACTTCCCTGGTGATTCAGTGGCCAAGACTCCATGCTCCCAATGTAGGAGGCCTGGGTTCCTTCGCTGGGCAGGAACCAGACCACAACTAAAAGAGTTCGAATGCTGCAACTAAAGATCCTGCACAGTCAGGTGAATTAATAAATTAATTAATTTAAAATAAAAACACCTTTGTGCATAAAAGTTCTTCTTCTCTGGATTTGCCTTTTCATTTTGTACCTGTAGATTTTCAGCGTGTAGGAGTATTGCCTTTTGGGCTTTCCCAATGGCTCAGACGGTAAACAATCTGCCTGACATGCAGGAGACCAGGGTTCGGTTCCTGGGTCAGGAAGATCCCCTGGAGAAAGAAATGGCTACCCACCCCAGTATTCTTGCCTGGAGGATCCCCCTGGACAGAGGAGCCTGATGGTCTACAGCGCAGGGAGTCAAAAAGAGTCAGACACAACTGAGTGACTAACACACGCACACCACCCGTTGCCTTTTAGATTGCCAAGTCTACCAGTTTCATTATTTCTTCTCTTGGAGTTCATCAGCTCTACTCTGAGGGTCCTCGAGCCACCTGAGGCACAGACACAAATGGAAAATGCAAGCCACATCATTTTAATTTACCTGGTTGTTGGTTGCTATTGCCATCTCTGTTTACTGGCAGAAGTTCCTGTCCTGTTCTGGACTATGCGTGTTTCTTGACTTTCTGATAATTTCACGAGTTATGCCTTCATCAGAAAATGAGTTATTGATTTTTGCTTGGTTCCTGCAGCACCATTTTTGGACTGTCTCTCCACTCGTTTTTTCATCACTGTTTCCCACCTCCCCCCCAGGTCTCGTGGCACCTTCTGGTTGCCTCTCCTGGATGCCCTGCTTCACTCCCTTGATGCATTTGCTCTCCAAGGTGCTATTTCTAGCAGGAGATTTTAAGGGGCACAAAGTCAGGGGGATATTTTTATTCTAACTTGTGTTAGGACATTCCTACAGGGATTATAGAGATGCCAAGCCATTTGCTGACATACTATTCTTTTGACCCACAAGGGAAAACAGACTTCCCTGGCTGAGATAATTGCCCTGATGTATTTCCTATGGGAAGCATTCTCCAAAAGTGTACCTCATAGGGCTAGGGCATGTCTGATAGAGTCATTGTGCTGCTTACAATCCTCCAGGCTCCCTTTGGCTAAGGGATAAAATCTAAACCCTTCCTTTTGACATAAAAAGCTCTCTAGGTTGGAGCCCAGCTAGTCTTCTAAGCCCCACCTCATGTTTCTGGCTGGAGAATCCCATGGACAAAGGAGCCTGGCAGGCCAGTCCATAGGGTCACAAAGAGCTGGACACGACTGAAGTGACTTAGCGTGCATGCATGCGTGGTTCTGCTCCCCTCTCGTGTTCTACACCCGGACAGTCCCAGCGCATGGACCACTCTTATCAGGCTTTCACTTTCTCGTCCCTGTACTTCTGTGCTCCTGCTCTTCCCTCTGCCCAGGCTACTCTCCCCAACCCATGGAAAATGTACTTCCTCCTGAGATGGAACCCTTATTGCAGAAAGAGAAGAGGAACTAAAAATCCTCTTGATGAAAGTGAAAGAGGAGAGTGAAAAAGTTGGCTTAAAACTCAACATTCAGAAAACTAAGATCATGGTATCTGGTCCCATCACTTCATGGGAAATAGATGGGGAAACAGTGGAAACAGTGGCTGACTTTATTTTTTTTGGGCTCCAAAATCACTGCAGATGGTGATTGCAGCCATGAAATTAAAAGACGCTTACTCAATGGAAGAAAAGTTATGACAAACCTAGATAGCATATTGAAAAGCAGAGACATTACTTTGCCAACAAGGGTCTGTCTAGTCAAGGCTATGGTTTTTCCAGTGGTCATGTATGGATGTGAGAGTTGGACTGTGAAGAAAGCTTAGTGCCGAAGAATTGAAGCTTTTGAACTGTGGTGTTGGAGAAGACTCTTGAGAGTCCCTTGGACTGCAAGGAGATCCAACCAGTCCATCCTAAAGGAGATCAATGTTGGGTGTTCATTGGAAGGACTGATGCTAAAGCTGAAACTCCAATACTTTGGCCACCTCATGCGACGAGTTGACTGACTGGAAAAGACTCTGATGCTGGGAAGGATTGGGGTCAGGAGGAGAAGGGGACAGCGGAGGATGAGATGGCTGGATGGCATCACCAGCTCGATGGACATGAGTTTGGGTGAACTCCGGGAGTTGGTGATGGACAGGGAGGCCTGACGTGCTGCTATTCATGGTGTCGCAGAGTCGGACACAACTGAGCAACTGAACTGAACTGAAGTGAACTGAAGTGAGATGGCACATCTCATGTATACTTGGTTATTTAGGTCTTTTTCCTTTACTAGATCATAATATTCATGGGAGTAGAAGCCCTGCCTTCCATGATTTATAGGATTATCAGTAGCCTAAGGAGGAGGAGGGGATGACAGAGAATGAGATGGCTGGATGGCATCACCGACTCTGTGGACATGAGTTTGAGTGAACTCCGGGAGTTGGTGATGGACAGGGGGGCCTGGCGTGCTGTGATTCATGGTGTCGCAGACAGTTGGACACAACTGAGCGACTGAACTGAACTGAAGGTTTGGCCCAGTATAAGTGATTAGCAAATGTTTGTTGAGTGAATACTAAAACTATAATAGTAAAAAGGAAGGAGAAATGCTCTGTAGAAAATAACCATATCGTTTACACAGTAAAATCGAGAATAACCTTTTAAGTGTGGTTGTGGTAGTTGCTCAGTCCTAGGTTGTGTCCAGCTCTTTGTGACCCCGTGGACTGCAGCCCGCCAGGCTCCTCTGTCCATGGGGTTTCCCAGGCAAGAATACTGAAGTGGGTAGCCTTTCCCTTCTCCAGGGAATCTTCTTCCTGACCCCTGTCTCCTGCGTCTCCTGCATTGGCAAGTGTGTTCTTTACTATTAGCGCCACGTGGGAAGCCCCTGTAGAAAATAAATACATAATTTACTATGGGAATAATGAAATTGGGAATCATCTCATAGGAAGTACATACAAGTTTTCTGGGAGTTATCAAGCATTTCTGAGCACATTTTGCTTGTGCAGCTAGAATTCTTAAGGGAAGAGCCAGTGTTTGCTCTGATACTTAGAGTGCCTTGAAATGGGATTAGGAAAGACAAGATGGCAGGTAACTAGCTGATTCTTTCAAATTCTTTCTCATCATCCTTGCCCAACATGACAGTTTATTTAACCAGCTCTAGGGAAAGGCTAACACGGGGATTTAAACTCTTTCTGCGTCTGACCTTCCATTATATGCACGGTCATCATACCTTGAGAGACTTAATTTGGCAACCAGAGCTCTGCAAGGCTCTCAGAATAGCCACAGATATTTGCATTGTGCCTATACATACACGGTTTTATCTTCAGAAAATCTCTGGGAGGACAGAAGCACATGTTTTGTTGTTATCATGTCCATTTTTTGAATAAGAAAACATACCTGGAGATGTCAAGAAACTCTATGAAAGACATACAGCTAAGATGGATAAAATCAAGGTCTGAACTTGAGTCTCTCTGAAACCAGACCTATCTACTACCTAAGTGATTAAGAAATAGCCAAGAGAAATAGGAATCTCCATCCATTTATTCATGTTTTAAAATGTACTTGATTCTTTGATTGACAAATATTTGTAACCACATCTGAGTCAATTTCAGTACTCTTTCTTCCTTTCATAGGGGGCAAAGGATTTTCATGTCATACGTCAACGAATGGCTGCACGGATTCCACCAGCACAATGTAAGCCACTAACAAGATCCCAAATTATTTTAAGATGCAGGAAGAAAGTTATTTCCTTATCAGTTTTCTATCTTTTTGTTCCTGACCAAAAAAAAAATTAGATTCTGTGTTTCCTTTTTGAAAAGGGGGCATTATAGTGGATTGAATTATTTTTCTTGTTTAGTCACTAAGTCGTGTCTGACTCTTTTGGAACCACATGGTCTATAGCCTTCCAGGCTCCTCTGTTCATGGGAGTTCCTAGGCAAGAATACTGGAGTGGGTTGCCATCTCCTTCTCCAGGGGAATCTTCCCAACCCAAGGATCAAACTCGTGTCTCCTGCATTGCAGGTGGATTGTTTTCCACTGAGCTACCTGGTGAATAACCTCTAAAAAGGTATGGTCAGGTATTTATTCCCAGTAACTATGAATGTGGTCTTGTTTGGAAATATGGTCTTGGCACATATTGTTAATTTAAGGATCTTGAGATGAAATTACCCTGGATTTAGGGTGTGTTCTATATCTAGTGGGACTTTGGCTCAGACAGTAAATAATCCACCTACAATGCAGGAGAATTGCGTTCTATCCCTGGGTTGGGAAGATCCCCTTGAGAAGGGAATGGTAACCCACTCCAGCATTCTTGCCCGGAGAATACCATGGACAGAGGAGTCTGGTAGGCTATAGTCCATGGGGTCCCAAAGAGTCAGGCATGACTGAGCAGCTAACACTTTCACTTTTCACTTTTTTTCTAAATGCAGTGACTGGCGTCCTTATGAAAGAAAGGAGACGGGGATTCAAGAGACAGAGTGATGGCTGTGAAAGACCGTGTGAATTTGGAGGCAGAGACTGGAATTTTGCTGCCACAAGCCAAGCAACATCTGGCTCCACCAGAACCTGGAAGAGGCAGAAATAATCCTCCCCAGAGCATCAGAGACAGCATAGCCCTGCCAGCACCTCGATTTTCAACGTTGCTTTTCAGAGCTGTGAGAGAATACATTCATGTTGTTTAAGCCATCAAGTTTGCAGCAAACCTAGGAAACTAACACAGCTTCTGCTCCAAGGAAATGGGATATTGCTGTGGATGTGGAAGTGGCTTTGGCATTGGATAATGAGCGGAGGCTGGGCGAGTTGAGGGAAGTGTGGTAGAAAGCCCTAGATGACTTGGATACCTACTGCACTGGGTTTGCATCTGGGAACTGCTGAGAACCCTAAGGGGGCCCCACCAGTGCCCTCGTGGGTAGGGATGCTTTCCAAGCTGGCAAATCACTTAGTTCCTGGAAGGTCAGCCTGTGGCCCATGCCTTGTGTTCAGTGCCCTCCTGTCATGAGAACCTTGCAAGGTGCCTGCCCCTGCCTGCCGGGAAACCCAGTGCATATGAGTCTTGTCTTGGTGATTCCTGAAGAAGCTGCACCCCGCCCCCCCTCCCATGGAACTTGTGATGACTGTGGCAGGGACTCTGCTCCTTTGCTGAAGACAGTCTGGAGAGACCCGGCTCACCTCGTGGGCACAGTGCTGCGCACCTGTTCTGAGCCGGAGGGACTGGGTTCAGGCAGAGATCCTAAGTGCAGACTGTGGAGCCAGAGATGGGGGTAAACCCTGGCTCCACTGCTGGTGACTCCACGGCCGTGGGAAAGCCACTGAAGCTCTCTGAATGTCCTTGTCAGCATCTGCAAATGGGGGTTATCCCAGCCACCTTACATGGTTAGTGTGAGGATTAAATGAGACATCAGATGTAATAACATGGTGAGGAGCCTAACCCAGCGCCTGGCGTTCAACGGGCACTCAGTGAATGGTTAGTCCCCGTTTTCCTCTTTTGAGTACGGGCTATTTTATTAAATAATTTTCTTTATATTTTTAAATGATCATACATTTATTCCTGACCATATAACGATCATGTTCAGTTCAGTCGCTCAGTCGTGTCCGACTCTTTGCGACCCCATGAACCACAGCATGCCAGGCCCTGTCCATCACCAACTCCCGGAGTTCACTCAAAATCATGTCCATCGAGTCGGTGATGCCATCCAGCCATCTCATTCTCTGTCGTCCCTGTCTCCTCCTGCCCCCAGTCCCTCCCAGCATCAGAGTCTTTTCCAGTGAGTCAACTCGTCGCATGAGGTGGCCAAAGTATTGCAGTTTCAGCTTTAGCATCAGTCCTTCCAATGAACACCCAGGATTGATCTCCTTTAGAATGGACTGGTTGGATCTCCTTGCAGTCCAAGGGACTCTCAAGAGTCTTCTCCAGCACCACAGTTCAAAAGCATCAATTCTTCGGCGATCAGCTTTCTTCACAGTCCAACTCTCACATCCATACATGACCACGGGAAAAACCATTGCCTTGACTAGTCGGACCTTTGTTGGCAAAGTAATGTCTCTGCTTTTTAATATGCTATCTAGGTTGGTCATAACTTTCCTGTAAATAATACAAATACTCCCATTAAAAGATATGTATAAAGCAAGACTTAACTTTATCCTACTTAAAGTAAGCGCATTAAATATACAGACACAAAGGCTGAGTAAAGTGGTGAAAGAATGTATAACAAGCTGCTGCTGCTCAGTCACTCAGTTGTGTCCGACTAGTAGTGACCCCATGGACTGCAGCCCACCAGGCTCCTCTGTCCATGCGATTTTCTAGGCAAGAGTACTGGAGTGGCTTGCCATTGCCTGCTCCGATATAACAAGCTGCTGCTACTGCTAAGTCACTTCAGTCGTGTCCGACTCTGTGCGACTCCATAGACGGAAGCCCACCAGGCTCCCCCGTACCTGGGATTCTCCAGGCAAGAACACTGGAGTGGGTTGCCATTTCCTTCTCCAACGTGTGAAAGTGAAAAGTGAAAAGTGAAGTCGTGTCCGACCCTTAGCGATCCCACGGACTGCAGCCTACCAGGCTCCTCCATCCATGGGATTTTCTAGGCAAGAGTACTGGAGTGGCTTGCCATTGCCTTCTCTGACATAACAAGCTAACATTACTCAAAACTGTGCTAACATAGCTATATTAATATGAGATAAAATAGGTTTTAAAGGAAAAGCTATTGCCCTAGATAAATATTATTTTATAATAATAAAGGGCTCCATTCATCAAGAAAATATAAGATTCCTAAATATTTATGCATCTAATAAGAGAACTTCAAAATACATAAGGAAAAACTAGAATTAAAGATTTCAATATCCCTCTTCAAGAACTGATAAAATAGCTAGAAAATTAGTAAATAAGTTGAAGTAAATATATAGAAATTTTAAACAATACTGAATCTACTGTCATATATTTTTAATTTATTTTAACAATAAAGCCTCTTTCTATCTATTGGCTGCACAGGCTCTTTGTTGCAGACTTTTCTAGTTGGGCTTAGGCGCCCCACAGCATGCGGGATCTTAGTTCCCAGACTAGGGACTGAAGCTGCGTCCCCTGCATGGGAGAGCAGATTTTTAACCACTGAACCACCGGGATAGTCCTTTGAGGAAGCCTCTCTGAGGGGGGCTGTTTTCAGTGGAGTTCCAGTTGACGTATATTCATGGAGCTTCTACTCCGTACTGTGCATGTGCCACTACTGGGGACACAAGGACGGACCCAGTGAAAAAGTCCTTGTCCCCAAGAAGCTCGCAACGTAGGAGGAGAAATAGACACGCAACGCGACTGTGGCAGCAGAGAAAGGCCGTGCTAGCGGTTTCACGGGGTGGAGTTTACAGGGCAGTTACAGGGGTTGCTCTTTCCCCCTCTCCAGGGGTCAATGATCCAGAGGTGCCATCTGAGAGAGAAAAGGACCTTCCCTTAGCCTACTGAAGCAGACTTAGTCTGCTCAGGCTGCTGTAGCAGAATACCGTAGATGCTGTGGGTTAAACAGAACATTTGTTGGTTCTGGAGGCTGGGAGTATTGTGGTCAAAGTCTCATAGCCATTTTCAACTGCACAGTTCAGTGGCTCGAAGGATGTTCACATTGTTGTGCAACTCTCACCATCATCCATCCCCCGAATTTTTCACTTTCTTAAACTGAAACTCTGTTCCCATCAAACACTAACTCCTCATTCCCCTTCCCTGCCTTTGCCACCCCCTGGCCCCTGGCATCTATCTGTGTACTTTCTGACTCTATAAATGTGACCATTCTAGGTACCTCGTATAAGTGGAATCGGACTGAATTTGTCTGCTCCTACAATGTGTTGCAATGCATTTTAAGGGCACTAATCCCATTCTGGGGGCCACACTCTTATGAACTCATCTAATCCTAGTTACCTCCCAAAGGACCCACCTCCAAATACCATCACATTGAGAGACTGGGCTTCAACAAATGAATTTTGTGGCGACACAAACAATCAGCCCATAATACAGATGGACTCAGGGGAGGGGACACCTGGGCAAAGCTCTGAAATCCTGCGTGGGTGTTTGGCAGGCGGTGGTCTGTAAGTAGCCCTGGGTGAATGAAGGATCCACTTTCAATTGCAGGGCAGGGAAGGGATGCTAAAGAGGTACCAGAGCCAACATGTCCCAGCACATGATGCTGAGGTGTTCTGAAATCCCACTGAAAAGTCCAGGGCGGGAGCACTGAGGACTTGAGAGGATGCTGTAAGGAACCACGCCATTCGTAAGTAGGAACCCCTCTGGCTACTGAGAGGAGGATAGATTAGAGGGAAAGTGGGTGGAAAAAGGGAGACAGGACTCTTCTGTGCCCACGGCTCAGGGGAGGGCGAGTAGTGGCCTGCACACAAGCAGAAGGGCCCTCTCAGATGCCCTCAAAACAGTATTTCCTCGTCTTCCTTCAAGGCACTTGAAGACCTTCCACCTGGAGTTACTAACAAATTGATTACTTTTATTTGTTTTTGGCTGCGCTGGACCTTGTTGCTGTGTGTCGGTTTTCCCTAGTTGTCCTGGGTGGGGGCTACTCTAGTTGTGGTGTGAGGGCTCCTTGCTGAAGTGGCTTCTCTTGTTGCAGTGCATGGGCTTAGTTGCCCTGGGACCTGAGGGATCTTCCCAGACTAGAGGTTGAACCTGTGTGCCCTGCATTGGCAGGGAGATTCTTAGCCACTAGACAATCAGGGAAGGACGAAGAGTCGGGTTTTTGTAGCCTGAGAGGAAGATAATATTGGTATTGACTCGTTTACTGATGAATCCAATATTATCACCAAGAATTGGACATGACTGAGTACCTAACACACACACACATCGCCCAAGTCCACTTGGGGCAAATTGCTCAGCTTCTCTAAGGCCGCCTAGAAAAGGACGTGACACCATAACACGGAGATTGAGTGGGATGATAACACGCATCATGGCCAGCAGGGAGCCATGGCACTGCTCAGCATTCCCTACAGTGAGCTGTGAACCCTGAAAAGGCTGAAGGAAGGAGCCACATGGCCCTCGATCACATCCAGACCCTCTCCTCATTCTCTAACCGGGTTGACAAACAGGCTAAGAATTGTCTCCAGCTTTGACGTGAAAGAATTTATTGATGGAGAAATCTGTCCTAGCTGACAAATGCAAGATCTTTGGAGCCTGAGGTCTTCCCTGGTGGCTCAGACGGTAGAGTGTCTGCCTGCAATGCGGGAGACCCAGGTTCGATCCCGGTTTTGGGAAGATTCCCTGGAGAAGGAAATGGAAACCCACTCCAGTATTCTTATCTGGAAAATTCCATGGATTGGGGAGCCTGGTAGGCTACAGTCCATGGAGTTGCAAAAAGTCAGACATGACTGAGTGACTTCACTTTCACTTTTTGGAGACTGAGGGCTTTCCCCATTCTTGTGCTAAGACATGTACCCCGAGAGTGTAAGCCATGCACCCCGAGTCGGGGCTTGTCATGGGAAAGTGCTCTCGAAGC
This sequence comes from Moschus berezovskii, assembly GCF_049115385.1. NCBI lineage: Eukaryota > Metazoa > Chordata > Mammalia > Artiodactyla > Moschidae > Moschus > Moschus berezovskii. The sequence continues at coordinate 55,397,040 of NC_142480.1, read as the reverse complement.
TCACGGCACTAGAGAGAAAGATCCCTGTGAGGCCCGGGCATCCTACAGGCTCCAAAGCCTTGGTGTGGGTGAGACGGTGGGTGGCTGGTTAAGCCCTTTGAGTGGATGAAGTGTGACACCAGAGCTGAGTACGTGTCAGCTTAATCACTGTTTTTATTACAGCAACTCTAATGGAAAATTAGAAGACTAAAATACATCATTTCTAATCCCACAGTTCTATAAAGTTGATTTCATTTAATAAACTGCTTTTCTGTCCTTTTCTATTTGCATATATGTATTAAAAACCACATATATGCATATCTACACACATTTTTACTTTGAGTGGACCTGCAAAATATATTTTAGTTTTGAAGATTTCCATTAGAATAGAGACTTCCCTCTCTGTGGCAAATTCTTGATTGCCATTTTATAAGTATGTGTTGATCGTTCAATAGAGGCCAGCTCTTTGTGGCCCACCAGATTCCTCTGTCCATGGGTTTTTCCTGGCAAGAATACTGCAGTGGGTTGCCATTTCCTCCTCTAGGGAATCTTTGCAATCAGGGATTGAAACTGCATGTCCTGTGTCTCCTGCGTTGGCATGCGGATTCTTTACCCGCTGAGCCATTTCATAAGCATGAGCTATTCCTTTGAGATGGTATATCATAGTTTGCTTAGGCACTTTTCTCGTTTTGGGAACTTTAGGGCATTTTCATTTTTTTTTTTTTTTTTTGGTCCTAAGAAAAACTTCAGTGTATATTTATGTGCATGTAACTTTTTTATGAACTGTGGCCTTAGAGCAAATCCCCAGGAGTGAGGTTCCAAGGAAGCAGTAAATGTGTCAGGCAGATGTAAATTCAAATCCGAGTCCTACTGTTTACTAGGTATGTCCCTCTAGCTTTGTGTTGCTCTAACCCCCCACCCCGCTTCCTTTGGCAGTGCATACCAGTTAGGTATTACTGCCTAACAACAAGTCCAAAATATCAGCGGGACAGCGCAATAAGCATTTATCAGGTCACACATTGGTGGGTTGGGCTGGGGTTTAGCTCATCTAGATAGGGCTCTGTTTCTCACTGAAGGTTTGCAGGTTAGTTGGGTTGACTCTATTCTACTCGTCTCTTATCCTCTTATTCTTAAGAGGCATATTCTTATGTAATGGCACATATTCAAGAAAATAAACCCAAGTGCACTGGTGCATGAAGTTGACTGTTATTATTTGTCCCTACGATAGAGAGGGGCGTCTCAGGTCGCTCAGTAGGTAAAGAATCTGCCTGTAATTCAGGAGAAGCAGGAGATTTGGGTTCAGTCCCTGGGTGGGGAAGATCCCCTGGAGGAGAACATGGCAACCTACCCCAGTATCCTTGCCTGAAGAATGCCATGGACAGAGGAGCCTGCAGGCTACAGTGTCTAGGGTCACAAAGAGTTGGACACGACTGAAGTGACTGAGCATGTGTGCACGCATGATAGGGAAACTATCCCAGCTCGACTGAGGGGTATCCCGGAGCACAGCACTATCCCTCAGCTCTGCAGTAAGTACTCAGACCCACAGCCTTTATGTGTCCCTCTAATCTCCCCAGGCATTCTTCAGGCTATCAAACTCAATCCTTTCTGCGGCTACCTTTTCTACCAAGTAGCGAGCTGCAGGAGAACAGAGAGTGAGTCTTAACCATCTCTCTTGTCACAGTGCCCGGCAAAACACATGGTCATAAGCACCAGAGTGAAGAAATTCATCATCCCTTGCAATATTTTGTGCTTTCTTTTCTTTCATAAAATATGCAATATTTTATGCTTTCTTTGTCATGTTTTCCTCCCCCTTCTTGAATGTACAGAACATACTTCTACAATCTTTTAAAATGTCCTTGTCTCGTATTTCTATCATGTCTGTGATTTCCAGGCCTGTTTCTGTTCATTGATCTTTCTTGTGGTTACAGGTCTTATTTTCCTGTTTCTTTTCTTGTCTGGTAGGTTTTTTTTTTTAAACTTATTTATTATTTATTTCTTTTTGGCTGTGCTGTGTCTTCGTTGCTGCCCATGGGCTTTCTATAGTCGTGGTGAGTGGGAGTTACTTTTCTTTGCGGAGCACAGGTTCTAGGTGAGTGGTCTTCAGTAGCTGCAGCAGGCAGGCTCGGCATTTGTGGTGCATGGACTTAGATGCTCCAAGGCATGTGGAATCTTCGAGACCATGGGTCGAACCTGCATCCCCTGCATTGAAAGGCAGATTATTAACCACTGGACCACTGGAGAGGGCCTAACTTGTCTGGTGATTTTTAACTTGATGCTGGATATTGTGTATTTTTGTGTTGTTGGTTCCTGGATTTTGCTATATTCCTTCATAGATTATTGAATTTTTGTCTTGGTATGCAGTTAAATTACTTGGAATCAGATCGATCCTTCTGAGATTTAAGTTTTCTTAGGGCTGGTCACAGGGGCCTTTAGTCTAGGACTAATTTGGCCCCACAACTAAGCCAATGTTCTTCTGAGGAGTCTGTCCATCACATGTATTAAGCGGTTACGCCACTCTGGCATGTGGGAACATAAACTGTGCCCAGCCCTGTGTAGCCCTGGAAATCATTCTATTCATTCTTAGCTCGTCCCCCAGTCTTTGGTAGATGGCAAACATGTCCCAAACATTTTCTCTCAAGCATGTATAAGTCAGTACTCAGCCAAAGACTCAGGACCCCTTTTGAATAGCTTTATCCTGCCTCCCCACAAGTTGTCTAACGTCTGATAAACGTTGTCTTAGATATATTTGTCTGATTTCTTTTTAAAATGCTTTTCCCCCTCAAATTTTGGTGAAAGTCATATAATATAAAATGTACTATTTTAACCGTATTTAACTGTACTTGTCAGTAGCACTAAGTACATTCACATAGCTGTGCAGCTCTCACCATTATCAATTTCCCAAATTTTTCACCTTCCTAAACTGAAACTCTTTTCTCATTCAACACTAATTCCCCACCCACCTCCCTTCCCCCTCCCACTTCTGACATCTACCAATGTACTTTCTGATTCTATGAATTTGACTGTTCTAGGTATCTCACCTAAGTGGAATCAAACATTATGTGTCTGCACTTAATGGGTATTGGAGGTCTTCCCAGGTGGCTCAGTGTTAGTAAAGAATCCACTTGCCAGTGTAGGAGATATGGGTTCAATCCCTTGATTGGGAAGATCCCCTAGAGAAGGAAATGGCAATCCACTCTAGTATTTGTGCCTGGAAAATCCCATGGACAGAGGAGCCTCGCAGGCTAAAGTCCATAGGTTTGAAAAGAGTCTGTCACAACCTATTGACTAAACAACCAAAACAATGTATATTGGAGTGCGTTTTTAAGGTTAATATATGTCCTACAAACAGATTGTACCTTCCCCTGCTTTGCTGTATAGTAGGTCCTCATTCAGTTCAGTTCAGTTCAGTTCAGTCGCTCAGTCGTGTCCGACTCTCCGCGACCCCATGAATCACAGCACGCCAGACCTCCCTGTCCATTACCAACTCCCGGAGTTCACTCAAACTCATGTCCACAGAGTCGGTGATTCCATCCAGCCATCTCATTCTTGGTCGTCCCCTTCTCCTCCCGCCCCCCAACCTTTCCCAGCATCAGAGTCATTAGTTATCTATTTTTAAAAGAGCAGTGTATATATGCCAATCCCAATCCCCTAATTTGCCCCAGCCCCCCTTCCCTGCTTGGTGTCCATACATTTGTTTTCTGTGCCTGTGTCTCTGCGTTGCATAGATTCTACACATATGTGTTAATACTCAGTATTTGTTTTTCTCTTCCTGACTGACTTCACTCCATATGACAGTCTCGAGGTCATCAAGTCGTGTAAGACAGGAGGGTGAATCTGCTCCTGGTTATCTCATATTGTCTGGAATTGGGTATAACGCTTGCTGTTCTGTGTGGGGGTGTTATTGCCTCTAAGAGAGTTCTGTTACTACTTCTTTCAGGTCCTTCACATCACCTGTTTCGCATGTATCTGACTCTTTAGCCAGGGTTTCTCAAGCTTAACACCATGGATGTTTGGGACTAGAAAATTCTTTGTTGTGTGGTTGTCCTGTATGTTGCAGAATGTTTAGCAGCATCCCTGGCTTTTATCCACTAGATGCTGGTAGCATATTCCCCACTCCAGATTTGATCATCAAAATATCTCCATACATTGCCAATTATCCCCTGGGGACCAAAATCATGTCCAATTTATAACCACTAGTCTACGCTAGCCAGCTGGTAGCAAAACACTTAGTCACATCCACTCTCCAAGTAGTAGAGGATTTTCTATTTCCTGGATTATGTACAGAGATGTACTCTTTCAACCAAGGGTTTAACCTCACTGGGAAGAAATTTTGATGGTCAACATACTCAGTGATTGTCCCATGACTTTAAATGACTTTTATTCTGATGGCTTTGGCAGAGAACATAAGACCTCTGACCCTGAAAAGTGAGATTATTGCCTACACTTCAGTTCAAGGTGATTGGAAGAAGATCAAAAGAGTTTATTTCCTCGGTAAGAGTGCCTTCTGCTATGAGTTTCATGGATGTGGTATCATGGATGTGAGAATGCTCAGTGCTTTTTGTATGTTTTGAAACGACCACAACAAACATAATCGAGTACCAACTCCCGAGATCTGCATTTGGAAAACACACCCTTAATGCTAAGAAAACAGATTTACCCGAGTATTATTTACAGAGACCAAGTCTAAGAATCCATCAATAGATATGACCATTAGGAATATTAACAAACCTCAAGGGAAGTCAAAGCTATTGACTATTTAAATAGAAATGTAAATCTTTCTTACAATGAGCTGCCTCATGTATCTTCTATGTCTTTATAGAATAAGTTGAAAAATTAGAAAATCCAGATGAACAAAGAAGAAAATACCATATCACAATGCCTAGAGGTAACTGCTGTTATCACCATGATGTACATCCTTGCAGTTTTAATCCATCTCCATCTCTAGATCCATATGAACATCAATATAACCATCCTATTTTTTTTAACAAATTAAGATTCTGTTAAACATAAAGTTTTGTAACTTGTCTTTTTTTTTTTTTTTTCACATGTGACAGTATATCATAATGGGCTTCCCTGGTGGCTCAGACTGTGAAGAGTCTGCTTGCAATGCAGGAGACCTGGGTTCAATCCCTGGATCAGGAAGATACCCTGGAGAAGGGGATGGCTACCCACTCCAGTATTCTTGCCTGGAAAATCCCATGTACAGATAATCTGGTGGGCTACAGTTCATGGAGTCAAAAAGAGTCAGAGATTACTGACAGACTACACATACATATATCATGAACATCACATTATAACACTGAGCTATATAATCTCTAAAATGGGTGCATAGTATTCCACTGAATGAGTGAAACATACTTTGGTTAATCAATCTCCTATTACTAGGCCTTTATGCATGTTCTGAATTTTATCTTTATAAGCAAGATAGTGATGGACATCTATTTATATCCATTCCTATGAACTTCTCTATTTTCTTAGGAAGATTGTTCCCAGTTTATTTGCAGATTAAGGTCCACTTATAAGACATATTTCTAAAAAAGATTCTGAGTTAGTGTCATGATGAGTCTGACCCTCACTGACCCTTAGTGAGGGTCAGAAAGGAAGTTGGTGAAAGTGTCCCCAGGGCCAGGAAATCGGGGGAAACTTTATCTGCTCAGACTGCCAATGATGATGTAAATATTTCTTTAAAAATTCTGGGCTCCAAATGGAGTCTTCAACTTTGTGCTCAGTTTGTTATACAAAAATACAGAAAAGGAGAATCATCCCCTGTGTTAGTTTCCTATTGCTACATATAAAATGCCACAAACATCTTAAAACGACACAAATTTGTTGTCTCCTAGTTTCTGAGGGTTTAGTCTGGGCACGGCTTAGCTGGTTCCGGGTCTTGGGGGGCCATGGTCCGGACGCGGGCCATGCTCTGGTTCTCCTCTGAAGCCTGGGGTCATCTTCCGGGCTCATTCAGTATTGTTGCTGAATTCAGTACCCTGGAGAATTGAAGTCCCTGTTTTCTTGGTAAGTGTCAGCTGGGGATTATGCTCTGCTCCTGGAGGCCACTTAGGTCCCTGTCACTTAGTCCTAGTAGGCAGTTCATAGCCGTTTCCCACCTGATTAGGTCAGGCCCACCCAGGATAATCTTCCCATTGATTCAATCAACTAAGGATCTTAATTATATCTGAAAAATCCCTTTTTGCCATATAATATAACATACCTATAGGAGTAATATTCCATTATAAGTCCTGCCCACACTCAACTGAAGCATTATAGGCATATACATGAGAAGGTGGGAATCTTGGGGGTCCACCTCAGAATTCTATTACACTCATAGTTCAAATCCCCTAAGAAAATGGCTCTTGATATTTTGTTTATGTTCTAGACTTTTGTCTCTGTTTTGGTATATCTTTAAAAAGAATTAGTTGTCACTGTAGTGTTTAGTCACCATTGAATCCTTTATTTATTTATTTTCATAAAAAATGTCCCAACGTATCACTGAAAAGTTTTGCTGAGCATCACTTAAATTTTTTTTGGATTTTATTTGTTATAGGCTGAATGTTTATGTCCCTCCTCCAATTCATATTTTGAAGCCCTAACCCCCAAAGTGATGGTATTAATAAGTAAGGCCTCTGGGCTCGTGATGGACTCTGTCTTGGCTGAGAGATGCACATGAAACCAGGAAGGGCCCTGAATCACCACATAGGGACTAAGTAAGATGATTGCCAGAGACAACCCGGAAAGTAACCCCATCGCCATAAAACCTGAGACTGAGAGCTCTGTGGCAGAGTCATTCTCCCATGGTCCTTTACCCTGCTGTTCTCCACCCAGTCATCCCTTCCCAATAAAATCTTTTACTTTATCAGCAAATAAGAAGAATTAATGCCTTTGGGAATGTCAGATTTAGATGAGGTCATTAGGGTGGAGCCCCCCAAGGTGGGATTATTGGCCTTACAAGAAGAAACATCAATGCTTCCTTTCTCTGCCTTGTGAGGATGCAGCAAGGAGGCAATCATCTTTTCATTTATTTATTTCACAGTAGGTCCCTGTTGGTTATCTATTTTAAATACAGCAGCGTGTACATGTTCATCCCAAACTCCCAATCTTCAACTCCCACCTTCCTCTATTCCCCCTGGTAACCATAATTTTATTCTCTAAGTCTGTGAGTCTATTTCTGTTTTGTAAATAATTTATATCTTTTTTTTTAGATTCTGTATATGAACAGTATCATAAGATATTTATCTTTGACCTACTTCACTTAGTAGGACAATCTCTAAGTCCATCCATGCCACTGCAAATGGCATTATTTCATTCTTTTTAGTGGGTCAGTCATATTCCATTGTGTATATACATATATATACACATATACATATATATATATTTATATAGAGAGAGTCCCTTGGACTACAAGGAGATCAAACTAGTCAATCCTAAAGGAGATCAGTCCTGAATATTCATTGGAAGGACTGATGCTGAAGCTGAAACTCCAATACTTTGGCCACCTGATGCGAAGAACTGACTCGTTGGAAAAGACCCTGATGCTGGGAAAGATTGAGGGCAGGAGGAGAAGGGGACGACAGAGGATGAGATGGCTGGATGATATCACTAACTCGTTGGACATGAGTTTAAGCAAGCTCCAAGAGTTGGTGATGGACAGAGAAGCCTGTTGTGCTGTAGTCCATGGGGTCACAAAGAGTTGGACACGACTGAGCGACTGGACTGAACTGATATACACGTATATACCACGTCTTCTTTAGTCATTTATCTGTTGATGGATACTCAGGTTGCTTCCATGTCTTGGCTATTGCAAATAGTGCTTCAGTGAACATTGGGGTGCATGTATCTTTTGAAGTATGGTTTTCTCCAGATATAAGCCCAGGAGTGGGGTTGCTGGATTATATAGTAGCTCTATTTTTAGTTTTTTAAAAGAACCTCCATATTCCTCTCCATGGTGGCTGTACCAACTAACATTCTTACCAACAGTGTAGGAGGATTCCCTTTTCTCCACACCCTCTCCAGCATTTATTATTTGTAGATTTTTTTGATGGTGGGCATTCTGACTGGTTTGAGGTGATACTGCACTGAAGGCAATTATCTTAAGGGCAGGAAGGGGGCCCTCACCATGAGCAGAATCTGCCAGCACCTTGATCTTGGACTTCCAGCCTCTTAAACTGAGAAACAAGTGTCTATTGTTTAAGCCACCCCGCCTATGGCAGTTTTTTTTTAATAGCAGCCCAAGCTAAGACATTATTGTGAATGGAGTTTTTTCCCCATTATAGTCTCTAATGATCGCCATTGCCTGGATTTTAAGAATTTTCTGCTTGATTCCATTGTCATCAGTTTCTCATCATGGATTTCAGGGAGTGTAGGGGTCATGGATTTCTCTCTTTTTTTTCTATTGTTTTTATAAAGGAGAGCTGAAGTACCAAACAGATGAAGGATGAGACAGACTCTGTTTCACCGATGAAATATTTATGATGACACGTTGCCTAGCAATGGTCACCAGACTGCCTGCGTTTGCGAGAGTGAAACTCAGCGCGGGCATTTCCCCAGGAGACGCAGCAAAGAGAAAAACCAGCCTAACGAACACAGTCCCTGCTTCCTTGATGAAATTCCTCCTAGTTTTAGGCCAAGAAAATGTTTATTGAGGAAACGGTCATGTTGGCTGGAATAATTTAACGGCTGGATGGGAATAAAGCGGAGGTAGACTTCAAAAAAATAAAAGCAGACAGACTGTCAGGGAGCACTTATCTGTCATGTAGCAAAATGTTTTATTTTTTGTCACTGCCCACTGACAAGCGCCCTGACAACATTGTCTTCATCCCTGTTGCCTTGCCTGGTTCTGGCTGTCAAACTGCTGGGGCTCATTAAGGTAAACCAGGCCTTCTGGACGGAGGTCCCTGAACTAAGGACTTATTCTTTCCAGGGGTGTTGGCTTCCAGGTATTAGAAAGTGTAAAAGTGTTAGTTGTTCGGTTGTGTCCAGCTCTTTGCAACCCCATGGACTGGAGCCTGCTAGAGTCCTCTGTTGATGGGATTCTCCAGGCAAGAAGACTGCAGCCGTTTCCTTCTCCAGGGGACCTTCTTGACCTAGGGATCGAACCCCTGTCTCCTGCACTGGAGGCAGATTCTTTATGGTCTGAGCCTCCAGGGAAGCCCAGCATTCCACAAAGAAGGGAGTTAGGAAGGAAGTAGCACTTAAAATGGAGAAGGAAATGGCAACCCTCTCCAGTGTTCTTACCTGGAGAATCCCCGAGACGGGGGAGCCTAATGGGCTGCCGTCTATGGGGTTGCACAGAGTCGGACACGACTGAAGCGACGCAGCAGCAGCAGCACTTAAAAAGAATTGTGTTAGAGTATAATTCTTTTAAGGAAGGGGGATATTCAAAGACTATACACTTCCTCAGAAGTTACTTCCCTCTTTCCAGGTGTGATCACCAAATCTCAGAGGGCCAGACTGTTCTCTCCCTTTCTCGCTCAATTTCTCCCTCTCCTTCCTCATTTCATTCCTTCCTTCTCTCAATCTTAATCACAGACAAGGTTTTCTCCTCGCCCTGAAACCCCGTATTTTGCAAGTAGAATCAGCACACCAAGTAAATGTAATTCCAGCAGAAGCAAAGAAACTTACCATCTTTATTAACATGTGTAAATATGTCTTAACACAGGTAAGTGTGCCATCTCTACTAGACATTTTGCAATATCGACAGTAGCTCCATGACCTCATCACTTCCTCAGTGGATGCTGAGGGGCAAAGCATCCCAAGTTGGGAATCATAAACCTAATCTATCCTCCCCATTTTCCAGGTGAGAGAAGTTTCCAGAACCCTTCAAACTGATGTAAATTATCCAGGGTTTCTCATGAGCACTCAGCAGGGGCAATCAGATACCATGATGGCACACTGGAATCATCTGAGTAGCTGAAAAACAACCTACACCTGGGTCCAGAGTAGCTGACTTAGATTGTCTGGGGTGAGGCCAGGGCATCTGATTATTATGAGCAGGTGCGATTAGAGAGGGGCTTCTCAGGCGGCTCAGTGGTCAATAACCCGCCTGCCCATGCAGGAGATGTGGGTTCCATCCCTGGGTTGGGAAGATCTCCTGGAGAAGGAAATGACTACTCCCTCCAGTATTCTTGCCTGGAGAATCCCATGGACAGAGGAACCTGGCAGGCTACAGCCCATGGGGTCACAAAGAGTCTGACACGACTGAGCACGCGTGCAGGCACACACTCAGGCACATGTGCACAAATAAGTTTAGAGAGGTTACAAATGCTTTCCAGCATTGAGTCACTGAACAGGGATTATCTACTGAAGAGCCTCATCCTCCCCACCCCCACCTGCCTCACTTTACTGGTAGAAGAGGACTTTAATTTAGAAATGAAGAGAGAGATCAGCTGGGCTTTAAAAGGAAGGAGGGGGGAAATCATCCTAGAAGCTCATAAAAGCCATTCTGAAGACTTTTCGCAGAGACCTTGAAAGGAGCGTGTAGTTGTGGCTGATGTCTGCCTGTGGCCAAGAGCATGGAGCAGGGAAAAAACAAGTTGTCTGATGTTGGGCAACTTGTAAGGGTCTCCGGAGGTCAGAGTGCTCATCTACAAACGGGGTCTTAGGGAACCCGGATCTACTGTGGAAACTGGGTGATGCGGCAAGCTGGAGGCTATGCACCCCTAAGTGGGAGCAGCTCATGTTGTGAAGCAAGAGGGAAGCTCGCTGCTGGAAGCTGTCCCACTTTTCAAGGTAAGCCAGAAACTCAGACTTTTATGTGAAACCACCTGAACTTTAAATTTTGGCAACACACTTAACTGTTTTAAGTCCACTTCTGAGGATGGTATCAGTTGCTGGGCCTCAGGCTGCAAAGGGCAGCCATGTGAAATGTCTCGCCCATGTATTTCCAAGGTCTCTTCCTGGTCTGTAATTTCTAGAATTCTTAGCTAGGTTGAGTATGAGAACTGCATCGACCATGGCAAACTCTAGAGCGCCCAGCTGGATAGTCACTGTTCTTTTACAGTTGATAAAGCTTGTTTTTGTCTTGGTCCTGTTGCTGGCCAAAATCTTGGCTTTCTCTGCCCACCAAAGTCAAATAAAAAATACGGAAATAGAGTTCAGAGGAAATAGAAAGGGGGCTTTACTTCTCAGCCGGCCGAGAGGGAAAAACAGTAGGCTCACGCCTCAAGAACTGCGCCCTCCTCCACGAGGAGTCCAGGGGCTTACATAAGATGAGGGGTCACAGTCAGGGGTCAGTGGTGAGGAACAAAGGTGTCAGCATCTTGAATGCTTTTTTTAAAAAATCATTTTAGTTGGAGGACAATTACTTTACAATACTGTCGTGGATTTTGCCATACATCGACATGGCTCAACCACAGGTGTTCATTTCTTCCTTTTGCTTTGTTTCGAAGACAGCCAAGGACTGGTAGTCACTCAGTAATTGAGACCGTCAGTTCGGTGGCTCTGCAGCCTCCTTTCTGATAGGTAAATACAAGGGGAAGGGTGTTGTGTGAGGGTAAATGCCAGATACAGGATGTATTCAGCACAGTCGGAGGTAAACAGGTGTGAGGTGGAGCTCCTGCGGAGACCAGGCGAAGGTGGATCTCCTCGAGTCCCATCATCTCATTGAGAAATGGGGACGACAGCCCAGCACTGTGAGCAGAGGCTGTGGACAAGCAGGAGCAGCATGCTTTCTGCAAGCTGTGACCACCAGCTCTGGGGGATGAGGGAGCGCCCAGCAATCCATGAAGGGACCTCTCCCTGCCAGCTGAGGTCAGGAGGTGTTTTCAATAGGTTACACTGCTTGTCACTGAACCTAAGTACCACACTAGACTCCCTACCGCCCTCCCCGAGCCGTGTCATGTTTCTAAAAATACTTCCTGCCGCACACACTGGTATCTGATGGGTTTGACAAGTTAGTCATCAAAGTCGGTTCCCGCTGCTCAGCCAAAAGGAGTCTGTCCCTGGTCAAAGTTTCATTTTCTTGAAATCTGTCACCTTCCCTGGGTCAGCAGAGAGCTGATGGGCATTTTGTTTAATACAAGAGTGAATGCTCAGCCATCCGGCTTGACACAGCAGTGACAGCAGCCAGAGAAGCTCCCTCTAGGTGGGATCTGGGCTTTAGTAGTGAGGGACGGAGGGACAGGCCCTCGATGTCGGTGCCTAGCCAGAGCTGTGGACACTGCTAGGCAGCCTGGAATGAGCTCCCCAAAAGCTGTGGAGCATGTTCAACATGCCTGGGAAGCGCTTGAGTAGAAGCATCAAGTTCCTTTAGGAGGCTTACACTGTACAGTATTCAATAAAAAAAGTATAAAAATGACACACTATTATCTATGTATCTAACCTCTCTATTAAAGAATGGAGAGAAACCCACTGAAATCTTAAATCTGACTGTCTCTGGGTATGACTGTGGCTAAATTTTAAATGTTTTATACTTTTATTTGGGCTTCCCAGGTAGCACTAGTGGTAAAGAACCTGCCTGCCAGTGCAAGAGACATAAGGAGATACAGGTTTGATCCCTAGGACAGGAAGATTCCCCGGAGGAGGGCATGGCAACCCACTCCAGTATTTTTACCTGGATAATCGCATGGACAGAGGAGCCTGGCGGGTTACAATCCATATGGTTGCAAAGTGTTGGACTCAACTGAATGGAGTACACACATACATTGATTTACCAAAATTACCTGCAAACAGTTTGAATTACGTTAGCACACTTGGAAAAAGCTTTTACTCATTTATATTAAGTAGCATTTTTAGTTTTGCACGAAAATTTTAGGGTGAAATGTTTTAAAATTTCTTCAAGTGATCTTTCACTCTTAACAGGATAATATAGTTAGTAACTTCTGATAATGACATCATCACAATATTTGAATTACATAAAATTGCTTTAAATCACAGGGAACAGTTCTGCAAATAACTGAATAAAACTTTAAAAAATATTTATATTCCTTTGGGCTTCCCAGGTGGCTCAGTGGTAAAGAACCTATCTACTAACCCAGGAGATCCAGTTTCCATCCCTGGATTGGGAAGATCTCCTGGAGGAGGGAATAGCAACCCTCTCCAGTATTCTTGCCTGGATAACTCTATGGATAGAGGAGCCTGGTGGGCTACAATCCATGGGGTCACAAAGAGTCGGACACGACTGAGCACGTACACACTCATTTGACTTAGTAATTCCCTCTTTGAGAAACTACCCTAAAAAAAGTGTTAAATACAGAAAGCAGGCATAAAGGTGTTCACCATAGTGTTATTTATAAAACAGCAAATTGAAAACAAATCTTTAATAAAAGCATTTTAAAGTATGTCTAAAATAAAAATATGAAATCATTAAAAATGATAGCCATAAAAGTTTTAGTTAAGTGGAAAATACTTACTTTAAATGTTAAAAGCAAAAAAGACCCCACAAAATTGCATATACAGTATAGTCTCATATAGTGATGTTGTATTTACTACCTATAATTACAGTGAGGATTAAATGAAAATGTGTCTGAACCCTTACCAAAGTACTCAATAAATGATAGCTCTTAGTTTTCTATATACATGTAAATATGTAAAGATGAAAAGAAAGGTTAGTCAATGATTTTATTTTGGTAGTGTTATGGTGGATTTGGAGGAGAATTTTCTCTCTACTTTTGTTTTCTGAGTGCTTCATAATGAACCACTGTTTCTTAGGAGGAAATAAAATTATATAAACCAAAGTAAAGGTCATTCTGCAGCTATGCTGTGCTTAGTCACCCAGTCGTGTCTGACTCTGAGACCCCATGGGCTATAGCCTGCCAGGCTCATCTGTCCGTTGGGATTCTCCAGGGAAGAATACTAGAGTGGGTTGCCATGCTGCCCTCCAGGGGATTGATTGAACCCAGGTCTCCCACATTGCAGGCAGATTCTTTACCATTTGAGTTACCAGTTACCCTGATTAAATCAAAACAGTGACAGAGAGAATGGAGAATCGTGAAGCTTTTGTACACTCAGCTGATCCAGCTCTTGGGTTGAGATGCTACAACCAATGCTGAGAAAATCAAGTAAAGAGGAAAGACATGTGAACAGACAAAATTCTCCAGGAAGGAATAACCTGAAACACATCTAATGTGTGGACAAGGGTAGACCTCCGTGGGTTCACCTCTCCCTTCAAGAGGAGTGGCTGGAGCAGAATGGGGATCTGCTGAGGTTAATTATGCGCGTGTTAAGTGGTTTCAGTTGTTCTGACTCGCTGGGACCCCAGGGACTGTAGTCCATCGGGCTCCTCTGTCCATGGGACTGTCCAGGCAGGAATGCTGGAATGGGTGGCCATTTCCTACTCTGATCTTCCCAACCCAGAGATGGAACTCACATGTCATATCTCTTGTATTGGTAGGTGAGTTCTTTACCACTAGTACCACCTGGGAAGCCCTAGATTATTTTAAACTTTCATCAATTCCAGGGGTACCTGATGTGTTTTTATTTCGGTCAGTTGGCAAAAAAAGTCACTGAGTGTTGACTCTGTCTTGTACCATTTGCCGTAATCAAACACCTAGCAAAACAGCCTCTGATGGCTCTGCTGGGCACAGTGCAGGGCCAGCGGGGAGAGGGGGACTAATTCTGATTTAGGGAGGGACTTTCTCAGGAAGATGGATTTTGGAGAACAAACATTAACTTCGTTTTCTATGGGGGTCTTGCTGCTGTGGCTTTAATCCTCCCAGCCCTTTCCATTTCCTGCAACGTTTCCATCCCCCAATGTGTGTGTATATAAACTGCCTAACTGTATGGAAGGCTGGTCCTTGGTTACAAAGCATTCTCCGTTTCATCATTTTGAAGGGCGTGTTCCATTAACTGATCCTTTCCCATTTCATGATAGAAATCTTCAGGGGTGAGTCTACTTTAAAATGGTTTCTGTCACAGGCTTTGGGCCAAGCAAAATCTTCATGCTCTTAAGGCAGCGGTTCCCAACCTTTTTGGCACCAGGGAGTAGTTTTGTGGAAGACAACTTTTCCACGGACCAGGGTGGAGGGGGCGTGGTTTGGGGATGAGTCAAGCTCACTATATTTATTGTGCACTATTATTATACTAGGTCTACCTCAGATCATCAGGCATTAGATCCTGGAGGTTGGGGACCCCTACTCTAAGGTACTTGACACATGATGGCTCAAAACTGGGGGTATTCTTGCTGCACTCTTTTCTGCACTGGATGTAAATATAGGTACTGGGGTGTGGGAAGAGCAGGCTTCAAGGGATGTCATTGTTTGCTTTGGGGCTGTTGGAGGTATGAGTCCCCTGTCTCCCTTTTGTATCCAGGAAGGGTTAATTTTGACTCTGCACTGGTTCTGTTTCTGTGACTTTAATCCTTGCTTTTGGCCACTTTTGTTATTACAGCATACATAAAGGCCTGACTCAGGGAACCCTGACCCCCTCTGCCTGACTGTTGAACTAAAGTGCCTTTGTTCATAACTCTATCCACCTGTAGATTGCAGGAGGAAAGAAATGAACACATTCCCCTGCCTGAGGCATGCCATTCTAGGAGATATCTGTAAGAATTAAATGGTCTTTTTGCTTTGTTTCCTCAACTCCCCCCATCTCTGATCCCATAAATGTATGTGATATCCAGGCCCCAACAAGATGGTTATTTTGAGACATTAATCTGCCTTCTCTCTGTCAGCCAGCTCTCTGAATAAAGTCGTATCCCTTGCATCTCCTAGATTTATTGGCCTATATTGTGGCAAGTGGAGCGAGCTTGGACTCACTCAGTAACACTTGCAGCAAAGCTTTAGGTGGGGTCATTTATACAAAGGTGGAGTCAGTTTCCTGCTGGCCCATCTTTATTTCCACTTGGATCCAGGTCTCCTGAGCTAATTTCCTGCTTTGTTGCATGCAGAATCCTGAAGTGATTTAAACTTTGATGACAGAATTAAACTCTTGAACAGGCTGAATAATCATTAGGTTTTAAATTAAGAATTAAATACTCTGAGGGCTCCCCTTGTGATTTCACTCTGAATATAGGCAGCCTCTGTGTCTGTCAGAATAGAGGTGAAGTGCCATCCTGGAGTCTTTTGAGGACAGCTTGGACTGGCAAATATGGATTCTTGCTCTTGAACTTGTAAAACACTTGCTCCTCTTTTCATAAAATCCAGGTGCCTCTGTAGTACTTCTGAGTCATTTAGCTCAATGCAGGCTTGGCAAATATTTGAAAAATCAAACCTCTACCTTGAACACATCTGAAGTTGGTCTACTGTTAATTATGTAAGGCGAATGCAGAGAAAAAGAGAGTGAGCCAGGCAGTTGTCTTCTACAGGATGCTGGTTACATGATATTTCATAAATCTTTGGGAGAAAAAGGTGTTTGGAGTTGAATGTTGGGTTAACACTGCATAATATATTGCCCTCTTTAAAATGTACAATACACACTAACTTTGTGGCCTGAGGTGTCTTGTTTAACTTCATTTAGCCTTCATTTTAGCCTGCATCTTTTGAACTGTTCAACCATGGTGATCATATTTATCTTCTTGGCTCATCTTGCCCACATGAACTCTTCCTCTCCCAGAGCAGAGGGCATTTGGCAGCCATTTTGGATAATGTGACTCATTGCCTAGCAACACTTGATTAGACTAGAGATGGGTACCTTGTTCACACCAGGCCAGTCAGCTACAGTGGTCTACCTCTAACCTGCCCTGTGAACTGAAGCGACAGATCATCAGCCTGTAGAGAAAGCAAGGGAAGCAAAGCAGAGAAGCAAAGAGGATCAGAGAAAAGAATATCTGTGTGACATCCCCCATCCAGTTCATTCCTTAGGCCCAGCTGACTGAGGGCTCCTGGGATATGTCTGTATCCTTACAATAGGTTCTTCTTTTCTTCCCAGGCTACTGTGAGTGGTTTATATCATAGGCTTAGTCAGGGAGTATTCCAGTGAACAGCTGACTCATTGAAAAAGACCCTGATGTTGGAAAAGATTGAAGACAGAAGAAGAGGACAACAGAGGATGAGATGGTTGGATGGCATCACCGATTCAATGGGCATGAACTTGGGTAAACTCCGGGAGATGGTGAGATAACTTGATAATGTGTTAACCGTGTGTTTTTATGGTTGTGTTTACATCCATACCATTTTATGATGTGTTGACATCTTGATGGGAGTAGGGGCTTGCTAGCTACAAAGAAGCTGCCCCCTCCTGCTGCCTGGGGCTAGTTAATTCTAGAGCTTGTGTACATGACTTGCCCTTGAATACACCTGTTGTATTCATACCAACTGATCTTGAGTCCATATCCACAACTAACTATCACAAAATAAGTCCGTATTCTGCTGTGCTAAATCACCCAGAGCCAGATAACCAGCAGCATCTCCTATGCCCCAGAGCTCACTGAAATTACTCAAACTAACCAATCTTTTTTATTTACTTATCTATCTGTCTACATTGGATGTTAGTTGCAGCACGCTGTCCTCTCTAGTTGAGGCCAGTGGGTTTAGCTGTCCTGTGGCATGTGGGATCCTAGTTCCCCAACTGGGGATCAAACCTGGGTCCCCCAAGTTGGAAAGAGGATTCCCAACCACTGGACTACCAGGAAATTCCCAAACCAACCCATCTTAAAATATTTACCCTGCTTTGCTTTTTCCATGGAAATTTCAATAATGGTTGTGGTTTATACTTTCCCTTCACTGATTTTTTTTTTTTTTCCCCTCCTGATGGGCACTGGTCCATGTGGACCTGAGTGTCATGCCGTTCATTTCTAAGGGAACTGTGAGTTAACAACCTTCTCTTTCAATGGCATCGACTTCTCCATGTCGTCAACTTCATAAACTAAGACCCAGGCAAAAGTTTAAAAGCATTAGGCAGAAGGAGCTAATCTATGAGCTATCTTATTCATTTTTTTCATAAAAATCTTGAACAGAGGATTATGTTCTTTAAAACCAAAGGAATAAAAGCTCAGGGACTTCCTTGGTTGTCCAGTGGTTAAGAGTTCATTTTCCAGTGCAGGGTGTGCAGGTACAATCCCTGAGGATCTAAGATCCCACATACCTTGTGGGCCAAAAAACCACCCCCCAAACATAAACAATATTGTTACAAGTTCAATAAAGACTTTAAAAATGGTCCACATCAAGAAAGAAAAGCTTAAATAAAAAAAAGCTTGGAAAAGTTGAGTGACTTTCCCCAAGGTCAAATAGGCAGTTTCAATACAGGCATATTCAAAAAAGTACGCATTCTCAATTACAATCAAGACAGAATCCCTGATACACAGTGTATATAAGGTGAATGTGGCAGATATGGGCTCTATGGAGTTTACATTCATTTTAGTGAGGAGAGACATGGGTAAAAGGAGTCTACAAATAAATGTGTTATTTGAAACCAAGAAAGTTCTAAAGTACAGGGTAGCCAACGAGATAACTAAGAGATTAAGTGAAAAACAGCCTGAAGTTCGAGGAAGGTGGTGAATTTCAGTTATTGGACAGAGATTAATAGGACTGATTTTTTAAAGTTTTTAAAAAGATGTATTAAATGTTAATAAATTTTATTTAACTCAATATATCCAAAATACTATTGTTTGAACATGCAATCAGAGTAAAAATTAAGAGATTTCTCATTCTTGTTTTCCTAAGTCTTTGAAAACCAAAGTGAATTTTACAGTTACGGTGCACCTCAGTTTGGGTTAGCTACATTTAAAGTGCTCGAGTCACATTTCACTAGTGGCTACCATCTTCCATTCTGAGCAACATAATCGAAGATTATCTAGGTAGAAAATTCTAGGTTGATAGGTTCCCCTAGCTGTTGGGGATACAATTCTGGCATCTACTGATGCAAATATGAAATACGGTGTCAGTCTGATTGCCATTCCTCTGTAGGTGATTTGTGTCCTTTTTTTCCTTTTTTAGTTTTCAAGATTTTCCTTAAGTGTTTTGTACTTTCACCATAATGTTGCTGGAATTAATGTTTCTATATTCTTTTGATTCTCTGTGCTCTTCAAAGTAAGAACCCATATTGGAAATAGTTTTCAACTATTTTTATTAAATAAACTTCTCCCTCTGTTTTCAATGTCTATTTCTAGAGCCGACGTCATAGATGTTTAATCTTATTCTATTCTTCATATATTCCAATAGCTGTTTAATAATGTCCGTCTGTCTCTTCAGTATTTAGAGTATGTCTTTAGTGCTTTCTTCTGACTGACATTTCTCTATCAGCTGCGTCTATCTAATTTGCTTACCGAATGTGCATTGGGGTTTTCAATTTCAGTGATTAAATTTTTAATTTCTAAGAGCCCCTCTTAATTCTCCTTATAATATGTCTTTCAAAAATTCTGACGTATTCATTATAGTTCCTATTGCTTCCATCTCCTCCATTCTTTTGCTTATCTTTTAGCCCCTCTCAAATTGTTGTACTAGCTTCAACACTTCAGGTGATGTGTTTGCAGACCCACCCTCATTGTATTTCATTTTCTTATTGTGAATTTACCTCTAGTAGGGGCTCTTGCATGTATAATGGGTTGTAGAAGTGTCCATGTAGTGGAATTTTGGGTTTGCTTTGTGAGTGTTCTAGGAGTTTCACTAGTTCAGGACTAGCTTTGTATTCCTTTCTCAGTTTGGGGTTTCTTCATCATCTGGCTTAATTTTGGACTATGGATCCATTGTTTCTGTATTTCCATTTCTTGGTGTTGATTTATTTTTATTTATCCCTGGACCCAGGAGGACAAGTTTCCTCATTCCTTTCTCAAGACTCTGGGTGATGCTTTGTCTTCTGGGAGATGGAATAGCTCTTATAACTCCAGGTTCAGGGCCTTATACCTAGCTCCCCAGCTCCTAGGTTTGATGACTCATATGGGTTTCAAAACTCTACCCCCTAGAATTTGTTTGGTTTGAGTACTCATGGGAGTCGTAGTCCATGAACTCCCCTAACTGTGGTCACTTAGCTTGAAGGTTCTTTATTTCTGGAATCTCAGGTTTTCCTTTTCTTGTTTTGTTTTCAAGCTCAGTTTTATAATTTTTTGATAACCCTTTCCCACAATTTGTTTTTCACAGAAGGGGCAGCCCCCCTTTTGCTTTCTCAATCTACCATAGAAGACTTCTATGTATTGCTTTAGTAATATAAGAGGTAAGAAACTGTTAGAACTGGACATGGAACAACAGACTGGTTCCAAATAGGAAAAGGTGTACGTCAAGGTTGTATATTGTCACCTTGCTTATTTAACTTATATGCAGAGTACATCATGAGGAACGCTGGGCTGGAAGAAGCACAAGCTGGAATCAAGATTGCTGGGAGAAATATCAATAACCTCAGATATGCAGATGACACTACCCTTATGGCAGAAAGTGAAGAGGAACTCAAAAGCCTCTTGATGAAAGTGAAAGAGGAGAGTGAAAAGGTTGGCTTGAAGCTCAACATTCAGAAAACAAAGATCATGGCATCTGGTCCCATCACTTCATGGGAAATAGATGGAAAAACAGTGGAAACAGTGTCAGACTTTGTTTTTTTGGACTCCAAAATCACTGCAGATGCTGATTGCAGCCATGAAATTAAAAGACGCTTGCTCCTTGGAAGGAAAGTTATGACCAACCTTGATAGTATATTAAAAAGCAGAGACATTACTTTGCCAACCAAGGTCCGTCTAGTCAAGGCAATGGTTTTTCCCGTGGTCATGTATGGATGTGAGAGTTTGACTGTGAAGAAAGCTGATCGCCGAAGAATCGATGCTTTTGAACTGTGGTGTTGGAGAAGACTCTTGAGAGTCCCTTATACTGCAAGGAGATCCAACCAGTCCATTCTAAAGGAGATCAATCCTGGATGTTCATTGGAGGGACTGATGCTAAAGCTGAAACTGCAATACTTCGGCCACCTCATGCGACGAGTTGACTCACTGGAAAAGACTCTGATGCTGGGAAAGGTTGGGGGCGGGAGGAGAAGGGGACGACGGAGAATGAGATGGCTGGGTGGCATCACCAACTCTGTGGACATGAGTTTGAGTGTACTCCGGGAGTTGGTGATGGACAGGGAGGCCTGGCGTGCTGTGGTTCATGGGGTTGCGGAGAGTCGGACACGACTGAGCGACTGAACTGAACTGAAGAAAAGTTTTCCTTCCAGATTTCCCACATACTTTCATATTCCCTCTGGTAGTTTTAACAGTCTTTTCAATAAGTGTTGTTTAGACAAAAAGTTTTTATAACGACATTGTTAGGTTGTTTTGACAGGTCTAAAAAGAGAACCATTTGTAGGCTTTCTTTGTTGGGGTAGAAGAGAAAAAGAGACTATGTATGGGATATAGAATCAGAGTCCAAATCGTATCTATACTCTCCGGCTCTATGACCATGAGCTTTGGGTGTAAACGCCATGAGGGCAGACATTGCTGCCCTGATCTCCACTTAGTACTCTGTTCCTAGCATAGGGTAAGACAACAATAAATCCTCATGGAAGAAAGACAATCATAGACTTGGGAAATGAACTTCTGGCTGCCTGGGGGAAGGGATAGTTAGGGAGCTTGAGAAGGTCATGCACTGCTATATTCAAAATGGATAACCAACCAGGACCTACTGTATAGCACAAGGAACTCTATGCAATGTTATGTGCCAACCTGGATGGCAGCGGAGTTCAGGGAGAATGGATACAAGTATATGTATGACTGAGACCCTTCACTGCTCACCTGAAACTACCACAACATTGCAGTAGTTAGACTACTACAAAACAAAAAACAAAACAAAAAAGTTGGGGGGAAAAATCTTTGCTGAATGGGTGAATAGGTCAGTCAGTCAGTTCAGTTGCTCAGTCATGTCCAACTCTTTGCGACCCCATGAATCGCAGCACGCCAGGCCTCCCTGTCCATCACCAATTCCCAGAGTTCACCCAAACTCATGTGCATCAAATCGGTGATGCCATCCAGCCATCTCAGCCTCTGTTGTCCCCTTCTCCTCCTGCCCCCAATCCCTCCCAGCATCAGAGTCTTATCCAATGAGTCAACTCTTCTCATGAGGTGGCCAAAATATTGGAGCTTCAGCCTCAGCATCAGTCCTTCCAATGAACACCCAGGACTGATCTCCTTTAGGATGGACTGGTTGGATCTCCTTGCAGTCCAAGGTATTCTCAAGAGTCTTCTCCAACACCACAGTTCAAAAGCTTCAATTCTTCAGTGCTCAGCTTTCACATCCATACAACTCTCACATCCATACATGGAAAAACCACAGCCTTGACTAGATGGACCTTTGTTGGCAAAGTAATGTCTCTGCTTTTTAATATACTATCTAGGTTGGTCATAACTTTCCTTACAAGGAGTAAGTGTCTTTTAATTTCATGGCTGCAGTCAGCATCTGCAGTGATTTTGGAGCCCCAAAAAATAAAGTCTGACACTGTTTCCACTGTTTCCCCATCTATTTGCCATGAAATGATGGGACCAGATGCCATGATCTTTGTTTTCTGAATGCTGAGCTTCACGCCAACTTTTTCACTCTCCTCTTTCACTTTCATCAGGAGGCCTTTGAGTTCCTCTTCACTTTCTGCCATAAGGGTGGTGTCATCTGCATATCTGAGGTTATTGATATTTCTCCTGGCAATCTTGATTCCAGCTTGTGCTTCTTCCAGCCCAGTGTTTCTCATGATGTACTCTGCATATCAATTAAATAAGCAGGGTGACAATATACAGCCTTGATGTACTCCTTTTCCTATTTGGAACCAGTCTGTTGTTCCATGTCCAGTTCTAACTGTTGCTTCCTGACCTACATACAGGTTTCTCAAGAGGCAGGTCAGGTGGTCTGGTATTCCCATCTCTTTCAGAATTTTCCACATTTTATTGTGATCCACACAGACAAAGGCTTTGGTATAGTCAATAAAGCAGAAATAGATGTTTTTCTGGAACTCTCTTTCTTTTTCCATGATCCAGCGGATGTTGACAATTTGATATCTGGTTCCTCTGCCTTTTCTAAAACCAGCTTGGACATCTGGAAGTTCACGGTTCACGTATTGATGAAGCCTGGCTTGGAGAATTTTGTGCATGACTTTACTAGTGTGTGAGATGAGTGCAATTGTGCAGTAGTTTGAGCATTCTTTGGCATTGCCTTTCTTTGGGATTGGAATGAAAACTGACCTTTTCCTGTCCTGTGGCCACCGCTGAGTTTTCCAAATTTGCTGGCATATTGAATGCAGCACTTTCACAGCATCATCTTTCAGGATTTGAAATAGCTCAACTGGAATTCCATCACCTCTACTAGCTTTGTTCGTAGTGATACTTTCTAAGGCCCACTTGACTTCACATACCAGGATGTCTGGCTCTAGGTGAGTGATCACACCATCGTGATTATCTTGGTCGTGAAGATCTTTTTGGTACAGTTCTTCTGTGTATTCTTGCCACCTCTTCTTAACATCTTCTGCTTCTGTTGGGTCCATACCATTTCTGTCCTTTATTGAGTCCATCTTTGCATGAAATGTTCCCTTGGTATCTCTAATTTTCTTGAAGAGATCTCTAGTCTTTCCCATTCTGTTGTTTTCCTCTATCTCTTTGCATTGATTGCTGAGGAAGGCTTTCTGATGTCTCCTTGCTATTCTTTGGAACTCAGCATTCAAATGGGTATATCTTTCCTTTTCACCTTTGAATTTTTTTTTAAAAAGAACTTTTTATTGTTAAATACAATATAGTTGGTTTTTAGATTTTTATGGGTTTAGATAATTTTGAAAAAACAGTAAAACAGCTATTATTGGTATCTGAAAATAGTATGTTAAAACCAGATACCTGAAATTACTTACTTATAAATGAATAATAATGAATAAGTGTCCTGCAAGTATGTTTATATACAGAGAGCTTGAATTTGCTTCTCTCTTCTTTTCACAGCTATTTGTAAGTCCTCCTCAAACAGCCATTTTGCTTTTTTTACATTTGTTTTCCATGGGGATGGTCTTGATCCCTGTCTCCTGTACAATGTCACGAACCTCCGTCCATAGTTCATCAGGCACTCTATCTATCAGATCTAGTCCCTTAAATCTATTTCTTACTTTCACTGTATAATCATAAGGGATTTGACTTAGGTCATACCTGAATAGTCTAGTGGTTTCCCCTACTTTCTTCAATTTAAGTCTGAATTTGGCAATAAGGAGTTCATGATCTGAGCCACAGTCAGCTCCCGGTCTTGTTTTTGCTGACTGTATAGAGCTTCTCCATCTTTGGCTGCAAAGAATATAATTGGTCTGATTTTGGCATTGACCATCTGGTGATATCCATATGTAGAGTCTTCTCTTGTGCTATTGGAAGAGGGTGTTTGCTATGACCAGTGTGTTCTTTTGGTGAAACTCTATTAGCCTTTGCCCTGCTTCATTCCGTGCTCCAAGGCCAAATTTCCGTGTTACTCCCGGTGTTTCTTGACTTCCTACTTTTGAATTCCAGTCCCGTATAATGAGAAGGACATTTTTTGGGGTGTTAGTTCTAAAAGGTCTTGTAGGTCTTCACAGAACCGTTCAACTTCAGCTTCTTCAGCATTACTGGTTGGGGCATAGGCCTGCTGCTAAGTCCCTTCAGTCGTGTCCAACTCTGTGTGACCCCATAGATGGAAGCCCACCAGGTTCCCCCGTCCCTGGAATTCTCCAGGCAAGAACACTGGAGTGGGTTGCCATTTCCTTCTCCAATGTGTGAAAGTGAAGTCGCTCAGTTGTGTCCGACCCTTAGCGACCCCACGGACTGCAGCCCGCCAGGCTCCTCCATCCATGGGATTTTCCAGGCAAGAGTACTGGAGTGGCTTGCCGTTGCCTTCTCTGGGGGCATAGGCCTGGATTACTGTAATATTGAATGGTTTGCCTTGGAAACGAACAGAGATCATTTTGTCGTTTTTAAGATTGCATCCAAGTACTGCATTTTGGACTCTTTCGTTGACCGTGATGGCTACTCCATTTCTTCTAAGGGATTCCTGCGCACAGTAGTAGATATAATGGTCATCTGAGTTAAATTCAGCCATTCCAGTCCATTTTAGTTCACTGATTCCTAGAATGTCTATGTTCACTCTTGCCATCTCCTGTGTGACCACTTCCAATTTGCCTTGATTCACGGACCTAACATTCCAGGTTACTGTGCAATATTGCTCTTTACAGCATCGGACCTTGCTTCTATCTCCAGTCACATCCACAAGTGGGTATTGTTTTTGCTTTGGCTTCATCCCTTCATTCCTTCCAGAGTTATTTCTCCACTGATCTCCAGTAGCATACTGGGCACCTACCGACCTGGGGAATTCCTCATTCAGTATCCTATCATTTTCATACTGTTCATGGGGTTCTCAAGGCAAGAATACTGAAGTGGCTTGCCATTCCCTTCTCCAGTGGACCACATTCTGTCAGACCTCTCCACCATGACCCGTCCGTCTTGGGTGGCCCCACCCGGCATGGCTTAGTTTCATTGAGTTAGACAAGGCTGTGGTCTGTGTGATCAGACTGGCTAGTTTCCTGTGATTATGGTTTCAGTGTGTCTGCCCTCTGATGGCCTCTTGCAACATCTGCCGTCTTACTTGGGTTTCTCTTACCTTGGACGTGTGGGGCGTCTTCACAGCTGCTCCAGCAAAGCGCGGCCGCTGCTCCTTACCGTGGACGAGGTCGCCCCTCCTGACATTGAACGTGAAGTAGCTCCTCTTGGCCCTCCTGTGCCTGTGCAGCCGCTGGCTCCTTGGATGTGGGGTTGCTCCTCTCGGCCGCTGCCCCTGACCTCGGGTGTGGGGTAGCTCAAAAAATCCTTGTTGAATGGGTGAATAGGTAACTAGCTTTAATCCTCTGAACCTTTGTATCCTCTTCTATACAATAAAAGTAACACTGCTAGCATCGTTAGGTTGGTGTGCAATTTAGGAGTCATGTGTGTCACGTTCCAGGCACATCATATATGTTACAATACTGTGCTTCCAGAAGATGGAGGCCCATGGTTTGATACAGTGATGCATGGGAGCCATGAGTGCTTTTATGACTGTACTTTTCCGTGTTACAGAGTATGCTTTGTGAATTTCGCAGCCTCTCGGATGCTTCTGTTCACCTCTGCGGTTTCTAATTTGTCTACATCTTTGGTGAAGAAGGCTGTCAGAGTGGGGTGTAGTTCTCAGGGCCCCACGCGCAGGGCTCTCGTCCCCCTGTCCTTCACGCGCTGCCCTTTCATCTCCTCCTTCCCTCACAATTAGTGCTTGTTCTCCTTGTCATCCTTTTACTCTGTAAGGCAGCACCTGGCTCTCTGTCATCCTCAACTTTCCCTCCGCCTCCTTTGAATGTTTTATAAAGGTCAGTTTGAAATAAAATCTTGCCTTCCCTCCTTCACACCCTCGCTCTTCCCATAACTATGTTGTCTTTGCAGTTTGCAGCCATTGCTGAGATTTTTTTTAATCCATCACTGGCTTCCAAATGGCTGGAAAATAGACTTGCCTTGCTTTTCTAGATAATATAATTTTGGATCTGTGTGTAATTTAGACATTTTTGATGAGGAGGGTTTATCTGGTCTAACTTTTCTTTTTATCTATCTGTTGGTTTTCAGCTTTTGAACAAGCCAACTGCTCTTTCTTTGTCTATCGTATTTCCATGCCTGTGCCAGGTACAGTGGGGGCAAACAAAGCGAAAGTTTTCATTTCTGACTTTGAGTATGATTTTATTGAGGAATACACTGTGGGTAGCCTTATAGTATCAAATAATGTGTAATGGAAAATTA
Organism: Moschus berezovskii; assembly: GCF_049115385.1. Lineage (NCBI taxonomy): Eukaryota > Metazoa > Chordata > Mammalia > Artiodactyla > Moschidae > Moschus > Moschus berezovskii. The sequence goes on along the minus strand of NC_142480.1, from coordinate 55,370,498 downwards.
GTGGCATGTAAGTTCAAAGATGAGTGATATCTTTGGGGCTGGAGTCATCTATAGATGGCCTCGTGAACTTCTTCATATAGAATGTTCTTCAGTTGAGCTTTAAAGGAGACGGAAGATTTGAACAGGCATGAGGAAATTATGGACTTCTCAGGTGGCGCAGTGGTAAGGAACCTACTTGCCAATGCAGGAGATGCAAGAGACTCAGGTTCTATCCCTGAGTTGGGAAGATCTCCTGGAGCAGGGAATGGCAACCCAGTATTCTTGCCTGGAAAATTCCATGGACAGAGGAGCCTGGTGGGCTACCGTCCATGGGGTCATAAAGAGTCAGACACAGCTGAGCGACTGAGGACGCATGAGGAAATCACAGATGGTGGGGCACACAGCCTCAATCCCGGTGTCCCCGTGGCAGAGAGAGGACACTTGTAACTACGGAGGGTTGTCATGGTGGGTGGATTATAGAAAGAGCTAATGAGATGAGAGGCACTCTTCTCAAAAGAAATCATGTAAAGAAACCTAGCAGAAAAAAATACCTCTGAGCCAGTTTGGATCATCTTTAATTTTCTAAGTCTCACACACCATCCCCAAACTTCACACCCACACTGGCTGATCTGGATTGACCAGCATCAGTTGGAGAGAATTCATTTCCATCCCCAAACTGCTCAGTATCCACACCTTACATAGATGTTTTTACTAATGGGGTTTCTGGAAGGATTTTTACCCACTTCTTTGGCTTGTTTTGGCTATATCTGCTGATTACCCAGCAATGACAGCTGTCCTGAGGGTCTCACACCTGTATGCTGGACTGTGTCTCTTGAACCAATCGTGATGGTGGCAGAGATGTGAGACCCTTGTCATCTAGACTAGAGAACTACCTCTGCCATGACATAAAAACTGTGTTTTTCTCCATGACATCCCCATGAACCAGTTCGGACATGGCCTGGCACTACAGCAGCTCAAGGGTTTGCTGCCCATGGCCACATGGGCTACTTGAATCCTAAGACTGACCAGATGCCAGCCAGTCAGTGGTTAAGAGTACAACAGGGCAGAAAGATATGCTCCTTTTCAATAGCAGCTGTTGATAAGAAATAGTTATCAGTTCCTTAGAGTCTTTCTTGCTCTTACTGTTAACACTTCCTTGAGCCTTCCCCCTCCCCTTCATCACCCCTTCATTCTCAGGAGGAACAAATTCAAGTATTACTTGCTTTTAGGAACTGCTAAAGAGTAAAGAATAGTTTCCACCTCTCAGTATAAAGATATCTCAAGTAATTTTCATGAGCAAATGTGTCAGCTTAGGTAGGAAAGCTAAGATGAATCAGGAATATTTTACTTTTGGAATGAGTTTGACTTACTGAGTTTTGCTAAATTGATATATTATCTTGAAAGCAATGTTTCACCAGACCAATACTCCATGGGATATGAAGGTACTCAAAAGAGATTTTCATAAAATCCTTTGTTTTTCTGTCTTTATAATATTGTAAGAGATCTGACATTAACAGCAAGGAGTAGTGTGCTGGGATGAAGTTATTCTTATATGAGCTAGAGTCTTAGAAAAGAGGCTACCTTCTGTTTGAGTAGTCTACATGGTATAAGTTATTCAAATCCACACACTTGACCTGACCTTGCCGTGGTAACCAGCAAAATGGACTGAAACTTAGCTTTAAGATACTGGAAAGATTGCCCACTCACCTGTTAATTGCTCAGTCATGTTCAACTCTTTGCAACCCCATGGACTGTGCCCCATCAGACTCTTCTGTCCATGGGATTCTCCAAGCAAGAATACTGGAGTGGGAAGCAAATTCCTCCTTCAGGGGATCTTTTCTGACCCAGGGATTGAACCTGGGTCTCCTGCATTACCGGATCTCCTGAATTAATGGGTCTACCTGCCTTGCAGGTAGATTCTTTACGATCTGAGCTATCAGAAAAGCTCTGGAAAGATGACTCAACACAAATCATTTAATTAATGAATTAGCAGCAGCACCAGCAATAATAAATGGACTCGTGGCTTCTCCAAAATACCTGACCTCTGTATCATCTATGACACCAGAACTCCTTTGTTTTTCTGTTTCGACTCTGACAGCATAAATGGTGTAGTCAATAACTAACTGATGTTGGCTCATCAGGCTCATACTCTGATCTAAATCTAGATCCTCGCTGATTCCATTATTCCTCCCTTGACTGCAAGTGATTGCAAATGCAAAAGCAATTGTGTCACATGTAAAAGCTGACCAATGAATAGGTGCTAGGGGCCATGTTTGAGAGTCGCCCCCTCTTAATTATGCAGAAGCTGACTGAATGTGAAAGTGTTGGTTGCTCAGTCAAGTCTGACTCTTTGCGACCCCATGGACTGTAGATTGCCAGGCTCCTCTGTCCGTGGGATTTTCCAGGCAAGAATACTGGAGTGGGTTGCCATTTCCTTCCCCAGGGGATCTTCCTGACCCAGGGGTTGAAACTGCATGTAGCCGCCAGTCCCATAGTCTGCTGGCTACGTGCAGTGAAACTTCCAGGACCATAGGAAGCTCATCACTGGAGCACTACCTCTGGGTTTCCAGTCATGCCTGTGCTCTGGGACTTGATCCCTGACCATTGATGACTGTGCAGTGGCAGCAAAAAAATTAGGATTCTTAGGAGGCTCAAAGATGCTACCTATTCTGTTATACCTATGCTGCTTGTGATAAGCAGCAAATCTCAGGGGCAGCAATTTGCCTCTTGATTGGCAGTGAAGTTAATCCTTTCTGTGCAACAGTTGGTTGCGATGGTTACTTTTGCTTTTGACAAATCCTTAGGAAGGAAAATAAGCCCACAAGGTCTGGAGGGAAGAAGCTGAATATTAAAATTGAAACTTAATTCCTTAGAAACTGAGCAGGAATTAAGGAGAGATGACCTTTTTTTTTTTTAATTGCTGTTGGTGTTTGTTTTCATTCTAAGTAAATAAAGATGACTCTTGGGATCCTTACCATGTATCTGAGTGACACTGTTCTCTGGTTCTGTGTTCTTGGGTACAGAACCTATCTGACTGAAGTTGTCTGACTTAGGGGTAGATTTAAATGGGATTTCTTTTTCGACTAAGTCCACCTCTTCTCATCTCCTGGATCTTGATTACACTTCAGACTAGTTGGAGGAATAAAGTTAAAAACTCTTTGGGTAATCCTATGTTGATCTGAAGACAAATCTGTTTTTGTGGGAGGAAGGAAATGTACCAAGGGTATCAAATGGAGCTGGTTAGAGGATTTGTGGAGGTTTGGTCACATGGTTCTGTATGCTTCACTTATTTACCAACTGAGCATGTGCTGGTCTAGGTACTAGCACGGTTGCTGGTGCTTGGGATCCATCTGAGCAAAGACTTGAAGGAAGAAGAGAGCTTCTTTTCTTCTAAGAGATCTGGACAAAGGGTTTGGGGGCAGAAGAAACAGCTAGTGAGAAATCTCAAGTCTAGAGAGTGCCTAACACTCCAGGGAACCACCAAGAGGCTGGCGTGGCTGGAGTCACTACACAAGGGGCAAGTGAGGATCACAGGGGATCAGAGTCTTACAGGCCACTGAATGTCTTCAGACTTTAGTGCAAGTAGGGAGTCATGCAGTGTTCTGAGCAGACCAGTGATAACATCTAACTTACATTTTAAAGGGATTCATTTGATAGCCCCGACAGGTGGGAACAAAAGCAGCAAGGGAACCAGCTGGAAAGGTATAGACGTGATCTGAGCCAGAGTGGTGGCAGGGAGGCAATGGGAAGTGATCAAATTCCAGGCATAACCTTGGAGGTAGAATTAGCTTGGTTTCCTGATGGATTTGGTATAAGGAAAAGAGGAGGATGACTACATCTTTTTGGCCTCAGCACCTGGAGTATAGAGCTGGCACCACTAAGGGAAGCAGAGGTGAAGTTAGACTTCGTGGGGGAGGATCGGGAATTTGTTTTTGTACATGTTGTGTGTGAGGTATCAATCAGACATTAAGGTCTGACTGTAGGAGTGGGGGTTACTACACTGGGACTTGGGTGAGAGTCTGTGCTAGAGATAGAACTTTGAGAGTCATAAGCAAATGAGGGGTATTAAATTATTGGAACTAGTTGGGATGAAAAGATAAAGGGGCTGAGAGTATTGCACTGTTTTACATTCCTACCAACAATATATGCAGGTTCCAGTTGCTCCACAACTTTTAAAAATTTCTAAATTTTCTCTACATCTTCACCGACATTTGTGATAGTCCAGTTCAGTCGCTCAGTCATGTCCAGCTCTCTGCGACCCCATGAATCGCAGCACGCCAGGCCTCCCTGTCCATCACCAATTCCCGGAGTTCACTCAAACTCATGTCCATCAAGTCGGTGATGCCATCCAGCCATCTCATTCTCTGTCGTCCCCTTCTCCTCCTGCCCCCAATCCTTCCCAGCATCAGAGTCTTTTCCAGTGAGTCAACTCTTCGCGTGAGGTGGGCAAAGTATTGGAAAAGTATTCAGCTTTAGCATCAGTCCTTCCAATGAACACCCAGGACTGATCTCCTTTAGAATGGACTGGTTATTAGTCTTTTTAAATTTTCGCTACTCTAGTGAATGTATGTGTGTATGCTAAGTCAATTCAATTGTGTTGGACTCTGTGACCCTATGGACCATAGCCCGCCAGACTCCTCTGTCCATGGGATTCTCCAGGCAAGAATACTGGAGTGGGTTGCCATGCCCTCATTTAGGGGATCGTCCCAACCCAGGGATTGAACCCATGCCTCTAATGTCTCCTCCATTGGCAGGTGGGTTCTTTACCACTAGGCTACCTGGGAAGTCCTCTGGTGAATGTATGTGGTAGTTTATTTGCTAAATCGTGTCTGACTCTTGTGACTCCATGGACTGTAGCCTGTCAGGCTCCTCTGCCCATGGGGTTTCCCAGGCAAAAAGTGGGAAACCATTTCCTTCTGCAGGGGATCTTATCCCAACCCAGGATCAAACCCAGGTCTCCTGCATTTCAGGCAGATTGTTTATCAACTGAGCCACCAGGGAAGCCCCTGGAGAATGTATAGTGGTATGCTACTGTGGTTTACTTTGCACTTCTCTGATAGTTAATGATGTCAAGCATTTTTTTAATATGCTTATTAGCCATACATGTCTTTTCCTTTGTGAAGTATTTGTTCAGTTTTCCCATTTATTTATATGGTGGTTTTACTTAATGTTATTGACTTTGTATTAAATTGTTGTATTTGGTAGATCCTTGTTTTGTGAATATTTCTCTATCTATGGCTTGTCCATAAATTTACTATTTATGTCTTGATATAAAAAGTTTTTGATAAAGTCTCATTTATCAGATTTTTCTCATTTATGGTTATTGCTCACTGTGTCACATCCCATCTAAACTTTTGCCTGTCCACAGGTTGCAAAGATATTCTAAGTTTTTCCAAGAAGCTTTATAATTTTAGTTTTTACAGTTGGGTTTATGTTGCATCTTGAACTAGTATTTGGGTATGATGTGAGGTCGGAGAAGGCAATTGTACCCCACTCCAGTACTCTTGCCTGGAAAATACCATGGATGGAGGAGCCTGGTAGGCTGCAGTCCATGGGGTCGCTAAGAGTCAGACATGACTGAGTGACTTCACTTTCACTTTTTACTTTCATGCATTGGAGAAGGAAATGGCAACCCACTCCAGTATTCTCGTGTGGAGAATCCCAGGGATGGGGGAGCCTGGTGGGCTGCTGTCTATGGGGTCGCAGAGTCGGACATGACTGAAGCGACTTAGCAGCAGCAACAGCATGATGTGAGGTGGGGGCTTCACAGGTGGCCCTAATGGTAAAGAACCTGCCTGCCAATGTAGGAGACATAGGAGACTCCGGTTCGATCCCTGGATTGGGAAGATCACCTGGAGGAGGGCATGGCAACGCACTCCAGTATTCTTGTCTAGAGAATCCCATGGACAGAGGAGCCTGGTGGACTTTGGTCCATGGGGTCCCGATGAGTCAGACATGACTGAAGTGACTTAGCATGCATGCATGCATGATGTGAGCTAAGGGGTCAAGATTATCGTTTTTCATAAGAATATTTAGCTGTTTCACTCCCATTAGTTGAAAATGGTGTATTACTTCACTTTTTACTTTTCAATTTCTCTCAGCAGTGTTTTAGAATTTCAAAATAGAGGTCATCTGTGTCTTTATTTTATATTGGGGTAGATGGGGGAGCCTGTGGACTTCCGTCTATGGGATCACATAGAGTCAGACACGACTGAAGCAACTTAGCAGCAGCAGCAGTAGGATAGTTCATTTACAATGTTGTGTTGGTTTCAGGCGTATAGTGACTTAGTTATATACATATGTGTGTGTGTGTATATATATATATATATATACACATACATATATCCATCCTTTCAGATTCTTTTCCCATATAGCTTATTACAGATTATTGAGTAGTTTCCAAAATGCAGACTTGGATGCAATCTTAAAAACAACAGAATGATTTCTGTTCATTTCCAAGGCAAACCATTCAATATTATAGTAATCCAGGCCTATGCCCCAACCAGTAACGCTGAAGAAGCCAAAGTTGAACTGTTCTATGAAGACCTACAAGACCTTTTAGAACTAACACCCAAAAAAGATGTCCTTTTCATTATAGGGGGACTGGAATGCAAAAATAGGAAGTCAAGAAACACCTGGAGTAACAGGCAAATTTGGCCTTGGAGCACGGAATGAAGCAGGGCAAAGGCTAATAGAGTTTTGTCAAGAGAATTCACTGGTCATAGCAAACACCCTCTTCCAACAACACAAGAGAAGACTCTACACATGGACATCACCAGGTGGTCAACACCGAAATCAGATTGATTATATTCTTTGCAGCCAAAGATGGAGAAGCTGTATACAGTTAGCAAAAACAAGACCAGGAGCTGACTGTGGCTCATATCATGAACTCTTATTACCAAATTCAGACTTAAATTGAAGAAAGTAGGGAAAACCACTGAAGAGGAACTAAAAAGCCTCTTGATGAAAGTGAAAGAGGAGAGTGAAAAGGTTGGCTTGAAGCTCAACATTCAGAAAACAAAGATCATGGCATCTGGTCCCATCACTTCATGGGACATAGATGGAAAAACAGTGGAAACAGTGTCAGACTTTGTTTTTTGGGCTCCAAAATCACTACAGATGCTGATTGCAGCCATGAAATTAAAAGACGCTTACTCCTTGGAAGGAAAGTTATGACCAACCTTGATAGTATATTAAAAAGCAGAGACATCACTTTGCCAACAAACGTCCGTCTAGTCAAGGCTATGGTTTTTCCCATGGTCATGTATGGATGTGAGAGTTGGACTGTGAAGAAAGCTGATCGCCGAAGAATTGGTGCTTTTGAACTGTGGTGCTGGAGAAGACTCTTGAGAGTCCCTTGGACTGCACGGAGATCCAACCAGTCCATTCTAAAGGAGATCAATCCTGGGTGTTCATTGGAAAGACTGATGCTGAAGCTGAAACTCCAATACTTTGGCCACCTCATGCGACAAGTTGACTCACTGGAAAAGACTCTGATGCTGGGAAAGATGGCTGGATGGCATCACCAACTGTGGACATGAGTTTGAGTGAACTCCAGGAGTTGGTGATGGACAGGGAGGCCTGGCGTGCTGTGATTCATGGGGTCACGGAGAGTCGGACACGACTAAGTGACTGAACTGCACTGAGTAGTTTCCCATGTTATATATTAGATCCTAGTTGATTATCTATTTTACATAGATTAGTATGTATATGTTAACCCCAAATTCTTAATGTGTTACCCTCCACCCCACCTTTGGTAACCATAAGTTTGTTTTCAAACAGTATGAGTCTGTTTTGTAAATAAGTTCATTTGTGTCAATTTTTCTTATATGATATCACTTAAAAGTGGAATCTTTGATATTTGTCTTTGGTACTTAGTATAACCTCTAGTAGATCTACCCATGTTGCTGCAAATGGCATTATTTTTTTTTCATGGCTGAGTAATAGTTCATTGTATGTATGGACCACATCTTCTTTATCCATTCCTCTGTTGATGGACATTTAGCTTGCTTCCGTGTCCTGGCTGTTGTAAATAGTGCTGCAATGAACACTGGAGTGCATGAATCTTTTCGAATTATGGTTTTCTCTAGATACCAATGGGATTGTTGGGTCATATGGTAGTTCTATTTTTTGTTTATTTTTGTCTTCACCCTGGGTCTTCATTGTGATATGTGGGCTTCTCATTGTGATGGCGTCTCTTATTGTGGAGCACAGGTTCTAGGGACCATGGGCTCAGTATTGTGGCTCACAGGCTCCAGAGTGTGAGGCCTTCAGTAGTCGCAGCACGTGGGCTTGGTAGCTGTGACTCAGCAGGCTCTAGAGCACAGGCTCAGTATTTATGGCACACAGGCTTAGTTGCTTCATGGCATGTGGAATCTTCCCAGGTCAGCGATTGAACCCATATCTCCTGCATTGGCAGGCGGATTCTTTTCCACTGCACCACCAGGGAAGTCCTTTTTTTAGTTTTTTAAGGAACCTCCATACTGTTCTCCATAATAGTTGTACCAATTTATAGTGCGTAAGGATTCCTTCCCCTCCACACACACCTTCTCTAGCATTTATTACTTGTGAACTTTTTGATGACTATTCTGACCTGTGTGAGGTGATACCTCATTGTGGTTGTGAATTGTATTTCTCTAATAATTAGCTATGTTGAGCATTTTTTCATGTGATTTCTGACCATCTGTAGGTCTTTAGAGAAATGTCTATTTGAATATGGACATTTTTTTGATTGGGTTGTTTGAGCTGCGTGGATTATTTGTAAATTTTGGAAATTAACCCCGTGTTGGCCACTTCATTTGCAAATATTTTCTCCCATTCTGTGGGTTGTCTTTTTGTTTTGCTCATGGTTTCCTTTGCTATTGAAAAGATTTTGAGTTTTAATTAGGTCCCATTTGTTTTTGTTTTTATTTCCATTACTCTTGGAGGTGAATCCAAAAAGATATTACTATGATTTATGTCAAAGAGTGTTCTGCCTATGTTTTTCTTTGAAGAGTTTTATATTGTCTGGCCTTGCATTTAGATCTTTAATTCATTTTGAGTTTATTTTTATATAGTGTTAGAGAATGCTCTGAATTCATTCTTTTACATGTAACTGTCCAGTTTTCCAAGTACCACTTATTGAAGAGACTGTCTTTTCTCCGTTGAATATTCTTCCCTCCTTTGTTGCAGATTAATTGACCATGTGTTTATTTCTGGGCTTTCTCTCTTGTTCTGTTGATCTATAAGTCTGTCTTTGTGCCAGTATCATACCATTACAATTACGGTAACTTTGTAGAATTGTCTGAAGTTAGTGAACCTGATTCCTCCAGCTCCATTTTTCTTTCTCAATATTGCTTTGGTTATTTGGGGCCTCTTTCATACAAATTGCAGTTTTTTTTCCCCCCACTCCTGTGAAAAATGCCATAGGTAATTTGATAGGAATTTCATTGAATCTGTAGATTGCTTTGCGTAGTATAGCCATTTTGGTAGTATTGATTCTTCCAATCCAAGAACATGGTGTGTCTCTCATCGGTTTGTGTCATCTTTGATTTCTTTCATCAATGTCTTACAGTTTTCTGAGGACATATCTTTTGCCTCCTTAGGTCGGTTTAGTCCTAGGTGGTTTATTTTCAGTGTGATGGTAAATAGGATTCTTAATATCTTTCTGATATTTTATTGTTAGTGTATAGAAATGCAAGAGATTTCTGTGTATTAATTTTGTATCCTGCAACCTTACCAAATCCATTGATGAGCCCTAATAGTTTTCTGGTAGCATCTTTAGAATTTTCTAGGTATAGTATCATGTCAACTGCAAACAGTGACATTTTTACTTCTCTTTCAATTTGGATTCTTTTTTCTTTTTCTTCTGATTACTATGGCTGCTGCTAAGTCACTTCAGTTGTGTCCGACTCTGTGTGACCCCATAGACGGCAATCCACCAGGGTTCCCCGTCCCTGGGATTCTCCAGGCAAGAACACTGGAGTGGGTTACCATTTCCTTCTCCAATGCATGAAAGTGAAAAGTGAAATTGAAGTCGCTCAGTCGTGTCCGACTCTTAGCGACCCCATGTACTGCAGCCTACCAGGCTCCTCCATCCATGGGATTTTCCAGGCAATAGTACTAGAGTGGAGTGCCATTGCCTTCTCTGGATTACCATGGCTAGGTCTTGAAAATCTAGAATGAAAGTGACAAAAGAGTGGACATCCTTGTCCTATTTCTGTTTTTGGAGGAAATGCTTTCAGCTTTTCACCATTGTGTATGATGCTAGTTTTCTGTCCATCACACATGACCTTAAATTATGTTGAGGTAGTTTCTAGTCCCACTTTCTGGGGAGGTTATTTTTTTAAATGGGTATTGGATTTTGTCAAAAGCTTTTTCTGCATCTATTGAGATGATCATATAGTTTTTATTTTTCAACTAATGTGTTGTATCACATTGATTTGCATATATTGAAGAATCCTTGCATCCCTGGGATAAATTCCACTTGATCATGGTGTATGATCCTTTTAAAGTATTGTTGGATTTGGATTGCCAGTGTTTTGTTGAGGATTTTTGCATCTATGTTCATCAGAGATACTGGACTGTAATTTTCTTTTTGTGGTATCTTTGCCTGGTTTTGGTATCAGGCTGATGGCGGCTCATAGAATGAGTTTTTCTGTGTTCTTTCCTCTGCAGTTTTTTGGGACAATTTCAGGATAGGTATTAACTCTTCTTTATATGTTTGATAGAATTCACCTGTGAAGCCATCTGGTCCTGGACTTTTCTTTGTTGGAAGATTTTAAATCACAGTTTTCAATTTCAGTACTTCTGACTGGCCAATTCAATTTTTCTATTTCTTCCTTGTTCAGTCTTGGACAAATTCTTAGAAAGGTACAACATTCTTCTTTGAGGCTGTTCATTTAATTGGTATGTAGTTGCTTGCAGTAGTCTCTATGATCCTTTGTATTTTTGTGATGTCCATTGTAAGTTCTCCTTTTTCAATTCCAATTTTATAAATTTGAGCCCTCTCCTCTTTTCTCTTGAGTACAGGTAAAGGTCGGTCATTTTTTTGTTTTTCAAAGAACCAACTTTAATTAGTTTCATTGATCTTTTCTATTGCTCTTTGACTCTTTCATTTATTTCTGCTCTGATCTTTATAATTTCATCTTATCTAACTTTGAGTTTTGTCTGTTCTTCTTTCTCTCATTGCTTAAGGTGTAGATTTAGGTTATTTGAGATTTTTCTTCTTTCCTGAGGTAAGATTGTATTGCTGTAACTTCCCTCTTAGAACCGCCTTTGTTGCATCCCAGTGCCTGTGAAATTTTGTGTGTACCCTCCAAGAGTACAGTCTGTTCCTTCAAGTCCCATGGAGCACGAACACTCAAGTCCTGCTGACCCTCAAAGCTAAATGGTCTGGGGGTTCCTCCTTACAATACCAGGCCTCCCAGACTGGGGAGCCTGATGTGGGGCTCAGAAGTCTCACTCCTGTGAAAGAAACTCTGCAACATAATTATTTTCTAGTTGGTGGGACTTGATTATATCGCAAAGAGTCGTACATGACTGAGCGACTGAACTGAACTGATTATATTGCTAAAGTACCCCTCCTACCATCTTGTTATGGTTTTCTCTTTGCCTTTGTATGTAGAATATCTTTTTTGATAGATTTGAGTCTTGTCTGTGGTTATTCATTGTGATTTTGGTGCTTCCATGAGAGGAGGTGAGCTCAAGTCCTTCTCTATCTTGAATCTCATCCCTCTATTGTGTGTGTTTTATTTATAAACTAAATCCTAGTCATATAGGATTTTTTTTGTTGGTCTTATTGTTTTTATTTACACTTTTCAATCATTTGCACACTAGTATATATAATACAACCAATTTATACATATTTATAGGGGCTTCCCTGGTGGCTCAGATGGTAAAGAATCTGCCTGCAATGCAGGAGACCCCGATTCAATCCCTGGGTCGGGAAGATGCCCTGAAGAAGGGAATGGCCACTCACTGCAGTATTTTTGCCTAGAAAACCCCCTGGTCAGAGGAGCCCGTTAGGCTACAGTACATGGGGTGGCATGACTGAGCAACTAACACTTTGACTTACATGAGTGTTTACATGGTTAGTCTTGCTAAATTCCCTTATTCTAGTTGTTTTGTTAGATTCCTTGAATTTTCTACGTAAACAATCATGCTGTCTTTAAACAGTCTGTATATTTTTATACCTGTTAACAATGAAGTTTTCTTTTACTTGCAGCAGTGTTTAACACAATTATAAGAATAGCATTAGTGCAATTTGATACAGAACCAACGCCAAACGGAATAAAGCTCATCACAGTATTAGTTTCCAAACATGCTTCTGACTGAATGTTCAGTGATAGGGGATAAGTTAAAAAAATTTGTGGCATACAAACTTATGATGAAATATTCTGCAGCCATTAAAAATCTTGTTCTTAGATGAACGTTAGAGGCATGGAAAAATGCTGATGTGTTATATGGGGAAAAAAGAAAACCCAAATACAAAATAATCTGAATTGTTGTACTCAAAAACAGTCTCAAAGTCTTTAACACATCAAAGGTTGATTCGCATGGGCCTACAGTCACTCCAGAATTCAGGCTGACTGTGTCCTACCATCTTTTGACTCCAGCATCTGAGACAGGTTGTTCCTGTAGTTGCTGCCGCAAGAGAACAGGCTGGAGAATAGGCAGAAAGTGATGTAGTTAACGTCTCACATTTCCTTGATGTAAACAAGTCCCATGGCCCTTTCCAACTGCAAGGGGCATAGATGGTTACCTTTATGACCAGGAGAGGAAAGGTACTCAGTACTGATGAACATCAGTCATGTCCTCTGCAGTATGTTTTGAATCTTTCATCCAAATGTTTTATACCATTAGTAATATTGCTGCTGCTAAGTCACTTCAGTCGTGTCCGACTCTGTGTGACCCCAGAGACGGCAGCTCACCAGGCTGCCCCGTCCCTGGGATTCTCCAAGCAAGAACACTGGAGTGGGTTGCCATTTCCTTCTCCAATGCATGAGAGTAAAAAGTGAAAGTGAAGTCGCTCAGTCGTGTCCGACTCTTAGCGACCCCATGGACTGCAGCCTACCAGGCTCCTCTGTCCATGGGATTCTCCAGGCAACAGTACTGGAGTGGCTTGCCATTGCCTTCTCCATCTAGTAATATTGAGGTGGTCTGAGAATATATCTGTAATCACATTTGCCCTATAGTCTGCAAGCCTGCTGACTTAGATGTAGAAATTTACATAAAAAAATCAGTGTTCAAGATAAAGATTAGAGCTCGGGGGTTCTTCTGAAATGACAAAAATTACATTAAAACAAAGGTAAATATTGTAGTAACTTGAGGAAATAACAGTTATTTATAGGCCAGACAGGCATTTTGCAACATTTTTAGATGACAGTGCTGGGAAAGGTTGGGGGCGGGAGGAGAAGGGGACGACGGAGAATGAGATGGCTGGATGGCATCACCGACTCTGTGGACATGAGTTTGAGTGAACTCCGGGAGCTGGTGATGGACAGGGAGGCCTGGCGTGTTGTGATTCATGGGGTCGCGGAGAGTCGGACACGACTGAGCGACTGAACTGAACTGAAATAGGTTCAGAGTGATGGGCGTGCTCGCCAGAGACAGCAAACCTGCCAGTCAGCGCAAGGAAAGGAGATAACTAACCACTCAGAAGTAAGTGGTTGCATGGAGATTTTTTTTTTCAATGGCATTTCTGGAAACTGCCAGCATTTCTGGAACAAATGCTTGAAATATGTCAGAGAGAGGTACCTACAAAAACGTTAGGAACCAGGTGACCAAGGCTCTGTACTCTATAGCCTTCTGACTCTAGCTCCTACTCATGACATCACACAAGCAAAGCCAGGAGCCTGTCTGCAGTGGAGCCAGAAGGGCGACAGGACCATGGCGAGAAGAGGGGCCAGGACTGCAGTTGGGCTGCAGGTGCCACAGCCAGTGTGGAAAGGAAGAGTCAGCAGCTTAGCAGTGGATTCTTGGAGGCTCACAGCCTCCAAGCCAGTGCTTTCCTGACTCTCCTTGGTAACTAGTGCTCTGATCTTCTCATTCCTTCCAGAGTAAATATTTACTGAATGCCAACTGAAGACCAGGCAATGTGGCATAATAAGCCGATTAAGCAACTACCTCTAAGACTCCACTAGCTCTCCTGGCCTGCTACTGCTGAAAGTTTTCTCCTGTGGGCTACGGCTGCCAACAGAGTGTCCACACACAGCACATTATAGCAAGTCAATATGCTAACCAACTAATAACCTGGGTTCTCAGGGGAAGTTCACACCATCTGTGTACCATTCATATCAGTTTGCTATTTCTCACTGTGGGGTGAGGAAGCATGCCAAAATCACTCTTCTCTAGACACAGATCTTGGAGACTGTTACACTTTCATTGGGACTGGGAGCAGCAGTGTTGAAGAAGGGAGAGTTAAACTAGGAATGTATATTTTGAAAACACTTGCCAAGTGGCTCTGATATACAGTCCTCAAACCACTGACCTCAATTTCTCTTTGTAAAATAAACAGATCAGCAGTTTGAAGAAGAAAATCCAGCTGAGTGGCCAGGAAACAGGAATAACTTCAAAAACATTAAATTCACAGTTGCCATGAGATGGGAGAGGCTATCACATTCATAAAAATAAAAGGAAACAGCCATGGGGAAAGACAATTCTACAAATGAAGAGATCTTGGAAATCGTGTTTTCCACAAGACAAAATAAAATGATTATCACAATGGATACTTCAGAAAACTGTACTAGAAATCAGGCCAAATGTTATCCTCCTAGAACCCAAAACTTGGGAATTAAAACTGAAGATATAAAGAAATATCAAGAATAGAGCCAGGGACTCAATATCTGTAGAACAAAAATTTTAGGAGACACCAAAGATGGAGAACATTAAAGGAAATGATCTGACTTGAATGTGACTTCAGTGGCATCACCACATGAAACTTCAAATGTTCTTTATCCTAGTTGAGGCTGCACAGGGGGAAGGACGGGAAACAATTACTGTAAATTTCAGCAGCTACTGGGGACCCTGCTTGTGTAACTGGGCAAGAACACTCAATGATGGTTT
This sequence comes from Moschus berezovskii, assembly GCF_049115385.1. Classification (NCBI taxonomy): domain Eukaryota; kingdom Metazoa; phylum Chordata; class Mammalia; order Artiodactyla; family Moschidae; genus Moschus; species Moschus berezovskii. Next base: position 55,355,474 of record NC_142480.1, on the reverse strand, counting down.
TCTTTTCCACCACGTAGTCCATGTTTTCCTTACAGTCTACCAGCACTTTGATTGGATGGGATTCTGAAGTGTTGAAGTTATGCCCACTCTCACTGTCACAAGGTCAAATTCATTGTGGTCCCATCTTTATTGGATTTCTGCAATTTTCTTTTTTTATATATTTTAATAATTTGTATCATTTATTTCCCATTCTTTAAATAACAATTCAATTCAATGTGGGATTTTTGTGAAGCAGACGTCATTTCTGCAATTTTCTACCAATTACAGTGAACCCCTGTCTCCCGATATGGTCCCACTTGTACAGCAACATAATTTTCCCTTGGTAGTGGGATCAGTCACCCAAGTCAGTGAAATACCTCTTCTACCAGTTAGTTTGGCAGTACAAGGATTTAAACATGGGTAGGTTTCAGCGTCAGGCTTCCCAGGTGGCGCTAGTGGTAAAGAACCTGACAGCCAATGCAGCAGATATAAGAGATGCGGGTTCAATCCCTAGGTTGGAAAGATCCCCTGGAGGTGGGCATGGCAACCCACTCCAGTATTCTTGCCTGGGGAATCTCATGGACAGAGGAGCCTGGTAGGCTGCAGTCCAGTGGGTCGCAACGAGTCAGACACAACTGAAACGACTTGGAATGCACACACGCGGGATTCAGTGTCAGGCTGCAGTGTCAATGAAATTGATCCCTGGTGGAAGCTTTCCCACTTTGGGCACTAGAAACTTCAACCTCATCAAACCCATGGCCATAGTAAAGGAAAGAAAGGCTTCAGTGAATTCTTTGCTAAAATTGGGAGAGATGCAACTCCCAATTCCATGCTTTACCTCTTAGACCCATGAATTCTGGCAGTTGGAGTGACCCCGATATGGGCTGATTTAAGGAACATACTACACTGTGTAAGGTAGCTCCTCAGCCTAAATGCTAAATGTTCTCTCTCTACTGGTTCTGTAACTAAGCCTTCACCATCTTACCAAGCCAGCTGCCTCTGGGTGGTGAGGCACATTGTAATTTCATGGGTATGAGGTCAATGCTATAATTCTGCCATAAAAACTGTGCTTTGTTGGAGATAATAGTTTTTTTAAGATACCATTGTAACTGAGCCGCACCGTATGGGCCCTTCCTCGGACAGAACATACCCCCATCCCACTGCCCGTGTCCTCCATCTGCTTCTTGTTTATAAATTTAAAAACCTAAAACGAGCACAGCAAAGTCTCATAGGCCCTCATCAAGTTCCAGAGAACAAATCTAACCCAGAAGTGAGAAATGCTGAAACAGAGGAAAACGGTCAAGCAAGACGAAATAATTAGAATTTAGGCATTAAACAAAGTCAGGGGCCTTTAGTTCCCCCTCAAGGGCAATGGATAACACTGTGAGCCCTATCCATGAGCTACTTTGCAGAGGCCGAAACCCCCAACAGGTGGAAGAAGTGAACTGCATGCTGATCACAAGCACACTGACACTAGACTACGTCTGGTTTCTTCCGTTCAGTCGCTCAGTCGTGTCCGACTCTTTGTGACCCGGTGAACTGTAGCCTACCAGGCTTCTCCGTCCATGGGATTCTCCAGGCAAGAATACTGGAGTGGGTTACCATTTCCTTCTCCAGGGGATCTTCCCGACCCAGGGATCGAACCCGGGTCTCCCGCATTGGAGGCAGACGCTTTAACCTCTGAGCCACCATTCTAGACTTGTGGAAACCAGAAAGTTGATGTTGACTCCCGATTACCTCACCACCAGCCTAGTCAGAAGAATGTCCATGAGCTGACATACCCTCAGATCCTGTCCCTCACCCTGTTTTTTTTTTTTTAATTTATTTTATTGGAGGCAAATTACCTTACATTAATATATTGGTTGGTTTTGCCATACATTGACATGAATCCGCCCCGGGTGTACATGTGTTCTCTTTCTTGAACCCCCCTCCCACCTCCCTCTTCCCCATATCCTCCCTCCATGTCATCCCCATGCACCAGCCCCAAGCATCCTGTATCATGCGTCGAACCTGGACTGGTCACTTATGATAATATACATGCTACATTGCCGTTCTCCCCAGTCATCCCACCTTCACCCTCTCCCACAGAGTCCCAAAGACTGTTCTATATGCCTATGTCTCTCTTGCAGATTTTTTATGTGTAGTGACTTTGTATTTACTTGCCTCACCCTGTTTTTAAAAACCTTTTCCTAAAACAAAAGCTTTCTGAGAATTAGTTGCCCATACTCTTTGCTTGACCTTATAGTAAGTGCTACACTTTTCTTTGCCATAACCTGGTTCAGTAGATTAGCTTTACTGTGCACAGATGAGCAGACCCAAGTATGGTTTGGAAACATGGTAGTAGATAAGGCATTGATTGTCCTGTAAGTAGAAACAATACACAAGAAAGTGCATTTATTCTGGTGAGGTAAAATTGTTGCCCTTTCCACAGTGGAAGATGGAAGGAACAATGTAATCAATGTGTCCCAAATGACTGTCTAGTACACCCAGGAATTACTTAGAGCCATATTAAGTACTAATTGCCATTGGCAGAGAGGGCACTCAGTAAGTAGTAGGAACCAAGTGTGTCCCAAGAGGGAAAGTCTTATGTTTGTGTTTGTTAATTTTTGCTTAAAATTTTTTTTATTGGAGTATAGTTTTATTTTTATTGGAGTACAGTTGGTTTTGGTGGTGGTTTCAGTCACTAAGTCACATCTGACTCTTGCAATCCCATGGACTGTAGCCTGCCAGTCTCCTCTGTACGTGGGATTCTCCAGGCAGGAATACTGGAGTAAGTTGCCATTTCCTTCTCCAGGGGATCTTCCTGACCCAGGAATCAAACCTGGGTCTCCTGCATTGCAGGTAGATTCTTTACTGACTGAGTTAAGATGGAAGCCCCACAGATGGTTTATATATATATATAACTGATTTGCTTCACTGTACAGCAGAAAGTAACAAAACATTGTAAAAAGCATCTTTTTAAAGTTCTTTCCCCATATAGGTTGTTATAGAGTTTTCTGTGCTATATAGTAGGTCCCTTTTTATCTACTTTAAATATAGTAGTGTGTGTATGTTGATATTCCTCCTCCTCTCCTACCCTAGTAATAAGATTGTTTCCTACATCTGTAACTTTATCTATTTTGTGTAAATGAGTTCATTTGTACCATTTTTGACATTCCACATATAAGTGATATCATATGGTATTTGTCCTTTTCTGTCTGACTTCGCTCAGTATGACCATCTCTAGGTTCATCCATGTTGCTGCAAATGACATCATTTTGTTCATTTTATGGCTCAGCAACATTCCGTTGTACGTGTGCCACATCTTCATCTATTCTTCTGTTGATGGACACTCAGGTTACTTCCATGTCCTGGCTATTGTAAAGAGTACTGTTATGAACACTGGGTTGCATGTACCTTTTCAAAGTATGATTTTATCTGGGTATATGTCTGGGAGTAGGATTGTTGAATTGTTGTTGTTTGGTTGCTAAGTCGTGTCTGACTCTTTGTGACCCCACAGACTGTGTAGCCTGTCAGGCTCCTATGTCCATGGGATTCTCCAGGCAAGAATACTGGAGTGGGTTCCCATTCTCTTCTCCAGGGGATCTTTTTCACCCAGGGATCGAACCCACAGCTCTTGCCATGTCTCTTGCATGGCAGATGGATTCTTTACCACTGAGCCACCAGGGAAGCAGGAATCTATACTTTTCTCTATAGTGACTGTACCAGTTTACACTCTCACCAACAGTGTAGGAGGGTACCCTTTTCTTCACACCTTCTCCAGCATTTATTGTTTGTAGATTTTTTACTGATGGCCATTCTGACCAGTGTGAGGTGATACCCCATTGTAGTACTGATTTGCAATGTTAAGAATTTTTTCATGTGTCTATTGGCCATCTGTATGTCTGCTTTGGAGAAATATCTATTTAAATTTTCTGCCCATTTTTTGATTGGGTTGTGTTTTGTGGTCATTATTGATCTGCATGGGCTGCTTGCATATTTTGAAGATTAATCCCTTTTTTGGTTGCTTTTTTTGCAATTATTTTCTCCCATTCTTGGGTTGTGTGTTTATTTATGGTCTCCATTCCTGTGCAAAAGCATTTAGGTTTAATTAGATCCTGTCCATTTGTTTTGTATTCTCATTACTCTATGAGGTAGGTGAAAAAAAGATCTTGTGATTTATGTCATCAAAATGTTCTTCCTATATTTTCCTCTACAGACTTTTACAGTATCCAGTCTTACATTTAGGTCTTTGGCCCATTTTGAGATTATTTTTGTGTATGGTGTTAGAGGATGTTCTAATTTTTTTCTTTTGCATATAGCTTTCCAGCTTTCCCAATACCACTTATTGAAGAGACTATCTAGTCTCCACTGTATATTCTTTTCTCCTTGTCATAGATTAGGTGCCCATAGGTTTATCTCTGGGCTTCCTATCCTGTCCCACTGATTGATATTTCTGTCTTTGTACCTGTACCATACTGTTTTAATTATTGTAGTACAGTCTGAAGCCAGGGGCCCTGATTCCTTCAGTGCCATTTTCCTTAAGATTGTTTTGGCTATTTGGGGTCCTAGTGTTTCCATGCCTTCCCTCATAGCTCAGTTGGTAAAGAATCTGCCTGGAGTGCAGGAGACCCCAGTTTGATTCCTGGGTCGGGAAGATCCGCTGGAGAAGGGATAGGCTGCCCACTCCAGTATTCTTGGGGTTCCCTTGTGGCTCAGCTGATAAAGAATCCGCCTGCAATGTGGGAGACCTGGGTTCGATCCCTGGGTTGGGAAGATCTTCTGGAAATGGGAAAGGCTACCCACTCCAGTATTCTGGCCTGGAGAATTCCATGGACTGTATAGTCCATGGGGTCGCAAAGAGTCAGACATGTTCCATACAAATTGTAAAAAAAAAAAATGTTTTTGTTCTCGTTCTGTGAAAAATACCATCGGTAATTTGATAGCGATTACATTGAATCTGTAGATTGCTTTGGGTATTCTTCCAGTCCAAGAATGTGTATCTCGCCATCTGTTTGTGTCATCTTTGATTTCTTAGATCAGTGTCTTATAGTTTTCTGAGTACAGACCTTTTGCCTCCTTAGGTAGGTTTTGTTGTTTAGTCGCTAAGTCATGTTCCTAGGTATTTTATTCTTTTTGATGCAATGGTAAATTGTTTCCTATTTCCTTAATTTTCCCTTAATTTCTCTTTCTGGTCTTTTGTTGTTAGTGTATAGGAATGCAAGAGATTTCTGTATAATAATTTTGTGTCTTACAAATTTACTGAATTCATTGACGAGCAGGATTTCCTATGTATATTGTCAGTGACATACCATGACAGTTTTACTACTACTTTTCCGGTTTGGATTTCCTTTATTTCTTCTGATTGCCATGGCTAGGACTTTTAAGACTATGTTGAATGAAAGTGGCAACAGTGGACATCCTTGTCTTACTCCTAACTTTGGAGGAAATGCTTTCCACCTTTCACCACTGAGAATTATGCTATCTGTAGGTTTGTTATACATGGACTTTATGTTGAGGTAAGTTTGCTCTATGTCCACTTCCTGGAGAGTTTTTTTTTTTTAATCATAAATGGGTGTTGAATTTTGCCAAAAGCTTTTTCTATATCCATTGAGTTGATCACATGGTTTTTATTCTTAAGTATGTTAATGTGTATCACACTGATTTGCATATATTGAAGAATCCTTTCATTCCTGGGATAAATCCAACTTGATCATAGTGTATGATCCTTTTAATGTCTTGTTGGATTCATATTGCTAGTATTTTGTTGAGGGATATTTTCGTCTATGTTCATCAGTGATATTGACTTGTAATTGTCTTCTTTGTAAGTGATGTCTTTGGTTTTGGTTTCCAGGAAATAGTTGCCTCATAGAATGAGATTTGGAGTGTTACTTCCTCTGTAGTTTTTTTGGTAAGAGTTTCAAGCAGAAAGGCATTGATTCTTCTCTAAATGTTTGATAGAATTCTCCTCGTCCTGTTCAGTTCAGTTCAATTCAGCCGCTCAGTCATGTCCGACTCTGTGACCCCATGAATCGCAGCACGCCAGGCCTCCCTGTCCATCACCAACTCTTGGAGTTCACTCAAACTCATGTCCATCCAGTCGGTGATGCCATCCAGCCATCTCATTCTCTGTCATCCCCTTCTCCTCCTGCCCCCAATCCCTCCCAGCATCTGAGTCTTTTCCAGTGAGTCAACTCTTTGCATGAGGTGGCCAAAGTATTGGAGTTTCAGCTTCAGTAGCAGTCCTTCCAATGAACACCCAGGACTGATCTCCTTTAGAATGGGCTGGTTGGATCTCCTTGTACTCCAAGGGAACTTTTGTTGATTAGCAAACTTTTAGTCATAGTTTCACTTTCAGTACTTGTAATTAGTCTGTTTATATGTTCTATTTCTTCCTGGTTCAGTCTTGGAAAGTTGTACTTTTCTAAGAATTTGTCCATTTCTTCCAGGTTGTCCATTTTATTGGCATATAGTTGTTTGTAGTAGTCTTATGATCCTTTGAATTTCTGTGGTGTCAGTTGCAACTTCTTTTTCATTACTAATTTTATTAATTTTGTGTCTTCTCCCTTTTTTCTTAATGAATCTGGCTGTTTATCAATTTTATCTTCTCAAATAACCAGCTTTTATTTTTTTATGAGCCTGACATTTATTAAGTTTATAACTTTCAATTAATTTATGGTGTATTGTTTGTAACTTTCACTGCAAAAAGGAGACGAAGCTTTGAAAGAGCCCGCTTTCCATTTCATTGATCTTTGCTATTGCTTTCTTTGTCTTCATTTATTTCTGCTCTGATCTGTGTAGTTTCTTTTCTTCTAAGTTTGGATGTTTTTTGTTCTTCTCTCTCTAGTTGTTTTAGATGTAAGTTTCAGTCAGTTCAGTTCAGCCGCTCAGTCGTGTACGACTCCTTGCGACTCCATGAATCACAGCACGCCAGGCCTCCCTGTCCATCACCAACTCCCGGAGTTCACTCAAACTCATGTCCATCGAGTTGGTGATGCCATCCAGCCATCTCATTCTCTGTCGTCCCCTTCTCCTCCCACCCCCAATCCTGTTGTTTATTTGAGATGTCTTTTTTCTGGTTTAAGATTGGATCCCTATAAACTTCCCTCTTAGAACTTCTTTTGCTGTGTCCCATAGGTTTTGCATTGTCATGTTTTCATTGTCACTTGTCTCTGCTGTTGCTACTGCTAAGTCACTTCATTCGTGTTGCACTATGTGCGACCCCATAGACAGCAGCCCACCAGGCTCCTCCGTCCACAGGACTCTCCAGGCAAGAATACTGGAGTAGGTTGCCATTTCCTTCTCCAGTCACTTGTCTCTAGGTATTTTTAAATTTCTTCTTTGGTTTCCTCAGTGATCCACCAGTTTTTAGTGGCATACTTTTTAGCCTCCGCATGTTTGTGGGTTTTTTTTTTAAGTTTTTTCTTGCAATTGGTTTCTAATGTCATAGCACTATGGTTGGAAAAGATGCTTGGTGTGACTGCAGTTTTCTTAACTGCAGTTTTCTTGACTCAGTTTTGCTGAGGCTTAACTTGTAGCCCAAGATGTGATCTATCCTGGAGAATGTTCATGTGTACTTGTGAAGAATGTGTGCTCTACTGCTTTCAAATTAAATCTCCTATGAATATCAATTAAATGTCCAGTCTAATGTGTCATTTAAGGTTTATGTTTCCTTAATGATTTTCTGCCTGGACATCTGTCCATTCATGTAAGTGTGGTGTTAATGTCCCCCACTTACTGTGATACTGTCGATTTCCCCTTCTATATATAAGGTGTTGGCAATTTGCTTAAATATTGAGGTGCTTCTATGTTGTGTGCATATATATTTACAATTGTTAAATCCTCTTGGACTGATCCCTAGATCATTATTTAGTATCCTTTGTCTCTGATAACAGCATTTATTTTAGAGTCTACTTTTTTCTAATATAAGTATTGCTATTCCAGCTTTCTTTTGGCTTCCATTTGCATAGCATACCTTTTTCCATCCCCTCACTTTCAGTCTGTATATGTACCTAGATCTGAAGTGAGTCTCTTGTAGAAAGCATATATATGGTCTTGTTTTTTTATCCATTCAGCCAGTGTATGTCTTTTGGCTGGAGCATTTAGTCCATTTATATTTAAAGTATTAATAATTACCAATATTGACATTTTCTTAATTGTTTTGGGTTTGTTTTTGTAAATCTTTAGTCTTCTATTCTCTCTTGGTTTGATGACCATACATAGTGTTGAGTTTGAGTCGTGTTTTCTTCTGTGTGTACTTACTATACTTTTTTGGTTTGGTGTTCCCATGAGGTTTTGATATAGCAGCCTATAAGTGTGTAAGGTTCTTGTAAGCTCCTGGTCTCTTTCCCACTTACAGAAGTTCTTTTAGCATTTGTTGTAAATCTGGTTTGGTTGTGATGAATTCTCTTAGCTTTTGCTTATCTGTAAACTTTTGGTTTCTCCACTGAATCTGAATAAGAGCCTTCCTGGTAAAGGTTGTAGGTTGGGAAAATCATTTGAGTTCATCCTCCAACCATGACTCCATGGCTAGTTTGGGCATGAGCCCATTGAGCACACACTGGGTGGCTGGGAAAAGTTGACTGACATCCACATTTTAACTGACTATGGAGTACTTGCTCTGTAGTGATGCCCTCTGGGGGTGGCATTTTTGTAAGAAGTAATTATTTTCTCTGTGTTCATGCTGAGAGAGCCATCTGTACATCTTAAGCCTAGGCTTCTTTATCAGTAATTTTCCAGTCTTGATCTTTTCAAGTTCCTAACCAGCCACCTAGTTGTTAACCACTGCCAATGACTTAATGTCAAGCCTTACTTCTGGTCTTTTCCTTCTTCAGGAGAGGTAGGTAGGAAGAGGTACTACTCAGTGTCAGCCCAAATGAAGTCATCTCCTTTCTTTCAAGGCCAGCCTCCTCCTACCCCCTGTGGAACTATGTATCTTCAGATTTATGCATAAACTGCTCATATTTTTTCCTCCTCTAACTGATGATTGAAAATTCCCAATGAGGCCATTAGTGTGAGTAGATGGAAAAGCAGGGAAATATTAGAAGGATGTGCCTATTCATGCCATTTACTTGTGCCTTCTGGATTTACTTGATTCTTGTCTCAATTAGACCATTTCCATTTAACAAGGCATTCGGTATCCAACTCTGTGATTTGGTGAAATTAGATATCACCCAATTCGCCATAGGCAGTTTTTGTCACCATGTACAGTTCGTACCCTATTATGGACATAATGGCCCTTCATTATGTTCTGTGGCATATTGAATGGTCAAGGTCCATCTGGATTATATTCTGACAAAAGAGCAAGAGAGTTGACAATGTGCAGGCAAATCCACGCTGATCATCTTTATCAATAGTAATTGGAGAAATAGCATTTTTCAAGCTGCATTCCTGTGGCCAATGTGCTGATTTTCTTAGTAAATCACCATATTTGCAACCAAAGTTAAAATTGGTGTCACTGCCTGATTAAGTTTGCAATCACACACAATTATTCTCCACAGCCATCTGGTTTTGTTTTGGGGTCTTATTTATTTGTAGAAGGATAGCTGATTTATAATGTTGTGCTGATTGCTGCTCTACTGCAAAGTGACTCAGTGGTACACATCAGTACATTCTTTTTTATATTCTTTTCCATTATGATTTATAATAGGATACCGAATATAGTTCCCTGTATATAAAGTAGGAACTTGTTGTTTGTTCATCCTATATGGAATAGTTCAGTTCAGTCGCTCAGTCGTGTCTGACTCTCTGCGACCCCATGAATCACAGCACGCCAGGCCACCCTGTCTATTACCAGCTCCCGGAGTTCACTCAAACTCATGTCCATCAAGTCGGTGATGCCATCCAGCCATCTCATCCTCTGTCGTCCCCTTCTCCTCCTGCCTCCAATCCCTCCCAGCATCAGAGTCTTTTCCAGTGAGTCAACTTGTCGCATGAGGTGGCCAAAGTATTGCAGTTTCAGCTTTAGCATATATTAATTCCAAACTCCCAGTCCATCTCTCCCCTGTATCCTCCCCCGCTTGGCAACCACATATCTGTTTTTCTGTGTCTGTGACTCTGTTTCTATTTCACAGATAGGTTCATTTGTGTCATAGTTTAGATTCCAGGTAAGTAATTTAATACGGTATTCCTTTTTCTGACTTACTGTACTTAGTATTATAATCTCTTCATCCATCCATGTTGCTGCACGTGGCATTATTTCATTCTTTTTAATTGCTGAGTAGTATTCCATTGTATGCATGTGTCACATCCTCTTTATCCATTCATCTGTTGATGGGCATTTAGGTTGTTTCCATGCCTTGGCTGTTGTAAATAGTGCTGCAGTGAACGTAGGGGTACATGTATCTTTTTGAATTATATACTCCAGACACATGCCCAGGAGATGGATAGCTGGATCATATGGCAACTCTATTTTTAGTTTTTGAGGAATCTTCTTACAGTTTTGCATAGTGTCTACATCAAGTTACATTCTCAGAACAGTGTAGGAGGGTTATCTTTTCTCCACACCCTCTCCAGCATGTATTATTTGTAGTTTATTTAATGATGGTCATTTTGACTGATGGTGAGATGGTATCTTATTGTAGTTTTAATTTACATTTCTATAATGATTAACAATGTTGAGCAGCTTTTCATGTGCCTATTGGCCATTTGCATGTCTTATTCTGATAAATGTCTATTTAGGTCTGCCAATTTTTTGATTGGGTTGTTTGGTTTCTGTTGTTATTGAGTTGCGTGAGCTGTTTTTATATTGTGGAAATGAAGCCCTGGCCAGTCCCATTGTTTGCAAATATTTCCTCCCAGTCTGTGGATTGTCTTTTCAGTTAGTTTATGATTTCCTTTGCTGTGTAAAAGCTTGTAAGTTTGATTAGGTCCCGTTTGTTCACTTTTGTTATTATGTCTATTGCCTTGGGAGATTGATAGAAGAAAATGTTGGTACAATTTATGTTGGAGAATGTTTTGTCTATGATCTCTTCTAGGAGTCCTATGGTGTCATGTCTTATGTTTAAATCTTTAAGCCATTTGTTTGAGTTTATTTTCGTGCATGGTGTGAAGGTGTGCTGTGGCTTCATTGATGTACATGCAGCTGTCCAACTTCCCCAGTACCACTTGCTGATGAGACTTTGTCTTTTTCCTATTTTTTATTCTTGCCTCCTTAGTCGAAGATTGACTGTAGGTGTGTGGGTTCATTTCCGGGCTTTCCATTCTATTCCATTGACCCATATGTCTGGTTTTGTGCCAGTACCACACTGTTTTGATTACTGCAGCTTTGTAGTATTGTCTGAAGTCTGGGAGGGTTATGCCTCTTGCCCTACTTTTCCTCAGGATTGTTTTGACAATTCTGGGTCTTTTATGGGTCTATATAAATTTTAGGATTATTTGTTCTAGTCCTGTTAAAAGGGTGATGGGTAATTTGATATGGATTGCATTAAATTTGTAGATTGCTTTGGGAGTATTGTCATTTTAACAGTATTCATTCTTCAAGAGCATGGGATATCTTTCCATTTCTTTGAATCCTCTTTAATTTCCTTTATTAATGATTTATAGTTCTCAGCATAGTCTTTCACCTCCTTGGTGAGGTTTCCTAAGTATTTTTTAGTGTAATTTTAAAAGTTTTTTTTTTCCATTCCCTTTCTGTTATTTCACTGTTACAGTGAAAAGAAATGCAACTGATTTCTGTAAGTTATGTATCCTGCTAGTTTGCTGAATTAATTTACCAGTTCTAGTATTAAGATTTTTCTTTAAAATCACTAATGTATTTAATGAATTAAGTAAAGCTAATCCATAATTAGAGCTTACAAATTTAATCACTTTTATGGAACTTCTTCTAAAGATGAGATTCTTCAATAAAATAGACATTTTATATATCTTTGTTTCATGGAATTTGACAAGTTAGAGCTAATATTTTATATCATCTTAGATGAACAAATTGAATTATGAATTATCATAGTTAGAAATATATAGCAATGGCAAGCCACTCCAGTACGCTTGCCTAGCAAATCCCATGGATGGAGGAGCCTGGTAGGCTGCAGTCCATGGGGTCGCTATGAGTCAGACATAACTGAGCGACTTCACTTTCACTTTTCACTTTCACACAGTGGAGAAGGAAATGGCAACCCACTCCAGTGTTCTTGCCTGGAGAATCCCAGGGACGGGGGAGCCTGGTGGGCTGCCGTCTGTGGGGTCACACAGAGTCGGACACGACTGAAGTGACTTAGCAGCAGCAGTATTTTTTGTGTGGAGTCTTTAGGGTTTTCTTTATATAGTATATGCCATCTGCATATAGTGACAATTTTACCTCTTCCCTTCCAATTTGAATAGCTTTTATTTCTTTTTCTTATCTGATTACTGTGGTGAGGACTTCCAATACTATATTGAATTGCAGTGGTGAGAGTGGGCATCCTTATCTTGTTCCAGATTTTAATTAGAAGGTTTTCAGTGTTTCACCCTTGAGAATTATACTGGCTATGGGTTTGTCATAAATAGCTTTTATTATGTTGATATATGTCTTTCTATGCCTCTTTCTCTGTATCTATTTTGATCATCATGTAGCTTTGTATTTTCTTTTTTTTAGTGTGGTGTATCACATTGATTTTGCATATTTTGAACCATCCTTGTGAGTTTGGGATGAATCCTACTTGGTTGTGGTGTGTGGATGTTTTTATGTGCTGTTGGATTTGGTTTGCTGATATTTTGTTGAGAATTTTTGCATCTATATTCATCAAAGTTATTGGCCTTTAATTTTCTTCTGTGGTGATGTCTTTGTCTGGTTTTGATATCAGGTTGATGGTGGCTTCATAGAGTGTCTGTGGGTGTTCCCTCTTCAAAACTTTTGGAGAAGTTTAAGAAGGACTGATGTAAGTTTTTCTTATGTTTGGTAGAATAAGCTATCTGGTCCTGTACTTTTGTTTGTATGGAGGTTTTTAAAAAATAGATTCTATTTCATTTCTAAGGATGTTTCTTCAAATTATTTATTTCTTCTTGATTCAATTATGGTAGGGTGTATGTTTCTAGAAACCTGTTAATTGCTTCTAGATTGTTGAATTTGTTGGTGTATAATTGTTCATAGTATTCCCTTATTTTTTTGTATTTTTGTGGTATTGGTTATTATGTTTCATTTTTCATTTCTTTTGCTTATGTGGGTTCTCTCTTTTTTCTTCTTGGTGAGCCTGGATAGAGGTTTGTTGATTTTTTTCTTTTTTTTTACCCTTTCAAAGAACAAGTTCTTGGTTTTATTAATTATTTTTCATAAAAAAAATCTCTATTTTCTCTATGACCTTTACTAGTTCCTTCCATCTGCTGACTTAAGGTTCTTTTTTTTCTTCTTAATTCTTTTAAGTAAGAGATTAGATCATTTATTTGAGATTTTCTTTCTTTTTTTTTCTTTTTAGGAAAACCTCTATCATTATGAACTTCCCTCTGAAAACTGCTTTTGCTGTATCCCAAAGATTTTGTATAGTCATGTTTTCATTGTCATTTGTGTTCACTTGAGTTCAGTCGCTCAGTCGTGTCCGACTCTCCGCGACCCCATGAATCACAGCACGCCAGGCCTCCCTGTCCATCACCAACTTCCGGAGTTCACTCAAACTCATGGTGTTAAGTAGTTCTAAATTACTTCTTTGATTTAATCACCGATTCATTGGTTTTTTTTTTTTTTAGTAGCATATTTTTTAGTCTCCATATTATTGTTCTTTTCTCATATCTTTTAGTTTCGTACTATTATTGTATTCCTGTCAACTTCTCCCTTTATGTCTATTAGTCTATTACTGAGTTGTGTCCAGCTCTTTTGTGACCCCATAGACGGCAGCCCACTCAGGTGGCACTGTTTGTGTTGTTTGGTTGTGTCCAACTCTTTGCAACCCCATGGACTAGACTGCCAGGCTCCTCTGTCCGTGGAATTATCCAGGCAAGAATACTGGAGTGGGTTGCCATTTCCTTCTCCAGGGGATCTTCCTGACCTAGGGAATGAACCCGGGTCTCCTACATTGTAGGCAGATTCTTTACCATCTGAGCTATAGGGAAGACCCCTTATGTGTATTAGTATTTGTTTTATATATTTGTGTGATCCTTATTAGGTACACATATGATGACAAGTGTAAAATCCTCTTCTTGTATTGATCCTTCTTTCATTATATAGTGCCCTTCTTTATGGCCTTTCTTTAAAGCCTTATTTCATCTAAGTCTTGTGATCCCCACTTTCTTACCATTTGCATGAAATATCTTTTTCTATACCCCACTTTCAATCTTAGTGTGCCCTTTGCCCTAAAATGAGTCTTTTGTAGGCAGAATTTCATAGGCTTTTAGTTTTTTTTCAATCCAATATGCCACTCTATCTTTTGATTACATTTAGTCCACTGATATTTAAGGTAATTTTTGATAAATGTATTTATTGTCATTTTAAACCTTGCTGTCCAGTTGATTCCATTTCTTCTTTGTTTCTTTATTTTGTTTCTCTTTTTGCAGCTTGATAATTTCCTTTTATTTTAGGCTTGTGTTCTCTTGTTTGTTTTTGTGACTCTATTATTATATTTTGATTTGTGATTACCCTGTTTTTCAAGTATGCTAACCCCTTCCTGTATCTGCTTACTTTGACTGATGGTTATAGACACAAAAACACTCTAAAATATAAAAAAAAATCTATATTTTCTTACTACCCCCATTTTATAATTTTGATGTCCTCTTTTACATCTTCATGTTTATCATTTCATTTTTCCTTGTGTTTATCATCTTTCACAAATAGATTAGTTTCTTTTTGATCTGTATACTTACTTATTTAAGTGATTTACTTTCTAATTGTGATTTTCTCTTTCCTGTATCTTTTTGCTTCTTTTCTATTTAGAGAAGACCTTTCAATTCCTCTTTTAGGATCAGTTTAGTGTTACTCTATTCTTTTAGCTTTGCTTATCTGAGAAACTCTTCATCTCTCCTATTCTATATGATGATCTTTCTGGGAAGAGTGTTCTAGATTGCAGATTTTTCCTTTCCAAGATTTTGAATATATTAATATTTTGCCACTCCATTCTGGCCTGCAATGTCTATAGAGAAATCAGATGATAGACTTATGGGGATTCTTTTGTAATTAACTCTGTTTTTCTCTTGCTGCCTTTAGAATCTTCTCAAGCTTTAACTTTTGCCATTTTGATTATATCTTAGGGTATGTCTGTTTGGGTTTATCTCATTTGGGACCCTCTGTGCTTCCTGTATCTGGATATATGTTTCCTTCTCTCAGTTTGAGAAGTTTTCAGCCATAATTTCTTCAAATACATAATCAGTCCCCTTTTTCTTTCTTCTCCTTCTGTAACCCCGATTATGTGTAGACCAGCACACTTTATACTGTCCCATAGGTCTCTTATGTCACTTTCACTTTTTTTTTTTTTTCCAATTTGGCTTTCTGTTGTTTGTTCTGATTGGGTAATTTCCATTTTTCTATCTTGCCGATCACTTAATCTTTCTTCTGCATTATTCATTCTGCTGTTCATTGCCTTTAGCTCAGCTTTTATCTTGGCTAATGAATTTTCTAATTTTCCTTGGTTTCTCCTTATCATTTTTAGTTCTTTTTTGAATAATCTGTCAATGCTGCTGCTAAGTCACTTCAGTCGTGTCCGACTCTATGTGACCCCATAGACGGAAGCCCACCAGGTTCCCCCGCCCCTGGGATTCTCCAGGCAAGAACACTGGAGTGGGTTGCCATTTCCTTCTCCAATCTGTCAATAGCCTTTCTTAATTCCTTTAAAAGCATTTTCATTACCTCCTTTTCAAACGTGGCGTATGTTGGACTGGATAGGTCTGTTTCACTGTTTTTTCAAGGGAATTCTCTTGGCTCTTTAGCTGAGAGTGGGCCTCTCTTTCTTAATTTTACTTCTATTTCTCTTACTCTGTGAGTTTAGGAGAAACAATTATCTACAGTTTCATTGAAATGCCATCTGGTTTTTTTTATGAGCCAAATAATTTGTTAAATGGGGGTGTGTTAAGAGTTACCACTTCTGTATTTCTCAAGTCTTTGGACCTCTACATTTTGGAACTGGACAAATAAACCATGGCGAGTCCCACTAGACTAATGGAGAGGTGGAGTCAGTCTGAAACTCTATGCATCATCTAATTTACATAAGTCACCACTCTGAACTGCTAGCATGGGCCACTTGTCAATCTCCAGAGCCTGACATTAGTTCAGAGATAGAATCTAATAACCTTTGGAAGGCCTATGTATTCCTTTTCCTGAATATTTTCTTCCTTTTGGGGAAGGCCTAGAGGAAAATTCATAGCATATACCTGTGGCCACACTGTAGTGTTCTTCCTCAAAGAATAAAACCTACTCTGGGTCTGTGAACCAGTTTATGACTAGACAGTGTATGTGAGGTGATAGAAACCCATGATAGTGATTTATATTAGGATTCTGCCACCAGAACCAGAATGTTTAGTACACCTGATAAGCTGTCCATTTATTAATTTCTAGGGGATCCATCATCAAATTAGCCATTGATACAGGCATTATGGGTCAAAATATTTGCATTTTCACAAAAGACACCATTGTTAATTTTAGAAATTGTGTCCACATTATCTCTTAATGGTTGTGTGCTGCCACACAACCCCTGAACTACTGCTGGTACCAGTTACTATGCCAGTCCAAGCCTGTCACGTAGTAGTTGGATCACTCAGAAGGGTGAGTGGGAGAGTTTAAGGAAGCATCTCTTTGTAGTGATGTGGGTTGGGTTGTAGGAGTCCACACAGCAAGGTGAAACACCCCAGGATTAGTAAGAGCAGAGAGATGCTACCTGCATATTCCCTGCCACCCAAAGCTTGAACGGCAAGAAGAGGGAATATTTTCCAGAAACGGTGGAGTGGGGGCATCACACCAAAGCTGTGGTCCTTTTTAGAGAAATGCAACTACCAACAAGACAATGTGAGGAGGCTAGGAGAATGGATATGCTGAGCTTCTTCCTTCTCCCCCACCAACACCTCTTTAGCTTTCTTAAAGGTCCCTGCATTGGCTGAACCCAGCCGATCACTAGATGGCAAACAAGCCCCCTTCCTCACACAGAGCATGCAGTGAAAGGTGGATCCAGGGGCCCAACAGAGTGAAGGCCTAGAAAAGGAGTAGACAACACATGCTGGATAAAATCCAGCACAGATTCAAGAGCCAAACTGTAACTGTGAAGAAAGGGAAATTCCTAAATTGAATTGAGCATAGCTAACAGAAAACACATGCAAAGATTACACCTATTTATGAAACATTAGAATTTCCACTTAGAAGTATCAATTTATATAAAGTCTTAAACACACGTATGCACATTTATGGGTCAAACTGCCTTCCAGTAGTTTATTCTAAAGTAATAATTATACTCACAAAATTGATAGTTCATTTTTGCTCATTGTATGATTATTAATGGAAAAAAAATCCCAGTACTGCATGTGTTCCGTAATTAGAGGTTGATTAAAGTATGGCCGAGCCATACAATGGAATGCTGTCCTAAGAAAGGCATTTCTTCTTTCTGTTGTTTTTCAGGTTTAAATTTTATTGGCCTTTTCTGTGCATCCAACTGTAGATAAGGCGCTATCGGTCATTTTCTCAAAGTTCCATTTATTCTTCATTATTCTGCTTGGTTTAACATCCGACATGTGTTTTTCAATTAAAACACTTTTATGAAAGGACTAGTCTTTGAAAGACATCAAGATAGCTGCTGTAGAGTGGACAAAATGATTAAGATGTCCTCTCTCCCAGTAAGGAACTCCCAGCTGAACAGGGCAAAGAAGACACGTGTATTATAGCCCACAGTGTCGTAGGCTATAAAAGCATTCCAGGAGCATGAAGGGATAGAGCTTTCTCTTATCTGAGTTGTAAGGAAGAGGTTGGAGGAAGAGGTTCCTGCTTTTCATCTCTGTAATGAGGTAGGACTTGACAGGTGGGCATAAGCAAAGGACCTCCAGAGGAGACAGCAATGGAGATACAGACTGTACTCAAGACTGGTTTGGCACTAGTGCTCTTCAGTGTAATTAGGTTAAGAGGATTTTATTGACTATCCTATGATCTTAATCATCATTGTTTCTGTCGAAAGCAAATGCCCTATTTTATTTATTCAATGTACTTTAAAGGGAAAATCTCTTCAGAAATCAGAGGTTTAAAAAAATCGGAGTATTTTGTGAGCCCAATTAAAATCTACCAGCAATAATAATGCTAATTTCCTCAATATCCTGCTCTCTGGGTGCCTCCTTATTGCATATGTCAGAGATTTGGTCGCAGAATGTGTGTTTCTTCCCGGAATCATCCCCTTGGGGCCAGTGGTTCCTTATCAGCAGTGCATCATTTTATTTGGGGTTGATCGTATGTGTTTAACAAGGCATTCAGTTGGAACTCTATCTCATAATTTTAGTTGACCACTCCTTCTCGTGGAGGGTGTTCCTTCTACCATATGGGATACAGATGTGGAGAGGATCGACAGGACATTTTGGGGCTGGGAGAGGAGGGAGGGTACTCCGAGTTTGTCTACATGGATGACAATGACAGCTGTTGGCCACAGGCAAGTTAGGATGGAAGGGCAGTAAACACAGAGACATGGAAACATGCTAGAATGAAAGGGCCTTCAGGAAAAACAGTATCACGCACGAGAGGCTCACGTGGGATACTCTGTACTCTTCTCAGCAGCAGAGGGCTCAGAGGCCATGTGGAATAGGCAGAAATGAAGCACGTGCTGCTTTTCCACAGCTGTTGCCCCAAATCTGCCAAGCAGAGGCCAGGAGCGTGGCTGCCT
The DNA here is from genome assembly GCF_049115385.1 of Moschus berezovskii. Lineage (NCBI taxonomy): Eukaryota > Metazoa > Chordata > Mammalia > Artiodactyla > Moschidae > Moschus > Moschus berezovskii. The sequence goes on along the minus strand of NC_142480.1, from coordinate 55,336,773 downwards.
TTTGTCTTCAGTCATCCCAGGCTGCTCTGTCGGTGTCCTGGATCCTGACTGTGTCTTTTGACCATGCTGCCTAGGATGTCCCTAGGCTGACCATGTCCCTAGGTCAGCCTAGGGGAGAGTGGCAGTGGTTTTCTGAAATGTGATGAGCAGAGAGGGGGCCAAGTATGTGGCTACCAAGGTTGGAAACAGGGCAATTACTCAAGTGAAGTTGGTGCGGGCCTGGCCGTGTGCTCCAGTGTCACGGAGTACTCCCCGGCTCCATGCGTCATGTCACACGAAAGTGTGAATATGGGCCGCCGGTGGTCACAAGTGTCTCTTGTCAACTGTCCTCACTCACCACGTCCTGTCCTTACCCAGTGTCCCCAGAGACCCCAGCCAGGCAGGATGGAATTCCTGGAGTCGGCAGAAGGCGGGCGCCCTCTAGACCTGCCATCCCCTCATCCCAATGGGACTTTCTAACCTGCCTTCCTTTGGTTCTAACATCTGATTCATTTCATGGGCAACCCAACTGAACTTTTCTCTTTGCTGTGTTTCCTTTCTCCCTGCCTTGGGTCTTTTTATTACCCTGGAATCCAAACCTTATCACTCTCCCAAATGCGGATTTTCACAGCTGACTTTAACTGGCCATGTTTTTGTGAACTCCAGGGTTCAGAGGAATGAAGAAGATGAAAGGAAGGAGCTTATACTAAACATCTGCTTGGAGCTAGGTTCCAATGCGACCTCAGTGTCTCAAGCACTTTCCAAGAGAAGCCTAAGCAATCTTACCGTTTTGTATATACACATTTCATAGAATCTATTGTTTTTTACATTGACAGTCTTTGCAACCTTTTAAGCATCCTGTTGTATACATTATCTGATGAACAAACATTTGTAGCTATCGTGTTGAGGTCACAGCCATCAGCCAAACGTCCTTGAGCTGAGAGCAGGCAGCTTTAAGGGTCTGGAGGTTGCCTCCCTTCCCTCGGGTTCTACCTTAGTTCCCACATGGCCTTCACAGGACAGGACCCTTCCAGAATGAGATAGCTCCAGACATCCCATAGGAACCAGATGCTCTGACAAGAAAGGAGTCCTGGAGGAAGAGAGGCCAATGAAAGGAAGGCAAACAGTCAAACCCAAGAGAATATGACGGGAGGCTGGACATTTTCAAGCTCACTGCATGTACAAGAAATGGCCCAGAACCAATGACACTGGTCCAGTTGTGACCTGGGCTCTGATTGTCATCAGCTCCCTCCTTCTTCCCCAGGATTAGCAGGTGGGGGAGGCAGGTAGCTTTGAAGGGTGCTACCAAGACAACTTGGCTTACAAAGGCCTTGAGAATCCCTGTCCCTTCCCCACCCCCCATCCTGTTTATTCCCCTAGAACTCTCTTATCCCTTCGCTCTTGTCCTGGCTATTCTTCTTTCTAGAAATTTCTTCCCCTTTCCACGCCCCCACTTGCATTCACCTTTGCCAGTTAACTTTTTCCTGTGTGTCCCTGCTAAGCTGAGTCCCCATTTCTCCCAGTGAGCCCATTGTTCTTCCACTCCCCGTGCTGACAGCAGGGAGAGCCTTTGCACTTTCCATGAGCCTGCCTCTCCGTCTCTGAATCTGCTCCTCCAGCTCGTTGGGGTGGCTGCTGTCTCATGCCCCACTTACCTGTCACCTGGCGTGCTGTTCGCATACAGAAGGCCATCCAGTAGCCGTTGAACGAATGGAGTGAATGAACGAATGAATTCCCGAGTCCTCCTGCGCCCTCTGGGGGGCAGTTTGCCAGTGTTTGGAGATCAGCATTAACACACTTTAACATCTTGATGGGGGCTCACAATATGAAAAAGAGTTCAATTTCCCCAAGTTTCCTGGCAAAATTCCTAGGACCTCAGGACTCAGGGTGAAAGGACTTTTTGTTTTCCAGTGGGATTTTGCAAAGCATCACAAGATGGGACCCTGATTGATAGATATGTGGCCCTCCTTGGGCATGGTTGGTTAAAAATAGGATTATTGCTCTCTGCATGCAAGTGCATCCTGAGCCCCAAATCTATGGGTGCTCGTGGTCACATGAAGTTGCTATGTATATAGCTGATGGTATATATAGCGTTGGTATGTATGTAGCCCATATAGCTGATGGCCACAAAGTCGTGCTAGCCAACACCTATGGGAGTGAGGCTGCCAGGGACTGGATTCTAGTTTACAGGTGTGGTGACCTCCCCTGGATTCTGGTTTATAAGATTCTGTTTTACAGGCATTGTTAACTCCCTTGAGGTCCTGAGAGGTAGGGCATGAGCCTCCGCTGGGCTCTCATCCAAGTGAGGAGAGCAGAAAGCTCCCGGCTACATTGCCCCCTTGTGGGAGGCCAGGCTCAGGCATGGGGTGGCCGAGTGAGGCCGGAATCTGTCCTCCAAGCTCTTCAGTGGGAGAAAAAACGTCACGAGCAAGCTGTTGTTTCATTTCATTTGAAGTTGGAGCCCCCAAATTTGAGGAGCTTCTTTGAGAGGTCTCCTGTGCCTATGAATGGCAAGGTGCTGACACTTCCATTTTCTCATATTTTGCATTTGTTTCATTTGAAAACCCCACTGCACACATTTGGCAATTAGAGAATGCCCCCACCCCCCTCCCCTGTTGCTCTAAATCCTCATAAAAGCAACGCTGCTAATGCGTTGACTTCTATTTTTAACAAGTAGATATTTTAGCAGAACTGTAATTAGAGAGGAATAATTTCTTATCTTCCTTTTTACTCTTAATGTTATCAGCATTAAAACAGCATAATTTTAAAAGCCATAATTTTAAAAATGGTTCATTTTTTTCATGATAAACTTAGTGCACACTTATATTAAACAGTGATTAAGGGGAAAAGAGTAAAATTTAAGAGTCCTGCAAACACAAAATGCCTACATTTGAGATGTTTTCTTTCAGGTGCTTCTAGGGCATCAAATTTAAAAAAAAATACAGAAGTAATTAAGCTCTAGATGCAATGCTGTGTCATTGTTTTCTCTTTTAACCTCAAAAATGTTTGTTGCTGTAATGCAATAATTATCACTTGGTATTCACAGACATAATTTTTAATGGCTATGTAATGTGGCTATAGTTTTTCCCGTGGTCATGTATGGATGTGAGAGTTGGACTGTGAAGAAAGCTGATCGCCAAAGAATTGATGCTTTTGAACTGTGGTGTTGGAGAAGACTCTTGAGAGTCCCTTGGACTGCAAGGGGATCCAACCAGTCCATTCTAGGGGAGATCAATCCTGGGTGTTCATTGGAAGGACTGATGCTAAAGCTGAAACTGCAATACTTTGGCCACCTCATGCGACGAGTTGACTCACTGGAAAAGACGCTGATGCTGGGAAAGGTTGGGGGTGGGAGGAGAAGGGGACGACGGAGAATGAGATGGCTGGATGGCATCACCGACTCTGTGGACATGAATTTGAGTGACCTCCGGGAGTTGGTGATGGACAGGGAGGCCTGGTGTGCTGTAATTCATGGGGTCGCGGAGAGTCGGACACGACTGAGCAACTGAACTGAATATTCTATTGACTAAACTCTGGGCAGTTGTAGACAATCTGTCATTGTCTACATAACTACAATGAATATCTCGTATTAGGATGATTCCATTATATTGTATACTATTTAAAAATTATTATGGTGACTATTATACTTTGCATTTGTTCTCCCAGTTCTGAGGCATCAGCTCTTTCTCAGGCGATGGGATAACTGCCCTTTGAAATAAACCTGGGGTGGAGTCAGCGGGTGTTACAGCCTTCTTAAATCTGAGCTCATTTACGTTGAAGGGCTATGGCTGTGGGATCTAACCTGCCAGGCATATATGATTTGTGCCCAGTGGAGACAGCTGCTTCTCTGTAGAGGACAGAGCCTAGCTTATGGTTCCACCAGTGACAAAGGGCAACAGTGGTGACTCAGTACTGTACTTCCTACACTATGGGGACTTAATATTCTCCGGCTCAACACCTTGAGGTTAATAAAGCCAGGATCCATTTTCAAAATATTTTAAAAACTTTTAGGAGCACCCTGGAATATAAATAATGAAACAAAAAGTGGTGAGTGTATGGACATATCCACCTTGCTAAATCTGAGGATATCTAGCCTTTAATATGCTCACTCACTTGTTCATTTATGCCTGTATTTTTAGTCATTGCTCCCTCCTGTGTTTCTTAAGCTCCTCCCTTTTTCCATTCAAATCAACGTGCTTATCTCTAAAAGCCAGTAGGCGCTTTGTGTAACTGGAAAAGGTCAGTGGCTTAGAAGAGCTGCTGCTTCTGGAACTTCTGCCTAGGAAGAAACGGGTGGTTTTAAGGGGGGTAATCTTTTATTGTCAATCAAATCTGGCAAATGGAGAAATCCCCAAATTCCTCTTTAGTATCAACTCCTTAGGGCTTCCCAGGTGGTGCTAGTGGTAAAGAAGCCGCCTGCTGTTGCTGGTAGATGCGGGTTTGATCCTTGGGTCAAGGAAGATCTCCTAGAGGAGGACATGGCAACCCACTGCAGTGTTCTTGCCTGGAGAATCCCATGGACAGAGGAGCCTGGCGGGCTACAGTCCATGGGATTGCAAAGAGTCAGACACGACTGAAGCAACTGAGCATGCACACACCAATTCCTTTAAGCAATCTCTATTGTACATTGTAGATTTTAACATGTACATCCTTCAAGTAATCTCTATTGTACATTGTAGGTTTTAACAGGTACATTATAATTTAAAATCATGCTGGACTAACATCCCGTTTCCCTGTTCTTATAATATTTACTCTTTTATTTTCCACTTAAGTCTGGAGACCAATAATACTCAAAATGTGATCCCTGGACAGCAGCATCAGTATCACCTGGGAACTTGATAAAAAGGCAAATTATGGGTGCTACCCAGATCTACTGACTCAGAAGCTCTGGAGGTGGGGCCTATTCATTTTTGGTTTAACAAGCCTTCCAGGTGATCCTGAGGCACCCAGTTTGAGAACCGATGCTCTAGGCTGTTTCACTAGGTATCTCCAATGTGGTAGACATTCTTTAAACCAGTGGTCCCCAACCTTTTTAGCAATAGGGACTGGTTTTATGGAAGACAGTTTTTCCATGGACCAGGTTAGGGGGATGGTTTTAGGATAAGTTAAGGGCATTACATTTATTGTGCATTTTATTTCTATTATTACATCAGCTTTACTTCAGATGATCAATCATTAGATTATGGAAGTTGGGGACCCCTGCTTGAGACCCTTGCTAACCAAATTGTGGCCCTTAGATAAGCGGTATAGGCATAACCTAGGAGCGTACTAGGAAGGGCAGAGCCTCAGATTCTACCCCATATATGCTGCATGCAAATTAACATTTTAAGAGCAATATGAATCACCTGACTCCTGTTAAAACGCATATTCCAATGAGGTAGGTATGAAGTGATGGGTGAGAGTCTGCCTTGCTAGTGAGCTTTAGGTCTTGAGGGTGTTATTGGTTTGTGGACCAGACTGAAAAGGCCCTACTGGGCATTTTTAAATACCATTGAAAAGTACCTAATGAGCTTTTTAAAAAATACATATACCAGGTGCTTTATATAAAGATAAATTATTCACTAGCAATAGCTACCTTTTGTAGATGAGAAAAAATGAAATCAAGAGAGGTGACTCTACATATGGACATCACTAGATGGCCAACACCGAAATCAGATTGATTATATTCTTTGCAGCCAAAGATGGAGAAGCTCTATAGAGTCAGCAAAAATAAGACCAGGAGCTGACTATGGCTCAGATCATAATTCAGACTTAAAGAAAGTGGGGAAAACCAGTAGACCATTCAGGTATGACCTAAATGGTCATACCTGAATGACCTAAATCATATCTCTTACGATTATACATTGGAAGTGACAAATAGATTCAAGGGAATAGATCTGATAGAGTGCCTGAAGAACTATAGATGGAGGTTCATGACATTGAACAGGAGGCAGGGATCAAGACCATCCTCAAGAAAAAGAAAAAAGGCAAAATGGTTGTCTGAGGAGGCCTTACAAATAGCTGTGAAAAGAAGAGAAGCGAAAGACAAAGGAGAAATGGAAAGATATACCCATTTGAATGCAGAGTTCCAAAGAATAGCAAGGAGAGATAAGAAAGCCTTTCTCAGTGATCAGTGCAAAGAAATAGAGAAGAGCAATAGAATGGGAAAGACTAGAGATATCTTCAAGAAAATTAGAGATACCAAGGGAACATTTCATGCAAAGATGGGCACAATAAAGGACAGAAATGGTATGGACCTAACAGAAGCAGAAGATATTAAGAAGAGGTGGCAAGTATACTCAGAAGAACTGTACAAAAAAGATCTTAACAACCAAGATAATCATGATGGTATGATCACTCACCTAGAGCCAGACATCCTGGAATGTGAACTCAAGTGGGCCTTAGGAAGTATCACTACGAACAAAGCTAGAATTCCAGTGGAGCTATTTCAAATCCTGAAAGATGATGCTGTGAAAGTGCTGTACTCAATATGCCAGCAAATTTGGAAAACTCACCAGTGGCCACAGGACTGGAAAAGGTCAGTTTTCATTCCCATCCCCAAGAAAGGCAATGCCAAAGAATGCTCAAACTACCGCACAATTGCCCTCATCTCACATGCTAGCAGAGTAACGCTCAAAATTCTCCAAGCCAGGCTTCAACAGTGTGTGAACTGTGAACTTCCAGATGTTCAAGCTGGTTTTAGAAAGGGCAGAGGAACCGGAGATCAAATTGCCATCTGTTGGATCATCGAAAAAGCAAGAGAGTTCCAGAAAACCATCTACTTCTGCTTCATTGACTATGCCAAAGCCTTTGACTGTGTGGGCCACAACAAACTGTGGAAAATTCTTAAAAAGATGGGAATACCAGACCACCTGACCTGCCTCCTGAGAAATCTGTATGCAGGTCAGGAGGCAACAATTAGAACTGGACATGGAACAACAGACTGGTTCCAAATAGAAAAAGGAGTAAGTCAAGGCTGTATATTGTCACTCTGCTTATTTAACTTATATGCAGAGTACGTCATGTGAAATGCTGGACTGGAAGAAGCACAAGCTGGGATCAAGATTGTCAGAAATATCAGTAACCTCAAGTATGCAGATGACACCACCCTTATGGCAGAAAGCGAAGAAGAACTAAACAGCCTCTTGATGAAAGTGAGAGAGGAGAGTGAAAAAATCGGCTTAAATCTCAACATTCAGAAAACTAAGATCATGGCATCTGGTCCCATCACTCTATGGCAAATAGATGGGGAAACAGTGGAAACACTGACAGACTTTATTGTTTTCGGCTCCAAAATCACTGCAGATGGTGACTGCAGCCAGAGACATTACTTTGCCAAAAAGGGTCCACCTAGTCAAGGCTATAGTTTTTCCAGTGGTCATGTATGGATGTGAGAGTTGGACTATAAAGAAGGCTGAGTGCCATAGAATTGATGCTTTTGAACTGTGGTGTTGGAGAAGACTCTTGAGGGTCCCTTGGACCGCAAGGAGATCCAACCAGTCCATTCTAAAGGAGATCAATCCTGAGTGTTCATTGGAAGGACTGATGCTAAAGCTGAAACTCCAATACTTTGGCCACCTCATGTGACGAGTTGACTCACTGGGAAAGACTCTGATGCTGGGAGGCATTGGGGGCAGGAGGAGAAGGGGATGACAGAGAATGAGATGGCTGGATGGCATCACCGACTCGATGGACCTGAGTTTGAGTGAACTCCGGGAGTTAGTGATGGACAGGGAGGCCTGGCGTGCTGTGATTCATGGGGTCACAGAGAGTCGGACACGACTGAGCGACTGAACTACTAACTACTACTAAGACAGGTGAAGTGACCTGCTCAAGGTTGCACGGCTAGTTCCTGCAGAAGCCAATTAAAAGATATGTGACTCTTCACCTGCCCCTACTTCATGGTTTTCAGGGTTGAATAACTCTAGACACACTCAGAAGTAGTAATAATAATGAAGCAAGCACAAATCCAGTTTCCTGGTGCCATTACCTTCTAGTCTGTTAACTAGCATTTGAATGTCTACCTCTCTTTTTTGACTGTACCGATTTTTATATTGATCATATATATAAATTATGGCAACACAGGATGTTATTGATGCCTACAGGTAACACTGGTAACAAATCTCACATCTTGTCTCATTCCTCCCAAAGACTGAGATGTTTTAGCTCTGTTTTTTGAGCTTTGGTAACATTTTATTCTGGAGAAGGCAATGGCAAGCCACTCCAGTACTCTTGCCTAGAAAATCCCATGGATGGAGGAACCTGGTAGGCTGCAGTCCGTGGGGTCGCTAAGGGTCGGACACGACTTCACTTTTCACTTTCACACGTTGGAGAAGGAAATGGCAACCCACTCCAGTGTTCTTGCCTGGAGAATCCCAGGGATGGGGGAGCCTGGTGGGCTTCTGTCTATGAGGTCGCACAGAGTCGGACATGACTGAAGTGACTTAGCAGCAGCATTATACAATTAGCACTTTTCTTCTTAAATATGTGCATATAAAACTCTTAGCTGCCTTATGGGACTTCACCTTGACTGTGAAATTTTCCCAGAAGACTACATTTCCAGCCTCACCCAGTGCTAATAATTTCCCATGTTACACACCTCGAGGGGTGACAAATGCACTTGAAACTGCAGATGAAACTGGCATCTTTTGATCTGAATCAGCTGCCCTGTTTTTATATCCTGGAAGGATAGAGTATCATTTTCTAAAGCAGATGAATGGAATAAAAGGGAAGGGAATATGGCTTGAGCTGTTTCTTGGTGTCTCACTTTGGAGGTAGCTTAATATGCATGTGTTTGAAGTCTTCTCTTCACTGTGAACCAGGCTTTGTGTGGAGCCCAGAGTCAGGAATCGTGAACGAGTTGGGAGATGAGCTGGAGGCAGAGGCAAAGTCTTCAAAGACCCACCTCATGGCTGCTTTCTCAGCGGACATTCATTTTCTGAAAGGAATAGGTTTCATTCTGCCCTTGCTACTGATGTGTCAGTCAAGCTGCACAAGAATCTGAAGCTATTACCAACGGAGGGGAAAAGAAAAAAAAAGCCCCATTGCACTTTTAAATTACATTTCACATTAAACGATCTCATGACTTCCAAAGTAAGATGAAGTACAATATAATTCTAGCAGATGTCTCGGCAGACTCTTCCTTTCCAATAGGGTGTGTTGGCACTTAGGGGGTGATGGACAGGTGGAGAGGAAGAGACCCAGCTTGTTCCATGTCGTCAAGATCTCAGTCAGTACACAGTGACAAACAGATCACCTTACCAGCCTCTGAGGCAGGTTGCTGCATTTCTCCAGACTGATAGATTCACAAAACAACTAATTTAAAGATTAGGCTGAAGGGGATGCAAAAGAGGATTCTGTCTGGCACACTTAGCATCAAAAGACCTGCTGCCTGTCTGTGAGAGAAGCCCCTTTCTTGGAGCCTACTGCCCAGGAAAGGCAAGTCCTCCTCTAATGGGCACTGCACACCATGTGGCTGTTCAGATTCCTATAGTTTGTGCTTTAAAAAGAGGGTCCGTGGGACTTGTGGACATGGAATCCTGTGGTTATACCTACAGGAATGTGCCTTTCCTAAGAATGGGTAATGACCTCTGTCCGAGCATTATACCATTTAATTACCACTCAACTCAATTTAAAATGGGCTGAGCAAGGCAGAAATGAACTTTTTGCCTTTGTACTTTAATTTAGATACTTTTGGTTAGTCACACCTATTTCAACCAGATAAGGAAGCCACACATCAAAGACCCATTTCAGGGAAGCTGGAAAACTGTCGTGTTTCTTTACCCCTTTGATTTATAGTCTTCAAATTCGGCTGGATTATGAGTCACTAGGGCAGTGGTCTTAAGTCTTTTTGTTTCTCTGCAGTCCCGCCACACACACACCCACACACCACACCATACCACACATACACACACACCACACCACACACACCACACCACACACACCACACCACACACACCACACAACACACACACACACCACACCACACACACACACCACACCAAACACACACACATACACACAGCCTTATCCCTAGTAAGTTCTCAAGATTATGTGCTTATTAATTTTAATTATGTTTAGCTGTGCTGGGTCTTTGTTGCTGAGCGTTCACTTTCTCTCATTGGGGAATCAGGGGCTACTGTCTATTTGTGGTGGCTTATTGCAGGCATGGGGTTTAGGGCACGCAGGCTCCGGTAGTTGTGGTACGTGGGCTTAGCTATCCAGGAGCATTTGGAATCTTCCTGGACCAGGGATGGAACCCATGTCCCCTGCAGTGGCAGGTGGATTCTTAACCACCGGACCACCAGGGAAGTTCAGGATGAATTATTTAAATCTTCATAGAGAGGTCTAGCCTTGTTAAACATTTATTCAACAATCCCCAGTGGCCTCTCATGGTCTAAAGAACAAAGACCTGTCTCCTTAACACACCATCCTAACTCTCTGCTGTTACCTCAATCCAGTTTTTGTCACCTACTCTCTTCCTGTGTGAATGAATCAAACCAAAGGATCAAAGTCCAAAATCCCTGTAATGTTCTCTCATGATCAGTTCTGTTCAGATGTTCAGTCGTTTCCGGCTCTTTGCGACCCCATGGACTGCAGGACGTCAGGCCTCCCTATCCATCACCAACTCCCGGAGCTCGCTCAAACTCCAACAAGTCGGTGATGCATCCAACCATCTCATTACATTTCCCTCTAAAGAGAATGTTCATTCATCTATCAAAATCCTACTCACTTTTCAAGGCCCCTTCTGATGCTGCCTTCTGCCTGAAGCCTTTCCATAACCCCCAAACCTGAGTTCCTGCCCCCTTCACTTGTTTTCTCTGGAGGACTCTGTTGCACAATGGTTAACATGTTCTAAAGGTATCAGAGAACCACTTCAGAGTACCTGCTCTGAAGATATCACGAACAAGTTTGTGAAAGGAAAGTAGGCAAACTGAGTAGGGACTACTTTCCTGAGTGGAGGCGCGAGAGTGGGACGACTCGATGAGTTCCCAGCCTACTATGCGAAGTAGAGGAGGTCCAGAGAGAAGCGTGGAGAAGGCAGTGGCACCCACTCCAGCGCTCTTGGCTGGAAAACCCCCTGGGCGGAGGAGCCTGGTGGGCTGCAGTCCACGGGGTCTCGAAGAGTGGGACACAACTGAGCGACTTCACTTTCCCTTTTCACTTTTGTGCACTGGAGAAGGAAATGGCAACCCACTCCAGTGTTCTTGCCTGGAGAATCCCGGGGACGGGGGAGCCTGGTGGGCTGCCAGAGGGGGTCGCACAGAGTCAGACACGACTGATGCGACTCAGCACCAGAGAGAAGTAATCTGGGCCAGGATGGAAACTCAGGTCTTACCTGAGGCAGAGAGGATTTCTTCAGGGCCGTCTGTGTGAAGGGCTCCTGGAAGTTGCAGAGTACTCAAGAATATAACAATAGAGTTTATTTTTGCTTGTTTTTCAGTTTTTATGAAGTTTATTATGCAAAAGTATAAGTGATGAAACATAATCATCAAGTAGGCACTCATTAGTCTACTTCCCAACTTAAGAAATAGAGCACTGCAAAATGTATTCAGACTCTCCAATACTCTCCTCCAGTTCCATGTCCCCACCTTGCCCCCACAGCCTCCTCACCCACCCTGTCCCACCCACTAGCGCAACCACTAGTATTCTAAAACTTGTATCCTTCCACTGCTCTCATTGTAATTTTGTCAAATATGGATGTGTTTAAATAGAATCTTTATTTCATTTTTCTTGTCTTATACTTTCATAAATTGTATCCTACTATTTGCATTCTTCTGTAACTTTTCACTCAAATTATATTTCAAAGGTTCATCCAAGTTTATAGTGTAGCTTTTTCCCCAAAGAGTTCTTTCTTTTTTAAAAAATTTATATTGGAGAATATTTGACTTATAATGTTGTGTTAGTTTCAGGTGAACAGCAAAGTGATTTAGTTGTGTATTTACATATGCATACATATTTTCATATTATTTTCCCATATAGGTCATCAGAGTATTGAGTAGCGTTCCTCTGTTTATATAGTAGGTCCTTATTAGTTATCTGTTTTATATAAATAGTATGTATGTATCAATCCCAGTATTCCAGTTTATCCCTCCTGCCCCTACCCTTTTGGTGACCATAAATCTGTTTTTGAAGTCTGTCTTTTTCTTTTTTGTGAATAAGTTCACTTGTAGAATTTTTTTTCTAAAGATTCCACATATAAGTGATATCCTATATTTGTCTTTGTCTGATTTCATTTAGTATGATAATCTCTAGATTCATCCATGTTGCTGGAGATGGCATTATTTCATTCACTTTTATGGCAATACCAATAAAAACTATCCAAACACTATTTCTAGCAACAGAAACTATCCAAAATGAAGAAGAGAAAAGACAAAAAATAATGAAGCATCAGTGAGCTGTGGGACAGTGTCAAGTGGCCTAAATGCATGTAGCTCAAATACCAGAAAAGAGAGAGAAAAATATTTGAAGCCATGTCTGAAGGTTTTTTTCCAAAATTAACAAAGACTAGAAATAGACCAAATAAAGTCCAAGGAGGCCAAACAGAGAAAATATGAAGAAAACACCACAGCATATCACAATCAGATGTAAAAATGTCAAATATTAGTCGTAATATCTTAAAAGCAGCCAAGGTAAAATGCCACTATACACAAATTAACAAATAAGAATAATGACGGAAACAAGGAGAGCCACAGTATAGTGGAGTGCATAGTATTTTAAAATATTAAAGGAAAGAAAAAATACACAGAGAACTCTATAGCATTTCTTTTCAGACATAGAAACTGAAAATATTCATTGTCAGTAGACCAGCACTCCAAAAATATTAAATAAAATTCTTTGGGCATAAGGAAAATGTTACCAGATGGATATTTGTAACTACACAAGTAAGTGCAGAGGACTGAAAATGGTAAGTACACAGAAAAATGCAAAATACTTTTTTCCCCAATCTTAAAATTTCTAAAAATTATAATTGACTCTCTTATAAAAAAACTGGGCTTTCCAAATGGTGCAGTGGTAAAGAATCTGCGTGCCAATGCAGGAGACATGAGATAAGTATTCCATCCCTGAGTTGGGAAGATCCCCTTGGAGAAGGAAACAGCAACCCACTTCAGTACCCTTGCCTGGACAACCCCGTGGACAGAGGAGCCTGGCAGTCCATGGGGTGGTGAAGAGTCAGACATGACTGAGCACATACACGCTGATCGGTATATGAAACTTAGAATATTTCAACATTGATCTTTCACATCCAGCAGGTCCAGATATGCAGTTTCATCTTGTTAGCATTTCAAACTCCATCAGTGTTTGTTTAGATATCATGTTAACTATTTTCTTTACGTTTCCAACTTTTCATTAAGAAAGTACTTAAAATGCACAGTGGTTGAATTTTATTTTTTTTACTGAACCATCTGAAAGCCACATACATCATGACAGACTTTATTCTATATAACCACAGTATCATTAGTACACTTGAACAAAAAAATAACAACAGTAACTATAATCCCATAATATCTAACATTTGGTACATATTCAAAATTCCTCAATTGCTCCCCAAATATCTTAATAGCTTATATTTCCCCCGGCTTTGTTGTTCAGTCACTCAGTCATATCTGACTCGTGACCCCATGGACTGCAACATGCCAGGCTTCCCTGTCCTTCACTCCTGGAGTTTGCTCAAACTCACTCCCGAGTTTAATGTCTTATTAATATAATCAGGTTCACATTATACTTCATTGTTAAATCTCGTTAGCTTCTTTTAACTTAAAGCTGTCCTTTTTCTTTTATGGATCGACTTTTTAAAATCTACTTGTCTTATAAAATGTCTCATTTTCTGGATTTGTCTGGTGTCTTTTTCTTGGTGTCAGAGATGCTAAATGTAATCATATGATTAAGGTTCAGCCTCATTCTTGAAAGATTTTCTTTTCTTTAGCAGTTACACAATGGAAGATATAATCCCCCTCGCCCGCCTCCATGCTTTGAAAACAGTATTTGAATGCTTGCTTGTTCATTTTGTAGCTGTTGAGGTCTGATATGTCTCCCTCTCTCTCTCCCCCTTTTAAAGATTCTGCTTTTAAGAACCTCCAGCTGATTTTAAGATCTTCTCCTTTTTTTTAGTGTTCTGCAGTTTGACTGCATTGTATCTAGGTGTGGAGTTCTATTTGTTTATCTTACATTTGGTTTCCTGAGTCTTATACTTTTTTTCCCTTTTAGGAAATTTAAACTATTATCCCTTCAAATATTGCCTCTCCAATCTTTGTCTTAGCTTCCTCTGAATTCTCATTCATTCTTTGCTGGGCCTTTTAACTGAGTCTTTCATGCCTTATAATCTCATATTTTCCCACCCTTAATTAGATGCTTCCTGAAATATTTAAGGGTGAAACCGTTGCAGTTTACATTTAGATGCTTCAGCAAAAATAGAGGCATATAAACTTACATATGCACATACTCGATTTTGGTTTTGTGCTAGTTCCAACCATTCTATACTTAAAAGCTTTCATGATAAACAGTTGGAAATATAAAGAGTGAGGATGAAATAGGATGCTTTTAAATTTTAAAAAGCAATTTTGAAATAGAATTCTTCATTAAAGAAATATCCAAAAATATTATGCCTGATTTCTAAAGAGCAGTCCCCAAATGTACAGATCAACCTATCAGTTCACAAATAATTTCTTCATCTTACTTTTTTATGCTCTTAAACTTTTCTACAGCATTTTAAAACCTAAATTAAAGTGAAAGTCACTCAGTCATGTCTGACTCTTTGCGACCTTACGGACTGTAGCCCACCGAGTTCCTCTGTCCATGGAATTCTCCAGGCATTGGAGTGGGTTGCCATTCTCTTCTCCAGAGGATCTTCCTGACCCAGAGCTCGAACCCAATTTTCCTGCATTGCGGTGGATTCTTTGCTGTCTGAACCACCACACTTTATTCTGAGAAATTCCACTTTTTTCAAAACTGCTTATCAATTTTAATAGGCTTTTACTCATTTTTTAATTCTCTTTTGCTTCTTCAAATACATTTGACAGATTTAATTAGACCACATCTGCTAAGTACATAGTTAAATGATAATTCTTTTCCAAAAAGAATCATCAGACATAAGGGGACAACAGAGGATGAGATGGTTGGATGGCATCACTTTTGAGCAACTCTGGGAGATAGGGAAGAATAGGGAAACCTGGTGTACTGTAGTCCATGGGGTTACAAAGAGTCAGACATGACTGAACAACAGAACATCAACTGATAATTCTAGTATCTGAAGCTTTTATAGACATGACTTGTCATCGTAGTTTTTCCTTTCTGCTTTCTCTAATCAGGATAATTTGGTATTTTTTTGTTTGTTTGGGAACTTGTGCTTTGGGAGAATACTTTCTGCAGTCTCTCTGAAACTTGGGTTGCATTCCTCCAAGGAGGATTTGTTTGTTTCTCCCAGGGACCTGGATTCACTCAGATGCAGGTCAATGTTAAACAGATGTTAAATAGAACTTTCTTGAGAGGTCTTAAGCCCCAAATGAGTTGTGTGACTTCTGTCTAGGCTAGTTTATGATGATAGAAGTTTTAGAACGGCTGTTTTCAAATTTATATTTTGTTTTTTACTATGTAGCTAGAACCTGGATTTAGCAAGGTGAGGATCCACAGACAGTCTGCTAACAATGACTCTGCTCATGTTGGATGCCCAGGTGGTGCCAGTGGCAACATTACATTTCCTTCCAGTGCAGGAAATGTAAGAGATACGGGTTCAATCCCTGGGTTGGGAAGATCCCTAGGAGAAGGGAATGGCTTCCCACCCCATTATTCTTACCTGAAAAATTCCAAGGAGAGAGGAGCCTGGTGGGCTTGCAAAGAGTTGGAAATGACTGAGTGACTATCACTTTCATTCTCTATGCTCACGTCTCTCCTTAGCCTCTGCTTTCTTTTCAACTCCTTTTTCAATCATTACCTCAAGAGATTTCTCTTTATTTTAAAATAATTGGCCATTCATTTAAAAGTGTGCATGTGTATGCACATGTGTAATTATTACCTATTTTGTGATCAGAGAGTTTCAGAATCACTGTCGTATCATCGGTGATAGCAGTGTTCTTTTTTTTTTTTAATTTTTATTGGAGGCTAATTATTTTACAATATTATATTGGTTGGTTTTGCCATACATTGACATGAATCCACCCCGGGTGTACATGAGTTCCCCCTCCCGAAGCCCCCTCCCACCTCCCTCCTCCCCTTATCCTCCCTCTGGGTCATCCCCGTGCACCAGCCCCGAGCATCCTGTAACATGTATTGACCCTGTACTGGCGATTCATTTCACATATGATAGTATACATGTTTCAATGCCATTCTCCCAAACCATCCCACCCTCACCCTCTCCCACAGAGTCCCAAAGACTGTTTTATACATCTGTGTCTCTTGCTGTCTCATATACAGGGTTATCATTTGCATCTTTTTAAATCCCATATATATGGGTTAGTATATTGTATTGGTGTTTTTCTTTCTGGCTTATTTCACTCTGTATAATAGGCTCTAGTTTCATCCACCTCATTAGAACTGGTTCAAATGCATTCTTTTTAATGGCTGAGTAATAAGCGTGCTGTGATTCATGGGGTCACAGAGAGTCGGACACGACTGAGCAACTGAACTGAACTGAATACTCCATTGTGTATATGTACCAAAGCTTTCTTATCCATTCATCTGCAGATGGACATCTAGGTTGCTTCCATGTCCTGGCTATTACAAACAGTGCAGCAATGAACATTGGAGTACATGTGTCTCTTTCAATTCTGGTTTCCTTGGTGTGTATGCCCAGGAGTACGATTGCTGGATCATATGGTAGTTCTATTTCCAGTTTTTTGAGGAATCTCCACACTGTTCTCCATAGTGGCTGTACTAGTTTGCATTCCCACCAACAGTGTAAGAGGGTTCCCTTCTCTCCACACCCTCTCCAGCATTTATTGCATGTAGACTTTTGGATAGCAGCCATTCTGACTGGTGTGAAATGGTACCTCATTGTGGTTTTGATTTGTATTTCTCTGATTATGAGGGATGTTGAGCATTTTTTCATGTGTTTGTTAGCAGTGTTTGATAGCAGTGTTCTACTAAGACTTGTGTTACTCTCTGTCCTTGGACCCATAGTATGTTCCTGCGTTGCTGTTGTTCAGTCATTAAATTGTGTCTTAGTCTTTGCAACTCCATGAACTGCATCATGTGAGGCTTCCCTGTCCTTCACTAGTTCCTGGAGTTTGCTCAAACTCATGTCCATTGGGTCCAGTGATGCTGTCTAACCATCTCATCCTCTGTTGTCCCCTTCTGCTTTTGCTTCAATCTTTCCCAGTTTCAGCATCAGTCCTTCCAATGAATATTCAGAGTTGATTTCCTTTAGGATTGACTGATTTGATCTTCTTGCAGTCCAAGAGACTCTCAAGAATCTTCTCTAACACCACAGTTTAAAAGCATCAACTCTTCAGTGCTCAACCTTCTTTATGGTCCAAGTCTCTTATCCATACATGACTTCTGGAAAAACCTTACTTTTGACTATAGGACAAAGTAAGCATACTTTGTCAGTAAAGTGATGTCTCTGCTTTTGAATACACTTGTCTAGTTTTGTCATAGCTTTCCTTCCAAGGAACTAGCGTCTTTTAATTCAAGGCTGCAGTCACCATCCACAGTGATTTTGGAGCCCCCCAAAATAAAGACTGTCACTGTTTTCATGTTTTCTCCTTCCATTTGCCATGAAGTGATGGGACTGGATGCTCTGATCTTAGTTTATTGAATGTTGAGTTTTAAGCCAGCTTTTTCACTCTCTTCTTTCACCCTCATCAGGAGGCTCTGTAGTTCCTCTACACTTTCTGCCACTAGATTGGTATCATCTGCGTATTTGAGGTTGTTGATATTTCTCCTGGCAATCTTGATTCCAGCTTGAGAGTGTTTTAGCCTGGCATTTCCCATGATGTACTCTGCATATAAGGTAACTAAGCAGGGTGACAGTGTACAGCCTTGTTCTCTTTTCTCAATTTTGAACCATCCCACTGTCCCATGTCCACTTGTAACCATTGCTCCTTGAGCTACATGCAGGTTTCTCAGGAGGCAGGTAACGTGGTCTAGTATTTCCATCTCTTTGAGAATTTTCCACAGTTTGTTGTGATTCCCACAGTCAGAAGCTTTCATGTAGTAAAGAAGCAAACGTAGATGTTTTTCTGGAATTCCCTTGCTTTCTCTATGATCCAATAAATGTTGCTAATTTGATCTCTGGCTCCTCTGCCTTTCCTGAATCCAGCTTGTACCTCTGGAAGTTCTCAGTTCACAAACTGCTAAAGCCTAACTTGAAGGATTTTGAACATAACCTTACTAGTATGCAAAATGAATGCAATTGTATAGCAGTTTCAACATTCTTTGGCATTGCCTTTCTTTGGGATTGGAATGAATATTTTCCTTTGCCAGTCCTGTGGCCATTGCTGAGTTTTCCAAGTTTGCTGACGTATTGAGTGCAGCACTTTAATAGCATCATCTTACAGGATTTGAGATGGCTCAGCTGGAATTCCATCACCTCTGCTAGCTTTGTTTGTTGTGCTATTTCCTAAGGCCCACTTGACTTCGCACTCCAGGATGTATGGCTCTGGGTGAGTGATCACATCATTGTGGTTATCTGGGTCATTAAGATCTTTTTTGTATAGTTCTTCTGTGTATTCTTGTCAACTCTTCTTAATATCTTCTGCTTCTGTTAGGTTCATACCATTTCTGTCCTTTATTGTGCCCATCTTTGGATGAAATATTCCCTGGCTATCTCTAATTTTCTTGAAGAGGTCTCCAGTCTTTTCCATTCTATTGTTTTCCCTTACTACTTTGAATTTAAGAAGGCCTTCATGTCTCTTCTTGCTATTTGTAAAGCCTCCTTGACAACAACTTTGCCTTCCAGCATTTCTTTTTTGTTGGGATGATTTTGGTAATGTCCTTCTTCAGGCACTCTGTCTAACATATCTAACTTCTTAAATCTATTTGTCACTTCCCCTGTATAATCATAAGGGATTTGATTTAGGTCATATCTGAATGGCCTAGTGGTTTTCCCTACTTTCTTCAGTTTAAGCCAGAATTTTGCATTAAGGAGCTCATGATCTGAGCCACAGTCAGCTCTGGGTCTTGTTTTTGCTGACTATATAGAGCGTCTTCATCTTTGGCTGCAAAGAATATAATCAATCTGATTTTGGTATTGACCATGTTCATGTATAGAGTTGTCTCTTGTGTTGTTGCAAAAGGATGTTTGCTATGATGAGTGAGTTCTCTTGACAAACCTGTATTAGCCTTTGCCCTGCTTCATTTTGCACTCCAAGGCCAAACTTGCCTGTTACTCCAGGTACCTCTTGACTACCTACTTTTGCCTTCCAAGCCCCTATGATGAAAAGGATATCTTATTCTGGTGTTAGTTCTAGACAGCCTTCTTGTGGTGATGTGGCCTGCATACCTCAATGAAGATATGAGCCATGAAGACAAAGCCACTCAAGATAGATGAGTCTTTGTGTGTTCTGACAAAATGTGCTCCATGGGAGGAGGGAATGGCAAACCACTCCAGTATTCTAGCCGAGAGAACCCCATAAGCATTATGTAAAGACAAAAAGATATGACACTGGAAAATGAGCCCTCTCATGTCAGAAGGTGTCCAGTATACCACTGGGGAAGAGTGGAGGGCAATTACTAACAGCTCCAGAAAGAATTAGACAGGCCAAAACAGAAATGATGCTGTTGTGGATATGTCTGGTGGCAAAAGTAAGATCTGATGCTGTCAAGAACAGTATTGCGTAGGAACCTGGAATGTTAGGTCCATGAATCAAGGTAAATTGCATATGGTCAAGCAGAAGATGGCAAGAGTGAACGTCAACATCTTAGGAATCAATGAACTAAAATGGATGGGAAAAGGCAAATTTAATTCAGATGACCATTATATCTACTACTGTGGGCAAGAACCCTTTAGAAGAAATAGAGTAGCCCTCACAGTCACCAAAAAAGTTCAAAATGCACTACTCGGGTGCAGTCTCAAAAATGACAGAATGATTTCAGTTCATTTCCAAGGCAAATCATTCAACATCATAGTAATCCAAGTCTATGCCCCAACCACTGAAGTCAAAGAAACTGAAATTGACTGGTTACTTTGCCAACCAACGTCCGTCTAGTCAAGGCTATGGTTTTTCCCATGGTCACGTATGGATGTGAGAGTTGGACTGTGGAGAAAGCTGATCGCCAAAGAATTGATGCTTTTGAACTGTGGTGTTAGAGAAGACTCTTGAGGGTCCCCTGGACCGCAAGGAGATCCAACCAGTCCATTCTAGAGGAGATCAATCCTGGGTGTTCGTTGGAAGGACTGATGCTAAAGCTGAAACTCCAATCCTTTGGCCACCTCATGCGACGAGTTGACTCACTGGAAAAGACTCTGATGCTGGGAGGGATTGGGGGCAGGAGGAGAAGGGGATGATAGAGAGTGAGATGGCTGGATGGCATCACCGACTCTGTGGACATGAGTTTGAGTGAACTCTGGGAGTTGGTGATGGACAGGGAGGCCTGGCGTGCTGTGATTCATGGAGTCGCAGAGAGTCGGACACGACTGAGTGACTGAACTGAACTGATGAAGGCCCACAATACTTTCTAGAACACCAAAAAAGATGTCCTTTCATCACAAAGGATTGTGTTCTTATAGGACGCACAATTAGAATGTTTTTGTGACTATTTCTTTTAATGCAGTGCTGCTGTGCACTAGGATTTTTACGTTGTAATTGAACGTATGGATGTTAGCCCGGATAATGGTGCCTTGTGTTTCCAGCATTGCTGTACTAGTCTAACCCCCCAACAAGGAATCAAGTTCCTGGGGGCTTGGAATGCATTTCACTCATGACCGTGTTTCCAGTGACGTGCTGTTAAACAGGCTCCCTGAATGTAAAATGCCCTGATTTGTAGGTTGCAGGCTAAATACTCCGATCGCGGTCAATTTCAAACTGCCAGTGGTCTAACAACTGGGTCAAAAAATTCCAGAAATTTTAAGTATCAGCTCCTGCCAGTTGACAGGGCTGGTTCCAGCATACTCCTGCCACAGCTCTGCATAGGCATGTAACATAGAGGATGTTCAACAGATACTTGTTAAAGTGCAAAATGACTTTTTAGTAACTTGTGCAGTGCTAACAATAGTAATTCCTCTCATTTTTCAGATTTTCAAAGTGGCTCCTCAAGTAAAATTGTCTCTCTAAACCTCCTGTCATTCTATTTTTCAAGTTCAGGCAACGAAATGACTAAATGCCTTTGTTCTTTAATGTCTTCTGTTAATTTCCTCTAAGTCTGTAAGATAAAATGACTAGAAAAGGAATGATAGCTTCGGCATGGTGTGGAAAACAAAGTTTGTCCACAAGTAAGTTTCAGTGTATTTAGTGCCTCTATAGGTAATAAAAAAGAGTTGGCTGCAATACCAAAAGCGAATTTTCTGTGTGGCAAAAATGGAAGAAAAGAAAAACCCCAGGTCAGAGTAAATTCTTCACAAAGTGAGATAATTGGTTTTATGGCTATAATGTGCATAGCATTCCTAACTGATTTAATTGGCCCAGTTAAATTGACTATTGAGTAAAGGTATCCAGTAAATCCCTAAAAGCATGTAAGCTTAGAGAAGGGAGAACTGCTTCCAGCTTTAGTGACAAAAACAGGTTTCATGAAAGAAATAACATTTGAGTTGAGCCTCAAAAGATGTGCAAAATTTATCCATGCCAGGTTGGGAATAGTTCCAGAAATAGAGGCAACATCTAAAAACCATAGCAACTGTCTGCCTTTCTCCAAATTTACATGCATACCTGAGGACTGTAAATGCTATAACAATTTATACATTTATGTGCATGAAGGTGTCTTAGGGATAGATAACTTGCTCTTAAAAAAGGTGAGAAGAATTAAACTATGAAAGTCTCTATTTCTCTTTTTAATTTAGGTTTTACTTTCAAAGGGACCAAGAATTAACTGAATTGGGTCCCTCTACTAGCTGCCCTACCCACAAGTGGAGCAACAATAGTCCCAGGCCATGCCCACCAGCAGGCAACACCAATTCCAGAGTGCCATAGCCCTGCTCAGCAGCAGGCGGGCACCGGGACCAGAATCCTGCAGCCCCACGACCAGTGAACCTGTGACCTGGCCCCTCCCAGCAGCAGGCGGGCACTGGGCCTGGGGCATCCTGAGTTGTGCATCCAGCCACAGTGGGAACTGACCCAGCCCACCAGTGACTGGCAGCCTCCTTGCTAGTCAGGGTCTGGCAACTAAATGCACAAGGGGCCAGCCATGCCTGTCAGCATCCCTAAGATACTTGGCCCCATCGCAACAGGAGCCACATGGCCCCCATAAAGGGCACCCCTAAAGAATATAGCTCTGGTGACCAGAGGAGAGACTGCCACTGTGCCCTATAGGATATCTCGTATATAAGGTCATTTCTCCAAGATTGGGAGACAAACCTGACCTACACAGTAAACAGGAATAAAATAGAGAATTAGGCCAAATGAGGCAACAGAAGAACCCCAGAACAACAACGAAGCGAGACGGAGATAGGCCATCTACCTGATGAAGAGTTTAGAGCCATGATCATAAAGATGCTTGAAGAACTTGGGCTAAGAATGAATGAACACAGTGACAAATTTAGCAAAGAGATAGAATACGTAAAGAAGAAGCAAACAGAACTGAAGAATATAATAACTGGAATGAAAATGCACTGGAAGGAATCAACAGTAGATTAGGTAACAGAGGAATGAAAAGATGTGATATGTACACATATTGTGTATGAATACATTCTGGAGAAGGAAATGGCAACCAGTATTCTTGCCTGGAGAATCCCAGGGACAGGGGAGCCTGGTGGGCTGACATCTATGCAGGCACACAGAGTTGGACACAATTGAAGCAACTTAGCAAGCATGCATGGATACATTGCCATAGAAACAAATAAGACCTTGCCATTTGTAGAACATGGATGGACCTAGAGTATGTAATGCTAAGTGAAATAAGTCAGACAAATAACTGTATGATTTCACTTATGTGTAGAATCTTAAAAAAATGAACAAACACAACAAAATAAAAACAGAACAAAAAGGTGGTTGCCAGAGGGGAGGAAGCTTAGACAATGAGAAAAATTGGTGACGGAGATTCCCAAATACAAATTTCCAGTTACAAAATAAGTAATGGGTGTGAAACATACAGTGAGGGGAATATATTCAATAATTTTGTAATATCTTTGTGATGGACGAAAACTAGACTTATTGTGATCATTTTGGAATGTGTAGAAACATTGAATTACTAAATTATTATGCACCAGGAACTAAATAGTGTTGTAGGACAGTTATACTTCAGTGATGAACAAACAAGTTCCTAGAAAAAGATAAGATTTGTGGTTATTAAAGGTGGGGAGTGGACAGAGGAGAAATTGGATGAAGGAAGTCAGAAATTACAAACTTTCTGTTATAAGATAAAGGAGTACTAGGGATGTAATGCACAATATTAATTAGCACTGCTGTATGTTATATAAAGAGTAAATCCTTAGAGTTCTTTCACAAAGAAACGGTTCTATTTTATTTTGTATATATATGAGTTGATGTTCACTAAGCGTTATCGTGGTAATCGTTTACGATGTAACTCAAATCATGCTATACACCTTAAATTTATACAGTGCTTTATGTCAATTTTACTTCAAAACTGGAAGAAAATACATCCAAAGGTTTTAAGGATGAGGTTTGATAAGATTGGTCCCAAAGTTTGCTTAAAACCTTATGGAATTTTTTATGTTTTGTTGGGGGAGGGCATTGTTGAAAGTTCAGCAAAGATCTGACAGATTCTGAGTTTTTTGAATGTCTAAGTTTCAGTGTCAAACATTTTGAAAGTCTGTGGTAAAACGATAATAATCTGTCATCCCCGTTGTCTAAAGTCAGAAAATTGGAACTTAAATTCCTTTTTCTCACCTGTCTCCAATCAATCACCAATCTTATTCGTCATACCTCATTAATATTTCCCAAATCCATCCACTGGCCTCCATCTCCTTTCTTTTACTGAGTGTAATCTACCAGCTCTCTTTATGCAGAAACCTGTCAGTGCATCTTTTTACTTTTAGCTTTGTTTTTCCTCCTTCAGTTCAGTTCAGTCGCTCAGTCATGTCCGACACTTTGTGACCCCATGAATCACAGCACGCCAGGCCTCCCTGTCCATCACCAACTCCCGGAGCTCACTCAAACTCATGTCCATCGAGTCGGTGATGCCATCCAGCCATCTCATTCTCTGTCGTCCCCTTCTCCTCCTGCCCCCAATCCTTCCCAGCAGTTGTGATTAGTTTCTGCTGCCTATAGCATAAGACACAAATCACAGCAACTAAAGCAAAATAATTGTGTGTTTTTCTTTCAAACAAAGAGTTCTGCAGTTAAGCCAACTTCTAGACTGGTATTTGAAAAGGCCCTTGTGCTGGGAAAGATTGAAGGCAGGAGGAGAAGGGGCTGACAGAGAATGAGATGGCTGGATGGCATCACCAACTCGATGGACATGAGTTTGAGTGAACTCCGGGAGTTGGTGATGGACAGGGAGGCCTGGCGTGCTGCAGTCTGTGGGGTCACAGAGAGTCGGACACGACTGAGCGACTGAGCTGATCTGAGGATGAGCATGGCAGAGAACTGACTCTGTTTCTGCTTCGCCATTTTCAGCATATGGTTTCCAGCCTCAAAGCTACCTTGTGATGGATGGACATTATCACTTCTGCTGTTACATCCACATTCTAGATGGCAGCAAGGAGGAAGATAGCAAGGGCAAAAGGATTTGCCTTCTAATCAATCTCCTTTAAAAAGAACAGTTGGGGACCTAATGGGGAGTTGGGCAGAGGAATAAGAATAATCAAGGGGACAGTGAAATGACTCATCAGAATTGACTATTTTTAGCTCGATTCCATGGTTTAAAAATAAATTTGATGGAAAATTACAAAGTAAAGATGTGAAACATGTTTTGCATGGCCACCAGAAAATAAATGCATATCATCAATTATCCAAGTAGAATTCAAGTTTAATGATGAATTATGAGGGCTGCCTGGCAGTCTTTGACCTGAACAAGGCCTGTGGGCCGATCTCTTTACCTGAACAAACTTGTCACACATAAATGATAATTTTGCTAACAGTGTTAAATAAACCATTGAGACTTCTTATGGAGCATATCATAGAGGCAATACCAATGTTCCTATTAATTTTGATAAATTATGCTATCAGAGTCCAGTCTTTGTTCAGGACTAAGGAGTCTGTGGAAGGTAGGTTACTGCCACCCTCTGAAATCATGGGCCTGTGTCAGGACAAAGGATGTGAAAGAAGTGTTAGTTGCTCAGTCCTGTCCTACTCTTTGTAGCCCCAGGGACTGTAGCCTGCTAGGCTCCTGTGTCCATGGAATTCTCCAGGCAAGAATTCTGGAGTGGGGAGCCATTTCCTTCTCCAGGGCATCTTCCCAACCCAGGGGTTGAAACTGGGTCCCCTGCACTGCAGGCAGTTTCTTTACAATCTGAGCCAAGACTCTACACTTTCAAAGCAGGGCATATGGGTTAGGTCCCTGGTCAGGGAACTAAGATGCTGCATGGCATGATAAAAAAGAAAAAAAAAAAAACCATCTCATTGGTACTACAAAACTATTGATTTCTCCAGTCAATAAGTATGTTTTTAACTTTTGCTTTATGCCAGCCACAGGGCGTGGCTCTGAAACAAGAAATGACCAACTCCATTGCCTCTCTGCGATATTAGTGGGTTTTTAAATCCCATGTCATTCAATGGTTACACCTGTTTCTTTTCCTTTTATCTTCTTCAGTAGAAATAACTAAAACTCAAATATTAAATGACTCCAGGGAAGGACTCCATAATGCTTCTCCTATTATTGTTAATAATAATTTGTAATTGTTATTAATAATCTTATTATAGATAATAAGTCTAGTTAATATCAATCACCATATAGTCACAAATTATTTTTTTAGTTATGAGGGCTTTCAAGATCTACTGTCTCAGAACTTTCAAACATGAAGTATATATTATTAGCTATAGTCACCATGTTTTATATCCCCATGATGTATTTATTTTATAAGTAGAAGTTTTTACTTTACATTTCACATAAAAGTGAGATCATATAGTATTTGTCTCAACAAAATACCCTTGAGGTCCATCCATTTGGTCACAAATATCAGGATTTCCTTTTTTTATGGCTAAAAAATATTCTAGTATAGATATAGCACAGCTTCCTCGCTTTTTGTCTGTGCATATTTTTTACTATGTAAGTTTCAGCTGTATAGCACTGTCATTCAACATCTGTATACACTACAAAATGATCACCGCCCTAAGTCTAGTTATCATCCATCACTATACAGTTGATTCTAGTCACTCATTTTGCCCACCTCCAACCACCTTCCCTCTGGTAACAATTACTAATCTCATCTTTGTATCTATGACTTTGTTTTTTCTTTTTTTAAGCTTTCACATATGAGTGAAATCGTGTGGTAGTTCTCTTTCTCCATCTGACTTATTTCACTTATCATAATGCCTCCAAAGTCCATCCATGTTGTTGCAAATGGCAGAGTTTCTCTCTCTTTTCTTGGCCAAATATTATTTATATATATCTGTATCTATTACATCTTCTCTATCCACTGAGGTTGTTGCTATATCTTGGCTATTGTAAATAACACTACAATGAACATAGAGGTTCATATATCTTTTTGAATGAGTGTTTTAGTGGTTTTTGGATAAACACCCAGAAGTAGAACAACTGGGTCTTATGGTAGTTCTACTGTTAATTTTTTGAGAAATCTCCGTACTACTTTTCAATGGTTACACAAATTTACATTCCCATAACAGTGTACAGTTCCATTTCTCCACACCCTCTTCAACGTTTGTCATTTCATGTCTTTTCAGTAATAGCCACCCCAACAAGTGTGTGCTGATAGCCTTATGGGGTTACTTGATACTTTATCAAGTTGTTTTCCTCTTGCTGCTTTTAAAATTCTCTGTTTATATTTAACTTTTACCATTTTAATTATAATGTGTCTTAGTGTTTTTCACTTCGGGATTGTCTTCTTTGGAACTTTCTGGGCTTCCTGGACGTGCATGTCTGCTTCCTACCCCAGATTAGGGATGTTTTCAGTCACTATTTCTTTAAATATTTTTCCAGTGCATTCTTTCTCTCCCCACATTCTGAAACCTCTATAATGTGAATGTTATTATACTTGATGTTTTCCAAAAGGTCCTTTAAGTTTTCTTCACTTTAAAAATAATTTTTCATTTTGTTCCTTATCAGGATTTGGGATCAAGATAATATTGACCTTAATGAGTCTGGAAGTAGTTTTTCCTTTTCTACTTTTTTGAAGCATTTGAGGAAGGTTGATATAAATTCATATTTGAATATTTGGTAGAATGCACTAGTAAAGTCAACTGGTCTTAGATTATTTTGTTAGGTTTGTGTGTGTGTGTGTATTTCAGATTACTTTCCATTTTAGATTATTATAAAACATTGAATGTGGGTTCCCTGTGTTATACAGTAAATTTTGTTGCTTAAATATTTTATATATAATACTTTGTATCTGTTAATGCCATACTTCTATTTTATCCCTCCACTGCTCCCATTTCCCCTTTGGTAACTGGAAGTTCTTTTCCTATTTCTGTGAATCTGTTTCTGTTTTGTATATATATTCACTGTATTATTTTCTAGATTCTGTATATAAATGATAGTATATAATATTTGTTTTTCTCTGCCTGACTTCATTTAGTATGATATTCTCTAGGTATTTCCACATTGCTACAAATGGCAATATTACATTCTTTTTACAGTTGAATCAATTCAGTTCAGTCGCTCAGTCGTGTCCGACTCTTTGTGACACCATGAATCACAGCACGCCAGGTCTCCCTGTCCATCACCAATTCCCGGAGTTCACTCAAACTCATGTCCACCGAGTCAGTGATGCCATCCAGTCATCTCATTCTCTGTCGTCCCCTTCTCCTCCCACCCCAAATGCCTGCCAGCATCAGAGTCTTTTCCAGTGAGTCAACTTGTCGCATGAGGTGGCCAAAATATTGGGAGTTTCAGCTTTAGCATCAGTCCTTCCAATGAACACCGAGGATTGATCTCCTTTAAAATGGACTGGTTGGATCTCCTTGCAGTCCAAGGGACTCTCAAGAGTCTTCTCCAGAACCACAGTTCAAAAGCATCAATTCTTCGGTGATCAGCTTTCTTCACAGTCCAACTCTCACATCCATACATGACCACGGGAAAAACCATAGCCTTGACTAGACGGACCTTTGTTGGCAAAGTAATGTCTCTGCTTTTTAATATACTATCTAGGTTGGTCATAACTTTGCTTCCAAGGAGTAAGCGTCTTTTAATTTCATGGCTGCAATCAGCATCCTCAGTGATTTTGGAGCCCCCCAAAATAAAGTCTGACACTGTTTCCACTGTTTCCCCATCTATTTCCCATGAAGTGATGGGACCAGATGCCATGATCTTTGTTTTCTGAATGTTGAGCTTCAAGCCAACGTTTTCACTCTCCTCTTTCACTTTCATCAAGAGGCTTTTGAGTTCCTCTTCACTTTCTGCCATAAGGGTAGTGTCATCTGCATATCTGAGGTTATTTAAATTTCTCCTGGCAATCTTGATTCCAGCTTGTGCTTCTTCCAGCCCAGCGTTCCTCATGATGTACTCTGCATAGAAGTTAAATAAGCAGGGTGACAATATACAACCTTGACGTACTCCTTTTCCTATTTGGAACCAGTCTGTTGTTCCATGTCCAGTTCTAATTGTTGCTTCCTGACCTGCATACAGGTTTCTCAAGAGGCAGGTCAGGTGGTCTGGGATTCCCATCTCTTTCAGAATGTTCCACAGTTTATTGTGATCCACACAGTCAAAGGCTTTGGCATAGTCAATGAAGCAGAAATAGATGTTTTTCTGGAACTCTCTTGCTTTCTCCATGATCCAGCAGATGTTGGCAATTTGATCTCTGGTGCCTCTGCCTTTTCTAAAACCTGCTTGAACATCTGGAAGGTCATGGTTCATGTATGGCTGAAGCCCGGCTTGGAGAATTTTGAGCATGACTTTACTAGCGTGTGAGATGAGTGCAATTGTGCAGTAGTTTGAGCGTTCTTTGGCATTGCCTTTCTTTGGGATTGGAGTGAAGACTGACCTTTTCCAGTCCTGTGGCCACTGCTGAGTTTTCCAAATGTGCTGGCATATTTAGTGCAGCACTTTCACAGCATCATCTTTCAGGATTTGAAATAGCTCATTTGGAATTCCATCACCTCCACTAACTTTGTTCGTAGTGATGCTTTCTAAGGCCCACTTGACTTCACATTCCAAGATGTCTGGCTCTAGGTGAGTGATCACACCATCGTGATTATCTTGGTCATGAAGATCTTTTTTGTACAGTTCTTCTGAGTATTCTTGGCACCTCTTCTTAATATCTTCTGCTTCTGTTAGGTCCATACCATTTCTGTCCTTTATCGAGCCCATCTTTGCATGAAATATTCCCTTGATAGCTCTAATTTTTTTGAAGAGATCTCTTGTCTTTCCTATTCTGTTGTTTTCCTCTATTTCTTTGCACTGATCGCTGAGGAAGACTTTCTTATCTCTCCTTGCTATTCTTTGGAACTCTGCATTCAGATGCTTATATCTTTCCTTTTCTCCTTTGCTTTTTGCTTCTCTTCTTTTCACAGCTATCTGTAAGGCCTCTTCAGACAGCCATTTTGCTTTTTTGTATTTCTTTTCCATAGGGATGGTCTTGGTCCCTGTCTCCTGTACAATGTCACGAACCTCTGTCCGTCGTTCATCAGGCACTCTATCTATCAGATCTAGTCCCTTAAATCTATTTCTCACTTCTACTGTATAATCATAAGGGATTTGATTTAGGTCATATCTGAATGGTCTAGTGGTTTTCCCTACTTTCCTCAATTTGTCTGAATTTGGCAATAAGGAATTCATGATCTGAGCCACAGTCAGCTTCTGGTCTTGTTTTTGCTAACAGTATAGAGCTTCTCCATCTTTGGCTGCAAAGAATATAATCAGTCTAATTTCGGTGTTGACCATCTGGTGATGTCCATGTGTAGAGTCTTCTCTTGTGTTGTTGGAAGAGGGTGTTTGCTATGACCAGTGCGTTCTCTTGGCAAAACTCTGTTAGCCTTTGCCCTGCTTCATTCCGTGCTCCAAGGCCAAATTTGCCTGTTACTCCAGGTGTTTCTTGACTTCTACTTTTGCATTCCAGTCCCCTATAATGAAAAGGACATCTTTTTTGGGTGTTAGTTCTAAAAGGTCTTGTAGGTCTTCATAGAACTGTTCGAATTCTGCTTCTTCAGCATTACTGGTTGGGGCATAGGCTTGGATTACTATAATATTGAATGGTTTGCCTTGGAAACGAACAGAAATCATTCTGTCGTTTTTAAGATTGCATCCAAGTACTGCATTTCGGACTCTTTACTTGACCATGATGGCTACTCCATTTCTTCTAAGGGATTCCTGCCCACAGTATTAGATATAATGGTCATCTGAGTTAAATTCACCCATTCCAGTCCATTTTAGTTCACTGATTCCTAGAATGTCTATGTTCACTCTTGCCATCTCCTGTGTGACCACTTCCAATTTGCCTTGATTCATGGACCTAACATTCCAGGTTCCTATGCAATACTGCTCTTTACAGCATCGGACCTTGCTTCTATCACCAGTCACATTCACAACTGGGTATTGGTTTTGCTTTGGCTCCATCCGTTCATTTTCCTGGAGTTATTTCTCCACTGAGCTCCAGTAGCATACTGGGCACCTACCAACCTGGGGAATTCCTCATTCAGTATCCTATCATTTTGCCCTTTGTTACTGTTCATGGGGTTCTCAAGGCAAGTATACTGAAGTGGTTTGCCATTCCCTTCTCCAGTGGACCACATTCTGTCAGACCTCTCCACCATAATATTCCATAAATATATATACATATGTGTATATGTGTGTATATACCCATACACACACACACCACATCTTAAACCAGTCATATGTTGATGAGCACTTGGATTGTTTTAAAATATTAGCTAATGTAAATAGTCCTGCAGTAGAATTTGGGGTGCATGTATCTTTTTGAATTAAATTTTTTATCTTTTCTAGATATATGTCGAGGAATCGGATCACATGGTTGGTATATGTTTTAGTTTATTTTTTTAGAGGAAATTCATTACTGTTTTCCACAGTGGTTGCACCAATTTACACTTCTCACAAAATTGTAGGAAGATTTCCATTTCTTCACACCTTCTCCAGTATTTATTTTTGGTAGACATTTTGATGATAGCCATTCTAACCAGTTCAAGGTAATCCTCATTGTGGTTTTGATTTGAATTCCTCTAATAATTAGTGAAGGATGTTGAACATCTTTTCTTGTGCCTGTTGGCCATCTGTATGTCTTTTTTGGGAAGAAATGTCTATTTAAATCTTCTTTCTAGTTTTTTATTGGAGGGTTTTGTTGATTTGTATGAGCTTTCATATATTTTGGATATTAAAACCTTTTCAGGTCACATAGCTAGCAAATATTCTGTCCCATTCTGTAGGTTGGCTTTTCATTTTGTTAATGGTTTCCTTTGCTGGGTAAAAGCTTTTATGTTTGATTAGGTCCTATTGTTTATTTTTGCTTTTATTTCTTTTGTCTTGGGAGATTGACCTAAGAAAATATTGCTGCAACTTATATCTGAGAATGCTTTGCTTGTGTTCTCTTTAAGTTTTATGGTGTCATGTCTAATATTTGTCTTTGAATAATTGTGAGTTAATTTTTCTATGTCATATGAGGCAATATTCTACTTTCATTGATTTACATGTAGTTGTCCAGCTTTCCTCATACCACTTGTTGAAGAAACTGTCTTTTCTCCATTGTATAATCTTGCCTCCGTAGTCAAAGGTTAATTGGTCGTAGGTGTGTGGGTTTATTTCTGGGCTCTCTATTTTGTCCCATTGATCGATATGTGTGGGTTCTTATCCTAATACCACACTGATCTGATTACTATAGGTTTGTTGTATTGTCTGAAGTCTGGGAGGATTATGCCTCCAGCTTTGTTCTTTTTCCTTAGGATTGATTTGGCAATTCTGGGTCGTTCGTGGTTCCATATAAATTTTAGGATTATTTGTTCTATTTCTGTGGGAAAACATTGTGGGTATTTTGACAGGGGTTGAACTAAATCTGTAGTTAGCTTTGGATAATATAGACATTTTAACAATATTAATTCCTTCAATCCAAAAGCATGAAATATCTTTCTATCTCTTTAAATCATCTTCAGTTTCTCTTAAAATGTTTTATACTTTTCAGCATATAGATCTTTCACCACTTTGTATAAATTTATTTGTATTTTGTTTTTTGAGAAAATTTTAAATGGGATTAAAAAAATTTCTTTCTGATATTTCATTGTATAAATGAACATTTCTGTATGTTAACCTTGTATCCTGCTACCTTGCTAATTCATTTATTTGAATAGTTCTTGTGTGGAGTCTTTAGGGTTTTCTACATAGAGTATCATGTCATCTCCACAAAATGACAATTTTACCTCTTAATTTCCAAGTTGTATATTTTTATTTCTTTTTCTTGTCCACTTGCTGCAGCTCTGATTTCTAATACTGTGTTGAATAGAAGTGGTGAGAGTGGGCATCCTTGTGTTGTTTCAGATTTTAGTGGGAAGGCTTTCAGCTCTTCACCATTGAGTATTATATTGGGTGTGAGTTTGTCATCAATTCAGTTCAGTTCAGTCGCTCAGTCGTGTCCAACTCTTCGCGACCCCATGAATCACAGCACGCCAGGCCTCCCTGTCCATCACCAACTCCCGGAGTACACTCAAACTCATGTCCACAGAGTCGATGATGCCATCCAGCCATCTCATTCTCTGTCGTCCCCTTCTCCTCCCGCCCCCAACCTTTCCCAGCATCAGAGTCTTTTCCAGTGAGTCAACTCGTCGCATGAGGTGGCCAAAGTATTGCAGTTTCAGCTTTAGCATCAGTCCCTCCAATGAACATCCAGGATTGATCTTCATAAGTGGCTTTTATTGTGTTGAGACATAGTCTTTCTATACTGATTTTGGTGAGAGGTTTTTTTTTTTTAATCAAGAGTGGATGTTTAATTTTGTCAAATACTTTTTCTGCATTTGTTGAGATAATTATGATTATGTGATTTTTATATTTGCTTTTGTGAATATGGTGTACCGCATTAGTTTAGATATGTTGAAACATCTTTGCAACCCTGAAATTAATCTGATGT
The DNA here is from genome assembly GCF_049115385.1 of Moschus berezovskii. NCBI lineage: Eukaryota > Metazoa > Chordata > Mammalia > Artiodactyla > Moschidae > Moschus > Moschus berezovskii. Next base: position 55,303,583 of record NC_142480.1, on the reverse strand, counting down.
GATCATGGTGTATGATCCTTTTTATGTATTGTTGGATTTGACTGGCTAAGACTTTGTTGAGAATTTTTGCCTCTATATTCTTCAAAGATACTGGCCTGTAATTTTCTTTTGTAGTGATATTTTTATCTGGTTTTGGTATCAGGGTGGTTTCATAGAATGACATTGGAGGTGTGCTCCTCCCCTCGATTCTTTTGGAAGAGTTTGAGAAGGATCAGTGTAAGTTCTTTTTTATGTTTGGTGAAACTCCGTAGTGAAACCAATGAGTTCTGGACTTTTATTTCCAGGGAGTTTTAAGTTACTGGTTCTGTCTCACTTCTACTGATTGGGCCATTCAAACTATTTTTTCCTTTTTAAATTAAATTTTTATTTTACCTTAGAGTGTAGTTAATTTACATGTTGAATTAGTTCCAGGTATCCAGCAAAGAGATTCAGTTATATGCGTTATTTTTCAGATTCTTTCCCCATATATGTTAATAGAGAATTACTGAGTTCCCTGTGCTATACTTTAGGTCCTTATTGGCTACCTATCTTGTAAATAGTAGTGTCTATATGCTCATCCCAAGCTCCTGATTTATCTCTCCTCCTACCTTTCCCCTTTGGTAACCATAAGTTTGCTGTCAAAGACTGTGGGTCTGTTTTTGTTTTGTAAACAAGTTCATTTGGATCATTTTTAGGTTGACATATAAGCAATGTGTGGTGTTGTTCAGTCAGTAAGTTGTGTCTGACTCTTTGTTACCCTAAAGGATTGCAGTATGCCAGTCTTCCCTGTCCTTCACCATCTCCCAGAATTTGCTGAGATTCGTGTCCTTTGAATGAGTGATGAAATCTAACCATCTTGTCCTCTGCCATCCTCTTCTCCTTTTGCCTTCAATCTTTCCCAGCATCAGGGTCTTTTCCAATGAGTCAACTCTTTGTATTAGGTGGCCAAGTGTTGGAGCTTCAGCATCAGTCCTTTCAATGACTATTCAGGGTTGATTTCCTTTTGGATTGACTGGTTTGATCTCCTTGCAGTTCAAAAGACTCTCAAGAGTTTTCTCCAACACCACAATTCAAAGGTATCAGTTCTTTGGCACTTAGCCTTCTTTCTGGTCCAACTATTACATGCATACAACACTACTGGAAAAACCATAGCTTTGACTTTACAGACCTTTGTTGGAAAAGTTATGTCTCTGCTTCTGAATACAATGTCTAGATTTGTCATAGCTTTCCTTTCAAGGAACAAGCATCTAATAATTTCATGGTTGCAGTCACTGTCCATAGTATTTTGGAGGCCAGGAAAATAAAATCTGTCACTGATTCCCCTTTTCCCCCCTTCTATTTGCCATGAAGTGATGAGAATGGATGCCATGATCTTAGTTTTTTGAGTGTTGACTTTTAAGACTTTTTTTTTCACTTTCCTCTTTCACCCTGATCAAGAAGCTCTTTAGTTCCTCTTTTCTTTCTGCCATTAGGGTGGTATCATCTGCATACCTAAGGTCGTTGATATTTCTCCTGGCAATCCTGATTCAAGCTTGTGATTCATCCAGCCTAGCATTTCACATAATGTACTCTCTATAAATTAAATAAGCAGGGTAATAATATATAACCTTGTCATATTACTTTCCCAATTTTGAATCAGTCCATTGTTCCATGTAAGTTTCTAACTGTTGCTTCTTGACCTGGATGCAGGTTTCTCAGGAGACAGGTAAGGTGCTCTGCTACTCCTGTCTCTTTAAGAACGTTCCTCAATTTGTTGTGATCCACACAGTCAAAGGCTTTCGTGAAGTCAATGAAGCAGAAGTAGATGTTTTTCTGGAATTTCCTTGCTTTCTTTATGATCCAACAACTGTTGCAAATTTTATCTCTGGTTCCCCTGCCTTTTCTAAATTCAGCTTTTACCTCTGGAAGTTCTCGGTTCATGTATTGCTGAAGCATAGCTTGAAGGATTTTGAACATAATCTACTGGCATGCAAAATGAGCACAATTATATGGTAGTTTGTACATTCTTTGGCACTGCCTTTTGGGATTGGAATGAAAACTGACCTTTTCCAGTCCTGTGGCCACTGCTGAGTTTTCCAAATTTGCTGCCATACTGAGTGCAGCACTTTCACAACATCATCTTTTAAGATTTGAGATAGCTCAGCTGGAATTCCATCACCTCCACTAGCTTTGTCTGCAGCAATGCTTCCTCAGGTCTACTTAACTTCACACTCCAGGATGTCTGAGTCTAGGCAAGTGACCACACCGTTATGGTTATCCAGGTCATTAAGACATTTTTTTGGTATAATTCTGTGTATTCTTTCCACCTCTTCTTAATCTCCTCTGCCTCTGTTAGTTCCTTTCAGTTTCTGTCCTTTATCATGCCCATTCTTGCATGAAATGGTCCCTTGATATCTCCGATTTTCTTGAACAGATTTCTAGTCTTTCCCATTCTTTTGTGTTCCTCTACTTCTTTGCACTGTTCATTTAATAAGGCCTTCTCCCTCCTTGCTGTTCTCTGAAACTCTGCATTCAGTTGGGTATATTTTTCCCTTTTCTCCCTTGCTTTTTGCTTCTCTTCTTTCCTCATAGATTTGTAAAGCCTCCTCAGACAATCATTTTAACTTCTTGCATTTCTGTTCCTTTGGATGATTTTGGTCACTGCCTCCCGTACGAAATTGTGAACCTCTGTCCATAGTTCTTCATGCATTCTGTCTACCGGATCTAATCCTTTGAATCTATTCTTCACCTCCACTGTATAATCAGAAGGGATTTGATTTAGGTCATCCCTGAATGCCCTCATGGTTTTCTCTACTTACTGCAATTTAAGCCTGAATTTTGCAATAAGGAGTTCATGATCTGAGCTACAGTCAACTTCAGGTCTTGTTTTTGCTGCCTATATAGACCTTCTTCATTTTCAGCTGCAAGTAATGTAATCAATCTGATTTCAGTATTGATCATTTGGTGATGTCCATTTGTAGCATTGTCTCTTGTGTTGTTTAAAAAAGATGTTTGCTATGACCAGTGTGTTCTCTTGACTAAGCTCTGTTAGCCTTTGCCCTGCTTAATTTTGTTCTCCAAGGCCAAACTTGCTTGCTACTCCAGGTATCTCTTGACTACCTACTTTTGCATTCCAATCCCCTATGATGAAAAGGACACCTCTTTTTGGTGTTATTTCTAGATCGTGTGCATGTCTTCACAGAACCATTCAACTTCACCTTCTTCAGCATCAGTATTTGGGGCATAAACTTGGATTACCCTGATGTTGAGTGGTTTGCCTTGGAAATGAACCAAGACCGTTTTGTCATTTTTGAGATTTGCACCCAAGTACTACATTTCAGATTTTTTGACTATGAGGGCTACTCCATTTCTTCTAAGGGCTTCTTGCCCACTGTAGTGGATGTAATGGTCATCTGATTTAAATTCGCCCATTCCCATCCATTTTAGTTCACTGATTCCTATGATATTCTTGTCATCTCCTGCTTGTCTCTCCAATTTGCCTTGATTCATGGACCTAACTTTCCAGGTTTCTGTGCAATATTGTTCTTACAGCATCGGATTTTACTTTCACCACCCGATACATCCACAACTGAGCATCATTTCTGTTTGGCCCAGCCACATCATTCTTCCTGGAGCTATTCATAATTGCCCTCCACTCTTTGCCAGTAGCATATTGGAGACCTTCCAACCTGGGGGTTTCCTCTTCCGTATCATATCTTTTTGCCCTATCATACTGTTCATGGACTTCTTGCAGCAAAAATACTGGAGTGGTTTGCCACTCCCTCCTCCAGTGGACCACGTTTTGTCAGAACTCTTCATTAGGACCCATCCATCTTGGGTGGCCCTGCATGGCATGGCTCATAGCTTCATTGAGTTATGCAGCCCCTTTTCCACTACAAGGCTGTGATCCACACAGGAGATGTAAAAAATATCATATGATATTTCTCAGGTGTACACGAGACATTCTCCAGGATAGATCACATCTCGGGTCACAAACCAAGCCTTGGCAAATTTAAAAAAACTGAAATTATTTCAAGCATCTTTTCTGACCACAATGCTGTAAGATTATACATCAACTACAGGAAAAAGAACTAGAAAAACGTGGAGGCTACTGTGTTTGTGTTTTTTACACGTTTCTGAATAACCAACAGATCACTGAAGAAATAAAGAAAGTCAAAATAAACCTAGAAACAAGTGACAATGAAACATGACAACTCAAACCTGATGGGATGCACTAAAAGCAGTGCTGAGAAGGAAATGTACTGCAATACAAGCCTACCTTGAGAAACAAGAAAGACATCGAATAAACAACCTAACTTTCCACCTAAAAGCAACTAGGAAAAGAAGAAAAACCCCTAAGTTAGTAGAAGGTGCTCCTGTATTGAGTGTGTGTATATTAACAAGGGTAATATCCTCTTCTTGTATTGATCCCTTTATCACTATATAGTGCCTTTCTTTATCTTTCTTTACAGATGTCTGTAGAATCTATTTTATCTCAGGTAAGTGCTGCTACCCCCTGCTTTCTTTGTGTGTCTATTTGCATAAAATAACTTTTTCATCCCCTCGCTTTCAATGTATGTGTGTCTTCTGCCCTAAAGTGAGTCTTCTGTAGGCTGCATACTGGAGGTTTCTTTTTATCCGTAGGCCACTCTGTACTTTGATCATAGCATTTAGTCCATTAACATTGAATATAAGCATCGATAAGCATGTATTTTTTGCCATTTTAATCCTTGTTTTCTAGTAGATTTTGTAGTTCTTTTTATTCCCTTCTATCCTATTTTTTTTTCCTCCTGGAGTCTGACGGTTTTCCTTTGTATTATGCTTGAGTCTCTTTTTGTCAATTTATTGTTTATTTTTGACTTTTGGTATCCCTGGTTTTTAAGTATGTTAACCCAAAACTATATCTACTTGCTCTAGATGGACAGTCATGTAAGTTCAGGCTACTCTAAAATGTTGAATTATTTATTCCTCTCCCTCACATTCTCTGATTTTGATGTCCTAGATTATATGCTCATGTTTATCCTTTTGCTATCCATAATAGTTATAGTTCCTTTTATAAAAATTTAATTATTTCTAATCTATATACCAGCTTATGTAAATGATCTTCAATCCTTTTTATATATTTGCCTTTCCTTTTGTGATTTTCCCTTTTTAAAAAAGATTCTTGCTACTTTTCTATAGAGATGTTTCAATATTTCTTTTAGGTTAGATATAGTATTGCGGTATTCTTTTCACTTTTGCTTGTCTAAAAATTCTTTATCTTCTAAACTATAATCTTGCAGAGTAGAGTATCCTAGGTTGCAGACCTTTCCCTTTCAGGACTTTATGTATGTCATGGCACTCCCTCCTGTCCTGCACAGTTTCTGTGGAGAAATCAACTGATAGTCTTGCTGGGGTTCCCTTATAACAGTCTTGCTATCTTTAGAAACCTCTCTTTAACTTTTGCCATTTTAATTATGATATAATGTCTTGGTGTGAGTCTATTTGGTTTCATCCTTTCGTGGGTACCCTCTGGGCTTCCTTTACCTGTATATGTTTCCTTCTTTCAGTTGGGGAAGTTTTCAGCCATAGTTTCTTCAAATATATTTTTGATCCCCATCTCTCTTCTCTTTTTGGAACCCCTATTATGCATAAGTTGTCATGCTTTACATTATCCCGCAGATCTTGCATGTTGCTTTCATTTTTTCCCCTCATTTGTCTGTCTGCTGTTCTGATAATGTAATTTTCATTAGTCTATCTTCCAGAGCACTTATTTATTCTTCTGCAACATTTAGTCTGTTATTCATTGCTTTCAGGCTGGTTTTTATTTTGACAATTGAGCTGTCTAATTTTGATTTATTCTTCTTTATGATTTATAGTTCCTTGTTACAGTGATCAGGATTTCTATCAATAATCTTTCTTAATTCCTTTAGCATTTTTATTATTTTTGAACTTGGGGTTTAGTTAGATTGGAGAGGTCTGTTTCATTGTTCTTTCAGGGGATTTCTCTTTTTCTTATAATTGGGAATAGTTCCTCTGCTTTTTCATTTTATTTATATTTCTCTGTCTCTGAATTTAGGAGAAATGTTTATCTACTGTGATCTTGAAAAGCTGTTTTTATGTGGATGTTGGGAGAATTTTGAACACTGATTGGATCTTTTACTAGTAACTGGTCTGTTCAAATTGGTTACTGTTTGTTTGTTGGACTTTTCATTTTGTTCATGCAATATTTTTCTAATTTAATTGTCTGCATGTTCTTGTAGTTCACTAAACTTCTTTTAGAGACTTACTCTGAATGTCTTCCACTCCAGTACTCTTGCCTAGAAAATCCCATGGATGGAGGAGCCTGGTAGGCTGCAGTCTGTGGGGTCGCTAAGGGTCAGACACGACTGAGTGACTTCACTTTCACTTTTCACTTTCATACATTGGAGAAGGAAATGTCAACCCACTCCAGTGTTCTTGCCTGGAGAATCCCAGGGACAGGGGAACCTGGTGGGCTGCTGTCGATGGGGTCAGACAGAGTCTGACACGACTGAAGTGACTTAGCAGCAGCAGCAGCAGCTCTGCAATTGCTCCTGTTTGAGTGGGACCTGTCTGGATGGGGTCACTCCATATTGAGGTGGGAGTTCAGGCTGGCCTTTGCCATCAGGTGGGCATTGGCTGTGCCCCATTATTGCATGAGGCTGCTAATTGGACTCTCTCATCTGGCCAAGCCTTCAGTTAACCCCACTGTTGGGTGAGACTGGGTATTGTGCTCTGCGGTCAGGTGAAAGTGCTGTCTAGCGTTCTGGTCAGGAGGGCCCCAGGCTCTACTCCACAACTGGGCAGGATCACATGCTGGGATCTCTGACAAGCCATAGCTATGTTTGGTAATCGTACGGGTCATCTTGCTCCATGGCTAGGCATGGCCATAGGCTTTTCTCTTTGGCTGCTCAGGGCCACTGTTTGGTCTATCTGACTTTGTGGGGCCAGAGGCTCTGCTTAACAGGTTGGACAGGGTGGAACCTTTCCCAGATAAAAGTGAATTCTTCCTGTTTGAAAAGCCTTCAGATTTGAACATGGTCTTTTACCTGACTTAGGACTAGAGATGAAACTTTGACTTTTCCTGGGTCTTTAGCCTGTCAGACTTCCAGTTGCACCTACACCATTGGCTCTCCTGGGTCCCCACTTGACTCACCCTGCAGATCTTGTAATTTGTCAGTCTCCATAATTGAGTCAATTCTTCATAATTTCTCTTTTCTCCCCGTTTTTCTTTCTCTTCCCTCTCCTTTACCCCCTCTTTCCTTGCCCCTTCTCTCTCCCTCTCCCTTCTCCCTTTCCTTGCTGCTGCTAAGTCGCTTCAGTCTTGTCTGACTCTATGCAACCCCATAGACGGCAGCCCACCGGGCTCCTCTGTCCATAGGATTCTCTAGGCAAGAATACTGGACTGGGTTGCCACTTCCTTCTACGAGACACTAAGCATACCTGTGGCTTGAGAAATCCACCAAGAGAGAAAAACCTCTCTTTCCTTACTCCCACTCTATCTATCTCCAATTTGTTGTTTCTCTGAAGAACCCTAGCACGTCTCATACTGTCCAGAAGTCCCTCCAGGTTTCTTGTTGTGAATGTTTTTCCTTATTTCTAATACTATCACACAATAGATGCTTTTCTTATTTTTGTATTTCCTTGGTCATTCTAATGAGTTTCTAGAAGGGAGGTGAAATAACTACATGCGCTCAAATCTCCATTTTGAAACCCAAAGTCTACCAAAGTTTACAAAGCAGCAAGGAAATTTCCTTGTTCTTTAACCTTATTCTTTTCCTTTTCCATGCTACTGCACCTCCCTACAACCCCCTAATCCTTTCATCCTAAATCATGACACATTTTCTCTCCATTCTCTTTCCTCACAGTCTGTACTCTGGGTATCTAAAAAACACCTCCATTTCTGCACTTTTTGGTAGTTAAATGCCATCCATAAGGCTGTCATTTTCCTTTTTATTCCACTCACTGACCCTGTAAATGACATTTGATGCACAAGAACTGGAACAATCATTAACTTAAAATGTTTTTTTTTTTCTTAAGGAAAAAATCTCTCACTGCTCTAAATCATACAAAAAAGAATTAAAGAAAAAAGGCACCCAGCAATAAACCCTTTCAACATCCATACTTGGCCCTGCTAGGGACTGATTGCACAAAAAAACAGAGGAACATTCATTAATGTGACTATGAGCAGAGTTAGCTGAACCACTGAAAGTACCTGCAACCCTAGGGAGGCCCCTAGGAGCAACTTTTTTTCTCTTTTCCATAAAGATACTCTTAATTCTTCCTCTGAAATCTCAAAAATCAAGCTTCTATAGATTTCCGGTTTATTCAGTTTAAGCAGTATCCTTCTGGAATCCAACATAAGGGAAAGTCTAGTTGAAGCCACATGTCTGTTGGAGTGAGTCGGGTTGCATCTTGGCTTTATCACTAACTGAATAGAGTAGGGGAGATTTCCCGCAGCCTGGAGCCAGAATACTTAGGTAAATACTCATATTGTATGATGCAACAGAGTGATGGCAATATGATTAGATAACCCTACTGCATGTTGGGTTTTCCTGGTGGCTCAATGGTAAAGAATTCGCCTGCCAATGCAGGAGACATAAGTTCAACCCCTGGGTCAGGAAGATCCCCTGGAGAAGGAAATGGCCACCCATTTCCCAGTACTCTTGCCTGGGAAATCCCATGGACAGAGGAGCCTGCTGGGCTACAATCCATGGGGACACAGAAAAGTTGGACATGACTTAACGACTAAACAATAACAACAACAATTTCCTGTTCAGGTTATTTCAACTTGCAGTCTGTCAAGACATAATAACATCTGCAAGTTAAAGTATCCTAAATAGATTCCCATGTGGAAGAGGGCTATCCAGCCCTCTGTCCATATTTGGGCTATACTAACAAGCCCCATTCAATTTTTAGATTATCTTCCTTGAACCTGTCTCCTACCCCTTTGGAGACCAAGAGGTTGCACAGAGCTTATGAGGTCCTAGAGAATTTCTCAGAAGAAGGTTTATATGACAACAAAACTACCATCAAGTCGCAAGGTGACCCCCACACTAGTGACCCAAGGCATATATAATGTTTCATTGAGAAGAACTTAAGAACAGGAATGTACACAGTGCGTGATATCTGCTCAGTTGCAGTGTTATTCCTTAGATGTGCTTAGGTTGCAGAGCTGGATGTAAAATCCAGTTGAAGAAATGTTCCCCTACCACGCCTCTACATATTTACAGCCTACATTAAGGCAGGGACTACCTAGTATTCTGTGATGCAAACAGGCTTCCTGGCCCAGAAAGCAGCCTTATTACTCAGGTGTTTAGTGAAGGACTCTGAATACAAATGAAACAACTGGCTGTCTTTTTATGAGCTGACTCAGACCAGCTGAGCCAACTCACGCCCTATCCATTAGGAAGGGCCACTGCATCCTGTGGCCATCAGAGAACAAAGGTTTGTCTTCACTCAGGGTCTCCTGACCTTTGGGACTCATTAAGTTTCCCCATCAGGAAAACAGTAAGACGTTAAATGGAGCTTTCAGAGCTTGCTGACAGTGTCAGAGGAGTCACTGTCTGATGGGAGAGGTCTCAAAATGTACTGTAAAGCAGGGGTCCCTAACCTCCAGGATCTAATGCTTGATAAGCTGAAGTGTGGAGCTGATGTAATAATCATAATAGAAATGAAGTGCACAATAAAAGTAATGCACTTGAATTATTCTGAAACCACCAGCCCCTCCCAACCTCAGTCTGTGGAAAAACTGTCTTCCACAAAACTGGTCCCTGGTGCCAAAAGGTTGGGGACTGCTGCTATAAAACACATCACAGGGATCCGAAGGTCTCCCCATCCAAAGAGCATAGAGACCAGGCTGAGCCAGATGGAGAAACCCCAAGGTACAGACTGAGAAAGATCCAGAACTGCACAGTCTGCTCCTGAGACAGTGCTCAAATTACTCACTGGGGTTGAGGGTAAGAGATGTTTCCCATCATGTGTACTTCTCCCAGGGCTACATGATTATCCACATGACCTCAAAAAAGGAGTCAAGGCTGCTCTGTTCAGGACTGAGATTCTGGTTGGCTCTGAGAAATGTCATTTAGGGTAGCCAGTTGGTTGCCGAACATATCTTGGTCATAGAAGTGCGTATCTAAGTCTGGAATATTCACATAAACTGATCAAAGTCTCTTGGCTGTCCACATAGAAAAACAAGTCCTGAGATTGGATATACAAACGGTACCATTTACAGATTCAGGGCACATTCCATATACAGTTAGTAATGACAGTTGTCCGTAGGAGAAGATGACTGGGTGCTTATAGGGCATGGTGATGGGTGGACTGGACCTGACTGTAGGGCTTGGGTAGAGAAGAGCATTGCCAGTCCATTAGAGATTGTTTCCAAGATGACTGGGGAATGAGATGGCAGAATCAGAGCATCTCTGCGTACCTGAAAGGATGAAGAGAGTTGACCTGATAAGCATGGCCAACAGGAAGAGACTAAAGAGGATTAACAGGGCTCTGGATTCTGTCAGCCATGCCTGATTTCTTCAGCATTCTCTTGGAATAGGAGGCCTGTTAACCAAAACTCGATCAGATTGGAGATGGCAAATTCAGCACCAAAGTTAAGTTTTCACTGTAACCTACTATCTAGGACAGTTAATGTAAGACTATTCAGGAATCTCTGTCTATATAGGCATACACCATTTCCCTTTTCCCTGCTGCCTCTGTGTATACCTTTGACTTTCATAGGTCTGCTAGTCTGCTTAAGAATCTTCCATTGTTTTGCAATTGTGGCCCCTGTTCTATTTCTGTTTTATTTTAGTCCCTCTATTCATGAGTCATACTTATATATCTTTGTGGATTGCCTCTAATGCCTCCTGATATTTGCTCCTTTTGTGTAGTCCCCTTCTACACTGAATCCTTTGCCTCTTTTAAAACAAAATTCAGTGGGAGTGATAGTATATGACTTCAGTGCTAGGTCATAAAGTCCTTGTGGCTTCCACCTGACTCCTTCTTAGACTGCTTACTCTAAGCAAAGTCAAAGAGTGCAAGCACTGCTGTGAAGAAGACCACATAAAAAGGAATTGCGGTATCTGACCATTGTTCAACTTGTTGGCCAGACGAGTAAGCTACCTTAGAAGTGGTTTCTCCAGGTTAGTTAAGCCTAACTAACTAACCTGGCTACATCCATAGCCAATATTTGACTGCAGCTTTACCTTGAGCCAAAACCATCCAGATGCTCCCGAATTCCTGACTGTAAGAAATAGAGATAAAACTAATTATTATTTTAAGCCACTGAGTTTGGGGACCATTTGTATTGTGACAATAGTTAACTAACAAGAAAGATGACAAGGCCATGTAGAAAAGGGCTAAGAGCCAAGGTGAAGCATTCCAGGGCAGCAGGACTGAAATCTAATGGAGGAGCTGGGAATGTGGTCTTGCCTAGATTTCCAAATTGCTATGGACTAGTGACTCCTATGTACCCCCCATTTCCTCCTGTTGGTTATCCTATTGGTGAACTAGGGGCACGAAACTGGCATATATATAGGCTTATAGATGTCTAATTCAAGGGATGTTGTACTTAAGGAACTACATCTGAAGGTTTTCATTCAGACTTAAACTCAATTATGATGAGCCTGGCCCTGTTGTAATAAGTGAAACCCTTGAGGGATCTTGGGAGAGTTTGCATGTATTTTGCATGCAGGAGGAATGTAGATACTTTGAGGCTAATGGACAGATGCTGGTGGCTTTAAAACATATCCACAAATTCTTTGACTTCTCCCACAGAAACTGCAATCTGACTCCCCAACCTTTCGACCTGTCACTTTTAGGTGGCTCACTCAATCGAGTCTGGACTCTTTTCTTCTAATGAATAGAATGCAGTGGAAATAACACTGCATGACTTACTAAGCTAGATTAGAAGAGGATAGAATTCCCATCTGGCTCTCACTATACTTTTCCCCTTGAAGTCTTGAAATCTAGTCACTATGCTGTGAGGAACCCCAGGCCACATGGAGAAACCACATGTGGTTTTCTGGGTAGTAACTGTAGCTGAGGTTCTAGTCAACAACCAGCAGCAGCTTCCAGACACATGAGTGAGGAGCTTCCAGATGGTTCCAGCCTCCAATTCTTAGCTCTCACGGTTGATATAAGGTGGAGCAGAAACTGAGCTGTCCCCACAAACCCCTGCTCAAATTGTGCATTTAGAGCAAAACAAACGTTGTCATTACTGTAAACACTAAGTTTAGGAGTCCTGTGTTACGAGGACTGATGCTGAAGCTCCAATACTTTGGACACCTGATGTGAAGAGCTGACTCATTGGAAAAGACCCTGATGCTGGGAAAGACTGAAGGCAGGAGGAGAAGGGGACGACAGAGGATGAGATGGTTGGATGGCATCACCGACTCGATGGGCATGAGTTCGAGCAAGCTCTGGGAGGTGGTGAAGGACAGGGAGGCCTGGGTGCTGCAGTCCATGGGGTCACGAGGAGTCAGACACGACTGAGTGACTGAACAAGAGCAACAACTGGGACGGGCTCCTCTGTCTTTCCTTTCTTGATTTCCCCGTTTTTTCTATCCTCAGTTGAAACTTGAGACACATCCTGAGACCCATTTTCATTTATTTTCTCCTTTAAGTAGGGTAATATCAGTTTCCCCCTGTGAAAAGAGCAAATACAAAGACATTGTCCACTTGTGAAGAACACGCCTGTATTATCTTGTATTTTGGCATCAAGGGTATACTGTTAGCTATCCACTCCTGTTGCCCCATTCTCATATAACCATTTTAACACAGCATCTATCTCAAAGTGGCAATTGCCTTGGTGAGGCGATCCAGTTTATACTTAATCTCAGGGCTATCACCCAACAAGCGTATGTATTTCCAAATCCACTATTTTCTCGATCAGGAGTTGGACAGCAACAGACTTCCTTAACATTGTTAATAAACCCATGCAATTAATTTTTGAGCCAGAGGTTGTATGTTATTTATCTTACTGCTTATCATGCAACTTCACTCAATAAAACTAATATCCCGTTTTCATGCCTAAGAGCATCTTAATTGTTGAAAGGACTCTCTGCATGCTGATGATAATACTCCTGAAGTGTGCTAGCTCTCATATATAACCTACATCTCCTTGCAGTCATGGGCCCCCTCAGTACAATGTGCCATATGCTAATTGGCTTTTCAATTGCCTCCATGGCTGCAATAACAGCAACTCTTGTTTCCCTTCTGGGAAAAACTTCTCTTGTTTCTGAAGCAGCATGTGACTGTCCCGTTGGCAACACTGGAGGTGATGAATGGGGTCCGTGCCCATCCTATCTCCAGGGAGTGTGACTGGCTCCAGCAGTTGGCCTGGATGAATGAGAGGGTCCTTCCTGTTCTCTTCCTTTTCCTGAGGGCTCAAAAATACTTCCAAATGCAGAGAAACCAGCAGCACTCATTTGTGTACCGTGTTATCTCCCTCCATAGCCCTCTCATAGAAGTAAAACCAAGACCCTACAATGCACTATAAAGTAACACATTATTTTAAAATAGGTATTTTTTCTGATTATGCAAGTAGTATCATTCTTAATGGAAAAATGCCAGAAGATTTAGGAAAATTTTTAAATATTCAAAAATAGAACAACAAAATATAGTCTGGCAGTCTTAATGGTTGTATTTCTTTGTAGTCACACAATACTATGTATCCATATACAAATAATCCTAACCTTCTAAAAATTATGCATATATATTGATGTATATATTATCAGTATCACACTATGTATATTTTTCTGTCCTCTTTTTTACTTAACATTGCAACAGAAGTATTGCCCATATCATTCCAAATGCTTCATAAATATTTTTAACGGCTCAATTGTGTATTAAGTTTGCTTCCAGTGTCCTGGTATTAAAATAATGTCATGATGAACTTCTTTACATATAAATCTTTGTCTTCATTTTTGATTACTTCCTTAGGACCCATTCAGAGGAGTAAGATTACTGACTTAAAGAGAATGAAAATTTTTATAGCTTATGACATTTACAAATCATGTTCTGGAGGGCTTTAACAAATTGCATTGCCAGCAATAGTTGATGAGAATATATGTCTTACTGAACCCTCACAAATACTGGGTACTGTTACTTTAAAAATCCTTGCCAGTGCTGAATTGCAAAGAGTAGTATTTCCCTGATATTTTATTTTTCATTTATTTGCTTCATACTGGGCCTGAACTTTTCCCCACTTGTTTATGTGCTATTTGCATTTTGCTTTTTATGATGTGCTTGGCAATATTTTTTTCTTCTTTCTACTTGTTATAATTTTTGGTTTTCCAATGTGACTGTACCATTTTGCATTCCCAAAAACAAAGTGTGAATGCTCCAATTGTTTTACATCCTTGTTGGTACTGGATATTTTCAATTTTTTTTTTAAAATAGACATTCCAAAAGGCATATAGTGGTATTTCGTTGTGGTTTAGTTTGCATTTCCCTAATGACTAATGATGTTCAGGAGTTTTTAAGTGTTTATTTCCCATCTGTTTTTGTTGAAGTCTTTTGTCCATTTTTATTGGGTTGGTTATTTGCTTATTGTTTTGTTTTGAGGCTTTGCCATTTATTCTGGATACAAGTTCTTCAATATGTGACATGCAAATATTTTCTCCCAGTTTGTGTCTTGCATTGTCATTCTCTCAACAGCATGTGTTGCAGAGTAGCAGTTATTTAATGTTTTAGAAATAATGATTTATTGTGTTTTTATTTAATGAATTATACCTTTGGGGCTGCATCTAAGAACTTGTTGAATACAACATCACAGTGGTTATCTGATTTGCTTTTGTCTAGAGATTTTATAGTTGTAAGTTGTACATTTAAATCCATAATTTGAGTCAAGTTTTTAACATGATGTTTAGTTTTAGACTATTTTTTTTTTTGGCATATGGCCATCCACTTGTTCTAGTTATCATTTGAAAACACTAACCCTTCTCCACTGAGTTGCTTTCTGCCTTTGTTTAAAAAAATTAGTTGACCATATCTGTGAGGCTCTATTTGTGGATTCTTTATTCTGTTTGTTCTGCTCTATGCGGCTAACTTTTTAACATTACTATACTCTTGTGATTATTGTGGCTTTAAAACAATCTTAGAGCCAGGTGGTAAAAGTCTTCTGACTTTGTTTTTCAAAATTATTTTGAATATCCTAGTTCTTTTGCCTTTTCTATGTAAGTAATAGATTATTTTTGAAATATTTATCTAAAAATCCTATTTGGATTTTGATAGCAATGGCATTAAATCTATGATCAATTTGGGGAGAATCAGTATTTTAAATGAGCTTCCCAGGTGACTTGGTGGTAAAGAATCCACCTTATAATGCGAGAGACATGGAAGACATGGATTCCATCCCTGGGTCAGGAGGATCCCCTGGAGGAGGAAACGGCAGCCCATTCCAGTATTCACACCTGGAGAATCCCATGGACAGAGGAGCCTAGTGGCCCACAGTCCAAGGGGTTGCAAAGAGTCAGACACAGCTGAGCACATGCACACACAATGTCTTAAACACTATTGTTTGTTTAACCCTTGAACATAATGTGTGTACTTGGTCGCTTGAGTCATGTCAGACTCTTGGCGACACTATGGACTGTAGCCCGCCAGGCTCCTCTGTCCATGGGATTCTCCAGGCAAGATTATTGGAATGGGTTGCCATGCCCTCCTCCAGGGGATCTTCCCAATCCAGGGTTCGAACCCACATCTCCTTTGTTTTCTGCATTGCAGGTGGATTCTTTACTGCTGAGCCACTGGGGAAGCCCCTGAACACAGTTTATCTATTTATTTATATCTTTGATTTCTTTTATTAGTGATCTTTGATTTCTTTTATTAGTGTTGTGTAGCTTAAGTCGGACACGACTGAAGTGACTTAGCAGCAGCAGCAGCAGCAGCTTCCCATATACAAACCTACACATATTTTGTTATACCTAAGTATTTTGTGCATTTTTGTGTAAGTAGTACTTTAATTTTTAAAAGATTGTTTATTACTGGTATATGGAAATATGATTTTTTATTCATCTTGTATCTTGAGACTTGTTAGTTCTAGAAGCTTATTTATAGATTCTTTAAAATTTTCTATAATTTTGTTGTCTGTGAATACAGTTAAATTTCTTCCTTTCTAATCTGTAGTCCTTCAATTTCTTTTTCTTGCTTTATTGCACTGAGTAGAACTCCAGTACAATGTTGGACAGAAGTAATAATAGTGAACATCCTTTCTTTGTTCCTGATCTTAGAAGGGAAGCATAGAATCTTCCATCAGCAAGTATGATGTTTGCTACAGATATTTTGGAGATGTACTTTATCAGGTTGAAGAAGTTCTCTTCTTCTTTTACCAGTTTTCTGAGAGATTATTTTATGGTAATAAAAATGGATTTTGAAATTTGTCAGTTTTTAAACTTATCTATTGATATGATCATATGATTATTCTTTTTAGTAATATTAGAACTTAAACTGGTTTCAGCTGTTAAATCCATCTTATAGTCACAGAGTAAGCGACAATTAATTACAAGGTCTTTTCATATACTGGTGGATTTGATTTGCTGATGATTTGTTGAGTCTTGTGTTTATATTCTTGGGAGATACTGATTTGAAGTTTTACTCCTTGTACTTTTTTGTTGCTTAGTTTTCATATCAGGATAATGCTGCTTTCATACAATGCGTTGGGACATGGTCTCTGCTTTTCTGTTTTCTGTAAGACACTGTGTAGTATTGGTAATTTTTCCCCTTAAAAGTTTGGCAAAGTTACTGGTGAAGTAATTTGGGCCTGAAGTTTGTTTGGCTGCAAAGTTTTAAATTACAAATTTATTTTCTATAATAGGTACTATTTAGACTTTTTTTTTTCCTGGAATGTTTTGATAGTTGTATCCTTCAATAAATTGATCATTTTCATCCATGCTATCAAATTTGTGAGTATAGAGTTGATCATAGTATTTCTTTATTATCTTTTTACTGCCTGTAGTGTTTGTGGTAACTTTCTTTCAATATTGATGCTGGAAATTTGTGTTTTCTTTCTTTTTATTGTTCAGCGTGGTTAGAGGCTAATTAATTTTATTGATCTTCTCAAAGATCAGCTTTTGGTTTTGTTGATTTTTCTCTATTATCTAATAATAATTTTATTGACTTCTGCTCTTTATTATTTTCATCATTCTTGTTGCTTTGTATTTAGCTTATTTTCTGAATGCTTTAGGTTGGCGCTTATATTATTGTTTTTATACTTTTTTAACAAGCATTTTTTGCTATAAATTTTCTATACACATTTAGCTTCATCCTGAAATTTTTAATATGTTGCAATTTTACTTTCAAGCTCAAAATATTTCCAAGTTTTTTTTCTTGAGACTTTCTCTTTTATCTGTGGGCTATTTGAAAGTGTATTGTTTTATTTCTAGATATTTGTGAGTTTTCCAGATAAATTTCTGCTATTGCCATTCTAATTTAATTTTATTGTTATTCAGGGAAGATACTTTACGTGGTTTTAGTTCTTTAAAATTTTCTAACATTTGTTTACTGGCCCAGGATATGGTCTGTCTTAATGCAGCTTTCATGGGCACAACGAGAATTTATATATTTTGCTGTCTATAGTTAACTGGGATGGTTTCTCCACGTCTTTAGGCCAAGATGATTGATAGTGTTGTTTAGGTCATCTACATCATTGCTAATTTTCTGTCTACTTGTTTTATCAATTACTGAATTGGTTTGTTGAACTCTCTAAGTTCAATTGTGGATTAAAACATGTTTATACTTCTAGAGCTCTATCAACTTTTGCTTTATGAATCTTGAAGCTCATTTGTCAGCTACACACACATTTAGAGTAGATAATTCTTGATGAAATTACACGTGTTAGTTTGTGAGGACTCCAGGAACAAAATACCACAGAATGAAAGGCTGAAACAACATTTATTTTCTCACAGTGCTGAGTGTTGGAAGTCTGAATTCATGATACCATTAGAGTTGGTTTCTGTAGGATCCTTTCTTCCTGCCTAATAGATGACTGCTTTCTTGATGTGTCCTCATATGCACTTTCTTATGTGAGTACGTTGGGTTTAATGTAGTTATTACTATGGTTGGATTAACTTTATTATTATTTATTTTCTGTTGGTCCCTTTGGTTTTTGTTCCTCTCTTTCTCCTTTCCTTATTTTGAGTTATTGGAACATTTCTTACAGTTTCATTGTAATTTATCTACTGGTTTCTGCTATATCGTTGTGCTTTTTTGCCACTGTTTCTGTTGTCATTGCTGTTATTGCTCTAAGGATTTAATATGCACACCAAACTTTGCAAAATCTACTTCACTATTGCAAGTAACATGTAGATGCCTTATAACTAAATACATTTTTTAACCCTCCTTTCTTGTGATATATTTTTGCTTTCATGCAATAAAGGAATTTAGGATAGCCTTTTATATCTTCCCAGATTTATGTTTTAAGCAAACATGGAAAGTTTTGTTCATTATTTCTTCAAATATTATTTTCAGCACAGATCTTTTTCTCTACTCTTCTGGGGACTCCAATTACATTGATGTTAGACTTTGTCATTATTCTACAGGTCCCTCAGATCATGCTTGCTTTTTTACTTTTTTTTTTCTTCCAGTTTTATTAAGACATGATTGACACACAGCACTGTGTAAGTTTAAGGTATGCAATCATAATGATTTGAATAGCATACATCATAAAATGATTATCAAATTAAGTTTGGTGAACATTCATCATCTTATATAGACATGAAATTTAAAGAAGAATTTTTCTTTGTGATGAGAAATCTTAAGATTTACTCTCAACAACTTTCATCTATAACATACATTAGTGTTAATTATATTTATCACATTGTACATTACATGCTTAGTATTTTTTATCTTATAACTAGAAGTTTGGAGATTTTGACTGCTTTATCCATTTCCTCTTCCTCTCAAACCTACCTGTAGTAAACACAAATCTGATCTCTTTTTTTGTTGTTTTTCTTTAAATTTATTCTTCAATTGCAAGAAAATTGCTTTACAATGTTGTGATGGCTTCTGCTGTATAACAGCACACTCTTTATACTTTGTATTTGAAGTACAATTGACACAACCCTAGTTTCAGCTATACAGCATGGTGATTTGATTTGAATATTTTTCAAGATCATCACCATGATAAATCTAATCATGATGTATCACCATACAAAGATACATAGTTACTGACTGTATTCCCTGCACTGTACATTTTATAACTGTGACATCCATTTTATAACTGGAAGTTTGTATCTCGTAATTTCCCTCATCTGTTTCTTTCTCACCCCTGCCCATCCCACAGGCAATCAGCTGTTTTTTCAGTGTTTCTAGTCTATTATGTTTGGCCATTTGCTTTTTTAGATTCCAAATACAGGTAAAATCATGCAGTATTTGTCTCTCTCTAGCTTATTTTTATTAGAGCTATACATTCTACATCCACATCCATGTGGCTGCAAATGGCAATATTTCATTGATTTTTATGGCTGAGTTTATATATATAACTTCTTTCTCACATCATCTTTATCTATTTGTCCATTGATGATGGGCACTTAAGTTGCTGCTGAATCTTGGCTACTGTAAATAATGGAAGAATGAACATCAGGCTGCACATATCTTTTTGAATTAGTGCTTTCATTTTCTTTCTTATTTTTTCAGGTTTTCACGTTTAGAGACTTTACTTTTTGAAACAGTTTTAGATTTACAGAAAAATCAAAAAGATAGTAGAGCAAGTTTTCAAATATCTTGTACCCAGTTTTCCATTTGATATCTCACATTAGTATGGCACATTTATCACAATTAATGAACTAATATTAACACTTTATTATTAATTAAAGGTCATATTCTCTTTAGATTTCCTTCAGTTCAGTTCAGTTGCTCAGTCGTGTCCGACTCTTTGCGACCCCATGAATCACAGCACGCCGGGCCTCCCTGTCCATCACCAACTCCCGGAGTTCACTCAAACTCATGTCCATCGAGTCGGTGATGCCATCCAGCCATCTCATTCTCTGTCGTCCCCTTCTCCTCCCGCCCCCAACCTTTCCCAGCATCAGAGTCTTTTCCAGTAAGTCAACTCTTCCCATGAGGTGGCCAAAGTTTTGGAGTTTCAGCTTTAGCATCAGTCCCTCCAATGAACCCACGATTGATGTCCTTTAGAATGGACTGGTTGGATCTCCTTGCAGTCCAAGGGACTCTCAAGAGTCTTCTCCAGCACCACAGTTTAAAAGCATCAATTCTTCGGCGATCAGCTTTCGTCACAGTCCAACTCTCACATCCATACATGACCATGGGAAAGTTGGACCTTTGTTGGCAAAGTAATGTCTCTGCTTTTTAATATACTATCCAGGTTGGTCATAAGTTTCCTTCCAAGGAGTAAGCGTCTTTTAATTTCATGGCTGCAATCAGCATCCGCAGTGATTCCTTAGTTTTTACCTAAAGAGGTGACATTCCATTTTCATCACCTCATGGCAAGAGGACAAGCTGTCACATACTCACTGTTGATGATGATCACCTAACTAAGGTAGTGTTGGTAGGTTTATCTTCTGTAAAGTCTCTCTCCCATCCCTCTCCCTTTCCCTGTATTCTTTGGGGAAAATCCACAGTGCTCAGCCCATATTAAGCATGGAGAGTTATGCTCCCCCTTCTTAAGAGAGTAGTTTCTACGTTCAGTTCAGTTCAGTTCAGTTCAGTCGCTCAGTCGTGTCCGACTCTCCGCGACCCCATGAATCACAGCACGCCAGGCCTCCCTGTCCATCACCAACTCCTGGAGTACACTCAAACTCATGTCCACAGAGTCGGTGATGCCATCCAGCCATCTCATTCTCCGTCGTCCCCTTCTCCTCCCGCCCCCAACCTTTCCCAGCATCAGAGTCTTTTCCAGTGAGTCAACTCATCGCATGAGGTGGCCAAAGTATTGGAGTTTCAGCTTTAGCATCAGTCCCTCCAATGAACATCCAGGATTGATCTCCTTTAGAATGGACTGGTTGGATCTCCTTGCAGTATAAGGGACTCTCAAGAGTCTTCTCCAACACTACAGTTCAAAAGCATCGATTCTTCGGCGATCAGCCTTCTTCACAGTCCAACTCTCACATCCATACATGACCACGGGAAAAACCATTGCCTTGACTAGACGGACCTTGGTTGGCAAAGTAATGTCTCTGCTTTTTAATATACTATCAAGGTTGGTCATAACTTTCCTTCCAAGGAGCAAGCGTCTTTTAATTTCATGGCTGCAATCAGCATCTGCAGTGATTTTGGAGCCCAAAAAAACAAAGTCTGACACTGTTTCCACTGTTTTTCCATCTATTTCCCATGAAGTGATGGGACCAGATGCCGTGATCTTTGTTTTCTGAATGTTGAGCTTCAATTCAACCTTTTCACTCTCCTCTTTCACTTTCATCAAGAGGCTTTTGAGTTCCTCTTCACTTTCTGCCATAAGGGTAGTGTCATCTGCATATCTGAGGTTATTGATATTTCTCCCAGCAATCTTGATTCCAGCTTGTGCTTCTTCCAGCCCAGCGTTCCTCATGATATACTCTGCATATAAGTTAAATAAGCAAGGTGACAATATACAACCTTGACGTACACATTTTTCCTATTTGGAACCAGTCTGTTGTTCCATGTCCAGTTCTAACTGTTGCTTCCTGACCTGCATACAGGTTTCTCAAGAGGCAGGTCAGGTGGTCTGGGATTCCCATCTCTTTCAGAATGTTCCACAGTTTATTGTGATCCACACAGTCAAAGGCTTTGGCATAGTCAATGAAGCAGAAATAGATGTTTTTCTGAAACTCTCTTGCTTTCTCCATGATCCAGCGGATGTTGGCAATTTGATCTCTGGTGCCTCTGCCTTTTCTAAAACCTGCTTGAACATCTGGGAGTTCACGGTTTACATATTGCTGAAGCCTGGCTTGGAGAATTTTGAGCATGACTTTGCTAGCGTGTGAGATGAGGGCAATTGTCCGGTAGTTTGAGCATTCTTTGGCATTGCCTTTCTTTGGGATTACGTTAATTACTTGGAATTGTTCATGGTAGATGCCTTCACTATCCTCTCTCAGAACATTCATCTACTTCATTTTATCAGTATGGAATTCTGTTTCTTTATTTTATTTTTTGTATTTTGGGTTATAATTCACTACTGCTTTGTATATTTTATTGTTCAAAAAAGCGTTGTCCATTGGCACTTGGTTTCTGTGTCTTTTTAAAAAGATGTTCATTTATTTATCTGGCTGCAGCAGGTCTCAGTTGCAGCACTCGGGATCTCCGTTGCATCCTGCAGCACCTTTTACTGTGGCGGGTGGACTCTCTGGTCATGGCACCTGGGCTGCAGAGTGCACGGGCTTCAGTACGTGCTGCACTCAGGTGCTCTAGTTGTGATGCGCCTGGGGGCTTAGTTCCTCTGCCACACGTGCGATCTTAGTTCCCCAACCAGGGATCGAACCAGCGTCCCCAGCACTGCAAGGTAGATTCTTAACCACCGGACCACAATGAAGTCCTGGTTCCTGTGTCTTTTGGCATAACCCCATTAATGCATGGTTTGAGTACTTCTCATTTTCCAGCACTACAAATTACTCTAACTTCATTATGTAAATTTACAGCTCCAGACCTACAATCAGCCATTTCTTCAGAGAGTCTTGGCCTCTTTTTACTGTAGAATGATATTAGAAACCAAGATCTGGGAAGTATTTGTGATTGGTGCTTGAATGCTGTTAGAGCCTTGAGGACTTCTCAGCCAATAAAGGGAGAATATATGTGTGTATATATTACCTCATGTATGCATGTATGATTTCTATAGGTAGCCCTGTGTGTTCATATTGATTAAACATGAGTTCATACAGCTATCTCCAACTCTAATCCGTTACCACAAGGGTCATTCTAGCCCCCCTCCCCTTGACTAGCTCGACATTCCCACTCCAATGGTGAGAAGCATGGCTTCCACAATATGTTCTCCACTTAACTATTCAGCTACAGTATATGTAAGAATTATCAAAATTAACTGCTACCCACGTAAGAGCTAAAGTGCAGTGCTTGTGTGCTGTCCTTATGCCTTTAGCTTTACAGACTCACATCATTTCCAGAGTCACTTCGGCCAGCACATTTTATCCTCATCTCCTTTAGTCAAGCTGTTTCATACATTGATGATACATCTTGTTGTAGTCTGCTTTCTTCCTAGGATTCTCCAACCTTCTAAAAGACTTTTTAAAATTTAGATATATTAAGGTTCACCTTTGTGCTTTAATGTTTGATGGGTTTTGACAAATGCATAATTTTATGACCAACATTACAATATTATACAGAATATTATCACTACCAAAAAAATTCCTTGAGTCTCACCTATTAAGTCTTCTTTTCCTCAAAAACCCAAGAAACCACAGATCTTTTTGTCTGTGTGGTTTTGCATTTTCCAGAAGGTTGTATAATTTGAATCATATAGTATATAGCTTTTTCAGACTGACTTCTTTCACTTAAAAATATACATTTAAGGTCCATCCATGTTTTTTCATGGCCTGACAGCTCACTTCTATTTTATTGTTGAATAATATTCTGTTGTATGGATTAACCATAGTCTGTTTAACTATTCACCTATTGAAAGGACATCCTGGTTAAATGTAGTTTTTGATGATTATGAATAAAGCTGCTATAAACATTTGTATGCATATTTTTATGTAGACATAAATTTTCAGCTACTTTGGGGAGATACCCAGGAGAGTGATTACTGAATCATATGGTGAGTATTTTGTAAAACACTGCTGTTTTAATTTTCCTTGAATAAATACTCAGCAGTGAAATTGTTGGATCATATAATAGTTCTATTTTTAATTTTTATGTTTGTTTTTGATATTTAATTGTAAGTTTATAGAATTTAACTTTAATAGTGGCTATATTTAGTAATTATCATGCAAAACTCTTGGATTTCCCAGATGGCTCAGACAGTAAAGAATCTCCCTGCAGTGCAGGAGACCTGGGTTCAATCCTTTGATCAGGAAGATCCCCTGGAGAAGGAAATGGCAACCACATCAGTATTCTTGCATGGAAAATCTCATGAACAGAGGAGCCTGGTGGGCTACAGTCCATGAGGTAGCAAAGAGTCAGACATGACTGAGCGACTAACACTTTGATGCAAAACTCTTATAAATTTAAAAATTGGGCCCCATGAGTTGGGTACAACTAGACTCTACCACATCACTGCATGTTTGCTTTTTCTCTTCTTTGTGAATCTGGAGTTTTTCAACATTCAAAAAGAGTTATTGAGTACTTATATGTGATAGATGCTGAGGATTCAGGGCTAGAGTCCCTGTTCTATTGTTTACAGTCTTATTGAAAAACAAATAAATGGAGCAGTGATTTAGAGCAGTTTTCTAAGTGTGCGTTTGTTTTTTAATTATGAGAGAGAAAAATCCTGTCTGGTGTTCAAGTGCATATTTGTCCCACTATTTGCCAGTTGCATTCTAGGCCTGGCTATTTTTGTTGTTTTTCTATAATATTTTGCCTAAAAATTCTTTCTCTTCTTTTGCTTTTTGAGGTATATTTGTACAACATTATATAAGTTAGAGATGTACAACAGTGATTCACAGTTTTTAACGATTATACTCCATTTAGAGTTTTTATAAAATATTAGCTATATTCCTTATACTGTTCAATATATCATTGTAGCTTGTTTATTTTATACATAGTGGCTTGTCCCTCTTAATCCCCTATCCCTAGATTTCCTCATTTTGCTCTTTCCACTGGTAACTACTAGTTTGTCCTCTATATCTGTGTATCTCATTCTTTTTTTGTTATATTCACTAGTTTGTTTTTATTTTTAAAATTTCACATATCAGTTGTATCATATAGTGTTCTTCCTTCTCTGTCTGACTTATTTCATGTAGCATAATGCCCTCCAAGTCCATCCATGCTGATGCAATTGGTAAAATTCCATTCTTTTTTATGGCTGAGCAGTATTCCATTATATATATACACACAGACATACATACCACATCTTCTTATCCATTCAGGGTTTCCTTGGTGACTCAGAGGTTAAAACGTCTGCCTCCAATGCGGGAGACCTGGGTTCAATCCCTGGATCAGGAAGATACCCAGGAGAGGGAAATGGCAACCCACTCCAGTATTCTTGCCTGGAAAATCCCATGGACAGAGGAGCCTGGTGGGCTACAGTTCACAGGGTCGCAAAGAGTTGGACACGACTGAGCAACTTCACTTTCACTTTTTTTTATCCATTCATCTGTTGATGGACGCTTAGATTGTTTCCATATACTGGTAGATGTAAATAATGCTGCCTTGAACTTTGGGGTACACATAGCTTTTCAAAGTAGTGTTTTTCTTTTTTTTCCAGATATATGCCTAGGAGTGGAATAGTTGGGTTATATAGTAGTTATGTCTTTTGTTTTTCAGAAGTCTCCATAATATTTTCCATAGTGGATGAACTAATTAACATTCCTACCAATAATTTGTATGAGATTTCCATTTTCACCACATCCTCACCAACATTTCCTGTCTGTATTCTTCTGTAATGAGAGTCATTCTTACAGGTGTAATGTGATAGATATTGTAGTTTTAATTTGCATTTCTCTCATGATTGATGCTAAGTACCTTTTCATGTGTCTGATCCAAGAAAAATGTCACTACAATTTATGTCAAAGAGTGTTGTAAGTTGTCTTCTTGGAGTTTTACGCATATAGTCTTACATTTAGGTCTTTAATCTATTTTTAGTTTATATTTATGTATAGTATGATAAAATAGTCTAACTTCATTCTTTTACAAGTAGCTGTCCAGTTTTCCCTGTGTCACTTTATTGAAGATACTGTATTTCTCCATTGTATACTCTTGCCTCCTTTGTCATAGATCAATGGGTTCTTTGGGGGCTTTGTTTTCTGTTTCATTGATTTATGTTTTTTTTTTTTTAATGTCAGTACCATACTGTTTAGAACTAACACCCAAAAAAGATGTCCTTTTCATTATGCAGGACTGGAATGCAAAAGTAGGAAGTCAAGAAACACCTGGAGTAACAGGCAAATTTGGCCTTGGAGTACGAAATGAAGCAGGGCAAAGGCTAACAGAGTTTTGCCAAGAGAACGCACTGGTCATAGCAAACACCCTCTTCCAACAACACAAGAGAAGACTACACATGGACATCACTAGATGGTCAACACCGAAATCAGATTGATTATATTCTTTGCAGCCAAAGATGGAGAAGCTCTATACAGTTAGCAAAAACAAGACTGGGAGCTGACTGTGGCTCAGATCATGAACTCCTTATTGCCAAATTCAGACTTAAATTGAAGAAAGTAGGGAAAACCACTAGACCATTCAGATATGACCTGGATCAAATCCCTAATGATTATGCAGTGGAAGTGAGAAATAGATTTAAGGGACTAGATCTGATAGAGTGCCTGATGAACTGTGGATGGAAGTTTGTGACATTGTACAGGAGACAGGAACCAAGACCATCCCCATGGAAAAGAAATGCAAAAAAACAAAAAGGCTGCCTGAGGAAGCCTTACAAATAGCTGTGAAAAGAAGAGAAGCAAAAAGCAAAGGAGAAAAGGAAAGATATAAGCATCTGAATGCAGAGTTCCAAAGAATAGTAAGGAGAGATCAGAAAGCCTTCCTCAGTGATCAATGCAAAGAAATAGAGGAAAACAACAGAATAGGAAAGACAAGAGATCTCTTCAAGAAAATTAGAGATATCAAGGGAACATTTCATGCAAAGATGGGCTCGATAAAGGACAGAAATGGTATGGACCTAACAGAAGCAGAAGATATTAAGAAGAGGTGGCAAGAATACTCAGAAGAACTGTACAAAAAAGATAATCACGATGGCATGATCACTCACCTGGAGCCAGACTTCTTGGAATGTGAAGTCAAGTGGGCCTTCAGAGCATCACTACGAACAAAGCTAGTAGAGGTGATGGAATTCCAGTTGAGCTATTTCAAATCCTGAAAGATGATGCTGTGAAAGTGCTGCACTAAATATGCCAGCACATTTGGAAAACTCAGCAGTGGCCACAGGACTGGAAAAGGTCAGTCTTCATTCCAATCCCAAAGAAAGGCAATGCCAAAGAATGCTCAAACTACTGCACAATTGCACTCATCTCCTACGCTAGTAAAGTCATGCTCAAAATTCTCCAAGTCAGGCTTCAGCAATACGTGAACCGTGAACTTCCAGATGTTCAAGCAGGTTTTAGAAAAGGCAGAGGCACCAGAGATCAAATTGCCAACATCCACTGGATCATGGAGAAAGCAAGAGAGTTCCAGAAAAACATCTATTTCTGCTTCATTGACTATGCCAAAGCCTTTGACTGTGTGGATCACAATAAACTGTGGAACATTCTAAAAGAGATGGGAATCCCAGACCACCTGACCTGCCTCTTGAGAAACCTGTATGCAGGTCAGGAAGCAACAGTTAGAACTGGACATGGAACAACAGACTGGTTCCTAATAGGAAAAGGAGTACATCAAGGTTGTATATTGTCACCCTGCTTATTGAACTTCCATGCAGAGTACATCATGAGGAACGCTGGGCTGGAAGAAGCTTAAGCTGGAATCAAGATTGCCGGGAGAAATATCAATAACCTCAGATATGCAAATGACACCACCCTTATGGCAGAAAGTGAAGAGGAACTAAAAAGCCTCATGATGAAAGTGAAAGAGGAGAGTGAAAAGGTTGGCTTGAAGCTCAACATTCAGAAAACGAAGATCATGGCATCTGGTCCCATCACTTCATGGGAAATAGATGGGGAAACAGTGGAAACAGTGGAAACAGTGTCAGACTTTATTTTTTTGGACTCCAAAATCACTGCAGATGCTGATTGCAGCCATGAAATTAAAGACACTTGCTCCTTGGAAGGAAAGTTATGACCAACCTAGATAGTATATTAAAAAGCAGAAACATTACTTTGCCAACAATGGTCCATCTAGTCAAGGCTATGGTTTTTCCCGTGGTCGTGTATAGATGTGAGAGTTGGACTGTGAAGAAAGCTGATCGCCGAAGAATTGATGCTTTTGAACTGTGGTGTTGGAGAAGACTCTTGAGAGTCCCTTGGACTGCAAGGAGATCCAACCAGTCCATTCTAAAGGCGATCAGTCCTGGCTGTTCACTGGAAGGACTGATGCTAAAGCTGAGACTCCAATACTTTGGCCACCTCATGGGAAGAGCTGACTCACTGGAAAAGACTCTGATGCTGGGAGGGATTGGAGGCGGGAGGAGAAGGGGATGACAGAGAATGAGATGGCTGGATGGCATCATCGACTCGGTGGACATGAGTTTGAGTGAACTCTGGGAGTTGGTGATGGACAGGGAGGCCTGGCGTGCTGTGATTCATGGGGTCGCAAAGAGTTGGACACGACTGAGTGATTGAACTGAACTGAAGGGTAAAGTTAATCTCTTACAGGCAACATGTTGTTGGAGCTAGTTTTTTTTTCAATCCTTCCCACCATTCTCTGTCTTTTGATTAGGCATTTAATTCATTTACATTTAAATTAGTTATTGATAAGTAAGAACTTACTATTGCTGTTTTGTTTTCTGGTTATTTTGTAGATCTAATGTTTTTTCTTATCCTTTCCTCTTTTAAAAAGTATCTTTTGGTATTGGTATGCTTTTACTTCTTTATTATTTGTGCATGTGTGTTTATGCATGCATGAGTGTGTATAATTACTGCAGATTTTTCCCCTGTGGCTACCATGATGTTTATATTAAATATCTTAAAATTGTAGCACCCTAATTGAAATTGATAATAAATTAATTTCAATAGCATTTCTGCATTCTACACATTTACTTTCTCTTCCCCTCACCTTTTAGGTTATTGATGCAGATGCTGATTGCAGCCATGAAATTAAAAGACGCTTGCTCCTTGGAAGGAAAGTTATGACCAACCTAGATAGTATATTAAAAAGCAGAGACATTACTTTGCCGACCAAGGTCCGTCTAGTCAAGGCAATGGTTTTTCCCGTGGTCATGTATGGATGTGAGAGTTGGACTGTGAAGAAAGCTGATCGCCGAAGAATCGATGCTTTTGAACTGTGGTGTTGGAGAAGACTCTTGAGAGTCCCTTATACTGCAAGGAGATCCAACCAGTCCGTTCTAAAGGAGATCAATCCTGGATGTTCATTGGAGGGACTGATGCTAAAGCTGAAACTCCAATACTTTGGCCACCTCATGAGACGAGTTGACTCACTGGAAAAGACTCTGATGCTGGGAAAGGTTGGGGGCGGGAGGAGAAGGGGACGACGGAGAATGAGATGGCTGGATGGCATCACCGACTCTGTGGACATGAGTTTGAGTGTACTCCGGGAGTTGGTGATGGACAGGGAGGCCTGGCGTGCTGTGATTCATGGGGTCGCGGAGAGTCGGACACGACTGAGCGACTGAACTGAACTGAACTGAACTGAACTGATATTGTATATCTAATAACAGATAATTCTAGTTATGATTTTTTATTGTGTATGTTTAACTTTTATGTTAAGAGTTGTAAGTGAATTATGAACCAGTACCATTACTGTATTACAGAGTCTAAATTTGACTATTTACCATTACCAATAAGTTTTACACTACCGTCTTATATTTTTATTATGTTAACTGGCATCCTTATACTTCCACTCAAAGATGTCCCTTTAATATTTCTTCTAAGGCAGGATTAGTGGTAATGAAATCTCTCAGATATTGTTTGTTTAGAAAAGTCTTTATCTCTTCTTCATTTCTGAAGAAGAGTTTCGGCAGGATTAGAATTTGTCTTTTTAAATTATTCTGGCTGTGCCAGGTCTTAGTTACAGGTATGGGATCACTGGTTGTGGCATGTGGGTTCTATTTCTATAACCAGGGATCAAATCTGGTCCTCTATTTTGAGAGTGTGAAGTCTTAGCCACAGGACCATAAGGGAAGTACCAGGCATACAAGTTTTGATTGACATTTTCTTCTTTTTATATTTTGAATATATTACTCCAGTCTCTCCTGGCTTGAAGTTTCTTATGGAGGCTTCCTTAATATAACTTCCACTTTTTTCCTATTGCTTTCAAATATGACTTTTTGACAATTATAATGTATCTCAGTGTAGCCTTATTTGAGGTCCTTTAGACCTCATGGATCTTTATGTCCATTTTTCTTTTCAGGTTTGGGAAGTTTTCAGCTATTATTGCTTTCTATATACTTTGTTTCTTTCTCTTCTGCTTCTCTCTGCTTCTTCTATCTTCCATGATATGGATATCGATTCTTTTTTAAGTCTTGTGGGCTTTCTTCACTCTTTTTCATTCTTTTTCTTTTTGCTCCTCTGACTGGATAATTTTAAATGTCCTCATTTCTAGATAGCTGATTCATCTGTACAGTTTGTCTGATTTTAAAGTTATCAAATTCTTCAGTTTACTTATATATTTAAGCTATAGAATGTTTTCTTTTTTTAAAATTTTTATTGGAGGCTAATTATTTTACAATATTATATTGGTTGGTGTTGCCATACATTGACATGAATCCACCCCAGGTGTACATGAGTTCCCCCTCCCGAACCCCCCTCCCACCTCCCTCCTCCCCTTATCCTCCCTCTGGGTCATCCCCGCATACCAGCCCCAAGCATCCTGTAACATGCATCAACCCTGAACTGGCGATTCGTTTCACATATGATAATATACATGTTTCAATGCCATTCTCCCAAACCATCCCACCCTCACCCTCTCCCACAGAGTCCCAAAGACTGTTTTATACATCTGTGTCTCTTTTGCTGTCTCGTATACAGGGTTATCATTTGCATCTTTCTAAATCTCATATATATGGGTTAGTATATTGTATTGGTGTTTTTCTTTCTGGCTTATTTCACTCTGTATAATAGGCTCTAGTTTCATCCACCTCATTAGAACTGATTCAAATGCATTCTTTTTAATGGCTGAGTAATACTCCATTGTGTATATGTACCAAAGCTTTCTAATCCATTCGTCTGCAGATGGACATCTAGGTTGCTTCCATGTCCTGGCTATTATAAACAGTGCTGCGATAAACATTGCAGTACATGTGTCTCTTTCAATTCTGGTTTCCTCAGTGTGTATGCCCAGGAGTGCGATTGCTGGATCATATGGCAGTTCTATTTCCAGTTTTTTGAGGAATCTCCACTCTGTTCTCCATAGTGGCTGTACTAGTTTGCATTCCCACCAACAGTGTAAGAGGGTTCCCTTCTCTCCACATCCTCTCCAGAATTTATTGCATATAGACTTTTGGATAGCAGCCATTCTGACTGGTGTGAAATGGTATCTCATTGTGGTTTTGATTTGCATTTCTCTGATTATGAGGGGTGTTGAGCATTTTTTCATGTGTTTGTTAGCCATCTGTATGTCTTCTTTGGAGAACTGTCTGTTTAGTTCTTTGGCCCATTTTTTGATTGGGTCATTTATTTTTCTGGAATTGAGCTGCAGGAGCTGCTTGTATATTTTGGAGATTAATCCTTTATCAGTTGCTTCATTTGCTATTATTTTCTCCCATTCTGAAGGCTGTCTTTTCATCTTGCTTATAGTTTCCTTTGCTGTGCAGAAGCTTTTGATTTTAATTAGGTCCCATTTGTTTATTTTTGTTTTTATTTCCAATATTCTGGGAGGTGGGTCTTGGAGGATCCTGCTGTGATTTATGTTGGAGACTGTTTTGCCTTCGTTCTCCTCTAGGAGTTCTATAGTTTCTGGTCTTACATTTAGCTCTCTAATCCATTTTGAGTTTATTTCGGTGTATGGTTTTAGGAAGTGTTCTAGTTTCATTCTTTTACAAGCAGCTGACCAGTTTTCCCAGCACCACTTGTTAAAGAGACTGTCTTTTCTCCATTTTATATTCTTGTGTTTTCTTTTTTTTTATGGTTTCTATTTCTTTGTTGAGCATCTCATTTTGTTCATGCATTTCCCCCTATTTTGTTTAGTTGTGTGTTCTTATAGTTCAGTACACTTAGGAGAATTATTCTGAATTCTTTTTCTGACAGTTCATAAATCTCCACCTCTTTAGGGTCAGTTTTCTTTGTTCAGTCACTCAGTCACGTCTGGCTCTTTGCAACCCCATGGACACCAGGCTTCCCTGTCCTTCACTATCTCTCAGCTTGCTCAAACTCATCTCTTGGAGTTGGTGATGACATCCAACCACCTCATCCTCTGTCATCCCCTTCTCCGGCCTTCAATCTTTCCCAGCATCAGGGTCTTTTCTAATGAGTCAGCGCTTTGCATCAGGCGGCCAAGTATTGGAGCTTTAGCATCAGTCCTTCTGATGATTATTCAGGGTTGATTTCCTTTAGGATGGACTGGTTTGATCTCTTTGCTGTCCAAGGGACTCTCAAGTGTCTTCTCCAACACCACAGTTCAAAAGCATCAATTCTTTGACAGTCTTCTTTATGGTCCAACTCTCACGTCCACACATGACTACTGAAAAAAATAAGCTTTGACTAGATGGACCTTTGTTGGCAAGATAATATCTCTGCTTTTTAATACACTGTCTAGGTTTGTCATAGCTTTTCTTCCAAGGAGCAAGTGTCATTTAATTTCATGGGTGCAATCACCATCTGCAGTGATTTTGGAGCCCCAGAAAATAAATTCTGTCAGTGTTTACATGGTTTCCCCTTCTATTTGCCATGAAGTGATGGAACCAGATACCATGATCTTTGTTTTTTGAATGTTGAGTTTTAAGCCAACTTTTTCACTCTCCTCTTTTATCTTCATCAAGAGGCTCTTTAGTTCCTCTTTGCTTTCTGCCAGAAGGGTGGTGTTATCTGCATATCTGAGGTTATTGATATTTCTCCTGGTGATCTTGATTCTAGCTTGTGCTTTATCTAGCCTGGCATTTCACATGATGTAATCCACATATAAGTTAAATAAGCAGGGTGACAATATACAACCTTGACATACTCCTTTCCCAATTTGGAACCAGTCCATTGTTCCATGTCCGATTTTAACTGTTGCTTCTTGACCTGCATACAGATTTCACAGGAAGCAGGTAAGGTGGTCTGGTATTCCCATCTCTTGAAGAATTTTCCATAGTTTGCTGTGATCCACACAGTCAAAGGCTTTAGAGTAGTCAATTTAGGGTCAGTATTGAAGTCTTATTAGTTTCCTTTGTTGGTATCATGTTTACCTGATTTTTTTTCAGATCCTTGATTTCTTACCTTGGTGTCTCTGAGCATTTTAGTAAGTAAGCTCCCCTTTGATGCCTTATAGGTTCACTTTGACAAAGATAGTTCTTCACCTGTCAGTTCTGTTCGGGTTTTCAGACAAGTCTGTTGGTAATATCCTTGGGTGGGTGGGGTTTGTTATCAGGGTCTATTTTTGGTAAAGGCTGATGACTGAGCTCTAAAGTTAGATAATTGTGCCACTGGCTGAGAACAGTTAGATACGACTGCTGGGTTGGTTCCCTGCCCAAGCAAAGGTATAGGATGAACTCAGTAGTTGTCTGAATTCTCTGGTCAGGGTTTCTAGACAGCTGGGACAGGGTTCTATACTCATCTGGGGCAACAGATTGGCTTCCCTGACCTCATGGGGCAGCATAATGGGGCTGCATGCTTTTGTTTGGGGGCTGAATAAGGCAAGACTGTGCACTGAATTTCCTAGCCAGATGAAGCCACTGATTTTGCCCTGTAGTAGGAAAAAGCTACAAACTCTGCATGCTGTTCAATTGTGATTATAAGCAGGGTTGTTGGATAGCTACGCAGTTTTCTGTGTGTTCTGCGTAGGTTCCCTGGTTGGGCAGGCTGAAGGCTATTTTCAGAATTGGGTGAGGCTATAAATTTGTTTCCCTGCCTTAGCAAAACAGAAGACCCAAGTCTGGCAAGGCTTTTTGCTTGTGGTCTTGACTCAAGTTGACCCTTGCCCCAAGTTTCCTGGCCAAACAGGGCTATTGACTTTGTTCTGCAGATGGTCAACTCTGCTGCTGTACTGCTTGTTGGAGCATTTCTGGGCTATGCAGCTTTCCAGGTGCTCTGGTTAGCATGTCAGGTTAAATGGGGTTGGGAGATGCACTCAGAGTTGCGTAGGGCTATGAATTAACTTGCCTGCCTGAGTGGAATCGAGGGGCCAGCTCCAAGAAGGCTCTCAGGTGTTCCTGATCTCAAGTGTTCCCTGGTCTGGAGGGGCAAGGAACTAAATTCAGCAGTAGGTGGAATTAGCTCACCTGCCTGGGAAGTCAATGGCAAGCCACTCCAGTACTCTTGCCTAGAAAATTGCATGGACAGAGGAGCCTGGTGGGCTACAGTCCATGGGGTCGCTACTAGTCGGACAAGACTGAGCGACTTCACTTTCACTTTTCACTTTCACACATTGGAGAAGGAAATGGCAACCCACTCCAGTGTTCTTGCCTGGAGAATCCCAGGGACGGGGGAGCCTGGTGGGCTGCCATCTATGGGGTCACACAGAGTCGGACACGACTGAAGTGACTTAGCAGCAGCAGCAGCAGCAGCCTGGGAAGTGGTAGACCAGGCTCCAGGGCCAGTAGGGTTCTTTACCTGAGGACACAGATCAGGTAGACTTGCACTCTGCTGAGTTCTCTGGTCAGATCATGCCACTGATTTGATGCTGCTGATAAGCAAAGTTGCTGGTTGAGAATTCTGCTTGGGTGCTACAGGTAGAAATTGCATCTAAGAACTGGTTGTTGCAAGCCCCTTCTTTCTTTTCAGTCACAATCAGATTCATAGTGGGCAAGCTTCACAGATTCCCCCATAATACCTGTGGGATGAGACTGGAGTGGGGACGCCCAAGAAGCACCCCACAATGCTTAAGAACTAGTGTTCACCCTGGCTTTCCTTCCCCACGAGAGGAACCAGAGGCTCAGGAGAGATCTCTTGGTGTGTTGCTGCACCAGCCTGGGGGAGAAGCAAGGCAGCCATGGTGTAGCCCTCTTCTTACATGTCTAATGCAGTGTGTTTCGATCTCTGTGGAGCCATGGGTCCCTTGGCACTCTTTTGTGTTCTAGGATTTTTCTTGGTGGTATCTTGCCCATGAACAGTTGCTAGTTGTTCTCATGAGGGAGAGGTAAATTAGAAACACCTCATGGTATGTTAGTGGTGTCATTCCTACCACTTAAAAAAAAATCTGTTCATCTGTCAATGGACTTTTGGGTTGCCTTTCTTCACTTTTGGCTATTGTGAATAATGCTGCTATGAACATGGGTGTACAAATATCTGAGTCCTGCTTTTACTTCTTTTAAGTCTATTCCCAGAAGTGGAATTTTTGGATCATATGATAATTCTATATTTACTTTTTTGAGGTACTGCCATACTATTTTCCATAGTGGCTAAACAATTTTATATTACCACTGCAGTTCACAAGGGTTTCATTTCTAAATCTTTGTCAGCTCTTTCCATCCTTCTTTTCTTTCTATAGTGGCTATCCTAATAGGTGTGAGGTTGTATCTCATTATTGCTTTGATTTGCATTTCCCTAATGATCAGTGTAATGTTGAATATCTTTTCATGTACTTTTTAGTCATTCATGTATCTTGTTTGCAGGAATGTCTATTGAAGTACTCTGTCCATGTTAAAATTGAGTTTATTTATTGATGAGTTGTAGGGGTTCTTTATATATTCTGGATCTTAACCATTTTTCACGTATATGATTTGCAAATATTTTCTCCCATTCCTTAGGTTGTCTTCTTTGTTATGTCCTTCAATGGACAAAGTTTTAAATTTTGATGTAGTTCAATTTATCTGTATTTTCTTTTGTCTGTAATTGATGTCATATTCAAGAAATCTTTGCAAAATCTGGTGCCGTGAAGATCCCCTCTGTGTTTTCTTCTAAGTTTCAGAGTTTCACCTTTTATTTTTAGCTCTTTGGTCCATTTTGAGTTAATTTTATTATATGGTATAAGATAATAGTCCAGCTTCATTCTTGTACAGGCGTATATCCAGTTTTTCCAACACTATTTTTTGGAAAGACTGTCCTTTCCCCATGAAGTGCCTTGACCTTTGTCAAAAATCATTTGACCATATATACAAGTATTTTTCTGGGTTGTATATTCTATTGCTTTAGTTTGTGTGGATAGTATTATCATCTGAACAATATTAAGTCTTCCAGTTCATCAACATGAGATGCCCATTTATTTGTGTTCTAAATTTCTATTAGCAGCATGCATTGAGTTTTTATAGCAGCTTTATTCATAATGATATAAAACTAGAAATTACCCAGATGTTCTTCAAGAAGATAGTGGATAAACAATCT